>NC_073302.1:186280575-188963031 GCF_027595985.1 Sorex araneus | reverse complement strand
TGGGTTTATTTTGTTTTGCTTTCCTGTTGTGGAGGGTGGGGGGCACATCCTGCAAGCTCGGGGATGACACCTGTGGTGTCTGCGCCTGTGTGCCGCCTTGGGGGGCCCTCCCGCGCACCATCCAGCGGCTGCCTGACCGTGCACTGGCGCTCTGGTCCCTGGTGTAAACTTTCTCCCTTTTTAAAACAACACAGGAGCAGAAAAGACAGCACAGAGTGAAGGCACTTGCCTTGCCTGTGGTCAAACAAGGCTCATCTCCAGAGCCTCCCCCGGCGGCTGCTCCTCTGCACAGTCGGGAGTGGTCCCTGAGCACAGAGCCAAAAGTGGTCCCTGAGCACAGAGCCAAAAGTGGTCCCTGAGCACAGAGCCAAAAGTGGTCCCTGAGCACACAGTCAGGAGTGAGCCCTGAGCACACGGTCAGGAATGACCCCTGAGCACAGAGCCAGGAGTGAGCCCTGAGCACTGTTTGATACAACTCCTAAACAAAAACAAGAAAATAAAACTTAATCACCAACACCAACAAAACTCTTGCTTTTTTTTTTTTTGATAGCGAAATACTCTAAAACCCTTTAATTTTATTTGTTTTGTTTTGGGGCCACAACTGCGGATGCTCAGGGGTTAATCCTGACTCTGCACTTAGGAATCACATGCAAGGCAAGTACCCTACCTGCTGTACTATCCCTGCAGTCCCTAGGACCCTATTATGCCCTCCTTTACAGTTTCATTTTTATTAAAAAAAATTTATTTCACATTTATAAAATTTTATTTTATTTTTATGGAGTTGTTCACAACAATTTATTACATTCAATATTCCAACATCAATCCCACTACTTTCCTACCATCATATTTTGAATTTTTCCACCCCAACTCTCAAAGCTTGCCCCCAAAGCAGGACTTAAATAATTTATTTTGTTTATTTTTGGATCATTTTTAGTGGATTATTTATCATAGCCACTTATTTTAAAACCAAAAATTCTTAAATTCTTAAAATTGATGTTGCTTAACTATCTTGCAATGCTTCCTGGCATAATAATTCGGCTACTACATAAAAAAATGATATGAACCCTTGACCCTAATAATTAAAATACAACCCCAGGTTTCCGTTTAGGTGGAAAACTCTAGAAAGAGTTTATTAACAACCCACACAGTTCTCAGCAGGGCACTTCCCAGGAGAGAATAACCCTCTCTCCTTGGCACAGATGTTGCTGTTTACATTTTTCACCTTCTGAATCAGTATGGAGATGTCCCTTCTGTTGAGGTACTAGCATAGACGCGCGAACCTGTTGCTCTGACTGTGTGTTTGAGCCCTCTCCCACTCTATCACCACTCAGAGGTCTTCTCAGGTTCTGCGCAGACTGTATTAAACAACATCAGCTTCTGGCGCCCTCTTGTGGAGAAAGGCTTTTGGCATTAGTCTTTTTGGCAGTTCACTTCTGGGGAAATCAGAAGAATGAACCTTTCTCCCATATTTATGCAACTTTATTTAAATTTTTAGAAGCAAGGTTACTGCTTTTTTCTTGCTCAGTTGTAGAACGGAGGATCTCAGATCCACGTGCTTGGTGTTTGGACCACACCCAGCCATGTCCAGGGCTTACTTCTGGCTCTCTACTCAGGGTTCACTCCCGGCGAGGTTCTGGGGACTCTGGTGCTTTGGATCCAACCCTGGTTGGCTGCATGAAAGACAAACACCATGCCTGCAGTACTTTCTGGCCTGGAAAATTTATTTTAAAGCAGGTCTCCCCAGCACCATGTGTGATTCCTATAGTGTAGGAGCACTACAGCGTGTAGACCCTTCCCAAACAGTCAAATTGGCTTCCTATATTTATTATTATTATTTGGGGGGGTCAAATACAACAATGTTCAGGGCTCACTCCCTTCGGTGCTCCGGGGACCATATGGGGTTTCGGGGATAGGACCCTGGTGGGTTGCCTGCAAGGAAAGTGCCCTACCCCGCTGTACTAACACTCAGACCTGAACATATTTAATTTTTTCAGACTTTATTTATTTCATTTATCTATTTTTAAATTTTTAAATGGAATAATTGTGAGATAGACTGTTACAAAGCTGTTCAGGATTATGTTTCAGTCATAGTGTTCCAACACCCATCCCTCCACCAGTGCACACTTCCCCATTTCCCAGCACAGTGTCTCCAGGTGCCCTCACACCACCCCACCTTCCCCAGCCTTCCTCCATAGCAGGCACTTTCTTCTTCCTCTTCTTCCTCATCTTCTTTCTCCTCCTCCTCCTCCTCCTCCTCCTCCTCTTCTTCTTCTTCTTCTTCTTCTTCTTCTTCTTCTTCTTCTTCTTCTTCTTCTTCTTCTTCTTCTTCTTCTTCTTCTTCTTCTTCTTCTTCTTCTTCCTCCTCCTCTTCTTCCTCCTCCTCCTCCTCCTCCTCCTCCTCTTCTTCTTCTTCTTCTTCTTCTTCTTCTTCTTCTTCTTCTTCTTCTTCTTCTTCTTCTTCTTCTTCTTCTTCTTCTTCTTCTTCTTCTTCTTCTTCTTTCCAGATATTATTGTCATACTGATACCTTCTCTATCTCACATACTCTCCTCCCCATACACACTTGTGGTTAGGTCCAACCATTGACCAGTCCTCCTAGCCCCTGTTTTTTCCTGACAGTGGATATTAGCCAGGCTTTATAACAAACAAACAAGACATAAAAAAATAAAGTCACTGAATTCTTATCAAAGGTTTAATTTATGAAAGAGAATTATTGGTTCTTACTCCTATGAATAAAAATTGTCAAAATGTGGTGCTCTGGGCTCCTGCTTTTGGATTCAGGAGCTGGGGGCGGGAGGGGCCATCCAGGCTGCTCCTCCCAGATGGAGAATCTGGAAGCCCCCGGCAGGGTAGACCCGCAGGGGTGTCAGAAAGTCCTGCATGTTGTTCCTGTATGTCACTCTGCGTGCCTGGAGCTGCCAGAGAGTGCAGGCATGAAGACACTGGCCCCACCACCAGTGCCAGAGAATGAAGCCAGCCTTCCAGGTGATGGTTGTGCTCTCTCTGCCTCGCTCATCTCCCAGGTCTATTCTTGGGTTAATTAAAACTCATGTCAGCGCCCCAAAGCTGCAAGCAGGGAAACAGCTCTCTGTTGCACTGTCTTAAAATATTTTTTTTTACGGGGGGGGGGCATGCACCCAGCGGTGTTCGGGCTTGATCCCGGTTCTGAGCTCTGGGATCACTCCTGGTGGGGCTTGGGGACCATTTGTGCTTCCAGGATGGAACCTGGGGTGGCTTCGAGCAAGGCAAGTGTCCAACCTGCTGTACTATCTTTGAGCACTTTGTTTGATTATGATTTTTGAACTATTTTGTCTTTTACATCAGTTCTGCTAGTGATCAGGGGCTACTCCCAGTTTGGTGCATGTGGGTCAGGAACTCAGCGGGCTGCAGGGTGAAGAGTCAGCACCCAGGACGAAAGGAGCGCTCCAGCCCCCTGACCATTGGTCATGGCCACTCCTGGATGCCCTGGAAGCCGCTGTCTTTGCTCCAGGCTTGCCCTGCCCGCGGAGGTCCTCTATGGCATTGCCTTGACAAGATGCTCGGACTTGTCTGGGTCCAGCCTTGCGTCGGATGATGGTCAGCACATGGCACAGGAGCCTCTGGACGAACACAGATGATTTCTTCTGCTCTTCAAATTTCCAGATCCTTTTTGTGAAAAAAGGATCAACCTTTTTGTTGTGAGGCAAGATTGTACTTCCCACACAGACTGTGACACATCACTGAGGATATTGAAAAGCATAATGTTTTGTTCTTAGTGTATCACTTGTATCACTTGATATCCCGTTAATCTTCTATTTGCTCGAGCTGGCGCCAGTAATGTCTCCATTTGTCCCAGTCGTGTGCTAGTGTAGACCAATGATATCTGCTCGCTCCAGGGACAGGAAGGGCCTCAAACCATTCATTCAGGGTTTTGACGAATAAGTCTGTCCATCTCGTAGGTGGATGGTGGCATGGTCTTTTGACATCCTGTGGGATCCAGTTGGTAACAATTCTAGTCAAGGGGTCATCTCTGAATCACATTATGTGTCCAGCCTATCTGATTTTTGAAGCCTTGGCAAATAAGACAGTGTCCCTGATTCTTGACCGTCGACGGAGGTCGGAACTCCGGATTTCTTCTCTCACTTGAGTGAGACATGATACTCCTAGCATAGCTCTTTCAGTTCCTTTTTGGGATACCAAATAACATTCTCATCCTGTTTTCATAGGGCCCAGGTCTCTGAGGCATATGTTAGTGCAGGAAGAATGATGGAGTTGAAAAGATGTGCCTGGAGCTGGAGGTTCTTTGTCCTCTTAACCACTTCTTCGATACTTTTGAAGGCATTCCACATTGCTCTCTTCCTCCTGCGCAGTTTTGGCGCCAAGTCGTTCCTCATGTTGAATTCTCAATCCAGGTACACATAGCTGCTGCATTCAGAGATGTTTTTTCTATTGAGAGCAAATGGAACGTCAGGGACTAATTCGGTTTTTATGAACATTGTTTTGCTGAGATTCAGCTGCAGTCTGACCTTTCGACACTTGTGGTCAAAGTCGGCCAGCATTTGTGCCTCTTGGCTAATGTTTGGTGTTAGTAGAACAATGTCATCAGTGAAGCGCAGGTGGTGTAGTTGCCGACCGTCTAACTTCACTCCCATTCCTTTCCATTTCAGTCCTTGCATGGCGACCTTGGACTCCAGGCTCAATGAGACCCAGAAACAAGATCCTCTTTCTGCCTCTTCCAATCTCTGGCACTCCAGGGATAAAACCCAGACACCCCGTCCTACCCAAGCCAGATAAATACCTCACCAGCAGACCTCCACTACCTCCACTACCCAGACACCACCACGCTGCAGGCTGTCTTCTGGACACAGCAGAAGACATAATACCCATTTCCATAATTCCTGCACCATATTTGATGGAGTTCAAATATGGCATGAACCATGGGAACACCTATAAGGGTGATTGTAAGCCACCCTAAAAGCCTCCATCCCTCTCAGAAAGCCCGGCAAGCTACCTAGAGTATCCAACCCGCATGGCAGAGCCTGGCAAGCTACCTGTGGTATATTTGATATGCCAAAAACAGTAACAGCAATGGGCCTCACTTGCCTCACACCAAAAGAGCCTCCAATATGACAGCGTTAAGAAAGATGAGCAAGGAGAAGCTGATAAAATCTCACGGGATGAACTAGACTGCCCAAACGAAGAAAGACTAAAATGACTGTCTACACATTCAATGCACGTATACTGGCATTGGAAGCATCCATCGAGGACCTGATGGTGCAAGCGCAGAAGATCAAGTATGACATCATTGGTCTGACCAAAATGAGAAGGCATCGATCACATCATGCCATTTTCGACACTGGAGAAGAACTGTTCCTTGGAACATACAACAACAGAGGCATGAGTGGTGTTGGTGTCCTTGTCAACATGAACTTGGCCATGAGCATTGATTCATTCAAATGACTAACAACCCGAATTGGACAATTACACTTGAATTATGCTTGAATAGATGTGGATCACTGCAGGCAGTTTCTATCTTCGTCGTCTATGCACCAACATCCAACTATGATGAAGAAGAAATTGAGAAGTTCTGCATGGAGCTGGAGAAGCTTTATAAAGAAGACCACACCTTCTACAAGGTCATTGTTGGTGATTTTAATGCCAACATAAAACCAAGAAGGTCGCCTGAAGGACTCACATCGGGACCCATGGCCTAGAATGGGATGAACAGGGTGAGAGACTGTCTGAGTTCATCATGTCAGACAAGACCATCCATGGTAACTCAGTTTCAAAAGGCTGAATATAAACGTTGGACATGGGAGTCTCCTGGTGGACAGTTCCATAACAAAATTGACCACATCATATTCAATCGAAGGTTTTGTGTGATTGATGTTGCTGTTGTCCAAAAATTCCAAACAGGATCGGACCACCATCTCCTTCGTGCAAAATTTTACTTCACAGAGTGGGGAGTAAAGTCTGCAAAGTTTAAGTTTAAGAAGAGAACTCCCAGAATGAGCACCAACTGGGAGCTCTTTGGCACTATTGCGGCAACATGGGAAGATGCCATCCTTGACAACATCGACAAGGAATATGATTGACTGGCTTAGCACCTCCATGACTGCGCGAAAAATGCCGAGAGTGGGAAAGCCACAGTCACCTGTCTTTGGAAACTCTCGAGCTCACTTGCCAACATGGTTTGGCAGAAGCCTCAGGCAACCACAAGCTAATGTCCAAGCTCTCAAAACTGTGCAGCGAAGCGATAAGGGAAGACCTCAAGAGAGAAGAGCAGCAGTGTTGGCCAATGGCAGAAGCCGGGAAAAGTATTCACAATGCTCGCCTGTCCTTCACCAATTACAAGACCAAGATGACTGCCATCCAACGTCCTGATGGATCCATCACATCTTCCAGAAGGGCAATGGAGAGGATTATTCACGACTTCTACTCAGATCTCTTTGAAAGTCATGTCCACCTGTTCACATACCAAGTTCCGCAGGATCAATATGTCGTTCCCAACATCCTCCCTTCTGAAATCCACCATGCCATTTCATCGGTAAAGAAGCGTACAGCACCCAGTACAGACAAGGTCAGACCTGAACACCTGAAGAATATGCCGCCAGTACTTGTCAATACATTGGCTTAGCTCTTCACACGCTACCTGTCTGAATGCAATGTTCCATCCCTATGGAAAACGAGCAGGACTATTCTGTTGTACAAGAAGGGAAACAGTACAAGAAGGGAAACATCTATGACATCGGCAACTATTGCCCAATCTGCCTGTTGTTCATTGTCTACAAGTCATCCTGAATAGAATAGACAGAACACTAGACAAAGGAAAACCTTGCGAGCAAGCCAGGTTCTGAAAAGATTCAGCAGGATCGACCATATCCACACGGTGACCAAGTTCATTGAAGTTTCTTTTTTTTTTTTGAGGGAGAAAAGGCGTTCATTCTATGGCAGTTACAGTATTTATACCTTCCTGATGGGAGGAGGTGGTATAGTATGCATGCTGGGACCCCCAATAGAAATGCCAATGATCCATTAAAGTTTCTTGATAGTTCAAGATGCCGTTCTGTTTAACGGTCATTGATTTAAAGAAGGCCTCTGATTCTGTTGAGACTGAAGCAGTCATTGAAGCCCTAGCCAAACAGGGTATTCAAACTCAGTACATCAAGATCCTCCGTGAGCTGTATTACAGATTCACCACCAGGATCTCACCATTCTACAAGGAAGTGATCATTGACATAAAGAGAGGGGTTCGGCAGGGTGATACAATTTCACCGAAACTCTTCTTCAGTTCTTAGTGTATCAAAATAAAAAGGGTTCGTCGATGTTATTTCCCAATCAAGCTATTGACAAGCAGGAAAAATTAAACGTGAAAATGTTTTTCTAAAAGTGAATTTTAAATAGGGAGATCGTTCCCCAAAGTAGTAATAGAACTACTGGATGACCAAGTGATATGTCTTACAGTATTTTTGCTCCAACTCATAAACACCCCATATGGTTCTCCGAGCTTGCCAGGAGTGATCTCTGAGCACCACAAAGTGTGGTTACCATTATTAAACAATAATAATAAATATTCACTGTATCACTGTCACTGTCATCCCATTGTTCATCAATTTGCTCGAGTGGGCACCAGTAATGTCTCCATTGTGAGACTTGTTATTGTTTTTGGCATATAGAATACACCACGGGTAGCTTGCCAGGTTCGGCTGTGCGGACAGGATACTGTCTGTAGCTTGCCAGGCTCTCCGAGAGGGATAGAAGAATTGAACTCGGGTCGGCTGTGTGCAAGGCAAACACACTACACTCTGTGCTATTGCTCGAGCCCATAATAAATATTGTTATTTAAAAAATAATTCAGAGGATATATGCACACCTATGTTCATAGCAGTGCTTAGAACAATAGTTAAGACATCAAAGCAGCCCAAATGCCCAACTACAGATAAGTAAGTTGCAGCACATATAATACTTGGAATACTATACAGCTCTAAGAAAGAAGGCTGTGGGATTTCTTGAGACTTAATTGCCAGAAAGAGGTGGGAGAGAACTTTTCTTTGGGTCCTTCTTCTGTGAATGGGCACCCTGGGAGCAAATAAAAATGAAACAAAACTCCAGTGACTTCCTGATTTTATTTTTTTTTCCTGGGGCTTCTCCAGATTGTGTTCAGAATTTACCCTTGTCTCTACGATCAGGGATCATGCTGGTGGCATCATGTGGGTTGCCTGGGGTGGACCCCAGGTTGGCCGTGGCAAGGCAAACTTCTATTTTCTCTAATATCACTCCAAGCTCAGTTCCTATCTGATTCGGAATTTAGCAGCTGGAATGGGTGTAGGAAAGAGGGTGGTGAGTGGGCAGCAGGGAAACCTCTAATGGTCAAAAATGCAACATCATGCATGTTTCTTCTTTCTTTTTTAAAAATATTTAAATTTTATTGAATCACCGTGAGATAGTTACAAGCTTTCATGTTTGGGTTACAATCACACAATGATCAAACACCCATCCCTCCACCAGTGCACATACCCCACCACCAATATGCCGGGTATACCCCCCCTTTCCCACCCTCCCCCTGCCTCCATGGCAGACAATATTCCCTGTACTCTCTCTCCACTATTGGGCATTATAGCTTGCAACACTGACACTGAGAAGTCATCATGTTTGGACCATTATCTACTTTCGGCGTGCATCTCCCATCCCAACTGGTTCCTCCAGTCATCATTTTGTTAGTGATCCCTTCTCTATTCCATCTGCCTTCTCACCTCTGCTCATGAAGCAGTCTTCCAGCTATGGGGCAATACTCCTGGCCCTTGTATCTACCGTCCTTGGGTGTCAGCCTCATGTGATGAGGCTGACACTCCACAAATGAGTGCAGTCCCTCTATGTCTGTCCTCTCTTTCTGACTCATTTCACTTAGCATGATACTCTCCATGTTTATCCATTTATTAAGCAAATTTCATGACTTCATCTCTCCTAACATCTGCATAGTACTTCATTGTGTAGATGTACCAAAGTTTCTTCAACCAGTCATCTGTTTTAGGGCACTCGGGTTATTTCCATATTTTAGCTATTGTGAAAAGTGCTGCAATGAATATATAGGTTCAGATGTCATTTCTGAATCCCGAGGGTGCAAAAGAGGTGACGCCTCTTTTGCACCCTCGGGATATATTCCCAGAAGTGGTATTGCAAGGTCATATGGAAGCTCAATTTCTAGTTTTTGAAGGACTGTTCATATTGTTTTCCAGAAAGGCTGGACCAGTCGGCATTCCCACCAACAGTGAAGGAGCGTCCCTTTATCTCCACATCCATGCCAGCACTGGTTGCTTTTGTTCTTTTGAATGTGTGCCAGTCTCTGTGGTGTGAGATGATATTTCATTGTTGTTTTGATTTTCATCTCCCTGATGAGTAGGGATATAGAGCACTTTTTTCATGTGCCTTTTGGCCATTTGTATTTCTTTTTTGAGAAAACTTCTGTTCATTTCTTCTCCCCATTTTTGATGGGGCTGGAGGTTTTTTTCTTATACAATTCTACTAGTGTCTTGTATATCCTGGATATTAATCCCTTATCAGATGGGTATTGGGTAAACATTGTTTCCCATTCTGTGGGCTCTTTCTGTATTTTGGTCACTGTTTCTTTTGAAGTGCAGAAGCTTCTTAGTTTGATGTAGACCCATTTGTTTATGTTTGCTTCCACTTGCAGGGTCAGTGCTGTTTCGTCCTTAAAGATGCTTTTAGCTTCAATGTCATGGAGAGTTCTGCCTACATTTTCTTCTGTGAACCTTATAGATTCATGTCTGATATTGAGGTCTGTAATCAACTTTGATCTGACTTTTGTGCCTGGCATTAGACAGAGGTCAGAGTTCATTTTTTTGCAGGTAGCTACCCAGTTTTCCCAGCACCACTTGTTGAAGAGGCTTTCCTTGTTCCACTTTGCATTTCTTGCTCCTTTGTCAAAGATTAAGTGGCCCTATATTTGAGGGTCTGTGACAGGATATTCAACTCTGTTCCATTGGTCTGCAGGTCTGTTTTTATCCCAATACCATGCTGTTTTAGTTACTACTGCTTTGTAGTAGAGTTTGAAGTTGGGGAAGGTGACGCCACCCATCTTATTTTTTCCAAGCATTGCTTTAGCTATTCGTGGGGGTTTTTGTGACAGGTGGTGTAGTGGGAAAAAGAAAAAGAAAGAAAGTGCAACTCGTAACCCATGCACTCGAAATCTTAGAATTGAATTAAAACATATGTGGTGTATTTCTAAAAGGAGACTGATGGTGAGTGGCAGGCTGGCTGCACGCTCTTCCTTGTTAGGGAGACTTTGTGGGAAGTGTCACAGCTGAGCCTGAAGACTACCGTGCAGAGTGGAATATTAAATGTGCCAGTGCACCCTGAGCTAAAGGTGTATGAGAAACTCTGATCAAATTCAAAAAAAGCTACTGGGCAATAAAAATGTTGGTTATTAATATATCATCATCCCATTGAGCGTCGATTTTCTTGAACGGTCTCAGTAACGTCTTCATTCATCCTAGCCCTAATATTTTAACAGCCTCTCTATACTCGTCCTTCCCAATGGTGCCACATTGGAGGCTCTATCAGGGTCAGAGGAATGAGACCCATCTTTGTTACTTGTTTTGTTATATGAATCTGCGGTGGAGAGTTTCCTAGGTTCTCCCATGTGGGCAGGAAACTCTCGGTAGCTTGCCAGGTTCTCCCAGAGGGAGAACTAGGCTATAAGATGTTATTTCCAGGAGCTTGGTTTTATAGTCTCTGGATGTTGGCCATTGATGGAATTACATGGTGCTGGGGGCAGTCCCTGGGTGTTACTGCTTAGCTACTGGAAAATGCGGAATCTGGGTGGAAAGGCCCAGTCCCAATTTGAGAAGACTTAGAGGTCTCAGCCCTGGGTCCCACACACCTGGGTTCTTCTGCCGGTTCCTTCATGCATGAGGCTCATCCGAACGTGTGGAGAGGGGCCTTGAGCATGGCTGTGGTTGGATTCTGGTGGTCTTGGTTGCCGGGGCTCTGCTCAAGGTGGGGAGGAAAACAGAACTCACCCCCTCTGAGGGGCCCTGGGTGAAGACAGCCAGGCGTGATGGCAAGAGACTTTGCCTATTAATATATAGTGGGTGATATTCCTTTTGAGTACTAAAATGCTTTAAGATTCACTGGGGACCAGTTGCACTAGAAGATAGAATAAAACTTCCTTTAATTTGCGTTGATATTATTTATTTATAGTTTTGGTTTATTTAAGGGGGCAACTCTGGCGGTGTTCAGAAGTTCTTTCTGGTTTATTGTTCAGAGTGGCTCCTGGTTCAGGGGTCCAAACCAGGTGCCACCAGGCCTTCTGTATGCTCAACATGTGTTTCCTCCTTTGAGTTCCCTCTGGCACACAACAGTCATTTATTGATGTAGTCAGTGTGTCACTGAATGGATGCCAGCTGGTACCAAAGTTTTCCTTTTTAAATTTAGCTCTTAAAAAATCTCCCTGCAGTATTGGGAGACCAGGGTTCATTCCCAGTGACACTAGGCCAGAGGGTGGAAACTCACATTGAATGATGCAGTGTGTCTTGTGCATGTGGTGTGGGGGACCCAGCTCGAGACCTGGGACATGCAAGGTCTTGGACTATTTTCCAAACACTCAGGATTTCTTCTAGAACTAGAATAGAATTTTTGAAACACATTTTAAAAAATTGTATTTTTTGAGGAAGAGATGGGGGTCACACCCAGAGGTGTTGCTCATAGTTCATTCCTGAGTCTGCTCAGGTGTGAGCCCAGGCCATGCTCAGGGGACCATATGTGGTGCTGGGGATCAAAGTGTGGGGTCAGCTGTTTGCAAGGCAAGTGCCTTACCTCCTGAGGTATCTCTGCAGCCCAGGAAGAAATTCTTTTTTTTTTTTTTGCTTTTTTTGGGTCACACCCGAGTGATGCATAGAAGTTACTCCTGGCTCTTCACTCAGGAATTACTCCTTGCGGTGCTCAGGGCACCATATGGGATGCTGGGAATCGAACCCAGGTTGGCCGCATACAAGGCAAATGTCCTACCCACTGTGCTATCACTCCAGTCCCCAGAAAAGAAATTCTTTATCTTCGAAACTATCCTGTACTAGTTACATCTTCAATATAATTATTGGCAAAATATTTTCCATATTGAGATGCTGATGACTGATAGTTTGTTAGAAGATGATCTGAAAATCACGTGTTTTGTTTTGAAGACCTAATTGCTGCTTCTCTTGCTTGCACCCATATTGGTTAAAGTCTTAAGGCTCGATTTCATCATGCCTTTGAATGAGGCAGTAGATTTGGATAGCAATAAAGAATCTGAGGTGGAGAATGAATAGGGCATAGGAGAGAGATGTACAGATGGACCCTTCCAGAATGCAGCAGAAAATCACTTCAGAGCTCGAGAGGGGGAAATATTTGGAGGTTGCCATGGGACTCCACTGTATCATATTAACTTACACTGGTAGGAAGAGTCCCCCACAGCAGAGCCTGGCAAGCTACCCGTGCGTATTGGATATGCCAAAAACAGTAACAATAAGTCTCTCAATGAGAGATGTTACTGGTGCCCGCTCAAACAAATCAATGAGCAATGGGATGACAGTGATAGTGACAGTGGTAGGAAGAGTATGATCTGTGTTGGGAGAAACGGAAACTAAAAATTCCATGAGTCCCACAGGATATTGGGATGTATGGACTGGAGAGAGGGCTCGAAGGACTGGTGGACAAGCTTTGCATGTGGAGGCTAAATTATATCCCCGGCTCCGCAGGGCCCCCAGGCACTGGTTGCACCGCGAAGAGGAGAAGGCCAGGAGCACAGCCAGCTGTGCCCTTGAAACCCAAAGTGAAAAAAACAAGAACAGACATAGGTGATTCTTTCCACTGAGCAGTAGGAAGCTGCTCGGAGTCTAAGAAAGTCATGTCGTATAAGAAAACCGAAGTTTTATTCTCCACATTTTGTTCCTCAACAGTGTGGTCAGAGAGCACAGTCCGGAGCAGCCCTCCACGGTTGCTCCCTAAACAAACAAGAAAAACAGGATTTTTTTCTTTTTTTTAATTTTTTTTTAAACTTTATTGAATCACTGTGAGATAGTTACAAGCTTTCATGTTTGGGTTACAATCACACAATGATCAAACACCCATCCCTCCACCAGTGCACATTCCCCACCACCAATATCCTGGGTATACCCCCCCCCTTTCCCACCCCCCCTGCCTCCATGGCAGACAATATTCCCCATACTCTCTCTCTACTTTTGGGCATTATGGCTTGCAACACTGACACTGAGAGGTCATCATGTTTGGTCCATTGCCTATTTTCGGCACGCATCTCCCATTCCAACTGGTTCCTTCAGCCATCATTTTGTTAGTGATCCCTTCTCTATTCCATCTGCCTTCTCTCCTTCGCTCATGAAGCAGTCATCCAGCTATGGGGCAATCCCCCTGGCCCTTGCATCTACTGTCCTTGGGTGTCAACCTCATGTGATGCTACCCTACCCTACATTCCACAAATGAGTGCAGTCCCTCTATGTCTGTTCCTCTCTTTCTGACTCATTTCACTTAGCATGATACTCTCCACGGTTATCTATTTATAAGCAAATTTCATGACTTCATCTCTCCTAACAGCTGCATAGTATTCCATTGTGTAGATATACCAAAGTTTCTTTAACCAGTCATCTGTTTTAGGGCACTCAGGTTGTTTCCATATTTTGGCTATTGTGAAAAGTGCTGCAACGCATATATAGGTTCAGATGTCATTTCTACTGTGCTCTTTTGCACCCTCTGGATATATTCCCAGAAGTGGTATTTCAAGGTCATACGGAAGCTCAATTTCTAGTTTTTGAAGTTAAAAAACACTACTTCAAGAAATAAAGGAGGACACTAGGAAATGGAGACACATCCCCTGTTCACGGATAGGGAGAATTAACATTATCAAAATGGCAATACTGCCCAAAGCACTATACAAATTTAATGAAGTCCCTATCAGGATACCCATGACATTTTTAAAGAAATAGGCAAAACACTCCTGAAATTTATATGGAACAATAAACACCCACGAATAGCTAAAGCAATGCTTGGAAAAAATAAGATGGGTGGCGTCACCTTCCCCAACTTCAAACTCTACTACAAAGCAGTAGTAATTAAAACAGCATGGTATTGGGATAAAAACAGACCTGCAGACCAATGGAACAGAGTTGAATATCCTGTCACAGACCCTCAAATATATGGCCACTTAATCTTTGACAAAGGAGCAAGAAATGCAAAGTGGAACAAGGAAAGCCTCTTCAACAAGTGGTGCTGGGAAAACTGGGTAGCTACCTGCAAAAAAATGAACTCTGACCTCTGTCTAATGCCAGGCACAAAAGTCAGATCAAAGTTGATTACAGACCTCAATATCAGACATGAATCTATAAGGTTCACAGAAGAAAATGTAGGCAGAACTCTCCATGACATTGAAGCTAAAAGCATCTTTAAGGACGAAACAGCACTGACCCTGCAAGTGGAAGCAAACATAAACAAATGGGACTACATCAAACTAAGAAGCTTCTGCACTTCAAAAGAAACAGTGACCAAAATACAGAAAGAGCCCACAGAATGGGAAAGAACATTTACCCAATACCCATCTGATGGGTTAGTGCGATAGCACAGCGGTTGGGCATTCAGCTTTCACGTGGCAGACCCGAGTTTGATTCCTCCGCCCCTCTCTGAGAGCCCGGCAAGCTACCGAGAATATCGAGCCCGAGCGGCAGAGCCTGGCAAGCTACCCGTGCATATTGGATATGCCAAAAACAGTGACAGTAAGTCTCTCAATGAGAGACGTTACTGGTGCCCGCTCAAACAAATCAATGAGCAACCCATCTGATAAGGGATTGATATCCAGGATATACAAGACACTAGTAGAATTGTATAAGAAAAAAACTTCCAACCCCATCAAAAAATGGGGAGAAGAAATGAACAGAAAATTTCTCAAAAAAGAAATACAAATGACCAAAAGGCACATGAAAAAATGCTCCACATCCCTACTCATCAGGGAGATGCAAATCAAAACAGCAATGAGATATCACATTGTTATCTCACCGCAGAGACTGGCACACATTCAAAAGAACAAAAGCAACCAGTGCTGGCGTGGATGTGGGGCAGAAGGGACACTCCTTCACTGTTGCTGGGAATGCCGACTGGTTCAGCCTTTCTGGAAAACAAAACAGGATTATTTTCACTCCCAAAGCTCCATTTTCAAAATGTGAGTTTGGGCGATAAAGGGGATTTATTTTGTGTTTAACTTCTCTCATCACTTATTAAAAGTCACTTACAAGCAGTTTTTTGAAAGACTATTAAGAAAATAAGCTAATCCCAACTAGGGTGTGAATCCTGAATATGTATGCTTTTCTTTTCTCGAGGGTCATTTAGGAGAGATTGCTGGGGTAGCGGCAGCCTATGCCATGGTTCTGTCTAAAGGAGAGTTGTTATCGACTCTTCCTTTCATAGTTCCTTCTTCATCTCCTCTAAAACTCATTTCACAGCATTCAATTGAGTTAGAGCATATTAGGACTGTACAGGATCTTAGCTCACATGGTCACAATCTCCCTGATTTTCTGGAGTTCCCTAAAGCATCGATGGAAATACAATTTAATGCAATTAATTATTATTATTATTATTATTGACTGTCACTGTCATCCCGTTGCTCATCGATTTGCTCGAGCGGGCACCAGTAACATCTCTCATTGTGAGACTTATTGTTACTGTTTTTGGCATATCAAATACGCCACGGGTAGCTTGCCAGGCTTTGCCGTGTGGGCTTGATACTCTCGGTAGCTTGCCGGGCTCTCTGAGAGGGGCGGAGGAATCGAACATGGGTCTGCTGCGTGAAAGCTGAATGCCCTACCGCTGTGCTATCACTCCAGCCCATTATTATTATTATTATTATTTTGCTAAAGATTAGGCAGTGCTCTGGGACAATCAACAACTTTGTGTAGAGATGTTAATCCAGGTAGTGCTTAGGGCACCAGGTTGCTGGGAATCAAACCCAGGTATGCATGCCAAGGATGTGCTTTGCTCATTGAACCTTCTGCAGTCTTTAGCATGTTTCCTATGCTCAGATAGAGTGAAGGCTCTGTGTGCGCACGTGTGTGTTTGGGTAATACCCTGCAGTGCTCGGGGAGCGGCACAGGGTGAAGGTTATTTTCAGAGGGGGCCAGAGGACCATGGGGTGTCAAGATCTTACGGGGTCTCCTGAATGTAAAGTATGTGCTCGGCTGTTGAACTTCAGTCCCTGTGTTTTAACAATATTTCAAAAAAGATGTTTAGGGATGGGCAAATAGCTCAATGGCAGTGTACATGTTTCTTTTCCTTTTTTTAAATTTAATTTTATTTTTATAAAATTGTTCACAATGATTTATTACATTTAGTATTTGAATAGCAGTCCCACCACTATTACACCTCTCACCACCATATTTCCAATGATTCCACCCCAAACCCCAACCCTTGCCCCCAAAACAGAACCGACATGATTTATTTTGTCTTGCTTGTTATGAATAACCTGCTAAAAATAATCCAGAAATGTTTCCTTAGAGGAAAGTGTGTGAAGATTGTTGTATCTCACCCTGGAGCCATTAAGCCCTTCTAGAAGAGATTACTAACATGTTGTTAGAGGCTAAGACTTGTGGACTTATATATATATTATATATACTTATATATATATATCTTCCCACTCCCCCTGGAGAGTGGTTGTTTTCTACTTTAAGCCCCATCCAATGTGGTGTGCTACTCTTGATACACCAGCGGCATCAAGTATGAGATATTCGCTCCAGGAATTCTAAGATTTAAAATGCAGTCATACAGCAGATTCACTCATAGGTGAGGCTCATCTGCAGCCATGAGCATGGCGGTGATTGAGTTCTGGAGGTTTTTCGGCTGCCGGGGCTCTGTTGGGGCAGTGAGGGGAACTCACCGCCCTCCCGCACTGCATTGCACCAGATGAGACAGCCTGGCTCGGGGTCTGGAGGTACCTTGCAGTATGTCATTCTGTGTTCTCTTCCAGGAGCTTTCTTTCCCAGAGTGCATGTTTCACAGGTAAAGGCCCTGGGTTTTATACCTGGTACTAAAATTTACAAAAGAGCTTGTAACCCCCCAACTCCCCCTTTTGGGTACCTTTGATGCATAATTTCATAGAATTTATCCCTTCAGGAGAGGGACCTTGAGCATGGCTGTGGCTGGGCTCTGGAGGTCTTTGGCTATGGGGCTATGCTTGGAGTGGGGAGGGAAACTGAAATCCACCCCCACCCCAAGGGGCCCCGATGAAGACAGCCAGACACGGGGGCAAGAGACTCTCTGCATCACTCTCTTCCGGGAGCTTGGTTTTATAGTCTCTGGATGTTGGCTGTTGGTGGGATTACATGGTGCTTGGGGCAGTCCCTGGGTGTGACCCCCTAGTTACTGGAAAACGGGGGATCTTGCCAGAAGGCCCCTCTCCACATGTTCGGACGAGCCTCACGCATGAAGGAACAGACAGAGGAAACCAGGTGTGTGGGACCCAAGACTGAGATCTCCAAGGCTGCTCGTATTGGGTCTGGGCCTCTTCCACCCAGATCCCCCATTTTCTAGGAGCTAGGCGGTCACGCCCAGAAACTACTCCTGGAGCTGTGTAATCCCATCAATGGCCAACATCCAGAGAGTATAAAACCAAGCTCCGGGAAGCAACATCTTATAGCCTTGTTCTCCCTCTGGGAGAACCTGGCAAGCTACTGAGAGTTTTCTGCCCACATGGGAGAGCCTTGCAAACTCCCCGTGTCATATTCATATGCCAAAACCAGTAATAATGCTGGGTCTCATTCCCCTGACCCAGAAGAGCCTCCAATGTGGCACCATTGGGAAGAACGAGTAAAGAGAGGCTTCTAAAATCTCAGGGCTAGGATGAATGGAGACATTACTGAGACTGCTCGAGAAATTCAATGATTAATGGGATGATGATGATGATGATGATGATGATTCCCTCAGAGATGAAAACAATAGGCTAACGTTCTTGCTGCTTCTTAGACAAACTAGCAATGCTGGTCCCCATCCTCACTGTGTTTATCCCAGTGGTTTTGAACATGTCAACTGGACTCACCCCTGGTACCCAGGTGTTTGATCAAGTGTTAACCTAAGAGTTACTGGGAGGCTTGCTGTTGTTAATGATGACAATCAGCAGCCTTCCAATACAGTAGATCATGTCTCCTGCTCACCTGTCTCAAACGAAGACACAAGAGGAAGAGTGGAAAAAGGAACCTTCCCGAGGAACAAGGAATTCTTTCTTCAGATTCAAGATATGAGTTCCTTCCAGGTCACTCTCAGTGTCCTGGCCTGGCACAAGCAAACCTGAAGATCTCAGGCATGTTGGGATCCCCTCCCTCTGCAGTCTTGTGAACCGATTACTTAAAATAAAGACAATGCCCCCTCCTTCAGATGAGAAAGTAGCTCAGTGGTAGAGCAGAGCTCTTGCACAAGCCCTGCCCATGAAAGGCCCAGAGTTACATCCCTGGCACCGAATGCTCCTTCCTTCACTCGAAGCTCAGCTGGGAGTAGGTCCTATTAAAGAATTAAATAGAACACTTCTGTCTCCTATCTTTCTCTCTCTCTCTTTCTCTCTCTCTTCCCCCCCTCTCTCTCACACACACATACACCCTTGACTTTTCACCAATTTTCATTCCTTTTTGTATAATTCTGATTTAATTACAGTCAGCCAGGATGACTGCCCCAGGCCACAAAACATCTATAGTCTTACATGTTCAAGTTTAAAGTCAAAGTATGAGACGAGTTCTCATTTTACAGATGTGTGAATCAGTCTTCCTGAGTAAAGAGGAAAAATATGGACTCCAAAGTGAAGAATAAAGTGTACTCAGGAAGATTTTTTAGTGTCCAATAGTGCTCGTCCTCAAATAAAAGATTTCAGTATGTCTGAGATTTGTTACCACTGGAAGGGCCAGTGTTTCTTATAAAGTTAGGGGAGCTGTCTTTAAGAACTGAATACAAAAGTTAAGCTAAGAAACATTTTTTTTTGTTTTTGGGTTACACCGAACAGTGCTCAGAGCTGCCTCCTGGCTCTGTTCTCAGGAGTTACTCCTGGTGGCACATAGGGGATCAATAGGAATCTGGCCTCACCTTGATAAAGTCAAGAGCCTACCCATTGTACTATCTCTCTGGTCCCACAGTTTTTTTTTTACCTTAAAGGATAATAAACCAAATATTTGTCTAGGTTGAGGAGAATCAATAATTTGCAAAAGTTTAAGAACTGAAACCACCAGCAACATAACAAAATCTACAAAGAAAACATATGTGGGGTGTGTGTGTGTGTGTGTGTGTGTGTGTGTGTGTGTGTTACTAGGGGTTGAGCCCAGACCTTGTGCATGGAAGATGCATGCTCTGTATCTGAGGCATGTCCTGCCCCAAGGAAACATACATTCTAGGAATTAATTGCCCAGCAGAGATGTTCGCCCCTCTCCCCACCCCTCTCCACATGCGTGGTGTTTCAATATGTAGCTTTATATACAGACAGCATTTCGGGACAGAAAGGCCACACCCATGCTTCAAACCCTGATTCTCAACTACGGACATATTCCCATGTTCAATTATGAAAGTACTTTTCCATGGGGGTGTGACCTCTGGTCTGTGTCCCCTGACACTAACTCGTGAGAGCAGGGATGACCTTCATGGGACAATTGTAGACCTGGGGCTGGAGAGAACTCAGAGGTGCACACAGCAGCCTGTGAGGTGTGGGGCGCTGAGGTCACTCTTCAGCACTGTGTCACCCCTGGGCATATGTTGTCAGAAGCAGGCTCTGCGTACTCTCAGACCCAGCGGAACCAATGGGGTCCCTTAAAAAAGACCCAAGCTTTTTTTCCAAGGCTTCCTATTCTGGGCTGATCAGCAAAGCTGTTTTGTTTGTTTATTTGTTGGTTTGTTTGTCTTGCTTATTCCGTTCTAGATCACACCCAACCATCCTGACTCTACATGGGGCTCAGTCCCTGAAGTGCTCAGATAACCACAGGGTGCCTCCGTGTTGGACCTGGGCCTCCTCCACAGAACTTGGAAGCTGCAGAACGGATCCACCCCTCCAGCAATAGCCTTTTGGGAGATCACATGGTGTTGGGGGTGAAACCCACCTACGGCAAGGATCACTCTCAGTCAGTGAGACTAGACCACTGGAGTCTACCCTTACACCCAGGAGAACAGGATTTGGGACCTAGTGTTCCTCTCCTAGTCTAAAGCTGACACAGTCCTTCCCACGGCACCCAGCATCAGGGACAGGTGATGAAGCCAACTCTTAGTGCCAAGGGACATTCCTGACTGCTCAGGAATCACTCCCACTGGGCTCAGATACCACACGATGGTACCTCATGTGGCTGCAGGCAAGGCAAATGCCTTAACTCTTGCACTTTCTCTCCACCCCTCATTTTAAAAATTATTTAAAGACTTGCAGTTATGTGAATAAGAACATAAAATTATGTGGGTAACCAACAGGCCCTCGAGTTTAACCTACTGGTTACTGTAGTTAGTTATATGATATATTTTTCTTTTTGTTATTCTAGACAATTTTTCTTTTTGGCTCACACCTGAAAGTGCTCAGGCTCTGCAGTTGGGGGTCACTCCCCAAAGTTCTCGGGGGACCAGATGTAGTGCTGGGGAATGAATTGTCGTGGCCACATGCAAGGCAAATATCCCACCCTCTGGATTATTGCTCCAGCCATATTATTCACGGGACTAGAGACTGTATGAAATTGGTTATTTGGCATCTTCTCGTTGATTCTGAAAGAAGCTGATGCATGAATATGCATAGGAATCTGTGGCTGCCTTGTGCCTCAGTGGCCTTGCTAAACTAAGCCTAGCAATGCTAGAGTTTTTGGATAGCCTTTTCAACAAGGATTATGGGCTTGGCTGCGTACCATGGGGTCAGCGGTCATTAGCAAACATGACATAAATAGGCTTGTTGGGAAGTTACACGGTCGAGCTGTCCTTGGAGTGCAAGCTCTTCTCTTGAGAGACACCAGGTGGATGGGCTGGATGAGGAGACGAGCTTGAAGCAAGACCACTTGGAGAGGGACCAAGCACCTTGGCCAGTTCCCAGCTGAATGTGGCAATAGGGGCATGTTCAGCTCATGTGCCATGAAATAGAACCACCCAGTCAATCCACAGAAATGTGAAAAACAGTGCAGCCTTGCGATGTTAAATCAATAAGGTGGCAGTGGAGAATGGTTGGTAAAACAGCCGCGAAGAAAGAAAATAGACACTAGTGGTGGGATTGGTGTTGGAACACTGTATACTTGAAACTCTATTCTGGACCTCTTTGCAAATCGTGGGGCCTAAATAAAAAAATTTCATAAAAAAAGATTTAGCTGTACATACAAGTCTTAAAAAAGACTTGAGAATTATAGTCTTACATTGAATGTCTACTTGTGTTTAGAATTTTAACAGCTCACATTTATTAAGTACTTATTATATGTTAATCACTTTAACAAACTGTTACTTTTGTTAATTAAAAAGCATGCGGATTGATAGATTGATGGGGTAGACACTATGCAGCCATTTAGCTGATTAGGAAACTGAGATTCAAAAAAGATAAATATTTGGTCTTACATCACACAGCCATACTCCCTGCCGCTCTCCTCATGCTCTGCGGAGCCTCACCCATGAGTGAACCTCCCACAGATCATCTCAGACCTCACACCACTCATACTCCAAGAATACCGCACCACATTTGATAGGATTTACAGAAAAGGGCAACCGACATTAGTGGGAAATATATCTTTACAGATATATATATTCATATATGTGTTCATATATGCATATGTACACAAGGCTCAATGCTTAACAATGTATTAGTAATCTCTTATAGAAAGACTTAACAGCCCCTGGATGAAATACAACAATCTTCTGGTATCAACAGATTTGTCAATTATGATGAATAAATAAAAAGATATCGAAAAATAAATACAGAAAAAAATGATGTTTTATATAAAAATGACTATTCAAGCCAAACACAAAATCATGGGTCTTATAAATAAAAGTAAAATGAAAGGAAGATTACTCTATGCTTGACCTAATGTAGTTTAAGTTAAGTTTCTTTTTTAACTTAATATAATTTTATAAAGTAGTTCACGATATTTTATTACATTTAATATTCAAACACCAATCCACCACCATTACCCCTTCCCACCACCACATTTTGGATATTTCCATCCTTAACTCCAATTCCTACCCCAAAGCAGCACTGTATCACTGTATCACTGTTATCCTATTATTCATCGATTTGCTCGAGCAGGAACCAGTAACATCTCCATTGTGAGACTTGTTGTTACTGTTTTTGGCATATCGAATACACCAGGGCTAGCTTGCCAGGCTCTGTTGTGCAGGCGGGATATTCTCGGTAGCTTGTCAGGCTCTCTGAGAGGGACGGAGGTCTCAAACCCGGGTCAGCTGCATAATTCACCCCAAAGCAGCACCTAAATAATTTATTTTGTATTGTTTGTTATGAATAAACCACTCAAAATACTCCAAAAGTCTTTCCTTAGAGGAGGGTTGTGAGATAGGCCCCTGCAAAGCTGTTCATGACTGGATTTCAGTCATACAGTGTTCCAAAACCCGTCCCTCCACCAGTGTACATTTCCCAGCACCAGTGTCCCCAGGTCCCCTCCCATCACCCCAACCCCATCCCACAGGGACTTCTTAGATTCTCAGAGAGTGCTTATGTTTTCCAAACCCAGACATAAGGATAGATCTTTGGACAACTCACTTCAGGGGTCTTCTGACAATGTGTGAAGACTCAGCACAAGTACTTGATTAGAAATTGTTTAATAAAATACTTAGAGTATAGGGAGGCTTTCCTTTAAGGGAAAAATGATCTTTTCATCTTTAGCTTATGATGATATTTTTATTGGATCACCGTGAGATTCAGTTACAAACTTTCATGATTACATTTCAGTCATACAATGCTTGAGCACCCATCCCTCCACCGGTGCAATTTCCCACCGCCATTGTTCCCAGTGTCCTTCCCGCCACCCCCACCCCACCCCACCCCCTGCCTCCCTGGCAGGTACATTCCTTCTTACTCTCTCTCTAATTTTGGGCATTATGATTTGGAATACAGATACTAAGAGGCCAGCTTATGATGATTTCTTAAAACTGGTTTGATCAGATGGACACAGACCCATATATGTGAGAAGGGAGAGGGCTGGGCTCTGCTAACCCAATGGTCCAGAACAGCCCTAAGTGAGCAGTACCTCTGTTGCAATAGAGCTATTGAGTGGCCATCATTTGGTCTGTAGTCTACTTTCAGCATGCATCTCCCATCCTGAGCGGGTCCTCCAAGCACCCCATACTTGGTAGTCCCTTCTCTATCTGAGTTGCCTTTTCCCCCAGCATGCAAGACCAGCTTCCAAGCCGTGGAGCAATCCTCCTGGTACTCATCTCTACTATTCTTGGGTGTTAGTCTCCCATTCTGTTACTTTATATTCCACAAATGAGTGCAATCTTTCTATGTCTGTCCCTCTCTTTCTGTCTCATTTCACTTAACATGATACTTTTCATGTTGATCCACTTATATGCAAATTTAATGACTATCTTTTCTAATAGTTGCATAGTATTCCATTGTGTAGATGTACCAAATTTTCTTTAACCAGACATCTGTTCTTAGGCACTAGGTTTTTTCCCAGATTCTGGCTATTGTAAACAGTGTTGCAATGAACATACAAGTGCAGAGGTTATTTCTACTATACTTTTTTGTCTCTCTGGGGTATATTCCCAGAAGTGGTATTGCTGGGTCAAATGGGAGCTCACTTTGTAATTTTTTGAGAAGCGTCCATACTGTTTTCCAAAAGGGCTAAACCAAATGGCATTACCACCAGCAGTGAAGGAGAGTCCTTTTATCCCCACATCCGCGCCAACACCAACCGGTATTGGTGGTTCTTTTGTTCTTTTGGATATGGGCCAGTCTCTGCGGTGTGAGATGATATCTCATTGTTGTTTTGATCTGCATCTCTTTGATGATTAGTGATGAAGAGCATTTTTTCATGTGAATTTTGGCCATTTGGATTTCTTCTTTGAGAAAGTTTCTGTTAATTTCATCACTCCATTTTCTTATGGGGTTGGGTGTTTTCTTCTTGTAAAATTCAACCAGTACCTTGTACATCCTTGATATCAACCCCTTATTAGATGAGTATTGGGTGAATATCCTTTCCCACTCTGTAGATTATCTTTTAAGCATGTGCTTTTAAAACTGAATTAGTTTGGTTCTCGCTCCATCCCCTAAACTAGTATATGGAGAAAAGACAAGTTACCTCTACCAGAGAAGGAAATGAAAGGAAAGGTTGTGAGTCAGAGGAAAGATGCACAGACCCATTCCAGTTCAGCTCATCTTAAAATTCTTGATATAAAGATCTGCAGAATGCCTGAAGGTTTGTATCTTTGTTCCAGAAAAATGTGTACCCTCTTGTGTGTGCTACCACTCATACCGTTGTTACAGAGGCACATGGTCCATTGATCCTGTCATACCAATGGACAGATTTCAGGGGCAGTCTGAATCCTGGCTTTCCATTTCCCTTCATTTATATCTGTAGCATTATCAAGTCAAGGTGATATGTTAAAGTAGTGTATGATCAAAGATTATGAAGTATTCTTAGCCTGCCTGCTCCTCCATGAATACGAGAAAATTCTTGGGGTTATAAGATAAGGGCATTAACTATAGGGTCCTAAGGGTGACCAGGAAGAGGCTGGACTCGTCCAGGATCTCAACCCAAGATTGAGGAGCAGATCTGATTACAAATGCAAGGTGTTGCCTAGACTTCTAGGGAACCTAGCAAAGCCCAAAGGGATATTAATAATAATTGAAGTTGATGAGAATTGAAAATAATTGATAATATTTGAAAACTCATGGAGGCTAGACAATCTCAGTCTCCCACTGTTTGAGTGGGACTTGTTGTCTATCTCAGCATCTCAAATGGTTAGAAAGAGGCAATATGCTGGTTATCAGAGTCCTGTGATAAATGGCACAAAAGGAGAGTTATTTACAATAGAAGAGCTAGACTTTGGTCAATATAATCCAAGTCATTCTTTTAATACCCATTTTATTTGTTTTAATTCCAATGTTATTATTACTGTGCTTGATTTTGAGGCCATGTTTAACAGTGCTCAGCATTGCTCCTGGCTCTGTGCCTGGGGGTCATGCCTGGCAGTGCCTTGGAGGACCATATGGGATGCGGGGGAAGCTGGTGTTGGCCATGGATAAAGCAAGCATCTGGACCACCTCCTGTCTCTCTGAACCCTCAGATTTGAGTGTTTCAATAGATAATTTAGACTATTCAATGAATTAGTTCACTTATATTTTATAGTTTTTTCTATAAAAATATCTAAAAGTTTGAATATTTTGACTCCTAAAGTGAGATACATCAGGGTTAGTTTGTAGGAAAAAATCTTATAATTTATTAATTGATTGGTGGCCTCCCACTTTAGACCTGGAAGCCCCTTTGGTGAGTCTTGGCCACTGGGGGTGAGCTTCACTGCAGGGCTCCAAAGTGTTGGGACTCTAGTTGGGTCAAGGCTCTGCTAAAACCACTGTGCTAACTCCCGGCCCTTTCTGGGGGCTCTAAAGAATAAAGTTCAGGAATGGTCTAACTTAGGTCTCTTGTTTGAAAATTTTGGACTGACGGACAGGATGTTTTGATGTGAGGGTTTAGGTGACTCGCTGCAAATATGTCTTCCATGCCTGTCCTGATCTTGGTGGCACACAATGGGCACTGAGTATGGGACACCATCAATGCGGGGTGAGGAGAGTCAGTGCAGGCATGAGCAGAGATAGCACAGGGTTAGGGAAGTCAGTTCAGGGTTGTAAAGACAGGTGAAGTGTGAGGAGAGTTGGTTCAGGGTGAGGAGAGACAGTGCTAGGAAAGGAGAATAGTGCAGGGGAAGGAGGGTAATTCGGTGTGCTCTTGAAAGACACTGCACCAGGTGGTGGCCAGTGGCACTGTCCTGCCTGTCTCCTCATGTATCTAAAGATAAGATGGAGTTCATTTGCCCCAGCTAAATTCGTATTCATCTGGTTGGACATTCTGTAGGAGGTTTGTTTATATTTAGGACTTATATTTCATCACCTAAAGATTAAAATGAATTAAAATAGGGATGGAGAAATGTATTTTAAAGATTAAAATGAATTAAAATAGGGATGGAGAAATGTATAGAGGTTGAGGCACTTGCCTTTGTATGCTGCTGACCCTGGTTTGATCCCCGGCACCACATATGGTTCTGTGAGTCTCACCAAGAATGATACCTGCACACAGAGCCAGAAGCAAACCCTGACCCCAACTTAAAATCAAACTTCAGAATAGCTAAAATTGAGGAAAGTAAGGGATAATTGATTTTTTCCAGATAACATCACTGTTATGATAATTTGGCAAAGAGTCACATTGCAGAAAAAACTTATTCATATCTCAACTTGGAGAACTCTCTTATATTAAGACTAATTGTAAATACATAAAGGCTATTTAAATAGAACTTTTTTTATTTTTCCAGTGTTCAGTATGGGTGGTAGGTAATTGAATCATCAAATAATTGAATGTTTAAAGAAGTGTGCTATTAAAAATAATAACAGAGCACAGAGTAATTTGGGGCATGGAAAATACTCTTCATGGTATTGTAATGAGCACCAAGTCTGAGGTCAAGCAGTGAACTTGGATGAAGCTGATGAGCCAGCAAGGCTTATTGGTTGTGACCAAGATCTGGTTCTTGTGTGAAATGTTGCTGCTGTGTGGCTAGGCATGTGTTGGGTGAAATGCCTGGGGCATCTCCATAACTTTCAGTTTTTTCAGAAAACGGAACTGGCCCCAACAAATAAAATCCCCTTTGCCCCACTCTCCTGCCCCCAAACACAAACACAAGAGGAATAATAACAATGGAGTAAACTCATGTTTACTACCAAGAATTGGGGTGCAGAGATGGTCCAGTGGATAGGGTGCTTGCTTTGCTCAGGACTGATCTGGCTTTGCCCCCTCTACCAATTATGGTCCTCCAAGCCCTGCCAAGAGTGACCCCCAAGTATAGTCAGGAGTAGCCCTGAGCACTGTGGGATGTGACCCTGTCACTATACACTGCTCCCCCAACCCTGCAAAAATTAAAAGTTAAATTAACCCTTATCTTTTTTTTTCTTTTTGGGTCACACCCGGCGATGCACAGGGGTTACTCCTGGCTCATGCACTCAGGAATTACTCCTGGCGGTGCTCAGGGGACCATATGGGAAGCTAGGAATCGAACCCAGGTCAGCTGCATGCAAAACAAATACTCTACCCGCTGTGCTATTGCTCCAGCTTCAACCCTTATCTTTTAATACAGAACAAATTACTAAAATTTAGCTTCTTCAAGCATCCTGTACTTGTGATCTGACAGTTTCTGCCAGTCAGGAGTCTGAGCATGTCTGAGCTGGCACAGAATTTTACAAGGCTTCAATCACGGTTTCTGCTTGCCAGTGTTCTCAAGGGGAGTCTTGATGGGGAAGGAATTTGCTTCTGAGCTTGCTCAGGTTGCCCACAGAGCTCATTTACTTGTACTCGTGTTCATGGCAAATTGCTTCTTCAAAGTTCGTGGTGGAAATGGTGAAAAAGATTCTAGCAAGATAGAACCCTTTATGATATAGTGAGTGTAATCAAGGCAGTGTCATTCTGTGGTCTCTGTCTCACATTCCAGCAGAATGGGAAGTGGGTGTGGGTGTGGGGAGCAACATACAAGGGTTGGAGAACAGAAGGGGAAGGAATTAGTTATCACGAACCCACTTACAAGTGTGTAAATGATGAACTCCATGGTTAATGAGTTGCAAAACTTGCCAATAGTCTACTCTCAACATACACAATTAAGTAACAAAAACCATCTATAACAAAAAATTAATAGAATTAATATGAAAATTAATTCGTGATTGTGAATGTGAAAATTATTGATACCTTGTTATTATAATATGGTAACACTTAGGATGTTTTTTCTTAGAAATGTTTATTTATTTTTTAAATTTATTTATTTTTATTGAATCACCATGTGGAAAGTTACAAAGCTTTCATTCTTAAGTCTCAGTTACACAATGCTCAAACACCCATCCCTTCACCAGTGCACATATTCCACCACCAAGAATCACAGTAAACTTCCCCACACCCCCACCTCCCCAGTCCCCACCCTGCCTGTGTAGCTGATAAATTTCACTTTACTTTCTCTTTACTTTGGTTATATTCTGGGGTGATCAAAAATAAAACAAAGCTAGTCCAGGCACTTTGTGGGGTAATAAATATAATATGGGGGTGAGGCACTTGCCTTGCACGCGGCCACGACGGGTAGAGAGTACCATCAACAGAGACCCCTGAGACAGAACCAGGAATAGTCCCTGAGTACTGGTAGGTGTGGTCATAAATCCAAAAAACACTTTTGCTATTTAAAAAACTATGTAAGGTGCCACTTGCCACAGCCACAGCCAATTCCTGTCTAAATTTCCCAGGGAACGAATGCCAAACAGTGAAAATTTATGAAATCACTATCTCTGTAGCTGAGAACTCTGGGGCACCCAGGGGAGAGGGCCAGGCTGCATGGCCAGCTGAAGTCCTGGCAGCCACACCCACGCCCACTGTTGTAGCCACAGCAAGGCTCAACTCTACCACTGCGTGGGTGTTCTCTGCAGAGACGCCAAGCTGTGAATAACTTCAGGTATGCGCGCCAGGTTGAGAACTCTGGTGTCCCCTGGAGTCAAGGTGAGTAGCCTCTTGTTACCCTCTCATATTCCCAGAGCCCAGCCACACCAACCCACCACAGCCACCTCCGTGCTACTTACCGGGGGAGACCACAGAAGGTGGCCCCAGAGCATTTTCTTTTCTTTTCTTCTCAAATTAAAAACAAATTATAAAGTAGTTCACAATATTTGATTACATTTAATATTCAAACACCAGTTCCACCACCATTACACCTTCCCACCACCATATTTCAGGTGTTTCCATGCTGAACCCCAACCCCTGCACAAAGCAGAACTGAAATGATATATTTTGTCTTGTTTGCTGTGAAAAACCACTGAAAATGCTACAAAAAAGTTTCCTTAGAGGAGAGTGAAGATTGTTGTATTTCACCAGGGGGCCATTAAGCCCTTGTATCATGAACATAATGCTAAAGGTTGAGCCTTGTGTGCAACAATCTGTAAAAAAATATCTCCCTCTAAGATCGGTTGCCTTCTACTTTGAACCCCATCAGATGTGGTGCAGGACTCTTGGAGTGTGGGTAGGGTGTGTCCTATGAAGTGTCCAGGAATAGGTTCACGCATGGGCGAGGCTTGGCCTGAGCATGTAGAGAGTGGCCATGAGAGTGGCGGCAGTTGCGTTCTGGAGGTTTTCAGCTGCCAGAGCTGGGTCCCTTTGGGCGGGGGTCTCACCTGCCTCTTTTTGGGGCTCCCTGAGTGAAACAGCCTGTCACAGGGTCTGGGGGCCTGGTTATGGTGAGCGTCATGTTGCTCCTTTCCCGGAGAGAAGGATGTGTGATCTGATGGTGGCTGATGACGAGAGGATCTGGCGCCAGCCAGGGGTGGCTTGTGTACGTGACTGCTGAGTTGCTGGAGATGGAGGGTCCAGGCAAAGGATCTCCGTTCCCTGTCCTGTTGAACCCAGAGTTCTCAGTCACAGAGTCCCGAATACCTTGATGCTCTGGGGGTTCACTCATGGGTAAGATTTGGCCTGAGCTTGGGGAGAGTGGCCGTGAGCAGGGTGGCGGTTGGGTTCTGGAGGTTTTTGGCTGCCGGGGCTGGGTCCCTTGAGGTGGGGAGGGGGTCTCATCCTCCCCCTCTGGGGTGCCCACAGGACACTTTCTAAAGCAACAAACAACTTAATAAATTCTTAGACAAGGGCATACCAACCCTGTAATCAGACATAATAATTTTCACGTAAATTAAGTGTTTTTTAAACCTGTTGATTTTAATATTGGAGCTTTGTTATCTAGTCAACTTTAATTCTAAAATTGTACCAGCAGTTGTGGCTTTTTTCTACGTTAAAATAAACAAAAATTAAAAAAAATTCTGTCTTTAATTTGATTGTTTCCTTTTGTCTCTAAATTATCCCTTATAAGTATCCCTCAGTAGTTACAAAAATAATGGACTTTGCTTTAAATTCTCACTGATTATGAAAGATTTTTTACTATAACTTTATTATAAACTGCTGCTTCAATTACTCACTACATCTTAACTTTGTTTACTCTTTACATCTTATCTCATGAACTCATTTGAATTTAGTCATAATTCTTAAAATAACTGACTCCATTCTTCCATGGAATACCATATTTGGTATCTTTCTAAAGTAATACTAAGGAGTGTTAGGCTTTCTTATAATCTTGTTATTGTAATAAATTTAATACAGACATAATCATAATTTTCTATTCCTGACATGTTTTGCTTACTTTGGTTTTTCTTTGTATTAACTTATGTCTGGCATATACATTAATTTTACTCACATTTGTTACTAAAAGTTTATAAATAAGATACATTTATTGAATTACACCATAACATCTTAAGTGACATTTATTATGAAAGCCTTGTAGAATGTTCATATATATTCTTTCCTGTGTGCTACTAATGTTATATGACAGAAGAAACAATGGAGTTGATTTGGGAGGATCCATGTTTTATTTCAAAGGTTAGTAATTATAAATTACCTAATCTTATAAATTATAAAATGGAAAATTATATCTCTGCCTTGATTAATGTATGATGTGCTATAAAATGTATAATGAGAAAATAATTTTAAAAGAGTCATTCTAACTTGTTCCTGACTATGTAACTAATACATATGCATTGTCAAATAATGTGACAACTACTTAAAACTATAAAGAAATGGAACACCAATAAACTAACTCTTAGTCATTTGGTATATTTCTTTGCAGATGCATTTCTCTATTACTTAAATTCGAGAGCCAAGTATTTTCTATTCCATTAATTGTTTTACAAAGAAAATATTCCAATGCAAAAATATCTATATAAGGGGATGGATAATACTATTGTACTATCCAGTATAATACTAGAGTACTGTGGTCATTTTGTAACATATGAAATATTTAATCTTTACAACAACTGAAACTAGTATTGCATAAGATATGAATAAGATATCAATTGTACCTCAATAGAAAAGGAAGGATCAATATGTTAGGGACATAAGTTTTTTTTTGGTGTGGGGAGGCCTCTTCAATGATGTTTGGGGTCCTGTGGTTCATTTACAGAGGACACAGGGTGTGTTTGTGTGTGTGTGTGTGTGTGTATGTGTGTGTTCAATTCTCCAGCTCAATGATGTTGTCAAAGTGGTGTAAGGACATGTGATGTTGGGGGTTGGAGTTGGGGTTTAATGTATGCAAGAAAGGAAGGAGAGAAGAAAAAGGAGAGAAGGGAAAGAAAACCAAGGAACTGGAGGTGAAATGATGATGTTTCCTAACAAAATGAGTAGGAGTCATTTGGTGAAGGCCCAGCGGATGAAAGAAAGGGAGAGAGAGAGAGACAGAGAGAGACAGAGACAGAGACATAGAGAGATGGAGAGACAGATCTTTTATAGCCAGCTTCTCATAAACAAGCACCATTTTCTTCATAAGAAGCAGTTCTGTTATCAGGAAGATTTATAGTTTCCTTTTGAACTAGCCCCTTCATTAAATGGTTTGCTGGAACAAAGCATCGCCAACTTCGTCAACTTCCTTCAGGGATGGGTTCTCTGACTCCAGGGCTGAGAATCTACGTGGGAGGTGGGAGAATGTCTGTGTTCTTGGAAGTGGCAGTAGGAGCCTATATCTTCTGAACTTGGACCTTGCTGGGGAGTCTGGCATCAACATCATTCCGACCTCTGCATGGCTGTGTGTCTTCGTGTTTTCTTCCTGATAATGACACTAAGCATCCTACTGATTTGAGTCATCTCTTCTCTGGTAGGACTGAAGTTGGAAGCGCAGTTTACAATGGTAACAACATTCCTTCCCAACAAGGTTGCTTTCTGAGTTTGGGAAAGGTTCAGGAGAACATCATAATTGCAACTATCCTTTCTAGCATATGGTGGGAGCAGCACATGGCAGATCCCTTCTGAAATAACTTTCAGTGTTCGTCACCGCCTACTCTTCACTCTGCTTAAACTACCCTCATTTTATTTTGATGGTGAAGAAATTTATACTTAGAAAGAGCCAGCTGGACTGAGTTCAGAGTCTTTCCGCTCTTGCCAACATGAAAACCATCAGCGTTAGGGGTCCGTTGGGTTTAGGGCTCTGATCAGGGTTCTGACTTGGGTCCCCTCAATGTCACAGAGCTTTCCCCATGTGTCATCAGGAACTTGTTGGCCCAGACATGCATAGCAGATCTTCGTGTGTTGGCTGTGTTCATCAGCACTGAGCCATGAGGATGCAGTGGTCAAGATCATTTTTTCAAGGGCCACTGTTTGCAGGAGATTGAGCCATCCATTGGAGCACATGGTATCTGGGGCCTGAGAAGGATCCTTTTATCTTCTGTGTGGATTTTCTGGCATAAATATGTAAAGTAGCTGGGCTCAGGTGCTGGCTGGCTGTGATTTTAGCCTCAGTGTGGACTCTGTGGGTCCTCTTACTTGCTGGTTCTGCTCTGAAAGTGAGATGTCATCTGTGCACTTCCCAGCAGAGATGGCTGGAAGTCAGCGAAGAATCAGAGGAACACTGTGTGCATGAGACACACAGGGAGGTCCTCACTCCAACGGCCTAGAGGAGCAGATCATGCCAGCAGCAGTGCCAAGGGCTAGGAAGCCTGTCTCACTGTGTGCCAGCGCCTTCTGAGGGGTTCTTCTGAGCAAAGATCCAGAGCTGTTACCATTAGTCCTGACATGCTGCTTCATGGCCATCCATTTTAGTGCCATCATTCCATTTCAAAAGATGTTTACTTTTCATCTTCTATGTTTTTATTTTTAAAATTATTTAAAAAATATAAAACTGGGGATATATTTAAAATGTTCTTTTTTAAGGTTTTGGAGCCACTCTGGCTCAGGGCTTACTCCTGACTCTGTGCTCAGGTATCACTGCTGGTGATGCTTGGGGGGACCATATGGAATGCCAGGGAGCAAAATTGGATTGGCCACATACAAGGCAAGCATGTTATCTTCTGTACCATCTCTCTGGCCCTTATTTTACATTTTCTTTTAAAAAAGTCAAGCAAATACAGTGTTGCTTAGCTCAATATCTACAGCATAATATCATGAAGCACTCACATTGCCCCTCTAAGCCAGATAATGTCTAAGGGTGGTGGAGCCGGGGAAATTCGTGTGAAGGCAGGCTCAGAGCTCTGATCAGCCCTGTTCAGAGTTGATGGAATTGCTATAGTCATGTCAGTACTACAACAATGCTGTGCTTGCCTCTCACTGAAGTATGTTGTTTTTTATTCTGAACACTTGAAATAAATGGAAATTTATTTTGGTTTTATTTCTTAGTTGGATATGTTTTTTTCCCTTCTTCTAAAAGTTGGAATTACAGTGATGAAAAACTTAGCAATTTGACACATTGTTGTGTTTCTGTTTATTCTTAAAGAACTACAACATCTAATTTTGGAGGCAAGAATAAAAAAATTTTTTTTTCTGGTTTCAATTTAAACCTACAGTGTAAAGCCTTGAGAAAAGGAGACTAGGATATAAGTGAATTCCATTTTGATGGTCTTGAATTATTTCATTGTTATGTATCCTTCAGAGAAAAGTCAATGGAATCAAGGGACCTGAGAGATAGCATAGGAGTTAAGGCTCACTCTGTCCTGTGGTTGACACTGGTTTGAGCCCCAACACCACGTGATCCGCAGGTATGACTGAGTACCTCTTTGAGGCCCTGAGCACTCCCAGGATGGCCCTCATAATCCTGAGTAGCACTGCATCTTGGGCCTGCATTGAAAGCTGCTAGTTGGCTGAGGATCATCCAGGGTCCCCAGCCCTCCCAAGCATTGCTTGGCAGATTGTAACCCCACCAACAGAACCAAACAGAACAACAATGGAAATGAATCTGCTGAAATTCTAAGATGTTGAAAATAATTTTAAAGAATTTCTAATATAAAGTTTCAAGAACTGGATCATTAAAACTTTTACTGTGCTTGCTTTTCTTCTTAAGTAATAATACATTGTGGGTTTTTCGGTTTGTTCATTTTTTGGGCCACACCCACAGTCCTCAAGTGTCACTCCTGACTTAGAAACTGCTCCTGGCAGTCTTAGGGGACCATTTGGGATGTCAGGGATTGACCCCAGGTCAGCTGCGTATAAGGCAAGTGTCTTACCTGCCGTACTATCACTCCAGACCAGCATTGATAATTTAACTGAAAAAAAAAAAAGACAAAGTAGCATTTATTTGATAAGTTAATTCAGGTTTTTATAAATTGTTTATCCTGAGTATCTCTCCAAATACATTTCTGTATCATTATTGGTTGACATACCTGGTTTTAGGATGATTCTGACTACCCACTCAGTCTTTATGGGGTCCGAGTTCACATGTGAATAAAATTAGAAGAAAAATGGAAAGATTGCTTAAATTTTTATGGAGACACAATTTTTTTTTTAGTTTCAACTACTTATTTTCTGTTTAATCTTACGTGAGACAGGTAGTAAAATTACTGACATTTCCTAGCGCCAAATAATTTTTGTCCATAATAGCAGTTCACTATATCACTGTCATCCTGTTCTTCGATTTGCTTGAGCGGGCACCAGTAATGTCTCCATTGTGAGACTTGTTGTTACTGTTTTTGGCATATCAAATATGCCTCGGGTAGCTTGCCAGGCTCTGCCATACGGTTGGGATACTATCAGTAGCTTGCTGGGCTCTCTGAGAGGGACAGAGGAATCGAACCCTGGTCAGCCGTGTGCAGGGCAAATGACCTACCTGCAGATGTACAATATAAAATCCTGGGTTTTGTCACATTCATTGTAAAATGAATAAACTTAGACACAGAAACAGTATTTGTGGTAGAACAACAGGTGAAGCAAAACTCAGGAAGATTACTCCATAATGCTGTGCCCCATTTCTCTCTTCCCAGCACTAACACAATTCTCTCTCAGGGCCAGTGCGATAGTCCAGTGGGTAGGGTGCTTGCCTTGCATATGGCTGACTTGGATTGGATCCCTTGAACTGGAACCCCATATGGCCCCACAAGCCCACTAGGTGTGATCTCAGAGCACAGAGCCAGGGGTAGTAATAGCAATTATTACATTTTTCCCCATATGATTAGAACTTTTGAAAACTTCTTGTTATTTTCTTTTTCTTTGTACCCATTTAAAAAGGCTAAAAAATAGAAAGATATCCTGATGATTGGGAAAAATATTTGCACACAATATAACTGATTTAGGGTTAATGCCAAAGATATATAAATCACTCACAAAGATAAAAACAAAAGAAAACTCAATAACTCCATCAAAAAATGGGAGAGGAGACAAATAGACATTTCTCCCCAAATGATGTTTAGACAGCCAGCAGGCATATGAAAGAGCTCTCATATTCACTTGTCATCAGGAAATGCAAATAAAAAGACATTGAGATATCATCTCATACCCGTGGTCTGTGTGATAAAGATTGAAAACCAGTGCTGGCAGGGATGTGGTGAAAAAGGAACCTTCATTCACTATTAGTAGGAATGCAGTCTGGTCAAGCCTCAGTGGAGAAGAGTGAGGAGATTTCTCAAGAAAATAAGACTAGAGCTTTCATCTGATCCAGTGATCCTCCTTTTTGGCAACTCCCTCAATAACACAAAAACGTTGGTGTGAAAAGATCTATGCTCACCTATGTCCATTGAAGCTATATACAGTAGCCAGGATGTGGAGACTACTCAAATGTTCAACAACAGATACACAGAAAAAGAAGTTTTGTATTTATATACAACAGAATATTATGCAGCTATCAGGAAAGTTGTTACACTTGGATGAAACTAGAGATGACACATAAAGTGAAATAGGTCAGATAGTGACGGACAATTGATGGCCCCATTCATCTGTAGTAGGAAGAAACAAAATAAGGGAACAGAATATTGAATAATGTCAGACTCTTGGCTTTGGATTATGGAAATGAGATTACCAAATAGTGGGAGGATGGAGGAGAAACAAATGGTGGAGGGTCTTGGACATTTTAATGGTGACAAAGGTTCAATAACTTTATATGTGGAAGCTATAAAAGTTAATAATATTATAAGCACATTGCTTAAATTACAGGAAAAAAGTAATGAGGTCCTCAGGTAGTGGAGGTCTGTGTGTCTGTGTGTGAGTATATGTCTCTGCATATGTCTGTGTGTGTCTTTGTGAGTCTGTGTGAATGTGTGTCTATGTGAATATTAGTGTATATCTCTGTTTGTGTGTGTGTGTAGTTAGTGCTTACAGACTTTAGCTGAAAATTTTCAGAAAATTTGTGGGCTCCTTATCTAGTGAGGAAAGGAGTATTTATATCTACATATCACTCTCATCTAAGGCAGAGTTTTTGTACCATGCTAAATTTACCAGGAATTTTCTTTTCTTTGTTTTGTTTCTTGGTAAAATTTTTATTTTTTAAAATTTTATAAAGTAGTACTCAATGTTTGATTATATTTAATATTCAAGCACCAATCCCACCACCATTACACCTTCCCACCACTATATTTTGGATGTTTTCACCCTGAAATGCAACCCCTGCTTCTAAGCAGAACCAAACTAATATATTTTGTATTTTTTGTTATGAAAAACCACTGAAAATGCAACAAAAAAGTTTCCTTAGCTGGAGCGATAGCACAGCAGGTAGAGCGTTTGCCTTGCATGCTGCCGACCCAGGTTCCATTCCTCCTTCCCTCTCGGAGAACCTGGCAAGCAACTGAGAGAATCTCACCTGTACGGGAGAGCCTGGCAAGCTACCTGTGGTGTATTCAATATGCCCAAAACAGTAACAAGTCTCACAATGAAGATGTTACTGGTGTCCATTCGAGCAAATCGATGAGCAAAGGGATGACCGTGACAGTGACAGATTATATACTGTATCACTGTCACTGTCATCCTGTTGCTCATCGATTTGTTCGAGCGGGCACCAGTAATGTCTTTCATTGATGTTACTGGTGATCTCTCTCTCTCTCTCTCTCTTCTAAGATTATATACATATAAAGAAAATATTTCCCTTTAAGATTGGTTGCCTCCTACTTTGAACCTTATCAAATGTGGTGTGGCACTCTTGGAGTGTGGGTAGGGTGTGTGGTATAAAGTGTCCTCTTGGTCCAGAATAGGTTCACTTGTGGGTGAGACTTGGCCCGAGTGTGTGGAGAATGGCTGTGAGCTTGTCGTGGTTGAGTTCTGGAGATTTTTGGTTACTGGGGCTGGGTCCTTGGGGTGGGGCGGGGTCTCACTCACTCCCCTCTGGGGCACCCCAAATGTAACAGCCTGGCGTGGGGTCTAGCAGCACGGTTATGGTGAGTGTCATGATATGCTCCTTCTGGGAGAGGACATGTGACTCTGAATGGTGGCTGATGATGAGATTATCTGGTGCTGGCCAGGGGTGGCTTATGGGCATGCCTGCTGAGTTGCCAGAGACAGGGAGATACAGGCAAATGATCCCTGTTCCTGGTTCTGTTGAACCTAGAGTTCTCAATCACAAAGTCCTGCATACCTGGGTTTTCTGGGGATTCACTTGTGTTACCCAAAATTTTTGCATGAGCTAGAGCTGAATACATGTATATAAAGCCATGGTTCAAAATTGTGAGCCAGCTGGATCTCTAAGCAAAAGGTTTGCTTAGTGGAGGACTGGCATAGATCACAATGATGTGGCATGCCAGGATCATTCCCTCAGTTATTGTGTGCTGTCTCTCTGTGTTTTAGGGGTGGTCCCCATGAGGAGGAATTTAGTGCAAGGGGCAGTATGAGACCAGCCTAGGTCATAAAGGCGTAGATGGGAACTTCTGCTTTGGTTTTCTCTCTTGTTGTTTGGTTTGGGGGCCACTCCTGGCTGTGCTCAGGGCTTACTGCTGACTCAGTGCTCAGGGATTACTCCTGGCAAAGCTGGAGGATTCTATGGGGTGCTGAAAATGGAACCCTGGTCAGCTGTGCACAAGGCGAGAGCATCAAGCCCTTTCCTAACTCTCCAGCTCCTAGTTTGGTCTTCGAGAATGAAAGTATTCCAAGAAGGGCCCTTCGGTTGCCCCACGAGGAGAACAACTGAAGTTCCCAGGGACAGCCAGACATAAAGTGGGTGAGTGAGTTTCTTTGGAAGCACCTGCAGTCCTTATTGGCTCTTCTATGTTTGCACCAGCAGCCAACAACTGACTGCTCCCCATGGAGCTTTTGGATCCGTACATCATTTACCCATCCATCTGTTTATACATATATATTATCTATGTAACTTCTATCCACCTGGATTTTTATGTATTTATCATTTACTATCCATCTACCTATGTATCTATCATCCATCTACATATTATCTACCTATCACTTGCTTATTTGTCTCTCATTTATCTTTCATATGTTACCTATCTCTATTGTTCATCTACCCTCCTAGGTATCAACTACCTATCTGTAATAGGAAAACTGCAATAGGAAAGTTTCAGACAACTTTCTAAGTGCATGGCTTATAATAAGTAAAAAATATTAATCAAATTATGTAATGAATGCATAAATGCAAAATATAAAATGAAAGCACTGGAATATAAACATTTCAGAAGTGGATTTCCTTTTTGATAACAAGATATATGTCTATCCAACTTATATATTATCTACCTATGTATCACCAATCATAATTGATCTACTATATATCAATCCAATCCAACATTCTATAATCTATTTTCTTTTTAGGACTTTAAAATTTTTTTTCTTTCTTTTTTTTAATAGTTACAAACTTATGAACTTTCATGTTTCTATTTGGTTTACATCTCTCCACCAGTGTCCATTCTCCTCCACCAATGTTCCCAGTATTCCTCTCACCACCCCCACCCCAACCCCCACCATCTCACCCTGCCTCTTTTGTTCTCTCTCCTGTTGGATATTGTAGTTTGCAATAGAGGTATTGAGTGGCCATCCTGTTCGGTCTATAGTTCACTTTTGGTACGTGACTTTCAACCCGAGTGGGTCCTCCCAACATTCTCTACTAGGTGTTTTCTTCTCTGTCTCTGCTGCCTTTTCCCCCAGAATGTGAGGCCAGTTTCCAAGCTGTGGGGCAGATCTCCTGGTTCTAATCTCTACTACTCTTGGGTGTTAATATCTCGTTCTGCTACTTTATATTCCACATATGAGTGCGATCTTTCTATGTCTGTCTCTTTCTTTCTGACTCATTTCACTCAACATGACACTCTTCATGTTGATGCACTTATAGGCAAATTTCATGACTTCATCTTTTCTAACAGCTGCATAGTATTCCATTGTGTAGATGTACCAAAGTTTCTTTAACCAGTCATCTGTTTTTGGGCACTCCATTTTTTTCCAGATTTTGGCTATTGTAAATAGTGCTTCAATGAACATAAAAATGCAAATGCCATTTCTCCTATACCTTTTTGCCTCTCCGGGTTATATTCCCAGGATTGGTATTGCTGGGTCAAATGGGAGCTCAATTTCTAGTTTTATGAGAATTGTCCATATTGTTTTCCAAAAGGGCTGAACCAGTCAGCATTCCTACCAGCAGTGAACGAGAATACCTTTCTCCCCACATCCACTCCAACTTATTGTTTTGATCTGCATCTCCCTAATGATTAGTGATGTTGAGCATTTTCTCATGTGCCTCTCAGCCATTCAGATTTCTTCTTTGAGAAAGTTTCTGTTCATATCATCATCCCATTTTTTGATCGGGTTGGCAGTTTTCTTCTTGTGGAGTTCAACCAGTGCCTTGTATATCCTTGATATTAACCCCTTATCAGATGGGTATTGGGCAAATATACTTTCCCATTCTGTAGGCTGTCTTTGTATTTTGGTCACTGTTTCTTTTGAGGTGCAGAAGCTTCTTAGTTTAAGATATTTCCATTTATTTCCATTTTCACTTGCTTGGCCAGTGGCGCGTCATCTTCGAAGATACCATTGGCTTCAATGTCGTGGAGGGTTTTGCCGACCTTGTTTTCAATGTACTTGTTTTCATGGATTGTGGTCTGATGTTGAGGTCTTTAATCCATTTTGATATGACTTTTGTACATGGTCATAGGTGGAGATCTGAGCCCATTTTTTTTTTTTGCATGTGGTTGTCCAGTTTTGCCAGAGCCATTTCTTAAAGAGTCTTTCGTTGCTCCACTTCACATTTCTTGCCCCTTATCAAAGATTAGATGTTCAAACAATTGAGGTGGTGTGTAGAGATATTCCACTCTGTTTCATTGGTCTGAAGTTCTGCCTTTGTTCCAGTACCATGCTGTTTTAATTGTTACTGCTTTGTAGTAGAGCTTGAGGTTGGGGAGGGTGATGCCTCCCATTGTCTTTTTCCCAAGAATTGCTTTAGCTATTCGTGGGCGTTCGTTCCATATGAATTTCAGGGTTGCTTGATCAATTTCTTTGAAAAATTTCATTGGTATCCCTACAGGGGTCACATTGAATCTGTATAGTGCTTTAGGGAGTATTGCCATTTTGATAATTTTAATTCTTTCTATCCATGAGCAGGGAATATATTTCCATCTCCTTGTGTCTACTTTTATTTCATGGAATAGGCTTTTGTTGTTTTCTTTGTAGAGATCCTTAACCTCTTTAGTTAGGCTGATTTTGAGGTACTTGATTTTCTGGGGCACAATTGTGAATGGAATTGTTTTTTTTTATGTCTCTTTACTCTGTCTACTATTTGCATATAGGAAGGCCATGGATTTTTGGGTATTGATTTTATAGCCTGCAACTTTACTGTACATGTCTTTTGTTTCTAGGAGTTTCCTAGTAGAGGTTTTAGGATTATCCAGGTATAGAATCATGTTATCTGTGAATAGTGAAAGCTTGATTTCTTCCTTTCTTATCTGGATGCCCTTAATGTCTTTTTCTTGCCTAATTGCTATTGCAAGTACTTCCAGTACTATGTTGCACAGAAGTGGTGAGAGTGGGCATCCTTGTCTTGTCCCTGATTTTAGAGGAAAGGCCCTTAATTTTTTTCCATTGAGGAGAAATGCTTGCCTCAGGTTTGTGGTAGATGGCTTTGACTATCTTGAGGAAAGTTCCTTCTAAACCCATTTTGTTGAGAGTTTTCATCATAAATGGTTGCTGGATTTTGTCAAATGCTTTCTCTGCATCAATTGAAATGATTATATGATTTTTATTTTTACTTTTGTTGATGTGATGGATTATGTTGATTGATTTCTGAATGTTAAACCATCCTTGCATCCCAGGGATGAATCTGGCTTAGTCGTGATGTTTGATCTTTTTGATGATTTGTTGGAGTCTATTTGCTAGTATTTTGTTGAGGATCTTCACATCCATGTTCATCAGGGATATTGGTCTGTAGTTTTCCTTGTTAGCAGTGTCCTTATTTGCTTTTAGTATTAGGCAGATATGTGCCTCATAGAAACTGTTTGGGAGGGTTTCTGTTTTTTTGATTTCTTGGAAAAGCTTGAGGTGAACTGGCAACAGGTCCTCTTTAAATGTTTGGAAGAATTCGTTAGTGAAACAATCTTGGCCTGGGCTTTTGTTTTGGGGAGATTTTTGATTACAGTTCCAATTTTCTTTATATTAATGGGTCTGTTCAGGTATTCCAAGTCTTCTTGGTTGAGTCTTGGGAGATTGTAGGAATCCAGGAATTTATCCATTTCTTTTAGGTTCTCTTGTATCATGGCATACAGACTTTCAAAGTAGTCTCTGATGATGTTTTGAATGTCATTGGTTTCTGTTGTGATGTCCCCCTTTTCATTTCTGATTCTGTTTATTAGGGGTCTCTCTCTTTGTGATTCTTGCTAGTGGTTTATCAATCTCATTTATTTTTCCGAAGAAGCATTTCTTTGTTTTGTTGATCTTTCAGACTGTTTTTTGGGTTTCCATGTCATTAGTTTCTGCTCTAAGTTTTATTATTTCTTTCATTTGATCTTGTTTGGGTTCCTTTTGCTGGTCCTTTTCTAAGATCTTGAGCTGCGAAGTCAAACTATCTATGTAGGCCCTTTCTTCTTTCCTGAGGAATGCTTGCAGGGCTAGCTACAAATTTTCCCCTTAACACAGCTTTAGCTGCATCCCATCGGTTCTGGTAGCTTGTGTCTTCATTCTCATTTGTGTCAAGATATCTTTTGATTTCTTCCTTTATTTCCTTCGTGACCCACTCATTGTTAAACAGTGCGTTATTTAATTTCCAGGTGTTTGATTTGGTTCTCCGCATCTTGTGTGATTAACTTCTATCTTCAGCACATCATGGTCTGAAAAGATAGTTGATACAATTTCTATCTTCCCGATTCTATTGAGGTATGGTTTGTGATATAGAACGTGGTCTATTTTGGAAAATGTTCTGTGTGCATTGGAAAAGAATGTGTATTCTTTCTTTTTGGGGTGTATAGCCCTGTATAGGTCTATTAGCCCTGTCTCCTCCATTTCTTCCTTCAGAGCCATTGTTTCCTTGCCTAGTTTTGTTCTTGTTGAATCTATCCAGGGGTGATAAGGCATTGTGGAAGTCTCATGGTGCTAGTGATGTCCCCCTTAAATTATGTTACGAGTTGTTTTAAGTATTTAGCTAGCCAGTCATTAGGTGCATATACGTTTAAGAGTGTGATTTCTTCCTGTTATACATATCCCTTGATGAATAGAAAATGACCTTTGCTGTCCCTTCTGATCGTTTTTAGCCTGAAATCTATGTTGTTGGATGCTAGTATGGCCATCCCAGGTTTTTTGAGGAAGTTGTTTGTTTGTGGGATTGTTTTCCATCCTTTCACTTTGAGCCTGTGTTTGCTCTGACTGTTCAGGTGTGTTTTTTGTAGGCAGCAGAAAGTTGGATTTAGTTTCCGAATCCATTTTGCCACTCTGTGCCTCTTGATTAGTGCATTTAAACCATTGACATTAAGAGAAATTATTGTCATTGGATTTTGTGCCATCTTTCTGTAGGGTGTGTTATTCTTGTAGGGTCTTGTCTTATAGTAGCCCTTTTAGTCCTTCTTTTAAGTTTGGTCTTGTGTCTATGAAGTTCCTGAGCTGTTGTTTATCCATTAAATAGTGTATGGTTCCTTCAAGTTTTACTGAGAGTTTAGCCAGGTAAAGTATTCTTGGTTAGGTGTTCATTTCATTGATTTTTTTCACAATTTCCCACCATTGTCTTCACGCTTGGGAGGTTTCCTCTGATAGGTCTGCTGTGAATCTAAGGGGTGCTCCTTTGTATGTGATTTCCTTCTTTGATCTTGCTGCTTGCAGTATTGTGTCTCTATCCACAGCATCCATCATTTGATATGCCTTGGGGATTTTTTATTTTGATCCCTTTTAGCTGGCACCCTTCAGGCTCCTTGGATCTGGATGCCTGCATTCTCTAGCTCTGGGAATTTCTTAGCAATGATGCCTTTAACTTGTTTGTTTTTTTTTTTTCATTTGGATTGGTTTCCTGTGCTTCTGGTACTCTAATGATTCTTATGTTGTTCCTCTTGAGGTCATCCTCTATGACTCTAATTAGCTCTAGAGCCATTTTGAGGTCTTTTGCCATAATTTGTTTTTGCCTATATGCTTTCTGCAGCTTATCTTCAAGCTCCTGATTCTGTCTTTGGCTGTAGCTATTCTACTATTGAGGACTCTTACTGAGTTTTTTTTTTTTATTTCATCTACCGATTCCTTTAATTGTGTCACTTCTGTTCGTAGCTTTGAAATTTCTGCTCTCATTTCTTCCTGGGTTATCTTGATGGACCGTTCCAATACTGCATCCATATCCTCCCTTAATTTATTGGATGTTTGTTCCATAGTTGTTTTGAGTTCGTCGACTGTCTTCACGATTTCCTCCCTGAATTCTTTATCTGAGAGTAGGTTGTATTTATGGGTAGTCCCTGCTGAGGTTTCTGAGATCCTCTCTTCCTTCTCTCCTGGTGGTGGGGATTTTCCGTTTCTTCATGTTATGGGCCTTGCTCTCAGATGCTCTTCCTTAGCTTGTGTAGGGCCTCTATTGAAGATGTGAGGCTATGATCTCTTTATAAAGGACTTTTGTGCAGCTTCTTGTGTTCACTGACAGTTTTTGTGAAATTTGGATAGGATAGGCTAGTTGACTATTAGCATATAGTGACTAAGATGGCCAGGGTGTTCTTTAAAGGAATAGGTTATACAAATTGTGACCTAAGCGTGATGCAGGGAAGGGGAGAAATAACTGCGCAGCTGCTCCAGAAGGAGGCCACGCCCCTTTTTGAGACCATGCCCCTTGACGCAAGGACAGTCCCCCAACAACATAATGGAGAAACAGGGTGGAAACCTGGATGGTTCAGGACAGATACCTGGAGGGAGGAGGGGGTCTTTCTTGTTGGGCAGGGTTGCAGAAGGGAAGTCTGGGCAAGAGGAGGGGGTCAGGGAGGCACCACATTCTATAATCTATTAGTGCATCTTTCTCTGTTTGTCTGTCTGTCTATCTATCCATCCTGAAGTTCCAGACAGACAGAATCCATGGTAGCTTTTCTTGCACTGAACCTCCAGGTTTTGAGGTGATTTGTTATAAATCATCAAATTCTTGCCATTTATTTATTCTCCTTAAGTGATAGCACAGCGGTAGGGCATTTGCCTTGCATGTTGCCGACCCGGGTTCAATTCCTCTGTCCCTCTCAGAGAGTCCGGCAAGCTACCAAGAGTATCTTGCCCACATGGCAGAGTCTGGTAAGCTACCAGTGGCATATTTGATATGCCAAAAACAGTAACAAGTCTCACAGTGGAGACGTTACTGGTGCCTGCTCTTGCTAATTGATGAGCAACAGGATGACAGTGACAGTGACAATAGGAAAATTGCAGGCAACTTTCTTGTATGTGGCTTATGGTAAGCCAAAAATATTAATCAAATGATTTAATGGATCCATACGTGCAAATATTTAAAATAAAAGCATTGGAACTTAGATATTTCAGAAGTGAATTTTCATTTTTATAACAAGAAAAAGACTTTTATATTTCAAAAACATTCTGCTTCTTTGCATGGGTAGATGCCTGGAATATGTTGAGCAATAGGACAAAACTGTAATCTCCCACCATGTATCAGAAATATTATTTGCACAGAAGTATCTGGAATGAAAATAAGAAATAAGGAATTTTGATCTGTGGCAGAGATAATGCAATGGCTAATTTTTGTGTCAATGTGGCCAAAATATTGTATATAGTTATTAAATTTAATTAAACTAATCTAGGTGTAGCCAGAATCTATTGCTGTGGTCTATAAACAGCTGAGTTTAACTACTGTGGAGGGGTCTCAGCCAACTGAAGCCCACAAGATATTTCTTTTAGAATTTCTCTCTCAAAACGATTTGGTCACATTCTGCTTTTCTATCAACCTTCATTAGTTTCAAATTTATTGGCCTTCACCATCACAGGGAAGCATTCTTCAAACTCTCTCTCTCTCTCTCTCTGCCTCTCCTCTCTCTCTCACACACATACACACACCCCCAAAACACAGAAGTACACAGAGACATGCATGCAGAACACATTCACATGCAGACACAGAAACACATACACAGGCATACATACACATAGATATGCACACAGATACACACAGACACGATATACACATAGAGACACACAGAGAACTCACAGTCACACATGTAGACAGGCACATTCAGACATGCACACACACAGACACCCCCCCCCCACACACACACACAGAGCAGACTGCATCTTTGTTTCAAGTCTCTGAAACAAAGAGACTGCCTTCTTTTTCTACTCTTTTTCACTGTGGGGGTACTTTGTAACAATTCGGCTAGTCAGAGGGCAACCCAGCTCTGATGTGAATCAAATAGAATCTCGGTGTTCAGCAATTGAAATTTCGATGTCTTTGGCAAAGGCATGGATTCCTCTCTATTGGTGTTCAGGATTGACTCAGGAGTGACCCCTATCAGTGCTCAGTGTGTCATGTGCAGGGACAAGGATTGAAACAGGGTCGTGGGGGGTGTGGGAGGAGCCACGTGCAAGGTAAATGCTTAAAATCTTGTACTCTTTCTCTCCAGGGCTCAAATTCTGGTTTCATCAGGGTTTATCCTATCTAAATAATGTTCTGTGTAATCGGGAAAAAATCACATACTGGTATATCAATCAAGCATCTTTTGGTTTTAAATGCATGAAAACAAATCACAACTCATTTTTTTCACTAAGCAAATTGTGTGGGAGAGAGAACATGCTTTTGTCTCCCATGTGACTGACTTGAGTTTGATCCTGACACCAAATATAGTCCCCTGAGAAGCATCAGGAGTGACCCCTGAACACAGAGCCAGGAGAAGCCGCCCACCACTGTATGTGATGGCCCAACTCCACCCCCGGTATAAGAAGAAACTCCATTGAATGGTCCAAGTGATTGAATAATCCAAGAGCAGAGCTTCAGATGGAAAATTAAATCTGAAAGATCATAATATTTCTGTAGGATTTGGTTTTCTCTTTCAGTCTAACTTAGACTTTCATTTCTTTTGTGATATCTAAGTTTAGGTAATGGTTCTGGATCACCTCCAGGCTGAGTTTGCAACTATGGACCTTTCACTGTGACTCAGTCATGAACTAAACTCACTGACCAGGTGCCTTTATATGCACATTCTTAGAGATGGGTGGCTGGTGGGGTCAGTCCATCACATGGCAGAACTAGAGATGTAGGGACAGTTTCCAAAGGAAAACAGGTCGCTATAAGCAGATGCATAATGGAAGTCAGGGAAAAAACTTCCTCTCTGCAGTAGAGGAAAAGTTTATATGACTTTGATAGTAGAAGAAAAGAAACTAGATTGCATCTATAGTATCAAAAATCTATTTTTAAAAATTGTGCTTTTTAAAAAGCATTGTGGACATCCAAAAGGAGAGTGAGAACAAGAAGGAATGTCCAGCCACAGAGGCGGGGTGGGGTGGGGAGATGGAGTGGGGGTAGGTGGGAGGGATACTGGGGTCATCAGTGGTGGAGAATGAGCATTGGTGGAGGGGTGGGTACTCGAGCATTGTATGACTGAAACACAAGCACGAAAATATGTAAATCTGTAACTGTACCCTCACGGTGATTCACTAATAAAAAAAGTAATAAATTAAAAAAAAGCATTGTGGTAATACTGGCTATATGACTGACAATTGGGAGGATAGCTATTGCTATGTGATAATTTATTTTAATCAAGGATAAAAGATGATTTGTCACATCAACACCATGCATATCTATTAATATAGAGAAGATGTCATATCTGATCAAAAGCAATTGAAGTGCTACTACATTGTTTAAGAAATAGAAGCCAAGGGCAAGTTACTCCATATTGAAATCACACCCACAATTACTCATCATTTAGATAATAATGACACATTCAGGACCTGCTCAGAGTGCAATTAACAAGCGGACTGTTCAGCCACATCCTAATCTATTTTGGATAATGTGAATAAAGACAGTCAGAAAGAAAAAACGATTTCAAGTGCAAAACTTCTCATTTCCAATCTGTGCTACAGTTATAATAAGTTGTGAGGTGTAGTAAGGCAATTATTGATTCTGTGAAAATTAAAAGCACAAGTATCGAGGTATGTGTGTATTCATCCATTCTTGGTATAGATTTGAAATATAGTCCTGTGAGTGATTAAAATTAAAACATGAGCATAATTATGAATCATCTACATATGCAGTAGCACACCAAATATTTGTCCCAAATTCCACAATTTTCTAAGAAAGATGAAAGACATTTAGGGAACAACAGTCAGCAGCTGTCATTAGCTCGAGTCCATGAAGAAGAGAAGATGTTTGAATGAGTTTTCTCTTCCTTTTCCTTTATTCAATTTTTTAGTGGGGTGTGGCAACCAAGCAACGCTCATGGAGTTGGAGGGGCACCTCCATAATCCTTGTCAACTGATCCAGTGCTTCAAGGTGAGATCCTGAGTATGTGGTGTTGGTCAGGTCCTGCCTTGCTGTGAGTCATTTGGGCCACCCCTTAGTGCTTGGGGACTTCCAAGACTCTTGCCCAATGATACCTGGGGACCATGTGGTCCCTGGGATAGGACCAGGGTCAGTGCATGCACAGCATCTGCTCTAACCCTTGGACTATATCCATGGCCCCTTCCTTTACCTTGAAAGTGATTCTCTTATAGGCTACACTCAGCAGGTCAGGGGGCCACTCAGATGAGGCAGGGGCTGGCGGTGCCTGAGATCTTGCTGTGGTGTAGGGTTTTAATTAGGGACCTCACACATGCCAGTCATTTGCTAAAGTTATATCTGACCCCCTTTCCTTTCCTTCCTTCCCTCCATCTATATTTCCCTTATCTTCCTTTTCCCCTTTCCTTTCTTTCTTATTTATTTATTATTATTAATATTATTATTTTCCTTTTTGGCAATGTGTGTGTGGGGCATGGTGCATACCTAGGATTACTCTTGGCAGGCTTTGGGAGTCATATGGGGTGCTGCATGCAAGCAAATGCCTCACATTATCGTTTCAGCCCACCCCTTACTTAAAAAAATTTTTTTTCAGGCAAAAATACTGACTAGAAACATGGAAGTAAGAAAGTGTTTTGTGGAAGACTGAAAATTCATGAGATCTGATACATGTTAGTTCCCTATCAAGTTGTAGGCTTTTGTTCCTAATTATTTTAGGGGTTATACCAAATAATGTTGGGGGGGCGTTGATTCATTCTTAGTGATGCTTGGACTTGTTGGGATCTGATGCTTTGATGCTTGGGACAAGTGGTGTTGGCGCCCACAGGGTGCAGAACCAGAGTGTCAACATTGACTGGGCAAGGGAAAAGTTGAAGTCTCAGCACTCAGGCTGAGAGATTCCCTCTTTCTGACTGCAGTCTTTTTCTCCAGACCTTCAGCAGGCTGAACGAATCTGGGTCACACAAATTAAGGGAGCAACATATTTCACTCAGACTATCAACGTAAAATTTGGTTATGGGCAGCCACATTTGGTGGTGTTCATGATTCACACCTGGAACTGCTCAGAGAACCATATATGATGCCCAAAGATACAAGGCAAGCACCTTAACCTTTATGATATGTCTCTAGTCCCTCAATGTGAACATTACTTCACCCCAGATCTCTCACAAACACCTGGAATATTTTATCAGCTACCTGCCGCCCTCTGGTCCCGTCAGTCTGAATCCTAAAGTTAATCACATGTGTGAGACTTTTTTTCTTGAAAGGCCTCAAAAGAAGGCAAAGGAGTTTGCATCCTCTGGGTCTAGCTCTTAAAAGACACCATAGCAATAGTATAGCAGATAGGGCACTTCTCTCTCACGGGACAGACCTAGGTTCAATCACTGCCACCACAGATGGTCTCTTAAGCCTCACCATGAGTAAAGAGCCAGGGTAAGCCCTAAGGACTGTTGGGTGTGACTCAAAACACAAAATCGAAAAACCCAACTAAAGCTGCAAGGCAACCACCTTACCTCCTGTACTATTTCTCTGGTCCCAAACTATGCAAAGCATTGTAAAGTAAAATTCCCCTGGAGAACTTGCCATTTCTCCGTATCACTCCTTTATGCCTGTCTCCCTTTCCTGAGCTTTGCCTATACGTGTCTGAGAAACAGCTTGCTATACTCAGTAAGCATTCCAAAGATTTCTGGCTTTTACTCTCACTTTCTAATGTTCTGAGAGAAAACAGAGTCAACTTTGATTGGCTGTTACACAAACTTCAAGTATGAAACAACCACATTTCCTTTTAAGAAAATACTTAAAACTTTAGCTATAATCTAAAGTTTGCCATATCAGAAAACCTTAAAAACTATGAAGTGAAAAACACCAAGGAACAAAACAGTATTAAATCTAATTTAACAAGCATGTGAGTTTATATAAGGGCAAAATCTGAGATAATCCCTGCTTTTCCCAATTCATTGCTGGAAAATGCATTATAAACATATTGCATTTTCCCACAGGAAACTAAAAATGAAATTACATTCCAGCTCACTTACTCACCATCACATAAGTCATGGCTGAGACCAGCTACATATTCTAAAAACAAGGAGAAAATGATAAATCTACAGTAAACTGAAAAATAAAAACTCTAATAAGAGCTATGGAATTAGAAAATAAATTGCTTTCTCTACCACTTTGTAGAGTCTATTAAAAACTTTTTTTTAAAATTTTATTTTATTGAATCACCATGTGGAAAATTACAATGCTTTCAGGCTTAAGTCTTAGTCATAAAATGCTGAAACAACCATCCCTTCACCAGTGCCCATATCCCACCACCGAAGACAAAAAACAAAACAAAACAAAACAAAACACAGTACACCTCCCATCCCGCCCACCCCCACACCCCCCCCCCGCCCTTGTAACTGATAAATTTCACTTTACTTTCTATTTACTTTGGTTACATTCAATATTTCAACACAAACCTCACCATTATTATTAGGAGCACCCCACTAGAGTCAGACCTGTTGTGAAGAGAAATGAGGTCTCTTTTTGTATTTCTGTACTTTAACAACTAAGTCCAGGGAGATTTCTTCCGGATCATTGCAAGCTGGTAAACCCCATCTGTGGTCGTCATAATATGGCGGTCCCCATATCATCCCCGGGAAGGGACAGGCGAGAGAGAGAAATACCTTTCCCCACCTGGACGGGCATGGGGTCGCAGCTTAGTTCTCTGGCTGGAGACAATCTGCAAGGAGCTGCCCATGTTGAAGCTGTTCAGCTGGGTCTGGATTCACGCTTGTGCAGCTGTGGAGGAGCCGCACATGCTTGCAGCCCCCGGGGTCACATCTCGGCAGCCGAGTCTATTAAAAACTTTTGACTCTACAATGTTGGTGCATAATTACGATGATGAACAGTCCAGGGCCAGGGAAAAACATGAAGCACATATGAGACAATCCTGGATTCCAACTTGGCTTCAAAAACTTCCTTCCCAAAGCCCCAAGTGAAGGCTCTGGATGCCCCCTGCACCCTGGGCTGGCAGGCACTGTGCCAAAGACTGGGTATTTGCCTGTCTAACCCTTTCCTGGGCCCCCTGAACAATGTGGGGACACCCCTTCAAATGTTAGCATACTGGGGGATCCAAGGGCTCCTATAGCCGTTAGTTCTACTGGCTGTCAAATTGTACCTTCCTAGTTTTACAACCTTCACTGTATCACTGTATCAGTGTCATCCCGTTGCTCATTGATTTGCTTGAGCGGGCACCAGTAATGTCTCCATTGTGACACTTGTTACTGCTTTTGGTATATTGAATATACCACGGGTAGCTTGCCAGGCTCTGCTGTGCGGGTGAGATACTCTCGGTAGCTTGCTGGACTCTCCGAGAAGGGCAGAAGAATTGAACCTGGGTTGGCCTCATGCAAGGCAAATGCCCTACCCGTTGTGCTATCCACTGGCAGTCGGTGACTCGTGATGGGGGAGTGGGAGTGCCTCGAGTTACAACCTTAGGGCTGAATAAACAGACAGGAAGAGCTTCACAGTCATCCAGAATCGAGTGCGAGCCGAAATCAGAGCAAGGATTACAATCTAGTCTCTTCAAACTTCATATCTGAAAAAGAAACATTTGGGAAAAGTTCAAAGAACATCAAAGACAGAGGAAGAGACTTTCTGGGCTGAAGGAATAGTTGAAGTAGCTTTCCGAGTTGAAGGATTTCTGGGTCCAGGGATCGGCAATGAAATCAGGAGATTTTCCCCCAGAAATGTGAAGTTAGGCCTGTCTGTGTGAAGTGAACCGACCAATCCCCCGGCCAGGTGCATGAGGAAGACGGCCTGGCGGAGTTGAGTGGGGATGCTTGCAGCCTGCAGTGAAACCTTTTAAATTCGCTTTGTTTCGGACAAATATTGATCTGTTCACTTAGATTTAATAACTATCAGAGTCTCCTTCTAAAAGGTTTTTCCTGGAAAGGAGAGATAAGAGTGGGTAAAGCTCTTACCTTGTATGAAGCCCACCTGCTGAATACTGGGCACTGCCAGGAGTGAGCCTCAGCAGAGCCGGGTGTGACCATGAAACAATACAAAATAAAACAGAGCAAAACAGGACAGATATGTTTTCTGCCCTTTCCATTTCCAACCCAAATGAAAGCTTCTTTTTAAAAGTTTAATTTTTTTATCTTTAATTTTTTTCTTTATGGAAAATCTTTTACTGCGATCGAAGCAATATAAAGTAAATTTGCTATGTGCCTAAGGGGGCCAGTTGGGGTTGGGAGGGAAACTGAGGACATTGGTGGAGGCAAGAGGGTTACACTGGATGGACCGGAGCGATAGCACAGTGCAAAGGGCCTTTGCCTTACACACGGCCGACCTGGATTCGATCCCTCGCATCCCATATAAGTAATTGGAATACCACCTGCAGTAATTCCTCAGTGCAGAGCTAGGAGGAACTGCTGAGCATCACTGGGTGTGATCTAAAAAGAAAAGAAAAGAAGGTTGCGCTGGTGGTATTGGAACACTAAATGCCTGAGACAACTCTATAATGAACAACTTTGCATTTTAATAAAATTTAGTTTTCTTTTCTTTTTCTTAAAGAACTGTGATTTGCAAAGTTATTTATAGTTGAATTTTAGGTATATATTATTTCAACACCGATCCCACCACCAGTGTCAACTTCCCTCCACCTGGGCTCCCAGAATCCTCCCCACGACCCACACCTCATTCCTGCCTGTCAACTTGACAGGCACACTACAAAGTTCAGTGCTGGCAGCTTAGATCTCATGTTTCCAGTGTTGTTGAATCTGTGCTTTGGGTATATGGTTACACCACTGCAAATGGCTCTTTCCCTCTTCTGCAAGGTTGCATTCAAGACTGCACTTCAGCAGGAGCCACCCCAGGTGAGGCAGCCAGGGCCATGAGAGGTGTCATATATGAGATGACTTTTAGAGGTACTAGAGACAACCCCAGCTTAGCAGGTGGCTTCATGAAGCTGCCAAAATCTGCACAAGCACCCTGCCTGGAGGTATGTGCCTGAATCCAGCCCATGAGCCCTTTATACTGAACCACATACCAATCTAATTAAAGTGGCTAAGACAGGAAGAGAAGAATAGGAAGGAGAGGAGGAAGAGGAAAAGGAGGAGGAAGGGGAAAAGGAGGAGGAAGGGGAAGAAGAAGAAAGAAGAAGAAGAAGGAGAAGATATGCACACATCTGACAGCAAGAGAACATGCTAGGTTCATGATGAAAGCAACAGAAGAGTTTAACAGTCATATGAATTGAGTTCTTAAAATGTCACTGGATTTGGGGACTGATGATAAGGAAACAGACAGCTAAAAACCATTCAGGGGAGGTCCAGGGATGTTTCTGATCAATTTTCTTGTGGGAAACTGATACATTTTAAATTATATTGTTAAGCTTACTTTATGTTCATTTTATATCTGCCCTTTTCAAATGTACACATTGTAGCTTTGATGCATTTGCTTATTGGGGCCAGAGTAATGGTACAGTGGGCAGAGTGCCAGCCTTGCATGTGGTCAATTCAGGTTCAATCTCTGGCATCACCTACTGTCCTTCAAGCCCTGCCAGAGTGATTTCTAAGCACAGAGCCAGGAGGATTGGTCCTGAGCACTACCCAGTGGCTCAAAAGCTAAAACCAAACAAAAACAATAAAAAACCATTATTTATTTACTTGACTGTGAAGATTGAGCTCAATCGAGCCCCCCTCCCAATATTTTTAAGTTAATTATTATAGTTTATCATCACAGGTTTATTATAGTATTCATATTAATGGCCTCAGGTGATGTCTAATTGTCATTTGATTAGCATTTATTGATACTATGATGTTGAATGCCTTTTCATATGTCTACTGGCCGTCTGCATGTCCTCTTAGAGAAGTGTCCATTCATCTCCTCTTAATATTTTTGTGAGCTTATTGTGTTTTTTTGTCACTGTTATTGAGAATTGTGATTGCTTTTTATATCTTGATATCCTGTTCTCTGATATATGGTGTTCAAATGTTTTCTCCCATTTAGTAGAGTACTTTTAATTAATTTTTTCATTAGTTCATTTAGTTAGGCTTGGAGGGGCATACCCAGTGGTGCTCAGGGCTTATTATTTTTATGTGGTTTTTACAAATATTTTGTTTATTTTAATGAATTTGGAATAGACAATGGCCACTTAAAACCCATATCTCAGGCCAAAAATTAAAAGCAAAATTTAAAAAAGAGCAGTGTTCTGTTGTATACACTTCTGTATGAATAACTTTAACTGCTAATGAAAGAACTTTTCTGGTATTTTCTGACAAGATTTCTCATTGATGGCAAAACGTTTCCTCTACTGTGTAGCCATCTTTGGAGTTAGTCATTACTCTCAGAATAGCTGTCATGAGACTTACAAATGAATCTCAGACGAGAGCAGCATGCCGAAGAGATACCTCTGGACCCCAAATCACCATCCAGTTAAAAAAATTTAACTCCAGCTTTAACATCCTATTTAAAATTGTAGAATTCCAGGATTGTGTGACTGCTTTCACTGTTGCATGGCATATCATACTTTGTGCCACAGATATTGATGGGGTGGAAGGTAAAAGACAACCGATCTTGATTAAAAAATATATATGTATACACACATATTAGCACCCAAAGTCTCAAATGCTAATAACATCTTAATGATTGCTTATACAGGAACTTAATGGATCCAAGATGAGATACAACAATTTTCACACACTTTCCTGTAAGGAAATATTTTTGCGATCATTGCTTGTCATATTCATAACAAGCAATGCAAAATAAAGTATTTAGCATCTGCCTGGGGGGCAGGCTTGGGTGCTGGTGGGAAAATTCAAAATAATGGTGGTGGGAAAGTGTAATGGTGGGGCGATTGCCATTGAAAAGTTCTGAATGTAGTCAATTGTTATGAACAACTTCATAAAAATATAATTAAATTTTTTTTTGCTTTTTGGGTCACACCCAGCGATGCTCAGGGGTTACTCCTGGCTTTGTACTCAGGAATCACTGCTGGCGGTGCTTGGGGCACCATATGGGATGCCGGGGATCAAACTCAGGTTGGCCGCGTGCAAGGCAAAAGCCCTACCTGCTGTGCGATCGCTCCACCCCCCCCCCAAATTTTTTTTAAGATAGAAAAAATAGCTGTCATATTATTTCTGATCTGATGTTCTTTTTCTTTTGGTTCACATTCTCAGATTTTAGAAGTAGCTTCAAGTAAGGAAAGGTCATGTTAAGGAAGTGTCATTTTCTACAATTCAGTTCTGAAAAACTTCCATCTTCTGCAGAAAGTTATAGTCCAGGAGTGAAGCATTCACATGCTAGAATGTCAGGGCAAGTTGGAAAGTTGTGATGGACACCTGCGTTGGCTGATCATATTTATCACAAGCCTGAAAATGAACAGTTCCTGCAAAAGGTCATTCTGTGTGCACATCATTTTCCCAAAGGAGAGGGCAATGTGAAGGGCTGAGATGTGACCATCACAAATCAGCACAACGAAAACAAGTGGTAATGAATAATGGGCACTGGAATTCAAATTACCTGATGCTTAAAAATGACTGGATGCTGTTCTCAATTCTTTTTTAAACACTACATTACAAAAGAACTATTTTTAAAATTAAAAAGGGTTTGAGACAAAAGAAAAAAATCTAAACCCTTGAATGACTGCCCATTTTTTTCTGATAAATTTCAATCACATCTTCATGCATCCCCAGATCTTTTGAACTGTGATGATTATCACAATTCTCTGACCTACAGGGAGAAACCTGAGTGAATTCATTATAACTCCATCTTTGACAGTAAGAATCTTTGAGTTTTTTGAGACGTGTGGTCATTTTCACTCTAAAGTGAGTCTCACCACTCTCCTTGTCCAGTAACTTTGAATTTCATATATTCTCCTTCCATTCAGTCCAAAGTTCTCAGCTGAAGATTTGGCCTCCTGATCTGACATGGTGATCATGGCATCCCCCACCACACAGAGTGGCCTCAGGTGGGTAGGACTTCACTCTCTCAGGGCGTACTCTTGGTTCTGTGCTCAGGGACCACTCCTGGGAGGCCTGGAGAACCACAGGAGGTATTGGGGATTGAACAAAGCTTGGCTGCCTACAAGGCAAATGCCTGGACAGCTGTTTTATCTCTCTGCTCAGCTGCAGTTTTCCGAGTGAGGAAATTGTAGTGGCCAGTACAACTACCCATTCCACAGGTGGTGTTTTCAGTTAAATTATAAGCACACTCTCTCCAGCGTTGTTCTGGGTATTCAGACCAGCATAATCAACAACACAATCACTTTGTAAAACCAGAGAGCAGACTCTGGTATGTAGGTTACACAATTCTGATTTCTGCATTTATTTCTTAAAAATTTTAATCACTTTTGCAGTAAATCTTCTGAAATCACTAGAACTTTAAAACATTTGAAATGGCACAACAGACGGTTTCTCTCCCCCATTTGAAAGTAAATTGAACATTATGTGCCACTTCTTCATGAAAATGCCTTGTTCCAAAAGCAAGGGCATCCAATTTTAAAATTTTGTTTACCTACTTTTAAAATTTTATGTTGGCTTTTGGGCCAGGCCCAGCAGTGCTCCGAACTTATTGCTGCCGTGGTGCTCATGGATCACTCTTGGTGGTGTCCAGGGGGACCCTGTGGGATGCAGAGTGCCCTGCCAGGGTTCTTATAGGGCAGGAACTCGGTCTGTTCTCATGCTAACACTGCTGCAGACGAGGTATTCAAGGCATTTCGCAGCTAGTTGATCTCTTTTGAGATTTTTCTATGAGTCTCTGAAACAGGGCTGGCAGATGACTTACATGTTGGTTGCAGTGGGACATGGGTCTGAATGGATGTTTTTATGTCTTTTTTAAAAATTTATTTTATTGAATCACCATGTGGAAAGTTACAAAGTTCTCAGACTTATGTCTCAGTTATACAATGCTCAAACACCCGTCCTTCCACCAGTGCCCATATTCCACCACCAAAAAAAAAAAAAACCCAGTATACATCCCAACCCTCCCCCACAGCCTCCCCCCTGCATAACTGATAAATTTCACTTCCTTTTCTCTTTACCTTGATTACATTCCATATTTCAACACAAAACTCACTATTGTTGGAGTTTCAACACAGAACTCACTATTCTTGTTGGAATTTATCCCCCAAGAATACAGCCCTATTGACAAGGAAATATTTGATAATTAGTTTTCCACTGATGAGAATGAAGAGATAAAAAGTCATATAGCTGGCTCTGGATCCTGCTCGCTCCGCAGCCAAACGGCTGTGCAAAGGCATGGCCACCCAGGTCGAATCTCAGCCGGAGCCCGAGCTCCGGCCCCAGCCCGAGACTGCCCAGGAGTCCCGCTGTTTCAAGTTCAAAGCACATTTTTTTCCCACGCCACCAAGTTCATACCTGCTCAAAAGTCCCATAAAATGTCGGACACCACACCTCCTCCTCCCGGAGGGAAGAGAAACCAAGGAAGAAGGATATTTCCTCCGTTAGTCAGCGTGGGGCAAGAGCTTAGCTCACAGTCTGGATACATGGTTGCAAGCACTCGCTGGAACCCCAAGTCATATCGCTGGCTCTGGATCCTGCTCGTTCTGCAGCCAAGCGGCTGTGCAAAGGCATGGCCACCCGGGTCGAATCTTGGCTGGAGCCTGAGCTCTGGCCCTGGCCTGAGACCTAAACCATGGTGTTTAAATAAAAATGGATGTTTTTATGTCTTGAAGGTAAATATCAAGAAGTGAAATTTCTGGATAATATCACAGCTCTATTCTTCCATTTCTGAGAAATCTCCATACTGCTTTTTCCAGGTTTTTCATTGGACAACATTTCCACAAGGCATAGATGAGAATTCCCTTTTCACCACGTCCTCACCCATCATAGATTGTTCCCAGTATTTTTTGGTATATGCAACTCTTACTGGTGTGAGGTGATATTCCATTATCATCTGGATTTGGATTTTCCTGATCATAAGTGTTGGTGAGCACTTTTTCATGTGCCTATTGGTCATCTATCTTTGCAGAGAAGCTTTTGTACTTTCCCTTTCATTTTTTTGACATGGTTCTTGGATTTTTTGGTTAATATTTGTGAGTACATTTTATATCTCGGATATTAATCCTTTTGTGATGTGTTGAATGCAAATATTTTCTTCCATTGAGTTGGATGTCTTTTCATTTTAGCTTGCCAGCACATCATTCTTTACTATCTCAGCAATGTACAGGTCCAGTCGGCTTGGGTGCCCGTCATCTTGCTGGTCCTCTACTGTATGTTTCCTCCTCGCTCCAGTACTTGAGGCCCACAAGTACTTACTTCATTTGCTTTGGTATTCTACAGCCAAGGCATAAGCATAGAAAAAATGTACAGGAGAGGGAAGTGCTGTTGGCAATAGACAACTTAAACTGTGAAGAGATCTACAGTTTATGGCTATAGAGGAAACTTCAGAGAGAGAGTAGAGGATGGATTTAGGCTGAGAAGAATCGGGGTTACGCAATTACATATTTAGAAGTTTTTCAGAGAAGCTCATGCATATTTATGAGGAGAAGCAGTGGGTGTGTACAGCTGATAAGCATGCAATGGAAATACATTGTGTGTACAAAAATAGTGACAGAATATCCTCAGAGGTGTGTGTTTTAGTGTGGTAACAAGGGGGAAAGGTAGGTGTAGGCTGAAGAGCACTTCACTATGTAGTTACCACTTCACTATGGCTAGTATATGGGAATCCATGGCCTTATCAGAATAAAGGTGTTTGTGAGGCTCTTTCTTGGCCCAATCAAATTCAAAGGAATGTAATTAGGCTTTAGCCAAGGTGCTAATCCAGTATCCTAAGACAGTGTCCTCACATCAAATTACTCTTGCTTTCCCAGTCTTATATTTCTCCCTTACTTTCTCTATTCCTGGAGGCACTTCAAGTGAAATTAACTTGGTAACTTGTCTTAGGGAGGTGTTGGTCATTCAGAAAGCTCTCAGATGGTGCAGATTAGTAATCTAGGGGCATCCACTCGCATGTTCCTTCTATGCGTAGGGGTCTTAGACTGCCCACGAGGAACTGCTTTATACACATCACACTTGCCTTGACTGATTATTCAGTCCTCTCTGGAATTCTGACTAGCGATTAGCTCTTCAGATTGCTGCTCAGCTCTATATTTCCTCTTCTGTTTTTTATCTGAGATAAACACATCCTACAGGCCACAAGAGAAAACACAGTATTTAACCATTACTGCTGGTTGTTTAATATCCAACTGACTCTCATTTTCCTTCCACAGTATGTCAAAATGACTTGGTGATTGCTAAGCTTATTTTTCAGACATTGTTGCACGCTATGCAGCATTCCTCTCCACCGGAACATTTTCCCAAGTGTTGCAATTTTAAGCAACCAACATTTAGCTCCTCATTGTTCCACAGACTGAAAAAGCCCAGATCTAGGTGCGAGCAGAGTTTCTCCTTCTGAGGCCTCTGTCCTTGTCGTGTCTCCTCACATCCTCCTCTCTCTGTGTCTCTTCTTACAAGACAGTCTCTTGTTACAATAGCTCCGGCCATAGCGGATTAGGTTGACTCTAATGACTTCCTTTATTTTTTTTAAAAGGTTATTTGACTAAAGCACTGTGATTTACAAAGTTATTTATAATTGAGTCTTGACATACAATATTGCAGCACTGATCCCCCAGCAGTCCCAGGTCTCATCCACCAGAGTCCTGGGTTCCAGTCCCTTCTCCCTAGCAGCTTCCTTGGCAGGCACCTTTCTGAGTCTGGTTGTCCAAGTTTGGGTCTCTTGATTTCAGTGTTGCTGACTCTGTGGTTTGGGATATTTGGCTCTGTCATTCCTTAGCACAACTGCCTTCCTTAATCCCCTGATATGGTCCCTGTTATTATTGTAATTTTAATGATTGTGGTGCCAAATTGTATCGCAGACAATCTGCAACCCTGCCAATCTCCAGGGTGATCCCCGGTCCACCTGTCTGGAAGAAAGTAATCCAGTTCAAATCTCGGCTTTGCTTCCAATCTTGGTTGACTGTTGGCCCAGCCAGCGTTACTTTGAGTATCTGAGAAACAGGTTAGGAGAGTGAGATAAAGGACAAAACATCAGCTAGGGGAATGCACAGGTTCCAATAAGGCCTCTTTCCAGAGATGCTGGTTTCTGTAAACAGCAGCTGACACTCTGAGTGAATGGAGGGAGAGACATTTGTCATAGACAAAAGTTTCAGATGCATCATTCCATAGCCACCACATCTGCCAAATGTTATGAGGAGTGAATTCTGGACAGACTTTTATGCATCAAGTATCAGAGATTATACTGATGCATATATCTAATTTGAAATAATGATAGGGAATAAGATGAAAAAGGTTCATGTGTAGGAAAAAGATGAATCTTAGATGACACCAGTATCTTAGAAGTGGTAAATTAGGAATCACATTTAAAAAAGGTAGAAAATTTAGATTTTTATACGATGGCACCCTACTATTTCTCTTCTTTCCCACCCCTACCTACAGTCTAAGCCATCATCATCCTTAAAAAAAAGTTTTTCTTGAGGTATTGGGATTTACAATACTGTTACTGTACTTTTTAAATGCATCTATTATTCCAACACCACACCCAGTGGCAGAGAGCTGGCTTCCATCCACAGTGTCCCCGGGGCAACTTCATCAACATTTTTTACTAGAGCTACTATACTAGCCTCTTATGTGCCTCCTCCATGCAATTTGCTCGAGAAATATTTTCTCCCAAATATAGCCGTGGCAATCTTGTATTTTATCATTTTTCATTTTGAGCTAGAAATTTATTTAAACAATAAGACCTTGACTTGAAGGGAAAACTGTCTAGGATTTATTTTCTTTAGAGCAATTTATCCCTACCTATTTGCCCATACTTTTGTATAGGTACATACAGAAATGTTATACAATTGTACTTGTATTGAAATGTACTTGAAGAGCATGAAAATTGTCCAATCAAGCAAGTTTATGCTTTATTTTTCATAAGTTCTCTTTTTTGGTTTTTATTTGATCTTGGTTTTGGAGCCATACCTGGCAGTGCTGAGGGCTTGCTCTTGGCTCTATGCTCAGTGCTTACCCTTGATGGTGTTCAGGGGACCCTAAGTGCGGCCAGGGATTGAACCTAGGTTAGCTGCATGCAAGGCAAGCACCTCACCCACTGTACCATCTCTCACTGTACCATCTTTTTTTTTTTTTTTTTTTGTTAAACATTGAGCACAAGTTAACTTGCTGGAATATGAAGATAAGAGCTAAACTTTCCAGTAATGGAGAAAGAGGGAATCATCACAGAACAGATATTTCCCCATCCTATCTCTATGTGATGCTAATACGTACCATTGACATTTAGCTAAAAAGGTACAATGTGCTAGGGTACACATATCCATTACTTCATGCACAGCAAAGGGGATAGAAGGTGAAAGAACAGAGAGAGTTGTGCTGCCAGAATGCACTCACGAGGATGTGGTGTGACCAAACTGCAGTTTCTTCTCTGTGGATGTCTTCACGGTCTGGAGTGTAGCACAGGTTATTTTTATTATTTTTTTTTTAAGCAGACAACACCTGCTTTCTGCTGTGGGAAGCACTCAACTGAATTTTTATCCTCCATTTCCAACAGTGCAGGTGTGATGTTTCATGATTTGGGGTTGTTTGTCCGATCAAAACGCCCATCTGCCTCATGGATGAACTCCATTGTTCACTATAAGGGTCCATGCATTTCCTAAGCAGTCTGACCCTCTGAAACGTAGGCGGCACAACAGAAGCATCCTAGTCTGCTGCCTTCACATCTGTGTCATCATTGCTCCCAGTCCAGACTCCTTCCTTAGGCTTTCACTCCACTACATGAGCTACAGGCACCCTCAGAGGCTGTTTCACAGAAGACTACTAGGCCTGCTGCAAAGGACCCACCACCACCACCACCAAGGGAGTAGGTACTATGGCGATCTTTGAAACAAGAAATTTGACCAGAGTATTTTCAGTTTAATCTTGCCTTCTTAGGATAAAATATGTAGCTTTAACAATGGTTTGTTTGACCTACTTTCTACTTACTTATCAAACCATCTTTTATTTTGTTTCCCTTGTGAACTAACCACACAACCGTTATTCTTCAGTTCTTTGACCTCCCTTTTATGTTTTGAAGTCTTTCTTACATTGTTTTGGGTTTTCTTTAATTCCACCCTTCCCCTGAACAAAAGATAAAAAGAAAGAGCATCCACACAACAGTCACAATAAATTTGGTAAAAAATCTCAGAAGTCCCGTGATAAAAATTGAAATATACCATTTGCATTGATTTATAAAAATGTCACAAGTTAAATTTGTCACAATCATCTCAATGACTTGGAAGAAGTTGAATATTTCTGCTTTTTGGAGTGTATGAAGGATAATGGAGAGGTTAGGTAGAAGAGATAATTATGGTATATAGTCTTGGAGGAGAAGAATTAAATTATGTGTATGTAAGTGGGATGCAGTGTTGAGAAGTTTGGCTTACAGATTTGAAATTTGAGATACTCAAAGAGACTCAAAGACTTGACATATCTCAGAAAGAAAAAAGTCAACTAGGACTTAAAACACTGAAGACAAACAGAAATTGGAAATCACTGCTTCAGTGTAAATTCCTGGCCAATAGTATACAGTAAGATATAAAATAAAGATGACGGGGCTAGGTTATGATTCCATGGTAAAACATATGCCTTGATCTGTGAAACCTTGGGTTTGATGTCAGGTGCTGCAAAATACATACATACACAGGGGAACTAAAGACCAGGGACTTGCTAGGAAGAAAAGGCATTCTCTTTGCCCCCAAATTTCCAAAGAATCAGCCCTGGTGTGTGTTTGAGTTTTTCTTTTACTTCATGTACTCTTTCTCTGAAACAAAGGAATAGAGATCTTTGCATTAAAGAGCAAAAGTTGTATGTTTGGGTCAGACACAACTTCCATAACTTTGGGTAAAAAAACTTTAACCACCAGAGGCATGATTTTTCTCATCGTTGTGACTATTTTCTTTACAAACATTTGAGGGTAAATTTTTGGACCACATTAGATTGCCTGTGTCAAAATGTTCTGAGACTTAAAACAGTCTCTTGAGAGCTAACAAAAGGAGACTGTTACGATTAATGGATTAATGTCCTTTAGATGTGGGCCAAAGTCTTATATGTGTCCCCTAAATAATTGTTACGTTGCCTTTACCAACCCTTGAAGGTCTCTTCCCACACAGAAACCTGTTTAAGATGGAACACACCTCAGGTCTCTAGAAAAAGCAGCTAGTTGAGAACTCCAGGGGAGGTACTAGATGGGGAAACATTGATTTTTCAGACATCACACTTTCTTACCATGACCCACTGCTAATGGGACAGAACAAGCTCACACATTTTTAATTGGGGGGAGAAGTTTGAGTTTCACAGGAGGGGCGGGCACTCAGACCTCTCCTCTCCCCTTTCCCCAGCCTGTGTGCAGCTCCGCCAGCTGTTCCAGTTGGTACTTTTGCTGCGTTTGATGAGTCTGCATAAACATCTCATTGCCACATGGTTGTCATTCCCGTGAGGGTTTCTCTAGATTCTGCAAATGGCCTGGGTTTTGACAGAGTGATGGTGACAGGTGCCCACTATTTAGGATCATCAAAACCCGTGACTACCTGCTGAATCATTCCCACCCCCAAAGTCCTCTGTGTTCAGGTGGGAACGATTTGCACCCTACTGATGGGCTCTGCGTCCCCAGGGCGCTTCATGAGACCCGCTAAAGAGGTGCTCAACCATCTCTGTGACTTGTGTGAAGACAGACTCCTGCAGCCTCCCTCGTGGCCCAGAAATTACCCTGGGCCTCGAAGATGGTAGAGCAACTTCTTTTGCCCATTTTATTGCAATTTCTTACTCTATTTTCCACGAACTCTCAAGAATCTGAGCTCAAAACTTATCTAGTTATCTCTCTGTTGGGGACACTGTACAGCAGACAGGAATATTTTTTTCCCTTTTTCAGCTGCCTTCTGGAAATAATTTCAGAGACAGTTTTCCTTTTTTCGCAGAAACCTGGCTGGTCTTTGACATACAGATCTTAGGTGCTAGCCAGGCCTGACTTGACATTGTAGATTCCAGGCTCTGGCCCAGCCTAGTCTTTGGGATGTAGATTTCAGGTGCTGCCTAATTTGTAATTGACATATAGATTTCCTGTGGCAGCCCAGCCTGGTCTTTGGGATGTAAATCCAAGTGCTTTTAGCCCAAGGAAGGCTTCGGTTTTGGTTTTGCATCTTCTTTCCAGAGGCCTAGATTACTGGCCTGTGGATACAAGGAAATAATGTTGCCTCAATGTTCTTCCTGTAACATCTTTTGATGCCTTTGGTGACGTCACTATATTGCGCCCTTTAGAGGTACCATGATCAATAAAAGGAGGTCCATGAGGCCCTCTGCCTTTGCTAAGAGCCAGAGGGAGCCTTAGTCCTCCAATCAATGCATTTCTTCCGCGTTCCTATCTCAGTGCCTCCGACTGCACTAGAGACAACCAGAATCTAAACGCCAGAACAAATGCCCTCTTATATGAATTTACCTGGTGGTTTATGATTTTTTTGTTTGCGGGGGTAACGGGGGAAATGTAACTTCCCTTGAGTCAGTTTCTCTAGCTGTAAAATGGGGATATCCGAACACTGTTACACAAATGAGCCAAGACAATATTTTATAATCTTGCAGTCCTGGTAACAGCACTTTGGAAAGGTGTGTCCTGCTTCCTGACATTCATACCCTTCCCACACTGGGCAGAAAATGGACTGTATTAGCCCAGATCCTAGAAACATCACTGCAGAGATCCCATGCTGAAAGCCAGCAGCTTTTGAGGGTCTCTGTCTCACTGCTGTGTGGGGAGCTGGGTAGGGTGGGTCCCTCCTGGAGGTAGGGGTGGAGGCTCCTGCCGACAGTTTTTGGCTCTGCTCACACAGCCAGGGTCTGGGCTCAGTCCGCACGCCTCCACCTTTGAGCTGGGTGCTCTGGATGGAGTTTCTGCCCCAGCCTTCTCCTCCCTCCACCGATGCCGGGATGACTCAGAAATGCGCACAGGCTCAACGGTGGTACTCCTGCCTCCTTGGCGTGCTCGCTGTGCTGGCACTTTTTGGTTTTTGCACATTCTGTTTTGTTTTGTTTAGTTTTGGGGACCTCAGCCGGTGGTGCTCAGGCCTTACTCGTGGATCGGTGCTCAGGATCATTCCTGGCAGGCCCTGGGGAACACATGGGTAGGAATCTACCCGGGTGGGGGGGGCTCGGGCAAGGCAACACCCCTGCCCAGTCTTCTATCGCTGCAGCCCCTATGCTTGTACTTTAAATTTTTTAAAATTAATTATTTTTTATTGAATCTCAGTGAGATGTACAGTAGCAAAGTTGTTCATGTTGGGTTTCAGGCATACAGTGTTCCAACACCTGCCCCTTCACCAGTGTATGTTTCCCACCACCAGTGTCCCCACTGTCCTTCCTACTCCCCTCCCCCCTCTACAGCAGATATTTCTCAGTCTCCCCCACCTCTCCTTTTGGGCATTATAGTTTGCAACATGGATTGAAAGTTATCATGCATATCCCTTTATCTCCTTTCAACACTTAGTTCTTGTTCAAAGTGATCATTTCTAACTACCCTCCCTCCCTCCCTCCCTCCCTGTCTCCTTCCCTCCCTGCCTCCCTCCCTTCCTTCTCTTTTTGAGCTAATCTCAGCTCATTGCTTAGGGGCCATTCTGGGTGGTTTTTAGGAGATAACCGTGGTTCTGGGAATCAAATCCAGGTTTCCCTCAGATAAAGCACGTGCCCAGCTTTTTAAGCTATTTGTCTGCCTCCCAGAAGGTTCCTGATAAAAAAGATGCCTGTGTGCCACACATTATTTTCTAGATGTCCCTGTGGAAACGCTGGAAGCATAGGCATTTAAAAGAAAGCATACTGGGTTGACTCTTTTTAAATTTAGCTTAGGCAGAACTCAGGCTCTTGGATCATACTTAACAATTTTTCCAGTCCTAAAGAGAAGCATCTGTGGCCAGAGAGACAGGACAGTGTGGGTAGGGAACTTGCCTTCCATGCAGTTGACCTGGGTTTGATCTCCAGCACTGCATATTGTGGAGAGCCTCCACAGGACCGCGCTTCATAAACAACACCTGTTTCTTGTTAATTGCACCGTGCTTCGAAAATAACTCCTAATAAGGAAACAAGATGCTCTGTCACGCCCACAAGGTGTAACTAGCCTATCAGCTGCAGACACTTGGGCGTAAACAAGCAGCGAGAGGTATTTAGGAGGGAAGCTGCCTAGCTAGGGGTTTTCTCCGGGTTCCTCCAGGCTCCTCCTCGTTAGTCCCTCGTTCTTCATCCTTCGTTTCTCATCCTTCGTTTCTCCTCTTTCCCGTTTCGAATGATGAGAAGGTCTCTGAATAAATCGCTGCAAGAAGAATCTCCGGGTTGCGTGTTATTTTACAGCATATGGTCCCTGAACACAATCTGGAGTGACCCCTGAGCACAGAGCATGAAATAGGCTCTGAGCATGACTGGGTTAAGGCCATCATGCTTACCTGGTGGAGAGATGAACCAGGGACTTAATGTAAAAGCTGAATTGGTAAGCTTAGACCAAGTCAGGATTACTGTTTCTTCTGTAATGTGGATCCCATGGTTCTCTAAGAGCTGTAGTTCAGATTCCATAAACTGCATGCACGTTTATGCACACACCTGTCTGCTGCCATGCCGAGACGCACTCTTGTGTTCTTCAGAGATACATTTTACTTTCATACATTATTTTCAGATAAGTTCCTAAAGCAAATATATTAAGAACCAGTAGACTGTATACTTCAGTCCACTTTCCAACTCACCAAATCATAAACACCCTGAGTTCTAGATTTCACATGCTCAGGCTATAGGAATTAACCCGTCAATGCCAACACCTGTTTCAGTTCAGTCAGGGGCCTTTTGGGGACCCAATATTGAGCTGTTGTTGTCTTCTAATGTGGGGTCCTGAGCATGAGTTTGAATATGCAATGCCTAGATACGGTTCTTGGCTGAGCGGCCCTGGGGCAACTTTCAGGGCATCAGGAAAATGAAGTTATGAAATACGTTCATGAAATATGGACATGGAGAGTATCATGCTGAGTTAAATGAGAAAGTAGGAGAAGGACAGACATAAAATGCTGGCAACCATTTGTGGGATATGAAAAAAACATAAATGAGATTAATACCCAAGGACAAATAGAAACAAGGGCCAGGAGAACTGCTTCATGGTTGGAAGCTTGCCACAGGTGGTGGTGGGAAGTGCAGCTCGGGACAGAGAAGGGACCACAATGATGATAAGAGTTGGAAATCGTCACTCTGGATGAGAACTGAGTGCTGATAGGAGGTACAGGGATATACATGGTAACTTTAAGTACCTGTATTGCAAACCATGATGAGCAGAGAGAGAGAGAGAGAGAGAGAGAGAGAGAGAGAGAGAGAGAGAGAGAGAGAGAGAGAGAGAGAGAGAGAGAGAGAGAGGACTGAGACAGGAAAAAAAAGTGCCTGCCATCTCGGCAGGTTGCAGAGTGGGTGGCGAGAGGAAACTGGGGACATTGGTCATGAAAAATATTCACTGGTGAAGGGATGGGTGTCGGAATGTTATTATATATTGGGGCTGGAGCAATAGCACAGAGGGTAGGGCATTTGACTTGCACATGGCCAACCTGGGTTCGATTCCCAGCATCCCATATGGTCCCCTGAGTACCGCCAAGGGTGATTCCTGAGTGCAGAGCCAGGAGTAACCCCTTTGCATTGTCAGGTGTGACCTGAAAAGCAAAAAAAAAAAAATTCCCAGAGTGTTATTATATAACTGGAACCCAAACATGAACAACTTTGTAAATGTGTTTCTCACGGTGATTCAATAAAAAACAAAACCGAAAACAAAGACAAAAAGCAAAGCTAAACCTATCCCAGGGTTTGGCCCAAAACACAGCCTGCTGATTTTGCAGCAGAGCAAGTATGAACTAATGGCTCATACTCAGTGCTCACAGATGCGCCTCACCAGGACTCTGCCTGGTCCTGATTCCCATGACCAAATTCCTCCTCGCAGCTTGAATGCTTTCAACCAGGACTGAGTGAGGACTTGGGGCTTCAGCACTGGACTAAAGTAGTCCCCAGTTTCCCAGGGGGCTAAAGCCCTGAGTCCTTCCACTTCTTTGACTGCAGGAGAAGCTTCCTGGAGTGATTCGGCAGCAGCTTATTCTTCCCACCAGATCTTGGCAGGGGCAGGCAGAGGCTGATGTTCACCTTTGTGGCTCTCTGAAATTTTCTGTTTGTAAAGTGAAGATGCTTGTCTCCAAGGCTACGGTAATAGATGAAATTATGAACACAAGGATAGCACTTGCACGTGAATGATGTTGGGGTGAAGTGCAGTGAAAAGTAAACTTTCCTAGTGAATTCTCAAGCTTTAAAATGTTGTGTGACATTTGGATAACTATCCTACTTTCAAGATAATCTAGAGACAGCATACTTAAAATAAAATTATATTGCAAGTATGTGATAAAAATTTAATTTCAGTACTTAGTTCAAATGTTTTTATTTTTATTAAGATGCATCTCTAGCTCACTCTGTGAATTTAATTGCAGTAAAGAAAAGTTATGGGACCAAAGAGATAGTATAGGGGGTAAGACACCTGCCTTGCATGAGGTGGACCTGGGTAATCTCAGGAGTTATCAGCCAGAGAAAAGCCCAAGCAATGCGGGGCATGAGTCAGCACCAACCCTAATAAAAGGAAAAATTAATTAATTTTCCTGGATAAACTCTAAATAATAATAAAAGTAATATTTTAATCATTTCATTTTCATGTGCTGTCAGAAAATAAAGAAACCATTGTGTTAATGAAGGACTTGCATTTCTGGAAGTACGGTATGACCAATAAATTTTACTTTAGGAAGACAATGAAAGGGTTCTAAATAAAAAGGGATATTTCAGATTAGGTAGAAGATGTCACTTTTTAAAATTTTTACTTTTTTATTTTATAATAAGTGAATCACCGTGAGGGTACAGTTACAGATTTATACATTTTTGTGCTCATGTTTCCCTCATACAAAGTTTGAGAACCCATCCCTTCACCAGTGCCCATTCTCCACCACAAATAAACCCAGCATCCCTCCCACCCTCCCCAATCCCATCTCCCCCCCACCCCACCTTGTCACTGTGGCACAGTATTCCCTTTTGTTCTCTCTCTCTAATTAGGTGTTGTGGTTTGCAATAAAGATGTTGAGTGGCGAAAAATGTAACTTTTTCTGTGGTCCTAGTTTAAGATTAACACCACAGAGTCACCAGCAGAGGGCCTCAGTCCCATAGTTTATACATTCTACTGAGCAATCTTTCTAGGCATTCCAAGGACTCCAAGCACCTAATGAAAATATGGGTTTGAATTATTCATGGAGAAGAATATATTTAAATTTTAAAAACTTAATTGGTGTTAGATAAGAACTCTAAAGTAGGAGTGAAAGTTACATGTTTGCAAAGAGGTGGTTTTCAAAAGAATTTGGCAGATAAAGGTGAAGTCTGGTGAGAAAATCATTATGCCATTATGTGTGGGTCTCAATAAATATATCTTTAGTTTTGTTATTTTTCTCAAATAGAGATATTATATTTCTGGGAGTAAATAAAACATTTATATAGAATTTATCTTAAGGTAAAACTTTGAATTTCTGTTTTTTTTTTTAACTGAAGATAACCCAGACTCCCCCCCCCCAACACACACACACATTTTCCAGTAGCTTGGCAGCCACACCTATAAACTGCCCCGGCACGATGTAGTCCCATCAATGGCTAAGATCCAGAGACTATAAAACAAAGCTCCTGGAAGCGTGCGGCTGCATTCGTGGCCGCAGGACATCTTATAGCCTAGTTCTCCCTCTCAGAGAACCTTGCAAGGTACCAAGAGCATCCTGCCCACACCCACACAGCAGAGCCTGGCAAGCTCTTGTGGCATATTCTATATACCAAACACAGTAACAATGATGGGTCTCATTCCCTTGATCCTGAAAGAGCCTCCAATGTGGCACTGCTGGGTAGAACGAGTAAAGAGAGGCTGCTAAAATCTTAGGGCCAGGACGAATGGAGACGTTATAGGTGCCCGCTCAAGAAAATTGATGATCAATGGGATGACAGTGATAAAGTGAACTTTGGAATCAATAAGATAACCAGAAATAGAAATAACTAGTTGGAGATTATTCCTACTTATAAAAAGTCACACAATGCATTTTGGATTGTGAAGAGGTCTTACATTATTTATTTCTTATCATTGCTTTCATTTATTCATTTAGCTTGCTTATCGGGAGCTGGAGGAAGGAGTGGGAAATTAGTGTATGATTGTTTTGTCTTTATTTTCTCATCCCAGACCCTCACCACTACTACTAAGCTATGTTTCCATTTCCCTATTATTTCCTAGTTAGATATCTTGATTCGCTTATTTGTAAATCACGTGTTATTTTTAAAATTAAATAAGCACACCTTAAAAAAGAATTAATCAGTGAGATTATTATCAGAGAAACAGACATCTATTTTTGGTAGAATTTACTACTATTCTGTTATTGTGCATTAGGGTTAGTTGAAAATGTGTGCAAAACCTCAAGCTTAATATTGGGTTAAAAGAAAATCAGTCTGTAAGGAATCCCAAAACGTGGAATTCCTGGGCTCCATCATCTCGATTTGTACAATGCTGGGGTTTGGGCTTGCAGAGAGAGGTCAGGAACCAGGGAAAGAAGCAAAGGGTCTATGTGCTAGGCATCTCATTTACGGTTATGCAACGTACTAGAAATCAGATGGGCAGGACAGACTCACACTGTGAGAGAGATCACTATGTACCTGACTCTTTTCTTATTTATTTATTTATTTATTTATTTATTCTTTTAATTTTTCTCTTTTATTAATGAATCACTGTGGGGTACAGATACAGGTTTACATATTCTCATGCTTGTGCTTCAGTCATATACAGGTTGAGTATCTATCCCTCCACCAGTGCCTGTCCTCCACTGATGACCCCATCATCTCTCCCACCCACTTCCGCCCCATCCCCCTCCCCGCCCCGCCTCTTTGGCAGGGCATTCCCTCTATTCCCTCTCTCCCTTTGGGCATTGTTGTTAGCAATGGAGGTCTTGGGTGGCCAATGTGTTTGGTCTATAATCTGCTCTGAGCATGCCTCTCCCATCCCGAGCGGGACCTCCCACCACATTTTTGCTTGGTATTCCCTTCTCTATCTGAGCTGCCCTTTCCCCCAGCATGTGAGGCTGGCCTCCAAGCCATGGAGCAAATCTGGTACTTATTTCTGCTATTCTTCGGTGTTAGTCCTACATTCTGTTGTTTTATATTCTGCAGATGAGTGCAATTCTTCTATATCTGTCTCTCTCTTTCTGACTCATTTCACTTAGCATGATACTCTCCATGTTGATCCACTTTCATGCAAAGTTCATGACTTCGTCTTTTCTGACAGCTGCATAGTACCCCACTGTGTAGATGGACCAAAAATTTCTTTAGCCAGTCATCTGTTCTTGGGCATTCGGTTTTTTCCAGATTTTGGCTATTGTAAACAGTGCTGTGATGTACATACATGTGCAAATGTCATTTTGACTATATCTTTTTGCTTCTCCGGGATATATTCCCAGAAGTGGTATTGCTGGGTCAAATGGGAGTTCAATTTCTAATTTTTTTGAGGAGCGACCATATTGTTTTCCAAAAAGATTGAACCAGTCGGCATTCCCACCAGCAGTGTAGGAGGGTCCCTTCCTCTCCACATCTACGCCAACAGCGATTGCTTCTGTTCTTTTGGATGTGTGCCAGTCTCTGTAGTGTGAGGTGGTATCTCATAGTTGTTTTGATCTGCATCTCCCTGATGATTAGTGATAATGAGCATTTTTTCATGTGCCTTTTGGCCATTCATATTTCTTCCTTGAGAAAGTTTCTTTTCATTTCTTCGCCCCATTTTTTGATGGGGCTGGATGTTTCCTTCTTGTAGAGTTCAACCAGTGCTTTATATACCCTTGATATCAACCCCTTATCAGATGGGTATTGGGTGAATAACCTTTCCCATTCGGTAGATTGCCTTTGTATTTGGGTCACTGTGTCTTTTGCAGTACAGAAGCTTCTTAGTTTAATATAGTCCTATTTGTTAATTTCTGTTTCTACTTGATTGCTTAGTTCTGTGTCATCTTTGAAGATATCTTTGGCTTCAATATCATGGAGGGTTTTTCCGACCTTGTCTTAAATGTACGTTATGGATTATGGTCTGATGTTGAGGTCTTTAATCCATTTTGATCTGACTTTTGTGCATGGTGTTAGGTCGAGGTCTAAGCCCATTCTTTTGCATATGGTTGACCAGTTATGCCAGCACCATTTGTTAAAGAGGCTTTCCTTGCTCCACTTCACATTTCTTCCTCCCTTATCAAAGATTAGGTGTTCATACAATTGGGGTTGTGTGTAGGGATATTTCACCCAGTTCCATTGTTCTGCGGCTCTGCCTTTGTTCCAGTATCATGCTGTTTTAATTGTTACCGCTTTGTAGTAGAGTTTAAGGTTGGGGACTATCTCTTTTCTTTCTGACTGACCTCACTCAGCATGATATTCTCATCCATGTTATGCAAATTGAATGATTTTGTTCTTTCTTAGAGCCACAGTTATTCCACTGTGTATATGTACTACAACCTCTTGATCCTTTTACTCATAGCTGGGCATTTGGGTGGTTTCTGTATCTTGGCTATTGTACTAAGTGCAACTATGAACGTAGGTGTGCAAACTAATGTTTTTTGTGTTTTGGGGATAGATACCAAGAAGTGGTAACATAGGGTTTTATGGTTGTTCTATTCTTATTTTTTGCATAGATTTCCATTTTGCTTTCCATAGAGGCTGAGCAGCATTCCTATAAACAGTGGATGAAGGTTCCTTTCTCACCACAATCCTGCAAACACTCTTCTGGCTTGATGTTATTTTGTGACCTGATAAAGTTGAGGAATTAGGGTTTTACTTTCATATTTCTTTTTAAACAACAATGATAATTGTAATGTATGGATTAAAAAATTTCAAACCCTATTAAATAACTAGTTTTTTTCCCTAAACTATTTAATGACTGGAACTGCCTACTACTATTTTAAAGAAAAAGAAAATCCAGGGAAGCTGATCAGTGGCCCTGTATGTGGCATTGACAAAGCCAGAGTGTGATGGGGACAACTTCCCTTTATTTCCCTGTGTACATAAGTGTAATATGACACAACCAGAAATCAACATAATTGACTGTCTGACACTAGTTTTATTTTATTTATTTATTAACTTATTCATTTTTATTGAATCACGGTGAGATAGTTACAAGCTTTCATGTTTGGGTTACAATATCACAATGACCAAACACCCATCCCTCCACCAGTGAACACTCCCCACCACCACTATAGCAAGTATACCCCTTCTTTCCCACCCTCCCCCTGCGTCCATGGCAGACAATATTCCCCATTCTCTCTCTCTACTTTTGGGCATTATGGTTTGCAACACTGACACTGAGAGGCCATCATGCTTGGTCCATTATCTACTTTCGGCATCCCATCCCAGCTGGTTCCTCCAGCCATTATTTTCTTAGTAATCCCTTCTCTACTCCATCTGCCTTCTCCCCTCCACTCGCGAAGCAGTCTTCCAGCTATGGGGCAATCCTCCTGGCCATTGTATCTATTGTCCATGGGTGTCAGCCTCATGTGATGTTATTCTATACTCCACAAATGAGTGCAGTCCTATGTCTATCCCTCTCTTTCCGACTCATTTCACTTAGCATGATCCTCTCCATGTCTATCCATTTATAAGCGAATTTCCTGACTTCATCTCTCCTAACAACTGCATAGTATTCCATTGTGTAGATGTACCAAAGTTTCTTTAACCAGTCATCTGTTTTAGGGCACTCGGGTTGTTTCCATATTTTGACTATTGTGAACAATGCTGCAATGAACATATAGGTACAGATGTCATTTCTACTGTGCTTTTTTGCATTCTTTGGATATATTCCTAGAAGTGGTATTGTGGGGTCATATAAAAGCTCAATTTCTAGTTTTTGAAGGACTGTCCATATTGTTTTCCAGAAAGGCTGAACCAGTCGGCATTTCCACCAACAGTGAAAGAGCATTCCTTTTCCCCCACATCCATGCCAGCACTGGTTACGTTTGTTCTTTTGAATGTGTACCAGTCTCTGTGGTGTGAGATAATATCTCGTTGTTTTGATTTGCATCTCCCTGATGACTAGCCATGTGGAGCATTTTTTTTCATGTGCCTTTTGGCCATTTGTATTTATTTTTTGAGGAAGTTTCTGTTCATTTCTTCTCCCCATTTTTTGATGGGGTTGGAGGTTTTATTCTTATACAATTCTACTAGTGTCTTGTATATCTTGGATATTAATCCCTTATCAGATGGGTATTGGGTAAATATTCTTTCTCATTATGTGGGCTCTTTCTGTATTTTGATTATTGTTTCTTTTGAAGTGCAGAAGCTTCTTAGTTTGATGTAGTCCCATTTGTTTATGTTTGCTTCCACTTGCATGGTCAGTGCTGTTTCGTCCTTAAAGATGCTTTTAGCTTCAATGTCATGGAGAGTTCTGCCTACATTTTCCTCTATATACCTTATAGATTCATGTCTGATATTGAGATCTTTATTCCATTTTGATCTGACTTTTGTGCCTGGCATTAGACAGAGGTCAGAGTTCATTTTTTTGCAGGTAGCTATCCAGTTTTCCAAGCACCACTTTGGTGAAGAGGCTTTCCTTGTTCCACTTTGCATTTCTTGCTCCTTTGTCAAAGATTAAGTGGCCAGATATTTGGGGGTCTATGGAAGGATATTCAACTCTGTTCCATTGGTCTGCAGGTTTGTTTTTATCCCAATATCATGCTGTTTTAATTATTACTGCTTTGCATTAGAGATTGAAGTTGGGGAAGGTGACACCACCCATCTTCTTTTTTCCAAGGATTGCTTTAGCTGTTCTTGGGGGTTTATTGTTCCATGTTAATTTCAGGAATGTTTTGTGTATTTCTTTGAAAAATGTCAGGTATCCTGATAAGGGACCACATTAAATTTGTACAGTGCTTTGGGCAGTATTGCCATTTTGATATATGACACTAGTTTTAAAGGTGGGTTTAGAAGCACTGTTTTCTTTAATTGATTAAGAATAGAAATCTTGAAATCTAAGCAGGACAACTATTTGTCCTGACATATTTCAGAGCCATTGTTCACTCATTTGTTCCTGTGCAGTTTCTAGGTGACAAGTTGTTCTCAATCTTGTCTCTTTCCCCCCATTGGTTTTCAGTTTTGCTCATAGATAACATTGAAGTCAACTAGCTAAGTACTCCTTTTCCACCTAGCCATCCAGAAAAGGACTCCTGCTCTGCTCCCTTCTACAAAGAGATGCTGATTTGCTCAGGCTAAGAAGGGAGGAGGCAAGGAGGCAGAGGGGAAGTTAGCAGACACTTGCCCAAGTCCAGTTAATTGGTTAAGAAAAAATGCCCATGGAAATGGGCGACCTCCCTCCATCTCCCTGTGTTTTTGGTAGTATGGCAGTTGTGCCCAGGAACTGCTTCTGGTGCCATATAAGCTCATTAAGAGTCATGATCCAGAGACTCAGAAATAAATCTCTCGGAAGAGAGCTACACAGAGTGACACGCCCTAGAGATGCCTCTAGACCCTCCCCGGCTGTCTCATCCAGGACAACCCTCAGGGGGTGGGAGAGTTCCCATCCCTGCCCAAGAGCCCCAGCAGCCCAAACCCTCCAGTTCTCAATAATCACCATGCCATTGTGAATTCTTGTTCCTTGCAGCCGGATTCGCAGTCATGCAACATCTCCTAATCCACATCACTGATGTACCAAAACAAGGACTCCATGGTTCCAGTTGAAGTACAGCAACACTCACACACTTTCCTCTAAAGAAACCTTTTTAGATCATTTTTAGGGGATTATTCATAGTAAGCAATACAAAATGAATTATTTAGGTCCTGCTTTGGGGCATGTGTTGGGTTGGACGAGTGGACACATTCAAAATATGGTAGTAGGAAGGTGTAATGGTGGTGGAATTGGTGTTGGAATATTAAATGTAATAAATTGTTGTGAACAATTTTATACAAATAAAAAATAATACAGAAAAAGAAAATCCCCATATTGGGGTTAGATTTTTGGCATTGTAGAGTGAAAAGATGGTGGTTGTTTTGGAACAATTTATTCTACTATTTATATTAAAAATAGAAATGTATAGTTTAACTCAATGTTCAGTGTTTAATTTGTACATATTTATTGCTGGTTCCAATTATAGTAGGTGGGCAAGAAACTGCTAAATGGTCAAAATGGATGTCATAAAACTTGCAACAATTTATAATTGTGTTAAAAATTTTAACACTGCACAGATACAAATATTTTGGACAGGTATCTAATCCAAATTATTATTATTGCTATAATTAAGTTGGCAAAAGCTCTATGAGTAAGGAAGCCATTTTTCTTTTTATAATGGGATGATTAAAAAAACTCCTGCTTCTAGAAATACCTTTTACTGGAATTTTGCTGGAATGTAGCTCAGTGGTAAAATACATGCTTCACATATATGAGATCCTGGGTTCAGTTCTGCATTATTAACAGCCCCCCAAACTCCCCTCCCCCTTGCCAACTTCACAAAAAAGCAAACATTCTCTCAAACATCTAAAAAGCATATTTTCTACTTTAAGGTATTTAGTATTATTTTAATTAAAAATTGTGAATGATGATCTTTTTGTAATGCCATAATAACTTTAGTGGAAAAGAGTGTTAAATCAAATAAACATTAACTCTAACATTTATCAAATTTGATATGGTGGCATAAAGGAATGATAATTGGCCTATATTTTTAAATCAGAGCTTCCTTGTTTATAAAGATCTTGTTCTTTTCATATGGCCAATAGTGGCTCCTTTCCAGAGATTTTCTTCAGTGATCATGGGGGAATCTTGGAGGGAGTGATTCAGAGGAAACAACACTCTAAGTGAAGACCCAAACTAGAACAAAACAAAAAAATGTGCCCATTGAGGAGGGAGACTGAGAGGTAAGAGGGAACCTGGGGACATTAATGGGGAAAGTTGACACTGGTGGTGGGATTTTGTAAAAACATTATATGCCAGAAACTCTCTTATGGATTTCTTTGTAAATCATGGTTCCTTAATGAAAAGTAATAAAAAAAACTGTTTTAATGTTGTAGTGTAGATTATAGAAGAAATAAAAATTCAGAGAAGAAGAGTATTGATAGCCATAAAGGATTGTTAAAGAGCTTATTTATGACCTGTCTACATGTTTGATTGTTTCACACATATGGCTTTCTGCCTATATTTAAAATATTTGAGTTAATGTTTAAAGGCAGATTATAAACATTTCTGTTTCCTAAATTGGGACCCTTGAGGGAGGGAGGTACATTTTAACTTTGCTTTCAATGACAAAGAAATTAATAGTAACACTGACAAAGAAATTAATAGTAACATTTTAGTGATACAGCTACCAAATTAGGTCAATTAATTGTTTTCAACTAGTTCAGAAATACTTATAACATGGTGGTTACTTATAAACTAAATATATTAGCAAGGGAATAGATACTTCAATAATTAAATCCATTTTCATCTATATTAAAGTTATACTTTATGTTGGTAGCTTATTCAATTTATACAGCTGTAACAATAAAATGCCAAACTTTTATTTATACTCTATAATTATATATACAATAATATATGCTTTCATTAGATAAAATCATTAATTTTGTCAATTGGCAAAAACTTGATAAAGTATTACATCAGATTTTCAAAAGTTATTAAATATTTTGACTCACGGCTGCTTCTCCTGGAAGGGAGCATAAAATGAGACCCTCATAACCATGCCACCGGACTCCATGCCAGGCTGTTTTCACTGCTTCAGAGTGGGGCGGGTGAGACCCTCCCCAAACCAAGGGACCCAGTCCCAGCAGCTGACCTCCTCGACCCAAACACCGCCATGCTTCAGGCCACTTTCTACACGCTTGGACTGAGCTTCATGTATGAATTAATATATTCATAAACCTAGACACATCGTAAGATACTCTCTACTCATTTTCCATAATCACCACACCATATTTGATTGGAGGCAAGATAGCACCAATGCCGCCCAAACCCCTCGTGCTCTCCCGAACTGGCTCACCATCTCACCTTAGACAACGTGCGACTCAGCACACCAGGCATGGAACTCTACGAGTGATTCCTGCTGGAATGCTATGCTTGACTCCTGATGGACTTTGCCAGCTGTTTTGCAAGATTTTGACAGAATGGCATTAGCGGGGCACAGAGAAACCTCGGTGGCTGCAGCATTGCCGCCTGCCCAGGCAGGGCCGAGTCACAGCACCATGGGACATAGAGCCGCAGTGGCAGTGCACGCAGTGGCTCATCCACTGTGGGGTGCTGTCAGCCAACCACCGGGTGACCTGGGTCTTGGCACAGGTGCTCGACCTGGCACAGACCCTCTGTGATAGGGTCCTGCTCCTCCAGCTGCTCAACAACCTCCAGGTGCACTCCATCAACCTCAAGGAGCTCAACCTGAGGCCGCAGATGTCCCAGGTGCTGCCCAGAGACACAGGCAGGTGCGTGTTTGTCAGTGTGCAGATCATTACAACATGCCAGTCGACCAAAAGCTTACATTCGGTAGACTGGGAACACCTGGAAAGGCCATTAGAGGCCACCCTAAAAGCTTCCACTCCACAAGCTTCTGAGAGTATCCTCCCCTCATGGCAGAGCCTGGCAAGCAACCCTTGGCGTACTCGATATGCTAAAAATAGTAACAACGATGGTCCTGATTCCCCTGATCCTGAAAGAGCCCCCAATACGCCATCGGGCTACACTAGCATGCAACAGGGATGAATGGGGATGTTACTGGTGCCCGCTCAAGCAAATCGATGAACAATGGGATGACAGTGATACAGTGATTAAATATTTGAAAATAATGAAGACATCAATTTTTTATTTCATTACACTCTTTACAGTTGAAATATTATATTAAAAGTTATTTCTACATGCTTAAATACACTCCTGACTAAAAACATTAAAGGAAACCCTTAGAATTACACTATTGATTTTGTTAACATGCTAAAGTATCACTTGTTTTATTTTTTGAGTAAATGTTACAAAGATGGCATCAAAATGCAACAAAACAGTAAATACTATAAAATGGCATTAAGAATTCTTGTGCAATTGGTTTAGCTGCTAAAATCTTCTCAGTGTCTCAGTTACCTCTTTCATGATAAGAAGAATTTGAAATTACTGATCTGTAGGATTAAAATAATCTATTTATCATTATTCACATGCCATCAAAGAACATCGTTATCATGCAATCATGAAGGGTGTATTTATTTAAAAGAGCAAGAATTCGGATATAAGTTTATTCATAAGGTTGGTTTACTGAATCAAAACATGTGATTATGGCAAAGTAGTGAGTTTGCATGACTGTTACCTTTCAAGAAAGCAGCTCTTTTATTCCTTGGCTGAGAAAGCTATATATATATATATATATATATATATATATATATATATATATATATATATATACTGTCTTGAAGTTTTCTTGTATTGTTGGCACTCGCATTTAGGAGCACCTGAAGAAATTAAAGTGGCTTTTACTATTAGTTGAACCTGGTATTGATTGTACCAAGGTTGTAATCTTATTTGGAGCTAGGTATTCAATACACTCCTTTCTGCATCTAACATTTTAAAACCTTGTTTGGAAGGGAAATGCATTTTTTTCCCACAGGAGCTGCTGCAATTCTATTCTTGTTGTCATGACAACATAGAATTTCATGATCCTGCTGCCTACAGTGTATATTTCTCTGAGTTCTGTATTCACTCTAAGTGTTTTAATCATTGGGTGGCAGTGTGTGATTACTGATTAAAGGATACAAGAGCCAGGATTAGATCAATCATAGAATTGTGTTGTATGTGTGAACCCTTGGTTCAGTTCCCCTGTGTGAAGACACCCAAATCAAACCAGAAAACAGATGGATCGGCCCAATGACATCCAGGTTACCTCCCAGTTTTACATTTTTAAGGTGCATGTGACACATTTCTATGGGAAGGTCTTCTGCCCAGTGCCTTGCCTATTTGCTGGAAGGTGGATGTTCTTCTCTTTCACCCTTTAGATTACTTGAGCTCAGGTGCTTTCTTCTGTGGAGATTGGTTATGGGGGCATTCCAAAGCAGTGCTTGGGTGGCCCCAGATGGACTGGCCTTCTTGGAGTGCTTGACCATTGTTCTACTAGCAATAAAGTGTGGCTTTGTCTAGCAATTCGGAGGTGGAGCACCCTGGCTACACCTGGCAATGCTTGGGAAACATGTAATGCTGGGGTCTGAACTGAACACTTAGTTATTTCCCAGCCTCTATTCTGGTGTTCACTGAAGGTCGTCTTGAAACTACCGTGAGTCTGACATGGAATCTCTCAGCTGCTGGGCTAAGGAGCAAAGGAGAAGGCACACGACTGTGCAGGAAGTTTCAGAGAGAGCTATCCCACAGTACTGCTTAAGGCAAGGAGAAGTGGGGTGTAGACAGCAGAAGCTGGGACTGATAAACTGAGTCCCTTTGCTTGTACATGCTTTACAGTTAATTAAATTATCTTTGGATAAATTACTCTACTTAAAATTGCACTTTAGATGGTGAAATGGTGGTAGTTGATATGCTAATTAAAATAAATTCTTGTAGTCCTTTCTAGAAAAACTTATAATTTCTTTCTTTACAATGTAGGATATCCTGAATTTAAATGCTATGCTTGTTTGTTTGTTTGTTTTCAGGTCACACCCAGCAATGCCCAGGGCTTGCACCAGTTACTCTGCACGCAGGCGTCACTACCAGTAGCGTTTGGGATCACATGAGACACCAGGGATTGAAACTGGGTTGGATATGTACAAGGCAAGTGCCTACTTGTTGTGCTGTCTCTCCAGCCCCAAATGTTATGTTCTTATTTTTTATATATTTTGCCACCTTAAGAGATCACACTAATTATCAAGTTGAAAAGGCGAACTTCATAACTTACAAAGCAATAATTTTATCAGGATTTCTGTAACTCCTTAGAGACTAGATGAGGCTTACTGGCAGTAATTTTTAGTAAATTATTTGGTTCAGAAACATAACTTCTAGTTTAATTTTCTTATAAGAAAAGGGTTCTTAATGTTCTTTTCTGAACCAGTGACTGGGGTGAGCGTTTTGCCATGTGTCACCCAGGAAAGGGATCCATAATTTCTGAGACTCCTCTATGGAGAAGTGAGCACTGTGTCCCCCTTATAGAGGGAGTCCTACAACTGTTCTGACTGTAAAATATGGCAGGGTCAGTTCTCAGGCTAATTTTACGAGCTAGACTTTAGGAGAATGGCAGCTTTTGCTTCTGATCTATTGGAATAGATGCTCTGACAGAGAAGCCTTGGAATAAACGCTGAAGCTGGATGTGGAAAAGCCTCGTGTGGGGACTCTGGGAAAGGACTGTGCTAGCGTCTCCGCCCAGTCACACGAGCCAGGAAATCAGTGCAAAAGGACCCTCCACTGACCCCAGACTCAGGTAACACCCAATTTTGTGGATAATCAATGAGATTCCAAGTAAAATCTGCTGGTTGTTCCAACCAAGTCAGAAATCTGACTGTCACTGTTACTGTCACTGCCATCCCATCGCTCATCGATTTGCTTGAGCAGGCACCAGTAATGTCTCCATTGTGAGACTTATTGTTACTATTTTTGGCATAACGAATACGCCACAGGTAGCTTGCCAGACTCTGTTGTGAAGGTACTGAGAATAAATTGTTATGTCATGTGCTAATAAAATCCTGAATGTCATCTTTTCCTCTGAAGAAAGTTTTCCTTAAGAATTTCCTTCTGATGGGGCCGGAGCAATAGCACAGCGGATAGGGCGTTTGCCTTGCACGCGGCCGACCCGGCTTCGATCCCCGGCATCCCATATGGTCCCCCAAGCACCACCAGGAGTAATTCCTGAGTGCAAAGCCAGGAGTAACCCCTGAGCATTGCTGGGTGTGACCCAAAAAGCAAAAAAAAAAAAAAAAAAGAATTTCCTTCTGAGGGCTGGAGCGATAGCACAGTGGGTAGGGCATTTGCCTTGCACGTGGCCGACCCGGGTTCGATTCCCAGCATCCATATGGTCCCCTGAGCACCACCAGGAGTGATTCCTGAGTGCAGAGCCAGGAGTTACTCCTGTGCATCTCCAGGTGTGACCCCAAAAGCAAAAAAAAAAAAAAAGAAAAGAAAAAAAGAATTTTCTTCTGAAGGGCACAGGAGAGTTAGCTTAGGATGTGAGGTGCTTGTCCTTTCATTTGGCTCAGCTTGGTTTGATTTCCCATACGTTCTACATAAGTTCCCCATAGCACCACCACCAGGAGTGACCCCATCACCGAGCCATAAATAGCCTCTGAACACAGCCAGCATCACTCCTGAGCACAGCCACGATAGAAGTAGCTCCTGAACATTTCCAGGTGTGTACCCCAGGCCAAAAAAGTAAGTAATCCAATCAATCTGTCAATCAATAAAAATACCACTTCTGGGAATATATCCTGAGGATGCAAAAGAGCACAGTAGAAGTGACATCTGTACCTATATATTCATTGCAGTGTTCACAATAGCCAAAATTTGGAAACAAACCAAGTGCCCTAGAACAGATGACTGATTAAAGAAACTTTGGTACATCTACACAATGGAATACTATGCAGCTGTTAGGAGAGATGAAGTCATTAAATTTGCTTATAAGTGGATATACATGGAGAGTATCATGCTAAGTGAAATGAATCAGAAAGAGAGGGACAGACATAGAAGGACTTCACTCATTTGTGGAGTATAGAATAAAATCACATGAGGCTGACAAACAATGACAGTAGATACAAGGGTCAGGAGGATTGCCCCATAGCTGGAAGACTGCTTCATGAGTGGAGGGGAGAAGGCAGATGGAATAGAGAAGGGATCACTAAGAAAATGAATGGCCTGAGGAATCAGTCAGGATGGGAGATGCATGCTGAAAGTAGATAATGGACCAAACATTATGATCTCTCAGTGTCTGTGTTGCAAGCCACAATGTCAAAAAGTAGAGAGAGACTATGGGGAAAATGTCTGTCAGGGAGGTGGTGGGGTGAGAAAGGGGGGTATAGCAGGGATATTGGTGGTGGGGAATGTGCACTAGTGGAGGGATGGGTGTTTTATCATTGTGAAAAAATTATTAAATTAAATTAAAAAATAAAAGTTACCTTTTAAATAAAAATTATTTCCCTCATATAGAAGCCAGGATTTTGAAATACAGACATTATACCTTCAGTTGTTTGGGTTATTTACCCTAAAACCTCATTTAAAAGTTAATGTTACTTTGGATAGTATTAATTCTAGCAACCACATACTCAGGAACCAGGAATTTTTAGGTATATTTCTCATTTGCAAGTAAGAACCTTAAAATAGTATTCTTCTTCTTCCTCCTCCTCCTCCTCCTCCTGTTTCTCCTCCTTCTCTTCTACTTCTTCTTCCTTCTCATCCTCCTTCTCCTCCTCCTCCTCCTCCTCCTCCTCCTCCTCCTCCTCCTCCTCCTTCTCCTCCTCCTCCTTCTCCTCATCCTCCTCCTCATCCTCCTCCTCATCCTCCTCCTCCTCCTTCTCCTCATCCTCCTCCTCATCCTCCTCATCCTTCTCCTCCTCCTCCTCCTCCTCCTTCTTCTTCTTGCACAAACTGAGCTGTTATCAGGTCTTACTCCTGTCAGGGCTCCCCAGGCCATATGTGACATGAGGGATCAAATTATTGTTGGCTGTAACAAGGAAAGCGTCCTACCCACTGGTCCTATCTCTCTGATTCCAACATGATTATTTAAGGAAAAATAATTTTTTTGGGTTACACCTAGCCAGCCTTGAGATTTTAGCAGCCTCTCCTTACTCGTCCTTCCAAATAGTGCTGTATTAGAGGCTCTTTCAGGGTCAGGGGAATGAGACCTGCTATTGCTATTGTATTTGGCATATCGAATATGCCACAGAGTGCTTGCCAGGCTCTCTTTCACCACCTTTGTTGGGTGGACTCAGGCCACTTCCCCACTCTGGACAGGCAATGACATGGGCAGACAAAGGAGAAAATGAGGGCCAGGCTGATTGGTGATCGGTTGCCATTTATTCCATTCTCCCAGCATGCCTGCTCCTGCATTCTTCCCCTACATTCTTCTCCCTCTGTCCCCCTTGCTAGTCTCTCCATGCTCTAACTCACGGCCTTGGCATCTCTTTCGTTTCTCACCATGCACCCCCTCCACCCTCTGCTTTGGGGGTAGCAACCACACCCTCACAATCAACATATGAAAGCCCTTCTTCTGCTCAAGGGCAAAATACCACTTAGGGTTGTTTCTCCTCTCCTTAGTCCAATAACTTAATTAACATCTTAATTAACATCTTAATTCTACTTCTTAACACTAGTTAATTTGTATGGACACAGTAAGAGAGAGATACATTAAGTTTGCGGGGTGGCTCTCTTGGGGACATCTCGCTATAGATCTCAGACTCCAGTGCTCAGGCCAGATTAATTTTTCCTAATCCTAGCAGGGTCCAAATTCAGCTATTACTTTTTGGATCATGACAGAATTTGTCCATGACTATGCTCTTAACTTATAGTTAAGTACTATGGCGCTTTGGCCTGTCCCATTTCGATTTCAGGGTAGCTCACAGCTTGCCCCGGGTCCATCCAGTTCCTCATCAGGACCCTTCTTTTGGGGTTCTAGGAAGTAAGGGCAACTGGGGTTTAAGTCGAGAGAACAGATGCCCAGGAGTGAATATTATTCGAAGTCAATTAACTCCCAAGTTACAAAAGCATAGTAGTAACTGTCTTCTTGTGTATTTACAAAAAAGGATATTGCTCCGAATTAACTATGCAAGAACATAAGAAAATGAGAAAAGTAATATTTACAGATTAACAGAGTCTGATTAGGAGATAAAGGTGATTGACCAGTTGGGGAAGCAGAGCATAAAGAAAGAGTTTACAAATAAACACAGAGGAATGGGAGCACTGTGATGGGAGTAAACCAATAAACCTAAGCTCTCTGTGGCAAGGCAGGAAGGACAAACCATTGTTATCCTACAGATATGAGAATCTATGTTGGTGTCTGCAGATAGGGGCAGATAATGTGTTTAAAGTTAAAGGTAATATAGTGGAATTTTAAGGTTTGATTAAAGAAATCCATAACTTAACAAGCTGACATGAGACCAAATACTAATCCATGGCAAATGATACTTGAGAAAGCAAGGGTCACCGAGGTACTAATTATATCACTGCATCACAGTCACTGTCATCCCGTTGCTCATCGATTTGCTCTAGCGGGCACCAGTAACGTCCCCATTGTGAAACTTGCTGTTACTGTTTTTGGCATATTGAATACGCCATGGGGAGCTTGTCAGGCTCTGCTGTGAGGGCAAGATACTCTTGGTAGCTTGCTGGGCTCTCCGAGAGGGGCAGAGGAATGGAACTAATTAATGAAATAAATTAATGAATGAAAACAAATTAATTAAAATTACTAATTAATGAAAATAAATGGAGTAGCGCCCTTGGACTAGCCCTCCTTCCAGTTCAGGGTCAGCGACTTCTCTTCCTTTGCTTTTCTTCCTTTTCTCTCCATCTCTGGAGAATTTCACATTCTCTTAGAATTGGTACTCTCCTCATTAAAACTATTTTACTAAAAAAATGAGTAGAACAAAATGAAAGTTAAAGTAGCCATACTGGCTATTATCTATTATAGTGAGAGCATTGGTAGAAATAATTTCAGGTGCGGGTATGTGAACCGAGATTGGATATGAGAGCTTTCCAAATAAATTTAGCATATTTGATCTCACTAATTTGGACCTGAGGTGAATGTATTGGAGTATAAAATTTAAAATAGACTATAGACAAAAGAAACTCTCATAAAAACAAAAGGACGCCTTACTTACCTCCACCCTAATGAAAGAACATATTCTCACATCAAAAATCTGTAAACAACTAATATCCAAGGTTAAAGAAAGAATTCATTAAACTCAAAAACTCAAATTCAAACAATGTCTCCCTAAAATAGAATATGCTGAGCAGACAGTTACCAGAGAAACTTAGAAAGACCAACAACAGGCACATAGAATGTTCATTATCACTTGTTACAAATGTGAATCAAAACAATGAGATGTCTCTTCACACCTTTAAGAATGGGTTGTGTCACACAGGCCAGAAAAAACAAGCATGCCAGGGGTTTGCCCCCTCGCTACCTATACCCCAACTCCCTGTTGTGGAAACACAAATTATTCAACCTTTATGGATTAACATTCCATAAAACATTATGGAAATTTAGAAAAAAAATATTTTTCCCTGAAAACAGATCTTTTATTTTTATCTTCCCCCACTTTTTTATTGACTCACTGTGAGATACAGTTACAGAGCTTTCATGTTTGAGTCTCGATCATACGGTCATCAAACACCCATCCCTCTACCAGTGCACATTTTCCACCACCCAAATCCCCAGTGTAAAAAACTATGCACGCCGAAGGGTGTGTGCACTCGTGGGCTCTCCGGGCGGCTCTGTCTCACCGCCCGCGTTCGGTGCTCTGGAACCACTGTGTATGGACTGGATCAGGACGGCTGTTGGCCAAGGACAGGCGAAGGAAGAATGAAGACCAAGCTGGTTGCTGATTAGTTACCATTTATTCAATCTTCCATCTTTCTCATCTCCCGCACTCCTAGCTCCGTCCTCTCTCTGGATCTACTGCAGCTCTGGATTCTCCCTCTTTACTTGTCCTCTCCTCCCTTTTTCTCTCTCGCCCTTGTCCCTAGGCTACATACAGTCAGGTAGCAAAGTCAACATAAGAAAGCCCTTCTTGAGGGCCTTCAGGTTCAAAGCGAACACAACCTAGCGGCGTTCCAAAGCCCTTCCAGACTACCAGTAGGTAAAATACCTCTTAAGGGTTTTTTCTCCTTTACTCAGTCCAAACACTCATTAACATCTTAATACTAGTTATTTTGTATGGACATAGAAAGAGATACATTGAGGCTTGAAAGGCAGCTCTCCTGGCAATATCTTGCCACAGACTCAGAGTAAAGCACTCAGGCCAGATTAATCATTCTTAACCCTATTAGGGTCCAAATCTAGTTATTACTTTTTGGATCCTGACAGCATTTGTCCATGACCAAGCTCTTAACTTGTAGTTAAGCATTAGGCACTTTGGCCAGGCCCATCTCGATGCCAGGGTAGCACACAACTCACTGCTTGCCCCGGGTCGGTCTTGTCCCTCATTGGGACCCTGCTTTTGGGAGTGCTAGGAAGTAAGGGCAGCTGAGGCTTAGGTTGAGAGAACAGATGCCCAAGAAGAAAATATCACGTAGAGTCAAATGACTCCCAGGTTACAAAAGCACAGCATTTGCTAAGTCTTCCCGTGTCCATACAAAAAGGACATTGCTCTGAATAAACTATGCAAAGGACTCAAGGAGAAGAGAAAAACAATATCTACAAGTCAACAGAACACTAAGAAAGAAGCTACAAATAAACATAGAGGAATGGGAGCACTGTGGTGGGAGTAACCCAATAAACCTGAACTAGCTGAGGCTATGTTATCCTATACCCCAGTATCCATCCCTTCCCCCCATCCCATCCCTTCTCCTGACTGTGTGGCAATTTGCTCAGTACTCTCTCTCTCTACTTTGGTTACATTTGATATCTCAACACCAGCCCCACCACTACCCAGTCCCATCACCACTCAAATCTGCCAGAAAGGCAATGCTAGATAATTTATTTTGTATTGCTTGTTATGGATTAAATATAATGTCGTGCTGCCATGAGCGTGGCTGCGTGCTCTAGGAATTCTAAAATTTTAATAGCTAGGGTCTGGAGAGATCTCTGCAGGGAGCTGCTTGGTTCTGAGATTTGTGTGTGTCTCTGGATCATGGCTGAGTGGGCGTCATCTCAGAGCCCCATCCGGTCGGGGGAAGGACAAGGACTGGCTCCTCCCCTGTCCAATGAGGCCTAACATTTGCCGCCACTGTCACCACATACCTGGAGCTTCCGTTGAGTTCTAGAAGATGGCAGTCAATGGGATTCCTAGCCAGCAGGTGTTGGAACAGCACTGGCTCCCGTCTGGAGTGGCAAAACAGGTCTTTTTAAAAAATTTTTATTGAATCACCGTGAGATAGTTACAAGCTTTCATCTTTGGGTTACAATATCACAATGATCAAACACCCACCCCTCCACAAGTGCACATTCCCCACCACCAATATCCCGGGTATAACCCCCCTTTCCTACCCTCCCCCTGCCTCCATGGAAGATAATATTCCCCATACTCTCTTTTTCTGACTCATTTCACCTAGCATGGTACTCTCCATGTTTATCCATTTATAAGCAAATTTCATGACTTCATCTCTCCTAACAGCTGCATAGTATTCCATTGTGTAGCTGTACCAAAGTTTCAAAACAGGTCTTTTAAATGACCCAAAAAATTCACTCCAAAGAATCTAACAGAATAACATGAAGACAGAGAGTGTAGCAGTAAGGAGCTTGCTTTGCTCCCAGCTTACCCAGGTTTGATCCCAGGGACCTCTATGGTCCCCTGTACATCATTAGGAGTCATCCCTGAACACAGAGAAGGAATAATCCCTGAGCTGCCAGGTGTGACCCTCCACCCACTGCCAAACAGAACAAAAAGCCCCACAGGACAGTTACCTTAGTTACGGTAGCTGCTTCTTCACTTGAGAGCATTTTAGTTTAGGAAGGATTTTGGGCTCGAGAGATAATTCAGTGAGTAGAGCACCTGCCTTGCACATCATCAATGGAGTTTGATCTCTGTCCACCTGTATAGTCTCCGGACCCCTGTGGGGAATTACCCCTGAAGTCAGAGCCAGGAGAAAGTCCTAAGCACCACAGAGTATATTGTCTTCAAGCAAAAAAGCAAACAAAAAGAACATAAGGGCAGGCCTGAGGAGAGAGAATACAGGGGTTAAGGCACTTAATTGCATTTTATGGACTCTGGTTTGATACTGGAGCTAAATATGGTCTCCTGAAGCACTCTAGGAGTGGTCCTTGAGCAAAACCAGTTGTGTTCTCAAACAAACAAATAATAACCCCCCCAACTCAACACCAACACAAAACCTATAATTTGAAATGACATGGATACATCTATGTTTATTCCAACATTGTTCACAGTATCAGGCAATTGACACAACTAAGTGCCAGAGAGAGATGAGTGGAATAAGATCTGTGGTTATACACAACAACACAATACCCAGCTCTAAGAAAACATCAATCCCTATACTCTCTAAGAGTAATGAGCCAGGAGGAGAAAGGAATATATCTGTATATCTCACTCACATGTGGTCTACACAGAAATAAAGAAAGGCCAGAGACATTGTCCAAGGAAAATAAACTCTTAGATCTGACCATAGAAATGAGGTTTTCAAAGGTTTGGTCAATGAACTGAAAGGACCCAATACCAGTGGTGAGGGGATGTTGGCAAGTTGGTGGTGTGTGTAGTGTTTTAACAGTGTGCCCCTCATATAGGTAAGTGTTTATACTCCTGTAAGCCAATGATGCCTGAAATAAACATTTATTAGGTCTGGAAGTTCATGTCTTTGAGGTCAACTTGAAAGTGTGAGATTAGCATTATTATTTACTACTGTAATGCTTTACCTGTGTGCACATGGGCTTATATGTAGCATTGATGTGAGAACTATTTATTCAAATATATTAGGAAACTAAAGAGGGTGGGCTTTTCCTCCTTTTATCCCTCTGGTTTTTGGGTCACACCAATGGTTCTCAGGGCTTACTCTTGTCCCTGTACTCAAAGATCACTGCTGGAAGACTTGGGGGACTGAAAGAGGGGCCAGGTTTGAACCTGGGTCTATCTTGTGCAAGTCAAAGCCTTACCTACTTATTTCTACAGCCCCAGGTTCTCTAAGAGGGAGAACTAGGCTATTAGATGTCTGGGATCTTGGTCTTATAGTCTCTGGATGTTGGCCGTTTATGGGATTACATGGTGCTGGGGCAGTCTCTGGGTGTGACTTTCTAGCTACTGGAAAATAGGGGTTCTGGGTGTTCCGATCCAAGCAGCCTTGGAGATCTTGGCCCCGGGTTTCGCACACCTGGGTTCCTCCGCCGGCTCTCCCATGTGTGAGGCTCGTCCGAACATGTGGAAAGTTGGAGAGTGGCCTGAGCATGGCCGTGGCTGGGTTTTGGAGGCCCTCAACTGTTGAGATTCTCCTGGGGGGAATATATAGAAATATATATATATATAAATAAATAAATGTATATATTATTAGTGAATCACCGTGAGGTATAGTTACAGATTTATAAACCTTCATGGTTGTGTTTCAGTCATACAGTGATCAAGTACTCATCCCTCCACCAGTGCCCATTTTCCATCACCAATGGTCCCAGCATCCCTCCCACCACCCCGACTCTGTCCCCTCCACTCCATCCCGCCTCTGTGGCAGGGCACTCCCTTTTGCTCCTTCTCTCCTTTTGGGTGTTGTGGTTTGCAAAAGGTTAATATATATTTTTCTTTTTGGGTCATACCTGGCAATGCACAGGGGTTACTCCTGGCGGTGCTCAGAGGACCCTATGGGATGCTGAGAATCAAATCAGGGTCGACCTTGTGCAAGGAAAATGCCTTACCCTCTGTGCTATCACTCCAGCTCCAGGTTCATTTTAATTTAATTAATTTTAATTCAAGCCAGATTGTTTTTATTGAACAAAACTTGCTTAGAAAGTTATGAGAGGAGAAAAGAAGGGAAATATGTTTGAAAAAGAATGCAGTCTTCTCCAGAGTGGAAATTAACAAGCAAAGAAGCAAACAAGATACATGTTAATGGGAAAACATGGGGACCCTCTGCGCCTAAAGACTTTGATTCCAGAAACCTTCTAACACATTTTGGCATCCAGAGCAGCTTCTTATAGCAATTCACTGGAACTGTGAGCTGGGCTACAACTCCGCGCTGCCCGGGGATGGATCTTTCCTCCCCAACCTGTCTCTGCATGAAAAATGGCGGTGGCAGCAACAACCACATGGCAGGATCCACCTCCTAAGACTCCTAACCCAGAGGTATATGGGTTTTACACTTGGGACTCCTAGGGAATCATGGGAAGTGGGTGTAACCAGCACGCCCTAGGCCCAGATAAATCCAGAGCTGCTGAGAGTGAAACGGACCCTCTGTGCCTAAAGACTTTGATTCCTTCTAACACATTTTGAGACCTTCTAACACATTTTGGCATCCAGCGCAGCTTCCTATAGCAATGCGCTGGGACTGTGAGATGAGCTATGCAATTTCTGGCAGAATTTTCCCTGGACTTTATACAGAAATCCAAAACCAAAAGAGACTTAACATCTCTTAATTGTCAGCAATGTGAAACGGTTCCTTTTTAGCAGGTCTGACTTTGGGGAGGGGAAACTCCAAATAATAACAGTGAGTTTTTTGTTGAAATATTGAAGGTAATCAAAGTAGCAGCCATTTCTCTGGACTGTGAACTAATCAACAGCCCCACGCCGGCCGAGAAGAGGAAATATCCCTCTTTCCCGGTTGTTTCCCATTTTCGGGGAGAAACGTGGAGTGGTGTCCACCATACTATGAGGCTCGGGAAGGGGGATGAGGGGGGAAAAAAAGGAAAAGGAAAAAGGGAAAAAAAAGAGTTATGTACTTGGAGCAGTGGGGCTACATATCTCTTAATTCTCAGCAATGGAAAACTAATTATCAAATGCTTCCTTGGTACTAGGGCTGTCTTTCTTGGGGGAAAACTCCAACAACAATAGTGAATTTTGTGTTGAAATATGGATTGTAATCAAGGTAAAGAGAAAATGAAGTGAAATTCATCAGTTATGCAGTTGGGGGTGGGGGGATGGGGGCGGGAGGTATACTGGGGGTTTTGGTGGTGGAATATGAGCACTGGTGAAGGAATGGGTGTTTGAATATTGTATAACTGAGACATAAGCCTGAGAACTTTGTAACTTTCCACATGGTGATTCAATAAAAAAATAAAATAAAATGGGAAAACATGGGCTCGAAGAGAAAACCTCAGATGAATATTTTTAATAGACAATTATGCAAATTTTTTAAGTCTAAATTTTCTAGAAAATTATCATATCCAAAAAAAGAATTTAAAATATTTCCCCTAAGTCTCTTTGAATGCTATAGGATGTTTTCCCTAGTCTATTTGAGAGTTTTTCACTGTGTAAACTCACCCACAGATGTGACTTTATCAGAATAAATTCCGGTTGTTAAATTGTAACAAATGCAATTCTGAAATATATGATTCTCCATTATGTACTTTCCTGTCAGAAATAAAATGGAATTAAGAGGGGGAGGATGAAGATGATGAAAAGAAAGATGAGGAAAATGCAGGATAGAGGAGATATTCTCTTCTTTCTTTGACGGAATATTTACTAGTGCTGATGTTTGAATTCAATTTCTCTTTTTCCTATATGCATACAAGTGAAATAGAGCCGCAGAAAGACCACTGTGAACTGAGAAGTGACTGACGGTGATGAATCTCTTTCGCAGCTATCATGGCGCCCTGCATAGTAAAAGCAAGAGCAGTTTCTGTGATATGGGAAAATATGTCACTGAAAAAATAGAGATTTTTTTCTTTCAAGATATTGAGGTCATTTTATGGGATGTAAAGACAGAAATGTTTCTGGGAGGCATTTTGCTCATTCCCAGAAAGCTTTTATCGATCTACTATAAAAAGCCAATTTCTACTCCAGATGTGTAGAAGTTCTTTTGAGGTCGAAGGTAGAGGACATAGTGGATCTGAAAGAGACGTTTTAGCTTGAATTTTCTCTGATAAATTTTAGCAGGAAAAAAGTTAGTTTAAAATATTAATCCCAGAAGATTCATTTTGCATAGAGTGATATCTTGTAATGCTATTTGGTTCTGTAAGAGACTTGATCAGCTCAGTTTGTTTTGAATTGCTGTCTATCTTCCTCCTTGCCAAGGGTTACCTTTCTACCCTACTCAGACATTTAAGGGAAAAGGCAGGAAAGAAAAGGTCTGCTGCAACTTGAGATTTCAGTGTGTAGCTAAATCTTTTACTATTAAGTAGTATCAGTTGAGTGATTTGGGGTAAGCTACATTAAACTATTGCTATTCAGATCTAGCAATTCTAGATTGGGCATAATGATCCCTGTCAATTGTTAGTGAAGAAATTCAATTGGGATTTTTATCTTGTTGTTTTTTAAATTGATAATATGCAAGTCTTAAGTAAAGTTTGCAGATCAGCTTCTATACCTTGCTCTGCCTTCTTGTTTTCATTCATATTAGAATATTCTGGGTGCCCACAGAGCTGAAGATATAGTAAAAGTCATATTGTGAGGAAGAGTTGTGTGTGTGTGTGCACGTGTGTGCGTGTGTGTGTATTTGAAGAAAGTGCTGTTTCCTTATGAAATTCTTAAGGATTTTTGAATTATCTTCTAATTTTTTCGGTGCAACTCATTTCTGAATGTCTACTTGATTTCCTCTATAGAGTTTTATGCCCTCTTGTTGGAGTACAATATTTCTTTAGAAGATTAAAAACATTTAATCTTATTGTTCCAGAAATATTTTGTTATTATTTTTTCTCTGGCAGGGACTGGGCCTACCCAGCACAGCTTGGGTGATTCCTGGCATGTTGCTTGGGAAGGTCTCTGGTGGTTCTAGGGAGACCAGGCTATGCCTGGGATGGAACCCAGGAGCTCACATATGTAAATGATGTGCTCCACTCCTTGAAGTGTACCCCTGTTGCCTGAAGCCTTGGTTACTGATTCCTTAGCTGGTGGAGGGGTCTATTCCAAAGTCTGAACCTACATAGCCTTTGTCTGTGAGCATCTTTATGACAATTCAGTGTGTGCAGCACTTCAATTCTTTCCTCCTGGGGAGGATAATGACCTTGAAAATAAAGGATATCAAAGAAGACTGCTAGAACTCTATAGATCAAAGCTGGAAGACAGGATCTTCTTGATATTTCTTAACTTTTTTAAAAATGAATTTTTCCCCTTTGCCTTATAGTGAACTCTGCAGACGGTTGGTTGTGGCATTTAGTTGTGACCACATTACTCCCTGGAGATTGCTTTTGGGGGTGGGGTATTTTTCCATCCATATTTGCTGGTTATGACACCAGTTGTTTCTGGAGCTCAGGCACATTTTGGTTGTGGGAGTCATGCACATGCACATGGGTAGCACCGGGAATCAAACTTGCAGCCTGGTGTTTGAAAAGTTTTGATCTGTGCAGCCTCCTGGCACCTTTGGTACTTATGACTACATTGGGGAATGCAGAGCTTTGTACGGGAACAAGTCTCTACATGAAAGACTAACTAGATCTGGTTTATGATTACGATGATTCATCTTTTCATTTTCTAAGCGCACATTAAACTTCATCGGGTTTTAAGTGCATTCTATCATGATCTTAACTCTCAAGTCATTTTCCACGAGCAAGAAGCCACTGAAAATAATGATTTTTAGTATTAACTAAGTGATGATTTTGCCATAGAGATTCTTGGTATGTGTATTCTATCTATAACTTCCTTAGCAATTATCACTCTCTCCATTGATTTGGCTCATATCATGATCTTCTTTTCCTATGTTTTCCTTTTCACTGTTTTATTTCTTTATCATTTGAACTTCTCTTTATGGCTAAATAAGATCAAATATACTCATTATTTTTTAAAATAAATGGCTCTTACTGTACTTAATATTTTTAAAATGAAACGTTTGTTTCTTAAGTAAAAAAAGTTTTATTATTCTTTATTTATTGGGTCTATTTGTGATTTTTTTGGACAGTATTTGACTTGGAAGTTCTCCTAAGTTGCTCCTGACTCAGTGAAATAGGGTAATGGACACTTAAATAGCAGTGGTGTGTAGTGACCTTGTCCATTAATCCCGTAAACTTGAACACTATTGTAACCCCATTACCAAATGGAAAAAAGAAATACTCTTCTAATTTCATGGACTTGCTGTGGGTTTTCACAGAAACATTCTGCCTTTTTTCAGTCTTCCTTGAGTTTGAAATCGTGTCCTTTTATTTGCAGATCCCAACAGATGGAATGAACCTTCTAAATTGCCGTAGTGCCTGCTAAGGTAGTCATTTAATATCTGTGGCATACATCTACTATAAGATTTTTTTTTGGGGGGAAAAGAGGGCATACCCAGCTGTGCTCAGGCCTTACTCATAATTCTGTGCTCAAAGGTCACTCCTGTCAGTACTTGAAGGACATTACACTATGCCAGGGATTGAACCTGTGCTAGTTCCATGCAAGACCAGAACCTAACGCTTTGTAATATCTTTCTGGCCCCTTAGTTATTTCTTGTTTCTCCAAATTCTGCCTGAAACTGAAATGATGGAAACTGAAGTTCTCTAAAGAGAATCGATGTTCATTTCTCTTTAGACCTTCTTCAGAATCCTTCAGTAGGAATCAACCATTACAAAGTAGACTTTCATTCTTGCTCCTCATGGAAGTTGTACAACATTCAAAAAGACATGAAACAAATTAAATGAAAGAATTGAAGAGTGAAGGTATAAAGAAGAGAAGATCATGACACTTTAGTACTCCTCTGGATGCCTCTCCCTCAGCAAGTTCATTGATGAGACAAGTGTTGTTCTTCATGGCCTTTGACTGATTATGCAGACACAGGCCACGGGCAAATTCCTCTTCATCTCTGGTTTCTTTCCTGTACATAATATTCATGCCATGTCCTCACTGGATCTGGGTACTTCCTCTGCTGCCCTCTGAGTTTTTCTATATTTCTTTCATGTAACTTATTCAATTGGGCCTGCATGTAGAGAATATATGTTCTTTGCTGATTGTAGACCATTCGTCATCCCCCTTCTTAAATTTGCTTAAATTTCCTTTCATTGGCCTATATTATTGCCCTCACTTTCTCCACATATTCCCTCAGTATTGTTTTTGTTCCTGGTTTGTTCGCCCTCATTACAACAATACTCTTCTACCTTGTGCATAAGTGGCACTCTTAATATCACTAATATCACCTGACTCCTGGGTCCTTGACCCTTTCATTATAGAATTTCACCCAAAAGAAAGTCCTAAAGTATTCACTCTGAAATAAAAATCCGTATTTTAGGATTTTTCCGTATACATAATTTTATGCATTTACAATTTTAATTTCAAATATCCCTTTCACTGGGTACAATACATCTCAACCCTGACAAAATTCCAGGCCTCAGTTCTCTGTAACTGTCCAGGTCTTATGCATGGCAGCAAACAATTCTTTGCATGGCTATTGATAACTTCCAAATTATTCAACACATATCTACATGTGGTATATATATTGATATATATTGTGCTGTTGTAATTTGACCCAGCAAAACACGAATCTCTTTCTTCCCTTTGATGCACTTTTCTTCTGCATGATTTACTGAATAACTACCACTACTATTATCTTATTTTTTCTGATCTATCTGTTCATTCTTTTATTAAAAAATTTTTTTTTGATTTTATTGAATCACCATGAAATAGTTACAAGCTTTCATCTTTGGGTTGCAATATCATAATGATCAAACACCCATCCCTCCACTAGTGCACATTCCCCACCACCAATATCCCGGGTATACCCCCCCCTTTCCCACCATCCCCCTGCCTCCATTGCAGACAATATTCCCCATACTCTCTCTCTACTTTTGGGCATTATAGCTTGCAACACAGACACTGAGAGGTCATAATGTTTGGTCCATTATCTACTTTTGGCACGCATCTCCCATCCCAACTGGTTCCTCCAGCTTCCATTTTCTTAGTGATCCCTTCTCAATTCCATCTGCCTTCTCTCCTCTGCTCATGAAGCAGTCTTCCAGCTATGGGGCAATCCTCCTGACCCTTGTATCTACCGTCCTTGGGTGTCAGCCTCATGTGATGTTATTTTATACTCCACAAATGAGTGCAGTCCTTCCATGTCTGTCCCTCTCTTTCTGACTTATTTCACTTAGCATGATCCTCTCAATGTTTATCCATTTATAAGCAAATTTAATGACTTCATCTCTCCTAACAGCTGCATAGTATTCCATTGTGTAGATGTACCAAAGTTTCTTTAACCAGTCATCTGTTTTAGGGCACTCATTTAACATAAAACAGATTAATGTTTTAGGATGACATTACTTTGTCCTTTCCCTCCTTGCCACAAGTAGCTTGTCCCGGTTTTACCCAGAGTTTAGGCTTACCCCAGTCACACCCATCAAGGTGTTCCCGAATCTCTCCCATCCCTTTGTTTAGCTATAATCACTTCTCCATGCTCTCTTCCCCCAAAAAGTTAATCCTCGGCTTTCCCTTAATCTGACTCTGCTAATTTGCAAGGTCAGACCTTCCTAGGATACTGAATTTATATTATATAAGTTAATGTTGCCTTTCTCCTCTTCTTATGCCTTTTGAATAATTTACTTTAAAGCTATGACTGTTTTGTATAGACACAAGAAGACGATATTATGATTTTATAACTTGGGAATTAATTGGCCTCGAATATTATTCCCTCCTGGGCATCTGCTTTCTCCACTTAAGCCTCAGTTGCCCTCAGTTCCTAGCACCCCAAAGTAGGGTCCCCGACGTGGGACGGGAAGGATCCAGGGCAAGCGGTGAGTTATGTGCTACCCTGGCATCGAGATGGGCCTGGCCAAAGTGCCTAATTCTTAACTATAAGTTAAGAACTTGATCATAGACAAATGCTGTCATGGTCCAATAGTAATTATGAGACTGGGACCCTGCCAGGGATAGTAAAGACTGATCTGGCCTGAGCACTGTAGTCTGAGATTGAGATGGCCCCAGGAGAGCAATTCTATAAGCTTTAATGCATCTCTTATTGTGTCCATACAAACTAATTAATATTATGAATTCTTATATGTTTGCTGGCTGAGGAGAAGAGAAACACATTCATGGGACTCTGCCCTTGGGTGGATCCTCCTGCTGAAAGAGAATTAAGTCCTAGGAGAAGCACCCCCTAAGGGAAAGGACCTTACGCCATTGATGGTGACCACACCTATGTGTACACCCCAACCCCCTCATGTGGTGGAGATTTAACTAGGCTGTAAGAGTGGGTTGGGGGGCCGGATCCATGGGGCCAGATCCACGGGGCAGATCCACGGGGAAAGATCCAGGAGAGAGGGAGAGAAGCGGAGAGAGAGAATGAAATAAATGGATTGAGCAACCAGTTTGGCCATCTTCCTTCTTCCTTCCGTCGCCTGCCCTCGACTGACAGCACACACAGCGGTTCTGGGGCACCGGACGCGGGTGGTGAGACAGAGCTGCCTAGAGAGCCCGCGAGTGCACTCACCCCTCGGCGAGCTTTAGTTTTTTACAATGTTGGTTCCATATTTTGACTATTGTGAACAATGCTGCAATGAACATATAGGTACAGCTGTCATTTCTACTGTGCTTTTTTGCATTCTTGGGATATATTCCTAGAAGTGGTATTGTGGGGTCATATAAAAGCTCAATTTCTAGTTTTTAAAGGACTATCCATATTGTTTTCCAGAAAGGCTAGACCAGTCAGCATTTCCACCAACAGTGAAGGAGCGTCCCTTTATCCCCACATCCATGCCAGCATTTGTTGCTTTTGTTCTTTTGAATGTGTGCCAGTCTCTGTGGTGTGACATGATATCTCATCGTTGTTTATATTTGCATCTCCCTGATGACTAGTGATGTGGAGCATTTTTACATTTGCCTTTTTGCCATTTGTATTTCTTTTTTGAGGAAGTATCTGTTCATTTCTTCTCCCCATTCTTTGATGGGGTTGGAGGTTTTTTTCTTATACAATTCTACTAGTGTTTTGTATATCCTGGATATTAGTCCCTTATCCGATGGGTATTGGGTAAATATTCTTTCTCATTCTGTGGGCTCTTTCTGTATTTTGGTCACTGTTTCTTTTGAAGTGCAGAAGCTTCTTAGTTTGATGTATTCCCATTTGTTTATGTTTGCTTCCACTTGCATGGTCAGTGCTGTTTCATCCTTAAAGATGCTTTTAGCTTCAATGTCATGGAGAGTTCTGCATACATTTTCTTCTACATACCTTATAGATTTATGTCTGATATTGAGGTCTGTAATCCACTTTGATCTGACTTTTGTGCCTGGCATTAGACAGAGGTCAGAGTTCATTTTTTTGCAGGTAGCTACCCAGTTTTCCCAGCACCACTTATTGAAGAGGCTTTCCTTGTTCCACTTTGCATTTCTTGCTCCTTTATCAAAGATTAAGTGGCCAGATATTTGGGGGGTCTGTGACAGTTGCCCACTTTTCCCACTCCTATTCAATATAGTACTGAAGTCCTGGCCATAACAGATAAGAAAAAGATATCAAGGGCATACAGGTAGGAAAGGAAGAGATCAAGTTATCACTATTTGCAGATGATATGATACTTTACTTGGAAAAACCTAAAGACTCTACAGAAAAGCTCCTAGAAACAATAAGTCAATATAGTAAAGTGGCAGGCTACAAAATCAGCATCCAAAAGTCTATGGTTTTCTTATATACAAATAATGAAAGAGAAGAAAGAGGCATTTAAAAAAATCCCGTTCACAATAGTACCTCAGAAAATCAAGTACCTTGGAATCAGCTTAACCAAAGAGGTGAAGGACCTATACAAGGAAAATTACAAAACACTACTTCGAGAAATAAAGGATGACACTAGGAAATGGAGACACATCCCCTGCTCATGGATAGGGAGAGTTAACATTATCAAAATGGCAATACTGCCCAAAGCACTATACAAATTTAATGCAGTCCCTGTCAGGAAACCCATGACATTTTTTAAAGAAATAGACAAAACACTCTTGAAATTTATATGGAACAATAAACCCCCACGAATAGCTAAAGCAATCCTTGGGAAAAAGTAGATGGGTGGCGTCACCTTCCCCAACTTCAACCTCTACTACAAAGCAGTGGTAATTAAAACAGCATAATATTGGGATAAAAACAGATCTGCAGACCAATGGAACAGATTTGAATGTCCTGTCACAGACCCTCTGTTTATTCTTTTTTTTTTTTTTTTTTTAAATTTTTATTAAATCACCATGTGGAAAGTTACAAAGTTCTCAGGTTTATATGTCAGTAATACAATATTCAAACACCCATCCCTTCACCAGTGCCCATATTCCACCACCAGAAACCCCAGTATACCCCCCGCCCCCACCCCCTACCCCCTACTGTATAACTAATGAATTTCACTTCATTTTCTCTTTACCCTGATTACATTCCATAATTCAACACAAAACTCACTATAGTTGACATAACTCTCTCTCTCTTTTTTTTTTTTTCTCTTTTTCCTTTTTTTTTTATTTTTCTTTTTCCCCCTCATCCCCCTGCCTGCGCCTCATAGTATGGTGTACGCCACGCCACGTCGGCCAGCGTGGGGCTTTTGCTTAGTTCACAGTCCAGAAGTGGCTGCTACATTAAAAACCTTCAATATTTTCAATCAAAAACTTACTGTTATTATTTGGAGTTTCCCCCCCAAGTCAGACCTGTTCAAATGGAACCCTTTCACATTGCTGACAATTATAAATGTTAAGTCGCGCAGACGCTTCTGCGTCCGCGCGGTTTTGGATTTCCGCACAAAGTCCAGGGAAAATTCTGCCAGAAATTACATAGCCCAGCTCACAGTCCCAGTGCATTGCTGTAAGAAGTCTCTGAGTTCAAAGTCTTTAGGCGCAGAGGGTCCGATTCGCGCTCAGCAGCTCCGGGTTTATCTGGGCCGAGGGCGTGCCGGTTACGCCCCCTTCCCATGAGTTCCTGGGAGCCCCCAAAGTCAAATCCGAATACCTGTGGGTCTGGAATCAGAAGATGGCGCCTGCCACATGGTGCCGCCAGCCCGCCGCTTTCCATGCAGGAAGACAGGGTGGGGAGGAAAAAAAAAATCCACCCCCAGCAGCACCGAGTTGTAGCCCAGTTTGGTGTCCCAGTGCATCGCTCTCGGGTGCCGCGCTGGATGCCCGAATGTGTTACATCTTTGGAGTCAAAGTCTTTAGGCGCAGAGGGTCCGATTCGCGCTCAGCAGCTCCGGGTTTATCTGGGCCGAGGGCGTGCCGGTTACGCCCCCTTCCCATGAGTTCCTGGGAGCCCCCAAAGTCAAATCCGAATACCTGTGGGTCTGGAATCAGAAGATGGCGCCTGCCACATGGTGCCGCCAGCCCGCCGCTTTCCATGCAGGAAGACAGGGTGGGGAGGAAAAAAAAAATCCACCCCCAGCAGCACCGAGTTGTAGCCCAGTTTGGTGTCCCAGTGCATCGCTCTCGGGTGCCGCGCTGGATGCCCGAATGTGTTACATCTTTGGAGTCAAAGTCTTTAGGCGCAGAGGGTCCGATTCGCGCTCAGCAGCTCCGGGTTTATCTGGGCCGAGGGCGTGCCGGTTACGCCCCCTTCCCATGAGTTCCTGGGAGCCCCCAAAGTCAAATCCGAATACCTGTGGGTCTGGAATCAGAAGATGGCGCCTGCCACATGGTGCCGCCAGCCCGCCGCTTTCCATGCAGGAAGACAGGGTGGGGAGGAAAAAAAAATCCACCCCCAGCAGCACCGAGTTGTAGCCCAGTTTGGTGTCCCAGTGCATCGCTCTCGGGTGCCGCGCTGGATGCCCGAATGTGTTACATCTTTGGAGTCACAGTCTTTAGGCGCAGAGGGTCCGATTCGCGCTCAGCAGCTCCGGGTTTATCTGGGCCGAGGGCGTGCCGGTTACGCCCCCTTCCCATGAGTTCCTGGGAGCCCCCAAAGTCAAATCCGAATACCTGTGGGTCTGGAATCAGAAGATGGCGCCTGCCACATGGTGCCGCCAGCCCGCCGCTTTCCATGCAGGAAGACAGGGTGGGGAGGAAAAAAAAAATCCACCCCCAGCAGCACCGAGTTGTAGCCCAGTTTGGTGTCCCAGTGCATCGCTCTCGGGTGCCGCGCTGGATGCCCGAATGTGTTACATCTTTGGAGTCAAAGTCTTTAGGCGCAGAGGGTCCGATTCGCGCTCAGCAGCTCCGGGTTTATCTAGTCCCTCTGTTTATTCTTAAGAAACTTCAATAAATATTTCTGTACATTCACCACTATAATAACTATCTGACTCATTTACAAAACTTTATACCTCTTTCTGTCCTATTTGTTCTTTAGTCCTCACTTGTATATAAGACACTATATATTTCATGAAACTGACTTTTTATATTGTCTGTATAGCACCGGGTAGCACTGTCATCAAGTTCTTCATTGATTTGCTCGAGTGGGCACCAGTAAGGTCTCCATTGTGAGATTTGTTGTTACTGTTTTTGGCATATCGTATATGCCACGGGTAGCTTGCCAGGCTCTGCCGTGCAGGCTAGATACTCTCGGTATCTTGCCGGGCTCTATGAGAGGGACGGAGAAATCAAACCTGGCTTGGCTGAGTGCAAGGCAAATGCCCTACCCGCTGTGCTATAAGAACAAAATATTTTATTTTGCTTACTGTTATATTCCAAAATGCTTAAAAGAGTAGCTCTCATATTATTAAAATTTTTTGAATAAAAATATTAGTGCTGAGAATTAGGAAAAGTAAACTAATTTAGCGTGATGTGCACAAGAACAAATAGATCTTTGGTTTTTATTACCAAGATTGTTGCTCTTATGGCTGAAATTTCCTTAATAGTGACTTAATAGTAATGATAGCAACAATTGAATACTTGGTATGTGCAGAAACTACCCCACATGCTTTATTCACTTCTGCTCCTTTAAACTGCAGACCATAAGAAATCACTCTCACTTTCTACTTTACAGATTAAGCTAATTACCATGCTGAAATTTAAAATAAATTTTCTGTGACTTCAATGTTCATTCCCCCCTCAATATTACATGACTTACTTTTTGACTCTTAGCTGGTGTTTCAGTTAGTGGGAATTTTAACAGAGGCCTTTGACTAGACAGAAAAATGGAAGACACAAAATTAAACCTACTGAGATAACTGTTTTCATTATTACACACACTTCTGTATGATGGAATTTTAATATCTATCTTATTTATAGGAAATCTGAAGTCAAAATGTAGGCCAAGTATACTGTTATCATTTTAAATTGAAAATTAAAGGTTCTGTATCCAAATTTGCATGTTTGTAATATTAGATACAGGTGTGATTGACCTTTTTTAGTGTAATATTTGGTTATTAAAACAGAATTTGATTTGAATATTTCTCTTGCATTTATGAGGCAATAAAAACCTCCTGCAGCTAATTTAATAACTGAAAATTCTCATGGATGCAATGCAAATATCTGCTGCAATGCAGAACCTCCTCATTTTATTTATTTATTCTGCTTTCATTACACTGATTGCACTGTAATAGGATGTAGACAACCTAACAAAAGAAAAGAAAATTAGATAGGTGCATGTGAGAAAAAATTAGTGGGCCATTTGTCCTGCTTTCATATTAGGCACTGTGATTTTTGTTTTCAGCTTTGTAAGGTATTCATTTGTCGACCACCATAAGCAACACATATTTCACTCAATTTTCCACATGTGATTTGGCACAATATTTATCTTTGACACATTATTAGTGAAGTTAACATATTAATCTATGGCTTTATATATAAAAATTCATGTTCTAGATCAAATATTGTCTTTATTTGCAATCACACACATACTGAAGTGAGTCAGTGAACGAGGCACAGGAGAACTGATCAGTAGCATAATTTTTTTTTTCTTTTTGGGTCATAACCGATGATGCTCAGGGGTTACTCCTGGTTCTGCACTCAGGAATTATTCCTGACAGTACTCAGGGATGCTTGGGTTTGACCCTGGGTTGGCCTATTGGTTTTCCAACTCTTTTGGAGCTCCCTGATTTTGGCCCAGTTTTTATTATTCTGCTCTTTGCTTTTTAAAATATCATCTACACATTGTTCTTCATTTCTGTCATTTCTGACTGTAGTAGTTCTTTTATTTTGACTCTTTTTTTTTTTTGGGTGTGTGTGCTTTGATGACTACCTGTGCTGTCATTTCTTTAAACTCATTGAACATCCTCATCATAGGTTCACTTAGGACTCTGAGATTTTATTGGTGCTGTTTTTCTTTGGTGATACTGTCTTTTATCATGAGCTTGGAGGGTTTCTACACGTTTTTCTTATTGGTTTTCTAGTGTGCTAAAGATGAGTCTTTGTACTTAACCCGCTGGAAGATGCTTAGGGGTTCAGCTGGAGCTTGCTCTGTGTCTTCTCTGCCCATTCTCACAGAGTGATAGAAAGAATAACTGGGAGAAGCATATAGTTGAGTAGATCTGTTGCACAGTCAACGGCTTCAGGAACTGTGGTGTGGGTCCATAATATGACACAGGTCAGGTATGCAGGCTAGTGGGCCCCAGCGGTAGGGCAGGAGTCTGCTTCCCATTCCAGACTAATCTTATTGATATCAGACAGAGGCAAGCCTCATCTGGGAGTGTGCAGCAGCTAACAGAAAGCCAGTGTGGGTAGGTTTCTAGATGTTTAAGTAAGTTAGCCAACAAAGGATTAGATTGTTGAAAGCATCAGATTACCATAAATCACAGATTTTACTAGCTATTAACCTTATACATAATTTTAAGGGATTGAATGTATTTAATTTCACTTTAAATTAGTTGCATATTTGTCTGTTTTATATATATGAATGAATATATCAAAATTTATTTGTATATTATTTTAAGGTCTGTTATTAGATGCTGGAAGTCTTAGTATTGTTATATTCTCTTGTGAATTTCTGCCCTAATTATTCTGAAATAGCAATCTTTATATTGGATATTTTGTTCTGAAATCACTTCTCAAACAGAAATATGAAAACTTGGACTTTCTTTGCTTTATTTATCTATAAATTTTGAAAATATATTTCTTAGTTTACTACTTTTACTCTTTTATTTTGTTTGTTTGAATATATAAAGAATGGATCATCAAAAATATCTTCTCTTTATAGGCCCTGTTAAGTTTGACACAAAATGATTCAAAAATTGAATGATCCTCACTTAGAAGCCTCATCCATTATCGTGACTGAGACAGCACATATGTTATAGATAAAGAATCAACTAGGGGAACCATGTGAGACGCCCAAGATACATCTTGCTTTGACTGTGCTCTTTGTTCAAATCTCTGAAGTTATTCACAGAGCTTAATAGCAAGTTAGAGTCCTGTGGGATTTTGATGCTTTGTATAATATAATCTTTTGTATTTATCCATGTGCTTAAACACTTAGAGACACATCTACAACAAAGAGACTTAGATTTTCCATAAAATTTTATTTTCAGGATTTCATATAACATCAGGCTAGCTGAGGTAGAAGGCTTGTTGGTTGTGGGGAATACATAAACTTGCCAACTTAAGGCTTATTACTTTATTCTTATTGAAAGTAGCACTGTAGCACTGTCCTCCCATTGTTCATGGCTTTGCACCAGTAATGTCTCCATTGTGAGACTTGCTGTTATTGTTTTTGGCATATCTAATACACCAATACATATATGGGGAGCTTGCCAGGCTCTGCCATGTGGGCAGGATACTCTCGGTAGCTTGCCGGGCTCTCTGAGAGGGAGGGAGGAATCAAACCTGGGTCAGCCACATGTAAGGCAAATGCCCTACCCGCTGTGCTATTGCTAGAATCACTAAAATTGGTATTGAAAGTAAATAATAGAAAATTTAATTTGGTAATTGCCCTTTGGAAATGTGAAACTCTACTGACTCTGTCACTGTTTTCCAATTTCTATATCCTAACATGAATTCTAGACCTAGGGACATTACTTACCCTCTCTGAGGTGGGAGTGAAATGCCTAAGTGAGATCTATTTTGCACTTATCTGAGTTTTCTTTTATCTTTCTTGGTCAATGTGAACTTGATGACACATGCTGTTATATTTCAAGCAGGTGATACTCTCTATGATTGTTGAAAGCCATCGAATACAGGAATGGTTATATCCACCTGCAGTTTATAATTTTTTGTCTTGGAATTTGTTTTTCCTATAAATCTATTCACATTCAGCCATTATTTGTTAAGCCCCAAACCTGTGACTCACTTGACCTTCCCCAAGTAGCACTGTATCAGGTGCTCTGGCTTCGAAGGGTGTGAATGCTTGGAAATGATTTTTATAACAATTGAGGCCAGCATAGTCTGGGGGTTGGTGCTTCTAGCCTTCTCTGTTGAGATCTCCTCCCATGACTTCTCTTCTTTTGCAGTTATTTCACACTGTGGCTGGTTTGCTATATGCCTTTTACTAGCCTTCTCAGATTTATTTAAAAAAAAATCCTTGCTTTATGTAAAAGAGTTGCTGTCAGTGTCATCCTGTTGCTCATCGATTTGCTTGGGCAGGCACTAGCAACGTCTCCATTGTGAGACTTGTTACTGTTTTTGGCATATCGAATATGCCAAGGTAGCTTTCCAAGCTTTGCCATGTGGGCAAGATACTCTAGTAGCTTGCTGGGCTCTCCACGAGGGGTAGAGGAATTGAACCCGGGTGGGTCACGTGCAAGGCGAACGCCCTACCCACTGCACTATCCCTCCAGCCCAAGTGAAAGAGTTAATGAGGAAAATTATAGAAAGACATGTCAAGGACAGAAGGTTAACCACAAATAGCTGTTTAGTGAGTCCCAGATCAATCTGTGATTATATTATTAACTTATTTCACACAAATAGAAACTACAGGAGCTCTGTAATATACCCCACAGCACAATTCAAAGAGTAGGTAAGCTATTGGATCCTTTGTAATTATTCTCCCTACTGAACTTTCTTCATGCATTTTTAAAAATTATAACCTTTTAAATAGGTATATAAGTAGGGAAACTACTGTATGCTCCCAGGGAACAACCCCAAACCTATAACCTGAATACAGCTCAGAAATCATGAAAGAGATAGTTGAAAGTGTACATTGGTATTAGGGGAGAACCAAAGTGAAACATTTTTAGCAAAGGGTATCTTGGATACGTGAAAATATGGTACAAATGCAACAAAAACTTAAATTGACTCACCCATTCTTGACATTTTAATCTAAATCAAAAGGCTTTTCAACAGCCTACAGATTTTTTTCCTTATTTGTAACTACTGGAAATCATAGATTTGAAAAAGTATTTTACCGCGATATTATCAAAACAGCATCAATAAACAGTTATCTTTACAGAATAGAGGTAGGATAGCCAGTTGGGCACTGGGTTTGTCAGACACGATAATATCAGAGACTGAACTACAAAAACAGTATGATATATGCACGCGAAAGAGTGCAGAAATGATAGTTCACTACCAGAAGCATCATCAATTAAATTACACGTAAGAAAAACACAAATAGAGTGAAGTAAAATGAATTTAAATTAACATTTAAATTAAGTATCTTGAATACATAAACTGTTCTAAAATTAAGTACCGATATAGTCATTAATAGAAATACAATGGAGTGTATTAAATTTTGGGGGCAAATTTGGTTTTAATGCTTTATAATCCAGCCATTTAGAGGTCAATTATTTAGTACTTGATTTAATTTTACTGTATTATTATTGTTATTATTATTCTGTTTTTTGGTCCTTGAGTCATATGCAGATGTTTTCAGGGCTTACTGCACTCAGGGATTACTCCTGGAAGTACTTGAGGATTATCTGGACTTCTGGATATCAAACCTGGTTTGGCTGCATGCAAGGCAAGTGCTGACCTCACTGTAGTATCCGGTTTTTGCTGTGTCATAGCTTAAAAAGTTATACAAAAGAAATTAAAATGAGAATAAACAGTATCATTGGATGCATTTGATAATCAGGGAATATAGGAAAATATAAACCTATTGATTTTCTATGTTTCAAACTGAAAATTACTAAATTTGAATGTACCTTGATATCAACACACTTTTTTTCTTGACATATCACTTAAATTTTTTAATTTCCATATTTAAACAAGGTATAAAGTACTTTCAGCATTTCCTTTTGCAAAATTTCAAAACACATTAAAATTTATTGCTGACCTTTTGAGGCTGAGTATGTGAGAGATTTATATGGGATTCACACTCATCTCTTTTAGAAAGTGATCCAAAAGAAAGCGTAGTAGAATAGAAACATTCCCAAGCATTTATTTTCAAATTATTCTATTCTACTTTAAAAATAAGTTCTACCTCTCAACCATTGTAAAAACATTCATTTCATCATGCAAGGATTTATTAGTGTGTTTACTTGGTCAAAAACAATAGTTGAAGGAGCCAGAGGCAGCCCAGGGAATAAGGCAGTTGCCTTGCACGTGGCTGACCCTCGTTTGATTCCCAACATTCCATATGGTTCTCTGAACTCCACCAGGAGTGACCCCTGGGCAGAGGGACAAAAGTAAGTCCTGAGTATCACCAGGTGCGACCAACAAAGAAACAGGATTACTGGAATGCCACTTACACAGCAAAGTTGACAATTTTTGGATTTATTTTTAAAATAAAAATTATTAATTCAATAAAAATTATTAATTTATATTTAAAATCTTGTGTGCATTGTTTAATATTTTTCTAAGGAAACAGATACCCACACACCCAAGGGTCAAGAACCATTCCTGATGCTGTGTTTGGGTATGCAGGTCTAAAAGTTCATGCTCTGGGCTGGTGGTGCAGTGAACAGGTAACAGTGGGGTTAGGAGCCATGTGATGCTGAGGCTGAAACACAAACTCATGGCCTCACACATGTTATGCATATGCTAGGCCTTTTGAGATATCTCCTTGCCCATAATATTCTTATTTTTCTACATGTAAAACAGGTGACATCAAAAGTAATTAACCGCAATTGCCCACAGTTCTGCCCATCAATAGAATAGGTAGGATGTGATGATTAGACTCACAGTGATGTGGGAATTATTATTTTCACAGGTTAGGACAAAGTAGGGTACCTGGGACCATAAATTAGATGCAAGCAAAATTTCTGTTCTTTTTATTATTTATTAGTGTTTGCATTACATTCTGGAGGCCTGTTGGAGCACTGAGTTAGGAGAACACCTGGAACACCACCAGGTGTAGCTCCAAAACAACCAAACAAAACCCCAGGAAATGGACAACTTAGTGGATTATTTTAAACTTGTGGGAAGTACTCACTGCTTTGGAAATCAAAGAGCTAAAGTGGTCATTCAATAAAGAATATTTTGCAAGAATATTAAAACACATGTTTCTAGGCATCACCCAAAGAGATTATGATTAATTTGAGTATAATTTGAAAATTTGTAATTTTGTCAAACAACTTAAATACTGTAAGTACAATTCCTTAGCAGATCACACTGAGTTATCTAGATGAAAGGAAATATGGAAGAATTTTCCACATAACATCGTCCTTGGTAGGATTGGAGGTGGGAACATTGTAAGCCTAAAATTCTACTGAACATAGTACTGGAACAAAGGCAGAGCCTCAGACCAGTGGAACAGGGTGGAATATCCCTACACACAACCCCAAATGTATGATCATCTAATTTTTGATAAGGGAGCAAGAAATGTGAAGTGGAGTAAGGAAAGCCTCTTTAACAAATGGTGCTGGCACAACTGGACAACCACATGCAAAAGAATGGGCTTAGACCTCGACATAACACCATGCACAAAAGTCAGATCAAAATGGATTAAGAACCTCAACATCAGACCACAATCCATAAGGTACATTGAAGACAAGGTCGGCAAAACCCTCCACGATATTGAAGCTAAAGGTATCTTCAAAGATGACACGCAACTGATCAACCAAGTGGAAACAGAGATAAGCAAATGGGACTATATTAAGTTTAGAAGCTTCTGCACCACAAAAAGATACAGTGACCAGAATACAGACAGTTTACAGAATGGGAAAGGATATTCAACCAATACCCATCTGATAAGTGGTTGATATCAAGGATATACAAGGCACTGGTTGAACTCTACAAGAAGAAAACATCCATCCCCATCAGAAAATGGGGTGAAGAAATGAACAGAAACTTTCTCGAGGAAGAAATATGAATGGCCAAAAGGCACATGAAAAAATGCTCATTATCACTAATCATCAGGGAGATGCAGATCAAAACAACTATGAGACACGACCTCGCACCACAGAGAATGGCACACATCCAAAAGAACAAAAGCAACCGCTGTTGGTGTGGATGTGGGGAGAAAGGGGCCCTCTTACACTGCTGGTGGGAATGCCGACTGGTTCAGCCCTTTTAGAAAACAATGTGGTCGCTTCTCAAAAGATTAGAAATTGAAATTCCATTTGACCCAGCAATACCACTTCTGGGAATATATCCCGGAGAGGCAAAAAAGTATAGTCTAAATGATATCTGCACTTGTATGTTCATCGCAGCTTGTTTATAATAGCCAGAATTTGGAAAAAACCCAAGTGCCCGAAAACAGATGACTGTTTAAAGAAACTTTGGTACATCTACACAATGGAATATTATGTAGCGTTTAGAAAAGATGAAGTCATGAACTTTGAATATAAGTGGATCAATATGGAAAGTATCATGGTAAGTGAAATGAGTCAGAAAGAGAAACAGACATAGAGGAATTGCATTCATCTGTGGAATATAAAACAACAGAATGGAGACTAACACCCAAGGATAGTAGAAATAAGTACCAGGAGGTTTGCTCCATTTGCTCCATGGCTTGGAAGCCAGCCTCACACGTTGGGGGAAAAGGCAGCTCAGACAGAGAAGGGAACACCAAGTAAAGTGTGGTTGGAGGACTCGCTCCGGATGGGAGAGGCGTGCTGAAAGCAGACTATAGATTGAACACGATGGCCACCCAATGCCTTAATTGCAAACCAAAACCCCCAAAAGGAGAGAGAGAACAAAAGGGAATGCCCTGCCACAGAGGCGGGGTGTGTGTGGGGGAATAAAAGGGGGGGTGGGAGGGATGCTGGAGTCATCAGTGGAGGAGAGTGGGCACTGGTGGAGGGATAGGTGCTCAAGCATTGTATGACTAAAACACAAGCACAAAAATATGTAAATCTGTAACTGTACCCTCACGGTGATTCATTAATTTAAAAAAATAAATTAAAAAAAAGAAAAAATTAAAATTCTGTTATAAGTAATCTTGTGAATCAGGGTGTATAATTAAATAATATACATATTAGTATTCAAAGCTCAATTTGCAACTTTGTATAAGTACAAATGAAATAAATTGCAATGAATGGGTAATGGTTCCTTAATGTATTTATCAGGAATCTATAATTAATAGCTAGATAAGATTATCAACAAATACCTATTTAGTTTTTGCATACAAGTTAACGAATTATTACCCAGAGCATCATACCTGGCGATGCTCAGACCATATGCAGTGTGGGAGAGTTAAACTGGGGTCAGCGCACGCAATGCTTTATTCCCTGGACTATGTCTCCGGCTCCTTAGGCATTTATTTTATCTACAGTGCAACCCTATACATAAAAATGTTCAAATCATATATTATAATACAACTAGATTTTGTGAGTGTTTATGTGATTTATAGATTTTACTGATAACTTTATGGATTTAAATTTCTATTCCTGTTTGATCTTATTTCCATGAGATGAGTCTGATCTTTCTACTTTGCTTTGTGTTCAGTTCAGAGAATGAATACTTTTCACCAAAATGCTTTGAATTTCTACAATGCGTTGGTAGATTAGATACCACTGCCCTTTAATGTTATCGAATCATCCTGACACCAAGACTTTCTCACCAGCCACTGACGACTGAAAATTATATATACTTATTCAAGCCAAATGAATACTGACTTTTATGCCACTAAGAGGTATTAGAAAAAATTAGTTTTCAGATCTATATTGCAAAGTCTAGAGTAACTAAAAACTAAGGTGAGTTAAACAATATTTATAACTAATATGCCGAGAAAGAAGAGATGATGGAATCAAATTGTCAATGAACAAGCCAAAAGGTATGGCAGAAAAAAATAGAAACATATTCATTGTACTATATAAATAATCAGTTTTTAGAGCAATAGTAGTGATTCTCAATCTTTTCATGTTCAGAGGCCAGGAATATAGAAATATTTAACAACTGTCAATGTGATATATGTAATACATACCACCATTTGAAATTGTTGAGGGTAGTGCTATCTGGTTGAATTTGCTATATTCTCTAGCCCTACACTATATAAAGTGAAAATTAGTTTTCAATGGATATGCAGGAAAGCTCTGTGGCCACCACCGTTACTGACCAGCAGCTGAGATCTGCTGGTCTAAGTGCAACAATTTAAAGACAAAAACTGTTGGTTAGAAGAATGAAGACACAATAAGTTTTCTGAAAAATCTCACTTATAGCTAAATATAAGAATTATTAGGAAAAATTGAACAGAATGGGAAAGGTTTGTACATTAAGTATTTCTCTGAAGCAAACTTCTTTGACTGAGTGAGCACCAGCTTTCAGCAACTAACTGAAAAGGTTGAGGACGAGGCATTTGTGTTCACTTAGGAAGTCTAGCGGCTCCCTGGTCTGGAGTGCGGGGGAGTCGCTTCCCTGTGAGTGGTCACTGAAACTGCCAGCCTGGGGTCTGGCCAGATTCAGGCCAAGCCTCCCTCTCTCTCCTTTCCCTGGGACCTCTCCTGATCTTCTGTTTGGTCCAAAGTTTCTCCCAAGCCACTTACAGGTTGGAGACCTTTCTGGAGCTATTTACTAGGCATTCCTGGGCACTGCCTTGATGGGACCACACGTGGTGTTTATTGCAGTTTGGATCTCATGTGGTCTCATGGGGCTCCTGGTTGTCTTTTCCTTTTCTTAGCCCTTATTTTTAAACATTTTTGGATACATCAATATTTATGACACATGTGTTTTCTTGATAGGTTGACTTCTTGACTGGCCCGTGGATCAGATTTTATATGTACTTCTTATTACCCTTTTTGTTAAAAAGTCTAATTAAATATGAGAATAGAAGTTCTTATTTTTTCTTTTTCATTAAATTAAAACACCTCACTTCAACTTTTCACTTTAAATGCATATCTGTTGTTAGATTTGTTATGGGTCGTTTGTGTGAATAATTTTGATGAATCTTTCTTTTATTGGGAGGGAACATCCAGAAGTGCTCAGGGGCTACTCCTGACTCTGCACTCAGGAATCACTTCCGTTGGTGCTTCTTCCGTTGGTGCTTGTGGGACCATGTGGGATCCCAGGGATCAAACTCAGCACCTGCCCAGGAACTTTACTACCTCTCCACCCCAGGGATACTCCCTATCTTCTGGCTTATTCTAAAAAGCAAGAGATTTACTTAGAGATTACAAGGAGGAAAGGGAGAGAGTAACAATAAGTGTGTGTACGAGAGAACATGGAACTTTCAGAGGGAAGAGAGTTGAGGGTACACAACTCAGATTGAGAAGTGGCAAAAATCTCTTTTTCAAAATAATTTTTTATCAGTGAATCACCATGAGGTACAGTTACAAACTTATGAACTTTCATGTTTGCATTTCAGTCATACAGTGATTATTTACATCCCTCCACCAGTGCCCATTCTCCTCCTTTAATATTCCCAGTATCCTTCCCACCACCCCCACCCCATCCCTCACCACACTGCCTCTGCAGCAGGGCATTCCTTTTTGTTCTCTCTCCTTTTGGGGCAAAAATCTCTTGACCAGGGCATCTATGTTCACGTTAAGGGGTATTGCACATGAAATTTCATGATTTCCATTCTTTTTTTAATGATTGTTTCATCTATTTTTAATAGAATACTGGATAAAGAATCTATATGCACAATGGAATACTACTTGGCTATAAGGAAAGATGAATTCATGCATGGATCTGGAGTGAACTGAGTTAGAGGGAGAAATCTCACTCATATGTTGGATATGAAGAAACACAGTAGGGAAATAACTGACACCTGAAGGCAATGGAAGCCAATAACAGAACTGGTTCCCCACCCCTTGGAGGTTGGGGGAGAGGTGGAATAGGTCAGGGAAGGGAGATTATGAGAATGATGAGAAGTGGCTGCTGGATCAAGACTAGGTACTTACAGGAAGTAAAGTGAATGCATAATACCCTATCAGTAACAGTATTGTAATCCACAGTGCCTAAAAGGGAGAAAAAGAATAAAAGATAAGGAAAATAGTACTTGTCATAGAGGCAGGGTGGAGGATAGAGAGGAAACTGGGGATTCTGATGGAGGGATATAGATACTGGTTGTAGGGATTGGTGTTGGAACACTATATGCCTGAAACTAAGTCATGAATAGCTCTTACAATTCTTTAATTCATGGAGATTCAATTAAAAATTAAAAATACAAAAATAAGAAAGAAAAGGCTTAGCTACAAGAAATCATATTTCTCTTCTTAAAAAGATAAAATAAAATTTATAATTCATTAGTATTTAGTACATGTATATATTGTGCAATAACCACTTCTTTCTAGCTTAAAATATTTTCATCACTTAATTATTTATCTAATTGATTGTTCTTTATTTCCCCACCCTCCTCCCGGCCCCCACTACCCACATGCTTTCTATCTTGCTGGATTTCTTTTTTTTTTTTATTGAGTCACCATGTGGAAAATTACAAAGTTTTCAGGTTTAAATCTCAGTTATACAATGCTCGAATACCCATCCCTTCACCAGTGCTCATATTCCACCACCAAGAATCCCAGTATAGCTCCACCCCGCACCCCCACACCCCTAACCCCCCAACGCCCCTAGCCCCCCCACCCTTAGCCCCCCCCCCGCCTGTGTAACTAATAAATTTCACTTTACTTTCACTTTGATTGCATACAATATTTCAACAAAACTCACTATTATTATTTGGAGAGTCTCTCCCCTAAAGTCAGACCTGCTGAAAAGGAAGCATTAGATAATTTGTTTTCCATTGCTGAGGATGAAGAGGTATGAGGTCGAGTGACCACACTTAGTGGCCTCTCGGTTTTGGGTTTCTGTATTTTAGTAACTAAGTCCAGAGAGATATCTGCCAGAAGTTGCATCGTTGCCAACTTGTACTTCTCAGTTACATTATATTCCACATATGAGTGCAATCTTTCTATGTCTGTCTCTTTCTTTCTGACTCATTTCACTCAACATGATACTTTCCATGTTGATCCATTTATATGCAAATTTCATGACTTCATGTTTCCTGATGGCTACATAGTATTCCATTGTGTAGATGTACCAGAGTTTCTTTAACCAGTCATCTGTTTTGGGGCATTCTGGTTTTTTCCAGATTCTGGCTATTGTAAACAGTGCTGCAATAAACATAGAAATACATATGCCATCTCTACTATACCATTTTGCCTCTCCGGGATATATTCCCAGGAGTGGTATTACTGGGTCAAATGGAAGCTCAATTACTAATTTTTTGAGAATCGTCCATATTGTTTTCCAAAAGGGCTGAACCAGTCGGCATTCCCACCAGCAGTGAAGAAGAGTCCCTTTCTCCCCCGCATCCACGCCAACACCGGTTGCTTTTGTTTTTTGGGATGTGGGCCAGTCTCTGTGGTGTGAGATGATATCTCATGGTTGTTTTGATCTGCATTTCCCTGATGATTAGTGATGTGGAACATTTTCTCATGTGCCTCTGAGCCATTCGGATTTCTTCTTTAGGAAAGTTTCTGTTCATTTCATCAGCCCATTTTTTGATCGGGTTGGCAGTTTTCTTCTTGTGGAGTTCAACCAGTGCATTGTATATCCTTGTTATCAACCCTTTATCAGATGGGTACTGCGTAAATATCCTTTCCCATTCTGTAGATTGTCTTTGTACTTTGGTCACTGTTTCTCTTGAGGTGCAGACGCTTCTTAGTTTGAGATAGTCCCATTTATTTATCTCTGTTTTCACTTGCTTGGCCAGTGGCGTGTCAGCTTTGAAGATACCTTTGGCTTCAATGTCGTGGAGGGTTTTGCCGACCTTGTCTTCAATGTACCTTAGGGATTCTGGTCTGATGTTGACGTCCTTAATCCATTTTGATCTGACCTTTGTACATGGTGATAGGTGGAGGTGTAAGCCCATTTTTTTGCATGTAGCTGTCCAGTTTTGCCAGCACAATTTGTTAAACATGCTTTCCTTGCTCCACTTCGCCTTTTTTGCTCTCTTATCAAAGATTTGATGGTTATATATTTGGGGGGATGTGTCAGAGTATTCAACCCTGTTCCATTGGTCTGCCGCTCTGCTTTTGTTCCAGTACCAAGCTGTTTTAATGACTACCACTTTGTAGTAGAGTTGGAAGTTGGGGAGGTTGATTCCTCCCATTTTCTTTTTCCCAAGAATTGCTTTAGCTATTCGTGGGGGCTTATTGTTCCATATGAATTTCAGGGGTGCTCGCTCCATTTCTTTGAAGAATGACAAGGGGATCCCTATTCGCTGATGATATGATATTATACTTAGAAAACCCTAAAACCTCTACCAAGAAACTCCTAGAAACAATAGACTCGTATAGTAACGTTGCAGGCTATAAAATCAATACCCAAAAGTCCATGGCTTTCTTATATGCAAATAGTGAGAGAGAAGAAAGCGACATGATAAAAGCTATCCCGTTCACAATTGTGCCTCAAAAAATCAAATACCTCGGAATCAGCTTAACTAAGGAGGTAAAGGACTTGTATAATGAAAACTACAAAACGCTACTTCAGGAAATAAAAGAAGACATGAGGAAATGGAAAAATATCCCCTGCCCATGGATTGGAAGAATTAATATTGTCAAAATGGCAATTCTCCCCAAAGCATTGTACAAATTCAATTGCTGGATTTCTTATCAATGACTTTGCATTGGACCTGTTTCACTTAATATGGTCATTTCAAGTTTCATCATTTTAATCACCTATATCTCTATTTCAGGCCTCCTTATGACTAAATATATTCCATTGAGTATGCCACAATTTTGGGGGGTTTAATATTATGCTTTTTTCCCCCCACACCGGCTGATGCTTGGAAGCTCCTCAAAGCTCAGTGCTCAAATATTGCTCCCTGCTGTGTTGAGAGGCCATGCAGTGTTAGGGATTAAACCAGAGGCCCCTGCATTCGGAGCATGTACTCTTGCCCTGGGAGATAACTACTCAGTCTCATGATTTGTTTGTTTGCCTGTGGATGGGCATTTGAGTTGATTATTTTATTTTGTTGTTGTTATTGTTGATTTTTTTTGAGGTAAAGTGTGGTGTGTGGAATCAAACCCAGAGCCTCACAAATGTGATGCAAGTAGTCTACCAGTGAGGCAAGACGGCTTACACATTTTGATATTACTGCAAGGAACATTTCTCTACAAGTGATGAATCCAACTATAGTTTCAAATAATTTTTCTTCCACTTAGCATTTGTTTCCCTTTTACACAGACTCAAAAATCATTTAATCAATTTTATAAACATTTTCATATACCAATTTTATACTGATCACTATTTTGGCTTCTACTTCTGCTTGTTAGTCTTTGTTTTGTCTTCAGTTGTTTTTTCCTGGGGAGAGAGTCAGAACTTGATTTAACAAATAATTTAGTTCCTATCAGCTTGCAGCTCATGGTGTGAGTCAGAATAGATGTGTAGAGAACAACAGAAGTCATGCAGCATGAAGATGATGCTAAAAACTGGCAACTTGAAGGAAAAACTCAAGACATACTGCCTTATTGGTTGAAGAAAAGAGACCTTAGATCAAATTCAAGGTTTGGGATTCAGTGAAAATGTTTAAAACAAAGGCACATTTCTGCCACACATCTGTATTTGTTTAGTGCCTAGGTTCCATTTTTGGGTGTGGTCAGTGTTGGCTATTCAGGCTAATTCTATTTATAGCTGGAGGTTGTTTACATCCCATTATTCCATGAAACATCCCAAAATTAATATTATTTTGTTATTGATTATTTGATGAAATGTTTAATTAGACTCTGACAGTTGATTAACATCAAGCTTCCTCTCCTGCACAGTGTACCCTCAAGGAGAGAGAGTGAGAAAAATCAGAAAGGGTGTGTTACTAACACTATTATATCTTTGAATCACGAGGTAATAGCTTGTCTTCAAATCTGTGTACATGAGTATTTTTCCCCCTCAGCTCCATTCCTCCTAAATCTTCAAGCAATTGTATAATCAAAGTGACACATATGCATTTAGGGCAAATCACTGTCATTGTATTACTGTCATCCCGTTGTTCATCGATTTTCTCAAGCGGGTGACAGTAACGTCTCCTAGCCCTGAGATTTTAGCAGCCTCTCTTTACTCGTCCTTCCCAATGGTGCCACATTGGAGGCTCTTTCAGGGTTAGAGGAATGAGACCCATCGTTACTGGTTTTGGCATATTGAATACGCCATGGGGAGCTTGCCAGGCTCTGCTGTGTGGGTAAGAAACTCTCGGTAGCTTGTCAAGTTCTCTGAGAGAAAGAACTAGACAATAAGAGTAGTAGTAATAATCTACTAAAATTTAAAGAAACCATTGTATCTCCTTGTCTTGTTCAGGGGTGTCTATGGAAAATCTCTGTAACTTCCACTCAATTTTGCAGTAAATTTATCAGCACTTGTATCTCTTTATTTGGGAAAAAAGGGGGACTGGTCACAGCCAGTAATACTTGAGACCAACCAGTGGCTGAGAGTTTGAGGGCTCCCACCTGTAAAGCACACACTCCGGTCCTTTGAGCTATTTCCCTGGCCCTAAAACTGCTTTTAAAATATTGGGGGGGGGGCTCCAAAAAAAACTGTAAAATTTGCTCAAGAGGCTGTCGGAGAAATAGTACAGAAGATAGGGTGCTTGCCTTGCGAGCAGTCAACCCAGGCTTGATCCCCCGCACCCCTTATGGTCTCCCAACCTCCACCAGGGAGTGATCCGCAAGTATAGAGCCAGGAGTAAGCCCTTAGAACTGCTGGGTGTGGCCCCCAAAAAAGTGTTCAAAAGTCGCTGCCTTTCTAAGGTACAACTTTGATCACAAGTCTCCAGATTTTAAAAACTTCAACTGCTACCAACAAAGTATCTCAATATCAGACACACCTTAAAAATAAAATGACATGCCGCACCCATGCCGCCAGATCCCGTGCCAGGCTGTTTCATTCAGGGCAACCCAGAAAGGAACAGGTGAGGCTGGGGGCCAGTTCCAGCAGCTGAAAACCTCCAGAACTCACTGCTGCAATGTTCACAGCCGCTGTGCACACTCTCGGGCAGGGCCTCACCCACAGGCAAACCTGTCGTGAACTGTGCGGCTGCATTTGCAGCCGCCAGAGATCTCATACTTCACACCACTAATATTTCAAGAGTAGCCAACCACATTTGATGGGGTTTAAAGTAGAAGGCACCTGATCTTAGGGCAAAATATATTTGTACAGATATAAACACACGAGGCTCAACCTCTAACAACATGTTATTAATCTCTTAGAGAATGGCTTAGTGGCCCCTGGGTGAAATACAACAATCTTCACACATTTTCCTCTAAGAGAACTTTTTGGGATCATTTTCAGTCGTTTATTTATTAAAAAAATACAAAATAAATTATTTAGGTTCTGCTTTGGGGCAGTGATGGAAACACTCGAAATATGATGATGGGAAGGTGTAAATGTTGGTGGTATTGGTGTTCAAATATTAAATGTAATCAATTATTGTGGACTACTTTATAAAAATTAAATTAAAAAACTTTTAAAATCACCTAGCAAGCATTCATTCCATGCTTAGAACCTGCCAGGGGATGCAGTACCTCCTTAAACTAGTCACACCATCAGTGGAGAGCACTCACTTACGAGACAAACAGGGAATAGAAAAATGGAAGGTGGTGTTATTTAATTCATTCACATAGTTCTGTGGTGTCATTTAATGAATTAAAAAAAACAGCAGGAATCACATGTATGGTTTGGGATGTGTTGATCTTAAGGTGCACCCAAATGGAAATACAAATTTTCCTTGCTCTCCCGAAGTATAGCATTCCTATTTAATATGATTTGTAGGTATTTCAAGGTCTATGAATGCTATAGAACTATTCTAGATCAACTAATGATAACAACATTCCTAGAATCCAAAAATAACCTACCAAATGGCAACACTCTACTTTTGGATTGCATGAGACAACCCACAATGACAGTGGTTCATAGACAGGAAAGAGGCATAAACTGAAGACAGAAAAAGGAATAAAGTCATAAATATCAGGGAAAAAAAGAAATAGGAAGAGATCAGACTATTCTTTTAAGGCAAATAGAATAAATAGAATTTTCTAATGAAATTGAAATGACCTCCATGTTCTCTTTACTAGTTTGAGGAAATGATGCTGTTTATTGTCCATTCAACAGGTTTTTGATTGCCCTTTTATTAAAGGAAGTAAAAAAATTTAGCAGATACACATATTTAAAGGGAGACTTAATTATGATGAGGATTAAAGATTAAGTAAATCTTATTGGTTACCTTTTATATTTTTCCATTTTACTAAATAATACATGACAAGAATGATGTATGATATACATAATTTTTGATATTTGTATGAATTATGAAATTGCAATAATCACAATAATTCACACAATTTATCATCTCAAATATTTATACCAATTTTGTGCATGTATGAGAGTATGCACATGAGCACAGATCATTTGAGGAATACTTTCTTGGATTGGGGATGTATCTCAGTAGTAGAGTATACTCCCCAATTTATTTATTTCATAACATAGGGTTTGTAGCCTTTGAAGAATAGCTTCTCATTATTGACTGTCCAGCCTGTAACTGCAGTTCTACTTTGGTTCTGAGTGTAACTATTTGGATTCTATGGATTAGTGAGGTCATACAGATTTATCTTTAATTCTCTGGCTTATTTCACTTGGCCTAATGTCTTATTCATGTTATTTCAATAGAAGAATCTTCTATTTTCTCATGGATTAAATAATACCCATTGTGTTTATATACATATTTTCTTTTACCTAAATTCCTTTGTCCTAAGTTTCTATTCTAAAATTACTCTAGTAATTGGTGAAGTAATATTTATATTTATATTTAAGGTGATAAAAGACATTTTTCTCTGCAATTAATGCTTTGATCATTTCTATGTCTTGGTTATAGTGAATAAAGTTGTAGTCATAAAAGAACGCAGATCTATCTTTGATTTACTGATTTTATTCCTTTAGAACATATATTCAGATTGCTATATCTTATGATAGCCCTAGTTTTAATTTTTGAAGATCCTCTGTTTTGTTTTTTATAGTGAATTGACACCCTTCTCATAGTTTACACTTCCATTTTAACCATTTAACTCATCCTGTTATTAAAGTCAACCTAATGTCATATAATATTTCACTGTTGTTTTGATTTTAATTTCCTTAACAATTAGTGACTATGAATAATTTTTTATTTCCTTGCTGGTGTTTTGTGTCTTTAGAAAAATTATTGTCTATTAAAATTAAATATTTTTATTAGAGAGTTTAATAATAATTTATTTTGAATATTAACCGATAGCACAGCGGTTAGGTTTTCACCTTTCACGTGGCTGACCCGAATTCGATTCCTCCGCCCCTCTCTGAGAGCCCGGCAAGCTACCGGAAGTATCGAGCCCGTGAGGCAGAGCCTGGCAAGCTACCCGTGGTTATTGGATATGCCAAAAACAGTAACAATAAGTCTCTCAATGAGAGACGTTACTGGTGCCCATTCAAACAAATCATCGAGCAACGGGATGACAGGGATGACAGTGACAGTGACAGTGATTCTCTGAAGATGATTACCTTTTCATTTTGATGATTGTTATCTTTGTCATTTGCAAGCTTTTTAGTTTGACATACTTCAATTTCCTTGTTTGTATTTAATTTCTTGTGTTTATGCTTGTGATATTTCTTATATGGAGAAAATCATTGCTAGGATTAATGTAAAAATTTTTTTCTTGTTTTTTTCTAAGGGGCCAGAGCGATAGCACAGTGGTAGGGTATTTGCCTTGCACGTGGCCAACCCTTGTTTGATTCCTCCGCCCCTCTCGGAGAGCCCAGCAAGCTACTGAGAGTATTGCGCCCACACGGCAGAGCCTGACAAGCTACCCGTGGTGTATTCGATATGTCAAAAAGAGTAACAATAAATTTTAGTAAACAGATAAATTTTTCGGCATGGGCACCTCCTCGCAGAATGTCTCCAGACTGAGAACTAAGCCTCGGCCTCATGCCCGCCCAGGAGGGGAAAGGTATTTCTCTCTCTCTTGCCTCTTCCTTACGGGGGTGAAAGGCGTGGTGACCGCCATATTATGATGACCACAGATGGGGTTTACAAGCTTGCAATGATCCAATATCTGGAAGAAATCTCTCTGGACTTAGTTGCTAACGTACAGAAATCCAAAACTGCATGGCTGCAGTAGCAGATATGCGTAGACCTCATATCTCTTCACAATAGGTCTGACTCTAGTGGGGTACTCCTAACAATAATAGTGAGGTTTATGTTGAAATATTGAATGTAACCAAAGTAAATAGAAAGTAAAGTGAAATTTATCAGTTACAAGGCGGGAAGGCCGGGGGGGGGGGTGCGGGGGGGTGGAATGGGAGGTGTACTGTGTTTTTTTTTTTTTTTTTTGGTGGTGGGATATGGGCACTGGTGAAGGGTTTTTTGTTTCAGCATTGTATAACTGAGACTTAAGCCTGAAAGCATTGTAATTTTACATATGATGATTCAATAAAATAAAATTAAAAAAAGAGTAACAATAAGTCTCTCATTGAGAGACGTTACTGGTGCCCACTCGAGCAAATTGATGAGCAATGGGATGACAGTGACAGTGACAGTTTTTTCTAAGAGTTTTGTGGTTTCAGGTTTCACTTGTATGTTTTAATACAATTTTAGTTGAATTTTGGATACAATGTATCCATTTTCAAATTTTACAGATTTACAAACATGCTTTCCCCTATGGCCATGAATTTCTTCATTTTTACATAACTCACTGCAAAAATGCAAAGACGTCCTAACTGTGGAGACCCAGGCCCACAACACACAAGAAACAGCTCCAGACTGCAAAGGTCACAATTGTAAAGCAAAACAGAACTCCACCAGGCTTATTGAGTGAAGATGCTGTCCTGGAAGGCTCAACCAGTAATAGTGAGCTATACAAACTACCTGATAAGGAATATAACAAATTGTTGAGGATGCACACGTAGCTCAAAGAAACGATGGAAGAGTCCACCCATAAAACACAAACAGATAGGAGAAAAGACAAACAGAAATGACAGATTTGAAAAACTTGGTAGGTGAATTGAAAAGCTCCCTGTAAGGCCTTCACAGCAAAGAAACAGCAGAATCAATGAGGACAGAATCAATGAGCTCCAAGTTAAGGTGCAGAGAATCTCCAGCCAATAGCAGAGATTAAAAAAAAGTGCCTCAAAATAAAATTATACCTGACTAGAGAACTTTGGGATGAATTGAAGAAAAATAACATAAGAATCATAGAGTTCCAGGTGGGCAGGAAGGATACCCTAATGAAGAAGCACCATGTACCCAGATTTAAAGGTACCAGCTAAAAGATCTCCAAATAAAAATACTCTGACACATCCCAATTAGAATGATGAATACCATAGACAGAGATAGAAAATTGAAAACAGTAAGATCAAATAAGAAAATTATATACAAAAAAATGTTGTTAAGACTTACAGCAGATCTATCAGACAAAACCCTCCTGGCCTGAAGACAAATCAATGAAATGAATGCCTAACCAAGAATACTTTACCCACCCGGAATCTTGCTCAGATTTCAAAGGACAGTACAAAACTTCATGGATAAATAAACAACTCAGAAATTTCATAAACACAAAACATTTTTTGCAAAAACTAAATGGGCTAAACACAAAACTATAAGACAATTCACACAGAAAGATAGTACGAAATTCCACTACAATAGTCTCTCTCAATGTCAATGGGCTAAATGCACCAATTAAGAGACAGAGTGGTAGGATGGATTAGAAAATTGAAACCAACACTCTGATTCCTGCAAGAAACACATTTGGACAATCACAGCAAACAAAGACTGAAAGTCAAAGGTTGGAAGTCAGTTCTTCAAGCAAACAAACTTCTCAAAAAAAGGCCAATGTGGCCATACTAGTACCAGATGATATAATGGTTGTAAGAGACGGTGAATTTCATTTCTTAATGACCAAGGGATATTAAAATAATTGCTAATAGGCTTGAAGACACTGATAGCAACACAATTATAGTTCGAGATTTCAACAGCACTTTATCCCCTTTAATCAACTTGACTAAATTTCAGTAAGGGAATACTTTATTTGAGGGAAAAAATGTAAGAGAAGGGGTTAGGAGATAAAAAATATCTATATCTAGTAATCCATCTATTTATCTACCTAAATTCACCCTTTCATCATCAAAAGGCTGAATACAATTCTTCTTTATTGCAAATGGGACATTCTGTAAGATAGACCATATGCTGGTTCACAAAATATGCTTCCAAAAAGTCAAGTGCATAGAAATCATATTAACTCTCTTCTCAGAACATGATTCTTTGAAAATAGACAATAATCACAAACAGAATCAGAGAACCAACTCAAACACCAGAATGTTTTATAGCTTGTTTTTTAAAAAAATTTTATTAGTGAATCACCATGAGGTACAGTTACAAACTTATGAACTTTCATGTTTGCATTTTGTTTACATCCCTCCACCAGTGCCCATTCTCCTTCACCAATGTTCCCAGTATCCCTCCCACCATCCCCACCCCAAAACCCACCACCATACACTGCCTCTGTGTCAGGGCATTCCCTTTTGTTTTCTCTCCTGTTGGATGTTGTAGTTTGCAATAGAGGTATTGAGTGGCCATCATGTTTGGTTTATAGTCTACTTTCGGCACTCAGCTTTCAACCCGAGTGGGTCCTCCCAACATTCTCTACTAGGTCTTCCCTTCTCTATCTCAGCTGACTTTTCTTTCCCCCAGCATGTGAGGCCAGTTTCCAAGCTTTGGGGCAGACCTCCTGGTTTTTATCTCTACTACTCTTGGGTGTTAGTCTCCCATTCTGCTACTTTATATTCCACAGATGGGTGCGATCTTTCTATGTCTGTCTCTTTCTTTCTGACTCATTTCACTCAACATGATACTTTCCATGTTGATCCACTTATATGCAAATTTTAGGACTTCATCTTTTCTAAAAGCTGCATAGTATTCCACTGTGTAGATGTACCAAAGTTTGTTTAACCAGTCATCTGTTCTTGGGCACTCTGGTATTTTCCAGATTTTGGCTATTATAAACAGTGCTGCAATGAACATACAAGTGCAAATGTCATTTCTACTATACCTTTTTGCCTCTTCGGAATATATTCCCAGAAGTGGTATTGCTGGGTCAAATAATCAGAGAGGAAATCCAAGAGGAAATGAAAAGATTCATAGGAACAAACAAGAACGAAGACACTACCTATCAGAACTTGTGAGATACAGCAAAAGTGGTGTACAGAGGAAAGCTCATTGCTATGCAAGTGTTCATCACGAGAGAAGAAAGGGCCCACATAAGTACTTTGACCACATAACTTAAGAAACTGAAAAATGACCAACAGAAGGAGCCCAAAGGAGGCAGGAGGAAGCAAATAATAAACTTTGGAGTGGAAATTAATGAACTGGAATTCCAAAAATAATTCAAAAGTCAATGAAACCAAGAGCCGGTTCTTTGAAAAGGACACAAAACTGATAAACCTTTAGCAAGGCTAGAAACCTAGAAGAAATAGATAAATTCTTGGACTCCTATTACATCCCAAGGCTGAACCAAGATCACCTGGAATACCTGAATAGACATATAACTATGAAGGAAATTAAACTGATAATCAAAAATCTTCCCAAAACCAAAGCCCAGAATCAGATGGCATCACTAGGGAATTCTTTCAAATGTTTAAAGAGGACATATTGCCAATAATTTTCAGAATCTTCCAGGTAATTTAAGTAACAAAAATACTCCTAAGCAGTTTATCTGAAACAATCATCATCCTGGTATCAAAAGCAGACAGGAATACCACACAAATAAAAGGAATTACAGGCTGATATCCTTGAGGAACAGAGATTCAAAAATCGTTAACAAGATACTCGCAAACAGAATCCAACAATTCATCAAAAGACCAAGTAAGATTCATCTTGGGAATGTAAGGATGGGTTAATACACAAGTAAATAAATATAAAAACCTTATCAGTAAAAGAAAAAAATTCATACTGTCATATTGATATCTGGAGAGAGTGCATTTGACAAGATTTAACAACCATTTATGAAAAAAACTCTAAGCCAAATGGGAATTTCCTCAATATGTTCAAAGCCATTTACCACAAGTGCACAGCAAACATCATATTCAATAGGAAAAATGTAAAAGCCTTCTCTCTAAGATCAGGGACAATACAAGGTTGCTCACTCTTGCCACTCCTCCAATAAAGTACTGGAATTACTTGTCATAGCAATTAGGCAAGAACAAGATATCAAGGGCATCAGATAGGAATGGAAGAAGTCAAGTGTTCACTCTTTGCTGGTGACATGATGCTGTATTTAGAAAATCTTAAAGACTCTACAAAACACTCTTAGGAACAACTGATTTGTTGAGTCAAGTGGCAGGCTATAAGATGAATACACAAAAATTCCATGGCTTTCACATAATCAAATAAGAGAAAGAAATATTAAATGACAATCTCATTTACAATTGTACCTCAAAAAATCAAGTACTTCAGAATTAGCTTCATTAAAAAAGTAAAAGACTAGTATAAATAATTACAAAATGCTTACTCAAGAAATTAGGAATGGAAATATATCCTCTGCTCATAGTTTGGGAGGATTAATTATCATTATGATGGCTATAATCTCCAATTCATTGTACAGATTCAGTGCAGTCCCTATGAGAATACCAGTGTCATTTTAAAAATAAATACATCAAATACTCCTGAAATCTATAAGTAACAATACTCCCTCACACCCTCACCAGATGCGCACCACCCCAAGTAGCTAAAGAAGTCCTTGGGAGAAAAAAGATGGGAGGCATTTCCCCAACTTCATCTGTACTATAAAGTGGTAGTAATTGAAACAGCTTTGGGTTAGAGAAGACAGACCCTCAGATCACTGGAATAGACCTGAGTATTCTGATACAGGCCTTCAGATATATGATCGCTTAGTTTTTCGTAAAGGAGAAAAAAAAATAAAGTTGATAAAGGAAAGCCTCTTCAAAAGGTGGTAATGGGAAAAGTTGGCTAGCTATATGCAAAAAATAAACTCAGACCTATTTCTTTTTTTTCCTTTTTTTTAAATTGGGAGGTGAAATCTTGCTTTTTTTTTTTAAATTCTTGTATTTATTCACCATGTGGAAAGTTACAAAGCTTTCAGGTTAAAGTCTCAGTTATACAATGCTCAAACACCCATCCCTTCACCAGTGCACATATTCCACCACCAAGAATCACGATATACCTTCCCCCTTCCCCCCACCTCCCCAGCCCCCCACTCTGCATGTGTAACTGGTAAATTTCACTTTACTTTGATTACATTCAATACAGACCTATTTCTAATGCCATGCATAAATATCAAACAAAAATAAATTAAAAACCTTGAGATCAGAATCGAATCTATAAGGTACATGGAAGAAAGGATAGGCCAAACACTCCATTAAATTGAAGCTAAAAGCTTCACAGAATGGGAAATATTATTACCTAACACTCATCTGATAGTTGATTAATATCCAAGATATATAAGATACTGGTAGAACTGAACAAGAAAAATAAATACACCACAGAAACTTCCTCAAAGAAAAAATATAAAATATAAAAATAAAAAATATAAATGTCCAAAAGGCACTGCATCACTAAATATAAGGAAGATGCAAATCCAAACAACAATGAGACATCATCTCACTCCACAGAGACTGGCACACATCAAAAAGAACCACCAATGCTAATGTGATGTGGGGAGAAAGGGACTCTCCGTCACTGCTGGTGGGAATGTCGATTGGTCCAGACTTTCTGGACATTCCTCAAAAACTAGAAATTGAGTTTCCAAACAACCCAGCAATACTGCTCCTAGGTTTTTAAGCCAGTGGCCAAAAATTACAATGCAGAAATCCCATATACACTCTTCTTGTAGATTTCTACCAGTGCCTTGTATATCCTTGATATCAGCCCCTTATCTGATGGGTATTGGGTGAATATTCTTTTCCATTCCGTAGATTGTCTTTGTATTTTGTATCTTTTGTGGTGAAGAAGCTTCTTAGTTTAATATAGTCCCATATGTTTATCTCTGTTCCACTTGGTTGGTCAGTGGCATGTCATATTTGAATATACCGTTAGCTTCAATGTCATGGAAGGTTTTGCCGAATTTGTCTTCAATGTACCTTATGGATTGTGGTCTGATGTTGAGGTCTTCAAAATCAGACCACTTGGATCTGAATTTTGTGCATAGTGATAGGTCAAGATATAAACCCATTTTTTTGCAAGTGGTTGTCCAGTTATGCCAGCACCATTTGTTGAAGAGGCTTTCTTTGCTCCCTTATCAAAGGTTAGATGTTCATACAATTGGGGTTGAACGTCCAACTACGATGAAGAAGAAATTGAGAGGTTCTACATGGAACTGGAGAAGTTCTATAAAGAAGATCACACCTTCTACAAGACCATTCTTGGTGATTTTAATGCCAAGATAGGTCCAAGAAGGTCGCCTGAAGAACTCCACATTGGGATACATGGCCTAGAATGGAACAATAAGGGTGAGAGACTGTCTGAATTCATCATGTTGACCAAGGCCATCCATGGTAACTCACAGTTCCAGAAGGCCGAATCTAAACGCTGGACATGGGAGTCTCCCAGTGGACAGTTCCACAATTAAATTGACCACATCATATTCAATAGAAGGTTTAGCCTGACTGATGTCTCTGTTGTCCCAAAATTCCAACGGGCAGGGACAAATGGAGACGTTACTGATGCCCGCTCATGCAAATTGAAGATCAATGGGACTACAAGTGATACAATTGGGTTTGTGTGTAGGGATATTCCACTCTCTTCCATTGGTCTGCCAGTCTGCCTTTGGACCAGTACCATGCTGTTTTGATTATTACTGCTTTCTAGTAGAGTTTGAGGTTGGGGAGGGTGATGCCTCCCATCGTCCTTTTCCCAAGAATTGCTTTAGCTATTCGTGGGCATTTGTTGTTCCATATGAATTTCAGGAGTGTTTGCTCCATTTCTTTGAAGTCTTTCATGGGTATTCTTATAGGGATTTCATTGAATCTGTACAGTGCTTTGGGGACTACTGCCATTTTGACAATGTTCATTCTTCCTATCCATGATCAGGGAATATGTTTTCATTTCCTCGTGTCCTCTTTTATTTCATGGATTTCATGGATTAGCCTTTTGTAGCTGTCATTGTAGAGATCCTTGACCTCCTTAGTTAGGCTGATTCCGAGGTACTTGATTTTCTGTGGCACGATTGTGAATGGGATTGTTTGTTTTTTTTTTTTGTCACTTTCCTCTGAACCGTTATTTGCATATAGGAAGGCCATGGATTTTTGGATATTGATTTTATAGCCTGGGACTTTACTGTATAAGTCTATTTTTTCTAAGAGTTTCTTAGTAGAGGTGTTAGGTTTCTCTAGATATAGTATCATATCATCTGCAAATACAAACCACAGCACCCAAAAGGAGAGAGAGATCAAAAAGGGAATGCCCTGCCACAGAGGTAGGGTGGGAGGGTGGGAGGGATACTGGGAACACTGGTGGAAGGGGACTGGGCACTGGTGGAGGAATGTAAAAAAAATGCAAACATGAAAGCTCATAAGTTTTTAACTGTAACTCATGGTGATTCACTAATAAAAAAATTAAAAAACCCATCTACACTCTTATTTTTATTGCAGCAATATTCATAATAGCCAAAATTTGGAAACAGCTCAAGTTCCTGAGAATAGATGAGTAGGTAAATAAACTATGGTATTTCTACATACCAGAACACTATGTAGCTGTTAGGAAAAGTGATGTCATGAAATTTGGTCATGCATGGCGGTGAGCAGGAAGGAGGGAAACTGAGAATATTGGTGGCAGGAAAGGTGCACAGGAGAAGGTATGGGTGTTGGAACAGTGAATGACTGAAACTCAATCATGAACGACTTGTAACCATATATGTCACAGTGATTCAATACAAAAATATTAACAAAATCATTCAGGTTATTGATATTGACAAAATTCTAACTTTTCTGGTCACTGAATAGATTTTAATTATTTATATGTGTAGCATTTCTTTTGGCACTTAGTGTTCAACTCTGTTGTCTGTTTCTATACCTTGGCTACTGTAAAAATCACTGCAATGGACCAAAAAAGAGGATACTCTCCAACATAATATTGGAGATCAGTAGTAAAACAAATTGGAGCACTAACACAGCCCATTTCTTCTATTGACTTAGTATAAAGTTAGTCATTAGGACAGCATGGGATTGGGTTAGCGAGGTAATTCATCAGGCTGGGCTTTTGTCTTACACGCAGCCCAAATGGGATAAATCCATTGTACTCTTCAAAGGATAAATCCTTCAACCCCCCCTAGAAGTGATCTCTGAGCACAAACTCAGGAGTAAATCCTGAAACTTGCTGGGCATGTCCCCTTCCCCAAGAAATTAATATGAGATTTATGTAAGTTTAAATTGAAATAATAGAATGGAACAAAATGAGGTCTCACAGATAGACTCATAAGTAGAACCATTTGACTTTGAATTTTTTTACAAAAAAGGAAATATGATAAAGAAGTTTTCGACAAATAGTGCTATAACAGTTGAACATCCCCATAGAGTCTAGAAATAGACCCTATACATTCCACAAATATGAAGTTAGAATAGATCCTAAATCTAAATACATAATTCAACATTATGAAACTCCTACCTTTAGGAACCTCTGTAATGGTTTTCCATAGGGACTGGAGCAGATCACATTCCCACTAGGAGTGCATGAGAATTCTCTTTTCACTACATTTCTGCCAGCACAAGTTGTTCCTTCCCTTTCTGATATGTGACATTCTCACTGCCATGCCATTAGAGCTCATAGTCATCTTTATTTGGCTTTCCCATTCACAGAGATAGTGAACACTCTTTCATATACATGCAGACCATCTGCCTGTCTTCTTTGGAGAAGTTTCTATTCATTTGCTCTCTCTGCACATAAATATACCACGCCATTGGTTTTCTTGCTGATAGGGAGTTGCACACAAGCTTGGCTATGGTGTGGTATTCACACACTTTAGTTTTCGTGCTGGCCCAGGTGAGGTTGCACAGGTGCTTGTCCATCTAGCTGGGGTACTTGCTGAGGGCCCGACTCTTTGGCTGTGGTTCAGGTTCTGGTTGTAAAACTTGCTGGGGTTTGATGAGGTGCTTATACACATTAGACAGACGCTTCTTATGGAAGTAGTTCTGGTTTTGATTTTTTTCTTGTTAATTGATCAATCTGGCACTGACCCTGACCATTAGACTCTCTCATAGTATGGAGACACTAAATAATCAGGTTGTGCTTAGCTTTGTGAAGAAGCCATTTAAGCTTGAGCCAAAGAAGCATTTTGTTGTTTGTATTCATATTGTGAGCATCTATTTTAAAGATATTTGCTTCTCTTGAATGAGTTATTTAGTTTAAAGCAGATTACATATTCTTTAGAGCCATTAATCACACCCAGAAAAACTTTCCATTAACCCCTTCCTGGGTTGTGAAGTTCCTGTTCCCTTTAAATATTTGGATGTTGTCTGCTCTTTGTCATCATATCTTGATATAGGGACCCTATAACTTGCCAATGATTTATTAAATACCAGATGAAGTCCAGTTCCCACCTGGCTGCCAGGGCCTGGGTCATCCAGCAGTCGCCTAGCCCTGCCTCCCGTCACTGCGACTCCCCACCTGACTCCAGGTAATCCCAAGAGGATACTGGGAGCATGGCCTGTATCTCAGAGGGCATGGTCCAAAAAGGGCGTGGCTTCCTGTCGGAGCGGCCGCTGTTATTATTTTTTGCTTCACCATAAAGGTATAGCCTGTTTCTTTGAAAATCACCCTAGCCATCTCAATCACTCTATACAAAATAGCCCATTAACTTATTCTAACTTCACAAATGCTATCAGTGAATAATAGTAGCTGGGAAAAACCTTCGTAAAGAGAACATAGCCTTAAGCCTTCATAAGAGGCCCCACATCAATCAGGAAGAGGGCCCGAGTGTAAGGAAGAACTCTAGAATAGGAACAAGGCTGCCATCAGCAATAGCACAACCAGAAGCGCCCCCCCCCCCCCACAGCAAGATGGAACAGTAATAGACAACTACAAGGTTCCAACTCTATACTTCCATAACAATATGAAGAAATAGCGAAAATCTCCTCCACAAAGAGAGGGAGAAGAAGATTCCTGAAACCTCAACAGGGCTACTCACATCTACAACCTCTCAGATAAAGAATTCAGAGAGGAAATCTTGAGGAGAGTCGACGTACTCCAAGCAACCATGGAACAGACATCCAATAAATTAAGGGAGGATATAAATGAAGCATTGGAATGGTCTACCAAAAATGGCATGAAAAAATGAGAGAAGAAATTCTAAAGCTACGAACAGAAGTCACACAAAGAAATAGGTAGATGAATTAAAAATCTCAGTAGATGCCCTCAACAGTAGAATGGTTACAGCCAAAGACAGAATCAGCGAGCTTGAAGATGAGCTGCAGAAAGCTTACAGACAACAACAAATAATGGCAAAAGATCTTAAAATAGCTATAGAGCAAATCAGAGTCCTTTGGGGATGACTTCAAGAGGAACAACATAAGAATCATTGGAGTACCAAAAGTACAGGGAAGTAACCCAAATGAAAAAAACACAGTTAAAGACATCATTGCTAAGAAATTCCCAGAGCTGGAAAAGGCAGGCATCTAGGTCCAAGGAGTCCGAAGAGTACCAGCAAAAAGAGACCTGAATAAAAAGGCTCTAAGGCACATCATAGTCAGAATGATGGATGCTGTGGATAAAGACACAATTCTTCAAGCAGCAAGGTCAAAGAAGGAAATCACATACAAAGGAGCACCCCTCAGATTTACAGCAGACCTGTCAGAGGAAATCCTCTGAGCCCAAAGACAATGGTGGGACATAGTGAAAAGAAATAAACGCCTCATCAAGAATACTTTATCTGGCTAAACTCTCACTCAAACTCGAAGGACCCAAATACTATTTCTCAGATAAACAAGAGCTCAGGAACTTCATAGACTCAAAAGCAAACATAAAAGAAGGTCTAAAGGGGCTATTGTAAGACAAGGAGGAACCGCATAAGAACAACAAACCCCACAGAAAGATGACACAAAACCTCATCACAATAATCTCTCTCAATGTCAATGGCCTAAACGCACCTATCAAGAGACACAGAGTGGCAAAAATGATCCGGACGTTAAACCCAACATTCTGCTGCCTGCAAGAAACACACCTGAACAGTAAGAACAAACACAGACTCAAAGTCAAAGGATGGAAAACAATCCTGCAGGCAAGCAGCTCCCACAAAAAAGCTGGAGTGGCCATCCTAGTATCTAACAACATAGATTTCAGGTTGAAAAAGATTGAAGGGACAGTGAAGGCCATTTTCTATTTATCAAGGGATCTGTACAACAGGAGGAAATCATACTCTTAAATGTATACACACCTAATAAACGACTGGCTAAATACATAAGACAACTCCTAATAGACTTTAAAGAGGACATCACTAATAGCACAATAGTAGTCGGAGACTTCAATACTGCCTTATCACCTCTGGATAGATCGACAAGAACAAAACTCAGAAAGGAAACACTGACTCTGAAAGAAAAAATTGAAGAGAGAGGCCTAATAGACCTATACAGGGCTTTAGACTCCAAAAAGAAAAACATTATTTTCCAGTGCACACGGAGCATTTTTCAAAATAGACCATGTACTGGGCCCCAAAATATGCCTCAATAGAATGGGAAAAACAGAAATTGTATCAACCATCTTTTCACATCACGATGCGCTGAAGATTCTAGAAGCTAATCACACACAGACATGGAAACCAAATCAAACACCTGGAAATTAAACAACTCAATGTTGAACAATGAGTGGGTCAGGAAGGAAATCAAGGAAGAAATCAAAAGATACCTAGAAACAAATGAAAATGAAGACACGAGCTACCAAAACATGTGGGACGCAGCTAAAGCTGTGTTAAGGGGAAAATTTATAGCTCTGCAAGCATCCCTCAGGAAGGAAGAAAGGGCCTACATAGATAGTTTGACTTCACAGCTCAAGATCTTAGAAAGGACCAGAAAAAGGAATCCAAACCAGACCGAAGGAAAGACATAATAAAAATTGGAGCAGAAATTAACGACATGGAAACCCAGAAAACAATCCAAAAGGACAATGAAACCAAGAGCTGGTTCTGTGAGAAAACAAACAAGATTGATAAACCGCTAGCAAGACTCACAAAGAAAGAGAGAGAGAGAACCCTAATAACCTGAATCAGAAATGAAAATAGTGATATCACAACAGAAACCAATGAGATTCAAAAGATCATCAGAGACTACTTTGAAGGTCTGTATGCCATGAAACAAGAGAACCTAAAAGAAATGGATGAATTCCTTGATTCCTACAATCTCCCAAGACTGAACCAAAAGACCTGGAATACATGAATAGACCCATTAATATCAAGGAAATTGAAACTGTAATCAAAAGTCTCCCCCAAAACAAAAGCCCAGGTCCAAATGGATTCACTGGTGAATCCTTCCAAACATTTTAAAAGGATCTGCTCTCCCTGCCTGGGGACTGGGGCTCTGACGCTCCCAGCCAGGCCTTGCTGCTCTCCGTCACCTCTTGGCGCTGTCCTGAGCATCGCCTCTTCCCCAGGTTGCTGGGGGTGTGCCCTCAGTTTAGGGGGTGTGGTCTCAAAAAGGGAGCGTGGCCTCCTTCTGGAGCATTTTCCAAAATACACCACATTCTGGGCCACAAATTATACCTTAATAGTGTCGGGAAGATAGAAATTGTATCAATTATCTTTTCAGACAATGATGCACTGAAGATAGAAGTTAATCACACACAGATGCGGAGAGCCAAATCAAACACCTGGAAATTAAACAACTCACTGTTGAACAATGAGAGGGTCATGAAGGAAATCAAGGAAGAAATCAAAAAATACCTCAAAACAAATGAGAATGAAGACACAAGGTACCAGAACTTATGGACACTGCTAAAGTTGTGTTAAGGGGAAAATTTATAGCTCTGCAAGCTTTCCTCAGTAAGGAAGAAAGGGCCTATATAGATAGCTTGACTTCAAAGCTCAAGATCTTAGAAGAGGAACCAGCAAAAGGAACCCAAACCAGATCGAAGGAAAGAAATAAGAAAACTTAGAGCAGAAATTAATGATATGGAAACCCGAAAAACAATCCAAAAGGTCAATGAAACTAAGAGTTGTTTCTTCGAGAAAATAAATAAGATTGATAAACCACTAGCAAGACTCACAAAGAAAGAGAGAGAGAGAACCCAAATAAACCGAATCAGAAATGAAAAGGGGGACATCACAACAGAAACCAAGGAGATTCAAAAGATCATCAGAGACTACTTTGAAAGTTTGTATGCCACAAAACAAGAGAACCTAAAAGAAATGGATGAATTCCTTGATTCCTACATTCTCCCAAGACTGAACCAAGAAGACTTGAAGTACATGAATAGGCCCATAAATATCAAGGAAATCGAAACTGTAATCAAAATTCTCCCCAAAAACAAAAGCCCAGGTCCAAACGGATTCACTGTCAAATTCTTCCAAACATTTAAAGAAGACTTGTTGCCAGTTCTCCTCAAGCTTTTCCAGGAAATTGAAAAGACAGGAACCCTCCCGAACAGTTTTTATGAGACACATATCTACCTAATACCAAAAGCAAGCAAAGACACCACTAACAAAGAAAACTATAGATCAATATCCCTGATGAACACCAATGAGAAGATCCTCAACAAAATACTAGCAAATAGAATCCAACAACTCATCAAAAAGATCATACACCATGATCAAGTGGGATTCATCCCGGGGATGCAAGGATGGTTTAACATTCAGAAATCAATCAACATAATTTATCATATCAACAAAAGCAAATATAAAAACCATATGATCATATCAATAGATGCGAGAAAGCATTTGGACAAGATCCAACATCCATTCATGATGAAAACTCTCACCAAATTGGGTTTTGGAGGAACTTTCCTCAAGATAGTCAAAGCCATCTACCACAAACACATGGCAAGCATTATCCTCAAAAAGGAAAAAAAACTAAGGGCCTTTCCTCTAACATCAGGGATGAGACAAGGATGCCCACTCTCACCACTTCTCTTCACCATAGTACTGGAAGTACTTGCAATTGCTGTTAGACAAGAAAATGACATTAAGTGCATCCAGATAGGAAAGGAAGAAATCAAACTCTCACTATTTGCAGACTATATGATAATATATATAGAGAAGCCTAAAATCTCTACTAAGAAACTCTTAGAAACAATAGGCTTGTACAATAATGTCACAGGCTATAAAATCAATACCCAAAAATCCATGGCCTTCCTATATGCAGACAATGAGTAAGAGGAAAGGGACATGAAAAAAGCAATCCCATTCACAATTCTGCCCCAGAAAATCAAATACCTTGGAATCAGCTTAACTAAAGAAGTAAAGGACCTCTACAAAGAAAACTATAAAACACTACTCCATAAAATAGAAGAGGACATGAGGAAATGGAAACATATCCCCTGCTCATGGATAGGGAGAATCAACATTGTCATAATGGCAATACTCCCCAAAGCATTATACAGATTTAACGCGATTCCTATAAAGATACCCATGAAATTCTTCCAAGAAATGGATCAAGCTATCCTGAAATTCATATGGAACAACAAATGCACAAGAATAGCTATAACAATTCTCAGGAAAAAGATGATGGGAGGCCTCACCTTCCCCAACCTTAAGCTTTATTACAAATCAGTAACAATTAAAACAGCATGGTAATGGAACAAAGGCAGAGCTGCAGACCAATGGAACAGGGTTGAATATACCTACACACAACCCCAAATGTATGATCATCTAATCTTTGATAAGGGAGCAAGAAATGTAAAGTGGAACAAGGAAAGCCTATGGTGCTGGCACCATAGGAAAGTAAATGGTGCTGGCATAACTGGACAACCACATGCAAAAGAATGGGCTTAGTCTCGACCTGACACCATGTACAAAAGTCAGATCAAGATGGATTGAAGACTTCAACATCAGACCACAATCCATAAGGTATATTGAAGACAAATTCTGCAAAACTCTCCACAATACTGAAGCTAACCTTATATTCAAAGATGACATGCAACTGATCAACCAAATGGAAACAGAGATAAACAAATGGGACTATATTAAACTAAGAAGCTCTGCACTGCAAAAGATACAGTGACCAGAATACAAAGACAATCTACAGAATGGGAAATTATATTCACCCAATACCCATCTGATAAAGGGTTGATATCAAGGGTTAATAAAGCACTGGTTGAACTCTACAAGAAGAAAGCATCCAACCGCATCAGAAAATGGGGGGAAGAAATGAACAGAAACTTTCCCAAAGAAGAGATATGAATGGCCAAAAGGCCCATAAAAAATGTTCTTTATCACTAATCATCAGGAAGATTCAGATCAAAACAACTATGAGATACCACCTCACACCGCAGAGAATGGCACACATCCAAAAGAACAAAAGCAACTGCTGTTGGAGGGGATGTGGGGAGAAAGGGACCCTTCTACACTGCTGGTGGGAATGCCGACTGGTTCAGCCCTTCTGGAAAACAATATGGACACTTTTCAAAAAATTAGAAATTGAGCTCCTATTTCACCCAGCAATACCAATTCTGGGATTATATCCCAGAGAAACAAAAAAGTGTAGTCTAAATGACATCTGCACTTACATGTTCATCGCAGTACTGTTTCCAATAGCCAGAATCTGGAAAAATCCCAAGTGCCTGAGAACAGATGACTGGTTAAAGAAACTGTGGTACATCAATGGAATACTATTCAGCTGTTAGAAAAGATGAAGTCATGAATTTTGCATATAAGTGGTCAACAGGGAAAGTATCATGCCAAGTGAAATGAGTTAGAAAGAGAGAGACAGACATTGAAAGATTGCCTTCATCTGTGGAATATAAAATAACAGAGTAGGAGACTAACATCCAAGAATAGTAGAAATAAGTACTAGGAGGTTGGCTCCATGGCTTGGAAGCTAGCCTTATATGCTGGGGGTAAAGGCAGTTCAGATAGAGAAGGGAACATCAAGTAAACTTTTTTTGGAGGACCCTCTCGGGAGAGGAGATTCATGCTGAAAATAGACTATAGATTGAACACAATGGCCACTCAATACCCCTTGTACATACCACAACACCCAAAAGGAGAGAGAGATCAAAAGGGAATGCTCTGCCACAGAGGCCGGGGCGTTCGGAGGGGAGTGGGGATGGGATTGGGAGGTTGGAGGGATACTGGGTTCACTGTCGGTGGAGAATGGACACTGGTAGAGGAAGGGGTGCTTGAACATTGTATGAAGGAAACACAAATATGAAAATCTGAAAATCTGTTACTGTACCCTCATGGTGATTCACTAATTAAAAAATAAAAAAAATTAAAAAATACCAGATAAAGTTTATATTTTAAGATTTGTTTCCTGTTTTTATTTTTTGGCTATTGGGCTACTCCTGCTGGGACTTACGGTTTACTACTGGCCCTGTGCTCAGTGGTCACTCCTGGTGGCACTCAGGAGACCACGTATGGCCCTGCAGGTTAAAAGATATCAGCCAATGCAAGACACATGCCTTATTGTCTGTACTATCTCTCTGTTTCTTGTTTCTCATTAAAAAAATTAAAATACGTCTAGGATGACAGTGATAGCCCAAGTGGCACAGGACATCCCTAACATGGGTGAGACCCTGAGTCTGATCTTAACACAAGGCTATGTAGCCCCAGGGCCTGTGAGCACTGCACATGGCTGAGACTGAGCCTCTGGCCAACACCAGTTCAGCGTGTGTCAGGGAATGGCCCCAGGTGAACAGGTTTGAAGTAGAGGGGCCCCAACAATGAAGAAAAGAGACGAATAAAAGGTGGGATCAGGATCTAGCAGCCCACAGACGGAGTCTGGCCTGTCCTTCTGCCCGAGTGTTTATTGCACAGAACCAGCGATCGTCAGAGTAGCATCGTTGCCCAAATGCCTGACGACCTTAGCTATGTGGGTCTAGATTTCACCTGTATGTAAAACTGTGAAGTGGTCAAAGAATTTACCTAATATATGTATGAGATAAAAGAATACACAAAAAATTCCACGGCTGAGGGACAGAGAGATAGTACAACTTACCTTGCAGTTACCAACACGGGGTTGTTCCTTGGCGTTTCATGAGCACTGCCAGGAGTGATTTCCTGTGTGGGTGTGGCCCCCAAGCAAGACAAACAAAACAAAACAGAAGTCTCTCTATCTTTCATCTTTATGGCTATCTAAAAGGCAGTTTTGCTTTTAAATCGATACTCTGTGTGTGAGAGCCATAAGTGGATCATACACAGCCATGAGCTTCTAACAGATCAGAATGAAATAAATTTTTATCTTTAGTCTGGCTGATCTAGGCCTAATACTCAGTTCTCATTTTTCTTCATATATTTTTGAGTTATGTATGTTGCCATTTTTCTGTAACTTTGGGTGGTGGCTTAATCCCTTATCAGGGGCAAGAGCAATATGGAAATCAAGGACCTTCCTCCATGTCAACAGCATGACTCCATCCTGCTTGAGCATCTCGCAGGCATTGGGAGATACTTTGCTTAACTACTGCTAGAAATAATAGTTTAGCTTGGCAGACCTTCTTCGGTGGTAAAGTTGTAATACAAAATAGACCTTTCTGTGGTCACTTGGCAAGTGCACATTTGCAGGTAATGACAGCACATGGATGGGATGGCATTATTCCAAAACAGAGAAATAACCTCAAGGCTCTTTCCTTTTGAAATGAGTGTGATAACAGCTGTTGTTCTCCTTCCAAGTTAAAAAATCATTTCTCTTGTGTTCTAGCTACAAAATTCAGGACTGTTTGCCTTTTTTTGCATTTTAGACATTCTGGCAAGCTCCAGGTTATTGTTTGGGGTCATTTGGGCAAGCTCATATGATATATGGGTTATGCAATAGAAAATTTATAGGTTATACATATATGGTACCAAGTTACATCTTATGTTAAAATAGAAATTAATTCTGCGGTTTTGTTCATTATCATTAGAGAAAATGCTTTGTTGATATTTCAGAAAGCTATAAAGTACTGTAGAAAAATCCAACTGCTATAGTGTAAAGATGATTTGAGAGAAAGAACTACATTGATTGCTTTAAGGCAGCAAGAAAACTTTCAAAATTCAACTTGGTTATAGGAAGGTGTAAATTGGAACTGAGCTTCTGGAACCCAAAATTAGTGTCATTGTTTACTTTATCTTCCTTTTGCTGTTTTATGGCTTTACTGGTTGGTGAATATCACCAAAAGAAAATGAAAGGAGTTAAAAACAAAAAAGAGATTGAATAACATATTCTATAGAAAAATGCATTTTTATTTTATCTGTCATGTAATACCTGAATATGTTAAAAATCAAAGTGACCGTGTTTTATGTGCAATCAAATATTTTTCAAATCTAATCTGATTTTTTGTTCTTAAAAATTCCAAATAACCCAAATCCTAAAACAAAGAATGAGAAGACTTCCTTGAGGCTTATTTTATTTTTATGTTTTTCTTGGATATAGAAACACATGGTGGTGCTCAGGGCTCACTCCGGGCTCTGTGCTCAGAGGTTGCTCTTGACAGGGAGCAAAGGACCAGGGGTAGTTAGATTGTCCAAATGCAAGGCAAGTGCCCTATCTGCTGTACTGTGTCTCCTTAAGCCTTCGATTCTTGTTTTAATGGACTTTTGACAGTTGCTAATGCAGAACTTTACCTATTTGCCTGCTGCTGACTATTCAAAATTGCTACCTGAGTAGAACATGGTAGTAACTAAAAATAAGGACATAGTAATCTGTTCCTAGGTCCCGAAGTGGACAACTATTAAGAGTGAAAGCATGGTTGGAGGAGATCGGCCAACTGAGGATGCTGTTACATGCACCCCAAAATGGCTATTCCATATAGCTCTGGGAGACTTGAGGTGACCGAGTCAAGGACGCACAAGTGAAGTGTGAAACCTCCATCAGTGGCTCTCTATCTCCTTGAGTCTAAGGAATCTGATATTAGCAGGTAGGGATAAGATTTGCTGAGAGCCTGGATAGAGGAGTTCAACTTCTGCTCCTCTACCACCTGGTAGGAGGGTCTTTTATATCAATCTGGCGTTCTGATACTTTTGCACAGTATTCTTTTCTTGAGCATAGGGCGTCACGCCAGGGATCAAAACGCTTGGCTGTTGCAGCTTAGTGGCCCCTCAGGCTGTGCATCTTTTTTTAATTATAAAATTGTCAAGGTGATGTTTGTAGTACTTTCTTTTACTTTATTTAAACACCAGGGTTTACAAAATTGTTCAAAATACAGTTGTTACTGGCTTTTGATGCTTTAACATCAATCCTACCACCTGAGTAGGACCTCCTTCCACCATTGTCTTCTCTAGCCCAGCCACCCCTCCAGCCTGTCCTCTTATTAGACTTCCAATAATTTGTTTTATATTTCTTGTAAAAACAAGTGGCTAAAATCACTGTATCACTGTCATCCCATTGCTCATTCATTTGCTCGAGTGGGCACCAGTAATGTCTCCATTGTGAAACTTGTTGTTACTGTTTTTGGCATATCGAATACACCACGGGGAGCTTTCCAGGCTCTGCTGTGTGGGCGAGATACTCTTGGTAGCTTGCCAGGCTCTCTGAGAGGGACGGAAGAATCGAACCCTGGCTGGCTGCATGCAAGGCAAATGCCCTATGTGCTCTTTGACAGCACATATACTAAAGTTGAAATGATACAGAGATTATCATGGCCCCTGTGCAAGGATGACATGCAAATTTGTGAAGCATTTCTTATTTTTTTGGGGGGGTGGGCTAGAGCGAAATGGCTAAAATAATTATAAAAAGTATTTCAATAAAAGAAAACTTGTGAAAATTGTTGTATCTGGCTGTGGAATTGGTAAATCTTTGACTGAGGTTTGCTTAATCTGTTCATCGCTAGTTGAGCCTTCTGTGTCTTTGGTTTTATTTGTTGAGTTTAGTTGGCTTCTACGTTACTTTCTCATCTAAGTTGGTCTGGTACTACTACAGTTTCACTAGTGGAATTTGGAGTTGATTAGAAACTTTAGAATCTCTAGAACTGGGATGAGTCTGCAGAGATTCTTAGTCAAGTCATGGAGTTAGGCTGTAGGCCTTTGGCATAGCGTCAGTGGTGGCATGTGGCTTCCAGGGTTTTGGGACTCAGTTTTACCCAACTCCCAAGGGTGCCCACCATTTTCATTTGGCAGGGACTGGTGTGTCTATGAATTTCATCTGCTTGGCTTGCATCTTCTTTGAGATTGAGGTCATAAATCTGTGGAGCATGGCCACTGAGTGAGTCAACATGATGACAACTATAGGAGGTGAGTGTGAAATGTTTTTACTTTTGACTATAAAATTTTACCTAGAAATGGATAACAAATCCTTTTCCTCAAATGTCTGACTTTTTTATTATTAGAAGTTATCATTAATAAAATATATTTTATACATTGTTTTACATGAGTTCTAATTTTTGTAGCTCATGTTACTTTGTTAAGGGGTTCAGTAATAATTAGAAATTACTTTAGCTCATTTCTTGGTCTTGACAATTGTGATGTTTTTTATTTAGCCCTTAGTCTACAAACAACTACATTCTTTCCAATGAACTATTCAGCTCCTCACTAAGTGTATCTTCCTCGCTATATCAGTTCAATACTTTCAGGATACTTTGATGTGGAATTTTTCTCTTTTGACTTTGTTATAAGTATTAAAGCTGATAACATCAGGGATCTGATCTCTAGCAAGTGAATTTGGCAAACTAAATAAATCCATCAATCAAGCTGACATAAAAAAATGATTAAGAGGAACACCTGGACCTTTTTCTCCACAATTTTCAGATTCCCTAAAAATTGTTCGTGTCAAAGAAGATAAGCAGGTCCCAAGAAGTATGTAAAAAAGTGTTCATTAGCACTAATTATCAGCGAAATAATGAGACAACAATGAAATGTCTCTTATACCAATCACCAATACCTTCCTTCCATCATTGTCCCCTCTTTCCAAACCACTCCTCCAGCCTGTCCTGGTTAGGAGATGGCAGGAAAGAAACCCTAGTCTCTGTTGGTGGGACTGTCTATGGTAAAAATATGGAGACTTCTCAAGAAATCAAAAATAGAGCTTCCATATGATCCAATAGTTTCATTCTTCAGTATTTACTTCAAGAACACAAAAGTGTCAGTTTGAAAAGTTATGCACACACTCATTCCCTGTAGGGCTATTTACAATAATCAACCTCTGAAAACAATGACAGGTAAGTGAACACAGCTGTGGTTTATACACTCAGTTGAATACTCAAGTATAAGAAGAGATACTAATCAAGTATAAGAGGAAATGAATATTGGATAATCGCACTCATATGTGGAAAGAAATCAAGGGAATGGGAAAATGTGAATGAAAACAACCGCTTGACTGTTGACCAGAGAACTGAAATTACCCAGGGTGGAGAGTGAGGGAAGAAGGGTTGGGGTGGGATGTGGTGGGGAGATTACGAGGACAGTAATCTTTGGGTCTTTGGGACTTTCATGGTGATGGAGCAGTCACTAAGCTCAAAGCATGCCTATTAACATAACTGTAAATCATTGATATCAATAAAAATAAAGCAAAAAATATCATTGGTGCTCAGATACAGGGAAACATTTAAAAATAGCTATAGGTTCTGTCCTTCTGCACTGGGGCCTCCAAAATGAATACTTTCTCTGTGAAAAGTTCCTTCTTGTTAGTATTTACTCATTGTATGACCTGTTATTAACAAATATTGTTAATTTTGGTCCTGCTTATTGACAAATATTGGAGGCTCACCTGGGATTGTTGTTGGGAGCTTAAGGGACACCATGGCTGAAGTTAACACCTCACTGGCCCTCTTAACCTTATAGTCCAGTTGCTTAGCTGTATGAATCATGCAACTAGGCTTCCCTTTCGTCGGCTGGGAAGTCGGAGCTCTGACCAAGAATACTATTTATACTTGCATCTATTTTCTTGTGTAATACTGTATGAGTCTCGGGTCCCTGTAGTTTAGTTGTTCAAAAGTGGCAAAAAATGGCTCTAAAAGAAGTGAAACTGTGCCACAGTTAGACTTGTTTGGTAGAAAGTGGAAGAAATGATATAAAGACCTTATAGTCAACCTTTTATATTCATACTAGGAGAAACATGATGGTTTTCTAGTATTTCCCAGCAAATTGTACAGGTCAAACACTCACAGAGGCCTGATCTTCCTAACCCAGCACATGATGTCATCTCTCAGCTCTCAGGACACCTGGGGTGGTTTCTCGGGAGCAACCTGCTGCTGAGCCTGATGTGGGCACTTGGGACTTGGGTTCAAGAGACACAACCGCCAGCTTCCTGGCAGGCGTCTAAGAAGTTGAGATTAAACTCCTCAGGGTAGAGCCTCTCAGAGCTCTTCTGCACAGATTTGTGAGGGCAATTCCACTGTCTGGGCTTCTTCTCTCTCACCCAGAGGGACAGGATTTTCAGTTGAGTAATCCGGCAACTTCCGTTAAGTCAGTATTCTGACCCACTGTGTCAGGGTGAAGGGGGAGAGATGTGTTTCTTGCATCGATTGAAGAAATATTTGCTTTCAGACCCTGAGAGGGAACTGGTCCAGGTCTATAGATTCTGGAGAAAGGAGATACTGAGAGCAATTGTTTGAAATCACTTCTCTTTGGAGTTCCCCCTGACGTGATGGAATAGAGGAACAACTTTAAATACTTCACCCTCTCACCGTCTTTGACCCTCCAATAGGTTCGTGTCAATTTTATCAATTGGGATTCTACATACTGCAGTTCTGAGTGAGTTTTGAGCTTTGTTCTGGCGGTAAAGGGAAAATGGAAAACCCCAGCGTGACTAAGAGTAGAATGCAAGCTACAGGTTTGGGTCCTCCACTTCCCAGCCGCTTCCTTTGACATTTAATTATGGATAGACTTGTAAAGATGAATTGCAGTTATGTATGGAAGGGACAGGCATAGTTTAAACCCTGCAATAAGCTGATAAAAAGCTTGAGAAAAGGAGGCAAATGAAAAGCCCAGGAACCTGATTGGCGAGAATCACATCAGCTGAAAAGGGAGAGGGTCCCTGAAGTGCACTGGGAGTGATCCCTGAGAGCACGGCGAGGAGTCAGGCATGAGCACTGTGGGGGAGCCTCCCAAATTGAAGATTTGTGAAAAGGGAAAGGAAATGTTCATGTTGGGAACGGCAAACTCTGCTTAGCAGTGATCCTAGATTTCTCAGTATTAGAGCATTTAATAAACATTTGTCTAAGTCAAAGTAAATAGTTTATATGTACTTTATAAACCTTGAGAATGCATAATATTTAATATTGGATTCCAATGCTTTCTTCAAACTTGTAATCCATTTTAAGATAAAGTCTGCATATTTTCTTATGTAACTATATGTTTATAGGTCTTAGAGTCATATTTCTTTTGGTATATATTGATGATTGTAGTTAATTATTCCATGAGACTGATGAAATCTTTTTGACTCTGAGTATATAGTTAGCATATATTTAATTTCATACGAATAGTTTTCTCATATGAATCAAATTGGAGTATAATTTAATATTCTACATAAGCAAGCTCAAAATTTAAACAAAATGGCTAAAAAAGACATTATTTTTTGAATACTAAAAGCAGACCCGAATCTTTAATACTACTTTAAAATATTTTTATTCTAATTTGACCTTTGAATATTCATTTGTTTTTCTCAGACTTTAAAATGCATTTTCCAGTTCTTAGCTAAGTGAGTTAATGTATTGTAAGTTTCTTATTTAAGGAAGTAATACACTATTAAATTTAAATAAAATTATTGAATGTGTCTTCCTGAAATGAGAAATATATATAAAATTATTTGAATTATAATTTTTCATTAAATAAATTGATGTGTGTATTATTAATATTATATATAAAATATTAATAATAACTTGGGCTGGAGCAATAGCACAGCGGTAGGGCATTCACCTTTCATGCAGCCAACCCGTGTTTGATTCCTCCACCTCTCTCGGAGATTCTGGCAAGCTACTGAGAGTATCAAGGCCACACGGCAGAGCCTGGCAAGCAACCCATGGCGTATTGGATATGCCAAAAATAGTAACAATAAGTCTCACAATGAGAGACATTACTGGTGCCCGCTCGAACAAATCAATGAGCAACAGGATGACAGTGACAGTGACAGATTATTAATATTTGTTCTTGTAATGATGGATGATTTTATAAATATTGAAGATGGATTGCTAGTTGATACAGAGCTTCTCATTGTCTATGTTATGACAGAATCTCATATAATAGTCTTTACAACCACAGAAGTATATGATTTTTGTAGTTCATATTACATATACCATCTCAATAATAGAATGTTCTATCCAACAGACTTCTTAAAAATGGAGGAAACTTAGTTTACATAATTATATTTGTTTTAGGGATATAATTTTATGACTTTTAAAAATATGCTATCATACCACTCTCAATACCAAAATTCTAATATCCCTTCCACACTGTGGGTTAGCACCTTCCCATTTTGATCTCTCTTTTCCTCCTTCTCTGATAAATTGTGGTATGAACGCATGAGATTGTTTTCATTTTGGTTATGTTTGTGCTTTAGCTTTGCTTCTCTATCCATACATGAATGAGCTCATCCAATTTGTCTTCCTTCTCACCTCTTTCACTTAACATAACTACTTTTCAGTTCCAAAATGTTGCAAAAATATTTTATTTTTTCATATGGCTTAGTAGTATTCCTTTGCTCATTTGTTTATTATTGGGTCAGGGGGTTGATTCCACATCTTGATGATTGTAAATAGCAATCTCTGTATGTGAACATACAGTTTTGAATCACTAGATTTGTGTTCTTTTGATGGACAAATAGAATTGCTGAATAATATGGCTGACAAATTTTTAATATTTTAAGAAATATTCACATTGCTTTCATAGAGGCTGACACAGCTTACATTCTCACCTTTGTTAACTAGGATTTCTTTTCTCCTTTCCCCAACACTGGCTGTTCCTGACTTTTTTGATAAAAGGCACTTTTTCTCAGGAGTCTGAGTTGCTATCTGATATTTTGATTTGCATTTCTTAGAGATTAAATGATAATCACATTTTTATGCATTTGTTGTGCATCTCTGAATCTTCTTTGGTGGTGTCTCTTCTGAATAAATCATTTTTTGATAGAATATATTCTTTTCTTGTTGAGTTTTATGAGATTCTTAAAGTAGTAGACATTTTCTTTTTTAAAAGAGAAAATTAAGTCGGACAAAATAAAAAAAATCACTTTATGAAGCTTAATGACTGTGGCTTACATTAATAAAAGGCTGATCTTAAAATTTGTAAGCCAGATTCAATAATTTTTGAGGTGATTTTAGTTATAGCTAAACACTCTAAGTGGACATCCTTTTATTTTATTTTCTACCAGCAACTAATTTAGTCAGTTACCACAAATCCAGCAAGAGTGTTATACAAGTAATTCAATATTGTCTTATTGAGTAGGCATAGGAGTGTCCTAAGGGATGATGGACTAGTTTACGTACTTTGGGAAAGTATTGGAGTAATAAGTCATGTCACTTCTTTCAGCTCAGAGAATCAACAGAGAGCAAATGCCACAGCTGTCTCTGAATCACAAGACACGTGAAGGAAGTCTGTAGACTTTGCTCCTACTTGCACACATTTGCCTGGCAGAGACTGGATGTAGATGGAAGTGCTAGTGTTGATTTTTTTCTCCCCACATACCAGATTCTTTCACATCTACCAGTGTTAGTTTCCTTTCCTTAGAACTCCCAGTTTCTTTTTTCCATTTTCTTCAGATAACTCCCACCTGGTCACTTAAGGAAGAGTTCAACCAAGCTCACCTCATATTCTCCCTAGGCTTTAAATCACAAAATATCACAGTCTTGAGTTTACTTTAGTTTCTCACTTTCAGATTCAAGGGTCATCCCTTTATATCAACGAACATGTGCATCACTTAAATATCCCCAAGAATACACGAAGGAAACCATAGGCGAAATTCACCAAAATCGTGGGTAGGTGGGGTGGATGGGGGGTTATGGCACAGAAAAGTGACAAAGTCAGAAGGGGACTTGGTCTGAAAAAGGTTGAGAAGACCTTTAAATAAAAGGTCACACTTGGGAAACTTGTTAATGCTAGAGATTTCAGAAACCTGTTTTGTAGCTGTCTCTGAGGGGTGCTAAGAGAGGAGGAAAGAGAAACAGAGCTATCATTATTTCCTCTTTATTTTATACTTATTCTATTGTCATTTTGAAATTTTTCACTACAGATGCAATAATTTTCAAGAGCTTCAGTTCTTTTTCTATTTGTATCTATGTTTCAAAAGAGTATGTTTGATTTTCTATTTTATATGTCTAGATAGGCAGAATAATAGCCTCCAGATATGTGCATGCCCTAACTCCAGAAACTGTAAATACGTTATGATTGGGAGAGGGGCAGTTAAGATATTGAGATGAGCTAAGATTATCCAGAGACATCACTGGAATTAATTTTCTTTAGATGGGAAAGAGGGAGGCAGATACTTCAGAATGGGGGATTGTGAGGAAGACTCACTGGCAGTTGTATATCCAGTGATATGATTCCATTGCCAAAGACAACAGAAACAAAAATAAATAAATAGGACTACATCAAACTAAAAAAAAACTTTTCATGGCAAAATAAACATGGGCAAAAATTAAAATCCTCCCTACTAAATGGGAGAAAATGCTTTTACACAGTATGTCAGATAAAGGGTGAGTATTCAAGAACCACAAAGTTCTCATAAAGGTGAACAACCAAAAAATTGTAATAACCTACTGAACAGTGGGAAAAGGATATTAGCAGTTCTATGAAGAAGACATGGATGTCCTGTAGGCCTGTGAAAGTTTTCACAGTTACTTATTATCAGGAAAATCCAAATCAAGAAAACAACAGTGGCATGTAATAAAAAGACTAGAAACAACCTATGTTGGCAGGGATGTGGTATTCAAGGGCCTTATTGATTTAAACTGCTAAATTAGTGTTAATCAGTTTTAGCAAAGGAAAAGCAGAACACGTCTTTTGGCCACTCCTGGATGTTCTTAGGGATTGCTCCATACTCTGTGCTCAGAATCATGCCTGTTGGTGCTCAGAGGATCATATGTGGCATCAAGGCAAGCACCTTACCCCAGAAATATCTCTAGCCCTCAAAGCAAGTATGACAGTGGACTTCAAGCTGTGAAAGGTAAGGATTTAAGTTTTAGTTTTATCTTCTGAATTTTTCTACTAGAAATAATAGATTGTATAGGTTATATTTAATTATAGTGCTTACATATATACATCTTAGCATGTTTACAAGTTTACATTTTTGGGCCACTTAATATATTTTTTGGGCAAACCATATATTGTCTTGGGCAGAACTAGTTTTTTTGGGCTCTCTTTTTTTAATTGCTTTTGAAATGCCAGCAGCTTTCTGATAAAGGGTAAATAAATAAAAAATACTTTTTTTGAGAGCTGAAGTTAGTAGAATGTTTTTATTCTACTTCCATCCCAGATGTAACTGACTGGGTAAAAAAATTTCAGAAGGAAAAAATGTATTTGGTCTTTGGTCATATGTCTTGTTTTAGCCTTAAAATGAATATAAAGGTATGCATGTTATAACAGTTTGTAAGTGACAATATTTAAATTCCAACCAGGTTAATAAATAGCATATTACTGGTTCCAAATACATCTTTCCATATCCTTTTGTGATTTAACTATCTCCTCCTTTAAAGGCAATTCCTGTCCTGATACTTTTTGATGATCACTCTTTTATGTATATTTTTCTATTGATAATGCCTCTCTAAACAACATTGCTTTGTGTAATTTTTGAGCTTGATATCAACAGAAATAGTCCATACTATACATAGTCATCTGGGTCTTTCAGAATAGCAAAAAATAATCACCAAAATAATTATCAATAGAAGTTTATTGTTCACATATCAAAAATGGCAGTTTGTAACCCAGAAGTATGCAAAACAAATCATAGAATGTGGCTCAGAGATATGCACTTGATCCTAACTTGATATGATGGGCTCTTGGAAACTGTGGCTGAGAGAAAGTAATAATGAAACTGGGTCTCAAATAATTCATTTCACTTAGTGCTAGCCAGGATTGTTATCTCAGCACCAAAAGGAGGGACTGTTGAACAAAATAAGGTTATTCAGAGACCTGATATATGGTTATAAGCAGAATAGAGAAGACAGCAATTATTCTGTATGATGATAGTTCATACTATTAGAACATTTTTGTCTTGAAGATAAATTCTCTATCTTCTCAATTCTCGTTCAGAGGCAACCTTGTTTCAACCATACACTATAAATTTTGGTTATGATTTTTGGAGACATAAACAGGGTGGGGTTGGGTACAGGTCTCAGATCTCCAGAGACCTCTCTGGATGAGAGCAGCTTCCTGGGGAAGAAGTCAGTTGGAATGGAGAGCCTGTATGATCTGCCTCAAGAGCTTAGATAACGTCCCTTGGAGTATCTCTACACTTCTCAACCTCCTGCTGGGGTTGGGTGGTGAGCTAGAGGCCCCAAGTAGTTGGCCTGCATTTGTCTTTGGTGATCATTTAAAATCCAGTTTTACAACTTGAGTTTGCTAGTCCTTTCTGCTTTCTGCTGTTAAAAGACAGATTGAGGGCCAGGGTGATATCGGTTTGCTCTCTGCCGAGATGTGACCTGAGTGACCACATGTTTATTTGTTGGCCACTCTGCTGCTGATGACCACGATCCAGAGGCCAGCTAAACTACTTTGGGTACCAGCAACTGCTTCCACCAATGTCTCTAGACTGTGAACTAAGCCAGAGCCCCATGCCGGCCGAGGAGGAGAAAGATCTTTCTCGGGTTGCTTTCCCCCACCGGGGAAAAGCAGCGTGGTGTCTGCCATATTATGAGGACCTTTAAGCAGGTATAAACTTGGTGGCACAGGAAAGGAAAAAAAGAGAGAGTGGTTGGAACTTAAAACAGCGGACGCGTGTGGGCAGTCTTGGGCCGGGGCGATATCTGTTTGCACTCTGCCAAGATGTGACCCAAGTGGCCATATGTTTATTTGTGCGGCCACTCTGCTGCTGATGACCATGATCCAGAGACCAGCTAAATTACTTTGGGTACCAGCAACTGCTTCCACCAATGTCTCTAGACTGTGAACTAAGCCACAACCCCATGCTACCTCAGGAAGGGAAATGATGCAATTTCTAACATAATCTCACTGGACTTAACTACTAAAGTACTAAAATGCAGAAATCCTAAACTGTGTGGCCGCTATTGCGGCCACTCGACTTCATATCTCTTCATTCTCAGCAATGGAAAACTAATTATCAAATGCTTCTTTGTCAGCAGGGCTGTTTTTTTGAGGGGAACTCCAACAACAATAGTGAATATTGTGTTGAAATATGGAATGTAATCAAGGTAAAGAGAAAATGAAGTGAAATTTATCAGCTACGCAAAGCGGGGGTGGAGGGTGGGGAGGTGGGAAGTATACTGGGGTTTTTGGTGGTGGAATATGGGCACTGGTGAAGGGACGGGCGTTTGAGCAGTGTATAACCGAGATAAGCCTGGAAACTGTAACTTTCCACATGGTGATTTAATAAAAAAAACAAAACAAAACAAAAAAACAGATTGACAAAGTTGGGATTGTGCTGAAACCAAGTTTGGTAAAAGTTAACATCAGGAATTTTGTTAAGTAGTATCTTAGTTCTTATTCTGCTGAACAAAGAGAGTGGAGGAAGCATGCAAATGAAGTAAGGGCATCATAATTAAGCATCTGCTTTTGAATCTGTAGCGTCTTATACTCCTCCAGTATCATTTTTCTTTTATGCTTTCTTAAGAATTTTATCTCTAACTTACCTTTATATGTGAGAAAATTCATTCTACAGTGATGAATATAAAAGTGATGTATTTTTATGTTCTTTGACCTGCAGTACATTTTAATATCTTCTTCATAGAGTGGTCTTTGTTATTTTGATCAGTGTATCACAACAGAGCTGAAGATGAACAATAGATATTTTTCCTTCAGAGACTCATTATAGTTGGCCCTGGAGAGCAATGATATGAGTGCAGACATGGTATAATATTAAAATATTGTAAAAGATGGTTTGTTGTATTTAGGTCATAGCACACAGAAAATTTGGATGGTATAATTAAATACAAGTGATCTGACACTCATTTTACTTGATGCTAAATATAATCATATATAATAAATTCAAAGTTTTTTCCCCTAAAGAACAACTTAATTATTTACAAAGCTTTTAAAAAATCCAAGTCATGACCCATATGATTGCACAGCTTAATAAGCTATTTTTGAAAGAATGTGTCTTACATGTAAGAAATATTTATCTACTCTTTGTTAAAATCACTGCAAAACCATTGTTCTTTAGCTTATGTGGGGTAATGGTCAAAACAGTTTATGATAAACATCAGGGATTAATAGAAGGATCTTTCAGTTCTAGAAAACCTGCTTGTAGGAGCATTTTGTAACCGAAAAACTATTCCCCAGACAGAAAATCAGGTGCCTTAAAGAAGAGGAATTTTTGTCAACTAGGAACTTTATCTGTTATGTATTGATGTCACAAAGATAATAATAATAATAATATTTTTAATATATATTTTTCATTCTCTTCTATATATAAGAGAAATATAAGAAATATATATTTCTTATATGTATAAGAAATACATGTATAATAATAATAATTATTATTTATTTTGGTTTTGGGCCACATCCAGTGGTGCTCAGGACTTAATCCTGACTATTCAAGGTTTGCCTCCGGCAGTGCTTGGAGGACCATATCCAGGTCTACTGCATGCGAGGCAAGTGCCCTACCCACTGTACTATAGCTCGCGCCCCTACAGAGATTTTTTTTGCAATGATGTTCCATATATTCTGATATGTAAAGCACTGTCCTTTGATCTTTTACATAAAAGTAAAGTTTCACAGAATCTTGGTGCCACTATGAGAAAGACGTTTATCTTTTCTTCAATACAAATGAAAAGTTGGAGAAGATTTTTTTATACAGCAGAGATCTTACAATGTTTAAATTACGTCCAACGCACTTTTGGTTTTAATATATATTTTAATATATATGATTTAGATGTTAAATTATATGTTATATATTTTTATATCTTATAAAATATAAAAATGAATTTTGGAACTCAAGCCTTATTCTTTTTCCATTTGTTTCATTTTTTAAATAAATGGATCCGCCATTCCGGTGGGGAACAGAAGATGGCACTCTTCCCTCTACCTTGTGATATTTCCTACTTGAGTGTTTATTTTAATTCTTCTCTGCGAAATTCAGAGCAGTACTCAGTTGGCAAGTTGATTGTTTCTTTGTGGTTAATGTCCATTTCTTCACTTATCAAAAGACAAGGACACATTCCATGAAGAGTAATATTGAATGTGAGGCACCAACTGTCATTGGCAATTCAATAGTAAACAGTGCTTAGAGTTAGACAAGGTCCATTGCAGTTTGCTTGCCTGGTGAGCGACTTCTCCCTTGAACTGTTCCTCCTCATTCTGGTTTAGCGGCAAGGATAATGAAAAAAAAAATTCTTTTGGATGTATGAGAACACTTGGGCTGGAGTGATAGCATAGCGGGTAGGGTATTTGCCTTGCACATGGCCGACCCAGTTGATTCCTCCACCCCTCTCAGAGAGCCTGGCAAGCTACCGAGGGTATCCCACCCACACAGCAGAGCCTGGTAAGCTACCCGTGGCATATTCGATATGCCCAAAGCAGTAACAACAAGTTGCACAACAGAGACGTTACTTGTGCGGGCTCAAGCAAATTGATGAACAATGGGACCAAAGTGCTACGACAGTGCTATAATACTTGATTTCCCAAGACTAGCTTCATGTGTTCTAAAACTGACGGTTGATTTAATAAACAAGAAGTGATGTGATTTCACCTTTCAGCCAATTCTCAGCCTCAAATTAATCTCCTTTTAAAATCCTGATCATGGGATATATTTTTTTCAGATTTTCAATTTCTGCTAATAGAGGGCACTGTTACTGTCTTTGGCATATCGAATACGCCACGGGTAGCTTGCCAGGCTTTGCCGTAACAAGTCTCAGAATGGAGACATGACTGGTGCTCGTTTGAGCAAATCTATGAACAATAGGATGACAGTGAGACAGTGCTAATAGAGGGTAAAATTTAGATTACCTCATAAATGAAAATGATCCATTTATTACTTTATTTTATATTTGTTTTTTTCCCTCAAAGTAATAGCATCATTACTTTGAAATAGCATAATTACAAAGAAATCAGTAATGGCATCATCAAGTGAACAAGTGCTGGCTAAATGACAAATTTTAGTTAGAACTAAGTATATATTAGTTGCAAGTGGGAATAGGAGAAAGATTATTATATGTAAGTAACATATATTGTTATATAAATTAATTATATATAAAATATAAATATATTTTATTTCCAATTTAATATAATTAATTAAATTGATATAATTTGATTTAATATCTAAATTATATATTAAAATTAAATATATCCAGCAGTGCTAACTGCTTATTCCTGGCTCTGTACTCAGAAATCACTCCTGGTGAGGCTCAGAGAAGAACATGGGGTTCTAGGGATGCAACTTGGTTTGGCCTCATGCAAGGCAAGTGCCCTATCCTTGTACAATTACTCTGTCCCTCTGAAATGATATTTTTTTTCTCTTTTTGGGTCACATTCAGCAATGCACAGTGGTTACTCCTGGCTCTGCACTCAGGAATTAACCTTGGTGGTGCTCGGGGGACCATATGGGATGCTAGGATTCAAACTCAGGTCAGCTGCGTGCAAGGCAAATGCCCTACCCGCTGTGCTATCGCTTCAGCCCCATAAAATAATAAGTTTTTTGAGGGTCATCTTTATGCATATAAAATAGGCATAGCATATTTTTCCTATCTTTAACAGCATTTCATATTTCATTTATTTCCTTTAATGATTTTCATTATTTTTATATTGACATTAAACTAGAATGCTTAAATTATAAGTACCACCATGTCTTGTTCTTAATGTACAACAGATTTTCAGACTTTTTTTTTTTTTGCTATTTGGGTCACACCTGGCGATGATTAGGGGGTTACTCCTGACTCATGTACTCAGGAATTACCTCTGGCAGTGCTCGGGGAACCATATGCGATGCTAGGAATCAAACTCGGGTTGGCTGTGTGCAAGGCAAATGCCCTACCCACTGTGCTATCGCTTCAGCCCCATATATGTTTTGTAGCTTATTTAACACTAGAATCAGATGACTAGGTTCTTTTTGAATATTCTGCCTGGCATCAGCATAGACTCTGAGACCAAGTTCTGATCAACTCAAATGAAATATTGCCCAGAGCTAAAGATCATTAGGAAAGTGTGTGACTTAGAGAGGTGAGTAGCTGTCTAATTCGTTTCTACCTTTCATGTCTCAGGAAGTTTTTGGTTTTGCTGTTTCAATCATAGTACCCTTAGTAGCAATCTCAAGTACCAATTGAGATTTAAGTCTTACACCTTTGTGCATCTGTTAAAGAAGCAAATGAGAAGAGAGTGTTTATTCTTTGATAGGAAGGAGAAAAGAAAGCTGTGAAATTTGTTCTGGGTGGTGAGATACTAGATTGACACATGAAGATATTATCTTCGGGTATCTACTGAAAAACTCATGGTTTGTGAGAGAGAAAAAAGCAGCCAAGTGTGGCTCTAATAACCATACCCACAGAGAGTTGGAGTTGCTTGGATATTGTGATAATCATCTTTATCCTATCTCCACCTGTGGCACTGAGAAGCTATAGAAAGAAGCACTCACAGAAGTTAACTGTTACCATGACTCTGCTCTCCCGACCCCTTTCACAAGCCAGTCCTGTGGGATAACAGCAGTATTGCTGCATCTCTAAACCAGCAATTTGAGAACTACATGATTCAGCAGACACATGAGACTTACTGCCTTGTCGATTTCTTGGGCATCTATACAGTGAAACAGCTCTTTTGCAATTAGAAATGCCTCTGACTTATTTTGTGGACTTGCTGAAAACAATAGATCTAGGCTGAATTGCTATTGAGTTGTGCTTTGTATGGGTACAGCATCAGCAACCAGGAATAGGGTCACAAAACCTAGGACAACTTCCTAGCATAAACACCGAATTTGTTTTTCTAATCTTAATTTGATTCTTTTTTTTCCTTTTTGGGTCACACCTGGTAATGCACAGAGGTTACTCCTAGCTCTGCACTCAGGAATTGTCCCTGGAAGTACTCAGGGGACCATACAGGATGCTGGGAATCGAACCTAGATCGACCGCATGCAAGGCAAATGCCCTACCCACTGTGCTATTGCTCTAGTCCCTCAGTTTAATTCTTGCTTTGGACCACACCCTTCAGTGCTCAGAGGTTGCACCGGGATTGGTGCTTAGTGACCTCTGGTAGTGCTCAGGGGATGATGTGTGTGGTACTGGGAGTTGAACCCAGGACTCTTGCCTGGCTCTTAGCTGATTGCCCCTAAATACTGAATTATCAACAAAAGGGCAGTTTCTTCTTTTTAAGGATAGAGATTAACATTTAACTTTTCTCTAGATCAAGAGGAACAATTGGGGATTTTATGTAAGTACAGAGTCTCTTGCTCCCACACCTGGCTGTCTTCACTGGGCCCCTCGGAGGGGGTAGATTGAGTTTCCCTCCCCGTCCTGAGCAGAGCCCTGGTAGCTGGAAGACCTCCGGAACCCAGCTACAGCCATGCTCAAGGTCACTCTCCACACACTCCGACGAGCCTCACACATGAAGGAAATGGCAGAGGAACCCAGGTGTGCGGGACCAAGGGCTAAGTTCTCCAAGCCTGCTTGGATCGAGACTGGGCTTCCTCCACCCAGATCCTGCATTTTCCAGTAGCTTGGCAGCCACCCCCACAAACTGATCCTGGCTTTGTGTAATCCCATCAATGGCCAGCATCCAGAGACTATAAAGCAAAGCCTCTTATAGCCTAGTTCTCCCTCTTGGTGAACCTGTCAAGGTACTGTGAGCATCCTGCCTGCACAGCAGAGCCTGGCAAGCTCTTCATGGCATATTTGATATACCAAATACAGTAACAATTATGGGTCTCATTCTCCTTACCCTGAAAGAGCCCCAAATGCAGCACTGCTGAGAAGAATGAGTAAAGGACGAGTAAGGGAGGCTGCTGAAATCTCAGGGCTTGGATGAATGGAGTCGTTACTGGTGCCTGCTCAAGCAAATTGATGATCAACAGGATAACAGTGATACTACTATAATAATTTATGATGAAACCACTTCAACTAAAAATATTCTTAGTAGAATGTTAAAAATAGGTAGTAGACCTAATTTATTCCATATAGTTTTCTTATTGTCAGAGAATCCAAACAACTTATGCCATGTGAACATTACTTTTAAATATGTAAGTGATCATGATCATGAAATCCTGCTAATCATCGATTTCTCAAGCGGGCTCAGTAACCTCTCATTTCGTCCTTTCTCTGAGATCTTAGAAGTCTATCTTGACTTGGCCCTCCTAAAAATGTTGCACTGGGGGCTCTTCAGGCTCAGGGGATTGAGATCCAGCTTGTTACTGGATTTAGCATATGAATACACCATGGGAAGCTTGCAAGGCTGTCCCATGTGGGCAGGAAACTCTCAGAAGCTTGCCAGTTCCTCCCAGAGGGAGAAGTAGGCTACAAGATATTGGCTGCACACTTCTTAGAGCTTGCTTTTAAGTCTCTCTCTGGATGTTGGCCGTTGATGGGATTACACACACCTGAGTTCCTCTGCTGGTACCTTCATGTGTGAGGCCTGTCCGAACGTGTGGAGAGGGGCCTCGGGCATGGCTGTAGCTAGGTTCTGGTGGTCTTCGGCCACTGGGAGCTCTGCTCAGGGTGGGGAGGGAAGCTGGAGTTCATCCCCTCCGAGGGGCCCCAGGGAAGACAGCCAGGCGTGCGGGCAAGAGACTCTCTGCATCACTCTCTTCTGAGAGCTTGCTTTTAAGTCTTTACATCTTAAAAAACGTAAGCAGCGATCTAAAATATTTGGTTTTCAGATGTACTGCACTGTAGCACTGCAGCACTGTTGTCCCATTGTTCATTGATTTGCTCAAGCGGGCACTAGTAATGTCTCCATTGTGAGCCTTTTTGTTGCTGTTTTTGGTATATTGAATATGCCACGGGGAGCTTGCCAGGCTCTGCTGTGCGGGCGGGATACTCTCAGTAGCTTGCCAGACTCTCTGAGAGAAACAGAGGAATTGAATCCTGTTGGCACTAAAATTCCTTCAGCTCATCTGATTGAATTATATATAATAACATATTGTAAGAATTGTAGCTGATCAAACAGGTTTAATTTTGATTTGGTTGATCTACTTGCACTACTAAAGACAAAATTACTGGGGAAAAACATAAAGGCAGTTTCTCAATATTCAAGTGGCATTTATTTAAACTGTTATGGAAATGTCAAAAGTTCCACTAGCGACAAGGAATCATTATAGCAGATAGCTCTGGATGTTTTACAATTCTGTGCTTGGGTAAGAATTTGTCTCGTTTAATAAGTTAATTCACTCAGGAAAGTACTGTTTACTAAAAAAGAAAACGACACAAGCATAGTTAAGGGATAAATTTTGTCTTTCGTTGCAGAGGTTCTGTGTTGACTCCCCAGTCAGTCCCAAGTCTTTGAGACTTTGTCTTCTGTGTAATTTTCAGAAAATATTTCCAATAGATGAGCTAAGGGCCTCCTCCAAGAGTTGAAAGAGCTGTTAACCCAGAAGGAAACCAGGACACTCAATTGGGCAGACCCATTCTTCCACCTCCCTGCACAGTTGCTAATCTTCCAGCAGAAAATCATCAGGGCATTGGGATGCTTTTAAACTGATAGATAACTCGTTAGAATTCAGTCATTTATAGTTGGCTAAATAGTCTACTTCTTATGTCTTATAATTTATCAAAATACTACTTTTTATTGGAAAATGGTGATTAATTTGATCTTAATTTATATTTAGTATTTTTCAAAATATATCTTAGAATAACATTAAGATTTGGTTAAAATTTTAAGATTCTGATGTAAGGCTAACATAAGCTCTAATAGTAAATACTTTATTTAGGGTAGCAATTTACCGATTTTACTAAAACTATTTACAATAGTTTTTCACTTGTTAACTGAAAACTTATTAGCCATCATTTGCAAAAAATATAACACTACTAGACTGCATCTAGTTGGCAATAACTATTATCACCTTTTCCTTTTCCTCTTTTTTTTAAGACCTTTGGAATTGAGATATATTGTCTAAGTGGTAACTTGTTATGGTATAATTGCCAGTGTAGAGTTGCATACAATGACAGTGAATCATAAAATTTATATTTAAAGCCATGAAATAAACAATTTCTGCATTACCCTGAAAAGAAAAAGCATGTAGGAAAAAATTCATAAAATAAAAGGGGCAAATCACGTATATGACCAAGAATCATAATTCAAAGATTCACAGTTCAGTGAAAGAACATAAAGTTACTTTCATTCTCTTGTTTGCTTATTTGGGTCACCCTGGTGATACTAAGGGATTATTCCTGACTTTGTGCTCAGGGATGACTCTTGGCAGTGCTCAGGAGACCACTTGTGGAGCTAGGGATTGAACTGGAGTAGACAATGTGCAAAGGCAAGCACCGCAACTATTTCTGGCCTATTACTTTTGTTCTTAAAGTGACAATTTGTTTCCTCTGTGCATTAAATTAGAAAGGTAATGAATAATAAAATGGTATAATTTTCATCATCATCATCATCATCCAGTTGATTGTTGAATTTCTTGAGCGGTCTCAGTAACGTCTCCATTCATCCTAGCCCTAAGATTTTAGCAGCCTCTCTTTACTCGTCCTTCCCAACGATGCTGCATTGGAGGGTCTTCAGGATCAGGTGAATGAGACCCATAATTGTTACTGGTTTGGGCATATGAATACACCACAGGGAGCTTGCCAGGATCTCCCATGCGGGCAGGAAAATCTCGATAGCTTGCCAGGTTCTCTGAGAGGGAGAACTAGGCTATAAGTTGTCGTGCGGCCACTTCCAGGAGCTTGGTTTTATAGAGTCTGGATGTTGGCCATTGATGAGATTATATAGGCCATGGGCAGTTTGTGAGTGTGGCTGCCAAGCTACTGGAAAATGGAGAATCTGAGCGGGCGAGGCCCAGTCTCGATCCGAACAGGCTTGGAGATCTCAGCCCTGGGACCCGCACACCTGGGTTCCTCTGCTAGTTCCTTCATGCATGAGTCTTGTCTGAAAGTGTGGAGATGGGCCTTGAGCATGGCCATGGCTGGGTTCCGGAGGTCTTCAGCTGCCAGGACTCTGCTCGGGGCAGGAAGGGAAACTCAACACACCCCCTCAAAAGTAGAATTTTATTATTATGAAATTGACACTTTAAAATTGATATATAAAATTGATATCATAAAAATTGAAACAATTTCTGATTTTTAGCTTAGTTTATATAATGGAAAAGAACGAAACAGGAGCCAGTGAAACATGCCATCTGGGTAAGGGGTGTTCAGTTGCTAGTCTGTTGACTCGTACTGCTTCACAAATGTAGAAAAATTAAGACTCAGAGGCCTGAAAGGTCCTACAGCAGGTATAGCCTTGACTTGCATGTGGCCAACCCAGGTTCAATCCCCAGCACCCTATATGGTCCCCTTAATCCTGTCAGGTATGATCCTAAGCTTGGGACCAGAAGTACCACTGGGTGTGGCCTCAAAACAAAAACAAGCAAAACACAACAACAAGAACAATGTAAAACCTTGGGCCATCTATTCTACAAATAATAAAAATTTTATTTACTTATTTTTGGATGTAATTATATACACATATGCACATATATTTTGTTTGGGTTCGATTAGTTGAGTCATTGATAATCTTTATCGCTGTTATTTTATCAAATCTTTGATGAAATTTAATACTATAGATTGTGTCAAAAATATAATGTAAGACATAGAGAAGATCCTAAAGACTAGAATTTATCCAAATTCTAGTTGATTTAAAAAAAGACATTCCAGGCCGCCGTCTGCGTCCCCGAGTTCCTGAAGCCGCCCCCGGCGCGCCCCGTGCACAACGTCTCCCGAACTGGCTCTGTAACTGCGCCCGACGTCCATCAGGTACCAAGACCATTCCTCGCCACGCCCTCCCGTTCCCCCCCTCTAACAGGAAGACAGTGGGGGCGTAGCCTGTGTCTTAGTGGGCGTGGTCTCAAAGTGGGCGTGGCCACCTGTCAGAGCGGCAGCTGATAACGCGGCCGCAGATATTCTTTGTTACCTCACCTCAATCGGTACTGTGTATTTCTTTAAAAATTCATATTTGCGATCTCAAACACTTATGCAAAATATCCATTAGCTTAGTTTGACACTACAAAAGTTGTCAGTGAATAAGCAAAGTTTAGCACAATCAGAGCCCTTTCTTTCCAGAAGAAGGAACAGGAATAAATAACTACAAAGTTCCAACTCTATACTTCCTTAACAATATGAAGAAGCAGCGAAAATCTACCCCCCCCCCCCCCGGAGAGAGGGAGAAGAAAAGACACCAGAAACATCAACAGGGGCTACTTACATCTACGACCTCTCAGATAAACAATTCAGAGAGGAAATCTGGAGAAGAATGACCTACGTCAAGCAAACATGGAACAGACATCCAACAAATTAAGGGAGGAGATGAATGAAGCACTGGAATGGTCTACCAAGAAAACCCAGGAAGAAATGAGAGCAGAAATTTCAAACCTACGAACAGAAGTCACACAAATAAAGGAATCAGTAGATGAATTAAAAATCTCAGTAGATGCCCTCAACAGTAGAATGACTACAGCCGAAGACAGAATCAGCGACATGGAAGATGAGCTGCAGAAAGCGTATAGACAACAACAAATCATGGCCAAAGACCTCAAAATGGCTATAGAGCAAATCAGAGCCCTGGGGGATGACTTCAAGAGGAACAACATAAGAATCATTGGAGTACCAGAACCACAGGGAAGTAACCCTAATGAAAAAAACACAGTCAAAACATCATTGCTAAAAAATTCCCAGAACTGGAGAAGGCAGGCATCTAGATACAAGGAGTCTGAAGAGTACCAGCATAAAGAGACCCAAATAAAAAGACTCCAAGGCATATCATAGTCAGAATGATGGATGCTATGGATAGAGACACAATTCTGCAAGCAGCAAGGTCAAAGATGGATATCACCTACAAAGGAGCACCCCTCAGATTTACAGCAGACCTGTCAGAGGAAACCCTCCGAGCCCGAAGACAATGGTGGGGCATAGTGAAAAAACTCAATGAAATGAATGCCTCATCAAGAATACTTTATCTGGCTAAACTCTCACTCAAACTCGAAGGAACCATACACTATTTTTTGGATAAACAACAGCTCAGGAACTTCATAGACTCAAAACCAATCTTGAAAGAAGGTCTAAAGGGGCTACTGTAAGACAAGGAGGATCCCCATAAGAACAACAAATCCCAAAGAAAGATGATACAAAACCCCATCACAATAATCTATCTCAATGTCAATGGCCTAAATGCACCTATCAAGAGACACAGAGTGGCAAAATGGATCCGGAAATTAAACCCAACATTCTGTTGCCTTCAAGAAACACACCTGAACAAACAGAGTAAACGTAGACTCAAACTCAAAGGATCGAGAACAATCCTGCAAGCAAACAACCCCCTTAAAAAAGCTGGAGTGGCCATCCTGGTATCCGACCACATAGATTTCAGGATGAAAAAGATCAAAAGGGACAGCGAGGGTCATTTTCTGTATATCAAGGGATATGTACAACAGGGAGAAATCATACGCTTAAAAGAATATGTTCCTAATGAACGACCGGCTAAATATTTAAAACAACTCAAAACAGACTTCAAAGAAGACATCACTAACAGCACAATAGTAGCTGGAGACTTCAATACAGCCTTATCGCCTCTAGATAGATCGACAAGAACAAAACTCAACAAGGAAACACTGACTCTGAAAGAAGAAATTGAAGAGAGAGGACTAATAGACCTATACAGGGCTTTACACCCCAAAAAGAAAGAATACACATTCTTTTCCAGGGCACACGGAACTTTTTCTGAAATAGACCATGTACTGGGCCCCAGAACATACCTCAATAGAATAGGAAAAATAGAAATTGTATCAACCATCTTTTCAGACCACGATGCGCTGAAGATAGAAGCTAACCACTCACAAATACGGAAAATCAAATAAAAAACCTGGAAATTAAACAATTCAATGTTGAACAATGAGTGGGTCAGGAAGGAAATCAAGGAAGAAATCAAAACATACTTAGAAACAAATGAGAATGAAGACACGAGCTACCAAAACCTAAGGGATGCAGCTAAAGCCATGTTAAGGGGAAAATTTATAGCTCTCCAAGCATTCCTCAGGAAGGAAGAAAGGGCCCACATAGACAGCTTGACTTCACGACTCAAGACCTTAGAAAAGGACCAGAAAAAGGAACCCAAACCAGACCGAAGCAAAGAAATAATAAAAATTAGAGCAGAAATTAATGACATCGAAATAAAAAAAAACAATCCGAAAGATCAATGAAACAAAGAGCTGGTTCTTCGAGAAAATAAATAAGAATGAAAAACCGCTAGCAAGACTCACAAAGAAAGAGAGAGAACTCTAATAAATCGAATCAAAAATGAAAAGGGGGACATCATAACAGAAACCAGTGAGATTCAAAAGATCATTAGAGACTACTTTGAAGGTCTATACGCCACAAAAAAGGAGAACCTAAAAGAAATGGATGGATTCCTGATTCTTACAATCTCCCAAGACTGAAGAAAGAAGACCTGGAATACCTGAATAGACCCATCAATGTTAAGGAAATTGAAACTGTAATCAAAAACCTCCCCAAAAACAAAAGCCCAGGCCCAAATGGTTTCACTGGCGAATTCTTCCAAACATTTAAAGAAGACCTGTTGCCTGTTTTCCTCAAACTTTTCCTGGAAATTGAAAGAACAGGAACTCTCCCAAACATTTTCTATGAAGCACACATCTCCCTAATACCAAAAGCAAACAAAGACACCACTAAGAAAGAAAATTACAGACCAAGATCCCTGATGAACACTGATGTGAAGATCCTCAACAAAATACTAGCAAATAGGATCCAACAACTCATCAAAAAGATCATACATCACGGCCAAGTGGGATTCATCCGGGGATGCAAGGATGGTTTAACATTCAGAAATCAATCAACATAATCCAGCATATCAACAAAAGTAAAGATAAAAACCATATGATCATATCAATAGATGCAGAGGAAGCATTTGACAAGATCCAACATCCTTTCATGATGAAAACCCTCGCCAAAATGGGGTTTGGATTAACTTTCCTCAAGATAGTCAAAGCCATCTATCACAAGCCTACGGCAAGCATTATCCTCAACGGGGAAAAACTAAGGGCCTTTCCTCTGAGATCAGGCACAAGACAAGGATGCCCACTCTCACCACTCCTCTTCAATATAGTACTGGAAGTACTTGCGATAACTATTAGACAAGAAAAAGAGATTAAGGGCATCCAGATCGGAAAGGAAGAAATCAAACTCTCACTATTTGCAGAGGATATGATACTACATCTAGAGAAACCTAAAGCCTCTACTAAGAAACTCTTACAAACAGTAGACTTATACAGTAAAGTTGCAGGCTACAAAATCAATACCCAAAAATCCATGGCCTTCATATATGCAAACAATGAGGCAGAGGAAAGGGTCATGAAAAAATCAATCCCATTCACAATTGTGCCCCAGAAAATCAAGTACCTCAGAATCAGCTTAACCAAGGAAGTAAAAGACCTCTACAAAGAAAACTACAAAACGCTACTCCCTGAAATCAAAGAGGACATGAGGAAATGGAAATATATACCCTGCTCGTGGATAGGGGAGAATCAATGTTGTCAAAATGGCAATTCTCCCCAAAGCATTATACAGATTCAATGCGATCCCTATATGGATCCCCATGACATTCTTCAAAGAAATGGATCAAGCAATCCTAAAATTCATATGGAACAACAAACGTCCAAGGATAGCTAAAACAATTCTTGGGAAAAAGACGATGGGAGACATCACCCTCCCCAACCTCAAACTTTATTACAAAGCAGTAATAATTAAAACAGCATGGTACTGGAACAAAGGCAGAGCCGAAGACCAATGGAACAGGGTGGAATATCCCTACACACAACCCCAAATGTATGATCATCTAATCTTTGATAAGGGAGCAAGAGATGTGAAGTGGAGCAAGGAAAGCCTCTTTAACAAATGGTGCTGGCACAACTGGACAACCACATGCAAAAAAATGGGTTTAGACCTTGACCTGACACCATGCACAAAAATCAGATCAAAATGAATTAAAGACCTCAATATTATACCACAAACCATAAGGTACATTGAAGACAAGGTCGGCAAAACACTCCACGATATTGAAGATAAAGGTATCTTCAAAGATGACACAAAACTAAGCAATCTAGTAAAAACAGAGATCAACAAATGGGACTACATTAAACTAAAAGGCACCGCAAAAGACACATGACCATAATACAAAGACTATCCACAGAATGGGAAAGGATATTTACACATTACCCATCAGATAAGGGGTTGATATCAATGGTATATAAAGCACTGGTTGAACTCTACAAGAAGAATACATCCAACCCCGTCAAATATTGGGGCGAAGAAATGAACAGAAACTTTACCAAGGAAGAAATACGAATGGCCAAAAGGCACATGAAAATGTGCTTTACATCACTAATCATCAGGGAGATGCAGATCAAAACAACCATGTGATACCACCTCACACCACAGAGACTAGCACACATCCAAATGAACAAAAGCAACCACTGTTGGAGAGGATGTGGGGAGAAAGGGACCCTTCTACACTGTTGGTGGGAATGCCGACTGGTTCAGCCATTTTGGAAAACAATATGGACGATTCTCAAAAAATTAGATATTGAGCTCCCATTTGACCCAGATATTGCACTGCTGGGAATATATCCCAGAGAGGCAAAAAAGTATAATAGAAACGGCATCTGCACATGTATGTTCAGTGCAGCACTGTTTACAATATCCAGAATCTGGAAAAAACCCGAATGCCCTAGAACGGATGACTGGTTGAGGAAACTTTGGTACATCTATACAATGAAATACTATGCAGCTGTTAGAAAAAAGGAGGTCATGAATTTTGTATTTAAGTGTATCGGCATGAAAAGTTTCATGCTGAGTGAAATGAGTCAGAAAGAGAGAGACAGACATAGAAAGATTGCACTCATCTATGGTGTATAGAATAACAGATTGGAAGACTAACATCCAAGATTTGTAGAAATAAATACCAGGAGGTTGACTCCATGTCTTGAATGCTGGCCTTACATTCTGGGGAAAGGCCAACTCAGAGAAGGGATCACCAGCTATAATGTAATCGAAGGTCATGCGTGGGAAGGGAGTTGCGGGCTGAATGAGGGCTAGAGACTGAGCACAGTGGCCACTCAACCCCTTAATTGCAAACCACAACAGCTAAATAGAGAGAGAGAACAGAAGGGAATTCCCTGCCACAGTGGCAGGGTGTGGTGGGGGGAGATGGGATTGGGGAGGGTGGGAGGGATGCTGGGTTTACTGGTGGTGGAGAATGGGCACTGGTGAAGGGATGGGTTCTCAAACTTTGTATGATGGAAACATGAGCACGAAAATGTATAAATCTCTAACTGTACCCTAACGGTGATTCACTAATTAAAAATAAATAAATTTAAAAAAATGCATTCCAGATGGAAAAAATGGCACGAAAAAGTGTTAGGAGTACTTAGGGGAATAAAGATCTAGTGTCTTTAGGAAATGATTTTGTGGACTAGAGATTGTGGTACAGGGCAATTCTGGCTCCAGTCCTGGCACTGGATTTGGTCTCCTGAGTGCAGTTTGGAGTTCTCCCTTAGCACAAAACCAGGACTAACCCCTGAGTCCCGTCAGGTATGACTAAACACCATGCCACCTGCCAACAACCAACCAAGGATGTCTCTACATAGTTCAAGATAAACACCGGACACTGTACTGATGAAATTAGCTATGAGTATTTTGAAAAACTTATTTTTGAATGCAAGTATGTGTGGTATGACTGGATTTAACTGCTTTGTAGAAAACAGAAGCTCCCAGGAACCTGTCTAGTACAAAATGCTTAAGGAAAATACATTTCCTGCAGTGCCAAAAACTTTTTTCTTGCCTACAGTAAGTATTCCTGTAGCTATTATTCTACTTTTAAAAATCTACATCCAGCTCTCAAAAGACAATTTTCTTTTGACTCTGCAACACTGCTTTATATATTCCTAGCTTTTTTTCTTAAGACTTATTAATGGTTATTTTGAGGATTAGCACATAGATTTTAAATATGTGTACAGATGTTGACATAGAGAATTTTCTTTTTTAAAAATGAGATAACATGGTTTGTGAAGTAGATGGTTTGGTTTAGGGGTACAATGCTACCAAATTGTATCTACCAATGTAGTGCTAATTTGCATATTATTGTCTTTATGTTCCTACCCATTCCTAACCCACACTTATTGGCCTCAGTTCTGTGGGTTCTTCTTCAGACTTAGTTTTCATTGAACACTCCTTATTCCTGTACTTTGTTTCTTTATATCTCACATGTGTGTGAGATTAGTCAATATTTATCTTTCTTCTTTCAAGTTCTTTTGCTTGTCGTGTCCTTGTTGTAGCGAAATGCAAGATTTCACATCTATGGGTCAATATATTTTATTTATTTATGCATCAGAGCCTGGCAAGATAATGAGAGTATTCCACCCTCACGGCAGAGCCTGGCAAGCTACCTGTGGTGTATTCGATATGCCAAAAAACAATAAGAAGTCTCACAATGGAGATGTCATTGGTGCCCGCTTGAGCAAATCGATGAGCAATGGAATGACAGTGATACAGTAATTTATGCATCAGTTTGGCTGGAGCGATAGCACAGCTGTTGGGGTATTTGCCTTGCATGCCACTGACCCAGATTCAATTCCTCTGTCCCTCTCGGAGAACCTGGCAAGCTACCGAGAGTATCCCACCCACACGGCAGAGCCTGGCAAACTACTTGTGGTGTATTCGATATGCCAAAAACAGTAACAGTAAGTCTCACAATGGAGACGTTACTGGTGCCCGCTTGAGCAAATCGATGAGCAATGGGATGACAGTGATACAGTGATACAGTGATGAATCGGCTGGTGCTCAGGTTATTTTAAGATGTTGTCTGTTGTATGGTGAGCTGCAGTGATCATGGATATGTATAATATATTTTAAATTAGTGAGTTTTCCTTTGTTACTGTTTTTTGGATAGATAACATAGAGTTCTTACATCATATGGTAGTTCAATATTTTAATGCATTAAAAGTCACCATAATGTTTTCTATAAAAACAAAAACCCATTTATGACTCCACCAATAGTAAAATTTCTCTACATCCCTACCTAAGATGGATGGTTTCAAACCTTTTGGTATTGTGCTTTCTAAGTAATAGGAAATGGTGTCATCTCATTTTTATTTGCATTTTATTCATAGTCAGAGATAATTCTTGCTTTTTCATCTGCCTCCTAGCCATCTGTAACATATGGCTCTTGATATACATATAAGAAAAATCTAAAAAAAATTCTGTGATTCCACCCCTGGTACGACTTGTAACCCTTTTCTGTTCCAAACATAGTTACAGTGATCTTCCAGCTTAAAATTTGGAGACATTTTCCTGAACTGGTAATCACGTAATGTATCTTCGTATACAATTAAAAAATCTTTCACAGCACATTAACAAAGTCAGAAAACTGGTCCTCATGACAAATAATGTTATACTCAGAGTGCTGGAATTCTGACGGGGAGAACTAGATCTAAGTAGGGGTTTCTGGAAGAAATAATTCTAAAAATACAGTTTGGGTGAAGTTTTAAATTCCAAGATATTAGAAATGCATAACTGTGACTCCATATTGCGATTTAATGTGCTCTAAGAACAGGCTATAGAATCTACCCACCCATCTGTTGAATGTGAAGCTCGCATCCGAGACAAACCTTCCAGTATTAATATAATGCCATTCTTATTTCTGCAAGAAAAATTTAACAACCAGCCAGTGATTATCCTCTTTTAATGAAAAAGAAAATCAACCTTACAATGAATAAGAACAAGGTGGGGTTCTCTCCTTTGGCAGTGCTAGTTCAATTCAAATCCTTGGATTGAAGTTGTAGTTAATAAGGTCTTCCTCTTGAGAAAAGAGGCAGATTGCTGATGAGAAGAGATGAAATTGGAAGCTAAACTCGGCTTCTATCCTCATGGATCAGAGCTAGACTCTGATACAAATAATTTTTGTTTGATTAACCACTTTGGCTTGCTTTCCCTCTTCGCTCTTCACTTTGACCAGTGCTTACTTATTTCATCTGCAGATTTGTCATTTTCTGGATAGATGAACAACTTATAATTATGGATAGATGGACAATCATATTTTGGGGAACAGATTTAACCAACAACCGCCATGAGTTTCTCTCTTGTCCTTTTCTCCTTGCAGATCGGACCTAAATCTGGGGCATCATTTCACTGGGGCTGTGTGGCCACTGCATGTGTGAACTAGGAGAAGTTACATTTACATCTTCTCCTATCGCCTGAGCTGTAGGGCCCTTGATCTTTCAGCAAGACACTCCCTGAAATCACCCTCATCTATCTGCACTTAAACTCTATGTCACTGTATTGGTCTCCTTGTATTTGTGGCTTGTAACTCCCATTTTAAAGATGAGCAAATGGAGGCCTCTAAAATTAAGTTGACCTACTGTACTCAGCACCATGTGTAAAATACTGGTCCTACAAACAGATATCTGAATTACCTTGTAGCTTTTTTCCTTTTTCTTATTTCTTACTTTGAGGCCACAGCTTGGATGCTCAGGGCTTATTTCTGATTCTGTACTCAGAGATCACTCTTCCGGGAACCATATGGAAGAGCTGGGGATCAAATGCGGGTTTATTGCTTGCAAGGAAAGCACCCTATCTGCTGTATTATATCTTCAGTCCCTGTTTTACAATTTCTATGGGGGGGTCACATCCTGTGATGCTAAGGGGTAACTACTAGCTTTGCATTCAGGAGTCACTCTTAGAGGACTCGGGTGACCAAATGGGATGCTGGGGACCAAACCCGGGTCAGCTGTGTGCAATGCAAGCTGCTCTACCTGCTATACTATTGCTGTGGGCCCTACAATTTTTTAATAACGTGCATCACATGGCATTCACATTGCACCTGTTACGGTCTATTAAACATCTTGGGGAAGTACAGATTGAAGACTGACTGAAACCCTAGCAATCTGTCATTCACTCCTTCTCTTTATCTTCATTAACTATGGCCTCACACCAAGATCCAGAAAAGCATTAGATTAAAACGTTCAGTCTTACTCACTCTTGAGAAAAAAGAGAATTGTATCCATTCAGATAGTACTAGGTGCTACAGGAAAGCAAAGTGAACTGTAGCTCTCTCTATTTCATATATTAATCAACTCAGTAGAATTAATTGCTTAAAATTCTGTATGTGATTTATATCTTGCTCAATGACACACTTAATCGGAGCTCTGTTTCAGGTACAGGATCAATAAAAGTGAATCCTAGGAGCTGCAGTGATAGCACTGCGGGTAGGGCGTTTTCCTTGCACGTGGCCAACCTGGGTTTGATTCCCAGCATCCCATATGGTCCCCTGAGAATGGCCAGGGGTAATTCCTGAGTGCAGAGCCAGGAATGACCCTTGAGAATCTCTGGGTGTTACCCAAAAAGCAAAAAAAGAAAAAAAGTGAATCCTAAGACAGTTTAAACCTGGAAGACACAAAATAAGAATTTTTTTTTCTTTTATTGAATCACCATGTGGAAAGTTACAAAGGTTTCAGGTTTAAGTCTCAGTTATACAATGCTCAAACACCCATCCCTTCACCAGTGCACATATTCCACCACCAAGAATCACAGTATAGCTCCACCCCGCCCCCCCACATCCCCAGCCCCCCACTCCGCCTGTGTAACAACTGATAAATTTCACTTTACTTTCTCTTTACTTTGATTACATTTAATATTTCCACACACAAATTAAGAATTTTATGTCAACATGATTGATTTGGTAGACATCTATCTAGGAAATTTTGTTTTAAAAATTGTTATGATTATGGTATGCATATGTCTCTTATGCAAGTAAGATATATTATTTTGATATTAATGAGCAGAAACCCCCCAAAAAGACATGACAGCCCGAGAATACCCCGGTATCTAGTGACAGCCTTTTTCTATGTTACCAGCTTTGCTGGCATTATCACTTTATGCTAAATTATTGAATGGCAGAAAAACTATTTTACACAATTTCTGGAATTAAGTCGAATTTTGCACTCGAGAAATCCTACATTAATTTGATTCAGCAAAATTAGAAATTTCTTAAGTTGAAAGTGTGTGTATGAATGCTACATTTTTACTATAAAGATTTTATCTCCATTGCTTGATGTAGCTCTCTGATTGTATATAATAGTCCAAATTTATATTTTCCATAGAGTACTTGTTCTGGATAACTAAAGAGTGATCATCTCTTCCCCCTTGAGTTCTTTTTCACTTGTCCAATGTTTTTTATTTCCCCCCCACTTTTTAATATTTATTTATTTTATTGAATCTAGTGAGATACACAGTTACAATGTTGTTCATGATTGGGTTTCACTTATACAATGTCCCAACACCTTTCCCTTCACCAATGAACATATCCCAACAACAATGTCTCCAGTTTCCTTCTCCAGTCCCCTCCTGTCTCTATGGCAGGCATTTTTCTTCTCTCTCTCTCTCTCTCTCTCTCTCTCTCTCCCCCCCCTCTCTCTTTCTCTCCTTTTGAACTTGCCCAATGTTGAGATGTGCCCAAATTTGAATTGTAGTGGCTCATGTTGCTTTGTTACTTGGTAAAACATTCTGTTATGTGCATGGCTTTCCTTAACGAATTACTTTGGCTAAAAACATAGAATATGCTCATGAGGCAATCTCTGCTCTTGCTCAGGGCATGATACAATGCCAGGATTGGACACAAGTGTCCTGCATGCACGGTGTGCACTCAGCCTGTTTACATCTATCCAGTCCCTTTTTGTTTGTTTTCTTCTTTCCTTGTCTGCACCACTATGTAAGAGTTTTGCATCTTGCCCTTCTTACCTGCATTTTATTCTGGCTTTAGATAATTTCAATCATTATAATTATTATTATTATTTTTTCCTTTTTTTTATTGAGTCACCATGTGGAAAGTTACAAAGTTTTCAGATTTAAATCTCAGTTATACAATGCTCGAATACCCATCCCTTCACCAGTGCTCATATTCCACCACCAAGAATCCCAGTATAGCTCCACCCCGCCCCCTCACACCCTAACCCCCCCACGTCCTTAGCCCCCCCACCCTAAGACCCCCTGCCTGTGTAACTAATAAATTTCACTTTACTTTCACTTTGATTGCATACAATATTTCAACAAAACTCACTATTATTGTTTGGAGAGTCTCTCCCCTAAAGTCAGACCTGCTGAAAAGGAAGCATTAGATAATTTGTTTTCCATTGCTGAGGATGAAGAGGTATGAGGTCGAGTGACCACACTTAGTGGCCTCTCAGTTTTGGGATTCTGTAATTTAGTATTTTAGTAACTAAGTCCAGAGAGATATCTGCCAGAAGTTGCATCATTGCCAACTTGTACTTCTCAGTTACATTATATTCCACATATGAGTGCAATCTTTCTATGTCTGTCTCTTTCTTTTTGACTCATTTCACTCAACATGATACTTTCCATGTTGATCCATTTAAATGCAAATTTCATGACTTCATGTTTCCTGACAGCTACATAGTATTCCATTGTGTAGATGTACCAGAGTTTCTTTAACCAGTCATCTGTTTTGGGGCACTCTGTTTTTTTCCAGATTCTGGCTATTGTAAACAGTGCTGCAATGAACATAGAAATACATATGTCATCTCTACTATACTGTTTTGCCTCTCCGGGATATATTCCCAGGAGTGGTATTGCTGGGTCAAATGGAAGCTCAATTTCTAATTTTTTGAGAATCGTCCATATTGTTTTCCAAAAGTGCTGAACCAGTCGGCATTCCCACCAGCAGTGAAGAAGAGTCCCTTTCTCCCCGCATCCACGCCAACACCGGTTGCTTTTGTTTTTTGGGATGTGGGCCAGTCTCTGTGGTGTAATTATTTTTAACTTTCACTTATATACTATTTAAAAATTAAAATTTAGTTGAGACTAATGGATCCAATTGCTTGCTGGAGATATTCATTGGGATTTACTTTTGATGCCTTGTCTTATCCCATTCAGACTGAACTCATTATCCTCCCACTATTGACTTTTTGTGTTCAGATGTCTTTTCTACATTGCTATTGTGAAAACTTTGACTATACTCTGGAAATATCCTTCTTTCCATTTACTCATTAAAGACTGCTGATCTTAATCAGTTCTTCTTGCCTATCTACTATTTCATTATCTCAAATTTTTGTATATGCAATTGTCTTCTCTTAGGAATTTCTGCTATCAAATTTGTACTATTAAAATCTATCTTCCACAAGGATATGAGAGTCATTGAAATCACATACTAAAACGAAGCACCATTTCTTTTTGGAAACCGTCAAGAACTTCTTATTGGCTGCTATGAAAACCCCAAGTTTTTTGTTGTTGTTGTTCTTTTTTTTTTTTAAGTGTGGAGGAAGCTCTACACACATCCTAGCACTGGACACGAAAGTATGAGAGTACACATCTCAAGGGGGGAGATGTGGGCAACACATGTGCTTGGGCACCACATGTGCTCGGCCATGAGGGCACCAAGCAGCACATGGGCTCAGGCAGCATATGCGCGCACTTCCTTTGTTCAAGGTGGCCTTTATAGGGTCTCTTCAACCTGCCCCTATGTGGGGCTTCTTCCCAGGTAAAAGTCTGTTGCTAAGGAGGTTACCAGGGAGGCTGGGAGTGGTGATGGTCTTCTTTAGGCTGCATCACATTTTAATCAGATTAAGGGAGAGGTTGACGGAATTCGAGGAACTTCATGGGGAGGGGGTCCAACCTCCTCAGGGTCTGCTGAAGGTCTCATAAGGTCTGTTTTCTGTATCCACAGAGTGAGTCAGTCTCAGGATTCTCCTTCCTGGAGACTTAGTTAATCTATGTTTCATTGCCAAGGGCCTTTCCCTATCTACCTGCCTATATCATATTCCCCCCTAGCGATTTCACCACCTTAAATCTTTAATGGGAAAATGGTCGGTGATCCATCTTCTGAAGCTGCTTCATGCTGACAGAGAACCCCAAGTTTTTAATGGATGGAAATGTAAGAAATTTCTAGTCAGTTATTTGATTGTTCAAAGATTAATTTTAATTATTTAATGATTGCTGCAAAAATGAAAGATTTTGGATTTATATATCAGCTTAGAATTTAAAGAGGAGCTGAGAGGGAATTTAGGAAAATGGGTAATTGGAGTTAAGGTTCAAAGTAGTGAGTTAAGTATACAAAGGTAAGGAGTCTTGAGGTTCATGGGCAAAATTAAGATTCTTATAAACAAAGTTGGAATTTTGTATTTAATAGTAGGACTAGTTCTGAAACTAAGTCTATTAAAACATAATTTCAAATTTTGTCAGTGCAGACTCTTAGATTTTCAGCTTCTCTTCCAGTTTTGCTAAGAGCTTGAAGATAGTTCAAGGATTTCTAGACATCTATTTGGCCTAGGTTTCCCTGTAATTAATGCACTCCTAAGTCGTTCATGTGATGATGAATGCATGCACACTTATCAGACCCTGAAGAGATGGATTTGTTGACCAGAGCCCAACATATTCCAAAGGAAGATCCATCTACCGTGATCTATAACTGGAACCTGCTGTCTTCTCTGCACACTCTTTCGACATCAATATATGTGGGTAACCCAATTTGTTGGTAATAGATGGCTTTGCTAAACCTAGAATCAGCCAGAGAAAAGGGAATTAGATGGATTTAAAAGACAGCTTCTTTAAATGGAGATAGAGCCCAAAGGAATTATGTCTGCCCACAATAAGAATAGATGCCATTTGCAACCAGAGCCTGTCATTAGAGCGCTCTCTCTGGTCCAGATTTCCTCTTTGGCCCCTATGGTGAAATCCTGTTCTCTCTGTTCCCAGAATTCCTGTTCATCCCAGGGGTTCTTACTTTATGTTTTACTCTTAGGAGTGATCCAAGGCAAAGTTAGGATGTAGACACAACCATCTTCTGTTTTGCAAAATTTCTGCTTAATTCCTTTCTTTTGCTTTTTAAGCTGTTCTTGTGGGATAATAGACACAAGAGAAATAATGTGTATTTACATAACACATGATAACACATAGCTTAAATCACTGAATTGCTGAAAATGGAACAAATCAACTGCACTGAACTCCTACCTTTTATTAATATTCCCTTATGTTTATTTCCTACCTCCCGACATATATTTTTGTATAGTATTGTAAGACCATAAATCATGATCAATGCTTAAAACAGAGTGCTGAGTTGCTGAAACTAAGATACACACTCATTGGCGAAGACAAAAACTTAAAAAAATATTTATTTTTATTTACTTTGAGTTAAATATTGGTGATATGAAATGTATATAAATTTAAGACACTTTTCTTCTCTCTCTCTTTCTCTCTCTCTCTCAGAGAGCAATCTTTCATAAAACGGTGTGATAGGCAGAAGTGGCAATATCCTAGACTTTGGCGATAGACGCTAATAACATACTGTTTTTTACATAAGAACTAAGATTAAAATGTACAGACCAGGATGAACCAAGAGCCGCGGCACGAGAAGCAGAGCCTCCGCGCCTACTGACTGTGATCCTGAGGTTTCCTAACCCATTTTGGCACCAGAGCAGATTCTTGCAGCCATGCATTTTGACTGTGAACTGAACTACAACCTCGTGCAGCCCGGGGAGGGATTTTTTTCCCTCTCCACCCCATTTTTCTGAGCGAAAATGGCGGCAGCGGCAGCAGCCACGTGGTGAGAGCCACCCTCTAAGACCCCTCCACCAGGAGGTAGGACTCTCTTTAGTGACGTAGCCTGTAGGTGATCCTGGGAGGGGAGGTGTTCCCGGCGCGCCTTCCGCCCAGAGATGAACCGAGAGCCGCAGCACGAGAAGCAGAGCCTCCGCGCCTACTGACTGTGATCCTGAGGTCTCCTAACCCATTTTGGCACCAGAGCAGATTCTTGCAGCCATCCATTTTGACTGTGAACTGAGCTAAAATATTAGAAACCCAAAACCGCGTGGCCGCTATCGCGGCCGCGCGGACTCAAAATCTTCACTTTTACCAAGGAAGAGAAATTATTAGATGATGCTTATTCAGCAGGCCTGATTGTTGGGGAAAACAATAGTGAGTTCTATATGGAAATATGAAATGTACTCAATATATAGAGAGAATAATGGGAATATCATTAGGTACTTAGATGGGGGGTGGGGTGGGAGGGGGGTGTATTGGGGTTCTTGGTGGTGGAACGGGTGCACTGGTGAAGGGATGGTGGTTTAATCAGTATTTGACTGTGACTTAAACCTGAAAGCTTTGTATTTTTTTTCTTGTTTTCACGGTGGTTCAATAAAATATTTCTTAAAAAAAAAAAAGAAACATTTGCACTTTATAGAACTCATATGGACCCTTTAAAAATATATCAAAAAAGATTTGGTTATTGGGAAAATTTGAATCCTATGTAGTATTTGAAAATATGAATAAATTATTTTTTTAAATCTAAAAAAAATAAAATGTACAGACCAATTTTTAGTGCATATAATCTTTTAGCCCAGCAGGTAGAGTGTTTGCCTTGTATGTGGCTGACCCGGGTTTGATACCTCTGCCCCTCTCAGAGAGTCCAACAAGCTACTGAGAGTATCTTGACCACACAGAAGAACCTGGCAAGCTACCCGTGGCATATTTGATATGCTAAAAACAGTAACAAGTCTCACAGTGGAGACATTACTGGTGCCCGCTGGAGCAAATCGATGAGTAATGGGATGACAGCGAAACAGTGATACAGTGATAATGTTCTAAGCATTTCACCCATAGTTTAGTTCACATTATAGCAAACATTATATATTAGTTCACATTATAGGAAAATTTCCAATACAGAAGCAATAAAAAACCCGGAGTGCCTTAAAACACTGAAAACAAAAACCAAAACTGTCTTGAAATCAATTTTAAACATCAAGGAATTTCAAGTTTTATAATTTACTCTAAATAGTACAGAAAGGTTAAGTAGAATGAGAATGATCATTATTTGCATTTAAGGTAATACTTTCATGAATATCAATGTAGAAATGCATTTTGGAGAAATAAGAGGAAGGTATTTAGAGAGAATATGAAGGGAACCTATATATAATGAATATAACATTGAATGGAAGTTTAAAATTAGAATAAAGGTGAAACTAGAGAGTTCTACAAAGAAGATCTTTAAATGTATTTGGAAGACAATAGGGGAAAAGATAGATAGAAGAGATTGCAGAAAGAATAGAAATATTGCAGATCCATAAAGGGGGAGTTATTGTGAAAGTGACACCAGGGGATATGTAAAAGCAAATGGAATCTAATCTGTATCTGGATGTACTAAAGGGAGGAATAGGAGACAAGTTCTTGGTTGGCTTTATGAGGAGAAAGTATGTGGGAAACTGGTAACAAAATGGTCTTATGATGACTCATTAAGAAAGAGCTCACCGAAGCACTTTCGCCATCTTTATCAAGTAAGGACAGAAGCCATAAGAATTAAAAAGTACCGAAGAAAGAGAAGGTGGAGAGCAGGAAGAAAGCGAATATTTCTCGAGAATTCACTGTGTGCCAAGTGCTGTAGTTGCAAACTGACAAATTGTGGTCAGTGTGAGTTTTAGAGTGCCTGTTTTGCTAAATTGTTTTACTTTAGGTTGTCTATGATTTTTTAAAAAGGTCTTATTTTACTTGGAACAATTGTCTTTTTTGTCCTCTTCATTATGTTATTTCCCATTGACTCCAGGTTAAATAACTTTATTCTGGGGCTGGAGTGATAGCACAGAGGGTAGGGCATTTGCCTTGCATGCGGCAGACCCGGGTTCGATTCCCAGCATCCCATATGGTTCCCCAGCACTGCCAGGAGTAATTCCTGAGTGTAGAGCCAGGAGTAACTCCTGTGCATCGCTGGGTGTGACCTGAAAAGCAAAATAATAAAAAAATAATAAATAACTTTATTCTGTAAGAATTTTGCTCTAGGTGAATTCTAATTTGGATGGTCTATGTATAAATGTAATCTCTCATACAAGCCATTTTCTGTATTTGAAACTTGCATAAATATTCACACTTTTTAGTTCTCCATCATTTGTTGAGTAGAAGTCTTCAATCTCCTAAATGTAGTCTTAAAATTATTTTAAGCCTGTTGAAATGTTCATGTTTTATGGAGACGTAGATGAGTTCTTATTCTCAGGCAGACAAAAGAATTATGCTCTTAGGAATAAGAAAGAAATGTTAACCTTATTGTGTACTTTGCAGAATTTTACCTGGTACATTTACTAGCTTGAGTATGATAGAATATTCATATGTCTCATAAATGTAGAATTCTTCAGAATTCTATAGAACACGAAGCTTCTTTTCATTTGATAACATTAAATTAGACAGTGAATGTACAGTTTAAATTATGTTTGATTTCTGTTATTCTAAATATTTTAGTTTACATTAAACTTGGTAGCTGGAGTCATCTGCTTTTCTGCTTGAACTGAAGAAATAAACTGATGCTCATATTATTTTCTTTGCCATGTTTCAAATTCTTGGCTGAAATCTGTTGTCTGCCTCCAACTCCCAATCATAAACCCTTTAACTGCTTATAGTGAAGACAGAAAAGGGCAGATGTTCGTTTAAGAGGTACCTGAGTCCAAGATTTGCTGTTCTATAGCTGATCTCTTCTGTTGCCATTGCATATTCCACTTAATTACAGTAGTAGACGGCACAGTTTGCAGCCTTGCTGGGTCACTTAATTGCACTTCATAATTTTTTTCAATTGACATGTGCTGGCAAAGGCAATACATTAGTCTCGCTGTCTAGGGCATCACGTCACCATGTAAATGGGGTTCTAAAGCAAGTGTTCCTTTGGTGTCAGGATCCCACATGCTGTTCTGTGGTTGGAGACTGGTGGTTGGGAGAAAGGAGAGAAGGTTGGAGGAGGTGAGAAGCATATGAATGGAATCCTGTGGTGTCTTGGGGATCAGGAGAAAATGACTTGAAACAATTCCAGCTCTCACTTCTTCCTTTCAATCAATTCCCAGCTGGGCTGTGACAGAAAGCAGATGATGGGAGAAGAGGAGAGCAATAACCTGCAGCCACTTTATAAAATTTCCCTGAGAGAAGGTGAGTGAACAAGAAGCTAGATTAGGGAGGAGGAAAGGATTCAGGCTGACTCTGGAGGGGCAGAGGGTACAGTAAAATCTTTCATTGCAATTAGTAACAACAGTTGTTGAGAAGTTGAGACAAGCTTAGCAGGGCTGGGTGGGAAAGGGTCTTTCCATAACTGTCCACTCACTGTGCTATACGAGGTTTGAATCTTAGATAATGAACTCAGCTGGAGAATGGAAAATGAAGATGAGCAACATCTTCCTGCTGCATCATGTGAACTTATGCAGTCATTAAAAAGCTACCATGGTTTAGATGTAAACAAGAAGGCAAACGTCATCAAAAAAATGAAATACTATTTTACTTAATTCTGATGTTAGCTCTCTTTTTATCTCTCTGTCTCTGTTTCTGTCTCTGTCTCTCTGTCTCTCTCTCTCTGTATGCAGAAACTGATGGCATTAGAAGTGGATAGCTTACTTTTCTGTCATTCTTCGTGGATTATAAGGTAAAATTGAAGTGGGGGGTTCGGAAATATTTTTCCATGACTGTGGACCAATAGGTTCAAGCTTAAAGGGCTGTAGATGCATCTGAGTATAAAGGGCTGGAGAACGCTGCAAAGGGTTTTCCATCCTCCAACCACTGTGGGGCGGAGATTTCTCCCCTTTAACAAAATGTTTGGCAATTCCACTAGTGGGAGAGAAAGCTTGGTTGTGGAACACTTTCCTTGCCTGTATGACCTCAATGGTATTCCTGCCACTGAACAAGAACAAGGGAAGCATATTTAAAAGGAATGAAAATGATATTTGGAAATTATTCTTATAGCGGCTATCACCCTCCTTTCTCTTTGTAGGGTGGTATTTGTTCTTGTGTAAATTAGAATACTAGAGACATAGGTGAAAACTTTCGGTTTCTGGTTGGAAGTAACTGAAAGTGGTTATTTTCTCTGAGTTTTGTTGGCACAAATAAATGACCCCAATTCACAGAAGATGGTGAACAGATCATAGAAAAGCAATTCTTTTCAAATTCCCTAATGCTTGCAACTGAGAAGGTGGATTTCAAATTTTTAGTCAATTTAATGATGATGGAGTAGATGGAACAATATAGGATTTGAGAAAGTGTTGATATCCCAACTTTATTTTAATTCAAAAATTAATTGTACTTGAAGGACATGAAGGTCTTTGTTAGAAACTCTACTGCCAGTCTCCCGACTCGGAGCTCTGACTTGATTGTCCCTGCTTCTATCTTACCCAAATATTTGAGATTCCAGTCCCAGTGAGAGTATAGCAGGCAGGGAACTTGCCTTGCACACAGCCAAACTGTGTTAGATCCTGGGTATTCTACATGGTTCTCCAAGCTCTGCCCGGAGTGTTCCTTGAGTGCAAAACCAGGAGTAATCCCTAGGAACTACTGACTGTCATCCCCAAGCCACCACCAACCAACAAAACAACCCCCAAGATGTGGAAATTAGCAATCCCAGAGACAAACTGTATATGTTTTGGGACCACAATGGACAATAATAAAGGCTTACTCTTGGCCCTGTGCTTAGGGATCACTCCCAGTGGACTCAATGGACCGTGTGTTGTACCATGATTGAACCTGGGTTGGCCGTTTCACTGTATCACTGTACCACTGTCATCCCATTGCTCATCGATTTGCTCTAGTGGGCACCAGTAATGTCTCCATTGTGAGACTTGTTGTTACTGTTTATGGCATATAGAATACTTCACGGGTAGTTTGCCAGGCTCTGCTGTGCAGCCAAGATACTCTTGGTAGCTTGCCAGGCTCTCCGAGAGGGATGGAGAAATTGAACCCCAGTTGGCCGTGTGCAAGGCAAACTACCCGCTGTGGGTTGGCTGCATGCAAAGTAAATGTTAGAACTACTGTACTATCGCTCAGGCCTCAAACTGTGTAATTTTTACAAACTAGTGACTCACTTGGGTTGGTTAGTTTCAATTACATCCACTTTGAACATACAGACTGTCAGAATTTATTATGTGTCTACTTCTATGTATTTCTTTTTTTACATAATAGCATATTGGAGAAAAAGCCCCTGTGTAATTAATAGCTCTATCTATGCCTCCCCTGGCCCCCGAAACCACACAATATAGACTCAAGTTGATGTAAAGCTGGTTTAAGATCTGCAAATATGGTAAAGAGATAAAACTAAAGTAATGCAAATTCACAAGTCCCAATGGTGATAAATATCAGGTTTGTGCTACATATAAGAAAAAATATTCATGTCAAGACCATTATTTGAGGAAAATTACATTTTTTAGAGATAAAAGACTAGCTACATTTTTCCCTCCTCTGTCTAAAAGTGCATACTTACATGTTTGTGAATAACAATGGCACTCAAATAAATTGTGAGTTCAGTATAGAAGGTTTTACTCACCTTGGTATCTTTGATCTTCTTTGGAAAGTCCATTAATTACTTTACACCAATTCTTTTTTTCTGACCGTATCAAAAATGTTGTTGTAAAGCCTATGAGAAGATCAAGCAGAGGGAATTCACACATCTATATGAAGGGGAAAGACAAACTGAGGAGAGCAGACACCTCAACGTGCTTTGGGGAAAAAAGAAATTGAGTTTCTGAGTGTTGCAACACCACATTCAAAGTGGAACTTCTGGGGTCAGGAAGATGTGGTATTCTAATGAAGATAAGGAAGCTTATGCCCTCACCAGTTCCCTCCTGTGATGGAATAAACACTTGGCAGTGGAACACCAGGAGAAATAAGAGCTTGCAGCTCTTCTGTAATCTTAACACGCTTGTTTCCTATGAACAAAGCACTTTCCACCTAAGTAAGCTAATCAATTAGGGCTGTTTACAAATTAATTCATTAGTTAATGTTGTTGTTGCTGTTGTTATTATTTCTCAGCAATGCTCAGAGCTCATTCCTCTGTTCTATGCTCAGGGATCACTCCTGGTGCTGCAGATTAGACCCGGGTTGGCTGCAGGCAAGGAGTACATCTTAACTCCTGTCTCATCTTTCCATCCTTTCAGTCCTAATGTATTTTCTAAATGTACTTTTATTTAAAATTTTTCTTTCTTTTTTAGGTTTTTAGACCACATGTTTGTGCTCAAGACTTACTTCTGGTTCTGTGCTCATGGATCATTCCTAGAGCCTTTGAATGATTTCAATGAAAGATTTTTGAAATAGTAAATATTTCCCAGGATCTGCCTTTCCAGCCTCTCATTTCCTGCTTTGGGAATCCCAGTTCTGAGAGTCTTAGGGCTTATTTTCACTCACCACTACCCATTTCTTTCCTTGTGAATTGCATATGAGATCATGCTGGCCTGTGCTTTTAAATAAATGTACTTCTTTCTGCAATGGATGGAAAAGCTTTCACAAGTCATTTTGTTATTTTATAGCCCGATTTATTCGAAGGTTCCTAGACAGCTGATTTTTTAAAATAAATTTCAGCAATGATATTTAGGGTTTCCCTTGTCATATCAAAGTGGAATATTCTTATTTGGAATAACTGGGTAAGTTATACCTGGAGGTCTATGAGTGCTAAAATATTTTTTTCTATATATAATTTGGTCACAGTGTTCTAAGAACCACCAAATTACTTACCAAGTCATATCACATGGGTGCATTCTACTTTTGAGTAGCACTGGAAACTTTTTAAACATTTTTGTTTAACTAGAACTTTGGGATAATTTATAGTTTTCTCTGTGAAGGACTATTTGCATAGTTACAATAGTTTATTCTGAGCTTTCAAGGCAAGGATGCAAATTTTTCATCTTTTGAATTTTTCAAATGTAAGAATTTTCAAAAGTATTGCTTGTTTTCCATTAAAAAAAGCATGCTGGATTTTTCTGATTTCAGTGTTTGTCAAGACGTTTTAGGGTTCTCTGGACCATATTTTCTTTCTGTGTGTTAAATCCTATTTGAAGTCTAAGCGTAACATCCTTCATACAGCTACTTTCTGTCCCATACGGTAGGAATCCTAGAAATCCAGCAACTTCTTTATCATTCTTCTCTTATGACACACAGCAAATGCTGCCTTGCATCGTAGTTACTTGTGTATAGACCTGCTTTCTTGACTTTTCAAAATGATTAACTCTCTTTTATTTCCTCTCTTTCTGTAATTTTCCTTCTCCCTTGTCCCACTGAGTGGAAAGACTGTCAGAAGAACCTTGTCTCCAGGGAACTAAGTGGCAGAAAGCACACACACAGACCTCCTTTTTTAAAAAAAATTATTTTATTGAATCACTGTGAGATAGTTACAAGCTTTCATGTTTGGGTTACAATCTCACAATGATCAAACATCCATCCCTCCACCAGTGCACATTCCCCACCACCAATATCCGGGTATACGCCCCCTTTCCCAACCTCCCTCTGCCTCCATGAAAGAAAATATTCCCCATACTCTCTCTCTACTTTTGGGCATTATGGCTTGCAACACAGACACTGAGAGATCATCATGTTTGTTTCATTATCTACTTTCAGCATGGATCTCCCATCCCAGCTGGTTCCTCCAGCCATCATTTTCTTAGTGATCCCTTCATACAGACCTCTTTGATGTGGTTTTCTAAAGAGGTATGTACTCAGGGAACTGGAGTGACCTTCAGCTATTGAATATCAATCAAAGTATTGTCTTTGGTGTGAGAGAGAATCTCACCCTTCCACCATTAAAAGTATTCCCTTGGGCCTTGGGGGATAAAACAAATGATATTAGGGAACAGAAAATCACTGAGACTCAGGGATCCTGCTTCTGGGATTGGGTTCAGGGGAGTGAGACAGAGAAAAAAGAGTTTCTTGCTTTGGGGAGCTCATGGAGAATTCAGAAACACAGTAAACCAAAAGAAGAGCAACTATTGTGGTCTCATGTAGCATTAAGTAGTTAGCAGTAGCAAATGAGAATTTTGACTTCAGGCTGAAAAGATAGTACAGCAGGTGGGGCATTTTTCTTGCATGTGACTGACCTGGATTTGATACCAGGGAACATGTGGGATTCATAGAGCACTGCCAGGAGTGATCCTTGGGTACAAAGTCAGAAGAAAGCCCTGAATTCCACTCAGTGTTGGACCCAAAATCAAAAGAAGAAAATAAAAATTTGAATTTTTGAACATTTTTATTTGTTTGGTTTAATTGAGAAAAGGTGCTCTAAGATCATCAATCATGTACATGACTCTTGTTTGATTGTTGTATTCTTGGGAGTGCACACCAAGTGATACTCAGAGCTTGCTTCTTTCTGTGCTCAGGGATCACTCCTGGTGGTATTTGGGAGACCACAGGGGGTGCCAGAGATAGAACCAGAGTTGGCTGTATACAAGACAGGTACCTTACCACTGTCCTATCTCTGCAGCCCATAGAAATCCATTGAGAGATAAATTCCTACAAGACTATATAATTTCTAGGTTTTTGGGGGGAGATTAATTTTTTTCTGAGGTAAGTATTTGAGAGACTCTCCAGAGTTAAAGTGGCCCATAAACAAAAGGCCGGGCTTCTCAGATGGTCAGTTGCGTGGGTTTGAGTGAGATGACTGACAATTCAGAAGAGAGAGGATCAGAGGAACATAGCAGATTTCTGTTTGTCCCCCTCTTTGATGTCTTTGTGTTTTGTAAAACACAAATAGAGGTAGATTTAGAGTTAAAAAAAAACAATCATCAGTGCTCACTTATGAGTGACTCCAAAACAAAAGTCTGACTGAACAAAGGGTCAAATAAGACCTAATCATGTTGGGTCACTATGTGTCCAGGGTGAGCAATGGACTATTAGCTATCTGGGAAAAAAACAATCTAACAACAAAAATTATTTAAAAGTCAAATAATAAAAATAATTCAATAAAAATTTTAAAAAGAAAAGCCAAATATTTTGAGTTTGGAGATTGCTTAGTGGGCTGGAGTGTAGGTTTTGCTGCAGGGGGCTGGAGTTCAGTGCCAGGCACATCATGTCCCTGAACACAGAGTCAGAAGCGACCCCTGAACACTGCTGGGGTTAGCTCCTAAGCCAAAATAAAATACAACAAGACCTAAGGTTATTTTTATTTGTCATCAATAAGAAATGTATGTATTAAAAATCCAAAAGCACTGTCCAGAAAACTTTAACAGGTTCATTTATAATTGTTCTCAAGTTGAGCTTCAGAAACTTATTTACTAAAACATTTGACTTGCATTAATGCTTTATATCATTGCATTTGTATTTAAAAGATCACACACAAAAATTGACACACTAGAGGCCATAGAGATAATATAGAAGGTAAAGCATTTGGCTTGTACCTGGTTGGCCAGCTTGGATCCCTGGAACTTCATAAGATCCTGGGCTGCCAGAAGTGATCCCTAAGCACAAAGTCAGAGCCCTGAGCACCTCTGGGTGTCTCAAATCCAAAATACCCAAAACGATAAATAGAAGAAACAAAGTTTTGTTGCAGGCAGTCACTACCCTCAGTAGCCCAAAGCGTAAGGACTATATCTTTTTGAGCTACAAACCCTGAGATTTTTAGAATTTTAGAAATTGAGATACACCTAGTCTCAGAGACCAAGACCGCTCCCAGGAAAGGAACTTCTGTAGCTTGGCTTTTTCCAAACTGCCACACTCAGGGTTTTGTTGCTAATTGTTCTCAATGGAAAGAGCTTAGGACTCTTAGCCTAGGACTTCTGATGGTCTTTTCTATAATCATACATGACCTTTCTTTCTTCTTCAGGCAATCAAGTAAAAGTAGCTTGGTTTCTTAGAGATGCTAAAGCCTACTCTTTGTCACTTAGGCTGGCTTGATTGAAAGACCATTGCTCATGAAAATGACAGGAAACTTTTTTAATCTCCATTGGGTTTAAGTTGAATCTCCAGAACCCTAACCCCAACCCTAACCCTAAACCTAAACCTAACCCTAACCTTAACCCTAAATTTTGTTTTTTCCCCTTAAGTTCCTCCCCCAGAAAAAGAAAGAGCTGGAAGTACCTTTTCTTGGTTTTTGCTTCTCAGGGATTAAACTCAGTGCCTTAGACTATTTCTACCTTAGTCATCTTTGTTCCTAAGTGGGGCTCAGAGACAGTACTGGAGGGATGTTTGCTCTTAAATGGCAAGTGTAGAATAGTGACTTGCATTCTGAAGCTAACAATATTATTATTATTATGGTGCCTAACAAAAATAAAAGAAGCTAAAGGTAAAAAGAATAAATAAACCTGGTGCTATTTTATTTTTGTTAAATCAATTTTTAATTATTTTTGGATTTCCCACGTGATTTACATGGGCCCAGGGATTACCCACAGAGATGACTGGCCAACTGGGCCAGTGGTTAGGTGCTAAGGGTAGGGCCTGAAGATAAAGTATGACTTGGACCATGTGGTCCTCGGGTTCAGCAGAGCTATGGTGGAGATGGTAGAGGGCTTCCAGGACCACACCTACTGATGCTCAGGAGGTCGTGTGGGGTGCACGCATAATCACTGTCCTGTCTCCTGAACCCTACTCATTTTAGCATTTCCCCCCAACATTCCAACTCTGTTTTTGGCATTTTCTAGCATATCTGGAGTATGTATTAAAATGTAATGATACTGGTGCATTGTATTGTCAGTTGTGTTGACATGGTAATGGTCCTGATGATGCAAATTGGGAGCAATTAAGGAGACTTGAGATCAGTATAAGGAGACAGGAAAAGTCAGGGGCAGCTAATAGCCGGACTATGTGACAATCCACCCTATGTTGGAGGGTGGTCCTACTGACACATGTCTGGAAGGTGACATGAGTTTGGATATGGAACTGGGCCAGATCTGAGATGATGTCTGGGTTCCACCTATGGTTCTGCGCCTCCAGCCTTGTGAACAAACCTTCACAAAGGAAACCTTTGGCCTGCCACTTCCAGCCTGTCTTTGGAATCCCATCTCTGCCTTTTCTTGCTAATTGACTTGTGCTTTAGTGTAGACTCTCATCCCTTGAAGAAATCTTCTCAATCTATGTCACTGACGTGAGTTGCAAAGTGCAATTTTCTAAAACTCAAACAGCATTCTTGTGAGCCAAATCTCATTATATAATGGTTCACTGATATGTTCTATTTGACTGTAACTAACAATATCTTGTATTTTCTGGCTCTGAAATTTGACCCAGATATTTTCTGGACTAGAAATTTTTACTGAAAGGAAATGCAATTTTTTTTAAATATTTAATCTATTTTAATCTATTCATTCAGTTAGAACTCAGTCAGTAGCTTCTGATTTTTTTTTATAAAATTTATTTATTTTTAATTAATGAATCACTGTGAGGGTACAGTTACAGATTTATACATTTTTATGCTCATGTTTCCCCCATACAAAGTTTGAGAACCCATCCCTTCACCAGTGCCCATTCTCCACCACCGGTACACCCAACATCCCTCGTACCCTCCCCAATCCCATCTCCCCCAACCCAACCCTGCCACTGTGGCAGGGCATTTCTTTTTGTTCTCTCTCTCTCTCATTAGGTGTTGTGGTTCGCAATAGAGGTGTTGAGTGGCTACTGTGTTCAGTCTCTAGACCACATTCAGCCCGCATCACCCTTCCCCCGCATGGCCTCCGACCTCATTATACATGGTGATCCCTTCTCTGAGTTGCCCTCTCCCCAGAATGTGAGGCCAGCTTCCAAGCCATGGAGTCAACCTCCTGGTACTTATTTCTACTATTCTTCTATTCTTGTGTGTTAGTCTCCTGCTCTGTTATTCTATATTCCACAGATGAGGGCAATATTTCTATGTCTGTCTTTCTCTCTCTGACTCATTTCACTTAGCATGATACTTTCCATGCCGATCCACTTATACTCAAATTTCATGACCTCCTTTTTTCTAACAGCTGCATAGTATTCCATTGTATAGATGTACTAAAGTTTCTTCAACTAGTCATCTGTTCTAGGGCACTCGGTTATTTTCCAGATTCTGGCTATTGTAAACAGTGCTGCAATGAACATATAAATGCAGCTGTCGTTTCGACTATACTTCTTAGCTTCTCTGGGATATATTCCCAGCAGTGGTATTGCTGGGTCAAATGGGAGCTCAATATCTAATTTTTTGAGAATCGTCCATATTGTTTTCCAAAAGGGCTGAACCAGTCGGCATTCCCACCAGCAGTGTAGAAGGGTCCCTTTCTCCCCACATCCTCTCCAACAGCGGTTGCTTTTGTTCTTTTGGATGTGCGCTAGTCTCTGTGGTGTGAGGTGGTATCTTGTGGATGTTTTGATCTGCATCTCTCTGATGATTAGTGATGTAGAGCACTTTTTCATGTGCCTTTTGGCCATTCATATTTCTTCTTTGGTAAAGTTTCTGTTCATTTCTTCACCCCATTTTCTGATGGGGTTGGATGTTTTCTTCTTTTAGAGTTCAACCAGTGCTTTATATACCATTGATATCAACCCCTTATCTGATGGGTATTGTGTGAAGATCCTTTCCCATCCTGTAGATAGTCTTTGTATTCTGGTCACTGTATCTTTTGCGGTGCAGAAGCTTTTTAGTTTAATGTAGTCCCATCTGTTGATCTCTGTTTCTACTAGATTGCTTAGTTTTGTGTCATCTTTGAAGATACCTTTATCTTCAATGTCATGGAGGGTTTTGCTGACCTTGCCTTCAGTGAATCTTTTGGTTTGTGGTCTGATGTTGAGGTCTTTAATCCATTTTGATCCGAGTTTTGTGCATGGTGTCAGGTCGAGGTCTAAGCCCATTCTTTTGCATGTGGTTGTCCAGTTGTGCCAGCACCATTTGTTAAAGAGACTTTCCTTGCTCCACTTCACATCTCTTGCTCCCTTATCAAAGATTAGATGATCATACATTTGGGGTTGTGTGTAGGGATATTCCACCCTGTTCCATTGGTCTTCGGCTCTGCCTTTGTTCCAGTACCATGCTGTTTTAATTGTTACTGCTTTGTAATAAAGTTTGAGGTTGGGGAGGGTGATGCCTCCCATCGTCTCTTTCCCAAGAATTGTTTTAGGTATCCGTGGGCGTTTGTTGTTCCATATGAATTTTAGGATTGCTTGATCCATTTCTTTGAAGAATGTCATGGGTATCCTTATAGGGATTGCGTTGAATCTGTATAATGCTTTGGGGAGTATTGCCATTTTGACAACATTGATTCTCCCTATCCACGAGCAGGGTATATGTTTCCATTTCCTCATGTCCTCTTTTATTTCAGGGAGTAGTGTTTTATAGTTTTCTTTGAAGAGGTCTTTTACTTCCTTGGTTAAGCTGATTCCAAGGTACTTGATTTTCTGGGGCACGATTGTGAATGGGATTGCTTTATTCATGTCCCTTTCCTCTGTCTCATTGTTTGTGTATAGGAAGGCCATGGATTTTTGGGTATTGATTTTGTAGCCTGAAACTTTACTGTATAAGTCTATTGTTTCTAAGAGTTTCTTAGTAGAGGCTTTAGGCTTCTCTAGATATAGTATCGTATCATCTGCAAATAGTGAGAGTTTGATTTCTTCCTTTCCTATCTGGATGCCCTTAATATCTTTTTCTTGTCTAATAGCTATCGTAAGTACTTCCAGTACTATATTGAAGAGAAGTGGTGAGAGCGGGCATCCTTGTCTTGTACCTGATCTTAGAGGAAAGGCCCTTAGTTTTTCCCCGTTGAGGATAATTCTTGCTGTAGGCTTGTGGTATATGGCTTCGACTATCTTGAGGAAAGTTCCTCCAAACCCCATTTTGGCGAGGGTTTTCATCATGAAAGGATTTTAGATCTTGTCAAATGCTTTCTCTGCATCTATTGATATGATCATATGGTTTTTATCTTTACTTTTGTTGATATGCTGGATTATGTTGATTGATTTCCGAATGTTAAACCATCCTTGCATGCCCGGGATGAATCCCACTTGGTCATGATGTATGATCTTTTTGATGAATTGTTGGATTCTATTTGCTAATATTTTGTTGAGAATCTTCGCATCGGTGTTCATCAGGGATATTGGTCTGAAATCTTCTTTCTTAGTGGTGTCTTTGTTTGCTTTTGGTATTAGGGAGATGTGTGCTTCATAGAAGCTGTTTGGGAAAGTTCCATTTTTTCAATTTCCTGGAAAAGTTTGAGGAGAACTGGCAACAGGTCTTCTTGAAATGTTTGGAAAAATTCACCGGTGAAACCATCTGGGCCTGGGCTTTTGTTTCTGGGGAGATTTTTTATTACAGTTTCAATTTCCTTAACATTGATGGGTCTATTCAGGTATTCCAAGTCTTCTTTGTTCAGTCCTGGGAGATTGTAGGATTCAAGGAATTCATCTATTTCTTTTAGGTTCTCCTGTTTTATGGCGTATAGTTATTCAAAGTAGTCTCTAATGATCTTTTGAATCTCACTGGTTTCTGTCATGATATTCCCCTTTTCATTTCTGATTCGATTTATTATGGCTCTCTTTCTTTCTTTCTTTCTTTCTTTCTTTCTTTCTTTCTTTCTTTCTTTCTTTCTTTCTTTCTTTCTTTCTTTCTTTCTTTCTTTCTTTCTTTGTGAGTCTTGCTAGCGGTTTATCATTCTTATTTATTTTCTCGAAGAACCGCTCTTTGTTTCATTGATCTTTTGGATTCCTTTTTTGGTTTCGATGTCATTAATTTCTGCTTTAATTTTTATTATTTCTTTGCTTCGGTCTGGTTTGGGTTCCTTTTTTCTGGTCCTTTTCTAAGGTCTTGAGTCGTGAAGTCAAGCTATCTATGTGGGCCCTTTCTTCCTTCCTGAGGAATTCTTGGAGAGCTATAAATTTTCCCCCTAACACGGCTTTAGCTATGTCCCATAGGTTTTGGTAGCTCGTGTCTTCATTCTCATTTGTTTCTAAGTATGTTTTGATTTCTTCCTTGATTTCCTTCCTGACTCACTCATTGTTCAACATTGAATTGTTTAATTTCCAGGTGTTTGATTTGATTTTCTGTATTTGTGAGTGGTTAGCTTCTATCTTCAGTGCATCGTGTTCTGAAAAGATGGTTGATAAAATTTCTATTTTTCCAATTCTATTGAGATATGCTCTGGGGCCCAGTACGTGGTCTGTTTTAGAAAAGGTTCCATGTGCACTGGAAAAGAATGTGTATTCTTTCTTTTTGGGGTGTAAAGCTCTGTATAGGTCTATTAGGCCTCTCTCTTCAATTTCTTCTTTCAGAGTCAGAGTTTTCTTGCTGAGTTTTCTTCTTGTCGATCTATCTAGAGGCGATAAGGCCGTATTGAAGTCTCTGACTACTATTGTGCTGTTTGTGATGTCCTCTTTGAAGTCTTTTAGGAGTTGTTTTAAATACTTAGCTGGTCGTTCATTAGGAGCGTATACGTTTAAGAGTGTGATTTCTTCCTGTTGTCCATATCCCTTGATATACAGAAAATGACCTTCGCTGTCCCTTTTAATCTTTTTCAACCTGAAATCTATGTTTTCGGATACCAGGATGGCCACTCCAGCTTTTTTAAGGGAGTTGTTTGCTTGCAGGATTGTTTTCCATCCTTTGACTTTGAGTCTATGTTTACTAGGTTTGTTCAGGTGTGTTTCTTGCAGGCAACAGAATGTTGGGTTTAATTTCCGGATCCATTTTGCCACTCTGTGTCTCTTGATGGGTGCATTTAGTCTGTTGACATTGAGAGAGATTATTGTTATAGGGTTTTGTGTCATATTTCTGTGGTATTTGTTGTTTTCATGGGGCTCCTCCTTGTCTTACAGCAGCCCCTTTAGACCTTCTTTCAAGTTTGGTTTTGAGTCTATGATGTTCCTGAGCTCTTTTTTATCTGAGATATAGTGTATGGTTCCTTTGAGTTTGAGTGAGAGTTTAACCGGATATAGTATTCTTGGTGAGGCATTCATTTCATTGAGTTTTTTCACTATGTCCCACCATTGTCTTAGGGCTTGGAGGGTTTCCTCTGACAGGTCTGCTGTAAATCTGAGGGGTGCTCCTTTATATGTGATTTCTTTCTTTGACCTTGCTGCTTGCAGAATTGTGTCTCTATCCATAGCATCCGTCATTCTGACTATGATATGCCTTGGAGTCTTTTTATTTGGGTCTCTTTTTGCTGGTACTCTTTGGACTCCTTGTATCTGGATGCCTGCCTTCTCCAGCTCTGGGAATTTCTTAGCAATGATGTCTTTGACTGTGTTTTTTTCATTAGGGTTACTTCCCTGTGGTTCTGGTACTCCAATGATTCTTATGTTGTTCCTCTTGAAGTCATCCCCCAGGGCTCTGATTTGCTCTATAGCCATTTTGAAGTCTTTGGCCATGATTTGTTGTTGTCTATAAGCTTTCTGCAGCTCATCTTCCATGTCGCTGATTCTGTCTTCGGCTGTATTCATTCTACTGTTGAGGGCATCTAGTGAGATTTTTAATTCATCTACTGATTCCTTTATTTGTGTTACTTCCATCCGTAGGTTTGAAATTTCTGCTCTCATTTCTTCCTGCATTTTCTTGGTAGACCGTTGCAATGCTTCATTCATCTCTTCCCTTAACTTATTGGATGTCAGTTCCATGGTTGCTTGGAGTAGGTCGACTCTTCTCCAGATTTCCTCTCTGAATTGTTTATCTGAGAGGTTGTAGATGTGAGTAGCCCCTGTTGATGTTTCTGGAATCTTTTCTTCTCCCTCTCTTCGTGGAGGGGATTTTCACTGCTTCTTCATATTGTTTCAGAAGTATAGAGTTGGAACTTTATAGTTATCTATTCCTGTTCCCTCTTGCTGTGGAAAGGAGGGGCTCTGATTGTGCTAAACTTCCCTTATTCACTGACAGCATTTATAGTGTCAAACTAAGCTAATAAATATTTTGCATGAGTGGTTTAGATGGCTAAAGCGATTTTCAAAGAAATAGACAATAACTATCGTGCTGAGGTAACAAAGAATAACTGTGGCTGCGTTATCAGCCGACAGCACTGAAGGAGGCCACGCCCACTTTGAGACCACTCCCACTAACATACAGGCCACGCCCCAGTGTCTTCCTTTTAGAGAGCCAGGCGGTACCTGGGTGGGCGGGCTGCAGTTAGAGAGCCAGATTGGGAGATGGGAGGCGCAGGACACGGGGCGGGGTGGCTTCAGGATCTCGGGGTCCCCAGGCGGCGGGAAGCGGGGGCCGGGAGGGCCTCTGATTTTTTTCTTAGTGGTACACAAATGTAGATTGCATAAGAGCTTGCATTTGTTTCTAGAAGATGCCACATAGGCACTCTTAGATAATGTCCTTTCTCAGTCCCATCATGAAAATATGATGACAACGGCATTCTGTAGCATGTGTATAGGTATGGTTTCTAATTGTGTTCAACCAACTTTAAAGCTCCCAAAGAAGGAAAAAAAACCCACAAAACAAAAAGAACAAGCCAAGGTACTAGGAGTCAGAATGTGGGCATATGTGTGCTAACACCACTTCAATGACCCTTCAACCAAATGAGGCAGATCTTGAGTTCTTGGATGGTTTGTGGTCTGTTTCTGGGAACCATAACATTGGTCCCAGTGGCCTTAGTTTATATCCCTCCTAGGAACTAGATTCAATTATTCTAAGCACAGAGGCAGTTTTTTCTTATACTTAGCATAAATTAATCCCACAAACCAATTCTAGGCACATTAGTTTACTTAACAAGCAGTCTACGTCTGCTGTGTGTCAGGCACATATTGGGATCCGAGGATTTGAGCCTGCTTAGCATTAACCCCCTGACAGTGATCTGATCAACTAATGATGAGAGAAAAGCCAACAGTCTATGGCTTATTGATGAGAGTGTGCCTAGGGAACTTTGGGGTGCAGGGTGGAAGCCCTGTAACACCACTGCCAGGACAGAAGTATCTCCCGAAGCACAGAAACCAAGTACTGAAAAAGAAGTAGTAGTTCGTGAGCAAAGAAATGGAGGAAGTTAAATATATTTTAGTGATTAAAATGTTGTGAGAGAGGATGAAAAGATAGAGAAAGAAAAATTAAACTGAAAAATTAGAAGTAGTGCTATACTGTTGGTGCATCTAGATTGTGGGGATGACCAGAGGTAAGTGTAAAGATGTTAACTGGAGTCTACTTATCAATGACATTGTGTGCCAAGCAAAGGCTTTGGAAGGGTTATGAAGTGGTAAGACATGACTCTGTTTTGGGGCTATACTCTATGGAGTATGATACTTGATGCACAGTAAGGATACTGCACACATTTGAAATATGTGAAATATTTGAAACACTCTTGATATGTTTTGACACATAAAAACACCTGTGAAACCATAATAACAGTTAAAATAATTATTTGCATTGGAAATTCACTGAAAGATCAGCCAGATGAAAATGAATTGAAACAAGGTATTTCTGGAGTCAGAACTTGTGAGGTTGTTGGTCAAATTAGGTCTTCACTGATATGTCAATGGAGATTGTTGAAAGATACTCAAGTGTAATCATTGGTTTATCCTAAAGAGTTCAATCTTGATTGTTTCTTTCTACTTTCTAAGCTTTTCTTGAGCAATTAAGCAAATTGAACCTTTTCTCTACTCTTTTCTGGAATAGAGAATGTGGAAGGACAAGAATCTGAGTTCATAACTGGACTTTAGTAATGGAAATTTGTGCTTGAGTCATGTAATAGCAACTCAAAATAATACAAAATGGTTGCAAAGATGTATCTATTTCAAAAAGAAAATGGATAATAAGAAGTAGGGGAGAAATTGGAGAGTCAGTGAAATGAGAGTTTTTAATGGGTACAGACAACAGAAATTAAAGTAAACAAATGGAATTTACCAAACTTAAATCCTTGCATAACAAGAGACACTAGCTAAAATTAAAAGGCAACCTACTGAAAGGAAGAAAATATTTGCACACAATATGTTAGAGAATTAATATCCAAGATACACAAAGTTCTCACAAAGTCAACCCAACAAAATCTAATTACCACCTCTCCCCATAAAAATAGGGAGAAGAAGAGAAGTGAACAAGGGAGATAGGTTAATCTCCAAAGAAGAAAGGTTAATAGTTCATAGTCATATGAAAAAGATTTTGTTGTCACTAATTATGAGGGAATCTCAGATAGAGATGACAGTGGGATATTACTTCACACCAGTGAAAACTGAAAATTTTAGAAATAGTAAGAACAAGCTGTATTGGTGGAGGTGTAGGTAAAAAGGAGAGAAGGACAGAAATGTCTACAATGTCAAATTCATCATTATTCCTCCAACCTGTACGACTGATTTTTCCAATAGCCTCCCTCTTTCATACATTTTCCGTTCTCTCAGTTGTAAATTTTCCAGTTGTGTGATTCACTATGAAAAGTACCCTTATCTCTGATAAATAAATTCCTCCAAATCCTGAAAATTTTTCAGTCAGAAAGAAATTACAATATATTAGCTATATAAATGATCTGAGTACTTTTAAAGCATTTTTTTCTAGTGTGTCTAAGTTGATTTTTCAATCTTGCTTTTTTTTTTTTCCATATCAGGGAAGGTGGCCTTTTGCTTATACTTCTGTGTAAGGGTGACCTACTCATGTCAGAAAAGTTAATTAGACATGACTCTTAACATTGAAAAATATTATTTTATTATCGAGGAATTATTATGCTTTACAATGGTGTTAATATTTATGCTTTTGACATAGAAGATGAAGAATGTAGAACTGTTCTTGATGGCAAAGTCTAGTTTTTCAGGTAAATCCTAGTCTTTTATTAAACATTTCCCTAAAGGTCTCTGAATTCCCGTTGCATTCTCATTCATAAAGATTTGTTGTGGAAGTCTCCTTTCTTTGTCAGCCTCTTGTTCTGGCATTTGAGAGGTGAATGGGAAGTGAGTGATTTCTCATAAACTGATGGTGATGAATCTATGAAAGAACATATGTGTCATTGATAATCAACATGGACTTAAAAGGAGTTTAAATATGATGGGACTTAAGTAGATATGCTCGTTAGATTTATTTAACAAAAAACTGAGGCTTTGGTTTTCTGTGGTCAGGAATTTGGTCTTGAAATGTCACCCACTGTTGGGGAATGTGCACTGGTGGAGGGATGGGTGTTTGATCATTGTGTGATTGTAACCCAAACATGAAACCTTGAAACTGTCTCATGGTGATGCAATAAAATTAAAAAAAAAGAAATGTCACTGTTAGGGCCTCTGTTTTATCTATTTTATTTTCAGGTGTATTTTTCCTTTTGCAGGAGACTGCCTAAAATGAAATATTTCTTGCATCAGCCTGTCTTAATTTCCTTTCTGGTATTTTTTTCTTTCATATAAAAGTGATGCAAAATACTATACCAGTGCTTATTCATAACATTACACAAGGCTTAATGAATTATACCCTGCTGCCTCTGTGTATTTGAAACAGCAGAGTGATACAAATCATTCTTCTAAGGGGGCAAGCGTACAGAGTTTAGGGCACTTGCCTTGCATGTAGCTGACCCTGATATCAGAAGCCTTCCCCTAGCCCGCTTGGTTCTCCCCAGTGAAAAAGTTTTTATAAAGAATTCTTCATTTAGTACTATAACATTAAAAAAATCAGCCCATTTGCAATGAGAAAAAATCCATAAACTGATAAAATTACTGAAGTTCTATGAGTTAAATTATAGTAGGTGCTGAGAGGTGAAAATGAGTTATTCTCTCAAAAATATGTCCAAGTTCTTCAAGTGTATTGTTAAATTAGTGTTTTGCACTTCATATTTAATAGACTTTATGCCTTTTAATCCCATTAATAATCGATTTCTTGAGCGGTCTCAGTAACCTCTCCATTCGTCGTTTCCCTGAGATCTTAGAAGTCTCTATCGACTTGGCCCTCTCAAGGATGTCGCACTGGAGGCTCTTTCAGGGTCAGGGGAATGAGATCCAGCTTGTTACTGGATTTAGCATATGAATACACCATGGGAAGCTTGCACGGCTGTCCCATGTGGGCAGGAAACTCTCAGAAGCTTGCTAGTTCCTCCCAGAGGGAGAAGTAGGTTACAAGATAAGGCTGCGCGCTTCTGGGAGCTTGCTTTTAAGTCTCTCTCTGGATGTTGGCTGTTGATGGGATTACACACACCTGGGTTACTCTGCTGGTACCTTCATGCGTGAGGCCTCTCCGAACACGTGGAGAGGGGCCTTGAACATGGCTGTAGCTAGGTTCTGGTGGGTGATCTTCGGCCGCTTGGGGTGGGGAGGGAAGCTGGAGCCCATCCCCTCTGAGGGGCCCCGGGGAAGACAGCCAGGTGTGCGGGCAAGAGACTCTACCTTTTAGGCCAATGTGTTTAACCTTAGCAATAATTTGGAAAATGACTTTTCCACCTCTGTCCTCACCAAATTAATGGCACAGAATTTTAAATTAGTTAATATGCATCTTGGGCAAGAGCTGTTATACCAAATGCCAACAATTCAATGAAAAGGATAAATGGTTTTCATATGGCAATGAGTCCACTTTAAACACTCAAAAGGCAATAGTTAGGTTTATAATTGTTTGGTTTCAGGAATATTTATGAGTTGTCATTGTAGTTATTTGCCATTTTGTTTTCTAGGTGATCTAGAGTAGCATTTACCATGTTCCTCTAATAAATAAGTTTTCTATTTAAACAAGGACTTCTATCTATTCATTATAGAGTCCTACTGATAACTTCAGGTTTCAAGTCAACTAAAACTTTCCCTTGTTAAATAAAGGTCACATAACAAATAGAATCATTGCATAAGAGCCTAACCCTGCTACCTTCTTGTTTTTTGAAAATATTTCTCATAAAGTTATCATATGAGGTCAGTTGTATTTTATCCTAATACCCCCACCCCTTATTTTAGTGATAGTAAAAAAAGAAAGTGTGAGACCAGAGTGATAACTTAGTGATCAGGTCTTCAAGTCTTGCAGAGTTTGCAGTTTGATCCGGAACACATACAACCCTGATTTGGTAACCCCCTGGAATGAACATTGAACTTTAATTCAGAAACAATTGGAAGTCGGCCCTGGGCTGTTTGGGGAGCAATCCCACCAAAAGAGAAAAAAGAAGAAAATCCAAGAAGGAAATGGCTACATCTCTGTCCAATCGCCCTTTATATCTCTCTGACTCTCTGACCTGACTGAAAGTTTTCTTTCTTTCTTTCTTTCTTTCTTTCTTTCTTTCTTTCTTTCTTTCTTTCTTTCTTTCTTTCTTTCTTTCTTTCTTTCTTTCTTTCTTTCTTTCTTTCTTTCTTTCTTTCTTTCTTTCTTTCTTTCTTTCTTTCTTTCTTTCTTTCTTTCTTTCTTTCTCTCTCTCTCTTTCTTTCTTTCTTTCTTTCTTTCTTTCTTTCTTTCTTTCTTTCTTTCTTTCTTTCTTTCTTTCTTTCTTTCTTTCTTTCTTTCTTTCTTTCTTTCTCTCTCTCTCTCTCTCTCTCTCTCTCTTTCTTTCTTTCTTTCTTTCTTTCTTTCTTTCTTTCTTTCTTTCTTTCTTTCTTTCTTTCTTTCTTTCTTTCTTTCTTTCTTTCTTTCTTTCTTTCTTTCTTTCTTTCTTTCCTTTCCTATTTGGAAAATACCCGGCAATGTTCGGGGGTGACTCTTGGCTCTACACTTAGGAATTACTCCTGGAAGTACTTGCCAGGCCACCTCGGATGCCGGGGATTGAAACCTGGTTGGTCAAGTGCAAAGCAAATACAGTTCCCCCAGTACTGTCGCATCAGTCATGAGAGTCATTGTAAGCATACTTGCTTACATGCTGATGCAGGATTTGAATAGTCAAATCCTTTATCTACCCAACTTCATGAGAAAAGGAGAAAGTATGTTTGAAATTGCAGAAGCAAAAGACTTGAATAATAATCTCTGGAATTATCATGATTCATCAAATTTGCCTCCATTAGGTAATTTTGCTACAATCAGAGTGAAGGAATTAGCTCATATTTTTGACAAATTAAAATGTATAGCAATTATTAAATATCATTAATGTGGGCTGGGTAATAAATGTGTTAAGTATGAACTTTAGGGAATGGAGATAGCATGTGGGTAAGGTGCTTGTCTTGTGCATGCAGCAGACCTGGGTTGGATCCTCAGCACTGCACATGATCTCCTTAACACTGCCAGGAATAATCCTTGGACACAGTCATGAGTGATCCCTAAGCACTTCTGGGTATGAACTCTTCCTCAAGATAAAAACCAAAAAAGCCCCCAAACCTTAATAAATATAAACTCTGATACATGTGTGTCTACACATGTGCTGTTGATACATATCCATATACCTCTTTTTCATACATAACTTTCAGGTGCATGTGAAGTTTTTCCTCCCTGACCTAGTGGGTTGCAAACCTTCAGAGAATAATAAATTTTAATATTATAAAATTTGACTCTCACTTAATTGTACTTCTTTTGTTCATTAACTAATAAAATACATACTACAAAAATATAGCTTTTGGATGGTGCTGAATAAATATCAGACATTGAGCACTAAGATAAAGTAATTTTGTCATTTAATTATCACCACACGATGAGGCGGGAATTAATTATGGGCATTTTAATGCTTTTTGGGTGCAGAAAACATGAGTTTATTCTAAACTACTTTCTACCTCTGCCCTATAATGATATTATAAATTTAATAGCATTAAAATTTCTATCAACTACTAGGTTATATGTATGTGTATATGTATATCACACTGTCACTGTCATCCCGTTGCTCATTGATTTGCTCGAGCGGGCACCAGTAACATCTCCATTGTGAGACTTGTTGTTACTGTTTTTGGCATATTGAATACGGGTAGCTTGCCACACTCTGCCTTGTGGGCAAGATACTCTGAGTAGCTTGCTGGGCTCTCTGAGAGGGGTGGAGGAATTGAACCTGAGTGGGCCATGTTCAAGGTAAATGCCCTACCGCTGTGCTATCGCTCCAGCCTATATATGTACATCATCATCATCATCATCATCATCATCATCCCATTGATGGATGATTTTCTCGAGTAGTCTCAGTAACAGTCTCCATTCATCCTAGCCCTGAGCTTTTAGAAGCCTCTCTTTACTTGTCCTTTCCAATGGTGCTGCATTGGAGGCTCTTTCAGGGTCAGGGGAATGAGACCCATCATTGTTACTGGTTTTGGCATATGAATACACCACAGGGAGTGTGCAAGGCTCTCCCATGTGGGCAGGGAACTCCTTACCAGGTTCTGCCTGAAAGAGAACTAGGCGATAAGAGAGTTTTGTTTTATAGTCTCTGGATGTTGGCCATTGGTGGGATTACACGGTGCCGGGGGAAGTCCCTGGGTGTGACCACCTAGATACTGGAAAATGAGGAATCTGGTGGAAGAGGCCCAGTCCCGATCTGAGCAGGCTTGGAGATCTCGGCCCAGGGTCCCACACACTTGGGTTCTTCTGCCGGTTCCTTCATGTATGAGGCTCGTCCGAATGTGTGGAGAGGGGCCTTCAGCATGGCTTTGGCTAGGTCCAGAGGTCTTGGGCCAAGGAAGCTCTGCTTGAGGTGGGTAGGGAAACTGGAGCCCAGCCCCTCTGAGGGGCCCCGGGGAAGACAGCCAGGCACAGGGGCAAAAAAAGTAAAAACAAATACATACTTGCCCCCGTGCCATACATATATATATATATTTTTCCCTTTTTTGTGGGGGGAGTCTGAACCACACCTCAGGGCCCTCAAGTGTTGCTCCTGGCTTTGTGTTTGTGGGTCATCCCTGGTGGTGCTTAAGGCCCATGTAGCATCAGGGAACTAAACCAGGTCTATCACAGGAAAGTAGGTGCTCCGTACAATAAATGATCTATCTGACTTCATTTTAATTTTTTAAAATTGAGATAGCATTGGCATAGGATACTATAAGAAATAAAGAAGTAGGAATTTCAGGAGTTTAGAAATTCTTCCTCACTAATTCTTCCATAGTTATCCATTAGCTCTCTTGAAAAAAACTGCAATTTTGTAATCACTTCTAAATGGTACTAAATTACTTTCTACTGTGTGGATTTTTGTTTTATCAGTGGTAGCCAAGAAAATGAAGTTCTCAGGTTTTATTTTTTAGACACAAGTAGAATCTCCATTTCCTTGCTATCATATGACACAGACCATGGACTAATACTAAGTAGGTCAAAGTGAACCAGGACTAACATAACCAGAACAATAGTCTTCAAAGCACTAGAACAATATATAACGAAGTCTTATAAAACTTGAAGGTCAAAACTATACCTTCTTACACCATTTATTACCCAGATTGGCAATTGAAATGTATTTCCCAAGTGTGATGGACAGATGTCTTCCAGGGTATTATGGCCACATAGATGGGTATGATTTTCAGAAAAGTAGGTGACCTATAGGATACATTGATTGACTTCTGTGTCAGAAGAATAATTTGAACAGTCTTGGGAGGATATGAATGACAGTTACAGAGTTGTTATCTTACAAGGTGTGGGGCTGTAAAAAATATCAGTGGTGATGTTTAAGGAAGTATGCTGTTAACTGTAAAAATAAATTATAAATGCTTACTATTATTGTGGCTACAATAACATTTTAGATGTTTAGAAAAATGTCTCTCAGGTAAAGTCATTGGGAAAATGTTCATCAAACAAAATCTAACACTCAACTGCATACATCAGGAGATGAAGGATACATCAGAAGATAAAGGGCCGTATTGATCTTGAAAAAATGTCATCTTGCCACTGCAGAAATTTGAACAGTCTAAATATTTTATGTGGATAAGGAAATTATCTATGCCAGCAAAGTTATAGCATTTAAGAAATGATGATCTCAAAATGAGAAATATTTACTTCTCAAGTTAACATTTAAGGGTGATAATTTTCTAGTGAAAATGATGTAACCAACTATCAGTCTTAAAGTTATCTTTCAGCAAAAAAAACCTGTATGAATCTTGGGTATCTTTCTATCTAACATCACATTTAGAAGGCTTGCTTTGAAATATGTGATCTATGGCTACAAGGTATAAAATGACTCATAAAGTTAATCATTGGACATTTGTTTTTTAAATGTCAACTTGATTAGATTATTGTGCCAAAATATTTGGTCAGACACTATTCTGGACATTTCTTGAGACAGTTTGTGGTGGAGAAGGTGAAACTATTAGTGGACTTAAAGCAGATTGTTCTCTGTAATGTGAGAGTATCTGATTCAGTGAAATAATAGCTGTAAGAGAACAAAAGTGACCTGAAGAACAAGAAGGAATTCTTCTAAGAGCTGACCTTTGTGTTTAGACTGTGACACTGTCTTTTCTTGGATCTCCAACCTACTGACCAACCCTTCAAATTTTCTTGCTAGCTTCAGAATTGCTTGAGTCAATTCCTTAAATTTGACCTTTATTTCTCTAGTTATCTGTTGGATCTTGAGAACCCTATCCAACAAAATAAAATTTTTCATGTGTACCTTAAGTATTGAATATGCCACAAGTCGGTATGCCAAAAACAGTAACAACAAGTCTCACGATGGAGATGTTACCAGTGCCTGTTTGAGAAAATTGATGAACAACAGGAATGACAGTGCTACCTTAAGTATATTTCTTTTTGTAATAGTCTTTTTATTTCAAAGTGATAACTCGTACAGATATAGGTTCATTATTTTACCATATCATGTTTTTATGCTTATTTTAATAACATAATGTTTGCTTCCTAACTTGGTTTTATGATGATCTGTGGGTAGTTTTAGATTCCTAGCTATATTACCCAGACCTTTCATTTGTGCCTACTTTTATAAAGATAAGTATTCTTTTTCTTAGATTTTTCAGATATGAAATATTTTGTTATAATATAAAACATAGTGGTTCTGCCAAAGATTTGTGAGCAGAAGGCATATAAAAGTACATAGGGTAAAGTTGTCACACAATATCTCAGAATCTTTTGTTAAAAATACAAAATATAAATGAGCAGTATCAGAAATTCCATTTTATTACATATAATACAGCCAGTACTCATCAATGTACTGGCTAGGCTCTTCATATACTACCTGTATGAATGCAGGATTCTGTCCCAATGGAAAAACCAGGAGGACAGTCCTGTTGTACAAGATGGGAGACATCCACAACATCAGCAACTATCACCCAATCTGCCTGCTGTCTGTCATCTACAAGTTGTTCACTGAGTTATCCTGAATAGAATAGGCAGAACACTAGATGAAGTACAACCATGCGAGCAAGCCGGGTTCTGAAAAGGATTCAGCATTATTGACCATATCCACATGGTGACCAAACTCATTGAAGTTTCGAGAGAGTTTAAGATGCCGCTCTGTCTAACATTCATCAATTTAAAGAAGGCCTTTGATTCTGTTGAGACTGAAGTGGTCATCGAAGCTCTAGCCAAGCAGGGCGTTCAAACTCAGTACATCAAGATCCTCCTCGATCTGTATTACGGATTCACCACCAGGATCTCATCATTCTGCAAGGAAGTGTTCATTGATGTAAAGAGAGGGATTTGGCAGGTCGTTACCATTTCACCGAAACTCTTTAGTGCCACCCTCAAGAATGATATGCAATGACTGGAATGGGAAGGAATGGGAGTGAAGATAGACGGTCGGCAACTACACCACCTCCACTTCGCTGATGACATTGTTCTAATAACACCAAATATCAGCCAAGCAGCATGAATGCTGACTGACTTTGACTGTGAGTGTGTAAAGGTCAGACTGCAGTTGAATCTCATGAAGACAGTGTTCATGAGAAATTGACTAGTTCCTTATGTTCCATTTGCTCTCAATGGAATGAATATCTCTGAATGCAGCGGTCATGCGTACATGGGTCGAGAACTCAACATGACGAACAACTTGGTGCCAGAATTGTGCAGGAGGAAGAAAGCAGCATAGAGCGCCTTCCAGAGCGTTGAAGACATCTGCACTTATACGTTCATTGCTGCACTGTTTACAACAGCTAAAATCTGGAAAAACCTCGAGTGTCCAAAAACAAATGACTGGTTAAAGAAACTTTGGTACATCTACACAATGGAATACTATGCAGCTGTTAGAAAAGATGAAGTTATGAAATTTACATATAAATGGATCAATATGTAAAGTATCATGTTAAGTGAAATGAGTCAGAAAAAGAGGGAGAGACATAGAAAGACTACTCATCTGTGGAATTTAAAGTAACAGAATGGGAGATTAACACCCAAGAATAGTAGAGATAAGGACCAGGAGGTTTTCTCCATGGCTTGGAAGCCGGCCTCAAATGCTGTGTGGAAAGGCAGCTCAGATAGATAAGGGAACACCAAGTGAAGGGTATTTGGAAGATCAGCTGGGTTGGGAGATGTGAGCCAAATGTAGACTATAGATCAAACACAATGGCCACTTAATACGTCTAGTGTAAACTACAACATCCAAAAGGAAAGAGAGAACAAAAGGGAATGTCCTGCCACAGAGGCGGGGTTGGTTGGGGGGAGAGCGGGTGGGAGTGGTGGGAGGGATATTGGGATCATTGGTGGTGGGGAATAGGCACTGGTAGAAGGATGGGTACTCAATCGTTGATGAAACACAAGCACAAATGTTTCTAAGTCTGTAACTGTAACCCATTGTGATTCACTAACAAAAAATTTAAAAAAGAAAAAGAGCTTTGAAGAAGTTGTTAAGAGGACAAAGAATCTCTGGCTCTGAGCACATCTTTTCAACTCCACTGTTCTTCCTGTACTAACAGAGACCTGGGCCCTACAAAAACAGGATGAGAATGCTATTTGGGTCTCCCAAAGAGGCATCGAAAGAGCTATGCTTGGAGTATCACTTTTCACTCAAGTGAGAGAAGGAATCCAGAGTTCCGACCTCCGTCAATGATCAAGTATCAGGGATGCTGTCTCGTTTGCCAAGGCGTCGAAAATCAGATAGGCTGGTTTCAGTCATACAGTGTTTTGTCTCTCTACCCCTTATGACCTTTATCATTTCCTGGCTTTTGCTTTCTCTGTTTCTCATTCAAATGAATATTTTCTTATCTTGTGTGTGTCTATTGTTAAACTAGGAGTAAATCACTGCCCAATGGAAGGGAACAGTCACCAGGCTCTCTGGAGATATGGCACTTTAAGGCCATATCTCCAGGCTTGTTAATTCTGGAGGCAGAGACTATGATATTATAGTCTTTACCAGGTGTAGAGCACCATCATTAACCCTCTAGCACTGTCTATACAATAGCACTACCAGTCCACTCTTCACTGCCCATTGCCCCCCTACTTATAGATCAAAACCAAAGTATAGGTGTAAGAAGTCTTTAGCAGAGGCTAGAGGGGATAATCAAACCACCACCACCACCATCACCACCATATCAGGTTGCTCATACCTGATAAAACCTGTGTTTCTACATCAACATTTGTCTCTTTTTTTATTAACCTTTTAAAGCAGTTACCTACTAGGCTCAAAGTTCTTCAGTTTTAAGAAAACACAATGTAATCCCTTCTAACTCAGAAAAATTGTGGTGATTAACAGGAGGAGAGGAGCCTGGAGCAAATTTGGTTGTAGATAATGACACTAGCAACTTGAGAGTGTTAAGGTACATTCTTGCATTGAGCAATGAACTTTTTTTTCACTAATATAAAAATTTTAGCAGCTTTTATTTTTATTTTTTTTATTTAAAAAATTTTTATTAGTGAATCACCATGAGTTATAGTTACAAACTTATGAACTTTCATGTTTGCATTTTATTTATATCCCTCCACCAGTGCCCAGCCCCCAATGAATTTTTATTATGGAAATTTACAGAGAATTAAAATTAAAAACTTTATTTAAAAAATGCAATCTCCATTTTAATACTATGAGAGTAAAACATCCAAAAAGGAAAGTTTGGCATCTTTTTTTTTTAATTGAATCACCATAAAAAACACAGTAATGAAGTTGTTTATGATTGGATTTAAAGCATCCATTCTTTCTAAGGTGTAAATTCCCTGTCACCAATGTCCCCAGTTTCCCAACCACCACCCATCCAATATGGCAAGCACTATTCTCTCTCTCTTTCTCTCTCTCTCTCTCTTTCTCCTTTTGGGTATGGAAATTATGGTTTGCAGTACAGGTACTGAAAGTTTATTTTGTCACCTTTACCTACTTTTAGGTAAAAGTACTTACCTACTTTCAGTAGGAAGTTTGGTAGGTAAAATAGGTAGTTACTTTTACCTACTTCTAGCACTCAGTTCTTGAAGAGTGATCATAGTTTCCCTTCTATTTCCTATCTATATCCCCCCCCTTTCTAATTGTGGCAATCTTCCAACTGTTTACCATCCTCCTGGCCCTTGTTTCTACTGTACTTGAGTATTAGTCTCATACTATGTTTTTGTCATATCCCACAAATGAGCAGTCATTCTATATCTATTCCTCTCCTTCTGACTCATTTCACTCAACATGATACTCTCCACGTACACCCATATATAAGCAGGTTTCATCATTTCATTTTTCCCTGGTGGCTTCATCGTATTCCATTGTGCAGATGTAGCATAGTTTTTTTTTTTAACCCAGTCGTCTGTTCTTGGGCATTTGGGTTATTTCCAAATTCTGTCTATTGTGAATAGTGCTACAATGAACACAAGTCCAGAGGGATTTTATGCTGTGTGTTTTTGGGCCCCGGGAATTTCTAGAAGTGGTATTGTTGGGTTGTATGGAAGCTCAATTTCTAGCTCTTTGAGGAATGCTCATATTGTTTTCCAAAAAAGACTGAACCAATGGTCATTCCCACCAACAATGAATGATAGTCCCTTTCTCTCTGCACCCATGCTATCTCTGGTGATTGTTGTTCTTTTTGATGTGTGTCAGTCTCTGTGGACATAAAGGAAAGAGAAAAGCAATATTTTACCTGCTATACAAAATCCAGAGTCCTCTGAAGAATCTGACTTTGCAAGTCACAGGGTCTGATTTGGGCATCTAGTGATTAACATTAGGGGAAGCAGATCACAGATGAGAAGTTAAAGATCAATACAGGGGTAGAGTGCCTCAGGAGCACTGTGGTGGGTGTGACCCAATCAACTTAAGCTCCTTGCAGCAGGTAAAAGGACAAACTAGTGTTGTCCAACAGGGGATGACAAGGTGTGCAGTACTAAGGAAAAGCACTTCAAAACATGGGTCCATAGCGTGCCTTTTTGCCTAGAGTGTTTTGGTAGAATTTAGAAGACTTTTTTGCATTTCTTTTTTTGCTTTTTGGGTCACATCTGGCGATGCACAGGGGTTACTCCTGGCTCTGCACTCAGGAATTACTCCTGGTGGTGCTTGGGGGACCATATGGGATGCTGGGAATTGAACCCGGGTAGGCCTCATGCAAGGCAAACACCCTACCTGCTGTGCAATCGCTCCAGCCCCTGCATGTTTTCTTGAGTCTTTTGTTAAATTAGCATCCTCTACCATTTGATTCTGAAGGACAGAGATAGATTATACAGGAAAGTAGGGGTGTCATGAGAGCGTTGCAGGTTACTCCGTCTGAAAGCCGATGAAGTATGTGTCTAGCATTTGACTCACAAAGAAGCTCTTGCCCTGGACTCAGGAGGAGAAATTCATGACTCTCTGTGTGTGCCCAAGTGTTTCCGTCTGCTTGTCTATCCAAACTCAAGGAGCCCCCGGAGGAATGCCAGTTAATACACAGCTCCTATTTTGAGCACTATCATTAGCTGGGAGAAAGCAGAGGAAGATCTTTTTTGGGTCCTTCCCAGTATGATTAAATAACTTAGTGGTATTTAATGGCATCTCCTCTGAGACATTTTATTAAATGGCTCTTGGGTAGGAATTTTAACTTTGTTACTCACTAGCTCCCTGACCTTGGTAGAATGTTTCTAACTTTTCTCTTGTTTGCCTTGATTTTTTATCTTTATAGTGGACATAATAGTATCTACCCTCTAGCTTTTTTAAAGATTATCTGAAAGTATTTGTAATTCCCACAGTGAAGTAGTCTTAAATATTCAGTGACTAAAATTTTTTTTGGCAAATTTATAGCTGCATTTGAAGGTTTGGCAAGGATATCTGACACTTCTTCCAGTGGTGTTGCTGAGAAAGCAAATCTGAACAATAACTTCATATTCTTTCAGTAAGTGAGAGACGTTAATCTTATTCTTTCCATAACTTAAAGCAACTCATTTCCAGAAATTTCTCTTATTTCCTTCATGGTAGATTATTTAACTGCAACTGAAAGATTGCTTTCAATATTTATTTCTGTTTTTCTGCTCAATATAGTACAAATTTTTACTTTTAGGTATATTTTTTTCCTTACATGTTCTCTTTCTCCCCAAGATGGGTTCTGGGTAGGTAGGGCTGTAGAGAGACTGATTTCAGTGGTTTCTACTAACTGCGAGGGACCATTTTTCCCTTTGTACATTTCCTTCAGATTGCATCATTCTTGTTCTCTTTTAAGTCACCTGTGGTTTCTTCCATAAGAATTGGATGTGTTTGGTGGTTGCCTCTATGAAAAATATTTTCTGATGGTAAGACTTTAGTAGTGAGACCAGAGAGATAACTTTGCATGTGGAAGCTATAAGTCTGATTTATAGCAGCATAAGTTCTCCTGAGCACCAGGAGTGACCCCTAGGCAATGAGCTGGCAGTAGCCTCAAGTACCAGTGAGTGTGATCTTTTTGTTGTTGTTGTTTTGTTTGTTTTTGGATCACAGCTGGTGGTACTGCTTACTCCTAGGTCTGTGCTTGAGGGAGTGGTGTTATGGCACAGAATGTGGTACAGAGAATCGAACCTGGGTTTGCCACATGCAGGACATGGTGTAGCTACTGTACTATTGCTCCAGCCTTCCCCTACCCCACTGAGTGTTATCTGAAGCACTCCCTCACCTCTGAAAATAAAATGGACCTCAAGACTGGAAGAAATTTTTGTAGACTGATCTTCAGCCAGATTATCTACCTATTCTCATCATAAAGCTTTACTTCCCAGCTTGTTTGCTGTGAAATTCCTCTCTCTTTCCCCACAACAATTCCCTGGAGGCTAACTCCATGGAGAGATGGCTATTGCCATTTGCATCTCACCATAGTTTTGTGTTTCCCCCCTTAGAAATTCAAGAGGGAGTTTTCTGTATTCTCTTAGTATCTTATGGGTAACTCTAAAAATACCTTTTCCAGGAAGTCCCACAATTCATAAAAACATCATATTTGTATCAAAGGAGGTGGAAAACTCCTGATGCACCACCTTTCTTTATTCTGTGGCTAGCATTCATAATAATGCTCTAGAATAGGAGCTGAACGGACTATAGTCTGGAACAAACCTGACCACTGTTTATTTTTATAAACTTTTATTGGAATGCATATATATGTAAGTATGTACATACCCAAATGTACATACTGGTAGGCTAGGAAATATATATACTCACATATACACATGTGTATATGTGTTTGTGTGTATGAGCATGGCTGAGTTCCAATAAAACTTGAAATATATTTAGGACTAATTCTGTGCTACAATGCATAGATGAATGGTTTTGAGAGAGATCTTAAATCCAACAAAGCTTAAAGTATTTATATGGTTACTGGTTTACTGTTTATGATGGTCCTTCTTTAGATCAGCAGTGTCTCATCTTATTCTTTGAGTGAAGAGATTTTGAAGTTTCTAACAAATCCATTAATATCTTAGGGACCTTGGTTTTGTGAATGAAAGCACCTGTTTCTGATCATATGTGTTTGCTTGTCCCAGATTGTTAATTGGAGAAAAAGACCTCAGGTCTTCCCCAGGAAGCTGTAGATATCATTCTTCAAAGTATAGAAGCCCACAAGACATCAAAAATGACATTTTAGAAAAAAGTGAGTCTTCATTTGTAATCTCATTTCTTTTTTTGCAAATTACTCATTTTTTTTCACTCACTGATTTAATCATTGTTTACATTTTCTTTTAGCACTGCCTGCCAGGCTTTGTACTAGGTACTAATGCAAACAGTAACATGAAGCAAACGTATTTTCCTGATCTCAAAAAAACTGGATATAAAAATATGTTTAAGTAAGTCATGGATTTTTCCTTTCATGAGGTAGATAAACAAAACATTCTCTTTGTAACTGTATCAGGCACAGCAACATCCCTGGTCTTCTATAAAAGTATGTGTCGACTAAAACAGTAATGAAGGGGTCTTGTCTGGGAGTGTAGAGGATACTTACATCAAAGGAATGAAATAGGCTACCACGTCAGGAAGAATCCATGAGTCCACTGACCCTGTTCTTCCACCTTCACACGTGCTCTAACCACAAAACAACACAGACATCTTGAGGATCTTTTGGTTGAAAATGCAGGAGACTCAAGTGGAAGTAAACTTGCTTATAACCTGATCTTTTAATAATTGTATTGCAATTTTCAAACTTTATAGCAGATCCTGGAAAAGGCAGCCAGACTTAGCTGCTTCTGTGGGAAGGTCCCTAACCACCAAGGCCCACTGATCAGGGAATGGGTTGGTTGACAGTTGGGGTTCAGGTATAAAAGGGGCTTGGAGAGGCAGGGGCTCACTCCCTGGGGAGACGGCTCTGATCGTTTTATCGATCAGTATCTGGACTCTGTTCTTGGCGCTGTGAGGCCCAAAGTAGGTTCCTCAGAAGCCATGACTAGCTGCAGCCAAAATCAAGTCTTAACTGGCCTCATTTTCTGTTTTCTCAGAGCAAGGCTTGCAGTTTCTGGTAAACTCCCAGTTGAGTAATTCACCTAGGTAAGAAATAAGGCAGTTGGATCCAGCCAATCATGAGGGGTCGCCGACCCCTTCTTGGAAGGAACCTCAAACCGTTACTGGTCCCTGCTGTCTAATTGCCGAGCACTGTTGCAACAGGGCAATGCTGTAGACCAGTATATAAACCGCTTCTCGACTGAGCCCTGTATAAACTGCTTGTGATTCGGGGTCGGGGTCCTTGTTAAGACTCCACTATGTTGGATGAGACTCGGACCCTAGCTTGAGCTAGCGCTGGCTCGGGCTAGTAATAAAGTTCCTTTGCTTTTGTATTACCGTGTGTGGAACTGGGTCTCTCCGCAGTTGGGGATCTGAAACTTGGGCACAACAGTCCGGAATAAAGCTCTGCTGAACTTTTGCACGTGAGTTTTACTCGTTCCTGAGATCACGGACACTGACAATTGCAAGACAAAAGCCCCGCAGCCTTCCTCATGCCCCAGACCGTCCCTCAGGAGCTCTCGATACTTGGCAGGTGATTCTTTTAGAGAGGCTCACTGACGTTTTGCAAGACCCTTTCACAGAAGATTGTGCTTTAAATGAGGTGATTATTTCTCCCTAGAGGTTTCATTCCCTTTTATCTATTTTCTTAAATGCATTGTGAATTTCTTACTATTTGAGAAAGGCAAGTTAGAAGGCAATGAGGAAAGAAAATTACTTCTCCTCAGGATACCTGACAGATTTGAGTTAGGTCACCCATACTTTTGACTAAAAAACATTCTAGAAAACTATAATATTGTTGTGGATTGAAAAGACTTAGCAAAGTGGGTCATGCTTGGATTTACTAAATTATGGTTAGATTTATACAGCTCTCATCTAGACTAGCAAATAATTTTTATTGATCTTTGTTTAAAATAGGAGTAAAATATATAGTAAAATAATTAATTGCTTTTAAAATTTTACTTTTAATATGTTGCTTTTAAAAAACTGAGTTGCGACACTCTCCGTCCAGATGAGATCTGGAGCAGCCATGCACGAAAACGGCCCCTCTGCTCCTTAAAGACTGATCTGGGAGGTCTACTAACCCATTTTGGCACCCAGCGGCTTCTTATAGAAATGCATCTAGACTGTGAACTGAGCTAAAATATCAGAAATCCAAAACTGAGCTCATATAATCTTCATTCTCAGCAATGGAAAACAAATTATCAATTGATGCCTTTTCAGCAGGTTTGATTGTTGGGGCAAAATTCCAAATAATAATAGTGAGTTCTCTGTTGAAATATTGAAAGTATTCAAAGTATAGAGAGAATAAAGTGAATAACATTAGCCACTCAGGTGCCGGGGGTGGTGGTGTGAGGGGGGTATATTGGGGTTCTTGGTGGTGGAACATGTGCACTGGTGAAGGGACGGGGGTTTGATCATTATATGACTGAGACTTAAACTTGAAAGCTTTGTAATTTTTGTCACGGTGATTCAATAAAATAAAAATTTAATAAAAGAGAGAAAACACTTTATTAGAGCCAAAAAAAACTGACTGCTCCAGTTTATTATGTATCAGCACAATAATAAAAACAGTTTGAGGGAAACACTACAAGTGCCTCTTGAATTCCATCTTTGGCAATCTACCACTTTTTACAAAAATTGTTTTTCTAGAAAAAATGTTGATTTTTCTAGAAAATTCCAATTAAATAGTTTATGATTAAACTGATCATAAAGTATGTCCGTTCTTCAGTTAATTTAATGGCTGAGAAAGACAATGTTTAAAACTCCCAAGTTAATTTTGATTTCTTATGGATTCTCATACACTCAATTCCAAACAGTTGTGCTAGATTTTTGCATACTTCATTAATTTCTAATTTTAAGAATATCTCTAATCTTCCAAATGTCATAGTGTAGAGATTTAAAAAAAGAATATGTCTCTGACACTTTGAATGGTTCAAACTGATAGTCTTCCCCGTGATTTGATTATTTCAGAAATTCTTTCTCTCTCTCTGTCTCACACACACACACACACACACACACAGGGATGCTTAAAGAGATACAGATTTCTATACTTAATTTCCAACTAGAATTTGAACAGTTTGTAAGGCATTAACTAGACAATTTAGCATTATCTAAAGATATCTTACATATAGTTGATATCTTTAAATTTAGAATAGTAGTGTTCCATAGAATTTTCTACATCTGGGATTCTAAGATAACAGCCTGTTTTAGATTCAAATCAAACAAATCTCTAATTTGTTCTAAGTTACTTTCCATTATTGCTTTCCTTATATCTCACATTTTATGTTTTTTTAAATGTGTTTTTCTTCATCCAAGTGAGGCTTCTTTTCCTTTAATAAAAGACCCTTTAGTATTTCTTGCAAAGTTGGTTAGTAGAGAATAATTTCTTTAGCTTTTGTTTGTCTGTAAAGCTTTTTGTCAACCCTTTAAATCTGAGTGATAAACTCCCGAGGCAGAGTTTTGTGGATTACAGGTCTTTTATATTCAGCATTTTGAAAATATCATGCCTATCTCTTAGGGTCTGTGTTTTTTTTTTCTTTTTTTTCCCCTTTGCTTTTTGGGCCACATTCAGCAATGCACAGGAGTTACTCCTGACTCATGTACTCAATAGTTACTCCCGGAGGTGCTCAGGGGACCCTATGGGATGCTGGGAATTGAACCTGGGTCGACCACGTGCAAGGCAAATGCCCTACCCGCTGTGCTATCACTCCAGCCCCTGATCTGTGTTTTTTAACTGAGAAATCTGCTCATACTTTCTTGGAGTTTTCCTCATAAGTGACTAATCTCTCTCTCTGTCTCTCTCACTTCTCTCTCTGTCTCTGTCTCTCCTCTTCCTCTTTATTTTTCTTTCTCTGTGTCTGTATGTCCTTCTGTCTTGCTCTCTCTGTGTCTTTCTCTGTTGCTCTCTCTTGTTTTGAAGATCAGGACCTCATACATGCAAGGTAAGTGCTATATCTTTGAATTCTGTTCCTGGTCCTAATCTTGCTGCTTTTAGTTTTATCTCTTTTCCTTTTTTTGCTGCTGCTATTTTAATTATCACGTTTTGGTGAACAACTTTTGGGGTTTCTTTAGTTTGGAATTCTTTGATATTCTTAGACCTGGGTGTCTGTTTTTTTCCCTTAGTTTGAAGACATTCTCAACTATTATTCCTTCAAATAAGATTTCCCTGGTCTCTCTTCTATTTCTGGAGCTCTTTAATACAAGTTTTTTTTTCTTTTTGGGTCACACCCGGCAATGCACAGAGGTTACTCCTGGCTCTGCACTCAGGAATTACCCCTGGTAGTTCTCAGGGGACCATATGGGATGCTGGGAATTGAACCCGGGTCGGCCACATGCAAGGCAAATGCCCTCCCCGCTGTGCTATCGCTCCAGTCCCCTTTATACAAGTTTTAGTTATCTTGATACTATCCCATAAATTTTATATTATCTTTATTTAAAAAATTAGGTTCTGTTATTGTTGTTCTTTAAAATTTTTTTTAATTGAATCATTGTGGGATATAGAGTTACACAGCTGTTCCGGGTAAAGTTTAAGTCACACAGTGTCCTAACACCTATTCCCCCATCAGTGTACATATTCTACCACCACCAATGTCCCCATGTTGTTATTCTTTTTAGGTGGTTTCCATTATCCTATCTTCAAACCCACTGACCATTATTCTGCTATTTTGTCCCTTTATTACCTCCACAGTGCCGTGATTTCTGTTTAGATTCTTCTCATGCATTCTTTGTCCTTGTTTACATTCTCTTAATATCATTTCAGTAAGTACCTTATAAGAGTTGCTTGTTTTCTTGGGGCAGTGTCTATATCTGTTTTATTAGTCCTCCCATGTTTCTGTCATGTTTGATCAGTACCAATGAGGTCCTCCTCACTACATCTATTGTCTGCCCCAGGGTCTGCACAGGAAAAAGGTCCAGCTTTCAGTTGAGTGGGTCTGGATGGTGACCTAGAGTTTGGTGGTCAAGCATGCCAACAGCTGCCAACGTGCTGTTTTCTTGCCAATCTGAGAAGTATGTAGAAACCAGCTCTGGGAAGGCATAGAGGAGGACAAGGCCTCGAGCCAGGTTGTGACAAGAACATTGTCTGGCTGGCTATGGGCCAGCAGTGGACGGCCACAGGAAATAAGGCCCCCTTCCTTGTTGATTCCATTTGGAACTTCCAAAGGAGTATTTGGCACTCAAATGGGAACAGCTTTCTTGCTAGCAGGTAGATGAATACTACTTGGAGTTGCATCTGTTTGTGTAAAAGAGGGCAACATTCAACTGTTGTCTTTGACCTCAATTAGCTCAACTACAACCTGTGAGTAGGTGGACCTCCCATAAATTTTCCTTTAGGATCTAGTACTGTAAACAGGGGGTTCTAACATGGTTTTCATGAGCAGTGCTATGAGCAAAGTTACAAGAGATCCTTAAGGCTAGGGCAAGATCAGTTTGGAGGTGGGGAAGCTGCTTCTCTGGCCAAACTTCTGAGGCAGATGTCCATGACTGAAGAAAGTATGAGATATCCCATAAACATGGAGTTCAAACCACCTTAGTATTATTTATTTTTGGTGAGATATATGATTTCAGAGGTGTACTATTAGAACCATTGCTTAATTTGGTGTCTTGACTTCAGCATAGCTAGACTTTTATCTACTCTAGCTTTGGCTGTTTGTTTACCAGTGTCCCTGTGAAAAAATGGCTCTTTTCATTTAAAACGATAGGGAAAATAAATAAGGGGGAGAACAACAGATATAGGATGAATACAAAACAAGGGAACAGACATTATTGAATAATGACAAACCCTTTATTGTGGATTACAAAACTGAGATTACTAAATAGAGAAAGGCGAGATGGGAAGAAATAAAGAGGTGGACAAGAAGTAACATCATGACATTAATGGAGAGTTTCAGCACTTTGGTGATGGTGCTACAGAGAGTACTGACCGGCATCAGGCCCTTACAGATGGCATGTATGATCAACATGTAGACCACCAGAAGTCTTCTATTGCAGCTCATGCAACTATATTTCAACAGGCTGCAGCAGCTGCATCAACAGGAACCTCTGGGTCCTGGACAACAACCGCAATTGCAATTGCAGTTCCTCTTCTCGCCACTCTGTGTGTCAGTCAACACTTGCTGCTTCTCTCTTTTTTTCTCCTTCCACACAACAACCATAGCTGTACACAGTTGTCTGGTTTATGTACATTGTATTTCATGCACTTTAGTTTTTTATTCATCAGGTTGTTCCAAATGAAATAATTTGATTAGAATAGCCAATCAGATTACATATGCAAATGCAGACATGGAATAATTATGAGGTGATCAATCAGAATACGTTTTTTTCCGTGTTTGTAAGATTATCCATAAGAAGGCTGACCCCTCCTAATCATGTGCTCCCCATTCTATTTTCTTCATAACAATTAAGGTGTGGTAAATTATGTGTAAAATCATAAATGATAACATTATTGTAAATGTGTTGCCAGAACTACAAATAGCAAGTAAATTTTTTAAAAAATAGCAGAATGAGTCTCTTTCAATGATAGTCATTTCCTGATTAGTTGGCACCGTTGCAATGTAGACAAATATGATAATAGACTAGGTAAGATAAATATACATCAACTTCTGAGGGAATAAGGTTTATGACACATCATGTAACAGGTTAATAATTCACTTTATGACATATGTTCATCTGGTCACACTTACACATTCATCTGGTCACACTTATATGTATAAATGTCAGAAGTAAGCAGATAAACATGAAAGATAAAACATGTGAAGAAATATTAAACGAGTTAGGCAAAACTTTAAGTAGACTTTAACTATAACATATAATCTGTAAGTGAAGACAATCAATATGCAGAGAGCAGGTGAGATGGGAGAAAATTCATATCTTAAAATTGTTGTTCCCCAAACTCACCAATAAATGAGAAATAAGCAGTATGTCTTAAAGTCACAAAGAATTTTAGCCTGTTACAAATTGTTGAGTATTAGCAAATTGCTATTCTTGTATCCTCTCAGTTGACCACGTAAACATGACTGATGCTGACATTTACATGAATGGATCATTCTAACGTGGCTATTTCTGTTTCTGTTTCCATGGATACCACATTTGTCCTTTGACTGGAAATAAGACATTCAGTTGATATTCTAATATAATTCAAATATAATTTAGGTGTCCCTGTTTAGACTATCTACTGTACTACTTATGAAAAATTATCTTATTCATAGAGCCCCTAAATCTCATAAAATTTTAATTTATTTAAATACTAATTTAAGCAGTTATTATATTCCTAAAGATTCAAAATCAGTGTTATCATTATAAATTGGACAAAAGAGGCAAGGCTATATCACTATAAATATCCACAAGAATCATCACTCTTAAACACCATTACAATTTATTGTATTCTAATTTAAATACTCTTGTATAGTAGAATCACTGTTTATGTTGGATTAAGCAAAAAATTGAAAGTAATTGGATTTAGATACAATATATCTAGGTTTACATCTATTACAAATTTTTCAAGGGACTGGTTTGTTTCAAATATCTAAAATTCCAATTTCTCCATGATAAAAATTATTTGTGTGAATGTTTTATTATTCTGCCTAAGTGTTGGCATTCTCTATGTGGATAAATGCCAAACAGATGGTCAGTGACAATCAAGTAGAAAGGCAGTTGGACTTGGCTTGCTTTATATATGTGATTTAGCAACCATACAAAAGACATTTATTATTTTGCACATTGAAAAGTGAAAATAAACATCTAAGGTATAGTTTGCACACCGTATGTAGCCTGGTCTTTAAACTCATTACATAAATAGACACAGTCAAAGAGTTATGTTAGTATGTTTGTTAATGCAGTATTGTAAATAGATTGCCTTCACTAAAAAAAAAAAGATAAAAAAGCACTCCATTCACAAGGAAACTGAGACACATCCCCTGCTCAGTGTTTGGGAGGATTAACACTGTCAAAATGGCAACAGTCTACAGCATTATACAGATTCAATGTGGTTCCTTTAAGGATACCCATGACATTCCTCAAAGAAATAGACAAAAAGTGCCTGAAATTTGTATGGAACAATAAACCCCCACGAATAGCTAAAGCAATCCTTGGGGAAAAGAAGATGGGTGGCATTGCCTTCCCCAACTTCAAACTGTAATACAAAACAGTAGTAATTAAAACAACATGGTCTAGGAATAAAAACAGACCTACAGACCAATGAAACAGAGTTATCACAGACTCTCAACTATATGATCATTTAATCTTTGGTAAAAGAGCAAGAAATGTGAAGTGGAGCAAGGAAAGTCTTTTCAACAAGAGGTGCTGGGAAAAATAGAGAGCTACTTCTGAAATAATGAACTCAGATCTCTGTCTAATGCCAGGCACAAAAGTCAGATCAAAGCAGATTGTAAACCTCAATATCAGACCTGAATCCATAAGGTACATGGAGGAAAATGTAGGCAGAACTCTCCATGGCATTGAAGCTAAAGGCATCTTTTTTTATTTAAAAAAAATTTATTGAATCACTGTGAGATAGTTACAAGCTTTCATGTTGGGGTTACAATCACACAATGATCAAACACCCAAACCAGTGCACATTCCCCACCACTGATATCCCCGGTATACCCCCCCTTTCCCACCCTCCCCCTTCCTCCATGGCAGACAATATTCCCTATACTCTCTCTACTTTTGGGCATTATGGCTTGCAACACAGACACTGAGAAGTCATCATGTTTGGTCCATTATCTACTTTTGGCATACATCTCCCATCCCGTCTGATTCCTCAGCCATCATTTTCTTAGTGATCCCTTCTATATTCCATCTGCTTTCTCCCCTCCGCTCATGAAGCAGTCTTCCAGCTATAGGGAAATTCCCCTGGCCCTTATATCTACTGTCCTTGGGTGTCAGCCTCATGTTATGTTATTCTATACTCCACAAATGAGTGCCATCCTTCTATGTCTGTCCCTCTCTTTCTGACTCTTTTCACTTAGCATGGTACTCTCCATGTCTATCCATTTATAAGCAAATTTCATGACTTCATCTCTCCTAACAATTGCATAATATTCCATTGTGTATATGTACCAAAGTTTCTTTAACCAGTTATCTGTTCGAGGGCACTCGGGTTGTTTCCATATTTTGACTAGTGTGAACTGTGCTGCAATGAACATATAGGTACAGATGTCATTTCTACTGTGCTGTTTTGCATCCTCAGGATATATTCCCAGAAGTGGTATTGTGGGGTCAATTTGAACATATGGAAGCTCAATTTCTAGTTTTTGAAGGACTGTTTATATTGTTTTCCAGAAAGGCTGGACCAGTCGACATTTCCACCAACAGTGAAAGAGCATCCTTTTTTCCCCACATCCATGCCAGCACTGGTTGATTTTGTTCTTTTGAATGTGTGCCAGTCTCTGTGGTGTGAGATGATATCTCATTGTTGTTGGACTGGTGTGGTAGCACAGCGGGTAGGGCGTTTGCCTTGCACGAGGCCAATCCTGGTTCAATTTCTCCAACCCTCTCAGAGAGCCCGGAAAGCTATCGCTAGTATCCCGCCCACATGGCCGAGCCTGGCAAGCTACAGAGGCATATTTGACATGCCAAAAACAGTAACAAGAAATCTCACAATGGAGTCGTTACTGGTGCCTGCTCGAGGAAATCAATGAACAAGGGGATAACAGTGACAATGACAGTTTTGATTTGCATCTCCCTGATGATTGTGATGTGGAGCATTTTTTAAAATGTGCCTTTTGGGCATTTGTATTTCTTTTATGAGGAAACTTCTGTTCATCTCCCCATTTTTTTTGATGGGGTTGGAGGTATTTTTCTTGTACAATTCTACTAGTATCTTGATTATCCTGGATATTAACCTTACGAGATGGGTATTGAGTAAATATTCTTTCCCATTCTGTGCGCTCTTTCTGTATTTTGGTCACTATTTCTTTTGAAGTACAGAAGCTTCTTAGTTTGATGTAGTCCATTTTTTTTATGTTGGCTCCCACTTGCATGGTCAGTGCTGTTTCATCCTTAAAGATGCCTTTAGCTTTAATGTCATGGAGAGTTCTGCTTACATTTTCCTCTCTGTACCTTATAGATTCATGTCTGATATTGAGGTCTTTAATTCACTTTGATCTGACTTTTGTGTCTGGCATTAGACAGAAGTCAGAGTTCATTGTTTTGCAGGTAGCTATCCAGTTTTCCCAGCACCACTTGTTGAAGAGGCTTTCCTTCTTCCATTTCACATTTCTTGCTCCTTTGTCAAAGATTAAGTGGCTATATATTTGGGGGTCTGTGACAGGATATTCAACTCTTTTTTTTGTGAAGTCCTGATTTTATTTTATTTATTTATTTTAATTAATTTATTTTTAATTAGTGAGTCACCGTGAGGGTACAGTTACAGATTTATACATTTTTGTGCTCATGTTACCCCCATACAAAGTTTGAGAACCCATCCCTTCACCAGTGCCCATTCTCCACCACGGTACACCCAACATCCCTCCTACCCTCCCCAATCCCGTCTCCCCCCACCCCACCCTGCCACTGTGGCAGGGCATTTCCTTTTGTTCTCTCTCTCTCATTAGGTGTTGTGGTTCACAATAGAGGTGTTGAGTGGCCACTGTATTCAGTCTCTAGACCACATTCAGCCCGCATCACCCTTCCCCAGCATGGCCTCCGACCTCATTATACTTGGTGATCCCTTCTCTAAGTTGCCCTCTCCCCAGAATGTAAGGACAGCTTCCAAGCCATGGAGTCAACCTCTTGGTACTTATTTCTACTATTCTTCTATTCTTGGGTGTTAGTCTCCTACTCTGTTATTCTATATTCCACAGAAAAGGGCAATCTTTCTATGTCTGTTTTTCTCTTTCTGACTCATTTCACTTAGCATGATACTTTCCATGCTGATCCTCTTATAGGCAGATTTCATGACCTCCTTTTTTCTAAGAGCTGCATAGTATTCCATTGTATAGATGTACCAAAGTTTCTTCAACCAGTCATCTGTTCTAGGGCACTCAGGTTTTTTCCAGATTCTGGCTATTGTAAACAGTGCCGCAATGAACATATAAGTGCAGATGTCATTTCGACTATACTTTAAAGCTAAAGGCATTTTTAATGATGAAACAGCAGTGACCAAATATGTGGAAGCAAACAAATGGGATTGCATTAACACTAAATTAAACTGCACCTCAAAAGAAACAACGAGAAAAAAACAGAGAGCCCACTGAGTAGGAATTTTTTTTTGCCCAATACCCATCAGAGGGGCTGGAGCGATAACACAGAGGGTAGGGCATTTGCCTTGCACGCGGCCAACCTGGGTTTGATTCCTCTGTCCCTCTCGGAGAGCCCGGCAAGCTACTGAGAGTAGAGGGAACTTGCCCCCATGACAGAGCCTGGCAGGCTACCTGTGGTGTATTCGTCTGCCAAAATCAGTAACAAGTCTCACAATGAAGACGTTACTGGTGCCTACTCGAGCAAATCGATGAACAACAGGACGACAGTGCTACTGTGCTACCCATCAGATAAAGGCTTAATAGCCAGGATATAAAAGACAGATTTGTAGAGCTGTACAAGAAAAAAACCACCAACCCCATCAGAAAATGGAGAGAAGAAATGAACAGAAGTTTCCTCAAAAAAGAAGAAATAAAAATAGTCAAAAGGCACAAGAAAAAAATGCTCTACATCACTAATCATCAGGGAGACACAAATGAAAACAACAATGAGATGTCATCTTATACCACAGACACTGGCACACATCAAAAATAGCAAGGACAACCAGTGCTGGCATGGATGTGAGAATAAAGGGACTCTCATTCATTGTTGGCAGCAATGCCAACTGATCCAATCTTTCTAGAAAACAATATGGGCATTCCTCAAAATACTAGAAATTGAGCTTCCATATGACCCAGCAATACCACTTCTGGGAACATATCCCAGAGGTGCAAAAAAGCACAGTAGAAATGACATCTGTACCTATATGTTCATTGCAGCACTGTTTACAATATCCAGAATTTGGAAAGAACCTGAATGCCAGAGAACAGATGACTGGTTAAAGAATCTTTGGTACATCTACACAATGGAATGCTATGCAGCTGATAGGAAAGTTGAAGTCATGAAATTTGCTTATAAGTGGATGGAGAGTATCATGCTAAGTGAAATGAGTCAGAAAGAAAGGGACAGGCATATAATGGCTGCACTCATTTGTGGAATATAAAATAACATAATATGAGACTAACACCCAATGATAGTAGAAACAAGGTCAGGAAGATTGCCCTGTGGTTGGAAGCCAGCCTCTTGAACTGGGGGAGAAGGCAACTGGGATACAGTAGGGATCAGCTAGTAAATGATGGTTGGAGAGATCACTCAGCTTGGGAGATATGTGCTGAAAGTAGACTAAGGACAAAACATGATGGTCTCTCAGTTCCTGTATTGCAAACCATAATGAAGTTGTCTGTCATAGAGGCAGGAGGTGGGGTTAGATGGGGATTGCGGGAGGGATACTGGGCATATTGGTGGTGGAAAATGCACACTGGTGGAGGAATGGGTATTCAATCATTTTATGACACTCAAGTATCAAAGCTTTGTAACTATCTCACGGTGACTCAATATAAAAGCTTTTCATTTTAATTATGCCAACTATTTTCATTAAAATTTTATAGTAAAATACATGATAAATTCCAGAAGAAAACAAGTTTCTAATTTGACTTTAGGCAAATTCCTACATAATGATATTTGTTTCATATATCCAGAGTTAACTATTGCAGCACAGAAAGTAGAACACTGTAAAATGCTCTACTTTGGAAAATAGGCTGTGGTGTTTTCATGCACAATTTATTTTCTTTTTAGTTCATTATTTTAGTTATGACCTTTAGATGTTGTAAAGACAAAAATTAACTTTAAGATATTGTGAAGGCAAAAATCTTAAATAAGACACTAAAAAATGTGTTGAATACCTGGGTTTATGAGTTCTAGCCAGACATATGGTCCTGAGGCAGACTCTTTGAGTTTAGTGTATTTCAGTATTCTGATTTCCAAATTTTTGTATAGCCCATGATAACCTAAAGAATGAATTTTAGAAAATAAAACAAATATTTTGAAGCAATAGATTTGGGATGAGGCTCAGAAATCTGACTTACACACATCCCTATTGTCTTGGATATTAGGAATGCTATGTTAGGCCCCACGCTGTGTGGTCTCGAGTCAGTCTCAGAGTTACGATCAGTATTGGCTTCTCTGTTCTGGATTTTCCCTAGGATTGTATGTCCTATTGAAGAAGTGCCTTAATAGGTAGCATGTCCAGCTGCTCTCTTCCTTAAATATCAACCGTTTTGCCAATTTCACTGTTAGTTGCTTGCTTTAAATTAGTGCTGGAACATTAGCCTGTTCTATGGATGTCAGAGACTATGTTTCCTTAATTAAAATAGGCTTAATCTTGGAAAATATATATGTAATATGCGTATGAGACAATGTGAATAAACTTGCTTAGACGAGTCAGGTGAGGGATAAATGATAAGAATGTGGTCTTTGGAAATCTTTTAAAACATTTAAATTCTGATAAAATGAGACATGTGAACTTGTAAATAATTTCATTGGCTTAAATATCTTTTTAAAAATTTTATCTGTAATAATTGAACCAGTAGCACAGTGGTAGGGCATTTGTCTTGCATGTGGCTGGCCCGAGTTCAATTCCTCTGCCTCTCTTGGATAGCCCGGCAAGCTACTGAGAGTATCTTGTCTGCACAGCAGAGCCTGATAAGCTCCCCGTGGTGTATTCAATATGCCAAAAATAGTAACAACAAGTCTCACAATGGAGACCTTACTGATTCCCGCTCGAGCAACGGGATGACAGTGACAGTGACAGTGACAACATTGAACCACATAAATTCTATGATACATAAATCCTGAATTTCAGCTGTTTTAACATAATAAAAGTGCTCTAAGGGAGGTTTCCATGGAGTCATTCAGGACATAAACCGTTAGGTTTTACCATGGAATAATGAACAAATGACTCCGAAGATCATTCTGGTAATTGACATCCTGTCGGTAGCTGAAGAACAAGAGAGATGGAGGATCCTTCAAGTGCTCACTGGTTGTGGAGTATAAAAGAAGAAAATAAGAGTATAGTCTTCAGAGTGGTCAGTCATAAAAGCTTGTCTGAAGGAGCTTTCTCTCCATTTTCCTCGGAAATTATCCTTGACATAGTAATCATATGATGATTCTTCCCAATAAGCTGTGTAAATAAGAAAAAACAAAAGAAGAAACTTCATAAGAAAAAATGTGCTCAATTTGGTGAATGCGAGTTTTGAAATGGCAGAATGGCAGAAGAGAATCAAATTGGTGATATCTGGGGCTGGAGCAATAGCACAGCGGGTAGGGCATTTGCCTTGCATGTGCAAGGCCAGCCCGGGTTCGATTCCCAGCATCCCATATGGTACCCTGAGTACCGCCAGGAGTGATTTCTGAGTGCAGAGCCAGGAGTAACCCCTGTGCAGAGCCAGGTGTTAGCTAAAAAAAAATGGTGATATCTTCTTTATATTGCAGTGCCTGAGTTTTTGTAAAAAATAGGAATATTTGATGTCTTTGCATTCATCAACAATTAAATAATAATTGAATTTTTCTTTGGGGGAGCATAATCAGTGGTAGTCAGAGTTTACTACTGACTCTGCACTTTGGAAAGTTCTCGGCACCACATAGAGTTTGTGGTCATAGGATTGAACCGAGGTCAGGTGTGTGCAGGCAAACAACTTATCTGCTATGCCGTCCAATGTTAGCAATATTTATGTAAATCATAAAGGTAAAATATAAGATGATTACACATTGGATCAACAAAGGCGGTGGGTTAGGGATAGGACAAGAGTAAGAAACATAGATTTCCCAGGAAGGTGATAGAACAAGAGGGTGTCTCTTAGAACTAGAGGAGTTGTGGTTTTTAGCATGTAGAAAACCGGTAATTGCATATACTTTATAAATTATGATATTCAGGTAAAAACCTGGTTGAAAAGAAGATAAGAAATAGTTGGGGACTTGTGGAAAGAGAGTCTTTAATGCAATTTGAAGGCCAGAGCAATAGCATAGTGGGTAGGGCGTTTGCCTTGCATACTGCCGACCCGAGTTTGATTTCTTTGTTCCTCTCGGAGAGCCTGGCAAGCTACCAAGAGTATCCTGCCCGCATTGCAGAGCCTGGCAAGCTACCCATGATGTAATCAATATGCCAAAAACAGTAACAGTAACAACAAGTTTTTTTAATTAATTAATTTATTTTTAAAGTTATTTATTTTATTGAATCACCATGTGGAAAGTTACAAAGTTCTCAGGCTTATGTCTCAGTTATACAATACTCAAACACCCATCCCTTCACCAGTGCCCATATTCCACCACCAAAAACCCTGGTATACCTACCACCCCCACCCACCACCCCTGTCTGCGTAACTGATAAATTTCACTTCATTTTCTCTTTACTTTGATTATATTCCATATTTCAACACAAAACTCACTATTGTTGTTGGAGTTTCCCCCCCAAAAAGACAGCCCTACTGCCAAGGAACATTTGATAATTAGTTTTCCATTGCTGAGAATGAAGAGACATAAAGTCCTGCTGTTCCAAGTACATAATTCTTTTTTTTCTCCTTCTCATGCCACTAAGTTTGTGCCTGCTTAATAGCCCTCATAATATGGTAGACGCCATGCCGCTTCTCCTCGAAAAGGGAAACAAAAAACCGAGAAAGAAGGATATTTCCCCTCCTCGGCCGGCATGGGGCTATGGCTTAGTTCACAGTCTTAGAGACATGGCTGCAAGCAGTTTCTGGAACCAAAAGTAGTCTAGTTGGCCTCCAGATCCTGGTCAATCAGCAGCAAAGCGGTTGCACAAAAGTGTGGCCACCCGGATCAAATCTCGGTGGAGCACGTGACGGTATTGGCCCCGGCCCAAGACTGCCCAAGCGTCCCGCTGTTCCAAGTACATATTTTTTTTCTCCTTCCCGTGCCACACAAGTTCGTACCTGCTTAATAGTCCTCATAATATGGCGGCCGCCACGCTGCTTCTCCCTCAAAAGGGGAAAAAAAAAAACAAGAAAGAAGGATATTTCCTCTCCTTGGCAGGCATGGGGCAGTGGCTCAGTTCAGTGTCTAGAGGCATTTCTGCAAGCTGCTGGTGTCCAAAGTAGTTTAGTTGGCCTCTGGGATCATGCTCGTGCAGCAGCGGGAAGGCCACACATGTGTGGCCGCTGTGCTTAATTCTCGGCGGAGGGTGGGGACAGTACTCCCTGCCCCCCGGGATCTCCCACACGTCCCACAGCAGCCGGCTGGTACCTCCATTTTGTGCTCAAAAACTGGTGATTGCCATGCTGTGCCCGGAAAGGAAGGGTTGAGAGAGAGAAACCCTTCCCCACAGCGCCACATGGGGCAGTGGCTCAGTTCACAGTCTAGCTTATCTGGGCTGAGGGCTTGCCGGTAACGCCTGCTTCCCATGATTGCCTATGAGCCACAAAACTGCAAAATTTATACGTCTGTGTTGGGAGTCTTAGAAGGTGGCTCTCGCCACATGGATGTTGCTGCCGCTGCCATTTTCCGTGCAGAAAACAGGATGGAGAGGAAAAATCCATCCCCAGGCGGCACGGAGTTATAGCACAGCTCACAGTCTAGCTGCATTTCTGTAAGAAGCCCCTCTGGGTGCCAAAATGGGTTCGAAGACCTCTGGGATCATAGTCTTTAGGAGAAGAGGGTCCATTTCGCGTTTGGCAGCTCCGGATCTTATCTGGGCCGAGGGTGCGCCGGTAACATCCACTTCCCATGATCGCCTATGAGCCACAAAACTGCAAAATTCATACTTCTGGGTTGGGGGTCTTAGAAGGTGGCTCTCGCCATGTGGATGTTGCTGCTGCCGCCATTTTCCATGCCACAGCTATTCCTTTTTAATATACCTTTTCACTACCTTCAAGCAATACTTTAAAAAACTGTAACTTTTTAGGTTTTTTCTTTTTTGGGGGGGCCCACACTCAAGGTGCTCAGGGATTACTCCTGGCTCACTTCTCACCGATAACTCCTCTCCTGGTAGTATTTGGGGGAGCATATTGATAGGGTGCTGGAAATTGAATCTGGGTCAGCCATGTGCAAGACAACTGCCCTGCTGCTGTACTATCTCTTCATCCCCTTTAGAGACATTTTTAAAGGAAAATGCTTTATATAACTTTACAGGTAAAGTTCTGTATTATGATTCTGCATTATGAGGAATTCATTTATAAATAACAACTACAATACTTTGCTCCTAATATTCTTGCTAATAGCTGACAGCTCTCTATGTTCTCTCATATTGAGTAGTCATTGGGCATTATTATTGAAAGAGATTCGAGTAAGTTTATCCAGTAAGAAGTGCTTTCTTTAAATCAAGGAGTGCTTCTAAAAAAACATCAAATATTAAGGATTAGATGTCCCGCGTTGCTCTGGAAATATCCTTATGAATAAATTCCACATTATCTGGCCACTCTTCTGCATGACTTATCTTCCATGAATCACGCCAATGTCTGTAATTCTTCTTAGCCAATTCATGGTGATCTTTCCGTATTTCAAAACTTATAACTCTTCCTTGTGGTCCAACTGCTCTGGACAAAAACAGGCTGGTTCCACCAGAACCGGAGCCAGCTTCCAAGACGGTATCACCTGGGTGGATGTCCGTCATCAATAGCAACACACTCACATCCTTCGGGTACGTGATGGCAGGTCCCCTCCTCATCAGCAGCACGTAGTCCTCCAGCATCGGCCTCCGCAGCAGGTGCTCCCTGCCCGCGAGCTGCGCACCACCTGGCCGGCAGCAGCCCAGCACGTCGCGGTGCCAGACGGTCCCCCATCTGCTGTTGAAGTGCCCGTTGGGGCTCAGCCTGAACAGCCTCTGATAGCGGGTCTCCCTCCGCCCGTCTCGGCCAGGACCAGCTCCCCCGCCCGGCTCCGCAAGCTCTCCCGCGGGGGCCCATTCCGCGCGCCCCCGGCAGCACAGCGCCCGCGCTCCCACGAAGGGCTCCTGCGCCCGAGGCGCCCCGAGGAAGCCCGGGCCTCCAGGGCCGCCTGCCTCCGCGCCGCCGCCCGCATGGCCGTAACAAGTTTTATAGTGGAGACGTTACTGGTGCCCTCTCGAGAAAATCGATGAGCAACGGGATGACAGTGATAGAGTGTCAGTGATTAAATAAATGGGCGAGTGCAGGAATGTTGAGGGAGGTATTGAGTGGTCGGGGGAAACAGACACGTGGTGGGGGGTGGTTTTGGAATATTGTATGAATGAAACCCTGACAATGTGTGTGTGTGTGTGTGTGTGTGTGTGTGTGTGTGTGTGTATTCATTTATTTGCTTACACTTGATGGTTCTCAGGGCTCACTCCTGGCTCTGAATTCAGGAATCACTCTTGGTGGTACTCAAAGGACCATAGGTGATGCTGGGGATTGAATCCAGGTGAGCTGCATATAAGACAAATGCTCTAGGCGCTGGTACTGTCACTCTTACTCCCAGAGTCCTTCCAGAGAACGGAGAAGGAACTTCTGCTTCTCTGATCCTACAGCAGTCCTGTGAAACGTTATGAATTCTGCCCACAGATGCCACACACTCTGTTATTTTTTTTTCTCTAGGAAACATAGTACAGACATTTCTAGGAGACCCTTTAATTTCAAAGAATTCCAAGTTGTGCCCCAAAAAGACAGGGAAAGAATGCAAATGAAACTGGAACTAGATTAAAGGCTAAATACAAACCAACAGATTATCTCTCTCCATATATGAATATATGTATGGATATATGGAATTAGACTGGAGTGATAGCACAGTGGGTAGGGTGTTTGACTTGCATGTGACTGACCCGTCCCTCTTGGAGAGTCTGGCAAGCTACTGAGAATATCCTGCCCACAGGGTAGAGCCTGACAAGCTACCCATGGCATATTCAATATGCCCAAAACAGTAATAACAAGTCTCACAATGGAGTCTCACTGGTGCCCGCTCAAGCAAATCGATGAACAACAGGACGACAGTGCTACAGTGCTATATATGGCATTACTCATTATATATATGAAGAGAGTGAGAGAAGGGAGAGAGAAGAGAGAGATCTGGATAAAGACATTATTGCCAGGGCACAAAAAGAGACGATATCAATGGCAGAGTTTGAAAACATATCCTTACAAAGGAAAAAATTGCTTTTGAGGTAGAAGAGAGTAAGGTGAGAAAGTGATGGGAAAGAGTCAAGTAGAAAGTTCACATTAGATGATCTAAGAACTTTTGGGGAAGTGTTGGGTAGAGCTTGTGAAGCTTTGAGGGAAGATTCAGTGGAGAATTTAGAAATGAAAAAAAAAGGAAAAAGAAAAAAAGAACTGCAATACCCTGATAATCACTGTGTTTGAGGTCTCCAGAGGATCATTTAGTGGCTTTTTGACTTCAGACTCAGTTATTTTGGGATATAGAGTTAAAAATTCCCAAAGACTGAAAGGAAAACTCTGTTCTCTTACACTCCAGGAAGCTTTGAAGGAAATGCAGTGAATTTCATTTTGGGGACAGTTGGAAAAGCAATCAAAAAGAATTTCATGGGGAAGTGGAGGCTGGACATGCATGGTAAATCATTACTCTGAAAAAAAGGATCATAGATTTAATGCTGTGATGATTCTCTTGCGTTTCAGTCTTGTCCATTTATTTAGGAAAGTAAGCATCTGAAATAAATCCCCAAAGGCAAAAATACTGTATACTGTCATATTTAATTATTTTCCCATGATTTAATAATTGCCTTTATGCATTACTCATTTACCTTTCTATATGTTTTAATATTATGTTTTTGTTACATGACATTCAATTATTAATCTGAAAAAAATTTGGGATAATTTCTACCCACTACGGGTGTTATTTTTATAGTGTTGATAAAAGACTTACTTTTTGGGCATAGTCAACTTAGCTATAGAATAATATTTCATCTTATTTTATGGCAGGTAACAAAATGAGGCTGAAAGATCCTTGGTGAACTTTCCCAAGGACACAATTTGCAAGAGTTAGCATGTAGGAGCATTATGTACATACACTTCCAATATCATTGCTGCTATAAGAAGCAAGGAGTAAAATTTAACAAAATGTCAATACTTTCAGCTTAATAAATTTTAGAGCTTTAAAAAACATTTCACAATTATAGCTATTGTCTCTTTCAAAAATAAGTTATCATGTAACAATAAGAAAATATATTTGATGAATACATGCATCAGAAAGCAAACATTCTAATGAATTGGCAGTAAGCTAATGGAGAAACAAAATTCAAAATCTTATTATGTGATAATGAATCAGAGAAAATGTTTATAATTTTAAATTTTTATTCTTTTTTTCTTGTTGTTTTGGGGACACACCCAGGAGTAACTCCTGGTGGTGTTTGAGGTACCGTAAAGGATGGTGGGACTTGAACCAACCCAGATTGGCTGCATGCAAGGCAAAGTCCTGACCTGCTATACTATCTCGCTGGTCCCCTATTTTTTAATAATAAAGTTAAAATTTTGAGTAAGAGATCTTTTCTCACATTTTTGTTCAAGAAATAACCATAAGACAGTCTCCTTCCTTCCTTCCTTCCTTCCTTCCTTCCTTCCTTCCTTCCTTCCTTCCTTCCTTCCTTCCTTCCTTCCTTCCTTCCTTCCTTCCTTCCTTCCTTCCTTCCTTCCTTCTTTCCTTTCCTTTTTGCCTCTAGTATTTTGCAGAATTTGTTAAAGTTATCTAAAACCACCTTTAGATACGGTACTAATTGGTGCCCTTCTTGACGGCCTTAGTAGTGAGGCCAAAGATTAAGTGGTTGTGGAGACTAGACTTCTGTTCTATTATGGGAATGGCCCTGCAAGTCAAGGCTAAATTATTTTGACTGGATAAGTTGTCAAGCATCACCATTTTCTAAACTGTCAGCAAAGTCCTCCAGGAATGTGAACTTGTAAGAGTCAAATTTAAAGATTAGAAAGTGGAAAAATATGTTCAGAGAGAAGCAATAGCAGTTGTTTTGATCCTGTTGAACAACAAAAATTAAATAGAAAAGAAAAAGAATTTCTGCTAGTGGATTGATAAGAATGAGGTTGGTAGTCTGGCGGTCTCTTTCCTCAGAAAAGTTCAGAAGGAAGGATACATACTACTCAGTGACATTTTACAAACGTGTGAAAGACACCCTAGAGCAAGCACCATATCCTAAAAACATAGACTTACCAGGACTGGAAAAGCTTAAAAGAAAATGAGGAACAAAGATCCATTTGGAGCACACGAGTACAACAGCACTGCATAGCTTTCGAGATGCTCTTAAACTTAAGTATAGTGAGTATTCTTGGGTGAAAGGGAAGGAAAATCAAAACAGAACCTTGCACCTCTCAGAGTTTAATAACGGTTATCCTGTACCAAGTTCTTTGTGTCCTGCTTTTATGAGAGAGAAGAGAAGAGTCTAGAGGGCTGTATCTGGGATGCTGTAACATAAAATTGGTAAAACGCAGGCTCTCATGGACTGTGTAAACGTAGATGAAATCAGTTAGCTACTTGAAATGCATTAGTCCATTCATTATTTTAACAAAAACCAAAAAATTTCCCATCATTCCTAGACCCTGATTTAAAAACTGAAGATACAGATCAAAATCCTGCTTTCATGGAGCTGATGGAGCTGACATCAGTAAGGTAGAAAACAGAGAGCAAACACATAACTGTATAATATGTATAATAAATGCATAACTATAATATATGCATAAATGCATAACTGTATAACATGGCTAGTGACAAGAAAAACAAACACATTAACAAGTTAATGCATGGAAAAGCACAGTGATTGTGATAATTGTACGAGAGTGTTATAATTCACAATGAATGGTAATGTTAGACTTTTCTATGAAGATACTTCAAGTGCTTTGCTCTCATGGGAGTGAGAAAGCAATCTGTGTTAAAGATTTCTCTGTTGGCAGGGGTCAAGGATCATATAACATAGTATTTGCCTACTGACCTGTTTTTTTTTTTTTTTTCTTTTGAGGGCACACCTGGATTTGCTCAGGACTTACTTTTGGCTCTGAGCTCAATGAAAAGTTAGGAAATGCTTAGGAAGTGCTTATTATATAGCATGCAGGGGATCAAACCTGGGTTGATGGCATGCAAGGCAAGTGACCTACCTGTGTACTATTGCTCTCGTACAATCCTTTGACTTTACAAAAGATCCTTTTTGTTGTTCATGTTCAACAGTGCTCTAGGCTACTTCCAGCTCAGAGCTTAGGGGTAACCCCAGCATAGTTCAGGTAACCATGTGGCATCAGGGCCTGAACCCTGCATGCATTCTTCTGCATGCATTCTAGCCATTTGAGCTATCTCCCTCACCTTGTAGCATATATATTTTTTAAACTTTATATATCACGGGTGGCTAATCCATGTCAAAGATCTATCTGATTGTTGTTGGTAGTTTTTCTTTGTTTTGGGACCACAACAGACAGTGCTCAGGAAGTATAATGAGTAAAATTATAGCATTTGGTTATTTTTATTGTTTAGCTGGTAAAACTTATGTGGTTGATTCTACCACATAAATGTGCATGATTTTTGTGCTTACCTCTTTGGCATGAATTTAAGGAATTTGGACTGTTGGCTCAGTATTCTGAGCATTTCTATTTTAGATGGATGTTACTAAGTTGTTCATTGAGCTATTATAATATGGGTAATAGACTTTTAATTTTCCTCTTTTTCTTAAAAATACTGAGTTGTCTTCCTGACTTTCTAAAATATCTGATTTTTTCCTCTTGAGTCACAACTTAGTCTCTTAATTCTATTACTCAGTGTTTCCTCTATTAAAATTTATTTCTTTCTCATTCTCTCTGCCCACTCAGATATGACTTAGCTACAACTCTGATTAGTTTTATTTTATTATTATTTAAAAATTTTGTTTTATTTTTATAGTTGTTCATAATAATTGACTACATTTAATATTTGAACACCAATCCCACCATATTACACCTTCAAACCACCATATTTTGAATGTTTCCATTCTGAACTCCAAACCCTGCTTCCAAGCAGAACTGAAGAAATTTATTTTGCATTGCTTGTTGTAAATAATCTGCTAAGAATGATCCAAAAAGTTTCCTTAGAGGAAAATGTGTGAAGATTGCTGTATTTCACTCAGGAGTCATTAAATCCTTCCATAAGAGATTACTAACATGTTGTTAAAGGTTGAGCCTTGTGTGTTTATATATGTATGTATATATATGCATATATATCCATATATATGTGTATAAATATTTTCCCCTACGATTGGTTGCCTTCTACTTTAAACCCCATCAAATGTGGTGCTACTCTTGGTAGATCAAGTGGTGTAAAGTATGTGACGTTGCTCCAAGAATTTGCTCTAATAAATTAAAATACAGTTATACTACAGATTCAATCAAGCGTAAGACTCATCTGAGCTTGTGGAGAGCAGCAGTGATCATGGCAGCGATTGAGTTGTGGAGATTTTCCACTGTAGGGCTCATTGGGACGGGAATGGAAACTCACCTGTCTCCCTCCAGGTTGTCCAGGATGAGACAGCCTGGCATGGGGTCTGAAGGCATCTCTATGGCATATTGTTCTGTACTCTTTTCTGAGAGATTTACTGCTGAGTCATGATTTATCTGTGGGTCATGGCTATCAAGATTACATGGCACCAGAGGCAGTCTGTGGGTGTGACTGCCAAGCTTCGGGAAGCACAAGGAGATGGGGGACGGCCACCCACCCCCAACTCTGTTGAGTCTGGAGTTGTCAGTCACAAGTCCCGCACACCTGTTTTCTCTGAAGATTCACTCACGGGTGAAGCTTGTCTGAGACAGTGGACAGCGGCTGTGAGCACAGCGGGATTGAGTTCTGGAGGTTTCTGGCTGCCGGGGCTCTACTGGGGTGGGAGGGGAACTGACCCAACCCCTCCAGGCTGCTCCGGTGATGAGAGCTTGGTGTGGGGTCTGTAGGCATCGCTATGGTGCGTTTGATTAATTCTGAAGGAAGAGAGTGTCTATAAACACCATTAGTGAGGAACTGACTTCAGGGGTAGATAAAATAGTTCTGGGGAGTGATAATTAGGAACAAAGTAGAATTTCTTACCAGAACATTACAGTTTCAAATTTCACGTTTCCTGATAACATTTATGAAATGAAATACTCTCGTCAGTATTTTACAAAGGAGCAAGTTTAATCATTAAAAAGAAAAGAGACACAAAAAAATTCCAAAAGATTTCCCCCCTTCCCTTAGTGGATGCTGGGGGTGCAATGTTTGGTCTGTTATGGTGTGCCAGGGGTCTCCTGGTGGTGCTGGAGACTGAGTTTGGGAGGATGGGGTACTGCCAGGGAGGTATTAGGATCATAGCCCCACTCATGAGAGGCTGATGCTTTGCCAGTGGGCTAAATTTGAGGGAGATTTTGTCTTACTCTGTTTAAATTTTTTAAGATCACTAACAGCAAAATAGTAGTTGGAGACTTCAATATCCCCCTATCACCTCTGGATAGATCAACAAGAACAAAACTCAGCAAGGAAACACTGACTCTGAAAGAAGAAATGGAAGAGAGAGGCCTAATAGACCTATACAGGGCTTTACACCCCCAAAAGAAAGAATACACATTCTTTTCCAGTGCACACGGAACATTTTCCAAAATAGACCATGTACTGGGCCCCAGAACATACCTCAATAGAATCAGAAAAATAGAAATTGTATCAACCATCTTTTCAGACCACGAAGCACTGAAGATAGAAGCCAACCACACACCGACACGGAGAACCAAATCAAACACCTGGAAACTAAACAACTCAATGCTGAACAATGAGTGGGTCAGAAAGGAAATCAAAGAAGAAATCAAGAAATACTTAGAAACAAATGAAAATGAGGACACGAGTTATCAAAACCTATGGGACGCAGCTAAAGCTGTGTTAAGGGGAAAATTTATAGCTCTCCAAGCATTCCTCAGGAGGGAAGAAAGGGCCCACATAGAGAATTTGACTTCACAGCTCAAGACCTTAGAAAAGGACCAGAAAAAGGAACCCAAACCAGACCGAAGGAAAGAAATAATAAAAATTAGAGCCGAAATTAATGACATCGAAACCAAAAAGACAATCCGAAAGATCAGTGAAACAAAGAGCTGGTTCTTCGAGAAAATAAATAAGATTGATAAACCGCTAGCAAGACTCACAAAGAAAGAGAGAGAGAGAACCCTAATAAATCGAATCAGAAATGAAAAGGGGGACATTATAACAGAAACCAGTGAGATTCAAAAGATCATTAGAGACTACTTCGAAGGTCTATACGCCACAAAACAAGAGAACCTAAAAGAAATGGATGAATTCCTTGACTCCTACAATCTCCCAAGTCTGAACAAAGAAGACTTGGAATACTTGAATAGACCCATTAATGGTAAGGAAATTGAAACTGTAATAAAAAATCTCCCCAAAAGCAAAAGCCCAGGCCCAGATGGATTCACTGGTGAATTCTTTCAAACATTCCAAGAAGACCTGTTGCCAATTTTCCTCAAGCTTTTCCAGGAAATTGAAAAAACAGGAACTCTCCCAAACAGTTTCTATGAAGCACGCATCGCCCTAATACCAAAAGCAAACAAAGACACCACTAAGAAAGAAAATTATAGACCAATATCCCTGATAACACCGATGCGAAGATCCTTAACAAAATACTAGCAAATAGGATCCAACAACTCATCAAGAAGATCATACACCATGACCAAGTGGGATTCATCCCGGGGATGCAGGGATGGTTTAACATCCGGAAATCAATCAACATAATCCATCATATCAACAAAAGTAAAGATAAAAACCATATGATCATATCCATAGATTCAGAGAAAGCATTTGACTTGATCTGTTTAGTTTTAAAAGATGATACAGCACCTGAGGGCCTGCCACTGTTAAACTCCTACTCTTCAACTGCTGTACTGAAAGAGAGCCTGAAAGAGAAGAATATAACTAAGGTATCCACTTCAGGCTTTGGGTCTCATGGATCATTGTGGATCCTTTCCATGTCTTCTGAGGATAGGCATTCCCAGGGATCCTAAATGTGGAAAGGTAGAGTCCTGAAAATGACCAGGGAATCAATCATCAAGAACAAAGATTCCTACTTTCTTTCCTATGTCCTAAATATTAAAAAAAATTACAGACCTTGTTGATTATCTGACATTATTTAGACAAATAGGAACATAATTCCAAACTAAATTTTTTGTTTTTTTTTGCTTTTTGGGTCACACCTGGTGATGCACAGGGATTACTCCTGGCTCATGCACTCAGGAAATTATTCCTGGCAGTGCTCGGGGGACCATATGGGATGCTGGGAATTGAACTCAAGTCAGTTGCGTGCAAGGCAAACGTCCTACCCACTGTGCTATCACTCTAGTCCCTCAAACTAAATTTTATAATTTTCTTAATTATCTCAATTAAAGATAAATAAAATCCAAGAGTAAAAGTTGGTAAATAACTGCTCACCACGTTTCGGCTAATAAAAATGACTCAATATTTGCTAATAAAAATTATTTATCAGGAAAATGAGATAAACTCAGAAAGACCCTTACAATGGAAGGTTCTGTGTGAGGTGAGCAAATCACCTTGTCGCCTTAGTCTTCCTTAGCCTCATTTTATGTGCCACATAGAGTAGAATAAAATGAACTTGAAGGATTTTTAGAGCTTTGAAAATTGTCGATTTATGCTGATCATATCTGTACAATCTGTTAAAGAGAAATGCTATCAAGAAAGTAAAAAATGAAATGCAAAAGTCCTTTCACTCTAATAAAGTCAGGTAGCATCTATTAAGACACTGATAGAAGTTTGTAAGTGACATTTAATGATGCAAAATACCCTCTCCACCCTTGCATCACTCAATTTCAATTATTTGCATATTCATGCAGTGACAATTCCTTCTAACCACCCACAGGGCTTGGTGCCAAGGTAGTCAACAGTCTGGTTGACTATTTTGTCTTTTAAAAATTGATCCAACAAATTTATTCTGAGTCATTTTCACCATCTGCTATCTAAATGTGGGTTGGCAAAGGACAATAGGTAGCTCATGGCTTTAGTATGGAAATTCCATTTAGAGGTGTGAGTATGGCCCTTTGGCCAAAAGCCATGCACACAAATGCCACTGTTGTCAAAGAGCTAATGTTGTCCCAGTGAAAGGTATATGAAAAGCATTTGAAGACAATGATTCATACACCCTTTTTTTTTCATTTCTTTAGACTGATTTGAGCACTCTTACATCTAACTGAAATAACATGAATGTAACACACATGCTTAGTGCTTTTATACTCCCCTAAGTACTGTCAGACATGACATATACTTTGATCTAATAAAATTCCACAAAGGAAATTATAATAGCAATAAATTAGTTTTTGTTAGTTTTGCCAGAACGTTACTATTTTTTCCCACACCAAGATACCTGCATAGTTTTAGTAGAAACCCAAGGGCAGTGACACTGTAACTATTAGACATAACTAAAAACCAAGTACTGGGTGTGGGGGATCTACAAGGATTAGCAAGGCAAAGAGAGAAAAAGACTGAAGATTAAAATCTGTTGGAAATATTTTACGGGTCTTGTAAAATTGACAGACATATAGAAGGGATTCTAGATGAAAATTTAAGGGATTCTAGATGAAAGTTCTTGACTGGGGAAATAAAAACAACTAATGAAAAAAGAACTAAAATTCTACCACCAGAGTTGACTTTGCCAAGGGTGTAGGGGAATTATTCAGAGAGGAATGGGCAGATAAGACAGGAATAAGAGACGTTGTGGATGGATATTGGCACTCTAAAAACTTAAGCATAAAACACCCAACATAGAACATTAAGATATGAAGAAGATATGAACAGTTAGAAAATGCACACATCACAGTCAATGACAGAATGAAGAGGGAATTTTATTTTTTCTACCACAGAGAAGTAATGTTCTATTGTGCACCTAAACCACAATTTCTTCATATATTCAACTGTATTTGTGAAGAATTGCTGGATTGCTTATAGGTTTTGGTTGTTGTACTACAATAATACAGGTATCATAAGTGTTTTTCAAATGAATGTCTTTGGATTCTTGAAATACAAGCCAAGGAATGGAATTTCTGGTTTATATAGTAGCTCTATTTTCCAATTCTTGAGCTCTCCTTTCCTTTATCTGACTTCTCTTTCTGTTATGCTCAGATTAAATTTGAACTGTTTTTCAGATATTTTGACTGAACATTTAATGTGGAGAGGGAGATGGAATAACCACCTAGTAGATTCATACTTAAAGCAAATTGGGACTTGGGTTTCATTTCATACAAGCTCTGAAATTTCTAGTTCTGGGAGGAGTTTAGTGTGATGAAACCAGAAAGGATATGCTGAAACCCCTGGTTACATCTTGGTTTTACTTATTCTGCTTCAGGATCTTCATCAATGAACTTGAAATATGTAAAGAACATTGTTCTTTAGGCACATTATTTTAAATTTTAATATTGTATTACTTATAAAATTAAAAAAAATGCAAAGGAAAAGATACAGTATAAAACAGATGAAGGAATTGGAAATGTCTGATCACAGAACAAGTCGAGAGGAAGCTTACATTCTTGTTGCATGAGAATGTTGATGTAAACTTTTTCTTGGTGAACCATCACTATTTATCATCTGTAGTGATTCCTCTTTGGTTTCCCTGTTATCTACTTTTCTTTTTTTAACAGATTTCTGTCATTTTAGTAGAATTTTTACTAGGGAAGAGAAATAGATGCTTGCTATCTTGAACTTGAAGTCAGAAACTCTGAATTGAGTTACTATTTTTGATTCCTGCAAAGTTTAATCCAATTTGAAGTGCATTAAGCTTTTTCAGGCAAGGCATCATTTTACTTTACCAAATTACCCTCTATTTTAGCTTGACAGCGATAAAGCATGGCTCTAATGAAATGTTGATATCTTAGTTGTACTGAAAGAAAAGAGAAAGATTCTAATCATAGTTTAAAATGAGACTTTCTCATTATGGTTTCTTCCTTCTTTCCTTTGCCACCATGGAGCCTACTAATAATTCTTTTAAACCTTTTTAATGAAGGGTCAGAGAGATAGTACAGTGGGTAAGGCACTTGCTTGCATGTGGCTGACTCATCCCTTCCACTGACCAATGCTGGGATTGATTCTTCAGCACAAAGCCAGGAGTAAACCTTGAGCAAAGCTGGGTGTGGCCCCAAAACAACAAAAAGAGTTTTAAACAAACATAAAAATTATAGAAAATTTAGGACCTGTGGAAATGTACAGGAAGGAAAATTAAAATTATAACTATGATTCAATTATAATCACTATCCATATGATTAATGTAGTTAAATATTTTTCTAGAGATAGGAATGCATGTACATATTTGTAAGAGTAAGATATTACATGTAAATAAACATATTTTATTAATTCCACATTTTTAACTTAGTAATGTATCATAAGGATGTCCTCAACTTATCTTTTTTAGTGCATAGAAATGTTTATAGAATATTCATTGACTTCATTATCATATTTGATCATTTTAAATAAGGCTTTTGATGTTGTGAACATTCAATTTATTGATGTTTTATAATTTGATCAAGGTACCCTTGTTGGGAAAAAATGAAAACAAATCAATCGATTGCTTTTGTCGATAATTCTGTAACAAATGGGCTTATAAGAAAAAAATCCATGCATGTTTTAATGAATAATATATAAAAATATTTCTTAGTAGTTTGGTGTATGTCATTTCCATTGATTATAAGAATATTTCATTCTCTCATTGGCTAGATGGAAGCAATCTGTCATTTCCATACAGCAGTGAGAAAAACACGTTGGTTTTTGACAATGACATACGTATACTGGAGTCACATTAGTGACTCTTCTCCAAAGATGATTTGCTAATAGATTTGTACCTCCAGACATTCAAGGTTTCCTGTTATTCTCCCAGTCACTAGTCAGCTGTCTATTGTGTCAAGGACTTTGGTCATTGGTCCCTGACACCCAATCCCTAGTCCTGAGGTTGACCCGCAGTACACCCAGTAATCAACTCCATTGCTTGACCCTACAGCATGAATTCCAAAATTGGGCCAAGTTCCAGCTTCATATTGGACTCTCTTAACGTTCAATCTTGGCAAGTCTGTAAAAGTATTTTAAAATTACAGCTGAGGTTATCAGATAGTGAGTATGTTTATGAACATAAGGAACATGAGAGAGACACAGTTGATATTGCATTGTTCTCTTTTGTATTTGGTATAACATAAAAGAACTGGTATTTTGAGTTTTACCTATATTGATTTTGTTGGAGGAATACATAAAAGTGCTTTCAATAGCTATAAAGAGATGCCCTTCAGAGAGAGGCCTGGACAACCTCAGCATCGCAATCCATTCTACGTGAAGTGTCAGACATATGAATAAAATTTTTTCTTGGACATCCAGTCTATTGAGTGAGTCTCAGATAACTGCTGCTTGATTGTAATCACACAAAGTGTGGTATATGCCAAATGACAACCACCTAGCAATGCCTCATAAACCCTTAAATTCATGAGAGAAAGTAAATTTTTGTTGAGCTCTTATATTTGGGGCAATTATGAAACAGTAGATAACTGGGCCAATGGGCATATGTTTTGCAACACAGCTTGAAACAGTTTCATGTTTCAAAACCGTTTCAAATCTCTCCATTTATGTTAATTATGGGTCAGACTAAATCAAAATTTGAATTCATGGAAAAGAGAACTAAAAATGGCATATTCAGTTGAGAAGAAATAGAACCATTAACTGTTAAGTGTTTAGAAACTGTGCCTATTTCAAGAGAAATATGCTAATTCTATTGCTTTGTTCCCTTCTCTAGCTTAAAGAAATAATAAGTCTATTTGATTTTCATTTTTGAAGGAAGGAACACAAAAATTCAATCTGTTGTTACAAACTGGGATTATATTTAGCCCAAGCATGAAACAAAATTAAAAATATAATCTACAGGTTTTGGGGCCAGAGTGATAGCACAGCGGGTAAGGCATTTGCCTTGCATGCGGCCGACCCGGGTTGATCCCCGGCATCCCATATGGTCCTCCAAGCACCGCCAGGAGTAATTCCTGAGTGCAAAGCCAGGAGTAACCCCTGAGCATCGCTGGGTGTGACCCAAAAAGCAAAAAAAATAATAATAATAAAAAAATAAAAATATAATCTACAGGTTTATCATATTAACTAACTTTCATTTATCAATACTTAAGTGATTGAAACTTATGTGTTAGGCTCTAATATTAAAGAATAAATTTTCAATCAAATTAAGTCAGAAATTATCTGTCTTTCTTGTATTGACATGAGTGGGATCTTTATATTTTAATAACCATCATTATCAATTATGTTGAAGTTATGAGCTAGGAAGTATCTCTAATCATGGATATGGGGACATTTTTTTCTTTTTTTATTTTTTAAAAATTTTTGGGTGGGTCACACCCAGTTATGCACAGGGGTAACTCCTGACTCTGCAGTCAGGAATTAGTCTTGACGGTGCTTGGGATGTTGGGAATCGAACCCGGGTACGCCGTGTGCAAGGCAAATGCCCTAACTACTGTGCTATTGCTCCAGTCCCGGATATGGGAACATCTTGGAAAGATAAAATCTGATTATTCACGAACATATCAGAGTAGGTAAGATAAAGGCAAATAAAGCCTTTAGTAAGACCAAAATTATTTCAAGTCAATGGTCAGAATTGGTCAGGCCTGGATGGCAGAGGAAGGGCAATTCAAAGAGACTAAGGAAGAGTCTGACAAGCACAGGAAAATCAGATGTCAGATAAGGAAAGCAAGTTCTCCAGAAGAAGTGAAAGTGACAGGCAGAACCAGAAGATAATCATGAAGAAGGAGCAGAGGATTTGACAAGAGAAAGTAGCCAGAGTTCTTAGAAAGAATCTAGAGACATGAAATTAACAATAGAATAAAGATGCAGTTTTTCAAAAACCAGGGAAAGATACATTTCAGAGTATAACTTGAAGTGTAACTTGAAATGAGAAACACACAATCATTTCTTTTTCTTTGCCCACAAGAGAAACATTTTTTGTTGTTGTTGTTCTTCCTCTTGAATTGTGGCGGTTCTGATCTACTCCCATCATTAACTGGCCTTTATTTGTCTGTTTTCAGAGATCTTTTTCCTGGAGTTGCTGTATGTTCATTTGAAAGTAATGGGTTTTTCATAGAATTATCAGGGCAGAAAAACAGTCTGAAAATAGTGTATTTTTGCTGTTTTCTAAGAAAAGCTAAGTTCAAAGAAGCAGACTAATGGGGTATGCAAATTAAAGCAAGTCATAAGTTAAAAATGTATTTTGCAATTCTAACAATCTTGTTAGTGCCAGATGCTGAGCACAAACTCTCAGAAGAAGCAAAAAAAAGGGGGGGAGAGGAGGGTACAAAGTGGCATTACGGCTGAGAAACCCCTGCTGGCAGAATTCCATGTGTTTCACTTAATGCTTTTGGTGTGGTTTTTTTTTCATATTTTTAGTTACCTTTCTTGATTCTTTTCCCATAGATTCTGATACATGAGTATTACTTTGTGATATAACTATTATATTTTCAACTAAAAAATACACTTAGAGACAAATTTTCTGCTTTGTTTCAAGGACAAACGTTTAGATTTTTCATTCAGATACTTCTCATGATTCTAACTACAAGTTGTACATATAAATATTGTATACTCCTTTGTATTGGTTTTATTAAACCCTGAACTATGGTGGGCATGAGCTTGATGTAAATGTGAAATTCACTCTGCATTATGTTAGTTGAGGCTAATGAATATATGGTGCAGGAGCTCACCCTTTCCCTTCCCCCAGAATAGTAAACATTTCTAAGAAACATTTTTTTCCTCAGTGATTAAAGTTGTATATTCAGAATTATAATGAACACACACTTGATGAACCTCATGTCAATCAAAATATATTAATAAGTATTATAATGAAGCATCAATTCAGAAATTTTTTGGTTATCAATCAGATTCACTTTAAGTATATTTGGAATTCCCCCTTTCTTCCCTAAATAGTAGAAATTTGACCTTAACTTTATAAGTTATTACTATCCTTTTATTATATTCATATGTAGGGGAAGGTCACCCAAATTTCAGTATTAAGATTCAATTTTCCAAATACAGAGAAAAGCCTATATCAGACCTAAAAGCAAAAGATAAACTTAATTAACGCTATTACTGAGTGGTTATCAACCATTTCAAACTGTCTATTTATCAAAATAGTAAAGACATTAAAATTCACTATCCTGAAAGCTTTAAACAAACTTGATTTGTACTTGGGTGGTCGGCACCTGTCAGTTTTCAGATGAACTAATATTTGCAGATTGAACTGAGCACATGTGTAACTGTAGACATTTGACAGCTATCAAATTCCCATCTCGACACTAAAAATTGAAGATTATAAAGAATAATATGAAAGTTCAACAAAAGAGGTTTTTATTTTTGACTTGCTTGTCATATTCTAAGCATGTCTGTCTTGGCATTCAGTGAAGAAAATAAGAGGGAAGTTTATAAGAAAAGATGAACACAAGGTAAGAGGCACAGAGGTCAGGAGCCTTTGGCACACCAGTGGTAGAGAGGTGAGGTGTATGTATATGTTCAAACCACAGGACCAACAATACTGATAGCATGATATCCAAATGCAATAACTAAACCTAAGTATGTGCCTGTCCAAGAGGCTGTCTGGGGGATAGGAAGGAACCTGGGATATTGGCAGAGGGAAGTTGACTCTGGTGGTGGGATTGGTATTAGAGATACACACTACTATGAACAACTTTGTGAATCATGGCAACTTCATTAAGGAAAACAAAATTAAATGACAAAGTTTTAAAGTCATTCTATCATGCACTTATTGACTATGCTAGTGGCACAGGCTCTCATACGTACTCCTTTACTTCATCTCATATACAGCATGATTTATTTGCTATTCATGGATAAATTCCTGGTATCTAGAACTATACATGACACAGAAGAGGTACTGAACATATTTATTGACTAAATTAAACTGAAGTGATTTTAAAAAGCCAATCAGATGTTCTGAAGAAAAGAGGAAAAGTAATAAGTATTTGCAAATTACAAGCAAAGAACAACAGAATATATTTGTGTAAAGTTATTCATTCATCTATGTAATAATTGTACCTCTTGGTTATCTATCCCTCATTAGACATGGTTCTTGAACTTGAAAGAAGAAACTATTAATACAGTTCTACAAGGGGCTGGAGCGATAGCACAGCATGTAGGGCGTTTGCCTTGCACGCGGCCAACCCAAGTTCAAATCCCAGCATCCCATATGGTCCCCTGAGCACTGCCAGGAGTAATTCCTGAGTGCAGAGCCAGGAATAACCCCCGTGCATCATCAGGTGTGACCCAAAAACTTAAAAAATAAATAAATAAATAAAATGAAATAAAATAAATACAGTTCTACAAATACTATGATAAAGGCACACTTAAGAGATAGAATATATCTAGTTATATTCTAGGTTTTAATAAAGGCCTTATCACAGACTTACTTTTTAAATTCTGGTTTGCCTTACAAATCTTCATTTTTAAAATTTTTATATATTTTGTTTCTTTGGCCACAATCAGTAATGCACAGGATTTACTCCTGTCTCTGCACTCAGTTATTACTCCCATTATTACATGCTCAGGGGGCCATGTGGGATGCAGGGATCCAATCTAGGTGAGCTGCATGCAAGGAAAACGCCCTACACACTGTACTGTTGTTTTGGCCAGCTTTATAAAACATTATATAAAATAAATATATATACATACATAAACATGGACACAATGTATATGTATATTTGTATGCATATATATGTATGCTTTGTTTCCTAAGGTGATGAAAAGATAATTGCTGTGATTTATTAAAATAAGTTTAATTTTGATTAAATTACTTAGAAATGAGTAATTTGCTTTTCAAGAAAATCTAGTGTATGTTAATAATAGACTTCAAGGAGGACATTGATAGCAACACAATAGTAGTTGGAGACTTAAACACCTCCCTATCACCCCTTGATAGATCAGCTGGACTAAAACTCAGCAAGAAAGTACTGGCTTTGAAGGAAGAAGTGGAAGAGAGAGGGCTAACAGATGTATAGAGGGCTTTTCATCCCAAACAGAATACACATTCTTTTCCAGTGCACTTGGAACATTCTCCAAGATAGACCATGTGCTGGGCCACAAAACATACTCAATAGAATCAAAAGAACAGAAATTGTATTAACTATCTTTTCAGACCATGATTGCATTAAAGATAGAAGTTAATTACACACAGATGCAGAGAACCAAATCAAACACCTGGAAATTAAAGAACTCAATATTGAACAATAAGTGGGTCAGAGAAGAAATCAAGAAAGAAATCAAAAGATACCTAAAAACAAATGAGAATGAGGACACTAGCTACCAGAACCTGTGGGAAACAGTTACAGCCGTGTTGAGGGAAAATTTATAGCTCTGCAAGCATTCCTCAGGAAGGAAGAAAGGGCCTACATCAATAACCTGACTTCACAGCTTGAGATCTTAGAAAAGGACCAACAAAAGGAGCCCAAACCAGGCAGAAGGAAGGAAATAATAAAACTTAGAGCAGAAATTAATGACAAGGAAACCCAAAAAACTGTCCAAAAGATCAGTGAAACCAAGAGCTGGTTCTTCGAGAAAATAAACAAGATTGATAAACCACTATCAAGACTCACAAGGAAAGCGAGAGAGAACCCTAATAAACCAAATCAGAAGTAAAAATGGGGACATCACAACAGAAACCAAAAAAATTCAAAAGATTATCAGAGATTACTTTAAAAGTCTGTATGCCATGAAACAGGAGAACCTAGAAGAAATGGATAAATTTCTGGACTGTTATAACCACCCAAGGCTGACCAAGAAGATCTGGAATACCCGAATAGACCTATCACCATCAAGGAAATTGAAACAGTAATCAAGTCTTCCCAGAAACAAAAGCCCAGGTCCAGATGGATTCACTAGTGAATTCTTCCAAACATTTAAAGAGGACCTATTACCAGTCCTTTTCAAGCTTTTTCAGGAAACTGAAGAATTAGAAATTCTCTCAAGTAGTTTCTATGAGGCACATATCACCCTAATACCAAGAGCAAACAGAGACACCACAAAAAGGAAAATTATAGGCCTATATCCCTGATGAACATGGATGTGAAGATCCTCAACAAAATATTAACAAATAGAATCCAGCAATTCATCAAAAAGATCATACATCAGAGCTCCCTGCCTCTGCTTCCCGGGCCACTGCCCCGCACGCTGGTGTGTGCCATTCTCCAGGGCTGCATCTTTACTCTCCGTCCCTAGTGTTCAAGTGTGTGACCCACTCAGCTGGTATTCCACCTACAGTGCTGTAGGGGGCGTGGCCTCTACATAAGTGGGCGTGGCCTGTTTGGGGGCACTGGCTGCTCATGCGGCTGCAATTATTTCCCCTCTTCCTGGCACTCTGGACTCACATCTTCATCTCCATCACCTAATTCTCGGGAGAATATCCTGGCCATATCAAATACATTAGGCCAATAGTCCATAGCCTATTCTTATTGCACCATAATACTGGCCTCACAAGAATCTCTACAAGTCTAATATAAAAGAAGACATCCTCCAAAGCTTCACCAGAGACTCACATAAGTTGCCAAGGAGTACCTGAGAGGAAGGTGAAACTCTAGAAAGGGAAAAAGGCGACCACCATTGACCGAGCTCATCCAGAATCCTTTCTTGCAACTAGAAGGGAATACTGATAGTGAACTGGAAGGTCCCACCACCATACTACTACAATAACATGAAGAAACAACAAAAGTTCCCACCACGAGAAGATGATAAAAAGGGTCCAGATGCCTCAAAAAGCATTACCCACAAATACGATCTCTCTGATAAAGAATTCAGAAATGAAATGTTGAAAATGTTCAATGAACTCAAAGAAACATTTCAACAGATATCCAGTAAATTAAAGGAGGACATGAAAGAAACAATGGGACAGCCGAGGAAACACAGGAAGAAATGAGAGCAGAAATAAAAAAGCTACAAAAAGAATTGTCACAAATGAAGGATTCTGTAGATGAAATTAAAAACTCAGTAGGTGCCCTCAATAGTAGAATGGCTACAGCCAAAGACAGAATCAGCAAGCTTGAAGATGAGCTGCAGGAAGCTTACAGGCAACAACAAGCAATGGGAAAAGACCTTTTAGTAGCTCTTAGGCGAATCAGAGAACCTACGGTATGATTTCAAGAGGAACAACATTAGAATCATCAAAGTACCAGAAGGACAGGGAGACAACCCTAATAAAAAAGCCACAGTTAAAAATATCATTGCTGAAAAGTTCCTAGAGTTGGAGAATGAGGGCATCCAGATCCAAGGAGCCCGAAGAATGTCAGCTAAAGGAGACCCTAGTAAAAAGACTCCAAGACATATCATAGAATGATGGATGCCATGGATATTGCAAACAGCAAGAACAAAGAAGGAAATCACATACAAAGGAGCACCCCTTAGATTTACAGCAGACCTATTGGAGGGAACCCTCCAAGCCTGAAGACATGGTGGGATATAGTGAAAAAACTCAATGAAATGAATGCCTTACCAAGAATACTTTATCCAGCTAAACTCTCACTCAAACTATAAGGAATTTCATGGATAAACAACAGCTTAAGAACGTCATAGACTCAAAACCCAACTTAAAAGGACTAAAGGGGCTACTGTAAGACAAGAATAACCCCTACAAGCACAACAAACCCGTACAGAAAGATGGTACATACCCCATGACAATAATCTCCCTCAATGTCAATGGTCTAAATGCACCAATTCAGAGACACAGAGAGGCAAAATGGATTCAGAAATTGAACCCAACATTCTGCTGCCTACAAGAAACACATCTGAGCACTCAGAGCAAACACAGACTCAAAGTCAAAGGATGGAAAACAATTCTGCAATTGTTTTCCATAAACTCCCTCAAAAAAGCTGAGCTAGAACAGCGGGACACGCGGGTGATCTCGGGACGGGGGTAATACCAGCATGCTCTCTGCCGAGATGCGACCTGGGTGGCCGCATGTGTGTGCGGCCGCTCTGCTGCTGATCGACCACAATCCGGAGGCCAGCTAGACTACTTTTAGTACCAGCAGCTTCTTGCAGAAATGTCTCTAGACTGTGAACTAAGCCATAGCCCCATGCTGCCCCAGGAAGGGAAATGATGCAATTTCTGACATAAATTTCCCTGGACTTAATTACTAAAATACAGAAATCCCAACCCATGTGGCTGCAATTGCGCCTTTGACTTCATATCTCTTCATTCTCAGCAATAGAAAACTAATTATCAAATGCTTCCCTTTTAGCAGGGCATTTTTTGGGGGGGAAACTACAACAAAATAGTGAGTTTTGTGTTGAAATAAAGAATGTAATCAAGGTAAAGAGAAAGTGAAGTGAAATTTATCAGCTACGCAGGCGGGGGTGGGAGGGTGGGGGGAATGGGAAGTATACTGGGGTTTTTGGTGGTGGAATATGTGAACTGGTGAAGGGACGGGTGTTCGAGCATTGTAAAACTGAGACATAAGCCTGAAAGCTGAGGTGGTCATACTAGTATCCGACAACATAGATTTCAGGTTGAAAAAGATTAGAAAGGACAGCGAAGGGTAATTTTCACTAATCAAGGGATATGTATGTACAGCAGAAAGAGATCACACTCCTAAATGTATATGCACCTAATGAGGGACCAGCTAAATACTTAAAAAAATGCTAACAGATTTCAACAAGGACATTGCTAGCAACACAATAGTAGTTAGAGACTTCAACACTGCTCTATCACCTCTAGATAGATCTAAAAGATTAAAACTCAACAAGGAGACACTGGATTTCAAGTAAGAGATAGAAAAGAGAGGGCTGATAGATATATACAGGGCTTTGCATCCCCAAAAGAAAGAATACACATTTTTTCCCCAGTGTACATGGAACATTTTCCAAAATAGAGCACATGCTGGGTCACAAAAAAAGAAAAAATAAAAACCACATAATCATATCAATAGATGCAGAGAAAGCACTTGACAAGGTCCAGAACCCATTTATGGTAAAAACTCTCACCAAAATGGGGATTGAAAGAACTTTTCTCAGTATATCAAAGCTATCTACCACAAGCCTATGGTAAGCATTATCTTCAATGGGGCAGAATTAGAGCCTTCCCTCTAAGATCAGGGATGAGTCCAGAATGCCCACTCTGTTCAATATAGTACTGGAAGTACTTGCAATAGTAGTTGGGCAAGAAAAAGGCATTAAGGGAATTCAAATAGGAAAGAAAGAAATAAAACTCTCGCTACTTGCAGATGACACGGTACTGTATTTAGAGACTCTAAAGCCTCTCCCAAGAAACTCCTAGAAACAATAAACTTGCATACTAAAGTCACAGGCTATAAAGTCAATACCCATAAGTCCATGCTTTCCTATACGCAAATAATGAGAGAGAATAAAGTGATGTCAAAAAGACAATCCCGTTCACAAACATACCTCAGAAAATCAAGTACTTCAGAATCAGCTTAATCAAGAAGGTAAGAACCTGCTCAAAGAAAACTATGAAACGCTACTTCAAGAAATGAGGACATGAGGAAATGTAAAGACATCCTCTGCTGAAAAGAATAAACACTATCAAAATGGCAATACTCCTCAAAGCATTATGCAGATTCAATGTGATCCCTAAAAGGGACATTCTTCAAAGAAATTGATCAAACACTCCTGAAATTCATATGGAACAAGCCCCCCATGAATGGCTAAAGCAATTCTCAGGGAAAGAAAGATGGGGGTCAACCCTTCCCCAACCTCAAACTGTCTACAAAGCATTAATAATTAAAACACCATGGTACTGTAACAAAAGCAGACCCTCAGTGGAATAGGGTTGAACATCCTTACATATACCCTCAAATTTATGAGCATATAATCTTTGATAAGGGAGCAAGAGATGGGAAGTGGAGCAAGGAAAGTCAATTTTACAAATGGTGCTGGCAAAACTGGACAACTCCATGAAAAAAATGGGCTCAGACCTCTACCTAACACCATGCACAAAAGTCAGGTCAAAATACATTAAAGACCTCAAAATACATTAAAGACCTCAACAAGTCCAGAATCCATAAGTTACATTGAAGATGAGGTCGGCAAAACTCTCTATGACATTGAAGCTAACGGTATCTTAAAGGACAAAATGCCATTGACCAAGCAAGTGGAACAGAGATAAACAAATGGAACTATCTTAAACCAAGAAGTTTCTGCACCTCAAAAGAAACAGTGACCAGAATACAAAGATAGTCTACAGAATGGGAAAGGATATTCACCCAATACACCCTCCAATAATGGGTTAATATCAAGGATATACAAGGCACTGGTTAATCTCTACAAGAAGAAAACATCCAACCCCATCAGAAAATGGGGTGATGAAATGAACAGAAACTTTCTTAAAAAAGAAATCTGAATGGCAAAAAAGCATGCAAAATAATGCTCTTCATCACTAATCATCAGGGAGATGCAGCTCAAAACAACTATGGGATACCACCTCACACCATAGAGACTGGCACACATTCAAATGAACAAAAGAAACTGGTGTTGGCACAGATATGGGGAGAAAGGGACTCTCCTTCACTGCTGGTGGGAATGCCAACTGGTTCAGCCTTTTTGTAAAGCAGTATGGATGTTTCTTCAAAAACTAGAAATCGAGCTCCCATTTGACCCAGCAATACCATTTCTGGGAATGTATCCCACAGACGTAAATAAAAAACAGTAGAAATGACATCTGCACTGGTATGTTTATGGCAGCATTATTTACAATATCCAGAATCTGGAAAAAACCCAAGTGCCCAAGAACAGATGACTGGTTAAAGAAACTTTAGTATATCTACACAGTGGAATACTATGCAGCTATTAGAAAAGACGAAGTCATGAAATTTGCATGTAAGTGGATCAACATGGAGAGTATCATGCTAAGTGAAATGAGTCAGAAAGAGAGGGACAGGCATAGAATGATTGCACTTATTTATGAAATATAAAGTGACATAATAGGAGACTAACACCTAAGGATAGTAGAAATAAGTGTCAGGAGGATTACCCCATGGCTTGGATGCCAATCTTATGTGCTGGGGGGAAAGGTAGCTGGGATGGAGAAAGAAGCACTAAGTAAGTTATGGTTGGAGGGATCGCTCGGGTACTAGATGCATGCTGAAAGTAGACTATGGGCCAAGCATAGTGGCTGCTTGATACCTGTACTGCAAACCATAACACCCAAAAAAACAGAGAGAGTAAAAGGGAATGTGCCTGACACAGAGGCAAGTGGTGGGGGTGAGTGGAGGGATACTGGGAACATTGGAGGTGGAGAATGGGCACTGGTGGAGGGATGGGTACTTGAACATTGACTGAAACATAATCACAAAAGTTTGTAAGTCTGTAAATGTATCTCACGATGATTCATTAAAATAAAAAAATAAATCTAGTGCATTTAATAGGAAATTATTTTTAAATTATTATTTGTTTTGTTTTGAGGACACCCCTCTCCTGACAGAGTTTCAGGCTCTTTCCTCACTCTGCATTCAGCGTCCACTCCTGGAGAGGATTTGGAGACCAGATGGGGTTCCAGAGGTTGAACCTGGGTCAGCTACATGCAGGGCAAGTGCCCAACTCACTGTACTATTACTCTGTCCCTTAAAGTTATTTCTTTACTCAAATATTTTAGTTAACTCTTCAAAGAAGCAATCTTCTGGCATTTTTAAAGAGAAAACAAACATAAGCAGTCTTCTTCCAGAATGATCCACACAGAGTTCACAAACAGCACAGGACACGTTCTTTCCAGTGAGGATTTAACGTGAAAATTTGGGGTCAAGAAAACAGTGCAGGGGTGAAAGCATGTGCTCTGCATCCTGCCAACCCCGCCTCAATGTCTCGGTAGAACTACTGTCCCTGATCACTCCTGTTACCGACTGTGATCCCTCAAGCACTGCCAGGGTCACTCCTGAGCACAGAGCCAGGACTTATCTCTGAGCACCATCTGGCACGACCCAACCCTCCCCCAAGAAAAGAGAGAAAATTAGTAATATTACTTTCATCTTGGGGCTGGAGCGATAGCACAGCAGGTAGGGCATTTGCTTTGCACGCAGTCGACCCAGGTTCGATGCCTCTCTCCCTCTCGGAGAGTCAGGCAAGCTACTGAGAGTATCCCGCATGCACGGCAGAGCTTGGCAAGCTCCCTGTGAAGTATTTGATATGCCAACAAGTAACAACAAGTCTCACAATGGAGAAGTTACTGGTGCCCACTCGAGCAAATGATGAACACCAAGATGACAGGGCTACAGTGCAGTGCTACAGTTAAATATTTTTATTCATAGTTTTTAATTACATAATTATTAAGCATACAGAAATCAGAGTTACAAGTAATGCATAAAGAAATTATAAAAAAATTTTGGGCTGAAAAGATGTGCAGTGGGGGAGGCACTCCTGTTGCACAGAGTTAATGTAAATACAGGTTTCATTTGGCATCACAGGGTGATTCCTGAGCACAAAACCAGGAGTAAGCCCTGAGCATTGCTGGCTAAGGCCCTAAAACAAACAGAAAACATTTAATAAACATTTAATAAAATATATGACATTTATTATAAAATTAAAGTTAAAATAATTTTAATTAAATGTGATTATAAGTTATTTTCATTATTTCTTTTTTTACCTTCATAGCTGAAAAGTCCATTTTATTTAAAATTGGAAATTTCTCTGAGAGAAACCCAATATGGTAGGTTTTACAAAGTCTTGAATTTTTTAGGACAGAAGAGAAAACCGAGGTCCAGAGACCATAATAAACTTGAAGGTCTTGCCATGACAACACCACGGATGGAAAACATAGAAGCCAGAATTCTGATTTGCTGTCTAGGAGTTCCATATCTTCCTATAATCTACATAATTTGTTACCCCACCTATTTTGCCTGGATATTTGGAAGGAGTGTTTAGGGCACAAAACCAGTTCACAGACTGATCAGGTCACGGAGGATACTACTATCTTAGAAAATTTTATAAAAGCTTTTTTTCCTAATGGAATTAAGATTGTTAGTATATGATCCAAATTCCTAACTGAATTTTAAGTCAGCATACTACACATTCTTAGATGAATTCATTTGTTTTCAAGAAGAGCTGGAATATATGCAAACACTGTTGTTATCGCAATTTGTTTGAGATCCTTGTCTCAGGAAGAACAAGTCATTTGGTTTTTGTCAGATTTTTAGGCTTTGGAGTGTTCGTATTAAACACATAATAAAGTGGAAGTAAGGGTATATGTATTGGATTTCAAAGGGATGGGATGTCAGGTGGAAACTATTGCCCACTTTTACTAAATATAGTGAACAGGGCAGCATTGACCTAAGTCAAAAAATGTTTAATTCATTTTATCTGGTGATTATGATAGTGATGAATAAGAGTCCTATTATCTTTTGGAAAGGCATTTGATCATTTCCCAAAATGTGATAGGGAAAGAGAAATGTTCCCATTACCGGGTATTTAGAATTGTGAACAGAGACCCGAACTGACCTTCAGGGCATCTCCATGCTCCTGCTCTTTCTGCTATTCATGTACCAAGTGCCACTGAGTGAGCAAATGCCATGTGATTATTCATTTGTTGTGACCGGTTTATTTTTAGCCTTTAAGCTTGGTTGAATCCTCTCGGTCTCAGACGTTCCTGTTTCTTTCCCTGGTGTCAAGAAAAGTCTGACAATTGCTTGCTTGTACATTATTAGCCTTGAGCTTTGCTTTTTTCCTTCAGGAAGATAATAAAGATCAAATATCCTCCTAGACTAGCAGAACGTTTTCAGATCAATAAAGGTAGATTCAAAGAACTACAAGGTAGAGCTTGTGGTGGTCAAGTCCCCCAATTATGCACATGATTGGACTCAGACCCTGGGAAGGGTCCCCAAATTACACAAAAAATAAATTGCTGAAATAGAGCTCAGCTGTTTTGAAAAGTTCTTAGCACAGGTTTCCTATTCACTAAAGGCAGCGTGGTGGAATGAGACTCCCAAGCACTGTTTCTGTATTTGGCTGTCAGGGGTAAGTACCTAACATATAAGGTATTTTCCTAAAACAAAATTTCACCCCAAAGAGTCTGAAGAGCTTCACCCCACCTACCAATACTGTGCAGGAGAGAATTTCTTCTCTGGAGACTTCATTATGTCACTCTGACTGGTGAATACTTCGATAAACGTTTTTGGAGTTGGAGAGATAGTATGGGGTGAAGCGCTTGTATTGCATGTATGGAGCCCAGTTTGATCCCTAGCACCGAAATAGAGTTGCCCTGAGCACTGCCAGAAGTAATCCCTGAGCACCGCAGGCTGGCTCTCAAACCAACGTAAAATGAAATAAAACCAAAACCAACAATACAAACTTTGTCTCTGCCTCAAAGTCTCACTTTGCTAATGTACTACTGGAGCCTCTCAACATCTAGACCACAGGTCTGCCACTTAAAACTCCTTTATAGAAAATGGTTGGTGTGTCTTATGCCAGAAGTTTGTTCACGGGACCAGACAGATAGCACATTTGGTAGGTTGCTCGCATCCCATTCGTCCCCCAGGGCAGCCAGGAGTGGTCCCTGAGTCCAGAGCCCGGCGTGAGTCCTGAGCATTGCTGGGTGTTACTGCCACACCACCACCAACCAATGAAACCAAACCAAACAACCCCGACAAAAGACTACCAATACCCTATGTTTTTATTCCCCCCCCCTCTGATTAAGCACCACTGGCAACATTTCTGCTGAGAGTTCTCTATAACAAGAAATTTAGATGATGTAGTAATTGATATGCTTAAGGCACAAAGCTTGGATTGCATAGATAAGCCATCAATCACTTAGAAATAAAGTTCCATGATTGAGTTGGCTCAATTTGTTCATGATAGGACTGTGAGCCTAACTGGTTTTCACTTATAAGATGAGTTTATGAAATGGTTTTCTTTGAAGGTTGACAATCATCCCTCAATAGGATGTGAAAAAATTGTTATTTGTTATAATAATTTTTATCTAATACATAGGGTTGGCTTTTTTTTTTTTTGCTTTTTGGGTCACACCCGGTGATGCACAGGGGTTACTCCTGACTCCACACTCAGGAATTACTCCTGGCAGTGCTCAGGGGACCATATGGGATGCTGGGAATCAAACCCGGGTCGGCCATGTGCAAGGCAAACACCCTACCCACTGTGCTATCACTCCAGCCCCGAGAGTTGGCATTTAAAAGGTTTGTTTTGGGCTACTTAAACCTTGCCCTGCGGTCTGGGGGTTGGTGGTGTTGTACCCTGATCGTTTTACTATAGGATGCGGCCCTGATAGTCAGTCTAACTTCCTTCCTTCCTTCCTTCCTTCCTTCCTTCCTTCCTTCCTTCCTTCCTTCCTTCCTTCCTTCCTTCCTTCCTTCCTTCCTTCCTTCCTTCCTTCCTTCCTTCCTTCCTTCCTTCCTTCCTTCCTTCCTTCCTTCCTTCCTTCCTTCCTTCCTTCCTCTCTTAGATTGCTCCTGGTTTTTGTAGTCAAATTCATGCTTTTTTGTTTTGTTTCATAATTTTTGGGGGGGGCACACTCAATTGTCCTTAGGGCTTACTCCTGGCTCTGTGCTCAGCAATAAGTTCTGGTGGGTTCACGGATGGCATGGGGAGCTGGAATCAGGCAGGCTCAGCAAGGCAAGCACCCTACCCCCTGTCCTGTTGTTCCAGCCTCTGCAGTCAGTTTTTTAAATAAAAGCTTTCCTATTTTCTATTCCTTTTGTTCTTTAAGCAAAAGTAAATTATCTTTATCTCTTTTCTTTAAACTTTCCTCATGGATAATTATAGCCCCTAGGCCATAATTCTCAGCCTTTTTTCAACTGTGGCCTGCTCCTAACTTTGTTCCCTTCCTGTGACTCCTGCAGGCCTACCAGCCACAGTTTATTGTTCCCCTTTTACAGACTAGAATCATGAGGCTGGTGTATTTATATAATTTGTCCAAGTCCATGGTGAGCTTTATGAGGTAGAGATTTAAATATGTGTCCACAGGATCCAAATCCCATGTTAGTTCTCTTTGTATGGTACTGCTTTCACAAATTATCTGAAGCTGATAAAACCGTTCCTGAAAACCCATTTATCATAAGGTAGGATAGTCTACAGAAGAGGAAGTAGAGAAGCAACCAAATAAACTTCTGCCTTTTTGGAGCTTACATACTAGCAGAAAAGAAAATACATAATTAGATGTAATTAGATGAAAATTAAGAGAAGAAACCTAAAAATAAATTCTAAAGCATATCAAAATGAAATAGGAACAGAAAATAGAGAGTGTCAAGGGAATTGGTTTTAAAAGTTGGATTGGAAAGGACTTAGAGAGAATGTGGTATTTGGGTAAAGTCTGAACAGATTGAGGGAATGATCCAGCAAAATGACATAATAATCTGTGTTTCTAGCCTGAGTTTATGAAGGCAGAGGTGTGTCTGCTATGTGCTGAAATATAGAAAATGCTATGGGGGAGTTTAGGATAACATATCTGTTGAGGGATGGCAAATAGGCCAGTGTGACAAGAGTGGAGGAAGGGATGGTGGAAGTAGTGATGGACCAGATGGGATAGACTCAGATTAGTCCTTATAAGGAATTTGGCTTTCAGGCCTTGGGAGGTAGCTTAAGGGACTGGAGCCGAACTATGCAGGCAGGAGTTTCAGGTCTGATCCCAGCATCGTGTGGATGGTCCTCTGAACACTCACCAGTCGAACTCCCTTGAATATCTGAGTGTGACAACAAACAAAAGCAATTGTTTAAAAAGATTTTTGCTTTTGACTGTGAATAGGATAGAATTATACTGGAGGATTATGGCAGAACAGTGACAACATCTGCTTTAAGTTTCAGAGGAATTTCTCTGGTCTCAGGTTAGTAGTGAGACTAGATGAAGTGACTGGAAGAGGAATTCAAAGAGACTTAGAGCCTAGAGATGATGATGAATTTATGAGAAGCAGTGGGAATCTGGACATGTTTCGAAGCAAGAACAGAAGTGATTTTTCTGGTGGACTGAATTGAGGGAAAGACGAGGGATTGACTCCAACATAATAACTCCATGACCCTGGCAGTGAAGGCTGATGGGGAACAGGTAAATGAGTTTCATTCACTGGGAGCCCAGTTACAGATGTCAGTGTTGAGAGGGCTGTGAGGTTTGCAAGCAAAGAGAGCAGTTGGATCTATTTACGGGAGAGATATGTGAGTGGGAGATACCGTAAGCCTTAACTGTTGATATATTCTTGGAAATGCATTTTAAAGGAAACATTTGATGCCATTAAGTTCTTGAATATTGTGGTTTTGTTTAATGTCTTTCATATTTTTCCCCTCACATATGTTAAAAAAAAGTGACATTAAAAGAAACATTATTTAAGTGTCTGAAAAATCTGGGACTTATCATCATCTATAAATGATATTTCAAGCCATGAGTCACTAAGAAAAGGCTTTAGATACTGAAGATCAGACGTCCCAGGTCTGAGTTAGTGTGTTCTCAGGCCAGTGTCAGCCTTCACGTTAATACACTTCCCATGACATTGACAGCAGCTCTATTTAACCTGTGAATTTCTAGAATCCAGCTTTTACAAATGATTGTGGGGGGTCAGACCTGGCAGAGCCTGACCAGCCCAGCTTGGGAAATTGACCCCAGGACCTCCGTCATGCAAAGCATGTTCTCAGTCTCTTAAGTCACACCCATGAAAAAGTAAATTATTCCTCGCATAGTTTTCTTAGGACATCCTACTCCAAATAATTATTTTTGTCTTAACTGTTTATTCCCCCCCAATATCAACTTGTTGCTTTCCTTGATGATGCAACTTTATAAAATACAATTTTAAGAAAATGTATTTGAAATTTAGTTCTTCAAATACAGCTAGATATCAAACTCCAATTTGAGGTGAGAGAGATAATCTAGTGGGTAAGATGCATATCTCACATGGGGTCCACCCTGGTTTACCCCTGTCATCACATGGTACATCCTGGGAAGTGTTGGATATTAACCCTAAGTGTTTTAGATCTCATCAGTTAATTACCCTTTTCCCTCTCTCCCACAGAATCTTAAAGTGCTCTTGCAAGCCTCCTTAATATCCAGAGTTTATCTTTAACCTTTTCTTTGTGTTTTATGTCTCATTGTTACAGTTCTCAAAGTCAATCTTTGTTATTTGTAAGCCAAAACTTTCTGGTAATTCTGGATTTTGTATTTGTAGTAAGTTACTTGTTTTTCTGTTTCCCCTATAATCTTTTCATATTTTGCTATAGAATAAAGCAATTTGTTCCTTGCTTAAACACAATAAGACCGTTAATGCTGTGCTCCTAGTATTGGGGAGTTGACTGACTCTGAAATATATATACTCCTGGGAATCTATCATAATTACTTGATTGAGGTTGATGTAGTTCCTAACACCTCAAATGGGAGGTGCTGCTGTGGGACTGGGATGGACCTGGGTTGAGTAGCGAAGCTACTCCAGCATCAAAATAGAACAGTCTAGGAAGCATAAATGCATGGTGTTATGCAAACTGTTATGACCTAAGAGACAGAACCTCCATGGAGAAGGACAAGCTGAACTGGTCTGAGGTCTTAGTCTGGGGTTTATGGTAAAAGCCTTGCTTGCTCTCAGAGAACTAGCATCCCAGAGAACTAAGTTTGGGATCATTATCTCTTACTGAGTTCAAACAAACAACTGCAAGTATTGGTAAAAGTTGACTTAATTGTTTGATTAATTGATTAATTGTTTGACTTAATTATTTGATATATTTGACTAGAAGGACTGGAGTGATAGCACAGCAGATAGGGCATTTGCCTGCATGCAGCCAACCCGGGTTCGATTCCTCCATCCCTCTAGGAGAGCCTGGCAAGCTCCCGAGTGTATCCCTCCTGCAAGGCAGAGCCTGGCAAGCTACCCGTGGCATATCCGATATGCCAAAAACAGTAACAACAAGTCTCACAATGGAGACGTTATTGGTTCCCGCTCAAGCAAATTGATGAACAATGGGACGACAGTGCTAAAGTGCTATATGACTAGAAGAGAAGAGAAAAGCAATATAGATATCCTTGGGAGACAGAGCATCTCCTTGAGTTTATCTCCCCCAGAGAATTGCCTCAGCTGGAATGTTTTAGGTCTGTAAATTACACAGACCTGGTGTCCTACACCTCTGACCCTTCACATGTTCTATAAGCATGCTAGCAGCTCTGCATTATACGGGCCGTTTTCATCATCAAGCTGTGGTCCCCCGTCTCTCTGTCACTTTGCTGGGGAGTCCTGGGGTGGACAGGAAGCAGGTCTTGGCCACCAAGTGCACACATCGTGCAGCACCCACATATATTTTGAACTCATGGGGAAAAATGGGGAGCATTGCTCCTGGCATCCCTTGAACACTGCTGGTGTGATTTGGGAGGCCAACAAGTACATTGTGGGCGACATGGTGGGTGGGAGACTTGGCCCTTGAACACTGCTTCAGAAGAAAACTCTTCTCCCCCGCCATTTCAATTAGTTTATTAGCCGATGTTTGTTTTCTTAGAATGAACTGACTTTTTAATCGGAATCTCCATCCAGCTGCTTTTGTGAGAAATTGAACTTCTATTAGACTTGAATCTTTGCCTTCTTTCACAGTCTAGGTTGTTTGGTATTTGGGAATTATGCAGTGCTGAAAAGTGGTTAGGAGAGAGCATGATCCCATGACTATCAGTCATACACATGAGTTCTCAGGATGGGTTTCTGGGTCTGTGTCCCTTTGTTCTGGAGGAAGCTTTGGCCTTCAGGTGTGGTCATGTGAATGGACATACATGGATCTCAGGAGCATCAATTTGTGTCTGGGAGGAACATCTGGCATTTTGGCCATAGAATAATTTTGCTTGGCCGTCATGCCTGACAATATGCACACCTGTGCTTCTGGTTGGCTGCCTGCTGCCTGTTCACCTGTACTGTATAACAATGCTATAAATATAAACGTTATTTATAAATGCCATATATTTGATATACAATGTTACAAATACACAGATGGTTCTTAGCAAACAAAGGACTCTCCACCTCAGTTTTGTGATGTTTTGTACACTCCTCTGGGCACTTCCAGGCTTGTTCAGTGTACACGCCCACAGGCTCTTTTACCCCGTCAGGTTTCAGGTGAGAAACCGACCTAGATTTTTGTTTGGACAAAAATTTTATCATCCTCTTCTTTTTTTCTCTCTGAGGCTAGGGTTTTGAGAAAAACATGTGTAAAGTTGGTGTGGTCATCTGCTTTTTCCCTCGCCATGTGTGGCTTCCTGAGAAACTGTGAGGGAAGTTCTGAGGGAAAGCTTCAGAGCAAAGAGAGGGGAGCGATTGCCTAAGAAACATACTGTTGGTGCCGGAGTGGTAGTTCAGCAGGTAGGTGGTGCCTGCACATGGCGGCCCAGGTTCAATCTCTTGCATCCATCTGACACCCCCAGCATGGTCAGGAGTGATCCCAGAGTGCACAGCAGAGGAAGCCCTGTGCATTGCCAGGTGAGGTCCCAAACCAAAAATGAAAAAAATAATACCCTTAAGTCTTATCTAACCACAAATAGCATAAACCCTTGAAAGAAACTATAGACCTTAAATCTTAAACTTGGATTTAAGGCCCATGTTGTCTCTTTTTAAAAAATTCAACCTAGCAGAAGGAGGCAGGTAATAGGGGAAAGGAAGGAAGTGGAAGTGGAAGGGAGAAAAGGAAAATGATAGAATTATACAACTAGAGATTTTTTACTTAGGTTCTGGTATTCACTATGACAAGGGGCTTCTTGAAATTATGGGGAAATATAAGTGGTTACTTGTGTGTGAAATTTTGTGGGGAATTAAATGTAGGTATGATCCTTTTTTAAAAAATATTAAATCACTGTGAGATAGTCACAAGCTTTCATGTTTGGGTTACAATCACACAATGATCAAACACCCATCCCTCCATCAGTGCACATTCCCCACCACCAATATCCCAGGTTTATCCCCCCCTTTCACACCCTCCCCCTGCCTCCATGGCAGAGAATATTTCCAATACTCCCTCTCTACTTTTGGGCATTATGGCTTGAACACAGACACTGAGAAGTCATCATGTTTGGTCCATTATCTACTTTCGGCATGCATCTCCCATCCCAAATGGTTCCTCCAGCCATCATTTTCTTAGTGATCCTTTCTCTATTCCATCTGCCTTCTCCCCTCTGCTCATGAAGCAGTCTTCCAGCTATGGGGTAATCCTCCTGGCCCTTGTATCTACGGTCCTTGGGTGTCAGCCTCATGTGATTCTATACGCCACAAATGAGTGCAGTCCTTCTATGTCTGTCCCTCTATTTCTGACTCATTTTATTTAGCATGAAACATGATCCTCTCCATGTCTATCCATTTATAAGCAAATTTCATGACTTCATCTCTCCTAACAGCTGCATAGTATTCCATTGTGTAGATGTACCAAAGTTTCTTTAACCAGTCATCTGTTCTAGGGCACTCTGGATAACAATATGGACAGTCCTTCAAAAAAAAGGTAGGGTCCTTTTAATATGTCTAAGATTCTTAAAGAAGTTCTAGTCTTTGAGGTGAAAGAAATGAAAGTTACGTATATCAGTCCAGAGCCTGAGCCCAGGGGTTAAGGTGCTTGCCTTGCATGAGGCTCTGAGTTTGATGCCTGACACCACATAGGGTACCCTGAACGCTGCTAGGAACATCAGTGGGTATTGCCCAAGAACAACAGCAAAAAAATTGCTCTAAATTGCTTTCCCCTCACCTTTGCACCACCAATGCCCGGCCATTTTCCTTCTGTCTGCTTCCTCACTACGCCCTCTGCTTCTTTCCTTCCCTCTCCTTTTCATTTCTATAATCTCCGTCAAGGTAATCAAGGTCCCCCCTGCACCCTACCCCCCTTTTGCTCAAACCCTTGTAGCTGCATAGTATTTCACTGTATATTCATGCCCTGCTTTACAGTTTGTTGTTGGGCACCATAACCTAATTACTGAGTGTAGTCTGAGATGAATACTTGTGTGCATATGCACCTTTGAACGAGTGCTTTTGTCTCTTGGGGCTAGACACCAAAAAGTAGAAGTCCTGGGTTGTACAACAGCTCTATTCATATTTTTCCTGAGAAATACCCATACTATGTTCCACAGGGGTCAAACAGAAAAAAGTACATATGAAGTACAGAATAATTAGAAATGAAAACTGGAGGAATATTGGAATTTTAAAAACTGAAAAGGTATATACACTTTGAGCCCAAATATTTTATTTGTTGTGCATACTGAAATGATTTATTTTTCTGGTTAAAAATTCCAAAAACATGTGCTCAGTCTATGTTTAATTTATATTTGTCATTTTCCTCTCTATGTTTTTCTATTATTATAGAAATTTTCTTAAATATCTCTCTGTTCCCTATTTTTTCCTGTAAAATTATGTTGAAAGTGAGTTTACTTTGTTGTATATGTTCTTCCTCTTTGCTAGATGTCTTTGGAACATTTGACCTCCAAAATAATGCTCAGGGGACCTACAGGATCTCTCAGGTGTTTATTCACTCAATTAATAAGTGGTTCAATATTCGCACCATGCAGTGGTGGGGATCAGTAGGATTCCTCAGTGTTGTGTGGGGTTTTGTTGTCCCCAGATGCTGAGGGCACGTGGGAAGCTATGCCAGGACGGCTCCATACCTTCCCCACCCCTCACCAGAGAGTATTTTTGGCTTGTTGTATCTGGGCCACACCTGTCACTGCAGGTCCTAGTCCTGCTCTTTGTTTAGGAGTGACCCCTGGCAGTTCTCCGAGGCTGTGTGCAGATGGGCTGCCTGCAAGCAAACACTACCCACTCACTATCCCTCAGGCCTCCCTCATTAGATGATTACATTTGCTGGCACTTTAACTTGGAACATTTCTCTTTATTCTGAAGTCTGTTTTATGTGGGGTTGCTTCCTCCAGTGGGTGCTGGGCCTCTGGGCCATGCAGGCGTGGAGGCAGCAATTGAACCTGCAGCCTCCTGCGTGCCAGCCATGTGCTCCCGTCTTCTTTCAGCCACAGGGTTGAGATGAAATGAGCTTATACCATGTCAATTTAGTTATTCAATATTTCTGGGACCATGTTTATCTTGTTGAAAATATTTTTTTAAAAAGGCCCCTTCACGTGGAAATATTATTCCAGTGAATAGCTGCTGATTTTGAAACGGATTTGAAGGAAGAAATGCACCTTCTGTGAAACATGCTGTGTCTGCCTGTCACAGTTCTCACTGCAGCTGCTGGACGTTGTCCAGAGCCTTGACTGAGTGTGACAATGCACAGCTAATGAGGCAGATCTGTATTCAAAACCACTCAGAGACTTTTTAATAGATGGAGCGCCACTTGGGTACTGATTTTTGCCTCCTCAGAGCAAGGGTAATATTTGTCACATTGTGAATATCTTTAAGCCGCTTCCAAATAGGTAAAAGCTTCACGCTATGGAATTTACTCTCTGTAATCCTTGATATGCTACTGCATACCTGGTATTTGCTTACGTTTGAAAATGGTCTTCCTACCTGAGTTGTGAAAACTTTGCCATGATCTCAAAATCAGCCTTAGCGTTCTATCTGACTCCAGTCTTTCCCTTTTCCTGCAAGTAACCTGTTAAATATGTCACACTTCTTTCGTGGTGGAGGACTCCAGGTGAATTCTTAAAACTTAACATTTGGGCTGGGAGGGAGCTTAGATGGTAGAGCATATGTCCAGCATGGGAGAGGCCCTGATGCTAGTCCTTGGCACAGCACTTGACCCAGCATCTTTGCGCATGACCCTGGTAGCACCGAGCCCACGAACTGACCCATCAGGCCTACACTGCAGGGACAGGCTTAACCCTGTTGGCTGAGCCTCTAGATGCCCCCTGCCCTAATACACCCCACCCAGTTTATTTATTAGACTTTATTATTTTCTTTTTGGTTATGTAATTGCTTAGCTCTTTCCCTTTGTGTTTATAACATAGATTTAAATCTATCTTTCTACTTCTCTATCTCACTATTAATTTATGAACTAAATGTAGGGGGGTAAATTACACAGTTACCTCATTAACCCTAAGCTCACTTTAGCCTATTTCTTCTTTCCTTGGTTGATAATAAACACTGGTCTTCTCTATGTTTATTTGCTTTCATTTCTGATTAGACGTATATCACCTGCTTATAAGATCTGCAGATTGTACTTACTCTGCTCCTTTATTATCTGAGACATGATTTCCACTATATATAAATGTTGTCTTGAAATTTTTAAGGACTGCAGTTACTTTTCATACATAGGTTGACAGTAATTACTTTGGCATTGGGATACAGTTAAGTACTCTGCCCTGGAGAATGGATTGCAGATGTCACAGTCCTAGAGAGCTAGTAGTTGAATTTAGTTTTCAATGTAGGTATCTTTAGTGAGTTGGAGAAGATCTCCAGGGAGCCAAAAGTTCGAGTCTAAAATTCTAACTGCTGCTCTTTTATTCCCTGTGGGTGTTTTTAAATTTTAGTTTTGCTCCTCTTTTTATTCATGAACCATGATTTGCTATATTATTTATGCTAGTTCTGTGCATACATCATTCCAACTCCACATCCACCATCAGAGTGCTCACTCCCGCTTAACATTGTCCCAGGGACCCCCCCATCCCATTCCTCCATCCCATCCCTTTAAGCTCAGTTCTGTGGATCAACAGTCTAGTTCTGCAGCCTTTGGACATTTATTGCCGCCTTAGTATGTATTTTTATATCCCATGTATGAGACATCATTTTGTATTTATCTTTCTTCTTACTCCTCTTTATCCTGTAATTCCATCCATGTGATGGTAAATGGCATGATTCCATTCTTATAGCTGAGTAATATTCCATCATGCATATAGACAATAGTTTCTGTCTGCTCCACTGTTTTGCACACTAGAATTGTTTTCATATATTAACTATTGTTAACAGTGATGCAATAAACACAGCAAATAGAAAAATATTTTTTTTTCACAAGTATTGCTTTTGGGAACTCAGGATAGATGAAAACAAGTGGAATTTTTGGGTCGCATGGGAGCTCAATTCTTAGTTTTTTTTTAAATTTATTTTATCTTATTTACTTTTTTTAAAATTGAGTCACCATGAGAACAGTTACAGGGCTTTCAGGATCAAGTCTCAGTCATACAATGATCAAACACCCATCCATTCACCAGTGCACATATTCCACCACCAAGAACCCCAGCATAACCCCCCCTCCAACGCACCCCCTGCCTATGTGGCAGATGATTTTCATTTTACTCTCGCCTTACTTTGATTACATTCAATTTTCGACAGAAAACTCACTATCATTGTTTGGCATTTTCCCCCAACAGTCAGACCTGTTGGAATGGCATCATTAGATTATATGTTTTCTGTTGTTGATAACAAAGAGCATATGATGTTGCACGGCATCAAAAACGGCCGCCCAGTTTTGGGATTCTGGTATTAAGTCCAGAGGTATTTCTGCCAGTCGCTGCATTCCGAGATTGGTTTGTGTGCCTCTGGGATCATGGCTGTTCAGGAGTGAAAGAGCTGTTCGTGGGTGGCCGCTCAGGTCTCATTTGGGCAGGAAGCAGGGCCAGTTCTGCACCCCGACCATCTCGAGATTCCCCATGCATCCCATCACTGCAAGCTCCTACCTCTCTGTCCAAAGGGGAAAAGGCCGAGGGACAGAAACCCTTCCTCTCCCGGGGCGGCACGGGGCCGTAGCTTAGCTCACAGTCCAGGAGTATATATGCCAGCAGCTGCTCTGTTCTGAAATTGGTTTCTGTGCCTCTAGGATAGTGGCCGCTCAGGGGTGGCAGTGCCGTTCCTGAGCATTTTTTGTTTGTTTGTTTGTTTTTGCATATCAGGAAAGGCCACTTACGCGGCCGTGTGGTTTGGAGAGATATCCCAGTCCCACATACCGAGTCGTATTAGTAGAAGCTCAGTGTCGCCAGGACTCCATCTGGAGAAGGCAGGTTGGCGGCACCTTCTCCGTCTGGCACCCCGGTGTTGTTGGCCCGGTCTGGGGTCTGGAGCATTCTCCGACTTGCGGTGCCCGCTGGCCCAGATTCTTCACTCTCAATTCTTAGATTTTAAAAGAAGTGCCCACATGGTTTTCTGAAGAGGTCAAACAGTCAACAGTCCCACCCAGTAGTGGATGAAGGTTGCTTTTTCCCCACAATCATACTAACACTATTTGTTTTGTTTTGTTTCTTGATGTCTGTCAGTTTCGCTAGTGTGAGTTAAGAATACTTTTATTTTGATTTGCTTCCGTGACTTTTAAAGGCAAGTCTTTTTATTTTAAATTTTATTTATGTTTTCCGACTTACAAACTTTCGTGCTTACATTTCATACAATAATCACGAACCCATCCCTCCATCAGTGCCCATTCTCCACCACCAATGTTCCCAGTATTCCTCCTGCCATCCTCACCCCCACCCCATCTTTCCTCTTGCCTCTGTGGCAGGCATATTCCCTTATACTTTCTCTCTCCTCTTGGGTGTTATGGTTTGCAATACAGTTACTAAATGGTCATCATACTCAATGGCTAGTCTTGATTGAAATTAGAAAGGGATAATTTCAAGGGTTAATTTGACATGGGATAGAAGGGTATAGGGAAACACCGTAACTGGCTCCTGCTTAAAAAGCCATGAAGATTCAGTGGCATTTTTGAAAGAACCTCTTGTGAGTAGCCCTCCTATTTTAACTTTCCTCAGGTTACAGATCTTATGTAGCGTATGCTGGGTCAATTTTTTTTAAATGCATGTGTACTGTTATTTATTCAGTCACTGATAACACTGACTGAAGCAGGCATGACTCCATATTACATTTTTTTAATTTTTAAATTTTATTTTCCACAAAGTTGTTCAAAATAATTATTTGCATTCAGCATTTCAACACCAATCCCACCACCATTCACCTTTCCACCCTCATTAGTTTGAATTTTCCCACCACCACACAAGGCTGCCCCATAGGGGCAATAATTTATTTTGTATTGCTTGTTATGAATAGTATGAGATGTCATGCAGTTGCAAAAGGGGACACATGCTCTTGGAATTCAAATTATTTTTAAATATTTGGAGTTCAGAGGCTGTTTACTTCTGAGATTCATTTGTGAGTCTCTGAATCATGGCAGTTAACGTGCTTAAATAGCCCCCAGAGGCAGTTTGTGGATGAGACTGCTAGGAACTAGGAAGGGGGTTGATGGGGAGAGGTCACACATCCCAGACTCTGTGAAGCCTGGAGATTTCAGTCACTAGTCCTGCATACCTGGGCTTTTCAACAGATTCATTCTTATGCACTGTGTTTGGGGTGACTTGTGCAAGTTGACTATAAGGGTGGCAGTGATTGGGTTCTTGAGGTTTGTATCTACTGGGGCTAATTTGGGACAGGCAGAGGGACACAACTGCCCCCCTCAAGGTGCAATCAGCCTGGCTGGGATGGTTTTGGGACACATCTCTGCAGCCTGCTGCTCTCTCCAAAATTCATTTGTGAGACTCTGAATCATGGTCGTTAATACACTCAAATGATCTGATTTTGATATCTTTATTTATGGGTCTCTGAAGCAAAGCCAATAAATGAGCTTATATAGTTGAATTGGAGGTGGTTTGTGGGTGTGACTCCCACATACCTAACTTTTGGCTGTTTAATTTCTCAGGAACCTCGGTCCCAAGTTGTTGGTGCCTGACCAGAAGTACAGCAGCAATTTGGAGGTACTAGGAAGCCTGAAGGCACCATCAGGCTGCTGATGCACTCGCCCTGAAGGTACAGGTTGACCTGCTGGGCAGCACTGTGTCCTTGCTGGGTCAATTTTTGACAAGGAGATCTTCTCATCTCTTCCCTCTTTCTTCCTGTATCCCCCAACTCTGGAGAACCTGCCTCTTCTCTGAACCTCATAGCATGGACTTGAGATGATATCATAGAACTTTTGTGCCTAAAATTAAAACTCTGGGCTGCTTCAAGCTGCACTTAGAAAAAAAGTGTCTTACATTTCTCTAGTCACTGTATTACCCTCCACCCACTGCTATTTTCGTTCTGTTCTCTATAATTCATTATATCCCTACTCAACTACTTTAATTCTGCCTTCAGGTCGCTTTCATACAGTTCCTAGCTCCCAGTTGTGGCTAGTATGTTCTTTGTCAGAAGTGAATGAGTGAAGATTTTGTCAACCTCATTTGCTAATTAAGTGCTCTCTGGTGAAAGGTCAGATTATAAGAAGATTGCATATGCTAGATAAGGATGTGGGGTTCATATGTGAATTTTCAGTTTCATACATTCTGCATTTTCCATTATCAACAATAATTGCAAGTTGGCAGTAAGGAAACTAATGAGGTATATGAAAACATCCGTGCAGTAGAATAAAGTCAGGCCATGCCTCTCTGCCAAAAAATGAGCTTTTGGGATTTTAGTTAAGTCTAATGAAACCCAAATCGATTTTTTCCAAGAAAGGTACAAAAACATTGTTCTTATAGATATTGGAACAGAGGAAGCATAGGTTAGAAATATATAAGGAAAAGGATGGTGAAGAATATGGGTTTTCTTTTTCTATTATGAAACAAAATATATAAATAAATAGTAAAATAGTGGATGAGCTTTTACCCATAAACAGTTGAGCACATTTTAGAGTGCTCAACATACTGTTCATCACCGGGAAGAAGTTAAGACAGAAATCAGCTTATTTCAGGGAAAGGGAGATCTGGCTATGTTTATGGAGCAGGAACACTGGATTTAAGTTATGTTGGCTTCTGAGAAAAGAAACATTTCCTCCAATGCTCTGTCTTCCTGTGTCCATACAAAGAAGACATTGCTCTGAATAAACTGAATAAACTATGCAAAGGACTCAAGGAGAAGAGAAAAACAGTATTTACAAGTCAACAGAATACTAAGAAAGAAGCTACAAATAAACACAGAGGAATGGGAGCACTGTGACAGGAGTAACCCAATAAACCTAAACAACCTGAGGCTATGTTATCCTACAGTGTAGGGTGTTTACCTCATCCACAGCCAACCCAGATTCTATGCGCCAGTACCCTTTTAGTTCCTCTGAGCCCACCAGAGTGATCACTGAGTGCAGAATCAGGAGTCAGACCTGAATACCACCACATGTGTCCCCCCAAACAAAAACTAAATAAATAAGAATAAAATGCAAGAGAGGGTCTGGAGTGATAGTAGAGAGAGTAGGGGCTTATACACGGCTGAAGTGGGCTCAGCCCTTGGCACTCCACATGGTTCAAGAGCTCATCCAAAGAGATTCCTCAACACCACTGGATGTGGCCCCATAACAAAACAAAACAAAGTACAGGTAAAAGCTTTTATTACAAGTGTTTCAAGTGGCATCTGCTACTAAGTGCTACAACTTTCTTGTAGATGTATCTTTGAAACAAGCAAAGCAAACTTTGCAATTCAACAATTATGTTAGCTGTACCTTGCTTTGAGAACCTCCTTTTCCTGCCAGCAGGTAAGTAGTAGAGAAACATATCTGTAGGAGAAATTTGGAAAACTGCAGAATTCAGTGTGTGAAAGCATACTTGAATATAGCACTTTATTTATGCACTGGAAGATAAACTCTAACACATTAAAGCAATTTTTTTAGACCTGAGGACTAATGAAAATTCGTCCCTTCCCATCACGGGAATGCATCTGTATGATCTTATGATCATAATTAGTTTCATAGGTGTCCTAAGTAAGTTTTTCTTTTTTTTGGAGAAAGAAAATAGATTTCCTTAATATATTTTTTCCCTATTAAATCTTATGTTCTATCTCAGAATGGCAGAGTTGCTTATCTCTTCAACAAACATAATCCTGTGGCATTAGAATAGAGAGTCATGCTGGTTGTAGAAAAGAAATTGGAGAAGTGAAAAATGATTTTATAGTTTTCCCACGAGCACAGACGTTCATAGAAGGTTTCTGGGAAAGACTTTGCAGACACAAACATGCCTGTGGTGAGTTAGACCCAGAGGGTTGGTCTTGTCTGCTGCTGGGGGAAAGTTCACAATTTGATCAGCTGTCCTGCTAGATTTCTCCAGGCATTCACCATCTTTTGGCAAGTGAGATCCTCAGCGTGGCCCTCTGTGGGAAGTGGAGGCAACAGAGTTCTGCTGAAAGGGTGAGAGAAAACACGAATGGCAACCAGCTTCTCTCAAGCTATCGTAGTTTGTTACACCACCAGCATCAAGAACATCCTACAACTCTTTCCTACATGCTAGGGACATTCCTTTCATGATAGGGTTTGTCAATTATGGTAACATTAATGAGTATTTCGGTGGAGGTGGAGAAATACTCACACAGACAGGAGCTTCTTTATCCTGCTGTGTTTAACACCTAATCCACATGAAAGAAAGATGTAGATGTTTTCTAATGAATGAATGGATGAGCTGAAGAGGAGGGCAGGTTAAGGGTTAAAAACTTGCTTCTGCTAAAGCTGAATTTGCCTTTGTAACTGCTTGGCTGCTTTGAAAGATGTTTTTGAGACCTACCGCTGGGCAGGAAACTTCACCAAATGGGCCAACAAACTGCTCTAGGGACTATAAGCAAACATTTGCAAAACAGTTAACAGTTAACAAATGTTGAGATAAGCAAATTAAGTAATCTATGTGTGATTCCCTTTGATCCAATAGGTGTGATTCCCTTTGGTCCAATATGTGTGATTCCCTTTGATGCATTTTGTACCCTTTTCTCCCCCAAAGGGGTACAAAAATGGCTCGCTTCTTGGAGTTCGGGGCCTTCAGCTTTGCCGCGCTTTTCAGGCACGGTTGAAGGTCCCAATATGGCTATATTGGCTTGAATAAATTTCTGGCGTTTGCAGAAAGAGTTGTCTTGGTTTTGTTCTTTTGTTCCACCGCGCCTCCCCCGGGCAGAGATCTGCCAACCCCTAACAGAGCAACTGAAATGTTGATTGTCTAACAGTAATATTTCTATATTTTAAAAATTTGCTACTTCATTTTTGTAAAGCCTTTTGCCTCAGATGTCAGTGAAATTTCAGATGATTTAGAAAAGTAGATTTTTTTTTTTTGGTTTTTGGGTCACACCCAGCGATGCACAGGGATTACTCCTGGCTCATGCACTCAGGAATCACTCCTGGCGGTGCTCGGGGGACCATATGGGATGCTGGGAATCGAACCCGGGTCAGCTGCATGCAAGACAAACACCCTACCCGCTGTACTCCAGCCCCAAGTAGATTTTTTTAAGGATGCAAAAATATTATTTGACAGTACCACAATCCATTAGATCCCCTCCAGTCTCATCTCCCACTGGGGACCTCAAATTTGTCAAATAGTGTTTATGCCTGAACAGATTATATAGCATCAAAGAACTGCTCAAAATGATCATCCAATGTTTCTATTTAAAGAAATAGACTGTTTCATGATAAAATGATTTTAGCTAATGTAAACTAAGTCTTCTTTAGATTTTACAGCTTATTACTTTATTAAATGGGAAATACTTGCTCATGTCATTTAGAATTAAAATATAATAATGTACATGTAGGAAAATTTATCCTGTTTGGTTTTAAAAGTCATCACAAATATATAAGTAATTATATATGAAATACAAATCAATTAAAACAGTTGAAATAGATATTCAATAATTCTAAAATCAAGGTATTGAACGTTGCCCCCTCTGCAAAATCACTCTGTACTTTAGTACTGAATCCATATTCCCCACGCATCACTCTTCAATAACTCATTTGTTTTCTGTCATTATTGTCTATTTCAGACTATCAGCTAAATGAAAGCTTGCAGTGCATGAGTAATTAGTTCTTATTATGACTGAGTGTTCCTGATTAGTCATATAACAGTTTTTTATAACCTTTTTGCCAGCTGAAATACATTTATGTTTATAATCATCCCTTTGACATAAGGTTTATTAGAGTAAATGGTTAACCTGTGTTTTCATTTATTTATGTCATAGATTCACTACCGTATTTTATACCTTTATAAGAATATTTCTGGGGTTGAAGTACAGAAAACACATTTGTAGACCTTCCTTCTAAGACAAAATGGGATCCATTGAAAGTTTACGAATTGGGTGAGAGGAGGAAAGAGCAAGATGGTGGAAAAGGGCCCGGAACAAAGGTCAAGAACAAAGCCCGTTAAAAGAGGTGTGGCAGTGATCTGCTTAGAATCCTCAGGGACGTTTCTGGGTGAAGAGCTGAGATCCCAGTGAGCCAGATGGACAGATACTGGCCACAGTTGGCTGGAGAAGAAGCAGAAAGGAGGCACAGTACCTCGGTATGTGCAGTGAATCTGTATGTTGCAGGCACAACAAGGCCCTTTCCAACTTCAACCCACAAGGCCTAGACAGTAAGCTGTGGTTACAGGCGTAAATGCCTCCTCCAGCACCTCAGATAGAGGCTTCTGACCTTCGGCTGTGCCAAACAGGAGACAGATAGCACTCCATCCCCTTCCCATCTCAGGGCGGGCGTCTACCCAGTTCTCAGAATGAAACAATAGGACCTGGGTGCGTTATGGGATTTTTGCATAAAAGAAGTGGTCACAGAGACACAGATGTGCATGGCAGGGTCTCACTAGCGTCTGGATGCCACATAAATACAGCACCATTGGGTTTGTTTGGGCAGAATGGGTGGACATGAGCTTAACTCGCTACTTGTTTCTGTGCAAAAGACCCTCAGCCACAGTGTTTACTGCACAGTACACAGAATAAAAAATATAGATGCCCACAAAAATCAGTGGGAAAAGATGACAATCTGGAAGGGTCCTCTAGCTCCCACCAGCTCTGCAACCTTGCAGGATGATTGCGGAGTATGATGAGGCTGTTAACGAAGGAAGAAGAAGCAATAATTGAAATCTCTAATAAAGAAAGCATGAGAGAGGATGTGAGAAGACTGCGGTCAGAAGCCGCAGAACTGAAACAAGGTAAATGGAATAAGGAAACTCATGGGAAGGTCTCAGCAGCAGAGCCAGTGAACTCCAATAAAAGATGCAGCAAACCAGCAGTAAAGAACAGAAGGTGGAGCCATGATTAAAAGAAAATGCATGCTATACCAGAGAAACCCATGATGAGTTTAAGAGGGATAATTTAAGATTGATCTACTTCCCCAAAGAACAGGAAGCAGACACTAATGGTTAACTGTTGCTCAAAGAAATCATAATTAAAACTTTCCCTGAAGATTGCGTTATGCCATCAGATTAAAAAAACCTCAAAGAATTTCAATTAAAATAAACTGAAATAGAAAAACTGCAAGATACATTGTTGTTAATGTGCCAAAAAATGAAAGAGATAAAATCCTTGGAGCAGCAAGATCAAAGAAGAAGCTCACATATACAGGACATTCCACAAATCTTATGGCATATCTATCAAATGAAACTCTACGGCTAGAGGAGAAGAGTTGAATATGGAAAACAAACCGAATGAAATGACCATCTCAACAAGAATGCTCTAGTCAATTAGTTTGTCACTCAGATTTGGAGCAATGATACAAAACTTTATGGACAAGCAACAGCTTAAAAAGACCACTGCCATAAAATCAGCTTTACCAGGACAGTAAATGGTCTTCTTTACAAGGCAAGGCAAGCTTCAAAAGTGTTTATAATGCCTGAATATTTATGGTAATAAATTCCTTCACCTTAATCATCTTGCTTAATGTTACAGGTCTGGATTCTCCAGCCAAAAGACAGAGTATGGGGTAGGGGTAGAAGGGGGAGGGATCATGGGACATTGGTGTAGGGAAGTGGACACTCTGGATTTGGGCATAGAGTGGGAATGCTGTATGTACTATAAGTATAATGAACAGAATTGTAAATCTTTATACTTCAACAAAATGGTAAAGGAATTATTAAAGAGGAAACATAGTACATTCCAAATACGTTTTTGTTTAACTGAAATTCTAAGGGCCATTTAACCCCCTTCCTGTGGAATCACTAAGAGTTTTGCTAGAAGTAACAGAAGTTTCCTCTATATAACTGCTGTAACTGCCATGCTCTTACAGTGGACTTTAATTAAAAAAATTGAATATTTCCTTCCCCTTGTTGTGTCAGTTACTGAACGTCATGAACAATTTTCTTGCAGTGTTTACACAGTTAGTGATAATTCTCATCAAGTTTAACATTCTTTTTTGAGTAATGATCCTCAGATATATGTTAGTTGCAATATGCAGGGATCACAAATTCATAGACTTTTGTTGTTGTTGTTGTTGTATCATCTGGGCTCATCAATAGCAGTGCTCTTGGCATTGGTCTCCAGGGCATGTGGAGAACTGAACGTTAAGCCTATCTCTCTAAGGCAGGAGCTTGAACACTGAGCAACTTCTCCAGGGACAGCATTTGTAAATATTCACCTGAGCTCTTTGATTAATTTTCTGCAATGCATTACTGTTTTATATCTGTTATGTCTGTCAATATTAATCATTCTAAGAACCTAGAATGGAACCCATAACATGGCAACTACAGAACGCTCTTTAATAAATGAGAATATTATATCAATATAAAGTGGAAAATTCAAAAGAGTTGTTCATAGATTATCATTTTATCTATCTCTAAAGATACTACACATAAGAATGTAATGATAATTTTTCACATATGATAAGAATATAGGGGCCAGAGTGGTAGTACAGCAAGTAGAGCATTTTACTTGCATGTGGCAGACCCGAGTTCAATCCCCAGCATCCCATATAGTCCCTCAAGCACCACCAGGAATAGTTCCTGAGTGCAGAGTCAGGAGTAACCCTTGAGCATCACTGAGTGTGACCCAAAAATAAAAAAGAAGAATATAAGCAATGTTTTCTGGTTTTTTTTGTTATTTGATTTTCATATTTTTCTACAGTAGGCATGGATTGTTTCCATTTTTGTTTTGTTTTTAAACATGGTCACTGTCACTGTCATCCCGTTGCTCATTGATTTGTTCGAGCGGGCACTCAGTAACGTCTCTCATTATGAGACTTATTGTTACTGTTTTTGGCATATCCAATACACCACGGGTAGCTTGCCAGGCTCTCCTGTGCAGGCGCAATACTCTCGGTAGCTTGCCAGGCTGTCTTATTTGTAAAAAATATCTCTACTAGAGAATAAGAACCAATAGAACCTTAACTCCTACTCAGGAGAGAACTTTTCTTTCCACTCACACCTGAAAAAAATTAAAGGAGGGATTAATTTAAGGAGAGATTATTTGTCTCATTGATTAGAAAAGTCTTGGGGGATGAAGGAAAAATATAACAAAGGGAAGTTTGTGAAATTTTATATTTATTCTAATATGTAACATTTGATACAATGTATTGAATCCATGTCTAAGAACTAGTGTTAGTTTTTATTTCTTTAATAATTTTTTATTTTGTAAATCAGTTCACAATATTTCATTACATTTAATATTCAAACACCAACCTCACCACCATTATACCTTCCCACCACCATATTTCGGGTGTTTCCATCCTGAACCCCAACCCCTACCCCAAAGCAGAACCAAAATGATGTATTTTGTATTCTTTGTTGTGAAAAAAAAATCGCTGAAAATGCTACAAAAAAGTATCATTAGAAAAAAGAGGGTAAGGATTGTTGTATTTCACCCAGGGACCATTAAGCCCTTATCTAAGAGATCATTAACGATCATTAACATGTTTTTAGAAGCTGAGCCTTATGTCCTCTATCATCTATCTATCTATCTATCTATCTATCTATCTATCTATCTATCTATCTATCTATCTACCTATCTACAGATATATATATATATATATATATATTTAAAAAAATTCCCTCTAAGATTGGTTGCCCCCTACTTTGAACACTATCAGCTGTGGTGCAGTACTCTCGGAGTATGGGAAGGGTGTGTCCTATGACGTGTACAGAGCTGCTAATCTGGCCTCAAGGTCCAGGATAGTTTCACTCATGGGTGAGGCTTGGTCTGAGCATGTGGAGAGTGACCATGACTGTGGCATGGCTGAGTTCTGGAGGGTTTTGGCTGCCGGGGCTGGGTCCTTTGGGGTGGGGACGGCTCTCACCCGCCCTCCTCATGGGGCGCCCCGAGTGAAACACCCTGGCATGGGTCCTCTTGCATGGTTATGGCGAGTGCCATGTCATGCTCCCTTCTGGGAGAGAAGGACAGGCCATCTGGATGGGGGGGCGACGACAAGATTATCTGAGTGTTAGTTTTTCCTTTTTTTCACAAAAATTGCACTAGAGAAATGCCTATCAAGAATCCATTCATAAAGCCATTAGAGTAAAACGTCAGCAAAGGTGATGTTTTTAAATGTCAGGCAGCATTCAAGTTCTTTCTGCCTATTTTTAGACTGAAGCATTGAATATGCTGAACTGAAAGTGGGAAACACATTTCAGCAGCAGCAGTCACACCAGTCAAGTAAGTGATTGTAGAAGAAGGAAGGGGAAGAGGCAGTGTAGAATAGACTTATGTTCAGGGTGATGTTTGACTGCAAAGTCTTTAGTTGTATAATGAGACACTCAATTCTGCTCTTAAATGCTCGAAAGTTTGAAATTTCATTTCTGGTCATGTAAGAGTTCCTTTTTAGGATGGGTATTTGAACATTGTATGTCTGAAACTCAGTCATGAACAACCTTATAACTGTATCCCACAATGATTCAATTAAAAAATAAAAAAGGATCTCCTTCTTATACCACATATGTAAATTACTTGAACAGGAAAAAAACGATGCTACGAAAACATATTTGTTAAGTAATCAGAAATTCAGCTAAGTACTTTAGAGGAGAAAAATATTAAGTGACATATCTTAATAAAATACACATTTATTTATACTTTAAGATTATAAAAACAATTTGTTAGAAATTAACATGTAAAATATAATGTGGTGCGCTTTTACTGTGAATGTTTTCCATGTCCAAGGACGGAAGTTTGTTTTCAGACATTTTTCTATTTTCTGTTGTTTTCTGGAGGATTACTTAATTTCATCATGGAGCTTCTCAATCTTTTCCTTAGCTGCTATTATTCTGATGCTCAGACCTTCGATTGAGTTTTTTTTTTTATTACCTAGCATACTCTGCACTTCTTATTATAGTTTTCTAATTTTCATTCTCACACTTTTTTGTGCATTGCTAGTTACCTGTGCTGTTATTTCTTTGAGCTCATTAAACATCCTAAAAATGGGTCACTAAAATAATTCTCTGAGAATTTACAGAGCCGGTTGGTGTGGGTTGAACCTTCCTTTTTATTGTTCTCACTCACTGATCCTGGTGGTCTTCCATGTCTTTTGCCCATTAGATTTGCTGTGTTCCTATTGTGTGTGAGGGCCCCGCCCTGTCCAGCAGGTAGGACCCTTTGTGGGGCTGAGGAGGGGACGCAGCCGAATGAATAGACACAGAGACAGAAGGAGGAGGAGAAAAAGAGAGAAGGCTTTATTCACTGGCAGCTACAGCATTTTATACTTGCCTGCTGGGAGGCAGGTAGTGGTATGCGTGCCCAGACTCCGTCTATCATGTCAGGCACAGGTGTCGGCTAGTGGGATGGTAAGGTCAGTCAGGTCAGTAGCGGCGACCTTGTTAGAGAAGTTTTAATTAGGCCCCTGTTGGAGAAGTGCCAGGCTCTGCCTTACTTGAAGATAAGAGCCAGGATTGAAATATGGCCTCCTACATCTGGCTTCCTACAATTGTGCTGGAGGAGAATCTTTTCTTTTCCTTGTTTAACCACTCCTGGTGGTGCTCTTTGCTGAGTGATCACTCCCGGAGGTGCTCAGGAGACTGTCTGAGTTGGCTGTCTGTAAGGCAAGTTCCCTACCTACTGAGAGTTCTGTCTTGCTATTCTGAGCGGTCTTCATGCTGCTTTACATAGTGGTCGAACCAGATGACATTCCCACCAGTACTGAGTGATCTCTCTCAGAGCTGGAACTTAAAGGTAAGGATAAAGAAAGCAACAAATAGCCAAAGGCTTCAGAACTGGAAATTGCTCCTCAGAATTGAGTTTTTGCCCCGGGGAAGAGGGCTGAAAGGAAGGGCCTTTCGGACCATGACGGACGGAAGGAATTACAATATTGGAATGGTGTTTGCACGAAAGCGTTGTTAACCGTACTGTAAACCACAACATCTAATAAAGCTTTAAAAATGAAGAAAGTAAAGAGACCTCCGCAGTAAAATTTACTTTTTCAATTTTTGTAGTTTCTAAGTAGTTGTGTTATTCTGTTTTAGGATTTTATGATAAATATGAGTCTATAGCTCTATATCATGTCATGTGAATTCGAAATTAGGTAATTTAACATATTTAACTCTCCAAGAAGTATGACAGTGTGATAGGTGAAGTTTATAAAATAAACAAACTGCAACTAGTCATTTTAGTAAGAGCCAGCATGAAATTTGAGTCATTTTCATAAGAGCCAGCATGAAATTTAATAATCTACAAGTAGAGTTGTGAGCTAAGGAAACATTTAATATCCTCTTGAATCTTTTCACTTAATATGACATCTAGAGTCATAACTCTTGACCTTAAAAGGGCTAAGCTAGCAAACTCCATACTTAATTTGTTTCTTTATTTTTCTGAACAAATGCACCCATATGTGCCTGCACACTTTGTATTCTCAAGAGGAATGTTAAGTCATTATAGGTCAATGGCAGCACTTGTACTTCAAATAAACCCACAGATGGTGGAGTCCTAGTCTAATTACTCAGCACTGCAAATGCTGTGAGTTGGACCAAATATGGTTTTTCACTTACATTCCTTCTGATTTAATCTTTGATGAGTCTCTGGGCACTGTACTAACAACTTGCTGTGATCTGTTTAAGAAAGCCAGCATTTTAAGATTATACTTGTTCTCTGTGTTACTATGTAAGCAGCTGGCAGTCACAAGGAAGCAAAGTGTAGTAAGGATTCCTCCTTTATTTAATTGCTTGTGCAGGTGTCATTTCTTTGTTTTAGCCATCTGGTATGTCATAGAATAGAATATCACTAGTATACTTACTCAGATATATAATCCAAATGAAAATTTCCTCAAAATAAGAGTGTTGAAAATGGCCAACATAAAATGAAGTTTTTTGTTTATTGTTGCATGAATAGAGAAATATGGAGGAAAACTGGTATTACTTTTGAGACTGCAATGGCTAGAAAAAATATAAAAAATAGTGCCTATATGATATTTGCATTCTTTTTGTATAACATCTATGATAAAAAGACTTCATTTCAAAGGAGTATCAGTTTAAAAATCAAAGAAAATGCTATGCTATCTGTTATGCACTCCTCCAAAAAGAAATTGGTAGATGGGAACAAAAGATTAATACACTATTTTAAACCTTTGCATATAATTGGATATTTGAGTATTATTAAAAAATAATGAAGTTTTTAAGGGCCTTTCCTCTAAGATCAGGTACAAGACAAGGATGCCCGCTCTCACCACTTCTCTTCAATATAGTACTGGTAGTACTTGCAATAGCTATTAGACAAGAAAAAGAGATTAAGGGCATCCAGATAGGAAAGGAGGAAATCAAACTCTCACTATGTGCAGACGATATGATACTATATCTAGAGAAGCCTAAAGCCTCTACTAAGAAACTCTTAGAAACAATAGACTTATATAGTAACGTTGCAGGCTACAAAATCAATACCCAAAAATCCATGGCCTTCAATACACAAACAGAGAGGCAGAGGAAAGGGACATGAAAAAAGCAATCCCATTCACAATCGTGCCCCAGAAAATCAAGTACCTCGGAATCAGCTTAACCAAGGAAGTAAAAGACCTCTACAAAGAAAACTATAAAATGCTACTCCATGAAATAAAAGAGGACATGAGGAAATGGAAACATATACCCTGCTCGTGGAGAGGGAGAATCAATGTTGTCAAAATGGCAATACTCCCCAAAGCATTATACAGATTCAACGCGATCCCTATAAGGATACCCATGACATTCTTCAAAGAAATGTATCAAGCAATCCTAAAATTCATATGGAACAACAAACGCCCACGGATAGCTAAAACAATTCTTGGGAAAAAGATGATGAAAAACATCACCCTCCCCAACCTCAAACTTTATTACAAAGCAGTAACAATTAAAACAGCATGGTACTGGAAAAAAAGGCAGAGCCGAAGACCAATGGAACAGGGTAGAATATCCCTACACACAACCCCAAATGTATGATCATCTAATCTTTGATAAGGGAGCAAGAGATGTGAAGTGGAGCAAGGAAAGTCTCTTTAACAAATGGTGCTGGCACAACTGGACAACCACATGCAAAAGAATGGGCTTAGACCTCCACCTGTCACCATGCACAAAAGTCAGATCAAAATGGATTAAAGACCTCAACATCAGACCACAAACCATAAGTTTCATTGAAGACAAGGTCGGCAAAACCCTCTATGATATTGAAGCCAAAGGTATCTTCAAAGATGACATGGAACTAAGCAATCTAGTAGAAACAGAGATCAACAGATGGGACTACATTAAACTAAAAAGCTTCTGCACCGCAAAAGATACCACTGCTGGGAATATATCCCAGAGAAGCTAAAAAGTATAGTCGAAACGACATCTGCACTTATATGTTCATTGCAGCACTGTTTACAATAGCTAGAATCTGGAAAAAACCCAAGTGCCCTAGAACAGATGACTGTTTGAAGAAACTTTGGTACATCTATACAATGGAATACTATGCAGCTGTTAGAAAAAAAGGAGGTCATGAAATTTGCGTATAAGTGGATCGGCATAGAAAGTATCATGCTAAGTGAAATGAGTCAGAAAGAGAAAGACAGACATAGAAAGATTGAACTCATCTGTGGAATATAGAATAACAGAGTATGAGACTAACACCCAAGAATAGAAGAATAGTAGAAATAAGTACCAGGAGGTTGACTCCATGGCTTGGAAGCTGGCCTTACATTCTGGGGAGTGGGCAACTTAGAGAAGGGATCATCAAGTATAATGTGGTCGGAGGCCATGCGGGGGGGAAAGGTGATGAGGGCTGAATGTGGTCTAGTGACTGAACACAGTGGCCACTCAACACCTCTATTGCGAACCACAACACCTAATGAGAGAGAGAGAACAAAAGGAAATGCCCTGCCACAGTGGCAGTGTGGGGTGGGGGGAGATGGGATTGGGGAGGGTAGGAGGGATGTTGGGTGTACGGGTGGTGGAGAATGGGCACTGGTGAAGGGATGGGTTCTCAAATTTTGTATGGTGGAAACATGAGCACAAAAATGTATAAATCTGTAACTGTACCCTCATGGTGATTCACTAATTAAAAATAAATAAATTTAAAAAAATAACTAAAACAAAAAAAATAAAAATAAAAGTCAGTTTGAATAAAAAAATAAAAAAATAATGAAGTTTCTCTTTTTTAATTAAAAATTCAGTATGAAATAATCTATATGGAAACATTTATCAAAGAGAGCAATATCAATTGCTTATTCAATCTTTTTTTATTTATTTATTATTTTTTAATTCTTTAATTAGTGAGTCACCATGAAGGTACAGATACAGATTTACATATTTTAAAGCTTGTTTTTCTCTCATACAATGTTCACGAACCCATCTCTCCACCAGTGGCTATTCTCCACCACCAATAAACCCAGTATCCCTCCCACCCCCTAGTCACATTTCCCCCCCACCCCACCCTGCCTCTGTGGCAGGGTATTCCCTTTTGATCTCTCTCTCCAATTGGGTGTTGTGGTTTGCAATAGTGGTATTGAATGGCTATTGTGTTCAGATTCTAGTCTACTTTCAGCACGAATCTCCCTTCCTGCGCGGGATCTCCAACCACATTTTACTTGGTGTTCCCTTCTCTATCTGAGCTGCCTTTTTCCCCAGCATGTGGGACTGGCTTTCAAGCCATGGAGCCAACCTCCTGGTACTTATTTCTACTATTCTTGGCTATTAGTCTCCTACTCTGTTATTTTATATTCCACAGATGAGTGGAATTTTTCTATGTCTGTCTCTCTCTTTCTGACTCATTTCACTTAGCATGATACTTTCCATGTTCATCCACTTATATGCAAAGCTCATGACTTCATTTTTTCTAACTGCTGCATAGTATTCCATTGTATAGATGTACCAGAGTTTCTTTAACCAGTCATCTGTTCTCAGGCACTCAGGTTTTTTCCAGATTCTAGCTATTGTAAACAGTGCCGCAATGAACATATAAGTGCAGATGTCATTTCGACTATGCTTTTTTGCTTCTCCGGGGTATATTCCCAGAAGTGGTATTGCTCGGTGAAATGGGAGCTCAATTTCTGATTTTTTGAGAATCGTCCATATTGTTTTCCAGAAGGGCTAAACCAGTTGGCATTCCCACCCGCAGTGTAGAAGGGTCCCTTTCTCCCCACATCCTCTCCAACAGCGGTTGCTTTTGTTCTTTTGGATGTGTGCCAGTCTCTGTGGTGTGAGGTGGTATCTCATGGCTGTTTTGATCTGCATCTCCCTGATGACTAGTGATGTAGAGCACTTTTTCATGTGCCTTTTAGCCATTCGTATCTCTTCCTTGGGAAAGTTTCTGTTCATTTCTTCGCTCCATTTTCTGATGATACAGGATTCAAATCTTTGCCCTGTCCTCTACTTCCCTGGCTAGAGATTAGATTAGAAAAATAATTTATAGAAAAAAAATTAGTTTGTTACCAGTGACTCAATATGATGGAGACTTGATATATACTCATTCTTCCTCATCCCCATAGACTTGACCTTCACAAAGAATTTCACGTGGTAACACATAGAATTTCCACCGATTCTTTTAAGGTTTTAATTTCTTTTTTTTTTTTGAGCCCCATAACTGGCAGTGCTCATAGATTACCCTGGCTCTGCTCTCAGAGTTTGTTACTGGTGGATCTCAGGGGGCAAGATGTAGTGCTTCACCTACAGAGCCTCATATTTTTGGAACTGGTCAAAAATGCCAGAAAATATGCAGATGACATACTAGAAGGTGTTTCATATATTTTTCTTATTTTTTTCTTTCACTTTGCTAACAATTATTGAGTGGTATTTTGTGCTAATTACCTCTTTTCTTTCCCAGCTATTATTAGCATAGTGAGAAAATAGGGTATACATTTGTATTAGCATTTATATAAGATTTTCTATTTTCTAAGCACTTCAGTAAAGTTTACATGAGCTTTTCTTCCTTTAGCTTGGTGTGTTAGCTTGTATTACAATATTTACATTTTATTTGTTTGCAGGTGGGGACAAGTAGCCTAAGGTCACATTGAAAATAATGGAAGAAGAGACACACAAAAGACTCTTGGAACCAAGCAGCTCACTGCGGATATGCTTGTGGACCTTGTGCCAGGCTGACTTCACCTGGGTGCCTCAGATGGGGGCAGGCATTGTCCCTCCACCTGCCCCCTAAGGATCCTGGTGGCCACCAAATTCTAGAATCCAATGGGAAGCCCAGGTATGCAGGATCAGTAATGGCAAACTCGAGGTCTCAAGGGATAAGGGATGAGCTGGTCCTTCTCAACTTCCGGTCCCTATGGGACCCTGGAGGTCACGCCCACAAATTGCCTCCAGCTGCAATTTGAGCTCTTTAACAGTTACAATAAAGAAAAACACGAAAGAATCTCAGAATCAAGCAGCTCACTGCAGAGATACCTCCAGGCCCCAATTACCTAAAATTTTAGAACTTTCAGTAGCTTGTGGCTGCCAGACATCTTGTGCTATTTATTACAAGCAATAAAAAATAAATTATGTAGCATCTGACTGATAGACAAGTTTGAGTGGTGGCGGGAAAATTCAAAATAATGGTGAGAGACTGGTGTTGAAATATTGAACATAATCCATTATTGTGAACAAGTTTATGAAAATAAAATTAAAACAAACAAACTAAAAAGGAAAATAATGGCAAAACTGAGAACAGATCTATTTGTATTTTAAAGTTGGTTTACTTTATCTTCTCCAAATCAACTAGCTGAAGTCTGTCACCACTGAGAGGTGCTGACTGTATTACATTTCTACAAAATTCAGAACCATTGTAGTTTTGTTATTTCCCCTCCCCCCCACATGATGTTGCTTGGAAGTTGATACATGATGTTAGGCGTGAACCCAGATCTCTTTCATATAAAATAAGTGTTCAAGTCCATTCAGGACCTCATGGTTTTTTGATTTTAAATTTTGGGCCTCAGCCTGCAGTGCTCAGCCTGATTCTGTGCTGGCGGAGTTTGGAGGACCAAATGGGGAGCTGGGGATTAAACTCAGGTCAACTATTCTTCAAAGAAATGGATCAAGCAATCTTAAAATTCATATGGAACAACAAACGTCCAAGGATAGCTAAAACAATTCTTGGGAAAAAGACGATGGGAGGCATCACCCTCCCCAACCTCAATCTTTACTACAAAGCAGTAACAATTAAAACAGCATGGTACTGGAACAAAGGCAGAGCTTCAGACCAATGGAACAGGGTTGAATACTCTGACACCCCCCAAATATATGATCATCTAATCTTTGATAAGGGAGCAAGAAATGTGAAGTGGAGCAAGGAAAGCATGTTTACCAAATTGTGCTGGCAAAACTGGACGGCTACATGCAAAAAAAATGGGCTTAGACCTCCACATACCACCCTGTACAAAAGTCAGATCAAAATGGATTAAAGACCTCAACATCAGACCGGAATCCCTAAGATACATTGAAGACAAGGTCGGCAAAACCCTCAACGACATTGAAGCCAACGGTATCTGCAAAGCTGACATGCCACTGGCCAAGCAAGTGAAAACAGAGATAAATAAATGGGACTATCTCAAACTAAGAAGATTCTGCTCCTCAGAAGAAATAGTGCCCAAAATACAAAGACAATCTTCAGAATGGGAAAGGATATTTACGGAGTACCCATCAAATGAAGGGTTGATATCAAGGATATACAATGCACTGGTTGAAGTCCACAAGAAGAAAACTGCCAATCCAATCCAAAAATGAGGTGATGAAATGAACAGAAACTTTCCCAAAGAGGAAATCTGAATGGCTGAGAGGCACATGAGAAAATGCTCAATATCACTAATCATCAGGGAGATGCAGATCAAAACAACAATGAGATATCATCTCACACCACAGAGACTGGCCCACATCCCAAAAAACAAAAGCAACTGATGTTGGCGTGGATGTGGGGAGAAAGGGACTCTCCTTTACTGCTGGTGGGAATGCCAACTGGTTCAGCCCTTTTGCAAAACAATATGGACGTTTCTCAAAAAGTTAGAAATTGAGCTTCCATTTGACCCAGCAATACCACTCCTGGGAATGTATCCCGGAGAGGCAAAAAGGTATAGTAGAGATGACATCTGCATTTCTATGTTCATTGCAGCACTGTTACAATAGCCACAATATGGAAAAAACCAGAGTGTCCAAAAACAGTTGGCTATTTGAAGAAACTCTGGTATATCTACACAACGGAATGCTATGTATCTGTCAGAAAACATGAATCATGAAATTTGCATATAAGTGGATCAACATGGAAAGTATCATGTTGAGTGAAATGAGTCAGAAAGAAAGAGACAGGCATAGAAGAATTGCACTCATATGTGGAATATAAAGTAGCTGAGAGGTACAAGCTTATAATGATGCAATTTCTGGCAGATATTTCTCTGGGCTTAGTTACTAAAATACAGAAATCCAAAACCGTGCGCCCGCTAGTGCGGCCACTCGATCTCGTATCTCTTCATTCTCAGCAATGGAAAACAAATTATCAAATGCTTCCTTTTCAGCAGGTCGACTTTAGGGGGGAGAAACTCCAAACAATAATAGTGAGTTTTTTGTTGAAATATTGAATGTAATCAAAGTAAAGTGAAAGTAAAGTGAAATTTACCAGTTACACAGGCGAGGTGGGGGGCTGAGGAGATGGGGGCTAGGAGGGAGGTATACTGTGATTCTTGGTGGTGGAATATGTGCACTGTTGAAGGGATGAGTGTTCAAGCATTGTATAACTGAGTATTAAACCTGAAATCTTTGTAACTTTCCACATGGTGATTCAATAAAAGAATAAATTAATAAAAAAATTAAAAAATCCTCACTAAAATCAAAAAAAGAAAAGAAAACACAATAAGAGACTAACAAATGGCCAAAAGCAACAGATCTTGAGGGTTGGTTTTCAGAACTGAGCTTACCAAGGAGGATCTGAGAGGTGGTTGGGAGTGGATCTTGACACATTGATTAAGGGAAGCTAACACTCTGAGGTTAGAACATTGCATACATTAAACTCTGCCATTAAAGGCTTTGTAATCACAGTGGCTCAATGCACATTGGAAAAATATACTTTAAAAGCTGGCATTTTAAAAACAAATGTACCATATTTTACTGTGTAATTATTACTGATTTTATACCAATTATTTTGTGCAAAAATGGGGTGTTATTATGTGAAGGCTGTAAAAACTGGCAGTATTACTTAAAAATCAATTTATTACTAAACTGCTTTTCATACAAGTTTAGGATGCACAGATTGCTTGTGAATACATGTTAAAATTGAAGAGTTCAAATGTATGCACATCATTTCTTTGTGAGAATATGGAGGAACTTTATCTGGTAGAAGCTCACACCTTTGTTGTTATTGATTTGTGCATTGCAGTAAGAATATTATATTTTTAGAAAAATTCCTATAATTCTGCAAAGTACAGACTTGCTGAATTGATTGAATCCTGGGCTATCTGGCAGTGCTCAGGGCTTACTCCAGGCCCTGCACTCAGCGCTCACTGTTGGCAGGCTCAGAGACCCTCTGAGGTACCAGGGATCAAACTCAGGTCATCTTGTGCATGGCAAGTGCCCTACCAGCTGTATTATCGCTACAACCCATAATTTAATTCTTGCAAGATGTGAGGTGAATGCATGTCTTTATTCTTCTTAATATTCTTAAAAACTTTTCTTGCAGATGAAAGTTGACCTGAAGTTGTCATCTTTTCATTTCTTGAAACTGACTTGGTTTAAACATGGGAGATTAATGAAGCTAAAGGCATTAATGCCAAGTTAATCTACTTATTAAGAAACAGTTCCTTGAATTTATAAAATAGCTTTGTTTCAACTTCTTTTTTTTTCTTTTTGGGTTACACCCGGCAATGCACAGAGGTTACTCCTAGCTCTGCACTCAGGAATCAACCCTGGCGGTGCTCAGGGGACCATATGAGATGCTGGGAATTGAACCCAGGTCGGCCGCTTGCAAGGCAAACGCCCTACCCGCTGTGCTATTGCGCCAGCCCCTGTTTCAACTTCTTAATTTTGTTAGCAGAAATGCTTTTATCTTATAGTTAGTAGCATTTATTATTTATTTATCAAGCATTGCTCTATATAGATATCTCACAACCTCCCTTGGGGATGGCAAGGCCCATGTGGGGCTGCTCCTTCTTTGACCTGGTGTCTTTTCAGCAATTTTGAATAATTTAAATTTTCTCCTTATAACAGTGTCATTATATCTGGATGGAGAGTGGGCATAGCAATAATCATCAAGTTCACACTTTTCTCATTATACAACTAGAAAATTTCTCTGGGAATTTTGAGCAAACAAAAATAACAGAAAATATAGAAAAACAATTATAGAGTAAAGTCATTCATACATATTCTTAGCTTTTAATGCTTATGTTTTGGTTTTGGGGCCACACCTAGCTAACAGTACTTAGGGCTCTGGGGTCAGGGATGACCCCTGGCAGGGCTCACGGGATATATATGATGCTGGGGATCAAATCTAGGTCAGTTGTGTGCAAGAAAATCACCCACCTCGTTGTATTATCGCTCTGGTCCTACATTCTTAGTTTTAGAAACTATTTATAGTGCTTAGAAGATTGCAGTAGGTTTTTTTCTTGTACAGTTCTACTTGTGTCTTGCTTATCCTGAATATTTATCCCTTATCAGATGGGTATTGGGTAAATATTCTTTCCCATTCTGTGGGCTCTTTCTGTATTTTGGTCACTGTTTCTTTTGAAGTGCAGAAGCTTCTTAGTTTGGTGTTGTCCCATTTGTTTATGCTTGATCCCAAACATGAAAGGTTGTAACTATCTCATGGTGATTCAATAAAATTTTTTAAAAAAGATTACAGTGAACTTAAGGGTATTATAGTTGATTTTAATGCTAATATCTATCAAATGAGACTCTAGAAATATTGTCTCTCTTTGATTACCATCATTAGATTCCAAAGCTTCAAGGAGTACACTGTGGGTCTTATTTTTTATTAAATTTAGTGATTGATCATTCTAGCTTTTGAGAGCAGTTATTAGTTTTTTTAATTTTCAGATTCATTTAGACAGTAAATTGCATCATGCACATATATTGTAACAATTTGTGTTGATAGCCATGATAAGAATGATGATACTACCCAAATGTAAAGGGTGAAAACTTATACAGTGTCCAAAAGATCAGTGTTCTTCAAATATTTTATGCTTGTAGACCTGCGCCTATCTGTCATGCATGGGTAGTTAAAAACCACTGCAACAGATAAATACTCTATAAAGACAAAAAGGCATTGTGCTATATTTAGCATCTATTTCCTTTTGATATTTAAAAATGAGGTGATTATATAGTCCTCTCTCATATTTCTGCTAGTCAATAGTACACTCTGAAGAACCTTTGTAATGCAAGGCTTCCTGTTTTGTTTTTCCTCCCTATGTTATAAAATGTTTCAACATAATCCAGAAATCATTCTGAGAATACCTTTTTCCTCTCAGCATGTAACTATAGGCAGAATTCTGCAAAAAGAAGCTTTATTTTCTAGCTTTATTGAATGACGATTAATAAATAAGTTTGTATGAATTTAGCTTGTATGAAGTAGGCATTTTATGGCATATGATATGATTTAATATAAATTTCTGGAGATCTCCTGGAGAACATAGTGAATTCAGCTAGTAATATTCTATACTTGCAATTTGCAAGGAGAGGAGTATTCTCATCACAACAATCATCGATTTTAAATTTAACTCATAGAAATACACCCTATTTAGTCTACAAATATTCTCCATTTAAAAAATCTTACCCAGGTTTTAAGTGGAGGAAATGTGTTGCCACACAATTCTGGGTTACCTGACTCAGATGCGAAAAAAGACTTCTTCCATGCAATGGCCTAAAACCTCATCCATCGGGTGCCATTCATAGGGTAGGGCCTAAAGACACAGCTCGTCTGTGGGAGATGCCTCTCGACAGTTGTTTCTGCTCAAGGTTTTGTGCTCTTGTCTGGGGCCCCAGTTTATAACATAGATTAGTCTTTTTCTTACAATTATGATAGGCGGTCAGGTCCTCTGCTTCTCAGCATTAGGCACAAATCTTAGCAACATGAAAAGGTATGTGTCTTCCTCAAATTGAGTGGGAGAAGTATGCTTTATTTGAGGCTGGTTCATGCATGGCTCCAGCCCAGGTTTCACCACTGTTGGGCTCAGGGACCTCTCTGAAACACAGCTCTGGCACACAGAGCTTGCGCTCAGAAGATTTGTGTTTCTTTGGGCTGGCAGCTGAGAATTTTCTACTACAAATTTCCAGGTCAGCTGTTTCCATATTTCCATAACACTTGCCCCCAAATTAGTGACTGTGATCTCTTCCTTTCCAATGGGCAGCAACTGGACTATCACACATGAGAGTGGCTCATTGTCCTGAGCCTTTCAGTGGTCAGTGCCCATGAGGCTCACTGGTGTGCCCATTACACTCACACTGACCCTGGACGTGTCTGAGGGCCTGATGATCCCGAGAGTGGCCAGGTCTGATCTCTCACCAAATAATTCAGTCGTTCCACTGAGTGACTTCATGTCCAGCAGTGAGGTGCAAATGGCAGGCCTGTCTCTGGGCCTTGATGGCTCTGACCGCAGCTGTCGCAATCAGCCCATTGCTTATCTACATTATGCTGGGAGCCATGACTTGGCCCATGGATGGGCAGTTCTTCATTGAGAGTGCAAAGCTCTCTGCCAGGTTGGAGTGGGCCTCGGGTTTCCAGTTGCTGTCCCAGATCTTACATTTTGTGCTAGACGCTTTCTTCTCTGTTTATCCCTAGGCAATGCTCTGGCTGTGGGTGTCTCTTCCCTCCCCGCTTTCTGCGAATGCAATCGTCAGCTGTTTGGGAGATGCCAGTTGTCTACATTTCATGGCAAAGTATCCATCAGAGATTGTCGTTGCTTGCTCTTGTTTGTCTTCTCAATGTTCTATTTGTGTGTGTGCTTCCTTAGAAGGCTTTCAGGGAGTTTTCTTACCTCACTCCTGCTCCCTCAACCTTGAACCCATTCTTTCATATTTTCTATGGAAGGGTGATACACTGAGCTGTATCACTGTATCACTGTCATCCCGTTCATTGATTTACTCAAGCGGGCATCAGTAATGTCTCCATTTGTCCCAGCCCTGAGATTTTAGCAGCCTGCTCTTACTTGTCTTTCCCAATGATTGGGGGCTCTTTCAGGGTCAGGGGAATGAGATCTGTTTTTGTTATTGTATTTGGCATATTGAATATGCCACGGGGAGCTTGCCAGGCTCTGCCTTGCAGGTGGGATACTCTCGGTACCTTGCTGGGCTCTCTGAGAGGCATAAATAATATTTCCTTTTATGATGATGTATCAAGGAATATGTTCACTCATGCGTGAAGCTCGGCCCAAGCATGCGGAAAGCGGCCTGGAGCGTGGTGTCGGCTGGATAGGAGTTTGGCTGCCAGGGCTGGGTCCCTTGGGGCGGGGAGGGCTCTCACCTGCCCCCCCTCTGGGGTGCCCCGAGTGAAAACAGCCTGGTGTGGAGTCTGGTGGCATGGTTATGGGGGCCTCATTTTATGCTTCCTTCTGGGAGAAGCCACCATGAGTTCTCATAGCTGAACTGAGTTGTAATATACTAAATTATTTCTCATCTTCATTTTCATTGTATCAGAAATCACTTCATGACATGCTAATGTGGATTGGCAATGTGGTTGCAATCTTAGAATGATATTCGTGCTCATTGATAGCATCACCTAAGAGGTGAGGTGGGTGCCACAATCTAACAAATCATAAAAGTTCCCAGTAATTTTGTACTAACAGAATTTTGATACCCAAATGCAAGGAAAAGAAAAAACCCAAACAACCTTTGAAAATCTTGAAAGAAAGAAATTAGAACAATTCAAGAATAGCAACCGCGCTATCTAGTTTTATTTTTTTAATTTATTTTATTATTTATTATTATTTTTTTAAATTTTATTTTATTAAATCACCGTATGGAAGATTACAATGCTTTTGGGCTTAGGTCTCAGTTATACAATGCTGAAACAACCATCCCTTCACCAGTGCCCATATACCACCACCAAAAAAAAAAAAAACACACACAGTACACCTCCCATCCCACCCCCCCACCCCCTACCTTGTAACTGATAAGTTTCATTTTACATTCTGTTTACTTTGGTTACATTCAATATTTCAACACAAACCTCACCATTGTTGTTAGGAGTACCCCACTAGATTCAGACCTACTGTGAAGATGAATAAGGTTTTGAATTTCTGTACTTTAACAAGAAGTCCAGGGAGATTTCTTCCAGATATTAGATAATTGCAGGCTTGAAAACCCAATCTGTGGTCGTCTTAATATGGCGGCCACCGTGCCCTTCATCCCCGGAGAGAAAGAGGCGAGAGAGAGAGAGAAATACCTTTCCCCTCCCGGGCGGGCACGGGGCCGAGGCTTAGTTCTCAGGCTGGAGATATTCTGCGAGGAGTTGCCCATGCCGAAAGAGGTTTTGCTGGGTCTGGATTCACGCTTGTGAAGCTGCAGAGAGGCCGCACATGCGTGCGGCCCCCGGGATCACATCTCGGCGGTGGGAGGGGCCGGTGCCTCCCACCTTCCCAAGAGCACCCTCCTGCTATCTAGTTTTAAAGAGCTTCATCAAAATATTAAAAATACCTCATAAGTGTGAACAATGCAAAACCTAACAAACCTGCAATATTATGTTTAAGCTAAAGTGATTTCAGGCCTGAAATTGAGAATAGTCAATATTTCTGCAAGACCCATAGTTGAAGAAGGTTGCTTTTTCCTTTGCAGAATATATTAATGTCAATTATTTGCTACAGCAAATAAACCTCAACATAGTAGGTAATGGGTCAAAAGTAGTGCTTATCATGCACAATAGTAAAGAAGAGATGATTTTATGAGAAGGTGGTTCTATTCAAAGCAATGATTTAGGCCCCCAGGTGCTCTCCATACCTTTAACAGGTGTATAACAAGATTGCTTGGTCTCATTTATTTTCTGAGCCAGGCTCTCATTGTCAAAAGAGCTATTTGTGTCTATCCCTGGAGGAGAAAGGAGAATGACTACTATAATTCCAAAGGATTTAAAACACTTTATATAATGCTGTACGGTGTTCTGGAAATATCTACTTGTGTTTTGTACTTATCTGGTGTTTTTTTTATTAATACTTCTGATAGTTTTCATTGCCAAGATTATTATTTACTTTTTGCCTCCAAACAAATGTTGTCAAGTCCCCAACCATATTGTTACATTTCCTCAATGCCTTATGACATTTGGTTCCAAGCTATTTTCTTATCAAATGTACCATGGAATGATGGATATTTGAATTTTTCATTTTGCTAAAGATCATTTGATAGGAGTATCTAAAATGACTAGTTGAAAAAATTTATATTATTCTCTTTATTGCACAATAACCTTGTCAAGAACAATACTGTATAATCTGTTGCTACTATGTCTAGAGGAAATGTAAACTACACTTACATTTTTATTAGGCTTAAATACTTTTAACTGGAAGGGAAACACCCAGAGGCTGATACACTCTCTATAATAAAAAAAAAGATTTGTTTAGAATTTTGTGAATAAATAATTTTGCTTAGCTATGAATGTTGTTAAAATAAAACTTATTAAAATATTGTGCTGATAGGGATGAAAAAGGTGCTGAAATAATTAGGATAAAATAAGCAATGCAGAAATAAGTTAATGCACAGAGTAACAAATTTATACTACTATTGTATGTGAATGGTGGGATATATTAAAATTAAAAAATTATTAAAACATAATTGCATATACATCTATTTATAATTAAAACTAGTCTTGTATTTAGATTTCATATTATATAAATTGAAATTATATTATATAAATTGCCTCAGAAATATTTGCAAATGCACTTTGTTTAATCCTTATCATTTTGGTGAAAGTCTGTAATTTACTTCTTTATCTTTTCCAGTTCCCAGAACTAACAGTTGTTAAACTGATATCTTTATTTGTACCTCCAGAAGAAAATGTTTACTATAACAGTTATACTTATGTAGGTTAATTGTCTTTGAAATGTTCAGTTTACCATTTGTCAAACTAGACACAAAATATTACTATGAATATCTATTGAAAACCTAAAGTATCATATAAAGAAAAATAAATTATGGTATAGAAAACGTGAGTATGGTCCCGGTCTGTTTAAATAAGACACTCATCTTGATGCCAGTTTTACTCCAGCTTTAATGTTTTTATTTACATTTTTAAATTTTATTTTTATAAAGTTGTTCACAATAATTGTTTACATTTAATATTCTAATACCAATCCCACCACCATTTAAACGTCCCCACCACTGTATTTCAAATGTTTCCATCCCAAACCCAAACTCTGCCCCCAAAGCAGAGTTGAAGTAATTTATTTTGTATTGCCTGTTATGAATAATCTGCTAAAAATGACCCAAAAATGTTTCCTTAGAGCAAGTGTGTGAGATTGTTGGAAATACAGGGAGATGGAAGGTGAGTCCCCCCCATCTACCTGTGCTCTCAGCAGCTTGGCAGTCACATCCACAAACTGCCCCTGGCACTGTATCATCTCAGTAACATCCACAGACCAGAGACTCCGCAATAATTCTCTCGGAAGGGAGCACAGAACACTATGCCATAGAGACGCCTCCAGACGTCTCATCAGGGGCAACCCAGATGGGGGCAGGTGAGTTCCCCTCCCCACTCCAATAAGCCCTGGCAGCCAAAACCCTCCAGAAATCTATCACTGCCATGTCCATGGCTGCTTTCCACAGGCTCGGAGAAGCCTGACCCATGAGTGAATAACCGAATTTTAAATCTTAGAATTCTTGGAGAGACATCCCATATTTTACACCACCATCATACCAAGTGTAGCACACCACATTTGATGGGGTTTATAGGAGAAGCCAATAATCTTAGGGAGATATATATACACATATATATGTATATATATAGGCTACATATATACATATATTCACAGATATCTATCTATATGCACAAAAGTCTCAACCTTTAACAACATGATAGTGATCTCTTATAGCAGGGCTTAATGGCTTCTGGGTGAAATACACTTTTAATTTTCAATAGTAATTATTTTAAGAATCTGCCACCAGTACTCGTCAATACACTGGCTTGGCTCTTCACACACTACCTGTTTGAATGCAAGGTTCTGTCCCAGTAGAAAACCAGCAGGACTGTCCTGTTGTACAAGGAGGGCAACATCCACGAGATTGGCAACTATCACCCAATCTGCCTGTTGCTCATCGTCTGCAAGTTGTTCACTCAAGTCATCCTCAATAGGATAGGCAGAACACTAGATGAAGGATAACCATGCGAGTAAGCCGGGTTCCGGAAAGGATTCAGCATGATAGACCATATCCACATGGTGACCAAGCTCATTGAGGTTTCACGAGAGTTCAAGATGCTGCTCTGTCTAAAATTCATCTATTTAAAGGCCTTTGATTTTGTTGAGACTGAAGCGGTCACCGAAGCCCTAGCAAACAGGGTGTCCAAACTCAGTAAATTGGGATCCTTTGTGAGCTGTATTACGGATTGACCACCAGGATCTGACCATTATACAAGGACATGATTATTGATGTAAAGAGAGGGGTTCGGCAGGGTGATACCATTTCACCGAAACTCTTCAGTGCCACCCTTGAGAACATCAGGCGAAAACTGGAATAGGAAGGAATGGGAGTGAAGATAGATGGCCGGCAACTAGACCACCTCTGCTCCACTGATGACATCGTTCTCATAACACCAAATATCAGCCAAGTGGCATGAATGCTGGCTGACTTCGACAGCGGTGTGGAAATCTCAGACTGCAGCTGAATCTCATGAAGGCAGTGTTCATGAGAAATGGACTAGTTCCTGCTGTTCCATTTGCTCTCAATGGAATGAACATCTCCGAATGCAGCGGTTATGAGTACCTTGGTCGAGAACTCAACATGACGAATGACTTGGCGCCAGAACTGCGCAGGAGGAAGAGAGCAGTGAGGAACGCCTTCCAGAGCCTTGAAGAAGTGGTTAAGAGGATGAAGAACCTCTGGCTCTGGGCACATCTTTTGGACTCCACCGTTCATCCTCCACTTTCGTAGGGCCTCAGAGATCTGAGCCCTATGAAAACAGGATGAGAATGCTATTCAGGTATCCCAAAGAGGAATCAAAAGAGTTATGCTTGGAGTATCACGTTTCACTTAAGTGAGAGCAGGAATCCGGAGTTCCAACCTCCATCACCAATCAAGAATCAGGGACGCTATCTCGTTTGCCAAGACATCAAAAATCAGATGGGCCAGACACGTAAAGCAATTTAGAGACGACCACCAGACTAGAGCTGTTACTGACTGGATTCCACTTGACATCAAAAGACCCTGTGGCCACCCACCTATGAGATGGTCAGACTTCTTCATCAAAACTCTGAATGAAAGGTTTGAGCTCTTCATGTTCCTGGAGTGAGCAGACACCATTGGGCTACACTAGCACGTGACAGGGATGAATGGAGATGTTATTGGCTCCAGCTTGAGAACATCGATGATACAAGTAAATTTTTTTAAGACATTTTTCATTTTTCATTTTTTTTTGCTTTTTTGGGTCACACCTGGTAATGCTCAGGGGTTATTCCTGGCTCTACACTCAGGAATTACCCTTGACGGTGCTCAGAGGACCACATGGGATGCTGGGAATTGAACCTGGGTCGGCCGGCATGCAAGACAAATTCCCTACCTGCTGTGCTATTGTTCCAGCCCCCCAATTTTTCAGTTTTTGATTTATAGTAAGACAAGGTACTTCATTGCTTCCTTGTGACATACAACAAAAAAGTCTGTTTTTCTCCTGAAAGGAACAGAGATTATGATGAACTTCTACTACTACATTTCACACATACAAATTTCCAAGACCACATGCTCCACAAGTGTCTCATTGTTTCACTGGAGGATCAAATTCCTCCCCACCTCTGCCCCCATTTTTTGTTTTCCTGCTCAGTTCTGTAGACTCTCATTCCTATTCTGTTGCCTTTGGTCACTTGTTATTCCCTAACTATGTCTCTTTATATCCCACACTTGAGAGAGATAGTTCTGTGTCTGTCCCTCTACTGCTGACTAACTTCATTCAGCTTGACACTCTCCAGATTCATCCACATAGTGGCATATTGTGTGACTTTGTATTTTCTTAATCTCTTCTCTCTCTCTCTCTATATATATATAGATAGATACATAGATATACATAGGTATATCTATATATATGTATATAGATATATGTATATATGCATAGGTATATCTATCTATCTATCTATCTATCTATCTATCTATCTATCTATCTATCTATCTATCTATCTATATATCTATATATGGCCTGGAGTGATAGCACAGCAGTTGGGCGTTCGCCTTTCATGCGGCAGACCCGAGTTCGATTACTTTGCCCCTCTCGAAGAGCCCGGCAAGCTACTGAGAGTATCGAGCTCGCGCATATTGGATATGACAAAAATAGTAACAATAAGTCTCTCAATCAGCTCGAACAAATTGATGAGCAACAAGATGACAGTGACACATATATATACATATATATATATACACACATTATCTATCATAGTGTGCATTCGGGTGGTGGTGGGTGGGGTGATAGGATGGGGTGCCATTGGTACAACTGTGATGGAAAGTGGACACTCTGGTGGAGGGTGTAGTGTGGTGCTGGAACATTTTGTGTACAATATTTTACCATTAACAGTATTGTAAATCATGGTGCATACAATAAAATTTGAAAAAAAATTGTTATAACACTTGACTATATTCAAGGTTTATGACCTACTTAATTTTTAGAATTATCATACTTCTATTTAACATTTTAATATATATATATATATATATATATTAAAAAGGTATCAAAGGATATATGGACAAAGTAAAAATCTTCAAATATTCTCAGTGACTAAAATTTTTTATTTCTCTCTGAGCTTTATTATAAAAATTCACCTTCAGATGTTTATTTTTCTTCAGTATGTGTGTGTGCTATGGGAGACACAGTGCTGAAGATGTTTGCAAAACTTGGTCTCCAATTGTTTATGTACAGAAAGCTAAAAGGGGGGCATCATTATCTTTATAAGTCATAATTTTAGAAGGATGAATGTAAATCTAGGTGCTCATGTCAAGCTTTGGCATTGTGTGTATAGGGGACTATGGTTGCTATTTTCTGCCGTAATATGAACTATGACATTCTCACCTTCCAAACAATGTTGTATAAGTTAAGAGAGGCTTGGGGCTGGAGCCATAGCACAACAAGTAGGGCGTTGACCTTCCTCTACTCTCTGTACTATGTTCAATCCCACCCATCCCATATGATCCCTCGAGCACTGTCAGGAGTAATATCTGGTGCTGATCCAGGAATAATTCCTGAGCATCATTGGGTCTAACCCAAAAAGGGAAAAAATATGTAAGGGAATCTTAATTTCAATTGATTTTTACTTTCTAGCTTCTGATCAAAGAAGACATTATTCACAGTGCTATGAACTGCCATAGAGTGAATTTATATTCACTCAACGTATTGTAAGTTAAAATGTATTTTTTACAGATTTCTATATATCAGAAGAATGTTCTATATTAAATGTCTCTATCTATGTGAATTTCTGTAATTTAGTTTAAAATAAAGCTTAACTACTGGGGGCTGGAGAGACAGTACAGTGGATAGGATGGTTGTCTTGCATACCAAAGACCTGGGTTCAATTATGGACCCCCAAGCAGCATCAGGAGTAATTCCAGAGTGCAGAACCAGGAACATCACCCTTGAACATCACCAAATGTGGCTCAAAACAATAAAGAAAAAATAGCATTTGACCATTTTATAAGGTGAATATGCTAGATTAAAATAAATTCTTTTTATCTGTTTATTCATTGTATAGATGAAGCAAAGAGTAAAGTTTAGCTCCACTATCTTTTGCAATGATATTGATAATCAAAATATGGAATTTTTAAGTGTATTTCTACCCTTTATTAAAAATAATATTTTTCTTTTCTCTTACATATTCCTTAGGTAGCTCTCAATGATCTTGATAAGCCATGGAAAAATAAGATATAGGTTTCTATTACAGCATTATTTATAATAATTATGGTGCCTTTAACAATTTTATTGAGATATTTGTTGATCACTCTTAGTGCATATAACAATTCATTTAATCTGAAAAAATGTTTTAAATGAATATAAATATAATAAAAAGAAATATAAGATATAAATAGTTTAACTTGTCTAATTGGTTAACTGTATTATATGCATAGTTTTATAGTTTAGAGTGTCAAATATTATCTATTTCATTAGCCAAACTTTTGATAAGGTGCTGCTTACTACAAAGGAGTTACCAGGTCTCTCATCTGTACCTTTCTTGTGCCTTATTTTAGTCATCCAGGTGTACTAATGAGGTTAGATTCCTTTCAGTTGCAATCTGCAGCAGAGTTTACTTAATTGGAATATGCTTTTATTAATACTTCTAAGCTGAAAGACTGCTCATTAATGGATTATTGTGTCCTGTTCAGGGAGTCTTTTGTGTCAGGGCATTCCTTGACTTGCAGACTGCATTCCTTGGAAGAGTTGCTCTGCAATTTAAACGCTGTGTCAGGAAGCCAGACATTGTCATGACACAACGCAGGACAAAGGTTTACATGAATTTAGGTTCATTTGATGAATTTTTTAAACATAAGAATTAGTTGAGCATCAATATTATTAAAAAGTGTTTTTTTGCTTATCTTTTTTAACAAATTGTAACCACTTAAACTTTAAATAGGTGATGTGAGAACATGTTACAACCGCTTTACTTGTTATCTTATTTATCCTACACAGGTTCTCTAGATAGGTATAATATTGACTTCGTTTTACAAATGATAAAATATACTCAGAAGGTTAAGTACTTTTTTGTTTCTTGCTTGGTAAATATTATAGACCTAGTTGAATCCAGTGTCTCCTCTCATTAAAGTGTGATCTTATATATTTTGGGCTTTCCATTATTTTTCTTATTATGCAGAAGCCAGTTCTCTACCAAAGGCAATTTTCTGAGAGAATAATGCTGCTCTCTCTTCCTTTGTTAATGAAGTATTTTGCTGCTAAAGATAGCTGAAGAGAGGGTAGAGCAGGGAAGGTGCTTGCCTTACATGCTGCTGAACAGGTTTTGTCCTTGGCATTTCATATGGTCCCTGAAACCTGCCAGGATTGGTCCCTGAGCAAATTGTTAGGAGTAAGTCTTCAGCACTACCGGATGTATCCATAAAACAAACAAACAAAATGAAGAAACGTAGCCTTGAGATAGTGCTAAAAATCTCAACAGATAAATGAATGCTCTCAGAGGGCAAGGGAAGCTGCTACTACAGTTTGTGTCCTAAACTAAACTGTTTCCTGGACTGGCATCTGTGGTCCTGGCCCTGGTGGGGAGAAAGAGTTTCAAAAACTGTGTTTCTTCCACAAGACCATTAATGTCAACTCAATTGTAAATACATTACCTAAGCTAAAATAAACTTAAAAAATACATAGGCTCTCTTCATAAGTCCTTTAGTCAACCTCTCTCTGTCCTAATCTGATCTCTCCCTTTGCAAGATTAAGCTCCATCTTTACTTTTGCAGTGTATTTTAGTTCAACCAGGACCATAATAATTATTATTCAATGCTTTTTTTGCATGAAATTTTAAAAACTTTTTGGTGAGGCATATTGGTTAGAGAGTGAAATTGACTGTGTAGGAAGAAGAAAACTCAATTAAAAAAATCAGGCTATAGAAAGAGACCATCTGCTACAATAAAAAGCTGTGTGTATCCAAAATTTAAGAAGCTGGCATGAGACTTGAGGGGTTCAAGAGAAGGAGCTCATAGCAGGGAGGAGGGAGAAAGAAAAATATCATTTCTATTGTTTTTACAGAGTGAGGACAACGGAGGGCTCAGAAATAAAAATGTATAAAGCTTCTAAGGTCATTTAATATTAGTTACTTGTCTTGATAGGACTTAAGGCAACACTTTATGGTAATGTATTAAAGTTAATAAAAATTCAATAAATGATGGAAATGTAGCAAAAGACCATCAGCCATCCCATTAGTTCCACTCTAGTGTTTGAACATAGGGTGGGTGTTGAGATGTTTTCAGCCACAGAATGATACTGTGAAGTGCAGGAATATGAGTAAAAGGGAGTAACGTAAGTTTATACCTCTGCATTTTAAGGATGACCCGATTATTTTTTCCTTGCAGATTGTATACAAGACACCATCACTGGCATGGTTAGTAAACATGTAAAGCAAGCTATTAGTTTGCCTCTTCGATGTCTTTCTTGATCTACTGGTGGCATCACTGCTTGGAACATTCCCTGTATTCTGTGTGTGGGAGAAGTCTCACTTTTCTCCTACTATATGAAGACGGCAGAGAGTGTTTTTTAAGCATGTTATTGTGTAAAGCAGGTTATTGTGCTCTGACCATGGTGGTTCTCTTGTGGCCAGCAAGATGTCTCTTCTCCATAGTATTGCTTTTCTACTTAGTACACACCATGCATTTTGCATTTAGAGTTTTATTGGTTTTTAAAAATGAGATAATTTTGAATATTCTTCAAGGAGCATACAACTGTGACCAAAGATGCGATACAATTAGAAAGTAAATTAAATTCCTATTAAGAGACTTGAATTATAATTGGGATCCAGTATGCTTTGTCATCCCCAATGAGCCTGTCTCAACATGCTTGCCTTTCACTTTCCCTCTTTCTTGCAAAAGGACTGGAGCTGCGAATCCATGTCTGAGTACAGACTGTGGCTTCTGGCTTTCTCTTGGTTACTGTGACTAACACACAACACTTCTCAGGGGGATTGACTTGCCCCTCTTGTATGACAGCACCTTCTAAAAGCATGGTTATTTTATTTATGAAACAAATTTCAGTATTTTCTGAGTTGTAGGAGTAAAATGCTACCCCTAGCAAAACTGTGCAGCAGTGTAGTTGACTAGAACTTTGCAACACTTAACCTCTTACTCCTGGAGCTACCCATATATCCACTAAAACCTGAACAGATGTGCTTCATTTGATTTATTATTTAAAGAAATCATAGAGCTTGTTGATAAAAAAACTGGTCTTCCCATGTTCTTTTTTTCTTTTTTTGTTTTTATTTTTTGTGTCACACCCAACGATGCACAGGGGTTAATCCTGGCTCTGAACTCAGGAATTACTACTAGTGGTGCTTGTGGGACCATATGGGATGTTGGGAATTGAACCCGGGTTGGCTGCATGCAAGGCAAATGCCCTACCCAATGTGCTATTGCTCCAGCCCTCTCTTCTTCTTCTTTTAATTGGAAGACAAAATAAAAAATAAGGGTTCTTATTTATCTCTCCTTCTGTATCGATATTGTCCCCTCTGTTCCTAGTAGGATTATTCTAAACTATACTATTAATCAAAGTGTAAGCATCAAAGTATATACTCTGGAGTGAGGGGACCAGAGAAAGAGAAGAGAGGGGAAGGAGGAAAAGGAGAGAAAAAAATAGAGTCAAATGAAAAAGATACACTATATTTGCAGAAAGTTGGAATGAAAATAAAAAGGACACACTACTTTTCATTACCTTGTTTACATGTATACAGGAGTCTACCATAGGTTGAAAAGATAAAAGTAAATATTAATTTCTGATGGTTAATATCTTTGCAATGAGAATCAGAGACTTTGGGGGAGTATGTAAAGTCCTTCAAAGGTTCTTGTTCTTGTTCACAAAATCTGAAGATTCCCTTCAGAGGAGACATGCAGACACAGAATGAGCTCCCCCAGATGTGGGATAACAAGGAACACAGAAGGGGTTATAACCAATTCCAAAAGGCAACAGCTATTGAGCACTGGTCTTCACAGGAAACTTACCACATGGGGTGATGGAGTGAATAGGATTGGAGTAGGGGTAGATACTGGAACAAAGATGGAGGGAAGTGTGCGCTCTGGTGAATAATCTGCTGATGGGATGGTTTACGCATGAAATCATACCATCAACAGTTTTGTGGACTGTGGTGCCTAAAAATGAAAAGAACAACAACAACAAAAACCCCAGAGGGTTCAGTAACAGGTGATGCAGGCAGATGCCCCAGGCCTGGGAAGCAGGTAGAGCTTACAACAGCGAGTGGGTGATTCCTCTCAAGAAACAGTGCCCGCAAGGATTTCTTCCAGGCTTGAGGTCGGGAAGGTGCAGCCACCAAGACTTGTGCACATGCATCTCCAAGATCTGATTTTACCTTGCTGTTACACAGGCCTATATTCCAAGCCAAGACTTGTTCACTAGTTTCTGATTTTGATTTTTTGCAATGTTACCTTCTATATTTTAATGTGCCACTAAATAATAGCTTTATTAGAACCATATATAAATTGAATCATCTAAGGCATACATTACTTTAAGTTACTAAGGTTGACACAATTTTCAGTTATTTATTTCACTTGGAACAATTACACAGCATGCCCTTTGCCTGAAGGCATACTAATCCACCATCTGAACCAAGTTCTAATCAATTATGTTATTTTAAACCTCTAAGTCACTCGTCTCACAGAACAGAGACTTAAGTTGTTTAATAGATTCATGGGAAATGGTAATAATGAAGTTTTTAATATTATGTTTCTTCAGCTATTACAGTTGTTACTTTAATTATTGAAATACTAAACGGTAACAGCTGCTACTGATTTAACTCACACTACAGAAATTACAAATGCTTTTACATGGGTCTATGTTTTGTGTTTGTTTTGTAAGTAAACATATTTTTTAAAGTAAATGTGTCCTGGAAGTGGAAATTATTTACATAAGGAGATGCTGTGTATTCTTATTTTTAGTAAACTATTAATTGTTAACTGTGGTTTAAAGTATTTCATATGCAGTCAAGTATGGAAAATAGATGGAGGGTTTAATTATTCAGCAAAAATTCTATAATAAAACAAATACTATTAGCTATTGTGAATAATGCTATACTGAAGGTTGGGTGCACATACCTCTCTAGCCAATGGTTTATTTTTTTGTATATCCATTACAAAGTGGGATTCTTGGATCATATATGGTAGGGATATACATATATGCTTATATATGTATATGGTGTTATGTACATACACACACATATATGCATATATACACACTGGTTCTTGGACCACACTGAGTATGCTAAAAGCTTACTCACAGATCTGCCCTCAGATATCAGTCCTGGCAAGCTTAATGGACCATATATTATATTGGGGATCAAACCCTGATCAGTCTCATAAGAAGCAAGCATGCTACCAGCTATTAGATTTCCTTCTAGATCCAGTGAAGTTTTTTTTAAAATTTAATTTAATTTTTTTAAATTTAGACTTAAGCTGTCCTTTGACATCTTAATAGAGTCTGCTAGAGCAAATTGATGAACAACAGGACAACAGTGCTATAGTACAAGAATTGTACTATTAAGAGAGATGGCAAAATGAGGTTCAATTATAATTAGATTACTTATAATGATAAAATGAATAATATAATTAGAAGGCATAAAATGATATAATGAACAAGTATCATAGATACCTCTCATCTAGCTGTCAAAAATCTGTAAATGGGCAGAGTGTGATATTGTTTTGACATATAAAGAAAAAAGAGAGTTAACTCTACAACTCTTTTTGTAAACAGAAAAAAAGTATAACAAGTTTGTGTAGCCCTTCAAAAAAGCTTATTACAGGGATTAGTACTGATAGAGTCCAACTACAGGTTTATTTCATTTGGAGAGGGCTGGGCCATCCACATGTAGTGTGGGGATCAAACTGACAGGATCAGCCACATGAAACGCAAACACTTCAGCCTCTGTACTATCTCTCCTGCCTCCAACGATATGTATAATATAAAATGGGTGCCAAAAAAAGATTGCATACCATAGCTTTATTTTTCTTCAGTGAACATAATCAGTGGGCACGATGGCACTTACTTTGAGGAATGTATGTCTAGTCCAACAATATAAAATACAGCTATGGTCAGCCTCTAAAATCCAAACATCCACATATCCCTCTACTACAGACTTCTATTATTTCTTCACTATTACAAAATAAAGAAAATAACTTGATAAAAATACGTTTTTTGGACTAGAACAACAGTACAGAGGGTAGGATGCTTGCTTGCACATGGTCAACTTGTGTTTGATCCTTCGCACCTCATGTGATCCGCTAGGTCTTATCAGCAGTGATTCTCCAAACTCAGAACCAGAAGTAAGCCCTGAACAACCAGATGTGGTCAAAAAATATAAAACCAAACAAACCACAAAAACCCCAAGCACTATTCGGAGACCAAAGTTATGCCCAGAAAAAGAATCCTGTGAGGCACTTTGTTCATATGCCTCCTACTTTGGAATCTGCAGCACAGGTATGTTCAGGAGTCACCTCGAGACACTCTGGAGATAGATAGTACCTACTGAAGAATGGAGCTACAGCTTTGAAAGAACATCCAGTGCAGAATGTGTGCACTTCAGAATACATCTCTTATTGACGATTCATAAAAACAAATAGTGAAATATGAGTAAATGATGAACTGTAGTCATTGAGGCATAAAATGGTTCACTGTAGGTAGTCTGAGAGAGGATGGCTGTTCAATGCTTGGAATTTGGGAGTTAGTGGTGAGATCATGGCGAATTTCCTTCCAAGGGCACATAACAAAGAACAAGGTGTTCATGTGAATGTCCATTGGATCACGATGGCTCATTTGTCTGGTACCAGAGCCATTAGCCTTTACTACTTGCATTGGAGTGGCTGCAATAAAACACACACAAAGGGATGGTGTGACTAAGTCACCTTGCCAAGGGTTTAATTCTAGAAAAAAGCACAGGTTCGTTAAGGTTCATTCTTTTTCAGTTAAATAGAAAAATGATATATAGTATACAATAATCTGATGGAATGAATACAATTATATTATAATCTCAGTCAGGATAAAATACATTTATTTTTTACCAAGGAGAACTTTTAAGACAGTATGTAAGAATTAGAATTTTCTTATCCATACAATGAGGAAGCTACATCCCATCAGAGGCTATTAAAATACTTTTTCAGACATAGCTTATGTGAAATATTTAGTATTTCAAGGGATCAAATGGGGAGAAAGAGTCTTTAAGCTCTTGTTCAAAACTTAGAAGGCTCCTATTTTTAGATTAAGTAATATGTGTCTGAATTGATGGGGCTGGAGCAATAGTACAGCAAGTAGGGCATTAGCCTTGCACATGGCTGACCCGGGTTTGATTCGCAGCATCCAATACTGTCCTCTGAGCACTGCCAAAAGTAATTCTTGAATGCAAAGCCAGGAGTAACTTCTGTGCATTGCCGGATGTGACCCAAAAAGCGGAAAAAAACCCCAAAAAGTAATATGTGCCTGAATTGAAATATGCTTTCTTTTTTAATGCCATTAAATACGTTTACATTAAAAGACACAATAACAGGACCCTCCCTCCCTGGGTCCAAGCCCCAGCATCTTGGACCCAGCTACTGGCTCTGCAGGTGGTGTGGACTATGTTGCAGGGGTCATGGCCTCTGCTGAAGTGGAAGTGGTCTCTTTTGGAACCGCAGTTATTTTCCTCAAACCCAGCAGTCGGTTATTACATCTCAATCTTCATTACCTAAGTCTGTGAGTAATGTCCTTGCTATCCCAAACACAGAAGGAGGATAGGCTGCAAGTCTATTCCAATTTCACCAAAATACCAATCAACACAAGCAGCTGTACAAGCCCAATATAAAAGAGCAATTCTCTGAAAGCATCGGTGGAGGCCTCATGTAAGGAACAAAGGAACACCTGAGAGGAAGGACATGTTCTAGAAGGTGAAATTAAAAAGGCTACCACCATCAACTGAGCCCATCCAGAATCCTTGCTTACAACAAGAGGGAATAGGGATAGTGACCTGGAAGGTCACTCCTCCATACCACCACAACAAGATGAAGAAACAGCACAAATCCCCACCACGAGGAGAGTACGATAAAAGGAATCCTCAATAGTCATTTCCCACAAACATGAGCTCTCCCATAAATAATTCAGAGATGAAATGCTGAAGGTTTTCAATGAACTCAAAGAAACGATGGAACAGGTATCCATTAAATTAAAGGAGAACATGAAAGGAACAATGGAATGTACAGCTGAGAAAATACAGAAAGAAATGAGAGCAGAAATAAAAAAGCTACAAAAAGAAGTGTCACGAATAAAGAATTTCGTAGAATAAATAAAACCTCAGTGGGTGCCCTACAATAGAATGGCTACAATGGAAGACAGAATCAGTGAGCTTAAAGACGAGCTGCAGGAAGCCTACAAGCAACAACAAACAATGGGAAGAGACTTCAAAATAGCTCTAGAGAGAATCAGAGTCCTAGGGGATGATTTCAAGAGGAACAACATTAGAATCATAGGAGTAGCAGAAGGAAAGGAAAGCAACCCCAATGAAAAAGCCACAGACAAAGAAATCATTGCTGAAAATTTCCCAGAGATGGAGAATGCAGGCATCCAGATTCAAGGAGCCTGAAGGGGGCCAGTTAAAAGAGACCCTAACAAAAATAGTCCAAGACATATCATAGTTAGAATGATGGACGTCACAGATAGAGACACAGTACTGCAAGCAGCAAGGTCAAAGAGGGAAATCATTCAAAGAAGCACCCCTTAGATTCACAGCAGAACTATTAGAGGAAACACTCAAAGCCTGAAGGCAATGGTGGGATATAGTGAAAAAACTCAATGAAATTAAAACTTTACCAAGAATACTTTATCCGGCCAAACTCTTGTTCAAACTTGAAGGAACAATACACTACTTTGTGGATAAACAACAGCTCAGGAACTTCATAGAGTCAAAACCAAACCTAAAAGAAGGATTAAAGGGACTACTGTAAGACCAGAAAACCCCCTACAAGCACAACAAACCCTTACAGAATGATGGCACAAAACCCCGTGACTATAATTACCTTCAATATTAATGATCTAAATGCAACAATTAAGAGATACAGAGTGGCAAAATGAATTCAGAGACTGAACCCAACATTCTGCTGCATACAAGAAACACATCTGAGCAGTCAGAATAAACACAGACTCAAAGTTAAAGGATGGAAAACAATCCTGCAAGCAAACAACTCCCTCAAAAAAGCTGGGGTGTTCTTACTAGTATCTGACAACATAGATTTCAGGTTGAAAAAGATTAGAAGGTACAGTGAAGGCCATTTTTTATTAATCAAGAGATATGTACAGCAGGAAGAAATCACACTACTAAATGTGTATGGACCCAATGAGGGGCCAGCTAAATACCTAAAACAACTGCTGACAAAACTTAAGAAACCAAACATTGTGAGCAAGACAATAGTCGTTGGAGATTTCAACACCACCCTATCACTTCTTTTAATCAAGAAGATTAAAACTCAGCAAGGAAATACTGGCTTTAAAGAAGGAAAGAGAAGAGACAGGGCAAATAGATCTATACAGGACTTTATATGCCCCCCGCACCCCTCCAAAAGAATACATATTCTTTTCCAGTGCACATGAAACATTTTCCAGAATAGACCATGTATGTGCTGGGCCACAAAACATATCTCAAAAGAATCAGGATGATAGACATTGTATCACCTATCTTTTCAGACCATGATGTGCTGAAGATAGAAGTTAATGATGTACAGACACAGAAAACCAAATCAAACACCTGGAAATTAAACAACGAATGTTGAACAATGAGTGGGTCAGGAAAAAAATCAAGGAAGAAATCAAAAGGTACCTGGAAACAAATGAGAATGAAGACACAAGCCACATAACCTGTGTGATGCAGCTAAAGCCGTGTTAAGCGGAACATTTATAGCCCTGCAAACATTGCTCAGGAAGGAAGAAAGGGGCCACCTAAATAACTTTACTTCACAGCTCAATATTTTAGAAAAGGACAAACAAGAGGAGCCCAAGCCAGGCAGAAGGAAAGAGATAGTAAAATGTAGAGCAGAAATCAATGACATGGAAACCCAAAAGACAATCTGAAAGATTAATAAAACCAAGAGCTGGTTCTTCAAGAAAATAAACAGGATTGATAAGCCACTAGCAAGACTCACAAAGAAAGAGAGAACAGAAATGGTGAGAGTGGGCATCCTTGTCTTGTCCCTGATCTTAGAGGAAAGGCCCTTAGTGTTTCTCCATTGAGGATGACGCTTGCCATGGGTTTGTGGTAGATGGCTTCGACTATCTTGAAGAAAGTTCCTTCTAAGCCTATTTTGGTGAGATTTTTTTATCATAAATGGGTGTTGGATCTTGTCAAATGCTTTCTCTGCATCTATTGAAATGGTCTTATGGTTTTTATTTTTACTTTTGTTGATATGATGGATTATGTTGATTAATTTCTCAATGTTAAACCATCCTTGCATCTCTGGAATGAATCCTACTTGATCATGATGTATGATTCTTTTTTATGAGTAGTTGGATCCTATTTGCTAGTATTTTGTTGAGAATCTTCACATCCGTGTTCATCAGGGATATTGGCCTATAGTTTTTTTTTTTTTTTGTTAGTGGTATCTTTGTTTGCTTTTGGTATTAGGGAGATGTGCGCTTCATAGAAACTGTTTGGTAGAGTTTCTGTTTCTTCAATTTCCTTGAATAACTTGAAGAGAACTGGCAACAGGTCCTCTTTAAATATTTGGAAGAATTCGCTAGTGAATCCATCTGAGCCTGGGCTTTTGTTTTTGGGAAGACATTTGATAACAGTTTCAATGTCCTTGATATTAATGGGTCTATTCAGGTATTCCGAGTCATCTTGATTCAGTCTTGGGAGATTTTTGGAATCAAGGAATTTGTCCATCTCTTTTAGGTTCTCTTGTTTCATGGTGTAGAGATTTTCAAAGTAGTCTCTGATGATCTTTTGAATTTCACTGGTTTTTGTTGTGATATCCCCCTTTTCATTTCTGATTTGGTTTATTAGGGTTCTCTCTCTCTTTCTTTTTGTAATGAAAAGGGAAGAAATAATTTTTTTAATTTTAATTTTTTTATTAATGAGTCACCGTGAGGATGCAGTTACAGTGTTTCATGCCTGTGTTACAGTCATACAATACTGGAGTACCCATCCCTCCAACAGTGCCCATTCTCCTCCATTGATAACCCAAGGGTCCCTCCCTCCCCACCCCTATGCTGTCCGCCCCCCCACCCCCTCCTGTGACAAGGAATTCCTTAATGTTCTCTCTCTCCTTTTGGGTGTTATGGTTTGAATGGAGATACTGGGTAGCTATCATGTTCAATCTATAGTCTGCTTTTAACCCGCCTCTCCTATCCTGAGTGGATCCACCACAGCACTTTGTTTGGTGTTCCCTTCTCTGTCTGAGCTGCCCTCTCCTCCAGCATATGAGGTCAGCTTCCAAGCCATGGAGCAGGCCTCCTGGTATCAATTGCTACTATTCTATTTTATATTCCGCAAATGAGTGCGAATAACGGAATAGTCCTATTACTATCAAGGAAATTGAAACTGTAATCGAAATTCTTCCCAAAAGCAAAAGTCCAGGTCAAGATGGATTCACTAGCAAATTCTTCCAAACATTTAAAGAGGACATATTGCCAGTTCTTCTCAAGCTTTCCGAGGAAAGTAAAGAAACAGAAAATCTCTGAAACAGTTTCTATGAGGCTCACATCTCCCTAATACCAAAAACAAACAAAGACACCACAAAACAAGAAAACTACAGGCCATGATTCCCGATGAACACAAATGTGAAGATTCTCAACAAAGTATTCATCATCATCATCATCATTATCATCATCATCATCTTGTTGATCGTCGATTTTCTCAATAGTTCTCAGTAACGTCTCCATTCCTCCTAGCGCTGAGATTTTAGAAACCTCTCTTTACTCATCCTTCCAAACAGTGCTGCATTGGAGGCTCTTTCAGGGTCAGAGGAATGAGACCCATCATTGTTACTGATTTTGGCATATGAATAAGCCACAGGGAGTTTGCCTAGATCTCCCATGTGGGCAGGAAACTCTTGGTAGCTTGCCACGTTCTTCGAGAGGAAGAACTAGGCTAGAAGATGTCGCTTCTGGAAGCTTGGTTTTATAGTCTCTGCATGTTGGCCAATGATGGGATTATGTGGTGACAGGGGAAGTTTCTGGGTGTGACCACCTAACTACTGGAAAATGGGGGATCTGGGTGGAAGAGGCCCAGTCCCGATTCCAGTAGGATTGGAAATATCAGAACTGAGTCTTGCACACCTAGGTTCCTCTGCTGTTTCCTTCATGCATGAGGTTCATCCAAATATGTGAAAGTGGCCTTGAGCATGGCTGTGGCTTTGTTCCGAAGTTATTAGGACTTTAAAGATGGTGAACTATGCTTGGGAAGAGTGAAGCCAGAGGAAACTCTAGTGGAGGTCATAGCAGTCCTGACATGCAACAAAATATTAGCAAATAGAATTAAACAACTCATCAAAAAGATCATACACCACGACCAAGTGGGATTCATCCTGGGGATGCAAGGATGGTTTAACATTCGGAAATCAATCAACATAATCAATCATATAAAGATAAAAACCATATAATAATATAAATAGATGCAGAGAAAGCATTTGACAAGACCCAGCACCCGTTTATGATGAAAACTCTTGTCAAAATGGGTATGAAGGGACTTTCCCCAATACAGTCAAAGCCATCTACTATGAGCCTATGGAAAGCATCATCCTCAATGGGAAAAAACTAAGAACCTTACCTCTAAGATCAGGGACAAGACAAGAATGCCCACTCTCTCCACTTCTGTTCAATATAGTACTGGAAGTACTTGCAATAGCGGTTAGGCAAGAAAAAGATATTAAGGGGACTCAGAACGGAAAGGAAGAAATCAAGCTCTCACTATTTGCAGATGATATGATACTATACTTAGAGAACCCTAAAACCTCTAACAAGAAAGTCCTAGAAACAATAGACTTGTACAGTAAAGTTGCAGGCTATAAAATCAATACTCAGAAGTCCATGGCTTTCCTATATGCAAATAATGAGAGAGAAGAAAGTGACATGCAAAAAGCAATCCCATTCACAATCGTGCCTCAGATAATCAATTATCTCAGAATCAGCTTAACTAAAGAGGTAAAGGACTTGTACAAAGAAAACTACAAAACACTATTTCAAGAAATAAAAGAGGACATGAAGAAATGGAAAGATATCACCTGCTCATGGATTGGGAGAATAAACATTGTCAAAGTGGCAATACTTTCCAAAATATTGTACAGATTCAATGCAATCCCTATTAGGATACCCATGACATTTTTCAAGGAAGTGGACCAAACACTCCTAAAATTCATATGGAATGGGGTGGAATATCCTTACACATACCCTCAAATATATGATAATCAACTCTTTGATAAGGGAGCAAGAAATGTGAAGTAGGGCCAAGAAAGCGGCTTCAACAGATGGTTCTGGCAAAACTGGACAGCTACATGAAAAAAATGGGCTCATGCACAAAAGTCACCATGCACAAAAGTCAGATCAAAATGGATTAAAGACCTCAACATCAGACCAGAGTCCATTAGGTACATTGAAGACATGATTGGCAAAACCGTCCACAACACTGAAGTTAAAGGTATCTTTAAAGAGGAAACTCCACTGGCCAACCAAGTGGAAACAGAGATTAAACAGATAGGACTACCTTAAACTGAGAAGCTTCTGCACCTCAAAAGAAACCATGACCAAAGTACAAACCAGTCTGCAGAATGCTAAAGGACATTCACCAAATACCCATCTGATAAGGGGTTGATAACAAGGATATAAAAGGCTCTGGTCAAACTCTACAAGAAGAAAACATCCAACCCAATCAGAAAATGAAGGGTGAAAATGAACAGAAATTTTCTCGAGGAAGAAATCCAATTGGCTAAAAGACACATGAGAAAATGCTCTTCATCACTAACCATCAGTGAGATGCAGATTAAAACAACAATGAGATATCATCTCACACCACAGAGACTGGCCCATATCCAAAGAACAAAAGCAACCTGTGTTAGTGTGGATATGGGGAGAAAGGAACTTTCCTTCACTGCTGGTGGGAATGCCGACAAGCTCAGCCCTTTTGGAAAACAATATGGATGATTCCCAAAAAAAATTAGAAATTGAGCTCCCATTTGACCTAGCAATAGGACTCCTGGGAATATATCCCGGAGAGGCAAAACAGTATAGCAGAAATTACATCTGCCTCTGTGGTGTGAGATGATATCTCATTGTTGTTTTGATTTGCATCTCCCTGATGGCTAGGGATGTGGAGCATTTTTTCCTATGCCTTTTGGCCATTTGTATTTCTTTTTTGAGGAAACTTCTGTTCATTTTTTCTCCTCATTTTTTGATGGGGTTGGAGATTTTTTTCTTATACAATTCTACAACTTTCTTGTATATCCTGGATATTAATCCCTTGTCAGATGGGTACTGGATAAATATTCTTTCCCATTCTGTGGGCTCTTTCTGTATTTTGGTCACTATTTCTTTTGAAGTGCAGAAGCTTCTTAGTTTGATGTATAAGAACAAAAGCAACCAGGGCTGGCATGAATGCGGGGGAAAAAGGGATACTCCTTCACTGTCGGTTGGAATGCTGACTGGTTCAGCCTTTCTGGAAAACAATATGGACAGCCCTTCAAAAACTAGAAATTGAGCTTCCATATGACCCCACTTCTGGGAATATATCCAGAGGATGCAAAAAAGCACAGTAGAAATGACATCTGTACCTATATGTTCATTGCAGCACTGTTCACAGTACCCAAAATCTGGAAACAACCTGAGTGCCCTAGAAGAGATCACTGGTTAAAGAAACTTTGGTACATCTACACAGTGGAATACTATGCAGCTGTTAGGAGAGATGAAGTCATGAAATTTGCTTATAAATGAATAAACATGGAGAGTATCATGCTAAGTGAAATGAGTCAGAAAGAGAGGGACAGACATAGAGGGACTGCAATCATTTGTGAAGTGTAGGGTAGCATCACATGGGGCTGACACCCAAGGACAGTAGATACAAGGGCCAGGAGGATTGTCCCATAGCTAGACGACTGCTTCATGAGTGGAGGGGAGAAGGCAGAAGGAATAAAGAAGGGATCACTAAGAAAATGATGGCTGGAGGAATCAGTTGGGATGGGAGATGCATGCTGAAAGTAGATGATGGACCAAGCATGATGACCTCTCAGTGTCTGGGTTGCAAGCTATAATACCCCAAAGTAGAGAGAGAGTATGAGGAATATTGTCTGCCATAGAGGCAGGGGTAGGGTGGGAAAGGGGGATTATACCGGGATATTGGTGGTGGGCAATGTGCAGTGGTGGAGGGATGGGTGTTTGATTATTGTGAGATTGTAACTTAAACATGAAAGCTTGTAACTATCACATGGTGATTCAATAAAATTTAAAAAATTAAAAAAAAACAAAAAAAAGTGACATCTGCATTTGTATTTTCATTGCAGCGCTGGTTATAATAGCCAAAATCTAAAAAAAAAAAACAAAACGGGGTGCCCAAAATAATGTCTCATTAAAGAAACTTTGGTACATCTACACAATGGAATACTATGCAACTGTTAGAAAAGATGAAGTCATGAAATTTGCATATAAGTGGATCAACATGGAAAGTATCATGCTAAGTGAAATGAGTCAGAAAGAGAGGGACAGTCATAGAAAGATTGCCCTCATCTGTGGAATATAGAGTAATAGAATGGAAGACTAACACCCAAGAGTAGTGGAGGTAAGGACCAGGAGGTCTGTGCCACAACTTGAAAACAGACCTCACATTCTGGGTTAAAAGGCAGCTGAGATAGAGATAGAGATAGAGAAGGGAACACCCAGTAGAGGATGTTGGGAAGACCCATTCAGGTTCAAAGATGCATACTGAAAGTCGACTATAGACCGAACATGAAGGCAACTCAATACCTCTATTGCAAACTACAACACCCCAAAAGAGAGAGAAAAAATGGGAATGCCCTGCTGCAGAGGGAAGGTGAGGTGGTGGGGGATGGGTTGGGGTGATGGGAGGGATACTGGGATCATTGGTGGAGGAGAATGGGCACTAGTGGAGAGATGGGTAAATGATCACTGTATGACTGAAATGCAAACATGGAAGTTCATACGTTTCTAACTGTACTTCAAGGTGATTCACTAATAAATAAATTTTAAAAAAGACATAATGGCATAGATTTTTCTTATTTCAGAAATTACTTCCAGATTATTCTTACATCACTACTCTTCATTCTTTGATATATAATTTTTGTGTTCTCTTAGTAGGCACCATTTCACCCCCTATCTAGATTTCTAATACTATTTCATAAACTCCATAAACTTTATATTTTATTTCTATAGTTCACAGTTGGCAAACTGGAGCGATAGCACAGCGGGTAGGGCATTTGCCTTGCATGCAGCTAACCCAGGTTTAATTCCTCCGTCCCTCACGGAGAGCCTGGCAAACTACCGAGGGTATCCTGCCTGCTTGGCAGAGACTGGCAAGATACCTGTGGCATATTCAGTATGCCAAAAGCAGTAACAAAAAGTCTCACAATGGAGATGTTACTGGTGCCCACTCAAGCAAATTGATAAACAATGGGACGACAGTGCTATATAGCTACAGTTTACAGTTGGAAGCTTGTCAATACATTTAAATGCATAAATTATTTATTTTAGTGCTCTAATATCACAACCAGATATTTTTCATACAAAGCAATTGTAAAAGTTATATTTTTGCCCTCTTTCTTACATATTTTCATATGCTTTTAGTGTTATTAACTACTCCCTTCCTCCCTTCCTCCCTCCCTCCCTCCATTCCTTCCTCCCTCCCTCCCTCCCTCCATTCCTTCCTTCCTCCCTCCCTCCCTTCCTCCCTCCCTCCCTCCCTCCCTCCCTCCCTCCCTCCCTCCCTCCCTCCCTCCCTCCCTCCCTTCCTTCCTTCCTTCCTTCCTTCCTTCCTTCCTTCCTTCCTTCCTCCCTTCCTTCCTCCCTTCCTCCCTTCCTTCCTTCCTCCCTCCCTCCCTTCCTCCCTCCCTCCCTCCCTCCCTCCCTCCCTTCCTTCCTTCCTTCCTTCCTTCCTTCCTTCCTTCCTTCCTTCCTTCCTTCCTTCCTTCCTTCCTTCCTTCCTTCCTTCCTTCCTTCCTCCCTTCCTTTCTCCTTTCCTTCCTTCCTTCCTCCCTCCCTCCCTTCCTTCCTTCCTCCCTCCCTCCCTTCCTCCCTCCCTCCCTCCCTCCCTCCCTCCCTCCCTTCCTTCCTTCCTTCCTTCCTTCCTTCCTTCCTTCCTTCCTTCCTTCCTTCCTTCCTTCCTTCCTTCCTTCCTTCCTTCCTTCCTTCCTTCTTTCCTTCCTTTCTCTACTTACCTCCCTTCCTCTAATTACCTCCCACCCTCATGCTTGCTTGTTTTTATCTTTTGGGTCGGGCTGCACATGGAGTTTCTCAGGATTTACTTCTGACTGCGTACAGAGGTCATCTTGGCAGTGCTTAAAGGTTCCAAATGAGGTGCTGGTAATTTGAAATGGGGTTGGATGCATGTGATGCAAACTCCTGTATTGTCATTCAAGCTTCTGTGATGTTTAGTATTTTCAAACAACACTTTCTTAGGCAGTTTCTTGCAATCTCTTAAATATAATCTTCATAGAATAGCATACTGCTTAATGGACATATTAATTGCATATCAATTACTTATCATTTTATTTCATATTCTTCTTGAGGTACCAAAAAAATCAAGGGAAAAGTTTGGATAAACCATTCCATCTCATTTTCATACCATTGAATAACCTGCTCTCCATAAAATCTTGAATTAAAATGTGACCATGAGAGAAAAAAGGACAATTATGTGCTATTTACAAGATATAAAAAGATCTTGAATTTATATTATATCTTTATGATAAGTAGTAGATTTTTAAAGGTGTATCTAGGAATTTTAAAGGATTAATAAAGTGGTAATTTTAAGATGATATTTAAAAAGCTTACCTCATTTTAATGAAATAATCTAACATAAATAATATTCTAGGCTGATAGCCTTTTAATTTTATTATGTCTATAACCAGCTATATTTCCTTTATCATCTTTCTCAGTAGTCTAGTTAAGAATTGTCAAATACCATTAGGCATGTCCAGCTCATTTATGTTCCCTACCTAGTTTAAAGATCAATTTTAGAAATATTGTCAGACATTGTATCCATCTTGCTGAACCATTTTTTAGTGACTGATGATGCTAGAAATATTGGTATTTTTATTCACTGTTTCATCTCTTCATGCATCACTGAAATTGTCTGAATTACATAAATCCTCATCATTGGTAGTTGGAACACTTTGAAATCAATGAAGTGTTTTTACTATCTTTTTTTTTGTCTCTAACTATTAATAATAGCTTTGTTTTCTAATGAGCTCAAAATGGCTTGTACTGGACCATGTCAAAGAGGCCATTTTTTGCTGTTCTGAGCATTTATCTTAGTGAGTGGATGGTTGCGACTTTTCCAGGTTGACTTTTTGTAGTTACCTCATAACTACGGAGACCCTGGGAATGAGGAGATGGTCCATCGGTCTAGGGCAGCAGTGCTCAGAGACTTGCTCACGCAGCGTGACTGAGACAAAGTCACCCACATGGCTCATAGACTCGTAATCAGATGACAAAGTTTATTATGAACTGTTATGGTTAAATAGAAGCTGGGGAAATGTGCCTTTGTGCACTAATGAGCAGGCGGGGAGGGGAGGCAGGACATTGTGATGGCCAGGAGGAAGCGACTCAAGAACTGTCCTTGAAGTCTAAGGTAGAGGCATTTAAAAATGGTGTATAAATGGTGTTTAAAATGGTTGGAAAAAAAGGCTTCATTTTCCTTATTCAGCAATATTACATAACATGAAAATTATAAGCACTAGCTAATTCTAAGAATACAACCAAGTTGAAAAACTTATAGCCTTTGTAGTATAATATTTAGTGTATAATGAGAAGACAGAAATAACACAGGAATTACTAGAGTATCAAGTTTTCTAATGGGAGAAATATATGCTTATAACTGAGTGTAATAATCTCCAATTTGAATATTAAGAGGGAATTTCTGGGAAGAAATCAAGCAGATTGAAAAATAGTTAATATTTTTGCTCCAAATGACTTATAGATAATATTTATAGTAATTGGAATCTATACAGTAAAATTTTTGATGATTTTTGAATGTGAATATCTTTTGGATGCCTGGAAAATGCATATTTTACTCTTATTCTATTAGATCAAATAACTGGCCCATTGTAGCTGTAGTTATGTAACATCATATGAGGCAGGCACTCTCCAATTTCTTGAAGATCATAAGTGAAAGAATTAATACCACCCTTCCTACATATAAGTTGATTCCTTTATGTCTTTTGATTTTAGTGATGCTCTATTTGTATCTGTCTCTTGATGTCCCCTCTTTCAGTAACCTTGTCCTTCATCATACACCATGTTGACTTCCTTCTCTATTGTCTTTGGCAACGCTGCCCTAAACAATCCCATCATTAGACTTCTGCAAACACCAGACAATATTGTCACCATAAACTTTGGTGGCCACAAGCCTGGTGCCCCTTAAGTGAATATCTCTGTCTTGAAATCTCTCCAGAGGTTGTGAACAGCCTGTTATTCAGGATTTATGCCTTCAGCCTCCCCATTTCCTGACACATTAGGGTAAGGGTCGATTCCTCTGTTCATTAATGTGACTGTGAGGGGGCCTTCGAGATATTTTCTGATTGTGAGACATTGGTGCTTTCCATGAGAAACCCTGCAAAGTAAAAGTATTTTTTTTGCTCTCATTTTTTGGCCATGTTAAAATTTTAATTGAAGTTTTTACTGTAGTAAAACTACAGTAGAAGTTTTTGAAGATTTTGATATACACTTAATTCACCACCACGCCCAAAATGCTCCAGGCCCTCCACTATCCTCTTTATGTCAAGTTTAGTCCATTATCTACTTTCCCCATACTTCCTCCCCTCTATGCTTGGTTGTCTCAGTTTAGTGATTCAAGGCCAACAGTTTGTCATCTTTTAATACTGTCTGTTCTGTGTTTTGTGTCTCATGGTAGTGCTCATAGAAACATATAGGGTGTGAGATTTCAAACCCAAGTAGGCTGTGTGCAGAGCAACTGCCCTACTCATTGCCCAGTCTCTTCTGCTCCAATCATTTATGGTATTCATTTTTGTTGTTCTTTGTGAGTTCTTCTTGTTTATTAGCCCTTTCTCTGATATGCGTGTATAAATATTTCCTCTCAATAAAGTTACAAAACTATTGGGTGGGATTTACTTTGCAATACTTGCTTCCTGTCAGGTCAGGCTTGGCCACACCCCTTTTGTTGAGCCGAGTTTACTAGTTCCAAGCTTCTCACTTCAATCACATGAGTCTGGTATAAAACTGAAGTTGTATAATCTTGTGTTTAGCCCCTTCCCACTGTAGGTTGACATTTTATGTCTGGTATCAGCTTACTGGTCCTTTTGTTTTTCAGTCTCTCGTTCTCCGCTGCCCGTATTCAGGCGAATTGTTCTTTGGATGTGAACTTGTCCACAATTCTGTTTTCTGAACTGTCATATCTCCCTGAGGCAATGGCTGTGTTCCTTGGAGAATTAGAATTTTCTCAGTGAGGTCCCTTGCAGGATGCTGTGTTTGATTCTGTTTTTTGTTTTTTTGGGGGGTAGGCATTGGATGGGGTTGAGGACAGGGGAATACTCAGAAGTGTTTGGGGGTATGTTCTGTGCTTAGAAATCACCCCTGGTGATGCTCAGGGGACCACATGGGATACTGTACTATCTCTTGGCCCCTGTTTGATCCTGTCTTCATGCAGTCTTTTGTTGCTGCCACAGGACTGATTGAAGAATACTTTCTTTTCAGCCATCTTGGCTCTACCCAGAATCCATGTCCTACTTTTTTCAAGGTTCTGCTCACATTAATAGGAAGTGGTATGACACAAATACAACCAGTACATGAATAACTAAAAGCAGAGATCTTGTATATAAATAATTAAATCTTTATATCTTTAGAGATCCTTCAATATACTGTCCCATGTATTTTTTTCTTTAAGTTTCTAGAAAACTTTCATCATCCTTATACTCATCTTCATTCCATTCTTTTTTGTGAGTAATTAAAGATAGACATAAAAGTTTTCCATAAATTGCTACTACATTCATTTTCTTCCTACTCTTATGTTGGGCAATATATTCGTTCTTCCTACTCTCTTCATAATTTCTTTCTACTTTTCTTCCTAATTTCTTCCTACTTTCTATGTTGATTAACATTTTCTTCCTTCTTTTTGTGCCTAAGGAAGGACTGATTTTCTATACTTAGACTAAGTCTAATCACCATACTTATTCCCCACTGTTTGGCATTTTATCTAGTTATGGATACTGGAATATTGCTCCAAATTCATCCTCTTTACTGTCTTATCAAATGTTACTTTGCTATTATCTTGGCCACATCATACAACTCTTAAATTGTCAAAAGCCTCATACATTCTCATTCCTTTACAAACACATCCCATTTTTGTATTTGCTTATTTGAACATTATTTGAAAAAAGGTACTTTCATTATTTACACCAATTTCTCTCTCTTATACTTTATATTACACTAAAATTTTTTCCCTTTTTGAGGATATTTCTAATAGCATGAGATATAATTCTTTGTACATGACAGAGAAAGAATACGGCAGTTAAAAGTATTAAAAAGCAAATTTTTAGAGACAGAGACACAGAATATTTCCCCACATAACACTTCTTCACTGTGTATAATTTCTGTAGAACAGTAAGTTCAGTTCCTAATTTGGAACATTTAAAGTTACCTATGATACTGTTTGGATAGCAATCAACCGTGCCCACGAGTAAATGGAGGCTTTGTGTTCCAGGATATAATGACAATTTCCTTTTAGAACATTTTCTTGTTCTCTGAATTCTGAAAGAGATTTTAAATTTCTACCCCAAACTGGTTATGAAAAAGTCAGTCTCATTTCCAGACCGAAGTGATTAATGTGTTCACACTTAAATAAAACTCTATCCACAGGGCTGCTGAATAATACATACAGAACACACCTGCATCTTGAACTTCTTCATATGGGGTTCACTTGCAATTACCTGAAGTTATTTGAGCCTCAGAATTGGTCTGCTCTGTTTTTAAGATGTTGGTTGGATTTAATCTTTACAGAACCAAAGCTTCCTTTGGATTGAGCAGACTGATACAACTAAATCAGTTTCTGTGACCTCCTCTAATTTATATACCCCAAGTGACCTTATAAATTGCCATTTCAGTAGCATCCTAGGATAGAAAAGAAAGAAGGAAATTTCTGTTACTGTCCTGGCTATTGAATCCTAATATTCACACTATAATTAAAAATTCATCACCCCTGTAAATTTGCATAGTTTCTACTGTTTAACTTTTAAATATTACCTATTTCTAATAGGAATAATGTATACCTGAGAAAGTTAAGTGGATAATTGAAAAGCACTGTTGCTTTCTCATCTTACAGAATTTCTCTGTGTCAAACACCACCTCTCTAGAGTTCCTTTTCCTCACTGCAGTACTCTCAGTCTTGACCCACATGCCATGGTTTGTACTGCACAACTGCTCAAGACTGCTGAGCTTTCAGTATTAAGAATTAAATCATTTTTATAGGCCCTGGAGGATTGGCGTTCTACTGAGAGAAAGAAACACTTGAAAGAAAATTAAAATGGACACAAGAAATGCCAAGTAGATGTAAACTAAGCAAAATTTAAAAAGTCAGAAATGCACCATCCTTCTCAGTGTCTCCTCAACCAACCTCTGTAAACTAGGAACATCTTTCCTAAATATTGGAGGGGTATTCTCCTTTGCATGCTATTTACTAAGACAGAAGGATTTGTTTACTGTATAATGACTGAAGATAAGTGCACTTATCTTGTGCCTTTGGGGACTATGATTTGCCTAGCTATATCTTCTAAATTCAATAGTTCCATTATGTCCATTGTAAGTTATTTAACTGCCAGTCACCTTCAGTATTTGCCTATGCAAATGTCAGTGCAATGACAACAGGACAGGACAGAGACAGGACTGAAACTGAGATCTTGGTAAGTAATTTGGTTAATATTACCACTCTGCATTTAAATAAACATTAAACCTTAAGAGTTATTTGAGTCTTCTAGGAAAAAGTAATATTAGCCTTCTCCTCACACGATTTTTCCTATGTATTATTAAAACAACCAAGTATAACTCTAAAATAAATTGCCTATATTATCTGTATCCAATTGGTTTAATATCTATTTTCTTGATAGAAAAGTTTAACAACATTCATTTAACAAACATCCATTATAATGTTATTTCTGAAGAAATTCGCATAAAGGATACCATGGGTCATAGGAAAAAATGTTTTTGAAATATTTACTCTGAGTGTTACAGACTAAAAAAGGGGGCAATAAATGTAAATTTATTTAAAATATTATATGAAACAGAAGTGATGTGTCAAGGAAAATAAAGAAAATATTATTCTCTAATGTGCTGCTATGGAGAATGGTGAATAATTTTCATAAAGTCTTAAAGGACACATTTGCTTTGAACACAAGGTAGGGAAATGAAGGTTGGAGGAGGACCATCCAGGTAAAGCAAATATCAGGAAACAGCACAGATAACAGTAAGATAATCAACAAGTCTAGCATATATTTGATTTGCTTTGGTAGGAAGATAGATGAGCTGAAACCATATGTAGTCAGGCTGAGCAAAAGAGTCTCAACTTTAAGTAGTGAGATCTTTGTCACATGTTTAATTCTTGATTATCTGCTCATTCAGCTTCTTGCCCAGCTGGTAAGATAATCAGGGGTTCTAAGTCCGGTCCAGTCTCCCCTGCTGGGACACATCAAGACTTTTATAACACTTTGAGTATTGGAGCAGGGATCTGACCCCACCATCCATGCAGTCTTAACAGGGATCATGTGTCCTGGGACCTGTGGTGTCTCACAGCTAGAACAGTTCTCATCTTGCTACACTGGTATTGTGAAGCTAATGAGGAAGAGATGGGCCTAAACATTATATCTCAAAATAGAATCATTTTCCAGATCTCTAGATAAGTATCTCACTTTCCAGTTTACATGCAGTTTTTGGATAATTGCTATGAACTTTTCCAATAAGCTCAACCTGTTGTGATGTCTGGCATATCGACTGGGTGGTGGTGGTGGTGGGGTTGGGATATAAGGGGCTGAAGACCAGCTATCAAAGCAAAACTTCCTAGAAATTGGACTCTACCTTTTTATGTAATCCAGGCTTTTGGGTCAGATTATATTCCCTTCCTCCTTTCACTTTTATAACATTAGCCTCAAGCTGGTTTCATTTAGATACTGTAAGACTCCTAATAGGGCTAGAGCGATAGCACAGCGGTTGGGTGTTCACCTTTCACGAGGCTGACCTGTGTTCGATTCCTCCGCCCCTCTGGAAGAGCCTGGCAAGCTACCGAGAGTATGGAGCCCGCATGGCAGAGCCTGGCAAGCTACCCGTGGTGTATTGGATATGCCAAAAACAGTAACAATAAGTCTCACAATGAGAGATGTTACTGGTGCCCTCTTGAAGACTCCTAATGAGCCTACCTACAGTGATTCGCCATAGCCTCCCTAGGACCAGCACCAGATCTTTTCTGGATTCTGACTCCAGCTGCTGTTTTGCTGAAAGGGGGTGAGCATAAATAACCTGCAGATTGGTATTATCACAGTACCTGAAAGTGATTTTAATCAAGCATTTAGAAAATGTTACTAATGAGAAATTTTAAGTAATATTTGCAAGATAGAAAACTTAAAAGTCCCTGGATCCCACACCAAGCTGTCTTATCCAGGGCAACCTGGAGTGGGGCGGGCGAGTCCCACCACACATCCCCCCAAAAGCCCCGGTAGCCGAAAACTTCCAAAACTCAATCACTGCCATGACCGTGGCTGATCTCCACAAGCTCCACAAACTTTATCCATGAGTGAATCTGTTGAAAACCCAAGTATGCAGGACTTGTGACTGAAATATCCAGGCGTGCCTGCAGTCTGGATTGGGTGAGTACCCCATCTTCCTGCATGGCAGTGGCTGGCAGTCACGCCCATGACCTGCCTCTGGTACCGTTTAATCCACAGACTCACAAATAAACCTTGAAAGAGGAAGAGAGAAACATGCTGCAGGAATGACTCTGGACCCCAAGGTAACCATCCAGTTTAAAACTGGGTTCTCACCATGTATCACCGTATTTAAAAACAGAATTTCTGGAGTGATATCTCATACTCTGTACAGGGCTTAAGGGCTCCAGGGTGATTCAACAAACTTCACATACTTTCTGCTGATTAAACATTTTTGGATCATCTTTAGCGGATTATTTATAACAAGGAATACAAAGTAAATTATCATGTTCTGCTTTGGGGGCAGGCCTTGGGGATTGGGGTGGGATAATTTGAAATATGGTGGTGTGAAGGTGTAATGGTGGTGGGATTGGTGTTTGAAGAATACTGAATGGAATCAATGATTGTGAGCAACCTTATAAAAATAAAATTAAATTAAAAAAAGAAAATTTACAAGTATGAGGCAGGACAGTGTTTTGGGGTAAGAAGTAATGACTGAAAATGGCCATTTTAAAGCAGTAATATAAAATCTATTAGGATTTATATATCAAACTAAGAAATAATGTTTTTACATTACAGGCAAATATGAAGAATCATGTGGAAGATGATTCAGTTCTTATGTCAGCTCAACATCCCATGTAACAAGTTTTTCAACATCTGTGAGCCTACTCTTATATTTCTCTGCATTTTAGTTATTTAAAATTTTCTATTAGAAACGCACATAACACTTCTGATTTTTAATTGTCTTAATTCATAGCAGTCATCATACTCCATATGTTTGGTCTGCACTTTCTGTATAAATGATTGATCTGTTAGGGTAAGAAATAATGCGTGTGACAAAATTTTCTTTCAGTGTGGTTCATTTCTAAACTGTTAAAATGCTCTACTCTCTAAACATATTACTTAAATCAAAATATAAGGTTATTTATGAACATTTTCAGTTATCAGATAATGTCTTAGCATTCCTTCATTGTCAAATTATTGTTCATTTAGGGCCTCCTGCATAAATAAGGAACATACACAATTCACATTGCTCTATCTAACATAGTTCAGACTCTGAGTAAAAGACAGTTGATAATAATGTCAATTTCTTGTCTTTATTTCTATTTATAGTAAAATTAAAATGTAAAATGTTATAGCAAAATGATCACACTGGGCAAGAACTGAGTGTTGAAAGTAGGTAAGGGGTTATACATGATAAACTTTCAGTATCTGTATTGCAAATCACAATGCCCAAGAGGAAAGAGAGAGAGAGAGAGAGAGAGAGAGAGAGAGAGAGAGAGAGAGAGAGAGAGAGGGAGGGAGGGAGGGAGGGAGGGAGGGAGGGGGAGAGAGGGAGAGAGAGAACAGAGAGAGAGCGAGTAATACAGACAGACAGAAGAAAAGTGCCTGACATAGAGACAGCAGCTGGGGAGGGGAGCAGGAGAAGAGTGATGGAGTTGAAATGAGAACATTGGTGCTAGGTGATGTACACTGGTGGAGGGATGGGTGCTGGAACACTGTATGACAGAATCTTAATCATAAACAGCTTTCTAAAAGATTATCTCACAGTGATTCAATAAAAATAAATGAACTAGTCAATAAATAAAATGTTATAGCAATGGAAGAAAAAAGTATAGGTTGCATCTGGTTTTAAGCCATGAAAACTCCTTATTATTAGATTGTATCACTGCACTGTTTTGCAAAATTAGGCAGTTTTAGAGCATTTTTGTGTACCCACTTACATTACAATGAGTAGTAACCACTGTCATTCCAGGTCCTTTTACACTACCACAAAAATTGTATATTGGATGATTGAATAACAGCTGTACAGGTAAACCTGTCATGAGAAACTAGATAGACCCCTGAAGACCAGGATATGTGAGAATAACAGTAGTTGCCAGGTGGTGAGCCATGAGTGAATATGTCTCTGGAGTCTTAACTATGTAATTAAACAAATGCTATGTGAGTTATTTCTCAGACTTTTAGTCATATTATATAGCAGAGCCAGAAAACTGTTGTATATGTTGTGACTGTCTTAAAACTATTCTATGAAGTTAATACATGTGAATGCATATGTATATTAGATACCTAATGTATCTTTTTTTGTCTCTTTATATTGATGCTAAAGCATTGTGCTGGATATGGGGTTCTGGGAACTGGGAATTTGGGCAGGTGACTTAGTTCGTGGATAGAACTATCATGTTTAGGTTTAGTTCCTTTGGAAGAGAGAATCTGAGGCTCTCTTGCTCCCTTCCATGGCATTGAGAAGTTGGCTTTTGGTAACTGAGAAGCAGGTGCTCAAAAGACACCAAACATGTTTGTACATTCTGCATTTAAAGTTTTTTACCTTTTGGAACCATGAGAGATATATTAGTGATTTTTACAAATTGCATGATTCATGGTAGTTTGTTATAGCAGCAGAAACAAACTAAGACATTTTGTAATACAGTCTGTCATTTATAAAAGATCACCACTTGAAACACAATATGCTAATAAAGTTTTTAATGTGATTGATATAGTTTTGGGTCAATATAATTTGGAGCCATAGAGGATTTTTTTGGCATAATTTATTTGTATGGTCACACTCACAGGACAAATTCAATATTCATTTTGTTCACTAATGCAAGTCAGAGAGTCTCTTGCCCGCACGCCTGGCTGTCTTCCCCAGGGCCCCTCAGAGGGGATGGGCTCCAGCTTCCTTCCCCACCCTGAGCAGAGATCCTGGCCACCGAAGACCACCGGAACCTAGCTGCAGTCATGCTGGAGGCCCCTCTCCACACATTCGGACAGGCCTCATGCATGAAGGTACCGGCAGAGGAACCCAGGTGTGTGTAATCCCATCAATGGCCAACATCCAGAGAGAGACTTAAAAACAAGTTTTCAGAAGCTCGTGGCTGATATCTTGTAGCCTGATTCTCCCTCTGGGAGAAACTGGCAATCTTCTGAGAGTTTCCTGCCCACATGGGACAGCCTTCCAAGCTTCCCATGGTGTATTCATATGCTAAATCCAGTAACAAGCTGGATCTCATTCCCCTGACTCTGAAAGAGCCCCCAGTGCTACATCCTTGGGAGGGCAGAGTCAAGAAAGTTCTCAGGGAAAGGACAAAATGAGAGGTTACTGAGCATGCCTGAGAAATCGGTGATTAACGGATTTTCGTGATTCGTGAATGCAAGTCATAAGGCATTTCAGCTTTTTTGCTCAAAATGAACAATATTTCAGTGTTCAACATTTGTTATTTCTATGAAAATATGCCGTTTAATAACACTTATAATGAATGCATAGAAAAATTGGTCTAGATTAATCTTGAGATATTCATCTTATTCTTTAAAGTAATTTTGTGTATCTTAGAATATTTGTAATCATATACAAACACATGCATACATATATACATCTATATTGTAGCTATATTCAAAATTGCTTCCAGGGACTGAGGAAATGGTATGGGGTGTCTAGCACTTTCCTTGCACAAGGCTGACTCAGATTCAATTTCTAGTGGCCCATATGTCCTCTGAGCACCACTAGGAGTGATCCCTGAACTGCCAAGTGTGACCCCCAAACAAAACAAAAACCAAAAATAATATTTTCCATTTATTGATCTAATATCAGACATTTATCAAAAAATTATTTTCTCAAATAGGGCAAAAGCCTTGGATTCTATCAACAGAATGTTGTTACTGAAGGGTGTATAAAAATAAAAAGAAAGGGGCGCGGGCAAGGGAAGGGACGCCTCACCACACTGAGCCAGGCACAGGGCCTAGGGCAGCAGCTGTCTCTCCCACCACCCAAGTTTGGTAGCCTCCAGCTGCTTCCCCAACCCCGGGGAGGTTGATGGCGAAGATGTGGCAGGCGAAGGAAGGAACGGAGCCATGATGGTTGGTCTCACTTGCAGTTTATTCCAGTCTTCCCTCTATACACTCTCCGTCCTCTATACACTTTCCACCCTCTATACACTTTCCGCCCCCTCACCTTCTCTCCGAATCCCTTTTATTCCTCATGGCCCTTCCAAAGGGCGCAATACATTGACGTCACCAAAGGCACCAAAAGATCATACAGGAAGAACGTTGAGGCAACATAATTCTCTTGTATCTGCAGGCCATTAATCTAGCCCCCCCCCCCCCCAAAGAAGATACAAAACCAAAACCGAAGCCTTCTTTGGGCTGAAAGCACTCGGATTTACATCCCAAAGACCAGGCTGGGCTGCAGCCTGGAATCTACAATGTCAAATCAAGCCTGGCTAGCACCTTAGATCTGCGGGTCAAAGATCAGCTAGGTTTCTGTGACAAAAGGTTTCTGTGACAAAACTCCAGAAGGCAGCTGGAAAAGAGGAAATATTCCAACATCTCCCCCCTTTTTGTTTAGAACAGATTTTAACCATAAAATAAAATGCTAGGCATAAAAAGTTCAATAACACTAGCAGAACACCTATTCTCTAGGACAGATACTCTTTCAGCAGGACTCATCCAAGGATGAAATCCCAAAGTTGTGTTTCTCCTCTCCGTCCAACAAACATATAAGCATTCATAATATTAATCATTTTGTATGGGCATAGCAAGAGATGCATTAAACTTTTAGAATTGCTCTCTGGGGGTCACCTCGATCTCAGACTACAGCGCTCAGGCCAGATTAGTCTTTCCTATCCCCAGCAGGGTCCTAGTCTCGTCGTTGCTTTTGGATCATGACATGACACCCCATGACCAAGCTCTTAATATATAGTTAAGCATTAGGCACCTTGACCAGGCCCATCTCGATGCCAGGGTAGCACACAACTTACCGCTTGCCCTGGGTCCTTCTTCGTCCCACGTTGGGACCCTGCCTTTTAAGAGGGCTAGGAACTGAGGGCAGCCAAGGCTATAGTCAAGAAAGCAGATGCCCAGGAATTAATAATATTCAAAGCCAATTAAATCCCAATTGCAAAGGCATAATATTAAATGTCTTCCTTTGTCCATACAAAAAGAAATGGCTATAAACTAAACTATTCAAAAGACAGGAAGAGAGGAGAAAGACAATATCTCACTCATACATATAAAATCATAGATTTAACTCATCAAAAATACTTTGCCATATAACTGAAAACCCAATACCAGAAGAATAGTTATTACAGGTACTATGAATTTACAAATCCATTATCCTAACTGTTCATATATATATTATATGCTAACAAATGATTTTTAACATTATCCCATGAAAATTCAGTCATATTTTACAGCATAAGTGTTATACAAAATAAAGCATTATTCCAATCTACGGGAAATCAAAAGGGCGCACAAGCTAAAACAAAGAGTTAAATTTCTGTTAAAATACATCAGGTTAAAAATCCAAATTAAAATGATGCAGTAAGGAAAAATCTATTGCATCCATACACTGATTATCTTTAAATTGCCATTCCAGGCTTATTTCTACTCTTTTGACTGTATGAACATAACTTTGATGGGTGTGACCGATATACCTAAGCTCCTAGTGGCAAGGGGAGAAAGGACGAACCAATGATATCCAACAGAAGGGGAAGGAATTGGAAGTAAATAGAATAGGTAGCACTATAGCACTGTTGTCCCACTGTTCATAGATTTGCTCCAGCAGGCACCAGTAATGTCTCCATTCTGAGACTTGTTACTGTCTGCCATGTGGGCAGGATACTCTTAGTAGCTTGCCGGGTTCTGTGAGAGGGACAGAGGAATCAAACCTGGGTTGGCCACGTACAAGGCCAACCTACAGTATAAATGGCTTCCCACTATTAATGGGAATTTTAATTCTTTCATATCAATGCAAGCAAAAGGTAAGCGATTGTTATTTCATTTGCTCTCATTAACAATTCTATTTATATCTAGGAAGCTGTAGCCTACTCTTCAATCCACCTCTTAATTCTCTGATCTCCCTAACACTTTCTTCCCAGAGATGGTCAGATTCATACTGTGGAAACAAAGAAATGAGTTCATGTGAGTCAGATCAAGAAATGGACAGAAGCTTAAATTGAATTGAAAAATCCACATACAATTTTATTCTTCATAGGTGATAAAGATGAGTCATTTTAGAAAATTGGTAGATATTATACAGGAAACAAAGGAAAATATTAATGGTTTAAAATATTTTAGGAAAACCAGGAGATAGCTCAAAGGGTCAAAGTATATAATTGCATGTGTCACCTGACCACTTTAGTCCCCGGAATTCACGGACCCTGAGCAATGCTGCGTGTTCTGTGGCCGTTTACACAACTGGGCTGAGGAGAACCACATTGCCAGACCTAGCCATTCTGCCATCAGGCCGCACAGATGGACTGAGTATGGGAGGGAGAGGCTGTTCAGATGCCTTCTAAAATGTTCCAAGAAACTTTTTAAAAAGTGAAAGGGAGTTAGAGTAAACCAGTCAGAGAAATACACAGCTGAACAAGGAAAGAAACAGATTCTCGACAGAACATTATTATCCGAGACAGGCCCTCACATTAGTGGTATTATTGCAGGTTCTGAGAGTTCTATAAAATGATTTTTCAAACACTTTGGTTTTATTTCCTCCAATATCTCAGTTGCACCTAGAAGCATCCAGCAGTGATGAGAGAGGTGGGTCTGTGTAAACTAGGTATTAATAAATTCACTAGGAATTACATATTTTTATAACATGAATAGGTTGTGGAGAATAGTCAAATTCCTTTAGTTTAGAGCATTTTCACTGTTTTGCAAACTAAGGCTCTTCTGCTCGGCATATAGAATTTTAAATGGCTTAATCCACTAAAATGAATTTTTAGTGTCAATATAGAATTTACTATAATAACATTTCATAGAAGAAATTAAAAGATGTAACATTCAACAAATTAAGGTCATCAAACAGCATCATAGAGCATATATTCATTATGCTCTCCCTGGCTCTGTATTTAAGTGTGTTCTATAAACTAAGATGGTTCTTTGGGAAGTTATATTTACTATTTGTCCTTATAGACAGTTTTCATTTAAGAATTAACTACCTTGGGTATATGGTGCCACCCAGCAGGCAATCTGACCTGCAGGGCTAGTGTATCAGCAGCCTGATGATGCCTTCAGGCTTCCTGATACCCCAACATTGCCGCTATGCCTCTGGCTGGACCCCAACAACTTGGGACCAAGTTTCCTGAAAAATAAACAGCCAAAAGTTAGGTATATGGGAGACTCGCCCACAAACCACTTTTGGCTCAGCTATACCTTTTCTTAGATACCCATAAATAAATCCATAAATGATCAAAATCAGGCCATTTAAGTGCACTAATGACCATGATTCAGAGACTCACAAATGAATCTCAGAAGAGAGCAGCATGGCACGGATATGCGTCCTCACACCGTTCCGTGCTAGGTTGATTTCTCTGGAACACTTCGGAGGGGTGTAGGTATACCCCTCTGCCTACCCCAAATGAGGCCCAGCATCCGCAGACCTCCAGAACCCAAACAACACCATGCTCACGGCCGACCTGAGCCCCCCACACATGAGAATGAATCTGTCGAAAAACCCAGGTCTGCAGGACAAGTGACTGAAAACTCCAGGCTCCACAGGGTTAGGGCTGGCTGTCCCTTTCCCCCATTTCTGCCACTTCCAGTTTCCTGACAGTCATGCCCAACAACTGCCTCTGGGTGCTATTTAAGTGTATTAATGGCCATGATGCCTCCGGACCCCAAATACTTAAAAAAAAATTAGAATTCCAAGAGTGCATGGCCCCTTTTGCTACTGCACAATATTATGCATGAAAAACAATGCAAAAAAATATTCAACATCTGCCTAAGGGGCAGGCTTGTGTGGTGTTGGGAAAATTCAAAATAATGGTGTTGGGAAGGTGTAATGATGGTAGGTCTGGTATTGAAATGTTGATTGTAAGCAATTATTGTGAAAAACTTTATGAAAATAAAATTAAAATATTTTAAATAGTAATATGGAGTTCATTAAGTTGCTTCAGTCAGCTTAGTCCGTGGCTAAATAAATAACAGTAAAAAATAATAATAATTAAAAAAAAGAATTAACAATCTGATGGTTGTTTCAACTATTGCCCTACCTTCTTACTTCACTCAAATCATAGCTTTTAGATTCAGACCAGAGCCTTAGAATAATTCACATGTTTGTTAAAAGCTTATGTTAATTTATTAAAAGTAGAATTAAATTTTTATAGCTATTACTGAAGATGGAAAGAAGATGGGAAGAATGAAAGAATGTTCCTTTCTTGTCTTGGATTTCACTTGATACTATGAAACATTTTTTAGAGTTTTAATGACGTACTCTTGGTACTAAAATATGATCTAATCATTCACATTCTCTAAAATGTCTGATAAAATATTTTCAAATTCATTAGTGCTTACTATATATCACATACTAAATTTCCTTTTCCTATTTTCTCATTTTTGGTCTTTATAAAAGTCCAAGATGATTAAATCTATTTTGTAGATTAAAAAATTAACATAGAGAGGTAGTGATTTAGGGTAATATCAGTCAGCTAGTTCAATAACAGGACAGACTTTTTAATCTAGATGTATCTGCACTCATGTAGTTGCCCTAAATTTATTGCAAAATTTGTGTTATGAGATAGGCAGTTAGTTAGAGACCCCTTTATAGTAAATTTCAGGAAGTCATATAATCAAAAAGTTTGGAGAGACAATAAATAATTGGAAAAGTAGTCATCCTCTAACAGTCTGAACCCTGTGTTAAATAATTCACAGGCAGAAGCAATGCCTTGATAAGACTGTAAGAATGAAAATACTTAGAGTCTCACTTTCCAACAACTCTTTCACAATGATCTCTGATCCAAACTTCGGCAGGAAAAGTAACTGGGAACAATCCAGTATCACCAAGTACCTCAGTGAACTGGCACTCTCCGTCTTGAAAAGGCCCACATCTCTTGGATGTGTGTTGTCACCTTTGAATAACATCTTTTTCTTGGTTGCTTTTCTTCCCCTTATCATTTTTTCTAACTAAAGACAAGTTTCTGGACTCTGAGTGGAGCTTGGATTTGACTTACTTTTCATCAAAAGCATAATCTCACTATAGCCTGAGACCCAGAACTCCTGAAATCTCTGTGTGACAGGGAGGCATTTCCAGTTTCTGAAGGTCAACTGGGGTTTGGTTAAGCGTGGCTGTCTCAGTGAACATGCCAGGATCTCCGCAGCCTTGTCCTGTAAGAGCTCATGCGTGCGCTTGCTGTTCTGACCCCCCTAGGCACACAGCCTACGAACGCTTCTAAAAGAATTTCTCTTTTAAGAGATTTCTTTTAAAAATTTCTCAAAGTGAGATAACTGGATTGTTGCTCACTTGATGACTCAATGCGCTTTCTCAGATGTTTTTTGCTAATAATTCCAGAAAACAGCTTCTAAATATCTAATTCAAAAATTCAAACTACTTCAGTATCTTACATTCTTTGATTCTTATTTTCAGTTCATTCAAAAGAGAATGAGGAAGTTGGAACCTGAAGTCTTTATCCAGCAGGACTGCTTTGCATGAAGGAGTGAGTCTTTTGCTTGATTTCCTAATTGCTACCAGAAGAACTCCAAGCACAGAGCCAGGAGGAGCCCCTTAACATTGGTGGGTGTGAACCCCCAACAAAACCCAAACCCTACGACAAATCAACGTCTTCACTGAACACTATGAAAATGCACAATCAGTTATCTGCATCTCTCCTCATGTCTTTTGCTGAGCTACAGCCTATTAATAATTGTATTGTTTTTTTTTTTTTTTTTTTTTTTTTTTTTTTTTTTTTCTTTTTGGGTCACACCCAGCGATGCTCAGGGGTTACTCCTGGCTTTGCACTCAGGAACTACTCCTGGCGGTGCTTGGGGGACCATATGGGATGCCGGGGATCGAACCCGGGTCGGCCGCGTGCAAGGCAAACGCCCTACCCGCTGTGCTATCGCTCCGGCCCCAATTGTATTGTTTTATGCTGTCAAAGTCTTCTTGCATTATTTTCTAATATGCCAAGGTCACTTTCTCAATTATTTTCCTTTCTCTGTGTGTCTCTATGTAGCAAGCACTGCTCATATTATATGCAACTAATGTAAAAGAAGTCCAAGTCCCCGTATGATCTAATTATATAAAAATTTGGCTAGCTATTATGCTAACTGTGCCCTTTAACCTGAAGAAAAATTTTCTAAGATATTTTGTTCACAGAGAATGATAAATGAGAGACCAGAAGTTCTGTAACTAATTGAGAAATGCTTGAATGATCTTGTCAACTTGACTGGTACCTATTGGTACACATATTACTGATGGTGTGAAAAAAAATATTGGAACCTCGTTGAGGTGGACAGATTTTAGAAAATTGCTAAAAATTGAAAAATATTATTGACAGGGGCATAAAAGAGACCCCAGCCTTTTTCATGATTGAAAAAGGCAGAAAGCATCTTGGTATGGAGAGACCCCAAACCCTCATATCTCTAGAAAAATATCTCTAGAAAATACCAGCAGATAAGCTCCGTTTAAGGAAAGGTCCCAAACTCTGTTTTCTACATAGTTTATGGCCTGAACTCGACTAGCCACAATAAAGTTAGAAACCAAAATGGAGCTGATATCCCGAATTCTCCTCCTCCTCAGGCTAGAAGCTTTGTAGTCTGAAGCCCCAATTGTGTCATTTAAACACACACCATAATGAAAAACACACATAATCAAGGATTTAAGAAAAAATGGTTTACTTTTTTAAAAAAAATTACTGTATAAAAAATAGGCAACTGTCGACACAACTTTCAGATTAAAATTGATTGAACGACAAAGTTGCAACATTAAAATTAAAATATTTAGCAAATAAATTTGTGAACATGGTTATATCTGATTGTAGGGTTGGTTAGTTCTTGTCTAAGAATTTATTAAGCTTTTTGTTGTGCAGTCCAGACACTTCCAGATCTATGGTTTGGGCCAAAGAATTGACAAGGGAAAAGATTAGAGTGGTGAGCAGGGCTGCAGGGGCTTCTGGAAGTATGTGAGATAAGGTGGGGTGGAGGGGTGTTAAGAAAAAAATATTTTTAAAGCAAAGAGATAAAATGCATTACTAGGAATGTTATTGGGGGGGTATAGAATCTGTAATTTGATGCTAGAGGAAACTAGGTTACTGTGTTACCTTATCTTTGTTTCAGAATTAATTATACACACTTTAGATAATGGATGTACTAATAGCGACTAGTGATTGGGCTCTGATTTCATAAGGTCTAAGTGGAAGACATTTGTAAGCCAGTTCAATTATGCCACTTCTGCAAAAACCCCTTTAGCAAGAATTCACGTTATCACTTTCTCCTGAACTCAGCGAGATGCAGAAGATTGAGGTTTTATAGGATAGCAGTTAGATTAAATGGTCACATTATGTTCTAAAGTGAGGGCAGAGGCCATTTGGCTTTGAATAGAGAGCCCTGGTCCATGGGAAAATGTGCCACTAACTTCAGCTAGTCATTTTATAATATCTGGTCATGATTACAACTGGGTTCTGACTAGAACTGTTCCAAATTCAAAGCCTTCTAGCAATGCTCATTACCATTACCAAATGTGATATATAGTATATATGTACATGAAGTACAGCAAACTGAGAAACTCATGCAAAGAATTTAAATTGAGTCAATGATTTGATGATGTAAATGTATACATATATATAAATGTAAATGTAAACATATAGAGGACCACAATATTTGGGAGAAAATTTTATCAGGTATATAAGTTATATAAAGAATACAAAGAATTCAGGCCAGAAGGGCAGTGCAATGAGTAAGGCAATTGCCTTGAAAGCAGCTAACCTGAAGTTTGATCTCCAGCATCCCTTTTGGTACCCCAAATCTGATAGGAGTGATCTCTGGGTAGAGAGCCAGGAATAAGCCCCAAGCACTGTTAAGTATGGTCCAAAATAAGAAGAAAGAAAGAAGGAAGAAGGAAGAAGGAGGAATAAGAGGAGGAGGAGGAGGAGGGAGAGAAGGAAGAGGAGAAGGAGGAAGAGGAGGAGGAAGAGGAGGAAGGAGAAGTAGAAGCAGAAGGAGGAGGAGAAAAAGAACTCAAACTATGTAACACAAACTGCAGCAAAAGACAATAAGGGATGGTGTTGTATTTCTACCTAAAAAATCACTTAAACAATGTAATTTTTCCTCCCCTAGATTTGAGGGTCACAGTACTCCTTGCTAGACTCTATCAGCTTTTAAATTTACATTTTTTAACCAACACAAGTAATAAGGGATCACAATAATTCATATTATTTGCATGAGTGGGGTCAGAATCAGAAGTGAGAGCGAGAGGGGCTCCAGGGAGAGAAGCAGAAGAGATCTGTAGAGAGATCGGAAGAGACCAGAGGAGAGATGACAGGGACAGAGAGAGAGATTGGAAGAGACCAGATGAGATACTACAGAGTCAGAGATAGAGAGACAGATAGAAGAGAGCACAGCAGCACACACAGAAGTGGAGCACAAAAGAGGAGTAATTCCGATCCGGTTCATACACAGCGGCTCGAGAGCACCAAATGCAAGTGGTGAGAGAGAGAGAATGAGAGAGAGAGAGAAAGAGAGAGAGTACACTGCCTTGAGTGAACACACATCACCCTTCTGAGTGCACGCTTACATTTTTACAGTCTACCACTCTTTTTTTTTCAAATCCTGTGCCTTGAAAAGAAAAATGAAAACACATAATGAGTAGAGATTTTCATATCAAAGTATGCCTGCAAAATATATTTTATATTACCCAGCAACTGAAATAAAATCCTGAAGAATTTGAAAAGTAAGCAAGCAGCTGCTTATAGACAAGGAGGTGAAAAAATGGTACCCTTAAGCCAAGTGTAGATGATTGGATATTTTTATAAATGCACTTTCATTGAAACCTAACCATGCCAATGTGCTTTCATTGTACCTATGAATCCATAGATTATTTCCTTTTATCACGGTAGAGTGGCTCTGACACTCATGGAAACTAAAGATTGCCAGTATATGCAGTAGATTTTCTTCTGCCTTTAGCACACATATATAAGTAAAATATATACCTATATAAAATAAAGGGACTCTGTGCCAGGCTGTTTTCACTTGTGACACAAGTCACTGGGGGGTGAGAACCCTCCCCAGCCCAAGGGACCCAGCCCAGCAGCCGACCTCCACTATCCAACTGCCACCACGCTCCAGGCTGCTTTCTGGTAATACATTATAAGACACTTATTACCCATTTTCCATATTTATCAAACCATATTTGATGGAGTTCAGACAGTAGCCACAAATCATAGAGAGTTATACACACATACACACACACACACACACACATACCTCTTGGAGAGTACCGCAAGTTACCGAGAGTATCCCACCCACACGGCAGAGCCTAGCAAGCTACCCTTGGAGTATCCAATATGCCCAAAACAGTAATAATAAGTCTCATTTCCCTGACCCTGAAAGAGCCTCCAATCGTTGGGAAAGACAAGTAAGGAGAGGCTGCTAAAATCTCAGGGCTGGGAGGAATAGATATGTTACTGGTGTCCACATGAGTAAATCGACAAACAACGGGATGACAGTGATACAGTGATATAAGTTATATAATATTTTGTATTATAATGTAATGCAATGCAAATAATACAATGTAAAATTTTGTGTATCCAAGTAAGTAGGCAACGATAATTAAATCAACACATTTCCAAATTGCTTTTCACTCCAATCTCTCAGTAGGTCGGGGGAGCTGAGAAGTGTGCCGCATCCCACCAAGTCAAGTGAAGGAAGGACACTAGTGACTCTTCAAGACACAGACACCCCAGAAGGACCTTGTCTTGTTAGGTCTTTGAGTTACATATCCTTGACCTTCTTGGTTCCAGGCCTGGAGTATAGCAAACCAAGAAACTCACCTGGAGAATCTGAATTAAGGGTCAGTGATTTCAGGATGTAGATAAGGCCCTGAACTAAACTGAAATTGATCCTAAGATTTTAGGGAGTCAGGGATGATTTTGCACCATTAATCTGAAATCATGAAAGTTCTTTGTCATTGCTGCTTGGTGGAGACAATCAAATGTGAAATAAGATGACAGATAGAGAAAGACATTTCTTAGTGAAAAGCTAACAGGTCAGAAATTAATGGACTCTTGTCTCAGAAAATAAACTTTCTTGCATGCCCACAAGAAGCATGTTTTACACACACATATGCAAACGTCAAGTTACATGTTTAGAAAGGGCAGATTATAGATTATTGAACACCAGGGTGATCAAAAGATCCATCCTCGACTGGTTTTCTGGGGCAGAAGTGTTCAGCCTACATGTTATCTTCCTTTTAATTGGCTTTCAAGGTAAGGACAAAATAAGGAAAACAGTTAGATATTCTCAATGACCCTTCCTAGAGGATTTTACTATTTTAAAGTTTTTTTGAAATGCATTTATTTATTTTATTTAATTGTCATGATATACAGAGTTACAAAATTGTTCATGGTCCTCTGGGCTCAGTTTCATTGCCAATTCACTATTCGTAAGAATCAAGAACGATGATATTGGGTAGGATTGCACGCAGAAAGAGGGATTAGTGCTGCATGGGCTGGATGTTAAATTGTGGAGTGTATTGCTGACATGCTCTTCACTGATTTGAAGAGTGAGAAAGATAAGGCAAGAAGAGATAAAGTAAGATAAGGCAAGACTATTGTTTGACTATTCCTCTCATAAGAGAAATCAGATTAGTATTCAATTTGCTCATTAGGAAGTATTCCTGGGAATATCACTTGGAAGAGAGAAGATGCGAACAGAATTAGACACAGGGAGAAGAGGGCACCATTGGAAATAGACTAGGCAGGGCTACTCTCACTCTGCAGGGTGAGAATTTAGTAGAGAAGGCCCACCTGCATCAAAGAAAATGTAATTTCATCAAAATCTGAACATTTAAATGCTAATTTGACCAACAAATTACCTTAATAGAAATATCTAGATCAGTGTCTGGACAGCTATCTAATCACCATTGTTCAGGGACATAAATCACATCATATCAAGGATGTCTGAGTGATTTATGTTTCATTTAGTCAAATAATGTGAAAACTTTGACCCTAATAATTTGGAATCAGAGGAATACTTATAAGATGGATTATTTTAAATATAAGATCATTCAACATAGCATCAGAACAACCAATACAAAAACATGGTTTTCTAATGTAAGCATTCAAATGAATTCATACACCACACCTACATACACCCCTTTATAGAAAGTTTGTTGCTGTTGTTTCTGCTGCTGCAACAACCATGAGTATAAGCAGAACAGAAGATACTTGCCTTAAAAGTGTCCAGTACTGTGGCAAATGTCTCACCTGGACCCAAGTGAGGTGAATAAAAGTCACAAATTTTCATCAGCAGATTACATTACTGATAAAGATAGTGATGATTTACAAATCTATAACTTTCCTGCTCAATCTTTATGCAAGGAAATACCTTCAACCAGTAAAGATACAGTGATATATGTTAATAGGTCAACAAGGGGCATTGCAACTGATAGAATGCCTGAGATGGCCATCTGAATCAGGAGGATGAGGGTTCTGCGTCTTAGAGGATAACAGAAATAAAAAACTGACTGCCACTAATATCAGTGTGTACCTGCAGGCAAAGGAGAATCTGTTCAAAAGCAAGGGGACTCTCTTGAATCCATCCTTAAGTCAAATGTCCAAAAGAGGCGCCTGGTTGACTAAATGTCCAAAAGAGGTGGCTGGTTGATCAGGCTGAGTCAGGCAGGTCCAAGGTGAAGGAGGCATAGAAAGTGCCAAAAGGACCACTCCAATGCTAGGAAGGTGAGGATCATTGAAACTCTAGCCAATAGGAAAGAAACCAAGATATAAATTTCCCCTTTATTTTCTATAAATAATGGTGCAATGGCAGAAGTGGTAGTGGGGTCAGGTGCTGGGTAACCAAGGTAATCCAATTAGTCATTTGAAATGTCACCTGCATGGGGTATAGCTGGGCAGATAACAGAGATAGCTAAGGATGGGAATAAGTCATGGGAAAAATGTAATTTCTCCCAGCTCAACTCTTTTCACTTTGGCACCAGATAGGCATGGAGACAGTAGAGAGTAATACAATAGCAGCTCTCACCACCACAAGCAGGACAGATAACAAATTAGAGAACAGGATGGCAGTGAGCACCAAGCAAAGAAAAATATCTCAGAGCACCAGTAGCAGTTCTGTGGATCTCCAAACACACATCAGCAACTGCACAGGCAGAGCCCTAGACAGTATGCATGAGACCAGAGTAATGTGAGGCTGAAGCAATGTGTGCCAAGGACTACACAGAAGTTTACCTGTGTAAGTTGTTGAACAGAGAGTGAGGAAATAAACAGCAACATCCTGTAATCTGTGTGAGGACTTTACACAAAGTCCCCAAGGATGCCCAAAATAAGACCAAATCTACTATGACAGCGATATCAGCAGTTTGAATAAATCAAGTCTTTATCTTCCAGCTTCCTCTATCCCATTCCAAGTTCCAGTTTAAAAAACAAAGACTTTAACTCATAGGAAATGTCCGTGATGAGTGATTAGGTATCTTCAGTCACTAACACTGTCTCTCTCTATAACATTTATAGGTTGTCACTGTGAATTAGATGCATTTAAAAAAAAACTTTCCACCGAGCAATGTCAAGGGGTTCTAGCCAGACTCTAGATATTACTAGTCTACAGACTATCTCTGTTGTCATGCCCACTGGCTAAGGTTTAATGTACATGCAAATCACAGGACTATGTTCCATGATTCAGTGCAGTGGGCCTCTTTAGGAGATTGGCACCACGCAGGTGTAGATACTGATAAGATCCTCTCAACAAAATCGTGAAGGGCTTGAGCCACAGCACAGCAGGTAGCGCTTTTGCCTTGCATGCGGGGCTGGCCTGGGTTCGATTTCCACATCTCATATGGTCTCCCACACACCTCCAGGAGTAATTCCTGAGAGCAGAGCCAGGAGTAACCCTTGTGCATTGCCATGTGTGATCCAAAAAGTGAAAAACAAAGCAAAACAAAAGCCAAAAAAAAATCCCAAAACAAAAGTGTGACTTTCACTCCTAATTTATACACACTTATGTGGAGACATCGTATTATATAAAGTTCCTTGCAGCAATAACATAGCGTTCAAAGAGATAGACTTTGGAATCACTTTGGTAATTTGGAAGCATCTTGAGACTAACTCCAGAGAAGGGTTGGAAGAGGTGATCATACAGGGCAAGGCAGAGATGCTGAGGAAGATCAGAGATCATTGGAAAATTCTCTCCTGCATGATGGGAGATCGAGCTACAGACTGGAGTATGTGCTCTGCATACAGGGATCCTGAGTTCAATCCATAGCACTGAATGGTACCCCAAAGCACAGCCCAAGTTCCCCCTGAGCACTGGCCCAAAAGCAGCACCCTGGCTCCACTCCTGGATAACAGCAGAAATGTGGCCCACAAACATAAAAGAAGCATGTAAGAACTTGTTCGAAACCTAGCATTGAGTTCATAAGGAAACATTTTGTTTCCTAAGCATCGTTTAAAAATTTATTCTAGGGAACAGATTAAGTGTAGTAAGAGTTATCTGGGAATCAAAATTATCGTTACTAATAAAAGACATTTTTTAGAAGAAAGAGCAGTCTAGATAAAAAGGTGTTATTATAGGCAGGCAGATGGGGGCCCTGGTAATGTGGATTGGAAAGAGAGATTGTCTCTAAGCCAAACTAGCTCAAAGGCATGACGGTCTTTGAAATACAAAACCCATCGAGGATCCTGGAAAGTCTTGAGATACAAAATTCTAGGCCCAGACTACCTGGGGGGAAATGAGGCTGTGTTAAGAATACCAAAGGAGGCTCCAGCAATAGTACATCTAGTAGGACTCTTGCCTTACATGCAGCCTTCTGGGTATAATCCTGGGGCCCTGAATGACTCCTGAGCCCAGCAGAAGTGTCCCTGAGTGCAGAGGCAGAAGTAAACCCTGATCACTGCCAGGTGTGGCCCAAAGAAACAAATAAATAAAGAATATCAACAGTTCCATAACCCTAGCAAAGAGTATGAGATGCAGTTTGGGGAAACCTTGTAAAATTAACTTTGTAGCGGCGAAGATATTAATTTCCCTATTCTAGGGATTAGGCTGCATCTCCTTCTCTTTAATTACTTCTTTTCACTTCATGCACATGTTCTCCATTTGGGAATTCACCTGTGTCTCTGGTGGAAGGTCTACCTAGCTTCAGTCTGGAAGAGGCTGAATTCTCTCTTGAGTGTGTACCTTGGTCTTTCCTCAGAGTTCCCAGTCAGTTTATCTTCATTTTTGGTCTCATGAAATTCTATTCTGTGGGGGAGGTGTCAACACACCTGAGAAAACTTAGGCCTGACTTTTCCTTTTTTCTGCAAAGAGAAATTTTCTCACCCCAGCCTGAGTTTCCCTGGGAAACTCTGGGGTAAGATTGATTCTGACATGGTGAAGATAAAGTGGAACTCAGGCACAGTATGATGGCTGCTGAGTGGGGTTACGAGATGCTTGCAGTATAGAGCTGCAAAGTTGCTCACTCCAGAATTTGGGGTCTTAACTCTCCTCAGCACGTCCCAGGTGACAGCAGTGGGCAGAGAGGAAGGTGGCGGACTCCCCTCTCAAGTTGCTTTCTCTCTCTCTCTCTCCTCCATCTGAATACTCTGCAACAGGATGGTCATGAGATGAGGAGAGAAACACAATCAGTGGAGCCATTAGTTCTGTGAAATCATTAGTCAATTTAGAAAACCTCAACTCTAGTTAAGGAAATGGTATCCCCAATATGAAAAAAGGAAAAGTGTAATGTGGTATTGCATAAATACTTATTTATTTATTTATTTATTTATTTATTTATTTATTTATTTATTTGGGTTTGGGCAATAACCAGCTGTGCTTGGTCAGGGCTTACTCTTGGCTCTGTGCTTAGATATCACTCGTGGGAGCACCTGGCTGATCAAATGCAATGTGAAGGATTAAACCAGGGTCAGCTACACTCAAGCTACCTTAATCTCTGTAGTGTTCTCCAGCCCTTAAGGTAACCTTATTTTAAACTCAGGGTTAACTTTCTCTATATATATTGAATTACACCAAATAGTTACATAGAGAAAAATAATTATATAACTATATTTAAAGATCACTGTTGATAGGATTTTTAAGATTCCCTAAAAGACTATTGAAAAATATAAAAAAAGTTCAATGAGTGAAATGTAAATGTTTTGTTTCAATGATAAAGATACTTAATCACATCTCATGGAAAATTGGAGTAAAATCTGGGTTAGTATAAGAAATAAGGTAACTTGATAAAGTAAATTATATGTACATATATAATATATATAACATATATGCATATATAGAAAGAGACAAAATTATCCTTCGAAGATATAAAAGCAAGAGGATGACTATAACCACCTGCAATATATAACTATGACATAATGTTGAGCAGTTATTTGATCAGAGACATAGTATTGTTCTGTTTGTCTTTATTCTTTTTTTTTTCATGGAAAACATCCTTTTATTCAACAACCTTGTCTTTGCTTGTTAGTGTGGGAAGAAAATGCCATTGAATGGAATCACCTGAAGCCCTGCTCTGGCTTATTTCTCTCCTTTCTCTGACCATGAGCAGCAGCTGCTCACTCACCTGAAAATGACCTCACCTGGAACATCACTACGTAACAGAACAGAGCCACTCAATGTTGGTTAGGCTGGAGGAAACAAAACAAACGCTGAAGTGGTATGTTTCATGGACCCGATGGATTAAGAGGAAACAAGCCAATTTTCCATCAGCCAAACAGCACCTTTTCCTACAGCACAACTCTAGAGATCTGGAATGAAAGTTCTCACCCTTGTCCAGGTTGCATGGCCAGGCACAGTCCGTGCTCTAAGCAGGAGCGCGTGGCACGCTGTAAGGAGAAATTAATGTCTTGGGGAGAAACCTGAAACTTCAGGATGCCAGCTGCATTCCTTTATTCTGTGTCTCCCGTCCTCCCCACCCCAACTGTTTCTCACCCATTAAACCCCAAGCTCGGAATCCCATGTGAGCTCGGTTTAGAAGAACATTGACATCAGCCTCTGAGTAGCCTTCATCTGTCTTTCCGGTCCTGGCTTTCACACCAATTTATAGACAGCATGATAGAAGGGCAGTTTCAGCAGAGGCTTGATCAGCTTAATTTATTATCAAACTTTCTACCCAAAGACCAAATAAGCTAGTTGATGTGTGTGTGTGTGTGTTGCTGGGAGAAAAATAAACATCAGTCGGATCCCATCATTCTTTTAAGTATTTCCATCCCCCAAAGTCAACTGATAAAAAGCCCAAGACTGAGCTTTAATGGGACCTCAGGATCCTTCATTTTATGGCACTGCATGGCAAAACATTGTCTGATGACCCCATTGCCAGAGTGGAGAAATTGTGAAGAACACGAACAACTTTCAAACATAGGTGCAAGCATTTTTTCCAGCGACAGAGAACTGAATTTGGGGGTGGGCTGTTATTGGCGGCCACACCTGTAGGTGTGTAGGGTTTGCTCCTGGTTATGTGCTCAGGGATCATTGCTGCTGGTGCTTAGGGGACCCTATGTGGTGCTGGGGATTGAACCAGGTCAGCTGAATGCAAAGCAAGTGCCTTCCCCACTTGCTGTACTACTGGACTCCTGAACTAAGATTTTATTTTTTAACTTAAAAATAATAATATACCTAGAAAATACTGTGACCTCGTAGATATCAAAATAGAAGTAGGTGTAGTCAGAAGGCTCAGTAAAACAATCACTTAACACGCTGGCAATTCCTAGGAGAGCTAAAGTAACGTTCCCATTTTACAGCTTCCTCACTTTTCTGTTCTCAAATGCATTCAGTCTGAGCATACTGAAAAATAGCCCAACAATCATGAAAAGGTGGCAGTCTGCTCCAAGATTTCTTCACTCAGTGTCCATCTCCATAACTTGAATCCTCTCCTGATCAAGGCAACTGATGGATTTTAAATGTATTTGGAGTCACGGGTTCAAAGACCTCATCGTCATCTTCCACCCCTTCTTCTCTTGGCTTCATCTTGGCAGAGACGGGCTGGTGTGGGGAGGACACATGCGGTAGGGCACATTCCTGACATGTGCAAGGCCCCGGGTTTGATCCCCAGCACTGCTTGGCTCCCCACACACCACCAGGTGTAGGCCTGGTGGCCCCCGAACACTGTGTCATTGGGTCCGAGCACCAAAGAAAGCACCATACTTGCGTCACCAGGCTGAGCACTGCTGGAGGTGGCCCAAAGAGAGGACATGCTGGAGTGCCCCGGAGGAACTGGTGCAAGCCGTTATCGCGGTCACTGCAGCTGATCAAGCTGTTCCTCATCTCCAGCATGAAGATCTGAGTGGAAAGACTCATCTTGGGTTCCAGCTTTTTGACTTTTTTATCATTTAAGGTAGGATCATTCAATGAGTAGAGCTTATTTGTAATGTCTTTTCCTATGAGATACCGAAATATTTCATACAAGAAAGGTTCTGATTCCAGAAAGTAAGTTAATCTTTCTCTTGACCAGCATAAAAATTTGCAGTTATCATCTGCTATAATGGTGACCTGGGATTTTTCACCTTTGTGCATCTGAGTTGCTCTAAATTCAGGAGAATCTATAGAGGCACAGGGGTAAATGTTACGCAGAAAATGTCCTCGGTAGGAGACCTTCATTTTTCCCTTCAGGAGAATACTCAGACGCTCATCAACTGAAGTCTGATCCTCTACAGCATAAGACTGGCCCTTCTTCAAGGTCTGTATCATGCAAAACTGTCCAGTTAATCTTCTGAACAAATCGGTCTTTTCTTGTACACAAGATATGAAAGATGCAAAATATTGACACCCAAGAACACAGAGTTCCAGATCATTATATCCAAGGCACATCGGTAGAGAGTAGCCCAGATGATATAAAGGGTACATCCTATAGTGAACATCCCCCTAAGAAGGATCATGTGAAGGTGAATAGTAGTTGGAATAACCAACCCAACTGCAAAAAAAAATATTTGCTACATGAAAAACTAGATGTATCTCTCTCCAGTTTTCACAAGTTGTCTCATTGGAAGGCACAGGTAGGATAGTTAATAACTCAGGTGTAAAACCTATGGCAATTGATTCTACCAACGGGCTGGATTCAGTATAATTCATCTTGATATTTTCCCTGGCTCCTTCGGGGATGGTCCGTGTCCATGGTTCTAGACCCAGAAGGGTGAGCCGCGAGCGCAGTGCCGGTCTCGCAATCCTAGGACCGGGAGGCGGTGGGTGACACCGTGCACCCGATTGAGTGCAGCCCTGGCTTGTCCCAGGCGCCGAGCCCGGGCCGCCGAGCCAAAGTTTGGGGTGGCAGCAGCTTGCGCTCAGAGGACGCAGACTCGACGGCGCGACGGGCACCCCAGTCGGCGGGCCTGCGGGGCTCGAGTCGCCCAGGCTGGTGCCGGGTCCCGGAGCCCGCAGCGGCTTTGACTAAAATCTGTCTTTATTCTTTTCCCATCCTGATAATAACGAGTTTCATTTATTTCTTGATTTTCTTGTTATATATTTGTCTGCGTCATTGAATCAAAGCTCCTATTACCTCAAATAGGGGTATTATATTTAGGAATACTGAAGTCCTAAATTATATATCCTGTCAAAAATTACCCTCTACCATTTCTAATACATATATTTGTTGCAGTCCAGAAATCAAAAGTTCATGGGACTTTTTGTTTATTGAGCAAGAGAAAACTATGTCAGAAATTTGATTTTGGTGCCGATGGATGACTACAATACTATTCAAACTGTTGCTTTACTATTGCGTGTAGTAGTTCAAGCTATAATATTTGAACCTTCAACTTTCAAATTTTCAGAGAATAGTACAATTTTAAAAATATCAGTTTAGATGTATGATTTTTTTTTTTAATTTAAATGACCAGAAAGTGGCCTCAATTACCCAGTTAGTTGACAAGGGATTCTAAAGTGTTATTCAGATACCTTCCTTTGCAGAGAACCATAACAATATGTTAACTGGATCAAGGAATTTTAGGTGATGGTTTAAGATTTTAATAGAAGATTTAGGTAGTAGAAAACTGAGAGTAGCTTAAGGGATTAATCTCCTTGTTCATTGTTTTAAGAAACTGGCTCAGTGACTGCAAATGTTCCCAAAATTATTAGATTTTAGTACGAGAATTTTGTTTACTTTGGACAATTCTAATCACATTCTCTTTGCAACAGAGTACTAGCCAGTGAAGTTGATTTTTTTCACTAAATTACAGAAAATATAACCTTTGCTACTTTCTTCATAGTAAAAGAAAATAATGAAGTGTAAAGGTCTTCATTTCCAGTCAATTATACAACTGATAAATCAACACTAGAATCAAAGTCTGAAGAGTCCCAGGCCTATGGGAAATCATTAGAAGCAAGGACATTCGTGAGGAACATTCTAAACCACCAGCAGGGCCTATTGCCAGTCTCTGCGATAGAAGTAAATGAACAGGGATGTTTTGGCTGAAGCAGGGAGAAGGGATGTTGAATTGTGTTGCATAGAGCAACAATATCACATTTAGTTCCAGTTGGATGTGTTTGGCAACTTCTCCCAATTGTGTGGTTTAATATACTGCACCTCACATCGCCATCTGCTCTCTACCAAGAGGCAGGGGAAATTACCTACAATCAAAATAGGCTCATTTTTTTTTTGTTGTCGGACAAAGATCTTTCTGGTCTCCGATGACTAGAAATACCTTTGTTTTTCTTTATACCCCACTATCACAAGCCCTGTTGTAATTCAAGCTGAGTGAATGTGCATTGTGTGTGTGTGTGTGTGCTTGTGGTGGTGATGTTTGTGTGGTGTGTGTTCACATGTTTGTGTTTTTTTAAAAATAAGTTCATCTTTAAAAGAATTTAAAAAAAGGGGCTGGAGAGATAGCACAGCGGGTAGGGCGTTTGCCTTGCACGCGGCCGACCCGGGTTCAAATCCCAGCATCCCATATGGTCCCCTGAGCACGGCCAGGGGTAATTCCTGAGTGCAGAGCCAGGACTAACCCCTGTGCATCGCCAGGTGTGACCCAAAAAGCAAAAAAAAAAAAAAAAAAAAAAAAAAAGAATTTAAAAAAATCTCCGTAAATCTCTGGATTTTCCAATATAAAATATTGTCAGAAATTCTTTGTTCAAAGATAGGTCTTTTAACTGAACAGATGTGAGATGTTTTTCAACATCCTTATAAATTCAATGCTGATTGAAATAGAAAAATTATAAAGATTTTAATTTATCACTTGTCTTTTGCATCTGACATATCATGACAAAGAAACAAATAGAAAATAATTACTGTAGGTGGCGATCTGTATGTTTTCTTGTTTTTCTATATGGAGAGTGAAATGGAAATAAAAATGAGAGGAAACTATTGTTTACCCACTTATTTGCCTTTCCTGCCACTCTTCATTCTTTTGTGTGCATTCAAATATTTGTGAGGTGTTGTTTTCCTTCTACCTGAAAAAAATCCTTGCAATTTCCTACAGTGAAGGTCTGTTGGTATCAAATCATTTTGCTTCTTATTTATCTGAGCACCTCATTAGTTAGTCTGTGGGAAAAAATGGAGCACAGAGAAGTGGAATTTGCAGTGGTTTTGCTTGAGTCAGCCATGGGGAAAAGTACTCAAATGTTTAAGTCTGTAAAAAGTCCCAGGAGCCCAAGCAATCTGCATTCTAACCCCCTCTTCCAAGGACAAGAGGTGATGAGGCTGACTCTAGGCTCTTCAATGATCAGTGCCAAAGCAGCTGGTGAACAGGAAGGGCTTGTGGGTGATGGAGACTCCTGACTGGCACATTGGGTTACTCCCATGGCTCTTTGTCACCTAGGAGGGAGGATTCCATGAAAGGCTTGACTGAAATGGTATTGCTCAGGCCATGTGGTGCTTGTGGGACCAGCAAATAACACCCAGAAATACTTGGAGTCTTCTATGGCTATACCCAGAAACCCAACAATGTTGGGGTTCATGTAATAACAAAATAATGGCCCTAGGTCTGCTCTACAGTGTCCCTGGCATTTAACTAAACATCCTGTCCTTTTTATTTGCATTTCCTCATGCCCAGAGTGGTCTCTGGAGACTGGAGCAGGTAGAGCATTTGCCTTGTGCTCAGCCAATCAGGGTTCGATTCCCAGCATCCTATATGGTCCCCTGAGGACCACCAAGAGTAATTCCTGAGTGCAAAGCCAGGAGTAACCCCTGTGCATCGCCAGTTGTGACCCCAAAAGACACAAAACAAAAACAAAAACAAACAAATGGAGTGGTCTCTGTCTTCGAGATTCTCCCTTTACTGATTTCAAAATAGGCATTTCTTGTTCACCAAAGACATTAGGAAAACAAAGCCCCATGAAACAATGGAAGAAGAGCTAAAGAGACACTTTAAGAAAGACATAAAGATGGTCAAGAAGTACATGAAATGAATCACTGCTTATCTCTTATATTAGGGAAACAAAAATAAAAAATGACTTCACATATGGTCATTTTTATGAGATATCAACTCACATATGGGAGAATGGCGTACATCCAACAGTCTAGATAAAAACATGAGCTGATGGGAAAGTGGAGAAGGAACCCTCATTAATTGTCTGTGGAAATGTAGACTAAGCACTCCTGGTGGACTCTGAGACCATATGGGGTGCCAGGGACAAAACCTGAGTTTGCTGCATGCAAGGCAAATGTCCTACTCCAGTCCTGTACGCCTGTTTGTTGTCAAGCTGGTTACAAGAGCCAAGGACACAAAACAATCCAAGAACCCAATGACAGATAATAACTAGAAATATATACAACAATATCCACAACATATACATAAAATATATACAACAATCCAAGAACCCAATGACAGATAACTAAAAATATATACAACAATATCCCCACCCACACATACACATGAACAACTCTTTAACTGTTAGAAAAAAAATATTGCCTTTTGTGGCAACCAGGATCGAAGAGAAGGTGAGGAAAATAAGTGAAGAAGCAAAACATACTAAATGATCTCTCTCATGTGTGGAATCTAAAGAAATGAAGCAAGGAAACAGAGCCAGAAGAAAGCAAGCCCTCGGACAACAAAGCTGCATTTTCCAAAGAGAAAGGAGGAAGAAAGCAGAAGCTGCAACATGGTGAGACAATACTGATGTTTCTCTATTTGCCTGGTGTGGTGATATTTTGAGGAGATATTAATTGTACAACTATATACATACATGAATCTAAATATATATCTATGAATAAAGTTATAAACTACATGTTTAAACTAATCCATGTTACAAACCAATAAAGTCATAAAGTATATATATTCAGTGAAAAAATAAGGACAAAGAAGAGCTGACACTGGTGATCTGGTTTCTAGTAAAGTCTTACAAAGAATCCAGGCATTCACACGCTTGGCTACCATCTCTCTCTACCATAATGAATCTTGAAGTGCATGATCACCTGTTAGCAGAGTCCAACATTTCCCCTTCGAGACTTTGAAATACCTTAAGTGGTAGCAGGTGCAATACAACTGAAGCTTTCCTATGTTGCTGGTCCTGGCTTGATTGAGAAGTTAATCTTAGGTTACAAATTATTTAGGGAATTCCCTTCTGTCCTGAATGAGGAAACCACTACACACCAAAGAAAAAGAATTCATTTTATATCACATACATTGAAAATGCATTCCATCATGTCATTTTTATAAATGTGTGTTAAATCAGTCCTCTAGCTCTTCTCTCTCTCGATTTAGTTCAAAGAGAAGTCTCACATGCCTTTTCATTTACACGTGGGTTTCAGAGGAATGGCAAGTGCACTTTAAAAATGCCATGTTTAATAACACCCTTACTAGTTATGCATATAATGATCATTTTTGTCCGTGCTCTCCAATTGGTTGAGACTGAGTGAGCAAAGCACACAGACTAATCAGCTTATTATACTATCATTACTGGGTTATTTCTTCCACCTCTGAGAGATCACAAGCATAGTGCTTTCCCTTCCTCTTTATAATTTGTCTTTAAAGGTAACATGACTTAATAACTGCTAGCATCAGAGATCCATTTGCCTCCTGAAACTTCTGTATCTGGTGATCATAAAGACGCCTCCCTGTCATGAATACATCTATGACATTCACAGAGAAGGCAGATAATTGGCTCAAACATTCCACGGAGAATGGGTCTAAGTGTGTTATTGACTGAAAGTTCATTTCCCTTTGATTTTCTTTGGATGCTCAACCACGATTCAGATGTTTAGCAAGTCAAAATTATTCATACTTAAATAACTACAAATACACTGAAGCATTTGATTTTTACTATGCTCTGTATGCAGTATAAGCCTTTTGCTGGGTCAGAGAGAAGGACAAGGAAAATAAAGGAGACAGGTCTTACCCTGAGGTGACTGCAGCTGAGGCAACACAATGGTTAAAAAATAAAACAAAACAACACAGTTGAGAATTGAAAAATTCTACTGTTTGATTAAATAATAAGTTTGCATAGTTTAGGGCTTTTGCATGCAGCTGACCCGGGTTTGATTCCTCAGTCCCTCAAGGAGAGCCTGGCAATCTACCGAGAGTATTTTGCCCACACAGCAGAGCTTGGCATATTTGATATGCCAAAAACAGTAACAAGTCTCATAATGGAGATGTTACTGGTGCCCGCTTGAGCAATAAACAATGGGACAACAGTGCTCTGACAGTGCTACAGTTTATGAAATATATCTGGTTACTTAATTTCTCTGAGCCTCCAAGACTATAGGGTAAAATGTTACTTGACCAAGTGAACACTAAAGACTACTAATCTTGATTGTCTGCAAGTCTGTTTTATTTTTACCTGAAGTCTTGGTTTAGAGATTGTAGCTTTATGAATAAATAATCAGCCAAGTTAAAAGTTTATTTTACTAGTTTTCTGGAAACCCAGATACAAATGATTTATTTATATAGTATAATTGTGAAAAACAAGTGGACAAAACATGTTTAAACAAAATCACAAGTTGTAAAAGATGGATTTTTATGTGTAAAACTAATAGCATGGGGTGGAAAATTAAAAATCCTCATATTTCAGTGTGTGCTTATTTGTCAATGTACAGGGAAAGTATAATTATCTAAAACATTGATTTTCATTTAGCTCAGTGAAAGAGGGTTTCAAATGTCCCTATCCCCTCCAAATTTGTGGTATTTATGTACAACTGAATAGTATTCAGCTATATAGTAAAATAAAACAACAAAGATGGGCTTAGAGGATGTTATGCTAAGTGAAATAAGTGATATTGAGAAATAAAATTTGATTTCTTTATTTATGTTTTATAGAGAAAACAAAACAAAACAAAAGAACCAAATGAAAGAGTAAATTTTGGACTATGAGTTCACTATGTGATTACCAGAAGGGTGGGGTAAAATATTAGGGATGGGGTTGTTGTTCTCAAGGATAGTGGGAACACATGAATCGGTTTTTCAGTTATGTGTCTCTTAAATCCATAAAATGTCACATCATAAAGATATATCAATAAAAATTACACAAACTATACTAAATATTTTGGGTTGAGAGCAACCTGCCAGCAGTTGGGAGTTAGTTCCTTGTTTGTGATCAGTCTCACTCCTGGCACTGCTTATGGGAACTTGTGCAGGGGAAAGAACTGGGCCTCTTGCATGCAATATTAATGCTCTGTCTTTTGAGTTATTTCCCTGGTCCCGTTCCCACTCATAAAATCTTTTAAAGTGAAGAAATAATTTAAATAGTTAGCTAATAAATATATGGAGAACAAAATATTACCTATAACCTTAATGTTCATATACTTTGGAATATCTGAGAGGTTATAAATTGGGTTCCCCAAATACTAATGGTATAAAGAGCATCCGATGTTCTTTAAAACCTAATCGGACATCTGTATACTAAGAATCATCAGGTGGTGGGGAGTTAGCACTGAGGTTATGGTCTGGGCCTTGCATATCTGTTTACTTGGTTCTCAGAGCATTGAGGACATCAGATCCTCACACTGAATCACTGACTGGATTGACTAAGAATCACTGAGACAGACCCTGGATCTTGTGAGCACTCATTGAGAGCAACCTCTCCCCTTTACAGACACTCAAAAATTTCTCTGCGGCCATCTATAGTCAGGTAGCTCTTTTCTAAGCTAAGAGGAAGGCAAATTAATAGGTCTACTGGAGAGGCAGAAAGAGAGGAGCTCTGATTCTGGACAGAAATCACGGAGGGAGTTGGGGTGTCACACTGAATGTAAGAATTAGCATCACCAAAAAAAAAAAAAACCAGCAGAAGTCCATTTGCCATCTCCATTGATGTGTACAACAGTGATTTGAGGCTGATCAGGTCTACAGGTCTAATCTGTAGGAAATGAACTGTTTGGAGAGAAGGAGTAACCGAGAGCCAATGTGCTCCTACAAAAGAGGCAGACCCTTGCCCCCTCACCCTTCACCTTTCAAGTCACACCAAACCCTCAGAGGTTCACATGCATGCTCAGGTTTTGGGTAAGGGTGACAAAATAATACAAAAGTGATAAGTACCCACGTAGCTTAGGGTGGGAGAGCGACAGGAAAGGGACCACTGTGTCAATGATAGAGAATGGTGGTCGCTCTGGCAAGGACTGAGTGCTGAGAGGTGGTAAAGTGATGTGCATGATACACTATGAGTAACAGTATTGTAAACCACAATGCCTAATTGAAGAAAAGCAAAAGAATAAAGTGCTTGCCACAGAGGAGGGCTGGGAGGCAGTGGGGAGTGGAATCAGGGAGAAACTCTGGGGATATTGGTGAAGGGAAGGGGACAGCGGTAAAAGAACTGAATGTCTGAATGTTGTGCACCTGAAACTGAACCATAAACAAATTTGTAACTTTGTAATTCATGGTGGTTCAATTAAAAAATATTGTGTGAGAACAAAGAATGTACATGCAGAAGAAGACACAAAAAGCCCTCACCATAGTTTTCTTAGAGAAATGTTGAAAAGTTTAAAAGATCGCATATAAAAACACTAAAACTTAGTGTATAAAATTCAAGAAGCTTTCCATAAAATAGGATAGAGAAATGAACTACCAAGGGATCAGAGAGATAGTACAGAGGATAAGTGCTTGTGTTGCAAGCGGCCAACAGGTGTTTACCCCTGCCACCTAATATGGTCCCCTGAGCCCACCAAAAGTGATCCAGGAACACAAAACCAGGAGTAGCACACTGAATGTGGTCTCAAAACAAAAACAAAGAAAGCAGATGGACTATAGTAATTAGATACTTAATCCTTAAATTCCATTGTTTCTATAAAAAAAGTTAAGAAAGAGCATAAAGAAAGAAAAATGAGCAATTATATGCTATAGAAATATTACATCTAAAATCATATATTTTAATGGGATCATAAATTGAATAACTGCCCCCACACATCATGCCTTCAAATAGACTAACTAGCATAAAATTCAAACATTGATGCTGAAGACATGACTAAGATGCTCTGTCTGGGGCCTGTCCGATGGTACAGCCCATGGGGTGCTTGTCTTTTTTTTAGCTGACCTGGATTTGACCCTCAGCATACCTTATAGTCCCCCGAGCCTTGCTAGGAGTGATCCCTGAGTGCAGTGCTAGGAATAAATCCTGAGCATAGCCAGTGTAACCAATAAAACAAAACAAAACACAAAGTTCTATTTTGGCAGAAAAAAAACAATAAATAGTAAAGAACAGAGGAGTAGTTTTGTTTTGTGACCACATGTAATGGTACTGAAGGGATATATCTGACTTGGTACTTGGGTGGGGGGGGCGTGTGGTCCCAGGGATCACACAATGCCTGCTGCAAACAAAACACCCATTCAAGCTCACAGACATCACCACTACAGGAAATGTGCCAACGACAATATCAGAACTTTAGAAAAAAATTAGGCAATGCCTTCATAGTTCTGAGAAAAGTGATTTTCAATTTAGAATACTTTAACATATGTTCAGTTAAATGTAAGCATGAAATAAATTTTTTCATACAGTTCCCTACCATATATAATTTTTCAGGAAACCATTTGGTTTCATTCTACCAAATCCAATAAATAAAGAAGTGAAGCAAATAAATAACTAAATAAAAAATTAAGTTTTAGATTAAAAAAAATTAGTGGTTAACAAAAGAGAAGGGGCATGAAAAGTAGAAAAGTGAATCATGTATGTTAAGGATAAAACTGGATATTTATGATGAACTTAGTGAAGTATAGATGCACACTCATTAATAATGATGGATACAACAAACCATGTCTTCACTTTTTATTTAATGGAAAACAGTTCTCAAACTTGTGGTAAGTAAAAGTTTAATTTTCACTTGTTTTGGGGTCTACAGTTTTTTTTTACCATATTCTCATTGCGTTATCAAGACCCATATTTTGGATTTTCAATCTACTTTAATACTTAATACATTATGGTATGTAAAAATAGATGTAATAGAAGACTAATATCTGTGGCCAGGAAAAACAGGGCCGAGGAAGACTGGTCAATGGTAGGAGCTAACCACAGATATGTGTGGGGTTGAGAGTGGGTAAGACAGAGAGGAGACCAGTGTGACAATAATGGAAGGGAATGATCAGACTGGACAAGATCTGAGTGTTCAAGATAGGTAAGGGATACTCTTGACAAACTTTCAGTACCAATACTGCAACTCAAAATGCCAAAAAAGGAAGGAGAGAGAGAGGGAGGGGAGAGAGAGTAAGGGAGAGAGAGAGAGAGAAAGAGAGAGAGAAAGCTGGGTCGGGGGTGGTGGGAGGGAACCTGGGAACACTTTCTGGGAAATGTACACTGGTGGAGGGATGAGTGTTGGAAAACTGTATGACTAAAACCTAATCATGAATAGCTTTGCAAAGATCTACCTCACAGTGATTCAACTAAAAAGTAAAAAAAAATAAATCAACACAATATTATTTTAATCCATGGTTTACATTTTTTGTAAATTATTCTCCATCCAAAAAATGTAGAAGCATAGACAACCTATAAATTTTCCTATCAATCTTTCTTGTTGGCTCATGTTTTTGTAACTTCTATATATTTTATTCCTCAAAATCCCATTGTAGATCTTGTTTCCTCCATAATTGTAACATTGTCATCTACACATTAATAAATTTGAACTTATATGTCTATGCTAATAGAAATCTTATAAACTTCAGACTTATATAGTCAAATACATTAACTCCAGAATGATGCTTTGGTCATGGGCATGGTATAGAATTATGAATTGGGAAATACTTAGAAATTTTATACTTAAAGCATATTTAGTCTTGTAAACTTATGTGACCTCTATTCAACACACAAATTAAAAATAAAAACTTAAGAACAACAGGAAATATATTTGTGCTTTGATGTTTAAAAGGAACTTGAATGGAAATATAATAAAAATTGAACTCAGCTTCTTACAAAGCTGTATTTGTCTTCAATTTTTAAAATTTTAGTGGACAATTCTATGTATGTGTAGTTGTGTGAGACAAAACTCCATACTTTTCTCAAAAACTTTTATATTTAACTTATATTTCACTAAATCATGCCTATATTTCCTCTTGTGTGTTTCTTTAATCTGTCCACATTCTTCCACTTTGTAATTGCCTTTAAACTTGAAACTACAGCCCCTTCTCCTGGATTAATACAGTAGCTTTGAAATTAATCTTTTAAATTCTGATTTCCTGATTGAATTTTCATACATGATCCATGGTAGAGCCAGGGTGGTGTTAAGAAGAGGAGTCGTTCAGAATATTCCCTGATTAAAGTATTTATTTAAATTACTTCCCAGAGTCTTTAGGATAAAAAACAAAACGTATGGCCCTTCAAGATTTGCTTTCTGCCCATATTTTAATGCTCATTTTCATAATTTATCTTTGTTTGCCCCCTAATAACTGTCATTTTCTTCCCCTAACCCAAATGTACCTTGCTTTTTCTTTTTTTTCATAGTGATATTGAAATTCTTCCCATTTCAGTATCACTATCAAGCTGCCAAATAGCTTTGAGAACTCATTTGAAAACTACTTCCTCAGGAAGATCATATCAAACTACTTTAGGATATCTAATAATGAGCTCTCAAGGCATGATAACTATTAATTCATAACCCTAAAATTGTATCACAATTCTGTTTATTTAGGAAACAACTTTATTAAAGCTTATTTTCTGATCTAATATGTTTGCAGTACTGATTATCTAAGTGGAAAATCCAAAGAAAACTACTCTCAAATCCACAGAAGCCAAAACTGTGAGACACACAAAAAAAGAAGGGTAGCGGGCCCAGCCTGCTCCTCGGCCCTGAGCACCCCGGGCTTCCCTCCCCTCCAGACTGCCTACCGAGTGGCCGCACAACAACCCCAGCACCGCAGCTGTTCTGTTTTCTGGCTCAGGTGTGTTATGCTCCCTCGACCCGACCTTCCGGACCCAGCCTGCTCCTCGGCCCTGAGCACCCCGGACTTCCCTCCCCTCCAGACTGCAGGCCAAGTAGCCGGCACACCACCCCCAGCCCCTTGACCACTGTGAGAAAGGGGCGTGGCCTAATCGTCAGGGGGTGTGGCCTAAGCAAAGTGGGCATGGCCTCTTTTCAGGCCGCAGATAGTTTCCTCAACATCATGTCCAAGACTAACATCCTAGCTATTCGCAAACAGTAGGACAATAAAACACAAGATTTCACATAACGATTGAAGGAACATCTCAGTGGGAGACCAGGTTCTACAAGCGGGAAGTAAAAAGGCAACCACCATTGACTGAGCCTATCCACAATCCTTTTTTGCAACAAGAGGAAACAGGGATACTCATCTTCAAGGCCCCTCTTTCATACCACCACAACAACATGAAAAAACCGCGAAAATCCCCAGTGCAAGCAGAGGACGATCAAATGAGTCCAGAAACCTCAAGTGGCATTTCCTAAAAACTTGAGCTCTCTGATAAAGAATTCAGAGTTCAAATCCTCAAGATGTTCAATGAACTCAATGCAAAGATTGACAACTTAAAGGAGGACCTGGCAGAAACAATACAACAGACAGCCAACAAAATACGGGAAGAAATGAGAGCAGATATAAAAAACCTTCAAAAATAAATGAAGGATTCGATAGATGAAATAAAAAACTCTCTGGCTGCCCTCAACAATAGGATGACTGCAGTGGAAGACAGAATCAGTATGCTTGAAGATGAGCTGCAAGAAGCCTACAGGCAAAAATAAACCATGGCAAGAGACCTCAAAATAGCTCTAGGGAGAATCAGAATCCTAGGGGATGATTTCAAGAGGAACAACATTAGAATCATTGGACCACCAGAACCACAGGGAACCAACCCCAATGAAAAAGACACAGTCAAACAAATCATTGAGGAAAACTTTACAGAGCTACATAATGCGGGCATCCAGATTATAGGCGCGCGAAGAGTGCCAGCTAAAGGAGATTCTGACAGAAAAACACCAAGACACATCATAGTTACAATGATGAATATCATCCAGAGAGACACAATACTGTAAGAAGCAAGGTCCAAGAAGGAAATTGCATACAAAGGAGCACCTCTTAGATTCACAGCAGATCTATCAGAGGAAACCCTCCAAGCCCAAAGGCAATGGTGGGATATAGTGAAAAAACTCAATGAAATCAATGCTTCACCAAGAATACTTTCCCGGCCAAACTCTCATTCAAACTCGAAGGAATCATACACTACGTTGGGGATAAACAACAGCTCAGGAACTTCATAGACTCAACACCAAACCTAAAAGAAGCACTAAAGGGGCTATTGTAAGTCAAGAACAAACCCTACAAGCACAACAAACCCTTAAACAAACATGGCACAAAATCCCATAACAATAATCTCCCCTAATGTCAATGGTCTAAATTCACCAATTAAGAGACACAGACTGGCAAAATGGATTCAAAGACTGAACCCAACATACTTCTGCCTGCAAGAAACACATCTGAATAGCCAGAACAAACACAGACTCAAAGTCAAAGGATGGAAAACAATCCTGCAAGCAAACAACTCCCTCAAGAAAGCTGGGGTGGCTTTACTAGTATCAGACAACATAGACTTCAGGCTGAAAAAGATTAGAAGGGATAGTGAACGCCACTTTTTATTAATTACAGGATATGTAGCAGGAAGAAATCACACTCCTAAACATCTACACACCCAATGAGGGACCAGTTAAATACCTACAACATCTGCTAAGATACCTTGAGTAGGACATTGTGAGCAACAAAATAGAAGTTGGAGACTTCAACAACGCCCTGTCTCCTCTGGACAGATCAAGAAGATTAAAACTCACCAATGAAATACTGCCTTTGAATGAAGAAATAGAAGAGAGAGGGCTAATAGATATATACAGGGCTTTATCTCCCCCAAAAAAGGAATACACATTCTTTTCCAGAGCACATGGAACATTTTCCAGAATACACTATGCACTGGGCCACACAACATACCTCAACAGATTCAACAAGATAGACATTATACCAGCTATCTTTTCAGACCATGATGCACTGAAGATAAAAGTTAATCATGGACAGATGCAGAAAACCAAATCAAACACCTGGAAATTAAATAGCTCGATGTTGAAAAAAGAGTGGGTCAGGAAAGTAATCATGGAAGAAATCAAAAGGTACCTGGAAACAAATGAGAATTAATACATGAGCTACCAGAACCTGTGGGACGCAGCTAAAGCCGTATTAAGAAGAAAATTTATAGCTCTGCAGGCATATCTCAGAAAGGAAGAAAGGGCCACATAAATAATTTGACTTCACAGCTCAAGACCTTAGAAAAGGACCAACAAAAGGAGCCCAAACCAGGCAGAAGGAAAGAGATAATAAAACTTAGAGCAGAAATTAACGACATGGAAACCCAAAAGACAATCCAAAAGATCAATAAAACCAAGAGCTGGTTCTTCGAGAAAATAAACAAGATTGATAAACCACTAACAAGACTCACAAAGAAAGAGAGAGAGAGAAACCTTATAAGCCAAATCAGAAATGAAAAGGGGGACATCACAACAGAAACCAATGAAATTCAAAAGATCGTCAGAGACTACTTTGAAAATCGGTATGCCACAAAACAAGAGAACCTAGAAGAAATGGATAAATTCCTCGACTCCTATAATCTCCCAAGGCTGAACCAAGAAGACCTGGAGTACCTGAATAGTCCAATTAACATCAAGGTACTTGAAATGATAATCAAAAGTCTTCCCAAAAACAAAAGCCCAGGTCCAGACGGATTCACTAGTGAGTTCTTCCAAACATTTAAAGAGGACCTTTTGCCAGTCCTTCTCAAGCTTTTCCAGGAAATTGAAGAAACAGAAACCCTCCTGAACAGTTTCTATGAAGCGCACATCTCCCTAATACCAAAAGCAAACAAAGATACCACTAAGAAAAAAAACAACTATAGGCCAATATCCCTGATGAACACAGATGTGAAGATTCTCAACAAAATATTAGCAAATAGAATTCAACAACTCATCAAAAGATCATACACCACGACCAAGTGGGATTCATCTCGGGGATGCAAAGATGGTTTAACATCCGGAAATCAATCAACATAATCCATCATATCAACAAAAGAAAAGATAAAAATCATATAATCATATCAATGGATGCAGAGAAAGCATTTGACAAGATCCAGCACCCGTTTATGATGAAAGCGCTCGCTAAAATGGTAATATAACGGACCTTCCTCAATATAGTCAAAGCCATTTATCAAAAGCCTACGGCAAGCATTGTCCTCAATAGGGAAAAACTAAGAGCCTTCCCTCTGAGAACAGGGACGAGACAAGGATGCCTACTCTCTCCACTTCTGTTCAATATATTACTGGAAGTACTTACAATAGCGATTAGGCAAGAAAAATATATTAAGGGCATTCATATAGGAAACGAAGAAATCAACCTCTCACTATTCGCAGGTGATATGATACTATACCTAGAGAACCCTAACACCTGTACCAAGAAACTCCTAGAAAAAATAGACTCTTAGAGTAAAGTTGCAGGCTATAGAATCAATACCCAAAAGTCCATGGCTTTCCTATAAGCAAATAATGAGAGAGAAGAAAGGGACATGAGAAAAGCAATCCCGTTCACAATTGCGACTCAAAAAATCAATTACCTCGAAATCAGCTTAACAAAGGAGGTAAAGGACTTATATAATGAAAACTACAAAATGCTACTTCAAGAAATAAAAGAGGACATGAGGAAATGGAAAGACATCCCCTGCTCATGCATTTGAAGAATTAATATTGTCAAAATGGCAATTCTTCCCAAAGCATTGTACAAATTCAATGCGATCCCTATAGGGATACCCTTGACATTCTTCAAAGAAATGGAACCAGTGCTCCTGAAATTCATATGGAACATCTGCATCTCCATGTTCATTGCCGCTCTGTTTACGATAGCCACAATATAAAAAAAACAGAGTGCCCGAAAACAGATGATTGGCTAAAGAAACTCTGGTATATCTACACAGTGGAATACTACGTAGCTATCAGAAAACATGAAGTCATGAAATTTGCATATAAGTGGATCAACATGAAAAGTATCATGCTGAGTGAAATGAGTCAGTAAGAAAGAGACAGACATAGAAAGATTGCACTCATATGTGGAATATAAAGTAGCTGAGAGGTACAGGCTTACAATGTTGCAATTTCTGGCAGATATTTCTCTGAACTTAGTTACTAAAATACTAAAATACAGAAATCCAAAACTGTGCGGCTGCTAATGCGGCCTCCTGACCTCATATCTCTTCATTCTCAGCAGTGGAAAACAAATGCTTTCTATTCAGCAGGTCGACTTTAGGGGGGAGAAACTTTAAATCAATAATAGTGAATTTTTTGTTGAAATATTGAATGTAATCAAAGTAATGTGAAAGTAAAGTGAAATTTACCAGTTACACAGGCGGGGTGGGTGGCTGGGGAGGTGGTGGGAAGGGAGGAGGTATACTGTGATTCTTGGTGGTGGAATATGTGCACTGGTGAAGAATGGGTGTTTGAGTATTGTATAACTGAGACTTAAACCTGAAAGCTTTGTAACTTTCCACATGGTGATTCAATAAAAGAATAAAATAAAAAATAAGAATATGAAATCATATCACAAAAATAAATAAATAAATAAATAAATAAAACAATCAAACAAAGTATAGAGAATATTACTTTCCTAATGAAGATCACTCATTCTTTTTTGAATTGTGTAATACTAAATTATGCCAAAATATACGCTTCAGGAATTTGTTTTCATACTATTCTCACATTTTTGGCATTAGGTTTTCTGCTGGAGTATAACAGTGATTAATGAAAAATCAAATAAATAAAAAATATAGTAGCCATAAAAACAGAAGGGTAAATGTTTAATATTTTAAAATTATTCATTCATTATATCAGATCATTATAATAACTTTTTTTTTTGCTTTTTGGGTCACACCTGGCGATGCACAGGGGTTACTCCTGGCTCTGCACTCAGGAATCACCCCTGGTGGTGCTCAGGGGACTATATGGGATGCTGGGAATCGAACCCGGGTTGGCCGCTTGCAAGGAAACGCCCTACCTGCTGTGCTATCACTCCAGCCCCAATTATAAGAACTTTTTTGTAGACAAAGCTACTTAAGAGTTTTTATTTTGCACAAATTTTATTGTTGGGATTTAACTCTAAATGCAAAATTCTGTTGGACAACAATATCTGGCCTAATAAATTATACACATAGAAAAAACTTGGTAGTGAAGACCATAATGCCATAATGGACTTGAAAAATAAGTTTTTGCAATGAAGATGAGAAAGTCAAGATGCAATACTTTATTTTTTGTGACACATATCTCAAATTCAACAACACTATGTTTTTCCTTAGACAGAAAGCCTTAGAACTAAGCCTATCAATATGAACATATTCTCCTAGCTGATGTACCTTACATTTTGCAAGTGGATTTTAACTGACTTATCTGGTTTCACTGTTTCAATAAACCGAAGTGAATTTTCTGTAAATTAAAAAGCCAAATATCTTATGCATGAAAACTTGGTAGTTGCTAGCTCACTGGTATTTTAGAAGACACTCAGAGAACAGGTTAGAATTGCATAATACAAAAGTGTTGGATATCATTGATTTGTCCTGCTCCTTGCCTTTAAAAAAAAGGAAGAATGGGTAGCAGGGAGACTCCTCATTCGAGGAAAAAGCTATGTTTTTCTTTCAACAGATATCTCCACCAAGAAACTTTGGGTCCCGTTTTGCATTTCGTCAGGAGCCGAATTCATCTGCCTGCTTTAACTTTCAGAACTTTGCAGTTTTACAACCCTCCAAATTCGAGCCACAAGCCACCGCCAAACTGATTTCAGCTGGAAGCTACAAGGAAACCAGAGGAGGAGTTTGCATCAGAGGGCCTGCAGCAAAGGCCCCTAACTCCTCTAACATATCATGAGGTCACATTCAGAGCATTCCTTGTATCTCTCTTTTACAGGTTGTGGAATGGAAAACGCCAGAACCCCATATTTTGGATTAACAATTCCTTACTTTTACCCTCTCCTTGGAATTCACAGGTGCCTCAGTTTCTGAAGGAGGAAGGAATGACTTTTAATAGGAAAACCTTTTAATCTCTTTCTAGGATAACTGTTCGTGTTGGAGTTCCCCCTGTCTCTTTCTCTACCCCTAGGCATGGAGACGTACCAAACCCCAATGGTCGAAGCCTCTCATAACTTTAAAAAAGTGTTTTTTTCAAACATAAGCTAGGTTACACAGATATGACTACCAGTGATCCGGACCAGAGAATGGCTGCATTCCCCTGCTGAAGGACTCCTGACAGAAGTTGTGATGCTCCTGTTCCAGTGCTCCCTGCCTGATCCAGTACTTCAAGAAGTCACCAGACTCCTATAGCTGCTCCTCTAGGACTCATTGCTGTGACCACTACTGCTGCTGTTGCAGAAACAACTCTTCAATTTTGATCCAGACACTTCATTTCTTCAGAATGGGACTAAATGACTCTCATCATTGGTGACTCTCCTCACCCTTGGACAGTGCAGGACAATTGGACGCTTTACTATAAGCACTGCTCTGGCCAAAGGTTGGACTGAAATTTTACTACAACTTATAAGACTGTATTGTGTTTGGAATTGTCCCTCTTTCTATTTCAAATTTTTGTAATTTTGTAAACAGAAAAGGGGGAGATGTTGGATATCATTGGTTTGTCCTGCTCTCCTTGCCACTGGGAGCTTAGGTATATCAGTCAAGCCTATCAAAGTACTCCCGAGTCATTCCCATTCCTTTGTTTATCTGTAACCACTTCTACCAGTTTATCTGCTCTTCCTCTAATCAAACTCTTAATTTGTACGTCAGACCAGACCTTGCTAGGACAGTGTAAGTTAATATTGTCTTTAAGTTAATATTGTCTTTCTCCTCTCTTATGTCTTTTGAATAGTTTATCTTAAAACAACATCCTTTTTGTATGGACAATGAAAGACATTTGTTAATATGCTTTGGTAACATGGGATTTAATTGGCTTCAAATATTATTCATTCCCGGGCATCTGCTTTCTTGACTTAAGCCTCAGCTGGCCTTACTTCCTAGCACCCTCAAAAGCAGGGTCCCAACAGGGGACGGGACGGACCCAGGGCAAACAGTGAGTTGTGTGCTACCCTGGCATTGAGATGGGCCTGGCCAAAGCGCCTAATGCTTAACTATATGTTAAGAGCTTGGTCATGGGCTTGTCATGTCCTAATCCAAAAGCAACGACGAGACTAGGGCCCTGCTAGGGCTAGGAAAGACTAATCTGGCCTGAGTGCTGTAGTCTGAGATCGAGGTGACCCCTGGAGAGCAATTCTATAAGCTTAATGCGTCTCTTGCTATGTCCTTACAAAATGATTTATAATATCTTATACGTTATATAATATATAATAACTTATACATTAGTCGGACAAAGAGAGGAGAAACACACCCATGGTATTCCACTCTTGGGCGGATGTCCTGCTGAGAGAGATTCTGTCCTAGTGAAAGCATCCCCTAAGGGATAGAACTTTACCCCCTATTGACTGTAACCACACCTATTGTGTAAGCCCTGCCCGCCACATCCGGGGAGGATGTGGGGGATTTAAGGTAGCTGTATGAGGGGGCTGGGGGCGAGTGCCAGAAAAGCAGAGAGAGAGAATGAAGTAGGACGGGGGAGGAAGAAGCAGGAGGAAAATCAGAGGAGAATGGAGATGGACATGGAATAAACTGCAACTGAGACCAACCATCTTGGCTCCGTTCTTTCCTTCTCCTGCCTCACCGCCCCTTTTCTTTTTTGTGTTTTTACACACAAAAGCAATTAAAACAACTTTCATTGTTGTGTCCTTCATTGTTGTTTAATACCAACAATGGTCTTATTGTCAGTATTTAACAAATTGTTGTTATTAAACAAACAAACATACTCAGAAGAGTTTGAAAGGAAAATACTGCTTTCCATTAAAACCTCCTCCTTCATCTCTCCCACTCACCCTATTATGACTTCAGGGACACATCCGGTTTATCCAGGCCAGTTTAAATTAAACACATCAATCATCCCAGGCCCAGGAATTACTTAACGCTGTGATGAACTATTCCTGTGACTTAGTCTCTTAGCCTTTTCTCTTTTAAGATTTGCTCCCCACGTGCATTAATTTTTGAGATTAAGCCAGAGAGTGTGATAGAATCTGTGTTTTGCTCAAAGCCCCCTACAACATTATGCCATAGTACCTGTCATTTCCACAATCAGAATAATTCTCTTCTTGTTTAAGTAAAACTATCAATAAAAGGTTACTGTTCTGATTTAAATTGACTTTTTATAAATGAAGTGAGAAGAGGGACAGCAAACAATTAAAAAAAGGCAAGATAATACCAATGTATTTAGAGAGAGCCAAGTTCTAAAGAATAAAAGCAAAGGACATGGTTCAATGTTGGAATGAATAGAATCATCTAAGGCATGAATTAAAGGTTGTATTTTGGTCTGTTAACAAATACGATCTGTTAACTAACAGAAAAACAGAAATTGATAGTTACTGAGTACCCTTGGTTGGGCCAATACAAAAAATAGTTTGGTTTAAGGTGGATATAATGAGAATTAGGGAGCAAAATCCTTTGTTACAAGGCTTCTTTTATTTTAAAACTGAATTTCAGCTAAAAATGTTTTAGGTAATATATATGAAAATGTAAGGTGAAAAGATCTGGGGCTAAATTTAAACAGATTGCTGCTCTTAAAACTATATTTTTTTGTAAAAATACTCAAAAGGATTTTTTCTACAATTAGAATAGACATGGTAATTATGTGACTTCTGCAGTCTGGTTTAGTTTACATGCACAGCTCAACAAAAGGTGAATGGAAAACATTCCAATGAATAGCTTGGAATTCATACCACAATCTCAGTGGACATATGGAGCATCTGAACATGGCTTTTTAAATTTGTTTTTGTTGGGAGGAAATTAATATATAATTTTCTTTATCATTGTCAGTCATGCTTTGTCTGGGATCAAAAAACAAAAATAGATGAAAGTGTGACCTGGAAAAATGGTGACTTGCTTTAACACAGTTAAAAGAGAGAAAGTCCATGAAAGATGCTTGGAATATGCCTGTCGGTGTGAAATGCAGCTATTTTTGTAAACATTTGGAATCTTTCCCAGTCTGGTTAATGAGGTAGCCATTTGCATGACTGAATGGTCTTTGAAAAACCTTCTGTTTAGTGTAAGATATTTTTTTGTTGCTGCCAGGTAATTCCTATCCCCAAGTAAATTTGGATGTAAGATATGGATAGGCGACTGAATGAGAGTTCCTGTAACTCTCTAAACTGACTTTCTTTTCTTTTCTCATTAGTCTGAATAAGAGGTGGATGCAAAAAAGGACCAACGACAGGCCTTTATTATTATGACTATTGTTACTATTATTATTATTTTACTGTAAACACCTTCCACTCAGCTTCTAAGAAACTGGGGGACTTTTATCATTCTCCTAACCAGGGAAGGTGATTGTCAAGCCTCAGAAGCAGCATCTTCCACCTGGCTTGCTTTAATATGTTTTCACTCATAGACTCTGTCCTGCCTGACTCTGGTCATTTCTCAGAACTGCTGTTAAATCATCCATTTGACCTCTGCTTTAACCTTGCCACCTGCTTTCTTTGCACTATGTAATGACTTTCCAAATGTCCTGCAGATTTGGACTGAGATTACACTTCAAGTCCATCTAGCCAAGTGTCTATGGTTTTTCCAATGCTGCGGTCTGCTTTCCATGATCCCCAACGAATTTGTAGCTTTTTTCCCGATCTGCTGCTACTTAAGTTTCCCAAACCCTCTGCATTCTGTCATTTAAATAGCTAATCTCCATGCTTCAAAAAATTTTTATCCAAGTAATTAAAAATGTGATAGTCATTACTTCAAATATGATTTCAAAGTTTTCTAAATTATTAAGTATCATATTATGTGCACAGAGGCATTATTCTAATTGTATTTGCAGAGTTAAGGTTATGAACTCAGCCAAGCATAATCTTTGAATTTTTTTTCTACCTTAACTTAATAACTATTTCATCTTTCTATACTATACTTTCTGTCCTCAGATTTCATGTTTATACACCCTTGATGTATTTGTTTTTTTTTTGAGGGGGGGTTGGGTCACACCTGGCGATGCACAGGGGTCACTCCTGGCTCTTCACTCAGGAATTACTCCTGGCGGTGCCCAGGGGATGCTGGGACTCGAACCTGGGTCGGTTGCATGCAAGGCAAATGCCCTACCCGCTGTGCTATAGCTCCAGCCTCTATACACCCAGGATGTAGATGCCCTCTTAAGGAGAAAGAGCAGTTCAAGGCTGGAAAGTTAGCACAGGGTGAGGCATTTGCTTTGCTTGTGGCTGACGAGGGTTCGATCTCTGGCACCACCTATAATCTCCTAATCCCTGGCAGGCATGACTTCATAATACAGAGCGAGGAGTAAATCCTAAACACTCTGGCTGTGGCCCCAAAACCTTAAGAAATTTAAATTAAAAAGATAGGGTAGTTTATATTAAAAGCAGAACGGCAATTGTACAAAGAGAAAGCAAATAATGTCAAACTGGGAAAAATAAAATGGTAAGACCATTTTGGAAACCAATTTTGAAGTCCCTTAAAATTTTATTTTGATATTTTGGGGTGGTCGGAATGATTCTCCTGCAGTGAAAGAGACCCGGATTTCCTCCCAGTGATTCCTGGAGCAGGGGCCAGGGTGCCCTGAGTGGGCAGGAGGAGGTCGTGCTGCTTTGCGGGTGCAGTGGGGGGGTGGGTCACTGGCCACCTCGTGGTGCTCAGGGGCTGCTAGGTTGCACTGGCCCTGCTCAGGGACCAGGTGGCAGTGGGAATTTAATGAGGATCAACTACATACAAGGCAAGTGCCTTACATTCTGTAGTATCTCTCCAGTTTCAAAGTTAAATTAAATTAGTTAAATTAAATTAAGTTAAAATTAACTTAAAGTTAAATTCAATTAAGTATCAAGTTGAATTATGACCTACAAAAATCTCACTTATAAGTTATCCTTCATTCATAATAGCCAAAAGAAGTAGAAAGGATTCACATGTGGACCAAGAAGTGCATGGATACACAACATGTCTCATTCACAAGTGAACTATTGCGAGAAATAGAGCATCAATAGCTGTTTCTTGCAGATGAAGCACGGAGGAACTATGATGTGAGAAAGAAGGTATGCACAAAGTCGCATGATGTTGATTCTACTTATAGGGAATGTCTATAACACACAGACATCAAAGTAGATTCATGATTACTGAGGGCTTGGAGTGGGTGGAAAAGAGAGAGAATGAGAGGGACACTATAGAATGGTAGAGAAATGTTCTAGAATAGATTTTAGATGCCAGTTGCACAATTATGTGAGTATAGAAACCTATTATATGTCACACATGGATATACAATTGTCTCTTAATTAATCTTTGTGGTTTTTTGGTCACATTCGGTGGTGCTCAGGGCATACTCCTGGCTCAGTGCTCAGAAACCACTCCTGGTGATGCCTGGGGGAATGAACCGGGGTCATCTGCATGCAAGGGGAAGTGCCTTAATCCCTGTATTGTCTCTTCAGCTTAATAAAGCTGCTGGAAAAGTAGGAGGAGAGGTTGAAGATACAGAGACATCATATAGAAAATTCTTGCTAAAAGGAGAATTAACTGAAAGCATAAGCTTGATGTGTTTAATTGAAATAAAGTATACTTAAAATTAACACATAAAGTAACTAGTAACTATCTAGACTTCTTTAAAGAACAATTTCTCACCCTTCAGAGGTATATTCTCATTGTATGAACTTAGCATTGTGGATGTTACATATTTATGTATGTATGTAGATATATGTATGCAATCTGGATATGTAATTCACTTTGTATGGAATTCAACAATATCTGACCTTATGTCTGTGTTTAATTTTAATCCACTAATATTAGGAAGGACATTTGGAATGGTTCTAGTTTTAGACAATGTTGAATATTGTTTCTATGAAGATATGCTTATATATACATATATATGATTTTGAGTTCTTATTCTAAAATTTTGGGGGACTATCTATATAGATGGAGAATCTGGGTTGGCATGCTCAAGTTGAGCACTCTACCCCATTGGACAATCACGTCAGTCCCTACGTGTCCTATCTGAAGATGGAAAATGTGTCTCTCTGACCACTGGTTCAAAACAATGGAGTGGGGGCTGGAGCGATAGCACAGTGGGTTGGACATTTGCCTTGCATGCAGACAACCTGGGTTCGGTTCCCAGCATCCCATATGGTCCCCTAGCACCGCCAGGAATAATTACTGAGTGCATGAGCCAGAGTAACCCCTGTTAATCACTGGGTATGACCCAAAAAGCAAAAAAAAAAAAAATTGGAGTGGATAAAATCATTTTCAAATTCACCAAGTCAATTTGATTAGATGTAGTTGGGAAACTTTTGATCACCTCACCTGACCCTGGACAGCTGTCTGTCATGATATGAAAACTTTGACATTAATTTAAAAAGTGACCCCTCTCTCCAAAGGTAACTTAGCTCCGTTTTTTGCTCCTGGATCTCCATTAGTTTTCTGAACATGAATTACTAATCTTATCATAGTGTGACACTTTTGAAACAATGTGTGGAGAAATATAAAAGAAAATCAGATTGCATAAATGGTACTAGTGACACCTTACCCCACCCAATTTTGAAAGCTGGAATATCAATAATTTATGATGGTATGCCTCCATATATCCTTGAGGAATTTATGAGAGAAAGGAAACTTTCTTGTTTTATTTCAGTACGGGAATTTTTGATCAATGAAGGTTAAAAGTTCAACAGGGTAAGGACTTCAATAAATCCCTAAGCACCACACTGACATTCTAAGATAGAGCTGGTAAAGGTCTCTCTTTCTTGATGTTGCTTTCAAAAGAATGTATTATCAAAATGTCACCTCTCTGGAATATGCATCTCTATTCTCTAGTAGTCATGGGCCTTCTAGGGCTATATGGAAATGCATAACTGGATTTTCATATTTCCAGTGGATGTTTTTACTTCAGAGGCTGTCATCCAGATGCATTACACACTTTTAGAGAGTGACTTTTAACAGACAACTGCTGTTCAAATTTCTTTCAGAGGGATTTGCTATAGCACATGAACAAATTTGCAAACACATACACACCATGAATATAAGTTGATTTTTCAACTAAAGCTGAGCTTGATAAAATGGGTAGTCAGAGGCTTTGAAAATATTAATACTTGCCATAGGTCAGATAAATATGACAGCAATTTTCTGTCTCTAATATGAAGGTAATAAAAAAATCCTAAAACATTAGTATTGCAATAAGACCTAGCACACTTTAGTTTGATTCAATTCTTTTAGCTGATTCTTGAACTTTAGTGAGGAAGTTCACTCTGTCCTGGAGATAAAAATTATTTTGCTCCCTCAAGTATACTTTCATAACAACTGCAAATATAATGCTCATATTACATGCCAAACACTATTTTGCTACATGAACACACATACATGTGTGTGTTATGTAGGCATATACATATGTACATACTCCCCAAAGCTCTTATTTCATGAGACAAGTAATATATTTACCCCACAATTCAGATAAAGGCACTGTCTTAGATTAAGTGGAATTTACTTAAGAAAAGAGATTCAATGATAGGTGCCCTGGTTTCAGAAATAATTCTTAAAACTACTATTTATTCAAGAATGATTCAGGTATTTATAGATCAATATGTTCATAACTCTGTCATTTGCCTTTCTCTGTGGATAGCAAAATGATAGCTAAAATTCTAAAATTAATAAGATCCACCCTTATAGAGACCAGTAAGATGGAAACTCTTCTAGTTATTTTTCTTTATGAAATGCTATGTAGAGTTTTATTCTCACAAATAAATGACCCTTAATCATTCTACTAATGAAGGTATTGTGGTGGTGGGGAGGCAAAGTGACATAATACTAATTCTTAAAATGGCATCACTATTCAAATTCCCAGAGAAGTTGCTCTTCTCTATAAATTATTGCCTAGATATTTAAAGAATGTTTCAAATTGTGCAATTTTACTTCAGATATTGTTTGACAATTTACTTTAAAAAGAGGTCTACCCTTCCATCTCTCATTTATTTTGTACTCAGACTTTTCTAGCTCTGAAATTGGAAAGACAGTTTCAGTAAAGGAAAAGAATGACATTTTTTCTGTCACTGTTATCCCTTCCACTGTATAAGAGCTGTGTTCATATCCTTTTTATTTTGAGATCTCTGTTACTAATCTTTTTCTCCACATCTGTCTATTTTCCTTCCTTTGTTTTCCCTTTTCCTTTCAAACTTTTCTCAATTCACTATGATTATGCTATACTTGCACTTCTCATCTGGGCCTGAATGTCCCCCCTGGCCGCCCCCAGAATATTCCAAGGAGACCTCAGGTGAAAATCAAGTAAACAAGGAGCCATATCATGAGACTGGGGTAACACGCATGATGGAGGGGCCGAAGGCAGGAAACGAGGTCTTCAAGGGGTCGCAGTAAGAAAAAGGCACACAGGCCCTATTTTGTATCATTCTCCACTTAACTGAAAGTTCTCACTTGCTTCATAGCTTCCTTCTTTGCAAATACTGTCAAGTCTTTCTAAGAGAATTCTTTTCTTATTTAACCTACCAGATTTCTAAGCAAACTTGATCTCATTAGACAAGTGCCCTATTATCTGTATTATTGTCCTGGCCCTGTTTTATACCCGATTCCTAATTTTCCTTAGAGGTACCTCTTTATCTGTTGCACAAATCATAGTGTCTTACTGTGATCTCTCATTCCTCAAAACACCTAGAGCTACGGAATGATCTCTAAGCTAAAGCCACTGAAACCCATAAATCCCACAACTTCCTTCTGTATGTGACCCAAGGTTTCTCAAAAATTGCCTGTTGTTTTTGAACTTCTCATTCCATATGCCTTTAGCATTAGACTTCACATTCATCCTATTTGACTTTAGGAAGGCTGGCCTTCTCAAGTTAAACTAAAGATCCTCATAGAGAAGTTGTTAGTGTTAATAATTTATTGTTTTGAACTTTTGCATAGTTATCATTGACCACCAATATTGTGTAGTGATGTCCAGTTCCATCGACTCCGAGCTTGAAGTTTATTGTCTTTTCTGGGATGTTGTCTTGTTCTCTGCTCAGACCTGGATAACAATAATGTTGTGGGAATTCATTCATCCTTCTAAAAGTCTGGCTTTTAGAAAAAGCTAAATATCTCCCAATACCATATACCTGCATTGAATACAACTTCTCATATGTATAAAAGATTTTCTCTATTAGTCAAAGCAATTATTCCTTCACTTTCTCACTCCATCTCTGGTAGAGTTGACCCTGCAAGGGATCTTATGTTCCCATAAAGATAGCTGTTGAAATGCTCTGTTCAAAAGAAAGTTCTCTATCAAAGATATATTCTGTTCCTGTACCTAAAGTTATGAAAAGAACTAATTTTTTTAGAGGTATGTGTTGGGCCACCTTTGGCTCCGTGCTTATAAATCACTCCTGAAGAGCTTCAGAAGGCTATATGTAGTGCCAAAGACTTAACCCAGCTTGCCTGCTTGCAAGCTGTGTCTTTTAAAAAAATTAATTGAATTACAATGAGATTACAGAGTTACAGAGTTGTTACACAGTGAGTTACAGCGTTGTTCATGATTGAGTTTTAGTCATACAATGCTCCAGTATCCATCACTTCACCAGTGCACACTTACTGCCAGCAATGTCTCCAGTTTTCTTTCAACTACCCCACCACACCCCCACAATCTATCTCTATGGGAGACAATTTTATTCTCTTTCTCTCTCTTTTATTTTCCTTTTAGGCACTATAGCTTGCAATACAATTACTGAAATGATATCATACATATCACTTCTTGTCCAGAGTCATTATTTGAAAGCATCATTGTCATAATGGTCCTTCTCTGACATAACTACTCTCTCTTTGTGACAACTTTCTTACCATGGATCACTCTTTTTTTCTACTGTCTTTGGGTATTATTCATTCACATACTACGTTATTATTATTCCACATATGAGTACAGTAATTCTATGTTTGTCCTTCTCCCTGTGACTCATTTTCTCATCAAGACACTCTCAAAGTTCACCCATGTATAAGAAAATTTTATGACTTCATTTTTTGTGTGTCCCACTGTGTAGATGGACCACAGTTTTAAAACACACTTATCTGTTATTGAGCATTTGTATTGTTTCCAGATCTTGGCTGAATGTGAATAGTGCTGCAATGAAGAAAGGACTAGAGATGGCATTTCTACATTGTGCTTGGGGGCCACTAGGATATATTATCAGGAGCAATACTGGAGCAGCTTATTATTGCTCTGTTGCCTTAGGACTACAAATTTCCAACCGACATTTCAAATTCCTAACCTCATTTAGGAATCAAGGATCGACAGCTACCTTGATATTACTAGCAAAGTTTCCGATTTTTTTTTTAATCTAAAATGATGCTGAGAACTGTTTACAATAGACAGAATCTGGAAAAAACCAGAGTGCCCAAAACAGATGACTGGTTAAAGAAACTCTGGTACATCTACACAATGGAATGCTTATGTAGCCGTAAGAAAACATGAAGTCATGAAATTTGCATATAAATGGACCAACATGGAAAGTATCATGTTGAGTGAAATGAGTCAGAAAGAAAGAGACAGACATAGAAAGATTGCACTCATATGTGGAATATAATGTAACTGAGAAGTACAAGTTGGCAACAATGCAACTTCTGGCAGATATCTCTCTGGACTTAGTTACTAAAATACTAAAATATAGAAACTCAAAACCGAGAGGCCGCTAAGTGTGGTCACTCGACCTCATACCTCTTCATCCTCAGCAATGGAAAACAAATTATCTAATGCTTCCTTTTCAGCAGGTCTGACTTTAGGGGAGAGACTCTCCAAACAATAATAGTGAGTTTTGTTGAAATATTGTATGCAATCAAAGTGAAAGTAAAGTGAAATTTATTAGTTACACAGGCAGGGGGGCTGAGGGTGGGGGGCTAGGGACGTGGGGGGGTGAGGGGTGTGGGGGTGCGGGGTGGAGCTATACTGGGATTCTTGGTGGTGGAATATGTGCACTGGTGAAGGGATGGGTATTCGAGCATTGTATAACTGAGATTCAAACCTGAAAACTTTGTAACTTTCCACATGGTGACTCAATAAAAAAAAATTAAAAAAAAATAAAATGATGCTGAGAATTAGAAGAAGCAGGCACTAGGATCTATGGGAAAGTAAACACACTGTCTAAAGATTTGGAACAGACAAATAAAAGGAAAGGATTTTAATTTAGAGAGTCACTATCATCCATATCGTGAAGGAGAATTTGGGAGAATTTGAAATAAAAACAATGAACTCCATAACGCAGATGACATAGAGCTGACTGAAATGAGGACTGAGGATAAGCTGGTGGCTGAGGATAGATTATTGAGCCTAATACGGCAAAACAGAGTCCTACAGGATATATTAAAAATGAACTACCAGAGAGAAAGAACTGTTAAAAATTACCATGCTACCTGCAGAGCAATGGAACAGAGTTGAATATTCTGTCACAGACCCCCAAATATATGGTGAATTAGTCTTTGTCAAAGGAGCAAGAAATGCAAAGTGGAACAAGGAAAGCCTCTTCAACAAGTGGTGCTGGGAAAACTGAATAGCTACCTGCAAAAAAATGAACTCTGACCTCTGTCTAATGCCAGGCACAACAGTCAGATCCAAGTGTATTAAAGACCTTAATATCAGACATGAATCCATAAGGTACACAGAGTAAAATGTAGGAAGAACTCTCCATGACATTGAAGCTAAAAGCATCTTTAAGGATGAAACATGCAAGTTGAAGCAAACATAAACAAATGGGACTACATAAAACTAAGAAGCTTCTGCACTTCAAAAGAAACAGTGACCGAAATAGAGAAAGAGCCCACAGAATGGGAAAGAATATTTACCCAATACCCATCTGATAAGGGATTAATATCTAGGATATACAAGACACTAGTAGAATTATACAAGAAAAAAAAGACTCCAAGCCCATCAAAAAATGGGGAGAAGAAATGAACAGAATTTTCCTCAAAAAGAAAAACAAGTGGCCAAAAGGCACATGATAAAATGCTCCACATCGCTAGTCATCAGGGAGATGCAAATCAAAACAATAATGAGATATCATCTCACACCACAGAGACTAGCACACATTAAAAAGAACAAAAGCAACCAGTGCTGGTGTGGATGTGGGGAAAATGGAATGCTCTTTCACTGTTGGTGGGAATGTCGACTGGTCCAGCCATTCTAGAAAACAACATGGACAGTCTTTCAAAAACTAGAAATTGAGCTTCCATATGAACCCGCAATACCACTTCTGGGAATATATCCCGAGGATGCAAAAAGCAAAGTAGAAATGACATCTGCACCTATATATTCATCGCAGCACTGTTCATAATAGCCAAAATCTGGAAACATACCAAGTGCCCTAGAACAGATGACTGGTTAAAGAAACTTTGGTACATCTACACAGTGGAATACTATGTAGCTGTTAGGAGAGATGAAGTCATGAAATTTGCTTATAAATGGATAGACATGGAGAGTATCATGCTAAGTGAAATGGGTCAAAATGAGAGGAACAGACATAGAAGGACTGAACTCATTTGTGGAGTACAGAATAATACCACATGAGGCTGACACCCAAGGACAATAGATAAAAGGGCCAGGATAAAAGCCCCATAACTGGAAGACTGATTCATGAGTGAAGGGGAGAAGCAGATGGAATAGAGAAAGGATCACTAAGAATATGATGGCTGGAGGAATCAGTCGGGATGGGAGATGTGTGCTGAAAGTAGATAATGGACCAAATATGCTGACCTCTCAGTGTCTGTGTTGTAAGCCATAATGCCAAAAATAGAGAGAGAATATGGGGAATATTGTCTGCCATAAAGGCAGGGTGAGGTTCGGGAAAGGTGGGGTATACTGGGGATATTGGTGGTGGGGAATGTGCACTGGTGGAGGGATGGGTGTTTGATCACTGTGTGATTGTAACCCAAATATGAAAGCTTGTAACTATCTCACAGTGATTCAATAAAAGTTTTAAAAATTACTATGCCAGGATTTTGAATTAGACAAATATGCACAAACAATAATCAAATTAATACAAAGAGGAAGTCGAAGGTTGACAGCAGCAATTTTATTAGGACACTGTGGAAAATGCACTCCACTTGGATTTATAAAACAAAAGCTTGAAACTGAGCAAAATGTAGGTGACAGTAAAAGATCTAGGATCTTGACATTAGAGTGAGTTAAAATCTTTACTATTTTTTTTCTTCAATAAAAATATGTTTAAATTGGTTCATAACGTAAACATTATGAACCAATTTAAACATTGTTTTTTTTTTAATTTTTATTGAGTCACCATGTGGAAAGTTACAAAGTTTTCAGGTTTAAATCTCAGTTATACAATGCTCGAATACCCATCCCTTCACCAGTGCTCATATTCCAACACCAAGAATCCCAGTATAGCTCCACCCCGCCCCCTCACACCCCAAATCCCCCAAGCCCCTAGCCCCCCCACCCTAAGCCCCCCCCCGCCTGTGTAACTAATAAATTTCACTTTACTTTCACTTTGATTGCATACAATATTTCAACAAAACTCACTATTATTGTTTGGAGAGTCTCTCCCCTAAAGTCAGACCTGCTGAAAAGGAAGCATTAGATAATTTGTTTTCCATTGCTGAGGATGAAGAGGTATGAGGTCGAGTGACCACACTTAGCGGCCTCTCAGTTTTGGGTTTCTGTAATTTAGTATTTTAGTAACTAACTCCAGAGAGACATCTGCCAGAAGTTGCATCGTTGCCAACTTGTACTTCTCAGTTACATTATATTCCACATATGAGTGCAATCTTTCTATGTCTGTCTCTTTCTTTCTGACTCATTTCACTCAACATGATACTTTCCATGTTGATCCACTTATATGCAAATTTCATGACTTCATGTTTCCTGACAGCTACATAGTATTCCATTGTGTAAATATACCAGAGTTTCTTTAGCCAATCATCTGTTTTCGGGCACTCTGGTTTTTTTCCATATTGTGGCTATTGTGAACAGAGCGGCAATGAACATGGAAATGCAGATGTCATCTCTACTATACCTTTTTGCCTCTCCAGGATATATTCCCAGGAGTGGTATTGCTGGGTCAAATGGGAGCTCAATTTCTAACATTTTGAGAATCGTCCATATTGTTTTCCAAAAGGGCTGAACCAGTCGGCATTCCCACCAGCAGTGAAGGAGAGTCCCTTTCTCCCCACATCCACGCCAACACCGGTTGCTTTTGTTTTTGGGGATGTGGGCCAGCCTCTGTGGTGTGAGATGATATCTCATTGTTGTTTTGATCTGCATCTCCCTGATGATTAGTGATGTTGAACATTTTCTCATGTGCCTCTTAGCCATTCAGATTTCTTCTTTGGAAAAGTTTCTGTTCATTTCATCAGCCCATTTTTTGATTGGGTTGGCAGTTTTCTTCTTGTGGAGTTCAACCAGTGCATTGTATATCCTTGTTATCAACCCTTTATCGGATGGGTACTGCATAAATATCCTTTCCCATTCTGTAGACTGTCTTTGTATTTTGGTCACTGTTTCTTTTGAGTTGCAGAAGCTTCTTAGTTTAAGATAGTCCCATTTATTTATCTTTGTTTTCACTAGCTTAGCCAGTGGCGTGTCAGCTTTGAAAATACCTTTGGCTTCAATGTCGTTGAGGGTTTTGCCGACATCTTATCTTCAATGTACATTAGGGATTCTGGTCTGATGTTGAGGTCTTTAATCCATTTTGATCTGATTTTTGTACATGGTGATAGATGGAGGTCTAAGCCCATTTTTTTGCATGTAGCCGTCCAGTTTTGCCAGCACAATTTGTTAAACATGCTTTCCTTGCTCCACTTCACATTTCTTGCTCCCTTATCAAAGATTAGATGATCATATATTTGGGGGTGTATGTCAGAGTATTCAACCCTGTTCCATTGGTCTGCCGCTCTGCCTTTGTTCCAGTACCATGCTGTTTTAATGACTACCGCTTTGTAGTAGAGTTGGAAGTTGGGGAGGTTGATTCCTCCCATTTTCTTTTTCCCAAGGATTGCTTTAGCTATTCGTGGGTTTTTTTTTTTCCATATGAATTTCAGGAGCGCTTGCTCCATTTCTTTGAAAAATGTCAAGGGTATCCCTATAGGGATCGCATTGAATTTGTACAGTGCTTTGGGGAGAATTGCCATTTTGACAATATTAATTCTTCCAATCCATGAGCAGGGGATGTCTTTCCATTTCCTCGTGTCCTCTTTTATTTCCTGAAGTAGTGTTTTATAGTTTTCATTATACAAGTCCTTTACCTCCTTTGTTAAGCTGATTTCGAGGTATTTGATTTTTTGAGGCGAAATTGTGAACGGGATTGCTTTTCTCAGGTCACTTTCTTCTCTCTCATTATTTGCATATAGGAAAGCCATGGACTTTTGGGTATTGATTCTATAGCCTGCAACTTTACTGTACGAGTCTATTGTTTCTAGGAGTTTCTTGGTAGAGGTTTTAGGGTTCTCTAAGTATAGTATCATATCATCTGCGAATAGTGAGAGCTTGATTTCTTCCTTTCCTACCTGAATGCCCTTAATATCTTTTTCTTGCCTAATTGCTATTGCAAGTACTTCCAGTACTATATTGAACAGAAATGGAGAGAGTGGGCATCCTTGTCTCGTCCCTGTTCTCAGAGGGAAGGCTCTTATTTTTTCCCCATTGAGGACAATGCTTGCCATAGGCTTGTGATAAATGGCTTTGACTATATTGAGGAAGGTCCCTTCTATACCCATTTTGGCTAGTGTTTTCATCACAAACGGGTGTTGGATCTTGTGAACTGCTTTCTCTGCATCTATTTATATGATTATATGATTTTTATCTTTTCTTTTGTTAATAAGATGGATTATGTTGATTGATTTCCCGATGGTAAACCATCTTTGTATCCCCAGAATGAATCCCACGTGGTAGTGTTGTATGATCTTTTTGATGAGTTGTTGAATTCTATTTGCTAATATTTTGTTGAGAATCTTCGCATCTGTGTTCATCAGGGCCTGTAGTTTTCTTTTTTTGTGGTGTCTTTGTTTGCTTTTGGTATTAGGGAGATATGAGCCTCATAGAAACTGTTCAGGAGGGTTTCTGTTTCTTCAATTTCCTGGAAAAGCTTGAGAAGGACTGGCAAAAGGTCCTCTTTAAATGTTTGGAAGAACTCGCTAGTGAATCCGTCTGACCTGGGCTTTTGTTTTGGGGAAGACTTTTGATTACCATTTCAAGTTCCTTGATGTTAATTGGACAATTCAGGTACTCCAGGTCTTCTTTTCCTATCTGAATGCAAGAAATGATCTTAATAGCCAGAACAAACACAGACTCAAAGTCAAATAATGGACGTGTTTTATTTAGGAAATTATAGCAGTCGAGGAATTTTTCCATTTCTCCTACATTCTCTTATTTTGTGGCATACAGATTTTCAAAGCAGTCTCTGACGATCTTTTGAATTTCATTGGTTTCTGTTGTGATGTCCCACTTTTCGTTTCTGATTCGGCTTATAATGGTTCTCTCTCTCTTTCTTTGTAAGTCTTCTTAGTGGTTTATCAATCTTGTTTATTTTCTTGAAGAAACAACTCTTGGTTTCATTGATCTTTTGGAATGTCTTTTTGGTTTCCATGTCGTTAGTTTCTGCTCTAAGTTTTCTTATCTCTTTTCTTCTGCCTGGTTTGGGCTTTTTTTGTCGTTCCTTTTCTAAGGTCTTGAGCTGTGAAGTCAAGTTATTTATGTGGGCCCGTTCTTCCTTCCTGAGATAGGCTTGCAGAGCAATTATTTTCCCCTTAATATGGATTTAGCTGTGTCCCACAGATTCTGGTAGCTCGTGTCTTCATTCAAGTTTGTTTCCAGGTGCCTTTTGATTTCTTCCTTGATTTCCTTCCTGACCCTCTCATTGTTCAATATCGAGCTATTTAATTTCCAGGTGTTTGATTTGGTTTTCTGCATCTGCCCGTGATTAACTTTTATCTTCAGTGCATCATGGTCTGAAAAGATAGCTGATACAATGTCTATCTTGTTGATTCTGTTGAGGTATGCTGTGTGGCCCAGAACATGGTCTATTCTGGAAAATGTTCCATGTGCACTGGAAAAGAATGTATTCCCTTTTTTGGGGATATAAAGCCCTGTCTATATCTATTAGCCCTCTCTCTTCTCTTTCTTCCTTCAAAGTCAGTATTTCCTTGGTATGTTTTAATCTTCTTGATCTGTCCAGAGGTGATAGGGCGGTGTTGAAGTCTCCAGTTTCTATTGTGTTCCTCACAATATCCTTCTCAAGGTCTCTTAGCAGATGTTGTAGTTATTTAGCTGGTCCCTCATTGGGTGTGTAGACGTTTAGGAGTGTGATTTCTTCCTGCTACATATCCCGTGATTAATAAAAAGTGGCCTTCACTATCACTTCTAATCTTTTTCAGCCTGAAGTCTATGTTGTCCGATACTTGTAAGGCCAACTTCTTGAGGGAGTTGTTTGCTTGCAGGATTGTTTTCCATCCTTTGACTTTGAGTCTGTGTTTGTTCTGGCTATTCAGATGTGTTTCTTGCAGGCAGCAGAATGTTGGGTTCAGTCTCTGAATCCATTTTGCCAGTCTGTGTCTCTTAATTGGTGAATTTAGACCATTGACACTAAGGGAGATTATTGTTATGGGATTTTTTGCCATCTTTGTGTAAGGTTTGTTGTTCTTGTAGGGGTTGTTCTTGTCTTACAATAACCCCTTTAGCGCTTCTTTTAGGTTTGGTTTTGAGTCTATGAAGTTCCTGAGCTGTTGTTTATCCCCAACGTAGTGTATGATTCCTTCGAGTTTGAATGAGAGTTTGGCCGGGAAAGTATTCTTGGTGAAGCGTTGATTTCATTGAGTTTTTTCACTATATCCCACCATTGCCTTTGGGCTTGGAGGGTTTCCTCTGATAGATCTGCTGTGAATCTAAGGGGTGCTACTTTGTATGTGATTTCCTTCTTCGACCTTGCTGCTTAACAGTATTATGTATCTCTGGATGACGTCCATAATTGTAACTATGATATGTTGGGGTTTTTCTGTCAGGATCTCTTTTAGCTGGCACCATTCAGGCGCCTTTAATCTGGATGCCTGCATTGTCCAGCTCTGGGAAGTTTTCCACAATGATTTGTTTGACTGTGGCTTTTTCATTGGGATTGATTCCCTGACCTTCTGGTACTCCAATGATCCTAATGTTGTTCCTCTTGAAATCATCGCCTAGGACTCTGAGTCGCCCTAGAGCTCTTTTGAGGTCTCTTGCCATGGTTTATTTTTGCCTGTAGACTTCTTGCAGCTCATCTTCAAGCATACTGATTCTGTCTTCTGCTGTAGTCATTCTGTTGTTTAAGGCAGCCAGAGAGTTTTTAATTTCATCTACTAAATCCTTCATTTCTTTTTGAAGGTTTTTTATTTCTGCTCTCATTTCTTCCCGTATTTTGTCGGCTGTCTGTTGTATTCTTTCTGCCAGGTCCTCCTTTAAGTTGTCAATCTTTGCATTGAGTTCATTGAACATCTTGAGGGTTTCAACTCTGAATTCTTTATCAGAGAGCTCAAGTTTGTAGGAAATGCCAATTGAGGTTTCTGGACTGGTTTCATCGTCCTCTGCTTGCTGTGGGATTTTCACTGTTTCTTCCTGTTATTGTGGTGGTATGGAAGAGGGACCTTGAAGATCAGTATCCCTGTTCCCTCTTGTTGTGAAAAAGGATTGCCGATAGGCTCAGTCAATGGTGGTTGCCTTTTTACTTCCCCCTTGTAGAACCGGGCCTCCCACTGAGATTTTCCTTCAATCCTTATGTGAAATCTTGTATTTTATTGTCCTACTGTTTACTAATAGCTAGGATGTTAGTCTTGGACACGATATTGAGGAGAATTGAGAAGCCATAAAATTTTAAACAACTATATTTGTTAGATTATATTAAGCATTTTCGAAATAGTTTAAAGGAATCATAAAATATTATAATTATGTGCAGAGAAATGTTTGTAGGACATTATGTTGCCAAATCAGTACTTCAAAACTTTTAATGTATACACAAATACTAGTAAATTTTTGTTCAAATTTCAGCTATTTTGTAGATTGTGGTGAGGTCCTCAATTTTATTTCCTTAGCAAGATCCATTGTGATACTTACACAAGTTATCTTTGTTATATACCTTAAATATGTAAATCTTAAAAAATTTCCCAATATCATCATCATCATCGTCATCATCATCATCATCCAGTTAATCGTTGAATTTCTCGAGTAGTCTCAGTAATGACTCCATTTGTTCTAGCCCTGAGATTTTAGAAGCCTCTCTCTACTCATCCTTCCCAATGATGCCGCATTGGATGCTCTTTCAGGGTCAGCGGAATGAGACCCAGCTTGTTACTTTTTTTGGCATATTGATACACCATGGGGATATTGTGAGGCTCTCCCATGTGGTCAGGAAACTCCCGGTAGTTTGCCAGGTTCTCCCAGAGGAGAAGTAGACTATAAGATATCTGTAGCCTTCCATAAGCTTGCTTTTAAGTCTCTGGATGCTGGCCACTGACAGGATTACATGGCACTGGGGTCAGTCCCTGGGTGTGATCGCCTAGCTACTGGGAGATGGGAAATCTGGGCGGAGGAAGCCCAGTCCCGATCTGAACAGGCTTGGAGGTCTCAGCCCCGGGTCCCACACACCTGGGTTCCTCTACTAGTTCCTTCATGCATGAGGCTCATCTGAAGAGGCAGAGAGTCTCTGGCCCGTGTGCCTGGCTGTCTTCCCCAGGGCCCCTCGGAGAGGAAGAGCTCCAGCTTCCCTCCACCCCAAGCAGAGCTCCTAGCGGGCGAAGATTTCCGGAGCCTAGCCACAGCCATGCTCAAGGCCAGTCTTCCCAATATATGATATTTCATATCATATATGAAGCCGGCCTCCACTAAATAACCACCACCATGCTCCAGGACACTTTCCACATGATCAGACCGAGTCTCATGCATAAGCGAAATTCCATGGAACTTAGGTAATACGAAACTTTGTGACCTTGGACTCTGGACTCAAGGGGACCGAGGAGCAGAGATCCTCTGCCTGCTTCCCCCAGTCTCTGGTGACCCGGGGATCACACCATAAGCCCTCTCCTGCCGGTGCCTGATAATCTCCTCATTGGCCACCCTCCAAAACTCACGACTGCTTCTCCCAGAAGGGAGCATAAAATGAGGCCCCCATAACCATGCCACCAGACTCTGTGCCAGGCTGTTTTCACTTTGGGTGCCTCAGAAGGGACTGGGTGAGAGCCCTTCCCACCCCAAGGGATCCAGCACAGGCAGCCGACCTCCACTTCCCAACCACCATCATGCTCCAGGCCATTTTCCACATGCTCGGGCCAAGCCTCACACATGAGTGAACACATTCCTGGACCCAACATCATAGAGGGAAATAAATATATGTGTCTCTCTGAGAGCCCGGCAAGCTACCGAGAGTATCCCACCCATACGGCAGAGCCTGGCAAGCTCCCTGTGGCATATTCAATATGCTAAAAACAGTAACAATAATAGGTCTCATTCACCTGAACATGAAAGCAGCCTCCAATTGTTGGGAAAGATGAGTAAGTAGAGGCTACTAAAATCTCATGGTGGAACGAATGGTGCCAACTCAAGTAATCCTATGAACAATGGGATGACAGTGGTACAGTGATACAGTGATAATATTTCTGCCTTTGAATATAAGTAAACTTTCCAGAAATGGAAATACTCACTGCTCAAAGTAAATGAATAGCCAATAGAGATACGTTTAACAATATATATATAAACTTATACTTCCAAATGTTCTTTTTTTAATACGATGTAATCTTTACTTATCCTTGACTAATGTTCTACTTTTGATGACAGAAAGCATGCCGACTCATAAAATTTTTGTATTGTGTTTCTAATTTCATATTTAGATGTTAATATTTATTCACTAATATTGTCTATTTAAAATGTGTTAAATTGTTTTCAGAAGCTGAGGACATGTGATTTTGGTTTATTATTTACATTTCATTCATAGGACATTCAGTTAAAAATCATGTTCTGCATGCTAACTTATTATTATTATTATTATTATTACATTTGTGGGGCTACACCTGGTGGTGCTCTGGGAACCTGACTGCTCCAGGATTGGATCCAGTGCCTGTCATATACACATGCTGGCTACCATAAGACCCACTTTGAAGGTGTGAGAGATACTTCTTTTCCCATTTTGTTGGATAGGGTATAGATGATTCTGTTTAATCTAAGATTTTCATCTTTTATCCTTGGGTAGGGGTGACAAACTGAGTTTCACTTTTAGATCTTCTGTTAGAGATTCTGTGTCAGTAGTTTTAAGTCACTGTCTGAAATGAAAAAGTCAACATCTGTTGAGTCAATTTATTATTTATGTATTCAATTTTATGGCACTTTTCCTCAGAAGATCTAAAAGTGTTCTAATGAGAACTCTGACACATCACAAACACCTTTCACAAGAAACACCAATAATATCCTCATATGAAAGGATACAGAGAAAGACTTAAATGAGAAATACAGGGAGAGGACCAAGTTGGCAAATGATCAAATGCAGAGTCAGCTGGGAGTCATGCCTCTAATTGTAAGACATACGGGTCAAGAATACTAGGGAGATATGAAGCTTTGCCAAGTTTTCCTCCTGCCCCAGATGCTTCAGGTCTTGGTGACTACCTTTTTAACACTATCAAATTCCAAATTCTAACATTCAATTGAGTACAGCAATCCAAACATTTATTGTGTCAATGAGATCTCAAAACGAACAAACCATCCTTACTATCTGCTCCTTAAGGTACTGCAATTTCTCAGAAGATGGATTTATGAAAGGAAGGAATTCAAAGGCACTTCTTTTGCATTTTTTGAAGTTTTATTTTATTTATATATTTTTAATTTTTTTATTGGTGAATCACTGTGAGGTACAGTTACAGACTTACAAATTTCTATGCTTGCATTTCAGTCATACAATGATCGAGTACCCATCCCTCCACCAGTGCCCATTTTCCACGATCAATGGTCCCAGTATCCCTCCCACCACTCCAATCTCGTCCCCTGACACTACCCTGCCTCTGTGGCAGGGCATTCCCTTTTGCTCTCTCTCTCTCCTTTTAGGTGCTGTGGTTTGCAATATAAGTATTTAGTGGCCATCATGTTCGGTCTATAGTCTGCTTTCAGCTGCATCTCCCATCCCGAGCGGGTCCTTCTAGCACTCTTTACTTACTGATCCCTTCTCTATCTGAACTGCCATTTCCCCCAGCACGTGAGGTGAGCTTCTAAGCTGTGGAGTAATCCTCCTGGTACTTATCTCTACTATTCTTGGGGGTTAGTCTCCCATTCTGTTACTTTATATTCCACAAACGAGTGCAGAATTTCTATGTCTGTTCCTCCCTTTCCGACTCATTTCACTTAACATGTTACTTTCCTTGTTGATCCACCTATATGCAAATTTAATGATTTCATCTTTTCTAACAGGTGCATAGTATTCCATAGTGTAGATATACCAAAGTTTCCTTAACAAGTCATCTGCTCTCCTTTTTTCCCAGATTCTGGCTATTGTAAACAGTGCTGCAATGAAAATACAAGTGCAGATGTTATTTCCACTATATTATTTTGCATCTCTGGAGTATATTCCCAGAAGTGATATTGCTGGGTCAAATGGGAGCTCAACTTGAATTTGACGATATTGAAGATAAATGTATCTTCAAAGATGGCATTCAACTGGCCAAACAAGTAGAAAAAGATAAACAAATGGGACTACATTAACCTAAAAATCTTCTGCACCTCAAAAGATATAGTGACCAGAATACAAAGACAATCTGAAATGTTATTCACCCAATATCCATCAGATTAGGGGTTGATATCAAGGGTATATAAGTCACTGGTTGAACTCTACAAAAAGAAAACACCCAACCCCATCAGAAAATGGGGCTAAGAAATGAACAGAAACTTTCCCAAGGAAGAGATATAAATGGCCAAAAGGCACATGAAAAAGTGCTCTACATCACTAATCATCAGGGAGATGCAGATCAAAACAACCATAAGATACCACCTCACAACACAGAGACTGGCACACATTGAAAAGAACAAAAGCAACCGCTGTTGGAGAGGATGTGGGGAGAAAGGGACCCTTCTACACTACTGGTGGGAATGCCGACTGGTCCAACCCTTTTGGAAAACAATATGAACGCTTCTCAAAAAAATAAAAATTGAGCTCCCATTTGACCCAGCAATACCACTGCTGGGAATATATCCCAGAGAAGCAAAAAAGCATAGTTGAAATGACATCTGCACTTATATGTTCATCGCAGCACTGTTTACAAAAGCCAGAATCTGGAAAAAACTGGAGTGCCCTACAACAGATGACTGGTTACAGAAATGGTACATCTATACAATGGAATACTATGCAGCTGTTAGAAAAAAATGAAGTCATGAACTTTGCATATAAGTGGATCAACATGGAAAGTATCATACTAAGTGAAATGAGTCAGAAAGAGAGAGACAGACATAGAAAGATTGCACTCATCTGTGGAATATAAAATAACAGAGTAGGAGACTAACACCCAAGAATAGTAGAAATAAGTACCAGGAGGTTGGCTCCATGGCTTGGAAGCTGGCCTCACGTTTTGGGAAAAGGCAGCTCAGATAGAGAAGGGAACACCAAGTAAAATGTGGTTGGAGGCAACATGGGGGAAGGGAGATGCGTGCTGAAAGTAGATTAGAGACCTAACACAATGGCCACTCAACACCCCTATTGCAAACCACAACACCCAGTTGGAGAGAGATAACAAAAGAGAATACCCTACCACAGAGGCAGAGTGGGGTGGGGGGAGATAGGATTGGGGGATGGGAGGGATGCTGGATTTACTGGTGTTTAAGAACGGGCACTGGTGAAGGGATGGGTTCTCAAACATTGTATGAGGGAAACACGAGCATGAAAATTTATAAATCTGTAACTGTACCCTCATGGTGATTCACTAATTAAAAAAATAATTGATTAAAAAAAAGAATTGTCCATACTGTTTTGCAAAAGGGCTGAACCAGTCAGCAGTCCCACCAGCAGTGAAGGAGAGTCCCTTTCTCCACACATCCATGCCAACACTGGTTGCTTTGTTCTTTTGGATGTCAGCCAGTCTTTGTGGTGTGAGATGATATTTCATTGTTGTTTTGATCTGTATCTCTCTGATGATTAGTGATGAAGAGCATTTTTTTCATGTGCTTTTTGGCAATTTGGATTTCTTCTTTGAGAAAATTTCTGTTCATTTCATCATCACCCCATTTTCTGATGGGGTTTGATGCTTTATTTTTGTAGAGTTTTTTGTACAAAAAATTGTACAAAACTTTATTTTGTAGAGATTAACCAGATCCTTGTAAATCCTTGATATAAACCCCTTAGTAAAGTATCAGCATATAAAATAAATACCCAAAAGTCCATGGCTTTTCTACACACAAATAATGAGAGAGAAGAAAGTGACATGAAAAAAGCAATCCCGTTAACAGTCATGTCTCAGAAAATCAAGTACTTCAGAATCAGCTTAACTAAAGAGGTAAAAGACCTATATAAAGAAAACTACAAAATACTACTTCACAAAATAAAAGAAGAGAGGAAGAAATAGAAATAGATTTCCTGCTAATTGGGAGAATTAACATGGTCAAAATGGCAATTCTCCCCAAAGCATTATGCGATTAATGCAATCCCTTATAAGGATACCCATGAAATTCTTCAAAGAAATGGATCAACACTCCTGAAATTCATATGGAATAACAAACCTCCACGAATATCTTAATGCAATTCTGGGGAAAAAGAAGATGGGGGGCATCACCTTCCCCAACCTCAAACTCTACTCCAAAGCAGTAATAATTAAAACCGCATGGTACTGGAAAAAAAAGGCAGAGCAGCAGACCATGGAACAGGATGGAATATCCTGACACACACCCTCAAATATATGATCATCTAATCTTTGATAAGGGAGCAAGGTAAGTGAAGTGGAACAAGGAAAGCCTTTTTAACAAATGGTGCTGACAAAATTGGACAGCTACATGCAAAATAATCAGCTCAGACCTCTGCCTAACACCATGCACAAAAGTCAGATCAGAAGGGATTAAAGATCTCGACATCAGACCAGAGTCAATCATGGACATTGAAGACAAGGTTGGCAAAACCCTCCACAACATTGAAGTTAAAGGTGTCTTTAATCAGGACATTCCACTGGCCAAGCCAGTGTAAACAGAGATAAACAGATGAGACTAGCTTAAACTGAGAAGATTTTGCACTGCAAAAGACACAGTGACCAGAATCCAAAGAAAATATACAGAATGGGAAAGGATATATTTTATTTTGATAAAGTTCTTCACAATGAATCATTGCATTCAATATTCCAACACCAAGTCCACCACCATTAATCCTTCCCACCACCATTATTTTGAATTTTTTCAACCATCACACAAACCTTTCCAAATACCAGGTTCTAAATAGTTTATTTTGTAATGCTTATTATGAATAATTCATTAAAATAATCAAAAATGTTTTTCTTAGAAGAAAGTGCGTGAAGATTGTTGTATCTCCTCCTGTTGTCATTAAGCCCTTGTATGAGATTACTAACATCTTACAGGTTGAGCCTTGTGTGCTAGAATTTTTTAATTGAGATAGTTTTCCTTTTACTTTACATCTCATCTAATGTGGTGTGCTACTCCTGGTACATAAGTGATATAGAGTATGGGATGTCGTGCTCCAGGAATTCTAAAATTTCAAATCGAGTGATGCAGCTGCAGTTAAAATTTTAACTGTGTGGTGACTTTGGGGTCCGGAGGAATCTCTGTAGCTTATTGATTCCTTCTAAGATTAATTTGTGAGTCTCAAGATCACGGCTGGTTAATTGTTTATATGACACCAGAGGCAGTTCATGGCATGGCAACTAGGATCCTGGAAGAACAGGGGGATGGGGGGAGGTAGCCCATCTCTGACTCCACGAATGCCAGGAGATTTGCATCACAAAATCCTCATACCTGAGTTTTTAACAGACTCGTTCCTGGATGAGGCTCATCACGAGTCTGTGGGGTCTGGCCCTGAGCATGGCAGCAGTTGGTTATGGAGGCTCATGGCTGCCAGGGCTCTGTCTGAGCTGGTGGTGGGCTCACTTGCCCCACGCTGGAGTGCCCAGATGAAACTTAGCTGTGGCTCTGGAAGCATCTCTCCAAAAAATCTTCTTTATTAATTTGGTTTGGGGGCCCAATAAGTGGTGCACAGGGCTTATTCTTGGTTTTAGTATTGGCTTCTTCTTGGTTTTGTGCTCAGGAATCACTACTTAAGGGGCTAGGGATTGAATCCAGTTGGTTGTATGCAAGACACATGTCCTGTTCACTGTGCTGTCACTCTGGCTTCTAAGAACTAAAATACACTTAAAAATTAATATAGTCAATAAAATTTACTTGTGTTCATTCTAGTATATTTACATAATACTTTTACTTATTTAATTGAAGAGTGAACAAGCTATCTCATGAATTGAGGTGAGAACTCTTACCAAAGATAATAAAAATGTTGACAGACCCTTGAAAGTGTTTGACAATCTGTGAACATAGAAACAATTGTTCAAGACAGTGCTTTAACAGCTTTGAGCACTATGCACAAAATATGTCTGATGCATACCTCAGATAGGGCATGAAGATGCTGTTTAGAAGGGAAAGAAAGGGTTATGGTGTGAACATAAGGAACCAAAAGAACTCAAGGAAGTATGAGACCATGAAGTGAAGGCTTAGTCTCAGACACCAGAGATTGAAAGTAAAGAACAGATTAAAACCTAAAATTAAGTAAAGAAAGATTACAGTGCACTGAAAGAAGGAGAAGTTACCTAGCCCCCTTTCTGCTTATTTTTCCAATATAAGATACAGCAAGGCCCGCCCTGGTTGATACCAACTTTACCAACTTCTCCATTAAAGCTAAATTGGACTTGATACAGTCAATATTGGACTGTCTGCATGTCAAATGTATAACTGTATGACTTCTATAACTGACTGTGTCATGGCTGAGATTGAGAAATTGGAGCAGAAGTATCCAGTAGCTCTCAAGATTGCCAAGCTTCCAAGATTTGATCTGTTGCAATGCACACACCCAGGAACCTGTGCAGATGGCTGCTTCCTGCAGAGTGACTCAGCACAAATAGTACATTGTGGCCACTGGTGACTAAGATCTTGAAAAGAAGAATTCCAAAGATCCTGGAGTTCCCATCACGTACATTTCCAATCACAGATACAACATGGAGCAGATGACAGATAATTATAGAGCCCCTCAGTTCTTGCTCTTAAAAGATAAAAGTTCTGCCTGCCTTCACTTTCTCTGTTTCTAGGTCACTAAACATGCACCAGCATGTCTATGAATTTTCATTCCATTCACACATTTGTTCCATTGTGAGTTGAGAATGATTACTTCTAACTTCATCACTTTTTGATGTTTTGAAAAAGAAAATTTTGGGGTCAGAGTGATAGTTTAGTGGGTAGCATGTTTGCCTTGCACATGGCCAACCTAGGTTTGATTCCTGGCACCACATATGGTACCCCAAGCCTGGTCAGGAATAATCCTTGAGTGCACAGCCAGGATTAAGCAATCAGTACCCCTCTGTATGACCACCCCCACCAAATAATAATAATAATAATAATAATAATAATATTAATAATAAAAGAAAATAAAGAAAAGGATATAAGTGGCATATATTTCAAGAGTTTCTATGAGAATTAGAGACTTTTGAAATGCAAAGAGAGTTTTACTGTTAAAATTGTATCAAAAGGTTTGCTCAAGGCATTGGAAATGGTGCCAGATAATGACATTTGGTACTAAAAATGCTGCTTTCAGTTTTATGCTTGTTAAATTTGAGTAAAGAAAATTTTCAGAGGAGAGTAGGAGATTCTACAGAGAAAGAGCAATATAGATTTATGGATTAACTTTTATTATGTTCCGTGTTGTATTTTTAAAATCTTAGGAAGAGAGAAGCTGACTTGATCTTGGGTAAAATGAGGTGAACTCTAATAAAATTAAGTTTATGAGAGGCAACATGGCACCAGTTGAAACTGATCTAAGTGAAATAAATTGGGAGACATTGGTTCAAATAGTGCAAATTTTCCCTAATTATGAGGTAAAAATGATATAAAATTGTTGAAAAAAATTTATTAGGATACAATATAAAAGTGATTGAAATCACTACCCACACAATAGCTATTAGCATTTTAAAATACTTAATATGTAATTTTGTATTGATTTTCTTTCACATTAAATTTAATGTATTTCTCATCTTTACATCAGCCATCAAATCATTTAAATTTTTCCACATTATGTCTCACTTTAGAGTTCCATAGAAGAAATAGTAGCATGGTCATCTTTGAAATTTAATAACTTTCTTTTAAATTTTGGAATCTTCATGAATTTGTTATATGATCTTAAGTAAATTAACTTCTTTAAAACTAATAGCTTCTTCTGCAAACATTGGAACAGAATAGGACTTAATTTATAAACAGAATGAGAAGGTAAACTGGAGAGATAGTGCAGGATAAAACAATTTCCTTGCACACACTCAATCCAGGTTCAATCTCTGGCATGACACACACATACACACACATATAAAAATGTATATATCGTGTTTATATTCTACAGGCATATCTAGAATACTCTAGGGATTCTGTCCCATATTCATTCATATTATGTCATAAATTTTTAACTGAGATGTAATTGACATATCTATATTCATGTCAGGCTTATACAAATATTTGATTTTTATAAATATAGTGAAATGATCACCATAGTAAGCTTACCTAATATTAATCACCAGAAAATCATATATTTCTTCATCATGAGAAAATTTTCAATCTATTCTGTTAGCAACTTTTAAATACACTATAAATACCATTGATTATTGTTAGCAATGCAGTTATAATCATACATTGCACCCCAGGACTTATTTCATAACTCAAAGCTTATCGCTTTTGATTTTGGGACCACAGTTAGCAGTGCTCAGAGCTCAGTTATGGCTTTTTGCTTAGAGATCACACCTGTTAGTGCTCAAGGGACCATAATTAATGTTGGAATCAAGCCCAGCTCTGCCAAGTGCAAGGCGAGTTGTTCTACTGTCTTACCTATTGTGCTATTTTCCTGAGCCAAGTTTATCTCTTTTGATACCTTTTATTCATTTTGCTTTATTCCTAAGAACTACTAATCTCTTGGAAATGATTAATATGTTACTTTTGTCCATAAGCTTGTGGGTTTTATTATTATTATTTAAAAAATATATGAGATCTTATAGTATATATATATATATACACACATACATACACAAATACCTTTTTACTTGGCAGATTGCTCTCAAGAACCATCAATTTTGCTATAGAGGGGAGAATTCTGGGGATTGAACAGAGAGCTCATAAATTTATGCACATCATGTGGCAAAATAGTATTCCACTGCATACATATATTCAGGCATAGCTGAATGGAATCTAGGTCAATTATGGGCCAGTTGAGCAATAGCTGTCCCTAATATTAGGCTATACCAGATAGCCAGAGTGCAGTAGGTTATACATCTACGCTTGTATAATTATAGTCCATAAAATATGAATAATAAGAAATTGCTAGTGATGCATTTCTCAGGACATATTCAATATGAAGTGGCATGAATATGTATCACTAACTCCATTCTTACAACACCTTGAGTTCTTGTCTTGGTTCTGGTAAATACTGCTATGGACATGGAAGTGCATATACCTTTTTAAGTTCATGACTTTGTTCTTTTAAATATATATACAGAAGTGAGCTAGTGGAATCCTGAATCAGACTGCAGTTTAGGTTCTTTGAAAAGCCTTCATACTCTTTTCTGTATGTTTGTGCAAATATCCATTCCTGCCAATAGTACACAAGGTTTTCCTTTTCTCTACATTCTCATCACCGTTTGCTATTTTTCTGTCTGCTTGACAATAGCCACTCTGCATGATGTGATGTGCATCTCTCTATCCTTACTTGAACATCTTTTCATTTGTTTGGTGATCATCTAAACATCTTCTCTGGAAATATTATTCATTTAAGTCCTCTGTCCACAGTATTTTAAGCAAGGTAGTTTTATTTAGAAAAACTTACTAAGAAAGATGTGAGGTGAGGGAGGTAGGTAATAGAGGTTCAAGAGAGAACACAGGCTTCTCTAGAGTGGAAAAGATGTAGAGATGTAGAGATAAGCGAGAGAGATTCGTGCTCAAAGAGAAATGTGGCTTTGAAGAGCAAACTCTCAATCATTTTAAAAACACATTTAATTTTGTCATTGTTCCTTTGTCTGGTCACAGCTGTAGCAGATACTGTATTTAATAACTTGTGATTGTAATAAGGGGAGCTGAGAAAAGTCTACAACAGACTTGGTTTCAATACCATTAAAATATGTTTCTTTTTCCAAGCATTTTAGGTATGAAGAACACTGGACATGTAACTGATACACATGTATGCACCCAATCATTGGCTTTTGGCTCAAGGAGTCTTTAACAGTAACTTGACTCTTCATTGCTAGAAATGAGGACTGATTTTGAGTATATCTGGTCACACTCCACTGTCTAATCTGGTCCAAATTCTGCTTTGCTAACAACTTTTGGACCTAGCACGCCACTACTTCCTCACTTTTCTGACCTTTCTTTGGACCACCTGACCCCCTTACAAACAATCCATCTTATAACTTACCCCAAACTAATAACTATAGAAATGTTGTATGTGAGCAGAGCAAAGGAGGGAAAAACAAATTGTTTATGATATCTCAAAATCTCTAAAAATTAGTTATCCAAAATGTTATCACTTTCAGGTGACACATTTTATAAGTGGATCAAGCAATAAAAATATGAGTAAGCACAACTATTACTGTTATCTTAAAAATAAATGTGTAAATGTGATTGTTTTGATTTTGGGAGGGCGGGAGAAAGTATGTGTGTTTGTGTGTTTATGTGTTTATGTGTGTATGTGTATGTGTAGTGTATATGTGTACGTGGTGAAGTCACAGAAAATTAAAATTGATTTATTTTAAGCAAATTTGTGACTGCCTATCAAAATGATAGATAGAAAATACTGAATATCATACAACCTCAGCTCACTTGAGGGAGGGAGGAAAAAATTCTGGCACTTTTGCCAATAATTTATGGAATTTACTGACCAAGCATCTTTCACATCTATAATTTTGATGAGATGCCATGAAATGTCACAAGGTGAACCAGAGCTTGCCTTTCAGTTGTCCCCATGCTCATAAAGAAGTGTTCTTGACAGTTTTCATCCTCCTAAACGGGCCACAGAGTTGTACTATTCTGAGATAATTATTACAAATTAGTGAAAAAATATGTTTTTTATTTAAGGATGCACTTACTACTTTCCTTCCCAGTCAACTGTCATGACTAAAACAAAAAGTTGTACTTCACATGCAGGTTTGTATTTTAATTTTTTCATTTACAGCTTTTTGCTTCTTTTTGAATTTTATTTTTACCTAAATTTTATTCAAGAATTAGGATGTACAAACTTATTCCTAACTGGGCTTTAGACATACAATGTTTCATTGGTTTCATCACTGAACTCACCACCAGTGACAACTTCCCTGCTCCCAGGTTCCTCTCCAAACTGCTCCTCCCACCCGCCATCTTGACAAGCACCTTTTAAAGATTGATTATTAAAGTTGGGGTCTCAGGGTTACAGTGTTGTTGATTCTATTCACCTCTAGGTGTCTTAATTGATAGTATCACTTGTATCACTTGTCATCCCATTGATCTTCGATTTGTTCAAGTGGGGGCCAGTAACGTCTCTATCTGTCCTTGTCACATGCTAGTGTAGCCCAATGATATCTGCTCGCTCCAGGAACAGGAAGAGCCTCAAACCGTTCATTCAGGGTTTTAATAAAGAAGTTCTGATCATCTCATACGTGGGCAGCTGCGTGGTCTTTTGACATCCCGTGGAATCCAGTCGGTAACAGTTCTTGTCCATCGGTCATCTCAAAATTACATTACATGTCCGGCCCATCTGATTTTTGATGCCTTGGCAACCGAGACAGCGTCTCTGATTTTTGATTGTTGATGGAGATTGGAACTCTGGATTCCTTCTCTCACTTGAGTGAGATGTGATACTCCTAGCACAGCTCTTTCGATTCTTCTTTGGGATACCCGAATAGCGTTCTCATCCTGTTTGCATAGGGCCCAGGTCTCTGAGGCGTATGTTAGTGCAGGAAGAACAGTGGAGTGGTAAAGATGTGCCCGGAGCTGGAGTTTCTTCATCCTCTTAACCACTTCTTGGATGCTCTTGAAGGAGTTCCACGCTTCTCTCTTCCTCCTGCACATTTCTGGCGCCAAGTCATTCCTTATGTTGAGTTCTCGACCCAGATACACATAGCTGCTGCATTTGGAGATGTTCATACCATTGTGAGCAAATGGAACATCAAGGACTACTTCATTTTTCATGAACGTTGTTTTGGTGAGATTCAGCTGCAGTCTGACCTTCTCACACTTACAGTTGAAGTTGGCAAGCATTTGTGCCCCTTGGCTAATGTTTGGTGTTATGAGAACGCTGTCATCAGTGAAGTGTAGGTGGTGTAGTTGCCGACCATCTATCTTCACTCCCATTCCTTCCCATTCCAGTCATCACATGACATTCTCAAGGGTTGCACTGAAGACTTTCGGTGAAATGGTATACCCTGCAGAACCTCTCTCTTTACGACAATTGATCACTTCCTTGTAGAATGGTGAGATCCTGGTGGTGAATCTGTAATACAGCTCGACGAGGATCTTATGTACTGAGTTTGAACACCCTGTTTGGCTAGGGCTTTGATGACCGGTTCAGTCTCAACAGAATCCAAGGCTTTCTTTAAGTTGATGAACATTAGACAGTGCGGCATCTTGAACTCTCGCAAAACTTCAATGAGTTTCGTCACTGTGTGGATATGGTCGATGGTGCTGAATCCTTAGTCTTGTAGTTGGCGAAGGATAGATGAGCAATGTGAGTACTTTTCCTATGTTCTGCCACATAGGCTAACACTGCTGCTTTTCTCTCTTTGAGGTTTTCCTTTATCTCTTCTCTTCACAGCTTTTCGAGCTCGAACGTTAGTTTGTGATTGCCTGAGGCTCATGCCAAACCACATTGGTGAATGAGCTCGAGAGTTTCCGAGGACAGGAGTGTTTGTGGCATTCCCACTCTCAGCATTCCTCACAGAGTCATGGAGGTGCTGAATCATTGGTTCGTATTCCTTGTTGATGTTGTCAATGACGGCATCTTTCCATGTTGCTGCAATAGTGCCTAAGAGCTCCCAGTTGGTGCTCATTCTGGGAGTTCTCTTCTTAAACTTAAACTTTGCAGTCCTTTCTCTCTGATATTAACTGGTAAATATATTTCAGAGATAAAAATATATTCTTTTTTAAAAAATAGCTTAAAATCCCCTAGTTAATCTGTTGCTACCCCCAACACTGATTCCTTGTCTTTAATTAAATCTATTGTTTTGCATGAAGTAGAAACAAAGTCAAACTTGGATAGCTTAAAAACACATTTGTTATATTTAAATTTTCTCTTAAAATAATATTTCAATTTGGAATTGATTCTTGAGTCCTGTCATATTGGAGCATAGCAAATAAGTTTCTTGATTCTATTTTTATTTCAGTATAACAGCTAGTGTCAACATTTTTTTTTTTTTTTTTTTTTTTTTTTTTTTTTTTTTAGTGTCAACATTTTAGTTAACCTTGCAAGTTGATTTTTTTTATGTCAGATGCCAAATATCTGTACTAGAATCTGGCTAAGATATAAAAAGAGAGACAGATGTAATTGGTTGCTTGCCAAATAACTCTGAGATAAATATTATTTCCTGTCAGAGATACTATTCACAGAAAGTAGTTAACATGTCCAGATTGCAGTTCATGCTTTAGATCATGATTAATTTTAAATTGAAATTCCAAACACATACAAAACTAAAAATAATATAGTAACCTTTATGTCCATAACTCAGTTTAGACAATAGTCAACATGTGGCCAATTATTTCCTTTCTGAAAAACAATCAGCTTTAAATTATGAAGCAAAAATTAAATATGTAACATTAACCATACCATATTGAACTGCCCAATGTAGTACAGCCACTCTTGCCAAATAGCATTACAACCACAGTCCTTTTGGTTTCCCTGTTACCAGTTTTATTTTAAAGCAAATATACAATTATAATATCTAAAGGTGAAAATTATTGAATTATCAACAATATGGTAATCACTAAAAAATGTAATTTCTTACTACTATAAAATTGAATGTGCTCATTAAAATCATTCTGTTGTTATTTGAATTGGGATTCAAATAAGGTTAATGCATCAAAATTGGTTTATGAAGTGTTTTAAATTTTATCTTAAAAGATTTTTTATTATTTTGAACTTCAGTTGTTGAAATAACAAGATTGTTTGATGGAATTTTCAATGTCTCATTGAATCTATTTTGTGTTACTTAATATGCTACCATACCTATATGTTTTAGGTAGTTGTTTTTTTTTTTTAGAAGATTAAATGAATAGATGTTCTATATTATTAAATGTTTTGTTTTGTTTTGGGACGCACCCAACAATGCTCAGGGATTACTCCTAACTCCTGACTCTGAACTCAGGAACTCCAGGGAGTGTTAGGGGGACCCTTTGGGATGCCAGGGACTGAAACCAAGTTGGTTGCATGGAAGCAAATACCTTACTCTCAGAACAATTGCTCCTGACCCAAATCGTGTATCATTATTATTTGTTCTGGTTGATAGACACATGCATTTTTCATTTTTAATAGTTTCTTTATGACAGCTTTCTAGAAGAGAAACTGTAACAGAGATTAAAGTTTTTGCAATTTTTCTAGATCATGCCAAATTGCCTTTTGTTAATTTTACTTTTTTTTTCCTTCTCGCAATGAATATGTGAATGCCCCTCTGTTCTTGATTTAACCAAGAAAATCTTCATTTATGAATTTTTTCCAACTGCAGTTCTATTACACTCAAGTTAATCCAAATAAAAAATAAAAATGTTTCTGTTTCACGGTTGTTTTGATTTGCATATCCCTGATGATAAGAGCAATTTTTGCACATACCTATTGGCCACATGTATATCTTCTTTGAGGAAGGTTTATTCAGCTCCTCCTCCAATTTTTCAGGTTTTTGTTGTTTTAAAAATTTACAAGTGCTTTCATATTCTTTGGTTATTAGCTCCTCCTCCAATTTTTCAGGTTTTTGTTGTTTTAAAAATTTACAAGTGCTTTCATATTCTTTGGTTATTAGTTCCTGTCTAGATGTGTGATGAGCAAGCATTTTCTCCCTGTCTGTAGAGGTCCTTTCACTTTAGCCATTGTTTTGTTTCCAGTGCAGAGCTTCTAAATTTGATGTGATATCATTCTTTAAAAGTTGGCTTCTTTTTGCTTGGCCACTGGTAGCTGAAGATGTCTCTTAAGTCAGAACCAGGAAGAGTTCCACCTATGTACTCTACACCACAATTCTTGGATTTAAGTTCAACATCAGGTCTAATATTAGATATTTAATTAATTTTGAGCTAAAAAAGTATTTGTATATTTTTGCCAAACTCAGCAATGCTCACGGATTCTTCCTTGTACAGCCATCAGGACTTATTCCTAGTGATGCTCTTGGGACGCTATCTGATGCTGGGGATAGAACTTGAGTTTGCTTCATAAAAGACAAGTGCTCTACTTGTTGTATTATGTCTAATCCAGCCCCAATTTTAGTTAAATTTTATATTTGGTGTGAGATAGGGAACCAATCTTTTTGCATGTAATTAATTTTTCCCGGCAGGAGTTTTGAAGAGTTCTTCCTTGTTTTGCTTTATATATCTATATCCTTTGTTGAAAATTAACTATGTTCCTGAGGGTCTCTCTTTGGGCTTTCAATTATATTCTATTGGTCTAAGAGTTGCCCTTTATTTTCATATTGTGCGGATTTTGATTTACTATAGCTTTTTTGTTATAATTTAAGGCTGGGGAATCTTATTATCTGGGAAATGTAAGTCAAAACAACAAAGAAATATCACCTCATACCAGAGAGACTGGCATACATCAAAAGAAGCAGAAATACTCAGTGCTGGCAGTGGTGTGGGGAGAAAGGAGCATTCAGTCACTATTGGTGGAAAGGTCATCTGGTTAGTTTCAATGGAAAACAATAAGAAAATGTTTTTAAAACCTAAGAACTAAACTTACATATGACTCAGGAATTACACTTCTTGGAAATGACTGTTTAAAAAGGACATATGTGTTCTTTTGTTCATTATAACAGTATTCACAATCATCAGTATATGGAAAGAACCTCAATGCCTAGGAAAAGATGAGTGGATAAAGTATTGTAGAATGTACAAACAATATATTATTACATAGCTGTGGAAAGGATAAAATCATATAATTCATTGCTACTTGGATGTAACTAGAGGTTTGATGCTGAATGAAGTCAGAAGGAGGGATAAACATCAGGATGATCTCTTCCATATAATGTGGAATATAAATAAACACAGTAAGGGAATTAAAAAAATGTACAGTGGTCTTGGGAGTGGCCTATAAAACTGAGTCTACCAAAATAATGGGATAATGGGAGGGACCTTGAATATTGGGGGGAACATGACATTGTGATGGTGATTGCTGGAACACTGTATGTCACAATTGCTAAGTAAAATTTTGAAATAGCTAAAATAATTTCTTCATAATTTACTAACATCAAAAAGGGGAAACATCATTTCAGTCAATGAAGAAAATGTATTTAACAAAATTTAATGCTCATGAATAGAAAAAAATCTAATAACCTATATTTTATACTTAATTTTGTTAGTTATAAAACTTATTTCACTTTTTCTAGCTGTGAAATTGTTTGTGCTTCTTATTTTATTTCCAGACATTTTTTGCAGTCTGTACTAAAATAAACATGATTCTACTGACTTTATATACTTCAAAATTGTACCTGGGCATGCTAAATTTTTCCGAAGGCTATTTATAGACTATCTCTGGCCAGCGTGCTCTATTTCTCTGGTGTGTAAATTTGAGATTTGAATCCTGCCTGCTGGGTCCCCATGTAGATAGTCTTCTCTGATCTAGTGACAGAATGTTGACCAAATTGCTTCTTGTTTTTTTTTCATTTTTTCTGTTATGTCTGCAGCACTTCTGATGAAAAAAAAAACTTAGAGAAAAGCTTAAACAACTTTATAAAATATCCAGATGTTTTTTAGTAAAAAAAGGCAAGACTAAGACAAGATTGAATTTCTCATCTTTGTTTAGTCACTAATATAATTCCTAAACACGATGTGCACTGCTTTTATTTATTGTCCTGAATTTTAATATTTTGCCTAAGGCTAGTTATTTTTCCTTCAAGTGAATCATTGATTTGCTTTCTTTTAAGCTGAATTTCAGACTCAAGACCACCTGCGGAGATATGCTTGTTGTGACTACAGAATCAGTCAGGGAGAGAAGGCTGTTTGGAAGTGTGCATGCAACAATAATTCTCTTCTTTTTTTTCTAATCAGAGAAATCCCCAAGACTCCTCTTACTAGAAAGCAAACAAAACCAATAGTTGACAAAAATATTTATGAAATGGGTTGTATCAATCGAACACATTGTCAGCCACTTATGCCTTTTAGATTTAAGTGCATTCATTTGCAGTAGAGATAAAAATATGCCCAGCTTTCCAAAATATATCAAGTTCTGCTATGCTCTCATGAGAATGTTTGCAGAAGAATATGCTTTTTAGCTTATAAAGAGATAAGTGGACAGCCTTAATTTTTCACTTACTCAATGTGAAGCCGAATCTGACAGTGAATCCCCAAAATTTAGTTCTATGAATTCTCTTGAAGCTACTCAAGAGGAATTTTTCTATAAGTAATACAGAGGTAAGATGTGATCTCTGAGACTAAGGACATACTTCTTGACCCCTTTCTCCAAATTATTTGATTTCTATTTTTCATTTCTATCTCTTTAGAAAATCGATTTCTACTGTTTAGATAGACTTATTCTGGACTTGTGTTGGGGTCATTAAGTATCACTTTATTTTTATGTCTCTAGCATGGCACCACTGTACTTTTAAATATACACAAATCGCATTTTAAAATAGATTTTGTGTCCATACTAGTCTCTGTCTACACATGCAGTGCAGATAGAGAGACGCTGTGGAGTGTGAAGTTGGGGCACAGGCTAACAGGTTACAATATGCATTTATAGCTCAGATAGTCATCTTTATTTTTTTTTCTTTTTTCTATACCCACCTGTGTTGTGGGCTTTCTCCTGGCTCTGCACCAGGAATCACTCCTGGTGGGCTCCGAGGACTGTTTGGTCTTTGGATTAAACCTGGGATAACCACAGGAAAGGCAAATGCCCTTCCCACTATGCTATTGCTTTAGGTACCAAGTCATGTTTAATTTCTTAGTACAAGCAAAAAAGTCAAAGAAGTATCAAGAATTAAAAACCACAAGATTGGGCCTCCAGGAAGAAGGTAAGTTGGGGAGAAAGCTTATAGTCTGGGAACATGCTCTTCATGCAATAGCCCCCAATCCATCCTTGACATTACATGTCTTTTCAAAGAATCTATGGGAGCAAACCTGCATTTAAACAGGGAGTATCCCTTAAGAACCACTGCGTGAGCCCTCCCTCAAACAAAAGGGACCGAAAGGAGGATTTGAATGCAGTTATGACAGCTCTTGCAAGAAAGCAAGCAGAACCTTCAGCTTTTAATTTTTAGGTAACTTTGTGGAGGGAATTTTATAAACAAACTTGGAAAATGGAAACAATGTAGTAGGCCAGACCTTGCCATGGTACTATAATAGCAAGCCAGTTTTCTGTCTGCTATAAGGTTTTTCCATGCAAAGTTAAATAAAAAATGAAGAATATACTGCAAATAAAATATGACTGGGCAGCAGATATAAAATTAAAATGTGCTGATTCTGGCCCAATAGAATTACTTGGATAACATGCGGTTTTAATAAGAGAATTAACTGGTTGAACAGTGTGAGTACCAATGTTATTTCTATAAAACAAAAACCTAGAATGGAAGTTACTTTAGATATCAGAGAAAAATATCCAGGTTGGACCCTATTTTCACAAAAATTGATTATAGAGACAAGTGATAATCCCTGAAGTCTGCACAGACAGACCACACAGTGAAGGAGATCAAAGGACCTTTAGCCTTCATTATTTGCCCTTGGATCTGGCCCTGAGACTTTTTGTTTCCTACTTGTCCATATCAAAGGATGCTAAAGCCATCTGTGAAATCCATGGGCATGTTCTACATCAGAGCCAGTACTGGTTGTCTGTTTGGGTATAAGCCTATAAATGAGTGGTGGACAGGAGAGGAGAGAATCATTTTATGTCTTCAATGCCTGACAAAATAGATGGGAGAGTTCTCACTGAAGCCCCAGAAATTCAATGAAGACAAAACCTCACAAATTCATCCAAACAGAAGTTGAACAGTGGGTCCTGACACACAAGAATGAAACCCCCCAGGATTGTGCTTTCAAAGCCCCAGGGGTTGGCTGGAGAGATAGCACTGCAGGTAGGATGCTTGCCTTGCACCCAACCAACCTGAGTTCAATGTCTGGCACACCATATGGTCTCCTGAGCTGCCAAGAGTGATCCATGCACACACAGAACCAAGTCAGGTGTGGCTTAAAAACAATCAAACCCCGGGAACTCAGACAACTCAAGCCCAGAGACCTTTCTCTGTTGTAGTGCTATGAAGATTTGTTTGCTTAATTTTAATTTTTTAAATTTTTACTTACTTTTTTTATTGGATCACCATGTCACCATGTCACCATGAAATGCAGTTGCAAAGTTTCATGATTGAGTTTCAGTCATATAACATCCTTCCAGCAGCATGCATTTCCCACCATCAACCCATTATCCCCCATATCCCTCCTGACACCCCACCCCACAGCTTGTCTCTATGGAGGGCATTTCTCTCTCTCTTTCTCTCTCTCTCTCTTGCTCTCTCACTCTCTCGCTCTCTCTTGCTCTCATCAGGACAAATGGTTGGAAGCCTGCCTCAAGGGGTTGGGAAAGAGGGTAGTTGGGACAGAGAAGGGACCATTATGACAGTAATGGTTGGAAGGAATCATTCCAGATAGGAGATGTATCCTGAAAATGGGGAAAAGACCAAACATGATGACCTCTCAGTATCTGTATTGAAAAGGATAGTTTTGTTTTCTTGTTATTTTGAGAAATTTAAATATAAGGAATTTCTTGTAATTTTGGGGAACCATGCCTGTCATTTCTCAGGGTTTACTCCTTGCTCTCAGGGATTACTCCTTAAAGTCTGGGGAACCATATATAGTGCCAGCAAATGAACCAGGGGCAGACCATTTTCCCATGTGCAAGACAAGTGTCCTGCCTGCTGGACTATATTTTTGGTCGAGGGAATTATCTACCTTTGACAAACCCAAGTACCTTTCTTACCTGGAGGGATCACAGAATGTTGTAGTAGACAGATAACAGTGGGAGTTTTAAAAGAGACAGTTATAAGATAAATGTTTTTCTGCTGTTTGTATTTAGTATTTACATTTTATCACAACAGTAAAATCTTTAATATAAAAATGAGCAAAGCCATTGTTTTTGGAGCATATTGAGGTGCATAATAATCCTGTTAGAATCACATTGTTATGGGCTGCAGGGACAGCACAGTGGGTAAGGTGTCTGTTTTGCATGCAGACTACCTGCGTATCATCCCTTCCCCAGGTACAGAACCCTGAGCATAGCCAAGTGTGAACTCTGAATAAGAAGTAAGTCCTGAACACGGTGTGGCCCTAAATCCAACAACAACAAATAACATACAGGAATCACATGCAAATTTTTGATCAAACACACACACACACACACACACACACACACCATACCAAAGGAAAGTGAGTCAGATGATGACAGAAAATTATCATAGTAGTTTTTAGTGCGTATTGTTACTAATGGAGTGTTCAGCATATAGATGATGGAAAATTGCTTGAATAAAATTAATTTGCTACACTTTTTATACTGTTTCCCTTGTGCTTGAGTCAAAGACCATAGACTAGAATTGTAGATTTTTCCACTGTAGTTCGAATCTTAAAGGTTTGTTTTAAAGACACCATGACTCAATTTCCCAGAATGGAAAATACTGGCCCTCGTAGGTACTGGTATGACAGGGGGAGGGTGGGAGGGCTAATATTAACTCTGTGTGCATTTGGGGAGCAGTTTCTGTTTGCGTGCTTAAAATCAGTAGATTACCAGGGAGAAACAAGCACATATTTTTCTGAAAATGTTGTAGTAGGTTTAAGGTTTGTGAATTTCTGACTTAAGTCTAGATTAACAAGTACAAAGAAATGATGTACAGACTTTTGCAAAATGGTGAGTCTTCTGTTTTGCTTGATTAGTGGTAATCACTGTCAGAATTCAATTCTATTAAAGATACTAACTTTACTTTTAGTGAGTACTTTTAGCCAGTTATTGTGATTTACAATATATGTCCTTCACACCAATTGAGCATCTTATGCACGACGCCATTATTGGGACACAGACATCACCTAATGACTTGAACAGAGAAATTTAAATATAAGGAATTCCAACCTATCATAAGAGATTATTTAGTAATGAGAAAAGAAAGCAAGAATTGAATGATAGCAGACGTGGGAAAAGTCTTCACTCTTTGGAATCAATACCCAAAACCAAGCAAGCAACACATGTGGATGGTTTTCTTCAGGGAGTGAGACTCGGATGTTGTTGGGAAGGTGTCTTTTGGGTTCTCTGGAAGACTAAATTGTCTGAGGTGTTGCAAGCACGATTCAGGAGAGATGTTTCCTGTATAAACACCAGGTGTAAAAACTCCTGGTAAAGCTAAGAGGAAGCGTGTTACCAGGGACCTGTAGGGACGGTAACAGTTTTCCTAAAGCTGAGCAAACCAGAACTGGAGCTTCTCTAAAAGGAAGATTCTGCTGCAGCAGTCTGCAGCTTCGGCCCAGGAGATATAACTGTTATGTGTAAACTGGGCACCAGGAAAACCTTGTGTGGTGTATTAGCCTGGGAGAGAAGCAATCCAGGACCAAAAAATAAAGCCACTAACACGGGTTGGCAATACATCCCAGAACAACATCTCAGCTCAATATATCTCAGTACATTTCAATACATCTACTGTGTACATGTATTGAGATTTCAATACATCTTAGCTCATGTTGTTAGGCAGAAAAACAGTTGTAGTAGTTGATAATGAAAAGTCATGTTGGAACTGAAAGACATTAGCTTAGTACTGGTATGATTCATCTGGCTTGCATTTTATAGATGAGAACACTTGAGTGTCAAATTAGTGTGACTGCTATTTCACAGCAATCAGAAAAGCCTAGAATAAAACATGTGAATACTGTCCCCATTATATGTTACGGCTCTCAAAAGTTCATCTGGTAAGAACACGTATGATAGATTGTTTAGCACAGACATTGGGGTGGAATAGCTGCTAGGTGTATCTCTCAGTTTCCTAGATCCTGATTTTGTGCATGGATTCAAAGACTCTTGTAAACAGTTGAATTCTTTAAAACACAATTACTCTGGCCCTACCAAATAGGTTTTTTTTTAATTTCCCTCTTTTCAATGCTCAGGGATGAATAAGACAGAAGAAAATGGGAACTTCTGAAATATTTAACTACACTGTATCACTGTAATCCTGTTGCTCATCGACTTGCTCAAGCGGGCACCAGTAACATCTCCATTCTCCATTGTGAGACTTGTTACTGTTTTTGGCATATTGAATATGCCACAAGTAGCTTGCCAGGTTCTGCCTTGTGGACAGGATACTCTCTGTAGCTTGCCAGGCTCTTCGAGAGGGACGGAGGAATTGAGCACGGGTTGGCCTCGTGCAAGGTGAATGCCTTACCTGCTGTACTATTGCTCCAGCCCATTAACTACATGGACATTTATTGAGTTACCTCTGAATTTTCTTATCCAAATTAGGCACACACACACACACATATATATATATATATATATATATATATATATATAAAGATCAGAAATTTATTAGACGACTGTGAAATATAAACATTGGAGAATAATCTTTCTATTAGAGGAAAAATTGCCTCTTACTTCAAACGCATCAAGAAACTCTTGGTGCTCCCAATGCCATCCAATGGGTTGGTCTTCTCAAGTCCCCAAGAAGGAAATGTCATTTATTTCATGGGATGTTAGACTCATTGACCCTCCTAACAGCTCTGCATCATCTAAGTTCCTGATCTTTGAGTCAAATCACCAAGGTGGGATCTACAGCACATTCCTAAAGACCCAATAACTAAGTCTTCAGGATGGATATCTCAGGTGTGTCCAATCCTCATTAGCCCAAATATCTCACTTGTCTGAGATCAGTCCAAACACTGTATCTTATCTGAATCAAGATATTGTCACTGTCACTGTCATTCTGTTGCTCATCGATTTGCTCGAGCAGGCACCAATAACGTCTTTTTTTTATACTTGTTACTGCTTTTGGCATATTGAATACACCACGGGTACCTTGCCAGGCTCTACTGTGCGGGTGAGATACTCTCGGTAGCATGCCGGGCTCTCCAAGAGAGGTGGAGAAATCAAACCTGGATCGGCCGCATGCAAGGCAAATGCCCTACCACTGTGCTATAGCTCCAGCCCCAAGATATTGTACAAACTTATAAAGAGACATCTTCGGGAAGCCAATTGGAAAGCCACACTTGGAAAAATTATAAAAACTTATAGTCTGTGCTACACAGAATTAACTTTAGATTATGTCTTCTTAAAACTGAAATTATTTAGGCTTAGACTTCAGCAACAAAGCTGTGTGCTTTTCACCTTCTACACATCCATGCCCTGTTGTATTTATTTATTTATTTATTTATTTATATTAATCTGTTCTTTTATAGAATCACCATGTGGAAAGTTACAAAGCTTTCAGGTTTAAGTCTCAGTTATACAATGCTCGACACCCATCCCTTCACCAGTGCACATATTCCACCACCAAGAATCACAGTATACCTCCCCCCCCAACCTCCCCAGCCCCCCACCCCACATGTGTAACTGGCACATTTCACTTTACTTTGATTACATTCAATATTTCAACAAAAAGCTTACTATTATTGATTTGGAGTTTCTCCCCCCTAAAGTCGACCTGCTGAATAGAAAGCATTTGATAATTTGTTTTCCATTGCTGAGAATGAAGAGATATGAGGTCGAGAGGCCACACTAGCAGCCACACGGTTTTGGATTTCTGTATTTTAGTAACTAAATCCAGAGAAATATCTGCCAGAAATTGCAACATAGTAAGCTTGTACCTCTCAGCTACTTTATACTCCACATATGAGTGCAATCTTTCTATGCCTGTCTCTTTCTGACTCATTTCACTCAGCATGATACTTTCCATGTTGATCCACTTATATGCAAATTTCAGGACTTCATGTTTTCTGACAGCTACGTAGTATTCCATTGTGTAGATATACCAGAGTTTCTTTAGACAGTCATCTGTTTTTGTCCATGTCCTGTTTTAAACTAATGAAGTGTTTATGAATCTATTAGCAGTCTTGATAATGTGCCATGCAGATCTTCAGCTGCTAAAAGCAGAGTTGACCATGGACCCAGATGCCGTGTTTGTTCACAGCGCTTGTGAGACACACTTCAAGTGCCTCCTTCTAGTAAGCAACGGAGAATGGAAGGGAGAAAAGGGGGAAGTTCTTGCAGAGAGACAGCAGCCTCCTTTGAGTATGCTTGGCCCAGAACAGACAGTGACAGTTTTGCCAATTTTCCTTACACTTCCCTCATCTAAGCCCCTTCATTCAGCCTATCTCCTCCACATCAGTTCTGTCATGAACTTGCATAAGGGCCTGACACTTTTCTCATCCAACTACATAATCCACCATTTGAGTCCTACCCCTGGTGCCCCAAATATTTTCACTTTTAGTACTACTTTGACACCTACTCATTGGATTTCTTGGGCTAACTCATTCCTGTATTCAGAAAACTGGTTCCGATTTGGATTTATCTATTTCCATGATATGGGTCAGCCACTTCAGCCAGATGTTCTGAAGCTAAGACACGTATAAATGAAAATATTAATGATAATATTCAATGTTGGTTTTAAAGAAATAACATGTTTCAAATAACACAATAAAAATAAACGTTAGTTATTACCAAGATTTCATGTTTATATCACAATTTACTAGATGAGAAAATTTCATGCTGTCAAATTTGTTTTCAATATATCTTTTAGATACTTCTTGAATTTACACTAATAAAAAATTCTATCCCCCCAAACTCACTTTTTTAAAAGAAACAGAGGAATTACAATGGAAAATTATAGCAATATTCATACTTTTCATATATTGTTGACACAGTAATTAATATAGCAAAAATTTCCACAGTCACAATTTTAAGGCTTTCCATTTTTTATAATTAACCATCTTACATAAATTATAAGAATCAATAAGCTACAGAGTTATGAATATTATTAAAGACTGGTGATAGGAAGAATTAAAACAAACAATAAACCAATATCTTATACAATGATGGCATATCTAATGATGTATTTAATTACATTGTGCTTCTTGTGCAAAATAACTTTTTTTGTGGTATCTATCAAACATAATTGCCAAAGATTGTTAATTTTTCAATTGCATTTTAAGACCCAGAACCTCACACATGCAAAACTTGTTCCTTATGACTGAGCCACATTTATGACTCTCTCAGTGATTCTGAATTAATAATAACTCTATCAAGTCATTTTGCTCATTCCTTATGTCAGTTAAGTGAGATTCTAGATGTTATCAGCAGTTAGATAAATTCAGCCACACTCAGAATTTCTAGATCCATTTTATTTCTTCCAACTCTTATCAACGGGGAGTTTCTGTTCTAAGGTATCATGGAGCAAAGTTTTCTCTAGGCTTTGAGCAACAAGGTAAACTATGAATGTGCCCACTTTCTGGGGGCATTTTTAGAGCCATTGAATGAAATAAAATACATGGTTTCTAATAGACAGTATTAAACTAGCCGATCTAAAGTCTATGGCTGTTTGGTTTGTCACATGGGAACAATCATTCTGTTTAAGAACAAGCAGTAAGTGAAACATATGGATTTTAGCCTCCCCCAGTGAATGAAAATATTTTTGATTACACAGCTTAGAGTTTCTAGCCAGAAAGGCTAACACATATGGAGCAGATGCAAAGCCCTGTTGGATTCTGCACTACTTCAGACTTGAAAATGGGTTGTTGCAATAGGACTCTTATTTATAAAAGCTAGCATGCTTCCCTGTTTGTGAGTTTAAAGCAGAATTTCTCTAGGGATTTTAAAATAAACTTATGGTACTATTTTAGTCTCATTCTTCTACTCTTCTTTTTGACATAAAAAGGTTAATAAGATAATGCATAACTAAGAAGTAGTGCAACATAACTTCTTCACTCTGTTTAATATTCACTGTTTGATTATTGCACATATTTTACTTTAGTAAATTAGCCTCAGGAAGATTTTAAAGAAGAATTTGATTCAGAACACAGTAGCATTTTCTTTTTTGGAGTCACCCTTTAGCAGATCAGGACTAGCCTATAATTGCTCTTTTCTTCTTCCTTCTGAAGGATGTATATCCCAATACTGGACGATAGCCCTCACTTCTGAAGATCCACCCAGCATGCCTTTGACTCAGTTTCTCTTAGAAAAATAAATGCTAAAAAGTTAGGCAACACCTAAGATTCCTGTTAAAATGCAGTTTCCTAGTCCTGCTTCAGAAAGTTTGAGTCAGTATACCATGGTGACTCCTTAGAATCTACATTTCCCAAGTATCTTAGGTGACTCTGACTGGAGATCTTGGCCACACTGACAAATACTTCTCTGGTTGGCCTGATTTTCTAACTGCAACTAACCTACTTCCCCAAAGGACTGCTCTGACTCACCACTATGCCAGCTGTAGTCTGATAAGAGCATCTGAGGAATCCTGAATAGTGTTTAATTCTAGAAGAGCTAATTATTCTATCACAGGAGATATTATAAAATTATGGTTTATAAGTTATTTTGATATTCACATATCAAGAGGAAAGGATAAGGTGCAAGCATATTAATTTGTGCTATATACTTCAGACCCCATTAAGTTGATCAGTTTTCTTTTCTTACCTTTTCCTTTCCTTTCCTATTCCCTCCTCCAGATAGTTTTAGCTCTTTTTCTCAGTAAATTATTTCTGTGCATATGTTCTTCACTTTATTTTCACCATCTGTTATAATTTTTCTTTTAATTCTATCAAGGTATTTTCATATTTCACCTAAATCTACTGTTTCTCCTCTCCCTCCTCTCCCTCTTTACCAAGCTGTCGTTCTACCCAATAAGCAAGGCACCAGCTCTTTTTGCTAACTTCCGAAAGAATAATGTTATTTCAAGTGGCAAAACACAATAACCAAATGATAAATGATATAATTTTTACAGAAGTACTTCGACAGTTGGTAAAGATTTATTAAGTGAAAAAATAAAGACTTGCTTTGGGTTGAAAGATTAGCAAGAATAATATTTTAAATTTAATTCAAGAGGGCTTGAACAAAGAACAGGAAGACTTTCCATGCAATAAGGATGTTATATGGTTATGATTAGTCCAAAATGGAGCAGCTTTGCATATTTGTGTATCTTAAGGAACCTCAGATTTAGTCGGGGTTGTACATGGAGAAGTGACGGACTGTGCATATATGAGGTCTTTGCTCTTATGCCATTGAGAGGAACACAGGGAATAGCACATTAGCTCTCCTAGGATATTAGAAGAAGAGAAATATTAGAAGCAATGGGAGCAGAGATCCTGGGAACTTAGGTACATCCTGGTGTTAAGGAATGATAAAGCTCAATATTCGAACCACAGAGTCTACAACACTGAAATCACAAGACCCAAATGTTAATAACCAGATTTAAAAGGTGCTTATCAAAATGACTGGTGTGAACTAGACTCTGCGCCAGGCTGTTTTTACTCGGGGCACCCCAGAGGGGGGTGGGTGAGAACCCTCCCCACCCCAAGAGACCCAGCCCTGGCAGCCGACCTCCACTATCCAACCACCTCCACATTCCAGGCTGCTTTCCAGACACTTTATGGCACATTATAAGACACTTTCTACCCATTTTCCATAGTTACCACACCATATTTGATGGAGTTCAGATATAGGAAACTAATCACAGCGAGTAACATATATATGTATACACACATATGTACATACATACATCTATAATATATATACATATATATGTATATTTCTAAACATACATACCTCTAGGAGAGCCCGGCAAGCTACTGAGGGTATCCCACCCACCCAGGCAGAGCCTGGCAAGCTCCCCATGATGCATTTGATATGCCAAGTACAGTAATGCTAGGTCTCATTCCCCTGACCCTGAAAGAGCCTCCAATCATTGGGAAAGAGTAAGGAGAGGCTGCTAAAATCTCAGGGCTGGGAGGAATAGAGATGTCACTGGTGTCCACTCCAGTGAATCGACAAACAATGGGATGACAGTGACAGTGATGACAGTGATCGAGAGAACCAGTTGGTGTTGGTAGGGGTGCTGGGAGGAGGAGAGGGAGCCTGGGAATTCTGGTGGAGGGAAGTTGACACTGATGCAGGATAAGTGATGGACCATTTCATATAAAAATCCCAGCTATGAATGCTTTGCAACTCAGAGTGCCTTAATAAAATAAAATTTGGGAAAAAATAAAAGTAACATAGTAACATCTAAAAAAAGTAGAATTGAAGAAAACTCTGCCTGTAAGACATCAATTTACTGGAACTCTCACCAAGTCTATTCTCAGTATCCAGAGATTAAGTTTTCCTACTTGCAATTATATGCTTACCCTAATTACATTTCATGATATGAAGTAAGAAAAATGATTATATCTTACAATTGCCAATATTTAAATAAATCCGTTAATCCCCAAAGATAGTCCATTTGTTTTTAAATATTATAAATTTAATTTAAACATCATTTAGTATGTTATTATAATTATTATAATCATGATTATTATTTCTCTGCCAAATTAGTTTCATATTTGAACAATGAAGACCTGTAAAAGGCCTTCAGATTGGCTCCTTTATCTTTTTGATACAATAATCTTTATTGTTCTTCCCAAATTGGATATCCCAGACATCTCTGATTCATTTCCTGATCTAGTCTGAAATCAACAAATTGTCTAAAATTGTATCTTGGTTATTTTCAGTAGATATTTTGTAATAAGGAATTTTTCCTGTTATCTTAGATGTTGGGTTACAACATCAGGAGAAAATCTGAGAAAACTGAATAACTTGATCTTTCCTTAACTAATTTCCCAAAAAGATCCCTCCCAACACCCACACCCAACCCAGATACACTCAGTTCTGTGAACCATCTCATCAGTAATGTTTCCTTTGCTTATGCATTGCTCCCTTACTAGGTATCCTTATACTTTACTTGAAGAGAGATGGTTTTGTATCTATCCCTACTCTAACTGGCTTCACTTAGCATGATACTATCCAGTTCCATCCACATAATTGCAAATTGCATGGTTTCATCTTTTCTAACAGCTATAGAGTATTTAATTGTGTATATACACCACACAATGATTAAGAAATGAATTTCTTAATCCATTCACTTGTATTTGAATATTTAGGGTTTTTCCATATCTTGTGTATTGTACTATGTGCTACAGTGAACATAGGTGTATGATCCTTTTGAGTGATGTTTTTACTGTGTTTTGGGGGTAGATTCCAAGATGTGGTATTGCTGGATCATAAGAAAGCTCCATTCTTATTTTTTTGAGAAATCTACATAGTGGCCTTCTCTAGAGGCTGAATCAAACAATGGTCCTACCAACAATGAATGAGGGTTCCTTTCTCACAACATTTCTGTCAACACTGATTATTTCCAGACCTTTTGATATAATCTCTACTCAAAGTAGTGAGATGACATTTCAACTCAGTGGCTTTTTAATTTGCATTTCCCTAATCATAAGTGACAATCAACACTTTATTTCTATGCTTACTAAATGTCTGTTTATTTGTTCTTCCCATTTTTAGATGGAGTCATTGGATTTTTTGCCATTGAACTTGCATTTTGTTTAATTAAATTTAATAATAGACTCAGCCATAAAATTAAATTTAAGAAAATTTATTATTTAAAAACATTGATCTGTAACTTAGCTTAAATATTTTATTATAAATTAACCGATTTCCCTATATTTTAATTCAGCAGTTATCCTCATTTTGTGAATTCCTATTTACATTTGGTCTGTTTTTTTAATTAAGTATCTCAAGCATTAACTTTTTTATCTGTGAAAAATACAATTGCCAACGTAAGTGAATTGGAAAAACAGTATAAGTCCATGGTTTTTTTTAAGCTGGTTTATCAGTATGCTGAGCAAAGTGGGACATATATTTAAGCTGAAGATCTGGTTCATTAATCATCTACAGCCATATTCTCCCTTCTAAGCAGTAAAGCTCTTGTTAATGAAACTGATGGATAGTGAAAAACACCTAATGAGCTTTCCAATTTTGCATTAGTGTGTTAGATGTGAAGAGGCATATAGAGAACAAGGTATTTTAGAGCTGGAGGACTTGAAAGCATTGTAAAGCAAAGTTTACTCAAGGAACAGGTGACTATTCATTTCACTTGAAACTATGTTTACCTGAAAGTAAGTGCCCATTAATTTATTTAAAATAAGTAGGTAGCTATATGCATAGAAAAATTAAATAATATAATAGTTAAATCATGGAATTCCTTTATGTGGGATGTATAGGAATTTACAGTAGGGTTGAGAAAATGATTGTGCTAATAGAAAATGAACCTATGCTAAAAGCAGACTTTATATGGCACTTTTTTACCTTAAAAAATTTAAAATAAAAGATGTGGTATGTGTCTTAGCTGGAAGTATGTGTCTTAGCTGGAAGATTTGCTGTGCTGAAATTGCATCCTGTGTACAAATCCAAATTACAAAAAAATTTCAATAATATATAGTTTAAAATAAATTTAGGTGAATCTTATTTTCCAAGGGCACGTGGTCCATATTTATTTCAGCATAAAGCAGATAGAAGATGTTAAGATGAATAAATGAATTTTTATTAGTGCCTAATCATCAATAAATCTTTCTCCACTTTTGAAAAATATGTTGCTGTTTTAAAATATGCATAGGCATAGCTTCATATATTCTTATTTATAGAGAATACCATAGAGACCTTTATATTTATTATGTCCTTTATTGTGAATTAAAGATTAAGTAAAAGTTATGTAACAAACACTGGCAAATATTGCAGTCTTTGATATACTAAAGGCTGGTAAGAATAAAGTATAATTCTAATACGAAACATTTGCTAGAAAAGTGGTTTTACATTTTCACAGCAAAGAAACATATTAAGAATTAGGTAGGTTAGGATTAGAAAATGCATAGTAAATTCATATTTTAGATGAAGCAATAGGGGTCCAAAGGGATTAGGAAATATCTGAGTGCTACACAGTTAAATGAAAATTGTTTCAAGTCTGGCTTCCAGGGAAATGCACTTTTCCCACTCTGCATGAGGGGAATGTTTCCTCTGTCTCTGAATGCCAACTGGCTTACGATGTATTTTTTTACAAAAGAATGGGTTGGAGGTGACCTTGTACAGCTTTCTGCATTAGTGCTCATGGAAGGGTACCCTCAGCTGACATGTAAGGAAGGAGGTTTTGCCTACATGGAGATGAGATGCCACATGTCAAAGAATCAATGGGCCACAGCAGACAGCACGCACAGACTGACAGACTAGAATCCAAGAGCAGCTGTAACAGAACCCTACATGAGATTGCTATTTTGGATTATGTTATAGGTGCTGGAAAGATTACATTTAGGTGCTAGGGCAGTGGAGAAAGAGTAATCTATTTCACAAATTGATTATAGGTACTGTTATTCAAAAGTAGGCATTGTAACCTATACTGTTAATGGTTTAATTAGACATTTCTATACAGGTATTTGTTTTTCCTAAATCTGAACAATATGTCTTAGTGTGGGAAACTATGGATGAACCAAAGAAGGGACTGATTTGAAAGCAAGTGTTATACCCTATCTTCAAATTAGAATACTGAGACAATTAGGGTAAAGGACAAAATTTTAGAATTTTCATTAGTTAGTAAATGGTCTGTGTTCCTGTTATTATTATTCTCTTGAACTTTCTGCTTTTTGTTATTTCTACTAAGGTTATTTTGCCCTTAGTGTGTGTATGTGTGCACACACGTGCATCTGGAGATGTGTTTTGGTAGTTTTTATTTTAGTTTAGAGACCTTTGGATAAGATATGAATATTTATATGTTAAATTTAACTCCAATGATACTGATAGGTATTGTTTTTAGAAGATTTAATAAAAAAGCAAATGTAGTTTGCAAATTGAAGGATTATAAATGATTCTGATCATAAGTTATATTGTGGTAGATTTAATATGGCTATCCTTTCATTTCTCATGACACTCTTGAACAGTGGTTAAGAATCCTTTACAAACAATAAACATTTCTTCACTCTTAAAATCCTTAAAGTCAGATTTATATCTGAGGAGTCAGACAGCCAAATTCAGTTGGTTAAATCCATAAATGTTATATTTATCTTTCAGATTGTCTTTTGGGTTTCCCTATCGTTATTTTCTGCTCTAAGTTTTATTATTTCTTTCCATCGGTCTGGCTTGGGTTCCTCTTGCTGGTCCTTTTCTAAGATCTTGAGCTGTGAAGTCAAGCTCTCTATTTAGTCTCTTTCCTCCCTCCTGAGGAATGCTTACAGGGCTATAAATTTTCCCCTTAACACAGCTTTAGCCGCCTCCCATAGGTTCTGGTAGATTGTGTCTTCATTCTCATTTGTTTCGAGGTATCTTTTGATCTCTTCCTTGATTTCCTTTTTGACCCACTCATTGATTGATAAGACAAAGAGCTGGTTCTTTGAGAAAATAAACAAGATTGATAAACTGCTAGCAAATAGAATCCAACTACTCAAAAAAAGAATCATACATCATGATCAAGTAGGATTCATCTCGGGGATGAAAGGATGGTTTAAGATTCGGAAATCAATCAACATAATCCATCATATCAACAAAAGTAAAAATAAAAGCCATATGATCATTTAAAAGATGTAGAGAAAACATTTGACAAGATCCAACACCCATTTATGATGAAAACTCTCACCAAAATAAGCTTAGAAGGAACTTTCTTCAACATAGTTGAAGACAACTATCTCAGACACATGACAAGTATTATCCTCAATGGAGAAATACTAAGGGACTTCCCTCTAAGATCAGGGACAAGACAAGGATGCCCACTCTCACCACTTCTGTTCAACATAGTACTGGAACTACTTGCAATAGCAATTAGGCAAGAAAAAGACATTAAGGGTATTCAGATATGAAAGGAATAAATCAAGCTCTCACTATTTGCAAATGACATGATTCTATACCTAGAGAATCCTAAAACTGCCACTAAGAAACTCCTAGAAACAATAGACTTGTACAGCAAAATTGCAGGCTATAAAATCAATACCCCAAAATTCATGGCCTTCCTATACGCAAATAGCAAGTCAGAGGAAAGTGACATCAAAAAAAAATCCCATTCACAATTGTGCTTCAGAAGATCAGGTATCTAGGAATCAGCCTAACTAAGGAAATAAAGGATCTCTACAAGGAAAACTACAAAACGCTACTCAACAAAATAAAAGAGGACATGAGGAAATAAAAAACATATTCCCTGTTCTTGGATAGGAAGACTTGACATTCTCAAAATGGCAATACTCCCCAAAGCAATATACAGATTCAATGCGATCCCTATAAGAATACCCATAAAATTCTTCGAAGAAATTGATCAAACACTCCTGAAATTCATATGGAACAATAAACGCCCACGAATAGCTAAAGTTATTCTCGGGAAAAAGACAATGGGAGGCATCACCCTCCCCAACTTCAAACTTTACTACAAAGTGGTAACAATTAAAACAGCATGGTAGTGGAACAAAGGCAGGGCTGCTGATCAATGCAATAGGGTGCAATATCCCTACATGTAGCCCCAAATATATGATCATCTGATCTTTGATAAGGGAGCAATAAATGTGAAGTGGAGCAAGGAAAGCCTCTTCAACAAATGGTGCTGGCATAACTGGACAAGCACATGCAAAAAAATGGGCTTAGACCTCGACCTAACACCATGCACAAAAGTCAGATCAAAATGGATTAAAGACCTCAACATCAGACCACAATCCATAAGATACATAGAAGACAAAATTGGAAAAACCCTCCATGATATTGAAGCTAACAGTATCTTCAAAGATGACACACAACTGGGCAACGAAGTGGAAACAGAGATAAACAAATGGGACTATATTAAACTAGAAGCTTCTGCACCACAAAAGATACAGTGTCCAGAATACAAAGACAGTCTACAGAATGGCAAAGGATATTCACCCAATACCCATCTAATAAGGGGTTGATATCAAGAGTATACAAGGCACTGGTTGACCTCTACAAAAAGAAAACATCCAACTCCATCAAAAAATGGGGCGAAGAAATGAACAGAAACTTTCTCAAGAAATAAATATGAATGGCTAAAAGGCACATGAAAAACTGCTCTTCATCACTAATCATCAGGGAGATAGGATCAAAACAACTATGAGATACCACCTCAGAACAGACACTGGCTCACATCCAGAAGAACAAAAACAACCGCTGTTGGCGTGGATGTGGGGAGAAAGGAACCCTCCTACACTGCTGGTGGGAATGCAAACTGGTTCAGCCCTTTTGGAAAACAATATGGTCACTTCTTAAAAAATTAGAAATTGAGCTCCCATTTGACCAAGCAATAGCACTCCTGGGAATATACCCTGGAGAGGCAAAAAAGTATCATCAAAATGACATCTGCACCTGTATGTTCATTGCAGCACAGTTTACAATAGCCAGAATCTGGAAAAAAAATCTGAATGCCTGCGAACAGATGACTACTTAAAGAAACTTTGGTACATCTACACAATGGAATACTATGCAGCTGTTAGAAAACATGAAGTCATGAAATTTGCATATAAGTGGGTCAACAGGGAAAGTATCATGTTGAGTGAAATGAGTCAGAAAGAAAGAGACGGACACAGAAAGACTGCACTCATCTGTGGAATATAAAGTAGCAGAGAGGTACGTGCTAGCAATGATGCAACTTATGGCAGAAAACCCTCTGGACTTAGTCACTAAAATACTAAAATACAGAAATTTAGAAGCTAGAGGCCACTATTGTGGCCACAGAACCTCAGATCTCTTCATTCTCAGCAATGGAAAACAAATTATCAAATGCTTCCTTTCCAGCAGGTCTGACTTTGGGTAATGGGGGGAAACTCCAAACAAGAATAGTGAATTTTTTTGTTTGTATGTAATCAAAATAAAGAGAAAGTAAAGTGAAATTTATCAGTTTCACAGGCGGGGTGGGGGGCTGGTGGACAGCAGGGGTGGGGGCCGGTTTACCGTGGTTCTTGGTGGTGGAATATGTGCACTGGTGAAGTGATGGGTGTTTGAGAATTATGTAACTAAGACTTAAGCCTGAAAGCTTTGTAGCTTTACACATGGTGATTCAATAAAAAATTAAAAAATAAATAAAAATCCAAAATGTAGAACATACAGATTAATAAAGTTCTGTTTAGTAAATGGACAAGTTCAGCTAAAAATTGTATTTCAAGGATCAAAAGTATGTTCTCTCATCAAAAATTTGCAAATGGAGCATATAAATATCTTTAAGGGCTCAGTATGAGAGAGGCCCATGTTTGATGGCTGGTACCATGTAATTCTCTGAGCAGTGCTTGGAGGAACCACCAACCACCACTGGGTGACCCTGAGATTAAAATTAGTAAGGAAAGTAAGAGGACTCTCATTCACAACTCTTTTAATCAAAGCTGGTCTTATGATTCACTTTGTCTAATAGAATGAAGCTGAGATATAATATGTGATCACCAATGTCTAGGCATTTGTTGGTCTTGTAACTCCTTCCTTATACTCTTCAAATTGTGTTTTAAGACTTGATATTAACACACAAGTCAGCCGACAGGAGAATCAAGTTCAAGGAGAAGATGCAATAGCAAACTTCTGTACAAGTATGAAGAAAAGGGAGAGACTATACTAAACATAACCACTGAACTAACCCAGCTGAATATAGACAATGAAAATAGTGATGGGCAAGATCAGTTGAGGAAGCTTTCTGACATTCCTTAGGGTGGTTTGTCAGTAAATGGTATTTTGTCTGGAACCAAAAACCAATTTTCCCCTAAAGAGAAAGAGATTTTATTTAAGGAAGATCATATCCAGTTTGGCAAAAATAAGAAAACATTTCTAAAGACTGTAATATTGGAAATTTATACTAAAGCATTGTTTGAGAATTGAAGTAATACTTATTCTCAAAGAATTCTTAGAACAGGTTGTGGTTTTATGTTCTGAATGTAATGAGGAGCTGCCATTGTTTGTTTTGGGGGAGAACAAGCTTCGTCCTTGCAGGAAGTTGGACAGGAATGCCTATGTTGAAGGCATCTCATAAATAAGGGTTGAATATTGATCCAAATTTTTCTCCTAATCTCTCAATGTTACCATCCACTGTATCTGGCTAACAGTTTAATATGAGAAAGAGTCAGATTGTTTCAGAAAAATTTCACATTAATGTTCATCAAGGAGAACAGAAGTGAGTAAGATCTGAATCTGATTGCAGCATCGAAGATAGTGACATGTTGAAAGGTTACCTGGACACACATTGAATAGAAAAGTATCCAATATCATGGAGAGTTCTGCCTACACGTTCCTCTATGTACCTTATAGATTCATGTCTGATATTGGGGTCTTTAATCCACTTTGATCTGACTTTTGTGCCTGGCATTAGACAGAGGTTATAGTTCATTTTTTTGCAGGTAGCTATCCAGTTTTCCCAGCACAACTTGTTGAAGAGGCTTTCTTGTTCCACTTTGCATTTCTTGCTCCTTTGTCAAAGATTAAGTGGCCATATATTCGGGGGTCTGTGACAGGATATTCAAATCTTTTCCATTGGTCTGCAGGTCTGTTTCCAGCCCAATACTATGCTGTTTCAATTACTAATGCTTTGCAGTAGAGTTTGAAGCTGGGTAAAGTGATGTCACCCATCTTATCTTTCTTAAGAATTGCTTTAGCTATTCGTAGGGGATTATTGTTCCATATGAATTTCAGGAGCGTTCTGTCTATTTCTTTGAAAAATGTCATGGGTATCCTGATAGGGACCGCATTAAATTTGTATAGTGCTTTGGACACTATTGTCATTTTGATAATGTTAATTCTCCCTATCCATGAGAAAGGGATGTGTCTCCATTTTCTAGTGTACTCTTTTAATTCTTGAAGTAGTGTTTTGTAATTTTTTCTTGAAAAGGCCTTTCACCTCTTTGGTTAAGCTGTTTCGAAAGTACCTGATTTTCTGGAGGTACTATTTGTGAACAGTGGGGGCTAGAGCGATACCACAGCAGTAGGGCGATCGCCTTGCACGTGGCCAACCTGGGTTTGATTCCTCCACCCCTCTCGGAGAGCCCAACAAGCTACCAAGAGTATTGCACTCCCATGGCAGAGCCTGACAAGCTACTCATGGTGTATTTGATATACCAAAAGCAGTAACAATAAGTCTCACAATGAGAGATGTTTCTGGTGCCTGCTCAAGCAAATTGATGAGCAATGAGATGACAGTGACATTGTGAATGGGATTTTTTTTATGTCTCTTTATTGTCTTTCACTATGTGTATATAAGAAAATCATGAACTTTTGGGTGTTGATTTTATAGCCTGCTACTTTATTGTATAGACCTATTGTTTCTAGAAGCTTTTCCTGAGGATGCAAAAAGGTACAGTAGAAATGACATTGTATCTTTATGTTCATTGTAGCACTGTTCACAATAGCCAAAATCTGGAAACAACCCAAGTGCCCTAGAACAGATGACTGGTTAAAGAAACTTTGGTACATCTACACAATGGAATACTATGCAGCTGCTGGGAGAGATTAAATCATGAAATTTGCTTATAAATGGATAGACATGGAGAGTATCATGCTAAGTGACATGAGTCAGAAAGAGAGGGACAGACACAAAAGGCCTGACCTCATGTGTGGAATATAGAATAACATCACATGAGGCCCAAGGATCGTAGATACAAGGGCTGGGGGATTGCCCGAGAGCTGGAAGACTATTTCATGAGCGGAGGGGAGAAGGCAGATGGAATAGAGAAAGGATCACTAGAAAATGATGGCTGGAGGAACCAGTTGGGATGGGAGGTGCATGCCAAAATTAGATAATGGACCAAACATGATGACCTCTGTGTCTGTGCTGCAAGCCATAATGCCCAAAAAGTAGAGAGAGAGTATGAGGAATATTGTCTGCCATGGAGGCAGGGGGAGGGTGGGAAAGGGAGGTATACCGGGGATTTTGGTGGTGGGGAATGTGCACTGGTGGAGGGATGGGTGTTTGATCATTGTGTGATTGTAACCCAAACATGAAAGCTTGTAACTATCTCATGGTGACTCAATAATTTTTTTTTAAAAAAAGAATAGAAAAGTGTCCTATAAGCATTAATAAGGCATCATTTCAAAAGAGATATGCATGGTTTTATGATAGCCATGGGGTTCTTTGTGACACATAGCCATATGTGGCAAACATTTGTCCACCTTGCCCGTTTGGATTAATTTTTTTTCATAAACACATCTTTTATTGTTATGTTTCAAGATTCTGTGGTTTTCTAAATGCTACTGGTTTAGTATTTTTCTTCTTAATTTTTTCCTAAGAGAGTCTTCTCTGTGACATTATAGAACATTGACCCTTCCAGTGACTAATTTTGCAGAGCTTCTGTGTAAAAATTCTGTTACCCATAGAATACCTGGAACAGGTCCAAACATTTTTATTTGTTTGCCCATATCTTTGATCTCTCAACAAGAGAAATTTGAAATCACTTTCTGCCTATATTTGATTTTATCCTAGAAAATGCACTCTTGAATTTTGATTTTAGAAACTACATCTTTGTCTTCACTGTTTCATTGTGTGAGAATGTGTTATGTGTGTGTGCTTTTTATCTGTATAAATATGTACACATATGTATGCATATGTATTTCACTCTATACATATGTAAAATTATAAAACTATATACAGAAGCCTATAGAGTATTACAAAACAATATTGTCACTGTCATCCTGTTGCTCATCGATTTGTTCGAGAAGGGCACCAGTAACATCTCTCATTAAGAGACATTTTGCTACTGTTTTTGGCATATTCAATATGCACGGGTAAGGGGTGCTGGAGCGATAGCACAGCGATTGGGCATTCACCTTTTACACAGCCGACCCGAGTTTGATTTATCCACCCCTCTCGGAGAGCCTGGCAAGCTACTGAGAGTATCGAGCCCACGTGGCAGAGCCTGGCAAGCTATAAAACAATATTAACTAAAATTAATAGTAATAATACCTTACTCTTATCAAAGATATATATTTAACCTTATCACTTTTTACACTGGTAGATGAATCATCATCTCCACTTTCTACAATTTCCCATACAATGTATAAAAGGCAAGATCTTCCAGTTTTAGAATCTCTAGCCCAGTAGGTTTAAGGTTTGTCTATGTCAACAGGAAATATTTTTATCCAGTTATTAAGCTACAAGAATGGAGAAGTAGATGTTACTGTGAGCAACTTTATGCACTACACTGGGTGAATGAAGAAATGTATGAATTATAGAACTATCAAATTCCCAAGATTGAATCAGGATGAACTAAAACACCTGAAGAAATCAATAATTAATAATAAAATGAAAACATTAATTAAAAATTTCCCCAAGAACAAAAGTCCTGTTCCACATGGTTCTACCAAACTTAGTGAGTTCTACTAAACCTTTAAAGGCTTGCTTACCTTCAAGTTCTTCCAAAATATTGAAGAAATATGAATATTTTCTTACAGCTTCTATTAAGCCACCATTATCTTAATAGAAAAAGCACACGGAGGTAATTATAAAATGAAAGTTATATATCCATATATCTGATGAACATTAGTAAAAGGGTCTTCAACAAAATTTTAGCAAACTAAATCGTACAATATATCAAAAGAGTAATTTACCATGATTCCACTAATGCTGGGAGGGTCTGATGCATGTAAATTAATAGAATACACTATATCAACTAAAGGAAAGATAAGAAATCATATGACCATATAAATAGAAACATGAAAACGTTTTAATAAAATTCAGCATTTCAGTCATATAACAATCCTCAACAAATTACTGTATGAAAGTAGACTGTGCAGAGACTGTACATCAAGGAACTAATGGCAATTTACAGCAACCCTCTACCCAACATCATACTCAATGGCAATAAACTAATAACCTTCCCTTTGAAATAAGGCACAAGGCAAGACATCCCCTTGTTCTACTGTTATTTGATTTAGCTTAAAAGTCCTTGATACAGTGTGGTTATAAGAAAACGTAATCAAAGACATTAAATTTATAAAAGGAGAACTGAAACTATTACTATTGGAAGAGTGATATAAAAATATACCTAGAAGAGCCTAAATACCCCATTATACATAGAAGAGCCTAAATCTCCCAGAAACAATAAAAGTAGCAAACTAGAAAGCAATTTTATATTAAAATAATAAGATATAAAATAGAGAAATAAAAGAAGGAAAATACTACTTAAAATTGTGTCCCTAAACCTCAAATACCCAGAAATAAAGGATATGAAAGATTTTTTTTTATTTTCACTGACAGAAAGAAGAAAATTCCAGGATGACAAAATATCGCATGTTCTTTGATTGGAAGATTCCACTGTCAAAATAACTATTTCACCCAACATATCATATAAATTCAGTGTAATACCCATTAAAATTCCAATAATTAATCAAAGATAGACAAGTTCTCCTATAATTTGTATGTTGTAGGATAACATGGGTTTTGTCCTTTTAGCCTTGCCGCAGTGAACTTAGTTTATCTTAAAGCAATGTCCTTTCTGTATGGATACAGGAAGACAGTTAATATTATGCTTTGTAATTTGGGAGCCGATTGAATTCAATAATATTTACTCCTGGGCATCTGCTTTCTCAATTCAGTTGCCCTTAGTTCCTAGTACCCCAAAAGCAGGGTCCCGACGAGGGACAGAATGGACCCAGGGCAAGCTGTGAGCTACCCTGGCATCAAAATGGGCCAGGCCAAAGTGCCACAATACTCAACTATAAGTTGAGAGCATGGTCATAGACAAATGCTGTCATGATCCAAAAGTAACGACGAGACTAGGACCCTGCTGGGGTTAGGAAGACTAACCTAGACTAGGACCCTGCTGGGGTTAGGAAGACTAACCTGGCCTGAGAACTATAGTATGGGATATATAGTGAATGTCCTCAGAAAGAACCAAAATTTAAGTCTGATATATCTCTTACTGTGCTCATACAGAATGACATTGCTAGAAATATTAGAAGTAAATTTACTATAACTATTTAAGTGGATTACTAGCTGAGGAAGGAAGAAAAGGACACAGCCTGACACATTCTTGTTTGGACCCCACCCTTGAAACAATCTCCTAGTAATCTCCTTAGATGAGATTTTGTTAATCTCCTCAGGAAATGGTCTTACCCTTCTTTGTTGATTTGTTTATGTTCAACCCACCTTTGTGTTACCACCCTATGTAATTTACTATATAAACGGAGACAGAAGAAGAAGTCAGGGGAGACAGAAGAAGAAGACAAGGGAGACAGAAAAAGAAGACAGAAGAGACAGAGGGGAGACACACAAGAGGACACACATGAGAGGACACGGGAGAAGAACAGAGAAGACACAGAAACAGAGACAGAGAGAGGTCAGTAGAGACCAGAGGAGAGACTATAGAGGCAGAGAGACAGACAGAAGAGAGCATAGTGGCACACGCAGAAGCAGAGCACAAGGAGGAGCTGTCCCAATCTGGTCCTTACACAGCGGCTTGAGAGCACCAAACATGAGCGGTGCGTGTGAGAAAGAACTGCCCTGAGTGCCCGCGGACAAGAGAACATGGCAAATCATTGCATCTCCCGCCCCCGTGTGTCATCTTGGTAATTTTTTACAGCTGTATGGAATCATAAAACTTCCCAAATAGCAAAAGTTATTCTGAGAAAAAATGAATATGGGGTATATTGCATTTCCTGATGTTAAATTTTACTTCAAATTTATAATAATCAATACCATAAGGTGCTTGAATAGAAATAAACTCTCAGACCAATGGGATAGAATTAAAAGCTTAGAACCAAATCATCAGATACACAAACAGTTTATCTATGGCTAAATGTGCATGAAATAGAAATAGTATTCTCTTCCACAATTGGTGCTAGGAAAACCAGACAGCCAAATAAGAGGATACTAGAACCATATAGCACATCATACACAAAATTTAATTCAATGTTAATTAAATTTGAGATTAATGGGCATTTTCTCAAAGAGGAGTGATGGGTAGATAGTAGGCACACATATAAAATATTATTCATTGTTACTTATTATCAGTTAAATGCAAACTTGAAATAAACAGTGAACTTTCATTTCATACCAGTGTGGTGCCCTATATCAGTGACTTAACAAGCCAGTGTTGGTAAAGAAGTGGTGAAAAAGAACTCCTTTGTCCTTGTTTGTTGGGATGTTATCTGGTTTACCCTTTACGGAAAACAGTATGGAGATTTCTCAAAAACATAAGAATGTAGGTTTTGCATGATTCAGTGATTTCCCTTCTTGGCATCTACCCAAAAAGCACAAAAATGTTAATTTAGGAACTACAATGATAGAGTCTTTTGCTCATAAGGCTGGCTGGGGCCCCTCGGAAGGGATGGGCTCCAGCTTCCCTCCCCACCCCGAGCAGAGCTCCCGGTGGCTAAATACCACCGGAACCTAGCTACAGCCATGCTGGAGACCCCTCTCCACATGTTCGATGGATCTCACACATAAAGGTACCAGCAGAGGAACCCAGGGGTGTGTAATCCCATCAACGGCCAACATCCAGAGACTTAAAAGCAAGCTCCCAGAAGCGATATCTTGTAGCCTACTTCTCCCTTTGGGAGAAACTGGCAATCTTCTGAGAGATTCCTGCCCACATGGGACAACCTTGCAAGCTTCCCATGGTGTATTCGTATGCTAAATCCAGTAACAAGCTGGATCCCATTCCCCTGACCCTGAAAGAGCCTCCAGTGAGACATCTTTGGGAGGGCCGAGTCAAGAGAGACTTCTAAGATCTCAGGGAAAGGATAATGGAGAGGTTATTGAGCCTGCTCAAGAAATCATGATTTACGAGATTTCGTGATCATGATTGTGAATGATATGATAGCAAGTAGGGCACTTCCCTTGCATGTTTTTAACCTGGATTTGATCTCTGGCACCTCATATTGTTCCCTGAGCCCTGTTAGAGTGATTCCTGACCACAGAGCCAGGAAAAAGTCTTGAGCATGTCCAGGTGTGGTCCTAAAACTAAAACTAAAGCAAAAAAAAGTTAATTTAAAAGTATGTTTACTTATATTCATAGCAGGGCTTAACACAATAGTCAGAATGTAGAAATATCAAATGTCCAATGACAGATGAATGGATAAAGAATAGTGGTATATATTCATAATCAAATACTAGGAATCTGTCAGAAAAGATAAAACATTGTAGTTTGTGGGAACTTGGGTGGAAATGAATGGAGGGTCTCATGTTAAGCAAAGTAAGTCAGAGAGAAAAGGACAAAAAATTATAAACTCATTCATCTGTAGTTGTACAGGGAAAAAACTGAAAGAACAGTAGTGAATGAATGCAAAGCTATAGCTTTGGATTACAATAAAGATTCCCCAGGAGTGGGAAAAGGATAGTGAAAGAGAACAAGGAAGGGAGGTAAGGACATTGGTAGAGGGTCTTCGGCACTTTGGTGGTGCTAATTTGTGATAACTGTGTTCATCAAAACCATAAGTGCTCACCCAGTTGTAAACAAGTTTTCTAAACTATAATAAAAGTATAGGCTGGAGTGATAGCACAGCGGTAGGGCGTTTCCCTTGCACGCAGCTGACCTGGATTCGATTCCTCCACCCATCTTGGAGAACCAGGCAAGCTACCAAGAGTATTGCGCCTGTACGACAGAGCCTGGCAAGCTACCCTAGTGTAATCAATATGCCAAAAACAGTAGCAACAAGTCTCACATGGAGACATTACTGGTGCCTGCTTGAGCAAATCGATGAACAACGGAATGACAGTGACAGATAACAAAAGTATGAAAAGAAGGAGAGGTATTATTTTCTGAAAGGAGTCTTGGCAGATGCTGTGTGGAAAAGTGATTCCTGGTGACCCCCTCTGCAGCTGCTGGAACCGCCACTTTAGCTGCCTACACTGATGTCAACAAAGTCAGCGGGAGGGATCCAACATTGGCAGAAGTTTCAGCAACTTCCTCCAAAACTTGTGTCAGATACACAGCAGTGCTTCAGGATGGGATATTGGCAGTGACTTCCCTGTCCTTCATTCCCTTTTTTTTCTAGAACTTGAGTCATTTTCTACTTCTTTCTTGATAGCAAATGCTTATATGCTTAGAATAATTATTCTACTTACAAAAAAGCTTCTGTGTTTCAACCAAATTCTATTAATAATTTTGGTTTTTTGCTTGGTTTCGCTTTTTTCAAATTTATTTATTTTTAATTAGTGAATCACTGTGGGGGTACAGTTACAGATTTATACATTTTTGTGCTCATGTTTCGCTCATACAAAGTTCGAGAACCCGTCACTTCACCAGTGCCCATTCTCCACAACTGGTAAACCCAGCATCCCTCCTAACCTCCCCAATCCCATCTCCCCCCACGCCACCCTGCCACTGTGGCAGGGTATTCCCTTTTGTTCTCTCTCTCTAATTAGGTGTTGTGGTTCACAATAGAGGTGTTGAGTGGGCACTGTGTTCAGCTTCTAGTCTACATTCAGCCCACATCACCCTTCCCCCGCATGGCCTCCGACCGCACTATACTTGGTGATCCCTTCTCTGAGTTGCCCTCTCCCCAGAATGTGAGGCCAGCCTCCAAACCATGGACTCAACCTCCTGGTACTTATTTCTACTATTCTTCTATTCTTTGGTGGTAGTCTCCTACTCTGTTTTTCTATATTCCACAGATGAGTGCAATCTTTCTATGTCTGTCTCTCTCTTTCTGACTCATTTCACTTAGCATGATACTTTCCATGCCGATCCCTTTATATGCAAAATTCATGACCTCCTTATTTCAAACAGCTGCATAGTATTCCATTGTATAGATGTACCAAAGTTTCTTCAGCCAGTCATCTGTTCTAGGGCACACGGATTTTTTCCAGATTCTGGCTATTGTAAACAGTGCTGCGGTGAAAATATAAGTGCAGATGTCATTTCGACTATAATTTTGCTTCTCTGGGATATATTCCTAGCAGTGGTAGTGCTGGATCAAATGAGAGCTCAATTTATAATATTTGATAGTCATCCACATTGTTTTCCAAAAGGGCTGGACCAGTGGCATTCCCACAAGCAGTGAAGAAGGGTCCCTTTCTCCCCACATCCTCTCCAACAGCTGTTGCTTTTGTTCTTTTGGATGTGTGCTAGTCTCTGTGGTGTAAGGTGGTATCTCATGTTTGTTTTGATCTGCATCTCCCTGATGATTAGTGATGTAGAGCACTTTTTCATGTGTCTTTTGGCCATTTGTATCTCTTCCTTGGGAAAGTTTCTGTTCATTTCTTCGGCCCATTTTTTGATGGGGTTGGATGTTTTCTTCTTGTAGAGTTAAATCAGTGCATTATATACCATTGATATCAGCCCATAATCTGATGGGAATTGTGTGAATATCCTTTCCCATTCTGTAGATAGTCTTTGTATTCTGGTCACTGTATTTTTGTGGTGCAGAAGCTTTTTAGTTTAATGTAGTCCCATCTGTTGATCTCTGTTTGTACTAGATTGCTCAGTTTTGTGTCATCTTTGAAGATACCTTTATCTTCAATGTCGTGGAGGGATTTGCCGACCTTGTCTTCAATGAACCTTATGGTTTGTGGTCCGATGTTGAGATCTTTAATCCATTTTGATCTGAGTTTTGTGCATGGTGTCAGGTCGAGGTCTAAGCCCATTCTTTTTCATGTGGTTGTCCAGTTGTGCCACTACCATTTGTTAAAGAGGCTTTCCTTGCTCCACTTCACATCTCTTGCTCCCTTATCAAAGATTAGATTATCATACATTTGAGGTTGTGTGTAGGCATATTCCACCCTGTTCCATTGGTCTTCGGCTCTGCCTTTGTTCCAGTACCATGCTGTTTTTATTGTTACTGCTTTGTAATAAAGTTTGAGGTTGGGGAGGGTGATGTTTTCCATCGTCTTTTTCATCATGAAAGGATGTTGGATCTTGTCAAATGCTTTCTCTGCATGTATTGATATGATCATATGGTTTTTATCCTTATGTTTGTTGATATGATGGATTCTGTTGATTGATTTCCAAATGTTAAACCATCCTTACATCCCCGTGATGAATCCCACTTGGTCATGATGTATCATCTTTTTGATGAGTTGTTGGATTCTATTTGCTAATATCTTGTTGAGGATCTTCGCATCGGTGTTCATCAGGGATATTGGTCTGTAATTTTCTTTCTTAGTGGTGTCTTTGTTTGCTTTTGGTATTAGGGAGATGTGTGCTTCTTAATAACTGTTTGGGAGCATTCCTATTTTTTTAATTTCCTGGAAAAGTTTGAGGAGAACTGGCAACAGGTCTTCTTTAAATGTTTTGAAGAATTCACTAGTGAAACCATCTGGGCCTGGGCTTTTGTTTTTGGGGAGATTTTTTATTACAATTTCAATTTCCTTAACATTGATGGATCTATTCAGGTATTCCAAGTCTTCTTTGTTCAATCTTGGGAGATTGTAGGAATCAAGGAATTCATCCATTTCTTTTAGGTTCTCCTGTTTTGTGGCGTAGAGACCTTCAAAGTAGTTTCTAATGATCTTTTGAATCTCACTGGTTTCTGTTATGATGTTCCCCTTTTCATTTCTGATTTGATTTATTAGGGTTCTCTCTCGTTCTTTCTTTGTGAGTCTTGCTAACGGTTTATCAGTCTTATTTATTTTCTTGTAGAACCAGCTCTTTATTTCATTGATCTATCAGATTGTTTTTTTGTTTTCGATGTCATTAATTTCTGCTCTAATTTTTATTATTTCTTTCCTTTGGTTTGGTTTGGGTACCTTTTTCTGGTCCTTTTCTAAGGTTTTGAGTCGTGAAGTCAAGCTATCTATGTGGGCCCTTTCTTCCTTCCTGAGGAATGCTTGGAGAGCTATAAATTTTCCCCTTAACACAGCTTTAGCTGCGCCTCATAGGTTTTGGTAGTTCATGTCTTCATTCTCATTTCTTTCTAACTACCTGTTGATTTCTTCCATGATTTTCTTCCTGACCCACTCATTGTTCAACATTGAATTGTTTAATTTCTAGGTGTTTAATTTGGTTCTCCGTGGTGGTGAGTGGTTAGCTTCTATCTTCAGCGCATTGTGGTCTGAAAAGATGGTTGATACAATTTCTATTTTTCTGATTCTATTGAGGTATGTTCTGGGGCCCAGTACATGGTCTATTTTAGAAAATGTTCCATGTGCACTGGAAAAGAATGTGTATTCTTTCGTTTTTGGTGTAAAGCCCTGTATAGGTCTATTATATCTCTCTCTTAAATTTCTTCTTTCAGAGTCAGTGTTTCCTTGCTGAGTTTTGTTCTTGTCGATCTATCTAGAGGTGATAAGGTGGTATTGAAGTCTCCGACTACTATTGTGTTGTTAGTTATGTCCTCTTTGAGGTCTGATAAGAGTAGTTTTAAATATTTTGCCGGTCATTCATTAGGAATGTATACGTTTAAGAGTGTGATTTCTTCCTGTTGTACATATCCCTTGATAAATAGAAAATGACCTTCTCTGTCCCTTTTAATCTTTTTCAATCTGAAATCTATGTTGTCGTATACAAGGATAGCCACTCCACCTTTTTTAAGGTAGTTGTTTGCTCGCAGGATTGTTTTCCATGCTTGGGCTTTGAGTCTATGTTTACTCTGTTTGTTCAGGTGTTTTTCTTGAAGGCAACAGAATGTTGGGTTTAATTTCCGCCTCCATTTTGCCACTCTGTGTCTTTTGATAGGTGCATTTAGGCCATTAACATTGAGAGAGATTATTGTGATTGGGTTTTGTGTCATCTTTCTGTGGGATTTGTTGTTCTTATGGGGCTCCTCCTTGTCTTACAGTAGCCCCTTTAGACCTTCTTTCAAGATTGGTTTTGAGTCTATGAAGGACCTGAGCTGTTGTTTATCCGAGAAGTAGTGTATGGTTCCTTCGAGTTTGAGTGAGAGTTTAGCCGGATAAAGTATTCTTGATGAGGCATTCATTTCGTTGAGTCTTTTCACTATGTCCCACCATTGTCTTCGGGCTCGGAGGGTTTCCTCTGACAGGTCTGCTGTAAATCTGAGGGGTGCTCATTTGTAGGTGATTTCCTTCTTTGACCTTGCTGCTTGCAGAATTGTGTCTCTCTGGATGATATTCATCATTGTAACTATGATGTGTCTTGGAGTCTTTTTATTTGGGTCTCTTTTTGCTGGTACTCTTCGGACTCCTTGGATCTTGATGCCTGCCTTCTCCAGCTCTGGGAATTTCTTAGCAATGATGTCTTTGACTGTGTTTTTTTCATTGGGGTTACTTCCCTGTGGTTCTGGTACTCCAATGATTCTTATGTTGTTCCTCTTGAAGTCATACCCCAGGGCTCTGATTCGCTCTATAGCCATTTTGAGTTCTTTCACCATTATTTGATGTTGTCTGTAAGATTTCTGCAGCTCATCTTCAAGGTCGCTGATTCTGTCTTCGGCTGTAGTCATTCTACTGTTGAGGGCATCTACTGAGATTTTCAATTCATCTACCGATTCCTTTATTTGTGTGACTTCCGTTCGTAGGTTTGAAGTTTCTGCTCTCATTTCTTCCTGCATTTTCTTGGTAGACCGTTCCAGTGCTTCATTCATATCCTCCCTTAACTTATTGGATGGTTGCTTGGAGAAGGTCGACTCTCCTCCAGATTTTCTCTCTGAATTGTTTATCTGAGAGGTCATAGATGTGAGTAGCCCCTGTTGATGTTTCTGGAATCTTTTCTTCTCCCTCTCTGCGTGGAGGGGATTTTCACTGCTTCTTCATATTGTTACGGAAGTGTAGATTTGGAACTTTGTGGTTCTTTATTCCTGTTCCATCTTGTTGTGAAAAGGAGGGGCTCTGGTTGTGCTAAACTTTCCTTATTCACTGACAGCTTTTATAGTGTTAAACTAAGCTAATGGATATTTTGCATAAGTGGTTGAGATTGCTAAAGTGATTTTCAAAGAAATAGACAATACTTATTGTGCTGAGGTAAAAAATAATAACTGCGGCTGCTGCTCCCACCGGAGGCCACGCCCACTTTGAGACCACACCCACTGATATACAGGCCACGCCCCCAGTATCTTCCTGTTAAAGAGCCAGGCGGGAAGACAGGGAGGCGTGGCCGTGGGTTGGCCTCCGTACCTGGTGGGAAGGCCAGTGTTAGAGAGCCAGACAGGAAGACGGGGTTTGAGGGATGTGGGGCAGGGCAGCTGCAGGGCCTCGGGGACCCCAGGTGGTGGCGGGATGCGGGGGACGTCGGGGAGGCATGGCCGGGGGTTGGTCTCAGTACCTGTTGGGCCAGCCGTTGTTAGAGAGCCAGACCGGAAGTTAGGGTTCGCAGGATGCGGGGCGGGTTGGCTGCAGGGCCTCGGGGACCCCATTTTTTTTCTTTTTAAATAACCATGTACTCATTAAAAATTAACATCTGGGGGTTGGAGCTATAGTACCCTGAGAGGGTGCTTGCCTTGCATGCTGCCACCCCAGGCATCCAGTAGTGATTCCTGAGTGTGGAACCAGGCACAGTCCATGAGCACCACCGGGCATACCCCGCTCAAAAAAAAAAAAAAGATAAGAAAGTTGATATCTGTTTATTAAAGAAAATAAAAGTTTAATTGAATCCTTAACTGTACAATTGACATCCCATTGACTATTTGCCTACTCTTTATTTCTGGTACAATTTATTTTTGTTGGTTGTTGATATTCTTTTGGTCCACTTCAAGAAATGGGCTTAGTGAACCAAACCATGTAACTTGAAATCGTAGAGACCTGGCAAGTGAGAAAGGAAATTTGTTCAGAGTCAATTAGGAGTTTCTCCAAATCATTTGTACTACTGGTGTAGCTACTTTTGCCACTCTCTAGGAGTTTCCAGTGTTCATCTATGGCCTGTTCAAGGAAATCGAAGATCGGTGGGATGACGAGTGATGACAAGTGAATGACAAGTGATGTTCATTTATGAAGCTCTCCACCATGATATTCAGTGCTTCATCCTCTCTCAATACTATGTCAATAAGGAGGGGTTGTTAATCTGATTGCAATTTTCCGAGGGCCTGCTCTTGTCCTGGATTTTGAGGTGAAAGTATCTCATCGGGATGCATACAAGATTAATGAAGAGTTTCTCCATTTTTCTGCCTTCTAGGGGCTTGAACGGCTTCTCGGGTCGCCCCGTGAACATGTTAGTTCTGTGGTAGATCATGATTGACTATCAGTGCAAACCACATGATTGATAAGTTCCCCTTCTAAAATCAGTGAGATTTCTTGTCTGAGAGGGTTCTTTCCTTCAATTTAGTATGAAAATTCCAACCTCCTGTGTTTGTGGTTCTTTCCCAATATGAGGTGAATGTTTCTTAAGTTACAGTGTTTCTCTCACCTTACTGTAGCCTATTGATCTGCTGAACTAGAAAGAGATAGAGATTTTTAAACAACTATGAAATTTAAAAATGCATCTTGGAAATTTAATTGTGTATTAATTAAACGAAGAGAGAATGTATAGTTGCAGTGGATATTTTAGCTATGATATAAATCTGGCATGTGTTAAGTTTTTAAATAAAACATCAAAGGTACCTATTTTTTTCTTGTCAGAGATTTAAATTATATGACAGCAGAAAAGTAGTTTCTAACTGTTTCAGTAATTTCATTTTTAAAAAAGTTAAGTGATTCATAAAATAATGCTGAATAGAAGTTCATTATGCCTTGCTTTATTTCATGAACATTTTCAACGAAAGAAGTGCTTTTGTTATAAGTTATTATGGGACTATATCTTAAATATACTCAATTAAGCAGTCACATTCAAAGTTTCTATGTCTAACTTTGACCCATCTTCATGCTAAGTTAGCCTCCTTTGAAAGGTAAGCCTGTGATTTACCTAATGATTTCTTTTCATTAGTGTGAATTAGTGAACCTATTTGACTATGTCATGAAGACAGAATATATTTTAAAATAGCAAAGCAATGTCTTTTGATGGACTAATAATAATGAAAAATGATGGACTAATAATAATGAATAATAATGAAATTATATTGAGTCACTTTTTACTGCCATGAAAAGATACAAAAGATTTTCTCAGTTGGGCATCTTTCATTCTATGTTTATGCTGTCACCATCTAGCAAGTTATAAATAGACTACAAGGAAATAGAAACTGAATTTTATTGAATGAAGATATTGGCTTTCAGACATCAGATTTCAAATACTTTCAGAAGCAATGGTGGGACAAATACATAAAGTAATAAATTATTATCAAATATGGAAATTATTTAAAATTATAATTTAATTAGGTTATCATAGGAGACTAGTTGACAACATATGTTAAAATTTTCTAAGAAAGTAATATGCCAGAGTTAATATATCTCATTTTTTGCTTTATATGCATTAATGTAAACACATACATAAAGATTGTATAGCTACTCAGTGAAGCCTAAAAATTAAATTAACCAACCTAGTATTCCAACTACTTTGGGGTGACCAAATGTAAGCAAAAATACTTAATGAAAAATTTATGTTTATATACAGCTAAATAATTCAATAAATTTGTATTGATATTCAATGATTTCCATTATAGTTGCTTGCTCCTGGATGTGTTTTGTTTAATCTCTAACAAAGTTAATAAGTAAAGATAGATTTAGTTTTTTTTTTTTTAATTTAAATTTTATTGAATCACCATGTGGAGGGTTACATAGTTCTCTCAGGATTATGTCAGTTATACAATACTCAAACACCCTTCCCTTCACCCGTGCCCATATTCCATCACCAACCACCCCATTATACCTCCCGCCCCCCCCCCCGCCTCCCCAGTCCCCGGCCTTGTAAGTGATAAGTTTCACTTCATTTACGCTTTATCTTGGTTACAGTCCATGTTTCAACATATAACTCACTATTGTTGCTAGGGTTTCCCCCCAAAAAAGAAAAGACAGTCCCACTGTCAAGGAAGCATTTGATGGCTCTCCATTGCTGAGAATGTAGAGATATTAAGTCCCGCTGTTTGTTACATAACTTTTCTATTTTTTTACCCCCTCGTCCCGTGCCACCGAGATCACGCCTGTTTAGTAATCACCACGCTGCCTGACAAAGGGAAAACAAACCAAAAAAGATGGTTATTTCTCGTCATCAGCCGGCGTGGGGCTCTGGCTTAGTTGATAGTCTGGTAGAATGTCTGCAAGCAGTTTCTGGAACCAAAAGTAATACGCTGGTATTGGCCACGGCTCAAGATTCCACCAGCGTCCCGCTGTTCCAAGTACATAATAATTTATTTCCTTGTATCCCATTCCCACGCCACCAGGTCCGTGTCAGCTTAATGGACATCATACTATGGTTAACGCCATGCCGCGTTTCTTCCCGAGAAAGAAGGATATTTCTTCTCAGCCGGCGTGGGGATATGGCTTAGTTCAGTCTATAGAGATGGCTACCACTTTGGTAGCCTTCAATATTTCAGCAAAAGACTTACTATTCTTGTTAGGATTTCCCACCAAAGTCCGACCTGTTAAAAGGGAACCATTTCATATTGGTGATGATTAAATGACAATAGGTTGCGCGGCCATGGCAGCGGCCTCGCGGCTTTGAATTTCTGTATAAAGTCCAGGGAAAGTACAGCCAGAAATTACACATCGCTACAAACTTTAACCCTATTATGGTCCCCCCAAAGTCCAACCCATTACAAAGGAACCATTTCATATTGCTGATGATTAGATGACATTAGGCTGCCGTGGCCGCGCAGTTTTGGGTTTCTATATAAAGTCCAGGGAAAATTCTGCCTAAAATTCTATCGCTACAATCTTTTACCCTTCAACAAAAAACTTAGTACTATTGTTTGGAGTTTCCCCCCATGTTAAGCCCTGCCAAAAAAGAATATTTACACGTTGCTGACAATCAAGAGATATTAGGTCGCGTGGCTGCGATAGCCGGTTTTGGATTTCTATATGAAGTCCAGGGAAAATTCTTTTGGTAATTGCATCACTCGCTGGCAGCGCCTGGGCCAGAAGCTCCGAGCACACAGTTTGGAGGCATTTTGGGGGCGCCGCTCGTGTCCAAAGTGGTTCAGTTGCCTCCGGGGTCGATCTCGCGCAGGGCTGGAAAAGCTAGATTTAGTTTTTAATGTAAATAATTAAAAATAAAAACTAACATCTTAGCTGAAAATTAGGAAGTTTTTATTAGGAAAAACTGGAGTTAATTCTTCAGAAACAGTAGGTTGGAGAATGGGTTAATGGAGAAAAGATTCCCAAAGGGAGAGACAGCATAGGGGTTTCTCTGGGTTAAGAATAACAACATAATTAAACCAATAATTTAAAAATGTTTTTAGCATATTTAATTTAAAGGTCTTTCCATTTTATATCTTCCTCTCATTTTAGACTGGCAGTAATAGCATAACATCTACTTAACAATTCATTAGAATAGCAGTTGTATTTTTTTTTTTTTTGCTTTTTGGGTCACACCCAGCGATGCTCAGTGGTTACTCCTGGCTTTGCACTCAGGAATTACTCCTGGCGGTGCTTGAGGGACCATATGGGATGCCAGGGATCGAACCCGGGTTGGCCGCGTGCAAGGCAAACGCCCTACCCGCTGTGCTATCGCTCCGGCCCCAGCAGTTGTATTTTCTTTGTTACTTTATTCACAATTTGTTACTTAATTCACAATTCTGCCATTTAAGCTAATATAAATAAAGAATATTATAAGAGCTTAGTATTCTTATTAATTACTATCCATTAAATTTGGGGATAATGCTTTCTTCAAAGAGTTTATCTATACAGCTTTCCATGAGGTAATTCTATTAGTTATTAACCCTAAAATTTAAAAGTATCCTTAAAGATTGGGTAGGATATTTGTTTCCAGAAAATAAATATATTGCTTTGGGAGGGTGTTGCACTAGCCACTGCCTCATAATATCTTTCTCCAGTCTTCTTAGCCTATGAAATCTTTTGGAGGTAATGAACTCAAATGGTTTCTTATCTAAGAGTAAGCCCATGAATACTTAGAAAATGCAGTTCAGGTACTGATTTTGGCACTTTCAGCAGTTTTGTCTACAATGGTTTACTTAGTGGACAGGCAGTAGATCCCCCTCTGTAAATTGGAGATTCTGTGTGCCAGTGAGATAGCCCAAGTGGCTTAGTGCAGGTTTTGCATGATGGAGCCCATGTAAGATCCCTGGCACTGTGTGGTACTCTGGGAGTGAGCCTCAGCACAGAGCTTCTAGAGTAATTTCCAAGTACCATCAGTTGTGGCCCTAGTCCTCTTAACCCACCAAATATGGAGATTATTCCATCCTGTGCCCATGTGAAATCTTAAACGACATACATAAGATAGAACTACTTGGACTGTGCAGTACAATATCAAATACCTAAACATTACAGATTCTTTGACTCAAAAATTAACTTTAAAAATACCTGGCCAAGTATCATTTGACACTTTCCATTCCCTTGCAAACCCTTGGCCCTAGATTGCAAAAACAAGAGAACAAGATGAGAGAAAAGATGAGGGGAAGAGCAGATGGAGTGGTGATAACATAAGGATATTGGTGAAGAATCTTGGACATTTCCATGTTGTAGAAATATACAGATATGTCCATAAAACCACTGGAACCAACACTATTGTAAGTTTATGACCCATATTATAATAAAACACATTTTTAAGAGTTAGTTTGCTTAGGAAGAGTGGTGAGGAAGGGAGGGAATCTTGGGTAATTGGTGGAGGGACACTGGTGTTGGTGTTGAGGTTGGAACCAAATCTTGGGTAATTGGTGGAGGGACACTGGTGTTGGTGTTGAGGTTGGAACCAAAACTTTGAAGACCAAAATCTCTGTCATTCAAAGCTTTCTAAATCAGTGTAAACACAAATAAATACATCAAAATCAAAACCAAGAAAATACTCTGAGACATATTAACTATATGAATTTAGAAATTGTATCTCTTTAGAAACCCTCGTGCCAGAGAGCCTGGCGAGCTCCCTGTGGCATATTCATATGCCAAATACAGTAACAATGTTGGGTCTCATTCCCCTAACCCCCGAAGAGCCTCTAATATGGCACTGTTGGGAAGGACGAGTAAAGAGAGGCTGCTAAATCTCAGGGTTAGGATGAATGGAGACATTACTGGGCCCACTCGAGAAAATCGATGAGGAATGGGATGACAGTGATGCAGTGATAGAAACCCCACAGGACTTATAATAAAATCTTAATGATATAAAATAACTCTGGGGCTGGAGTGATAGCACAGCGGGTAGGGTGTTTGCCTTGCACGTGGCCAACCTGGGTTCAATTCCCAGCATCCCATATGGTCCCCTGAGCACAACCAGGGGTAATTCCTGAGTGCAGAGCCAAAAGTGACCCCTGTACATCTCCGGGTGTGACCCAAAAAAGCAAAAATAAATAAATAAATAAATAAACTCTAAGACCAAATTAGTGATTTTCAGAAGGAAAGGGGAAAGTGGATAAATAAATTGGGTAAAAATAGTCAATTGTATGATAAGAGATAGTACTGTGCTTTTAGTGGAGAACTTGAAGTATATCTATCTATATAGTATATATAGTATAATATATAGACAGATATATTGATTTATAATAATAGACAGATAAAACTTGTATAATGTTATAACACACTTGCTTTAGAAAATTAGCAAAAATTAAACAATAGAATGCATAAATACAGCAGAAGTGCGACCACTAATCACAAGCTGTGAACAACAGGCCACTCCCAGATGCTGAGAATGGCCCTTCCCTAGGGGTGTGACTTCAGTATTCATCCTACTTTGAGTTGAGGTCACTTGAGGTCTCTGGATGTAACTCTATTACTTCAAAGAATGAAAATTTTGGGTCTAACCCAGAATTAGTGCTTTAGTTTCCTTCTTCAAGAAACAAGAGATCTATCAGAGAAAACTACGTGGTAGGGCAAATGTTTGATTTTTCAACCTTTCCATCCTCGCCACCCTTTTCTTTCCACACATATACCCCCTTCTCTCCCCCTTCCCTTCCTAATGTAAGATATAAGACCTCCTTTCCTCGCTGAATTCTTACAGCCATGCATCTTTTCCCTATGTGTATGATACTTTTTGTTTCCTTTTTCTTTTACTAGAAAATACAGTTGTATGCATGATGTGAAAGCTGTGTTCCAAGACAGACGAAGTCACAATCCTTCAGAAAATCGTAGGGCAGGACTAAGTATCCTATTTAATGTCTAATTAGGATTATTTCTTTTATAACACATTGCCCTTTAGGTTTGGGATATAGAAATGGACTTATAATATTGCTATTAGCACTCTTGTCACTAAAAATGACCACTTAATAAAAGTGTACTTGTTGACTATCGGTTTTCGTTGTGAGAGCTGTAAATGCAGAAGGAGATACATTACTTCCCACTAATCTGTGCTTCAGAGGGATTTGTTTTTAAATTCTTAAAAGTGTCTACCATTTTATACTTTATACTATACTAATTCACACTAATTACCTGAGAATTCCCAAGAGTTAAATACATAGTGCAAATAAGTAGCACTGAGTATTAAAAAGTAACATTATGAAACCAGGACAGGAGAACACAAAAATTGCTTTATTTATTTGGCCAAGGACAGTTTACTTTCAGTAATTTATACTAAATAAGTTTTATTTAAAAAAATAAAAACTGATAGGAATCTTCACTAAAACCCAACATGCTTATATAAATACTAAATTTTGAGTTAAGTATGCCTGATTATACCTGATTATAGTGCTCTTGGATTATAGAAAAAATTCTATTTGGAATTATTTGTTTTGTACAATGAGGCTTGATGTTTCCATTTATTAACCTTAGTCATTGGAATGAAGACATTTTTCAGCATATCGACAATTTCAGTGACTCTGTCCCAATGTCCTAGAACTATAACTAAGATCAGGTCTAAGTTCATAGAAAAGTTCTGAGCTGAATGTACATGCCGACACTCACTGATAACACTTTTGCCAACACTAAGGTGCAGTGCAAGAGAGTTGGGGTCCCAGTGCATTTAAGGAGACACATATGGAGTTTATTCACACACTCTTAGCCACTCAGATCTTCCTGATTAGTTCTGCCCTTTTATGAATTCTATACACATCCACTCTGTTGTTATCTTAAATATCTCATCTATTTTACCTTATTTAGTTTTCCTTCCCCCCTCACAGAACTACTTAATTAAAGTTACTGACTATAAGAAAGTTGATCAATTTTATCTAAATTTTATCGTGGTTAAGAAAGAGAAATCATATTTTTTTCTTTACAAGTTTTCCTTATTCAATAAAATTTAAGCATCAGACAAAGATAGTGCATCACAAGGGGAAAGAATGAATAATACCAGGACCTGGGGAAAATGAACTGAGATCAACATTTCTTGCTTGCATTTTTTAAAAAAGTAGCACATAAGCGAGTTTGAATGTCTTAGTAAAATCTATAGTTACCTCTGAAGTTAGTACATAAAGAAAGTTTGAGGCTACTGACTGCTTCGGAGAAGGCCCTGTTCTCCCTTCAGCCCGTTTCTTTCTCCTTCTCTCTTCTGTCACATTTTCTAAGTAAAACTACTTTATTTCACATATACACATAACAAAGAAGTGCTGCTGTCTGGCTCTTGTGTTCCTCATTCTGAACAATCAGTGTCTCTTTGTTCAGAGTGTATAACTTGGACTTTTACAGAAATCATTTCTGTACTTAGCTCATACACTTTAATCTTACTTAAATTCACAGTAAGCTGAATTGTGTTCTGTCATTTTCTGCTTGCTGGTAAGGCTCCAGTTCGTGAATACATTGAATGCTACTTTGCATAAGACTTCCAATAGTCCATATAAATCAGGTTAATAAAAAATTCAAGTAACAAATTTATCTTATCTTTTTAGTCAATTTTCTAAAATCTTAAGTGAGCAATTGATTGCCAATAAAGTTTTTAAAAATAAAGTGCTATGGTTTGGGATGATATCTAACTCCAAATTTTTTCCAATGATACATGGTATTGATTATAAATCTCTCTCCACATATAATTTTATGAGTTTCTTTGTAAAACTAGAAAATTTTTTACTAGCTATTCTCTAATATATCAAGGACAATTTTTTTCACTTTGTCATTTTGTAGTTATTCTTTGAGATGGGTGTAACCGGAATGTCTTCAAGTATCTTGTATGTGGGCTCTTGGTAAATTCATATGCTAGATGAAACTTGCTTTGTTGTCCCTGGACAACCATCTACATCCACCATCTGCACACTCAAAGCAAAGACATTGGCCTGCCGCTGCTCCACCCACCACACACACAGAATCTCTAAACCAAGTTTTTGTTTTTACCAAGATCCCAAAATGATTCATGTGCACATTAAAGTTTCAGGAGCACTGCTCTGTGAGATATTAATAAAAAATAATACAGAGCAGAGTTAGAATATTTTATGAAATGCAAGTAAGTTTTGTCAATCTTGCTGATACACAAAACCTTCAAAGATATTTTATGGAATTTCTTTGCCACCTAACATTATTTATAAGGAATTGGGGAGACAGCACAGAATCCAGATCTGAGAGATAGTACAGAGCTAAAATACTTGTTTTGCATATGCCAAACCTGGTTTTGATTCCTTGACACCCCATATGATCTCCTGAGTAATGCCAGGAGTAACCCTGAACACAACTGAGGGTGGTCCCTCTTAAAAATATAAAAAAATAAAGTTTATGATAATAAAATGATGAGATATAAGATACCAACAATTTATTTTTATATTTTATTCCTGTGGACTAGAGCGATAGCACAGCAGGAAGGGCATTTGCCTTGCACGTGGTCAACCCAAATTTGATTCCTCGTCCCTCTCAGAGAGCCCAGCAAGCTACCAAGAGTGTCCCGCTCACACGGCAGAGCCTGGCAAGCTAACCATGGCATATTCGATATGCCAAAAATAGTAACAAATCTCTCAAAGGAGATGTTACTGGTGCCCACTTGAGCAAATTGATGAACAACGGGATGACAATGTGACAGTGCGGTGCTATTTTATTTCTGTGTTTTCTTCTCCTTACAGAGGCAGACACTGTGTTCGTCCTTTAAGAGTAATATAATGTGGGACAAAGCTGAGATTTGATGACTTATCATGGCTTCCAAAACTAAGCATTTAGGTAGGAGGCCCCATCATGATCTGAAGGCTAAACACCTAACATAAATATGATTTTTTGTAAGCAAAGTATTGTTTAATTTTTAAATCAAATGTCTGTGCAAAAAGCGATTCTTATAGGATGGTCTCCAGTGGCATCAAAAGAGAATTAGTGTCTGTTTAGAGGTCAAGGTTAAGGTTTCCCATTAAAGTAACTGTAAAAACACTACAGTAAAAAACAATTCAGAAATACTAACACTTTCATAGCACTTCATATGCACTAGGCATTTTTCTATTTATGTGAACTCATTTTATAGCAATTGTCACCCTACCAACACAGTAACAAGTCTCACAATGGAGATATTACTGGTGCCTGCACAAGCACATCGATGAATAATGGGAGGGCAGTGTGACACTCTACAGGGGAGATGCTATTATTAATGATGATGATAAACTGAGGAGACTGAGATCCAGAATGATGCTTTCATTTCCAGAATTATAGAAACAAAACCAGAGATACATTTTGAACACAAGCAATCTGCTTTTTGGTGCCCTAGACTGTAAAAAATACAAAAGCACAGCACGCGTGAGGGTGCGATGTGATGTGTTGTGCTATTCGAGGGCTCTTGGGGTGGCTCTCTCTCTCTGTCTCTCTGTCTCTCTCTCTCTCTCTCTCTCTCTCTCTCTCTCTTCTCCCCCAACTCGTGTTCAGTGCTCTCTAGCTGCTGTGTATAGACCAGGTCAGGACAACTCCTCCTTGTGCTCTGCTTCTGTGTGTGTCGCTGTGCTCTCTTCTGTCTGTCTCTCTATCTGTGACTCTGTCACTGTAGTCTCTCCTCTGGTCTCTTCCGACTTTTCTCTCTGCTTCTGTGTCTTCTCTCTTGCTTTTGTGTCTTCTCTCTCCTCTTCTTTGTCTTCTACTGTATCTTCTGTCTTGCTTCTGTGTCTTCTCTCTGCTTATGTCTCTTCTCCTTGCTTCTCTATTACCTCTGCTGTCTTGCCTCTCTCTCTTCTCCCCTTACAGTCTTAGTTTATATAGCAATTACATAGGGTCATGACACAAAGATGGGTTGAACATTAACAAATCAACAAAGAGGGGTAAGACCACTTCTCCAGGAGATTAACAAAATCTTATCTAAGGAGATTACTCCAGATTACTAGGATATCCACTTAAGGGTGGAATCCAAACAAGGGTGTGTTGTTTTCTTCCTTCCTCAGCTAGTAATCCACTTAAATAGTTGTAGCAACTCTACTTCTAATATTTCTAGCAATGTCATTCTGTATGAGCACAGTAAGAGGTATATCAAACTTAAAGTTTTGTTCTTCCTGAGGACATTCACTGTATATTCCAGACCACAGTCCTCAGGCCAGGTTAGTCTTCCTAACCCCAGCAGGGTCCTAGTCTCGCCATACTTTTGGATCATGACAGCATTTGTCTATGACCATACTCTCAACTTGTAGTTGAGTATTGTGGCGCTTTGGCCTGGCCCATTTTGATGCCAGGATAGATAGCTCACAGCTTGACCTGGGTCCATTCTGTCCCTCGTCGGGACCCTGCTTTTGAGGTGCTAGGACTAAGGGCAACTGAGTGAGAATGCAGATGCCCAGGAGTAAATATTATTGGAGTCAATCAGCTCCCAAATTACAAAGCATAATATTAACTGTCTTCCTGTGTCCATACAGAAAGGGCATTGCTTTAAGCTATACTAAGTTCCCTGCAGCAAGGCTGAAAGGACAAACCCAGTATTATCCTGCACTAGACATTTGTCAACACTATGATAAACAAAGTTTGCTTTTCTAGCATACAATATCCGTGTATCACTGGTACACATGCTGGTGATGGAGCAGTGGCTATAGCAGGATGATTTTGGTTTGTGCTGGACCTAATGTTTTGAAAGAATTAGTACATGGAGCAGGAGAGATAGCACAGAGATAAGCATTTGTCTTGCATACAGCCAACTGGACTTCCACCCTTGGTGCCCAACTATCTGCACTACAGAGCCAGGAATGAGTCCTGAGCACTGCTTGGTGTGGCCCCAAACCAAAATACCAACCAATAAACACAGGAAGCAGCACACAAGATCTTGAGAGGCAGCGGAACATGGACTTCATGTTCCCAGTACCACTTTCAGTGCTCTTATATCTTCTGCAAAACTAAAGATACAAAAGGATGGAAAAGCTCCCTACCCAAGCATTTTTGCTTTGTGTATTGAACAGGGGACATCTGGGAGACTGTGTGAGGTATGGGGGTATGGGAGCAAGCCCACTCCTGCACTTACAGTTTCTTATCTTTTTTACTATAGCTTTTCTCTTCTAGTAGTGAACTGAGTGAGAACACCCCCTGCCAAATCAGCTTGAGTGGTCATATTTTCCAGACTCTGCCCCTGCACCAAACTTTTTTGATCTGGCCTACCTGACCTGTCAATACACGCATCCATGCAATTATCCTTTTCTTTCCTGTCCACTTAGTAGGTAAAACTTAATGGAAATGGATAATATTGTAAACCAAGTTATAAAACAAGGATACTTAAAACACATTAGAATAGAAGAAAAGGTAGAAGAACAAAGAGCAAAAGTCAGACTTCTTTAAGATTTGGTTGTTTTGTAAGGAGAACAGCAAATCTTCACACATAACCAACTGTGTACCACACTCAAAGGCAAGTCCAGGCAGCTCCATGCTTCCATCTTCTTTCTTCTGACGTTCCAGGGCTACCTTGTCTGGCAGTAAGGAATCTTCATTTCCAGGGACATGCACACAAGAGCGGCGGCCCAGGACTCTTTGTTTCATGTTGGGGATCCAGCCTCAAGAACATCTTGATTTTCATTCTACATGAAGGAAAATGACTGACCTGACAAATGAATTTGGGCATATTCCTATTATCTTTCCTTTCCTCTTTGGAAGCCACCTACACAGCTGGAAGTGTTCACACTGGGATACTGGAAAGAGCTTTCAGAAGATACCAGTTATACCATTCTCATCACTGGAAGAAACATCTAATTCAATGGTAAACATAGTTATCTTTATGCCTTTCTTATTATTGCCTCTATCTCACTTGACTCTAAACTCACGAATGAAAGATGTAGTTAAGTGGCGAAGCTGTAGCATTGAAACTGTGGAAGAGAGAGGGAAGGTGCTATGGAACGCATAAGCCATTAAGCATTAAACTTGTGTAATTATGCCCTATTGAATCTAAATTAGTGTTACTTAGAGTAAAATAAAATAAATTTTGTCTTGGCCTACAAGTTGTTTCTATCACTTCATCTTTTTCTTATTTGTCCACTTTGTGATAACCATCAGTATACATTGTAATGTGGTGGTATTGCTGCTGACTTTTGTTTTTTCCATTGTTGTATTTTCTACCTAAAATGCATTCTTCCTTTGGTATATTGTTGATGTAGCTCCTAGGAATATGATGATGGAAAGAATAGAGTTCTCTACTCTTAACCTTTTAAATTTAGTTTCTAGGCTAGGGAACAGATAATGAACTTTAAAAAATGCAATCAAATTGCACAGTGTGTTGCGAAAATGTAACCTAGAAAACAGCAACGACAAAATGGCAGGGTTATAAGGTCAGAGACTTCTAACTCAGGAAATGAGGTTGAGAACTAGCTGGAGAAAGTGAAGCATAGAAACTGAGGTCTGTATAGTCCTCAGTAAGGTGATAATATATGAGTAAAATGAAGGGGTGGGCTATACTAATCTAATCCAGTGAAGAATACTCCTCACAGAGGGAGGAGTAATTACGAAGACCTCACACAGTCTTTGATTTGGCAACAATCCTGCCCTGTGCTAGGGAAGCAGGCTAGAATGGTCAAAAGAGACCTAAATAAAGGTCTGAGAGGTGACAAGGACCTTAAAAGTCATCGTAGGAAACTTGAAGAGCTTTGGGTTTCACTGGACTGAGGACCCAATTGCTCCTTTAAATTGTCATATGGTTTACTCCTTAAGCATTAGATATTGTCCTGATTTAATTTTTTCAGAATATTCTTCCATGAAAAAGCACCACTCTGTGTGCAATGTTTATATGACATGACCTTGGACACCCCTTGGGCACTACTGGGGTGGCCCAGGTTATCCTAGTATCACAGGGCCTAAGCAGCACTGTATCCTCAGGCCCTTGCCTTGAACCAACAAACTGATTGGCTGAGATATAATTTTGGCCAGCAACTTTATTGGTCAAGAGTTGAGATTGACTGATAATTGATTTTGGTCTCCACACAAAGAAGATACCTCCCCAACATGCAGAAAGGAGAAAAATCACTAGAACATGGCTTTTGTCTTACTCATCTACATATTCCCAACTCGTGATGTGAGTTTGATAATATAAGAACAAGAGTTTGACATCACTCAGTACTCTGTTCCCTTGTGTTGTCTCTGTATGACAGATCAGTGAGGTCATCCAATAATTGTCTTTCTTCTTCTGAATTTTTTCACTTTATATGACATTCTTGCAGAGAATCCCAGCTATTGTGACTGGATAAAAATCACACTGTCAGCTTCCCCATCCCCATCTCTCTGCCTGCATAATTGACCTCCAATTCCACCCAAGTTACATTGAACTGCAGGATTTTATCATTTTTTAGAATTTCTTAGTATTTCATGTGCAGTTATACCACATTTTCTTTATCCATTCATCTGTCATTGGATATTTGATTTGTTTCCATATACTAGCTATTGTACCTATGCCAAAAACATTAAAGATAGGTCTCATTTCCCTGACCCTGAAAAGAACCTCCAATCGTTCGGAAAGACGAGTAAGGAGAGACTGGTAAAATCTCAGGGCTGGGAGAAATTGAGACGTTACTGGTGCCCGCTCAAGTAAATCAATGAACAATGGGATGACAGTGATACAGTGAAGATGGAGACTTAAAGTTTTCTCCCCCAAAGCATAAACTTATCCTGAGCAGGAGAGCACAGCATGTAGGGTACTTTCCTTGCATGTGGAGGATCCCGGTTCGAACCTGGCATCCCACTTGGTCCCCTGAGCAGATCCAGGAATAACTCCTGAGTGCCACTGGCTATGACCCGGAAACCAAAAACTTTAAAAAAGAGAGAGAGAAAACCTAACCTCATCTCAGCGTGAAAATCACAAGTTCTTGAACCTCAGGTGACAGGTCAGGAGGATCTCAGGCCTAGTTTGACTGTTCCATTAACAAGCTTGCTAAGGCTCAATTGCACAGGAGCTCTTGCACAGACACCAGTCCTGATCTCTTCAAGCATTTCACAGGCAAGCTGGAGGGTGGTAGAATTCTCTCTCTGCAGTTCTTCTGTTGTCTTTCACTCTTCCAAGCAAAGAAATATTTGCATATTTGAACTTGGTCCTGGTCTTTTCAGCTGCTGTGGTTTGGTTGCACCCTCAAAGATAAAATGTATGAGGTGGGTCTCTGCAACTAAAGGAGAAGTCATAGTTTACTTTCATCTTCTTAATCTCTAAAATAAGTGTGCAGTTTCTTCCATAGATGTCTTAAAGAGAATGATTAGACCTTTAGTCTTTAGGGCAGCAGAAAATAGACCAAAAGAAACGGATAGTACATATGAAACATACATAGTGTGTGTTAGAGAGAGCAAGAGAAAGCACGTGAGAGAGAAAGAGAGAGACAATGATACTTAGGAATTGGCTCATGTGATTTTGGAGACTTGGGAGTCTCAAGTTCTGCAAAATGCAAGCCAGGGATGCAGGAGTGTCACGGCACTGAACAGCTCTCAAATCCATGGCCTGGGAGCCAGGAGCAGCTACCCTGGGGTGCTCATTGTCACTGTGAAAAAGCTTTATTTCTTAGCTCAGGGTCCCTGAGCACTGTCTGAGAATGTTGCTTGAAAGGTCCACATACAAGACTGAAGATGTTCATGAAGTTATAGCCAATTGCACAGCTTCAGTAGATGATTCCGTGTCCCTCTCCAGTGTCCAGACTCTCCTCTCCCCATGCACAATGTCACTAGTCCTGTCGCTTCACTGTCCCCATCTGGGGTAGGACTTCATGTTCCTGTCCCTTCACAGTCCTGCGCCAGCATGGTCTCTGGGTCTGAGCTCCCGCGGGACCACTGTGACCGCTGTTCCTGCGTGGACTGTGGCTCTGTGCTCTGTGACCAGGTTCTCATGGGCTGTGGCTCCCGGCTCCCATCCTCAGCTTTCTCTGTCTTCTGATAGCATGCTGCTTGGATAAGAACTATGCCTTTCTGCCATACCCCTGGCAGCCAAGTGTCACAGGGGAGGTTAAAGCTGGGAACTCCCCTTTCTTACCATTTCCACCTCCAACCAACCCATTATCAACTTGACAGGAACCAATTAAATTAACTGGACTACCTAGTGCCTCTCCCATCTCCATCCCTCTCTTTTGCTTCCACTGTGATATTAATATTTGGCCACAATGCCACCACTCCATACCCACCCCCAGAGTGCTGATATTCTGCTGTCCCTGTTCCTAGATATGTAGTTATCCATCCCCACCGTGTGTGCTCCGACTTGGCTGATTCAACTCTGCTGGCAGAGTCTCAGGAATTGTTCTTCACAGACCATTGTCTAATTTGTCTAAACTTGCTTCTTTATCCCTTACATAAGTGAGTGAAAGATCATTTTTTATGTTTCCTTCTTGGAACTCACTTTGCTTAGCAGGACACTCTCTACTTTCATATAAGACACAGCAAAAGCTAAATTTTTTTAAATCATAGAACTGGTCATATTCTACTATGTGTATGCCACCATTCCTTTATTCACTCAACTGCTGTTTGGCACTGGGGTTGTTTCCAGATCTTGGTGATTGCAAATAGCATAGCAAAGAATGTACACGCCAAGGATTTTAAAGTAGCCATAAAAGTTAAGCGCACGGTGATGTATAGTGAAAATCTGTGAGTCAATGGATTCACATTTGGAGGAGTCTGGAGTACTGACTGGAGAAATATGACCAGAAATAGAAATCAGAGTTTAGGACTATTTAAGGTGAGGAGTTATATTAGAGGGGACCCAGCTCCAGTTGAATTTTGTACTCAGGCATACTACGGGTCTCAGGGGAGAACAAAGGAGTGGGATCTTGTGTATTATTCAGAAAAGAATTGCCCCAGGAGACTATGTACTGGCAAAGCAAGTGATGGGTGATGGGAGATGATGTTCATACTATTCATGTGTCATCCTTGTGTGTACATTTAATGCTATTCTGTCAACTGCAGATATTTTCTAAGTAATCTCTGCCTGTGGTGTTTTCCTCTATCCAATACCTCCATCATACTGTAGAGCGCTTACCTTTTCAGCATATGACATATCAATACCCTTTTGAAATCCCTTTAAAGTGTCCCACATGTCTAAAGCTGTCTTAAATCCTTTGTTTTGACAAAAAAAAAGAGAATGCCAAAGTACCACCTCATTGGAGGAGTTTTTTTTTTATTTGCTTGCTTATTGTTTGTGGGAAACATGAGCTGCTGCTTTAAAAAAGACGTCATTGGGGGTGGCTGGAGAGATAGGACTATGGCTGAGCACTTGCTTTGCACAAGGCTAACCTGATTTGCTCTATATCACATAGTAACCCCAGAGCATCATCAGGAGTGAGGACTGAGCACAGAGCCAGAAGAAAACTCTCAGCATGTGGTGCAGTAAAATTGAGAAAGGACAATACACTTACTAATATTTATTTAGATAACATGGTGCTTAAGAAGATGAAGTGCATCAGTTTCCCTTTGAATAATTAGGAAACTGAGACAGATTATTCAAGATACTGTTTAAGAAAAGCATAAAATATTGCCCAATTTATCAATAAAATACATTTGTCAGTTCCAGAGAGATAGAGAGTATAAGAATTAAGGCACTTGTGTTGCATGCAGCTGACTCTGTTGTTCTCCCTGGAACACATGTGTTCCCCTGAGCACAACAAGAAATTATTCCTGTGCATTAAGCCAGGAGTAGTCCCTGAGTGTTGTTGGATGTTGTCCCAAAACAAACAAAAATTATTATTTGTGCTTCTCAGAAAACGAACATTTGTACTAAACCCAACCCACTGGGAATTGCCTCTTCAAGGCCCAACCTAGAGACCTCAAAAGTATTCACTGCTGACCCTCATCTTTCTTGTTTTCAGGCATTGAGAACATGACTTATTGTTAATTTAATCAGTCTTACTAATCATTAATCAATCATTTGTAAGACAGTTCATGATAAAGTAAAAACAAACATTTAATGTAAATTTTTATTTGGAGTTTAAGAAACAAAAGATTAACTTCTTATCAATCAAGAACATTCAAAATTCCCTTATACAATGTTCGAGCACCCATTCCTCTACCAGTGTCCATTCTCCACCACCAGTGAACTCAGTATCCCTCCCACCTTCCCATCCTATCCCCCCTCCTCCCACCCCCCTGCCTCTGTGGCAGGGCATTCCCTTTTGTTCTCTCTCTCTCTCTCTCTCTCTCTCTCTCTCTCTCTCTCTCTCTCTATCTCTCTCTCTCTCTCAGTAATAGGCACTCAGTAATATTCCACAGAGGAGCGTAATCTTTCTATGTCTATTTCTCTCTTTCTGACTCATTTTGCTTAGCATGATACTACCATGATGATCCACTTTTATGCAAAATTCATGACTTCATCTTTTCTAATAGCTGCATAGTATTCCATTGTGTAGATGTACCAAAGTTTCTTTAACCAACCATCTGTTCTAAGGCACTCGGGTTTTTCCCAGTTTTGGCTATTGTAAACAGTGCTGAGATGAACATATAAGTGCAAATGTCATTTCAACTGTACGTTTTTGCTTCTCCGGGATATATTCCCAGAAGTGGTATTGGTGGGTCGAATGGGAGCTCAATTTCTAATTTTTTGAGGAGCGTCCATATTGTTTTCCAGAAGGGCTGAACAAGTCGGCATTCCCACCAACAGTGTAGAAGGGTCCCTTTCTCCCCACATCCCCTCCAACAGTGGTTGATTTTGTTCTTTTGGATGTGTGCCATTCTCTGTGGTATGAGGTGGTATCTCATAGTTGGTTTGATCTGCATCTCCCTGATGATTAGTGATGCAGAGCATTTTTTTGTGTGCCTTTTGGCCATTCGTATCTCTTCTTTGGAAAAGTTTCTGTTCATTTCTTCGGCCCATTTTCTGATTGGGTTGGATGTTTTCATAAATCTGTTACTTTACCCTCATGGTGACTCACTAATTAATAAATAAATAAATAAATAAATAAAATTTTTCTTATTGATTTAGTAATCATTATAATATTACTTAATCTTCATATATTGAATTATATTTTATAATTCTTTTTGTCATTAATTATATTTAACCACAGAACTATGTTATGATCCTATAAATTGCTTGATATAATTTCAACCTTCAGTATTGACATTTGCTTTTTGTCTTATCATATGGTCTATCCTTGAAAATGAACCATTTGTACTTGAAAAGAATGTGTATTCGATCTTTGGGGGAGTGGAGAGCCCTTTCCATCTTCATTAAGCCTATATATTCCAATTTCTTCAATTCCTCGTTATTGTTCCTTGTTTGTTTCTGTTTTGGGGGCATCCGTAAAAGCAAACCCTGATACTCTGTCAACAGAATTGAGGGCAAAGAAAATGTGAGGCCTGATTTATGAGAATGAATCTCAAAACAGAGGTGAATGGAGATAGGCACTCAGTAAATACTGTGATAATATTTACATTACATGGCTAAAGAATTAATATATTTTTATTAAATACCTCAAAATGACAAATCAAAAGCAAAGAATGAAAGAAAAAAAGAATATAGAAATGCAGTTCAATTCAGAGAGAAGATGCAAGATTTTATTTTAAAGTGGCTTTTTAAATAATATTTGATTGTGGATATGTTAGTTTAAATATATAAGTTAGATTGCATTGAATTTATATTTTTGCAATTACTCTTAAAATTAAAATAATATGGAGAATACAATCAATAAGAAAATGTTTGATTTATCGTTATATTAATTATAATGATTTTAATAATTCTATTCCACTTGTAAAATAAACATGGGAAATAAGGTGTCATAACTCACGTAATAGATGGTTCAAGGCAGATAATATATACTAAAAATCTAATGTAAATAAAAGGAGTAGTACTGTAACAAAACATTCAAAATTACTGTGATCTTAAAATCCTATTTCTCTGCTATATTCTATTCTCATTATTTCCTACTCTAATTGTTCTTTCATTTTCCTCCTCATGACACAAAAGCTTTTCTTTTGTTGATGCTGATTGCACTAACATGTACACATAGTTTATATTCACTCTGATAAAGTGAGTTAGAACGCAGATGTTCAACCTTGATTAATAACACAGAGGCAACCTTTAGAGAAATTATTTTAATGTCATTGGTTTCACAATTTAAATTGTGTAAATTAATTTTCTCAGCAGATTATAAATGCATATGCTTCTCTCATTATTGAATTCCAGAATGACAAGTTTAAAAGAGGAGGTATTTTACACCAATTCTCATCTTTTAGTTTCCCAATTCAAAAGCAATTTTCTCAGGGAGCCTAGCAATACTTTTTCTTCTAAAAAGAAAAACAAAGTCTAGTAGTTGTATCTAGGGTAAAAAAAGAAGAAGTAAACATACCATTTTTCAGTTAGACAGACATTAAAAAAAGAAAAAAAATTGGTGCCTTTTCTTCAGTGGTTCCTGACAAATAGCCTGAAGAATGTATCAATGAATCAAGGCAACAAATGAGAGAATGTGGAGCAAATTTGAGTACGCAGTGCACAGATATCTTGAGAATTCCACTTTAGTTGTTCCTGATTCTCTTAGTATTACACATGTCTACAAACCTATGGGAATTTTCCAACAGAAATATAAGGTACGCTGAGTGTGAAGAACTTACATACAATGCCACCAGCTATCCTGTCCAAACCATGCCATGCTTTGCCTGAGTACTTGAATTTGTTAAAAACATATGGAATTTTCTTGTTAGTGCTTTTCTTGCTTTTACGCACATCTGCCACATTCTTTTTCTCGCATATTTAAGAAAACCATAGTCATAATTTGGAAGAAGTCTGGAAGTAAATTTCCATCTGTTAGTGCTATCCAATACCAAAGAAACACTAATTATAAACTAAACACTTTAGAGAAACACAATAAAACATTCCACAACCTTGAAGGCTCAGCTCCATTGCCATTCTAGAAGGCCAATTAGTGAAAAAAGTGAACTGCCACTAGAGAACAAGCTTCAGCTAATTTTTAGTCATCGTCCTGCAGTATGGACAACAGTGGCCCATGTCCTAGAGAACCATCGTGCTAGAATGAGCATAAGAAATGCTTATATTGGAAAATAGAAAAGTATGGTTTTAGAGGAGTCAGTTTACAGACTGTGAGAGCCAGGGTGGTCAGAAAATTCCCTTATGGTCTAGTCACCTGTGGTATACTGCAATGTATTTGTAAATCGAAAGGAAAATTGAATAGAGGATAAGATAAGGAGAACACTCTTGAGTGTTCCGAACCCCAAACATAGAATTTTCCAGTTAATTTTAAGTCCTTCTCTTAAATTCCTTTTGAACAAATTCAGTGATAGTCTATTCCATACGCACAATTTTCAAGTGCTAATTAGACAAAAACTAAATTTCTATATTCATGATATGGCTGCCTACTTCTCACATGACTTATTTTCTTTTGGAGGAGATTGGAGGGGTTCACCAGCACGTGCTTGGGATTTACTTCTGGCCCTGTGTTTAGAGATCACTCCTGGGGGTCTTCAGGGGGTCATATGTGGTATTAGGTGTTGGATATTACCCCTAATTGTTTCAGGATTCATCAGTTGAATTGCCCTTTTCTTTTCTTCCTTTCGTTTTTTTTTCTTTTTGGGTCACACAGGACAATGCACAGGGGTTACTCCTGACTCATGAACTCAGGAATTACTCCTGGTGGTGCTTGGGGGACCATATGGGATGCTAGAAATCAAACCGAGGTCGGCCTCATGCAGTGCAAATGCCCTACCCACTGTGTTATCACTCCAACTCCCTAAAATTGCTCCTTTGCCTCCCTCCAGAAGAAGCCTACTGTGCTCTTTCTTGCTAGAATCCCTAATTTAGTTAAAGTCTATGCTTAGTCTCTCCTTGTGTTTTACCTCTCTCATTGTCACAGTTCCCTAAGTCAGTCTTCGTTACTTATAAGCCAAAACTTTCTGGTAATTCTGGATTTTGTATTTGTAGTGAATTGCTTGCTTTTCTATTTCTCTGATGGCCTTTTCATATTTTACCATAGAGCAATATTGTTCTTTATTTAAGCACAGGAAGACTTTAATGCTATGCTCCTATGGGAGTTGATTGACTCTGAAATGTACCTATTCCTGGGCATCTGTCAAAATTACTTGAGTTAGGCTTCGGTTATCATAGTTCCTAACACCCGAAAGGGAGGTCCTGCTGTGGGACTGGGGTGGACCCAGGGAAAGTTGCAAAGCTACCCTGGCATCTAAATGGGACAATCTAGAAAGTATAAATGCATGACTTTGATGCACATGACTTACGTTTTATTATTTCTTCCCTCCTGCCTAATTTGGGCTCCTTTTGTTGCTCCATTTCTAAGATCTTGAACTGTGAAGTCAAGATTTTTTTTTCTTTTTGTGGGCGCTTTCTTTCTTCCTAAGGAATGCTTGCAGAGCTATAAATTTGCCCCTTACCATGGCTTTATTGCGTCCCATAGGTTCTGGTAGCTCATGTCTTAATTCTCATTTGTTTCCAGGTATCTTTTGATTTCTTCCTTGATTTACTTCCTGACCCACTCATTATTCAACATTGAGTTGTTTAATTTCCAGGTGTTTGATTTGTTTTTAAGTATCTCTATATATGATTAACTTCTATCTTCAGTGCATCGTGGTCTGAAAAGATAGTTGATACAATGTCTATCTCCTGATTCTGTTGAGGTAGGTTTTGTGGCACCACATATGGTCTATTCTGGAAAGTTCCACGTGCACTGGAAAATAATGTGTCTTCTTTTATTTTGGGGGGGATGTAAAGTCCTGTATACATTTATTAGCCCTCTCTCTTCTATTTCTTCCTTAAAATCCAGTATTTTTTTGCTGAGTTCTAATATTGTTGATCTATCCAGTGGTTATAAGGCAGTGTTGAAGTCTCTGACTACTACTGTGTTGCTAGCAATGTCTTCCTTAAAGTCTGTTAGCAGTTGTTGCAAGTATTTAGCTGGTCCCTCATTGGGTGTGTATATGTTTAGGACTGTGATTTTTTCCTGCTGTACAAATCTCTTGATTAATAAAAAGTGGCCTTCACTGTCCCTTCTAATCTTCTTCAACCTGAAATCTATGTTGTCAGACACTAGTAAGAACACCCCAGCTTTTTTGAGGGTGTTGTTTGCTTGCAAAATTGTTTTCCATCCTTTGACTTTGAGTCTTTGTTTGCTCTGATTGTTTAGATGTGTTTCTTGTAGGCAGCAGAATTTTGGTTTCAGTTTCTGAATCCGTTTTGCCACTCTGTGTTTCTTAAAGTGAATTTAGACCATTGACATTGAGGGAGATTATTGTCGTGGGTTTTGTGCCATTTTTTTGTAGGGATTTGTTGTGCTTGTAGGGGTTTTTCTTGCCTTACACTAGCCCTTTTTAGTCCTTCTTTTAGGTTTTGTTTTGAATCTATGAAGTTCCTAGGCTGTTGTTTGTCTATAAAATAGTGTATTGTTCCTTCAAGTTTGAGTGAGAGGTGAAGCGTTCATTTCATTGAGTTTTTTCACTATATCCCACCATTGTCTTCAGGTTTGGAGAATTTCCTCTGATAGGTCTGCTGTGAATCTAAGGGCTGCTCTTTTGTATGTGCTTTCCTTCTTTGGCCTTGATGCTTGCAGTATTGTTTCTCTATCCGTGACATCCATCATTCTGACTATGCTATGTCTTGGAGTCTTTTTACTAGGGTTTCTTTTAGCTAGCACCCTTCAGGCTCCTTGAATCTGGATGCCTGTATTCTCCAGTCCTAGGAACTTTTCAGCAATGAATTCTTCAATTGTGGCTTTTTCACTGGGGTTGCTTCCCTCTCCTTCTGATACTCCGATGATTCTAATGCTGTTCCTCTTGAAATCATCCCCTAGGTCTCTGATTCACCTTAGAGCTATTTTGAGGTCTTTCCCCATTGTTTGTTGTTGCCTATAAGTTTCCTGCAGCTCATCTTCAAGCTTATTGATTCTGTCTTTGGATATAGTCATTCTACTATTGAGGGAACCCACTGAGGTTTTTCATTTTGTCTACCGAATCCTTTATTCGTGACACTTCTGTGTGTAGCTTTCCAATTTCTGCTCTCATTTCTTCAGTATTTTGTTGGCTGTCTGTTCCACTGTTTCTTTCATGTCCTCCTGTAATTTACTGGATGCCTGTTCCACCATTTATTTGAGTTCATTGAACATCTTCAACATTTCACCTCTGAATTCTTTGTTGGAGAGATCATATTTCTGGGTAATGCCTATTGAAGCTGCTGACTCTTTTCATCGTCCTCGCCTCGTGGTGTGAATTTGTGCTGTTTCTTAATGTTGTTGTGGTTGTATGGAGGTGTGACCTTCCAGTTCACTATCACTATTCCCTCTTGTTGCAAGATGGATGAGCTTGGCTGATGGTGCTCGTCTTTTTTCTTTCTTCACCTTTCTAGAACATGTCCTTCTTCTCAGGTGTTCCTCTATTCCTTATGTGAGACCTCCAGTGAACATTTTGGAGAATGTGATCTTTTATAGTGGGCTTGTACAGCTTCTTGTGTTCACTAGTGTTTTGGTGAAATTGTAATAGACTAGTGGACAATTGGCCTATTGTGTTTGAGATAGCTAGATATCAGTCATGGAATTAGGAAATGAAGATCGAGATGTGACTCCAGATTGCTGAGAAGGGGGAAAATAATGGCGGCGACCCACAGCAAAGACCACGCCCACTGCTGCAGAAGGCCACGCCCCCTTCCGTGCTGTAGGTGGGGTGCTGGCAAGGGGGCTCAAACACCTGGGGCTGGGAACAATGCCAGCGTGGTGCTGGGTAAGGGTGAGCTGTTGGCCATGGCAGTGGTCTGAGGGGCAGACATTGCTATATTATAGGGAAAAAGTTACTATCTTATAAGAACAAAATTATGGTAATATGCATGATAATATAAGCAATAAATAAATAACGTGTGAAATAAGAGAATAGAAAAATTAATTTTACATCAATAAAATGTCTTCCAAATAAGAGTTCATATCTTAATGAAAATTAGGTTTTATAAAACATAAAACTAAGGGATGCAAAGCATAGAAAATACTACATATAAAGTCATATTAAATGACATATATTTCCTTATGTACCTAAAATAATGCAGGTTACACTGAAGGTATCACTTCCAAATACTTGCTATCCCGTTGCTCATCGATTTGCTCAAGCGGGTCCAAGTAATGACTCCATTCACCCCTGTCACATACTAGTGTAGCCCAATGGCATGCGCTTGCTCCAGGAACACGAAGAACATCAAAATTTTCATTCAGAGTCTTGACGAAGAAGTCTGACCATCTCGTAGGTGGGGACAGGAGTTTTTTTGACGTCCCGTGGAATCCAACTGGTACTGGCTCTAGTCCAGCAGTCATCTATAAATGACATTATTTTCTCTTGGCAAACGAGACAGCTTCTCTGATTGTTTCTGATTCTTGATCGTCAATGGAGGTTGAAACTCTGGATTCCTTCTCTAACTTGAGTGAAAAATGATACTCCAAGCATAGCTCTTTCAATTTCTCTTTGGGATACCTGAATGATGTTTTCATCCTGTTTTCATAGGGCCCAGGTCTCTGAGGCATATGTTAGTTCAGGAAGAATGGAGGAGTTGAAAAGTTGTTCCTGGAGCCAGAGGTTTTTCATCCTCTTAACCACTCCTTTAATGCTTTTGAAGGTGATCCACACTGCTCTCTTCCTCCTGCGCAATTCAGATGCCAGGTCATTTGTCATGTTGAGTTCTCAACCCAGGTACACATAACTGCTGCATTCAGAGATGTTCGTTCCCTTAAGGGCAACTGGAACGTCAGAAACTAGTCCGTTTCTCATGAACATTGTCTTCATGAGATTCAGCTGCAGCCCGACCTTTCCACAATCACAGTCGAAGTCAGCCAACATTCATGACAATTGACTGATATTTGGTGTTATGAGAATGATGTGATCAGCAAAGAAGGGTGGTATAATTGCCGACTGTCTATCTTCACTCCCATTCCTTCCCATTCCATTGGTCCCATGAATGTTCTCAAAGGTGGCACTGAAGAATTCGGTGAAATGGTGTTGCCCTGGCCCTGCTGAACCCTTCTGTTTATGTCAATGATCCATTCCTTGTAGAATGGTGAGATCCTCATGGTGAATCTGTAATACAGCTCAGGGAGGATCCTGATGTATTGAGTTTGAATGCCCTATTTAGCTAGGGCTTCAATGACCACTTCAGTATCAACAGAATGAAAAACCTTCTTTAAATCATTGAACATTAGACAGAGCAGCATCTTGAATCTTGCAAAACCTCAATGATCTTGGTCACTATCTGGATATGGTTGATTGTGCTGAATCCTATTCAGAACCTGGCTTGCTCACATGGTTGTCCTTTGTCCAGTGTATTGCCAATCCTGTTCAGGATGACTCGAGTGAACAACTTATAGACGACAGATAGCAGGCAGATTGGGCCATAGTTACCGATGTTGTGGATGTCTCCCTTCTTGTACAACAGACTGTCTTACTGGTTTTCCACTGGGATGGAATCTTGCATTCAGACAGGCAGCTTGTAAAGAGCCGAGTCAGTGTATTGATGAGTACTGGCAGCGGATTCTTCAGGTGTTTGAGTCTGACCTTGTCTGACCAGGTGCTGTATGCTTCTTTACCCATGAAATGGTGCATTGAATTTTGGAAGAGAGAGCTCTGGGAATGACATATCCATCCTGTTGGATTTGATATGTGGGCGGGTGGATGTGACTATTGAAGAGATCAAATTAGAAGTTGTGGGTAACCTTCCTCACTGCCCATCTGGAAGATGGGCAGATTCATCAGAACATCAGAGGGCATCTTGGTCTTATAGTTGGTGAAGGACAAGCAGGTATTTCAAATACTTTTCCCAGCTTCTGCTGCATCAGCCAACACTGCTGCTCTTCTCTTTGAGGTCTTCATTTATCACTTCTCTGCACAGCTTTGCAAGCTTGGACGTTACCTTGTGATTGCCTGAGCTCACACCAAACCACATTGGTGAATGAGCTCAAGAGTTTCCGAAGACAGGCGTCTTTTTGTGGCTTTCTCACACTCTCAGTATTCCTTGCACAGTCATGGAGTCGATCTTGCACCAGTCGATCTTATTCCTTGTCAATGTTGTCAACAACGACATCTTCCCATATTGCCACAATAGTGCTGAAGAGCTCCCGGTAGGTGGTCATTCTTGGATTTTTTTTCTTAAACTTTGCAGCCCTTTCTTCCTGCTCCGTGAAGTAGAATTTTGCACAAAGAAGACGGTAGTCTGATCCCATTTGAAATTTTGGGACAGCAGTGACATTGGCCAGGCAAAACTATCAATTGAATATGATGTGGTCAATTTCATTTTGATACTGTCCAACGGAAGACTCTCATATCCAATGTTTACATTTGGCCTTTCAGAACTCTGACTTACCATGGATGGTCTTGGTCGACATGATGAACTCAGACAGTCTCTCACCCAGTTCATTTTATTCTAGGCCATGGGTCCCGATGTGGAGTTCTTCAGGTGACCTTCTCGGTCCTATCTTGGCATTAAAATCACCAACATGCCTTGTAGAAGGCATGGTCTCCAGCTCCATGTAGAACTTCTCAATTTCTTCGTCGAAGTTGGATGTTGGCGTGTAGATGACAAAGCTAGAAACTGCCGGCAATGAGCCATATCTATTCAAATGTAAGCATCCGATTCAGGTTGTTAGGCATTCGAATGAATCAATGCTCATGGCCAAGTTTATATTGCCAAGGATCCTGGCACACTGATGCTTCTACTATTGCATGTTCTGAGGAACAGTTCTCCTCTATTGTCGAAAATGGCATGATGTGATCAATGCCTTCTTGTCTCGGTCAGTCCAATGACATCGAACTTGATCTTCTGCACTTGCACCATCAGGTCCTCAATGGATGCTTCCGATGCCAGTGTAACGTGCATTGAAAGTACATAGTCATTTTAGTCCTTCTTCATTTTGGCTGCCTAGTTCGACTCTGAGATTTTATCAGCCTCTCCTGCTCGTCCTTCAAAACGCTGCTGTATTAGGGGAATGAGGCCCATTATTTTTACTGTTTTGGCATATCGAATATGCCACTGTATACATATCAGAAGATTAGATTTAATTATTTTAAGCCACTTAGTGACACACATGGTGTGTTAATATTTACATTCATTTAGAGTTACTGGAACTCTTCTATTGGGAGGGCATTTCCAGTTGAAGGGTGGAGCTATCTCATCAAATCGAGCATATGAGAGATGTTCGCCCACTATTTTTAAATATTCTGTATTTTCCAAACAGTTTATAGACACTGTGTTTGCTATTCCAAACATCTCCCGCACTGGGTAATTTTCTTTTTATTCTATGCCAGTTTTTCAATCTGCTTATCCACAGTTCTCTTACTTCAGGAAGATGAGACAGTGATTTATAGCCCCAGGAAAGTCATCCAAAAGCAATATACAATGGGATGGTCTATAAATTTATGCCACTTTTTCCTCTGTCCTGTTATGGGGTGTTTCAGCTCTTCTGTGGTCTCATACAATGTTTTAGTTTTAAATATTCCTTCAGTTCCTCTAATTTTTAATTGTTTGGCTCTTAGAAAAATTAATGAGTGTTTAGAAACCCAAGAAGGCTTCTGCCAAAGGAAAGAAGGCCTTGAATTTGGACAGCAAAGAAGTTGCTTATGACACTAAGATTCACCTTAGTGTCTAACTTTTCCGAAGCTCTTACAAGCTACTTCATAACTTGTAGTTTGGGTTCCTGCTGTCCAATTTATAGAGGCGTTATAATGCGTTGGCTTACAATGTCTCACAGAAGCGTGCCCAAGGATACTTTTATTTCTTTAGGAAGGATTAGTATTTTTATATTCAAGTAGCTGAATTATATCCTGTAAGGACATTTCCACCCGAATATATACAAATAGCTATTCAAAATTTTACATAATGTTGGATTAAAGAAATCTACTCCAATATAGAGACTTTACCATCTGTCACTTACCAATCAAACATTCCTGGTTTTGTTTCCAATATATTGTAACACTGTAGCACTGTCTTCCCATTGTTCATCAATTTGCTCCAGCAGACACCAGTAATGTCGCCATTGTGAGACTTGCTGTTACTGTTTTTGGATTATTGATTACACCACGGGTAGCTTGCCGGGCTCTGCTGTGTGGGTGGAATACTCTCAGTAGCTTGCCGGGCTCTCCTAGACGGATGAAGGAATCGAACCTGGGTTGGCCTCGTGCAAGGCAAACGCCCTACCCACTGTGCTATCATAAGAATATTTGTTTTTGTTTTTGCTTGTTTGTTTTTATTTGGGGGGACACATCTGAAGGTGTTTAGGGGTTAGTCCTGGCTTGCACTCAAGGATCATTCCTGGAGGGCTCAGGGAAAATGTAGAATGCTGGGGATTGAACTCAGGTCTATTTCATGCAAGACAAATGCCTTATTGTCTCTATGACTGCAATCACCCTCTAAATAAAAATTTGGAATCATACATCATACAGAAAAAAAAAGCAGATTTCAATCCTATGATAACTTAACTGATCTATTTAAGTGGTCTATTATGACCACTCAGTTTCTTCTTAGGTAAAAGTGGTCAGGAATATGAGACCCATCATTTTTACTGGTTTTGGCATATGAAAACCTTTCTTTATTGCATAGCTAATTGTAAAAAACTAAAGCTCGCTGAGGGGCGAGTGCACTCGTGGGCTCTCTGGGCAGCTCTGTCTCACCACCCGCGTTCGGTGCCCTGGAACCCCAGTGTGTGGACTGGATCGGGACGGCTGGTGGTCAAGGAAAGGCGAAGGAAGAATGAGGACCAAGCTGGTTGCTGATTAGTTACTGTTTATTCAATCTTTAATCTTCCATCTCCCGCACTCCCAGCTCAGGCCTCCCTCTGGATCTACTCCGCTGCCTTCTCTAGTCTCTCCTTCCCCATGTCTCTCTCTTGGAACCCCTTTTTGCTCATGGCGCAATACATTGACGTCACCAAAGGCACCAAAAGATCTTACAGGAAGAACATTGAGGCAACATTATTCTCTTGTATCTGCAGGCCAGTAATCTAGTCCTCCAGAAAGAAGATACAAAACCAAAACCCCAAAACCGAAGCCTTCCTTGGGCTGAAAGCACTAGGATTTACATGCCAAAGACTGGGCTGGGCTGCCACATGAAATCTACATTGTCAATTACAAACTAGGCAGCACCTGAAATCTACATCCCAAAGACTAGGCTGGGCCAGAGCCTGGAATCTACAATGTCAAGTCAGGCCTCTGTGAGAAAAGGAAAACTTCCTCTGAAATTATTTCCAGAAGGCAGCTGAAAAAAGGAAAATATTCCTGTCTGCAGTACAGTGTCTCCAACATCTCCCACCTTTTTGTTTAGGACAGATTTTAACCATCATAACAATTCAAGCTTACAGTAAAATGCTAGACACAAAAAGTTCAATAACAATAGCAGAATACCTATTCTTTAGGACAGATACTCTTTCAGCAGGACCAATCAATGATGAAATCCCATGGTTGTGTTTCTCCTCTCCTTGTCCAACAAACATATAAGCATTCATAATATTAATCGTTTTGTATGGGCATAGCAAGAGATGCATTAAGCTTTTAGAATTGCTTTCCTGGGGCCATCTCAATCTCAGACTACAGTGCTCAGGCCAGATTACTCTTTCCTATCGCTAGCAGGGTCCTAGTCTTGTCATTACTTTAAGATCATGACAGCACTTGTCCATGATCAAACTCTTAACTTATAGTTAAGAATGAGGTACTTTGGCCAGGCCCATCTCGATGCCAGATGTAGCACATAACTTACCGCTTGTCCTGGGTCCTTCTCGTCCCACGTTGGGGACCCTGCTTTGGGGATGCTAGGAAGTAAGGGCAGCTGAGGCTTAGGTCAAGAGAACAGATGCCCTGGAGGAAAATATTATGTAGAGTCAAATGACTCCCAGGTTACAAAAGCATAACATTTGTTAAGTCTTCCTGTGTCCACACAAAAAGGACTTGCTCTGAATAAACTATGCAAAGGACTAAAGGAGAAGAGAAAATCATTATTTACAAGTCAACAGAACACTAAGAAAGAAGCTACAAATAAACAAAGAGGAATAGGAGCACTGTAAGGGGAGTAACCCAATAAACCTAAACTACCTGAGGCTATGTTATCCTACATGGACGGAATACTCCTGGTAGGTTGCTGGGCTCTTCGAGAGGTACGGAGGAACTGAACCTGAGTCGGCTGTGTGCAAGGCAAATACCCAGCCCACTCTGCTATAGCTCCAGTCCCAATTCTTAGGTACGACAGTTTAATGCTCAGACTCTGAGGTGACTAAGCATCCCCAGGGCCAGCATCCCCAGAGGTAGTGCAGGAATGAATCAAACAAATGCTGCAAAATTATTTATTTAAAATCTCGAATTTAGATAGTGATTAAAGACTAATTTTTAAAAAGTCAAAAGGCTATATTTGTGGATAGAACAGAAACATAATTTAACATTTTACGTGATTTGTCACTCAGCAACTCTTTACTAACCATACTTTAAGTCAACACTGTGCCACCTGCTAGAATACAAAGTGAAGAGTTCAGAAAAATCAACAATAAAGAACGCTCAAGACGGAGATTTAGCTTGATTCACTTAATCTGACCAATGCCTGACAAAGAGGAGCTGCCTAACAAGAAAATCCAAATGATTAAATATTCAGTATTACGTATGATAAAAATGTAAAGTAAGGTAACAAAACTTTTTGTACTATAGAAAGTGTTCAAAGATGAAATTTCATACAGCACTATGAAATGAATTAGTTCATGCACTTTGGGGGGAATGGTATAAACTTAATTGGTGATAAGTCTGCTTTCCTAAAGAAATTTTATAAAGCCTTCTTATGCTTTGAATAACAACTCTATTTTTGATAACATATATTTTCTGGGGACAAGATTGGGTTACACCTAGTGGTTCTCAGGACATACTCCAGGCTCTATGCACAAGGATCATTCCTGCCAGGGCTCAGGGTACTGTGTCGGTTTCAGGGGATCCAACTCAGATCAGTCATATGCAAGGCAAGTATCTCTCCATTTCTGATAATATATGTTTCAGAATTAAAATACAATAAATGATTATATAAAAATATTTTAATTTCTAGTATAATAATATATATTAGGGAGGAACAATACATTATACATTGCATAAAACAGGGACATGTACAAACAATGCCACTGTCACTGTCATCCCTTTGTTCATCAATTTGCTTGAGCAGGCACCAGTAAGGTCTCCATTGTGAGACTTGCTGTTACTGTTTTTGGCATATTGAATATGCCACGAGTAGCTTGCCAGGCACTGCCATGCGGGCGAGATGCTCTTGGTAGCTATCCAGGTTGGCCACGTGCAAGGCAAATGCCCTACCCACTGTGCTATCGCTCCAGTCCAGAAACAATGTATTATATATTAATATATGTAATGTTGACTGGTGACTTAGAACATTGACAAATGCTTCAGTGTTGTAAAGAAATATATTTTAATATTTTATTAACTAAATGTAAAGTATATGTAATAATGTATAAAAACTGAAAATTTTGTTCTAAAATAAAATTAACATGTAATAAAGTAAAAGCATGGAAAATTCATGTTCAAAACATATGTGTATGCTTTTAGTTCTCAGAGTATAATATGTGTTCATTATGATCCATTTTCCTATCTCTTATTTGTTATAGTTTAGATAGTTATAATAGTGCTAAAAACTTATGGTGTTTTTATAAAAATATCAGTATACCCCACCACCATCAAACAGAGGTTAACAGTGAGACAGAAATGTTAATTAAACTTCTTGAGTCATTAGAATTTACAGGTTAAAATTTTAACCAAGCAAGTTGAATAAAGATCTTATTCACATTTGTTATTCTGCTTTCTATCAAAATATTCAATGGAATAAAGTATACATACAAATTCCCAAGCTTTTTATATATACACATACTGATGCATGAACTGAAACATTTTTATATTTAAAATAGCCATTTTTACATGACAAAATAAAAGATGATTCTTTTACTTCTTCCTTAATAATGAACATCTTTTTCTACAAAACTGTTCATTTATAGTTGCATAAAATCATACGATTGTACTTTTCAACATTGCAATTAGTTGTATAATTGACTTAAAGTTTGGTGATCCAATTTGAGTATAAGCTCCAATGATTAGAAATTTTATTGGAACACCGCTGTAGTTGTGGAATGCAGAATATTCTTGGCATATAATGGCCTCTCAAGAAATAGTTACTTGGTAATTCACTGAATGAATGAGTGAGATTGTGAAGTCATATGAATTGATTTAAATTTGATTCCTCTTTGTGTCAAATTTGAAGTTTATAGATTGACTGAAATTAACATATGTGTTCATGTATAGGGATAAACTGTCCAGTCAAATATCTTTCAAGACATATCTCTACAATAGGATATTTCAATGCATCTGATAGAACATCATAAATGGAGGATAGAAATTAAAAAGGTCAAAGTGCTACACAGTATTTGTCCCTCTTATAGACTTAAACTCTTCATTAAAATACTATTTTAAAACTGTCTTATAATAAACATATTTTAAGCTTTGTTATTTGACTAAAGCGCATTTCAATAAAAATCAAACAACTTATGCTACTTATTCACGATGGAGTGTATGAAAGACTTTTATGGTTAATGCTTCCATAGATAATTTTCACTTCATTCAAGATACCGCTAAGTAATATCTCTTAAAAATTTCGGATCACAGATTGATTATTTAGAAGTGACCTTCCGAATGCAATTAATTCATTAATTAAAAAATGACTTTTCATTTTTAAAACTTAGATATGATCCTAATTAGCTTATGATCCTAGGTAGTAGAACTATGCTCCAATAAAAAGGAATAAAGAAAATCACAGAAGAATTTGAATTTAGGACTGAGAGTTCAAATAGTAGATCACGTGCCTAGGACAAGTAAAGTTTTGAGTTTTCCCAAAGCACTATACATAATTTTCCTGATATGGGTGTGACCCTGGTGGCCCTCAGTCATTGGTTCAAGGATTAACCAGGAAACTTCAGGTCTGCACTTCCTGCCCACCTCCACCCCGCAACACAGCAACGCTGCAGATAGCCTCTATTTAAGAAAGAAATTAGTCTTGTTACAAATATATTGGACTGGAGTGAGATAGCACATTGGGTAGGGCATTTGTCTTGCACACAGCTGACCAGGGTTCAATTCCTCCATCCCTCTTGGAGAGCCCGGCAAGCTAACTGGATTATCTCGCCTGCACGGCAGAGCCTGGCAAGCTCCCTGTGGCATATTCCATATGCCAAAAACAGAAACAATAAGTCTCACAATGGAGATGTTACTGGTGCCCGCTGGAGCAAATCATTGAACAACGGGAGGACAGTGCTACAGTGCTACAAATAAATGATTTTATATTTTTCAAAATAACTCCACTGAAATTCTCTCATATTCATGGGATTGATTACACTATCATCTTTATTGCCAAGTTCTGTGTTGTATATTTATTCAGACCACTGGTTCTCTTTCTGCTTCAATAGTAAAAAAAATCTAGATGTTTATTATTTGAAGATTCTGAGAAGAGAAATTACCTGGAATTATACCTTTGAAGATAACAACTAATAAAATGCAGATAAATAGGGGGCCGGAGCGATAGCACAGCGGGTAGGGCATTTGCCTTGCACGCAGCCGACCCGGGTTCGATCCCCGGCATCCCATATGGTCCCCCAAGCACCTCCAGGAGTAATTCCTGAGTGCAAAGCCAGGAGTAACCCCTGAGCATCGCTGGGTGTGACCCAAAAAGCAAATAAATAAAAAAATTAAAAAAAAATAAAATGCAGATAAATAAATTTCACCATACATCCACTTGCTTATAGATGCGAATTACTATAGATACTGGTATGGTATTTCACATAAATACTATTTTTTCTATTTTTTTTGTATTAGGTCTATCTTTAAAATTTCTACTGACACTCCCTCATTTGACCCAATTATAAAACTAGAGTAAGTTTCTCTTTTTACTAAAAATATTTTTGTTATTATAGTTTAGTTACATGATTACATTTTAATACTTTTATTATACAAAGTCATTTAACCTGCTCACTATTCAACACCCTCCACCACTGCTCTTATGTCAAATCCAGTCAGTACACCTCTTTCTCTATCACTCCCTTGAGTACTGATTTTTGTGATCTTTAGTGAAGGGTTTTTTCATCAGTTATTTACTGTCTTTTACCTTATTTTATTTCTCTTTATGCCACAGATGAGTGAAAACATCTGATTATCTGTTCTTTCTTTGACTTATTTAGCTTAATGTGATATTCTCTCCCATTCATGTTGCAGTAAAATATGTCCTCTGTTCTTAGATATCATAGTCTGTTATGTATATAAACCTAAATTTCTTTATGCACTCATTTGCAGTTTTTCAGCATTGGTTTGTTGTACATGGCCATTGCAACCATAACTTGAGGTATGTTCCCTATATTCCGATTTTGTTGGATTTTTATTATGAATGGATATTGAATATGAATTCTTTATTATGCTTTTTCTGTGTTTTTCTATACAATAATATTTTCCTTCTGTTGATATAGCATATTATACTACTTGTTTTACATGTATTGAATAATCCTTGAACAACTGGAATGAATCACACTTGTTCATATTAAAAATACTTTTGTTATATTATGGATTCAGTTTGATAATATTTTGTTGATGGTCTTCAAATTGATATTAATCAGAAATAACAGTCTGTAATTTTTTAACAATGTCTGCTTTTGGAATGAGGGCAATAGGGCATTATAAAAGCTGTAAAGAAATATTTCTATTTGTTTTTTTTTCTTTTTGGGTCACGCCTGGTGATGCTCAATGCTCAGGGGTTACTCCTGGCTCTGTACTCATGAATCACTCCTGGCAGTGCTCGAGGGGCCATATAGAATGCTGGGAATCGAACCCAGCTGGCCACGTGAAAGGCAAATGCCCTACCCACTGTGCTATCGCTCCAGCCCCAAAACAATTCTATTTGGCATTTTGGAAGAGCCTGAGGAGTATAGGTTACATCTTCTGTGAATGTTTGGTTGAATTTACTAGTTAACCCATTTGTAACTGATAGATTTTTGGTTCAATTGACTAGTTAACCCGTATATTACTGGTGAAATTTATAATTACTATTTCCATTTCTTTATTTCTGATTATTGTATTCATATCTTCTACTTCTTCCTGATTCAATCATGGGATCTTTAAGATTCTAAGTATTCAACCATTTCTCAAGCTTAGTTATATGCAAAAATTTTCATAACCTCTTCTATACTCTGTCACTGTCACTGTCACCCCGTTGCTCATCGATTTGTTCGAGCGGGCACCAGTAACATCTCTCATTGTGAGATTTATTGTTACTGTCTTTGGCATATCCAATATGCCACGGGTAGCTTGCCAGGCTCTGCCGTGTGGGCTAGATACTCTCGGTAGCTTTCTGGGCTGTCTGAGAGGAGTGGGAGAATCGGACACGGGTGGCTGCATGAAAGGTGAACGCCCTACTGCTGTGCTATTGCTCCAGCCCCTCTATACTCTATTATTTTTACATTTCTTCTCTCTAACCTCTGAATCCCTTTGAGTTTTCTCTCGATTTTCCTTGTGATTCTAGCGGAAAGTGGGTCTGGCTATGAGTCTAGTTATGAACAGAGTGGATTAGTGGACATAAAACTCAGCTTTATGTATTCTTAAAACACAGCTCCTGATTTGATTTACCTTTTGTGTTATTTTTTTTTAATTTATATATAATTTATGTATTATCTTCTTCTTGGGCCACTCTCCACACATTTTGACGAGCCTCACGCATGAGGGAGCCAGCAGAGGAACTCAGGTGTGCAGGAACCGGGGCCGAGATCTCCAAGGCTGCTCGGATCAGGACTGGGCTTCTTCCACCCAGATCCCCCATTTTCCAATAGCTAGACAGTCACACCCAGAGACTGCCCCCGGTGCCATGTAATCCCATCAATGGCCAACATCCAGAGACTATAAAACCAAACTTCCGGAAGCGACATCTTATAGCCTAGTTCTCCTTTCAGAGTCCTGGCAAGCTACCAAGAGTCTATTGCCTTCTTGGGAGAGCCTGACAAGCTCCCCATGGCATATTCATATCCCAAATACAGTAACAGATATATACATACCTCTTTGAGAGCCCAGTAAGCTACCGAGAATATCCTGCCCCCACAGGCAGAGCCTGGCAAGCTTCCCCTTGGCATATTCGATATGCCAAAAACAGTAACAATAGGTCTCATTCCCCTGACCCTGAAAGAGCCTCCAATCATTGGAAAAGATGAGTAAGGAGAGGCTGCTAAAATCTCAGGGCTGAGTGTAATAGAGACGTTACTGGTGCCCGCTTGAGTAAATTGACGAACAATGGGATGACAGTGATACAGTGATTATTATTTGAGGTACAGGGATTGGGGTCACAGTCTGAGGTATTCAGGACTTCTGGTTCTGTTCTCAAAAGTCATTCCTTGCAGTGCTCAAGGGACCACATGTGCTGTGAGGAATAAAATCAGGGCCAGTCACATGCACGGGAAGCCACTTAACCCAGCTACTATCTCTATAACCTCTTATTTCTCCTCTAATTTTTATTAATTTCCTACTTTATGTACTGTGGAATCATTTTTTGTTAGTTTTTTTCCTAATCCATATGGTTAAATTATTTATTTGAGGTTTTACCTATTTTTAGATGTAAGCTTGTATCAACATTCTTCAATTTTAATGTATAATGATCATTATCAAATTATCTCTGATTTAATGAACATGGGGCTGTTTCTCTGAAATGATCTTCAGGCAATGTTGAAATCCGCTATATAGACTTTCTTAGACTTCTTCCCCTTCAATGATGTTGCTTAGTTCCCCCATGTTGCCTTTATTCCTGATGTTTTATGGGAGCTAAGGATAGACATCCAAGTTCCCAGTGTTTTGAGCAGAGATCTGGAACTCTCGTTCACCATAATTTCTTGCAGTCATGGATTTCTCCTGATTTATTTTTAAAAGTCAGGGGACAGCAGTGGGTTTAATATAACCTCAAACACTCATCAGAGTGGCTTAGTGGACACAAAATGCAGCAATCCACACAGTGAGTGTCAACTGAAAAAAAAATCTGCCTTTCTTCTTCTGACAAAGTGCCCGGCAGTAGAACAATGCATGAGAGATCTGGACTGGAACTCTGAGCCTCAGATGATGCTCTAGGTAAATTGGGAGCACGTGTGTGCTTGAGACGTGTGAAGAGACAGCTGCTAATCTGCTTCCTTCGGGCTTCTCCTGACACAGTAGTTGTCAGGTCCCTCTTCAGTTCCTTGCGGCACTCAGCTCTTCCCTACTTGCTCAAGTTTCTTGTCTCTAAAAAGATTGTATGGGACTTGGGAGCAAAGCACAAACAAAGAGCTAATTTCTACAGAGCAGAGCAGCTGCATCTGGGAACCTTCTGCATTAGTACAACCCACTGTCCCCACTGCACCGTCAGTGAGTTTCTAGTGATACTTGGTTGAATCCGTGTTATCTAATAAGAATTGTTCTCCTGGACTGTTTCCCCATGTTAACATATACGAAACTTTAAGATTTTACCTTAATTGTCATTCCCCTCTGGAGCTTTTCTATTGGTTCTTTCTGCACAAATTCATCTCCTTCTCTCATATAGTGGTGTCGCCTGTAGCTTTAATAGATGCACAAGGGCATTTTTTTTTCTTCAGAAGAATTCATGAAGTCATTATTGCCTTTTTACTTAGAGGAGTTAGCTATCTCTGCCACTTGTGAAAAATAAAATTTGTTGGTCCTCAGCCTGTTCCCAGCACATACCAGAAGTGTCTAGATGTGGGACTATGTGGGACTATGTAATTTTCTTTGACTCCTGTGGTACCATTTTGTAGTAACTGCAAGTAGTTATGGGGGTTAGGTTGCCCATCAGCAGTTCGGTGATGATACCAGAGATGCTACTGCTTAGCAGGATCATCAAAGCAGACATATTTGGGAGCATGAAAGGTGATTCTGAGCTCATGGGATCTATCTTGGACATTGGCAGCTTGGAACTCTGGGTAATATTGTCTACCACTTTGTGTCTCTTCATTTCTTTACCTTTGTCACTAGTTCATACCCTGGAAACTACTTATTTCCATAATTTGGTTTCTGATTCTCCAACTAGATTCTGATCAATAAACATACTTCATACCACAGCATTTTCAATAGATGACAGTTCCTGCTCTTCAATAATATGCCATAGGCATCTTTTTGGTCAACTGATAACAGATCAAATACCTGAAGACTTGAGATGTACTTGGCCTGGGAATGGAATTCTAACCAATCAGCTTTTAATTAGGCTTTAGCTTTGGAAATTCCTGACATGATTAAACCTTTGTGGCTATCTGTTGAAAACAATCTAGAGTTACCTAGGAGACACTCCTAAAACCTTGGGTTCCATGGTAAACTTCTATCACGTTTGTGAAAAATCTGAATTCAGTGGTGAAAGGGTGGTTCCTGAGCTAGGAAAGAGAACCTGAACTCATCACTCTATTATGGAAAGTTCCATGGTGACAACTGCAGACATCTTTCAAATCTCAAGAAGTAACAACAGCCTTTTGCAGTTGAGTGAAATATGTACCTAGTCTTTGATTATCTGATGGTCAAGGAGGAGTCTGAATTATCACCAATGAAACCTGTTAATATTATATGCATGTAGGTAGTGCAGGGATAATTAAACAAATATCCAGTAAATCTCTAAATATGCAGAATGGCTCTGACAGCAAGAACTCAAGAGAAATTTTTTAAAAAATATGTCCCTTTAATAATTTGGTTCTTTCAATCCTTAGGTTCCATGATACATTTTCGGGGGGGGGGAGGCTACACCCCCTGGGCTGTTCTCACTGGTCTCTCCTGTTTCTGTGATCTAAAGTCACTCCTGAAGGTGCTCTGGAAACAATGAGTTTTCTCAGGGATCAGGGCAGGGTGATGATCTATGTGCTCTGTCTTTGTAGCCCCCAGGATTCTTGTCTTCACAGCTTGTTCAATCCTCTTTTTTTATTTCTATCTTCTAGAATTCAGCAGCTTCATGAAAATTTAATGAGTACACAAGAATTCCAACCTCTTTTGAGAATGTCCGTTCTTATGCTGTAGAGGGACAATTGCCTGAACTAATCCTAAACAGAGTCAGAATATGGGCCTCACTCCATCAATGCCCCATATGACTCTGGTATGAAAATTTCTGAGGGTAGAATAAGGTAGGTGAGGTCGTATAAAAATTAATAAAGGGCGGGGCTGGAGAGATAGTAAAGCTGGCAGGCTGCCCGGCCACTCTGGTTCAATTCCTAGCACTGCGTATGGTTCCCTCGCTCTGCCTGGAGTTACTGCTGAGCACTGCCAGGTGTGGCCCCCAGACCAGAAAACAATTCATAAGAAGTAGGAAATGACTGAGAATATGGGTACACCGGACATTCTCACCTTTCTATGGCTCATTTTCTTTTTACCTCACCTCACTTTCTTTATTTTTTTATTTAATTTACTCTTTTATTGAATCACCATGTGGAAAGTTACAAAGATTTCAGGTTTAAGTCTCAGTTATACAATGCTCGAACACCCATCCCTTCACCAGTGCACATATTCCACCACCAAGAATCACAGAATACCTCCCACCTTCCCCCCACTTACCCAGCCTCCCACCCCACATGTGTAACTGGTAAATTTCACTTTACTTTCACTTTACTTTGATTACATTCAATATTTCAACAAAAAACTCACTATTATTGATTTGGAGTTTCTCCCTTCTAAAGTCGATCTGCTGAAAAGGAAGCATTTGATAATTTGTTTTCCATTGCCGAGAATGAAGAGATATGAGGTCTACAGACCGCACTAGCAGCCGCATGGTTTTGGATTTCTGTATTTTAGTATTTTAGTAACTAAGTCCAAGAAATATCTGTCAGAAATTGCAACATTGTAAGCTTGTACCTCTCAGCTACTTTATATTCCACATATGAGTGCAATCTCAATGTGCTAAATTTCTAACTTTTTGAGAATCGTCCATATTGTTTTCTAAAAGGGCTGAACCAGTCGGCATTCCCACCAGCAGTGAAGCAGAGTCCCTTTCTCCCCAAATCCACGCCAACACTGGTTGCTTTTGTTTTTTTGGAATGTTGGCCAGTCTCTGTGGTATGAGATGATATCTCATTGTTGTTTTGATCTACATCTCCCTGATAATTAGTGATGTTGAACATTTTCTCATGTGCCCCTCAGCCATTTGGATTTCTTCTTTGGGAAAGTTTCTGTTCATTTCATCACCCCATTTTTTGATTGGGTTGGCAGTTTTCTTCTTGTGGAGTTCAACCAGTGCATTGTATATCCTTGTTATCAACCCTTTATTGGATGGGTACTGCGTAAATATCCTTTCCTATTCTGTAGATTGTCTTTGTATTTGGGTCACTGTTTCTTTTGATCACCTCACTTTCTTTTCTCTTTTGTTTTCTTCTTGATGGAACTCTGGCCCTACTCATACAAGATGTATCACTGAGCCATATCCATGAACTCCTGATTCTTGTGATCACCAGGTTCTGGTAAGAGAGCTCCAAACAAAAATATTAGTTTCAGTTGGTTACTGGTGCATGCTCAAAGAAGAAACCACTGACCCTAATTTTACAGTTTTTCCTTTTTAAGGTCAAAAGAAATATGAAATCAGTTTTTCTAGCTGTCTGAGTAATGGGTTTTGTGGCCTTTGGAGGAGCAAAACAGTGATCTGGTACACACAGATGTGCCTAGCACAGCCCAGAATAGCCTTCAGGAATAACCTCACCTGCAACTCACCCCAGGGAATCTCTCCCTCCAGACGCTATTAGGACTGCTCCTCAGCCCAGCAGGAAATTCCCTACAGGAAATTCTTTTGCTTTTCAAAAAGAAAAATTAGTAGCAACATCAACAAGTTTACAAATATATTTCAGTTACTTTCTTCTAAGCTATAGGTATAAGCTATAAAATAAGTTTATAGGTATAAGCTAAACTAAGCTATAAAATGAAATCAACTTCGCTAAAGCCTTCTCTTAGTTGAGGTTACACTTAATTTTTAATGCTCTATTATTCTATCAGACTTCAGCACGAGATGATGGGAGCTGCAGTTAGGACTTTGGAATTAGAGTGTTTTTAGAGCATACATGTGGTTGTGTTTAAGTTCATTTTTCATTAAAAATTTTTGTGTAGGAACATTTATTTACCCCTATTGGTGAAAACATGCCTCTCAAAAAAGTATTTTAACATAATAAATTAGATAATATTATTAGAAAACACATTGGTCATAAATATCATTCTATTTTGTATTCTATTTGACCTAACTTTCTTGATATACTAGAATACTAAGGAAAAAATTATTTTAGAGTCTGCATAGTTCTACTGACATTCCTAAAATGTCACTAGAATAGAGGAAAGTTTTCAGACTAGAGGAATAATTATCATATAATTGAACATCTTCTATTTAACCATAATTTTAAAATGTTTTGGAAGCAATGACCTGAATCTCTCATTTACAATATGCAAGTGCCTTTGCTCCGCTGATCTCTGTTGGTCATGAATGCCTTGTGAAGATTTCTAAAGTGCTTACATAATTTTTCTGTTTCCAGCGACTCTGTTGTTCCTAGATGACAACATAGGACTTAGGCACTGGTGCCCTATAACTACTGTAGTATCAATGTGTTTCCGGCCAAGACACTGGCATTCATGGAGGCCAGTGTCTGGCAGTTGATGTTGCTCAATCAAAAGGGATGTGGGCAGTAACTGGAGATTCTGGTCATATTTACCCGACCACAACTGTTCGGCAAACTGGTCTCTGTAGATATGTGGAGTTTTTGTGTTGCCATTACAAGCTTCAAGATAGCTCTGAACCATACGAAGATAGGTGGGGTTCCCTTCCCTGCCTCTTTCACATGTTGTGACTCTGGGAGAGAAGATACTCATTACTCTCTTCCGGAATGACTATCCACCCCGCTGCGGCCTAGAGACAACTACTCTCTGATGTCTTACCCGCTCCTTGTGTCTTTTGAGAGTGGATCCAGTCACAAGAATGAACCATTTTGGAGTCTCTGTGTTCAGTGCCTTAACTCAGTACTTCTCTGGTAACTTTACTATACTTAAATTTCAATTTCCTCTTGAGTTATTTTTTTCTATACATTGGAAAAATAAATCTAGTATTTTTCTTTTCTCCAAAAGGTGGTGCAATTTTCTCAGCATTAATTATTGGCTAATTATTTCTACACACACTGTATTTTGGAAGTGTATCATATATTAGAATCTAACTCAATATTTTAAATTATGCATTTTAGGGTTGTTACACACTTTTAACAAGGAACATGCATTTCTATCTTATTGAAGAATACATTTTTCAGATTGAAGTAGGATTGCAAGGGCACATATCTTGACTGTTAGTGATACTATAAGGGCACATGAAGTTTACCCAATGCCCAGGCCAATGCAGGCTATTCCTAGAACTCTAGGAGATCCTCCTTTCCTCCTCCAGTCAATGTGGCCCCTATAACAGACTTCTCTCACCACACTCACTGAAGTCCAATTTCAAAAGTTTGGAAACAAGCAATATATTATTTGTGTCAGGTCGTGTTGCTTATTTTATGCTTTTTTTCCACTAGTGTCTAAAACTACATCTTATAATATACACCAGTATATTAAGTCCCTTTTGTACCTTATGAACTTTTAAGCTGTTTGAGCTTGAAGATATTAAGGACAACTTATATATAGTCACTTTGAGTACAAACTAGTATCTAACCCAAAAGATCATAAAAACAGTATTAAGATGGTTTATAGATTTAAAAAAATTATAAAATATAACTGACCATTGTTAAGTATTTTTTTTGCAAAATATTTTTATGCAGAATTTTATGTTTCATTTTATTTTTGTCTTTGGGCCACACCAGGTGTGCTCAGGGTTTATTCCTGGCTCTGTGCTCAGGTGCTCTGGGGATTGAACCCAGGTCAGCTGTTTACAGGCAATGCTTTACCTGCAGTCCATCTAACCCCATAGCTTTGAGTGAACTTGATATGCAGAGATTATAAATAGAAACCTGTTTGGACATAGACACGAGGACAGATGAAGCAATTCAAAATATTGTATCAGAATAAGATAGGAACACTATGCAAATCCAGTAAAGACATATATACTAGAATTTAGTCCACATGTGGAATAAAAAATCAGAAAGTATATTTACATGGTGATAGTCAAGAATCAGAGAGGATATAGACATCTGTGTTGATGTCAGCAATTCAGTAGCTAAGCAAGAAGAATCTGGAACAATATAGCCCAATCTGCTCATAGTCATTGAAAGGATGAGATAAAACCTTCTTTTTATTTTCTTACTTTATAAACAGGAGTCAGAGAGAAAAATGAGAAAGGAAAAAAGTTTATGTGAGATATGTGTTTCTACCATAAACTTTTCACAAAAGAAACATTTCCCAAGAAAATCTAAAATGAGTTTAATTTCTTTCTCCCACCTCAGTCATATATAAAGTATAGTTAAGCCAAAGCAAGCTTTTCTTCTTGAAAATTATCTCTCTGGATATTACCTGTTTTTGATAGATAGTTTTAATGAATTTTAAGTAACCCCATCAACTCTAAGTTCCTTTTATAGGAGAGTTATAGTTGTATAACTTTTCTTAGTTACATAACACTAATGTAATAACAGATGTATGTAAGAGATTCTTGATTATTTTCCTTTTTATTCCATCAGTATTTATTCTGCCTCTTTACATATCTATTTAACTTCTGGGAAAAACAAACATTGCATCCTCAGAATATTCTAAAGATTATTTGGGAATCTTTGAAAGACAGAATTCTTTATCACCTCTCTCCCCAGTCTTTATATTACTTTAATTTGTTAATAGATTTGATACATGAAGAATAAAATGAGGTTCATTTAAAGATAAAGAACAATGTTATCCAGATATATTTATTTATGTTGCTGCTAGACAGCCACCAGTCAAACTCTGTTTCTGGTAAGCACTTCACAAATTTACTGTTACCTTGGGCATAAAATGTACGAAAATTGATTTCTTTACTTTTAACACCAAGGTTATCCATTTGAAGGGGCACATAAAGATTAAACGACAGCAGGAGTAAGGCCCTTTTCTTTTATATCTGGATTTATTTCTCTTCTACTTTTTTTTTACAAAACCTCATTACTTTGTAACATTAATTGATTCTTTTGAAGTCAATGCTTTATAAACAAGAATCCTAGGCAAATTTTATTTCCAACAGTATTGCTATTTGAAAAGCAATATGCAGTCACTTTTCACTATGTGAATAAAGGACAACATGGCAAAGCAAAATTATCAGCAGGGCTTATAGAAAGGAAGAACTGGAAACCAGAAAATGAGAAGTCAGTCTTTTTTATAACTCATTAGGAAATTTTAGGCAAAACATTTAACTTCTCTGGGTCTCAGATTTTGATTTATAAAAGGAGGAATTTTGTATTAGATGCTCCCTGGGCCCTTCCAAGTGGATGTTAATTTTTTCACTTGTCATTAGTCATTTTCAAGTTTTTTAAACAGCAATTTTCTCTGAGAATGAAAACAAAGGGGCAGTAATGAGTTTTAGGTGTTCATTTGCTTTGCTTCACACTTACTCTTCTATAGTGACATAAATCAACAATTTAAATTTCTACTGTTAAAGAACAGGACAGCAGAAACACATGAAACTGAGTAATTCTGAAGCAGGAAAATACAAATTTATTATAAGAAAATTGTTCATATTCTGACCTCATCTGATTATTTTTTCCTAAAACAAATAGTTCAAATTCATCTCTAGTAACTGTATTGAAGAAAAATGTTTTTGTTTAGTAGTTGGGAGATTGTATGTAAGATATTTGAAAAATATCCATAATAGAGAAATACATTAATTTTATGTGTATGCTCTGTAATGCATTATTTCTATCTTCCAAATGAATCAAAGGCTTAATGTTTGAATTTTATCTGTTAAAACTGTGTTTGGTGATAAATTCTACCTTTACTTTTTTTTTTTTTATTTCTGACATGGCTTAGAGGAATAGATTGACTTTTGCATGTACTTGAAAATCATTTATTACACATGAAAGAATATAAACAACCAAAAGGTGTTTAATTTTTGCATTTATTTACTAATTCTGATTTTACATAGGTTATTTTCAAATGAATGCAAAACTTTTTGCATTAGACTTGAAAAGACAAACTCCCATCTGTAATATAGTTCATATAAGTCTAACAGAATTAAAGAGGAACCAATACATCACAAGTTTCTATTTTATGTAAGGATAACTATACAGTGCTTTTAGAAGAATCAGTGTACTGGATAAACTTTGGATGGAAGAAATATATCTGGGCTCATCATCCAGCTCTCCTCTCTGCCCTCCACAGCCCCATTTCCCCCCACCTACAGTTTTGTTATTCTTGCTGTTGTTGGGTGATGTTCAGAGATTACTACTGACTCTATACTCAGGAATTACTCCTGGCGGTGTTTTAGGGACTCCGTGGGATGTGGGAGATGGGACCTGAGGAAGGCTGTGTGCAAGGCATTGTGAGCTGTTTATTGGTTCTGCCCAGCCCCCCCCCCCCACTATTTCTGTATTCCAGGAGGATGAACTTGAATGAATGATTTCTGTGCTCTTATGATACACAATCCTTCCTACTTCACACCCTCTTTGAAATAAACTCCTGAACCCTTTGCTTGGTGAATTCCATGTAGTGATGAGGTTATTGACTCAATCATTAATCCCTCAAGGAACTCTCCGTGGTGCTCTTCTCTCCTTGAGGTATCCCTTGAAACAATCTGAGTGTTTTCTGAAAGAATTTTCTTTTACACAGCAGGTAGGGCGTTTGCCTTGCACGCGGCCGACCCGGGTTCAAATCCCAGAATCCCATATGGTCCCCTGAGCACGGCCAGGGGTAATTCCTGAATGCAGAGCCATGAGTAACCCCTGTACATCACCAGATGTGACCCAAAAAGCAAAAAAAAAAAAAGAATTTTCTTTTAATCACCAAGTGAAAAGTAATTGTTTAATATCTGCTTTTCAGGCTGTCTGTAAATTCTAAAAGGGCAAGAATTCTACCTTGTTTTTCCCTTAAATCTCAGTGCCTGACAGAGCACTAAAATTTACACCCAATAAGGTTTAAAATTTTTTGAATAAATGTGTGCAATGCAATTCCAGCTCCTTACTATGTAGGAAAATTATCACAAGCCTGTGTGTCTGAATATCAGATAGATGTCAGTCGGTTACTCACTTTAGGGAAAAAACAATCTTATAGTTTTAATGTATATGTTTTATTTAAAATCAAGACCTTTTATATCTAAAAATGTAAAAGTGTATTTCTAATTTATAGGCATATTTAGCATTCTGTTTAAAAAATCTTAAATTAGACACTATAATTATTTCAATTTACTTTTCACATTCTGAATAGCATAATAATATCAGTTATGCACATTTTATTCCAATTGTCCTTGTGTTAAAATACAAATATTTCTTTTTTTTTCTTTTTGGGTCACACCCGGCAATGCTCATGGGTTACTCCTGGCTGTACACTCAGGAATTACTCCTGGCGATGCTCAGGGGACCATATGGGGCACTGGGAATCAAACCTGGGTTGGCCGCATGCAAAACAAATGTCCTACCTGCTGTGCTATTGCTTCAGCCCCAAATATTTTATTTTAATTATTAAATTTAGTGGAACTTTGTTAAAGATGGTAATTTCCCCTCATTTTTATGTTTTTGTTTCATCCTAGTAAAAAAATAAATTGTTAGCATTGGTACATGCCCTAAACACTAAATTAAAATGTCACCTAGAAAGCAATTTTTACTGAAAACCCATTTTTAGCTTAAATCACACCTAATCTGAGTTTATTTTTTAAATCACTTAACTATGTATGAAAATCTTTCAAATTTCTTTAGCAACAGTGCTGTAGTCAGAAGAGATTAAAAAAATTTAGGGTCAGAAATAATAGCAAAGTAGTTAGGGGTAGGCACTTTTCTTACACGCAGCCTACCCATAGGTAAGACATTACTTTTGGTTCAAATTGTTGCAGTGTTGGTTATTGGATATACTTTCACTTTCTCCTACATCTCTTTGGAATACTCCCCCCATTTTTTGGTTTGGGTAACACTTTCTAATTTTATATCAATAAAAGATGCACTAAACTCATCTAGTCTGTTATTTTTAAACAGACTGTTATTTTAATCTCTGCATACCATATGGTCCCCCAAGCACTGCCAGCAGTAATCCCTGAGGAGTAAACCCTGAGAATTGTACAAAAACAAAATATGAAATTAATAATTAAAAAATAAGGACATAACAAGCACTAGAATTAAATATAATTCTGTTCTATCAAGAACCATGAAACGGCATATAGAGGTAGCACAGTGTTTTAAAACAGGAATCTGTTTAGAGCTCATCTAACTCCAGCCTGAAGGACATCGACTTCATAATCATCATTCATAAGTACATAAATATTACTAAGAATAACTATTTTACTACCTTCTTGTATGTTTTGAAAATTCAATATTACTAGAGTTTTTCTTTATATTCATCCACATAAGACTTTATGTCAGGAGTGCTGTTGGTATTTCTAAGATCTTTGGTTTTAAAATTTTCCTCTACAACTATGGGTAAAATAAAAATTGTAGGTCAACTTCTTAATTATGCATTTTATTGAAAGCTGATATGCTCAGGGCTTATTCCTAGCTCTGTGCTCAGGATCTCCCCTGGCAGGGCCCAGATCACACATGTGTGGTGTCAGAGGTTAAATATAGGTAGGCTTCATGCTACACTGGGCCTACCTACTCTACTATCTTCTGTCCCATAATATGGACAATTTTGACATGCTCAGGTTAAACTGTTTTCAGTAAACATTACTAATTTCAAGAGGTTAAAGTTGTTACTTTCATTCTCACATCCAGATAAAATTTTTACATACAGAGCTGGAAAGTAGCAAGTAAACAAATAGTTACATGACCTTAGAGTTTTGATGATTTCAGATGCCTTATACTTCTATGTTCAATAATATCTGAAATTTAGACCTAAAGTAAATGCAAAATTATTTAACAACAGGACCTTGCTGTACAGATAATGATTCTCTGAATCAATATGAGGATACAAGTGCATTTAAAAATCAAAGATAAAGATAATAGGTGTTGTGTGCTGATAATTACATTTCTATCTCTAGACAACACAGAAGTAGAATAACTGACGTGATGCTGGACTAACATTGGTGTAATAAATGTAAAATAAATCTTGGATATAAGTACAAATAGATACATAAATATTTATGAACTACTTATCCAGGTGATTATATATATAGATATAGATATAGATATTCTCCCTAGTTCTGCTCAGAGAGCCTAGGAGAAACAATTCTTTAGTATCAGTGAGCATACTCAGTGATCACCTCTTAGTTTCTGATGCCATTAGCTAATCAAGGGACCATGCATCTTGTAAAAAGAACTGTTTCTAGTACCGTGCTTTTTAAATAACAGACTAGATTAGTATAAAGCATCTTTTATTGATACAGAATTAGAAAGTGTAGAAGAAGAAGAAGAAGAAGAGGAGGAGGAGGAGGAGAAAGAGGGAAAAGAACAAGAAGAAGAAGAAGTAGAAGAGGAAGAAGAGGAAGAGGAAGAAGAGGAATAGAAGGAAGAAGAGGAAGAGGAGGAAGAAGAGGAAGAGGAGGAAGAAGAGGAAGAGGAGGAAGAAGAGGAGGAAGAAGAAGAGGAGAAGAAAAAGAAGAAGAAGAGAAGAAGAAGATGAAGAAGGAGAAGTAGAAGAAGGAGAAGGAGAAGAAGAGGAAGAAGAAGAAGGAGAAGAAGAAGAATTGGAGGAAGAGGAAGAAGAAGAAAGAAGAAGAAGACAAAGAAGAAGAAGTAGAAGAAGGAGAAGGAGGAGGAGGAGAAGGAGGAGAAGGAGGAAAAGGAAGAGGAGAAGAAGGAGAAGGAGAAGAAGAAGGAGAAGAAGAAGAAGAAGAAGAAGAAGAAGAAGAAGAAGAAGAAGAAGAAGAAGAAGAAGAAGAAGAAGAAGAAGAAGAAGAAGAAGAAGAAGAAGAAGAAGAAGAAGAAGAAGAAGAAGAAGAAGAAGAAGAAGAAGAAGAAGAAGAAGAAGAAGAAGAAGAAGAAGAAGAAACATAAAATAAGCAGCATTGCAACAATCTGAACCATAAAATCACTGTCACTGTTATCACTGTCATGCCATTGTTTATTTATTTGCTGGAGCGGGCACCAGTAACATCTCCATTGTGAGACTTGTTACTGTTTTTGGCATATCGAATATGCCACGGGTAGCTTGCCAGACTCTGCCGTGTGGGCAGGATACTCCCTGGTAGCTTGCCAGGATCTCTGAGAGGGATGGAGGAATCAACCTGGGTCGGTCACGTGCAAGGTGAACACCCTACCCACTGCACTATCGCTCCAGCCCCTGAACCATAAAGTAAAGTCATAAACTATAACTCAAATTATATACTAAATGTACTTGTGTCCATAACAATGATACAGCTAACTGATTGCATAAATAAAAAAGTAAGAAGAAGAAATGTTTCCTGTATAAAATTACTCCCCCTAAATTGTGTCAATGTAATCCCTATTTCAAAAGTGGCGGAGCATTAATAATCATCTTAAGGGTAAGTATGCTTGTTGATTTGCTCTCAATAAGTACAGTGTAAAGATGCAACTGGAAAAATATCTCCCCTAAAAATGTAAAAAATAACCAAAAAAACCACAAAACCTATTCAGTGGCAAAATTAGAAACACCATTTTAGGCAGATATTGATAAAATTAAGAGTAAATTGTATTGCTAGCATGTGCCTCTGATATGAAGTATCAAATTGGCATTTCCTCTAGTGGTTTTCAACATTGACATTTATAAGAGTATAACCAGAAGAAAAATCGCTGACAAAACCTAACCGAAGGGCACTTGCAAAATTCTTGGCCACTTCTCAAAAGTGTCAAGGTTATCAAAAATAAACCCAAATAAGAGAAAGTGTCACAGCTCAGAAGAGCTTAGAGAGATATGACAACAGAATGTAATAGGATGGTTTGGATAGGTTATCTCAAAAGCGAAAAGGGCACTAGGCTAAAAATAGTGCAAATAAAGTGTTGAAAAATGTGTCTTAAGCTTTCTAATGTCAATATGAATGCATTAATATTACCAGGATTTACCTTACCAAGATTTTATACATCGATTAATAAAAGTAAAGCCCAAATCATTTCTTTTTATTGTCAACCAACAAATGTTGAAAGACTAATTTTACAAATAATACCATCATAATATATGTCACTAATGAATAAAATCCTAATAAAGTTGGTCAAAGCACTGTGAAGTTTGTCTCTAGATTAATAAAGTACTTCCTCAGTTTATATTTATAATTTTATTTACTAATTGGCTCATAGATATGAATTGAAACTTTGGGAAAGATACACATGCATAGACATATCCAAATCTACTCTCTCTGCTGAAGAGTTTAAAACTAAATTGTAGATATCTCAATACTCTTTTTTCTTCCTATCTTATGAACTTGTCTCTTTGATATATGACTTCAGAAAATTGCTACGCAAGCTCATCTGTTTCTTTAGATTGTTTTCTCTTGTTTTATTGATTAATTACTCATGATTTTCTTTCAAGACTTTGTTTTGGAGACTTTCCTAGCAGTTCCCTCCATGATTATGCTTATAAACGCTGACTTTCCCAACATTAACCCTTTACTTCCATTTTCTATAAACTAATCTGTAGTTTCATTTTTTAAATTTCATTTAAACACAATGTTTCCAAAATTCTTTGCTAGTTGTTTCTTACTCAGGTTCTCTGCATTTAGTTCTTTCCTGCTCTGTAACTTGCCTTTACCTTTATCTTATATCCAGAGGCACATGCCTTTTTTAAAAACAAAATGAAGTTTCAGATATCATTTGTGGAGCATGGTGACAGGCACTAGAACAGATAAGACTCGACCTCGCAAAGTGGCCCAGAAGCAAAGCCTCGCAAGAGGGAGTGTCTGGGCAAAGTTGGCGAGAACATGAGGTCAGCCAGCACCAGCTGTCCGGCTATAGATCTCACTTGACCTCCTGATCACGTGAGCCCAAGACACAGAAACTGTCACGTATATTTAGCAAGTCATCCCAACTGCAACATCTAGCCTTGATTGGGATTGGACGGGGCAAAACAGAGTTGGAGAGGTGATGGGCCAATGATGCTAAACTTTATGTGATTGGACCTTCTTGTAAGCCGAGACTCTCTATAAAATATGTGTGTATCTGGCAATTAGGTGAACAGTCATCAGCTGTTTCCTGAGGGTGTTTCTCTGTGCACCCAGCATCCTTTGCCCCAGGTCTGCACGAACTGGTGTGCAACATGTCCCGGCATGCTGGGGAAAAACTCTTCCTCAACAATCATTATTAGATTGCCATGTGCAAATATAGAGTGCACAACGCATTTGTTTTACAGATTTACACACTTACCATGAGTGCTATAGGAGAGTCACCTACCTTCTCTATTACATGAGATCATCATGGAGTCATCTTTGGGTGGTGACGACATTTAGAGTCTTTGTTATTTTTGCCGACAATTTCCTGCATGTCTAAATGTTTAGATATTTGTTTTTATCAAAATAAGATACTATTCCATGTATTCTATCATCAATTTTTGGGAAAGTTAAGTATCTATATCTATATGTTATATATACATACATATATAAGCATAACTATGCATAAAAATCCCAATACCTGACACCCTAAAGTTTTGCTTCAATATGTGGGAGGAAATGTGATATGAAGGTTATAATTATACCTTGTGATAACAAGTTTTAAGATCAAGGTGTGCATAAACATACAAGAAATGCATTGCAGGAGCTTCTAAGTTGCCTCGATGGAAATGATTGGATAAGGAAGCTTTCCCAAAGGGAGACCTGAAATGAGTCTTAAAACGTAAAGCATGATGCATGGGAACAGAGGGATGACGAATGGCGGGGTGAGCTGAAGTTCACTGTTGAGAGATAAATTCACGTTGTTGAGATATTATTAGTTCACTTGAGCCTGAATATAATTGAGGGGCAGCGAGAGATGAGACCTCAAAGGTAAGCTGAGAACAGAGCTTGATGGTTTTTCTATGTCATGTTAGAGAGTTTGAGTTATAGCAGGGAGTTAACATAACAAGGTCTGTGTATTAAAAATTTCATCTGAGGAATAATAAAGAGAGAAGATTGAAAAGGGCACAGTCTGAATGAGGCAGAACACAGCTGTTAGTGCCACAATTTCATTGGAAATTATAAGATAACGAATGACAGTCGTCGAAATATGAATGGCAGAGACAGAAATCCCCAGCACTGATGATAAGACCCATCAAAGTCAATTATTTTTAAACATTTTCAAATAAAATAAGCAGTGAACACGTTGAGAAAACAAGACTAGGGATGTAGGTGAGAGTCCAGCTTGGACAGCAGATGATTGACTATCATAAAGTTGCGATGAACAAAACTTGACTCAAGTGCTCGTGGAGATACTAAAGTCAATGGCAGAGTCCTTAGTGTAGCAAGCTTCAGGGGATTGTAAACTCTATCATTGTTACAATGCTGATGTTTTCAGAAATTATTTTCTAATGCTGACATGTAACATTCATGATATCCCAGAAGGCAGTTCACAATAGACTATTAAGAAAAAGTGAAAAAATTCTAAATTCTCTTGTTTGTACCCATATCATCCTATCTTTTGGTGCAGGCATTCCTTCCTTGATTTATATTGTATTTCACCTTAAGAGATGGTGCTCCTTGGTTTCCCATCTTGTCCTTTATCTCTTTTCCTTATTTCCTACTGTCATAAGCAGTTGCTACTAATCTACTCTGACTATAACTTGCTCGGCTTTAGTCTGATTCTATTACTTGCACTGTGGTTGGACTAGTGAGAAAGAAGAACCAGGTCATGCTTTTAAGTTTGTCTGATTTGCTGCTTTTCCCGGCCAGTTGCAGAATTTGAGAATAGCTTAAGGTGCAGGCCGGGATCACTCTGTGCACTAACAACCTCTCCCTTCCATGTTACCAAGCTAGTCTCAGAGAAGTCCACAAGCACACCCAGAGAAAACCTGAAAGAACTCCAGCCCTCCCCTGACTGACAAGTAGATTCAATGTAGATTTATCAGAAATTCATATAAGGTAGTATAGCCTGAGTGAAGCTTGCTTTGCATATAGCTGACCCAGGTTCAATCCATGACACCATATAAGTTTCCTGAGCATCATTAAGCATTGTCATGAGTGATCCCTTTGTATAAAGCAAGGAGTAAGCCCTAAATACCACCAGCTGTGGCCCAAAACAGAAACAACAAATAACCTTAATTTAAAGCCAGAGGTACATTTTGTGCTCAGTAGTTAGCTAAAATAAAATGTCAGCAAAGCATGGAGGAAACTGAAAAGGAAGTAAAACCAAACCTTATATTTTTTAGAGTTTGACGGCTTTCTGGAAGAAGAAAACATAGCAGCAAGGATTCTGACCAATAACTGTCTCCCTGTCTCCAAGGTACACTCCAAGTTATATGCAGTTGGCACAGTTTCCCCCTATTCTCAGTAGAAGGAACATTTATATTAGTCATTGCAATAGCAAAACATTTATCTTAGATGAACATGTAGCAATTCCCATTCTGCTATAGAAGAAAATGTGTATTTTGAACATTATGCACATAGGAATTGTTATCATTGAGACAACAGCAATTCTGGTGTGAGCAAATGCAAATTAAGAGATGTAAAACTCATTGTGAGATTTTTGGTTAAATGTTTGGTCCTGGTCTTTACAGATGCTATGATCAGCCTGTGTTTGCAACAGAGGGATGAACTGTGTAAATGGACTTGGGAATAAGGCTTTCACAGCAGGAGAGAAAGGGTATTTTCTCTTTGTGGTTGATCAGAGATTTAGCAAACTCTCCTCCTCCGTGCCTAATTTTATTCCACAGTGTTATCTCTAGAAACAAGATTACATTGAGCTCAAATCCTAGAACCATGAATAGATTATGAGTTTGCTTCAAGCATTGCAAGAGAATAAAAGAGTAAAAACTCAGTTTCTGTGATTTTCCTTGATTTAGCTGTGTGCCTATGGGAAAACTCTGTCTTGGGGCTGGAGAAACAGTACTGTAGAAAACTCTTGCCTTGCAATCCACTGACCATGGTTCCATCATCTGCATCTTATTCGCTCCTCCACTAGAAGTCAGCAAGGAGTGACCCCTGAGTGCAGAGTCAGGAGTAAGCCCTGCCCATGCCCTGAATTAAAATAAACTCTATGCATCTAACTTATCTGCAAATTAGGAATAACTAAGAGCACCTTTCTTTAAAAAAACACTTAGTTTATATTTTTATCAGTTTGGGGGTCATATTTGGTAATGCTCAAAGGCTACTCTGACTGTGCTCATGATACTGGGCTCCCTCACGCTTGCTCTCACTCAGCCTGGGGAGATACACTCTGCTGTCAGTTAAATTTTCCTTCTTATAGTGTTGGCGTAAATATCAAATAAGTTTCAAATATCAAAGTACTAGCATGTAAATAATATTAAGATATGCACATATTTAATGACCTGTCAAAAAGCATTGCATATAGCAAATTATTATAGATATTCTAGTAAAGAGTCATGGGGTATTTCTTTTTTTTTTTTGGCTTTTTGGGTCACACCCAGCTGTGCACAGGGGTTACTCCTGGCTATGCACTCAGGAATTACTCCTGGCAGTGCTGGGGGACCATATGGGATGCTGGGAATCAAACCTGGGTCGGCCGCGTGCAAGGCAAACGCCCTACCCGCTGCGCTATCGCTCCAGCCCCGAGTCATGGGATATTTCTTCAAATTGCTTTATAACTCAGGTCTCCGAGATTGGGTAAGAAAAAAATGTATTTAATGAATAAGAATTCCAATGTTGCTTTTTTTCAAAAAAACATTAATACCTTAAACTACCGAGTATTTTAAACAAATTTTGTATCAGCTTAAAAAATGTCACATTGGTGGAAAACAAATAGAAATAATAGTTCTATGATGAACAACATCAATAGAACTGACCACATTAAATATTCTCTACATTTAATTTATTAATTTATTGCTAGTGCTGTTTTCCTATGTAGTTTTGTACCAATGACTCCTGAAGGTCAAAATGACATTAAAATATTTTGTGCATCTGCTAGTTTAAACTCTTAAATGACAAAGTAGTTGGCAATTGCTTCATTGGAAATTTAATTTCCCGTTCATATCTTTCATCCTCTGTGGTTATATAAATGACTGTACTTGCAATGGTGCCTTCCCACAGATAAAAAGCCCTTTGGGTCATTGAGATTTTAAAATAAATACTGGTAAATGAATTCTATGAGTTTTCTATGTGTATTGCCCATTAACTAGCCTTGTTATGAGCAAATTCTTTATACTACTTCAAGTTAATATTCTCTATCAAATGCTTTTACATTTTTGCTATTTTAAATGTGCTTTTCCAACTTGATTTCTATCATATTTTCCCTTTTCTTACCTGGCTAAAAAGCAATATAGAAAGTAGAGATAAATTTGTGGGATATAAAATAACATAATATGAGACTAACACCCAAGGAAAGTAGACACAAGGGCCAGAAATATTGCACCATAGGTGGAAGCCTGTCTCGTGAGCTGGGAGAGAAGGCAGCTGGGATAGAGGAGGAATCACTAAGACAATGATGGTTGGAGGGATCGTTTGGAATGGGTGGTGTATGCTGAAAGTTAATAAAAGACCAAACATGATAGCCTCTCAGTATCTGTATTGCAAGCCATGATGCCCAAAAGTAGAGAGAGAGTATGGGGAATATTGTCTGCCATGAAGGCAGGGGGAGGGTGGGAAAGGAGTTGTATACCAGGATATTGATGGTGGGGAATGGCACTGGTGGAGGGATTGTGTGATTGTAACTCAAAAATGAAAACTTGTAGTTGTATATCATGATGATTCAATTTAAAAAAATAATCACCCCACCAAAAGAAGAAACTAGATGTTTTTAAATGGTGAAGTAATTTTTATACCCTTAAAATATTGGTTGAATTTTCCTTATCAAAGTGTAATCTGCATGCTATATGCAGAATCCCAAACACTTGCTGTTAAAGAGTCTTTCCTCAAAAACATAAAATATGTTAAGCACACTGTCATATGTATCATTGATATTTCTGTCCAATGTTAAAACTATAAAGAAAAATCACCCTTTTATCTTTTACCATGTGTGGTAGATTTAATATTGAAATGTTATGTTAAGATATTTCCTGTTATTAAAATAAATGCTTTTCTAAAGCCTCTTGTTTATTCACTATGTTTGCCTGAATTTTATTTGAATGGATTTTTTCTATTAAAATGTTACCATAAGGTGGTTTAGACAAACCAAAAATGATATCTCTACTAATTACTCCATCATGAGCAGTTTCTATGGTTTATCTAATGTCAGAAATAGAATTTCACTATCATTGTAATTTTTATTGATAAAATTCAGTTATGGTTGTTAGGCAAAATTAGAAGGTTAATTCAGTTTTTATAAAAATATGTGATCACATAGTATTCATTACTAAACAGAAAGATATTTCCATGTCAGACACACTAAGATCAGACTATGACTTATCTATCTCTGGATATTTGTATGGTTTGTTTCTGTTCTTGCATTTAATTTCTCTTTACTAGTTAATTTCATAAAGGCCCTCATTCTCAGTGTAACTATGGAAAGATCCTTTCATATGTGTGCCTGCAGCATTTCTTTCATGTCTTTAAAAAAAATCTTGATTAGCTCATTGTCAAATATATTTCTTTTATCAAGTTTCACATGCTAATTACATGGTTTTCAGAAGCTTTGCAATTTTCCAAGCTCTCAACTTCAAAGTCCAGAGCAGCATTCTGCCAACATTGTTCAACAGAACACTAGGATCCCACCTTGGATAAGTTTGGAACTTTTGAGATGCCTTACTTTGGGAAATCCATAATTTATATTTTCACATGGAAAGCTATTAAATGCTGTATTCTAAGCAATGAGCTAATCTTGTTTATACCGCTGTATTTCCAGTCACTAGTTTATTTTTATAGGGGCCACACCTAAGAGAACTTGGTGCTGGGTCACTGATGTCACACCCAGTGGTGTTGGGCCACAGAGCCATTGCTGATGGTACTTGTGAGGGAGTATCATCACAAGTACCATCACACTCCAGTTAGTGCTGGAGCTTAACTCAGGGCTGCACACAAGGTCCTACTCTATCTTCCTGACTCACTCCCATTCTCTCTCTCTTTCTCTCTCAGAATATTTGGTATTTCCATAATGAAGTATTCCATAAATTTTAATTGGAAAATGTCAGGATTTCTCATATTATACTACTTCAATTCTTATGGAGACATCCAAAGCCCTTTAAGGCCATTTTGGACTGAGGTCTTTTCTCTTCCACATCTCACTCTTAAGCTCAGGGTGGCTGTCTGAGGAGGGCTGGGCTGCCATTCCCCTTCCAGCAGGAGTATGGGGTTCTAAAAGTCACCTAGATTGGAAAAGAAAACTCTTTTCAGGTTAAGTAATACTTCAGTGACACTTCACTGGAACCTAGCGTAATTATTTTTTGTTACATTAGTTCATAATTAAACTCATCCTAGAAGCACTCCAGCTAGGATTGTGTTATTTGTGTCACACAAGCTTGTCTATGTTAAATGATTGACTTACTGAGTGGTGAGAAACATACAAATTCATACATACGTAGAAATTCAGTGCTGAAGGTACACAACTTTGTTTCTGAATATATATGACATTCAACAGAGAAATATCTATCACCACGTGCTAGGCAACAGAGACTGTTGTCATCATTGCAATAAAAGTCTAGCATGTCAAGGCAGTCTCTGCTTTTGCACTGTGTTTCAGTCAGAAACCCTCACACAGTCTTTGTAATGAGGAAAAGAAGTCGGTGTTTGTAGTTCCCTTCAACTAACATTGTAAGACAGAGATTTGTCAGGGAGAAATACAGTAGTGGAAACAGACAGCTGATAGGAAGCGTCAGCAAAAGCTGAAATAAGCATTTTTCAATTGGCTTTAGACAATGGCCTTTCAGGAATTGGGATGAGGCACTGTGTCGGGAAGTGAAGCTCTCAGAGTGGTTGAAGAGGTGACAGGATGGAGCATTTCTGTCAGTTTATGCAGAGGCAGAATCTGAGTTTGACTTTTTCCTTGATACCAACCCAAGTGTGTATTCTGTTTTCCTCACGTATTCCTCAGTCTGTTTAGTGCTATTTGACCACTATTGTGACTGGCTACCTCTAGAACAAGGCATTTGCTTTTTAAAATAAAAATTGCTTGTATAGCTTGACAGAGAGACCTATTATGAAAAGCATGTGGAAGAGGAAGAGAAGTACATCTATCCCCCAAGTAGAAGGGAGAGACAATCAAAAGTAAAGTTTCTGAAATAAAGTAAACGTTGAGCTTCTCTATAGTTTACATGGCTTACCTACACTGTTTGATATATTTTTCTATGACAAATTGAAATCCATGTATACTATATACATATATCCATGCAATCCATATATATACGTGGTATATAATATAATATGGCATATAATATATGCTTATATTTATTCTCTTAAAATATGACATTCAGAAGAATATGAAAAGATGATAAAATTTTCTATTTGAAATGTGTGGTTGGGGTTAGTTTCACTTCCACAATTATCAAATATCAAATTAAAGCTGCTAAATGTATTTCATTTCATTTTTAAAATGGAGGCATTTTAATTTTATGATTTTTACCTTTTAATTTTTTTATTTTTAATTAATTAATTTTTTATTGAATCACCATGTGAAAGTTACAAAGCTTTCAGGTTTAAGTCTCAGTTATACAATGCACAAACACCCATCTCTTTACCAGTGCACATATTCCACCACCAAGAATCACAGTATACCTCCCCCCCACCTCCCCAGCCTTCCACCCCGCATGTGTAACTGGTAAATTTCACTTTACTTTCAGTTTACTTTGATTACATTCAATACTTCAACAAAAAACTCACTATTATTGTTTGGAGTTTCTCCCCTCCTAAAGTCGACCTGCTGAAAAGAAAGCATTTGATAATTTGTTTTCCATTGCAGAGAATGAAGAGATATGAGGTCGATAGGCCACACTAGCAGCCACACAGTTTTGGATTTCTGTATTTTTGTATTTTAGTAACTAAGTCCAGAAAAATATCTGCCAGAAATTGCAACATTGTAAGCTTGTACCTCTCAGCTACTTTATAGTCCACATAATGAATGCAATCTTTCTATGTCTGTCTCTTTCTTTCTGACTCATTTCACTCAGCATGATACTTTCCATGTTGATCCACTTATATGCAAATTTCATGACTTCATGTTTTCTGACAGCTACATAATATTCCATTGTGTAGATATACCAGGGTTTCTTTAGCCAGTCATCTGTCTTTGGGCACTATGGTTTTTTCCATACTGTGGCTATTGTAAACAGTGCTGCAATGAACATAGAAATGCAGATGTCATCTTTACTATACATTTTTGCCTCTACGGGATATATTCCCAGGAGTGGTATTGCTGGGTCAAAGGGAAGCTAAATTTCTAATTTTTTGAGAATCGTCTATATTGTTTTCCAAAAGGGCTGAGCCAGTTGGTATTCCCACCAGTAGTAAAGGAGAGACCCTTTCTCCCCACATCCACGCCAACACCGGTTGCTTTTGTTTTTTGGGATGTGGGCCAGTCTCTGTGGTGTGAGATGATATCTCATGGTTGTTTTGATCTGCATCTCCCTGATGATTAATGTTGTTGAACATTTTCTCATGTGCCTCTGAGCCATTCGGATTTCTTCTTTAGGAAAGCTTCTGTTCATTTCATCACCCCATTTTTTGATCGAGTTGGCAGTTTTCTTCTTGTGGAATTCAACCAGTGCATTGTATATCCTTATTATCAACCATTTATCGAATGGGTACTGCTTAAATATCCTTTCCCATTCTGTAGATTGTCTTTGTATTTTGGTCACTGATTCTTTTGAGGTGCAGAAGCTTCTTAGTTTGAGATAGTCCCATTTATTTATCTCTGTTTTCACTTGCTTGGCCAGTGGTGTGTCAGCTTTGAAGATACCGTTGGCTTCAATGATATGGAGGGTTTTGCCGACCTTGTCTTCAATTTACCTTTGGGATTCTGGTCTGATGTTGAGGTCTTTAATCCATTTTGATCTGACTTTTTTACAGGGTGATAGGTGGAGGTCTAAGGTCATTATTTTTGCATGTAGCTGTCCAGTTTTGCCAGCACAATTTGGTAAACATGCTTTCCTTGCTCCACTTCACATTTCTTGCTCCGATATCAAAGATTAGATGGTCATATATTTGGGGGTGTGTGTCAGAGTATTCAAACCTGTTCCATTGGTCTGCCGCTCTGCCTTTGTTCCAGTACCAAGCTGTTTTAATGACTACCACTTTGCAGTAGAGTTGGAAGTTGGGGAGGTTGATTCCTCCCATTTATTTTTCCCAAGAATTGCTTTAGCTATTCGTGGGAGCTTATTGTTCCATATGAATTTCAGGAGAACTTGCTCCATTTCTTTGAAGAATGTCAAGGGTATCCCTATAGGGATCTCATTAAATTTGTACAATGCTTTGGAGAGAATTGCCATCGTCCTCAATGGGGAAAAACTAAGAGCCTTCTCTCTGAGAACAGGAACGAGACAAGGATGCCCACTCTCTCCACTTCTGTTCAATATAATACTGGAAGTACTTGCAATAGCGATTAGGCAAGAAAAAGATGTTAAGGGCATTCAGGTAGGAAAGGAAGAAATCAAGCTCTAACTATTCGCAGATGATATGATACTATACCTAGGAAACCCTAAAACCTCTACCAAGAAACTCCTAGAAACAATAGACTCCTATAGTAAAGTTGCAGGCTATAGAATCAACACCCAAAAGGCCATGGATTTCCTATATGCAAATAATGAGAGAGAAGAAAATGACATGAAAAAAGCAATCCCTTTCACAATTGTGCCTCAAAAAATCAAGTATCTCAAAATCAGCTTAACACAGGAGGTAAAGGACTTGTATAATGAAAACTACAAAACGCTACTGCAGGAAATAAAAGAGGACATGAGGAAATGGAAAGACATCCCCTGCTCATGGATTGGAAGAATTAATATTGTCAATATGATTATTTTTTTCTGTATAGCAATATTTGTGCAATTCCTGAGTGTGAAACTCTATTACTTTATGGCAATTTTTCTTTTCTTGAAGATTTTGAATTAATAGGCTTTAGATCAATTGTGGTGAAGTTTTAGCTTTGACCTCACTGTGCCTCTCCATTGCTTTCCATAAATTCCAGGATCCCTTCTCTATTCTCCTCTTACCACTTACAGAGTCTTTGTTCTTTATTTCATGCTACTCATGAAATTGCTTTTTCATATTTCAGTCTCTAATTTTAGTCAGTGACAAAGAGATTCAAATGCCAGCTTTCACTGTAGTTTGATTTGTTGCCTTTTGTTTTGAGTTTTTCTGATATTTACAAAACTTCGATGGTATACCCCATGTCTTCCCTACTTTATTTTTGCGATGCTTTTAATTCCTGATTTGTGACTTTCAGCCCCTGAAAACTTTGCCATTCTTGCAGTAAGATCTTTCATGGGAAGCCTATTTTATATTTCCACATTAATATCCTCCATAGCTTTATGACTTTCCTGTCTTATATACAAACACATTTTAGTATAGCAGAGTTTATTATGTGCTACTTTTTTTTATTATATAAATATTTTTATTTTTAATTAGTGAATCACCGTGAGGGTACAGTTACAGACTTATACATATTTGTGCTCGTGTTTCCCCCATACAAAGTTTGAGAACCCATCCCTTCACCAGTGCCCATTCTCCACCACCAGTAAACCTAGCATCCCTCCCACCCTCCCCAGTGCCGTCTCCCCCCACCCCACACTGCCATTATGGCAGGGTATTCCCTTTTGTTCTCTCTCTCTGATTAGGTGTTGTGGTTTGCAATAAAAGTGTTGACTGTCCATTGTGTTCAGTCTCTAGTCTACATTCAGCACACTTCACCCTTCCCCCGCATGACCTCCAACCACATTTTACTTGGTGTTCCCTTCTCTGAGTTGCCCAGAATGAGAGACCAGCCTCCAAGCCACAGAATCAACCTTCTGGTACTTATTTCTACCATTCTTGGGTGTTAGACTCCTAATCTATTATTCTTATATAAATTTTTTTTTAAATTTTTTTTTAAATAATTTATTTATTTTTAATTAGAGAATCACCGTGAGGGTACAGTTACAGATTTATACACTTTTGTGCTTATACTTCCCTCATACAAAGTTCGGAAACCCATTCCTTCACCAGTGCCCATTCTCCACCACCCGTAAACCCAGCCTCCCTCCCACCCTCCCCAATCCCATCTCACCCCCAACCCACCCTGCCACTGTGGCAGGGCATTCCCTTCTGTTCTCTCTCTCTAATTAGCTGGTGTGGTTTGCAATAAAGGTGTTGAGTGGCCGCTGTGCTCAGTCTCTAGCCCTCATTCAGCCCGCAACTCCCTTCCCCCACATGGCCTTCGACTACAATGTAGTTGGTGATCGCTTCTCTGAGTTGCCCTTTCCCCGGAATGTGAGGCCAGCCTCGAAGCCATGGGGTCAACCTCCTGGTACTTATTTCTACAGTTCTTGGGTATTAGTCTCCCACTCTGATATTCTATATACCATAGATGAGTGCAGTCTTTCTATGTCTGTCTCTCTCTTTCTGACTCATTTCACTCAGCATGAAACTTTTCATGCCCATCCACTTAACTACAAAATTCTTGACTTCCTTTTTTCTAACAGCTGCATAGTATTCCATTGTATAGATGTACCAAAGTTTCCTCAACCAATCATCCGTTTTGGGGCATTCGGGTTTTTTCCAGATTCTGGCTATTGTAAACAGTGCTGCAATGAAAATACATGTGCAGATGCCGTTTCGATTGTACTTTTTTGCCTCTCTGGGATATATTCCCAGCAGTGGTATTGCTGGGTCAAATGGGAATTCAATATCTAATTTTTTGAGAGTCGTCCAAATTGTTTTCCAGAAGGGCTGAACCAGTCGGCATTCCCACCAGCAGTGAAGAAGGGTCCCTTTCTCCCCACATCCTCTCCAACAGCGGTTGCTTTTGTTATTTTGGATGTGTGCTAATCTCTGTGGTGTGAGGTGGTATCTCATGGTTGTTTTGATCTGCATCTCTCTGATGATTAGTGATGCAGAGCACTTTTTCATGTGCCTTTTGGCCATTCGTATTTCTTCCTTGGTAAAGTTTCTGTTCATTTCTTCGCCCCATTTTTTGATGGGGTTGGATGTTTTCTTCTTGTAGAGTTCAACCAGTGCTTTATATACCATTGATATCAACCCCTTATCTGATGGGTATTGTGTAAATATCCTTTCCCATTCTGTGGATAGTCTTTGTATTCTGGTCACTGTATCTCTTGCGGTGCAGAAGCTTTTTAGTTTAATGTAGTCCCATTTGTTGATCTCTGTTTTTACTAGATTGCTTAGTTCCGTGTCACGTTTGAAGATACCTTTATCTTCAATATCGTGGAGGGTTTCGCCGACCTTGTCTTCAATGTACCTTATGGTTTGTGGTCTAATGTTGAGGTCTTTAATCCATTTTGATCTGACTTTTGTGCATGGTGTCAGGTCAAGGTCTAAACCCATTTTTTTGCATGTGGTTGTCCAGTTTTGCCAGCACCATTTGTTAAAGAGGCTTTCTTTGCTCCACTTCACATCTCTTGCTCCCTTATCAAAGATTAGATGATCATACATTTGGGGTTGTGTGTAGGGATATTCCACCCTGTTCCATTGGTCTACGGCTCTGCCTTAGTTCCAGTACCATGCTGTTTTAATTGTTACTGCTTTGTAGTAAAGATTGAGGTTGGGGAGGGTGATGCCTCCCATCATCTTTTTCCCAAGAATTGTTTTAGCTATCCTTGGATGTTTGTTATTCCATATGAAATTTAGGATTGCTTGATCCATTTCTTTGAAGAATGTCATGGGTATACTTATAGGGATCGCATTGAATCTGTATAATGCTTTAGGGAGTATTGCCATTTTGACAACATTGATTCTCCCTATCCACGAGCAGGGTATATGTTTCCATTTCCTCATGTCCTCTTTGATTTCATGGAGTAGCGTTTTGTAGTTTTCTTTGTAAAGGTCTTTTACTTCCTTGGTTAAGCTGATTCCGAGGTACTTGATTTTCTGGTGCACGATTGTGAATGGGATTGCTTTTTTCATGTCCCTTTCCTCTGCCTCATTGTTTGCATATATGAAGGCCATGGATTTTTGGGTATTGATTTTGTAGCCTGCAACTTTACTGTATAAGTCTATTGTTTCTAAGAGTTTCTTAGTAGAGGTTTTAGGCTTCTCTAGATATAGTATCATGTCGTCTGCAAATAGTGAGAGTTTGATTTCTTCCTTTCCTATCTGGATGCCCTTAATCTCTTTTTCTTGTCTAATAGCTATCGCAAGTACTTCCAGTACTATATTGAAGAGGAGTGGTGAGAGTGGGCATCCTTGTCTTGTGCCCGATCTCAGAGGAAAGGCCCTTAGTTTTTCCCCGTTGAGGATAATGCTTGCCATAGGCTTGTGATAGATGGCTTCGACTATCTTAAGGAAAGTTCCTCCAAACCCCATTTTGGCGAGGGCTTTCATCATGAAAGGATGTTGGATCTTGTCAAATGCTTTCTCTGCATCTATGGATATGATCATATGGTTTTTGTCTTTACTTTTGTTGATATGCTGGATTATGTTAATTGATTTCCGAATGTTAAACCATTCTTGCATCCCTGGGATGAATCCCACTTGGTCGTGATGTATGATCTTTTTGATGAGTTGTTGGATCCTATTTGCTAGTATTTTGTTGAGGATCTTCGCATCGGTGTTCATCAGGGAAATTGGTCTGTAATTTTCTTTCTTAGTGGTGTCTTTGTTTGCTTTTGGTATTAGGGAGATATGTGCTTCATAGAAACTGTTTGGGAGTGTTCCTGTTTTTTCAATTTCCTGGAAAAGTTTGAGGAAAACAGGCAATAGGTCTTCTTTAAATGTTTGGAAGAATTCGCCAGTGAAACCATCTGGGCCTGGGCTTTTGTTTTTGGGGAGGTTTTTGATTACAGTTTCAATTTCCTTAACATTGATGGGTCTATTCAGGTATTCCAGGTCTTCTTTCTTCAGTGTTGGGAGATTGTAGGAATCAAGGAATCCATCCATTTCTTTTAGGTTCTCCTTTTTTGTGGCGTAGAGACCTTCAAAGTAGTCTCTAATGATCTTTTGAATCTCACTGGTTTCTGTTATGATGTCCCCCTTTTCATTTCTGATTCGATTTATTAGAGTTTTCTCTCTTTCTTTCTTTGTGAGTCTTGCTAGCGGTTTATCAATCTTATTTATTTTCTCAAAGAACCAACTCTTTGTTTCATTGATCTTTCGGATTGTTTTTTTGGTTTCGATGTCATTAATTTCTGCTCTAATTTTTATTATTTCTTTCCTTCGGTCTGGTTTGGGGTCCTTTTTCTGGTCCTTTTCTAAGGTCTTGAGTCGTGAAGTCAAGCTCTCTATGTTGGTCCTTTCTTCCTTCCTGAGGAATGCTTGGAGAGCTATAAATTTTCCCCTTAACACGGCTTTAGCGGCGTCCCATAGGTTTTGGTAGCTCGTGTCTTCATTCTCATTTGTTTCTAAGTATCTTTTGATTTCTTCCTTGATTTCCTTCCTGACCCACTCATTGTTCAACATTGAATTGTTTAATTTCCAGGTGTTTGATTTGATTTTCCGTGTTTGTGAGTGGTTAGCTTCTATCTTCAGCGCATCGTGGTCTGAAAAGATGGTTGATACAATTTCTATTTTTCCGATTCTATTGAGGTATGTTCTGGGGCCCAGTACATGGTCTATTTTAGAAAATGTTCCATGTGCACTGGAAAAGAATGTGTATTCTTCCTTTTTGGGGTGTAAGGCCCTGTATAGGTCTATTAGGCCTCTCTCTTCAATTTCTTCTTTCAGAGTCAGTGTTTCCTTGTTGAGTTTTGTTCTTGTGGATCTATCTAGAGGCGATAAGGCCGTATTGAAGTCTCCGACTACAATTGTGCTGTTAGTGATGTCCTCTTTGAAGTCTGTTAGGAGTTGTTTTAAATATTTAGCCGGTCGTTCGTTAGGAGCATATACGTTTAAGATTGTGATTTCTTCCTGTTGTACATATCCCTTGATAAACAGAAAATTACCTCCGCTCTCCCTTTTGATCTTTTTCATCCTGAAATCTATGTTGTCAGATACCAGGATGGCCACTCCAGCTTTTTTAAGGGGGTTGTTTGCTTGGAGGATTGTTTTCCATCCTTTGACTTTGAGTCTATGTTTACTCTGTTTGTTCAGGTGTGTTTCTTGCAGGCAACAGAATGTTGGGTTTAATTTCCGGATCCATTTAGCCACTCTGTGTCTCTTGATAGGTTCATTTAGGCCATTGACATTGAGAGAGATTATTGTGATGTGGTTTTGTGTCATCTTTCTGTGGGATTTGTTGTTCTTATGGGGCTCCTCCTTGTCTTACAGTAGCCCCTTTAGACCTTCTTTCAAGATTGGTTTTGAGTCTATGAAGGACCTGAGCTGTTGTTTATCCGAGAAGTAGTGTATGGTTCCTTCGAGTTTGAGTGAGAGTTTAGCCGGATAAAGTATTCTTGGTGAGGCATTCATTTCGTTGAGTTTTTTCACTATGTCCCACCATTGTCTTCGGGCTCGGAGGATTTCTTCTGACAGATCGGCCGTAAATCTGATGGGTGCTCCTTTGTATGTGATTTCCTTCCTTGACCTTGCTGCTTGCAGAATTGTGTCTCTATCCATGGTATCCGTCATTCTGACTATGATATGCCTTGGGGTCTTTTTATTCGGGTCGCTTTTTGCTGGTACTCTTCGGACTCCTTGTATCTGGATGCCTGCCTTGTCCAGCTCTGGGAATTTCTTAGCAATGATATCTTTGACTGTGTTTTTTTCATTGGGGTTGCTTCCCTGCGGTTCTGGTACTCCAATGATTCTTATGTTGTTCCTCTTGAAGTCATCTCCCAGGGCTCTGATTCGCTCTATAGCCATTTTGAGGTCTTTGGCCATGATTTGTTGTTGTCTATAAGCTTTCTGAAGCTCATCTTCCAGATCACTGATTCTGTCTTCGGCTGTAGTCATTCTACTGTTGAGGGCATCTAGTGATATTTTTATTTCATCTACCGATTGCTTTATTTGTGAGACTTCCGTTCGAAGGTTTGAAATTTCTGCTCTCATTTCTGCTCTCATTTCTTCCTGTATTTTCTTGGTAGACCGTTCCAGCGCTTCATTCATCTCCTCTCTTAATTTATTGGATGTCTGTTCCATATTTGCTTGGAGTAGGTCGAGTCTCCTCCAGATTTCCTCTCTGAATTGTTTATCTGAGAGGTCGTAGATGTGAGAAGCCCCTGTTGAGGTTTCTGGTATCTTTTCTTCCCCCTCTCTTCTCGGAGGGGATTTTCGCTGCTTCTTCATATTGTTACGGAAGTATAGAGTTGGAGCTTTGTAGTTATTTATTCCTTTTTCTTCTTGTGGAAAGAAGGTTTTCTGATCGTGCTAAACTTCCCTTATTAACACACAGCTTTTATAGTGTCAGACTAAGCTAATGGCTATTTTGCGTGTTTGAGATCGCAAAAGTGAATTTTCAAAAAAATACAAGTACCGAGTGAGCTGAGGTAACAATGAATAACTGCGGCCGCGTTAGCGTTGGCCGCTCTGAGAGGAGGCCACGCCCACTTTTAGACCACGCCCACTAACATACGGGACACGCCCCCAGTGTCTTCCTGCGAGGGCGGGCCGCAGTTAGGGGGCCCGGGGAGGAGCCGGGGCGCAGAGGACACGGGCTGGGGCGGCTGGAAGGTCTCGGGGAGTCCAGGCGGCGGGAAGCGGGGCGCGGGAGGGCGTGGCCGAGGGTCCGGGACGGTACCTGCGAGGGCGGGCCGCTGTTAGGGGGCCCGGGGAGGAGCCGGGGGCGCAGAGGACACGGCCTGGGCAGCTGGAAGGTCTCGGGGAGTCCAGGCGGCGGGAAGCGGGGCGCGGGAGGGCGTGGCCGAGGGTCCGGGACGGTACCTGCGAGGGCGTATGTGCTACTTTTTTTTCTGTGACTCACTTTGCTTCAGTGCAGTATAAAGATGATTATCTTGTCTTTGGGATGGGGAGTCAATGGGGCACACTTGACTGTACTCAGGGCTTATTTCTGCCTCTACACTCAAGAATCACTCCTAGGAAGCTTGTGGGCCTATATGGGATTATAGGGATCCAACCCAAACCAGCCGTGTAGTGCAAGGCAAGCAACATACCAGCTGCACTGTCTCCCAGCCCCATGGATTTTTACCTTTTGTGTTCCATCTTCTCCATAAGTAATTTATACATTTTGACCGAGAAACACTCAGTAACAACCTTAATAAATACAAACAAAATCAGTATTGTAATGACATTACTGTGAAAGGAACTGAAGCACAGAATTTTTAAATTCTATGCAAGTAACACAGCTAAGGATAAGAGTCAGAATCTGGCCCTAGATAATCTAAACCAGCAACTTTACTTAACTAATAAACATATCATAAATAGATGAAACTATTCAAGAGGACATTTCTTTTATTTTATATGATTTCCATTTAAGATGAATTGTAGAATATCATTATTTTGGTTAAAAATTATTTGTTGAAAAAATGAAAGAGGAGGAGTGGTGAAGAAAGATCTCCTCTTACATAAATCAAAATTCTAGGAGCCAGAGTGATAGTATAGCAGGTAAGGCATTTGCCTTGCACACACTGACCTGGGTTTGATCCCTGGCATCCCACATGGTCCCGCAAGCACTGCCAAGCACTCACTGAATTCCTGAGTGCAGATCCAGGAGTAACCTCTGAGCATTGCCTGGTATGACCCAAAATGTCCCCCCCAAATATTCTATTGGCTCTAATTGTTCCAAGCCAAATAATACTTTTTCTGAAAGATTTTCTCATACCAAATGAGTTAAATCCACTTCCTTTAGACACATCCACAGTTCTTTCACATTTCCCTTCTCCATGCTACTTTATTCCAGCATGAATTAGGACTCTTTTAATAGTCCATATTCTTACACTGCTTTTTCTAGGTTGTCACCTTGGCAAGTACATTCTTTTATTCCCTGAAAAAAATAGGTACTCAAAAATATTTGTTTCAGTTCCAAACTTTGATGGATAAATCAAAGTTATAAAAGTTATAAACAATAACAAGAGTAAATGCCTCTTTTTAGACTATTGATGCCTATAATTGAAGGACCATTACTTTCATTTTAGAAATTATCACACTATTAAAGTATATTTTATTTTTTATTAAATTTGAAAAGAAAAAATTTGCTTTTTACCTTAACTATTATAATTAAAATGTGAGTGTTCAAGGAGGACTTATAGTTCAATAAATCCAGATACAATTGTGTTCTGGTGCTAAATTTACATGAAAAAAGTAGTTGTTAATGCCACTGTTTATACAATCACATAATCAGGGTGAGTACAAAATTACCCATATCTCTGAAGTCATTATAAAACCAATGTCATGGAATGTTTGTTTTAGGTTTTTTTCTATGTTTTTTATTTTTTATGATTAATTTTAAAATCATTAATCCATTTTTAATTGACTGGGCGTAGTATAATGTAGGGTAGCCCAGTTTATTTATTTTGCACGTGCCTCCTTGTTTTCTTAATATCATTTGAAGAGACTTTATTTCTTAATTTTTTACCTTTTCATGTTTTCTGACAATTTGATTGTTCATATGTTTAGAGGGTTAATTTTAGGGGCTCAATTTAATTTCATTGATTTCTATTTTTAATGCCATGCTGTTTTGGTGATGACCATCTTAGAGTACAGCTTGACATCAGCACTGTGGTATGTCTATTCTTGAATCAAAATTACATTCAATGTTTGATTTTTCTTTGTAGTTCCACAAAGCTTTGAGTGTCATTTAGTCTCTTTCCTTGAACAATAATATTAGAATTTGACTCTAGGATAATAAAAAATAAATGAAAAATACACAACTGAGCTTACATAAAACAAAAAAATGTTCTACACAATAAAAGAATCTCTCATTAGAACATAAATGCTTAGTTGGAAATGACTCAAGTGGCAGCACGTTTGGTATGGATGAGGTCCGAGTTTGATGCCCAGTGACACCAGCTGTGGCCCACATGCCTACCTCCAACTCCTGAGCAAAGCTGGGCGGGCCCACGCATGAATTTTAAAACCCCACATTCTAGGTTGAGCATCAGTGGTGTGGGGACTACGGCCTACTGAAGTGTATCTGTCCCTGGTTAATAAAAGAAACAGAAAAAATAGTGTCCTTTTGCTGAGTGGGAGAAAATATTGGCATAACACATATAATAAAAACTCAGCATCCAAGATATATAGAGATTGATAGCAATAATACCAAAACTCCTCAACCTATGAATAATGTAAGGCTAAACGGACACTTCTTCAAAGAAGGCATAAAGATGGTCAGAAGCACATACTCATTATAATTAATTAGAAAAATGTAAATCTGAATGATCATGACACTGTCTTACACTTATGAACACGTCCTTATATGTAGGATAACATTGGGTTTGCCCTTTTAGCCTTGCCACAGGGAATTTAGTCTACCTTAGAGCAATGTCCTTTCTGTATGAACACAGGAAGACAGTTAATGTTATGCTTTGTAACTTGGGAGCCGATTGACTCCAATAATATTTACTCCTGGGCATCTGCTTTGTTGACTCAATTGCCCTTAGTCCTAGCACCTCAAAACCAGGGTCCCGACGAGGGACAGAATGGACCAAGGGCAAGTTGTGAGCTACCCTGGCATCAAAATGGGCCAGGCCAAAGAGCCACAATACTCAACTACAAGTTGAGAGCATGGTCATAGACAAATGCTGTCATGATCCAAAGGTCACGATGAGACTAGGACCCTGCTGGGGTTAGGAAGACTAACATGGCCTGAGGACTGTGGTTTGGAATATATAGTGAATGTCCCCAGGAAGGACCAAACTTTAAGTTTGATACATCTCTTACTGTGCTCATACAGAATGACATTGCTAGAAATATTAGAAGTAGATTTACTATAACTATTTAAGTGGATTACTAGCTGAGGAAGAAATAAAGGGACACACCCTGACACATCCTTGTTTGGATCCCACCCTTGAGCGAATCTTTGGAGTAAACTCCTTAGATGAGATTTTCTTAATCTCCTGGAGAAATGTTCCTACTCCTCTTTGTTTATTTGTTAATATTCAACCCACCTTTGTGTTACTGCCCTATGTGATTGCTATATAAACTAAGACTGTGGGCGAACAGAGGGAGACAACACAGACAGAAGAAGACACAGTAAGGAGAGGGCAGAGGCAAGACAGAAACAAGGAGAAGACACAGAAACAGAGACAGAGAGGGGTAGGAAGAGACCAGAGGAGAGAATACAGAGACAGACAGAAATAGAGAGACAGACAGAGGCACACACAGAAGCAGAGCACAAGGAGGAGCCATCCCAATTCGGTCCATACACAGCAGCTTGAGAGCACTGAACTCGAGCAGCAAGTGCTAAAGACAACTGCCCTGAGAGCCCGCAAACAACACAACACACATATCATCTACCCCTCCCACGACCATACGCTCTTTGTAAGTTTTTATACTTATATAAAAAGAGTCAGAATCAGTAAGTGCTCGAAGAGATGTGACAAAAATTTTTTTGTTTGTTATTAGGTATATAAGTTGATTCCACCTCTAAGGAAAAAAGTACAATGATTTCTCAAAAAGTTATGACAGATGTATCATATGCTCCAGAAATTCCACTTCTAGGTGATGCATAAAGAATACAAGAACATAAATTTGACAAAATATATTGCACATCAGTATTTATTGCATCACTATTTACAAGTCAAAGTATAGAAACAACCAGAATGCCTAATGATAATTAATTGAATTTAAAGATGTGGATTGTGTGTTCTTATTATAAAAAACAATGAATATTGCCTTTTCTTATAACATGAGTGTAACTGTAATACCAGAAAGAGGAAGAGAAGTAATTGATGGGCTCACTCGTATTTGTGAAATAGGGAACCACAAACAGGGAACAGATCCTTGGACTCAGAACATAGACATGAGATTGCTTGTAAGAACTTGGGGAGGGTTACTCAGAGTGCACTGTGGTGAAGGGACATGGTTACCTTGAAAGTGAGTATCATGTGGTAACATACATTTTTTAATAAGTATGATTTTGTACTGCTAAAACATATACAGTCCCATAACCAATGTCACGTCAATTATTTTTTTTTCTTTTTGGGTCACATTCAGTGATGCACAGAGGTTACTCCTGGCTCATACACTCGGAATTTCTCCGGGCAGTGCTTGGGTGACCATATGGGATGCTGGGAATCGAACCCTGGTCGGCCGCGTGTAAGGCAAACACTCTACCTGCTGTGCTATCTCTCCAGCCCCAATTAAATTCTTTTTAAAAAATGGAATCCCTCATGCAATCCTCAAAAGACCTGTGAACACTCCCATAATGATATTCTTCCAACCTGATTGTTTAATGATCTATATTCAAACAAACCAAAATAAAACCAAGATGAAACAAAACACACATGAAATTTTTCATACAGGTGGGGGCTAAGAATACACATGTAAATGTGGGAAGTGGTGCAGGATATAGGTGGGAAAAATATTCTAAATATTATCTTATTTGATGGTTTTGGATTGTGTTGATTTTTCAGGCTTTTTGCAGAATGAAAACTAACAATACAGCCTAATAGACTTTAATCCATGAGTGTCCAGAGGCAAGAAAAAAGAGCCAGAGCAACTATAGATCTGTTTAGATTATTAGTATACTAAAATGAGGATTGGATAGCTGGTGAATATAATTTAGTTTTTTCTCCAGTCATTTGGTAAGGGATGAGGTAATCAGTGCTTATGGCTTTGAAGTTAATTTCCCCTCTTTCATCTGATAATGTGTGGTTTATGAAATGGACTTGACAGATGAAGGTAATAAAAGAGACTCGACAAAGTGTATTTTCTTTAGAGTTATAGTAGGAAAAATGTTGACAATAGGGTAAGAGATACATACATATTATTCCTGTTTCTCAGTCTTAACCTGGTCCAAGCATCTGCCCTGTGGGTATAGATGCCCTGGAAATTTTCTTTTTTTTTTTTGACAATCTGGTATATTGAAAAAAAAGAAAAAGAAATTACTTATACAGGCTACTACAATAATTTTGTTTTATGTGATATTTGCTTTTGAAAAGTTTGCATTTAATCTTTTCTAACCATTTCCCTAGTGTGTCAAGGATTATAAATTTCATAAAGATAAAAAATTCAATGTTTTAAAGTAAGGTTTTTAATATATATATATATATATAATTTATTTCTAACCTGCCATTCTTTTTTGAGGGGTTTGAGCCTCATCCAGTGGTGTTTAGGGATTACTTCTGGCTCTGTGCTATCGATTCACTCTAATACAAAGCACAACAATATTGTGGGAAACTGGGCTAAGACCAGTGTTAAGACCAGAAATGGACTGGTAAATTGAAGCCGAAGTTGTTAAACTAGAAGATGGAATTTGGACTAAAATATCACAGCAGTTCCCCTTGTTTTCTGGTTGTCTTCCAAACTCCCATGGCCTTGGTGAATATAGATTAAGCTCAATCTATGTATTCAATTATTTATTCAAATGTTTTTCCAAAACACATCATCTTCTTCATTAGTTAAGTAATTTAATGCTTGGATTAGAATATTAGAAAGGGAGGCTGTCATTACTATCAGAAAAATAAAATATATTTAAAAGAAAAATCCTAAAAATAGGGTGATGAATCATTCAGATATCTCTGGAAAGATGTGGGCTTAAAAAGTGAAGAACTCATATTCCAAAAAACACCTAGTTTTGGGCAAATGAAGACAGTTGGTAATTGTAGGGAGGTGTTTGAAGAATAACAACTCTAGCTTCTGAAGCATGTTTTTCTCGAAAAACCCTTTTTCCTAAGCCTTCTCTAGCCAGGTAGTATTTTGCCAACATTAAGGAGACATCATTCTAGGTCCATCTGTTTAGACAGGCTTTCCTCTGCTGATAGGGGAGATAAACTACTGTTATTCCTCTTTTGCATTCATGAGGCTCTTTCCTCCGCATGCATAAAACGCTTTCTAAATATCTCATTAATCCTCACAACATCCCTGTTGGTAGGGGAGCAAGCATTAAAACTTCAGGTATCGAAGATTCTTGTCAGTCTAATAATGGCATTTTATTACTTAGCTTAATGGGATTTTATTATAGGTTCCTGGAAGTTTGAAGCAGAGTGACTTTCACAAATGGAAATAGTAAATAAAGAAAAACATCATCTTAACTATAAATGCTTGAGAATAAAAGTTAAAGATTGATGAAGAGGTTTGGGATAAAAAAGAAAACAGTGCTTTGGTTTGGATCAGTTTTGGTTTACATCAGTCTTAATACTTTAAATATTTTTTTCTTTCTTTTAGTATTTTCTTTCTCTACTTTGTAGGTCACTCCCAGCTGTGCTTACTCTAAGCCCTGTGCTCAGGGATCAAACCCAAATCATTGTGTGTAAGGCAAGAGAGTAACCTTTGTGCTATATCTCTAGAATATACTTTAGCTATTTTAGTTTAGCCACTTTGAAATTGTTTTCTACAATTTTTTCTACAATTTTTTCTGCAATATTTTTGTCTTGTTTTGTTTTTTATTTTAAACAAATAAAAATATTTCTACAATATTTTTCCTCAAATTTTCTATATATTCACAAAGAAATGTACCATGCTAGAGTTGGAAAAGATGCTAGATATCGATTCCCTAAGAGTTCATTGTCATTTTATTTGCTAAGTTCTGGGTAATTATGAAAATAAATGCAAGGTGTCATGGAGTTGTGGCAGTGACACTACTGAGTTTTCTCTGTTTCAATCTCTGAGGCCTTGACACAGTAAACAAATCTCTCTCTTTCAATCTCTCTCTCTCTCTCTCTCTCTCTCTCTCTCTCTCTCTCTCTTTCTCTCTAAGACTATTTCCAAATCTGTAAAATGAGGATGTTGAATTTAGGAATGGTGGGTGTTCTCTCCAGTTGAGATGGTAGACAAGGAGATGCTTAAGGAGTTTGTTACTAGTTGGAGTCATAAAGGACGTGCACCCCACAAATCTCTATACCCCTATCCTAATAAGTCTCTCAGAAAACTCTCTCTTTATGAATGTTTAAGTTCTTTATTTAAAAAAAAATCCTTCTTCATCTCTTCTGATGACCCAGTGCCATCCCTGTGTTTTCCTATCTCTATCTCCTGAGATTGGAATTTCAATGAAACTTGCTGCAGAGGCCACCTGAATCATAGCCTACCTGACTACACAGATTTCCTGAGCATTATTTTTGTTTCCTGGGCATGCTCTAAAACCGGATTTCTGGGCTGCAAGCAACTTGTCAAATGCACTAGGTGTCATAATCAGAATTAAAAAAATAAGAATATAATTTAAAAAAACTACAATGCTTCAACTCCACCTCACCCAATGGCAAGAAAATAATCTTTTGAAGCAACGGTCACCTCTTAATAAAAATCCACTTAGAACATAGCTTGAGGACTTTACTAGTGAAATATCTATTTAGGCTGGCTCTTCAAGCCCATGTTCTCCCTTGCACATGAATCTTACTTGCTTTTCTCTATCTTTCTTTGCTTTTCCCACTCTGGAGAAGCCTGTGTTTTATCTTGAACACTAACTTCCTCTCTTCTCTTCCTTCACATCTTTCTAAGTAAGCATCAATAAAAATAGCCTCAAACAAATAGACACACACACACATACACACACAACACCCCCAATCTATTTATCTCTGCAAATAGCAACTGTGATCTATTTATAAGACTATTACTGCCTCTAATTTCAACTAAAATGATCTTGTCCTTTCAAGAAGCATAAATTACTGCACATTTGGATGAATTTATTTGCATTTTTATTCACTAGAATTAAACCCATAATCCATTCTCAACTGAAGTATTGTTGGGTTTGTGAACAAATAATGAAATTTATTATACAAAAACATTTCTGATTCCCAGACTGGTGACTTTTCCATGAAGTAGATATCAACCCCAGGTTTTTGTCTTCTTGGTGGCAGATTTTACATCAAACATTCTGTCTGAACAGTAGTACAATTTTTACTGTGCTATGTAATTAAGAGAGAACGGTAACGCAAGTGATTTGCAGTGACTCTAGAAGAGGTAATTAAGGTTACTACCTTCACACTGTCAAGCACTTATTTTTCCTCCAAACATTAAATGAAACAAACTGTTTAATTGCTTGAGTAGCTATACTTGTCTCTTGGGAGTAAAAGGTTGTAGCTCTGTGAAGGTGAAAATAGCCATTTTAAACAATATATTGGTCAAGCAAAGAACTCACAGTAAAGGCTGTGCTACAGACCAGTGATTATCACACCCTAAATAATAACTTCATAGGTCTTGTAAGAATGTCTTCACCTTTTTCATATCCTATTTTAAATAATTCTTTGGGTCACAAATTTCAAGATACATTGGGAACTGTTGCTGGATATTGCCGTAGTATCATTTCATTAACTCTAAGGCCCACTCTAAGACTGTGGAAAAGATTCTTCCTGTTGAGGTTTCAGAACTAATGCACTATGAGTACTTGAATGTTTTATTTTCTATTTCCCCAGATCTAGTATTTTGTGGGCTTGTGAATTATAAATAAAGTTGGCACTACTTTCTTTTATCAAAGTGTCTTATAAGGACTGTTAGTTCAGCCAGGAAAGTGGGAGAAATAAGACTGATATTTTTCTAATACAGCAAGTGAGAAATCACTTTCCTACATAGATAATTCAAAGAGTTTTCAAGGGATTTACTCACTTTTGAATATCTTATTTTATATCTGAAAATATTTTATAATATTGCCATGGCTTTTAAGATCAGAAAATGCTTTGTAATAGTTTAAGGGGGAGATGTCATTATTGCCAACAGCTTTAAAAACTGCCTAAAACTCGCTGCAACAAATCTTTGATATCTTTGACTTTTTTCTGCTTCATAGAGCTGTGGGTGAGGGATACACAAATCTAAGAGCAAGACATTGCTGTATTATTTGGTGCTGACATTTGTATGTGAACAACAGCAACATTTAATATTTTCTTCAGTCCTCAACTGAATGCTTTCTGACGTTATACTCTAATTTTGCAGGATACAGAATCAGGTGTCATAAATGACAGAGGAGGTGAGCTGCAAGATTTGCTTTAATGTCTCATTTTTCTCATTTTCCAGGTATTAAGATAGAAACATTCTGGAAAATTCACTTCTATGCATATGAATCTTCATAAATGCAAATTCGATTGACTTTAACATTCTATTTGCTAGTGAGCTTGAAAGGTCTGAAATTGCACTCGAAAATGCCTTCTTTTTGGCAGTCAACAATAAATATTTTCCAAGTAGTCGATGACATTAGGATTAAGTCACAGTAAAACCTCAATTCCATGCATGAAGATTAAATGTAGATTTCTAGTTGCAGTTGGCAATGTCATCAACCCTCAAATGTGGCAAATAAGAAACTTTGACATGAATTTTTTTCTGTCTATCCCCAGCAACAAACTCACTTAAAATATAGTGTGCTCTTAATACAGTTTTTTAATAAAATGGATTTGTGTTTTAAAAATCACTAATCAACTTATTCAAATGAATGCTTTGTTTCTTACTTTTGACCTTTTTCCTGAAGAAGCAGCTCTCACTTCCTAGTTCCTCTATTTCCTTCACTATAAAATAGACTTGATTATCCTCAGCTTGGCTTCTAGTACCTCATTTTCACTTGATTTCGCATTTCCAGGATTGAGTACTTTTCATCTGTCTAGCTATTATTGTCAATGCTGGCTCGTTCATCTGTCACTGACCCATCTTTCCTTCCCTGAAGCTTTTCATCAATTTTCCATTGCATTGAGCACCAAGTCTGCAGTAAACTCATTCCTCAAGTCTTTTGCCAGGAAGATCAAAATTCTTTCCTCTTTTGTATTTTAACCTCTCTCAGTCCCTTTTTTTATCAGCCTGGAATCTGCTTCTTGAGTATGTCTCATTTAAATTTTCAACAGTTTTCATCCTTTCTCGGTTTATTTTGGCATACCCTTCTAAAATAACAAGCAAAACATTTGTTAGGTAATTGACAAAATTTCTTAAATTCCATTATACTCATTAAACCTTTAAATTCATAGATTTATCCAAAATAATCCTGGTTTAGGATCATCCTGACCATTTAAGATCATGATTTTCCCTCCATGACACTTCTCTCCCCTGGTAATGGAGATTATTTACATCAAATTATTCTTAAAAACTCTCTTATGCTTATTTAGTTCTAGACAATGGAATTTACTGATTGTATATCTTATAAATAGTTTATCATGTGTATGCTATCTCTTTGAAAAATATTCCATTTAAATGAGTTTTTTAAAAATAGAATACATACTATATTTTAATTTAATACCAATTTGACTAATTCTGCTAGTAATTTAATGGTTATTCTTAGAATAAAGTGTGATAATTGGGGGGTCAAACTCTATATTGAGAGAAAGGGCAAGAATTTGCCTGATACTACTCTATCTAGGATACAAGTTTGGGTTTGGGAAGACGGTGGAAGGGGTAGAGCCTACCAGGTCTGAGGCTGAGTCGTCCCCAGTGCCTCATGCCCCCGTGCCCCCGTATCATCAGATTCAGCCTTCTAAGCGCTCACACACCCCTCAGTACAGACCTTATTATAAGTAAGTTTTACTTTTGTTGTTTTTGGACTACACCTGGAAGCACTCAGGACTCTCTCCTGGCCCTGCACTCAGGGATCACATCTGGTCCACACGGTGCACAAGGCAGTGTGCAGGCAAGAGACTTGCCTCCCTGTGCTATCTCTATGACTCTAAAGACATGTGTAAAATATTTCATGTATTTTGGAGGAGGAAAGAATCAGTCAATAGTTTGTACATAATAAAATTCTGTCCATTGCAGTAGTTATTTTTCATTGTCCTTCTTTTCAACAGAGCCAGGAGTTAGCCCTGAGCACCACTGCTATGGGTCAAAAACAAAAACAAAAACTATGGTTCACAGATTTTAATTTCTCAGAAGAAAGCAGAATTGGCTCATTCCAATTCCATAGTCCCAGAGCCCAGTAACAGAGTTTTTAATTGCCTTGTTCTGCAGTTGACGCGATGAAGCACCAACAGTTCTCCTGCACCCCCCCCCACACAGGCTGTGACGGCTGGCAGAAAGAACGCTGTCCTCTGACGCCCAACATGCAGAGCCCCTTTAGTTTGGGTTCCTCTCCAGAGTGGTGAGAATGTTAGTGTGTCTTGCACAAACCACCCAGCTTATTACACATTGCAGTGGCAGCTCAAGAAAAAGAGATGGCTTCTTAGTATGAAGTGTTTGGGGCAATAGTAGTGTTAAGGGATGCCCCTTGTTTCCAATCTCCCAAACCCCTAACCCCCCACATCTACCAGAGAAGCCCACAGTGGTGGGCAGAGCAGGGTCTGAGCAGACTGACTGCAAGAATCAAGAGTGATGCCTGGGAGGGAATGGTGATTCCAACTTCCCTGGGGGTCCTGATTCATGCACATTCAGCATTTTCCAGGGGTCCTGGGGCATTTTGGAAGGGGCGGAGATGATACCTAACCCCTTGCTAGCAATTATCTGCCAGGCTTTCCCAGGAAACACCTGCAAGTCTGTAGGTGAATCTTCCAGGATCCCCAGTGCTGGAAACTTTTAAGTGAAAGGAAAAGGAATTCAACAATGTGGAGGCAATACTCGTGGATCTCCTAGATAAGTGCACATCATGGATCATGCCCCAGGTCAAACTGGTTGGATTCGAATCAAACAGGAAGGCCAATCCGCACTTAAAACAGGTATCTAACCACTCAGGTGGAGAGTGAAGGTCTTACTTCCCCTGGTGCTTCCTCAGCCCCCTGATCTCTACTCACATGCAGTGCTCCATTTCTAATGTTTTTTAGCACCTAGTAAACGGTATCGTGAGTAGGTACAGCCTAACTTTGGTAAGCATTCCTGACCTATTGTAGTAGCTCATATCAGCAAACAGATGTTTCTTCTTTGCCCCAAAAAAATGCATACTGAATCTAGAATTGTCCTTCAGATCCCTTACAATGTTACAGTCCTTTTAACACTTTACCTTTTCATTCATTTTTTTGTCAAAAATATAAGGCTTTAAAATTTCCTGATTCCTACAGTCTATGGAAGATACCAGGCTCGTTTGTTTTTTGATAGTATAGTGCTTCATTTTGACCTTTTAATAATTTGAAATGTAACTGACTGTTAGTCTTATTGAATTCTTTTATAGTCAGCACTGAATTTGCAGGGTAGTTTTTTTTTATTTTTTTTTATTTTTATTTATTTATTTTTTAAATTTTATTTTATTGAATCACCATGTGGAAAATTACAATGCTTTAAGGGTTAAGTCACAGTTATACAATGTTGAAACAACCATTCCTTCACCAGTGCCCATATTCCACCACCAAAAAAAAAACCCAGTATACCTCCCATCCCACCCCTCCCCCGCCCCCCATAACTGATAAATTTCACTTTATTTTCTTTTTATTTTGGTTACATTCAATATTCCAACAAAAACCTCACTGTTATTGTTAGGAGTTCTCCACTAGAGTCAGACCTGTTGTGAAGAGATATGAGGTCGGTTTTGGATTTCTGTATTTTAGCAACTAAGTCCAGGGAAATTTCTTCCAGATATTGGATCATTGCAAGCTTGTAACTCTCATCTGTTGTCCTCATAATATGGCAGTTGCCACACCCTTCTCCCCAACCCCCGACAAGGAAAAAGCACGTGAGACAGAAATAAACCTTTCCCGTCCTGGGCAGGCTGGGGCCGAGTCTTAGTTCTCAGTCTGGAGACATTCTGAAAGGAGCTGCCGGTACCAAAAGTAGTTTATCTGGTCTCTGGAATTATGCTTATGCAGCTGCGGAGAGGACGCACACGTGCGGCCGCCAGGATCACATCTCGGCGGCAAGCAGGCCGCTGCGCCCACCTTCCAGAGAGCACCCTTGCGTCTGCAGGGTACTTCTTAAGGTCAATTATGTCTAGAATGTGATGTGTAATGAGTACAGATCTCAGGAATAACAAGTTTTTATTGATATTGGACAGCTTGTCAGATTGTGTCATTATTAAATATGATTTCTGCAGGAAGACAATGCAAGGGAAATCTTTTTTGCATTTTAAAGTTTGCTTGTAAAAAATGTTTTCTTTTTCTCCATGTCTTTTTTTTTTTTGCTTTTTGGGTCACACCCGGCAATGCACAGGGGTCATTCCTGGCTCATGCACTCAGGAATTACCCCTGGCGGTGCTCAGGGGACCATATGGGATGCTGGGATTTGAACCCGGGTTGGCCGCGTGCAAGGCAAACGCCCTACCCACTGGGCTATCACTCCAGCCCCTCTCCATGTCTTTTGTGCCTCATGTCTCATTCCCTACCAAGGGGCTAATTATCTATCTCATTCAGTAAAGTAGGCAATCAGAAGGAGGCAGGGAATGAAAGTAAATATCAGAGAGACATAATGCCCAAGATAGAATCTGAAAAATGTGGTTTTCTGCCGAACCACTGCCCAAGACACAAGACAAACTGAGCCCAAATCTCAGAGCAACTGCTGGATTTCTCTCTCAGTCTCTGAGTCTTTCTGTCTGTCTCGTTCTCAAAAACTAAATGGCTTAATGATACTTTTTACTTCACTGTTAGTATCCTCCCAAAATTCCCTTCAGTGAGAAAGACATGAACAGTAGAAAACAGGTATGAAAAATTAGGACAGAGGTTTTCTTTGTCTGTAGAGAGCATAATCTGGCCTAAGAAGGAGAACCATGGCTCTCTGGAATGTGGGATGCTGTAGTCCAGCTACCATTGCATTTTAGTCAAGTGGGTGTGCGGGGTATACCTTGATGATGGTTTGAGTGAGGCTGGCTGGATTTCAGGGTCTGAGCCTTATGGGAAGTGAGGTGGGAGAGTAACAGGTGTGGGAAGAGAACACCATAGCAGTGGTGAAGGGAAGTGGCCACTGGAGGAGGACAGGACACTGAAAGGAGAGAGAGTGATATGGGACTATGCTCTATCAGCAGGAGTATGCTTACAGTGCCTCAAAGAAGGTGAAGAACAGAAGAAAGTATGATACAGGCCATGGGGCAGGGGTGCGGGAATGGGACAATGCTGGTGGGAAATGAACACTGGTTGAAGAAAATTGGTGTATTCCTGAATCTCAACCACAAATAAATTTGTATTCAAGATTAGTTAAAAAAAAAAAGAGCTCAGTAACCAATCTTGGAGCTCACAGCTGTCCTGTGGCAAGAGTCTGGCAGGGTAAATCCCCCCCCTCACTTTTTGCCCTTTGGGTCACACCTGGCATTGCACAGGGGTTACTTCTGACTCATGAACTCAGGAATTACTCCTGGTGCTGCTCAGGTGACCCCATATGGAATGCTGCGAATTGAACCTGGGTTGGCCCTGTGCAAGGCAAACCTACCCGCTGTGCTATCGCTCCAGTCCTGGTAAATCCCTCTTTCATGACTCCTTCCTTATTCTCTGTGGCTCCCCTTTGGACTCACCCCACTGAAATTAGCACCATAGCAGCCTATGAAGATGACTGTATCATATACATGCACAATATTCTACTTTAACCTCTGTAACTCTCTCCATCTCCTTTGGGCAGAGAGCTATATATAGTTTAAGCAGCAGCTACCTGCACTGAAATTTTTTAAGCTTTATATTTATAGACTGTTTTCTTTATCCTGGAGAAATTAGTATTCACATTTTTATTTTTGGGAGGAAAATTAATTTATATTTACTTTGAGAGGGTTGGTTGGACCCCAACCATCTATACTAAGGGATTCATCTCGACTTTGTGCTCTGGTACCACTCCTGAGAAGACCCACTCAGGGACTGAACCTGAGTGGGTTGCATTCAAGGAAAGCATCACCAGTTATATTATCACTCTGGCCCCAGAAAATTAACTTCTAACTGTAAATAATATGGTTATTTACAAAAACCTTTTGTGACAACAGATAATGTATTTAAAAAAAATACAAGTTAGTGTTACCTTTTAAAAGTATGACTTATCTACTTAATCAAAAAATTCAAAGAGCTAGATAAATCATCAAATCAGGAAGATGAACTACTTTAAGTAAAACTGTGATTTAGATTTTATAGTTACATGGAGATGCTATTAACTCTTGTAAGAACATAGAAGTCCTAAATATGTTATACAAGAAGCTTAGGGGCAAGAAATACATGGGAGTAGAGAGACAGGTCAAGGTGTGGGTGAAGGCATGGTTTGCAGGATGCCTGGGCTCTATCCTTGGCACTACAGAGTTTCCCAAGTACTGCCAGGTGCCAGCCCAAACAGCAAGTCAGGAGTAGGCCCGGAGCACTGATGGATATGGTACCCAAACAAAAAATAAAGAGAACAACTAAAAACTGTGAATCTACAAAAAATAGAAATGTATCTAATTTCATAGTGAACACTAATTTCAGATTATATATGACACACTAGAAATACGTCACTGATATAAAATTAATTTACTCTCAAAGCATACAGATAAAAAATATTGTCAATTAATCTTTGGAAATTTGTATTAGCTCATTTTGGTTTCATTAACAGTTTCTCTAAATTCTGATAATTTTCTTTCTTTAATACCTTCCCATTTATTGAGGTACTGTGATTTGCAACACTACTGATAACAATTCCATTCCTATGTTGCTCCCTATCACAGAATCCCATCTCCTTTTCCACCCCAACTAAGTTCACCTCTATAAACCAACTCTTTAGTTTTGGGCCATGCTGATTTTCTCTCAATAGTAGGTGCTACTGTAGATCATCATCATCATCATCCCTTTGATGGTTGAATTTCTTGAGCAGTCTCAGTAACGTCTCCATTTGTCCAAGCCCTGAGATTTTAGAAGCCTCTCTCTCCTCATCCTTCCAACTGTGCCGATGTCGTACTGGAGGCTCTTACAGGGTCAGGGGAATGAGACCCAGCTTGTTACTAGTTTTGACATTTGAATACACCATGGGGACATTGCCAGGCTCTCCCGTGTGGGCAGGAAACTCCCAGTAGTTTGCCAGTTTCTCCCAGAGTGAGAAGTAGGCTATAAGATATCATGCGGCCGCAAAACTTGCTTCCGGGAGTTGGCTTTTAAGTTCTCTGGATGCTGTCTGTTGACAGGATTACACGGCATCGGGGGCAGTCCCTGGGTGTGACTGCCTAGCTACTGGGAAATGGGAAATCTGGGCGGAGCAGGCCCAGTTGCAATCCAAGCAGCCTTGGAGGTCTCAGCCCGAGGTCCCACACACCTGGGTTCCTCTGCTAGTTCCTGCATGCTTGAGGCTCGTCCGAACGTGTGGAGAGGGGCCTTGAGTATGGCTGTGGCTAGGCTCTGGAGGTCTTCGGCTGCCCAGAGCTCTGTTCGGGGTGGGCAGGGACTGGAGCTCATCCTCTCCGAGGAGGCCCCGAGGAAGACAGCCAGGTGCATGGGCAAGAGACTCTCTGTGTCGCTCTCTTCCGGGAGCTTGCCTTTAAGTCTCTGGATGCTGGCCATCACCAGCATCCAGAGACTGTAGATGAAAACAACAAAGATTTTTTTGGGGGGGAATTGTTGGGGGACACCCAACAGTGCTCAGGGCTTACTCCTTAATCTGCGTTCAGGGATCATGCCAGGAGGGGCTCGGGGAGCCATTTGCAGGGCTGGGGATCAGATTCAGATCAGGCCCTTCAGTAAAGGCCTTACACGCTGTACCTACCTGTAGATGAAACATTCTTAACTTAGAAGGCAGGCTGCCTGGCTGGGGTTGAGTGGCCTCTGAGAGTTGCCAACTATTCTACTGTCACCTAGTTAGCCTTTAAGAACAGTGATTTCTTGATTTGTTTAATGAAACTAAGTCTATTTTGTGAAGTGGGATGGGCAGAAACTGTGGTTTTAGATGTGTAAAATACTGATTAGTAGGCCTAATACTTAACTGGCTTTTTGGTAATTATAGCTAATATTATAATGGAGTTAATGATAATACTCAGTAACTTATTAGTCTTTAAATTCTTTCATTATTTTAAGACCTAACACCAGAAAATCACTTTCTATATAAATTTAGTGGGTAAATTTTTTTCCTTAGCTATTTCAAACATTTTTTTCTTTATCTTAATATTCTCTGCTACAGATCTGCCATATTATCATGTGCTATCACTATGGTCACTCTTCTTACTCAATAGTAGAGAAAGCTAAGTGATGTTATTATGGATTTATTAAAAATTATTCTCCCATGGTTGAAGTTTGATGGAAGGCATCTGGTGCATATGCGCATGTTTGGTACAAGCGCACCCCTGTGACATTCCCCAGATTGTCTGAGTTAACAGTCTTCTGGTTACTTGGGGCAGTCAAAGGCCCAGGCCAGGACCCTACCTGACAGTGGCAGTAGGGGGGGGTGAAGGACTGTGGAACACAGTTTTCCCTGTAGGGAAATTTATTGAGTCTCAACTCTTTTGTTTAAAGGCAAAATCAGAATCATAAAGAAATTAGGTGAGTAACATACACTTTAAAAAGAAATATGTCAGTTTTCCTTTATGCAGAGTAGGAAGCAACCACATAGTCACACAAATTGAGCTAATTTTTAGAAGTGATGTTGTATTTTAAGCCTTTTTTTTTTCTTTTTCAGGTCACACCCGGCATTGCAAAGGGGTTACTCCTGGCTCTGCACTCAGGAATTACTCCTGAGTGGTTATGGTTCAGGAGACCATATGGGATGCTGGGAATCGAACCCGGGTTGGCCAAGTGCAAGGCAAATGCCCTACCCACTGTGCTATTGCTCCAGCCCCAAGTGATGTTGTATTTTAAATAGTATCTTCCAATTCAGTTTCCTTCCATTCTGTCCTCACTAGAAATATCTAATGTATGCTCTCCAAAGTCCAAGTACCTGGTAAAACTTCCAATGTAATTTACAAACCAGGGTTCAAAGTAATGTAAGCCATTTTATAAATGTATCCCCCTTTGAAGTTCTAACAGTTGAAGACATAGTATCAGCTATGAATTTCATTGCTGCAATTTTGCTCCCATTCCAAATCATTAATATTGAATTTAAATAAATGATAGTGTTATATGGGCTAAATAATATAATTCTAAACTACTTAGGAATGGAAATACTTTCAAAGAATTATCTCCATTGCTTTGCAAATTAAAAAGAAACACAAATGCAACTACAGAATTTTAGTAAGCAATTGTTATATTTTATTTTTACATTTTCCTCCTATTTTCACTTTTATATAACTCAAATAACCTGATGTCATTATTAAAAATTTTCTTAATCATAAAGCATCAGACATAAAATCCCTTTATTTTCTAACTATCCTTTCAGAATGCTTTAAAAATAAAATATAGTATATACAATATGCATCTTTACGTAAGTTCAACTAACTGATTTTATTAATACATGCTTTCTTCAGATGAAAGAGAAAGAAAAAATGAACAGAATGAATACCTAAAGCAAAACATCTGGTAGTCTTTTTTTTACAATCTTACTCTTTAATCTACAAGTCATTTGATGTTTACCTTAATTATATTAAAACTTTTAAATTAAAGTAAAAATGTAAAAGGCAAACACCTCCTTTGATACTCTCATATTTACTTTGAAGCATAGAATAAATTCATTAACAGATCAAATTGGTTAGAAAACAGACCCACCTTGAACTTGGTAACACACACACATACACACAAACCCTGACCCACACACTTTCTTCTCTGTTTTCAATGTTTTGTATATTTCTGTTCTTTGCTTCCTCACATTCAGGTTCTCTTGTGATCATTTTTCTTTTTTCTTTTTTTAACTTCTTTCCCGATATAACTACTTTTCTGATGATGCTCCACCAAGAAAGTAGCTTTTATCTATGTGGAGACTTATATAACCATGAAATCATCTTCTCTAAAAAAGAAAACTTTATCTATAACCTTTAAAAATATTCTTATAACACTTTTGTCAGATTTTTGTGTTTGTATGTGAAAGAGAGAGGGGAGAGAGAGAGAGAGAAGGAGAGAGAAGGAGAGAGAGAGAGACATCTAAGAACTCCATTGTCGCAAATATTTCAGTACAGACAATACAGTACTGTTAACTATAGACACGGGCTCAAGAGTTTATCAAGAATGGATTGAGCCTACATTATTGGGTATAACCTTTGACCATCCTTGTTTCCTCCTCTTATAGCATCTTGACGTAGAGTAGCAACAACTGTTCTATATTTGGCTTCTATATGTATCACATAGAAGATCTTGCAGTATTTGTCTTCCTACGTTAAGTTTAGCATAATGCCCTCCAGTTCCACCAATGTTGTGACAAATGAGGGGAAACGTGTGTGTATGTGTGTGGTATGTGTGTATGTTTGAAAGTTGAATAGTATTCTATTTTATGAATATAACATGACCATCCATTTATCTGCCATTGGAATTTAGGTTATGTCCATACTTTGGTTAATGTGAATAAGTTACAATGGGTTTGGAGGTTCTGACAAATGCTGATAAACCCTAAAGATCAGATTTGAATTTATTTAACTATATATTTAAAAGTAGGATTTCTGAATATCTGTAATTTTTTTTAAAAAAATTAAAAGTAAGTTCTATGTATAAGGGATCACTTTTCTCCATACCCTTATCAACACTGACCTCTTGTTTTTTTTTTCTTTAATTAATAAAAAGCCCAATAAGTATATCCAGTTGTGGTTTATTTTTATGTGTTTCTGATTAATTATGACATTTTCATATACTGTTATTCGTTTAACTCATTCATTGGATGGGGATGAGGTGTCACAGAGTTGAGAATGGGGTCCATTCCAGCAGACCTTGGCCACTGAGGCTGTGATTTTATGCAGTGGCCTGATAATGAGGTGCTGTGTGGGCCTGGGCTGCTGGAATGACCCAGGCCACCCGTTGTAGTCTCAGAGCGTCCATGGTGAGGCGCTGATTTGGAGCTTTCAGGGCCAGTGATTGATGTGGTTTAGCCGCAGGCAAGGCATGCACCTTGACCCCTGTACACCTCTCATGACCCTTGTTACTTTTTCTAGAGACAAGTCTGTTCAGCTCATTTTGCCATTAACAATTTTTGTCATTTAACAATTTATTCCTACTAATTTCTACTGCTATAAAACGTATTTGTTATTCAGACTATTAATCCTTGAAGCCTGCTCATGCCTTGCGGCTGGCGTACCTGGGTTCAATCCCTGGCACCAAGTATCATCCCCTGGACCCTGTCAGAAATGATCCCTGACCTCAGAGCCAGGAGTAACCCTGGAGCATTTTTGAGTATGGCCCCTCCAAAAACAAACAAGCAAACAGAATATTAACTTTTTTTTTTTTAATCAGATTTGCGATCTTCTATCTGCAAGTTAACTTTGCATTTTGTTCATTTTGTTGGTGGTGTATTTCCTGCCAGGACCTTTGGTGTACTAGATGCCTGGCAGGGAAATGGGGTTGATCCAAGTCTGTTCAGGTTTGTTATCTGCTGATCTGCTCCCTGGAAGTTGATGTACTGTGCTGTCTTGTTCCTGGCGACACTAGCTTAGCCCCATCCGCTACTCATCAGTAAGTCCAGAGCAATTTCAATTGCCCTTTTTTAAATCAAATTTAGCCTCTTAATTTATGTTTGCTTTGGTTTTATGGGGCATTTCCCACAACGCGCAGGAGAACTAGCAATTCTTATCTAATCCGATTCTCAGATTCTATATCTGTACTGGTGTTTTCCCTGGGACAGTCCATTGACTTTGACTTCAATCCCATCATACTTTCCCATCCTCTTTCTGGAATGTGTTGGTTATGAGCAATTGGACAATTAGAAGATATCTGACTTCTTTAAATTCTACATTTTTTCCTTATGGAACAATTTCATTGCCCATAAAACCAGAGCCAACTGCTCCTGTGTTGTTCCATCAGTAACCTTGAAATCGGACTTTTCTTAGCCTGTAATCTGTAAGATTTTTCACAATTTATGGAATATCCCCAATTCAAGCTGGCCTGGGTCACCGTGCTTCACTCAGAAGTTACAGTTCCTTGAGAATTTTTCCCCAGGAGGCTTGCTGCATCACCTTCCATTAACATGAACTCAATTACTTTTGGGCTCTGATTTTTTTTTTCATGTAAGACTTTGAATTGACTCACAGGCCTGTAGGTTTTAATCTATTACCAACTTGATGTAAGTAGTTTTGCATATTAAGGACGGCCTGGCTCCATGTGTAGTAGAAAGATTGATGAAACACATATCTGGCACCCTAAATAATCCTTTCCTAGGCTTGCTCATTGCTGCTGAATGCTTGAAAAGTATTTGAACAAAGATCACTATTTAATAAGATTTATGGATAACACTTGTAGAATAGCATTTCTTTATTTCCTTTCCCTCCCTCCCTCTTTCCCTCCCTCCCTCCCTCCCTCTCTCCCTTCCTCCCTTCCTCTTCCTCCCTCTCTCCATCTCTCTCCCTTCCTTCCTTCCTTCCTTCCTTCCTTCCTTCCTTCCTTCCTTCCTTCCTTCCTTCCTTCCTTCCTTCCTTCCTTCCTTCCTTCCTTCCTTCCTTCCTTCCTTCCTTCCTTCCTTCCTTCCTTCCTTCTCTATTTGTTTTATGGAAAAATGGAGATAATTCTCACACCATAAAAAATTGGCAAATAATAGGTGGCTACAATTTTCAGTTTAATTCTCTTGTCCTACATAGACAAAAAGCATCTCATCCTATCTGACATATACATTTCTACCTCTTTTTTGGGACATGGTAGTTTCTAACTAATATTGTAGAATAAATATGTAACATGCTGTTGACTGATAAAGTAGTCCATGCCTTGTACCACGAGATCTAGAGTATTACTCTGGCAAGTTGGGGAGATGCGAGTTTTTAGCCATCATCCCTCTCAGAATCACTCATTTTCACTTGCAACAAAAACTTAGCAGAAAATACAATCTTTAAAATAACTAAGCTTGTTAGAGCAAAATTTTGGTTTCATGTGAAAAAAAATAATCGGGGGGGCGGAGCTGGAGCAATAGCACAGCGGGTAGGGCGTTTGCTTGCACGCAGCCAACACGGATTCGATTCCCAGCATCACATACGGTCCCCTGAGCACCGCCAGGAGTAATTCCCGAGTGCACGAGCCAGGAGTAAACCCTGTACAATGCCGGGTGTGACCCAAAAAGAAAAAAAATAATCAGCAGGAATCAGATAATATGGATAATTTTTCTTTATCAAGAATTAAATAGTTGAAAACTAAGAATATAAATAATTCACACTTTCTTCTTCATTCCTATATGGGAATTGAACTAGACATTGAGCCTGTTTCAATTACCAGATCAGAATTTATACTTTTTTTGGAATATATTTAATGACTGAAAATAATTATCTGAGCCAGAAATAAAGATGGGATGAGAAAGTTTTTTTGAGTGTAGTAAATAACTTCTCTATTCATTCTTAAATTTTTTAATGAACTGTTATTCATTAAAAATTCATTTTTTAATGAATAACAGTTATACTGTACGCCATGGTGATTCAAGTTATGGTTCTCTGTGTCTGTGTGTAATTAGCTTCTATCTTCAGTGCATCATGGTCTGAAAAGATAGTTGATAAGATTTCTGTCTTCCTGATCCTATTGAGGTATGTTTTGTGGCCCAGCACGTGGTCTATTTTGGAAAACGTTCTGTGTGCACTGAAAAAGAATGTGTATTTGGGTGTTTTGGGTGGAAAGTTCTGCATACATCTATTCGTCCTCTTTCTTCAATTTCTTCCTTCAAAGTCAGTTCTGCCTTGTTGAGTTTTATTCTTGTTTATTTATCCAGAGATGAGAAGGTGAGGTTGAAGTGCCCAACTACTGCTTTATTGCTGCCAATGTCCTCCTTGAAGTCTTTTAGTAGTTGTTTAAAGTTGTTTAGCTGGTCCCTTATTGGGTGCATATGTGTCTAGGAGTGTGATTTATTACTGCTTTACATCATCATCACCATCATCATCCCGTTGATCATCAAATTTCTCGAGCTGTCTCAGTAATGTCTCCATTCGTCCTGCTGTACATATCCCTTGATTATTAAAAAATTATTAAAAAATGGCCTTTGCTGTCCCTCCTAATGTTTCTCAGCCCGAAATCTATGTTGTCAGATTCTAGTATGGCCACCCTGGCTCTTTTGAGGGAGTTGTTTGCTTGAGGATTGTTTTCTATCCTTTGACTTTGAGTCTGTATTTGCTCTGACTGTTCAGATGTGTTTCTTGTAGGTGGTGGAATGCTGGGTTCAGTTTATTAATCCATTCTGCCACTCTGTGTGTCTTAATTGGTGTATTTAGACCATTGACATTGAGAGAGATCATTATCATGGGGTTTTGTGCCATTTTTCTGTAGGGGTTTGTTGTGCTTGTAGGGGAGTATTTTTGTCTTACAGTAGCCCTTTTAGTCCTTTTTTAAGCTTGGTTTTGAGTCTATGAAGTTCCTGAGCTGATAAGTCTGCTGTAAGTCTAATGGGTGCTCCTTTGTATGTGATTTCTTTCTTTGACCTTGCTGCTTGCAGTATTGTGTCTCTATCCGTGTCATCCATCATTCTGATTATGATATGTCTCGAAGTATTTTATTAGTCTCTCTTAGCTGGTACCCTTCAGGCTCCTCGAATCTGGATGCCTGCATTCTCTAGCTCTGGAAACTTCTCAGCAATGATATCTTTAACTGTTGCTATTTCATTTGGATTGCCTCCCTGTCCTTCTGCTACTCCGTTGATTCTTATGTTGTTCCTCTTGATTTTATCCCCTAGGTCTCTGACCTGCCCTAGAGCTATTTTGAGGTTCTGTCCCATTGTATGTTGTTGCCCATATGCTTTCTGTAGCTCATCTTCAACTTCACTGACTTTTGTCTTCAGCTGCAGTCGTTCTACCGTTCTGAACACCCACTGAGTTTTTTTTTTATTTCTTCTACCGAATCCTTTATTAATGACACTTCTATTTGTAGCTTTCTTATTCCTGCTGTCATTTCTTCCTGTATTTTCTTGGCTAACTGTTCCATTGTTTCTTTCATATCCTCCTTTAATTTACTGGATACCTGTTCCACCGTTTCTTTGAGTTCATTGAACATCTTCTACATTTAATCTCTGAATTCTTATTGGAAAGATCGTATTTGTGGGTAATCCCTGTTGAGGCTTCTGGACTCTTTTCTTCATCCTTTCTTCATGGTGAGAATTTGTGCTGTTTTTAAATATTATTGTGTAGTATGGAGGTGAGACCATCCAGTTCACTATCAGTGTACCGTCTCGATGTGAGCATCTGAGCTTGGTTGATGGTGGTCACCTTTTTCCCCTTATAGAATACTATCTTCCTCTTTGGTGCTCCTCTGTTACTCCTTTAGTGAAGCTTCAGAATATGTGTTCTTTTATATTAAGCTTGTACAGTTTCTTTTGTTCACCATTATTTTGATGACATTGAAATAGGCTAGTGAACTATTGACCTAATGTGTTTGAGATAGCCAGGGTGTTCTTCACAGAATTAGGTAACAGAGATTGAGATGTGAGTCCAGAGTGCTGGAAAAGGGGAAAATCTCTGCAGCTGTGTGAGTGCCCACAGTCTTGGAGGCCACACCCCCTCTGTGCTGTAGGTCTCTAGGGACCCACACTTGTAGAATGGATCACCATCCAGAGAGGTCTGAACACCTGGTGGAAGGAGTCAGATCTGTGTTGGAAGTGTACTACAGATCCACAAGATGCTCTTATTTATTTGTGTGTCTGTGTGTGTTTTGGCCACATCTCATGGTTTTAACCACATCTCTAGTACTGAACTCATAAATCACTTTTGGCATTGCTTGTGGGACCATATTGGATGCCACGAATCAAACTCAAGTCAGTTGCTTGCAAGTCAAGCACCCTACCTGCTGTACACTCATTCTGTCCCTAACTTTGTGTAAAAGTATTTGGTACTTTATGGGGACAGTTTGAAATAGGTTTTTTTCAAAGTGACATAGACAAGCCTCTTCCCTTCTTGCCCTGACCTTGAGTTAACAATACATTGCTTATCAACAAATATGAGGAATGGAAGTGTAGCTCTTTTTATGACCTTTTTTTTTTTACTTGAATCACTGTGAGATACAGTTACTCAGCTTGCATTTCATGCTTGGGTTTCCGTCGTACAATGTTCCAACACCCATGCCTCCAACAGTGTATATTTCCCACCACCAATGACCCCAGTTTTCCTCTCGCAACCCCCACCACAGTCTGACTCTAAACCCTCTGCTTGCCTCTGTTGCAGGCACTTTTATTCTCTATCTCTCTATCTCTCTCTGTTTCTCTGTCCCTCCCTCTGTTTCTTTTTGTATCTGTCTATTTGTCTGTCTGTCTCTCTTTCTGGATGTTGGCCATTGATAGGATTACAGGGCTCCAGGGACAGTCCCTGGGTGTGAGAATAAATATATACAATAAACTAAGAACTCAATGAAAATGATAAGTATATCAAAAATACTTTTGATTCTTAAGAAACACATGTTTCAGTTATTTCAAAATATTCTTTAATTTCAACATTAGAAAATAATACTTAGACTTGTTATCATATAGCTGGGGGGTCTCCCTGTAACAACCGCTTGATCACTAGAGGTCGCTGGGCCTGTGCGGAATGCTGAAGGTTCCAACTTCTCTGGAAACTGGGCTATTGCCAGGGAAATCTAACATTTCTAAGAATAATATAGATCAATTAACCTTGATTGGCTGGTGGCCCATGGCTGGAGACCTGAGAAACAGACATCTCTGGGTGTCAGCAAAGCTTCACCTTATCTTTGCCTTGGAGCATCAAGGACAGTGTTCTAGCAGCTTCTTCCTAGTCAGAACGATACCCTACTTCCCTTCACCAACCGCTCATGAGTGTCTGTAGACACAGTCCCTCATTGATTTTCCTAATAAGTGGGGTCTTCTTACTGCAAGTCTGTGTCTCGTGTGGATGGCTTTGTCTTGGCCATCCTGTGCATGTGAGTCTTGAGCGTCCATGGTGCCTAATTTGAAGCAGATTCCTTTGTTTTCCAGGTTCCAGTAATTCACTGTCACTGTCATTGTCATCCTGTTGTTCATCGATCTGTATGAGTGGACCCCAATAACATCTTCGTTTGTCCCTGTCGCATGCTTGTGTAGCCTGATGGCATCTGCTTGCTCCAGGAACATGAAGAGCACGTTGTTATGTTTTTGGCATACCAAATAGGTCACGGGTAGATTGCAAGGCTCTTCCATGTGGGGAAAACAAATAAATAAATAAATAAAATTTTAAAAATAATAAATACATAAACAAAATTTTAAAAATTTAAATAAAATAAAAATAAAGAGGTTGTGCAGCTGCATTTGCGGCTGCACACTCCAGGAAAAATTGGGTTGCTCTCTTCCAGGAGCTTTGTCTTAAAGTCTCGAGATTTTGGCTATTGACGATGGGCTGTTGATAATTTTACATGGCGCCGGGGGCAGATTGTGGGTGTGACTGCCAAGTTACTGGAAAACTGGGTATCTTGGTGGAGGAGGTCCAGTCCTAATCTGAGCATGCTTGAAGATCTCAGCCATGGGTCCCACAAACCTGGGTTCCTCTGTCGGTTCCTTCATGGGTGAGACTCATCCGAGAATGTGGAGAGTGGCCTTGGATATGGCTGTGGCTGGGTTCTGGAGGTTTTCAGCTGCCGGGGTTCTGCCCACAAACTTCCTCCGGCGTCATATAATGCCATAGATGGCCAATATCCAGAAACTATAAAAGCTCCCGGAAGAGAGCAATGCAGAATCTCCCGCCCCTGCGCCAGGCTGTCTTCAACGGGGCCCCTCACAGAGGGGGGCAGGTTGAGTTTCTCTCCCAGACAATTATTGTATACTTTATACTATAAATACTTTTGGGTGATTGAGCCTCATCCAGCAGTGCTTGGGCGCTATTCCTGGGTCTATATTCAGAAGTTACCCCTGACTATGTTTGGGAGACCATATGTAGTGACAGTGATGAAACTTGGATTGGCTACATGCAAGGTACGTGCCTTAATCTCTGTACTTTATCTCTGATCCTAAAATTGATTTCTTTTTTTATTTTTTGCTTTTTGGGTCACACCTGTTGATGCACAGGGGTTACTCAGGAATTACACCTGGCGGTGCTCAGGGGACTATATGGGATACAGGGAATTGAACCACGAGCAAGGCAAACATCCTACCCACTGTGCTATTGCCCCAGCCCCCAAATTTATTTATTGTATATATTATATTCTTCAATGTTTGTAAAGTTTAACTTGGCTATCCATCTTTAAAATCAAATTTTCAATCACACGTTTAATATAAATGCAGGACTTTAAGAGGTCTCAACTCTTCAGAATCTCAGTAAGCATCCACACAATGGAGGGCAGACACACTTGACCTCCAGAAACTAAAAACTAGTTGTGATCAAAACTAGAATCAAAGAAGTTAACATCTACTGTGAAGGATGCGGAACTCCCATCTCTCATTCTTACAGAGATAAGAGATAAACCAGCACAGTTACAGGTTATGTAGGTCACTTAGCAGGTTTGCCCTGATGGGGAACATCAGGAATGTGCAGGCCATATCTGAGCAATGAAAGTTTCTAGCCTTAGAAAACATGGAAGTGAGCAAGGTACCAGAAAACTTCCATATAGAGGAGAAGATAATCCAGGAGAAAATAATCCAGTTTAGCACCCAAGGTGCTAAATTGACCAGACTAAAATGCCAGTGATTTTAACAAGCAGAACATGGCAGATGGAGCTCCCTCACCCAGCAACAACTGTGACTCAGAGATTAGCCTCTGTAGCTGCCAAGTCTTCAAGCTGTAGAAATCTGACCTGTAGTTTGGCACAGCAGAGGCAAAACTGACTTAATGTGAGAGACAAGGACTCCCTCCTACAGTCATGAAAATCCAGGAAGTTTGGCCCCATAGTATCACCAATGGCAGCATAGTATCACCAACTGCTAGACCCAGAGAAAGGATGTGGGTCTACAGTCATTGATTTCAGGCAGAGAAGGGTCCTAGTCTAAAGAGTTAAGGGGACAGTGCAGAGTTTCAGTAGTCAGCTGTTTTTATGCAGCCAAAGAAGCAAATGAAAGGAGCGTTCCAGCAATCAACATCTACCCCACCTCACACCACGCCTGCCAAATGCATCTAGGTTACTTAAAACCAAAATAATTCAAAATCATGAGCTATCTCACAAATACCGAAAATAAGTTAAATCTGGTGATGGAACTGATAAATAAGAAAAAATCTTCAGAAATCAATCTTACAGAGCTGGATTTAGGGACCATAATAGAATTAAAAATAGCTGTTATAAAGAAAATCAACAAGATACCTCAAAAACACACTGATAACTAACAAAGAAAAGAATGTTAATGAACTGTGAAAGGACCAGTTCTCCAGGGAGGTTGAGCGGGGATGTTGAGACAGTACAGGTGCTTGCACCCAAGCTTGTTTGATCTTGGCACTACCAACACTGATCTCTGAGCATAGAGTCAAGAGTAAGTCTTGAGCACTGTCAGATGTGGCCTAAAATCAAACCAAAAAAACAAGTGAAAAAGGAAGACAGAATGAACTACACATTTCTAAGCAGTGATAGTTGATATGAAAAATCACACTTAGTGAAACGTAAACCACCATAGAAAATGTAACAAGACTTGATGAAGAAGAGACCATTGTGACGATAGCTGGAAATGATCACTCTGGACACAAACTGAAAGCACGTAAAATGATATGTATTATGCCTTTTCAGTAATAATATTGTAAACTACAGTGCCCTTAAAGAAAGAGGGAGAGAGATAAATAGAGACAGAGAGAGACAGAAAGAGAGAGGAGAGAGAGAGGGAGGGAGGGAGAGAGGGAGGGAGAGAGAGAGAGAGAGAGAGAGAGAGAGAGAGAGAGAGAGAGAGAGAGTGCCTGCCATAGATGCAAGTTGTAGTGGCAGGTGGGAGAGAAGTGGGCAGGGGGAAAACTGGGGACGTTGGTGGTGGTAAGTGAGCTGGTGAAGGAACAGAAGTTGGAAGATTATATGACTGAAACTCGATCATAAACAACTTTGTAACTATATAGTTCATGGTGATTCAATTTTTTTAAAAAAGGAAACAGAATAGGCTCAACTTCAGAAAGGGAAGGCTAATTATAAATAAAAGTGAGGTTTTTGTGATGATTTTTTAATGTGAAATAAGATTTAGGAATAATAAAAAACTTTCCAAATACAAGTGGCTAAATAAAATATGTTGTATGTCAACACAATAGAATACTACATGGCTCTGAGAAAAGACAGAAGCATGCATGCAACATACTGGTACAAGTGTGGAACAGAAGAGTTTCATTCTGAGTGAAGATAGTCATAGGAGAAACATACAGAATGATCTCTCATAATATGTAAGGCATAAGTAAGCATAGTGTGAGTAGAATAAATAACACAATGTAACAGAATCTAATAACTGGTCTTCAGAACTTAGAAGTAAACTCACTATGGTGAGAGAAAAGTAGAGAAGAGGGATGCTTGGACAGAGAACGGGTGAGAAGGCAGAATGCTGAGACACTGGTGATGGGAAAAAGATATTCTAGTGGGGAATATGGTGTTGGAATTGATGCATGAAAACCTATCACTGACAATATTGTAAAATTGTAAATCGTGGTGATTGAAATAAAATTTTTAAAATACTATATAAATATATATAGCCAAAAATAATATCTATGAGACTTCAGTAGAAAAGAAAACTAAGGATGAATTATAGATCAAAATGAGAAGAGAAAAGAGAAAAAAAGTACCTGTACAATTAAATAAGAAAGGAATTTCCCAATCCTAAGAAAAGAACTAACCACAGAAATTCAGGAAATTAATAGAATCCTAGATTTTAAAATTCAAAAGACTAACCCAGAAATCATTGTCAAATTCTGTAAATCCAATGAAAAAGAAAATATAGAATTTATTAAGACACACAATCAGCCTCTTATTGAATTTATCAGGAGAAATACTATAGATTAGGAGAAAGCATGATAATGATATCATAACAATTTTAAAAGATAAAACTTCCAGCCAAGAGCACTTTACCCTGAAAAACTCTCACTCAAATTTGATGATAGGGAAATAAAAACTTTCACAGATAAGCAAAAAGAAACAGTTACTACCACCAGGTATGTACTGTAGGAAATATGAAGAGGATATATTTTATAGAATAAAAAATAATATAAATGTTGAGTCTGGTAATAAGTCATAGTATAGAATAATAAACATAAAAGTCAAATGAGACAGTGAAACATTAAATGGTAGAAAGAACAGGATAGAATCTATTCGATCTCTGGATGTTGACACAATACCAGCAGACTGAATAAAGTCATTGCTTTAGCTATAGAAACACAGATTCAAACCACATATTAACAGAAACAAAGTTTTGGAGAGGAAGCACTTAGCAGAGAAAATTTTAGAGGGAACACTGTTGCAACTGTGATAATCACCAATTAAATCAACCAAATGTCCTTTGGTTGATTTAATTGGTTATTATTACACTTTCATCAGATTAAAACTCGTGGAAAGTCAGATTAAAACTCATAGAAAAGAAGCACTAGAAATATAAACTGACTAGAAATATAATCATGCCTCATCTATCAGTAATCACACATAATGTGAATAGTCTGAATTCACCCAGATATATTCACAGAGTATGTTTATGAATTTAAAAGGCATGATACATTTTTATTATGCATAGATAAATTTCATAATAACTTTTAAGAAAACATAAGCTGATAAAAATGTCATTATTTTAAATTAAAGCAGAAAAAGGGAACAGTTATTTTTGAACAAGAAAGTCACTATACATATATGCACCCACATGTATAGACACAATCATCTCTTATTGAATTACACAAATACAGTGACTATATATATATACATAATAAATCATGTAAATATAAGATGTACGTACACATATATGGTTCATCTATGTATGATGCAGCATATTATGTATACATCATACGTTATACATAGATACATCAAATTACAGAAGTGAAATTGAAGATGAGAAAGACAGTTTAAGTGTTAGCACTCATGCCTATCATGCATGATGCACTGAGTTCAATTCCTAGCATTATATGTCCCCTGCACCACTAGTTGATGCATGAATACTGAGGGATCAGGCATAGGCACCCCTGAAGCATAGTTAGAGCCAAACAGCATCATATATCACAGGATCTCCCATCTATATTCATCATCATCATCATCATCGACATTGATCGTCGATTTTCTTGAGTAGTCTCAGTAACGTCTCCATTTGTCCTAGTCCTGAGATTTTAGAAGCCTCTCTTTACTTGTCCTTCCTAACTATGCTGCATTGGAGGCTCTTTCAGGGTCAGGAGAACGAGGCCCATCATTGTTACTGGTTTTGGCATATGAATACACCATGGGAAGCTTGCGAGGGTCTCTCATGTGGGGAGGAAACTCTCAGTAGCTTGTCAGGTTCTCCCAAAGGGAGAACTAGGTTGTAAGATATCACACATTGCTTCTGGGAGCTTGGTTTTAAGTCTCTGGATATTGGCCATTGGTAGGAATTACACGGGGCCGGGGGCAGTCCCTGGGTGTGAAGACCTAGCTACTGGAAAATGGGAAATCTGGGTGGAAGAGGCCCAGTCCCGACCCGAGCAGGCTTGGAGGTCTCAGCCACGGGCCCCATACACCTGGGTTCCTCTGCCGGTACCTTCATGTGTGAGGCTCATCCGAACTTATGGAGAGGGGCCTTGAGCATGGCTATGGCTAGGCTCTGGAGGTCTTCGGCTGCGGGAGCTCTGCTCAGGGCAGGTAGGGAAACTGAAGCCCACCCTTTTCTAGGGGCCCCAGGGAAGACAGCCAGGTGCGTGGGCAAGAGACTCACTGTCACCGATGTATTACATAAATATATTCTATATGCACACATATATGATACATGTGCTTTTTGTCATACCTGGTATTGTTTTGGTGCTATCTTCAGCTTTCTGCTGGGGGGTCACTCCCACAAAGATGCATGGGGATAATTGGTGTGGGGTTTAAACCCAGGTATCCCAAATACATAGTATGTGCTCAGCTGATTGAGGTATTTCTACAATAGTAGATATATTTTAGAATTGAGTCAAAGAAAAACAAATATTTTGGGGTTTGGTGAAGATGGTAGAGGACCAAATGATGTATCACCATAACAAGAATATTTAATTTATGATTCTTATAATAAGATCTGTTTTATCTGAGTATGATGATGACATAAAGCTAGTCCTAAATTGGTAGAAGAAAGAATCATATCAAACACCAGGTCAAGGAATTTATCACTGTTCTGAGGATAATAAGAAAGAAGAGTAAAACTTTAAAATGGTGATTACCTCCTCCCGTTCCCCGCTTCCCGCCGCCATCTGTGTTCCCCGAGTTCCTGAAGCCACACCCCGCGCGCCCCATGCACCCTGTCTTCTGATCTGGCTCTGTAACTGCGCCTGTCCATCAGGTACCAAGCTCTCTAAAAGGAAGACACTGGGGACGTGGCCTGTGTCTTAGTGGGCGTGGTCTCAAAGTGGGCGTGGCCTCCTGTCAGCTGCGGCCGCTAGCACGGCTGCACTTCTTCTTTGTTACCTCAGCTCAATCGGTACTGTGTATTTCTTTGAAAATTCACCTTTGCGATCTCAAACACTTAGCAAAATAGCCATTAGCTTAGTTTGACACTATGAAAGCTGTCAGTGAATAAGGGAAGTTTAGCACAATCAGAGCCCCTTCTTTCCACAAGAGGGAACAGGAATAAATAACTACAAAGTTCCAACTCTGTACTTCCGTAACAATATGAAGAAGCAGTGAAAATCCCCTCCACGAAGAGAGGGAGAAGAAAACATACCAGAAATATATCAACAGGGACTACTCACATCTATGACCTCTCAGATAAACAATTCAGAGAGGAAATCTGGAGGAGAGTCGACCTACTCCAAGCAAACATGGAACAGACATCCAATAAATTAAGGGAGGAGATGAATGAAGCATTGCAACGGTCTACCAAGAAAATGCAGGAAGAAATGAGAGCAGAAATTTCAAACCTACGAACGGAAGTCACACAAATAAAGGAATCGGTAGATGAATTAAAAATCTCAGTAGATGCCCTCAACAGTAGAATGACTACAGCCGAAGACAGATTCAGCGACCTGGAAGATGAGCTGCAGAAAGCTTATAGACAACAACAAATCATGGCCAAAGACCTCAAAATGGCTATAGAGTGAATCAGAGCCCTGGGGGATGACTTCAAGAGGAACAACATAAAAATCATTGGAGTACCAGAACCACAGGGAAGTAACCCCAATGAAAAAAACACAGTCAAAGACATCATTGCTAAAAAATTCCCAGAACTGGAGAAGGCCGGCATCCAGATACAAGGATTCCGAAGAGTACCAGCAAAAAGAGACCCAAATAAAAAGACTCCATGGCATAACATAGTCAGAATGACGGATGCTATTGATAGAGACACAATTCCGCAAGCAGCAAGGTCAAAGAAGGAAATCACATACAAAGGAGCACCCCTCAGATTTACAGCCGACCTGTCAGAGGAAACCCTCCGAGCCCCATAAGAACAACAAATACCACAGAAAGATGACACAAAACCCCATCACAATAATCTCTCTCAATGTCAATGGCCTAAATGCACCTATCAAGAGACAAAGAATGGCAAAATGGATCCGGAAATTAAACCCAACATTCTGTTGCCTGTAAGAAAAACACCTGAACAAACAGAGTAAACATAGACTCTAAGTCAAAGGATGGAAAACAATCCTGCAAGCAAACAATCCTGCAAGCTTTTTCCAGCTCCCGGAAAAAGCTGGAGTGGCCATCCTAATATCCGACAACATAGATTTCAGGTTGAAAAAGATTAAAAGGGACAGCTAAGGTCATTTTCTGTATATCAAGGGATATGTACAATAGGAAGAAATCACACTCTTAAACGTATATGTTCCTAATGAACGACCGGCTAAATATTTAAAACAACTCCTAACAGATTTCAAAGAGGATATCACCAATAGCACAATCATAGTTGGAGACTTCAATACGGCCTGATCGCCTCTGGATAGATCGAAAAGAACAAAACTCATCAAGGAAACACTGACTCTGAATGAAGAGATTGAAGAGAGAGGCCTAATAGACCTATATAGGGCTTTACACCCCAAAACGAAAGAATAACATTCTTTTCCAGTGCACATGGAAATTTTTCTAAAACAGACCATATACTGGGCCCCAGAACATACCTCAATAGAATCAGAAAAATAGAAATTGTATCAACCAGCTTTTCAGACCACGATGCACTGAAGATAGAAGCTAACCACTCACAAATACGGAAAATCAAATCAAACACCTGGAAATTAAACAATGCAATGTTGAACAATGAGTGGGTCAGGAAGGAAATCAAGGAAAAAATAAAAAAATACTTACAAACAAATGAGAATGAAGACTCGAGCTACCAAAACCTATGGGACGCAGCTAAACCCGTGTTAAGGGGAAATTTATAGCTTTCCAAGCATTCTTCAGGAAGGAAGAAAGGGCCCACATAGATAGCTTGACTTCACGACTCAAGACCTTAGAAAAGGACCAGAAAAAGGAAACCAAACCAGACTGAAGGAAAGAAATAATAAAATTAGAGCAGAAATTAATGACACCGAAACCAAAAAAACAATCCGAAAGATCAAAGAAACAAAGAGCTGGTTCTTCGAGAAAATAAATAAGATTGATAAACCGCTAGCAAGACTCACAAAGAAAGAAAGAGAAAGAACTCCAATAAATTGAATCAGAAATGAAAAGGGGGACATCATAACAGAAACCAGTGAGATTCAAAAGATCATTAGAGACTACTTTTAAGGTCTATACGCCACAAAAAAGGAGAACCTAAAAGAAATGGATGGATTCCTTGATTCCTACAATCTCCCAAGACTGAACAAAGAAAACTTGGAATACCTGAATAGACCCATCAATGTTAAGGAAATTGAAACTGTAATCAATAACCTCCCCAAAAACAAAAGCCCAGGCCCAGATGGTTTCACCGGTGAATTCTTCCAAACATTTAAGAAGGACCTGTTGCCAATTCTCCTCAAACTTTTCCAGGAAATTGAAAAAACAGGAACTCTCCCAAACAGTTCCTATGAAGCGCACATCTCCCTAATACCAAAAGCAAACAAAGACACCACTAAGAAAGAAAATTACAGTCCAATATCCCTGATCAACACCGATGTGAAGATCCTCAACAAAATATTAGCAAACAGGATCCAACAACTCATCAAAAAGATCATACATCATGACCAAGTGGGATTCATCCCGGGGATGCAAGGATGGTTTAACATTCGGAAATCAATCAACATAATCCATCATATCAAAAAAAGTAAAGATAAAAACCGTATGATCATATCAATAGATGCAGAGAAAGCATTTGACAAGATCCAACATCCGTTCATGATGAAAACCGTCACCAAAATGGGGTTTGGAGGAACTTTCTTCAAGATAGTCGATGCCATCTACCACAAGCCTATGGCAAGCATTATCCTCAACGAGGAAAAACTAAGGGACTTTCCTCTAAGATCAGGCACAAGACAAGGATGCCCACTCTCACCACTCCTCTTCAATATGGTACTGGAATTACTTGTGATAGCTATTAGAAAAGAAAAAAAAGATTAAGTGCATCCAGATAGGAAAGGAAGAAATCAAACTCTCACTATTTGCAGATGATATGATACTATATCTAGAGAAGCCTAAAGCCTCTACTAAGAATCTCTTAGAAACAATAGACTTATACAGTAAAGTTGCAGGCTACAAAATAAATACCCAAAAATCCATGGCCTTCCTATACACAAACAATGAGGCAGAGGAAAGGAACACGAAAAAAGCATTCCCATTCACAATCGTGCCCCAGAAAATCAAGTACCTCAGAATCAGTTTAACCAAGGAAGTTAAAGACCTCTACAGAGAAAACTATAAAACGCTACTCCATGAAATAAAAGAGGACATGAGGAAATCGAAACATATACCCTGCTCGTGGATAGGGAGAATCAATGTCAAAATGGCAATAATCCCCAAAGCATTATACAGATTCAACGCGATCCCTATAAGGATACCCATGATATTCTTCAAAGAAATGGATTAAGCAATCCTAAAATTCATATGGAACAACAGACGTCCACGGATAGCTTAAACAATTCTTGGGAAAAAGATGATGGGAGGCATCATGCTCCCCAACCTCAAACTTTACTACAAAGCAGTAACAATTAAAACAGCATGGTACTGGAACAAAGGCAGAGCCATAGACCAATGGAACAGGGTGGAATATCCCTACACACAACCCCAAATGTATGATCACCTAATCTTTGATAAGGGAGCAAGAGATATGAAGTGGAGCAAGGAAAGCCTCTTTAACAAATGGTGCTGGCACAACTGGACAACCACATGCAAAAAAAATGGGCTTAGACCTGACACCATGCACAAAAGTCAGATCAAAATGGATTAAAGACCTCAATATCAGACCACAAACCATAAGGTATATTGAAGACAAGGTCGGCAAAACCCTCCACGATATTGAAGATAATGGTATCTTCAAAGATGACACGGAACTAAGCAATCTAGTAAAAACAGAGATCAACAGATGGGACTACATTAAACTAAAAAGCTTCTGCACCGCAAAAAATACAGTGACCAGAATACAAAGAGTATCCACAGAATGGGAAATGATATTTACACAATACCCATCTGATAAGGGGTTGATATCAATGGTATATAAAGCATTGGTTGATCTCTACAAGAAGAATACATCCAACCCCATCAAAAAATGGGGCGAAGAAATGAACAGAAACTTTACCAAGGAAGAAATACGAATGGCCAAAAGGCACATGAAAATGTGCTCTAAATCACTAATCATCAGGGAGATGCAGATCAAAACAACTATGAGATACCACCTCACACCACAGAGACTAGCACACATCCAAAAGAACAAAAGCAACCGCTGTTGGAGAGGATGTGGGGAGAAATGGACCCTTCTACACTGCTGATGGGAATGCCGACTGGTTCAGCCCTTTTGAAAAACAATATGGACGATTCTCAAAAAACTAGAGGTTGAGCTCCCATTTGACCCAGCAATACCACTGCTGGGAATATATCCCAGAGAGGCAAAAAAGTATAGTCGAAATGACATCTGCACTTATATGTTCATCGCAGCACTGTTTACAATAGCCAGAATCTGGAAAAACCCCGAATGCCCTAGAACGTATGACTGGTTGAGGAAACTTTGGTACATCTGTACAATGGAATACTATGCAACTGTTAGAAAAAAGGAGATCATGAATTTTGTATATAAGTGGATCAGCATGGAAAGTTTCATGCTGAGTGAAATGAGTCAGAAAGAGAGAGACAGACATAGAAAGATTGCAGTCATCTATGGTATATAGAATAACAGAGTGGGAGACTAACACTCAATAATTGTAGAACTAAGTACCAGGAGGTTGTCTCCATGGTTTGGCGGCTGACATCACATTCTGGGGAAAGGGCAACTCAGAGAAGGGATCACCAACTATAATGTAGTCGAAGGCCATGCACGGGAAGCGAATTGCGGGCTGAATGAGGGTTAGAGACTGAGCACAGTGGCCACTCAGCATCTTTATGGCAAACCTCAACAGCTAATTAGAGAGAGAACAGAAGGGAATGCCCTGCCACGGTGGCAGGGTGGGGTTGGGAGAGATGGGTTTAGGGAGTGTGGGAGGGATGCTGGGTTTACTGGTGGTGGAGAATGGGCACTGGTGAAGTGATGGGTTCCAGAACCTTGTATGAGGGAAACATGAGCACAAAATTGTATAAATCTGTAACTGTAACCTAACGGTGATTCACTAATTAAAAATAAAAAATTAACAAAAAATAAAGAAAATGGTGATTACCAGGCTTTCTTACAGTCAGGATGGGCTACGTCCCCCCTACTACCCCGTGCTTTCAGAATTCCCAGCAGTCACCCACAAACCACCTTTGACATCATGCATGTTTATCTATTGGCCCTGCTCTAGAGAAATTAAATAAATCTTAAAAGAGATCAACTAGCCACAAAAAGTGCTCAGATACCTTCGTATGACTGAAATTTCCAGGTTGCCCTGGAAGAGGTGGTCAGCCAAGTGCCCACCCAAACAGACCCCCAGCAGCCTCTTGATTGCTCCCTCACTCCAAACATGCTGCCAGGCCTTCAATGGACCCTTTCATCTTGGAACTGATTCACCAGGTAATTAATCCACCAAAAGTTTAGGTATGCGTGTCTTTGTGACTGAAATCACGAGGCTCTCCCAAAGTCCGGATGGGCTACATCATCCCACTTCCCTGTACTTCAGTATTCCTGGTAGTCATGCCCATACATAACCTCTGGCGCCATGAATGCTCACCTTCATAATTTGCTACCAACAATTTAGGCTATTGGCTCAAGAAGTAAGTGAGACCTCTGGGGCAAATAGTGCTAAAATTTGGTAGAGGGAGGACCAGCATGATAACCTTTCAGTACCTGTATTGCAAACCATGATGCCTAAAAGGAACAAGAGAGAAAGAGAGCAAGAGAGAGAGAGAAAGAGTCTGCCAAGGAGGCTGGCTCGGGAAGGATTGTGGGTAAAGAGGGAAACTGGGGACATTGGTAGTGGGAAATGCACACAAGTGAAAAGACTTGTGTAGAACAATGTTTTAATGAAACCCAATCATGAACAATTTTGTAAATGTGTTTCTCATGATGATTCAATAGCACTGTATCACTGTCACCCTATTGTTCATTGATTTGCTTGAACAGGCACCAGTAATGTCTCCATTGTGAGACTTGTTGTTACTGTTTTTGACATTTTGAATAGGGCAGCTTGCCAGGCTCTGCCATGCGGTCGGGATACTCTTGGTAACTTGTCGGGCTCTCTGAGAGGGTTAGAGGAATTGAACCCCAGTTGGTCACATGCAAGGCAAACACCCTACCCGCTGTGCTATCGCTCCAGTCCCTCAATAAAATAAAAAAATTAAAAATCTAAACAGATGATTAAATGATCTTATGTGTAGATCTAAATGATGGCTCATCAAAACCCTCTAACTCCTATCATTGTAAACTCAGATTGAGTCTGGAGCAGTGTAATGGCTTATTTCAACTCTGAATAAAGAGATATTTTCTTGAAATTTGTTAGTGTAGACCGTACCTAATAAGGATCTATTCAATAATTTTTTGTACATCTATATAGAAAATCTCTAAGGCCTTACAAATCTGAAGAATAGACATTCAAAGTCTACATTCTATAAACTTTACCACTTTTTAAGATTTGTAGAATATCTTGCAGAATCTGTTGGAGAAGTTAGAACAAATGTACATCACTGTGAGAATGCAAATGGAGAGCAACTCTTCCAATCATCTATGCAGTTTACCATATTTCCTGTGGATCATTGGTATCATTTCTAAAGCAATAAAATTCCGATCTTTCTAATGATATGCTTGATGGTTGAAGAAATAGGAAAATCCATTTAAAACACAGCATCATTTCTATGCTTCAAAGCATCTTTCCTTATATGTTAAGTGATGGGTATCTCTACAATTCTGATAATGCCAAATTTTCAGTATTTTTATTGCTGCATTTTTAAAGAATTTCCAATAGGTGGAAGTGGAGTTTAAGAATATCTGCTAAGAAACTTCTTTTCCTGAAATGAAACGACCATCTGCGTAGTGAACAGATTTGAAATTTTTCACTCTTTGGCAGTGCAGATGGTTTAACTACTATAACCAATGATACTCTTTTCAGTTTTTCCCCTCAAGTATGTTATGGCAAATACAGTACTAGTGGTAAACTTGATGATGGAAATGTGTATGGTACAATATTTCAGAAATGTAGAATTTTACAAAATTGGAGTTTGTAAAAATTTGTGAATTATTGAATATATTTTTCCTTTTAGGTTTTGCAATCATCGAGGATTTTATACCTTATTATGTTTTCTATTTATTTATCTACAAGTTTTCTAGAAATGTGAGCAAAATCAAAGCTATTTGGCAAAGCAGGTGATGAGATCAATTTTGGTTTTTAATATGCCATTCTGTTGTGTCATACATGCAAAACTAATTTGCTCAACTTTACCAAGAAGTGATAAAAATATGCTTTTAGAGCATACTTAATTATTCCTCTTCTGCTGATATAAATTCTCATTTTAAAATTTAGCAAAATCTCTATAATGTCAGATTCTGGTTACTTTCTTTCCAGTTACCTGCTTTTTCTGCTATATTTAATAATTCCCCTGTATTGGGCTGTATTTTGGTATAGACAGGCGAGAGCATACACAATGGTGTTCAGGGTTTACTCCAGCATTTGTGTTCATGTTAAGTAACATGATCAGGCTGGCAGGCTCCAGGAGCCATAGGTGGTGCCAGGGATGAAACTCTGGTCATCCATGCACAAGGCAATGCTCTACCTATTATACTATCTCTCTGGTCCTGGGGGTTTGCTACTTTTTGATACGCATTAACTATACTTACAGATTTTGGTTCTAGTATCTTACCTCTTCACTGCTAGAATTCTATGTTACTTTTAAAAAATATATCATTTATTGGACTTTATCTGTCCAGCCTCCCATTCGTGGTATTTATATGATCTCTTATCAGAATACACAAAGGTGAAAATTGCGACACAAAAGGAAAACAACAAAGGTGAAATTTGGATGCACACAAGAGATGGTCTGTAGTTGATGTTTGTTCACCAGATAAACCTAAGTTTGTTTGAGCTAGTACTAAAGTACTAGTCACTTTAAATAACACAGGATATTCTGATTTGTCCATTCGGTATTTACAAAATTGAGATGGGGTCATGCTTAAGTAGAATAAAACCACAGTTACTTTTCTGCCTTTGCTTCCAGAGTCATTTCTGGGAAAAAATCCAAACTTCTACCATCTGTGATTCCTTAGCAAGATGTGAAAGAAAATGATATGATTATAATGGAGTCAGAGTGAGCCACGCATCAGAAATTTGCATTTTGACTAACCCCCAACAGACCACTTGAGTCCCCAACAGACCGCTTGTGTTACTTGCTTTTAGCTCTGTGAAGAAGGAGGCAGAATTGTTCAACCTTTCAACAATCTCCAACTGTGGAGTGTGTGGTGTTAGGGAAATTAGTCAGAGGAGAAGGACAAATACCCGGTGGTCTCACCCAACTTGGAGTATATATATAGAAAAAAACAAAGAAATATTTATATAGAGACACATAACAGAAAATTAAACATGATATATTCTCGCTCATGGACTAAAGCCTCATATTACTAAGTGCAGAGTCATGAGAGGGAATTAAAAAAATGAACCAGAATTGGAACCTATATACCTTGGTGCAGGGTATTGACAAATTGGTGGTTGGATGCAAGAAATTTGGAATTAATACATAGTGTTAACACTATTCTAACCAGATTGACTAAATTCCCATAAAGTACATTTAAAAAATCTCTTTTCATCTCCTCTAGAATCACAGTCAATAAAAACTCAAAGTATATCACAGCATCTGAAACAATAAAATTTGATATAATTATGAAGCGAATGGGTGTTAACTGCACAGTATACAATTAATTTAAAGTTCAGGTACATCAGAATCTGTGCCAACGAAGTATCCCTCCCCCAACAGGTAAGCCAGTGGTGGATACTGTGTGTTACAATAATTTTATTTATAGATATTTATAGAAAATAAATATAATCAAGAAGCTCCACATGATTTAAACTTTATCCTATTTTATGTAGGGATCAGAAAAATTTCATTAAAACTTATGTTTAAATAATTTAATGAAAAACTATGATTCCCAAATAAGAGCTTTTTGAAGCTAATCTCTTTTTCTGTCAAAATACGATTTTCTAACTACATTTTTCAGAATCTGGAAACATCCTGAGTGCTTAATATACCCTTTTTTCTAATATATATGTATATGTATATATGTAATTTGTATCACTGGTATCACTTGCCATCATTGATTTGTTCGAGTGGGCACCAGTAATGTCTTCATTCGTCCCTGTCACGTGCTAGTTTCACCCAGTGGTGTATGCTCACTCCAGGAACACTAAGAACATCAAACTGTTCATTCAGGGTTTTGACAAAGAAGTCTGACCATCTCTCAGTTGGGCGGACACGCGGTCTTTTGATGTCCTGTGGAATCCAGTCAGTAACAGCCCTAGCCCAGCGGCCATCTCCAAATCGCATTACGTGTTGAGCCCATATAATTTTTGATGCCTTGGCAAACAAGATTGACTATTGATCATCGATGAACTTCAGAACTCCAGATTCCTTCTCTTAGTTGACAGAAACATGATATTCCAAGCATAGCTCTTCCGATTCCTCTTTGGGAGACCCAAACAGCGTTCTTATCCTGTTTCTGTAGGGCCCAGGTCTCTGAGGCATAAGTTACTGCAGGATGAATGGTGGAGTCAAAAGGATGTGCCTGAAGCAGGAGGTTCTTTGTCCTCTTAACCACTTCTTCAGTGCTCTTGAAGGCATTCCACGGCACTCTCTTTCTCCTGCACAACTCAGGTGCCAGGACATTCCTCATGTTGTGTTCTCGACCCAGGTACACATAACTGCTGCATTCAGAGATGTTTGATCCATTGAGAGCAAATGGAACATCAGAAACTAGTCCGTTTCTCATGAACATTGTCTTCGTGACTCACGGTCAAAGTTGGCCAGCATTTGTGCCACTTGGCTAATGTTTGGTGTTATTAGAACAATGTCATCAGCGAAGTGGAGGTGGTGTAGTTGGCGATCGTCTATCTTCACTCCCATTCCTTCCCATTCCAGTCATCGCATGACATTCTCGAGGATAGAACTAAAGAGTTTCAGTGAAATGATATCACCCTGCTGAACCCATTTCTTTACGTCAATGATCATTTCCCTGTAGAATGGTGAAATCCTGGTGGTGAATCCGTAATATAGCTCATAGACGATCATGATTTACTGAGTTTGAACGCCCTGTTTGGCTAGGACTTTGATGACCACCTCAGTCTCAACAGAATCAAAGGCCTTTAAATCGATGAACATTAGACAAAGAGGCATCTTGAACTCTCGCGAAACCTCGATGAGCTTGGTCACCATATGGATATGGTTGATCATGCTGAATCCTTTTCGGAACCTGACTTTCTTGCATAGTTGTCCTTTATGTAGTGTTCTGCCAATCCTATTCAGGATGATTTGAGTGAATAACTTGTAGACATTGGACAAAGGCAGATCAGGCAATAGTTGCTGATGTTGTGGATGTCTCCCTTTTTGTACAACAGAACGGTCCTGCTAGTTTTCTATTGGAACGAAACTTTGCATTCAGACAGGTAGCATGTCAAAAGCTGAGCCAGTGTATTGATGAGTACTGGCAGCAGATTATTCGGGTGTTCAGGTCTGACCTTGTCTGGACCGGGTACTGTACGCTTCTTTAATGATGAAATGGTGTGCAGGATTTCGGAAGGGAGAATGTTGGGAATGACGTATTTGTCCTGTGGAATTTGGTATGTGTGTAGGTGGATATGGCTATTGAAGAGATCCGAGTAAAAATTGTGGATAACCTTTTCTATTGCTCTTCTGATAGATGTGATAGATCCATCTGGATGTCAGAGGGCAGTCATGTTGGTCTTGTAGTTGGCGAAGGACAGGGCACATTGTGAATACTTTTCCGGGCTTCTGCTGCATTGGCCAACACTGCTGCTCTTCTTTGAGGTCTTCCTTTATCGCTTTTATGCACAGCTTTGTGAGCTCAGATGTTACCTTGTGATTGCCTGAGGCTCATGCCAAACCACGTTGGTAAATGAGCTCGAGAGTTTTCGAAGACAGACGTCTTTTTGTGGTTTTCTCTCTCTTGTCATTCCTCACACAATCATGGAGGTGCTGAACCAGTCGATTGTATTCCTCGTTGATGTTGTCAGCAATGGCATCTTCTCATATTGCTGTAATAGTGCCAAAGAGCTACCATTTGGTGGTCATTCTGATAGCTCTCTTCTTAAACTTTGTAGACCTTTCTTCATGCTCCATGAACTAGAATTTTGCTCGAAGGAGACAGTGGTCTGATCCTGTTTGGAATTTTGGGACAACAGTGACATCGGTCAGGCAAAACTGTCAATTGAATATGATGTGGTCAATTTCGTTGTGGAACTGTCCACCGGGAGACTCCCATGTCCAACGTTTAGGTTTGGCCTTCTGGAACTGAGTTACCATGAATGATCTGGTCAACATGATGAACTCAGTCTCTCACCCTGTTCGTTCCATTCTAGGCTTTGGGGTCCAATGTGGAGTTCTTCGGGTGATCTTCTTCGTCCTATCTTGGCATTAAAATCATTGACAATGACCTTGTAGAAGGTGTCATCTTCTTTATAGAACTTCTTCAATTCCATGTAGAACTTCTCAATTTATTCTTCATCATAGTTGGATATTGGTGCATAGATGACGAAGATAGAAACTGCTGGCAATGAGCCACATCTATTCAAATGTAAGCATCTGATTTGGGTTGTTAGGTATTTGAATGAATCAATGCTCATAGCCAGGTTCCTGTTGACGAGGACACTGACACCACTGACGCCTCTGCTGTCGCATGTTCTGAGGAACAGTTCATCTCCAACGTCTGAAAATGGCCTGATGTGATTGATGCCTTCTTGTCTTGGTCAATCCAATCACGTTGTACTTGATCTTCTGCACTTGCACCATCAGGTCCTTGATAGATGCAAGCGTACATGTGTTAAAAGTGCAGGCAGTCTTTTTACTCCTTCTTCATTTTGGCAGCTTAGTTCGGCCCTGAGATTTTATCAGACTCTCCTTCCTCATTTTTCTCAATGCTGCCTTATTGTGGGCTCTTTCAGTGTCAGGGGAATGTGTCCCATTTTTGTTACTATTTTTGGCATATCAGATACACCACAAGTACCTTACTAGGCTCTGCCATGCGGGTGGTATTCATAACGATCTGCACACTGACAAATATGCCACACACCTTGTACATGGATGTTTTGCTCAAGTGCAGAAATTACTGGCCAGATTGACACAGTCGATGCAGGGAGTCCAGCCCTGCACCTGCCTGCATCTCTGGGCAGCACATATTGGTTTGCTCTTTGCCAGTTGGAACCATTGCTGCCCCTCATCAAGATGAGATGGTGAACCATCCAGGTCGGTGAACCTCCTTACTTCTCACTTATGTACATTAGCTGGTTCCCTCCCTACTCCTCACTTATCTACAATTTTTGTGTATATATAATATAATATATAATATAATTTTTAGATATATATAATATGCATGTGTATGAGAGAATATATAGTGTTAGAGGACAATTTCATTATTATAGATTTTTAACAAAGGAGATCTTACCAAAATATTGTAAATATTTACATATTGTAAATATTGCATCACAAGTAATGTATTGTCATTTCTCTTTGTATATACATTGACCTGCGAAGATATTTTGTGTGTGATATAGTCTCACCTAGAGAAATTAAAAAATGTTTATGCTCTGTGATGCTTAGAGGTTCCTCCTGGTTCTGCATTCAGGAATCATGCTTGGTGGTGCTTGTGGAAACTTACGGATGCCAGGGATCAACTCTGAGTCAGCTATGTGCAGAGCAAGTACCCTACCTGCTGTCTATCCAATAAAAATAATTGGAATTAATTTTCTAAACTGTCGTACAGCATGCTTTACTTTTTTTTTCTTGGTCTTTATTGAGACACCATGATGTGAAATGCCATTAATGATTTTTTGCACACATAATCCCAACCCCATAAGTGTATGCTTCCCGCCACCAAGTTCCCAAAGGCCACTCTTGTTCAAGTCCTTCTTCTCCAGTAAGCTCAGTTTTGTGGACTAATTCTAGTTCTCTTGCCTATGATCAGCTATTTCTCCCTTACTGATCTCTCATCCCACATAGATGAGAGGTCATCTAGTATCTATCCCTTCCCTTCTAACACACTTCGCTTAGCATGATACTCTCTACTTCCATCCATGCAGCAGTGAATTCCATGATTTCATGCTTTGTTATAGTTTCATAGTATTTCATCATGTCTATATACAAACCCTCTATCCATTAATTTGTAATTGGCCAAAAGATATGTGCCTATATACTTTTGAATGAAAATTTGTGTGTTTGGGGTATAGATACCAACAAGTGGTTTCACTGTCTTCTGTGGTAGTTGTATACTTACTCTTTTTTGGAAGAAATCTCCATATTGTTTTTCATAGCAATTCATTCAGACAATATTTATACCAACAGTAAATGAGAGTACTTTTATCAAACCATTCACACGAATATTTTCAGAATTTTTGGTATATACCATTCTCACTCGTGTAATGCAGTATCTTTATGTTGTTTTAATTTATGCATACTCTTCTTAGGTCTTCCCACATTCTCCTGTCTACTATTTGAATAGAGACCTCTATATTTTGTATTTTTTCCATTTCAATATTTTCTCTTGTATTATCTACCATATAGTCAGGATTTCTTGCAGAGCTCTGATTATGTTTTACCCATTTTGCTGCTAGGTTTTTAATCTTATTTAAATACTCTTGCCCCCATTGTTTGGTTGAATATTACTGATTCTGTTATTTTACCTTAAACTTTTTATACTTTGACTTCATTCCTGACTCAGTAAAATGGTTAAACTCAGTAACTACACATTTTTATGACTTTTTCACACCCATCTTCTTGCTTATTTTTAATATTTGTCATACTGATAATGCCTAATTTTTGTTTGTTTTCTCCCACTCTGGTAGTTTTGCAGAGCAGGAATTCTGTATTTATGGTTTGGTAATGAATCATGAGCATCTAGCAAACATTATTTGATACACAATAGATGATAAATGAAAATCTATAGAATTTTTGTTTCATGAATTTTACTCTCAGAAGTGAAGCTTCTAGAAGAAGACAAGTAGACCTTCCAAACAAAGAGGTTTAACAAATTCCCTAAATTTGTAATGTGAAGATCCATTATATGTAGAATAAGCATATACACCTCAGCTTGTAGATATATGCATATATACAAGTAGCCACCCTTTACCTTAATTTCCCCAATCTCCTTTCAATGTGATTGCATGTTAAATCAGTCTTAACTCTCCAATATGCCTTGTTAGTAGAGAGATGATTAAAATATCTCAAACAATTATGATTAGCACAGAGTAAGTCATTTCCAGTTGCAAAAGAGCCCATCTGTCAGATGTCATTTAAATTCATGTTATTTTGATATGAAGATAACTTGAATATCTTTGTAAATTTATAAGTTGGAAAAGATCTCTGTTTTGCATTAAAAAATACTAGCACTTTTTCAATAACTTCTAAATTTTGAAGAACCCAACTTTTACAGACATTGCACACTTCTTTGACTGTTTCAAAGGGTAGTAAGAGTTATCATGCATTCTTTTCTGAAATATGGGTATTACTCTCCTTAAAAAATTGTTGCTTTGGGGGCTGGAGCAATAGCACAGCGGGTAGGGCGTTTGCCTTGCACGCGGCCGATCCGGGTTCGATTCCCAGCATCCCATATGGTCCCCTGAGCACCGCCAGGAGTAATTCCTGAGTGAAGAGCCAGGAGTATCCCCTGTGCATTGCCAGGTGTGACCCAAAAAGCAAAAAAAAAATGTTGCTTAGACCTATTTCTAATTTCAAAGGACAACATGGTAAAGAAAATAAGGATAAGGATAAAGGAAGATAGTCATATAGAATTTCAATAGTACTTGAAATCATGACAGATATACTAATTTCATATATAAAAAGCATACTCCTGGGGTTAATTTGATATGATATTATAAAAATATATTGGAAAGTTATTTAAGCAAGCTTAATGGCTCTAGTACACAAACAGCTTCCAGAGAAGAAATTAGATGCTTCTGTAATTAAGTTAGTTTCTGAGATTATATAGAATGCTTTCAAGCAATTATTCATCAGTATTTCTCTAATATTTAAAAATTAGTTCTTAAACATTTTCTAAAAATACATTGCAAACTTATAGTTGTAACAAGTCAGTGATTTATCTCTGTTTTCCTTATACATTATTACTACCTGGACTTTGAAAGGACTGGAGCGATAGCACAATGGGTAGGACGTTTGCCTTGTGCATGGCCAACATAGGTTCAATTACTCCCTCCCTCTTGGAGAGCCTGTCAAGCTACTGAGAGTATCCCACCCACATGACAGAGCCTGGGAAAGTCCCCTGGCATATTCAATGTGCCAAAAACAGTAACTCTCACAAGAAGTCTCACAATGGAGATGTTACTGGTGCCCACTCGAGCAAATTGATGAACAACGGGATGACAGTGCTACAGTGCAGACTTTGAAAATGATGAAAGACTAAAAATTACTGAATTGGGCTCATTCATATGGATTTGTAGCCCAGAAACTCAAATAATTTTACATTAATTTCCTCTTTTTTATCATTTCTTATTTTTAAATTATTCCTTCCAGCATTTTTAGTGAGAATGGAGTCCAGGAGAGCCTGAGCTCAGAGGAATGCTGCCTGCCAGCTGCAGAGCAAGTCTGGTATTTATGAGAAAAAGCCCGTGCTCAGAGTATTTAACCAAATTGTATATGGTTAGAAGGGAGTTCACATACATCAGCAGAGCACAGATTTGATCTTTTAGTACGACTAATTTAAAGTAAAAATTAGCCTAGGCTAAGTTTAGAGCACTTTATAGCTATAAGCCTAGGCTAAGTTTAGAGTGCTTTATAGCACTGAAAGTCATTAAAGAAAATAACGATAGAACCGAGTCTTTAAAAATTAGCCTATTTTGCTTCCTTTGCACACAGCTATGTCTGGAATATTCATTTACCTTCTTCATATGCATCTATAATTTCCACGACCAAGTAATATACTACTACACAGGGGATATATTAGTTTGTATCTCATGGGAATGAAATTTCAGTTAAAAATATAATGCTTGATCCATCTACTTGTTTCATTCTTTGTTGTATGATACTTTTAATATTAATCATTTTAAAATGGTGTCTGCTGTCAATTATTCCTTCTTTTTATTAACATTCAGCTTATTATCTTTAGCTATTTGAAGGTAATTTCCACTTTTCAGAAAAAATATGTCACTATCTATGACTTAATTATCACAAGGCACCATTTTGTGGGCATATTTTTTTCCATAAATGGACTAATCAATAGACTAATCAATATTTTCTAGTCAATATTTTCTCCTTAGGTGGCTAACTTTATTTTTTTTTGCTTTTTGGGGTCACACCTGGCAATTCCAGGGGTTACTTCTGGCTCATGCACTCAGGAATTACTCTTGGCACTATTTCGGCAACATGGGAAGATGACAACATCAACAAGGAATACCATCAACTGGTTCAGCACCTCCATGACTGCGCAAGGAATGCCGAGAGTGAGAAAGCCACAAACAGATGCCTGTCTTCAGAAACTCTCGAGCTCATTCGCCAACATGGTTTGGCACGAGCCTCAGGCAACCGCAAGCTAATGTCCGAGCTCACAAAGCTGTGCAGAGATGCGATAAAGGAAGACTTTATAAAGAGAAGAGCAGCAGTGTTGGCCGATGTAGCAGAAGCCGGAAAAAGTATTTGCAATGCTCGCCTGTCCTTCGCCAACTACAAGACCAAGATGGCAGCCCACCAATGTCCTGATGGACCTATCACATCTTTCAGAAGGGCAATGGAGAGGATTATTCACTACTTCTACTGAATCTCTTGACAGCCATGTACACCCGCTGACATACCAAATTCAGCAAGATGTATATGTTTTTCCCAACATTCTCCCTTCTGAAATCCAACACTCCATTTCGGCGGTAAAAATGCATACAGCACCTGGTCCAAGCAAAGTCAGACATGAACACATGAACAATCTGCCCCCAGTATTCTTCAATACACTGGCTCAGCTCTTCACACACTACCTGTCCGAATGCAAGGTTCTGTCCCAATGGATAACCAGCAGGACCGTTCTGTTGTACAAGAAGGGAGACATCCATGACATCACAATTATCACCCAATTTGCCTGTTGTCTGTCCTCTGCAAGTTGTTCTCAAGTCAATTTGAATAGAATAGGCAGAACACTAGATGTAAGACAACCATGTGAGCAAGTTGGGTTCTGAAAGGATTCAGCAGGCTCGACCATATCCACACAGTGACCAAGCTCATTGAAGTTTCACCAGAGTTCAAGATGCCACCCTGTCTAACGTTCATTGATCTAAAGAATGCCTTTGATTCTGTTGAGACTAAAGTGGTCATTGAAGCCCTAGACAAACCGGGCATTTGAACTCAGTACATCAGTATCCTCTATGAGCTGTATTATGGATTCACCACCAGGATCTCACCATTCTACAAGGAAGTGATCATTGATGTAAAGAGAGGGGTTCGGTAGGGCAATACCGTTTCACCACTAACTCTTCAGTACCACCCTCAATAATGTCATGCAAGGACTAGAATAAGAGTGAGATAGACAGTTGGCAACTACATCACCTCTGCTTTGCTGGTAACATTGTTCTTATAACACCAAACATTAGCCAAGTGGCACAAATGCTGGCTGACTTCGACTGTGAGTGTGGAAAGGTTGGACTGCAGCTGAATCTCACCAACACAATGCTCATAAAAAACAAACTCGTCCCTGAAGTTCCATTTTCTCTCAATGGAATGAACATCTTTGAATTCTGCAGCTCTGTGTACCTGGGTCGAGGACTCAACATGAGGAATGACTTGTCACCAGAACTGCACAGGAGAAAGAGAGCAGCGTGGAATGCCTTTAAGAGTGTTGAAGAAATTGTTATAGGACAAATAACCTTCAGCTCCAGGCACATCTTTTCAAATACAACATTCATCATGCACTAATATATGCCTCAGAGACCTGGGCCCTACGATAACTGGACAAGAATGCTTTTGGGGTATCAAAAAAAGGAATTGAAAGAGTTATGCTTGGAATATCACATTTCACTCAAGTGAGAGAAGGAATCCAGAGTTCCAACCTCTGTTGATGATCAAGAATCAGGGACACTGTCTCTTTTGCCAAGGCATAGAAAATCAGATGGGTCAGACATGTAATGTGATTTAGAGACGACTACTGGACTGGATTCCACAGGACATCAAAAGACAGCGTGGTTGCCCACCTACGAGATGATCAAACTTCTTTGTCAAAACCCTGAATGAACGGTTTGAGGTTCTTTGTGTTCCTGGAGTGAGCAGATGCCATTTGGCTACACTAGCACGTGACAGGGATGAATGGAGACATTACTGGCGCCTGCTCGAGCAAATTGAATATCAACGGGATGACACGTGATACAATTGACAAGGGTTATTTTGTTCGATTAAAAAAATATGTCATTGTATTCTTGTTTGTCATAGCATTAAATATGTATATATCTTTTTTCCTACATTATTTCCACATTAGTTCTCCCCATCAACGTATATGAAAAGAACACATTTTTAGTACTTTACAGAATAATCAAATATTGATCCTGCGATTTATTTTTGATATCTACTGATCAACCTTCCTTCATCTCATTATACCTTAGTATTTACATATCAAAAATAAAGATAATGAAGTTTCCATTTTAAGAACAACATACTAAATTATTTTATAGTTTGCTGCAAGTTGACTTTAGGTTGACCTCTGACCACTTGGATGAGAGTCTGGCCAGCTCCCAGTGGTGTATTTATATGCCAAATACAGTAACAATCACGAGTCTCATTCCCCTGACCCTGAAGAGCCTCTAATGTGGCACCATTGGGAAGGATGAGTAAAGCAAGGGTGCTAAAATATCAGGGCTAGCATGAATGGAGACATTACTGAGACCACTCCAGCAAATCATAAAACATTTCTTTTGAAATGGAATTACGTTCTTCTTATCCCAAATATGCCTTGACTTCTCTGAAAATAATTTTCTAGTTGAAAAGTTTGGGGATCAATTAATAGAAATTTAATTTTCTACTGTCCTAGTTAGAGACATTTCAAAGGATCTATGTCAGTACGTGAAGAACCAACATCACCACTCTTTTTAAATTTTGTTTTGTAGGCCACATGCAATGATGCTCAAGGATTACTCCTGACTCTGCACTCAAGAATCATTGCGGGTGGGGTTGGGGGACCATAAGAGATGCTGGGGATCGAACCTGGCTTGACCACATGTAAGGCGAGTGCCCTACCCACTGTACTATCTCTCCAGCTCTCACATTATTTCTTATTGAAGTCAATTATTACCCTGTGTAGATTCATAATTCTGTTTTTGAAGAGAAATATGTATTGGCAATTCTACTTTTTAATTTTACCCCAATATTATTGCCTTGCTATTCAAAAAAATGTAACATGTCAACACTGGCAGTTATTGTCTTCAATGTTCTAACACTTTTAGTCAACCAAGTCCAAGAGGGAAAAAGATACTTTGGGGAAAGACCACTTAGACCTCCTGCTACTGCTAATCTTCATAGCTCAGAGACAGGAGTCAAACTTTTTAGGAACAAAAGCTCTTTGACATCTACTTTTACATCTCTTTTCAAGATATTTTATTTTTGGTGAAGACTAAGTTCATGCTGAAAAGTTACTCTTTAAGCATAGATATGGAATTTGATGAAAGCTCAGTAAATATAATTGACAGTGTCTTTGATGTGTACACTTCTTACACCTGGCACATATGGACTGGTACATAAGAGATAATATGATTTCAACTGATGAATTCTTGCAAATATTCTAATAGCAAAGTTTCTTTTTCACAAATTAAAGATAAAACCATTTTATGACATACTGGTTTATTCATAGTGAATTCAAAGTGAATAATTATTTGTAGGGGTACACATCTCTACTTCAATAAATAACTCATTAAAACTTTAAAATTCATATTCTAAATTTGAATTTCTGTTTCAAGCTTATTGACTTAGCATAGGTACTGAAATCATGATCATGGTGACTTTCTGTTCATAAAAAAATTAGGTGGCTTAGAAAAATGTAAGTATAGATTTTTTTCTAAAACATATTAAAAATTCTTTGCATATATATGCTTTTCTGTATCAGTAATTTTATTTACTTAATGTAGTCTCTGTAATTGCTGTTTTTATATTTATAGTGGTAAATTTACATAAATAAATGTATACTTTTGAAAATATTGGTAAGTTAAAACTCAGATTGTATTGTTCTGTGCTGATAATTTTGATTTTAAAATGGAGTTTTCACATGGTACCATAATGATAGAAAATATAATTCAAAATAGGATTGAATATTCATAAAATAGAACATTGCAGGTGTGTGCATGTATCTATCTAATCTATCTATCTATCTATCTATCTATCTATCTATCTATCTATCTACCAATCTTATGTCTATGAACCACAATCATCAGTGCCATACTGAAAGAGCAGAAATTATACTCTGTAGGAAAATAAACTTAGAACCTCATATATGCCAGATTTCATTGTCTATTCCTTTCTAATGTCCTGTCTCGTATTTGGACAAAAATGATGGTGGTACCCAGGTAGTCAAGAGAAACTGAGGTCTCTACATTATCTAAGAATTTTTTTCTCTTTGAGGGTTATGGCCAATCAACCATCACTAGGATGAACTAACCAAAATGGTGATCATTTCACAAAAGTAGGAACATATGACATTGGCTCACAAGACTGTTGATGGCCCCGATACTTTCAGAAGTTCCACAGAGGAGTTAAAACTGAGCAGACTCCTGCCACAAAAGCTGGTCCAGCAGGCAACTGTGGCACTCGGAACTTTCTCACAAAGTGATAGAGTTAAACTTCAGAAACTGTTTCGCCCCCTTCTCATTCTCTTGCGAAGATGGTATAGTTCTATGATGATATTTTTACCACTATTTCCTTATTACAGTCACATTTCTTTTTTTAAAATGTTTTAGTTTATATTGCGATATGGTAGAGGTACAAAGATGTAAAAGGCACATCTTTCTCAAATATTGAAGGTATATTAGCCCCATTTTATCAATAGGTGTCTCCAAAGATGAATCATCTGAAACCATTCGGCACTTCTCCTTTTGAGACAGAAGCATCTTGGTGGTGAAGTATCTTAGCGCTGAAGCTTCCTACTTCACCCAACACCAGTTGCTGGGCTTTCTGAGAGGGATGGAGGAATCGAACCTGGGTTGGCCATGAGCAAGGCAAATGCCCTACCCACTGTGCTATCGCCCCAGTCCCAGCCTACACTATACTTTAAATTGTATTTGCATTTATTTCAAAATAAGAGTTAAAATAACCCCAAAGAATTAAGGACTAGCATCAATAGGACAAATGAAGAGCTTAATCTAGAAAATGATGTCTCAGTAAAATGTGTGGCTTAGGAAACTCCTTTTTTACATTTTTCTTTGTTGAGAGAGTCTAGTAGTTGTTATTATTTGAAGTGAGAATTTAGCTTTTAAGAGAAAGTCAAGCAACATCTAATAAGACTTGGAGAAAACTGTAAATCTTGCAATTTTTTGTTAAATGTTGACAGACTAGAAGAGTAAAAAACTAATTTTTATACCTAGAGGTCATAAAATATGGATATTTCAAGAATACTTAGGATATAGGAGCTATCATAATAGTTCTAAAGTTAGGGATGGAGTGATAGCACAGTTGGCAGGATACTTGTCTTGCATGCAGCCAACCTGGGTTTGATCTCCTGTACCCCATGTGGTCCCTTCAGCACCTCCAAGAATGATCCCTGCACGAAGTTAAGAGTAAGCCCTGAGCACCACTGTGTGTAAATTAAAACAAAAAGAGTCCCAAATATAATATGCTAATAAATTATTTGTAGTTGTTTTGATATGAACTAATGTTGTTCAATCCAAGGAAAAGTTGTTTTCAGGTAGTTGGCTAGTAAATTAACCTAGAATTGATTTGACTAATTTTCTTGTTTGTTTTTTTATCAACTGTGGAAGTAATTTTTGTATACATTTCCTTCTCCTTTACTCACATCATAATATTTGATGATGGGGTAGAGTAGGGTGTCTATTTGTCTATTTATGGATAATGCCTAGCATTGTATAGGGGATCGTATATGGTGCCATGATCAAACCCTGGTATACGGGGTATAAGGGAAGAGCTTTTCCCCACTGTGCTATCTCTCCTGACTATCATACGATAACATCTTTTTTTTTTTGGTATATGGATCACAGCTGGCAATGCATAGGGGTTACTCCTGGTTCTGCACTCATGAATTGCAGCACCCCTGGTGGTGCTCAGAGGACCATATGGGATACTGGGAATCAAACCCGGGATGGCCGCGTGCAAGGAAAATGCCCTACCCATTGTACTATTGCTCCAGCCCCCATGATAACATCTTCTAATTAACAAAACTCAGGAGTCAGTGAGATAGTTCAGGATTAAGGTGCTTGTATTGTATGTGGCCAATAAATACTTCCAGTAGAGACTTTTGAACACCACTGAATTTGGCTCACCCTACCAAACCCCCTAAATAGAAAATTAAGCCAACTCTAAAAATATTATTTATTATAACACTTTAAATAATTGCTTGTATTTAATACATCCACATACATAGCCTTTATTTGATTGCACTGAATATAAAGAATATAGCTCTAGTGAAGAAAAAAGTCATTGGTCCCTAATTTAATTTAATTATTAAAAAACTGTTAGAAACCTGAATTGTTTCAGTGGTTGAGAATTTCTAGTCTGCCATAGACATGAAAGCTATTATAACATTTTATAATTTTATAAAATATTTTATTTTATAAAATATTTATGACATAATATTTTACATAATATTTTAATATCTCCCAAAATTGCTAATAGAATTTGTTAATAACATGGCAAAGAACATGAACACTTCTCAGGCACTACAAGTGCATTTAAACATGCCAATGATATAATATTGTTAGTAACAAGTGAAAATTCCAGTTAAAACACTGACTTGTTTACATCTTTTCATTAGCAGTAGGGATGTATTTTTCCATTTCATTTGAGCCAGAGCTTCATAATTGAACAGGGTTCTAGGAAGAAACGTTTTACTGAATTTCTGGTTTAGTAATAATTTCTTCCATGTTGAATTTGAGCACATCAGTGGGATGTGCAACACTGTAGGAATATTCAGTTAGGGACATTGTGCTTGTCCCTAACTTTCTTTGCCTCCAGCCTTGCATCACTCTGTCCCCACCTGTGCCCATTTCTCAGTTTTACCCGGGATGTGCTGAGGATACTGGCTGTCCGAAGCTTCCTCCCCATGTTCAGGTGCTAACTCCTACCGCAGTGATGATCTTCAAACACAATTTTGACTTCTTTGAAAGTACATTTTTTTAAACAAAGCCAAAATACTAGGAAATGTAGCATAACCAAGCTTGAACAGCAAGCTCGACTCACTACCAGCTGCCTGGATACCTGTTCTGTATCCTCTTACAGGTCATTTGCTCCTCACCTATCAGTTCTTATCAAAGATAAGAGTACAACTGATTTGCAACAGAATAACTTGGGTTTGAGTTTGCCTGCTTTTGCATTATTACAAGTAAAATAATGCACTGTTTTCCCCTTAGCATCCCTTATCAGTGTGGCATAAAAATTGATTTCACGGTTTTCTTTCCAGCCCAGGTTTATGATCTTCCCCGACCCACTATTCCCACATCCCAGCCAGCCTCTTGGACCAAGACCAGCTCCCCACCTGCAAGGCCTAGGTTACAGGGGGCATGGCTTCCGCAGAAGTAAGCGTGCCCTCTCTTCCCCAAACCCAGCAATCTGTTGTCACATCTCAGTCTTCATTATCTAAGTCCGTGATTAACATCCTAGCTATCCCAAACCCAGTAGACCAATAGGCCACTAGTCTATTCCAATTTCGCCAATTTCCAATGAATACAAGTGGCTGTATAAGCCCAATATAAAAGAACACATTCTCTAAATGTGCCCTCATGGTGATTCACGAATTAAAAATAAATAAATTAATTTAAAAAAAAACACATTCTCCAAAAGCATCACTGGAGGCCTCACGTAAGGAACAGAGGAACACCTGAGATGAAGAATGTGTTCTAGAAGGAGAAAATAAAAAGGCGACCACCACTGACCGAGCCCATCCGGAATCCTTGCTCACAACAGAAAGAAATAGGGATAGTGAACTGGAAGGTCACTCTTCCATACCACCACCACAACATGAAGAAACAGCACAAATCCCCACCACAAGGAGAGGATGATGAAAGGAGTCCAGAAGCCTCAATAGGCCTTTCCCACAAATGTGAGCTCTCTGACAAAGAATTCAGAGAAGAAATACTGATGATGCTCAATGAACTCAAAGAAATGATGGAACAGGTATCCAGCAAATTAGAGGAGGACATGACAGAAACAATGGAATGGATGGAAGAGAAAATACAGGAAGAAATGAGAGCAGAAAAGCTACAAAAAGAAATGTCATGAATAAAGCATTCGAAGGTAGATGAAATAAAAATCTCAGTGGGTGCCCTCAACAATACAATGGCTACAGAGGAAGACAAATAGTGAGCTTGAAGATGAGCTGCAGGAAGCCTACAGGCAACAACAAACAATGGGAAGAGACGTCAAAATAACTCTAGGATGAATCAGAGTTCTAGGGGATGATTTCAAGAACAACATTTGAATCATTTGAGTACCAGAAGGAGAGGGAAGCAGCCCCAATGAAAAAGACACAGTCAAATAAATTATTGCTGAAAATTTCCCAAAGCTGGAGAATGCAGGCATCCAGATTCAAGGAGCCAGAAGGTTGCCAGCTAAAAGATACCCTAACAAAAATAACTCCAAGACATATCATAGTTAGAATGATAGATGACATGGATAGAGATATAATACTTCAAGAAGCAATGTCAAAGAAGGAAATCACATACCAAAGGAGCACCCCTTAGATTCAGAGCAGACCTACCAGAGGAAACCCTCCAAGCCCAAAGGCAATGGTAGTATGTAGTGAAAAAACTCAATGAAATGAATGCTTCACCAAGATTATTTTATCTGGCTAAACTCTCATTCAAACTTGAAGGAATGATATCCTATTTTGTGGATAAACCACAGCTCAAAAAAATTTCATCGACTCAAAACCAAACCTAAAAGAAAGACTAAAGGGGCAACTGTAAGATGAAAAATACCCTATAAGCACAACAAACCCTTACAGAAAGATGGCACAAAACCCCATGACAATAATCTCTCTCAATGTCAATGGTCTAAACTCGCCAATTAAGAGACACAGAGTGACAAAATGTACTCAGAGACTGAACCCAATTTTCTGTTACCTACAAGAGACACATCTGAAGAGTCAGAACAAACACAGACTCAAAGTCAAAGGATGGAAAACAGTTCTACAAACAAAGAACTCCCTCAAAAAAGCTGGGGTGGCCTTATTAGTATAAGAGAGCACAGATTTCAGGTTTTAAATGATTAGAAGGTACAGTGAAGACCAGTTTTTATTAATCAAGAGATATGTACAGCAGGAAGAAGTCACACTCGTAAACGTGTATGCACCGAATAAGGGACCAGCTACATTCCTACAACTGCTAACAGACCTTAAGAAGGACATTGAGAGCAACACAATAGTAGTTGGAGACTTCAACACCTTCCTATCACCTCATGATAGATCAAGAAGATTAATACTCAGCAAGGAAATACTGCATTTGAAGGAAGAAATAGAAGAGAGAGTGCTAATAGATCTATACAGGGCTTTATATCCTCCCCAAAAGAATACACATTCATTTTCAGTGCACATGAAACATTTTCCAGAATAGACTATGTGCTTGGCCACAAAACATACCTCAATAGAATCAGGAAGATAGACATTGTATCAATTATCTTTTCAGACCACTATCTATGCACTGAAGATAGAAGTTGATCATGTAAAGACGCAAAAAACCAAATTGAACACCTGGAAATTAAATAATTCAATATTGAACAACGAGTGGGTCAGGAAGGAAATCAAGGAAGAAATCTAAAGATACCTGGAAACAAATGAGAATGTCAAAATGGCAATACTCCCCAAAGCATTGTACAAATTCAATGTGATCCATATAACGATACCCATGACATTCTTCAAAGAAATGGAGCAAACCCTCCTGAAATTCATATGGAACAATAAGTGCCAAAGGGAGCTAATGCAATTCTTGGGAAAAAGAAAATGGGAGGAATCACCCTCTCCAACCTCAATCTCTACTACAAAGCGGTAAAAATTAAAACAGCATTGTACTGGAACAAAGGCAGAGCCTCAGACCAGTGCTACAGGGTGGAATATCCTGACACGCCCTCAAATATATGGTCATCTAATCTTTGATAACAGAGCAAGAAATGTGAAGTGGAGCAGGGAAAGCCTCTTCGACAAATGGTGCGGGCAAAACTGGACAGCTACATGTAAAAAAAATGGGCTCAGATCTCTACCAAACACCATGCACAAAAGTCAGGTCAAAGTGGTTAAAGACCTTAACATCAGACCGGAATCCATAAGGTACATGGAAGACAAGGTTTGCAAAACCCTCCACGACATTGAAACTAAAGGTATCTTCAAAGATGACATGCCACTGACCAAGCAAGTCAAAACAGAGATAAACAAATTGGACTATATTAAACTAAGAAACTTCTGCACCTGAAAAGATTAAAATAACAATGAGATATCATCTAACACCACAGAGACTGGTCCACATCCAGAAGTGCAAAAGCAACCAGCGTTGGCACGGATGTGGGGAGAAAGGGATCCTCCTTCACTGCTGGTGGGAATGCCGACTGGTTCAGCCCTTTTGGAAAACAATATGGACGATTCTCAAAAAATTAGAAATTGAGCTCCCATTTGACCCAGCAATACCACTCCTGAAAATATATCCCAGAGAAGCAAAAAGGTATAGTAGAAATGACATCTGCATTTGTATGTTCTTTGCAGCATTGTTTATAATACCCAAAATCTGGAAAAAACCCGAGTGCCCTAGAACAGAATGACTGGTTAAAGAAACTTTGGTATATCTACAAAATGGAATATTATACAGCTGTTAGAAAAGATGAAGTCATGAAATTTGTATAAAAGTTTATCAACATGGAAAGTATAATGTTAAGTGAAATGAGTCAGAAAGAGAGATAGCACTCATCTGTGGATATAGAAAGATTGCACTCTCTGTGGAATATGAAGTAAAATAATGGGAGTCTAACACCCAAAAGCAATGGAGGTAAGGACTAGGAGGTCTGCCCCACAGCTTGGAAACTGGCCTCACATGATGGGGGAAAAGGCAGCTCAGACAGAGAAGGGAACACCAACTAGAGGATGTTGGGAGGACCCATTCAGTTGAAAGATGCATGCTGAAAGTCGAAAATAGACCCAACATGATGGCCACTCAATACCTCTATTGCAAACTACAACACCCCAAATAAGAGGGAACAAAAGGGAATGCCCTGCTGCAGAGGCAGGGTGGTATGGTGGGGGAGGGGGTGGTGGTGGTGGGATGGATACTGGGAACATTGCTGGAGGAGAATGGGCACGGGTGGAGGGATGATTAAAGGATCACTGCATGACTGAAATGCAAACTTGAAAGTTCAGAAGTTTGTAACTGTACCTCATGGTGATTCAGTGATAATTTTTTTTAAAAAAAGAAGTACTGGATATAAAAAAATCAACATTCACATTGCTTTGTTCCCTGGAGTATAGACAAACGGAGAATAACACACAATGCTGAATGGCTCTTCCAACAAGATAACTAATTCTTAACTGGGTTGTCATTTCTTGATTTGCATCTCCTCACATCTAGATTGTTCCCTGCCTCACGTAACAGGTCACAAAGTACAGATGCATCTTTGTTCAACCAGGACTTTTAAAATCACCAGGAGTTAAACGACAAGCACTTTGTGTCCTTCTATTACCTCAAATGTGAAGTTTTCCACAATTGATAGCCCACTTACCAAAATAGTGTAAAAACTAAAGTTTGCATCGGGGAGTGGGGAAGTAGTTCAGCAAAACATTGTTCTGCTGCTTCCTCTGGATTGCCTGAAACTTTAAATTCTCAAAACCCAGTTTGCTTTGCAGTGGTGGGTTTTATTTTAGTGAATGTAAAACCCAGTTTGCTTTGTCTCAGAGAGTTAAGGCCTTTAATCTCAGCTCAGAAGAGTTTATCATCCAGGACAGGGACAGCTCTATATTCAGTTGCCAGCATTCCTGTGTTTTAATAATGTGTATCCTAGTGGATATCTTTTGGTGAATAGGTACAAATATTTCTTAAGCATAATTTGGAGTAACTGGGCCATGCTCCTGTTGCTCTGTGTGTCTGTGTGTGTGTGAAGCAAAATAAAAACATGAGACCAAAAGAAGATGGTCAATTTAATAGATATTTTTCTTTTTTTTTATGAGAAGGAAGTGAAGGGGAGAGAAGCTTGGAGTGGGACCCCCAGAGAATGTAGAAAAATTTCTCTCATTATGCTCCTGTTACTATGGGAATAGATGAGCATTCTTTATTGGGCTTAAAATAGGGGTGCTAGGGAGAGGCAGCCTATTGAAAATGCTTCTCTTTCATATTCCTTGAGCGCATATTCTGTGTCCATTTAGGGCCATATTTTTCCCCTCTGTGACCACTCTTTCTAATCTTGCCCTGCCAAATTTCCTGTTATTCCTATGTTGCTGTATTAGTATTAGTGGACTTGATAAATTCCTATTTTAATTAGCAATCTACCTAGACTACTAGCAGAGCATACAGTCAATATCACTCTTTATTTTTCTATTCTTTTGTTGCCCAAGACCAGTTTGAGGGAGGCCACTGGAACTTAGTAGGGCCCAGCTGAGTTTCTGCTGAATTTGGTGATAATTCTGTCAGGCCAAGGAAGAGAGCCAAATGGTTCCAGTCAAGACAACTTGGTCTCCATGGCCTGGGAGCTTCTCCTTGTGGCACTGGAAATTAGGATTTAAAGGGGCCATGGAACTTGAGTCTGGATGAGATTTTCTTCGTTTGATTAGGAAGTGAGAGAAGCAAGTATTCTCTACCCATCAAGGGATTTCAGCTGAGTGAAGCCAGTCCCCACTAGGTGTCAAACAAATTTACCAAAAGGAAGACAGTTTAGATAGGCAAAGCAAGTTTACTGAAGAGAAATACTACACTGTTTCAGCCTCTAAAGTAAAAGATCTGTAAAAATCTGTCTAGCATTCTTCTCCCTACCCATCATTTTATTGACCATATCTGGTAATGCTTAGAGATATTCCTGGCTCTGCACTCAGGAACTACTTCTGGGGTCCCAGGGGAACATATGAAATTATGGGGATCAAACCAGGATGCTGCATGCAAAGTGAGGGCCCCACCCACTGTTCTATCTCTCTGGCCCCACATCTAGTTCTGAAGAGTAGCTTTTTATAGCATATGTCTGGACTGTTTAAGGTGGGAAATGACTGCTTTCTATGGATTAACTAACCCCGAGAAGGAGTAAACAGAAGACACATAACAAGTTTTGGGAAGTCCCCTTTGGATCCGGCTGCGGAGCGAGCATGATGGAAGAGCCCAAGGGAGCGCCCTTGGACTCCAGGCAGCCCACTGAACTAATTCCGGCATGGGACCAGAGACCCCACGGTGCGCTGACACAGTGGGACCCGGGCATCCCCCAATTCTTTTAACCTGTCTCTCTCTCTCAACTCCTCCCTCCTGAGCACAGCGCAGGATCCGCGGTTTTCCTGAGCGCAAAATAGAGCCGGCGATCCAGCCGAAACAGGACGCTTTCGCGCGCTTGCGGGAGACCCCAGGGGGCGGGGGCGGTGACCCCCGCCCACAGCAGATAGATATTTAAACCCACCTCCCCCATGAGTGCTTCCCTTTGGATCCGGCTGCGGAACGAGCATGATGGAAGAGCCCAAGGGAGCGCCCTTGGACTCCAGGCAGCCCACTGAACTAATTCCGGCATGGGGCCAGAGACCCCACGGTGCACTGACACAGTGGGATCCGGGCATCCCCCAATTCTTTTAACCTGTCTCTCTCTCTCAACTCCTCCCTCCTGAACACAGCGCAGGACTTCTCCATCTTATGAGCACCATAAAAGGGTAAAAGTTGTAGTGATGTTATTTCTGGTTGTACTTTCCCTGGACTTTATACAGAAACCCAAAACCGCTCGGCCGCAGCAGCGGCCGCGCGACCTAATGTCATCTTAGCATCAGCAATATGTAATGGTTCGCTTTTAATGGGTCGGACTTTTGTGGGAGATCCTAACAAGAATAGTAAGTCTGTTGCTGAAATATTGAAGGCAATCAAAACGGTAGCCATCTCTCTAGACTAAACTAAGCTATATCCCCACGCCAGCTGAGAAGAAATTTTCTTCTTTCTCGGGAAGAAACGTGGCGTGTCGTCAACTACAGTGTGATGTCCATTAAGCAAACAGACCTGGTGGCGTGGGAATGGGATATAAGGGGAAAAATTATGTACATGGAACAGTGGGACGCTGGTGGAATCTCGAGCCGGAGCCGATACCAGCGCAAGACCTTCGGTTCCAGAAACTGCCTGCAGACACTTTACTAGTCTATCAACTAAGCCAGAGCCCCACGTCTGCTGATGACGGGAAATAACCATCCTTTTCGTTTTTTTTTTTTTCCCTTGTCAGGCAGCGTGGCGATTACTAAACAGGCGTGAACTCGGTGGCGCGGGGCAAGGGGGGAAAAGAAAAGTTATGTAACAAACAGCGGGACTTATTATCTCTATATTCTTAGTAGTGGAGAACTATCAAATGCCTCCTTGGCAATAGGACAGCTTTTCTTTTTTGGGGGAAACCCCAACAACGGTAGTGAGTTGTGTGTTGAAACATGGAATGTAATCGAGATAAGGCATAAACGAAGTGAAACTTATCAAGTACAAGGGTGGGGACTGGGGAGGTGGGAGGGGGCGGCAGGTATACTGGGGGGGTTGGGGATGGAAGATGGGCACTGGTGAAGGGAAGGGTGTTTGAGAATTGTATAACCGACATAATCCTGAGAACTATGTAACCCTCCACATGGTGATTCAATAAAATTTAAAAAAAAAAAACAAGTTTAGGGAAGGAAGTAAATGTCAACCATAAACTTAGCATTAAAGCTTAGTTTAAGGCAGACTGTTTTGGTTTATATTGCTAACTTATTCTTTCCATGTTATGGGGAGTGACTACAATAAAGTAAATAATTAGTGCATTTATCTAGGAAATTAGAAAATTTGGGAAATGTGGGAAGTTATGTGGTTTAAATACTAACAATACTTGAGAACACGTACACTGATGAAATTTAGTAAAAAGTTAAGCTAAATATATGTCATCTGTTTCAGAGAATTTGAAGGATAGATTCAGATTAATTTATTAGACATTTGCTGAAATATTCTATATTAGAGCTATATGTTTCAATAAACTAAGGACCTTTTATGCATTTTTAAATAAAATTGCTTACATTTTAATGGTAATATTTATTTTATTTGAAGAAATTAAAAAGTTATTTTTATAAGTTGAGTTTTATATGGTGGGGGCACACCCAGCAATGCTCAGGGCTTGCTCTCGTCACTGTGCTTAGGGATCACTCTTGGCCCTGCTCTGGGGACCATGAGCAGTTCTGGGAATTGAGCCAAGTATAATTGCATGCAAGAAAAGTGCCTAAATGATACCCATGAAATTCTTCAAAGAAACAAATCAAGCAATCCTAAAATTCATATGGAACAACAAACATCCACAGATTTCTAAAACAATTCTTGGGAAAAAGACGATGGGAGGCATAACCCTCCCCAACCTCAAGCCTTACTACAAATCAGTAACAATTATAAAAGCATGGTACTGGAACAAAGGCAGAGCCACAGACCAATGGAATAGGGTGGAATATCCCTAACACAACCCCAAATGTATGATCATCTAATCTTTGATAAGGGAGCAAGAGATGTGAAATGGAGCAAGGAAAGTGTCTTTAACTAATGGTGCTGGCACAACTGGACAACCAGATGCAAAAGAACGGGCTTAGACCTCGACCTGACACCATGCACAAAATTCAGATCAAAATGGACTAAAGACCTCAACATTAGACCACAATCCATAAGGTACATAGAAGACAAGGTTGGCAAAACCCTCCATGATGTTGAAGATAAAGGTATCTTCAAAGATAACATGCAACTGGCCAGCCAAGTGGAAACAGAGATAAACAAATGGGACTACATTAAAATAAAAGGCTTCTGCACTGCAAAAGATACAGTGACCAGAATACAAAGACTATCTACAGAATGGGAAAGAATATTTACATAATACCCATCAGATAAAGGGTTGATATCAATGGTATATAAGGCACTGTTTGAACTCTACAAGAAGAAAACACCCAACCCCATCAGAAAATGGGGCGAAGAAATGAACAGAAACTTTCCCAAGGAAGAGATACGAATGGCCAAAAGGCACATGAAAAAGTGCTCTACATCAGTAATCATCAGGGAGATGCAGGTCAAAACAACCATGAGATACCACCTCACACCACAGAGACTAGCACATATCCAAAAGAACAAAAGCAACCACTGTTGGAGAGGATGTGGAGAGAGAGGGACACTTCTACACTGCTGGTGGGAATGCCGACTGGTTCAGCCCTTTTGGAAAACAATATGGACGATTCTCAAAAAATTATAAATTGAGCTCCCATTTGACCCAGCAATACCACTGCTGGGAATATATCCCAGAGAGGCAAAAAGTATAGTCGAAATGACATCAACACTTATATGTTCATCGCAGCACTGTTTACAATAGCCAGAAACTAGAAAAAACCTGAGTGCCCTAGACTGGTTGAAGAAACTTTGGTACATCTATACAATAGAATACTATGCAGCTGTTAGAAAAAATGAGGTCATGAACTTTGCATGTAAGTGGATCAGCATGGAAAGTATCATGCTAAGTGAAATGAGTCAGAAAGAGAGAGACAGACATAGAAAGATTACACTCATCTGTGGAATATAGAATAACAAAGTAGGAGACTAACACCCAAGAATAGTAGAAATAAGTACCAGGAAGTTGACTCCATGGCTTGGAAGCTGGCCTCACATTTTGGGGAGAGGGCAACTCAGGTAGAGATGGGAACACCAAGTAAATTGTGGTTGGAGGCCATGCAGGGGAAGGGTGATATGTGCTGAATATAGACTAGAGACTGAACACAATGGCCACTCAACACCTTTATTGCAAACCACAACACCTAATTAGAGAGAGAGAACAAAAGGGAATACCCTGCCACAGTGGCATTGTGGGGTGGGGGGAGATGGGATTGGGGAGGGTGGGAGGGATGCTGGGTTTATTTGTGGTAGAGAATGGGCACTGGTGAAGGGATGGGTTCTCGAACTTCGTGTGAGGGAAACATGAGCACACAAATGTATAAATCTGTAACTGTGCCCTCAAAAAACAAAGAAAGAAAAAAAAGAAAAAAGTTCCTAAATGTTAGGAATTTTAATTTTTTATGTACAGAAATGATTAAAATTACTTGATTGTATTCTTCCTTATCTGTCCCTATTTTGGACCTCAGAGTAAAAGATACAGTCCAGGGTTTTTTTGAAAAATATTTTTTGAAAAATATTCCTATAGAATTATGACTTAGTTTTATGTAACTCTCTCTTTGCTGTCAGCGGGTAGAAAAGAGGTATGCAATAATAAAAATAGTCATGCCTACCATCATATTGGTTTATCTTGGAGAATATAATCTGTAATTTGGAAGTTCAATATTTCAAAACATTTTTTGAATAATGTTAGCAACTAGAAAATAATCTTTGATATTATTCAAAATAGTGAATTCTGAATAAAAATATTCACCTTTGCCTCATTTTATAAAGGAAATAAAGTATTCAATGCATGTGTATGTTTTTTTCACCATTGCATATTTATTTATTTTTTATTTTATTTTATTTTTTTAAATTTATTCTTTTATTGAATCACCATGTGGAAAGCTACAAAGATTTCAGGTTTAAGTCTCAGTTATACAATGCTCGAACACCCATCCCTTCACCAGTGCATATTCCACCACCAAGAATCACAGTATACCTTCCTCCATCCCCCCCACCTCCACAGCCCCCTACCCCGCCTGTGTAACTGGTACATTTCACTTTACTTTCACTTTACTTTTATTACATTCAATATTTCAACAAAAAACTCACTATTATTGATTTGGAGTTTCTCCCCCCTAAAGTCGACCTGCTGAAAAGAAAGCATTTGATAATTTGTTTTCCATTGCTGAGAATGAAGAGATATGAGGTTGAGAGGCAATGCACGTGTATGTTTTAAAGATTCCGAGACCAACCTATGGTACTTCAAATTTCTACTTTCATATAATTTTTTCAAGTTCTATTTGCTAAATCATAGAGGATTTATTTTTCTCTTATAACTTTGAATTGATGTTATTACTGTTAGACTCATTTCATTTTTTTCTGTGAAACCCCTTTTCACTCCCAATCTGTATTAATACTACCTATAAACATTCAGAGTTGTGCTAAACTGTCCAGAGCACTCTTCTGAGCTCAGCTTCCCCATGGTCCTTAGCCTTGTGGGGAAGCTTTTATCAGGAAATTAGAAGACCACAACATGGACAAAATTAGTTTAGATGGTAAGAGAAGATATTTTAAATGTGAGGTTGTGAAATCTTAGAAAACCCTCCTTGTAACTAAGAAGATTAAATCTAAGGAAACCAGGAATCAGAGGAAGTTGTTTTTAATACAATGTCCATATCTTATTGTAGTTTAGAAGACTAGATGCTTTAATAAGGACAATGAGATGCTTTGTATAATCTCAAAGTAACAAACAGAAACAGGACTAAGATTTAAAAGTTAGACAAATTTTGAAACATTATGTCTGAGGCTGGAGTGATAGTAGAGCAGGAAAGTCTCTCAGAGCCTTGCAGGCATTAACTGACCCAGTTCAACCCCACGCACTGCGTATGCGGCCCTGTATCCCCCCATGACGAACCCTGACTGTTGATCAAGTAATAACCCCGACAACAGTCGGGCCCACTGTATTCTAACATGTGCATTGCTTTTTAAAACGTTTGATTGATTGATTATTTTTAAAAATTGATTTTAACACCATGATTTACCAAGTTGTTTACAATATAGTTGTTTCAAGAATTAAGTGTTCCAACACCAGTCCCGCAATCTGTGTGCTCTTCCCTCCACTGATGACTCTAGTTCACCACCCACTAACCCACACTCCCTCTTGCAGGCACCAACAAATGTACTTCAAGTTGTTCGTTTCATTACAAAGGCATATGGAGAATTATTTCAAAATTTATATCAATAAGAGACAAATTGTGACAGTTTCCATAGTACTCTCCTTGGAGCATGTCATCACATCTTTACAAACTTTGTACAATTTTCCTCCCTTAACTCAGACTTGACTTCCTATTAGGAACCCCTATGGTGAAGGCCGGCTCATTCAGAACTGGCAGGAGTAAGGGGAGTGATATTCTAAGGCATGATACCCAGTGGTAGTAGCACTGTTGTCCTGTTGTTCATCGATTTGTTCGAGAGGGCATCAGTAATGTCTCCATTGCGAGTCTTGCTGTTACTGTTTTTGGCATATTGAGTATGCCACAGGTAGCTTGCCAGGCTCTGCCGTGCAGGCAGGATACTCTCAGTATCTTGCTGGGCTCTCCAAGAGGGAGGAAGAAATCAAACCCGGGTCGGCTGCATGCAAGGCAAATGCCCTACCCACTGTGCTATAACTCCAGTCCAAACTGGGAGGGTGAACCTTAAATAGAAAACTTGGGATAGGTAATAGACCATATCAGGTCATTTGTTCAGGGGCATTACATCCTGTGAAGAAATGTGAGCTGAAATCCTTGTAAATATATAGTAGCAACAAATTTCCAGACTTGTTTATAAAATGTGTTTGAGAGTTTTGATTAGCTGCTTATCTAAGAGCTCATTAGAAATTGATTAGTTAAAAATAAGTCTGCTGCAGGGTTCCAGAGAGATAGTATAGCAGGACGGGCACTTGCCTTGTAGGTGGCTGCCCAAGTGTGGCAGAAAAAAAGCACAAAAATATTGAAATGATGGACCACAAAAGCTGAGTCAGAATAATATAATAATCATCCCAAACACAAACTATTCAGTAATTCTTCATTTGGATATATATGAAGGGTGAGGTTTAGAGTCATTCATTCTCCTTTTGTAATATTATTTATGGTATTACTCAGTACAAGGTTAAGGGTTGCAAAAATAGGAGCCAACGATCATTTGCATTAGTAAGTAGTGCTTTGCTATACAGCGCTTTATTGCTATACAATGCTTTACATTCTGTGCTTTCAAAAGCAGCTATTAATGAAGATATAGAAATTCAGACTCTTTATGTGAAGATGTTTAATGAGCATACACAGCTTAAGTTAAAGCTCTGATGTAAGTTAATAATAGCTGATTCTCACAGTAGAGATGCCTTGGACATTTTTCCAATGTGAACTAATATAATCATACTGGAACTATTTATGAGCAGCTGCCTCCTTACAAAAGTGCTGACATACCCTTTATTATATTGATGCTGATTAGTGTGCATAAACTAGCTCACTGCATTCCAAAATATAAGAGGTTTGTCCTTGTTAGGAGTATTTTTGTAGTTTCCGGAAAATGACACTCTTTAAAAATGAGAGATTTAGCTACTAATATATCCTCTCTACAAGTTTTTAGTTTTTCTTTCAAAGGATACGAAAAAATATTTAAGGAGCACACTTTGAACATGTTCCCAAGAGGTATTTTCATGGTGGAAACTTGCTGTCAATGTCAAATATTTTTTGTAGAATGTGTACACCAGTTCCTCTCTCTGGTATGTCAACTAACCGTTAGCAATTATTCTGTTATGGATACTTGGCTACTAAGACATAAGAGTATAGTATATATATATTGCTCTTTTCTTAATATTATATCATAGGAAAATACACTTGCAAGCAGATGTGATAAACTAAATGTTATCTATACAATGATTGATATGGACAAGTTTTAAGTAGAATTTAAAATGGATAATTGTTTGTTGTTTATATGGCAGATGAAATGTTTTGTCGAGGAGGTGGTCTATCAACAAAATTTTAAAGAAGGATTCATTATTTGTTGAACAGACAAGGAAGGAAAATACATTATTAAGATGACATAATGCTTAGTACTTAATTGCCTCAGAAGCATCACCAGCAAGGTTAATTAAACTGTGTAAGGTTGGATTATGAACACAGAAAAAAAGTAGTGGGAGTTAAGCTTGGAGATGCTAGAAGTTAATTGCTCTTAAAGGATATTTTCTTCCTTGATAAGGAAGTTAGAATTTGTCCTATAATGCATGAAAACCCCTAATTGGTTTTAAGCAGTGATGATGTCTTAATAGTTGCATTTGGCAAAATTACTTCAATGGCAGATTCAGGAGTAGAGGAGGTAGGGAGAGCTTGGAGTCTGAAAGAACTCAGGCATCCATCTGCTGAGATGAGCATGTATTTATAGTATGTGTGGTGAGGAAAATGATTAAAAATTGAAAGATATTTTTGAGGTCAACATATACAGGAAACTATCGGTGTTCATAAGATGCTAAAGGTTAAATGCAGTGTATAGTAAAAGAGGTAAGTACTGAAAACACAATTGCAAAGGAGTTTCCCGTTTAGGACACAACTATAAAAAATAAGAATCAAACAAAAGAATCTGAGAATATACAACAGTATAGAAGAAGGAAAAGAACCTGAGGGCTACAGGTGGCATGTCCACAGTCCTTTCCATGTTTGCTGTCCTGTTTTCCTGTGAGAATAAAATCATTTGATCTGAAGTTATTTCTAGGAGCTGGAGCAATAGCACAGTGGGTGGGGCCTTTGCCTTGCATGCAGCCAACCCGGGTTCGATTCCCAGCATCCCATATGGTCCCCCGAGCATTGCCAGGAGAAATTCCTGAGTGCATAGGCCAGGAATAACCCCTGTGCGTCGCTGGGTGTGACGCAATAAGCTAAAATTTTTTAAATAAAGTTATTTCTAAGTAGTATTGTTGCAGAACAGTCCTGTGTCATGTAGTAATTGTGCAATATATTTTCTGTCACTGAGCATCAATCTGAACTTTTTTTGACTAAGGCATAATATTATTTAGAAAGTATGCATGAGTATCTTACAAGCTTTAAGGCCTCAATAAAATATTTGGTTTGAAGCATTGCTATAACTAACTATAGTTTCATATAACTATTAGTTTGGACTTAGAACTACTTTCAGTATCAAAAGATTAAACCCTAACTGTTTGTATTGTCAAAAATTAAGCTTTGTCTGGGACCAGAGCGATAGTACAGTGGGTAGGGCGTTTGCCATGGACTCGGCCAGACCTGGGTTCGATTCCAGGCATCCCTTATGGTTCCCCCAGCACTGCCACGAGTAATTCCTGAGTGTAGAGCCAGGAGCAACCCCTGAGTATTGCTAAGTATGACCAAAAAAAAAATTAAGCCTTGTGAAACCAGGTGCTTACATTAGTCAACTCTGTAGTGAATTGATCCATGGAAAACTATTTTGTGTTCTTTGGGGGGGTGGAAGGTGGGAACACCTGATGGCATTCAGGGCTTATTCCTGACGCTACATCCAGGAATTATTCTTGGTGGTACTAAGAGACCCTTTATGGTGGCCGGGATCAAACTTGGATGAGCCACATACAAGTCGAGTGCCTAACTGGCTCTGCTATCAGTCTGGCCCACATGGAAAACAATATCATAAGATTGCAGATTCCTGACTGAATATTTCTCTCTAAACGTTTAAATTCTGTCGAAGCTAACTTAAGTAAGATATTAAGTAAAACTATAGAATTAAAAGAGAAAAACCAAGGCTTGCACAAAGCGGTGTACCTGGTCATGTTTATTTTCATATTTATTGGAAAAGAAAAGCTGCAGAAGTACCTAGTTCCTCTGTTAAAGTCAACAAGTAGCAGTTTAAGAACAAACATACTAATTTTAGTGTTTTAAGTCATTTTTTTCTTGGACCTAAAAGGACAATTACAAACTTCAAACACTGACTACAAGAATGACTTGGTTCTATTCAGCTTACATGGTAGTTTGAAGAGGCTTAATTTTCCTTAATATTTTCTCTCTACTTAACTTTTTCTTGACCTTTTCTCTCCACTACTCTCTTAACTCTTTGCTTCCTTTGTCAGTGCATATATAGCAATGATGTTCTGGTGAGTTATTACACACTTTTGGCATGTAGAGAAATAGTATCTATAGGTTAAAAGGATATCAAACATTTATAAGTGTTCGCTGCTTAAATGAACAGAGAAAATTTCAAACCAATGATTATTCTAATTTTCTTATGAGTGTCCAATTCTTGATTACATTATAGTAGACTATAAAGATTCTTTCAAGCATTAACATGTTCACTTCCAATAATTTTGCTCTGGGTTTGGCAAGAAATATATCATAAATGCTGGATACTGTTGTTTCCAATCGGTATTCAAAGAACTGTTTTGCTTTTAATTTTTGGATTACAAACTAATTTGGTAATGTTGTTACTTTATTGGAATGAGATCCCCTTGCCCAGGAACTGTGAGACACAATACTTAGTGCTATAGGCTCACCGCATTTTCTCTTTTCTCTCAAAGCAAACTTTGCAGATTCCTGCAGATCCCTGCAAATACAATCATATTTTTAAATGTAAGTGTCCATATTTTGTGTTAATATGTTAGTAATATTTGGCAAACTCTAGAAGAGGTGATTTTCGTTTTGCTCTATAGTGATATTGAGTCACATTGGCTATGCTTAAAGCTTATTTCTGGCACTGTACTCAGGGATCACTCCTAGCGGGCTCAGAGGAGAACAGTTGCAAATGTACAAAGTTAACACCTGACTTGGGGTACTCTGGAACCAGTCCTGTTGCCACCATTTTCTACAATTAAAATCTCATTTATGGTTAAACAAAGATATAATTTTAAAACAATTTATGTTTTTGTCTGACAAAGTTGTTACTAAATTTATTTTTGTGAAAAGTTTTCCAGGTAATATTACTGATTCTAAGATAGATTATTCTGTACTACTTTTTTTTCCATGTTGGTAGGTTGAGTGACACCTGGTGGTACTCAGGGTTTACTCCTGGCTCTGCGTTTAGGGAAAACTCCTACTGGTACTATATTCAATGCCAGGAACCAAACCAGAATATGTGGTGTGCAAGGCAAGACCAGTATTATCTCTTTGGCTCCAGGAAGATTTCATTTGCTTAGCCTGTGTGAGAATTTGTGTTGGATACATAGCACTGGATGCCCCCCTCCTCATCACTGACAGTTGTAGCACTTCTGAGTCTGGAACCTTCAGGGGTTCACTGCTGGGAGTGCCCTTTATTAAAGACAACAACAAAACATTGGGTAAGGGTCGAGCCAATGATCAGAAGACTGAAATGACTGAAATTCCGATATGGCTAACTCCAATGGCTGGAAGTTGGTGCTGTTGTGTAGTAGTTCAGTCAGCGTGGTTACCTTTGATGCCTTTATTAAGAGGACCCAGATACTGAAATCACGCCATCTGAGATTGAAGAGGAAGCTTCCAAAGTATGAACAATGGAAGACATGCGGACTGAAGAGATGATTTTTTTATACCTTTGAGTTTCCAGAATGATACTTGCTCATACTATATGCTTCTAGTCAAGGAAATCATAAATGTAGCTTGAAATGATGACTAGATGAATTTTCCAGCCATACTGAATAATCTACCCAGTAGTAACCACTTATTATGTCTATCAAGCCCAAAGGCAAATCTTGCTCTTCTCAAGAACCTCATCATTTAAGATGTCAGGTCAGGTGTGGAGTCCAGGACTTTGTTCTCTAAATAAAGTATGTACCTACTTAAAACTAAAAATCTTGGGCTTCAACTTTTGACAGTCAAACCATTGTCTGAAGTCTTAGAATTATTACAAATATTTAAAACAGGCATATTGCTAACTCATAAAGCAGTAAAAATCCAGAACCATAATTATTTGACCATAAGAGGTACTTAGAAGTGAAAGTTGTAATTTGAACTTGAATGCCAAACAAGCAACTTTTTCCTATCTTGATCTTGCAGATGGGTAGGTGGGTAGAGGGGAAAGGGCAATGACTTATTACAAAAGAAAATAACTAAGAATTTTTCTAATTTGTTATGAATAATAACATTGATATTCTGGAAGTCCTGTAAGGCCTTAGGATACACACAGCTATTCATTAGACATGTCATAGTTAAATATAGGAGACCAAATAAAAAAGGAAAATTTCAAAGCTGTCAGAGAGAAGAACAGATGAATTATAAAGCAATGGTAATTGATAATCAATTTATATTCATCAGAATAACAGGAGACAGAAGATAATGGAATAATTTGCTTAATGTTCTGAGATAATATAACTGTCAACTTAGAATTCAATACTTGGAATAAATACTTTTCAATTACAAAGAGAAATAAAAACCGTCATTAAGAAAACAAAAACCTAGAGTTCACCAACAGAAACCTAGAGAAAATCTGAAGAACATTCTAGCAGGAATAAAAATTTTATTGGGGTTGATAGCAATATTACAGCAGCTAGTCATTGGCTTTGATCACAGCCAACCTGGGTTTGATCCCTGAACACTCTCTGATGCTCTGAGGCACAGTCAGGAATGATCCCAAGGCAGAGAGGAAGGAGAAAGATTTGTGCATAGGCAAATATGGCCAAAATTAAAACAGAAAATTATATCAAACTGAATACTAAAGATGGAAGTAAGGGAGAAGAGACATTGATGAAGTATGAGTATGGCTCCATGTAATCCTGTCTTAAAACCCAGAGACTGAAAAGCAAGCTCCTGGAAGAGAGTGACGCAGAGAGTCTCTTGCCCACTAGCCTGGCTGTCTTCCTGGGGGCCTCTTCAGAGGGGATGGGCTCCAGCTTCCCTCTCCACCCCAAGCAGAGCTCCCAGTGGCCAAAGACCTCCGGAGCCTAGCCATAGCCATGCTCAAGGCCCCTCTCCACACGTTCGGATGAGCCTCAGACATGAAGGAACTGGCAGAGGAACCCAGGTGTGTGGGACCCCGGGCTGAGACCTCCAAGGCTGCTTGGATCAAGACTGGGGCCTCCTCCGCCCAGATTCCCCATGGCAGTCACACCCAGGGACTGCCTCTGGAACAGTATAATCCTGTCAATGGTCAGCATACGGAGACTCCCAGAGCGATATCTTATAGCCTACTTCTCTCCCTGGGAGAACCTGGCAAACTACTGGAGTTTCCTGCCCACATGGGAGACCCTCGCAAGCTTCCCATGGTGTATAAATATGCCCAAACCAGTAACAAGCTCATTCCTCTGACCCTGAAAGAGCCTCCAATATGGCATCCTTAGAAGGACGAATAGAGAGAGTCTTCTAAAATCTCAGAGCTTGGACAAATGAAGATGTTACTGAGACCGCTCGAGAAATTCGATGATCAACAGGATGATGATGATAATGATGATGATGATAATGATGAGTAAATACTGATAAACATTATCTAAGAAAATTAATTTATTATCTGTGAAGTTAAAAAAAAGGCTGACAAACTAGCAGGTTAAAAAGTCTTTGGCATTAAGAAAGAGTTATTTAAAAGCTTTGAGATATCTTTGAAAAAATATACAGCTACTGTCAAGGTCCATAATTTAGTTAGATAAGAACACAAAGATAGAAAATTTATTCGAAGAATAAACCTAAATATAAATTAGAAAATATAGAGTGTGATATGAAATGAGATAAAATATCATCAGTATATCTAAAAGAAGAGGGAAAGCTGATAAAATTTAACAGGCAAGAGCAAACATTATTTTATTTTAAAAATTATATTGATGATAACTGCAAATGCTAGGAAATATCTAGTATTTTTCTAGAAATGATTTTAAATGATTCTATGCTCATAAAGATTTGAGAGACTATCAGTAAAATTTCTTGTCCATTTAAGACAGTTTTAACCATGGACTATAATCATCAAATTACAAAATTAAAACCAGTAGACTGACATTGGTAAAGTATGCATATATTTTGTCATATGCCATACTGTATAGATTCATATATTCACTGCAATTGAAACAGAATTACTTTATCACACAATATTATCTCTGTGCTACTCAATCATATTGGTGTCTATGAATATAGATCCTTTTGAGTTTCTTTGGCATTTTAATGTAATTTTTTCTCTTCACTGTTCAGATTGGTTTTTCTATTTGTATTATTTTCATGGTTACTGGGTTCTTTTTTCTTTTTTTGAGGGGGTCACACCCAGCGATGCACAGGGGTTACTTCTGGCTCTTTCACTCAGGAATTACTCCCTGGTGGTGCTGGGGGGACCATATGGGATGCTGGGAATCAAACCCGGGGTCGGCTGCGTGCAAGGCAAATGCTCTATCTGCTGTGCTATCGTTCCTGATAAAAATGCTGGGTTTATCCCATCTTCTTCATTCTTCTATTTTGGTTCTAAAATTTCCCTTCCATTCTTTATGTTTTATAGGTTTTACTGAGTTTATTTTTATTCTTTCATGTTCTATGAATATACATTTATTTAGGGGAAGTATTTTATAGTGGATAATTAAACAGCTTTTTGGATATAATTAACAGTGTCAATCTCATTTATTTTAACCTCATTGACATTTATTATCATTTCTCAGTGTGAGATCTTTATAATTTCTGGTGTAATGGTGATATTTAAGTGGGCATTTTAAGTATTAAGAGTTTAGGTCTTACTTAAATGACATGTTGAAGTTGGTGTCTTCTGATATCCTCAGAGTGGATGATATTAGGATAGCTTATAATGTCATAAAAGAGGGTGGGACTTTGTGTGGGACACAGGTGAAATAGATACAGTTGCTATGTTATAGAACTAAATTGCTTCTCCTTGTGTAACTACCCATAATGCAGACTGCAGCAGTGCTGATTAACATATTACGATGTGGTTATATTCTAATGAGTTACTAATGAGGTGGGAGCACTGAGGACAGAGATTAGTCTGGTCTGAACATGTTGGGGTCAAGAGGACCCTCTGATTCTTTGCCCTTGGGTCCTAGTGGATGTTTCCCAGGTGCAATTCCTTTTCTGTTGGATCCTAGAAGCACTATCAAGTTTCCATCCCACTGCTTTAAAATTAGCCCTTAACTGATTATTAAAACAATGATGGGGCTGGAGCTATATAGCACAGTGGTGAGGGTGTTTGCTTTGCACGCGGCAGACCTGAGTTCGATTCCCAGCATCCCATATGGCTGTCCCCTGAGCACCACCAGGAGTAATTCCTGAGTGTATGAGCCAGGAGTAACCCCTGTGCATCACCGGGTGTGACCTAAAAAGCAATAAATAAATAAATAAATAAATAAATGACATCCGATATGAATCTCACCTCAGACCTCTAACAAAGAACACAGAGCAGGTGTTCACATAACGTGGGAGACTGAGAGCATGGGAGTTTCTCCTGCTTAGTCCTCTGGAGAATGACAACCCAAGGAAGCAAAATATGAGTTGATACCTCTAATTTCCCCCAAACATAGAAATAGTATCTAGGGTTAAGAAAACTGAAATAAACTAACCTGAAGCCTGTAAGTTTGGAAGGTGTAAAAAGGTGTGATTTTTTCATGGAGAGAAATTACTTTGTTTTCACTCATTCATTAATTTTTACTCAAAACCATAATGTTTTGAACCAGAAACAATCTATTGGTGTTACAGAAAGATTACGCTGGTAAAATCCCAAACTCTTGTCTGGGCAATTACTGTTCAGTGGATATTTACTCTGAAAAGGAAAAGGGAATGACAGAATTCCTCACTGACTAAAGATTAGAAAGTCAATACAGGCTTCTTAATCTCGCACTGTAGCACTGTCATCCCATTGCTCATAGATTTGCTTGAGCAGGCACCAGTAATATCTCCATTGTGAGACTTGTTACTGTTTTGGGGATATAGAATATGCCATGGGTAGGTTGCCAGGCTCTGCCGGGTGGGCGAGACACTCTCAGTGGCTTGCTGGGCTCTCCGAGAGGAACAGAGGAATTAAACGCAGGTCCACCACGTGCAAGGCAAATGCCCTACCTGCTACGCTTATTTTCATTTACATTAAGGAAAGATTTACTCTGGTTTCTCTTCATCATATAAATATAAAGGAAAGATCATATAAATCTTTCCTAATGTAAATGAAAATAATTCTTATTATATCTGTTCTAATGGGACTTATGCAAATACAACTGGATGGCTTCATAGCATGTACACCTGATTTGTTACTATACTTACTTGGTATGATGGAGGTGAAGGAGGAAACCCAAATGATTTTACAAAAACGTGATTTTAGAAAATGTGATTTTAAAATCCAAATATTTGAGAAAAATGTGTTGGGGCTAGAGCGATAGCACAGCAGGTAGGACTTTGCCTTGCACGCGGCCAACCCAGGTTCGATTTTCAGCTTCCCATATGGTTCCCCAAGCACCGCCTGGAGTAATTCCTGAGTGCAGAGCCAGGAGTAACCCCTTTGCATTTCCAGTGTGACCGAAAAAGCAAAAATAAATAAATAAATAAAATATTTTTGAAAAATGTGTCTTTTTCTGAATATAACATGTTTAGCTAGATATCTAGATATCTAGCTATAACTCATGTTCCCATTTTTTCTTGGTAAATCCCCAGTTTGGGCTTCTTCGTGACCTCCAGAGTGACAGTGGCTCACCTTTATTGAGGCCATCTCGCAGGGAGTAAGACTGCCCTGGAAATGGCAGTCTTACTCCCTGCGAGTAAGCATACTTTAGCATAAAGCATACTTCCTTTATGCTAAAATGCACTCACAGACTTTTGGAAAATGCAGTGAAGGAATCAGACCCTGAAGTGACATCTGGCTGAGCGCTCGCAGGGAACTCGGCGCCTCTGGCTCCAGATGTTGCTATTAGCCCTCACCTGCATTAGGGAAAGCACTGGGATGCCATTAATGGTCGATCCTTTCACGATGACTTATGGACAACCACTCAGAGTGGCATGTGCGTGTGTGTGTGTGTGTGTGTGTGTGTGACTGCGAGACAGAAGCAGCACTGAGATAGCTCCTAAAATTAGGACAATTCCAACAAGAGCTCCAGCTGGCAGCCGCATGACTCCTCCCCGAATCAACCCCAAGCTGAGGGACTGGCCAGCTCTCTGTTTTCCTGCTACTATAATCAATATTGATAATGGATCTTGATATTAAGAATAAGATTTTGGTTCTTAAAAATCTTTTCCATTTATCATTTACTCTAGGTTGATAAGTAGTCATATAAATTATGAGGATGAATCTTTCATTTGTGTTTTGAGTTATATACAGTGGTGCTTGGAGCTTACTCCTGACTCTGTGCTCAGATCCAGTTGGTGGTTTGGGAAGTCATACGTGGTGCCAAGGCTCAAACCCACTGTATTATTTCTCCAGACCCATGGGAATAAATCTCAAGATGATGTGACATAGACTTAATGGTGTGGCAGTATTTTCTTAAATCTTACTGAATTTTCAAACACAGTTCTCTCAATTCTGAGTGAAAGCAATTGGCAGTGTATTATGTCCTCGTTCTGCAAAATAAACTCAGAGTCTCTCACTAATAATATCTTGGGCCTATAATCTATCCTCTCAAATAATATGTACTGAGTAAATTTTACCCACATCAGAGTAAGACTTACACAGGAGCTGAAGATTTATGCTGTGACTCAGGCTGAAAACAATCATGTAGTTTCAGAGACAGTGGCCGTCCCCTTCAGAAAGGTTGAGTTCTCCACCACAACTGTCATTTGACAGTTGGCTAAAGCAATTGGCCACACAACTAGTAGTCACATAGGCTTACAACCAGTAGTCATTTTTAAAAAAGTAGAATTTAAGTTCAAAACAATGTGCTGAAAGCCAAATATTTTTATGTAGAAACCTCTATCTATGTACTGTTGTATTTAACAAAGATAATATATCTGCTATGCTAGTGACTTATCTGTGAGGGACTCTTTTTTTCTTTTTTGGTCACACTGGGCGATGCACAGACATTACTCCTGTCTCTGCACTCAGGAATTACTCCTGGCAGTGCTTGGGTCCATATGGGATGCTGGGAATTGAACCCAGATCAGCCACGTGCAAGACAAACGCCCTACTTGCTGTGCCACCACTCCAGCTGAACTTCGACTCCAGATCAACTGGAATTGGGCAGAAGGAGAAAATAAATTCCAAATATCTGGAAGATCAAGATATTCTACTGACCAAGTAAAGAAACCCAGTGACACTAATGTGAGATAGTTGGGTCCCACGTCGGATCAAGGCAGTAAGGATGTACGTAAAGGGAAACGTGGAAAAAAGGTAAGTAGAGTAAAAGGATAATAAATCATTCCATTTTAAAGATAAATTTCACCAGTTTAAGTTATTTATAAGATTTTACACTTATTTACTAAAGCAAAGCAACTTTCAGAGTCACAAAGTATTGATTGGTAAACATTAGCTTTAATATTTCTCTTTCCAAATATTTGTTACATAAATCAATTTGAAGAGATGAGATAAAAATTTTTGTGCGTGTGTTTTATATTATTCTATATCAATTGGGGCTACTATATCTTATTACGGTTTTTAAAAATTCAGTTCTTATTTCTTCATTGTAGTGCTTTGTGGCCACACACACATCATCATAAAGGTAAATATATATATGTGTTATATATTTATTATATGCATATATATGCCTCTCAGAGACCCCAGCAAACTACAGAGAGTATCCCACCTGCAGGGAAGAGTCTGGCAAGCTCCCCTTGCTGTATTTGATATGCCCAAAACAGTAACAATAACAAGTCTCATTCCCTTGACCCTGAAAAGAGCCTCCAATTGTTGGGAAAGATGAGTAAGGAGAGGCTACTAAAATCTCAGGGCTGGGAGGAATGGAGATGTCACTGGCGCCGGCTCAAGTAAATTGATGAACAACGAGATGACAGTGATATAGTGATACAGTGAATATATCTGCTTTATGTAATTACCAGAGTATTATCCAGGATCCTACAAATCATTAAAAAAGTGCACATACATTAATAGGGGGGAAGCTAGTAGAGTATTTGGTTATTTTCAAACATTATATTATAATTTTAAATTATTTTACATATGACTAGATATTGCTGATATTTACCATGATAGTCAATACAAATTAGTAAAGTCCGAAAGTTTAGTGCGATTGTGTTTCCTCCTACAATGGATTATATGACAGAAGCCTTTACTACTATTCTGTCTTTCAGACAATGCACATTTCTATATATTGCTCTTTCTTTTTTTGCACAAAAGCAGAGAATATTTTAGTAAAGGAAATTTAGAAGCACGATTCATTTATATAATGTATAAATTTATATAGTGTACTTGAGGTTTTTTATTATTAGTTAGGTAATAAGTTATAGTAGTGTTCAAGTTTCTGATACAGGATACAAAGTTACTGCACACCACTGCCACTGAAATGCCTCTGACCCTCCCATCCCTGCCTCACCTCCAATACTCTTTCCTTTTAGCCCCCATTACTTGTTGATTGGCGGTTATAGTTTTTGTATATACTGTTATCAACCTCTGCACCACCCAATTGCTCTAATTGCTCCTATTTTCTTGTGTTATTTCCGGTCACCTATTAGTTCTCCTCTCCCCAACCCCTAAATCTCACACTCTCAGGTCTGTATTTTAGTATCCAAAGTTTGTTACCAATAAATATGATCATACTCTTGATTTGGTTAATATGAATGTCACAGCTCATGCATAACATTTAGTTCTTATTCTAATACACAAGTCCTATTTGCTGCTTTCAACGTATTTATCTAAAAAATTGGTTATTGTAAAGTTTCCTAGCTTATCTTTGCATTTAATTCCAGTGTATCTGCACATGTCCAGGAGAATGGAAACTTTCCCTTGCATTCCAACCATCAATCTTTACAAACTCTGATCTTAATGATTTTTTTTTTTTTACTTTGGGGGATGGACTGAGCTATCAGGGCAAGCCCACATAGACTGTACTACAGACAGGAGCATTTTCCCCTTCAAGCTGCCTTCAGAAAATAATTTCAGTATATTGAAAGGGGCAGTTTTTCTTTTCTCATTGAAGCCTGGCTGTTCTTTGACATGCAGATCTCAGGTGCTAGCCAGGCCTGATCTTTGACATTGTAGATTCTGGGCTCTGGCCCAGCCTAGTCTCTGGGATATAGATTTCAGGTGCTGCCTAGTTTGTAATTGACATGTAGATTTCATGTGGCAGCCCAGCCTTATCTTTGGGATGTAAATCTAAGTGCTTCTAGCCCATTAAAGGTTTCAATTTTGGTTTTGTATCTTCTTTCCAAGGCCAAGATTACTGGCCTGCAGATGCAAGGAACTAATGCATATTCTGTTGCCTCAATATTCTTCCTGTAACTTCTTTTGATGCCTTTGGTGATGTCACTGTATCGCGCCCTTTAGAGGTACCATGATCAATAAAAGGAGATCACAAGGCTCTCTACCCTTGCCAAGAGTCAGAGAGAACCTTGGTCCTCCATGAATTACATTTCTTCTGCTTTCCTTATCTCAGCGCCTCGACCACACAAACATTCATGCAACATTTTACATCCTATGGTAATTCAAATTCTACACTTGAGCAGTGTGGAGCAATCTGCATCAGTGTGGAATGTGTCATGTAAATTATGTGGAAAGAGACTACCTTAGATCATTAGTATCTCTTGACTTCAAGCCTATAACCTGCTTATTACTGAGTTTACCCTTCTACTTATTTTACCTTTGTTGGGATAATAATTCTTTATCTTTTATGGTCAAAATCGGGTTGAGTGTAGGTCTGTAGATCCTCTCCACTCTACCTTGCTTAGGGCTCTATTGGAACACTGAACACAAAGTATCTGTATTCTGTGAGAGTTGGTCACTGAGAAACATAACCATTGTCCACTGTGCCAGAGTGGTTCACACACACACACACACACACACACACACACACAAGTAAGAGAATTGGACATGGATGGAAAATGGATAAATAGTTTATAATTCAGTAAATAAATAAGTGATGCCATAAAAACTAGGGAGAAGGAGATCACTATGCGTTCAATTTTTTTTTTTTTTGCTAAGAAGGTAAAAGCTGAAATTCACTTGAGTTTATTTGAAAATAACTGAAACTGAAAGACCAAGTTAACACCTAAACATACCCCCTTTGGTCACATGTTGCCCGCCCACAAATTATTTTTTGTTAAATAATAAAAGTCTTTGTTCTCCCTTTCATTAATTTATGGGAGTCATGTCCGAAAGGACTGGAGTGATAGCACAGCAGGTAGGGCCTTTGCCTTGCATGCAGCCGAACAGGGTTTGATTCCTCCACTTCTGTCGGAGAACCCAGCAAGCTACTGAGAGTATCCTGCCCTCATGGCAGAGCCTGGCAAGCTACCCGTGGCGTATTTGATATGCCAAAAACAGTAACAAGTCTCACAATGGAGACATTATTGGTGCCCGCTCGAGCAAATTGATGAACAACAGGACGACGGTGGTAGAGTGCTATAGTACATGTCTGATAGTGCTGAGGTACTGACCTTATGATTTGCTTCTTTAGCCTCTTGATTCTCAGGGAGCACCAGGGACACAAATTGCCATGCTTGGAAGATTATACAAACCCAGGGCTTTGTATGTTCTAGGCATGTGCTGTGCCATCAGTCATATCCCCACCCCTTCTTGATGTGTCTTCTATGAAAAACAATGAGTTTGCTATTTTATTGCTAATGGTTCATTAAAAAAAGGATATATATTTTAGTAAATACATAATCAAGACATTGATTGAATTAGAACTAACTTTCCTTTTATTAGCATTCCATTAAACCTCAATATTTGTCTAAGAATATTTATTTGGAGTGATAATGAAAGAGCAGATGCCACATGCATTTAAAAAGTTTCACAAAGAATGATTTTGACATGTTGTACACAGGGGTATCCATACTCACTGTGCTCTGACACTTTTCATTTTCCATTAGAAATATAACTGATCTTACTGAGCCCCATACACTGCATTGAGAGTTGAACTCAGTCAGCTAACAGCTTGGATATAGGAAGTGATAAATCAGAATTGCAATTACCAGAGACAGATAAAACCAAGCAGAGAAAAGAATGTATGAAGTTGCTATCTCCTGAGAAATCAGTGGCAATTTTCCTTGGAAAAGTCAAGCTCCATCAGTTTGGAGGAAAGGATTAGAGAGGTTTATTTAATTAAAAAATTCACAGGCTCAAAGCAGGGGAATTTATTTCCCAGTTCGATGATGTCCAGAAAGGTAAAGAGTCAGGTTCTTAATTCAGCTCTTAAAGGTTGATAGAGCCAGGTCTATTGCCTGTTTGATGAGCGGCATCTCTACCTCATCTGTGCCTATGCCAGGCCTTGCAGTCAGGAGACTTTTGCATAAATCCTAATCAGAAGGGTGGATAGTAGATCACTTCAAAAAGCAGTCAGCAGCTAACAAATTACCCTCCTTGGATGAAAAATGAGGTCATGAAGATTTAAATGTGGCAAAAATAAAGGTGCTGTCTGTGCAGGAGAGATACTTAGTGTGAACCCATCTCTGGTATAGATTAATTGCCTTCATTAGCAATGATGCATATCTTATACCAACCATCAATACATGCTTCAGGTGTACTCAGGAGTGATTGTTCTATTGATCCAAAAGATAAAACACAATATTTCAAAGCCAAAGTAAAGACAAATAGAGTTCTATTAATCTGAAGTCCCATAACCTAAAATATAGTTGCATAATAAATAATAATTATCACTGTATCATTGTCATCCCATTGTTCATCAATTTGCTCGAGCGGGCACCAGTGATGCCTCCATTTGTCCTAACCCTGAGATTTTAGCAGCCTCTCTTTACTCGCCCTTCCCAGCAGTGCCACATTAGAGGCTCTTTCAGGGTCAGGGGAATGAGACCCACCATTGTTACTGTTTTTGGCATATTGACTATACCACAGGGAGCTTATTGAGCTCTGTCATATGGACAGGATACTCTTGGTAGCTTGCCGGGTTCTTCAAGAGGGAGAACTAGATAATAAGAGCTCTTGTAGCCGCAAATGCGACCACAACCGCATGCTTCCGAGAGCTTTGTTTTATAGTCTCTGGATCTTGTCCATTGATGGGATTACACTGTGCCAGGGGCAGTTTGTGGGTGTGACTCTTAACTACTGGAACAAGGGGTATCTGGGTGGAGGAGGCCCAGTCCCGATCTGAGAAGGTTCGGAGATCTCAGCCCAGGGTCCCATACACCTGGGTTCCTCTTATATAATAATAATTATATACTTAGTAAAGACAAGGATAAGAAAAAATTTGGTGAATAATATATTATCTCTAATGAATATTTGTTTTAAATCTTTACAGAATCCCTAGATCTATTCTGGTTGTAAGAAATTACCCTTATTAGACTAGTTTTTGCTCATACCTTAAAAATAATCAGACTGTTTAAACATATTAAATTCAGTTCTGTTGTCTTTTAGCTCACATATTTTGTACTTTTCCCTTCAAAGAAATGATTCCAGTATTTTTTTTTATTTTCTGTTAGGATATCATTATAATATATGATCAACAGTGGAGTACAATACTGCAGGAAAGAAAAGCTATCATTTTTTCTCAATAATTAACAATAAGTGGTAGTGGCCTAGGAAGTTCTTTAAAGGAAATTATCTTCAAAATCATAGCTCACAGAATTTTCAAAGTAGTTCACAGATTCAGAAGCGAATAATGAGACAATATGGATACATAGCAACACACAATCTAAAGGATTTGGAAAGAGAAAGCTTATTAGGATTCCAGGTTAACTCTAATTGGATATTTGATATAAATTGAACAGATAAATTAAAATTAGAAAAGCCCGAGTTCTACTTTAATAAAGCTAAAGTGCCATGATGTCCTACATATAAAAGAATTACTTTTAGGGACTGAATAGAACATGGGAACTTTTAAGTCAGTTCCTATACTAGGAGTTTAGGAATATTTAATTCCTTCCATGGGCATTGTGCAAAAGAAATTTAAGCATTTTGAATACATTTTTTTACTTAAGGAAGATGCATTTGACTATTAGTTCTTCTTCTATGCTTACCCTAATTATTAAATTAAATAATAGATGTATTACACCTTTACACTTTTATTACAGCCCAACTGAGAGAGACTTTGTTGTCATTGAAAAAGGATCTGTCATATGACTCTTAACTGCAAGAAGGTAAAAAAATAGAGGAAATAAATAGTGTCACGAACCATAGCAAGCACACGTTTTAGGGATTAATTTATTCAATTTTTAAAAAATATTTACTGTGAGGGAACTGCAGAAAGTGGGGCTTCTTTCTGTCCTTTCTGCGACCCCCTGGGCCTACGTGCCTGCTGGCAGGGAATCTGGAAAGCTTCCCGCGTACATTGACCCATGGAATCCGGGAGGAGTCCTTGGAGGAGATGTCACCAGCGTATATCTGAAGGAGGAATTCTTCAGACGTACGGGGCATCTTGTAGTGTGTTAGAAGGAGGAATTCTTCTGACTGCTGTGAGAACAGACAAGAGACAAAACAGACCCTCCTCTGTAATCTCTCGTGCCTTCCCCTCCTAAGCACAACCGCATACCACGTAAATTTGTGACTAACCTTCTCGGGCTAAGATAACAGTGCCTACGTGACTAGCTATGTATATAAACCCCCTGCTGAAAGAATAAACTTGCCTTCAGCCCTCAGCCATCAAGCTGTGTGTCTGCTGTTGGTCCCTCAGAACTCCTGTCTCGGCTGCATTCTTAGGGGCTGGACCCCGACAGGTGGCGCCCGGAACAGGGACCCTCAGAGGTGAGCGCGCGGAAGTTAAAGTTTTGAGGTAAGATGGGGCAAACGTCTAGTCAGACGATATTTGCACAGATGCTACAAGCATCTCTAAAAATGAAAGGAATAACTGTCGGGTTGGGACAGCTTGTGAGATTCATAGACTTTGTGAGAGAAATTTGCCCCTGGTTCCCTAAGGATGGGACCGTGAATATAGAGGCCTGGAAAAAGGTCAGAGATCGGATTAGAGATCATTACAGGGCTAATGGCCCAGAGAAAACGCCAGTGGATGCGTTTAGTCTTTGGATTTTAGTAAGAGATTGTTTAGTAACTAATAGTGAAGCAGAAAGATGGAGGTTATTATGCCGTGACGGAACTCATAACAGCCTTCGGAGAGTGAAATCTGACACCCAATTAAATAAGAATTTGGAACAAAAGAATGCTTTTGAGCATCACATCTATGATACCTCTGAATTTGGGTGTAGTAATAATAGCAAACCTGTTATTCGAAAACTTTATCCTGCACTACCTGATGAATTAAGTAAGGAAGATTGGCAACAGATCAGTGAACAGGCTGAAAATTATAATAGAGAAATTATAGGGGCAGCTCAGACTATTCCACTGCTGATGCAGCTTAGAAGTGAAATTCAGAACATTGCTGATGCAATAAGAAAAATGCAAGAGCCCCTGCAAGGGAATCCTGATTTTGAGAGAGCTTTTTTGCTCTCTAGATTACCAGCAACCCCATTGTCAGGGGGATAAGACCAAAGATAATGTGGACATCTGTAGGGCAGGTTCAGGAACTTCAGTGTGAATGTGGTGAGTGGGTGTGCACCCGTGTGAAAAAAGGACCGGTCCGAGCGAGTGCAGGAGTGTGCTTTGTACGTGTGCCTTTAGTGTGTATTTGTCTCATTATCTTTCTCTTAGTTCTGCTTATTATCAGCAGAGAAGGCAGGAAAATGCAAGATCATGTGGTTAAGTGTTTAATAATATCAGGAAATAAAAATATATCACTAAGGTAGCCTATCCCCAAATCTGATAAGATACTAGAACTGGCTGGTCAGGTGGGGAAACGGGGAGCAATGTTCCCAATCGGCCGACAGGGCTTAATTTTGCCCTGGGGACTGCTCCTTCCTTTCTCGGTCTGTCAGTTTTCTCCCTGCCATTTCAAAAAGGTCAGATTGATAGATCAACTGCAGACGTGTGCACATGTATGTGTGGTGTTTTTTAGTGAACTTACTGTCTATCTGTTTGTCTGTCTGTGGAACACTCAGTGTTAGAGCTAGTTTGAAGTCAGTAATTCTTAGACCGGGCAGAAAAAATCAAGGGAGATCAGAGTGATATGAAGCCCAGCAATTTATAAGATCTAGGTATCTTTGGAACTTGTTAGATCAGGTTAAGCAAAGATTTCTGATTAGAATGTGGCGCCTACAACAAAATTGAAATTTTTAGTCTAAATTTCTTATCGGAAGAACATTAATAGTTATTAACAGTTGAAATTCTTTTGAATTCCAGTATCTGTGCTATCTAGAAAAAGCTACAGAACTAGAGCCAGAAAACTAAAAAGTGAAATAAGAATTCAGAGAGTGCAAGGCTTTATCTTACAAGCCTCAGTCAATTTTAATGAGGAATTTAGCTGTTTTTCAAGCAACAGAGGTACAGAAACCCTCAAAATAAATAAAGTTTTCTTATGTTTCCATAAACATTGACAGTCCAAATTTTTTTTATGCTATTATCAAAGTTTGGTTAAAAATATATATATATATACCCATAGGGCTCTTTCTGTGTTTGAAAGCATGTTTGTATTGTAGAATTGTTAAAATTAGAAAGCTCATGATTTGAACTAAAGTACAAAAACTCTCAAAATAAAGTCAAAGAAGTTTTTACCGTGTTTCACAAAAATTGATGGTCCAAAAGTCTTTTGCTATTATACCAATGTATATATTTATATCTGCACTGGATTAGAATTATTTGACCTAGAGAATCTTGTGAGTTGAAATAATTGTGATCTATGAAAACAGGTTCAAAGAATAATGCTTCAGTTTAAAATATAATTTTCTAGAGTTGCAAAATTGGTTGAAAAACTTATTGTACCTGTGTTTTATTTGATCTCTGAGACTTCTAGTAACTAAAATTTTTAAAGCTACTTAGCTCAGGATTATAAGGGGTTAATCTCAGTTGTCACTTTGGGAGTTTTTAAAGATTTTCCCTGGATCCACCCATCCCCCTGCATTCCCAGCTCAGCAAGCTCTGCCTCAGTCAGACTGGATATGCAGACCCTCCCTAACCTCAACAGTGAATTCTAATCACACTTTTGCTCAGCAGATAAGACTTGCTAAATTAGTTTGTTAACTCTTCTAGGTATCTGGCTCTTGCAACTCTGTAAATGAGAAAGGGCTTGGGAAACAACTGATCCTTATATTTGCATTAAAATCTGACGAACACACAATAAAAGAAAGGGTGGGAAACCTCCTTGTAGGAGGAAAGGTCTCTGCTTATATTTTAACAGATGACAGACCTACTAATCCATTCTGGATCCTGCTACGGCCTCATCTGGAGTAAAATCCATCCTCCTGGCTCAGTCTCCAGACCACCTGAAACTCCAACACTCCAAACTTCAGCCTAGAGCAGATCTCAGCTGGAAGTCACAAGAAAATCTAAAGAAGACTCTGCAAAGCAGAGCCCAAATGGGGAAGCACAGGCTGAATTGGCCTGAGGACTTAGTCTGGGATTTACGGTACCAACCTAATCCTGAACTTCAGAGAATTTTGTACACCAGTGTAGAATCCTTACTGTTTCATGGTAATCTATGAGTGTTTTAATCTTAAAAGTTGTTCCTAGAAATCAGAATTCTAAAGATGTCTCCAGGTTAATATATGTTGTAAGAACTTTAGTTGTGAGTATCTTTAAAACTTTTTGAAAATCTATAAGAACCGATATAATGTTTGTGACTGCAGAGTAGTTTTGCCATGTTAAATAAGATGATTGTCAACTTCTGTCCAAACTTGTGAGATCATGTTGTACCAATTTCAGTGAGTTTAAACTTGTGGGATGACTATAGATGTATGTCTTAAGTCAGAAAGATAATGTATGGAGATATCATCAGTGAAAAGTAGAAAAGCAAAGTGTAATTGTTTTTGAAATGGAAAAATTACAGGATGTAATGGATGTCACACATGAGCCTTCCTTTGGCCGTTTAAAATATGTTCATGTTTCAGTTGACACCTTTTCAGGCTATGTCTGGGCAGCACCCCTGCCTGGGGAAAATGTAACACAAGTACAAAAATTTTTTATTTCAATGTTTTTCTGTTATGGGCTATCCAAAGCATTCAAAAACTGATAATGCCCCATCCTTAGATGAAACATTTGTCCAAGAAGCTCAGGCATTTGTACAAGCGCTTAAACAACGATCTCCCCCTTTTTCATTTTCTCATTGGCTGTATTCTCTTATCGGTGTTGCTTCTGCTGTTTTGATCTTGATTGTATTAATCGCTGTTAGTTGTGTTTGTCTCCGGGTGCTTCTAACTATGGCCAAAACTTCAGCAAAAAGAATTCGGAAACTGCAATTAGAAAATGAGGCGCGTTCCTTATAAAATAAAAAATGGGGGACTGTAGTGGGATTGCTTGGAGCACATAGACTAGAGACTAGAGACCAGCGTGGGACAATGAACTTTGTATGACCTGCACTGGGGGCTTGGGAGAGTCCTGTGCAGAGGGCCTCTTGAAAGAGGGGCCTTGAAGGTAAAACCTACCAGCAAGATAAGCAGGACACATCCTGCACGTACATACTTCTCGTGCTCTAAGTAACCTTGGGAATAATCTGACTTGGTATTTTTAATGAGAACATCTTGAGACAAACACAAATAAAGATAGAGCAAAAACTAAACACCTTGTTTGACACAGTAAACATTTTAGGGGACGAGCTACAGCGCTTTGAAACCTTACAACATTTGCGCTGTCATTATGAATATAACCATATCTGTGTCACACAAGTCTTTTACAATCGATCGCAATTTTCATGGGATAGAATCAAAAACCATTTGCAAGGTATTTGGCATAATGAAAATTCGTCCTTAAATTTACTTAAATTACATATGGAAATTAAGAATGTTCAAAATGCCCCTAACCTCAATACCGACCTGTTAAAAAATGCTAAAACTATTGCTCAATCATTTAGAAGCCAATTTCTGAACATTGATCATTGGATTTATTCTCTATTAGGATCTGGGCTTGGAATTCTTGTTTTATTGATATTTTGTTTTGTACTCTGTCTGGCATTAACTCTTATCCTGAGAAGGTTAAGGACCCTTTTTGTGTCCTCTAAACGCTTACAATTGGAACTAAGAGATCTGGCCACTAATAAATAAAAAAGGGGGAGATGTGAGGGAACTGCAGAAAGTGGGGCTTCTTTCTGTCCTTTCTGCGACCCCCTGGGCCTACGTGCCTGCTGGCAGGGAATCTGGAAAGCTTCCCGCGTACATTGACCCATGGAATCCGGGAGGAGTCCTTGGAGGAGATGTCACCAGCGTATATCTGAAGGAGGAATTCTTCAGACGTACGGGGCATCTTGTAGTGTGTTAGAAGGAGGAATTCTTCTGACTGCTGTGAGAACAGACAAGAGACAAAACAGACCCTCCTCTGTAATCTCTCGTGCCTTCCCCTCCTAAGCACAACCGCATACCACGTAAATTTGTGACTAACCTTCTCGGGCTAAGATAACAGTGCCTACGTGACTAGCTATGTATATAAACCCCCTGCTGAAAGAATAAACTTGCCTTCAGCCCTCAGCCATCAAGCTGTGTGTCTGCTGTTGGTCCCTCAGAACTCCTGTCTCGGCTGCATTCTTAGGGGCTGGACCCCGACAATTTACTTTACATGTACATATCACAGAGCATGCAAAGGTTCTGGAGACATAGCAAAGAGCAGAAGAGACAAATACTCATTAAAAGAATTTATTTTTTTTTTGAGAACAAAACCAAAAAGTGGAAGTTATATAAATTATAGAAAGATGGGCACAATGGGAAAAATAAACAATTTTAAGGGGTTTATGAATATGGTGATAGAATGCATAAATTTAAATGGGCTTCCATTTTGATTTTTCTCTTAAAAAGGCAGTACGCGAGGGCCAAAGAGCTAATCTAGGCATTACAGCACTTGCCTTATATCTTTTAAACCCTGCTTCAAATATCTGGACCCAAAATGGCCACCTGACTACTGCTTGCTTGGAGTCACCATAAGCACAGAGCCAGGAAAGACCCTGAGCACAGTGCTCAGTGAGCCCATCACCCCTCCCTGCAAAAGCAAATGTGGGTAATTTGGCATAAAAGTGAAGTCACAGGGTTGTTTTTTATATTGTTTTTTCCTTTGGGTGAGTATTTTAATTACTTATGAAAAATCATTGTTTTGATCATTAAAGTTATGAAAGTTACATTGGTTCATAATGTTGAGTTTTCAGTTTTGCATTATTACAAATCAGCATCTGTACATACCATGTACAGTCTACGTGAATTACTGAGATAAAATCTGTCCTTAAATTAAACCTCATGTCACTTTGACTATAACAAATATATTTCTCTATTACAAATGCTAGAGATGGGGCTGGAGCAATAGCACAGCGGGTAGGGCATTTGCCTTGCACTCAACCAACCCGAGTTCGATTCCCAGCATCCTATAAGATCCGCTGAGCACCACCAGATGTAATTTCTGAGTGCAGAGCCAGGAGTAACCCCTGTGCATCGCTGGGTGTGACCCAAAAAGCAAAAAAATATATATGCTAGAGATTCTTCTTACTCTAAAGCACTATATATAGATTATTATCCCACTCAGCCTCAGGGAACCTAAACGTATCAGTATCCATCTTTATTTTTGTGTTAACACATTAAACTTCCCCTTCTGAAGCGTATTTTATGAAATTGACAAAGCACTAAACAAACATGAGTATAAGAGATTAAGTTCATGACACAAAATTTTACATTCTAAAGCACTTTCTATTCTCATCCCACATGAAATTTCTGTTTTTGACCGAAACTCACCTATGCCGTGCTTCACTGGGGTCCCTTTCTAGATGACCTTATCTTTATCCAAAGGTATTGCACAGCTGAGCTCAACTCAGGGAGAATCTTGATGAGTCAAGTTAGCAAGAATTTTCCACCATTGACGCCTAATCAGATTCTGGTAGTCATTTTCCATCGGTGACGCTCTGACTCTGGCTATCTGCAATAAATTCTCTCTACTGAATTCCTTCTGGGTTCAGTCTCTGTCCCCTCTTGTGATAGTCTCGGTAATATTTCCTTGACTTTTTAACTCAACTGATATAATTTTTCTCTGACTCAACCCAGGAAAGAGATTACTGCTAAACAGACAGTACAGACCAAAAGAAGTATTCTGGCCATTGACATTGAAACATGTGAGCAGTGCTGACTCAACAAAATACTGAACTAAAAATGATCTTTAAAATAAGTTTTAAAATAATCTAACAATTTAAAATAATTAAGAATTTTATTTAAAAATTCAATTAATTTAATTTAGTATGGCAGGAGCAGTGAGTAGGATGCTTGCATTGCTCTATAAGCAATCAAACCAAACGGGTTTGATTCCTGTCTTCCCATATGGTCCCCTCAAGTCTTCCAGGAGTGATCTCTGAGTGGAGAGCCAGAAACAAGCCCTGAGCATCACAAGGTATGGACCCCAAAGCAAACAAACAAAGAAATTTTTGAAAAGATAGCACAACAACCATTATTTATAATTTATTTATGTATTTTAGTGGTTGGGCTGGGCTGGAGCGATAGCACAGCAGTTGGGCATTCGCCTTTCACTCAGCTGACCCGTGTTCGATTCCTCCGCCCCTCTCGGAGAGCCCGTCAAGCTACCGAAAGTATCAAGCCCACACGGCAGAGCCTGGCAAGCTCCCCGTGCATATTGGATATGCCAAAAACAGTAACAATAAGTCTCTCAATGAGAGACATTATTGGTGCCCGCTCGAACAAATCCATGAGCAACAGGATGACAGTGACAGTGGTTGGGCCACACCTGCCTATGTTCTGCACTCACTACTGGCAGGGCTGGTGGTCCATGTGGCACTGAGAATTGACCAGGTCACTTGCATGCAAGGCCAGGACCCTGCCCTCTGTACTGCCTCTCTGGTCCCTGATTTTATTTTATGTTTTTAAAGAAACCTTAGGAAATGGAGAGTGTACAGCAGGTAGGGTGCTTGCCTTGTACTTGTCCCACCTGAGTTTGATCCCTGGTGTCCCGTATAATTCCTGAGTGCAGAGCCAGGAGTAACCCCTGAGCATCTCCAGGTGTAGCTCAAGAACCAAAACTCCAGGGTTGGAGCAATAGCGGGTAGGGCGTTTGTCTTGCACACGGCTGACCCAGGTTCGATTCCAAGCATCCCATATGATCCCCTGAGCATGGCCAGGGGTAATTCCTGAGTGCAGAAGGAGTAACACCTGTGAATCGCTGGGTGTGACCCAAAAAGAAAAAAAAAAGAAAAAACCAAAACTCCAAGCAACAACTGCAAAGACACCTGGAGAAATGTGTACATTACATTTTTTTTGTTGACAATATTTGAACCCAGTTATTGCCATATACATCTCAAATACTACATCAAAGTAGGCAAAATGAGGCTAATAGGTCCATTTTCTGATTTAGGATAAGAGAAACGGACATTTATTTGCAAGCAGATTTTATCTTAAGAGACTAAAACGCCTATTTACATTTGTTCATTAATTCCTGAGATTGACTTATCTCTTGAATACATCTTCTTAGTCATTAAAGGATTAATTGACCTAGTACTTGGTAAATGGACCATATTTCTCAGATCCTATAGAACTGTCCCGTGAAAATTATTCAATGACTCCTGTAAATAGGGAGGTAGGTAGCAGCACCCTACATGCTGTACTCTCTCTCTCTCTCTCCTTTCTCTCTCTCTTTTTCTCTCTCCTCTCTCTCTATATGTATATATATATATATATATATATATATATATATATATTTCCTAATGTATCTTTAAAAACATAAAATAAAATCAGGGGCCAGAGAGAATGATTAAGGTGAGATCCATGAATGTGGGTGCTTACTAATAGCATATATTGATGCATTTAGTTACTGATACTTTTTATTCATCCATCCAACTAGTCAGTTGAGTCATGTTTAACCAACGGAGTTACATTTATTAAGACATGCTATTAGTTCATTAAATGAAGATTAATTATAAAATACCAATATTTTATGTAACTCTAGAAATAGTATTAGCAAATTAATTATGTCACTTCCATTAATTGTAAGAATCGTCTATGTTTGGAGATGTTAAAATGGAAAAATTATGTGTCATAAAATCAATGAAACATCACATTGTAGAATGGAAAACCACAATAGAAAATTTGGTTTAGTAATAGTTTCCTTAGTCTTCTAATTTTTTTCTCAAAGTCTCATTTATTTGGTCCTTACTACTTGGTAATGGCATACAGGGGATCGAGATTTCAATTTTTGTTATATCCTTTCTAATAACAGTAACATTCACGGCAGTTACTACTAACCAGGTTCTGCTTTAAATCCAAGATCCCAGTAAAAGTGATCAACTCAAGACAGAACCTAAGAAATTCAGTTGCAAAAATTGTGTTTTTTTCATTTTTTCCTTACAAATAATTCCAAGAGCTACTTGTCTCCGTCCCTGATTCTATCTCCATCACTCTCTGTTGGGGGGAAGAAAAAATGTAAATGAATGTGTTTTTTCGATTTTCCTTTTGTTTTTGTGGTGCCACAACCCAGACCCAGGGTCTTACAGGTCAAAGTCTTATGTTCTATCACTGGTACAATTAGTCCTCACCCTATATTTGAGTTTAATTTACATATTTTTTGGTGTTTTGTACCACACCAAAAACAAATTTGTTGTTGTTGTTGTTGTTGTTGTTCTGATTATTCTCAGGACAGACTCCTGGCTCTGCTTGAAGGATTATTCCTGACAGTTCTCGGTGGATCACAGGTGACACTGTGGATTCAACAGAGATTGGTCACATGTAAGGCATCTTAACCCCTAGTGTCTTGAGTGATTTTTTTATTTTTAATTTTTATTGTGGTAACACTGATTTACAATATTGTTGGCATTTATGTTTTAGGAGCAAACTGTCTACACAGCAGCCTGCTGCCACACTTCCAATGTCCCTTCTTTACATCCTCCTCAGCCATTTGTAGTCACTCTTACTTGACTTCTCCACTTTTCTCATCAATAATGTTCGTTGTTATTTAGTGTTTGGGCCACACTAGGAGATTCTCAGGGGACGGTCCTCGATGTGTACTCAGGAATTACTCCTGGGGGTGCTCAGAGGACCATATGAGATGCCGGGGATTGAATGTAGGTTGACTGTGTGGCAGGCAAGCACCCTACCTGCTGTGCTATTGCTACGACCCCTTTCTCATTTCTCATCAAACTTAAGCTTTGTTTTCACTATACATTTTCTACTCTTTTTTTTTTTTGCTTTTTGGGTCACACCCAGCGATGCTCAGGCGTTACTCCAGGTTCTGCACTCAGGAATTACTCCTGGCAGTGCTCGGAGGACCATATGTGATGCCGGGGATCGAATCCGGGTCGGCCGCGTGTAAGGCAAACGCCCTACCCGCTGTGCTATCGCTCCGGCCCCTCTACTCATTTTTTATATTTTTATGTCTCGGATAATTGAGAATTAAGAGGCATTTGTTTTCTACTTTTGATTTCCTTTGCTTAGCAAGATATTTCCCAGGAACATCAATGTTGTAGCAAAAAGCACCCCATATGATTACAAGGAACCCTGAAGTGAGCCAGGGGTAAGCTCTGAGCAAGCAAGGTGTAGCCCCCAAATAAAAACAAAAACGAAAATAGAGTAGTCTGCATAGTACAAAAATTCTTTACTTCATGGAAAATAATAATGTAATATTTCTGCCAGAGGTTTACAACTTCATTAAATATTCAATCTAACATAACTAATCTGGACCACATCATTTTATTCAAAATTGTTACATTCTGACATCCTTTAGAAAAATAAAACATTTTAAAATTAGAATATAAAAAGCATAAAAAGTTTTTATAATATTAAACTTGTGCTCTTTAAACTGAAGGGTGACTGACTTTTTTTCAGGTCAATGCAGTTATATGTACTGGAAAAATTTGAGGGAGAGGATAGAATTAATGAGGCCATTTCATGACCTTCACAGAAGCTAAGCACTTGTTGGGTCTTTGCAATTGATCAACCCTAAGGTGCTGTAGTAAACAGAAAGCAGTTCTCATGAAATAAGAATTATATTTTCACTGACATTTGACCTTCCGCATTTTTATTTTGGAAGAAAATGTTTTTAATTTGGCTATATATGATATATTTTTGTTTATTTTTACATAGAGTCAAAACATTTTGGGAGGCCACAGCTGCATTCAGGGGTCACTCTTGGAGAGCCTCAAAGGCTGTATGTTCCTGCCTGGAATGGAGCCTGAGTGGTCTCAGGGCTAGGCGAGTGCTGTATCAGCACTCCACCTCTCCAGCCTCTAGGGTAAACAGTTACATCTCCTATTCCCAATTCTCCTGAATTAAAATCCGGTGTATTAGCCTGGAGCTTTGGACTGATCTCAGAAGACTCAACTGAGGGTTCTTGAATTCAGGTTATTTTCAGAGCTTATTGCAACATTCAGAGAACTTTGTTTTCTCAAATCAACATCACCAAAAGCATTATGCTGAAACCCACCTACCCACAAGAAACTAAATCACCTTGCTTCTTGACACATACCCCATGATAACTTTATCCCAAGAACACACATGAATATGCACTAAAACACTCTCAGCATTTGTATCTATGAAACAGGAGGGTTTTAGTGAGTTCTACATGAACTTGCTAAGATAGAAAAAGAATGAGGAAGAAATTTAAAACATGTTTACAACTCAGACACCCTCATTTTAATGATGTCTAGTTCAAGATATAGAAAGACTGGGAATTTCTTCTCTCTGTCATCTTCTAGTTATCACTATTTGCCTCTGCTCAAAGAGCAGAACCCTGATTTCTTCTATTATAGAGTCACTGCATGTCTAGGAAATCTACACACAGGAAACTGTCAGTTAAGCAAGCTTTATATTTTGAAATTTTCTCTCAATATTATGCTTGTGAAACCTGCACAAAATGTAGTGAGTAGCTGTGGAATACTCCTTCTCATTTTTGCACTTTTATCTTTTGATTGACACACAGGTGTGTGTGTCAAGTATGTGCCTACAAAAAACACTACTGCATCATAAGCTAATGTATGATCATTTTTGTTTCTTTAGTCTTTGCTTTAGTTTTTGGATTTGGGGTTATACCTGGTGATGTTCATGGTTTGCTCCTCACTCTATACTCAGGTATCGTTCTTGGCAGGGCTCCAGGGACTATGTGGAGTGCCTTGATAGAGCTCAGGTAGGTGGCACGCAGACAAGCACCCTGCCTGCTGTACTGTCCCCCAGTCCCTGTGTCATCATTTTCAGCAAATATAACCACCTACCTTCTAAAAATTATGTGATGATTTTTAGTACCCAAGGTAATTTCTAGAAATTTCCATTGATTCTATCTTCACTAAGACTGTATTTTCTGCCTTTTTAATTTGAGAAGTCTTTTGAAGATTGTTTAGTGTTATTAAATTTCAGTATAAATGTACATTTCGCTGATGACATTTCTGTATTTTAGGTGTTTATGGTCATTTGAAGAAATTATTGACTTCTTTCACAAAGTGAATAATAGAAAATTGGTATTCCGTCAATAAGGATACCAGACAGTGTTTTGGTGTAAAAATAAAAAAAAAACTATAAGTACATCTCAGTGTTTATTGACTGTTTGCATATTTCTTTTTTGTTAAGTGTCTACTGCCTTTATGCTGTTCTTCTATATTAAAAAATATATTCTGAACATAAACCTCAGATACATGGGTTGACTATGCCTTCTTTCTATTAACTAACACTTTTAAATTATTTAATGTTAACTTAGAAATATTGTTTTCCTATTTTATTTTTCAAGTGATAACTCTTGGGCCAGTGTGATAGCACAGTGGCTAGGTTGTTTGCCTTGCACGCGGCCGACCCAGGTTCGATTCCTCTGCCTCTCTCGGAGAGCCCAGCAAGCTACCGAGAATATCTTGCCCACATGGCAGAGCCTGGTAAGCTACCCATAGTGTATTTGATATGCTAAAAACAGTAACAAGTCTCACAATGGAGACGTTACTGGTGCCTGCTCGAACAAATTATGAGCAATGGGATGACAGTGATACAGTGATACAAGTGATAGCTCTTTAATGCTTCATGTGAAAGCATTAAAAGTTTTGAGACTATGGTTTCCCTAAACTATTGCCTGGTCATCCTTAGTGTTCTTAGCTGTTGCCTTACTCCAATCCTCATAAAGTCTGCTCCAGTTTACATTCCCATGAGCAGTTTACTGGAATTCCCTTCTTCCCATGTCTCACCAGTATTTGATTCCAATATTTTTCATATATAGGTTATGCTCATGGATGTGAAGTTATGTTTTATTGTGGTCTGATTTTTATTTCCCTGATAGTCAACCTCCCTCCCCCACCCACACCTCTCTCCCTTGCTCCTGCCTTTCTGAGTAGCTAGTTGTATGTCTTCTTTGGAGAAAAGTGTTTTTAGGTAGGACTTTTTCTTTTAATTTAGTTTTTGTTTTGGATCCACACCCAGCAATGCTCAGGGGTTACTCTTGGCTCTGTACTCAGGGATCACTCCTGGCAGGCTCAGGGGACCATATGGGATGCTGGTGATTGAACCCAGGTCAGCCATGTGCAAGGCAAATACCTTACCTGCTGTACTGTCACTCTGGCCCCCAGACTTTTACTCTTAATGATTATTTTAATTATTTCATTCTGACTAAAATGACAAATATGTTTGGTCTTATTCTTTTATGATTCATATTTTTATAGTGTTCAAAAATATTTCATGACTGGTTTTGTTTTTCCTAATTTTTTTTTCTTTATTTTTGTTTTTGGGCTATGCCTGATGATGTTCCCGACTTACTTTTACCTCTGTGCTTAGGGATAACTTTTGAAGAGCTTGAAGAACCATATGGGGTGCCTGGGATGGAGACCAGGTGAGCTGCATGCAAGGTAAGAATGGTACTCACGGTACCACCATTCTGGTTCCCTTTAATTTTCTCTTTCTTTTTTTTTTTTTTTTTTTTGGTATATGTGCCTTGCCTAGCAGAGCGGTTGGGCTTTCGCCTTTCATGTGGCCAACCCATGTTCGATTTCTCCGCCCCTCTCGGAGAGCCCCGCAAGCTACCATAGCCCACACGGCAGAGCCTGGCAAGCTACCCATGCGTATTGGATATGCCAAAAACAGTAACAATAACTCTCTCAATGAGAGACGTTACTAGTGCTCGCTCGAACAAATCGATGAGCAACAGGATGACAGTGATGACAGCGAATGTTAAGTTACTAATACAAGTTCATATTTTACATATTCTAATTTATTTTTTTATCAATTTGACTACTATATTGTGTTGTGCTTAGGAAAAGTTTGTCTAGTTCAAGGTCATCCTTCTTTATTTTCTCCAAAGTTTTATTGTCTTGCTTGTCACACATTTAGATCTTCAATCCATCTGGCATTGATTTTTATACCTGGTATAAGCAGGGGTCAAAATACAATTTTGTTTTCTTTAGAGATATTCAACTGATCCAGCACCATTTATTGAAAATGCAATTCTTTCTCCCACTGACATTCTGACTTAACTCTATTTTCTTCCTGCAGACACTCTTTCCATTTTATAGCACTCTTTTTTTTAGCACCTTACTTTATTTCTTCCTTCACAAATATATGTGGCTTGAAAGTAATCTATCTCTAGTCTTCAGAAAAAGTTAGGCATACGGTTGTGTGTTTTTTGTTTTTTTGTTTTTGTCTTTTCCAGAGATACTCAGGAGTTTCACCTGGCTCTGCACTCAGGAATTACTCCTGAGTAATTAATTACTAGCTGTGCACAGAGGACTATACTATACGACATGCTGGGGATTGAACCCAGGTCAGTCATGTGTGGGACAAAACCCCCAGCTTATGTACTATCTCTCTGTACTCCAGCTGGAGTTTAAGAATATAACTTCTTAGGTAGAGTGTACTAAAAACTCTATTGCAGTTGCTGTGGTTATTAGAGAATTGACTCAATCAACAACTCTCAATGTCCAAGACAGATATATTGTGAGGTTGGAGAATGGAAGACAGTATTTGTTCAAACTCTCTTTTCATTTCTTCTTTTTCTGTACATCCTGGAAGTGTGATGGTGAAACAGTCACCACCAGCACCAACTTTTGTTTTCATTATGACCGTCAAGACTCTGTTAATTAATTCTGCTCAGACGAATTTCAATGAATGGAAACAGCATAAAATCTTGGCAGCTGCTTTTTCTATTTCTAGTCTCAACTTTTATTTTGAAGTAGCTCACTTATCCATGTTGCATGCTTAAGAATCTTGTATCAATATGGAGTACTGAGATGTGTATAGGACTTTTATTTTTTTATTTCTACACTAAAGCACTGTCTGATGTACTTATTGATAAAGACCAAAATTTTCTCTTATTTTTATCTTTGAAACAGGAGTCAATCATTTCTTTGAATGACCTTTTCTGTAGTTTCTTCTGGGAGATTTGCCTGGTGGTCTAGCCTAGAGGTCAATTTTGCAGTATTTCCAACAATTGCCTAAATTTCTATAAAGTCTCCCTTGATGCCTAAATAACTAGATTAGTTCATTTCTATACTTCTATTTATTGATTTTTTAAAAAGCTATAAATTTTACTTGAAGACCTATGAAAAAAGAACAAACTGAAGTTGTAACAACTAGAGATAAGACAGAATTCTGACACCTTTCTGCCCACACACACAAGCCAGGTAGAGTCCCAAATCAGGACTCATTCAGAAAAAATGCTATGCTCCAGAAGCATTCATGAAAGTGCTGGTTTTTAATCTAATAAAACATTAAATTAGATCAGAAATATAAAGAGTCTTGAAAAGTCTAAGTTACCATTTCTGCTATAAAATATACAGGTTGAAACCACAAAAGAATATAAAGTTGGACTTGGGAACATAAGTTTCCCTAGAAAACATAGATAATTTTTTCTGTTATCTACCTACATTATCTAAAGAATGCCCAAAATTTATATTAGAACAATTATAGTTAATTTGATTGTAGATAGTGAAAGAAAATTGATTTTAAAGTAGCTTAATCAAACACACTTCTGTATTGGAGCAAGATTAATGTTAGAAAAACTAACAGATAAAATAGATGTTAAATGTTTTTCTTGTGTTCTAGTCACATTCAAGATTAATCATAGTTCTTTTTTTTTTTTTTGCTTTTTTGGGTCACACCCAGCAATGCACAGGGGTTACTCCTGGCTCATGCACTCAGGAATCACCCCTGGCGGTGCTCAGGGGACCATATGGGATGCTGGGATTTGAACTCGGGTCAGCCGAGTGCAAGGCAAACGCCCTACCCACTGTCCTATCACTCCAGCCCCAAGGATTAATCATAGTTCTAAAGAAGCAATAATCACTAAGATCTCTTTGAAGATTCTTTAATGATTGTATTATACTATATCCAGAAACGTAATAAATTGAGATCTACTGCATTTTTATAAGGAATATTATAATTTTCCTAAACATATGGTGATTTTTGAAGCACCGAGAGTATCCTGCCTGCACATCAGAGCCTGGCAAGCTCCTCGTGGCGTATTCAATGTGCTAAAAACAGTAACATTGATGGGTCTCATTCCTCTGACCCTGAAAGAGCTCACAATTCGGCACCATTGGGAAGGACAAGTAAAGGGAGGCTGCTAAAATCTCAGGGCGAGGACAAATGGAGACGTTACTTGCGCCCGCTCGAGCAAATCGATGAACAATAGGACGACAGTGATACAGTGATGCTGATCTTAATGAAAATAAACATATTTGAAAGTTCAAAACAGATAAGTCAAAATTAATACAAATATGTATCAATTTTTTAATTGAATCATTGTGAGATATATTTACAAAGTTTTAATATCTGAGTTTCAATCACACAATGATCAAACACCCATCCCTCCACCAGTGCACATTTTCTACCACCAATGTCCCCAGTATCCGCCACCCCCATCTCAACCCTCCCCCGGCCTCTATGGCAAACAAATTCCCCCATACTCTCTACTTTTGGGCATTATGATTTGCAATATAGATACTGAGAGGCTATCATGTCTGGTCATTTATCTACTTTTAGCACACATTTCCCATCCGAAACAATCCCTTTAAACATCATTGACTTAGTGATCCCCTCTCTATTCCAGCTGCCTTATCCCCCAGCTCATGAGACAGGCTCTTGAGCAATATTTCTGGCCTTGTGTCTACTCTCCTTTGGTGTCAGTCTCTTATTATGTTATCTTATATATCACATAAAAGGGCAGACATCTGTCCCTCTCTTTCTGACTCATTTCACTTAGCATGAAATGAGTCATTCCACTTAAGAGCAAATTTCATGACTTTGTCTTTCCTAACAGCTGTATAGTATTTACGTATCAACTTCTAATTGTGACTTTCTTAACTATTTCTTCTAGATATCTTTGCTATATCTCGGAGAACCTGGCAAGCTACTGAGAATTTCCTGCCACATGGGAGAGACTGGCAAGCTCCCTGTGGCGTATTCATATGCCAAAACCAGTAACAATGATGGGTCTCATTCCCCTGACCCTGAAAGAGTTGTGAAGGACAAGTAAAGAGAGGCTGCTAAAATCTCAGGGCTAGGACAAATGGAGATGTTACTGAAACCACTCAAGAAATTCAACGATCAATAGGATGATGATGACAGATAAAACTGATCTGACTTTTATTTTTTTAACATGGCTGGGGAAGAATAAATTCTCCAGAATAACCCCCTAGAATTTCTATTTGTGTGTTTGTGTGTGTTTGTGTGTGTGCGTGTGTGTGTGTGTATTTTTTTCCTAATTTTTTTTTATTATAATTTATTTATTTTTAATTAGAGAATCACCGTGAGGGTACAGTTACAGATTTATACACTTTTGTGCTTATAATTCCCTCATACAAAGTTCGGGAACCCATCCCTTCACCAGTGCCCATTCTCCACTACCCGTAAACCCGGCGTCCCTCCCACCCTCCCCAATCCCATCTCCCCCCCACCCCACCCTGCCACTGTGGCAGGGCATTCCCTTCTGTTCTCTCTCTCTAATTAGCTGTTGTGGTTTGCAATAAAGGTGTTGAGTGGCCGCTGTGCTCAGTCTCTAGCCCTCATTCAGCCCGCAACTCCCTTCCCCCACATGGCCTTCAACTACAATGTAGTTGGTGATCGCTTCTCTGAGTTGCCCTTTCCCCGGAACGTGAGGCCAGCCGCAAAGCCATGGGGTCAACCTCCTGGTACTTATTTCTACAGTTCTTGGGTGATAGTCTCCCACTCTGATATTCTATATACCATAGATGAGTGCAGTCTTTCTATGTCTGTCTCTCTCTTTCTGACTCATTTCACTCAGCATGAAACTTTTCATGCCCATCCACTTAACTACAAAATTCTTGACTTCCTTTTTTCTAACAGCTGCATAGTATTCCATTGTATAGATGTACCAAAGTTTCCTCAACCAGTCATCCGTTTTGGGGCATTCGGGTTTTTTCCAGATTCTGGCTATTGTAAACAGTGCTGCGATGAACATACATGTGCAGATGTTGTTTCGATTGTACTTTTTTGCCTCTCTGGGATATATTCCCAGCAGTGGTATTGCTGGGTCAAATGGGAGCTCAACCTCTAGTTTTCTGAGAATCGTCCATACTGTTTTCCAAAAGGGCTGAACTAGCCGGCATTCCCACCAGCAGTGTAGAAGGGTCCCTTTCTCCCCACATCCTCTCCAACAGCGGTTGCTTTTGTTCTTTTGGATGTGTGCCAGTCTCTGTGGTGTGAGGTGGTATCTCATGGTTGTTTTGATCTGCATCTCTCTGATGATTAGTGATGCAGAGCACTTTTTCATGTGCCTTTTGGCCATTCGTATTTCTTCCTTGGTAAAGTTTCTGTTCATTTCTTCGCCCCATTTTTTGATGGGGTTGGATGTTTTCTTTTTGTAGAGTTCAACCAGTGCTTTATATACCATTGATATCAACCCCTTATCTGATGGGTATTGTGTAAATATCCTTTTCCATTCTGTGGATAGTCTTTGTATTCTGGTCACTGTATATCTTGCGGTGCAGAAGCTTTTTAGTTTAATGTAGTCTCATTTGTTGATCTCTGTTTTTACTAGATTGCTTAGTTCCGTGTCACCTTTGAAGATACCAGCTCAATGGGCTGTTGTATTTAAATCTTCATTCAGAAGGTTCAGGTTTGATCTCCAGCACAGAATGTCACCAGAAAACTTCCAGGAATGACCCTGAGTGTCCATCAAGCTAGTATAGGCCTTCAGCACTGTTTGTTGTGGACCAAAACAAAACAAGAAAAAACAAAAGTCCCTAACAAGAATGCTAGCAGTATCTTGAGGGTTTGTACCAGGCTGCAAAAGCTCTATTAAGGGAAACTGCTTCCATATTAATAAGCTATAACTTACCAGACTTAAATTCTGGACTGTCCATTTTTACTCATCATATCCTCCCAATTCTTGTTAATCTATCTTATCTAGCACTTATTGGTAACTTTACATATATTCTTATTTACTGTGAAACTGAGCAGCATGGAATTTTGATTCTAATTATTGAATAAATTGCTAGAATCTACCCAAAATGATCTATTTCATAAGTAATCTGTCTCAATTGAGGCCTCTGCTTTGACTTCAGGAATGGAATGTTACAAGTTTCTAACAACAAAGATAAAAGGGCCATTTCAGTGAATTTTGTGGGTATAGGAAAAAGTATAAGCTCAAGTTTTTAGACTGTATTTAAGCAAAATTCATCTCAACATTTTGTATGGTCTTGACCTTGACTTAGAAAACTTGCTGGAACTTAGAATTAATTCTACTTTGTGTCCAACTTGTCTTATAACTAAATCCTAATCCTGGCCATCTATCTTGTCTGCCTTTCAAATGCCAATTTAGATAATGTTTTCATGTATCTTCCAGGGAAACACAGATTTTCACTTTGTGCTGTGAACTGGTGATCCCCAGCCCTGTCTTTACCTGTCTTCAATAAATCAGTGGAAGTCAGCTGTATTTGCTCTGGTTTGTTGTTCATCTTGTCATATTTTTTCAGTACCAAAGCTACTGTGTCAGCTAGAATGTCTTCTCCCACTGACAAGCCGTTCAAGTTAATCACTGATAAAATTGCTAACAATTGTTTGCTGTAATATGTGAGAGACCACCAGGATTCCATATGCTTTCAATTATATAGCTTCTCTGTGCAAGTTAGATGGCAAATGCTCCAATTCCCAACTCTCATGTAAGAGTGTACATCCTAGAACTAACTTTCCTAGGGACAGACTTAAACCATAGTTTCTGGAAATAAATGCTGAGCAGAGAACTTTGTCAGGAGATATACTGAAGGGTAGTCTTCGGGGATATAACTGTAAAGATCTGGTGGAGGTAAAACTGAACAGAGAAATAACTTATCCCTCAGTATGGTTGGAAGTGAGGATTCAATCATGTGATGAGCTCTGGAGTTCGTCTTTAAAGGCTGTGCTGAATTGACAATGAGAAACTCGAAATTACAGCCCCGCAGCAGTCAGTCAATGACTTCAGCTTGAACCCTGCACAGGACAATAGCTTAATACTTCATGTATAATTTTATGTTCCCTGTGATCAATGGTAATTCCCAGTGAAGAGTATCCAATGTAATTCATCAACCTCCAACATTCCTAGTAGCTGAGGGAAGGTGTAATGACCCTAACAAAGGAATATAGGTATTCACCCAACCTGAAAATAACTATTTGGTATAATTTACTGCCCCCAGGAGATTCCAAACTTTTGTAGAGAAGAAGACAACATTAATGAAACAATAAAAAAGTCATTTTTGTGTTTAATGATGTCACGAGGTATTTGTTGAAAGTTCTGCCAAACTATGTGGAAGTAATAATGGAAGATACTAGCAAGTAAACACACAACACACTGCAAATATTGTTCACTGGTTATTGCATTTTATTTACCTTAATTTTTAATTATATGTTTGGTGGTAGGAATTGTACCAGTACTGCAGAAATTTCACTACATTCAATCCTGATATACTGAAATCCCTGGCCCAGAAGTCTCTCTGCTTTTCCTGTCTTTAAGAATATACCTATTTCTGGGAGCTGGAGCAATAGAACAGCGGGCACGGTGTTTGCCTTGCACGCGGCTGACCCATGTTCTATTCCCAGCATCCCATATGGTCCCTTGAGCACCATTAGGAGTAATTCCTGAGTGCATAAACCAGGAATAACCCCTGTGCATTGCCAGGTGTGGCCCAAAATGAAAACAAAAATAGATCTATCCATTTCTGTGCTCTCTTAGAGGAACTTGCAGCACGGCCTCTCCCATTCTGTTTGAAGTCATTTACTTGCTTGTTCAAGGATAAATAATTACCTTTTCTGACTGTGAGATAGTGAGAACTAATTATTGGTTGGGTTCTAACAGAATCTTAGAAGTTTTGTTTATGTCTAGACTGAACTTTTTAAATTTTTGTATTCCGTCAGATTTCAGAGCTTCTCTGGCCATGTTTTACTCAGAGAACACCCCACTCCATTTATTTTTTTAAATTTTACCTGTAGATGACAAGCAGTGGCAGTTTTTTCCTACTTAATTCCTAACTGGGTGTACCCTAATATAATCTGGTTTCTTGATAAACTTCTTTTTTATTATAATCACATCCTCTTTACTTGCATGACACTTTGCTGGTAGTTTTCAGTTTTTGTTGTTGTTGTTGATTTGAAGCCACACCCAGCTGTACACCTGCCTTGCTCCTGGCTCAGTACTCAGATATTATTCCTAGCAGTGCTCAGGGGATCCTATGGGGTACTGGGAATTGAATCCTGGCTGGCTGCATGCAAACTGTGCCCACTACTCTACCCTCTGCACTGCTGCTCCACCCCCATGTCATATTATTTTCTTCTAATCAAAGCACTAGCTTATCCTCTTCTATGTTACATTCATCTTGTACAAGAATGGCTGGCTATATATAATTGCCTCACACCCCCTTAAATATACAGAAAAAACATCAGAGGTATTTAGATTCTTAATGAAAGCAACTACTTACAGCAAAAACACAACCTATTAAAGAAAACCAACCTGAAACTAACAAATTTTATTGAAATGAAAGCCTTACAGTCTCAAAAACAAGGTTGGTTTTCCAGGGAAAAGCTTCATATCCCCAGTCACCTAGATTTTCTTACATTTTAGTGCAGATTTTTATAGAAATGCTTAATTTTTCAAAAAAAATTTTAGGATGTAGTAATAATATTGTGATATTTTAGACATTTTAAACAAAAATTGTACTGTTAATAATGCCCTCTTATTAATATCTAAATTATTTTCATATTCTTTTTATTAAAGAATACGAAAATAATATTTTATCACAGTTGAGGACCTCTGGAACCCAGCCACTGGCCACACGTTTGAATGAGCCTCATGCATGGGGGAGCTGGCAGAGGAACCGAGGTGTGCGGGACCCGGGCTGAGATCTCCAAGGCTTCTCAGATCGGGACTGGGCCTCTTTCACCCAGATCCCCCATTTCCCAGTAGCTAGGCGGTCACACCCAGAGACTGCCCCCAGCGCTGTGTAATCCCATCAATGGCCAACATCCAGAGACTATAAAAGCAAGCTTCCAGAATTGACATCTGATAGCCTAGTTCTCCCTCTTGGAGAACCTGACAAGCTACCTAGAGTCTATTGCCCATTTGGAAGAGCCTGGCAAGCTCCCCATGGCGTATTCATATCCAAAAAAACAGTAACAGATATATACATACCTCTCAGAGAGCCTGGCAAGCTACCGAGAGTATCCTCCCCACATGGCAGAGCCTAGCAAGCTACCCGTGGTGTATTCGATATACCAAAAACAGTAACAATAGGTCTCATTCCCCTGACCCTGAAGGAGCCTACAATCTTTGAGAAAGATGAGTAAGGAGAGGCTGCTAAAATCTCAGGGTTGAGTGTAATAGAGACATTACTGGTGCCCACTTGAGTAAATTGACGAACAGCAAGATGACAGTGATACAATGATACAGTGATTGTTTTATCAAAGTATGATTCTTAATCTTGGGGTAATTTTAATCTTGTACAGATGTTTATCTAAGTTATTTAATTTCTTGTCAAAGAAAATAAAAGTGGGTAAAAGTTAAATTTCTTCCATTAAGGTAAAATTTGTGATCTGCTATTCAGGCTGATAGAACACTATTACATATGAATCAAGGCAGACTTTGTTTATATATGAGATCAAATATTATGATGAATATGCTATATATTTAGATTGCACACTATAATGTATCAGAGAATAACATTTTATAACTTTATATAACATTCAGATATAAAATGCTTACATGCATATACAGACATTTGTGTGTATATGTCTATGTAAGAGAACAAATTCTGGAAAGATATATCTTTCACACAAAAGTAACCTAAATTTTACTTAAAGAAAATTGTTGGTTTAGAGATAAATTCGGAGCTGCTGAGAGTGAAGCGGACCCTCTGCGCCTAAAGACTTTGATTCCAGAGACCTAACACACTCGGGCATCCAGCACAGCATCTACTAGCAATGCACTGGGACTGCGAGCTGGGCTACAACTCTGTGCTGCCCGGGGGTGGATTTTTTTCCTCCCCACCCTGTCTTCCTGCATGGAAAATGGCGGCGTGGCAGCACCTGTGTAAAAACACAAAAGAAGAGGGGGCCCAGCGGGGCTCTATCTCTCCCGGTGCCCGCGTTCGGTAGTCTCCAGCCGCTTCCCCACCCCGGGGGAGGTTGATGGCGATGATGAGGCAGGCGAAGGAAGGAAGAAGGCCAAACTGGTTGCTCGATCAGTTTATTTCATTCTCTCTCTCTGCTTCTCTTCCGGTTCTCGATCTCTCTCTGGATCTTCCTCTAATTCCCTTTCAGCCCCGCTCGCTCTCACTTCTTTCACCTTGTGCTCTGCTTATGTGTGTGCCACTGTGCTCTCTGTGCCTGTCTCTCTGCGCCTGCCTCTCTTCAGCTGTCTCTCTTCATCTGTCTCTCTGTGCCTGTCTCTCTGTGTCTGCCTCTCTGTGTCTTCTGTCTTCTTCCTCTGTCTTCTTCTTCTGTCTCCTTCTTCCTCTGTTTCCTTCTTCCTCTGTCTCCCTTGTCTTCTTTCTCCTATCCCCGTCTCTTCTATCTCCCCTCAGTGCCCCACAGTCTTAGTTTATATAGCAAGTTACATAGGGTGGTGACACAAAGGTGAGTTTAACATCAACAAATCAACAAAGAAGGGTAAGACCATTTCTCGAGGAGATTAACAAAATCTCATCTAAGGAAATCTCATCTAAGGAGATCCACTCAAGGATGGGGGTCCAAACAAGGGTGTGTCAGGGTGTGAGCTAGTAATCTACTTAAATAGTTATAGTAAATCTACTTCTAATATTTCTAGCAATGTCATTCTGTATGAGCACAGTAAGAGATATAAAGTTTGGTTTTTCCTGAGGGCATCTCCAGACCACAGTCCTCAGGCCAGGTTAATCTTCCTAACCCCAGCAGGATCCTAATCTCATCGTTACTTTTGGATCACGACAGCATTGTCCATGATCATGCTCTCAACTTATAGTTGAGTATTGTGGCGCTTTGGCCTGGCCCATTTCGATGCCAGGGTAGCACATAACTCACTGCTTGCTTGCCCTGGATCCGTCTGTCCCTCATCGGGATCCTGCTTTTGGGGTGCTAGGAACTGAGGGCAACTTGAGTTAAGAAAGCAGATGCTCATGAGTAAATATTATTGGAGTCAATCAACTCCCAAGTTACAAGCACAATATTGTCTTCCTGTGTCCATACAGAAAGGACATTGCTTTAAGGTAAATTATGTTCCCTAAGGCAAGGCTAAAAGGACAAACCCCATGTTCTCCTACAGGCACCCACATGGCAGGCGCCATCTTCTAAGAATTCTAACCCAGAGGTATTCGATTTTTACACTTGGGGCTCCCAGGGACTAATGGGAAGGGGGTGTAACCGGCACACCCTCGGCCCAGATAAATTCGGAGCTGCTGAGAGTGAAGCGGAAACCTCTGCACCTAAAGACTTTGATTCCAGAGACTTCTTACAGCAATGCACTGGGACTGTGAGCTCGGCTATGCAATTTCTGGCAGAATTTTCCCTGGATTTTATACAGAAATCCAAAACCGACTTAACATCTATAATTGTCAGCAATGTGAAACGGTTCCTTTTGAACAGGTCTGACTTGGGGGGAAAACTCCAAATAATAACAGTAAGTTTTTGTTGAAATATTGAAGGTTATTAATGTAGCAGCTATCTCTCTGGACTGTGAACTAAGCAAAAGCCCCACGCTGGCCAACGCGGCGTGGCGTACACCATACTATGAGGCGCAGGAAAGGGGTTGAGGAGGGGGGAAAAAATAGAGTTGTAGCAGTGGGGCTACATATCTCTTCATTCCCAGCAATGGAAAACTAATTATCAAATGCTTCCTTGGTAGTAGGTCTGTCTCTCTTGGGTGGAAACTCCAACAACTACAGTGAGTTTTGTATTGAAATATGGAATGTAATCAAGGTAAAGAGAAAATGAAGTGAAATTCATTAGTTATACAGTAGGGAGTAGGGGTGGGGGCGGGGGTATACTGGGGTTTTTGGTGGTGGAATGTGGGCACTGGTGAAGGGATGGGTGTTTGAATATTGTATAACTGAGACATAAACCTGAGAACTTTGTAACTTTCCACATGGTGATTGAATAAAAAGTTTTAAAAAAAACTTTTAAAAAAATTGTTGGTTTGGATCCACACCTGGCAGTGATCAGGAGTTACACCTGGCTCTACACTCGGGGAAACTTCTGGTAGTGCTCAGGGGTTCCTATGGAGTGCTGGGTATTGAAATCCATTGGCTACACGCAAGACAAATGCCCTACACACTGCACTACCAATTCAGCCCTTAAAACAATGTTTTAGAAACATAGATCTTAAAATGTTCTTATAGAAATTCCACATATAATGCAGTAGGAAAAGTCTTTGTCTTACATGCAGACAACCTGAGTTTGATTCCCAGAACTGTACATAATCCTCAAAGCACTATCAGGAATGACCCCTGAGCATAGGACCAGAGTCAGCCGTGAGCACAGGCAAAGGCTGCCCACAAATCAAAAAAAAATATTATTCCAGTGCAAGGCAAGTTTACTATTTTACTATTGCTTCAGCTTCATAATCCATTTCTTTTATGGTAATTTAAATTTTATCTTTTAATTCTTAGATTCATGTGTACATAAATGGTTTGATCACAGTGAATACAAAGAATTTCATGATCACTGTGTGACAAAATGAATACACAACATTCATGACTTTAATATCACAAAATTCTTTTTCCATAATTTTCACTACATGCAGTTATGAGATGACAGGATTCATTTTATGCTCAATGAAAAGCAAACTACATTTAATGCCCCATAGAAGTTGAAAGAACACTGGAAATTGACCTCAGCAGATCTCAAAGAATTTGCTCTTTTCAAGCATCCTTTTCTCTCTGAGAGTCCAGGAAGGCTCACCAGGGAGAGGAGCAGATGCTGGGAAGGCTGCTCTGACCAGGAACCATTAGCCTCGGGAAACGATAAGTATTGAGAAATATTTTCTTTGATTTACATTCAGGTGTGGCTTTCTCTCCAGTTGGCTTGTCAAATGCCTCAAATGTACACCATTCTGCCTGTCTCACTGCTTTCTTGATTAAAAGACTGATAATGAAATGCTAGTAAACTACATATTATGTCAAGATTTTATTAAGGAAAAAACTCTTTAGGTGGTTATGCTGTCTTTTTAAAATAAAGTATTATATCTTGGTTGAAAGAAAATATTATTTTCTGACAGGTCTCTAGCTTCAAGTCATGAATCATAAAATCCCGTTGATCATCGATTTCTCGAGCAGTCTCAGTAACCTCTCCATTCGTCCTATCCCTGAGATTTTAGAAGCCTCTCTCCACTTGGCTTTCCCAACGATGCTGCATTGGAGGCTCTTTCAAGGTCAGGGGAATGAGATCAAGATTGTTACTGGCTTTAGCTTATGAATACACCATGGGAAGCTTGCGAGGCTGTCCCACGTGGGCAGGAAACTCCCAGTAGCTTGCTGGTTTGTCCCAGAGGGAGAAGTAGGTTATAAGATATTGTGGTTATGCGCTTCTGGGAGCTTGCTTTTAAGTCTCTCTCTGGATGTTGGCCATTGATGGGATTACACACACCTGGGTTCCTCTGCCAGTACCTTCATGCGTGAAGCTTGTCCGAATGTGTGGAGAGGGGCCTTGAGCATGGCTTTGGCTAGGTTCCGGTGGTCTTCGGCTGCCGGGAGCTCTTCTCGGGGCGGGGAGGGAAGCTGGAGCCCACCTCCTCCGAGGGGCCCCAGGGAAGACAGCCAGGCGTGCGAGCAAGAGACTCTCTGGTTTTGTGGGGCTTCACTTGTGCATGAGGCTCGGCCCAAGTGTCTGGAGAGTGTCCTGGAGCTTGGCGGTGGCTGGGTAGTGGACGTCTGGTGGTGGCTGGGCAGTGGACGTCTAGCTTCAAGTAACAAAACTAATTCTTCTATTTGGAGAGGTATGAACTGGCTTTGCTGAAATTCTTGGTAGGAAAAATTGGAAAGAGAATAAAGTAAATATGTTTTCCTGTGAAAGCTTTATACACAAACATTAAAGTGGCTTTATTTTAGGGAAGTTAAATGTATCTATTTAAAGTGCTTAAAACAAAATCCATGACTATATTTAGTTTTGAAATAATAAAAATCACCCTAGGTTATTGGTCCAGTGAATATTTTCTTGCAATTTACTATTTTTGAAGAAGTCAAACATTGATGGGAAAAAGACAGAGAGGTCTATTATAGTGCTGTAACTCTGCAAGAATTAGTCTTCAGAACTCAGTTTTTGGTTTGGCTTCCTTTCAGTTTGGGTTGGGCTCCACCTTGCTGTACCCGAGGTTCTGTGCTCATGGGAGACATGTGCAGTGCCTGGAATCCAGCCCAGGTCTGTGACACGAGAGGCCAATGTCTGACCCATTGTCTTACATCAATGGCTCCAAAACACATTTACTTTTGAAAATTTTGGTTTCATATTAACTATTCATAATGTCTTGCCATTTTAAAATAATCCCAGTAATACAGAAGAATTTTTGTTACTAATATGTTTCATATGGTGACAATTTACCAAGAGAAATCTATTAAAGCATGCTGTTTACTCTGAGTTACTAAGTTATAATTGCTTATAGCATCTACCATTGGTCACTCTCGGAGAGCCCGGAAAGCTACCGAGAGTATCGCGCCTGCATGACAGAGCTTGGCAAACTACCTGTGGCTTATTCGATATGCCAATAACAGTAACAACAGTAACAACAAGTCTCACAATGGAGACCTTACTGGTGCCCGTTCAAACAAATCGATGAGCAACGGGAGGACAGTGCTACAGTGCATCTACTATTGAATCTAAAATTTCCCCTTGCATATAAGGAGCCAAATAATTTTGTCCACAAAATACAAAATTTAAAGGTAATTAAAAAAAAGGTTTAAGAAGTTAGCATCACTTGTCACTTGTCATCCCATTGGGAGCAGAGAAATCAAACCCGGGTTGGTCTCGTGCAAGGTAAACCTGCTGTGCTATGGGTCCAGTTACCATAGAGTTTAAATATATGGCATCGACATACAAAACTAACTACATCTGCCTCCCCCAAACCCCTCTGCCCCCCACCCCCGCCCAAAGTGCCCACAAGCCTCCACCTCTGTCCCTACATCTCCTCTAGTCTGGGGTTCTATTCCCCTGTTACACATTCTTCACACCCTGATTTGGTAATTGGTTTTATGTTCCAGTGTCAAGGATTTGTCATTATTCAGAACTACCTAAATCCCATCTTGCTTCTCTATTTTCCACAGATAAGTGAGGTCATCTGGCATTTATCCTTCTCCCTCTGACTTCCATCATCTTACACTGCAATTCTATTGTCATTGCAATACGGCTTCACAGCTGCCTAATTTCATCTTTTCTTTTCTTTTTCTTTTTTTAATTGGGGTGTGTCACATATAGCATGCAATGCAAGTGCCTTAACTCCTGTATTTCTCTGACCCTAAAGAATACATCTAAAAAGTTTGTCACTTTAGGTCCTTTCATTTTTCAATGGTTTCCTATTTTTATTTTCCTTTAACTACATTGATTCAACTCTCCTGCCAAATTTTACTTAATTCTATGGGTGAAATTTATTTGGTTTTCTGGCTCCTCTAACCTCCCTTCACACTCCCCACAGCCCCAATTTAAACGTACATCAAAAAGATGTGACTGAAACTGTTAAGTATTGAAGTATTTCCATTGAAGTAAGTGGAAATGATACTATAAATATATTTTCAAGAATGTTAAAAATATTTAAGTTATTTAAAAAGGATCATACTGAAGAACAAAAAGAACCTGGAGACAAAGATTAGGTTATCATGCAGAGTGTATTTAGTTATCAGATTTGTACTGACAAATTTTTACTTCATTCACTGCAGATAGATTTTTCTTAGAAAAGGGTTGAACTATGGTAGTATGCACAAAATATAAGTAAAAGAACCTTAAGAGAGAGCCTTGTAATTTAACTGCTATATGCTAAATAACATGTTCCAAATTTACTTCAAAAATGGAGTTTTCAATTCAAAGCAGCATCCTCAAATACCCAAAATTTTTCTCTGATTTTTCAGATTTATACATAAAAGTTGAATTCAAAAAGCAGCAAATTTTTTAAAAGCTTATAATAATTGACACCATACTGTATGCACTATCTGAAATGTGAACTTCTATAATTTTATCTTTCACATTTATTTTTATTTTCTAGACATTGATATTTTAAGCTTACAAGTCATATGAAATATTTACATGCTAAAAGTAGATAATATGACCCTCAACATGTCTTATTTGCAATCAAAATTTTAATGTTATTTACTTGTGAAATACATATACCCAAATGAAATGGAAATGGCCTGAGTCCCCGAGTCCTTCAGAGAAGGTGTTATACCTTCTTGCTACATGTATCACACTTTTAGATTATCAAAATTTGATTACTCCTCACTGTGCTCATTTTTTTTAATTCAAACTTTCATAGGAACTGGTTTTCTTTGCCCCCAAAACATGGGTCCTTCTCACATATCATCTTCAGAGTGACTTTTTCTAAAATCAGTCCAAAATTTTTAAACTTACTAACTTACCAACTTTTGTTACATAAAATTATGTTACATAAAATTTACATTGCCATAAAATTATATTTCTAGCACAAGTTGCAAGTATTGTGGTTATGGTTTGTCATTTAAATTTCTCACTTAACTTTTGAAGGCTAAGCACTTTATTCAATTTGTATCATTTGTGCCTGGCATAATATCTGGCTTATAACATGTACCCATCAAATATGTAGAAAAGTGACAAAATAAGTCACCTCTACATCATACTACAGAAAACAGTCAAAGTTTTACTCACTGAAAACAGAAGTGAGAGGAATGGTGTTGCTTTAATTTTTTTTCTTTGCCATTGAATATTTGGACATTAAAAAACAGTGGAATAAAAAAAAGAAATCATTGATTCTAGTCAAGATTATATCTTAGTTATATGGAGAATGGCCTAGAAGCAAAAGAATAATTGACACAAGAATGTATGAACAACTCAATACAATAGATAATAATATCTATTATCCAGGAATACTAAAGAGCTTAAACTTAGCCTAAGGGAAAGTTAAAGAAATTGCAAAATATTTTAGAGTAGGAAAAAATATTGATGATAAAGTTTGTATTCAAAATAGTGATCGACAGAGAAGCTCCTTAATCATGAGAATTATTTTTGTGCTATAAAATCATGAAACGAAGGAATGAAAATATCTAATTCTGTTTACAGTTTAAGAGACAGGAATAACAAATATGACTTTTAAAATACTACCATTGGAATATTAGTGATCAAATTCAAAATATAAAAATGATCTCTAAAAATTAAGCAAAATTCTTGACCTGAGAGATACCACCAGACTCTAAAAACTTGGTCATTACCTTGTCGAAGTCTAAGCACAGAGCTAGGATTAAGTTCTGAACACTGTAGGGTGTGACTGCCCCCTAACCAAAAAAAAGAAAGAAAGAAAGAAAAAGAAGAGCAATCAGAAAAACTGTATTGGAAGAGTCACAATAAAAGGCTGGAGAGTCGTGCAGAGGCTAAGAAGATGCTTACCATGCATGCCTGTGGCAAACCAGCACTAGTAATATATATGGTGAAAAACACTTGCAAAGTTTCTACTGTCTGCAAAACTTGAAGGCCTTTAACCCAAAAGAAAGTCCCAACTCAGGCACCCAGAAAACCACTGAAATGCAGAATCGAAGGCCCTGTGCCCAGATGTCTCCCTGAGGGGAGAGGTGGAGGGAAACCAGAAGCTCCTCCGAGAACAAAGGACTTGATAGAAATAAATTTAACAGGCAACACTAACAAACAACAACAAAACTAAGGGCCAGGCAGTGCAGAGGGCAAGACCTTGACTGAGATTCCTCCTGACACCCCACCCGGTCAGGTGCCACACCTCTGGCCAAGACTGGAGCCAGTAAGCAGTCTGGAGCCCAGGAGCAGGCATGTGGACCCCAAACAAACTGAAACAAACAAGACTATTAAAAAATCTTTCAAGGCTCCAGGCCCTCCCCCTTGGCAAACATCTATGATGGCCTAGGCTAGTAAGTTAGTCTGAGAAAACCATTTATAGCTGACCTGGAAGAGGAGAGGGGGCCTTTATAATCTGCTTCATCTGAGAGATGGAGTTGCTTACCTCAGGGTCAGTTCTGGGTAAATGACCCACTCAGGCCGTGTGGGGCTATGCACTGCTAGGGCCTTTGTTCCACTCTGGAGATGCTCATGTTTTCAGCTGAGCACTTATATATCTCTCTCTCGCTTGCTTTTCTTCCCTCCCTATACTTCCTGAGTCAACCACACTTATGCTCCTCACCCCATGCTAGTGAACACTCTAGTCTTTAAGTTCTGATTTCATCTTCCTATTTTTCTATTCGGCAGAGCCTGGCAAGATCCCCGTGGCGTATTTGATATGCCAAAACCAGTAGCAATGATGGGTCTCATTCCCCTGACCCTGAAAGAGCCTTGAGTTCGGCACCATTGGGAAGAACGAGTAAAAAGAGGCTGCTAAAATCTCAGGGCTAAGACGAATGGAGACGCTACTGGGGCCTGCTCAAGCACATCAATGAACAATGGGATGACAGTGATACAGTGATACAGATTTTTCCATAAGCGCCCAATGATTATGTGCCTGACTGGGGACAATACTGTGTTCTGACCGAAATCTACATACCTTTAGTGGCATTTTTTGGGTCTCAAAGATTTTGAGAGTCCTTATTTACTTTGGGGTTGGTTTTGCTGTTGTTGTTGTTGTTGTTGTTGTTTTGCTTTTGGGGTCACACCATGCAATGCTCAGGGGTTACTCCTAGCTCTGCACTCAGGATTCACTCTTGGCATTGCTGGGGGGACCATATGGGATTATGGGATCAATCCCTGTTGGCTGCATGCAAGGTGACTTCCGTACCTGATGTATACTGTCACTCTGGACCAACTTTGAATTTTTGTATTAAAAATGTAAATCCTGCAGGCAATAGGGCTGTTCTTTGTCTAACTATCATTATCAGAGTGCACAAGACCTCTTACAATGGTATAGGTGAAAAGTTGGAGGAGGTGGAAAATGCCTTGGGCATGCTAAAAGGTAATGATTCCATAAGAGATATGCATGTTTCCTTTGAATCCATGGTGGGGCCGATTATGACTCAGTGGTAAAGCACATGCCTCAGATTTGTGAAACCAAAGGGCTCCATCATATGTACTAGAAAATACAAACATAAAGGAAAAGAATTTCCTATGTAGATGGGAACCCTAAAGGGAACATAGAAGCAGAGGGCTTATTTAGGCTGTAAGTAAGCTACAGGTCAGAAAGTGTGACCAAATAATATAATTCCATAATTTGGGCAACCTTATTTAAATGTGACTTTGCAGTTGATATTCCGTGCAAAATAATAAATGAATAAATAAATAAATAAAATTACTGTCTAGTATTAACTGAACATGATGAATGCAAATATTTGTATTGCTAGACACTTGTTTTTAAGACATCATTCTCATAATACCAAACATTAGCCAAGCAGTACAAATGCTAGCTGGCTTCAACCATGAGTGTGGAAAGATCAGACTGCAGCTGAATCTCACCAAGACAATGTTCATGAGAAATGGACTAGTTCCTGATGTTTCATTTGCCCTAAATGGAACGAACATCTTGCACGAACACTTAGCAGCAGCTATGTGTACCTAGGTCGAGAACTCAACATGATGAATGACTTGGCACCTGAGCTGCGCAAGAGGAAGAGAGCAACGCAGGAAGCCTTCGAGAGCATCAAAAAAGTGGTTGAGAGGATGAAGAACCTCTGGCTCTGGGCACATCTTTTCTACTTCATTGTTCTTCCTGCATAACATATGCCTCAGAGACCTGGGCCTATCAAAACTTGATAAGAATTCAGGTCTCCCAAAGAGGAATTTATAGAGTTATGCTTGGAGTATCACGTTTCACTCAAGTTAGAGAAGGAATGTGGATTTCTGACTTTCATTGATGATAGAGAATCAGGGACGCTGTCTTGGTGCCAGGATGCTGAAAATCAGATGGACTAGACACGTAATATGATTTGGAGAAGACCACTGAACTAGAGCTGTTACTAACTGGATTCCACAGGACATCAAAAGACTGCATGGCTACCCACATACAAGATGGTCAGATTTCTTCGTCAAGACCCTGAACGAAGATTGCTTTAGCTATTTGTGGGGGTTTAATGTTCCATACAAATTTCAGGAGTATTTTGTTTATTTCTTTGAAAAATGTCATAGGTATCCTGATAGGGGCCACATTAAATTTGTATAGTGCTTTGGGCAGTATTGCCATTTTGATAATGTTAATTCTCCCTATCTATGAGCTAGGGATGTGTCTCCATTTTCAAGTGTCCTCTTTTATTCCTTGAAGTAGTGTTTTGTAATTTTCCTCTTCATCTCTTTGGCTAGGCTGATTCCAAGGAAAGCCTCTTCAACAAGTGGTGCTGGGAAAACTGGATAGCTACCTGCGAAAAAATGAACTCTGACCCCTGTATAATGCCAGGCACAAAACCCACATCAAAGTGAATTGAAGACCTCAATATCAGACATGAATCTATAGGATACATAGAAGAAAATGTAGGCAAAACCCTCCATGACATTGAAGTGAAAAGCATCGTTAAAGATGAAACAGCACTGATCATGAAAGTGGAAGTAAACATAAACAAATGGGACTACATCAAACCAAGAAGCTTCTGCACTTCAAAAGAAACAGTGCCAAAATACAGAAAGAGCCCACAGAATGGGAAAGAATATTTTCCCAATACCCATCTGATAAGGGATTAATATCCAGGATATATAAGACAGTAGTAGAATTGTACAAGAAAAAACCCCTAACCCCATCAAAAAATGGGGAGAAGAAATGAACAGAAGTTTTCTCAAAAAAGAAATAAAAGTGGCTAAATAGCATATGAAAAAATACTCCACATCATTAGTCATGAGAGAGTTGCAAATCAAAACAATAATGAGATATAATCTCACACCACAGACACTGGCACACATTCAAAAGAACAAAAGCAACTAGTGCTGGCATGAATGTGGGGAAAAAGGGACGCTCCTTCACTGTTGGTGGGAATGCCGACTGGTCCAGCCTTTCTGGAAAACAATATAGACAGCCCTTCAAAAATTAGAAATTGAGCTTCTATATGACCCTGCAATACCACTTCTGGGAATATACCCCAAGGATGACAAAAAGCACAGTAGAAATGACATCCGTACCTATATATTCATTGTAGTACTGTTCACAATAGCCACAACCTAGAAACAACCCAAGTTCCCTAGAACAGATGACTGGTTAAAAAACTTTGGTACATCTATATAATGGAATACTATGCAGCTATTAGGAGAGATGAAGTCGTGAAACTTGCTTATAAATTGATATACATGGAGAGTATCATGTTAAGTGAAATGAGTCAGAAAGAGAGGGACAGACATAGAAGGCCTGAACTCATTTGTGGAGTATAGAATAACATCACATGAGGCTGACACCCACGGACAGTAGATACAAGAGCCAGGGGGATTGCCTCATAGCTGGAAGACTGCTTCATGAGTGGAGGGGAGAAGGCAGATGGAATAGAGAAGGGATCACTAAGAAAATGATGGCTGGAGGAACCATTTGGGATGGGAGATGTGTGCCAAAAGTGGATAATGGACCAAACATGATGATCTCTCAGTGTCTGTGCTGCAAGCCATAATGCCCAAAAGTAGAGAGAGTATGGGGAATATTGTCTGCCATGGAGGCAAGGGTAGGGTGGGAAAGGGGGGTATACCTGGGATATTGGTGGTGGGGAATGTGCACTGGTGGAGGGATGGGTGTTTGATCATTGTGTGATTATAACCTAAACATGAAAGCTTGTAACTATCTCACGGTGATTCAATAAAATAAAAAAAGGAAAAAAAGACCCTGAACGAATTGTTTGAGGCTTTTCATGTTCCTGGAGTGAGCAGTGAGCAGACACTATTAGACTACACTTGCACACTACAGGGACGAATGGAGACATTATTGGCACCCACTCAAGCAAATTGATGAACAATGGGATGAGAAGTGATACAAGACACTTGTTTTTGTAGGTAAAGTAAAAAGCAATATACATTCCAAAAATATAAGGCCACTCTTCAGGTTAAGGAAATATTTGAAGAGGGAGTATTAAATCCCACTCACTCACAGAATATAATAATAGCACTTTAGGAAATAATAAGATGATTTTTCTCACTGTTTCAAATGTACACTCAGTAGCCGGCCTGAGATTTTGACTAAACACCCTGCCCCTGAAAGCAAGAGTCGGCCCTGTTTACAGGGTCCCAGGGGCCCTGCATTCCACACACTCCAGCACTCCACACACAGTCACTCTGGTTGAGGAGACAATGGGGTGAGGGCTGTGACGGTTAACATTTGCCTGAGCTAGTTACTCTGGCCCTGAGATTGGGGAATACAAATCATTAACTAGAAGCTGTACTGAGCTCCATGAGGTAAACGTGATACATGCGTGGAAAGTCTCCCTACCCCAGATTGTGTGTATAAAATCCCCTGTGTGAGAATCAATAAACGGAGTCTTCCCTGCTCTGCTCGGTGACCTTCTCGGTTGGCTTCTTTGTCGGCAGTAGGAATCCTGCGGCGAGCAGACGGCCAGGGCAGAGGCTTCTCCCCTTCCCACTCCCTCTCCCATAGGGAGTAAGTCTGGTGACTTTGGGACTAATACTCCAGTGTGCCGGGGTCGACTGGCCAGGACCCTGACATCTGGTGCCCTGAACAGGGACAGCGTGGACGTGGACAGCATGGATGTCGCTGGAGAAAGGTATGAACCCCTGGTCCCCCCGAATCCATGCAGTAAAATAGGTGACTGCATCGGAGATACCCGGTTGGGTAATTCAGGTTGGGGAATGAACGTGCACTCAAGCTCTGATCCCTGATAGTAAGGCAAACTATCAGAAGAGTCCTCCTTGAGTCAGGACTGTTTCAATGAATTCCCAATTTGTTTTCGATTCTCCCCTCCCCACCCCCCACCCCACCTATGGGGTGCCTAGCATCTGTTCTGTATGCGTCTTGTCTCATTCTGGCTGTGTGCTTCCTTTAGGCCGGCAACATCCTCCTCTCTCCCTGCGGGCACGGGTTGGGCACTTAAATGTCACCAGGGCACCCACAGCTTGAAGACACCAATGAAAGGATTAGGAGGTCACAGCCCCAAGTCCCAGATAAACTTGTGTCCCCTGCAAGGAAAACTGTGCAACGGTCAGGCACTCGTTAACAAGCATTCCATTTGTCACCATTTATTGCGGATGCTGCTGAGCCGCTTCTCTGTATTCTTTTCTTTGCCTCGCTGGTCTCCTAGCGGGACCATCATCTATCCTGATCTCCTTGACCCCACAAGATTCCCCAATATCATGGGCAACTCCGTTCAGAAGGTGCATCACCCGGCTCTGAAGGCTTTGTGCTATCTGCTAAAAAGCTGGGGGCTAGAATTTTCTGAGGATGGTGCATCTAAGATTTGGGGCGCTATTCTTGACGTGGCTCCTTGGGTTCCTACTGGGAATCTCTTTTCGTGGGACACCTGAGACCAGGTAGAGAAGCTTATTATAGAACAGGCAGAAAAAACAGGCAAAAAGCACCCACTAGGTTTGCATGCAACAATAGAAGCCCTAAAAGCATGCTTCCAGGAGGAAAGAGAGCACGTCTCTCCTAGCACTAAGCAACCAGCCGCTTCAGGGCCGCCCATCACCGGTCAGGATATAGAGGATGAAATAGCTGAAGAGATTTTGGAGGGAGACAGGTCTGAACACTCTTCCCCCATTGCCCCTCCACAAGGAGCCTATGCTCCTGTTTTTGACCCGAGACTGGAAAAAGATTACTGGAAACCCCTCTGGGCCTTCTCCATCAATCTCAACCCATGGGAGCCCGACCTGCAGCTTGGTATCCTTGGGAACCTGGGGGCTTGGAAAAGTTAAGAATGCCACACGCAGACCTTCCCGGACCTGTATCAAGATCAGGTTCATGCCCTAGTGCTATCAACCTGGAGGCAGCTCCAGGAGGGGAGAGTTCCACAGAGATTCCCCCAGGTGGAATGCAACAAAAGATAGGGGAAGACCTACCAATTTTTATCGACAGGGTCCAAAAGAGCATTGAGTGCAAGTTTCCCCCAGGACAGCTGAGAGATCAGTTTATCACTGTTGGTATGGGACGACAAACTACAGAGCATAGGACTGCTTGCACGGACATGACAACTGGCTCCATAGATAATTGGATATGTGCTGCAGATGATGTAGGGTGCCCTATGCAGCAGAACGAGGTGATAGCTGCAGCCTTACAGGATCAGAATGAACTACAGGAGGGCAGCCCCCAGCCCCTTTAAAAGAAGGGGGGAAAGAGCCCAATGTATATTGGAGCATTCCCGTTGTCAGGGGGATTAGACCAAAGATAATCATACTGCTGGATGGCAAGGAGTTCAAAGGGCAGCTGGACTTAGCCACAATAGGACTAAGATTAGGATTGAGGAGGCCCTCCCAGAGTGGAACCTGAGAGCAGGGCCAGGGGCCAAAGGGATAGGAGGAGGACAGCTGACCCTCGAGACCACTGATCTGGAACACGGGGTTCATCCGCCCACAAATTGTCAGAGGATTAGAGACTAACCTCATAGGCCCTGACCACAGGGGCATCTCAGATGGTCAGCTAGCCCCTGGAACACCCCTGTGCTTGTGATCTGAAAAGCCTCAGGGGAGTGGAAAATGCAAGATCATATGATTAATTGTTTGATATCAGAAACAAAGAAGTGTGTCACTAAGGCAGCATATCCCCATGTCTGATAAGAAAATACTACCTCCCTGCCTCAGAACTAGCCTTGATAAAAAAAAAAGCTAGTATCTAATTTTTTAGACCAGGTTTAAACATAGACTTTTACTCAGAATGTGGAGCCTACAGAGAAATTGAAATTCTCAACCTAAAGTTATTATTGGATGAACATTAATAGTTATTAACAGTTCTTTTAAACTTCAGGATCTATATTATCTAGGAAAAGCTGCAGTGCTAGAGCCTGAAAATAAAGTGAGATAAGAGTACAGAGAATGCAAGGCTTTATCTTACCAGCCTCATTCTAGCCTCAGCCAACTTTAACGAAAAGTTAAGGCCACTCTAGTAACAACAGAGGTATAAAAGTTATTAAAATAAAGTTTTCTTATGCCTCCATAAACAGCGGCAATAAAAATGTTTTCTTATGCTGACACCTAAAGTTTGGTAGGAACCAAAGGCCTTTTTCTGTGTCCGACAGCATGATTGCATTGTGGAATTGTATCTGGTGTAGAAAGCTCGTGATTTGAAATAACTAAGGTACAGAAACTATAGAAATTAAGTCAAAGAAGGTTTTACTGTGTAAAAACCAACAAAAATTGATGGTCCAAAGGCCTTATGCCATTATACCAATGTACATATTTGTATCTGCATTGGATTAGAATTATTTGACCTAGAGAATCTTGTGAATTGAACTAATTGTGATATATGAAAACAGGTTCAAAGAGTAATGCTTCAGTTTAAAATATGATTTTCTAGAGTTGCAAAATTGGTTGAAAAACTTATCATACCTGTGTTTCATTTGATCTCCAAGACTTCTGGTAACTAAAATTTTTAAAGCTACTTATCTTGGGGTTACAAGGGGTTAATCTCAGATGTCAGTTTGAGAGATTTTCAAGAAAATCCAAGATTTTCCCTGGATCTGCCCATCCCCCTACATTCCCAGCTCAGCAAGCTCTGCCTCAGTTAGACTGGATATCCAGACCCTCCCTAGCCTCAACAATGAGTTCTAATCACACCTCTGCCCAGCAGATAAGACTTGCTAACTCTTCCATGTATTTGGTTCTTGCAACTTTGTAAATGAGAAATAGCTTGTGAATCAATTGATTCTTATATTTGCATTAAAAGGAAAAAGAAATAGTGGGAAACCTCCTTGTATGAGAAGAAGTCTGCTTATATTTTAACAGATGACAAACCTACCAATACACTCGGGTCCGGCTACGGTCTCATCTGAAGTAAAATTCATCCTCCTGGCTCAGTCTCCAGACCACCTGAGACTCCAACCCTCCAAACTTCAGCCCAGAGCACATCTCAGCTGGAAATCACAAGGAAACCTGAGAAAGAGTCAGCGACACAGGACCCGCATGGGGAAGCACAGGCTGAACTGGCCTGAGGACTTAGTCTGGTATTTACAATATCAACCTAATCCTGATCCTCAGAGAACTTTGTGCACAAGTGTGAAATCCTTACTGCTTCATGGTGATCTATGAGTGTTTTATTCCTTATATCTGTGTTTTCCTAGAAATCAGAATTCTAAGGATGTCTTTGGTTAATTTCTAATGTAAAGTGAACTTTCGCCCAGTGAATACATGTTGTAAGAACTTTAGTTGTGACCATCTTTAAATTTTTTTGAAAATCTATAGAACTGATGTAATGCTCATGAAATGGTACTACTGAATAGTTTTGTCATGTTAAATAAGGTGATTGTTAACTTGTGTCCAAATTTGTGAGATCTTGTTGTACCAAGTCCTCTTTAAACTTGTGGGATGACTATAAGGAATATAGATGTAAAACTCTTTAAAGTATATCTGCTGAATTGTTCTAGTGTGTCCGGATTCCTGTTACAGTGCTCTTAGATCATTGAAAATCAGTGTTTTCAACATGGAACTAAATGAATTTTATGTGATGGTCTCTGTGCTTCCCTGAATCCTCTACTATAAAGGAGACTCTTTATCTCCACAGGTAACCCATCAGCCCATTCAAAAGAGGGAGGTGATATCCAATCTAACCATAGCCATGCTGTTTGGAATTGGACTGGCAGGAGCTGAGACTGGTATCAATTCACTGGCAACTCAGCAGAGCGAATTCTCATCCCTTCAAGCAGCTATTGATGAGGAGAGGATCAAAACCTCAATCAGTCATCTCGAGAAATCCCTGACGTCCCTGTATGAAGTGGTGTTGCAGAACAGGAGAGGACTGAACTTATTATTGTTGCAACAGGGGGGTTGTGTGCCACATTAGGGGAAGAGTGTTGCTTTTATGCTGACCACACTGGAGTTGTCCATGATTCTATGGCTAAGTTGTGAGTTGACTTAGCTAAATGAAAAAGGGAACGTGAGGCACAAGAAGGATGGTTTGAGAGATGGTTTGGTGTGTCACCCTGGCTTACTACACTTGTGTCTGCCTTGGTTGGGCCAGTCATTTTATTATTGTTACTTGTAACACTTGGACCATGTATTGTAAACCGCCTTGTTCAAATGATAAGAACTCGATTTGAGGCCCTGGTGATGCTCAGCCATGCAGTAGATAGACTTCCAGACCCTCGACCAGGAAATGCTGCCTGGGAGCATGTGGCCATGGAAGGAGTTCAAGAAAGTGCAACATAGCCACCACGTGGGGAACAACGTTGGGTCGGAGAGCCAGAGATGGTTAAGACCTCAGCGGAGGCAACCTAAGACAGGCCCGACCCCTAAGGCCCCAGCATGAGGCTATCAGGTGGCCTCCGGCAGCTGGCTCCTATATAAAGCAAAAAGGGGGAGATGTTGGGATCTTAGTAGCCAGCCTGAGACTTTGACTAAACCCCCTGCCCCTGAAAGCAAGAGTCGGCCCTGTTACAGGGGCCCAGGGGCCCTGCATTCCACACACTCCAGCACTCCACACACAGGCACTCTGGTTGAGGAGACAATGGGGTGAGGGCTGTGACAGTTAACATTTGCCTGAGCTAGTTAACCCGGCCCTGAGATTGGGGAATACAAACCATTAACTAGCAGCTGTACTGAGCTCCACGGGGTAAACATGATACATGCGTGGGATGTCCCCCCATCCCAGATTGTGTGTATAAAATCCCCTGTGTAAGAATCACTAAATGGAGTCTTCCCCGCTCTGCTCGGTGACCTTCTCGGTCGGCTTCTTTCTCGGCAGTAGGAACCCTGCGGCGAGCAGACGGCCAGGGCAGAGGCTTCTCCCCTTCCCACTCCCTCTCCCATAGGGAGTAAGTCTGGTGACTTCGGGGCTCATACTCCAGTGTGCCGGGGTTGACTGGCCAGGACCCCAACAGTACACAATATAATAGCACTGCACTGTAGCACTGTAGTCCTGTTGTTCATCAATTTGCTCGAGTGGGCATCAGTAACGTCTCCATTGTGAGACTTGTTGTTACTGTTTTTGGCATATTGAATATGTCATGAGTAGCTTGCCAGGCTCTGCTGTGCTGGCAGGATACTCTAGTAGTTTTCCCGGCTCTCCAAGAGGGATGGAGGAACCAAACCCAGGTCCACCATGTGCAAGGCAAACGCCATACCCGCTGTGCTATCGCTCCAGCCCTGAAACAATATAGTAAAGATTATTTTAAAAATCTGCATCAGCCCAAAGTTGATTAACATATCAAAAAATATTTGGTGAATGTCTTGTCGTACCTTTATGGACTCTGGTATATCACATTTTTGTGAAGTGATTTTAAGTATATATTTATATCTTTGCCTAAAGACAATTTAAATTTACAGACTTACCTGAGTTAGTGTAATGACAGCTAAACTTGATGCCCATGAGGCTAAAGTTGATAATCACATTGTTCTTTACACTGAGATATAATAAAAATAGCCCCTTTCAAGAACGGATTGCAAGATACATTGAAAAAATAATGCCTAGACGATAAATACAAATACAACAGCATGTTTAATTCTGAGAAATTCTATTTTCTAAAGAAACTAAATCTAGCCCTCAATGTTTAAGTACTAAAAATGGCTATGCTTACTGACTCTCCCACTAATAAAAAACTCAAAAAAGTGGTGGGTCTTATAGATTTCTGGTGTGTGTATATGTAAAATTATAGTCCAACTTAAGAACTCTTATTTCTAAGTAATTTAAAAGAAATAGAATTTGATGGATCCCAGCAGACAAAATAAGCACTAAAAGGCACACTCAATCCTCTGACCTGATTGCCAGCTGGTTTTAGTAATTTCTAAAAGGAGAATGTACTGAGTGGAACATTAACTGAAACTTGTATTGTAGTCAGAAAAATCATAATTGGACTTAAGGTTATAGAGTATTTCACAAGCTGCAGAAGATCTCTTCAGGCCATTTGAAAGAGAATTGTCAGTTTGTCCAAGGTCCTGGTGAAAAATGATTCTAACAATGAAAAGACAAGAGGTAATCTCAGGTCTTGGAATAAGTTTCTTAGCTTGGGTCATGTCAGAGTAGAAAAGAGAGGTAGCTTAGCAGAACTCACTGATAGAATGAAAATATACTCCATACCATGGGACATGAGAAAACTCAGATATAACTGCACAGAAAAGCAGGTTACTGCACCAATGTTAGGAGTAGTGACACAATTATCAGAGACTCTCTGTAGAACTCTGCTGTTACTTCCACCCTTCCTTAAAAAGCATAGTTCCCTTGGTTTACTGGTGGGAGCTTCCAAATCTAGGAAACTCGACCACAAAAGCAACTGACCACAGTTGAAGATTGGCCACTAAACAATCTATAGATTGTATGTCCGTCTGAAAATTGGAAGAATACATTTTCAAAACAGAAGGAACTTTCTTTAATTGCATAGAAATAAATGATGAAACACTAGAGTTAAACCAAAGTAAGGTATTTATGTGAAATATTTTGTGTGAAACATCAGTGACATTTCATGTGTTCCAGATAATAGAATAAAAAGTATAGTCTTATCCATTTTGAATACTTAGTTTGTAAAATGTCTATGACCCTCGATAAGAGGCAGAATTAAAGTCAGTTGCAAAGATCCCCACAGTTAAAGCAAAAAACAAGAACTGAGATTGTTTTCAGTGATAACGTTATCTCTCCAGCTTCATGAAATAAGTTGAGGTTCAGGCCCTGCAGAATTGAACATTGGAGAACACTTTCTTTTCTTAATTTCTATTCATGAGTTAACTATTACTCTATAATAAAATGGATAAATCTCACAAATACATTACTGAGAACAGTAAGCGTAGAAAAAATCACATTATTGTCTCTATGTAAATAAAATTTAGAAAGAAACAAAACAAATATACATTGCTACAGTTTAGGATAGGATTTAATTTGGACTGAACTCACAAGTTATAATTAAGAAAGTAAATGAATGGATATTTAGATGTTAAGATATTCTCATTTTTATCCAATTTTATTGTTGATTAGTGGCAAACTAGTAGTTTGTACTTAAAGCTAATTTTGAATTTTGCATTATGTCCACTACAAAATGATGCTTCTGCACTAACATACATTCTTCTATTCTCACATCAGTTAATTAGATATTACAAGATGGACATATACCTACAACATATTTATTTAATACAGCCTTAGATTTTGTAATACTTGAGGATACATATTTCTCTTATATTTCTCTTAAAGATTGGTCACACATCATTACATGAAGCCTCTTTTTAGCATGATGCTATTTATGGAATTCACGGAAAAAGAAGAGGCAGACCAGGTTATTTTATGTGGTGTTTCAAAGAACAGTGCAAAATTTCTATCCTGGTTGAATTTGCTCTTTAGCTCTTCATCTACAATAGATTACACTATATTCCTTCCTTGTATTTTACTTGTTATTGATCAACATTTCTAATTCCAGATAGTGGTAGGCAAACAAAGTAGAACCTAGATTATATGTAATTAACTAATCATCCTAAATGTAATTATATATACATATATATGTCAAAAATATAACATCATCTTTATGACTTTGTGGTTTAACCAAATTTGTTGGGGACATGCTTTTGCTGAGATCTCTCATGTGTTTGTAGACAAAAATTGAATGGGTTGAAGTAATGAGAATGTTTTAGTAGATAAAGGATTCACATAATAACTCTGTAGATCTGGACTGATGCGGGTTTTTGTTTTGTTTTGTTTTGACAAATCAAAGTGGCAATTCATCTTCTCATGTGGCTTCCTTATTTAATGCATTTGAGTTTTCTAATATCACAGTACTGTTACCTCTGCATACATGAAGGTATGCATACCCTTCATACATGAAGGTACCGGCAGAGGAACCCAGGTGTGTATAATCCCATCAACGGGCAACATTCAGAGAGAGACTTAAAAGCAAGCTCTCAGAAGAGAGTGATGCGAAGAGTCTCTTGTCTGCACGCCTGGCTGTCTTCCCCGGGGCCCCTCGGAGGGGATGGGCTCCAGCTTCCCTCCCCACCCCGAGCAGAGCTCCCAGCGGCTGAAGGCCACCAGATCCTAGCTACAGCCATGCTGGAGGCTTCTCTCTACACGTTCGGACAGGCCTCATGCATGAGGGTGCTGGCAGAGGAACCCAGGTGTGTGTAATCCCATCAACGGCCAACATCCAGAGAGAGACTTAAAAGCAAGCTCTCAGAAGCGCACGGCCACTTGGAGATCATGTAGCCTGCTTTTCCCTCTGGGAGAAACTGGCAATCTTCTGAGAGTTTCCTGCCCCCATGGGACAGCCTTGTAAGCTTCCCAGGGTATATTCATATGCTAAATCCAGTAACAAGCTGGACCTTATTCCCCTGACCCTGAGTGAGACCCCAGTGCAACATCGTTGGGAGGGCCGAGTCAAGATAGCCTTCTAAGATCTCAGGGAAAGGACGAAATGAGAGGTTACTGAGCCCGCCCGAGAAATCGAGAAATCGGTGATTAACAGGATTTTCGTGATTCGTGAATATCACAGTGGGCTTAAGAGGGCTTCTCAAGTCTTGGCCAGGTTGCTGAAAACAAGTATTCTAGAGCACTTTAATTGACTCATCAGACTTCCTCTAGTCTAACTTTACTGACGATGTCTCATTTCTATTTGATGTAAGCTAGCGGAGCTCAGACTTGGAGAGAAGAGAATATCTACAGGAAGGTGTGAAAAGAAGTACTACACAAAGATAGTTACTTGGGTAAATCTTTGGAGACAGCTCTGCTTTCACAGTCCAACTTGTGGCCTGTATCACTGTATCACTGTAGCACTGTCATCTCGTTGCTCACTGACTTGCTCGAGTGGGCACCAGTAACATCTCCATTGTGAAACTTGTTACTGTTTTTGACATATTGAATACACCACGGGTAGCTTGCCAGGCTCTGACATGCGGGCAAGATGCTCTTGGTAGTTTTCCGGGCTCTCCTAAAAGGATGGAAGAATCAAACCTGGGTCGGCATCGTGCAAGGCAAACACCCTACTGCTGTGCTATCACTCCAGCCGTGATGTGTGGCCTGTAAATTTTCAAATTATTGATATAAGCAAGTGGGAGTTCAAATAACCCACCAGATATCATCCATTATGTCATGAGGTTCAGGTTTTAAGAATAAAACTCTAATGTCTGAAGAAGAGACCGTAAGAACTTTAGAAATCTGGAACTTATAAATAGTGGAAGACTTTTTCAGGTTGGGTTTTTGAAATATAGTTTATCTTATCTGAAACCTGGTAAGAAAAGAAAAGCAATCAAAACCCACACTTTGACTTATAGTGGTGGCATATGGGTTTTATAATCACAATAAATATTTATAATCAGAACTATGGGAGTAGTATAAAAAGTGCATTGCATTTGTTATTCTCCTCAAATTTAAAATCCAATCAAGAAAATACCAATAGTGCTTTGGTAAGGGTCCAGTTCTTAAACCTAGAATTTATATCAGTGCTAAATGTTTTAGGTTTTCTTTGCAGGGTTCATTTTCAGTTACCATTTTTTTTTGTTCATCTATTATTCTATAACAAATGTGCTGAAAGCTGAAAACAACAGACAATAATTTTGCTTGCCAGAACTGTTGCTAGGGCTTGGACGTGAGGATCCCTTTTTCCGCATGTAAATTTAAAGCATTCCCAGGTACATTTTAGACTCATCTGGAGGTTATCAGAGGGCAGAGAGGCTTGACTGGCTGAATCCCTCTCCATATGAACATGGGTGCCCTCCATATGCTTCTGTGGGCTTCCTCACAGCATGAATAATCACATGGAACCTGACTGTCCGAGAACAGCTGACCAGGAATATCATTCCAAGAGACCAATGTAGAAGCCTCAATATACTTTTCTGACTTAGGTTTTTTTTTTTAGTCATGCGGTATCACTTTTAACAAATTTTTGTTCTTTACATGAAAATGCTAGGACAATTACACATTTAATGGTTAGGATCAAAATAATGCTGAGAATATTGGAAATATGTTTTATTTGGGGAAGTGGGGAGATTTGTGTCCAGAATCCATAATTTTTCACAGAAATATACTTAAACTTTCATGTTCTTTTGTGTATAAATGTACATGGATATTTAACTTACTAGAACTACATGACCATCTTCTTTTATGTGTTTGACTATTGACTATGCAGATTTTGTGTAAAATCTATGCTTTAGACTAATGTTCTTCAGGCATAAGTCTATGGACCCACAGGTTTAGAAGGGTGGAAAACCAGTGACCTATTCCTTTAGTTAAAAGTGTCTATGTGTGGGCCTGTGGACCAGTGGGAAGGTCACATAACTCATCCAATGGTGTTAAATGATTATCAGACACTGGTCTGGACAATTGTCAATTTTGTCAATTTCTTTTTATAATTTTGCATAATAAAACAATATGGTAACTCAGATGCATTTGTTTCAGTTTGAGTCTATGTATTCTCTGTAACATGTAAATAACAATTTTGTATGTGTGTGTGTGTAGGATAACATAGCCTCAGTAGTTTAGGTTTATTGGGTTACTCCCGTTACAGTGCTCCTATTTCTCTTTGTTTATTTGTAGCTTCTTTCTTAGTGTTCTGTTGACTTGTAAATAATGTTTTTCTATTCTCCTTGAGTCCTTTGCATAGTTTATTCAGAGCAAGTCCTTTTTGTATGGACACAGGAAGACTTAACAAATGTTATGCTTTTGTAACCTGGGAGTCATTTGACTCTACATGATATTTTCCTCCAGGGCATCTGTTCTCTTGACCTAAGCCTCAGCTGCCCTTACTTCCTAGCACCCCCAAAGCACGGTCCCGACGTGGGACAAGAAGGACCCAGGGCAAGCGGTGAGTTGTGTGCTACCCTGGCATCGAGATGGGCCTGGCCAAAGTGCCTAATGCTTAACTATAAGTTAAGAGCTTGATCATGGACAAATGCTGTCATGATCCAAACAGTGATACTAGATTTGGACCCTGCTAGGGTGAGGAATGATTAATCTGGCCTGAGTGCTGTGGTCTGAGCCTGTGGCAAGATGTTGCCAGGAGAGCTGCCTTGCAAGCCTCAATGTATCCCTTGGTATGTCCATACAAAAATAACTAGTATTAAGATGTTAATAAGTTCCTGGACTAAGGAAAAAAAAAAACAACCTTAAGAGTGAGGAAGGGCTTTGGAGTGCCCTGCCCTCAGGAAGGGCTTTCTTATGTTGGTTTTGCTACCTGGCTGGTTGTAGCCTAGAGGGCAAGGTGGGAGAGAGAAGTAGGAGGAGAGAGAGAAGCCAAAAAGAAGCTACAGTTGATCCAGAGAGAGGCCGGAGCAGGGAGTGCGGGAGATGAGAAAGATGGAAGATTGAATAAACGGTAACTAGTCAGCAAGTAGCTTGGTCCTCGTTCTTCCTTCGCCTGTCCTTGACCACCGGCCGTCTCGATCCAGTCCACACACTGCGGTTCCGGGGCACCGAACGTGGGTGGTGAGACAGAGCTCCCCGGAGAGCCCGCAAGTGCACGCGCCCCCTCGGCGAGCTTTAGTTTTTTACATGTGTGTATGGGTGTGTATGTGTGTGTTATTTTTTAGATTATCCTCTAAGAGACACAGTAATAATTAGATGCTTATGCCACAAGATTTTCAAGATAGCATTTGAAAGAGTCCATTAGGCACCAACTTTAAATGAACTACATGTAATAATACTATAAATAGTGAAAAAAAAACAGTTTCATTATGACAAATTTGATCAAACAACCTTGTGCATTGTAGTTTTGGTACTAAAGAAAATGTACTGTGTCATCAGATGAAAAAGGTCACTTGCTTTAGAGCAAGTGATTTTCTGTTGTTTAGACTTTTTCTTATTTTCAAACATTATCACATCTGACCTTTAGTTTAGAGGGAAATTTTGGCTCTTTACTTCTACAGTTTCACTTAAAAATACACCTTAAAAATAAAGTTTACTGTAGAAGCAAGTAGATTTAAGGAAATATAGCAAAACAAATAAAAGATGTACTTAAATACTCAAGAAAGAAAAATAATCTTGCTATTATAAATGATATTATAAATGATGTCTGCATGAAAGAAAGTAGACGAACCAAAATAAATTTACTAAAAGTTTCTCCATGTTCTTTGTTTTTTTACATAATTTTGTGATCTTTTATTTATTTATTTTTGCAATTGAATGCTCTGTCCTGTGTTTGCTATTCTTAATTGATATGACATTGGTTCCCAAGAGCATACTTTTTTTTCTTTTCCTTAATAAGCTTTTAGAATGGTCTTTCCCAAAGTGGGTGATACTGGAGCAATCCGGGGGAAGGATAATAATCTCATTTGCTATTGGGGACACTTCTGTTTGCTTAAAGAAAGTAGAATTTTAGAGGCGGGGAGGCCCTTGAGTATGCCTGTAATTTGGGAGAGCTCTGTTTTAGAGGTGAAAGGTTGCCCACACTGTGCCAGCCACTGAAGCACCAATCTTCCTTGATTCCCCAGCCGTAGGGCTGCTCTGCACAGCCTGCACCTCCCTTCGGCCCTCAGTCCTGTTGTTAGCATGCAGTCAATGCTTTAGTTGGACATATTTTAGTCACTTATATGCGAGAGAGAAAGGTTTGATGCCCAACACAAATGATGTATTATTACTTTTGTCAACGTGTATTGTTGACAAACAAACCACAGAACATAGAAGGCAAGTCCACAGGTTTAAAAAAAAATGAGTTAGGGGGCTGGAGCTATAGCACAGCGGGTAGGGCATCTGTCTTGCACGAGGCCGACCTGGGTTCGATTCCCAGCATCCCATATGGTCCCCTGAGCACTGCCAGGAGTAATTCCTGAGTGAAGAGCCAGGAGTAACCCCTGTGCATCGCTGGGCATGACCCAAAAAGCAAAAAAAGAAAAATGAGCTAGTCAAGTGAACCATCTTGAAGCTAGTTTCTACCATCGCAAATGAAATATTTGAAATTGAGTACATAATTTTAATCTTCCTAAAGTCTGTATTTCATTCAATTTTTTGTATGTAAAATAAAAATAAAGATAGTTTTGATAGTACATATAAAAGTACCTGTGTATATAATGTACACATGAATTAATGCATGTTCTCTGCTATTTAATTTGATTTTTGTGATATGTTTTCCTGCTTTTATTTTATTCAGAAGAAGAGGAAAACAATTATTACTTTATCAATACCTACTAAAAGGTAGTCTTTACAATTATAAGGGGTAATTCTTTATTAAAAAGATGCTATGTATTCACTTTATATTAATAGATTATGCTGATAATCCACTACTCAGTACCTCCATGCTCCAGGCCATTTTCCAGACATTCGGGCCCAACCTCACACATGAGTGAAACCCCACAGAATCAAGTAAAACAGAACTTTGTGAACTTGGACTCCAGGCTCAGTGAGACCCAGAAACAGAGATCCTTTGTCTGCCTCCCCCAATCTCTGGCACCCCAGGGATCACGTCCAGACGATCCACCCTACCTACTGACCGGCGCCAGATAAATATCTCATTGGCTCACCTCCACTACATCCACTACCCAGCCACCGCCAAGCTCCAGGATGCTTTCCAGACACATTATAAAACACTTAATATACATTTTCCATAATTAATGCACCATATTTGATGGGGTTCACATATGGTGCGAACCATGGGAACACCTGTAAGGGCGATTAAAGGCCGCCCTTAAAGCCTCTATCCCTCTCAGAGAGCCCGGCAAGCTACCAAGAGCACCCCACCCGCACAGCAGAACCTGGCAAGCTACCCGTGGCATATTCAATATGCCAAAAACAGTAACAACAATGGGCTTCATTCGAGTGACACTGTAAAAGCACCCAAGAAGATTTTAGAAGGATGAGCAAGGAGAGGCTGGTAAAATCTCAGGGACTGACAAAACGAAGAAGGGCTGTCTGTACTCTCAACGCTCCTATGCTGGCATCAGAAGCATCCATCGAGGACTTGATGGTGCAAGTGCAAATTGTGATTATTGACAATATATTCATAATGAACAATAAGGTATGTCATTTTATGGCTTAATTCAATGATTAACTACTTAATTGTTCTTTTAAATTTAAAAAGAACTCAATACCTCATGGAGATAAATACAATGTTTTCTCTGAGGGATGAATTTGTGTAATTTTGTTAAAGAGTAGAGTATGACAAAATAATTTTAAACTAGCATATGTCTAAGTTGATTAACCTATACAGTATATCACTGCATTTTAAACATTTTAATTAGCCATAAAATGCGAACAACACATATTCCTTTAATTTTGAGATAATTTACACTTCCTTCCTTCCTTCCTTCCTTCCTTCCTTCCTTCCTTCCTTCCTTCCTTCCTTCCTTCCTTCCTTCCTTCTTTCCTTCTTTCCTTCCTTCCTTTTCTTTCTTCTTTCTTACATTTGGGGGCTCACTAGGTCTATGTTCAGGGAACTTTTATGGCCTGGTTGTTCAGGTCTCAGGGTTTAATACTCCACCTTCCCGTTGAGTACTGCTGTGCCCCAGTCATTCTGCAGATCACTAGTGCCACTGTATTTGCATATGGGGACTTCTACCTATCTAAGAAGCAGTGATCTGGGGGTCTCTGAGCTGGGGATGAAGCTCAGGACTTAGTGAATGCAGGGCACTGCCTCTGGCTCCTGACAAATTCTCTTTTTCCCCAAGATCAGAAACGTCTTATGAATTTCTCTTCATCAAAGCTGCCTTCCTTCTTGAGACATGTCTTTCATCTTCCCGCTTGTAACCAGGCGCTCCTTTGCTAATGAGGTTTAGATCCCCTTTCTTAGCTCCTAGCTCTTTTCACACTGCAGTTAATTTCTGAGCCAAGGACTGTGTTTTTTTTCTCCCCTAAATAAAATTAACATTTTTAGTTGGTGCCTAATTTCCCTTCTACTATATTCTTAGTTATGCTTCTGTGGCTTCTAGATTGGAAGTGAGAAGAGAAAGAACTTGTGTTCCTTTCCCTAGAATGTCACTGGATTTGAAGGATTGCACACTTTGGGTCATTTCCAGACATTTTGAAGGCTACCTACAGATGACACCGTACATACATGTGGCAAACACACCTCTCTTTGGTGGGTCCCTGTGTGCTTCATCCTTGTCCCCGAAAAACCAGTTGATCTACCTTTTACCTTATTAGCTACGTTCTAAGGAAACCCTTGTACCACCTTTACACCACAAATCCAGGCTGTTGCTGTACATCCCTTAGGTTATTAGGAAATGTTCAAGCCCTTCACTTCATCCCATTGTGTGGATGGAGAAATTCTCAGGCTGTAGCTTTGTTTAAAGCTCCAGGGTTCTTCGTGCTATTCATGCCTCATTCCAAATGGAAATATATGAATATATCTTATCTGCCAAGTCTTTTCCTTCTTTTCCTCATTTTTACTTTAGGGAGTGGGGTATGGGGAGCTTAGTTACACCCAGAGACATTCAAAGCTTGCTCCTGGCTCTGCACTCAGGTACCACTTCTGCACTTCTGATGGTCTGGGGGAACACAGGGGTGCCAGGAACTGAATCTGGGTCAGCCACATGAAAGACAAGTACCCACCTCACCCTGCTATGGCTCCAGCCACAAGGTTTTCCCTTTTGCATGTTATTAGGAATGAGCGCATTCTCTTTCCTTTTTGCCCTTTGAATGTGAACTTATAGTTATGTTATTTCTCAAGAAGTAACTTTAAAATTAACCTCTCAAACTCTCTCCTCACCCTTTTACTTTGTACCTTTTGGGAGTCAGGGAGTTCTAGGGTTCTGAAACCTCCACCTTATCATCTCTTAGAGATCTATTTGCATTTGTATGGTTTAATACGACTTCCTTAGGGATGCAGCTCACCTGGTATTTTAATTTAATATTTCATTACAATTGTTTAAAAAACCTTTGAAGAGAAAAATTTCTAAATGCATTCTCCACTACATTTTTTCATTTTTTACATTATATGCTCTCTTAACTTTTCTGTAAGGCCATAATAAAAAATATAAACTAATAGGTATAATAGCTGTAACAGAGTACAGATAATTAGGTATATTTAGATATTAATGTATAACAATAATCACATATCACCAGTTTCAATTGGACATTAATATAATAAAGGTGCAATATCAGGAAAATGCCATTATTGATTTAATTTTGCTACTACTATTATTGAGCTGAAGTGATAACACAGCGGTAGGGCGTTTGCCTTGCAAGTGACTGACCTGGGTTCAATTCCTCTGCTCCTCTTGGGGAGCCCCGCAAGCTGCCGAGAGTATCCCGCCAGCACGGCAGAGCCTGGCAAACTACCTGTGGCGTATTCGACATGCCCCAAACAGTAACAAACAAGTCTCACAATGGAGACGTGACTGGTGCCCGCTCCAGCAAATAGATGAGTAGTGGGATGACAGTGACAGTGACTACCATTATTATATTTCAGAATACTTTGTTAATGCTGCTTGTTTATTCAGTCATTTTAAAAATCAGTTTTAAGCAGCAATAATTTGGGATATCTGATAAGTATAAACATATATTTAAATTCAAATAATGAAAAGAATATGCTTGTTATTGATCCCGTATCACATATTCATAATGAATTTTCTTAAGTAACAATCTGCTATAACTGCTTTGCTTGCATTACCTCAGCAAAATAAAACTGTGCTATTGGCTGGTAAAACTATTTCCACTTTTCAGAATGAAATTGAGGCTTAGAGAGATTTGTGTTAGAGTGATTTAACATTTGCATTCAGAGAAACTTTATATTAATGTCAGGATGCCCCAATTATTTTTTAAAAGAACAAAGTTATAAAATAGTAATCTTACCAAATTATACAGGTAATCTTTACTTGATTGGTGCAAAGCATATTTTATTTAAAATATCAGCATCTGTCTATATCTCTATGTAAATCCAAACAAGAAAACAATTCCTTTATTGGAATAGGAAGGATATTTTGGTTCTCACTTGGCAGTGCTCAGGAGCAACATCACACTCTTTGCTTGGAGTTAATTCCCTACACTGATCGGGGTATTATGTGGTTTCAGGGAGATAAATAGGTTTTGCTGCATTCAAGGCAAGAACCTTACTTCGTATTATCTCTCTGGCCCATAAAACATGTCTCGACAGCGTATTTTGCCTATTAAATTTCTATTTATTTTACTTATTAACTTTTTACATTTAAGATATTAACTTGTAGAAAGTTGGTTGTTACATTTTAAAATCGATGTAAATATATTGATTAATCTTGGAGAGACTGGCAAGCTCCGTGTGGCGTATTCGATGTGACAAATACAGTATCAATAACAGGTCTCATCTGCTGACCCTGAAAAGAGCCTCCAATCATTGTGAAAAATGAGTAAGAAGAGGCTGCTAAAATCTCAGGGCTGAGACAAAAGGAGATGTTTCTGGTGCCCGCTCAAAAAGTAAAACTCCCATCCAAGTACTAACCAGGCCCGACCCTGCTTAGCTTCGGAGATCAGACGAGATCGGGCGCGTTCAGGGTGGTATGGCCATAGACCTCCACCTATCACCATGTACAAAAGTCAGATCAAAATGGATTAAGGACCTCAACATCAGACCAGAATCCCTAAGGTACATTGAAGACAAGGTCGGCAAAACCCTCCACGACATTGAAGCCAAAGGTATCTTCAAAGCTGACACACCACTGGCCAAGCAAGTGAAAACAGAGATAAATGAATGGGACTATCTCAAACTAAGAAGCTTCTGCACCTCAAGAGAAACAGTGACCAAAGTACAAAGACAATCTACAGAATGGGAAAGGATATTTATGCAGTACCCATCCGATAAAGGGTTGATAACAAGGATATACAATGCACTGGTTGAACTCCACAAGAAGAAAACTGCCAACCCGATCAAAAAATGGGGTGATATAATGAACAGAAGCTTTCCTAAAGAAGAAATCCGAATGGCTCAGAGGCACATGAGAAAATGTTCCACATCACTAATCATCAGGGAAATGCAGATCAAAATAACCATGAGATATCATCTCACACCACAGAGACTGGCCCACATCCCATTAAACAAAAACAACTGGTGTTGGCATGGATGCGGGGAGAAAGGGACTCTTCTTCACTGCTGGTGGGAATGCCGACTGGTTCAGCCCTTTTGGAAAACAATGTGGACGATTCTCAAAAAATTAGAAATTGAGCTTCCATTTGACCCAGCAATACCAGTCCTGGGAATATATCCCGGAGAGGCAAAACGGTATAGTAGAGATGGCATATGTATTTCTATGTTCATTGCAGCACTGTTTACAATAGCCAGAATCTGGAAAAAACCAGAGTGCCCCAAAACAGATGACTTGTTAAAGAAACTCTGGTACATCTACACAATGGAATACTATGTAGCTGTCAGAAAACATGAAGTCATGAAATTTGCATATAAATGGATCAACATGGAAAGTATCATGTTGAGTGAAATGAGTCAGAAAGAAAGAGACAGACATAGAAAGATTTCACTCATATGTGGAATATAATGTAACTGAGAAGTACAAGTTGGCAATGATGCAACTTCTGGCAGATATCTCTCTGGACTTAGTTACTAAAATACTAAATTACAGAAACCCAAAACTGAGAGGCCGCTAAGTGTGGTCACTCGACCTCATACCTCTTCATCCTCAGCAATGGAAAACAAATGATCTAATGCTTCCTTTTCAGCAGGTCTGACTTTAGGGGAGAGACTCTCCAAACAATAATAGTGAGTTTTGTTGAAATATTGTATGCAATCAAAGTGAAAGTAAAGTGAAATTTATTAGTTACACAGGCGGGGAGGGGGTTAAGGGTGGGGGGGCTAGGGGCGTGGGGGTTAGAGGTGTGGGGGGGCGGGGTGGAGCTATACTGGGATTCTTGATGGTGGAATATGAGCACTGGTGAAGGGATGGGTATTCGAGCATTGTATAACTGAGATTTAAACCTGAAAACTTTGTAACTTTCCACATGGTGACTCAATAAAAAATTTTTAAAAATTAAAAAAAAAAAGTTAAACTCAACACATACATGAGTGGTAAAAATTGTAAAATTGAAAAATTAGGTTATGTTCCAATTATTTCAACTAACAGTGCTAACAGAATTCTAATAATGACTGTAATATGACATCTGATCTGAATGATTTTTAATTCTGGTGGACAGAACTAGAAATACAGTGTATTATTATATGATTAAAAAATCACCCCCCGCCCCCTGCCCGCCGCGGCTCGGGGCTTCTCCTGAAGCCCCTGCCTGGCACCGTTCCGCCGCCGCCGTCGGATCCAGACCAATCTCCGTCCTGCAGGTAAACAGGCAATCCCTTGGAGAGCCTGCCTCAGCGCGGAGAAGCCCCCCTCCCCGCCCCCTGCCCGCCGCGGCTCGGGGCTTCTCCTGAAGCCCCTGCCTGGCACCGTTCCGCCGCCGCCGTCGGATCCTGACCAATCTCCGTCCTGCAGGTAAACAGGCAATCCCTTGGAGAGCCTGCCTCAGCGCGGAGAAGCCCCCCTCCCCGCCCCCTGCCCGCCGCGGCTCGGGGCTTCTCCTGAAGCCCCTGCCTGGCACCGTTCCGCCGCCGCCGTCGGATCCTGACCAATCCCCACTCTGCTGCTTAGGGGCGTGTCCTCATCTCAGGGGGCGTGGCCTAAAAAGTGGGCGTGGCCTCTTTCCAGAGCGGCGGCCGCTAACGCGGCCGCGGTTATTTTTTTTTTAACATTCCATGCCTTCTCCTTTGGCGCACAATTGATAGAATTCATTCTATCTGTGTCTTAGTGGGCGTGGTCTAAAGTGGGCGTGGCCTCCTCTCAGAGCGGCCAACGCTAACGCGGCCGCAGTTATTCTTGGCTACCTCAGCTCAATCCGTACTGTGTATTCCTTTGAAAACTCACTTTTGCGATCTCAAACATTTACGCAAAATAGCCATTAGCTTAGGCTGACAGTATAAAACCTATCAGTGAATAAGGGAAGTTTAGCACAATCGGAGCCCCTTCTTCCCACAAAAAGGAAGAGGAATAAATAACTACAAGGTTCCAACTCTGCACTTCCGTGACAATATGAAGAAACAGCGAAAATCCCCTCCACCAAGAGAGGGAGAACAAAAGATACTAGAAACCTCAAAAGAGTCTCCCAACATCTACGACCTCTCAGATAAACAATTCAGAGAGGAAATATGGAGGAGAGTCGACCTACTCCAAGCAACTATGGAACAGACATCCAATAAATTAAGGGAGGACATGAATCAAGCGCTGGAACGGTCTACCAAGAAAATACAGGAAGAAATGAGAGCAGAAATGAGAGCAGAAATTTCAAACCTTCGAACCGAAGTCTCACAAATAAAGCAATCGGTAGATGAAATAAAAATCTCACTAGATGCCCTCAACAGCAGAATGACTACAGCCGAAGACAGAATCAGCGAGCTTGAGGATGAGCTGCAGAAAGCTTACAGACAGCAACAAATAATGGCCAAAGACCTCAAAATGGCCATAGAGCGAATCAGAGCCCTGGGGGATGACTTCAAGAGGAACAACATAAGAATCATTGGAGTACCAGAACCACAGGGAAGTAACCCCAATGAAAAAAACATAGTCAAAGACATCATCACTAAGAAATTCCCAGAGCTGGAGAAGGCAGGCGTCCAGATACAAGAAGTCCGAAGAGTGCCAGCAAAAAGAGACCCAAATAAAAAGACTCCAAGGCATATCATAGTCAGAATGGCGGATGCTGTAGATAGAGACACAATTCTACAAGTAGCAAGGTCAAAGAGGGAAATCACATACAAAGGAGCACCCCTCAGATTTACGGCCGATCTGTCAGAAGAAACCCTCCGAGCCCGAAGACAATGGTGGGACATAGTGAAAAAACTCAACGAAATGAATGCCTCACCAAGAATACTTTATCCAGCTAAACTCTCACTCAAACTCGAAGGAACCATACACTATTTCTCGGATAAACAACAGCTCAGGAACTTCATAGACTCAAAACCAATCTTGAAAGAAGGTCTAAAGGGGCTACTGTAAGACAAGGAGGAGCCCCATAAGAACAACAAATCCCACAGAAAGATGACACAAAACCACATCACAATAATCTCTCTCAATGTCAATGGCCTAAATGCACCTATCAAAAGACACAGAGTGGCTAAATGGATCCGGAAATTAAACCCAACATTCTGTTGCCTGCAAGAAACACACCTGAACAAACAGAGTAAACATAGACTCAAAGTCAAAGGATGGAAAACAATCCTCCAAGCAAACAACCCCCTTAAAAAAGCTGGAGTGGCCATCCTGGTATCCGACAACATAGATTTCAGGATGAAAAAGATCAAAAGGGACAGCGAAGGTCATTTTCTGTTTATCAAGGGATATGTACAACAGGAAGAAATCACACTCTTAAACGTATATGCCCCTAACAAACGACCGGCTAAATATTTAAAACGACTCCTAACAGACTTCAAAGAGGACATCACTAACAGCACAATTGTAGTCGGAGACTTCAATATGGCCTTATCACCTCTAGATAGATCCACAAGAACAAAACTCAACAAGGAAACACTGACTCTGAATGAAGAAATTGAAGAGAGAGGCCTAATAGACCTATACAGGGCCTTACACCCCAAAAAGAAAGAATACACATTCTTTTCCAGTGCACATGGAACATTTTCAAAAATAGACCATGTACTGGGCCCCAGAACATACCTCAATAGAATCGGAAAAATAGAAATTGTATCAACCATCTTTTCAGACCATGATGCGCTGAAGATAGAAGCTAACCACCCACAAATACGGAAAATCAAATCAAACACCTGGAAATTAAACAATTCCATGTTGAACAATGAGTGGGTCAAGAAGGAAATCAAGGAAGAAATCAAAAGATACTTAGAAACAAATGAGAATGAAGACACGAGCTACCAAAACCTATGGGACGCAGCTAAAGCCGTGTTAAGGGGAAAATTTATAGCTCTCCAAGCATTCCTCAGGAAGGAAGAAAGGATCCACATAGATAGCTTGACTTCACGACTCAAGACCCTAGAAAAGGACCAGAGAAAGGACCCCAAACCAGACCGAAGGAAAGAAATAATAAAAATTAGAGCAGAAATTAATGACATCGAAACCAAAAAAACAATCCGAAAGATCAATGAAACAAAGAGTTGGTTCTTTGAGAAAATAAATAAGATTGATAAACCGCTAGCAAGTCTCACAAAGAAAGAAAGAGAGAAAACTCTAATAAATCGAATCAGAAATGAAAAGGGGGACATCATAACAGAAACCAGTGAGATTCAAAAGATCATTAGAGACTACTTTGAAAGTCTTTACGCCACAAAAAAGGAGAACCTAAAAGAAATGGATGGATTCCTTGATTCCTATAATCTCCCAACACTGAAGAAAGAAGACCTGGAATACCTGAATAGACCCATCAATGTTAAGGAAATTGAAACGGTAATCAAAAACCTCCCCAAAAACAAAAGCCCAGGCCCAGATGGCTTCACTGGCGAATTCTTCCAAACATTTAAAGAAGACCTGCTGCCTGTTTTCCTCAAACTTTTCCAGGAAATTGAAAAAACAGGAAATCTCCCAAACAGTTTCTATGAAGCACACATCTCCCTAATACCAAAAGCAAACAAAGACATCACTAAGAAAGAAAATTACAGACCAATATCCCTGATGAACACCGATGCGAAGATCCTCAACAAAATACTGGCAAATAGGATCCAACAACTCATCAAAAAGATCATACATCACGACCAAGTGGGATTCATCCCAGGGATGCAAGGATGGTTTAACATTCGGAAATCAATCAACATAATCCAGCATATCAACAAAAGTAAAGATAAAAACCATATGATCATATCAATAGATGCAGAGAAAGCATTTGACAAGATCCAACATCCTTTCATGATGAAAACCCTCGCCAAAATGGGGTTTGGAGGAACTTTCCTCAAGATAGTCGAAGCCATCTATCACAAGCCTACGGCAAGCATTATCCTCAACGGGGAAAAACTAAGGGCCTTTCCTCTGAGATCAGGCACAAGACAAGGATGCCCACTCTCACCACTCCTCTTCAATATAGTACTGGAAGTACTTGCGATAGCTATTAGACAAGAAAAAGAGATTAAGGGCATCCAGATAGGAAGGGAAGAAATCAAACTCTCACTATTTGCAGACGACATGATACTATATCTAGAGAAGCCTAAAACCTCTACTAAGAAACTCTTAGAAACAATAGACTTATACAGTAAAGTTGCAGGCTACAAAATCAATACACAAAAATCCATGGCCTTCATATATGCAAACAATGAGGCAGAGGAAAGGGACATGAAAAAAGCAATCCCATTCACAATCGTGCCCCAGAAAATCAGGTACCTCGGAATCAGCTTAACCAAGGAAGTAAAAGACCTTTACAAAGAAAACTACATAACGCTACTCCATGAAATCAAAGAGGACATGAGGAAATGGAAACATATACCCTGCTCGTGGATAGGGAGAATCAATGTTGTCAAAATGGCAATACTCCCTAAAGCATTATACAGATTCAATGCGATCCCTATAAGTATACCCATGACATTCTTCAAAGAAATGGATCAAGCAATCCTAAAATTCATATGGAATAACAAACGTCCAAGGATAGCTAAAACAATTCTTGGGAAAAAGATGATGGGAGGCATCACCATCCCCAACCTCAAACTTTACTACAAAGCAGTAACAATTAAAACAGCATGGTACTGGAACAAAGGCAGAGCCGTAGACCAATGGAACAGGGTGGAATATCCCTACACACAACCTCAAATGTATGACCATCTAATCTTTGATAAGGGAGCAAGAGATGTGAAGTGGAGCAAGGAAAGCCTCTTTAACAAATGGTGCTGGCACAACTGGACAAGCACATGCAAAAAAATGGGTTTAGACCTTGACCTGACACCATGCACAAAAGTCAGATCAAAATGGATTAAAGACCTCAACATTAGACCACAAACCATAAGGTACATTGAAGATAAGGTCGGCGAAACCCTCCACGATATTGAAGATAAAGGTATCTTCAAACGTGACACGGAACTAAGCAATCTAGTAAAAACAGAGATCAACAAATGGGACTACATTAAACTAAAAAGCTTCTGCACCGCAAGAGATACAGTGACCAGAATACAAAGACTATCCACAGAATGGGAAAGGATATTTACACAATACCCATCAGATAAGGGGTTGATATCAATGGTATATAAAGCACTGGTTGAACTCTACAAGAAGAAAACATCCAACCCCATCAAAAAATGGGGCGAAGAAATGAACAGAAACTTTACCAAGGAAGAAATACGAATGGCCAAAAGGCACATGAAAAAGTGCTCTGCGTCACTAATCATCAGAGAGATGCAGATCAAAACAACTTTGAGATACCACCTCACACCACAGAGACTAGCACACATCCAAAAGAACAAAAGCAACCGCTGTTGGAGAGGATGTGGGGAGAAAGGGACCCTTCTTCACTGCTGGTGGGAATGCCGACTGGTTCAGCCCTTCTGGAAAACAATATGGACGACTCTCAAAAAATTAGATATTGAATTCCCATTTGACCCAGCAATACCACTGCTGGGAATATATCCCAGAGAGGCAAAAAAGTACAATCGAAACAACATCTGCACATGTATGTTCATCGCAGCACTGTTTACAATAGCCAGAATCTGGAAAAAACCCGAATGCCCCAGAACGGATGACTGGTTGAGGAAACTTTGGTACATCTATACAATGGAATACTATGCAGCTGTTAGAAAAAAGGAGGTCAAGAATTTTGTAGTCAAGTGGATGGGCATGAAAAGTTTCATGCTGAGTGAAATGAGTCAGAAAGAGAGAGACAGACATAGAAAGATTGCACTCATCTATGGTATATAGAATAACAGAGTGGGAGACTAACACCCAAGAACTGTAGAAATAAGTACCAGGAGGTTGACTCCATGGCTTCGAGGCTGGCCTCACGTTCTGGGGAAAGGTCAACTCAGAGAAGCGATCACCAACTACATTGTAGTCGAAGGCCATGTGGGGGAAGGGAGTTGCGGGCTGAATGAGGGCTAGAGACTGAGCACAGCGGCCACTCAACACCTTTATTGCAAACCACAACAGCTAATTAGAGAGAGAAAACAGAAGGGAATGCCTTGCCACAGTGGCAGGGTGGGGTGGGGGGGAGATGGGATTGGGGTGGGTGGGAGGGACACTGGGTTTACGGGTGGTGGAGAATGAGCACTGGTGAAGGGATGGGTTCCAAACTTTGTATGAGGGAAGTATAAGCACAAAAGTGTATAAATCTGTAACTGTACCCTCACGGTGATTCTCTAATTAAAAATAAATAAATTAAAAAAAAAAAAATCACATAATTTTATTTTTAAATTCACATAATGAGTGAATCATCAAAGATCCTAAAGAGCTCCCTATTATATGTTTTTACTTTTATTTTAACTTTTATTTATGTGTAGCAATGAGGTGTGAAAATTATTTCTTGGTTGTTTAACATATCAGTAAACTGCATCACAACACATTTTTTTGACTTAATGGAAATTAATGAGATCTCCTCTTTATACTTAATTTCTGCATCTAAATGAACAGGTAACATACAAATGGTGTTGCACTTCCTGTTCAAATGAGCCTTTTCAATAAATGATTCATTAGGTTCTCCAAGTCTTGTTAATAATATTCTCTTCTTTCTCATACAAGTTCTGATTTTACATTAATATGCTGTCCAGGTCACTATATCTTTTGTAAAAAATATTGCTAAATTGTTGCTAAATAAAATAAATTTTTCCAGACCTATTTCTAGCAATAACATTTCTTTTTTTTTATGACCATGAGGTAGTTAAAAGCTTTCATGTTTGGGTTACAATAACACAATGATCAAACACCCATCCCTCCACCAGTGCACATTCCCCACCACCAATATCCCTTGTATACCCCCCTTTTCCACCCTCCCCCTGCCTCCATGGCAGACAATATTCCCCATACTCTCTCTCTACTTTGGGGTATTATGGTTTGTAACACAGACACAGAGAGGTCATCATATTTGGTCCATTATCTACTTTCTACTTTCGGCACACATCTCCCATCCCTACTGACTCCTCCAGCCATCGTTTTCTTAGTGATCTCTTCTCTATTCCATCTGCATTCTCCTCTCCACTCATGTAACAGGCTTCCAGAAATAACATTTCTAAGCTCTGGTTTCAGGGCAATGTTACTATCTCAACAAATGAAGGATGAAATAAAGTATTTTTTTGCAATTGATACAGAAGTTGTGTGCTATTATCTACATTTTCTTTTTTTAAAAAAAAAAAACTTTTTATTAAATCACCATGTGGAAAGTTACAAAGTTCTCAGGTTTATGTCTCAGTTATACAATATTCAAACACCCATCCCTTCACCAGTGCCCATATTCCACCACCAAAAACCCCAGAAAACCCCCCACCCCTGCCCCCACACCCTACTGTATAACTACTGAATTTCACTTCATTTTCTCTTTACCTTGATTACGTTCCGTATTTCAACACAAAACTCACTATTGTTGTTGGAGTTTCCACCCAAGAAGGACAGCCCTACTACCAAGGAAGCATTTGATAGTTAGTTTTCCATTACTGGGAATGAAGAGATATGTAGCCCCACTGCTCCAAGTACATAACTCTTTTTTTTTCCTTTTTCCTTTTCCTTTTTTTTTCCCACTCATCCCCCTTCCCGCGCCTCATAGTATGGTGTACGCCACGCCGCGTTTCTCCCTGAAAATGGGAAACAACCTGGAAAGAGGGATATTTCCTCTTCTCGGCCGGCGTGGGGCTTTTGCTTTGTTCACAGTCCAGAGAGGTGGCTGCTACATTAATAACCTTCAATATTTCAACAAAAACTTACTGTTATTATTTGGAGTTTCCCCCCCAAGCCAGACCTGTTCAAAAGGAACCGTTTCACATTGCTGACAATTATAGATGTTAAGTTGGTTTTGGATTTCTGTATAAAATCCAGGGAAAATTCTTCCAGAAATTGCATAGCCGAGCTCACAGTCCCAGTGCATTGCTGTAAGAAGTCTCTGGAATCAAAGTCTTTAGGCGCAGAGGGTCCGCTTCACTCTCAGCAGCTCCAAATTTATCTGGGCTGAGGGTGTACCAGTTACACCCCCTTCCCATGAGTCCTTAGGAGCCCCAAGTGTAAAAATCGAATACCTCTGGGTTAGGACTCTTAGAAGATGGCGCCTGCCACGTGGGTGCCGCCAAGCCGCCGTTTTCCGTGCAGGAAGACAGGGTGGGGAGGAAAAATTCACCCCCAGGCAGCACAGAGTTGCAGCCCAGTTCGCAGTCCCAGTGCATTGCTATTAGAAGCTGTGCTGGATGCCTGAGTGTGTTAGGTCTCTGGAATCAAAGTTTTTAGGCGCAGAGGGTCCGCCTCACTCTCAGCAGCTCCGAATTATTTATCTGGGTATCTACATTTTCTTAATTGAGTTTACTGAGTTTGTGAAGCTTATTGACTTTTTCTTTGACTTTTAAAATTATTTAACATAATATGTATATTTGGAGAATTATTGAGTATTGAGTCCAAAGGATTAGGGACTTTAATTTCCTTACAATTAGCCTGCATTATGATCTCTACCTTTCAGTTTTCCACTGGAGTGATAGCACGGCGGGTATGGCATTTGCCTTGCATACAACCAGCCCAGGTTCGATTCCTCTGTCCCTTTCAGAGAGCCCGACAATTTACCAAAAGTATCCCACGTGCACGGCAGAGCCTGGCAAGCTACCACTGGTGTATTCAATATGCCAAAAACAGTAACAACAAGTCTCACAATGGGGACATTACTGCTGCCCGCTCAAGCAAATCAATGAACAACGGGACGACAGTGCTATCTTTGAGTTATAAATTTCATGTCATGAAACTTTCTTCTAAGTGTGATGATGTATGGAGACAGGGGCATTGGGGAAATGTTTAGATCAATTTGGAAGAAGATATTAGTGTCCTTTTGAAGAGAAATGGATATGAGCTGGGTGGGTCTTTGTCATTTGAGAAAACAGTACGACAACTGCTCCCCTAAATCTGAAAGTGGGATATCATTGGGTCCTATATCTTCCTGTGTTTTGATCTTAGACTTTTGAGTCCCTGAAAGTGAGAAGTATATATCTATTGGTTAAATCACAGGAAATGTGGCAACTTATTTATAGAAGTCCAAATTGACTAGGGAAATCAGTTTATGCTTCTAGATTAAGATTGTTTTCCAAAACTTTCTCATGCTGCCAAATGTGGTTAATTAGACCTTGAGATCCTGAGTATTGTGACCATTTCTATCATAAACTTTCAAAAACAAAAACGATGTCAATATTTATCAGTGCATTTTCTTTTTCAAGGAGAACTTGTTTATTTATTTATAAAAATAATCCCAAAGCAAACAATTCTTTAAGGACTGGAGTGATACTCAAGACCTTATTTATTTATTTTTTAATGCTATTTTGGTATGAGGCCCAGGTTCAAGCTCCAGTTCCTCATGCTCCTCTGAGCAATTGTCAGAGTAATCCCACAAAAGCAAAAGAAAATTTTTGAGATGACATTTAAACTTGGTGCTGCTAGATATGTCAAGTTGTCACCAAAATACTCTATTATTAATATAAAATGACAGAAGATTTACCTACAGCAACATTATTAAAATTTTATTTATATTCTTATCTAACTTTCTTCTACTTGTAAGTTTGGGTGAAACTCAATATTGCATATTTTCATGAGCAACGCTGATACACGCATAGTGCTTAGGACATAGCCTTGGTACAGGCTGAAAGAGGGTTTTGTCATCACCTGAACTCTAAGTGTAATCAGGCATTTTTGAGTCTTTAAATGTGATAAAATCAATTTTACTGAGGCTTAGAATTACTGCCTTTTCCAATTCTTGTGAGTAAACCAAAATTAGAATTACTGGATTTGAAATAATATATATATATATACATATATTTTTCAAACACATGGTCTTTTTCTCAAATATCCAAGAAGTGAATTCCTTGTAAAAAAATTGGAAAATTCTATTTTTCTAAGTTCCCCCTTACAAGGTATTGCTTTCTTTCTATATTCCCAACATTTACAAAATTTTATCAGTAGCTCTTTCTCAAAATGTGTGACATCTACTGTAAATAGACTGAAAATTCTACTATAAAATATGAAAATCATCTTTGCTAATAGCAGTTTATTTTATTTTGGTGAACTTATACAAAAAAAATAAAAATTATTGTCAGTAACTCACTAAATAAGAACAATTATGAACTGGAAATATCACATCAGTTGCACATAGGCAGTTATATGAACTGTTTTCTCACAATTTATCCTGGAAAACATTTTATGAAATATTAAAAATGTTATTTTTTAAATTTTCCTTGTTTTGATGGGCATTTCCTTTATATCGCAGTGGATCAAAAATCTTCTAAAGAATTTGTCACTAATTTCTCCTATAATCCCTGGATCATCTAGATATTTTCTTACAAAAAATTTGATTTACTTTGCCGAAAACATGTTTCCATGTTGCCATGCTCCATTCCAACCTTACTTTTTTAATAGATTTATTAATTCTATGTTTCCACTGTTCATGGGTGATATTGGAAGTTCACAGCATGCAGCTGATTTGTAATTTTACTGAAACCCCAGTTAGAATCATTGGCACTGGGAACTAGTGTGATGGAGAAAAATCTTGAACTAGTAGGGGTTTCTAATGGAATCCTTACTATCTGATTTGAGAATACACAGGATTTGATTCTTTTAATTTATAAACAAACTTCTTCACTACTTCTTTAAAGAGAACATTTATTATTTCTTAATACATCAATAAAAAAGAATAGAAACTTAGCCATAATAGATATGTGTATTTTGGAAAAATTGTATTAACCTCCATTTGATTGCTATTGCACTATTCCTATATATGCTATAGGGTTTCATAACTGTCTTTGGGAGAATAAAATCTTTTGCTCTTATTAGGAATATAGGGTTTAATTTTTGTGTGGCTGGGAATTAGATCTACTGCTGCAGGGAATTACAGTCTCGCACTTCAGCATTAAGCTGCATCTACTGCCTGGGCTGCTTCTTCATCCTCAATCATCTAATATGTAAACCATGAACTTTCTGGATCACTAAAAGAACTGGTGAAGCTGATGTGCTTCTGATTTGGAGCAAGTAGCCCCCTGTTGCTTTCTCATCTTTGTTAGAGTAATTACATTCCTTTTCTGGAAATACGTCAGTACGAACTGGAGCGATAGCACAATGGGTAGGGCTTTTGCCTTACATGCGGCTGAACCAGGTTCAATTCCTCCATCCCTCTCAGAGAGCATGGCAAGTTACCAAGAGTATCCTGCCTTCACAGAAGAGCCTGGTAAGGTATCCATGGTGTATTCAATATGCCAAAAACAGTAACAAGAAGTCTCAAAATAGAGACGTTACTGGTGCCTGCTAGAGCAAATCGATGAACAATAGGGCGACAGTGCTACAGTGCTACATTTATTCCAATAATTTATCCATTTTTTTTACCAAATGGAAACTTGTAGTCTGAGATTAATTCTGAACATATTTTCTTATGCTGGATTCAGTGGTACTGAGGATCTGGGTGAAATAAAAGTCAGCATAAAATAAATGATGCTGCTTCTGGAAAAGAAATTGCCTTCTTTTCCTATAACTGATATAGAAATAAATGTGTAAATGTGTATTCAGAGAATATAATTGCAGTGATTTACATAAGAGTGGCTTTGCCATGGGAAATTGTCATCCCTTCATAGCTGAATAAATCTGTAATCTGTAAAACAATACCAAAACGTTAGTGAAACTAAAGATTTATTTCCAGGGTCTATGTTTATATTCTACAATAATAGTATTTTTTTAAGAATTGAAAAATCAAGAACTAGTAGTATGTGGCTTATGCTAGTTCAATTCCCAGTTTCACTATATATGTCCTTCAGCCTTGACAGAGTAAGCCCTGAGCATGCCATGTGTGGCCAAAACCAAATTCAAACCAAAACAAACAAACAAAAAACTAATGTTGCTAGTATTTTCCATATGTTTATAAATTTATGTAAAACTTTAATAATATTTATCCTTCCCACAAATTAACCCTAAGTTTTTAATACTAGTATTAAACACCAAAAACTACTATATAAATAAAGTGGCTATAACTGCCATTATATGAAAAACTCAAGATTGTATATTGAAACATTTGCAATATCTGCATTTAAAAAATTGTTTATTATAATGGATGACACTCTTGAGTGATAGTACAATGGGTAGGGTGCTAGCCTTTTGGCTGACTCGGGTTCCCCAAGCCATACCAGGAGAGATTCCTGAGCACAGAGGGAAGGGTGACTGCCCACTGTGTCCCCTACCAAACAACAGCAGAAACAACAAAAATACTCAGATGTTAAAAAACATCATGAATATGTGGAACAAACTAAAGTCTTAACTACAAAATTTTTTTATATAAACTTAAAAATCTTGTCCTTGGTAGAAAGTGTACTAAATTGAAAATTAGATATACAGGTGTATAATTAAAATGTTTCTCTTACATAAGTGTAAGCTTAATATCTTCACTATAATGTGCACTATATTTCATACAATGTTGTCTCCCACAAATAAGTATAGTCCTTCTATATCTGTGTCACTAATTCTGACTCATTTCATTAAGAATGATACTCTCCATGTCCATCCATTTATAAGCAAATTTTATGACTTCATCTCTCCTAACAGCTATGTAGTATCCATTGTGTAGATGTGCCATAGTTTCTTTGCCCAGTCATCTGTCCTTGGGCACTTGGGTTGTTTCCAGATTTTGGCTATTGTGAATAGTGTTGCAATGAACATAGATGTGCAGATGGGGTTTCTGCCCCGGGGTTTATTCCCAGAAATGATATTGCTGGTTCAAATGAAAGCTCAATTTCTAGCTTTTTGAGGAAGGTCCATATTATTTCCAAAATGCCTGGACCGCGAACAATGAATGAGAGTCCCTTTCTCCCCACATCCATGCCAGCACTGGTTCTTCTTCTTCTTTTGGATGTTTGTCAGTCTCTGAGAATGATATCCAGGGCTAGGAAGAACAGGTGAGGGGGAATGGTTGGAAGCTTGTTACTAGAGTGTTGGGAGCAAAGGGCAGTTAGGATAGAGACAATAACAGTTAGAAATGATCACTCTGCACAAGAACTGAGTGTTGAAAGTAGGTAAAGGGATATACGAGATAACTTTTCAGCACCTGTATTGCAAACCATAATGCTTAATAGGAAAGAGAGGAGAGAAAGAAAGAGAGAGGAAGAGAGAAAGAGAAATGTGTAATCTCAGGCTGGCTAGGGAAAACCCTGGTGGGTTTCTCTCTCTCTCTCTCTCTCTCTCTCTCTCTCTCTCTCTCTCTCTCTCTCTCTCTCTGCCTGCATTTGGTGGACTCAGACCACTCACCCACCTGAGATGGCTGATGCCATGGGTGGACAAAGGAGGAAACGAGGGCCAGGGTGGTTGATGATCACTTGCGTTTATCCCTGTCTCCCCACGTGTCTGTTCTGGTCTTCCTAAGCTCCCCATTCTAGTCTCACACTGCCCCTCATTCTTGTCTCCTTCTGTCTCTCCCACTCATCTCTCCACGCTCCCACTCACAGCTGCACCCCTTGTCTCTCCAGATGCCTGTTCCTGCATTCTTCCCCTACATTCTTCTCCCTCTGTACCCCTTGCTAGTCTCTCCACGCTCCATCTTGCTGCCCATTTCTCTCTCCTCTCTCCCTAACTCCCCACATTGGGGATAGCAGAATCAACATATCAAAAGCCTTTCCTGATCACAGATCAGGCTCAAGGGTGGGAAGTACCACCTACAGGTGTTTCTCCTCTTCTTAGTCCAATAACTTAATTAACATCTTTATTTTACCTCTTAATATTAGTTATTTTTGTATGGACACAATAAGAGATGCATTGAGCTTGTAGAATGCCTCTCCTGGGGACATCTCACCACAGACTCAGGCTATAGTGCTCAGGCCAGCTTAATCTTAACCCTAGCAAGATCCTAATCCAGTTATTACTTTTGGATCATGAGAGAATTTGTCCATGATCATGCTCTTAACTTATAGTTACATATTATGGCATTTTGGCCAGGCCCATTTCAATGCCACTGTAGCTCACTGCTTGCCCTGGGTCTATCTGGTCCCTCGTCGGTACCCTGATTTTGGGATGCTAGGAAGTAAGAGCAACTGAGGCTTAATACGAGAGAACAGATGCCTAGAGGTGAATATCATTCAGAGTCAATTAACTCCCAAGTTATAGAAGCATAGTATTAACTGTCTTCCTGTGTCTACACAGAAAGGACATTGCTCTGATTTTACTATGCAAAGGACTTAAGGAGAAGAAAAACACAATATTTATAAGTTAACAGAGCACAAAAAAAGAGGTTACAAATAAACACAGAGGAATGGGAGCACTGTCATGGGAGTAACCCAATAAACCTAAGTTCCCTGTGGCAAGGCAGAAAGGACAAACTAATGTTATCCTTCAGAGAAAGAAAAAAATACGTCTATGGCAGGCAGAATGCTGGTGGTGAGAAACTAGGAACATTGGTCATGGAAATTGTGCACTGCTGAAGGGATGGGTGTTGGAACATTGTATGGCTGAAACTTACTGTGATTCAATTTAAAAAATAAGAATCAATTATTGTCTAATTTGAATTATAGAAATAAATGCATACTCTTGAGACACATTTATGGAATTATTTACTTACAATGTGTGTAAAAGACATTAGACACTCTTTGAATGGTTAGGGGTACATCCGGTTGTGCTCAGGTCTTACTCTTGGCTCTGTATTCCAGGTAAGACAAGGGTCTTGCCCTTTGTACTATCTTTCAGACCCAACATTAAACACGTTAAAATAAATATTTCAAATAAAGAATTAAACTTTTCTTTGCATTAGAATTATTTTTAATAAAAGAATTCTTACTTATTAAGCCTTTTTTATGGATTATTGAGGCTTAATGATCTCTATACTAGACTTGTAAGAAGTATGTTCAAGACAAGTATTACATAAAAGAGAAAAGTATAATACTCTGACATTGGGAGGGGTGATCTCACATATTCCTTGGTTCAGTATTTATAACTTTCATGGGGGCAGGTCACCAATATTGAGACAAATGAAATTCAATGACTTATTTAATAATCAAATCTTATTAGTACTAGGTTCTGGACCTCTTCCCACCCTGCAGTGATCCCTAACAGCATTTAGAAAGCATCCTCTCTACGTAATGATTGTGCACATCACCTTTGAAGCAGGAGTGGTTGGTTCCTTGCAAGGTGTGCTCGAGATGCCGAGGTCCATCTGAGCAATTTTGACCAACTGGGCCAGTGGTTCAATGCAACGACTCAAGGATGTGGAGCTTCTGGATTACCTGAAGTGTTGGGTTGCCTGGAGTACCATGGTACTGCATGGGGGCCTCATTGCTGCACTGGTCCTGTGACCTTGTGGTATTAGGGATTCAATGGTTGTCAGCTGTGTGCATGGGATTGCCCTTAATCTTTCACACTTTCTCCTGATCTGTAGATAATGATTATTTAATTATTATTATTGAAAATGGTTCTGTCATATTCTGATCTGCACTTTTTTTTCAGGGTCTTTTTAAAAACTTTTATTAGTGAATCACCATGAGGTAGATACAAAGTTATGAACTTTCATGTTTGCATTTGGTTTACATCCCTCCACCAGTGCCCTGTATCCCTCCCTCAACCCCCACCCTAACCCCCACCACCCAATCCTGCCTCTAGAGCAGGGCATTCCCTTTTGTTCTCTCTCCTTTTGGGAGTTGTAGTTTGAAATAGAGGTATTGAGTGGCCATCATGTTCGGTCTATAGTCTGCTTTCAACCAGAGTGAGTCCTCCCAACATCTACTAGGTGTTCCTTTCTCTATCTCAGCTGCCTTTTTCCCCCAGCATGTGAGGCCAGTTTCCAAGCTGTGGGGCAGACCTCCTGGTTCTTATCTCTACTACTCTTGGGTGTTAGTCTCCCATTCTGCTACTTTATATTCCACAGATGAGTGTAATCTTTCTATGTCTGTCTCTTTCTTTTTGATGAGATATCATCTCACATGACAGAGATTGGCCAACATCCAAAAAACCAAAAGCAACCGGTGTTGGTGCAGATGTGGGGAGAAAGGGACTCTCCTTCACTGTTGGTGGGAATGCCATCTGGTTTGGCCCTTTTGGAAAACAATATGAATGATTCTCAAAAAATTGAAATTGAGCTCCCATTTGACCCAGCAATACCACTCCTGGGAATATATCCCGAAGAAGCAAAAAGGTATAGTAGAAATGACATCTGCATTTGTATGTTCATTATAGCACTGTTTACAATAGCCAAAATCTGGAAAAAAAAAACTGGAGTGACACAAAACAGATGAATGGTTAAAGAAACTTTGGTACATCTACACAATGGAATACTATACAGCTATTAGAAAAGATGAAGTCATGAACTTTGCATATAAGTGGATCAACATGGAAAGTATCAGATTGAGTGAAATGACTCAGGAATAAAGAGACAGACAGAGAAAGATCTATACATTTAAAACGAATTCTTGAATTAAATTTTATTTTAGAGTAAGTTGGGTTCATCTAGAAATATGAGTCCCAATCATACATCTAAAGATTTTAAACCTGTATATTAAATACTGCATCTGATTGTTAATTCCTCCAACTGGCATATTGTTCTTTCTTAATTTGCTGCACATATAAAGTGAAAGAAGTATAAATGAACACTCAGTAGCTTGCTCAATTTATAATTATATTAAGTACTTGGTTGCAATTCATTTATTTTTCTTTAAAAATAGTCTATGATTTGTACAGAACTCTCATAGTTGTGTTCATTTGACACATCTTAGACTGGCTTTGTATTATTCACTGTGTTTATGCAGCTTTATAATGAATTAAAAACTATTTGTTGTGTGTAATCAACACTAGTCAAATATGTCTTTGTGTCAGGAACTCCAATTTAAGGAGGTAACATAATATAAGAATAAAGAAAGGTTATTTTTTCCTTTCACCATAACCTGCACATTCCTGTATCAAAACACAGGAATAAAATATCTTCACTGTGATTCTTGAATAAGTTAGTGGAGAAAATTGCATATTTTTAAGAATAATGAAACAAGCATCACTAGAATCAGCAGAGAACACTAAAGACATGACATTCAAGTTTTACTTTTGGAAATACATTAAAATGCAATTTTAATATGGAAAGGAAACAAACATAGGTAGAATCATAAATACCCTATCTCTAAACTACACCCAAAATCTGTCTAACTCTATTTCCATCATCTGTATGACCTCTCAATTTTCCTAAATCAATAACCTTCTCATAAGGGACTTCTAGTGTCCTCAAACACGATGGAGAAGGCTCCCTAAGAAATGCAACTCTTTCTATTCATCATAGAATCTTGTACTAACAAGTGATATTTTGAGAATTACATTTACAGAAAAAATAATTGTCCACTGACAGAAAAAGGAAGAAGGACATTAAAATAAACCTTTGAAATTTCTTGCTTTTATGATTCTAACTAATGTGTTTTTATATTAATAACAGTAACAACAAGTCTCACAATGGAGACGTTACTGGTGCCCATTTGAGCAAATCAATGAGCAATGTGATAACAGTGACAGTGATATTAATAATTATGTTGGGTTGGAGCAATAGCACAGCAGGTAGGGGCATATTCTTTGCACACCGCCAACCCAGATTCAATTTCTCCGTCCCTCTCAAAGAGCCTGGCAAGCTACCGATAGTATCTCACCCTCACGGAAGAGCCTGGCAAGCTACCCGTGGCATATTCGATATCCCAAAAACAGTAACAACAATTCTCACAATGGAGACGTTACTGGTGTCCGCTCAAGAAAATTGATGAGCAGCAGGATGGCAGTGACAGTGACAATAATTATGTTGCATATTTTTGGTCAGAAATATTTGGTAAGAACATTGGCATGTTCAGAACTTGCTGAAATAGTCACATCTTCAGGTAATTGGAGATAAATCCCAATTCCATATTTGTGAAAATTTAAACACTACTTTTCAAAGAAAAATTATCTTTGTTTCCTAAATGTTTAGAGTTGAAACAAATGAATTTATAGAGAAACTGATTAACCCACTTACTTTTCATGTGTTTTATTAGTTAAGAATTTTGTCTTACACTTTCTGATGTTTTAACATCTTTGCTTATAGCTCTGACATTTGGAGATGGTTGCAAAATACACTGACATATTCTCAACAAAGCCAAAACGGCAATGTGAGAATTTCACTTTCTCTCATAATAAGAGATTATACTTACATACAAAAGGAAGGAGAACTCACAAGTTAATTTTTTTATTAGAGTTGTAATTCTCAAAAATTGCTGCATGTTCTCAGTGTGTAATTGTGGTGACCGGTAGTGGAAAACTCTAAAGGACCTGAGTGCTTTTCTGAGAAGTTGAAATTTGCAATGAAGCCCATAAAATAAGTCACTCATATCTACATGTAAGTAGAGAGGTAGAAGCTAATCTGACTCTAAGACAAGTGTGCATTGTGCAGATTACAGGAACTGAATGAAAGAGCAATTTCAGTATCATGAGTAAGAGAAAGAAGATGATGCATGAGATTGTGAGGCTGAAGGTACCTATTGAAAATTGTCATATGATGTATTTTATATGATAAAAAAATTATTGGAATGGGTAACTCACAATGTATGTGTTTGTGTGTTTGTGTATTTGGCTAAGTACTAAGTATTCTGTAAAGAAGTGTCAGGGTGTTCTATAGAGAATAAATTTCATTTTAAAAATTAGTTTTCCTACTCCCATAGAGAATGAATATATTCTAGCTTAGTTTTGTTTGCTTCAGGAAGAGACGATAGACCATGACCCTACACTTAGGGAGTACTCTTGTTGGATGCTCTGGGAACTATATGGGGTGCCAGAAATTGAACCCTTATCAGCTGCATCATCAAGACAAATGTCCCGAGTGACTAACTTCCTGGCCCCAGAGATTAATTTTAGTGAGAGAGGAAGTGAGGAGGTCATCTGGACTATCAGTCATTTTTAATGCAAGTGAAATAAACATAAGACAATTAGTGACTAGTTTCACTCACATATAAAGTATAGGTAAATCAAACAAACTAGCAAAGTAACAAAATAACTCCCAGATGGTGTAAACTATGGTGGTTGCTGAGGGGAAAGTGAGAGAAGTAAGGGAATGGGTAGAAGGTCTTTTGGAAGTAGACAACACTTGAGATTTGATGATGGGGGATGCATAAATCTGTATACATGTAGTAGTGCCAAGCCATACTCCTGATATGCTGTAATATGGTAAGCAAATGAAAAAAATGATTAAAAGGGAAACAAATGAAAGAAAAAATTGGGTCAATGAAATCAAATATTTATACTTATTCTTGAAAGTATAAAGAATGATAACAGAGCTTTCAATATAGAAAATCATCGTGGTTTTGGAAAAGAGGCCGTGAATATGGAGAAAGGGTCTGATCCTGCATCTGTGATAATTATAACTTGAAATAATCTGGAGATAAAAAGAAAAGAAAAGTAACTGGTAGGAACATCAGACTCCTGGGGGTAGCTTTTCAGCTCTTTCTCAGCTACATCATCACCACTGGGCATAGAACACTTCCTAACTGAGATAGAAAACCCAAAAGTTTATACTAGGACCATTCAGCATTCCTACCAACAATGAATGAGACTCTCTTTTTCCCTGCATCTGTACCACTACTCGTGTTTTTTTTGGTTTTTTTTTTGTTTTTTTGGGGGGTACATGGGCCAGTATCTGTGATGTGAAATAATATCTGTTTTGATTTGCATCTCTCTGATGATTAGCGATGTAGAGCACGTTTTCATGTGCCTTTTGACCATTTGTATTTCTTCTTGAGGAAGTTTCTGTTCATTTCTTCTTCCCTTCTTTTTCATAGGATTATAGTTTTTTTTATAAAGTTCTTCCAGTGCCTTGTATATTTTGTATATTAACTACTTCTCTGACAGGTATTGGGTAAATAATTTTCCATTCCTTGGGCTGTCTTTGTATCTGGGTCACTGTTTCTTTTGAGGTTCAGATGCCTCTTATTTTAATGTAGTCACATTTCTCTTTAAAAACAAGCAAATTCCTATTCCACAAATTTCTATCCTCTCAAGTTTTATGAAAGTTCCTAATTTCCCACCTGATTTTCTGATTTTCCTTTTCACTCTGCTCACAGATTTCTGTTAGTTGAATTTTAAAATCTTGGCATTCCTTGGGACTTCGTGTTTGCCTTTGTTTCCCTCTAGATAAATGATATTCTCATAGTATTAAAAACTATTGACTAATTGATGAATACAAGGGTTTTCAAATTTCTCTTGTGACACCTGAGTTCAATATGTTTTACACAATCTTTTACAGAATAATTTGCTTCTTCATCAAAAAGAGCAATTGTAATAATGGGGTTGGTCAGATGTCATGATTAAAATGTTTTAGCCAGAGACAATCCAAAAGTAACAGTTGAGTCAGAAGGAGATGAACACATAGAATAATTTTACTAATTTGTGGGATAAAACACGTTCACACACGTATATCCATAGCATGAGACCAATACCCAATACAAGTATCAATACCCAAGGACAGTAAACAGGGCCACGAAAATTAGTCCATGGTTAGAAGCCTGCCTCAAATGTTTGGGGAGAAGGCAATGGGATAAAGATGGGACCACTATGGTAGTTGAGAATGATCATTCTCATAAGAACTGCATGCTAAAAGTAGGTAGAGGAACAAACATGATAACCTCTCAGTACCTGTATTGTAAACCATAATGCCCCCCAAAAGAGAGAGAAAGAATAATTGTGCCTGCCATAGAGTCAGGGTGAGGGTTGGGGGTAGCAGGGGAATTGTGGAGTAGACAGAGGATTTGTGTCCTGGCAATGTTCCTGATGGGGCTTTGTCTCAGGCTTTCGCACTCTTGGACATTGTTGGTCAGTTTGCCTTGAGGAGATTCTGTTCTCCCTAATGGTCAATACTTTTTCAAAGACAGTTACACAAACATGGAGCAGAGACAACTCAGTTTTCTGCTAGTGTGCCATCTTCTTCTGCCCTCTTCTATTACTTATTTATCACTGATTTATTGTTAAGTTGCGAGAACCCTACAATCTTTAGTGCACAGAGGCCACAGGCACACATTAGGTGATGCTTGGGAGTGTAACTATGATACCAGGAATTGAAACAACTTGGAGTCACGTTCCTGACCCTGATTTTTGGTTGGTTTGTTTTTTAAATTGACAACTTTAACAATAAAATATAAACAACATTAACAATAAAATATAAACATAATAAAAATATAGACAATGAATTAAGTAGTAAAATAAGTGGGTAGAAAAGCTCACCAACAGAAGGCTTTAAATCACTTCTTCAATGCATGCCTATTTAAATAAATACAAGTTAAATAAAAGTATAAAAAACTTGAATCACAAGGTAGAACTTAACCTTTTGTACTATTTTTGTACCATTTTGTACTATTTTTACTATTTTGAAGTCAGATAAAAATACAGCTTTTATGCCCAATGTTCACAAACTAAACCAACCATTTGATACCAAATTGGGGGGGGTTCAAGTTTAAGCACTTAGAGTTATGCAATACATAATGACAATTTAGTCAACAATAGGACACTTAGAAATTGGGATCCCAAATTTCCTACTGAGTAGTTATGCCATAACTATGGTAAAGGGTGTACTTCACCTAAATTACACTTTTATGAGTCATATTAAAGCACTCTCATTCAAATGAGCACAGAATTGGATGATATCACTCTTCTGTTGTAAGTAGTTAAGGAAAAGGCTCACCTTGGGGCCAGGTTGATTTGCACACAGAAGCCTATGTTCAGTTCCCGGTCCTGCATGGCCACCCACCACCTAATACTACAGGGAGAGCCTTGCTAAGTTTAGACTCTGAGCATTGCTAGGTAGGGTCCAAATCACAAAACGAAACAAATAAAAAAAGAGGAGTTCTTGGTTAAGTGCAAACTGACAATATTTATATAGAAAAATCTGCCTCTAACTGTACCACATGGATTCCACAAAATTCTCATTTAATCCTCAAATATTTCTACCAAGTATGCTTTTGAAGTATAATTTAGATTTGCAGAAATAGTTATGCACATTGATCATCATTGTAATGGTGTTGTAAATTTGGAACATATGTGTCCATTAGAAGACTATTAAACTATGAACTATCAAATGATTGTCTATATGTTACTTGGGTGTTTAAAAATAGTTTGTTTAACCGCTGCCGAGATGTGACCCCGGGGGCCGCACGCGCGTGCGGCTCCTCCACAGCTGCACGAGCGTGAATCCAGACCCAGCTGAACCAACTTCAACATGGACTGCTCCTTGCAGATTGTCTGCAGCCAGAGAACTAAGCCGCGACCCCATGCCCGCCCAGGAGGGGAAAGGTATTTCTCTCTCTCGCCTGTCCCTTCCCGGGGATGAAGGGCGTGGGGACGCCATATTATGACGACCACAGATGGGGTTTACCAGCTTTCAATGATCCGGAAGAAATCTCCCTGGACTTAGTTGTTAAAGTACAGAAATACAAAAGAGACCTCATTTCTCTTCACAACAGGTCTTACTCTAGTGGGGTGTTTCTAATAATAATGGTGAGGTTTGTGTTGAAATATTGAATGTAACCAAAGTAAATAGAAAGTAAAGTGAAATTTATCAGTTACAAGGCGGGGGGGGGTGCGGGGGTGGGCGGGATGGGTGGTGTACTGTGTTTTTTTTCTTTTTTGTCTTTGGTGGTGGGATATGGGCACTGGTGAAGAGATGGTTGTTTCAGCATTTTATGACTAAGACTTAAGCCTGAAATCATTGTAATTTTCCACATGGTGATTCAATAAAATAAAATTTTAAAAAAATAAATAAAAAATAAAAATAGTTTGTTTAAAAATGTAAATGGTGGCTTGACAGTGGTACATAGAAAAATGGCAGCAAACAGATAACAAAAAAAAAACTCAGCTTTGTGATTTAAAATGTATGTGTACTTCTATGAATAGAGTGTCTCTGAATATACACAGTGACTATTCACACAAGTCTATGAGCTCAAAAAGTGGAGGAAAAGGGAAAATATGTGGTAATAAATCTTTCTTCTGTCATTTGTCTTGTCATCACAGTTTAGGATTTTTAATACATATTATTTGTATATACCTAACATTAACATTTTTAATTGAAGGAAAAGCAGAAGTTAGAAATATTTAAGACCAATATTCCTGAGGCATACCTGCTCTTCCTTTTCTCTCCCTCCAGTCCTGGATTCTCTCCCAACCCTGGGCAGCACACTGCAGCTTCAAGGTCAGCTTCAAGTTCAGCTTCAAGGCTTTAGTTAGTGATCTTGATCTGGGAATTGCTTTTCTCACAACTGGAAACTAGGTGAAAGTCAAAATACTTTTGACCAACATTAAGGCTTGACTTCCAGTTAAAGGTGAAAAAGAATCAACAAACTCATCCAACAAGACATTTAGACACACCAAGAAATGTACAAATTTAACTAAAGCATCTTGAAGGGCCCCAATTCTGCTCACCTGCCAGTTCTGGTAAAGCTGAGATGAGTGCTGCATGGCTGGTGCTGCCGCCTGTGTCTCGTGCTGGGGACAGATGCCCTTCTGTTCTGCCCAGAAATCAGACTTTGTTGGTTTCTCCTCTTTTGTTTCGTCCCAACAGCTTTCTAGAAGAGGCACTATTGCACTTTTATTCTCTCGCCTCCACTTCTTGAGAAACAAACTTATCTAGTACAGAAAAATGAAACATTATGGAAAAACAAGGAACAAAGCCATGGGTGAGGATTAAAGCATCAGAGGAAAAAATGTATACAAAAAAATTGAACTCTTTGCTCTTACTAGCTTTTGTTAAAGGGGTCCTTTGTGGTATGTGGTAGGCCTCTCTGGGAGAAGCAAATAGAATACAAAATACTGTCTAGATCTCAACGCAAAAATTTGAAGTTAAAATTCAATACATTTACTGAGAAGGAATATGAACAAATAAAGCCAACAAAATAGACTTTCTTGTATTTTAAAGGAAATTATTAAGTTTGAATAAACTTTAAAAGTCTACATTTCTACTTGAGATCTTGAGAATGTTTTAATAGTAGAAAATATGTTAGTTTAATCTAATTCAATAAGGATGAATAAAAATTGTATCATTATCTAAAATAATGGAGACAGTAGATAGTATTTAAACAAATATGATAAAGGTTTCATCACCTGAAAAGTGAGATAAAAATTCTTCATTTCATAAAATCTAATTCAACATTATAATTGAATTTAATGTCATGCTTTATGGAAACATGTTAATTAACTTACTGAAAAAGAATTTAACTGTTGTTACTCCTAGTTGATAAATGAAAAATAAATGTAACAAGGACAAATGATATATGTGATATAAAGGGGGAAAATACAATGCAATACTTTCCTAGGTATTGAAATATAATGAACATAAACATAGGATAGTCAGTGCATCAGAAAAAAGTCAAACTAGGGGCTGGAGCAATAGCACAGCGGGTAGGGTGTTTGCCTTGCACGCGGTCGACCGGGGTTCAATTCCCAGCATGCCATATGGTCCCCTGAGCACCGCCAGGAGTAATTCCTGATTGCAGAGCCAGGAGTAACCCCTGTGCATCACCAGGTGTGACTTAAAAAGCAAAAAAAAAACAGAAAAAAGTCAAATTAATCAAAAGTTGCAAACTTTGCCAGTTAGAAAAGCAACAAAAGCATCAAAAGTATAGACATAAATTTAACACATAGCATACACTTAGAATTGTCAATGAATATTTACAAAGGGACAAGGTGCAGTCCCTCTATAAAAGGGATTTGCGAGTAATCACTGAAGACATTTGTCTGAAATGTTTAAAACTTCCTGGAGGTGGCTGTGAATGTGGACCATCCAGTCACCCATGCTCTCTGTGCATGGAGCCTGCAAGGGCTGTGGACAGCAAGCAGGTCCCTTGGTGAGTCCCAGGCCTACTTGTCTAGGCTGCCCTAGGAGCCTGGGGGACAGCTCACTGCAGTGGTACTCCTGTTTGCTCACATGCTGGGCCTAATTTCACATCCCATACAGGAATGGGGCTGGCTGCTGGTGGGAAAATGTGGGACCCAAAGTCAGGATGGTCCTCTGGACAAATTAATTTAGGTTTTTGAGCCTAAAATGAGGCAATGAGCAGCCAGGAAAAGGTGGGATTAACTGTCTCAGTGTCTTTGAGGGAAAGGGCAACATGGCTAAGATAAAAAAGGACATGGTCAGGACTCAACTGGATATTTAAATGGCATAGCTGATTGATTTTATGAAATACTCAACCTCTGCTCTTCATTGTAACCTGCAAATCTCGATCTGCTTACTAGCTGTGACTACTGTCTCTGTCAACATGAACAGTGGCTCCTGTGCTGGGACTAGGGTGAGGCTGCAACACTGCATTGAATAAGCTGCCTGTCTGCGAACTCATAGCTGCCCAGGAGACCCCAAAGCGTGGACAGTCCTTGTGTGTTTCTTTGCCTTGTTCTCTATAACTGACCCTCCTCCCTCCCGGAGAGAGGTCCAGAGGGCCAGTCAGATTGACTCGATTTCGGTAAATTGCCACAGGAAAGCCCCAGGACATAACGGTCAGGGTCCATCCTGGCCAAGTCTTCAAGTCCATCTGCACTAAACTGCAGAACAAGGAACATGTGATTTAGGCTCTGTGCTGGGCCAAGTTCGAATTCCTGGCCGCCTGGAGATCTAGTACTCCAGAAATGGGGCTTTTCCAAGTTTGATGGAGATGAGTTAAGATGTGGAGGCTGAACAGTGACTTATCCGGATGACTACAGGGTCAGTATAGCCAGAGTTCCACCACGGACACACTTCTGAGTGCTGTGGAGCTGGCTCCTGAGTCCCAGCCCAGCCCCTTCAAGTCACAGCCTCATCCCACCCTACCACAATCCCACTGCTCAATCAAAAAAATAAAAATAAAATTTGAAATGTGCATTCTACATGTCTAATGATGATTGTCTCTGCTCAGGAGGTGAGAGGGACAGTCCACAGTGTGCCACAGGAAGAGCATTTATTCAAACTCAAGAGCTGGGCACTCTGGGAAGCCAAGTCCTAGGGATCTTACTTTACTCAGAAGCAGAAAGCTCGTACCTGAAACCATGAACCCAGCCCAGCTTAAATGAGGATAACGCAGATGATCTATTACCGTATAGGTCAGAATAGACCCTGCAAGGGCTGAGAGGTATGATTAGGGTCAGGACAGGAATTCCTGGACTGCTGAAAACAAACTTTTTTTTAAAATTTAAGTTCATTATACATAAACATATGAACAATCATGGGAAGCTTTATTTAAAAAATTTAAATGATGGAATTTCATAGAAATGTTTTTAATTTTTTTTATTAGTGAATCACCATGAGGTACAGTTAGAGACTTACAAACTTTTGTGCTTGCATTTCAGTCATACAGTGGAGTACCCATCCCTCCATTAGTACCCATTTTCCACCACCAATGGTCCCAGCATCCTTCCCACCACCTCCACCCCGTCCCCTCCACCCCACCCCAAGCCGCCTTCTGCCACAGGGCATTCCCTTTTGCCCTTTGGGTGCTGTGGTTTTCAGTAGAGGTATTCAGTGGCCACCATTTTCAGTCTATAGTCTACTTTTCAGTCTATAGCCCACATCTCCCATCCTGCGAGGGTCCTCCTAGCACCCTTTACTTGGTGGTCTCTTCTCTATCTGAGCTGCCCTTTCCCTCCAGAATTTGAGGTTGGATTCTAAGCTATGGAGTAAGCCTCCTGGTACTTTTCTCTGCTGTTCTTGGGTGTTAGTCTCCCATTCTGTTCCTTTATATTCCACAAATGAGTGCAATCCTGCTATATCTGTCTCTCTCTTTCTGACTCACTTCACATAACATGATATTTTCCATGTTGCTCCACCTAAACACAAATTTCATGACTTTATCTTTTCTAAAAGCTGCATATTATTCCATTGTGTAGATGTGCCAAAGTTTCTTTAACCATCATCTGTTCTTTAACTGTCATCTGTTCTCAGGCACTCAGGTTTTTTCCAGATTCTGGCTATTATAAGCAGTGCTGCAATTAACATATAAGTCCCTGAGATCCATCCCATCTGCTCCCACTCCAGCCTCCATCGCTGCTCCAGGTTTTCTCCCTCTCCCTGGTTTGTGCCCCCCCCATCTGGCACCCCACCCACATTGCAGTAGGGGTGTGCCCTCCACAGAATTGGGTGAGGCCTCTTCAGTTATTTTACCCTTTCCTGGACACACATCTTCATCTCCATCACCTAATTCTCAGGGGAATATCCTGGCCATCTCAAACACATTAGGCCAATAGACCAGTAGCGTACTCCAATTGCATCATAATACTCGTGTAACAAGAAGCTCTACAATTCCAACATAAAAGAATGCATCCAGGGCTGGAGCGATAGCACAGCATGTAGGGCATTTGCCTTGCATGCAGCCAAACTGGGTTCGATTCCCAGCATTCTATATGGCCCCCTGAGCTCCACAAGTTGCAATTCCTGAATGCAGAGCCAGGAGTAACCGCTGAGCAATGCTGGATATGACCCAAAAAGCAAAAAAAAGAAAAAAGAAAAAAAAGAAGAACACATCCTCCAAAGCTTCACTAGAGACCTCTCCTAAGCTGCTGAGGAGAACCTGGGAGGAAGCTGAAACTCTAGAAGGGGAAAAAGTTACCACCATCTACCAAGCTCATCCAGAACCCTTTCTTGCAACAAGAGGGGAATACTGATAGGGAACTGGAAGGTTCCACCACCATACTACTTCAAAACCATGAAGAAACAGTGAAAATCCCCACCACAGGAAGATGATGAAAAGGGTCCAGACACCGCAACAAGCATTCCCCACAAATACGGTATCTCCAATAAAGAATTCATAAAAATGTTTTACCTTAATAAAATATTACTTTTAAAATAATGCTCTATAATGTAACTCTAGTTTCAATGACCCAATGACTAATGCACTGCTGAAATTCACAAATAGACTTAAACAAAAAGCACTGTTATGCTTGCTAAGATGTTGCTTCACTTCATCTTTTCAATTCTCAAATAAAATCTATTGCTCTATTATTTTAATGTTCTATTTAATTTAATAATATTTCACATATTTTTCCATCCACTTAAATATTCATGTTTGATAATATCTTTATAAATTTGGTACTAAGATTAATATGACTTGAAACAAATTCAAGATGATTTCATATTTCTAAGAGGTCAAGAATAAAATCTAAACAGCGAATAGGGCTTTTGCCTTACACACAGCCGACCCTGGTTTGATTCCCAGCATCCCATATGGTCCCCTGAGCACTGTCAGGGGCAATTCCTGAGTGCAGAATCAGGAGTAATCCTGGTGCATCGATGGGTGTGACCCAAAAAGCAAAAAAAAAAAAAAAAAGAGAGAGAGAAATAAAAGAAAAAATCTAAATATGTGGGCTGAATTTCAAATGTAGTTATTTATTTATTTGCATCACCACCCTGACATTTACACACTTTTTATTGTTTTTGTGATGACTTTAGTTGCTGTGTATGGGGCTGGAGTGATAGCTCAGTGGGTAGGTTGTTTGCCTTGCACGAGGCCCACCTGGGTTCGATTCCCAGCATCTCATATAGGCCCCAAAGCATCACCAGGAGTAATACCTGAGTACAAATCCAGGAATAACCCCTATGCATTGCCGGGTGTGAAACACAAAAGCAAAAAAAAATAATAACAATAAATATACGTACTTGTTATTCAGTTGGCAAAAATACATTTCTCACACAAACTTAGTCATCATCCATAACTCAGGGCTCAGAGAAAATAAAGTCTTTGAAATGATGAGTGGTAAAAATAATGGGAACATTTTCATTTTATTTATTCTTTTGTCCTCTTAGTTTTTAAGGTGTATAATTTTGTTTGTATAACAAACTACTTTCCACCACGATAGAATTTATTTTTTAACCAATGATGAGGTGAGATTTGGAAAGTTTTGAAGATGGGGTTTAATAACCCAGGGAAACAGTTGAGAATACAGTATTGGATCTTTCAGCTCCTTGATCTCCTGGAAGTGTAGATGGGTTGAAGGCTGAATTGATGATCAATGGTTGTTTTATTAAATCAACCATGACTTTTTAGTAAAGCTTCAATAAAATCAGAAAGTAAGGTGGAGAGATGGTACAGGGATTTAGGGTGCTTGATTTTCATGTTGGTCAGCCCGTGTTTAATTCCTGGCACCGTATATCCTGTGAGCATACAGTCAGGGGTAAATCCTTTGCACCACTGAATGTGGTCCAACCCTTCTGCGACTCAACCCACAAATGAATAAATAAATAGGTACATAAAAAGACAGTCTTTGGAAACCTTCAAGTTGGTGAACTCATATAGGTGATAGGAGATTGAACCTACCTGTATGAAAGACAAAACCATGCTTTTGTTTTTTTGCCTGTACTTTGCTGTTTGTATACCTTTATCTTTATCAATTTGTAACCTTGAGTATCATTTTAATGACAGTAATCTTATGAGTGAATGGATATCCTGTATTCATGAACCACTCTAGAAAATGTCACATTCAAAAGGAATCATGGGAATCTTTTTTTTATATCTATTTTCTTAGAAACATCAATAACATTCATAGGTCAGCATCCAAAGTGGAAGTGAATATCTAAGACTGAGTATGATATTTGTGTAATCTAATTATTTCTCTTGGAAATAGTGGCAGAATTGAGTTGACTTGTGGGACACTCAGCAATATCTGAATATTGACTGTTGGTTATCATGAGAATCTCATTCCAATTTCCCAATACATTGAAACTGTGTCTGGAACCGGTTTACTCTGAGAATATCTCGTATCTATGTACTTATGTATTTATCTATCTATAGTAAGAGGTAAACTAAATCACATAACTGTTATTAACAAAGTTTATTTTGTCATATAAATACATTTGAAATAAAGTCTAATTGTATATCTAGTCATGTTAGTAATCATACCCACTTAAGATATATGATAGACAAAATCATATCCTCCCAATATGTCCACAGCCTAATATTTTAATCCTGTGAATGCCTCATTTTAAAGGCAAAAGTGACTTTGAAGATATAATTTAGTATAGGTTTTACAATGATGAAATATTATGAGATTAAGTGTTTAAAATATAGAAACAGTCCCAGAAAAAATTAAAGATTTGAAGTGGGAACAAGTCTTAATGTTTGTTGGCTACAAAACTGGAAGAGGACATTGAGTCAAGTTATGTCTAGACTCTAGAAATGCCCTAAATCAATAGCTAATATGCAAACACAGACCTTGATTTTAATATATCAGGGAACAAAGTTCTATAAATAAGCTAATTAAACATGAATTAAATTTTCTTAAGCATCCAGAGGATAAAATAACCTAGAGTGTCCTTGATTTTTGCTTGGTGACTCTCATATTAAAATTGAGGAATTCCAATCTCCAAATCTAAAAAGTAATACTCTTTTTGGTTAAAGTTGTTAGCTTTGTGATGAATTCTTTGTCTTTTTCTTTGTTTGGGCAACATACCAGTAATGCCCAGGGTTTATTCCTGGCAGTGCTCAGAGAACCATATAGAATACCAAGGGTCAAACCTTGTCAGCAGCACACTATGCAAGCACCCTACCTGCTATACAATAGCTCTGGGACTAACTTTGTGATGAGATATAACTGCAGCACAGAAAACTAATGTAACATATTCATACAAAAATAAAGAGAAACATGCACATTTGTTCCATATCTTTAAAAAAAAACTTTATTAAGTCATTAGTTTAGTTGCAGACATTCAATATCCCAACACCATCCCACCACCATTGTACCTTCCCACTGTCATGATTTACAATTTTCCCGATCACCCTTGAGCCTGATTCCACAGCAGGACCTCAATAACTTATTTTATATTTCTAATTATGAATAATTTACTAAAAGGATGACAAAAAAGCTAGATTTCCTTAGAAGAAAGTTAGTGAAGATTGTTGTATCTCACCATGCAGTCTATTAGCCCATGTAAAAGAAATTACAAATATATTGTACAGGTTAAGCTTTCTGTGTTTATATTTTGTTAATCAAGATTGGTTGTCTTCTTTTACATTCCATCTTGTCCAATCTGGTGTTCTACTCTTGGTTTATCAGTGTTATAGTGTTTGAATTGTCACAGAGGTGAAATTGGGACGACACTCTCCAGGGTGTCCAAACTTTCTAATGTGCTGATACAGCTAGAGTTCAATTCTGAACTGGCTGGCATCTTTGGGGCATCTGTGTGACTGCTGGAGTTCTGGAGACACAGGGAGACGGGGGGAAGGCAGCCCGTCCTGACCCCTTGAAAGCTGGAGATTTCAGTCACAAACACCACATACTGAGTGTTTCGACAAATTAATTTCTAGATGAGGCTCCTCTGAGCAGTAAGATCTGGCCAGAAGAATGGCAGCAATTGTCTCATTTGTTCCATTTCTTAAAACCTCCCTATGTAGGCTTTCTACGAGAACTTTCTGATACTAATAAGCATTTTGAATTTTTTAAAAATTATGTTATATGTTGAAGAATTTTTAAATCAATAATTTCAGGGAAACCTGGAAAGTGAAATTTGTGTAGCTTTTTAGCCCCAAAATATATTTTTAACTCATATCTGGTACCTAATTGATACTAGTCTGTGTAAAATATAGTATGAAAGTCGATACTAAACTGTGAAAAAGTAAAGAGTAGCAAAAACAGTGACAAAGAGAAAAAACACACTTTATGGAAAACTACTTTTATGCTAATATCTGAACATTAATAGACAGGGGTTAATTATACATAAAAGAGCATAGAATAATAACATATTATTTTAATGTTAGATATAGTGTTGCCTGAATTGCACATGGTATGTAAGGGAAAAAAAGAAGAAAAAGGAGCAATTTAACTTCAGTCCCTTTCATTTTGCATCACTAAAATTTTAAAAAGGAAGCTAATGGTTAAGCAACACAAATGTAATGCCCATTATTTTAAATTTGAGTAGGCAGCTGTTTTTAATGACTGCCGTTATCACATTTCTCCATCAGTTTGAGATCTGTAACAAGCAATGCAGTTTTCTTAATGTGATGCCTCAAAGACTTAAGTACCTATATAGACTCACATTTCTAATAACAACAATTTAAGTTATGACTCACAGAACTTAATAATCAGTTTTGTTTTGTTTTGTATTTGACCTATATTAGAAGTTAGAATTTTATGAAGGTTATTTATATATGAATATAAATATAAAAATAATTAGCCAGAAGTTATTTATATATTAATTATATATATATAACTTCTTGTCAATTATTTGTTTCTCTATTTGATATGTAATGCTATAATTTAGTTGTTAAAATTGTAAATATTCTAAGTATTTAGTAGTACCAAAGAGTTGATGTAAAGTTCCCTATGCCTCTAATTTAATCCCTGAGAGTGTCTTGGGTGCTGATAATAAGCTAGCTTAAAATGTATTATAGAGAATCAGTCATCTTGTAAAATAAGCAGTTAAATACAATTTAATTGAGATTTTCTGCTGCAGTTGGAAGTTTTTAAAAGTGCTGATAAATTAAGAATTCCACTTAGACTGAGAGTTAATGTTTGACTATAGGGCTAACATCAAGGGTATATTTAAGGTTCCAGAAGAGTATATGTAGATATAAGCAGTAATAATTCATGCATTTTGTGGATGGCTGGAATATATGACTTTAATTCCTTTTAAACTCTGAGTGTGTGATCTTCTATGAATATTGAAGTCTAGTCCTGGAACAAATACGCTCAAGCAGCCACACCATAAAATCAGAGCACAAAGAAGAAACTATAAAAATAACTCGTGTGGGGAAAGGAGATGGACAGCTAAAATAAAAGACCTATTTTGAGACAGAGATTTTAAATAACTTTAGAATTTCTAGTTTGAGTATGCTTTTCACTCGTGACTTTTTTGCTTTGGAAACATGGACTAATTTTGACATTATTACCTCTGAAGAGAACTATAACCTTTTCTTTATCTTTTTATAGGAATGACCCCAAGTGATGCTGGTGTGGAGGGGCCACACCTACTTAGGCTTGGGGAAAACCTGGGTAGCGCAGGTGGTATTGTAAGAAGGGTGAAGGCATCTGGTTGTGGGAATTGAACTCAGGAACTCACACATACCTAGCTCCTGGATCTTTTTGATCTTAAGACAAAATATAGTGGCAAAAGAGTTCTTGTTTAAAAGTAATTTTGTATGGCCTTAAGATTTATATGTTTCTTGCATGGCTTACACAACCACTTGCTTTAAGTATAATGTAAGACTATGCATTTATGAAAGATTGAGATTGGTCCCTTTGCTAAAACTTAGAAAGCAAGTCTAAAGTTCAAGAAATTTGACATATAATAATTAGAACTAATCAACACTTACCACAATCAGCAAATAATTATTACAATGTGTTTCTCATGGTCTGTTTATCAGGAATGGTGTGAAGACATAAACCTCATGCAACTGTTAGGAATAAATATTACTGTTTTATGTGTGAGTTTTACATGCAGCATAATACATATTTGCAGCTTTTGGATAAAGGTAAAGAATTATTGTCACCCTTTCCGAATTACTAAACCATAACTATAGAAAATAAGGTCTTGTTTTACTTTTTTAAGTGGTAAATATTTTCAGGTTTTATTCCCAGTCAAGTCCTATTTACCTTATAAGAAAAAATGTTTGTTTATGTAACTAGATTTTTCAGGTAATGTACAATGAACAGAAACATGAAACTGGAAAAGCCAAGAGATTGGCCAGGGAGATAGTACCGGGCTGATGGCAACTTGACTTGCACATGGCAAATACTGGTTTGAACCCTGGCACACATATGATACTCCAAGCACTGAAAGGAATGACCCATGAACACAGAGCCTGGAGTGAGTACTAAACACAATCAGATATGACTCACTTCCTCAACAGACCGATTAAAAAAGCCAAGATGGATTTATAAAATATTCTCGGAAAAATGAGAACAACTAGAAGAAAATCACTTAAAATTGAAAAAGGCACCAGAGATAACCTGTGAAACATGAACGTGGGGCGAAAAAAAGTATATTGAATCTAGAGGAGATGGTTTTGAGACAGCAGGAGACAATAAGAAAGAAAGTGATGTGAATAGTTGCATTGAGAAGGGATCTTGAAAAAAGGAAGGGAGAAGTTCATATTTACTTATGTGTGTGTGAGAGAGTGAAAAGATAGGAGAATAAATAGAATGCATGGTACCATGCTTTGTATGAACTAATGTGAACTTTGTAATATTAGATATAGACAATTTTTTAATGTACCATAAGCTTAAATCAGAAAAACCTTGCTTTATTTGTTAACAATAATATAACATTAAAATATATAATAATATTTTTTATATTTACATAAATATATTATAACATAATATATTATATATGTTAGATATATAATATAGTATACAAATATAAATAATATGTATTGAATATATATTTAATAGTCATGTTTCAAAGGTTCTCTGGTGTCTTCTTCATTTTTAAGTGATTTTCTTCTAGTTGTTTTCATTTTACCAAGAATATTTTATTGTTATATTATAATATAATATAATACATAATATATATTTAATATACACTGCATATAATATATTATATTATATATCAATTAATATATAGTATATAATAATATATAACATAATAACAACAGAAAATGTGTGAAATATGGTTCTCATTTGTTCTGTCACTTGTCCACTGATCTTAACATATTTGCCTCCTAATTTCAGGGCCAGAGAGTTGTCAACCTCTTTTTTATCCCCTATCTATAGAGTGTGAGAGTAAATAAACTAATATCAAATGATTGCTTTCAAAGTTTTTCACTCTGTAATTAGGTTGTTCCATATTCCCTTTCAGTTGAACAATGTGATGTTATTATTAAGGATTGTTACACAAGATGCTAACCTGATTTAATTCTCTGGTCAGAAAAGTAGGAGCACTATTTTGTCTCCTTTAGATAAATACGATGTGATACTGTGTGTATAGAGCACAAACTGGCCTTGTGAATATTGTTTTTTTAAACAATATTTTTACTTTGTTTTTTGTGTGTGTTTGTCTTTGTTTTTTGGGTCACACCTGGCGATGCACAGGGGTCACTCCTGGCTCTGCACTCAGGAATCATCCCTGAAGGTACTCAGGGAACCATAAATAAAGGCCTTGACATAAATAAAGGCCATAATTGAATACCCTTTTGCATTAAGAAATAGTTTGCTACTGTCTGAGATTTCTGGAAGCAACTGAGAAAGTCAACAGGTTCAACAGTACAACAGGTACCTTAGGTCCGTAAGTATTCTATTCATGAGTGGTTACTGTCTCACTTATGAAAGGATTTAAACTTTTTAACTTTCTGGATATGTATGTTACTCAATATCATAGAGGGGATGCTGAGTGTTGACTTAAAGTGGCTTGGTTCGAGCGACCGAAGATCATTTAAATAGCTGATTTTAGGAAAGATTCTGAAACTATTCATACATCTTATAATTTGGGACATAAATACTTTCATTAGTACTATTTACTACTGATGAAAATAGTGACGGTTTATCAGTAGTTACCCTAAGGTGTATTTTCTAAAAGTAACTCAAGTATATCCCCATGTTTGTCTCAGCACTGAGAAAAGGATAACTTAGTTATATAATTTCACGTAGGAACCTACAGATTCTTAAAAAATGCATTTTTATAGTGTTTAGAAAAAAAATTTCACTTTAAGACGTATAAGTCTTGTTCAAGTCAGCTTTGTAACCAACCACACACATCTCATAGTAATATTTGGGAAAAGTATAAAAAAAAGATTTAATTATTATAATTAAATAAGGGGGGTTGGGTCACACCCAACTGTACTCAGGGCTTGATTCTGGCTTGGACTTAAGGTCACTCTTGGTAGAGCTCAGGGCCATCTGGTGTGTCGGGGATTGAACCCAGGTCAGCTGCAGAAAAGGCAAGCATCCTACTCACTGAACTATTGTTCCCACCCCAGTCCTGGCCTTTCGGTGGGCAGATCCCATACCATTTCCAGTGTAATAACTCTAAAGAGAAGCAAAGAAGTACTAGCTACTTTCAGTTCCATGACTGCTCAGAGACTGGATATTTTCTATCATTAATAGAATATTGAAAGCTATGTCAATATCTTTAAATATAATCTGTAAAATGTAGGTGGGCAGTGACAAATTGTTCGTGATCTTTTGAACAATTCTAGCACTTGATTTTTTAACACTCTCAAGAACAGTTAAATTGAACAGCATGAGGTCTTGGAGTAGATACTAAGTGATAGTACAGATTTTGAATCCCTGTGTCCCACATGTGATAGGCATAATTCACTGTATCACTATATCACTGTCATCCCATTGCTCATTGATTTCCTCGAGCCGGCACCAATAACGTCTCCACTGTGAGATTTGTTACTGTTTTTGGCATATCGAATATACCACAGGTAGCTTGCTAGGCTCTGCCGTGCAGGCAAGATACTCTCAGTAGCTTGCCGGGCTCTCCAAGAAGGGTGGAGAAATCGAACCTGAGTCGGCTGTGTGCAAGGCAAACATCCTACCCACTGTGCAATCACTCCAGCCCAGGCATAATTAAAAAAAAAAAAACACTGTTTTTTGAGCCTGGTCACTCTGCTGTCTGTAATTTCAGTTTCACTCAGTTTTTTCCTGGCCACAAAGGAGCCATTTATGTATAAGCAGTGTTTTTATTTGTTTTTATTATTAATTAATTAATTAATTTATTTATTTATTTATTTATTTATTTTTATTGAATCACCATGTGAAAAATTACAATGCTTTCAGGCTTAAGTCTCAGTTATACAATGCTGAAACAACCATTTCTTCACCAGTGCACATATTCCACCACCAAAAAAAAACACAGTATACCTCCCGTACCCCGCACCCCCAACCTGTGTAACTGATAAATTTCACTTTACTTTCTCTTTACTTTGGTTACATTCAATATTTCAACACAAAACTCACTATTATTGTTAGGAGTTCCCCACTAGAGTCAGACCTGCTGTGAAGAGATATGAGGTCGGCCACGCAGTTTTGGATTTCTGTATTTTAGCATATAAATCCAGGGATATTTCTTCTAGAAATTGGATCATTGCAAGCTTGTATCTCTCATTAGTGGTTCTCATAATATGGCAGTTGCCGCGCCCTTCCCCACCGGCAAGCAAAAGGCGAGAGAGAAAAACCTTTCCCCTCCTGGGCAGGCATGCGGCCCTGGCTTGGTTCTCAACTGGAGACATTTCTGCAAGGAGCTGCTGGTTTCAAAAGTAGCTTAGCTGGCCTCTGGAATCATGCTCATGCAGCTGCCGGGATCACATCTCGGCCTAAGCAGCATTTTTAAAAGGGGGTGTGAGATAATGAAAAAAACTGCCCACACAAGTGTGTTCAGAAGTGAGAGGGAGGGGACGCTGGATTCTTTGGGACAGGGAGAGGGTACACTGGTGCTGGTTGTGGGCTTGGGATTATGTCCATGAGAAACTATTATTAATAGTATTTTAAATCAACACATTAAAAACATAAAGGGGGTGTGGTCTCCAGGGAGCACTTCAGTCCAAAATAAACCAACCAACCGAACAAAACTGTGCCAATGCAAGACCTGAAGTGTGATCACTGTTTCACTGTTGACTGCCTTTGTGAGCGGCACCAATACCCCCTCCTCCCAGAAACGATCACCCCTCAGTTAACAGCAAGTGTGTCAGTTCCAGGAGAAAGTGTTTGAGTAACACAGCCAGAGAGAGGGACACCAACTCTGGTGAGCATCGTAAGTGAGTGTGAAAGTACCTCACCCTGTTGAGTGCCCACAGCCAGTAGCACCTGAAAATGTGCAAAGTCCATAGCCCAGGCATTGGGTAAACCCTGCTCATCCCAAGTGAAACAGTAGCAGCTATGAGGGGAAGGGAGAAGCAGAGATAGAATAAAAAAAATCAATATGTCATTTGTTCTGGGGTCTTCATATGGTTATAATAGCTCTTCTTAGGTATCTAACAAACCCTGAAATAGTTGTGCTTATATTAAATTTTCCAGGTGAGGTCTTGTCTAAGTGATATTTAAGATCCCATCTCATTGTTTTATGGAATAAACATGTGGCCTCTATGGAAAATTTCATGGTCTGAACAAGTTTAGCAGAATGCTATGGTCTTTTTCATAGTTCTGACAAGAGATGGACATTTTTCTTTATTCTCCCCCTGAATTTAGTAATATTACTCTAGTCAGAATAGAATGTTTTTACTTATTTGATGTTTGCAAAGAGAGGATAAGTGAATAATGAGAATTGCTCATTGTTACAACATTCAAAAGACATACTTTTAAAAAATATTATTATTATAAGATCCCAATATAATTGCATGCAGCATTTTGTTTGCTATTACCTAATTGTATTGATTTTGCCTGGCTTTGAGTTACAGAATTTAATTATGACAAGAGCATATTAGTTTCTTCATGGACTTCTTTACGTTACTTAGATCCAGTTAAATCCTAGATTTTGCAATGTTTTTTCGAACTCTAAAATTGCTTTGCTTTGTTCATCACGGTCGTGGGGTAGAAAATGTGATGAGAATTTCTGTCAGAAATTCATGAGGAAGATGATTTCAAGTTGTGTAAGTGTAAATGGAGGCAGTTGGTATAAATGCTCATAAACTAATGATAGTTGGTGTCCACCTAATTCTATTTATTTTCAGAGAATTTGCTGTTTTTTTAAATGATCCTCAGAGTTATTAAATTTAAGCCAGGAGTTCTTACTTGAGTCTATGAAAACTTATAAAAATCAGATGGCCCTTAAAGAGGTATAGACGGAGCTCTTATAGCCAAAATGCTTTACATGTGGGCTTTCTTCTGGAAAACGACTAGGAACATTTCATTAAGAGAACACTTATGCTATATATGAGGCACAGGAAAAACAATTAATAGAATTTAAAGTAAGAAATGAAAAAAGTTTCATAAAATCTCTTGTCACCATTTTTAAAATCTAGTTCTCTTGTATGAAATAATTGCTGAAATAGAAACCATAGAGTTTAGATACTTTATCTCACACAAGAACACGCTCAGTTTGATCTTTGGCACTGCACATGACGCATCCAGTCCATGACAACCTCTAGGAGTGATCAGGAAGCAAGACCCTAGCACTGCTGGAAGTGGCCCCTGAAAAAAATTAAAATAATACTGAAATATTAAAATGAGCTCAGTGAATTGAAGCTGAATATCTAGCCTTCTCAATTGCAGTTCCATGATTTAACAAGTACTCATCCTTTTTGTTTAAAACTAAGTAAAACTTGGGGCTGGAGCAACTGCATAGCGGGGAGGGTGTTTGCCTTGCATGCGACTGACCGGGGTTCGATTCCCAGCATCATTATGGTCCCCTGAGTACCTTCAGGGGTGATTCCTGAGTGCAGAGCCAGGAGTGACCCCTGTGCATCGCCAGGTGTGACCCAAAAAACAAAGACAAACACACACAAAAAACAAAGTAAAAATTTTATGATTTTTAAAAAAAATATTTATTTTTTAATTAGTGAATCACCATGAGGGTACAGTTACAGATTTATACATTTTTGTGCTCATGTTTCCCCCATACAAATTTTGAGAACCCAACCATTCACCAGTGCCCATTCTCCACCACAAATAAACCCAGCATCCCTCTCACCCCCCCAATCCCATTTCCCCAAACCCCACCCTACCACTGTGGCAGGGTATCCCCTTTTGTTCTCTCTCTCTAACTAGGTGTTATGGTTTGAAATAAAAGTGTTGAGTGGCCATTGTGTTCAGTCTCTAGTCTACATTCAGCAAGCATCTCCCTTCCCCCACATAGCATCCAATCACATTTTACTTGGTGTTCCCTTCTCTATCTGAGTTGCCCTCTCCCCAGAATGTGAGGCCAGCTTCCAAGCCATGGAGTCAACATCCTGGTACTTATTTCTACTATTCTTGGGTGTTAGTCTCCTACTCTGTTATTCTATATTACACAGATGAGTGCAATCTTTATATGTCTGTCTTTCTCTTTCTGACTCATTTCACTTAGCATGATATTTTCCATGCTGATCCACTTATATGCAAAGTTCAAGACCGCCTCATTTTTTCTAACAGCTGCATAGTATTCCATTGTATAGATGTACCAAAGTTCCTTCAACCAGTCATCTATTCTAGGGCACTCGGTTTTTTCCAGATTCTGGCTATAGTAAATAGTGCTGCGATGAACATATAAGTGCAGATGTCATTTCGACTATACTTTTTGCATCTCTGGGATATATTCCCGGAAGTGGTATTGCTGGGTCAAATGGGAGCTCAATTGAAGGGTCCCTTTCTCCCCACATCCTCTCCAACAGTGGTTGCTTTTGTTCTTTTGGATATGTGCCATTCTCTGTGGTGTGAGGTGGTATCTCATGGTTGTTTTGATCTGCATCTCCCTGATGATTAGTGATGTAGAGCACTTTTTCACGTGCCTTTTGGCCATTCATATCTCTTCCATGGGAAAGTTTCTGTTCATTTCTTCAGCCCATATTCTGATGGGGTTGGAAGTTTTCTTCTTGTAGAGTTCCACCAGTGCTTTGTATACCCTTGATATCAACCCCTTATCTGATGGGTATTGGGTAAATATCCTTTCCCATTCTGTAGATAGTCTTTGTATTCGGTCACTGTATCTTTTGCGGTGCAGATGCTTTTTAGTTTAATGTAGTCCCATTTGTTGATCTCTGTTTCCACTTGGTTGGCCAGTTGCATGTCATCTTTGAAGATACCTTTATCTTCAATATCGTAGATGGTTTTGCCGAACTTGTCTTCAATGTACCTTCCGGTTTGTGGTCTAATATCGAGGTGTTTATTCCATTTTGATCTGACTTTTTTGCATGGTGTCAGGTCGAGGTCTAAGCCCATTATTTTGCATGTGGTTGTCCAGTTGTGCCAGCACCATTTGTTAAAGAGGCTTTCCTTGCTGCACTTCACATCTCTTGCTCCCTTATCAAAGATTAGATGATCATACATTTGGGGTTGTGTGTAGGGATATTCCACCCTGTTCCATTGGTCTATGGCTCTGCCTTTGTTCCAGTACCATGCTGTTTTAATTGTTACTTCTTTGAAGTAAAGTTTGAGGTTGGGGAGGGTGATGCCTCCCATCGTCTTTTTCCCAAGAATTGTTTTAGCTATCCGTGGGCATTTGTTGTTCCATATGAATTTTAGGATTACTTAATTCGTTTTTCTGAAGAATGTCATGGGTATTTTAATAGGGATCTCGTTGAATCTGTATAATGCTTTGGGGAGTATTGCCATTTTGACATTATTGATTTTCCCTATTTATGTGCAGAGGATATGTTTCCATTTCCTTATGTACTCTTTTATTTCATAGAGTAGCGTTTTATAGTTTTCTTAGTAGAGGTCTTTTACTTCCTTGGTTAATATGATTCCGAGGTACTTTATTTTCTGAGGGCACGATTTTGAATGGATTGCCTTTTTCATGTCCCTTTCCTCTGCCTCATTGTTTGTATATTGGAAGGCCATGGATTTTTGAGTATTGATTTTGTAGTCTGAAACTTTACTGTATAAGTCTATTGTTTATAAGAGTTTCTTAGTAGAGGCTTTAGGCTTCTGTAGATATAGTATCATATCGTATGCAAATAGTGAGAGTTTGATTTCTTCCTTTCCTATCTGGATGCCCTTATTCTTTATTTCTTCTCTAACAGCTATCGCAAGTACTTCCAGTACTCCAGTACTATATTGAAGAGAAGTGGTGAGAGTGGGCATCCTTGTCTTGTGCCTGATCTTAGAGGAAAGGCCCTTTGTTTTTCCCCATTGAGGATAATGCTTGCCGTAGGCTTGTAGTAGATGGCTTCGACTATCTTGAGGAAAGTTCCTCCAAAACCCATTTTGGTGAGGGTTTTCTTCATAAACGGATGTTGGATCTTGTCAAATGCTTTCTCTACATCTATTGAGATGATGATATAATTTTTATCTTTACTTTTGTTGACATGATGGATTATGTTGATTAATTTCCGAATATTAAACCATCCTTGCATCCCTGGGATGAATCCCAGCTGGTCATGGTGTATGATCTTTTTGATGAGTTGCTGGATCATATTTGCTAATAGTTTTTGAGGATCTTCACATCACTGTTCATCAGGGATATTGGTCTATAATTTTCTTTATTTGTGGTGTCTTTGTTTGCTTTTGTTATTAGAAATATGTGTGCTTCATAGAAACTGTTTGGGAGAGTTCCTGTTTTTTCAATTTCCTGGAAAAGCTTGAGGAGAACTGGCAACAGGTCTTCTTTAAATGTTTGGAACAATTTGCCAGTGAATACATCTAGACCTGAGCTTTTGTTTTTGGGGAGATTTTTGATTACAGTTTTAATTTTCTTAATATTAATGGATCTGTTCAGGAATTCCAAGTCTTCTTTGTTCAGTCTTGGGAGATTATAGGAATCAAGGAATTCATCCATTCTTTTTAGGTTCTCTTGTTTTGTGGCGTATAGACCTTCAAAGTAGTCTCTAATGATCTTTTGAATCTCACTGGTTTCTGTTTTCATGTCCCCCGTTTCATTCTCATTTTATTTATTAGGGTTCTCTCTCTCTCTTTTTTGTGAGTCTTGCTAGCGGTTTATCAATCTTATTTATTTTCTCGAAGAACCAGCTCTTTGTTTCTTTGATCTTTCAGATTGTTTATTTGTTTTCCTTGTCAATAATTTCTGCTCCAGTTTTTATTATTTCTTTCCTCGTTCTGGTTTGGGTTCCTTTATCTGGTCCTTTTCTAAGATCTTGAGCCGTGAAGTCAAGCTATATATGTGGGCCCTTACTTCCTTCCTGAGGAATGCTTGGAGAGCTATAAATTTTCCCCTTAATACGGCTTTAGCTGCGTCCTATATGTTTTGGTAGCAGGTGTCTTCAATCTCATTTGTTTCTAAGTATTTTTTGATTTCCTCCTTGATTTCCTTCCTGACCCACTCATTGTTCAACATTGAGTTGTTTAATTTCCAGGTGTTTGATTTGGTTCTCCATGTCTGTGTGTCGTTAACTTCTATCTTCAGTGCATCATGGTCTGAAAAGATTGTTGATACAATTTCTATTTTTCTGATTCTATTGACGTATGTTCTGGGGCCCAGTACATGGTCTATTTTGAAAAAATGTTCTGTTTGCACTGGAAAAGAATGTGTATTCTTTCTTTGGGGAGTATAAAGCCCTGTATAGGTCTATTAGGCCTCTCTCTTCAATTTTTCCTTTCAGAGTCAGTGTATCCTTGATGAATTTTGTACTTGTCGATCTATCCAGTGGTGATAAGGCGGTATTGAAGTCTCCGACTACTTTTGTGCTGTTAGTGATGTCCTCTTTAAAGTCTGTTAGCAGTTGTTTTAAATATTTAGCCTGTCGTTCATTAGGTACATATACGTTTAAGAGTGTGATTTCCTCTTGTTGTACATATAGCTTGATAAATAGAAAATGATCTTCACTCTCCCTTCTAATGTTTTTCAAACCAAAATCTATTTTGTCAGATACTAGGATGGCCACTCCAATCTTTTTAAGAGAGTTGTTCGCTTGCAGGATTGTTTTCCATCTTTGACTTATAGTCTGTATTTACTCTGTTTGTTCAGGTGTGTTTCTTGTAAACAGCAGAATGTTGGGTTTAATTTCCGTATCCATTTTGCCATTCTGTGTCTCTGATAGGTGCATTTAGGCCGTTGACATTGAGAGAGTTTATGGTGATGGAGTTTTGTGTCATCTTTCTGTAGAGTTTGTTGTTCTAATGGGGTTCCTCCTTGTCTTACAGTAGCCCCTTTAGACCTTCTTTTAAGTTTGGCTTTGAGTCTATGAAGTTCCTGAGCTGTTGTTTATCCGAGAAATAGTGTATGTTTCCTTTGAGTTTGAGCGAGAGTTTAGCTGGATAAAGTATTCTTGGTGAGGCATTCATTTCGTTGAGTTTTTTCACTATGTCCCACCATTGTCTTCGGGCCCGAAGGGTTTTCTCTGACAGGGTTGCTGTAAATCTGAGGGGTGCTCCTTTGTATGTGATTTCCTTCTTTGACCTTGCTGCTTGAAGAATTGCATCTCTATCCACAGCATCCTTCATTCTGACTATGATATGCCTTGGAGTCTTTTTATTTGGGTCTCTCTTTGCTGGTACTCTCCGGACTCCTTGTATCTGGATGCCTGCCTTCTCCAGCTCTGGGAATTTCTTAGCAATGATGTCTTTGACTGTGTTTTTTTCATTGGGTTACTTCCCTGTGCTTCTGGTACTTCAATAATTCTTTTTTTTTTTTCTTAAAAAAATTTTTTATTGAATTACTGTGAGATAGTTACAAGCTTTCATGTTTGGGTTACAATCACACAATGATCAAACTCCCATCTCTCCACCAGTGCACATTCCCTACCACTGATATCCCTGCTATCCCCCCATTCCCACCTCTCCCTGCCTCCATGGCGGACAACATTCCCCATACTCTCTCTCTACTTTTGGGCAATTTGGCTTGCAACACAGACACTGAGAGGTCATCATGTTTGTTCCATTATCTACTTTTGGCACACATCTCCTATCCCAACTGTTTCCTCCAGCCATCAATTTCTTAGTGATCCCTTTTCTATTCCATCTGCCTTCTCCCCTAGGCTCATGTAACAGTCTTCCAGCTATGGGGAAATCCTCCTGGCACTTGTATCTACTTTCTTAATCATTAATTTTATAGATATTTTTGAAAGCTTATTATGTGTTCTGTAATCTCACAAATTGTACTATATAATTTTTTAAGAGTCTACCTTTATAATGCCAATATTATAAAGAGAGATAAACTGCCCATATTCACACAATTTTTAACAATTGAACATTTTTACACCAGCAAGTGGTAAATGCCATAAGGGTGCAGAAATATAAAGGAAGGTAAAGTGCCATGGAATAGTAGTAGTGAGGAATTGTTGAACATAATTTTATTTATTTTTTTTATGAAAAAGAGAATTTTATTTATTTATTTATTTTTTTATAGTTTTCATATTTTATTTTATTTTTTTTTATTTTTTTTATAATTTATTTATTTTTAATTAGAGAATCACCGTGAGGGTACAGTTACAGATTTATACACTTTTGTGCTTATACTTCCCTCATACAAAGTTCGGGAACCCATCCCTTCACCAGTGCCCATTCTCCACCACCCGTAAACCCGGCGTCCCTCCCACCCTCCCCAATCCCATCTCCCCCCCACCCCACCCTGCCACTGTGGCAGGGCATTCCCTTCTGTTCTCTCTCTCTAATTAGCTGTTGTGGTTTGCAATAAAGGTGTTGAGTGGCCTCTGTGCTCAGTCTCTAGCCCTCATTCAGCCCGCAACTCCCTTCCCCCACATGGCCTTCAACTACAATGTAGTTGGTGATTGCTTCTCTGAGTTGCCCTTTCCCCGGAACATGAGGCCAGCCGCGAAGCCATGGGGTCAACCTCCTGGTACTTATTTCTACGGTTCTTGGGTATTAGTCTCCCACTCTGATATTCTATATACCATAGATGAGTGCAGTCTTTCTATGTCTGTCTCTCTCTTTCTGACTCATTTCACTCAGCATGAAACTTTTCATGCCCATCCACTTAACTACAAAATTCTTGACTTCCTTTTTTCTAACAGCTGCATAGTATTCCATTGTATAGATGTACCAAAGTTTCCTCAACCAGTCATCCGTTTTGGGGCATTCGGGTTTTTTCCAGATTCTGGCTATTGTAAACAGTGCTGCGATGAACATACATGTGCAGATGTTGTTTCGATTGTACTTTTTTGCCTCTCTGGGATATGTTGTTCCTCTTGAAGTCATCTCCAAGGACTCTGATTCGCTCTATTCCCATTTTAAGGTCTTTCCCCTTAATTTATTGTTGTCTGTAAGCTTTCTGCAGCTCATCTTCAAGGTCGCTGATTCTGTCTTCGGCTGTAGTCATTCTACTGTTGAGGGCATCTACTGCGATTTTTAATTCATCTACCGATTCCTTTATTTGTGTGACTTCCATTTGTAGGTTTGAAATTTCTGCTCTCATTTCTTCCTGCATTTTTTTGGTAGACCACTCCAGTGCTTCATTCATATCCTCCCTTACTTTATTGGATGTCTGTTCCATGGTTGCTTGGAGTACGTCGACTCTCCTCAAGATATCCTCTCTGAATTCTTTATCTGAGAGGTTGTAGATGTGAGTAGCCCCTATTGAGGTTTCTGGAATCTTTTCTTCTCCCTCTCTTTGTGGAGGAACTTTTCGCTGCTTCTTCATATTTTTATGGAAGTATGGAGTTGGAACTTTGTAGTTGTTTATTCCTATTCCCTCTTGCTGTAGGAAGGAGGGGCTCTGGTTGTGCTATTGCTTATGGCAGCCTTGTTCCTATTCTAGAGTTCTTCCTTATACTCAGGAGCTCTTCCTGATTGATGTGGGGCCCCTAATGAAGGCTTCAGACAATGTTCTCTTTATGAAAGTTTTGTTAAGCTTCTCTTATTCACTGATAGTTTTTATAAGTTAAACTAAGCTAATGGGCTATATTGCATAAGTGATTGAGATGCCTAAAGTGATTTTCAAAGAAAAAGACTGTACCTATTATGGTAAGGTAAAAAATAATAACCGCGACTGCTGCTCTGGAAGGAGGCCACGCCCTCTTTGAGACCATGGCCCCTGAGATACAGGCCACGCCCCCCGTATCTTCTTGATGGGGTCCAGGGTCGCAGGGCGGCTGCTGGACCGAAGCCCGGGCGGCCGCGTGGGAACCGGGTGGGACCCTTACTGTACAGATTATCTATATACCAACAATTTTCAGGAATGCAAAACCAGGCACTGTGATTTGGTGCTATTAATTAGCTTTAATTTTCACTTGACTAAAACTGGTGGGAAGCAAGTAAAACAATCTTATATAACAAACTCTCAGGATCACCGTGTATTAAAGACTATTTAACTCACCGTGGGATACCAACTGCATTCGATAATTATCTTATTTTGAACATAAACACTGGTATATGAAAATGGGAAGGCATCATATAAATAACGTAGTCCAATCCCTTGTTTTGCATATGAGAAGCAAAGAGATGAAGCAAAACGTTTTTTCCTAAAGCCGATACCACACCTACCACTTTGGCGGCTTAGGGTATACAGAGGTGACAGAATCCCAATTTGATATCAGGACCATGGGGGCCTCTCAAGATCACGTAGGGCCGTATGGCCCCAGGGATCCCAGGGGGACATCCCTAGAAGACCCTGACACTACACAGCAGCACCACATCTTCAAGTCCCAGTATTGAACTATCACATCTGGTTAGACAAATACTGTTGGAAACAACCACTGGCCCTCTCATCACTGCTTGGAAAGAAGAAACAGTTTCTATCAAAGGTTTACAGTATTTAAATAGGATGAAAAAACTCAGGTAAGGAAAATTGTGATTTTACCATAATACTAACACCAGCTTTTTAATAAAAGCACCAAGTAATCTCTGGTCATCAAGGTAAAATGTTCTCTGAACCAGATTAAAAAATTAAAAGGCAACTGTTGGTCTGTCATATAAATTTAGAAGGTGAAATCAGGTTGCAGTATATGCTTCACTAGAATTTATTGACTATAGTATGTTTTATTATAGAAATGTGTTCTAAAATATCTTTAGCTTAAGATTGATGCTTAATTGTTCCTTTTTAATGACTGATATAAAAACAAAGAATCTTTGGAGATACTGGGGCTCCCACTAAAAATTTATTTCTTTACTATTAGTGAAAGACACAATTTCACTAATAGTAAAGAAATTCCAGAGTGGTTGTGCTCAGGGCATAGTCCTGGGTCTGCACTCAGAATCGTTACTGATAGGCTCAGGGAACTGCAAAAGGTGCTGCAAACAGAACCTGGGTCAGCCACGTGCAAAGACATCTTGCCAACAAAGAAATGACACAGCACCATATCACCAGAAGAATATGATACTGCCGAATCTTCCCAGGAACACTGGTTAGGACTGAAAAACGTTGCCTTCTCCGAGTAGGGCAGGCAGATTCCCCTTTCTGCCTGATGTCCCAAGACCCTCCAACACAACTGAATCTCATCAAACTGCCAAGCCACCAAATTGTTTTAGATCTATAGCTCCTGGACTGTGGCCACAAACCTACTTGTGAACATCTCAAAACTTCATAGTACTGTCAGCCCAGTAGGGTCACACAAATCTGATGGGCAAAGTTACACAGAAGACCACCAAGTTCAATAAGCCTAAACAATAACACAGAAAGCTCAACAAGTGCTAACCAACATGGTAGATCCTCAATGACTTCTCTAACATAACTGAGATATAACAATTATCACAAATTCTCTACTATTGATCTAAACTTTGTTAATCCATTTTCTTGTGTTGGAACAAGTGAAATAAATGTTTGTGCATATAAGCCTGCTGCAATTGTGGGTCGGAAGCTGGAGACAGTTGTAGAGGGAAGGTCACACTGGTGGTGGAATTGATGTCTGGAACATTTAAGGCCTGAAACAACTATTATCAACAATTCAGTAACTCACACTGTCAATAAAAAATTTAAAAAGAATAAAAAATGCTTAAGTAGAAATGAAGTTTACCCACTGCACTGTTGTTCATTGATTTGCTTGAGTGAGCACCAGTAACATTTCCATTGTGATATGAACTTTAATTCAATATAAAAAGATTAAATATTGTATTGATAAAAATCTTAAAGTTCAAATTGCTAATAAACATAATGGCCTAACCACCTGATTCCAACATTGCTATTTCTATCTATAATATAGCTATTTCAAAAGCTGACAGAAAATATTATTAATAATTTGTGTGGGGTTGGAGCAATAGCACAGCAGGTAGGGCATTTGCCTTGCATGCAGCCGACCTGGGTTCGATTCCTCTGCCCCTCTCCGAGAGCCCAGCAAGCAACCGAGAGTATCTGGCCTGCACGGCAGAGCCTGGCAAGCTACCTGTGGCGTATTCGATATGCCAAAAGCAGTAACAACTAGTCTCACAATGGAGACGTTGCTGGTGCCTGCTCGAGCAAATAGATGAGCAATGGGATGACAGTGACAGTGATTTGTGTGTGCATGTTGCACACATGTGCATGTGTGTGTGTGTGTGTGTGTGTGTTCTGTAGTACCAGGGATTGAACATGAATATAAACTGGCTTAATAGTGTATTTTATTTATTTTGGTTTCAAGGCCACACCTGGTACTCCTCGGGGACTAGTCCCAGCTCAGTGCTTGGGGGTCTTTCCTGACTTGGGGACTATTTGGTGCTAGGGATTGAGTCCAACTCTTCAGCATGCAAATCATGAGGTCCAGGCCATGATTTGGAGCCACCTCTCCAACTCCAACACAATACTTCTAACCTATTCCTGAAATTTTGTTTAATCTGGCTACTATTAAAGATGCAATCAACTTTTCAAACATCTTCACACAGGTATTCATTAACATCTGCAATTACCAAAGTATCAAAGTGATCATCCATCTCTACCTCCTTTCTCTAAAACCGCTATTGGAAGAGCCAGAGCGATAGTATAGCAGGTAGGGCTTTTGCCTTGCATGGGGCCAACTTGGGTTCAATCCCTGGCGTCCAATATGATCCCCCGAGCACCACCGGGAACAATTCCTGGTAGCAGAGCCAGGTGTAACCCCTGAGCATTGTTGACAGTGACCCTCAAACCCCAAAATAAATAAAACCACTACTTGAGTTATTCTTTTAAAAATCAATTTGGAGGACGGTGTGTAACATTATGTTACCTCTATATATAATGTGTATTTTTTTGCATTTTTGCCACAGTAAAATTAAAGTTTCATTTTTGATTATGAATTACCAGATGGCAAAAATAGTACCCATTTGTATATTTCCAGTGACTACCACAATACCATGCATTTTTTACATGATGAAAAGGTTGTGCATTAGCCTACCAAACAGTTTACCTGACCACCCCAGCCCTCCTTCCACACACACACACATGATGGACAACTAAACTGATGTTCAAATAATTTTTTTCCTTCAAAATGGGAGCACCTGTTCAAGACAAGTTCTTTTCCATGTATTATATGTGCATTGATCTTGTAATGTCTAAGGCACAGAGATGTTTTAATATTTTAAGTAGAGGATGCTAATGTCCACAGTGACACAGTCACTAAATGAGGAAAAGCTAAATAAAAAAACAAGAGTAGCAATCTGGAGACCAAATGCCCAAAGCTGCAACTTTACTTGATAGTGGCCACTTGGGAACGCAGAACATGATAACGGGAGAAAATTATGAGCAAAGATTAATTACTGTGTGTATGTGTGTATGTGGGGGGTGAGGTATGAGCAGTACTCGTAAGTCCTGGGGTTGCCATTCATCATTCTTAACCAAAGGGCCAGAGTTTTGACTCAATGGCCTAAGGAAACAATGTTGCCTCAGCCCTGCAGGCAGGGTATTTTGCCCAGTAGCCCTGACAAAGAAGCATCTCCAGGACTTCACAGAGATGCTCAGAGATGTTGGGATCCAGGTGGGAAGGGAGCCCTAACAGCTGTACTGTCTTTCAACCTTGAAGAGTAAACATTTTCTCTCCATAGATCCTATGGTGAATATTGCTAGTAAGATTAAGTAATAAGGACCTATCCCCCCTCAATCTCTCCTGCTAGTTTAGTAACTGATATTTGACAAAGTCTGAGTGCACTATCTAAAATATTATGACTAATAACATTCTTTTCTAAGAAAATAAACGTAAATATAATAAAACTCATTCTTCTTAAACAGGAATGGAAGATTTTGGAATTTGCTGGCTTCAATCAGCTTTAATATTTTGTCTTTTCTTATTTTATACATGGCTCTCGTGCACACATTTTTCAACATAACAGTAATCAAAGCATAAGAATGTGTCAGCTTATTTTTTTATATTTCATGAGGTTATCTGTCATAACTCTATCAAGAAATAACAGCTGAATGCAACAATCATCAGCAGAAATCCACATTAAATTGAATGAACTAACCTATAAACATCCACTCATGGACACACACACACAACACACATACACACTTGATTTACATTCCTTCCTTACCAGTAGTTGTCTGCATATGTCACATAACAGTTGTATATAGTGTTATAGTCCACATGTATTTAATATTTATGATTACAACCTTTCTTTAAGCAGTGTCTAAACCTGAGTGCCACATGTAAGGACTAAAATATGAGCAATGCAACTAGTAAAGCACCATGAAATAAATGAGAGAATTAAACCTAAATAAATCACACTTTTAATGAGAAAATTCTTCAAAATATACATTTAGTAGAACCTAAAAAACATTTCAATAAATTGCAATTTATTATGTCAATGAGAAAAAGAAAATACTATTTTTTAGCTTCTATTTTCCATTAGTGACATATGAGCAGTTTTCTCATACAAGGAAAAAGAGGCAAAAGAGTAAATAATAAGGGTTTTGTTTTAAGTTGGTGAATAAGAATAATAAAAACATGACTATCAAACATATCACACACTTTCAGGGTCAATGCGAACTCTTCTTTCTAACTTTTCTCTTTTGATTTCAGAGACATAATGTATTAATATATTCAATTCCAACAAAAAGTATGTAAGAGCATATTTACAATATTTATTTTAGGGTGTTAAAAGTGCAAAATGTTTTAAAGTGTGTGTGTGTTTTGCTTGAAATTAAATGCAGAGAATCATCCATTTGAGATACTGAGCCATATCATCATCGCTTTAATTTTTCCGCTTTTTCGGATCATACCTGGCGATGCTCAGGGGTTACACCAGACTCTGCACTCAGGAATTACTCCTGAAAGTTCTCTGGGGACCATATGGGATGCTGGGAATGGAACCAGAGTCAGCTGCATGCAAGACAAAGGCCCTCCCCGCTGTGGTATTGCTCCAGCCCATATCCACCGCTTCTTTGATATGTTTACTGGTTATTTTATTTTCTCAAAAAAATTAATCATCATTGTAAGCATAAGCTTCATATTTTCATAAACATAGATCAATAAAACTATATTTTATGAAAATTTCTGCTTATAAAATCATCTAAATACAAAAAATATAAAAATATGTATTTATGGTTATATGCACACACAATGGAATAAAAAGTTTACTTTTATGCATTTAGGGATGACCACACCTGGAAATACCCAGGGACTCCTGGACCTATACGTGGGGTTTGCTGCGAGAGTGGTGCTGGTGGGACCACTGCAGGGCCAGTGATGAAACTCTGGCCTCCTGCATACAATGTTTAGTGTGTTATCTCTTTGTTCCGTTCAATACTTAAATTTTTATCTTCAGGGAGAAAAAATCAATTATAATAAAATGAACCATACTCATTTTTGAATGCCCAGTCTTGGTGAGTTAAAAATTTCTTGTACGATAAGAATTAGAATTTGTTCCTTTGGAACAATAGGCATGGTTCAGTATATGGTAGTTATTTATTAATTGCTTTCAAGTGACAATAATAATAATAAGATTGCTCATCAATATTTTCTCTCAGTGAATTTTTCTATGATCAGTCATTTCTAAAGATAACTATTTTTAGAAACTCTCTCATCAACATCTATGAACAATGGATTAAAAGCTCACCATCTTTTTCTCATTTCTTTTTTTCCCTCATTTCTTGTGGATTAATACTTGGTTCTGAGTTAATGACCCTATACCTGTATCTACTGTCAAGGACATTTTATTGAGTGTCTTACATTCATCTTGAATTCAGCAGGCTTAAAAATGAAGTTTTCAATTATTCCCCATGTTATACATCATTATCATTCTCTTCATTCCCATCTCCAACAATGCACTGTCTCTTCCTGTTCTCTGCATCCTTATATCCAAAATCAAATGATCCCACCTATAAATCAGGTTTTAGATTCATCCACTTATTTTTTTTTCTTATTCTTTCTTCTACCTGGGTTTCTATTAACATCTTTTACCTAAGCTTCTTTAATTGCAATGTAAAAGTTGAAATAATTTTATCATTCTCATATAAAATAAGTTCCGTATTTTTTATCTTCCAGCTACTATTTTCAGTGATCAAATGAGATTTCCCATCGTGTTCTCCATTCAAAATGTTGATGAGTGGCTATTTTTTAAAATTTTTTATTAGTGAATCACCGTGAGGTACAGTTACAAACTTACTAACTTCCATTTTTGAATTTCAGTCATACAATGATCATTTATTCATCCCTCCACCATAGCCCATTCTCCTCCACCAATGTTCCCAATATCCCTCCAACCACCCATACCCCACGCCACACCACCCCACCCCACCCCACTTCTGTGGCAGGGCATTCCCCTTTGTTCTCTCTCCTTTGGGTTGTTGGAGTTTACAACAGAAGTATTGGGTGGCCATTGTATTTGTTCTATAGCCTACTTCTGCACAAGCACGCAACTTTCAACCTGAATGGGTTCACCCAACATCCTCTACTTGGTTTTCCCTTCTCTATCTGAGCTGCCTTTTTCCCCAGCATGTGAGGACAGTTTCCAAGCTGTGGAGCAAACCTCCTGGTCCTTATCCCTACTACTCTTGGGTTTTAGTCTCCCATTCTGTTACTTTATATTCCACAGATGATTGCAATCTTTCTATGTCCGTCTCTCCCTTTCTGATTCATTTCACTTAACATGATACTCTCCATGTTGATCCACTTATATGCAAATTTCATGACTTCGTCTGTTCTAACAACTGCATAGTATTCCATTGTGTAGATGTACCAAATTTTCTTTAACCAATCATCTGTTTTGGGGCACTCTGTTTTTTTCCAGATTTTGGACATTGTAAACAATTCTGCAATGAACATAGAAATGCAGATGTCATTTATACTATACCTTTTTGCATCTCCAGGACATATTCCCAGGAGTGGTATTGCTGGGTAAAATGGGAGCTCAATTTCTAATTTTTTGAGAAGCGTCCATAATGTTTTCCAAAAGAGCCGAACCAGTCGGCATTCCCACCAGCAGTGAAGGAGAGTCCCTTTCTCCCCAAATCTGCAGCAACACAGGTTGCAGTTGCTTTTGTTCCTTTGGATGTGGGCCAGTCTCTGTGGTGTGAGGTAGTATCTCATTGTTGTTTTGATCTGCATCTCCCTGATGATTAGTGATGAGGAGCATTTTCTCATGTGCCTCGTAGCCATTTGGATTTCTTCTTTGGGAAAATTTCTGTTTATTTCATCGCCCCATTTTCTGATGGGGTTGGATGTTTTCTTCTTGTAGAGTTCAACCAGTGCCTTGTATATCCTTGATATCAATCCCTTATCAGATGGATATTGGGTAAATGTCCTTTCCCATTCTGTAGTCTGTCTTTGTATTTTGGTCACTGTTTCCTTTGAGGTGCAGAAGTTTCTTAATTTAAGATAGTCTTATTTGTTTATCTCTGTTTTCACTTGCTTAGCCAGTGGCGTGTCATCTTTGAAGATACCTTTAGCTTCAATATAGTCGAGGGTTTTGCCAACTTTTTCTTCCGTCTACCTTATTGATTCTGGTCTGATGTTGAGGTCTTTAATCCACTTTGACCGGACTTTTCTACATGGTGTTAGGTAGAAGTCTGAGCCCATTTTTTTGTATGTAGCTGTCCAGTTTTGCCAGCACCATTTATTAATGAGACTTTCCTTCCTTCACTTCACATTTCTTGCTCCCTTATCATAGATTAGATGATCATATATTTGAGGGTGTGTGTCAGGATACTCCACCCTGTTCCATTGGTCTGTTGCTCTGTCTTTTTTCCAGTACCATGTTGTTTTAATTATTACCACTTTGTAGTAGAGACTGAGATTGTGGAGTGTGATTCCTCCCATATTCTTTTTACCAAGAATTGAGTGGCTATTTTAAAGAACATTGTAATACTTCAATGAAGTTAAGAAAATCAGTGGAACAATAGAAAATATAACTTCTCTAGCAATTAATAACATGTTGATATTTGACTTTGTTCATTTTTCTCCTATAAGTATTCACTCTTAATTCATTTTTCCAGACTTTAAATAAAGTATATTAAATATGTTTAGTTGAAGTCATAAAGAAAATTATTAAAGTAATAATTTTTTATGATCAGCATGCCTATAACTACTAATTCATTTTGACACATTTCTCTAAGATCTTTACATATTTAAAAGAAGCTCAATTTTTTAAATTTTTTAAAAATGTCTATGTTACACTACAATTGAGAATAGCATATGATTATTTAGACAAATAAAGGTGAAGATTGTAAGAGTACTGGGGCCTTAGAACTAAGCATTTACAGACATAGAAATAAAATTCACTTCAACAAAATCTAGAGTTACTATTTTAATTCTCTCTATGTCAAAAATAACAATAAACAGTGAACAGGATCAAGATAATTTCAATATTTAGAAAAAACAAGTCAAGCCAAATGAATATGTAAAGTAAAATCTAAGCCTGATTTGGGTTTTTTAATTTGAACATTCTTATTAGTAATACTGCACGTAATTAAACATAATCCTATGTATATCTAAGCAAGAAAGGATGTTATAATCATAAATAAGAAGCAGGGTTGGGCAGCTTGTACAGGGATTAGATTACATTCAGGCACTTGTCCCCAGCTTGACTGTTGGTACCATATAGTCTAACAAGCATCTCTGGTGGAACTGTGGCTGTCTTGAGTGGCACTGCGGTGGTTTTCACAGTCCCCGGTACAATGAGGCAGAAGACGCCCCCCACTCTCAGGTCCCAGAATTGAACTATCTGGCCTATTAAGCTGAGAAATTCAAGGAGAACTCCCCCAGGCTCTTAAGTACCAGTTTGAAGACCCCTTCTCTGAAAAAAAAAAGAAAAAATGTAAATATTTATTGAAGACAAAACATTTCTAGAGAAAGATTAGGTGTTGATGTTTTTAGCTTTGTTGAAAATAAAACAACTACACATCAAATGTTATAAAATTAACTTGATAAAGACTATATTCTGGTATTTATTGAGATTTTTCCAAAGAGAACTAATATGATTCTTCTAAACTTCTTTTTTCTTTTAGTAGTCTTAGTCCATTTAGATTGATACACAAATGCCATGGACCAATGGTTTATGTAAAACGCCCTCTTTTCAAACTTTTGAAACTTTAGTCATTCAAAATAAAGGTGCCCTTATAGTCAGACAAGTTTTGGTAAACGTACACCTTCAGGTTGTAGACTGCTAATTTTTCACTATATATCAATGTGGTGAAGTTCCCTGTGCTCTTTGCTTCTCTCTGAACCCTTTTCCATACATAAACACTACATTTTATGATCTAAGCTCTGAGCCAAAGTTCCACTGGTTAGTAATGTCACATAGGACACTAGGATTTTAACATAAGCATGGTTGGATGCAATCAGACCTTAGTTCACACCCATAATTCCCCATTACTATGACCAGTATATTCATCCCCCCAATTCCCAGAATTTTAATTTACTCTGGCAACTTAGAAGTCTGCTTTTATTTAACATATCATTCAAATAATAGAGATGATATGAAATCAAACAAATTATAGGCTCCCCAAGTACAGTTCCTGGTGAGGTTAAAGCTAAGTGCTCTCATTCAAAAAGAAAAGAAACAGGAAAGCAAATGGTGAAAGACTCAAGAAGATTTACTAATAGGGTAATTAACCTAAGATCTTGCATTATCTCTGTGGTCCTTCCAGTTATGGAAGCTACATCCGGGGATTTTTGGGAAAGGAGGTAACGTGGGGACATTCCAAATAGGGTTGTGCTGAACATGTGTGAGGGGCCATAGGGCTACACTTTGCATCAGAGGTGTTAGGAGTCATGTAATATCAGGGATTAACCTTGGTCTCTTGCTTTAGGTATGAAGCTATCTCCATGACATATTCCAAATTATTTTCAAATATGCATTTTCACAAGTACTATGCAGAATATGTATGACATGTAAAAAAAAGAGAAAGATCAAATTTCATAGACCTTTCTTTTCTCACAATTGTTTTATATCTTACCTCAAAACTTTTTCAAAAATAAACACAACAAAGTTATTGAGAGGCAAAACATAATATTATTGATATTTTTCAGATGTTCCATGTAGTTTTACATTACATAGTTTTGATATTCAAGTTGAACAAGTTGCAATTGTGTAGTAAATATGAGCAAAGTAAAAAATATATATAATTTTATTTATGATATGAAATGCATTCTTTGATAATACTGACCTTTCCTAAAGCTTTACTCATTTATTTTAATAAATGTGCAATTTTTCACATTTTGTACTTATTAAATAAAAATTTGGCTACAAATGTTTACCTGGGAATCTAATATGATCTTGTAAACATATTTTATTTCAATATGTTATAATTAATATATCTTTTCTAATTGCATATTTCATATGCTTCATACTTTGAAAAAATCTTCTCGTGACTCTGATTTCTGTGAAGGTTTGATTTTTATCTATAGATCTGTCTTACATAGACTGTTGACAGTATCAAGTATATCAACCAAGGACATGCTTGTTATTTTTTCTTTTGTTTTTTGGGTCACACCCGGTGATGCACAGAGGTTACTCCTGGCTCTGCACTCAGGCATTACTCCTGGCGATGCTCGGGGGACCATATGGGATTCTGGGTATTGAACCCGGGTCGGCTGTGTGCAAGGCAAATGCCCTACACACTGTGCTATCACTCCAGCCCCTTGTGTATTTTTCCATTTATATGGAACTTTGGATATGAAAGTTATATAGAACTTTAACATTAGGCCTCATTCCCCTGACCATGAAAGAGACTCCAATCATTGGGAAAGACGAGTAAGGAGTAAGGAGAGGCTGCTAAAATCTCAGGGCTGAGTGTAATAGAGATGTTACTGGTGCCCGCTCGAGAAAATCAATGAAAAATGAGATGATAGTGATAGTGATGTGTAAACACACAAAAAAAGAGGGCAGCACAGGGCAAAGGGCAGTGTCGCTCTATCTCTCCCACCGCCCATGTTCGGTAGCCTCATGCTGCTTCCCCCACCTTGGGGAGGTTGATGGTGATGATAAGGCAGGCGAAGGAAGGAAAAGGACCCAGGTTGGTTGGTCTCAGTTGCAGTTTATTCCATTCCCATCTCCATTCTCCTCTGATTCTCCTCCTGCTTCTTCCTCCCCCATGCTACTTCATTCTCCTCCTTGCTCTGGATCTGGATCTCAATCTGGTTCTCCAAATCTGGCACTGGAACCCCCAGCCCACTCTTACAGCCTAGTTAAATCCCCCAGCATGAGGGGTTGGGGTTTACACATAGGTGTGGTCACAATTAATAACGGAAAAGTTCTTTCCCTCAGGGGATGCTCCTTCTAGGACAGATTCTCTTTCAGCAGGACACCCTCCCAAGGGCAGAATCACAGGAGTCTTTCTTCTCTCCTTGTCCAACAAATATATAAGTATTCATAATATTAATCATTTTGTATGGACACAGTAAGAGATGCATTAAGCTTATATAATTGCTCTCCTGGGGTCATCTCGATTTCAGACTACAGTGCTCAGGCCAGATTAGACTTTCCTATCCCTAGCAGGGTCCTAGTCTTATTGTTGCTTTTGAATCATGACAACATTTGTCCATGATCAAGCTCTTAACTTATAGTTAAACATTCGGCACTTTGGCCAGGCCCATCTCGATGCCAGGGTAGCACATAACTCACCGCTTGCCCTGGGTCCATCCTGTCCCTCATCGGGACCCTGCTTTTTGGGGTGCTAGGAAGTAAGGGCAGCTGATGATTAGAAAGCAGATGCCTGGGAGTGAATATATTCGAAGCCAATTAAATCCCATGTTACAAAAGCATATTAACAGCTGTCATCTTTTGTCCATACAAAAAGAATATTGCTTTAAAGTAAACTACTCAAAAGACACAAGAAGAGAAGAAGGCAATATTAACTCATAATACAAGTTCAATGTCCTAGAAATATCTAACCTTACAAATTAAGAGTCTGATTAGGGGGAAAAACTAATTAACTGGTTGGGGAAGAGAGCATAGAAGTGGTTACAGATAGACAAAGAAATGGGAGCACTTTGATGGGTGTGACTCAATAAACCTATGCTCCTTGTGGCAAGGGGAACAGTACATACCAATGTTGTCTTAAAGTGTTTAGAGATTATTACCAGATAAACCTAAACTCTTTGTGCCAAGGAAGAAAGGATAAACCAATGATATCCTACACAGTGATATAGAGCTTTAATTATTTTTAATAATATGTGGTTAATCACTGTATCACTGTATCACTGTCATCCCATTGCTCGTTGATTTGCTCGAGTGGGCACCAGTAGCATCTCCATTGTGAGATTTGTTACTGTTTCTGGCATATCGAATACACCACAGGTAGCTTGTCAGGCTCTGGGCAAGATACTCTCAGTAGCTTGCCAGGCTCTCTGAGACAGATAGAGGAATCGAACCCAGGTCGGTGGCATGCAAGGCAACTACCCAATATATAGTTAAGAGAGATAGATTTTTATTTCTTATTAGATTTATTGATTAATTGTGGAGGTTGGGATCAATGTATGAAATGACAGTTTCTATTGATTTATGCTACAGTTTCACTTGAGTTTGTTATAATTTTATTAATTGTGCACATTATAGGATCTAATATGCATATTGAATTCTTCTCCTAAAGGAGCCTTTTGTTCACAGTCTTGTGAGAAATCACCTTAAGATATTATGCTTAGCTCCTCCCCTTTGTCCTGTTCTAACCTGTGTGCTTCCACAGAAGGCAGTAATAGCAGCGGACGAGTAGAAGCAGAGCTGAAATATCTACATGACATTTATAAAAACATTTTTTTCTGTGTGATACTAGAGCACAGAATGATGTGTTATGGAGTTACAATCATTCGTTTATTAGCACACACTAAATTTATTTATGAAGAAGAATTTCTGACCTATTTTATTTATCTTTAAAGGATTCTTCTAAGAATATATATCTTTGTCAAGATATACAGGGCCAACAAGACAGAACAAGAGGTTAAGCTTCTTGCCTTGCATATGGCTGACACTTCCTATCCCAGCACTGTACTTGGATGCCTGACAGGAGTGGTCCCTGAGCCCAGGATCAAGATTAAGTCCAGAACATAGTTGAGGGTTCAACCCCAAACTCTAGATTACATCTTTAAGTTGTTCAACAATGAGTTAATTTTTAGCATGATATCATTAACATACCTGCTAAATCTGGTCCTATTTGTCATAAAACTCAACTTGTTTTTTTACCTTTAAGTAGTGGTATTCTTTTTGGTTTTCTTCATAACCATGCAAGACATTGTATGTAAAAGGTACCTGTAATAATAATATTTATTAGCACTATAGTTTGATGTGTCAGTATGTGAGGGTAAACAGTGTTCTATTGTTCTAGGTTCAATAACTTACTGGGTCTATGAATATATGGTGTGAGCTTTAGAAGTGTCTTAGAGGTATAAATTTTTCTACCTCTGAAGATGAGAGAGGATGGTGAGTTATAACTGGGTACTTCTTGTCACTAAGTTCAGGTGAGTTCTCATAATCAGAAAATTATTCTCTGTGAACTGATTTTTCCCCTTTCTATGAGGACGAGCCTTATTACAGTTTAATCTATATACGTATCTGCTTAATCTATATTTATATATGTGTATAGATTAAACTAACTAAAATTATTTTCCAAATTTTTGTTTTGAGGATAACCTGAAGAAGTTTGTATATATATGTATATATATGCGTATATATATAAACATATATACATATATATAAATTTCATTGAATCACTGTGAGATAGTTACAAGCTTTCATGTCTGAGTTACAATCTCACAATGATCAAACACCCATCTTTCCACAAGTGCACATTCCCTACCACCAATATCCCAGGTATACCCCCCTTTCCCACCCTCCCCCTGCCTCCATGGCAGACAATATTCCCCATACTCTCTCCCTATTTTTGGGCATTATGGTTTGCAACACAGACACAGAGAGGTCAACATGTTTGGTACATTATCTACTTTTGGCACACATCTCCCATGCCAACTGATTCCTCCAGCCATCATTTTCTTAGTGATCCCTTCTCTATTCCATCTGCCTTCACCCCTCCGCTCATGAAGCAGGTTTCCAGCTATGGGGCAATCCTCCTGGCCCTTGTATCTACTGTCCTTAGGTGTCAGCCTCATGTAATGTTATTTTGTACTCCACAAATGAGTGCAGTCCTTCTATGTCTGTCCCTCACTTTCTGACTCATTTCACTTAGCATGATACTCTCCATGTCTATTCATTTATAGGCAATTTTCATGACTTCATCTCCTCTAACAGCTGCATAGTATTTCATTGTTTATATGTACCAAAGTTTCTTTAACCAGTCATCTGTTCTACAGAACTTGGGTTATTTTTATAATTTGTGAATGTATCTATAAATTTAGATATAATTATATGATTTTATTAAAAAATCAATTCAGTTCTTCTCAAAACAAGAGCTTTATTTTTTTTTCCATAAGAATAAATGGCAGAGTCTCTTGCCCCCGTACCTGGCTGTCTTCACCAGGGCCCCTCAGAAGAAGTGCGTTGAGTTTCTCTCCGTGCCCCAAGCAGAGCCCTGGCAGCCAAAGACCTACAGAAGCCAGCCATAGCCATGCTCTATGCCCCTCTCCGCATGTTCTACAAGCCTCATGCATGAAGGAATCATCAGAGAAACCCAGGTGTGTGGGACTTTGGGCTGAGAACTCTAAGCCTGCTAGGATCGGGACTAGGCCTCTTCCACCCAGACATCTTATAGCCTAGTTCTCCCTCTGGAAGAACCTGGCAAGCTACCTAGGGTATCCTGCCCACATGGCAGAGCCTGGCAAGCTCTCAGTGGCGTATTCATATGCTAAAACCAGCAACAATGATGGGTCTCATTCCCCTGACCTGAAGGAGCCTCCAATGCAATGTGGTTGGGAAGGACAAGTAAAGAGAGGCTGCTAAAATCTCAGCATTAGGACAAATGGCGACGTTACTGAGACTGCTCGAGAAAATCGATGATCAACGATCAATGGGATGATGATAATGATGATATGATGATAATGATAAGAATTAATACAAAAACACAAAATATAGTATGAGATTAATACCCAAAGACAGTGGAAACAGGGGCCAGGAGAAATGTTCCATGGTTGGAAGCCTGCACAAGTGGTGGTGGGGTAAGGCAGCTAGGATAGAGAAGGGATCACTATGCCAGGTCAGTTGAAAATAATCACTCTGAAAAGAACTGAGTACTGGAAGTAGGTAAAGGGACAAAGACAGTAGTTTTTCCATATTTGTGTTAATAACGATAATAATCAAAAGGAAAGAGAGAGGGAGGGAGGGAGAGAAGAGAGAGAGGGAGAGAGAAAGGGAGAGAAAGAGAAAGAAAAATGCCTGTCACTGAGGTAGGATGGGGGTGGGGAGAGGGAACAAGAGAGAAAGTGGGGACATTGTTGGTGGGAACTGTACACTAAGGTAAACTGGTGAGAAGACAGGTGATGGAATATTGTGTGATTGAAACCCAATAATGAACAACTGTGTAACTGTATCTCACAATGATTCAATAAAAATAAATAAATTAATTAAAAAAGAATCAATATGGATATAAGTGAACTCCTATGGCTTTTAATTCAATGTTGAATAATACCCTTGATTTGTAGATTCTTTCCATGTTTCTGCTGTTTTGTCACAGTACACTAATTCACCCCCCACCTCCAACAGATTACACTTCTGTTTACAAGAAGTAATAATAGTTTTATACTTTCCGTTCACAGACAATTATGTCTGTTTAGTTCAGACTACACAGAATGCCTTTCACTGTTAAACAATAAAGAACAAATTTAATGTATAATTTTCTTTTCCAGTACACTTAGCATCACATTTCATTAGTCAGAGTATTTCATATTCCTAACAATAAAGCACTATCAATAAGATAAAGTTAAATGACTTAAAATAAACACACTTTCACACATATCTTCATTGTAGGAAAACACTAGGATAAAGTTATATTCTACAGAGAAGGGATGTGCGGCATGATAAACAAAACTGTTTCATACTGATTGTGACCATTCAGCTACATAGAAAAGGAAGAAAAATGCATGAAATTATATTTTTATGAACTAGGAATACAAACCACTGAGAAAATTCTTAAGATATTTGGAAACCAGTTCTGGAGAATAGCTATATTTGCAGTGTGTGGATGTATTATCAACTACTCATTAGATGTAAATTTCAATCAGCAAATCTATAAAACAAAAACTGAATGATTAAAATGGTGACAAAGGTTATTCTCAGAGCTTCGGAGGCTAATTGTTTAGGGTAAGCTATTGATTAGTTTGGTTTCTAGTCATATTTCCTTTTGTGCTAGAAGACCAACGTGTACTCACAACAGACTTTCCTCTGAACTCACTTAAAAAGAACTAAGTGCTTGCTCCATTGGATCAGAGACTTGTCTTAAGATTTCATGGCAATTACCTTCCTTTGGGCCTTTTTTCTAAGTACCTCAACATGGGGTACTTAGAGAAAAGGCTAAAGTTTTTAGTGGGGCTAAAGTTCAACACATGAATTATGGGGCCACACCTTTCAATCAGTAGCAATAAACTCCTTCTATTAGGGGAAAATAAATTCAGCATATAATGATAGGTGAGTAGAGAAAGCAGTGAATGCAAAACTTCTTTCCACAATTAGAAAAAAGACAATCTACTTATATTTATACGTGACTTTGGAATGTCTCACTGGCAAACATTTGCATGACATCTTTGGTCATGAAGATTTAGGCTTTCCCCAAACAGTAAGTGATTTAGAAAGTAAGTAATAGCTTCGTTTACCCTTTGACTGATTTTATCACCCTAACATAATCTGGACATGAAGTCCTAGAGCAGAGTAACTAGTTTTTCATTCTATGTGTTCTTGATACTGTAATTTTTAGGTACAAGGTCAATAAAAGGAAAGGCCCTTGAGGATTTATAGATTGTTGCCTTTTTTTCCAGCAACAAGGAAACTTTAATTTGTAAACTGTTTAGTTTGGACAGAACTAGCCCCATGAGAGGTCCTCATGTTGTCCTTTGTTTCCTTAAGAGTTGCTTATGTCTCTTTAAACTGTAATACAATAGAAGCTATTTTGTCCAAGGATAGACCAATGACATGATTGAAACCAATACCCGAGACATTATACCTTTTCAATGATAGAGAAAAAATAGTTCTTAAAAATAGAGTATTTGAACGAATATTTTGTAGCTGTACTATGTCCTTTCTGGATATTTATATTCCAGTTCCTATAGGAGCCGCAAGTGCCACCTGAGAATTTATTACATAAATCATAATATGGAGAGAATTGATAAGCAAATAAGGTGTCAGTGATATTAGGGAAGGATTAAGTGCTAAACAATTGGCAGAGCATCATTCTATGGATAGTGCATTCTGTCTAATAGAATATCTATTCTATATCATTTATTTTTTAATTCAGCATTCAGTCTAGTCAGAAAGACACTGTGAGTCAAAGTTCATTATGTGAATTTTCCCCCTCATATAGGCAGGCTTAAGATTTAAGACTGCAGAATATTTTAAAATATTTTATTTCCACTTCTAAAAAAATAGCAAGTCTCACAAAGACTCACAAAGAAAGAGAGAGAGAACCCAAATGAACCGAATCAGAAATGAAAAGGGGGACATCACAATAGAAACCAAGGAGATTCAAAAGATCATCAGAGACTGTTTGAAAGTCTATATGCCACGAAACAAGAGAACCTAAAAGAAATGAATGAATTCCTTGATTCCTACAATCTTCCAAGATTTAAACAAGAAGACTTGGGAAACCTGAATAGGCCCATAAATATCAAAGAAATCAAAACTGTAATCAAAAGTCTCCCCAAAAACAAAAGTCCGGGACAAGACGGATTCACTGGCAAATTCTTCCAAACAGTCAAAGAAGACTTGTTGCCAGTTCTCTTCAAGCTTTTCCAGGAAATTGAAAAGAAAGGAACCATCCAGAACAGTTTCTATAAGGCACATATCTCCCAAATAAGAAAAGCAAACAAAGACACCACTAACAAAGAAAACTATAGAGCAATATCCCTGATAAACACCGATGTGAAGATCCCCAACAAAATACTAGCATATAGAATCAAACAACTTATCAAAAAGATCATACACCATGACCAACTGGGATTCATCCCGGGGATGCAGGGATGGTTTACCATTCGGAAATCAATCAACATAATCCATCATATCAACAAAAGTAAAGATAAAAAACATATGATCATATCAATAGATGCAGAGAAAGCATTTAACAAGATCCAACATCCATTCATGATGAGAACCCTCACCAAAATGGGTTTTGGAGGAACTTTCCTCAAGACAGTCAAAGCCATCTACCACGAACCTATGGCAAGCATTATCCTCAATGGGGAAAAACTAAGGGCCTAACCTCTAAGATCGGGGACAAGACAAGGGATGCTCACTCTCACCACTTCTCTTCAATATAGTACTGGAAGTACTAGCAATAGCCATTAGGCAAGAAAAAGATATTAAGGGCATTCTGTTAGGAAAGAAAGAATTCAAACACTCACTATTCGCAGATGATATGATACTATATCTAGAGAAGCCTAAAAGCTCTACAAAGAAACTCTTAGAAACAATTGACCTGTACGGTAAAGTTGCAGGCTATAAAATCAATACCCAACAATCCATGGCCTTCCTATATGCAAACAATGAGACAGAGGAAAGGGACATGAAAAAAGCAATCTCGTTCACAACCGTGCCCCAGAAAATCAAATACCTAGGAATCAGCTTAACTAAAGAAGTAAAGAACTCTACAAAGAAAACTATAAAATGCTACTCCATGAAATTAAAGAGGACATGAGGAAATGGAAACATATCCCCTGCTCATGGATAGGGAGAATCAATATTGTCAAAATGGCAATACTCCCCAAAGCATTATACAGATTTAACGCGATCCCTATAAGGATACCCATGACATTCTTCAAAGAAATGCATCAAGCAATCCTGAAATTTATATGGAAAAATTAACCCCCACAGATAGCTAAAACAATTCTTGGGAAAAAGATGATGGGAGGCATCACCCTCCCCAACCTTAAACTTTACTACAAAGCGGTAACAATTAAAATAGCATGGTACTGGAACAAAGGCAGAGCCGCAGACCAACGAAACAGAGTGGAATATCCCTATACACAACCACAAATGTATGATCATCTAATCTTTGATAAGGGGACAAGAAATGTGAAGTGGAGCAAGGAAAGCCTCTTCAACAAATGGTGCTGACATAACTGGACAACCACATGAAAAACAATGGGCTTAGACCTCGACCTGACACCGTGCACAAAAATCAGATGAAAATAAATTAAAGACCTCAACATAACACCACAATCCTTAAGGTACATCGAAGATAAGGTCAGCAAAATCCTTCACGATATTGAAGCTAAATGTATCTTCAAAGAGGACATGAAACTAAACAATCAAGTAGAAACAGAGATAAACAGATGGGAGTATATTAAACTAAGAAGCTTCTGCACCACAAAAGATACAGTGACCAGAATACAAGGGTAATCTACAGAATGGGAAAATATATTCACCCAATACCCATCAAATAAAGGTTGATATCAAGGGTATATAAAGTACTGGTTGAACTCTACAAGAAGGAAACATCCAACCCCATCAGAAAATGAGACGAAGAAATGAACAGAAACTTTTCCAAGGAAGAGATATGAATGGCCAAAAGGGACAAGAAAAAATGCTCTGCATCACTAATCATCAGGGAGATGCAGATCAAAACAACCATGAGATACCATTTCACACCACAGAGAACACACATCCAAAAGAACAAAAGCAACCGCTGTTGGAGAGGATGTGGGGAGAATGGGACGCTTTTCAAAAAATTAGAAATTGAGCTTCCATTTGATCCAGCAATACCACTTCTTGGAATATATCCTGGGGAAACAAAAAAAGTATAGTCGAAATGACATCTGCACTTATATGTTCATCACAGCACTGTTTACAATAGTCAGAATCTGGAAAAAACCCAAATACCCCAGAATAGAGGACTGGTTAAAGAAACTTTGGTACATCTATACAATGGAATACTATGAAGCTTTTAGAAAAGATGAAGTCATGAACTTTGCATATAAGTGGATCAACATGCAAAGTATCATGCTAAGTGAAATGAGCCAGAAAGAGAGGGACAGACATAGAAAGATTGCACTCCTCTGTGGAATATAAAATAACAGAGTAGGAGACTAATACCCAAGAATAGTAGTAGTATATAATATCAGGAGGTTGGCTCCATAGCTTGGAACCTGGCCTCACACTCTGGGGGAAAGTCATCCCAGGTTGAGAAGGGAACACCAAGTAAAATGTGATTGGAGATCCCGTGCGGGAAGGAAGATGCGTGCTGAAAGTAGTCTAAAGATTGAATATAATGGCTACTCAATACCCCTGTTTTAAACCACAACACCCGAGTGGAGAGAGAGAGAACAAATTAGAATGCAATGCCCTGCCACAGAGGTGTGGTGGGGGGGATGGGATTGGGGGGAGGGAGGGATATTGGGTGAGGGAGGGGTACTTTGTTCACTGGTGGTAGAGAATGGACACTGGTGGAGGGATGGGCTATCGAACATTGCATGAGGGAAAAACAAGCAGAAAAATGTGTGAATCTGTAACTGTACCCTCACTGTGACTCACTAATTAAAAAATAAATAAACTAAAAAAAATTAGGGATAAAATCATAAAGCTATTTTTATAAGTTAGAAAAATAGAATATGTTACCAAAATAGAAAATTTCAACATTAATATTATGCTAATTCCACTAATAGTTGTATAGATAAATTCAGTGATCACATTACAAAATAAGATCTAATTTAATAGATAGTATGTTATAGGTGAAAATATAAACATTAATGTTAGGCATTCTTGGTACAACTCTTGTCTCTGTTGCCTTCCTGGTTGGGTGATCTTTGACAAGTTACACAATCCCTCTGACTTACCTTACTTCCTCTATAGGCGGAAAAAATGGTTACATCAATGTACATGTTCATTTAAACCAGACTTTTCAAAGTGTACAATATTGTGCAATAAGAGATGTTAAAATGATCCATAGAAATACTGAAGTTTTTCCAAATAAATTTGAAAAACCCGATTTAGACAAAGCTTTCAATAAGTGTTTGAAATTTTATAGCAATTGTAAGAGTCAAAAAATAAAATGGAGTGAATCAAGTTTAAAATGTGACTAGAAATATTCCAAATATATAAATACAGAGAAGTACCCAAGGGAAAGAAATATGTATGCAAAAGAAAGAACCACCCAATTCATTGTGACTTATATCTATGAGTGGTGCATATGGTTAAATTTTTATTTAGTTATTTTTATGTATTTAATGGTGAATCACCATGAGGTACAGCTACATACTTACAAACTTTCCTGTTTGCATATCAGTCATACAATGATCAAGTACCCATCCCTCCACCAGTGCCCATTCTCCACCACCAATGATCCCAGTATCCTTCCCATCACCCCGACCCCGTGACCCCCACCCCACCCCACCCCACCTCTGTGGCAGGGCATTCCCTTTTGTTCCCTCTTTCCTTTTGAGTGTTGTGATTTGCAATAGAGGTATTGAGTGGCCACTTTTTAGGTCTATAATCTACTTTTGGCATGCATTTATTTTTTTAAATATAGATGTTCTGCTATTTATTCAGCCACTGATTAAGCTGACAGAAGTGGGCGTGAACTCCACAATCATTTATTTAAAAAAATTGAATATCTGTGAGATAGACCATTTTAAACTGTTCATAATTGGGTTTCAGTCATACAATGATCCAGCACCCATCCCACCACCAATGTCACATTTCCCTCCCACCAACACCCCAACCCCCTCCATCTATGGGAGGCACTTTCTTTGTTACTCTCTCGCTCCCTTTCCTTTTGCGAATTATGCTTTGCGATACAGGAACTGAGATATTGTCGTGATTGTTCAGGGCATTCAGTATTTTTATCAGGACTGTAAAGCTCTGTAGCATTTCAACTGGGTGGAAGCTTTGGGGTGTGGCTGTGATTGTCGAGGCTTCCAGAAGCACAGGAAGGTTGGGGGCGGTAGCCCATCTTTACCCTGAAAAAGTCTGGAGATTTCAGTCATGAAACACACATACTCTAATTTTCGGCTGATTATATCTCAGTGAGGTCAGTCCTCTGCTGGTGGAGTCAGGCTGAGGGCATGATGATTTTGAATTGTGGGAGCAAGCGACTGCTGGGGGCTCTGCTTGGTTGGACACCAGGCTGCCACCAACTTCTGATTTACTCCCATCTGTTTAGCCATGTGTGGGTCTGGGGCTAACTGTGGCTTTCAATCTTTATTGAGACTTATTTATGGATTTCTGAACTAAGACCAATAAATGAGCTTGTGTAGTTGGGCTGGATGTGATTTGTGGGCATGGCTCCACATTTGTAACTTTTTGTCATTTAATTTCTTGGGAAACTTGGTCCATAGTTTTTAGGGTCTTGCCAAAGACACAGTGGCAATTTTGGGATACCCCAAGCCTGAAGCACCATCAGGCTGCTGATGCATTCACCCTGCAGGTACAGGTTGATGTGCTGGTGGCACTATAACCCCATGTATGGATAGATTTGAATGCAAGAGACTACCTGTAACCAGAAACATGGTCTAGTGAAAATTATCAAAACCCAACATCACATTTAAGTTATGGAAGGAAGCATCATCACTGAAAGATTTTGGACAATTGAGGGGTATAGTTATATTAGTACATTGAAATGATTACTTTCACAGCAGTATTAAGAATAAAACATAAACCAATAGCTTAGAAAAAAGTAAAAAGTATGACTGTGTCAAAGAAGTCCATAGAAAATGTTGTTTAGATGCAGTGATAGAAGATAAAAGAAATAGGGCTGGAGGAGAAAGCAAACACTACATTAATTATAAACATACAATTGGTGGTTGGATATAGTATACAAATGAGGAGGGTTTGACGAGGGATCTTAGGTTTCCACTTGCTCAGTGACATCTTTAACAAGCATGGTTATTCCAAAGGGGAAAACATGTTGGCATACAATGCACAATGAGATGGGCCTGAGCTATTTAAGTTGCCTCTGGGATGCTTATATTACATATGACATTTCATACAAGAATATAGAAATCACAGCCTCCACAATTTCGGTGGGCCTATGATCACACCTCCTGAACTAGTATTGTGATAGCACCTCAACAAGTTTTACACTGGTCACTACATATTTATCAGTGATTGAAGATGGTCAGGAAAGAAAAAGAATAATTACAAGTCTAATTCCTCAAATAGTCTCATAGTGACTAACTACAATGATTCATCCTGCACAGCAGGTGCATGGAAAACCTCATAGTGAAGACTTGTAGGAGCCCCCACATTTCAATGAACATAACCGTAACACAGAAGCTCAAGTAGTGCCTACCAGCTCAGTAAATACTCAGAAAATGAATTCTGTCACTCCCTTATATCATTGTTGGATACAAGAATGCTTCTGTTCTTAAAAAGGTATGTCATGGGCAGGGGTGTGAAGTTGAAGAAATAGTACAGAGGATAAAGAGATTTCCTTGCACGCACTAACCCTAGGCTGGTACCTAGAATCTCATATAGTTACCCATGCACAACCAGGAGTGATTCTGGTGTAGAGCTAGGATGACCCCGGGGCACCACTGTATGTGACCCAAAATCTAAAAGTAAAATTATAGTCAGAAACTGAAAACATGAATTTAGTGACTCATATGAGGACATTTAATATACTCAGAAACCACAGAACATATTGGTCAAAAGCTCAAGAAAATATAAAGGTCCAACATGACAAAACTAGAAGCAGAAATAAAGAGGCATTTAAAGAAAAGCAAAATGAAACTAAATAGAAGTTCTGAGCATCAGAATAAGAAGAACTGAGAAAAAAGATCAAGGAACATGAAGATAATATGGAGGTAACTGCTAGAAAACAATGGGAGGAAGAAAAATGTCTAAGAAGAAATGAATGTACCAAAGAACTATGGGATAAGTTCAGAAAAAATAAAAGAATGACTGAAGTCCCTGAAGAACTCATATCCAATGAAGAAACAATAGTTAAAGAAGTCATAGACAAGAATTTCCTAGAGCATAAAAAAGACATCATAACTTAAGAGGTCTCAAAAAGTAGAACTCCAACACACGATGTACTCAAAATGGAAGAAAAAAAATCAGTTAGAGATTTACCATTGGAAGCAGAAAGGTCAATAAAGGAACTCATATACACAGGAAAGCCCATGCGATTCACAGCAGGTCTATCACATGAAACTTAATGAGCCAGAAAAGAATGCAGGGATCGATTTGTTCGAGCGGACACCAGTAACATCTCTCATTGTGAGACTTACGTGTTTCTTGGGCATATCCAATATGCCACGGGTAGCTTGCCAGGCTCTGCCATGTGGGTGTGATACTCTCGGTAGCTTGCCGGGCTCTCCGAGAGGGGCGGAGGAATCGAACACTGGTCGGCCGAGTGAAAGGCGAACACCCTACTGCTGTGCTATCCCTTCAGCCCAATGCAGAATTTCAGTTCAAAAATTCTATGAACTGAATATGTCACCAGGAATACTCTATCCAACTAGATTATCATTGATATTTAGAAGAATAAATCAGAACTCTGGGACAGGAACTAGTTTAGGGAATTCATAAATGAGCTGATTTTTTATAAGAACTATTCAAGGAGTTTCCTTAAAAGGCAGGACAGACTCCTCACAGCACTTTGTGTTGAGCATGGCATTCGCTCATACTGTTGCTGACGGGTGCCCTCAAGTAGAGTAAGAAGTGTTTATTTGTTCCTGTGCTGATAAGGAATTTATGTATTTGCAATAATGAACAAACATTGAAGGTGAGTTTTTAGAAATATTTTAATACATCCATTTACTTAATAGTGAAGACACTTAAGCATTACATACAATATATTTTATCATAAAGTGAATATTCTATTTATTAGGTAAAACACATTTTTATACATCAATAGGCTGATTTATATTCTCTCCTTAATTTTTCCTAACTCTCTTCACTCTTACTAAATTTGTATTTGTAGGATTTATACATTTCCCTCAAATATTAAATTTTATTTGCAAATAATTATTCATAATATATAATTTTAAAGTTTATATACTGCAAAAAGACATTTGTTTTTTTAAAAAAACTCCCTTTATCAATTCCTTTACAATTTTGTGGAATTTCAACAGTTAGCTCTATTCATCTATGTGAATCCACAATAAAAAGAAAACAGATTAATAAATTGAGATAAAAGAAACATAATATGGAAAAAACATGACCAAAGCAATAAAAACTAAAGGTTTTGTTGTTTACTAGATTTACATGGGGATAGGGTGTGTGGGAAGGGTCCTTGGGACACTGGTGCTAGAAAGCAGATTCTCTGGTGTTGGAATGACATTGGAAATATGGAAAGATGTATCCATGAAAAGCATGATTAATTGTATTGTAAATACCAGTTCTTTAATAAAATGATAGTGAGAGAGGGAGAGAGAGAGACAATTGCATTGGAAAGACTTTTTATTAAAGTGGTGGTTAGTCACATATTATATATAAAGTGGTTCATATATGAGTTGGGGTTTGGGATACCACAATAGTTTTTGCTTTATAATGATTATATTAAGCCTGAGAACTTGAAGAAAAAAAGTGTATTATAAAATTGTGCATACTAAAAATCTATGACTGGGCTGGAGCGATAGCACAGCGGGTAGGGTGTTTGCCTTGCACGCGACCGACCCGGGTTCGATTCCCAGCATCCCATATGGTTCCCTGAGCACCGCCAGGGATAATTCCTGAGTACAGAGCCAGGAGTAACCCCTATGCAGAGCCAGGTGTGACCCAAAAAGCAAAAAAAATAAAAAATAAAAAAATAAAAAAAATCTTGACTTATATACAGAAAAATTATTATGGTTGAGAATAAGAGACAAGTGAAGAATAAATTTGCATTATTGATAAAATATGATGGGAGAGGATCAAGGATTTTTAACAGGAAAAATTGATTTATATATGCATGTATGTATACATGCATATATCAAATTATCTGCTAAAAGTTCCCAGTGAAAGATAGACAAATAATTTACCAATCTGCTTAATATTCTGCTTTGAGATCTATTTCTACCTATAAACTTGAGTGAGATTATTTATCTTATAAAAGAACAGAAATAATATCACAATTTCAAACAGCACAATTAGCAAGCAGAGTACCATTCAATCCTAACAGAGTTTTAGTTTTTGTTTGTAGGGTTTGAAAAACTGAACTTTACTGAACATCAATTGAGGCAAAACATCAGGGTAATTAGATCTTGATCTAACTTAGTGTGTGATATTCTTGATTACGTACTGTGGATGCTCTTTGTTTGGTCCATGTCTATCCTTCTGGCCAGCAGTAGAGGTTAAGTTGTTATTGATCCTACTATTGATCCTACATATGTGTAGTATATACCCATGTCACATATGTAATAACACAGAGATGCAAGAGGTCACCAGGACTATAAAATGCTAGAGCTACGGAAGATTTGCAGTGAGAAGATCAAGCCCTGGGTCCTATGCATGATGGAATTATGCTCTGATCTCAAGCCATCTCCGATGCTCTACAGTATACATAGTTTCTGAAAAGGTCTATGAAAAGGTAAGAAATCCCAACAACAACACTCACTCATTCTTTGTGTATTTCAAACGTGTATTAACTAGAGAGAAAATACATTCACAAATGAGGATATCTGTGCCTTATTCTTTTTTGGTTTGTTTTCAACAGAAATTCTATTTTCTAGTAATGCTATAAAGCACTTGAGAACAACAAATCCCATTTCGCTCAGCCATGATTTCCAGAAGAAAATCCCTAGAAGCAATATCTCTAGCTCTTAAAGTTAAAGGTTGAGCTTTTGTTATGTTGTGGAAAACATTATTTCTCTGTGCTCTTTATGTGTTGTTGATAGAAATGTCCTCCTTTTAAGGAATCTAACTTTCAGAATATTTTTAAAGTTCAGAAATGTAAATATTTAAATAGCTGCATTGTTCTCTTTGTTGGCCAAATCTGTAAATGAGTCTCTGAGGACAAACTCACTATAAAAGTTTCTCAATTAAAATTAGGATAAGTACAAAATAGGAGTTACCTCTATACTCCTATTTAGTATAATCTTTCTTTTATTTTTGCTTTTTGGGTCACACCTGGTGATGCACAGAAGTTACTCCTGGCTTTTCACTCAGGAATTAACTCCTGGCAGTGTCCAGGAGACCATTTGGGATGCTGGGAATTGAACCTGGGTGGGCCACATGCAAGGCAAACGCCCTACCCGCTGTGCTACCGCTTCAGCCCCTATTTAGTATACTCTTAAACTATTTATTGGCATAAACTAAATAGCATCTTATAATAATATACTATAATAGGAGTATATTATTATTATTATATATACTATTGTCACTGTCATCACGTTGCTCATCAATTTGCTGGAGCAGGCACCAGTAATATCTCCATTGTAAGACTTCTTGTTACTGTTTTTGTCATATAGAATACGCCACGGGGAGCTTGCCAGGCTCTGCTGTGTGGGTGAGATATGCTTGGTAGCTTGCCGGGCTTTCTGAGAGGGGTGGAGGAATTGAACCCAGGTCGGCTGCGTGCAAGGCAAATGCCGTACTGCTGTGCTATAACTCCAGCCCATACATACTACTATACTATAATAATATGGATACTATTATACTATTATAGGCATATACTAAATACATACTGGAGAGATAGCACAGAGGATAGGGCATTTGCCTTGCACACGGCCGACCTGGGTTCGATTCCTCCAACTCTCTCAGAGAGCACAGCAAGCTAAAGCTACTGAGAGTATCTCACCCACACAGCAGATCCTGGCAAGCTACCTGTGGCATATTCTATAAGACAAAAACAGTAACAAGTCTCACAATGGAGATGTTCCTGGTGCCCACTTGAGCAAATCAATGAACCATGGGATGACAGTGCTACAGTGCAGTGCTACTAAATATGTACTATTTAGTATCCTTCTATTTAGTAGTATAGACTATATACTCTATACTACTTCTATATACTCCTATACTCCTCTGTAGTCTACATTCCTATACAAGTAAAGAGATATTTAACTGCTAAGTGAATCGCAGTGAGATTATACTTGGCGATTGGCAAACTGTTTCTAAGAGGAAGCTTTTTTCAAAGCTTTTTTTCCCCACTCTGCTACTGTATCTCTGGGTGTATTTGCCTTCATAGCAGGGATATATTTATAAATGCACAGTGTGTGCATAATAGCCAGAAGTGGAAACAAATCTCTGCTCCTTACCAATAAGAGTTTCAGATAAGCACACTCACTAATTTATACTTGGGTTTGATCTTTAATTAGGTGAATAGTCATGTTTACTCTCTCATAAATAATATTTAATGACTTCCTATGTAAATAAAGTACCTTATCTCTCACTGAATACCTTAGCTCCACAGTATTTACTTAATAATAAGCAATTGGGCCAGTTGAAAATAATAATTTTACTCTATTTGCATGATTGCATGCACTTAAAGCTATAACAAATTTGTGCCATTAAATATAACACTATTATAAAATATACTCTTATGACTTTTATTCAACAATAGCAGTAACAAACAAGCCGAAACTCTAGTGATATATAATAATTTTGTGTAAACTTTTCAAATTATTTTGCAATAATTTCTAATTCAGGGAAGGATATTTTAGACAAAATGTATTATTGTTGATAACTTTTCTAAATTCAAGGCAATCTAAAATGTTTTTCATTTAATTTTCTAATTTAACTTTTCTGAGTTAAAATAGTCTTCAGCTAGAATATAGTGGTGTTAGGGTTCTGTTATGCATGCAGATATCTCAGTTCAATCTCTGGTATCACATATGATTCCCAAGCACCATGAAGAGTTATCTCTGGTTACAATGCCTAAAGTAAGCCCTGAAAAGTGTCCCCCAAACAGAAAACATACATAATAGTCTAAAATTTGTAGTTAAGATGTAGGGAAAAGATATATAATACAGTTGTTGCCCTGGACTGACTCAGGATTGAATATTCCACATACAGCCAATCAGTACCACAGGGTGTGACACAGAAGTGATCCCTGAGCACAGTACCTTGAGTAAGCCCTGAACACAGCCAAGTGTTACCCAGAAACAAAAATATTAATTTGTGGGCTCCTGTCACCAAATATACATTTATAATGAGGAATGAGAGATTAGATTTGATTATTTCTGGAGTAAATGGGTATTACTTACTGAAGTATCACTTTTCTCATGTAGTGGAATGTCTTATACACATTGAAAACTTGATTTAAATTGTTTTAAACACTATGAATTCTATCACTTCTCCTACCACACTGGGCCAGGCAATCAGGTTTATCGTCAAAGAGTTTTAAGAGATGAGAAAATTACAAAACTATAGAGATGGAAGCAGGAAACTGAGGCAAATTGTGCATGTGCTCAGATATACAGAATATTTTGATCATTTCAAATGTGTAATTGAGTGATGTTGAGTATATATGTCCAATTTGATATTAAGAGCCAACTTTCATCAACACTGCCTTTTGATTCTTAGACATACATACTATAAATAAATGATAATATGACCAGTTTTATTTTAGAGATAAATATTGTGATGCTTGGCAATACGCAGGATAGAGATATTGCAAGCAGAGCAGGGAGACTCACTAGCACTGCCTGAAAGACAGTGAGAGGAGGGCCACGGCATCTGTGCCAGGTACCACTCACTGAGAGTGAGAAAACAGACAAAACACAGATGAGTTAGATTTTAAGATTAGAGTGGACCATGCCAATACAGGTCAACAAAAGGGGGACGGTCTCCCACACCAGGAGATGGTCCTCCCTCTGGAGGGGTGAAGGGGCGGGTGCTCCTTCAGAGACCCTTAGGGAATTGTCAGGTTAGGTTCATGTTGGTGCATGAGTGTCGCGCAACATCCTCCATGAATGTTCTCTGATCTCTGCCTCTCTTTAATGTTTTGCTTTCAGATGCACCCATTTTTATCATTGGTAGAAAAGAACTATTTTTATTTTATATCAACAGTAGAAATGATGATATTTTGACTGTCTACTTGTTAATACTTATGTCTCATTTCTAAATTGTTTCTAAGTCTGAGAAACAAGGTATTCCTATTTGTTACTCCTGAGAAACAAGGTGTTCCTATTTGTTACTCCTAGTTGTGGAATAAAATGTAAAAAAAAAACTGTACAAAATGAATTATATGGAAAGTTTTTATATAATCAAATAGCTACTCTGATATTATTTTCATGGTAACTTGGTTAATGCTCAAAAAATAATTTAAATGATAATATGTATGTATGTAAAGATCTCAATGTGATCACTAACATTGCATGTCCCCTGAGGACCTCCAGTTATAGCCCCTGAGATTTGCTGAAAGATGACTTCCATGGCTCAATCTACCAACAGACCCAACACTACCATTCTGTACTGGAGGAAGCTTTGCCAGGAGTACTGTTATTAACAAAAGAAGAAAGTCTAGTTTTCTGTGGGATAACATAGCCTCAGGTAGTTTAGGTTTATTGGGTTACTCCCATCACAGTGCTCCCATTCATCTGTGTTTATTTGTAACTTCTTTCTTTGAGTTCTGTTGACTTGTAAATATTGTTTTTCTCTTCTCCTTGAGTCCTTTGCATAGTTTATTCAGAGCAATGTCCTTTTTGTATGGACACAGGAAGACTTAACAAATGCTATGCTTTTGTAACCTGGGAGTCATTTGACTCTACATGTTATTTTCCTCCTGGGCATATGTTCTCTCAACCTAAGCCTCACTCTGTCCTTACTTCCTAGCACCCCCAAAAGCACCCCCAATAGACGAGGAACAGGACAGACCCAGGGCCAGCAGTGAGTTTTGTGCTACCCTGGCATTGAGACGGGCCTGGCCAAAGTGCCTAATGCTTAACTACAAGTTAAGAGCCTGGTCATGGACAAATGCTGTCATGATCCCAAAACTAATAACTAGATTCGGACCCTGCTAGGGTTAGGAATGATTAATCTGGCCTGAGCTCTTGTAGTCTGAGTCTGCAAGATGTTGCCAGGAGAGCTGCCCTACAAGCCTTAATGTATTTCTTAACTGTGTCCATACAAAAATAACTAGTATTAAGATGTGAATAAGTTCTTGGACTAAGGAAAGGAGAAAAACCTTGACAAATATTTTTCCTGCTGGCAGTCAGGAAGGTCTTTGGAATGCCAGGCCCCCAGGAAGGGCTTTCTTATGTTGATTTTGCTAGCTGACTGTGTATAGCCTAGAGTGCTAGGTGGCAGAGACAAGTAGGGGGAGAGACTAGTGAAAGGAGGTTGGAGCAGCAGAATCCAGAGTGAAGGAGGATCAAGAGAGCAGGATGGAGGAGTCGCGTGGAGCGTGGAGTGAATGGAATAAATGGCAGCTGATCAGTCAACCAGCTTGGCCCTCGTTTCCTCTTCCATCTGCCCCATGGCTCGGGCCACTCTGGCTGGGTGAGCGGGCCAGGACTGAACCCCCGAACCTGGAGTGTGGCCGACAGGGAGAGCTGCCAGGGCTCTTCCCCCGGTCGCCCCCTGGCAGATATTTTTTACAGTTTTTCCATAATAACTCTGAAAATAATTACATAATTTAAATGGGTCCAAGGCTACGGATGAAATAAATGAAGTCACTGCTAACATAATTGGTGACATATATCTATATCTATGTATTTACGGATTATCCTGGCATGCACCTGACTAGGGCTCAGGTCTCAGGACCACTTCATCCTCAGGCCATAGCACTGAACTGTAAGCTCTATTGACATATTATCTCCAGGAGTGGCCCCTGACTCCTGCAGACCTCATGAAACACCCTTTTGATCCCCTTCCCACCCCCCAAAAAACGAAATACTTTAGTTTTTTTAAAAAAAAATACTTGTGATAGTTGATAATCTAATATCAACTAGTTGATAATCTAATCTACAACTTGGTTGTTCACAACTTGAAAGCCATTTATTCAAGATACACAAGAGTTGGTGAGGTTTTTGAACATGCACTTTGGATCATTTGTCATCAGGGTAATTCACACCAGCAAAATTGGCACATACAACAAAGAATGAAATTAATGAATCTTGGTGGGTTTGTGAGAAGGGGGTCCTCATTCATTGCTGTGGGTAAGCTTAATAGTTTAGCCTTTTTTGAAAACAAAATAGACACTTCTCAACAAACAAGAAATTAAGCTCTTGTATAATCCATAATTTTACTTCTTGACATTGACTCCTAAAGTGCCCAAAACAATATAAAAAAGCCATTTGTACTCCTGTGTTTAGTGCAGTACCATCCACAAAAATCAAAATCTGTAAACAACCCAAGATATCAAGAAAAGGATATTGAAATATGGAATGTCATATGGTAAGAAAAGATGAAATTATGCTATGCCCATGGATCTGAAGAGTATCATGTATAATGAAGTTTAAGTTTGTCAGGAAAAGAGGGGCAGACATAGAGTGATCTCCCTTAGATGAGACATATAAAGAAATATAAGGAGCAGCAAATAACCAAAGGAACAGAGAATTGTTCTTCAGTAGGAAATTTACCTTGGGGCACTAAGGTGTGTGTGTGTGGAGGGGAGTGGCAGGGCGGGGCAGAGGGAGAAGAGAGAGGGTTGTGAAGGATAGGACTAAAGAGGACATGGAACAATGGTGGAAGGAAGTGGTCAGTGGCAGACGGGGTGGTACTGTAATGACAGTGGCAGAGGCTCTGGCAGTGTAATGAATCATGTATGAAACACTACCTTTAAGAGTATTATAATATTCAAGGTGCCTAAAAAGAAAAGCAAATGAAAATAAAGAATCAGTGAGAAAAAAAAAAGTTTTGTTTAGGTGCTAGAGTAATAGGAAGATGGGAGAAGTAATCCCAGGAAACCACCTCACTCTCAAGCTGTGATTTGAAGCTTCCATAAAGGGAAATGTAAGTGAGACAAAAAATGCTGAGCACACATCTGCCACACTGCTGTCTCTGTGGCATTCCGAGATTGATGGGGCATCTCTGCTCCGGGTTCTAGTTTTGAAATAGCATTTCTGCCTCTAAAGCCCCAGGAATCACTTTTTTGAGGACCTGGTTATTGTATCCTCTTGTTTGTCCCTAAATAACTCTTGGTTTAACATTCAATATATGATATGTAAAAATTATATTTTGCATAAGAAAAAATTCAGACAAGGCAAAGATGAAGAGGGATGAAAGTATTTAAGAAATATAAATGTAGAAAAGAAGGATCTTAATGTCTGATTGTTCAATTAACATTTACATTATGGTATATAAGGATCACGAATCACGAAATCCCGTTAATCATCGAGGAGTGGCTCGAGCGGTCTCAGTAACCTCTACATTTGTACTATCCCTGAAATTTTAGAAGCCTCTAAAGGCTTCAGGGTCAGGGTCAGGGGAATGAGATTCATCTGGTTACTGGCTTTGGCATATGGATACACCATGCAAAGCTTGCAAGGCTGTCCCATGTGGGCAGGAAGCTCTCAGTAGCTTGCTAGTTTCTCCCAGAGGGAAAAGTAGTTGTAAGATATCGCTTCTGGGAGCTCGCTTTTAAGTCTCTGGATGTTGGCCATTGATGGGATTACACATACCTGGGTTCCTCTGCCGGTACCTTCATGCGTGAGGCCCGTCCGAATGTGTGGAGTGAGGCCTTGAGCTTGGCTGTGGCTAGATTCTGGTGGTCTTCGGCCGCTGGGAGTTCTGCTCGGGGCACGGAGGGAAGTTGGAACCCATCCCCTCCGAGGGGCCCCAGGGAAGACAGCCAGGCGTGCAGGCAAGAGACTCTCAGTTATTAATGAAGAAATACAAATCATGTACTAATTTTGTTTGCTTTTTTTAAGATCTGGGGCCACACCACGAAGTACTAAGGGCTTATTCCTAGCTCTGCACTCAAGGATGACTCCTAGAAGGCTTGGCCTACCATATCGGGAGTCAGAAATTGAACCCAGGGCAGCCACATGCAGGTACAAGAGAAGCATCTTACCTGATGTACTATTGCTCTGGCCCAAAACTACTTCTTGAAAAAATAAAATTTCAATAGTTACTATATTCTGTGTTTTGAATATTATTCATCTAATCAGTTCTAAACTACTAGAAGAAAAGGCTTTCAAAAATAACATATTTCAAATATATTTTACCAGTTACAATTTAATTTTTCTCAATATATATATATATATTTATAGACATTAAATAAGTTGCTTTTTCTCACATTTATATTCACAGCAACTCACCAGTTATCTACTTATATATATTTTTTTAAAATTTTGTTAGTGAATCACCATGAGGTACAGTTACAGACTTACAAATGTTTGTGCTTGCATTTCAGCCATACAATGATCGAGTACCCATCCCTCCACCAGTGCCCATTATCCACGACAAATTGTCCCAGCATCCCTTGAACCACCACTGCCCTATCCCCCCCACACCACACCACCTCTATGGCAAGGCATTCCCTTTTGCTCTCTCTTTCCTTTTGGGTGTTGTGGTTTGCAATAAAGGTATTAAGTGGCCATTGTGTTCAGTCTATAGTCTACTTTCAGCATGCATTTCCCATCCTGAGAGGGTCCTCCTAGCACCCTTTACTTGGTGGTCCCTTCTCTATCTGAGCTGCCTTTTCCCTCCAGCATTTGAGGCTGGCTTCTAAGCTGTGGAGTAACCCTCCAGGTACTTATCTCTATTATTCTTGGGGGTTAGTCTCCCATTGTTTTACTTTATATTCCATGGATGAGTGCAACATTTCTATATCTGTCCCTCTCTTTCTGACTCATTTCACTTAACATGATACTTTCCATGTTGATTCACCTATATGCAAATTTCATGACTTCATCTTTTCTGAAAGCTGCATAGTATTCCATTGTGTAGATGTACCAAAGTTACATTAACCAGTGATCTGTTCTTGGGCACTTATGTTTTTTCCAGATTCTGGCTATTGTAAACAGTGCTGCAATTAACATACAAGTGTAGATGTCATTTCTACTATACCTCTTTGCCTCTCCAGGATATATTCCCAGGAGTGGTATTGCTGGGTCAAATGGGAGCTCAATTTCTAATTTTTTGAGAAGTGTCCATACTGTTTCAGTCGGCATTCCCACCAGCAGTGAAGGAGAGTCCCTTTCTCCCCAAATCTGCGGCAACACCGGTTGCAGTTGCTTTTGTTCTTTTGGATGTGGGCCAGTCTCTGTGGTGTGAGGTGGTAACTCATTGTTGTTTTGATCTGCATTTCCCTGATGATTAGTGATGAGGAGCATTTTTTCATGTGCATTTTGACCATACAGGCTTCTTCTTTGTGAAAGTTTCTGTTCATTTCATTGCCCCATTATCCGAAGGGGTTGGGTGTTTTCTTCTTTTAGAGTTCAACCAGTGCATTGTACATAAGATCTATTTTTTTCTAAATTTATATTCTCCTACTAACAAGAAAATCGGGACAGTTAGAATCTGTATTTTCATATATGATGGGAATTTGTATTATTGTTTAGCTCACAGAAGAACATTTAGAATTATTTTTATACAACTGCTTAGTGAAATCTGAATATAATGTCCATTAGTCCCTTTGAAAATTAGGGTCATCTTTTAAAAGTCTACTTAAAACAAATTATTTACTTCCCATACTGTGGACAGTATTTAGTATGATGACTGTCAAAAAAAAAGAAAAGAAATTTACTTCTATTTCTCTTGGCATGTGGACTGGAGCGATAGCACAGCAGGTAGGGCATGTGCCTTGCACATGCCCGACCTGGATTTGATTCCTCCGTCCTTCTCAGAGAGCCTGACAAGCTACCAAGAGTATCTGCCCGAACAGCAGAGCTGCGCAAGCTACCCGTGGTGTATCCAATATGCCAAAAAACGGTAACAACAAGTCTCACAATGGAGACATTACTGGAGCCCGCTCGAGCAAATCAATGAGCAACAGGATGACAGTGACATTGCTACAGTGCCTCTTGGCAGGCTTACAGAAGAATAAATTACAAATCAACAAAGAGTGCTAACAACAACATATGTTATTGGGAGGGGGATAAAAACATGTGAGGTCACTATCTAAAGCAAAAAATACATTGCCTTCTCAAATAACCATTGTGTTCTGAAAGAGCAAGTTCCCAGAAATGTATTCATCTATTTCCTGTGATAAGAGAGGCAGTGTAACCCCTTGAAAGCAAGATTTACTGTATAAATGTGTACTTCTTACAAGAAGCTAACATCAAATAAGTCATTTAAAATGTCTCCTTGTTGGCTCTTTTTTTAAATGAACCATTAGAATGGAGAGGTAGTACAGAGTATAAGGGGCTTGTCTTGCATTCAGCTGATCTGAATTTGATCTCTATCATGGCATAGGTTCTTCAGATACATGCAAGTAGTAAGTCCTAAGCAAAGTGAGATGTAGACACTCCCTCACGTTATTATTACTAATAATATTATCAATATGATATACTGATAATATAATCTATTATTCACTGTATCACTTGTCATCCCGTTGATCTTCAATTTAATAGAGCGGGCACCAGTAACATCTGCATTAATCCCTGTTGAGTGCTAGTGTAGCCCAAAGATGTCTGCTCACTCCGGGAACATGAAGAGCCTCAAACCATTCGTTCAGGGTTTTGACAAAGAAGTCTGACCATATTGTAGGTAGGCTGCCACACGGTCCTTTGAAGTCCTGTGAAATCCAGTTGGTAACAGCTCTAGTCAAGCGGTTATCTCTAAATCACATTATGTGTTCGACCCATCTGATTTTTGATGCATTGGCAAACAAGACAGCACCCCTGATTCTTGATCATCAACTGAGGTTGGAACTCCAGATTCCTTCTCAAACTTGAGTGAAACATGATAGTCCTAGCATGGCTCTTTTGATTCCTCTTTGGAATACCCGAATAGCATTCTCGTTCTGTTTTCCTAGGACCCAGGTCTCTGAGGTGTATGTTAGTGCAGGAAGAATGCAGGACTCCTTTTGACTAAATGAGTCAAAAAAATGTGCCCAGAGCCAGAGGTTCTTTGTCCTCTTAACCACTTTTTTGATGTTCATGAAGGCCTTCCACGCTGCTCTCTTCCTCCTATGGAGTTCTGGCTCCAAGACATTCCTTATGTTGAGTTCTCAACAGTTCTCTACACACAGCTGCTACATTAGGAGAAGTTCATTTCATTAAGAGCAAATGGAACATCAGGGACTAGTTAGTTTTCATGAACATTGTATTGTTGAGATTCAGCTGTAGTCCGACCATTCCACACTCATGGTCGAAGTCAGCCAGCATTTGTGCCACTTGGCTAATGTTTGATGTTATGAGACTTGGTTGATGTTATGAGAATGATGTCATTAGTGAAGTGACGGTGGTGTAATTGCCGACCATCTATCTCCACTCCTATTCCTTCCCATTCCAGTCATAGCATGATGTACTCGAGGGTTGCACTGAAGAATTTAGGTGAAATGCTATCACCCTGCTGAACCCCTCTTTTTACGTTGATCATCACTTCCTTGTAGAATGGTGAGATCCTGGTGGTGAATCCATAATACAACTCATGGAGGATACTGATGTACTGATTTTAAACACCCTGTTTGCCTAGGGCTTCAATGAATGCTTCAGTCTCAACAGAATCAAAGGCCTTCTTTAAATGGATGAACGTTAGACAGTGGCATCTTGAAATTTCACGAAACTTCGATGAGTTTGGTCACCGTGTGGATATGGTTGATTGTGATGAATACTTTTCAGAAACTGGCTTGCTCACATGATTGTCCTTCATCTAGTTTTCTGCTTTTTCTCTTCAGGATTACTCAGGTGAACAATTTGTAGACTATGAACAACAGGCAGATTGGGTGATAGTTGCAGATTTCATGGATGTCTCCCTTCTTGTACAACAGAACGGTCCTGCTGGTTTTCCACTGGGATGGAACCTTGCATTTGGACAGGTAGCATGTGAAGAGCTGAGCCAGTGTACTGACGAGTACTGGCGGCAGATTCACCAGGTGTTCAGGTCTGACCTTGTCTGTACCGGGTGCTGTAAGTGTCTTTACCGATGAAATAGTGTGTCGGATTTCAGAAGGGAGGATGTTGGGAATGACAGGTCCATCCTCCGGAATTTTGTATGTGGACACGTGGACGTGGCTGTCAAAGAGATCTTAGAAGAAGTCATGAATAATCCTCTCTATTGCCCTTCTGGAAGATATGATAGATCCATCAGGTAGTCAGAGAGCAGTCATCTTGATCTTGTAGTTGGCGAAGGATAGCTGAACGTTGTGCATGTTTTTCCCAGCTTCTGCCACATCAGCCAACACTGATGGCCTTCTTTCTTTGAGGTCTTCCATTATCGCTTCTCTGCACAGCTTTACAAGTTTGGACATTAGCTTGTGGTTGCCTGAGGCTCATGCCAAACCTCGCTGGCAAATGAGTTCAAGAGTTTCTGAAGACAGGCATCTGTTTGTGGCTTTCCTACTCTCAGCATTCTTCACGCAGTCATGGAGATGCTGAACCAGTCGATTTCATTCATCGTTGATGTTGTCAATGACGGCATCTTCCCACGTAGCCACAACAGTGCCAAAGAGCTCCCACTTGATGGTCATTCTGGGAGTTCTCTTCTTAAACTTTGCAGACCTTTCTCCCTTCTCTGTGAAATAGAATTTTGCATGAAGGAGACAGTGGTCTGATCCTGTCCAGCCACCACCATGCACCAGGCTGCTCTCTGAACACTTGGGCCAAGTCTCACGCATGAGTGAAGCCTCACAGAACCAGATAAAGCAGAACTTTGTAACCTGGGACTCCAGACTCAACAGGACCCAGAAACAGAGATCCTCTGCCTGCTTCCCCCAATCTCCAGCGCCCCAGAAATCACATCCAGACAACCCGCCCTACTAGCACCAGATCAGCCGACCTCCACTTCCTCCACCACCCAGTCACCACCACGCTCCAGGTCGCCTTCTGGACTGTGCAGCCAAAAAGTGGCCATGCGACACATCACAAGACACCTGAACACTGTAGGACAATTAGGAACTCCCTAAAATCCTTCATCTCTCTAGGAGAGCCTGACACGCTACCGAGAGTATCTCGCCCACAGGGCAGAGCCTGGCAAACTCCCTGTGGCATATGCAATATGCCCCAAACAGTAACAATCATGGTCCTCATTCCCCTGACACTGAAAGAGCCCCCAATACTCAGCATTGAGAGAAATGGCAATGAGAGGCTGAGAAAATCTCAGGGATGAACTAGACTGCCAAAATGAAGAAAGACTAAAATGACTGTATGTGCTTTAAAAGCACATACACTGTCATTGGAAGCATCCATCAAGGACCTGATGGTGCAAGGGCAGAAGATCAAGAACAACATCATTGGTCTGACCAACACAAGAAGGCATCGATCACATCACGCCATTTTCGACATTGAAGAAGAACTCTTTGTTGGAACATATGAAAATAGAAGTGTTGATGGTGTCAATGTCCTTGTCAACATGAACTTGGCCATGAGCATTGATTCATTCGAATTCCTAACAACCTGATTCGGATGATTACGCTTGAATAGATCTAGCTCACTGCCTGCAGTTTCTATCTTCTTTGTCTATGAACCAAAATCCAACTATGATGAAGAAGAAATTAAAAAGTTCTACATGGAGGTGGAGAATTCTATAAAGACCACACTTTCTACAAGATCATTTTCAGTGATTTTAATGCCAAGATAGGACCAAGAATGTCGCCCGAAGAACTCCACATTGGGACCCATGGCCTAGAATGGAACGAACAGGATGAGAGACTGTCTGAGTTCATCATGTTGACCAAAACCATCCATGGTAATTCACAGTTCCAGAAGGCTGAATCTAAATGTTGGAATAGGAGTCTCCTGGTGGACAGTTCACAATGAAATTGACCACATCATATTCTTTTTTTTTCACTTTGCTAGTAACTTTATTCCCACTTAAAAAAAAAACTATATTTATTTGTTTATGTACTATAATTTTTTATTACTGAATCACCGTGAGGGTACAGATACATATTTACATATTTTCGTGCATGTCTTTCAGTCATACATTGCTTAAGTACCCATCCCTCCACCAGTGCCTACTCTCCATTGATGACCCCAACCTCCCTCCCACCCACCCCCATCCCATCCCTACCCCCATCTCGCCTCTGTGGTAGGGCCTGTCCTTTTGTTCTCTCTCTCCTTTTGGGTGTTGTGGTTAGCAATGAAGGTATTGGGTGGCCATCGTGTTCAGTCTATAATCTGCTTTGGCACGCCTCTCCCATCCCGAGTGGGTCCTCCCACCACATTTTATTGGTGTTCCCTTCTCTATCTGGACTGCCTTTTCCCCAGCATGTGAGGCCAGCTTCTAAGCCACCGAGCAAATCTCCTGCCACCCCCAGACAGTCTCTTCATGAGCCAGCCTCCAGAACTCACGGCTGCTTCTCCCGGAAGGGAGTATAAATTGAGGCCCCATATCTATGCCACCGGACTCTGCGCCAGAGGCTGCTTCCACTTGGGGTGCCCCAGAGGGGGGCCTGTGAGAGCCCTCCCTGACCTAAGGGACCCAGCCCCGGCAGCCAACCTTCATTACTCAAATGAAACCACACTTCAGGCCACTTTCTACATGCTCAGGCCGAGTCTCACGCATGAGTGAACATATTTCTGGACCACGAAGCAGTCTCGTGATACATCATAAGACACTCCCTACACATTTCCATAAAATCATAGAGTGATATACATATGCCTATATATATGTATATATATGTCACAGTCATCCCCTTAGTCATCGATTTGCTTGAGCGGGCATCAGTAACGTTTCATTGTGAGACTTACTGCTACTGTTTTTGGCATATTCAATATGCCATGTGAAGCTTGCCAGGCTCTGCCGCACAGGCGTGATACTCTTGGTAGCTTGCCGGGCTCTCTGAGAGGGGCGGGGGAATAGAACCCAGGTCGGCCGCATGCAAGGCGAACGCCCTACCTGGTACTTATTTCTGCTATTCTTGAGTGTTAGTCTCCCATTCTGTTGTTTTATATTCTGCATATGAGTGCAATTCTTCTATGTCTGTCTCTCTCTTTCTGACTCATTTCATTTAGCATGATACTTTCCATGTTGATCCACTTATATGCAAAGTTCATGACTTCATCTTTTGTGACGGCTGCATAGTATTCCATTGTGTACATGTACCAGAATTTTTTTAACCAGTCATCTGTTCTCGAGCACTCTGTTTTTTTCCAGATTCTAACTATTGTATATATATGAGATACCACCTCACACCACAGAGACTGGCACATATCCAAAAGAACAAAAGCAACCGCTGTTGGCATGGATGTGGGGAGAAAGGGACCCTCCTACACTGCTGGTGGGAAAGCCAACTGGTTCAGCCCTTTTGGAAAACAATATGGTCACTTCTCAAAAAATTAGAAATTGGGCTACCATTTGACCCAGCAATACCACTTCTGGGAATATATACCAGAGAGGAAAAATGTATAGCCAAACTGACATCTGCACTTGAATGTTCATCACAGCACTATTTACAATAGCAGGAGGTGGTTTATGGGTGTGACCTCTGGGTGGCCGGAGTTAAGGGGGCTTAAGTTGAGGCTTAAGTTCATATCTTCTCTTTATTCTATTTATGTATCTATACATCTCTAGTCTCCTCTGCTACTCATTTCCAGAGACTAAAGCCTACAGATTGTAATTTCTATCTACCTTCTGTGGAGGAACAATATTCATTATCTGCTCCATTCTTCCTTAGAAACATGGTATTTATATACCTGTATCATACTCTTATCCATCAGTTACTTAAAAAATATTTAGTATGGATACATTTATCTGAAGTAATGCATACTACCACAACTTTATCTTCTTATTTGTGTCCCCTTCTGGCTAATAGAATTTTCATATATATTTTACCAGAAATTAGGTCTGAAGTAGGAGAGATAGTGCAAAATTTACTGAGATGGAAAATATCAGAACCAAAGTTCTTGGAATTCTTCTCCTTACCAGCTTCTGAAAGCAAAGAAAATCAAAAGAACTACTTCTATTCAATTAGCACCATATGTTCAAAGAAAGAAACCCTAACCCAGAATTCATAAGCCAAATCTCATATGGACTCACATGCTCTCTGATTGATGGATACTGACAATGAACTAGAGTTTAATTACTGTGTACCTAGCTTACTCGAGCACGGCACAATCATACTGTACTAACCTAGTTCCTCCATGAGTACACGTACCTCGCTCAGATTACTCTATCAAATCCCTAGCACCAAACCCACGGCTGAGACACTTCCCAGAGATAATCCATATCCATGCCTTGGAAGTGCATTCTTCTCTCCATAAACTCTTTTGTTTCCATTCCTATAGCTCTCCGCGAAGCTGGCCTGGAAACAGGTGTGGGTCATCTGTTCTTAGCCTGACAAATCTAACTCCTGGTTGATTAGAGTAGGGTTTGACTTGTAATGCTTCAGATATCTATTTTCTTTAGCTGCTCAATTAATTTAGACCTTCAAAATGCTTGAAACTAATCATTCTACCATGCAGCATCTGCTGGCTATTTTTAAGCACTAGGCCTGACTACACCGTCAAAAAATTGCTTCTAGTATAACTACACCCATTCTTTCTCCAGTGTACACTTCGTGACACATGTCCCAAACCCCTTCCACCACCCTGCCACCTACTCCCTACATCTGCCCTACTATTCCCCAAAGACAGCCTGCCTCTATGGAAGGCACTTTTATTCTCTCTCTCTCTCTCTCTCTCTCTCTCTCTCTCTCTCTCTCTCTCATTTTCCTTTTAGGCACTGTGGTTTGCAATACTGTTACTGAGAGTGTATCATTCATGTCGGTTTACCTCCTTTCAGCATTCAGTTTCTCAGAGTGATCATTTCCCACCATCATTTTCATCTTACCATAAGACCCTTTTGTCCTAACTACACTCCTCCTTCCTTGTGGCAAGCTTGCTACCATGGACCAGCCCTTCTGGCCCTTATTTCTACAGCCTTTGGTTTTTATTCACATACAGTATTTGGGATTTTAAAATTTTTGTTCTTTTTCTTTTTTTAGTATCCCACAGATGACTGTAATCATTATATTGTCTCCCTCTTTCTGAATCATTTCACTCAGCATAATATTTTCCATGTCCATCCATGTATAAACAAATATCACGACTTCATGTTTCTTGGTAGTTGAGTAGTATTCTGTTGTGTTGATATACCTTAGTCTCTTTATCCACTCATCTCTTCTTGGTCACTCAGGTTGCTTTTACATTTGGCTAGTGTAAATAGTATTGCTTAGGTATGAAGTTGGCTTTTGCATTGTTTCTTGGGAATACTAGGGTCTATTTCAGAAGCAGTATTGCTGGGTCATAGTAGCCATCTTCTTAAGTCAGTATTGCAAGTGCCAGACTATCTTCACTTTATTGCTCTTATTTATAATAATTTTTCTCTTTAGGGAAATATTGGTTTTTAGCAATACTTGGCCCGACAGTATAGACCTGATACTTGATGAGGTCCTCACACCTGCAGTGCTCAGGGACCCCCAGGATTACTTCAGTGGTGTTTGGGTCCAGATCTTTTAGTGCTAGCTCTCTCTTGTATTTATTTGTTTATTTTATTGAATTGCCATGAGATACTGTTACAGACTTTCACAATTACATTTCAGTCATACAATGATTGAGCACCCATCCCTCCACCAGTGCCCATTCTCCACCACCAGTGTTCCCAATATCCCTCGCACCATCCCCAATCCTTCCCACCCCTGCCTCTGTGGATGCATATTTCCTCTTTCTCTCTCTCCTTTTGGGCACCAGGTTTTGCAATACAGATGCAAGAGGCAGTCATGTCCATAGTCTACTTTAAAAAATATCTCCCATCCCCAGTGATCCCACCAACTATCATTTACTTAGTGGTCCCTTCTCTATCCTAGCTGCCTCTCCCCGCAGCATGTGAGGCCGATTTCCAAGCTGTGGCAGTGCTAGCTCTCTGGCCCCAGGTGTTACTAAAACTGTCTCAGTGTTCAGTTGGAAAAAGCTGTTGAAATCACTTGCCTGCTGAAGCACATCAAAAATCCCATTCATATTTTCCTTGAGTTTAAGATTTATCCATATTCCTTAATATCAGAAGTATCTGGTGAGCTTTTGATGACAGAAAAATTCAGAAGCTCTCCATGATATTCTTAATCTGAGTTTTAGCCAGTGTGTATGTTTATTCATATTCAAAGCCACTTTTTACCATTTACATGTATAATCATTTGAATTTATAAACAAAATTATAGCTGAGAGGAAGGTGAGCTTGGTGCCCATTGAAAATTCAGAAAAATATTTACTACTAGGGTATTTATTTACTTTGTTGAGGGTACAGTCAGCAATGCTCAGGGCTCCTGGCTCTTGGTGGACTTGAGGGACCATTTTGGGTGTCAGAGAGTCATCCTTCGATGGCCACCTGCAACACAAACACTGAATCTTCTGCATTGTACCCCTGGTCTGCAGTCACTATGGTACTTATAGAAAAAAAATTAATTTATTTGTGTGAACGCAGAGACTTAATTTAATATTGGACTACCATAACAATCCGTTTTAAAGAGGTCTATAAAGGTCTATTCAAAACACTCTAAGCAAAGATGTTAATAATTATAGTAATATTTGAAGTATAAGAAATGTTAAAATATTAATAAATTATTAAGTTAATTATTATACAGCTTATTTTAAAGGTTATTTTTGACAAAAATAAGATAATAAAATTACAATATAATATTAAATAAGAGAACAGCAATTATTTAATAAATAGAATTGCAATTTTTACCAGTAAAGCAAAACACCTATATTATAAACTATTACAAAACAAAAATATATATTAAAAGGTATCACTTGTATCACTTGTCATACCATTGTTCGTCAATTTGCTCAAGTGGGCACCAGTAACCTCTCCATTCATTCCTGTCACATCCTAGTGTAGCCCAATGGCATCTGCTAGCTCCAGGAAAAGGAAGAGCCTCAGAGCATTCATTCAGGGTTTTGACAAAGAAGTCTGACCATCTTGTAGGTGGGCGGCCACGTGGTCTTTTGACGTTCCGTGGAATCCAGTCTGTAACAGCTCTAGTCCAGCAGTCATCTCTGAATCGCATTACATGTCCGGCGCCCATCTGATTTTCAACACGTTGTTAAATGAGACAGCATCCCTGTTTCTTGGTCATCAATGAAGTTCAAAACTCTGGATTCCTTCTCTCACTTGAATGAAACGTGATACTCCAAGCACAGTTCTTTCTATTCCTCTTTGTGATACCCAAATAGCATTCTCATCCTGTTTGCGTAGGGCCCAGGTCTCTGAGACGTATGTTAGTGCAGGAGGAACGGTGGGGTCAAAAAGATGTGCCTGAGCCAGACATTCTTCGTCCATTTAACCACTTCTTTGACACTCTTGAAGGCGTTCCATGCCACTCTCTTCCTCTTGTGCAGTTCAGGTGCCAGGTCATTTGTCATATTGAGTTCTCAACCCAGTTTTACATAGATGCTATATTCGGAAATGTTCATTCCATTGAAAGCAAATGGAATGTCAGTTTCTGACAGTTTGTCAGAAACTGAATGTCAGTTTCAAACGGAAAAATAAGTCAGTTTCTCATGATCATTTTCTTGGTGAGATTCAGCTGCAGTCCGACCATTCCAGATTCATGCTCAAAGTCGGCTAGCATTCGTGCCACTGGGAAAATGTTTGGTGTTATGAGAACAATGTCATCAGTGATGCAGAGGTGATGTAGTTGCCGGCCATCTAGCATCACTCCCTTTCCTTCCCATTCCAGTCATCACATGACTTTCTTGAACATGGCACTGAAGAATTTAGGTGAAATGGTATCATCCTGCTGAACCCCTCTTTTTATGTTGATGATCACTTCCTTGTAGAATGGTGAGATCCTGGTGGTGAATGCTTAATACAGCTCATGGAGGATCTTTATGTACTGAGTTTCAACACCCTGTTTGGTTAGGGCTTCAATAACCGCTTCAATCTCAACAGAATTGAAGTCCTTCTTTAAGTCCATGAATGGTAGACAGAGCGGCATCTTGAACTCTCACGAAATCTCAGTGAGCTTGGTCACCGTGTGGATATGGTAGATGGTTCTTGAATCCTTTTCAGAATCTGGCTTGATTGCATGGTTGGCTTTTGTCTAGTGTTCTGCCAATCCTATTCATGATGACTTGAGAGAACGACTCACATGCTCCGAGGAATAGTTATTCTCCAGTGTTGAAAGCGGCATCATGTGATTGATGCCTTCTTGTCTCAGTCAGTCCAGTGGCATCGTACTTGATCTTTTGCACTTGTACTGTCAGGTCCTTGGGAGATGCTTCTCATGCCAGCGTATGTGCATTGAAAGCACATTTTATTCTTACTTGTCCTTCCCAATGCTGCCAAAGTAGGGGCTCTTTCAGGATCAGGGGAATGAGGCCCATTATTCTTAATGTTTTTTCCATACCAAATACGCCAGAGGTAGCATGCCAGGCTCTGCCTTATGGGCAGGACACCCTCAGTAGCTTGTTTCGCTCTCCGAAAGGGATGGAGGCTTTTGGGGCAGCCTCTGGGTAGCTCCCAGTCTAACAAATGCAAGCTTTTGGTCTACTTGCATGTTGCAATGATTTGCATGCTGACAAAATGCACATGCCCACGTCTCTGGGCAACACCTGTTGGTTCACTCTTCACCAGTTGGCACCGTTGCTACCTCCCCACCACCATGAGTGGGTGAACCTTCAAGGGGGCATATAATCTTACTGTTGATAATCTCTTTTCAAATGACTATGGTGGGTAAACAAGTCAGAGAGATAGTATGGGAATTAAGATGTTTTCCTTCAGCTGAGTTTGTCCCAGAAACAAAAGCAAAATTTCCAAAATTACCATGGAGAACTATTGTAATTATAATCAGAATAAGAATCACTGTTTAGAGTGATATAAATCCTGAACACCAACAGAAATGATCCCTGAGCACAGAGCCAGATGTGACTTCCCCGAAAAAGAAAAACAAAAAGGAAACATTGTTTTTTAATCTATTTCTTGAGGTTTACATTGTAACAAAATTTTAATTTATTTTAATTTATTTATTGACTTTTTGCTTTCAGTATCACTCCCGGCAGTGCTCAGGACTTATTCCTGGCTCTGTGCTCAGGAAGCACACACAATGGGGCTCAGGGAACCATATGCCATGTGGGGCTCAAGCACTTATCACACGAATACAAGGCTAGTGGCTTACCCACTGCTCTATTTCTCTAGCCTCAAAACATTTAAATTTTACACTGCTTTTATAATTAGTTATTAAAGTAACTGATACAGAAGTAGGAAAAATATTTTTGTATAAAGTTTATCATATCACATTCAGAATATTTATATGATTAGATGATATACGTAGAATAAATACACAGCTCTAAACTGAGATTTAATATGACAACTTCACAAATAGTTGGGTTCTGTACTCCATTCCATCTAGATAATTTGTTGGCTTTTCATTTGAATTATTTTATGCTGCTGCAGGCATTTTCAAACTTCTTATTGAAATCAGCTTTCTCTGTAAAATTTCACCATAATACAGAAAGGTACTGGTCTAGAAGAGGATTTTGGAAAAATAGACCAGTGTATTTTAAAGTAAAACATTAACAGTCAGGTGTGAACTGGTGATATTCTGATATAGTTTCTGAAAAGTGTTCGGTTGAGTCAAATAGCTGAATTATTCAGTTGAGTTGAATTTCTTTATGTCAGAAGTTGTGTCCATCTTCAATTGTTTGCAATTTTTACTGTTTTATTTTTTGTTTCATTGGATTAAATATATAATGCTTAATATTTTCTATATTTTAACACTTCAGAATATTTATTTTTATGATGAGTTTCTATCAATGTTTTAGACCCAGTGGATTTAGTGTTGTTGTAATATTATACGTGCTGTGGAACTTAAAGTATACTTTATATTATTCAGTTGCATAAAATAACCTTAGCCCAATATAAGATATATTATGCAGTTTTTATATAAGCCACGAATTTCTTACAGGTTAAATAATTTTTGAGCTTTTAGATTAATTTTTATTAAATGCAACTGGCAGGTATATGTAAGTTAATTTTGAATTTAAGTTTTTAAAAATTATATAAACTTGGATATTATAAGTCTTTCACATTTATGATCTTAAAATATTACAATTATACAAATTTAATGTAATAGAATTTATATACATACAAAATTTACTTAAATATAAATATTTATACTACTTGAATATAAGAGGAATACCCTATGCGACTTACATGATCAAACAGTAAAAAGACTATAGCTACAGCAATATTTGTGTGTGCTAATTGGGTTTCTTTTCTTTTCAAAATCTCAACTTTATTATGATATTTGGAAAACTAAAGCAATGATTTCAAAGATGGGGGTATTGTTTGGGGGGTCACATCCATCTGTCTTCAGATGAAAGAGAAATCAACTGGGAAGTTTTCCCAAGTCTTACACAATATAACCACCATTGTGAAATAGCAGCTGTTACTGGTAAGAAATGTTGGGTGAGACAATTGTTTACAATGTGTGGATGGAGAAAATCTTCACTAGAGAATATGGCTTATTAACGATTACATTTTATCTCATAATTTTAGCCAGAGGGCAGTCATCTTGGTCTTGTAGTAGGAGAAGGACAGGCAAGCGTTTCGAATACGTTTCCCGGCTTCTGCTGCACTGGCCAACACTGCTGCTCTTCTCTCTTTGAGGTCTTCCTTTATCGCATCTCTGCACAGCTTTGTGAGCTCAGACGTTAGCTTGTGGTTGCCTGAGGCTTGTGCCAAACCACGTTGACGAATGAGCTCGAGAGTTTCCGAAGACAGGCGTCTGTTTGTGGCTTTCTCACTCTTGGCATTCTTTGCACAGACATGGAGGTGCTGAACCAGTCGATTGTATTCCTTGTCGATGTTGTCAAGGGCGGCATCTTCCCATGTTGCTGCAATAGTGCCAAAGAGCTCCCAGTTGGTGCTCATTCTGGGAATTGTCTTCTTAGTCTTAAATTTTGCAGACTTTTCTCCCCGCTCTGTGAAGTAGAATTTCGCAAGAAGGAGATGGTGATCTGATCCCGTTTGGAATTTTGGGACAACAGCGACATCGGTCAGGCAAAAACTTCGATTGAATATGATGTGGTCAATTTCATTGTGGAACTGTCCACTGGGAGACTCCCATGTCCAGAATTTTTAGATTCGGCATTCTGGAACTGAGTTACCATGGATGGTCTTGGTCAACATGATGAATTCAGTCTCTCACCCTGATTGTTCCATTCTAGGCCATTAGACAAGTGGCACAAATGCTGACCGACTTTGACCACGAGTGTGGAAAGGTTGAATTGCAGCTGAATCTCAACAAGACAATGTTTGTGAAAAACGAACTGGTCCCTGAAGCTCCATTTCTCTCAATGGAACTAACATCTCTGAATACAGCAGCTATGTGTACCTGGATGGAGAAATCAACATGAGGAACAACTTGGTGCCAGAACTGTGCAGGAGGAAGAGAGCAGTGTAGAATGCATCCAAGAACATCAAAGAGGTGGTTAGGAGAATGAAGAACCTCAGACTCTGGGCACACTTTTTGATTCCACCATTCTTCCTGTTCTAACATATGCCTCAGAGACCTGGGCCCTACGCAAACAGGATGAGAATGCTATTAGGGTATCCCAAAGAGAAATCGAAAGAGCTATGCTGGGAATATCATGTCTCACTCAAGTGAGAGAAGGAATCTGGAGTTCTGACCTCTGTCGACAGTCAAAAATCAAGGATGCTGTCTCGTTTGCCAAGGCATCAAAAATCAGATGGGCCAGTCATGTAATGCGATTCAGAGATGACCGCTGGACTAGAGCTGTTACTGACTGGATTCCACGGGACGTCAGAAGACATTGTGACTGCCCACCAACTGAATGGTCAGATTTCTTCGTCAAATCTCTGAATGAATGATTTGAGGCTCTTCCTTTTCCTGAAGTGAGCAGATATCATTGGGCTGCACTAAGCTTGCGACAGGGACAAATGGAGACGTTACTGGCACCCACTCGAGTAAATAGAAGATCAACGGGACTACAAGTGATACAAGTGATACAATTTTTGCCAGTCTCAGTTTAATGCCCAAGAAGAAATGTGTAGCAATAGTTAGTATTTATAAACAGGAGAATAACAAGTAAAAATATTAAAGTTGGATCACTCTTCAAGCAACTTTAATGCTCATATCTTTATATTTATTGTCTTTTTAATATACTCTGAAAACAACAATTTTTGGTGATGGTATTTGTCAAAAACTGTGGAAGTCGATGTGGAGGTCTCGTTCTGTTCAGCAGGGAGAACCCTTTGTAGGGCAGCCGAATGAACAGATGCAGAGCCCGGAGGAGGGAGAAAAGGTATTTATTCTATGGCAGTTACAGTATTTATACCTCCCTGCTGGGAGGAGGTGGTACCGGGACCCCCAATAGAAATGCAGGGTGTGGCACGGGATTTAGCTAGTAATAAACAAATGCTGATAGGATAAGATCAGTAAGATTAGGAGTGGCAACCTTTGCTAGGTGTGGCATGGGCTTAGCTAGTGATTAAACAAATAGTGACAGGATAAGATCAGTAAGGTAAAATGGCTCCCTACAAAATACAAATTAATATAGACTTTGTTTGAAAGTAAAACAATCATGTCTGTGTTTAAATATATATGTAGTCAAATTACAAATTTCAAATTACACTTATTTCAAATTTGATATACATTTTTTCTCTTTTTTAAAATAATTATTAGTGAATCACCATGAGGTAGTTACAGACTTACAAACTTTCATGCTTGCATTGCAGTTATACAGTGATCAAGTGCCCATCCCTCCACCAGTGCCCGTTTTACACCACCAATGATCCCAGTATCCCTCCAACCACCCCCACCCCATCCCTCACCACCCCTCCCTACCTCTGAAGCAGGGCATTCCCTTTTGCTCTCTCTCTCTCCTTTTGGGTGTTGTGGTTTGCAGTAGAGGTATTAAGTGGCCATCATGTTCAGTCTATAGGCTACATTCAGCACGTATCTCCATCCCGAGCGGGCCCTCTTAGCACCCTTTACTTGGTGGTCCCTTCTCTATCTGAGCTACCTTTTCCCACAACATGCAAGGCCGACTTCTAAGCTGTGGAGTAATCCTCCTAGTACTTATCTCTACTGTTCTTGGGGGTTAGTCTCCCATTCTGCTACTTTATATTCCACAAATGAGTGCAATCTTTATATGTCTATCTCTCTCTTTCTGACACATTTCACTTACATGATACTTTCCATGTTCATACACCCATATGCAAATTTCATGACTTCATCTTTTCTGAAAGCTGCATAGAATTTCATTGTGTAGATGTACCAAAGTTTCTTTAAGCCGTCATATGTTCTTGGGCACTCATATTTTTCCCAGATTCTGGCTATTGTAAACAGTGCTGCAATGAACATATAAGTTCTGATGTCATTTTTACTATGCTTTTTTGCATCTTTTGGATATATTCCAAGAAGAGGTATTGCTGGGTCAAAAGGGAGGTCAATTTCTAATTTTTTGAGAAGCCTCCATACTGTTTTCCAAAAGGGCTGAACCAGTTGGAACTCCCACCAGCAGTGAAGGAGAGTCCCTTTCTCCCCACATTCGCACCACCACCAGTTGCTTTTGTTCTTTCAGATGTGGATGTGGGTCAGTCTCTGTGGTGTGAGATGGTTATCTCATTGTTGTTTTGATCTGCATCTCCCTGATAGTTTATGATGAGGAGCATTTGTTCATGTGTCTTTTGGCCATTAGGATTTCTTCTTTAAAAAAGTTTCTGTTCATTTCATCACCCCATTTTCTGATGGGGTTGGATGTTTTCTTTTTGTGGAGTTCAACCATGCCTTGTAGATCCTTGATATCAACCCCTTATCAGATGGATATTGGGTGAGTATCCTTTCCCATTCTGTAGACTGTCTTTGTATTCTAGTCACTGAAACTTTTGAGGTTCAGAGCTTCTCAGTTAAGACAGACCCATTTGTTTATCTCTGTTTCCATTTGCTGGCCAATGGTGTGTCACCTTTAAAGATACCTTTATCTTCAGTATCTCGGAGGGTTTTGCCAACCTTTTCTTCCAGGTACCTGATGGATTCTGGTCTGATATTGAGGTCTTTAATCCATTTTTAACTGAGTTTTGTGCCTGGTGTTAGGTAGAGTGTAAAAAACTAAGACTCGCTGAGGGGCGAGTGCACTCGTGGGCTCTCCGGGCGTCTGTGTCTCACCGCCCACATTCGGTGTTCTAGAACCGCTGTATATGGGCTCAATCAGGACAGCTGTTGGCCAAGGACAGGCGAAGGAAAAACGAGGACCAAGCTAATTGCTGATTAGTTACCATTTATTCAATCTTCCATCTTTTCTCATCTCCCGCACTCCCAGCTTCATCCTCTCTCTGGATCAACTACCGCCTCTTTCCATCTCTCCCCTCCCTGGTCTCTCTCTCGGAACCTCTTTTACTGCTCATGGCACTTCCAAAGGACGGAATACATTGACGTCACCAAAGGCACCTAAAGATCTTACAGGAAGAACATTGAGGCAACATTATTCTCTTGTATCTGCAGGCCAATAATCTAGGCCTCCAGAAAGAAGATACAAAACCAAAACTGAAGCCTTCCTTGGGCTGAAAGCACTCCGATTTACATCCCAAAGTCTAGGCTGGGCCAGAGCCTGGAATTTACAATGTCAAGTCATGCCTGGCTAGCACCTAAGATCTGCATGTCAAAGACCAGCCAGGCTTCTTGTGAGAAAAGGAAAACTGCCTCTGAAATTATTTCCAGAAGGCAGCTGAAAAAGGGAAAAATATTCCTGTCTGCAATACAGTGTCTCCAACATCTTCCCCTTTTTTGTTTAGGACAGATTTTAACCATTATAGCAATTCAAGCTTAAAATAAAATGCTAGGCACAAAAAGGTCAATAACAATAGCAGAACACCTATTCTCTAGGACAGATACTCTTTCAGCAGGACCCATCAATGATGAAATCCCATGGTTGTGTTTCTCCTCTCCTTGTCCAACAAACATATAAGCATTCATAATATTAATCATTTTGTATGGGCATAGCAAGAGATGCATTAAGCTTTTAGAATTGCTCTCCTGGGGCCATCTCAATCTCAGACTACAGTGCTTAGGCCAGATTAGTCTTTCCTATCCCTAGCAGGGTCCTAGTCTCATCATTACTTTAAGATCATGACAGCACTTGTCCATGATCAGACTCTTAACTTATAGTTAAGAATGAGGCACTTTGGCCAGGCCCATCTTGATGCCAGGGTAGCACATAACTTACCGCTTGCCCTGGGTCTGTCTCGTCCCCCATTGGGACCCTGCCTTTTAGAGGGCTAGGAACTGAGGGCAACCAAGGCTACATTCAAGAAAGCAGATGCCCGGGAATTAATAATATTCAAAGCCAATTAAATCCCAATTGCAAAGGCATATTAATAAATGTCTTTCTTTGTTCATACAAAAAGAACTTGCTCTGAATAAACTATGCAAAGGACTCAAGGAGAAGAGAAAAACATTATTTACAAGTCAACAGAACACTGAGAAAGAAGCTACAAATAACCACAGAGGAATGGGAGCACTGTGATGGGAGTAACCCAATAAACCTAAACTACCTGAAGCTATGTAATCCTAAAGTAGAGGTCTGAGCCCATTTTTTTTTTGCATGTAGATGTCCAGGATTGTCAGCACCATTTGTTAATGAGGCTTTCCTTGCTCCACTTTACATTTCTTGCTCCCTTATCAAAGATTAGATGATCATATATTTGAGGGTGTGTGTCAGAATATTCAACCCTGTTCCATTGGTCTGCAACTCTGTCTTTGTTCCAGTACCATGCTGTTTTAATTATTATGACTTTGAGGTAGAGTTTGAGGTTGGGAAATATGATGCCTCTCATCTTTTTTTTCTCAAGATTTGCTTTAGTTATTTGTTGGGGTTTATTTTCACATATGAATTTCATCAGTGTTTGCTCAATTCTTTTAGGAATGTCATGGGTATCCTTATAGGGATTCCATTGAATTTGTACAACACTATGGGCTGTATTGCCATTTTGATGATGTTAATTCTCCCAATCCATGAGCAGAGGATACCATTTCATTTCCTCATGTCTTCCTTTATTTCTTGAACAGCATTTTGTAGTTTTCTTGGTACAGGTCCTTTACCTCCTTAGTTAAGCTGATTTTGAGGTACTTGATTTTCTGAGGAACAATTGTGAACGGGATTGCTTTTCTTCATGTCACTTTTTTCTCTCTCATTTATTTGCATATAGGAACGCCATGGACTTTTGGGTATTAATTTTATAGCCTGCAACTTTACTATTCAAGTCTATTGTTTCTAGGATCTTCTTGGTAGAGGTTTTAGGGTTCTCTAAATATAGTTTCATATCATCTGCGAATAGTGATAGCTTGATTTCTTCCTATCCTATCTGAATGCCCTTAATATCTTTTTCTTGTCTAACCACTATTGCAAGTACTTCCACTACTATATTGAACAGAAGTGTTGAGAGTGGGCATCCTTGTCTTGTCCCTGATCTTAGAGGGAAGGCTTTTATTTTTTCCCCATTGAGGATGATACTTGCCATAGATATGTGGTAGATGGCTTTGAGTATACTGTGGAAAGTCCCTTCTATACCCATTTTGACAAGACTTTTCATCATAATTGCATGCTGGATCTTGTCAAATGCTTTCTCTGCATCTACTGATAAGATCATATGGATTTTTTTCTTTTCTTTTGTTGATATGATCAATTATGTTGATTGATTCCTGAATGTTAAACCATCCTTGCATCCCCAGGATGAATCCCACTTGGTCATGATGTATGATCTTTTTGATGAGTTGTTGGATTCTACTTGCTAATATTTTGTTGAGGATCTTCACATACGTGTTAATCAGGGATATTGGCCCGTAGTTTTCTTTTTTTGTGGTGTCTTTGTTTGCTTTTTGTATTAGGGAGATATGTTCCTCATAGAAACTGCTTGGGAGAGTTTCTTTTTTTTTTTTCAATTTCCTGGGAAAGCTTGAGAAAAAAACGGCACTAGGTCCTCTTTAAATGTTTGGATGAATTCACTAGTTAATCCATCTGGACCTGGGATTTTTTTTTTGGAAGACTTTTGATTACAGTTTCAATATCTTTGATATTAATAGATCTATTCAGGTATTCCAAGTCTTCTCGGTTCAACTTTGGAAGATGACAGGAATCCAGGAATTTATCCATTTCTTCTTGGTTCTCTTGTTTTGTGGCATACAGACTCTCAAAGTAGTCTCTAATGATCTTTTGAATTTCTTTGGTTTCTGTTGTGATGCCCCCCTTTTCATTTCTGATTTGTTTTATTAGGGTTATCTCTCTCTTTCTTTGTTAGTCTTGCTAGTGGTTTATCAATCTTATTTATTTTCTCAATAAAACAGCTCTTTTTTTCATTGATATTTCGGATTTTTTTTTATTTCCATGTCATTAATTTTGCTCTAAGTTTTGTTATTTCTTTCCTACTGCCTGGTTTGGGATCCTTTTGTTGGTCATTTACTAATCTTTTGAGATGTGAAATCAAGCTATCTACGTAGGCCCTTCCATCCTTCCTGAGGAATGCTTGCAGAGCTATAAATTTTCCCCCCTCACATGGCTCTAGCTGCTTCCTATAGGTTCTGGTCACTTTTGTCTTCATTTTCATTTGTTTCTAGGTATCTTTTGATTTCTTCCTTGATTTCCTTCCTGACCCACTTGTTGTTCAACATTGAATTGTTTAATTTTCATGTGTTTGAATTGGTTCTCCATGTTTGTGTGTGATCATCATATCTTCAGTGTATTGTGGTCTGAAAAGGTAGTTGATGCAATTTCTATCTTCCTGATTCTGTTGAGCTATGTTTGCTGACACATCACATGGTCTATTTTGGAAAATGTTCCACGTGTATTGGGAAAAAAGTGTATTCTTTCTTTTTGGGGATGCAGAGCCCTGTATACAGATCTATAGATCTATTAGCGCTCTCTCTTCTATCTTTTCCTTAAAGCTAGTATTTCCTTGCTGAGTTTTAATCTTTTGAGCTTTCTAGAGATGATAAGGCAGTGTTGAAGTCTCCAACTACTATTGTGTTGCTAGAAATGTCCTTGTTAAAATCTGTTAGCAGTTGTTTTAAGTATTTAGCTGGTCCCTCTTTAGGTGCATACATGTTTAGGAGTGTGATTTATTCCTGCTGTATGTAGCCCTTGATTAGTAAAAAATGGCCTTCACTTTCCCTTCTAATCTTTTTCAACTTGAAATCTGTGTTGTTGAATACCAATAAGGCCACCCCACTTTTCTGAGGGAGTTGTTTGCTCTCAGGATTGTTTTCCATCCTTTGACTTTGAGTGTGTGTTTGTTCTGACTGTTCAGGTGTGTTTCTTGCAGGCAGCAGAATGTTGGGTTTAGTTTCTGAATCCATTTTGCCACTCTATGTCTCTTAATTGGTGGATTTAGACCTTTGACAATGAGAGAGATTATTGTTATGGGGTTTTGTGTCATCTTTCTGTAGAGTTTGTTTTGCTTGTAGGGCTTTCCCTTGTCTTGCAGTAGCCCCTTTAATCCTTCTTTTAAGTTTGGTTTTGAGTCTATCTATAAAGTTTCTGAGCTGTTGTTTATCCATGAAATAGTGTATTGTTCCTTTGAGTTTGAGTGAGAGTTTCGCTGGATAAAGTATTCTTGGTGAGGTGTTCATTTCATTGAGGTTTTTCACTATATCCCCCCCCCCCTTGTATTCAGGCTTGGAGGGTTTCTTCTGATAGGTCTGCTGTCAATCTAAAGGGTGCTGCTTTGAATGTGATTTCCTTCTTGATCTTGCTGTTTGCAATATTGTGTCCTTATCCGTGGCATCCATCATTCTGATTATGATATCTCTTGGAGTCTTTTTACTAGGGTCTCTTTTAGCTGGTACTCTTCGGGCTCCTTGGATCTGGATGCCTGCATTCTCCAACTCTGGGAACTTTTCAGCAATGATATTTTTAACTGTGGCTTTTTCATTGGGGTTGTCTCTCTATCCTTTTGGTACTCTGATGATTCTAATGTTGTTCCTCTTGAAATCATCTCCTAGTTCTTTGATTTGCCTGAGAGCTATTTTGAAGTCTTTTCCCATTGCTTACAGGAAACATGTTGTTTCCTGTAAGCTTCCTGCAGCTCTTCTTTAAGATCGCTGATTCTGTCTTTGGCTGCAGCCATTCTACTATTGAGGGCACCCACTGAATTTTTAATTTCATCTACAGAATCCTTTATTCATGACACTTCTTTTTGTAGCTTTTTTTATTTCTGTTCTCATTTTGGCTGTCCGTGCAATTGTTTCTTTCATGTCCTCCTTTAATTTACTGGATGTCTGTTGAAATGTTTCTTTGAGTTCATTGAACGTCTTCAATATTTCATATCTGAATTCTTTATCAGAAAGATTGTATTTGTGGGTAATGCTTGTTGAGGTGCCTGGACCCTTTTCATCATCTTCTCCTTGTGGTGGGGATTTTTGCTGTTTCTTCATGTTTTTGTAGTAGTGGTGGTGAAACCTTCCAGTTCACTATCAGTATTCCCCTCTTGTTAGGAGAAAGGGTTCTGGATGAGCTCAGTCAATAGTGGTCACCTTTTCCCCTTCTAGAGTTTCACCTTCTTCTCAGGTGCTCCTCAGCAGCTTAGAGGTCTCTAGTCAAGGTTTGGAGCATGTGTTCTTTTATGTTGGATTTGTAGAGGTTCTTGTGATGCCAGTATTATGCTGCAATTGGAATACGCTACTGAACTGTTGGCCTAATGCGTTTGAGATCGGCAGGATATTCTCCCGAGAGTTTGGTGACGGAGATGAAGATGTGTGTCCAGAGTGCCAGGAAAGGGGAAAGTAACTGTGGTCGTGTGAGCAGCTGCCTGCCTCCAAAGAGGGCATGCTCACTCCTGTGGAGGCCACGCCCCCTACTGCAATGTGGGTGGGGTGCCAGGTGTGGGGGCACAAACCTAGGAAAGGAAGAAACCCGGGAGCGGATGGAGGCTGGCGCAGGGGTGATATAGTTTTTAATGAGAAAGAAATTTGAATGTACGTGCAACATTTCTAAGTAAAGCACATCATCCCCACCTGCTTCAGATGTTTGTGCAAATGGTTATTCTTTCCTTTCAGTAATGATACATAAGATATACAAATACTAGGGAGGAAAAAAGTACTTCGAACACTAGCATTGGGACACTGCATATCTCTTTTCTTAAAAAATTAAGTACTGGCAGGTTTGGGGATTTGCAGTACTATTAATGCTGGTTCTCATGCATGTTCTTCCAGCATCTCACCCATCACCAGTTTGCCCCCCCCTCTCTCCAAGGACATAGACTCCTGTACCTTCTACACCCCCATCTTTTTATTCTTAAAAGGATTATTGAAACTTATTTCATTTTCAGCTTGTGTTTTTATCTGGTAGAGGGCACATAGCACCAAGTTTACTCCGGCTCTGTGCCCAGGGATCACCACTGGCAGGGTGCAGGAACAATATACCTCAGTTTAAATAACTAAACTAAGGTATTATTATGCTACAATCAATATTTATTATCATTTCTTAAATTGCATATTCCTTAATTAATTACATGTTAATTACTCTTGAGGCAGAGAGTCTCTTGCCTGCATGCCTGGCTGTCTTCCCTGGGACCCCTCGGAGGAGATGGACTCCAGCTTCCTTTCCTGCCCCAAGCAGAGCTCCTGGCAGCCAAAGACCTCTGGAGCCTAGGCACAGACATGCTCAGGGCCCCTCTCCACACATTCGGACAAGCCTCACGCATGAAGGTTCTGGCAGAGGAACCCAGGTGTGTGTAATCCCATCAACTGCCAACATCCAGAGACTTTAAAGCAAGTTACCAGAAGCTTGTATAACCTACTTCTCCCTCTGGGAGAAACTAGCAAGCTACTAGCAAGCTACTGAGAGTTTCCTGCTCACATAAAAGAGCCTTGCAAGCTTCCCATGGTGTATTCATATGCCAAAGCCAGAAACAAGCTGGATCTCATTCCCCTGAAAGAGCCTGAAAGACAGGCTTCTAAAATCTCAGGGATAGGACAAATGGAGAGGTTACGGAGACTGCTTGAGAAATTAGACGATAGATGGGATTTTGTGATTCGTGATTCATGATTACTCTTGAATTATATTATAATTTAATGTATAGTATTATAAAATTTTAAAATCTCAACTTTATTTGAGCAATTTCTATTGCTATGAGGACAATTTTTATTTAAGCCTCTACATTTTTCCAAATTATCAGGGAAAATGAATAAAAATAAAGGAATAGATAAATAATTACGAGTAGTATTTTTATGGCTGACCCATTTTCAATCCCTCTCATCCCATATGGTTCCCCTAGCCCCACCAGCAGTGATTCTGAGCATTAAGCAAGAAGTAACCCCTGAGCATCACTGTTGTGACCCAGAAAAAATGAAAAAATAGTGATGCTTTGAACTTTCCCTCAAAAAAGGAAACTATTTTACAAACTTTATAATAGTGCTCCTGCCCCTGCACCTGGCTGTTTTCACTGGGGCCCCTTGGAGGGGGTGGGTAGTTTTTCCCTCCCAGTCCTGAGCAGAACCCCGGCAGTCGAATACCTCTGGAACCCAGCCACAGCCATGCTCAAGGCCCCTCTCCACATGCTCCAATAAGCCTCACGCATGAAAGAACCGGCAGAAAAGCCCAGGTGTGTGGGACCCGGGGCTGAGATTGCCAAGCCTGCTTGGATCGGAACTGGGCCTCCTGCACTCAGATACCCCATTTTCCAGTATCTAGGAGGTCACACCCAGAAACTGCCCCTGGTGCTGTGAACTCCCATCAATGGCCAACATCCAGAGACTTGGCCCAGCAACCTCTTATTGTCTAGTTCTCCCTCTCAGAGAACTGGCAAGCTACCGAGAGTATCCTGCCCACACAGCAGAGCCTGGCAAGCTCCCCGTGACATATTCATATGCCAAAAACAGTAACAATGGTGGGTCTCATTTCCCTGACCCTGAAAGAGCCTCCAATGCGGCACCGTTGAGAAAGATGAGTAAAGAGAGGCTGCTAAAATCTCAAGGCTAGGGAGAATTGAGACGTTACTGGCACCTGCTCGAGCAAATTGATTAATACCAGGATGACAGTGTTAGTGATACAGTGATATCTTAACTTTTAATGGACTGGAGCGATAACACAGCGGGTAGGGCATTTGCCTTGCATGTAGCCAACCTGGGTTTGATTCCTCCATTCCTCTCAGAGAGTCCAGCAAGCTACCGATAGTATCGCATCCACACAGCAGAGTCTGGCAAGCTACCCGTGGTGTATTCGATATGCCAAAAACAGTAACAACCAGTCTCACAATGGAGACGTTACTGATGCCTGCTTGAGCAAATCTATGAACAATGGTATTACAGTGACAGTGACAGTGCTACAATCCTAATTTTTAATAATTTAGTTATTGTGCTTGTTTGGGGACCACAGCAGTCCTCAGTCTTAACTCTGGCCTTTGTGCTAAGAACCATCCCTGGCAGGATGTAGGGCCCATTTGCAGTATGGAGGATGTGAACGGATTTGTTCACATTTAAAGCAAGTACTTAATTTCCTGTGTTATCTTTTGGCACTATTCTTTCTAAAATGATGTAAAGAAAATAAATGTATTGCATTCCCATTTTTTTCTTAGCTGTTAAGAGAATCCAGCTAAATTATCAATGAATTTTATAATGAGTTGGAACTATATATTCACCATATTGGCATTTGTAGCTATTTATTGATTTATTTATTCGTTATTTTTTTGTTTTGGGGGTCACGTCCATATGTGCTCAGGACTTCCTCCTGATTCTGAGCTCAGAATCAGGGTGCAGGGAGACAGAGAGAAGAAAAGAAAGAAGACAGAGAAAAGAAAAGAGGCAAGGCTGGGATGAAGGTGGGGTGAGTTGGGGGACGGTGGGAGGGAAATGGCACATTGGTCCTGAGAAATGTTCACTGGCGGATGGAGGGGTATTGGAATACTGCATGACTGAAACCAGATCGTGAATAGCTTTGTAATAGTCTATCTCACTGTGATTTAAGTTTTTTTTTTTAAATGGGGGAAAATCGAAGGTACTTATGTATTCGAGGAATGAAGGAAGTTCCTTATAGCAAGAGGGTAGGCTAAAATTTACTTGCTGTTTTAATTGATTAGGACAAAAAAAAATCACCTCTGTTTTAATCTCCCATTTTCCCATGTAGGAGATCTAGGCATTTTTTTCTAGACCTCCTACACTATGGAAAGACCAAACAGCAATTTTTACAAAAGCATAAATGCTCTAATTGTATTTGATTAATATATGAGAAATGTATGAAAGTAAAAAATAGAAAATTAAAACAAGAAAAAACATTTTTCCCAGACAAAATTTCAGCAAAATTCTATTTTGCCTTCTGTTTAGAAATGCAATGTATAATACAATTGGCATTTATTATCGTTATTTTATAGTGATATTATATTTAAATTTTAACACACTGCATAGCATATAGCTTGAAACATGAAATGAAGGCATAAATTAACTTTGGAGACAAAAGGTCTAAAACTACTTACAGCTATATTAAAAACATATAAGTGAGCAAAATTATACCTTTTCCTTTTTATTTACTTATTTTTGTTCTTTTTTGACCATGTTCTGTGATGCTCTGGGCTTACTTCTGGATTACTCAGGAATCACTCATGGCAGGGCTTGGAAAACTATATGGAGTACTGGTTGAGATATGTGCAAGGCAAGTGCCCTACCGGCTGTACTCTCACTGTGGCCCTTCCATCTCCCTTTTTAGAAAATACTACCACATGAGACAAATGAGACTGTGTTCAGTTGCACACAGTGTTATGATATGAAAGCTTTAACAGCAGCAATGGTTTGTGAAATCTATGGGGAAAGCTTCATACTGACCCAGGGAAGACTGTTAATTTAATTTTATCGTTTCAAGTGAAAGTGACTTGAAATCAAGGGAGACTAATCTGAACAGTATGCGTAATTGCAAATGCCTCAGTACATTATGCAGATAATAATAGCTCCCATGTGGATAATAGAAGTTAGAAGAGTACTGAAAACTACACTTTCTTTTGCCACAGTGAAAATGAACTGATATTGCATCTTATCCTCTAATCCACATTCTAAAATGCAGATTGCTTCCCAGATTTTACTCTTTTTACAGACAGGATGTTATGATGAAATCCTTATTTTGTTATGTAATTCTCCTGATTAAATTTAAAAATATACCCAGTAGCTATGTTTGAAAATGAGAAAAGAAAAACAGGAAGGGAAAATGTTAGTCATGTACACGTCTATGATTTTCTATGGCTTTATCATCAGTGTTCATTACAATATCTAAAATAGAGATTTCTATTTCAGTGAGTCTAAATTAAGCAAGAGATGTTCCGCTATCTACCTTCCTCTGAATCTTAATGTTTCTGAAATTTGTGTGGGCTGCCAAACCTCACATACAAATCTTACATTAATAAATGCCATTGTGAATAAGCACCAAGATATTTAGTATGTGTATTTAAATTTAAGTCATGTTAGTAAATTATACTTAACTAAAAATAAGACCTTCATATCTGCATTGCAAACATTGTAAACCAAGTCCAGCTGTGACAGTAGTGCTGATAGAGTTTTCAGCACTAGAACTTCTAACGTTCTATGGCAGCAAGGCAACTGCTCAAAAGGAAGATGTAAGTCTTGACCTGACTCAGACTAGGAGCACTGGTGACTCAGGGGAGCAATATAAACAATTGACCTATTACATTTGCATTTGCCATTGTTGGTCCACACAGAGCTTTCCATGAGATCATACACTACTGGGTAGACATGGCTTACAAAGGTTGAGTTGTTTGTCAAGTATTCTTAAACAGTGAATTGCTTGGTCATAAGTTATGAAAAATTTAAATCATGTTCAGTATGCTTAAATACTTTTTTTGAAAGCATAATGCTATCTATTGAAGATTTTTTTAATTTAAATTTGCATTAAGCACTAAAACATATTTATCATATTCACCCTATATTGTTACTATCTTCTTTTAAAAAATTGAGATGTCAATAGATTGGATTGTTCAACAGTTAAATAATTTTGCATGTGTTACCTCTTTCCTGTGCTGAGTAATTTAATATAGCATTTAGTCCATAGTAAAAACTGATCATTTAGTAGGCATATAGTTAAGATTCTACCTTTCTATTAGCTTCCATGCGTCCTCCTTTAATAAATAAGTAAACATTCAGTGCATTTTAATACATACCTTTATAATTTTATGTTGAAAATATTAAAATTAAATGCTAATATTTTTGTTTAATTTATTTGAGAAGTATTTGCATATATTTTATTATTCTTCTCTTCATGAATTTTTTAGAATTTGTAGTCATAGACGTTCAAAAGAGGAAATTATTTAAATATACATTGACTGATGAATGGAAAGATAGAGTTTGAAGCATCCTTTTTGTGGAATAATATTCAACCATAAAATGACAGATTCATTATCATGGTGAACCTTAAAAAATCATGCTGCTTGAAATAATCCAGTCATAATAGACCAAATATTATTTCATGGAAATGGCATGATATCACATATAAAATATTTATAGTAGGAGATTCCATAGATTTCATAACACTGTTGGAGATTGAAGAAGTAAGTGTGAGTTGAATGAGCTGGGACAATAGACAAAAAAGGAGTCTGAAGTTTCTTCATGTGATGAGAAAATTTTCTGAGATATTGATTGCATTTGCCAATTCAGCGAGTATGACATAACAAGTATGTTGTACATTTTAAATAATAATATTGAAGATTTGTGAATTAAATCTTGATTACATTTTTTAGGGCTTGATTTGAGGGTGAGAAAGTTGGTTGGGCTACATCTGTTTGTCCTCCGTTTCTCTACTGAAGGTATTTGGGGGACCATGAGTGCAGAATAAAATTTGTGTCAGCCACATATTAATGTTTTGGGAAAAAAACTGTTTAGAAAATTATCAAAACTTTGCGTACAAAATGACAAAATTATAACAGAATGCTAGAAATTCAGGACACAAATTATGAATTTATAGTCATATTTGACTTTTGGTATGACCTTGGGCAATCTCAGTACTTTGAATCTTAATAAATAAAAAATGAATAAAAAATAATTCCTAGACATGAGTATCTTGTAGGAATTGCAAAACTAATGTTTTAGAAAAAAAATTTAGAAAATTATCAAAACTTTGAATACAAAGTGACAAAATTATAACAATGTTAGAAATTCAAGACACAAATTATGAATTTATAGTCATCTTTGGGCTGGAGCGATAGCACAGCGGTTGGGCGTTCGTCTTTCACGCGGCCGACCCGTGTTTGATTCCTCCTCCCCTCTTGGAGAGCCCGGCAAGTGACCAAGAGAATGGAGCCCGCACAGCAGAGCCTGGCAAGCTACCTGTGCATATTGGATATGCCAAAAACAGTAACAATAAATCTCTCAATGAGAGAGGTATTGGTGTCCGCTTGAACAAATCGATGAGCAACGGGATGGCAGTGACAGATAGTCATATTTGACTTTTAGCATGACCTTGGACAATCTCAGTACTTTGAATCTTAATAAATAAAAAATGAATAAAAATTAATTCCCAGACATGAATATCTTGTAGGAATTGCAAATTATATATTTGCATATTTGCATATTTTAAGTCTAACAAAAACTTCTATATAAATGCAAAATACTGTTTAGGATAAATAATTTAATTTCACATTCAAATTAAAAAATACTGCTTTAGATCAAAGGTCTATTTTGTGCATTTTTGTAAAAACATTTCTCTTCAATTTTACACTGATAATAAATTTAGTGTTTAAGAGATAAATTTTTAAACAAATTTTAGTCTTTGATGTTGTCCAACTCTATTTTGCTTCATTGTCCTCAGCAGTTTTATTGTAGGAATTGTTTCTAAAATTAAAAGCAACACTTTTTGATCAAAAGGAAAAAGTATACATTAAGTTGTATCTAATCTATGTAATGACAAATTAAATCTAGATAATACAGCCCAAGGAAAGAAAAAAAATGGTATTATTAGAAATCTTATAATGACAAACTTAGAACTATTATATAGCCATTACAATATATTTGATATAACACCAAATTCAATTTCTTTAATTTTTATTAAAAGTAATGAAAATACCAACGAAAGTCATGACTTAATTAAATCAGATAATTTCTTTTGTGAAGGAAAGTAGGTTTTATTGAAACTTATTTAGGAAGATGTGAGGGGAGAGAGAAGGAGATGTGCATATTTGACAGATAAGACAGACATCTACAGTTCAAGAAATGGTTGAGCAGAGAAACATCATAACAGGCAAGTGAGATGCGTGTTCAAGGGAGAGCATATGCTTGAAGCTGAAAATCATTGCTTTTGAGCAAATAACAGGCCATGGAGTAGAGCCTTTGTCTCTTTTTTTCTTTTCGTTTTGGGAGGTTTGGTGTTTGGAAATGCAGCCCACTGTACTCACGGCTTCCCCTAGCTCTGCACTCGGGGATCACACATGGATCTTTACATACATGGGCTGTGTGATGATCCCAGACAGGTCAGCTGCATGCAGGACAGTGCTTGACTGTACCATCTCTCTGGCCCCAAGAGAAAACTTGTCTTTTATTTGTGAAACACTGGGCTTGATTACTGCTCCACACAAAAACCATGACAAATTTTAAAAATACATATAATACATATTAATTTCCAAATAAAATATCATGACTAACAATAGTTTATCCTAGACGTCTTTACTGGGCTGCAGTGATAGTACCATGGTAGGGCGTTTGCCTTGCACACAGCCAACCAGGGTTCAATTCCTCCATCCCTCTCAGAGAGCCCGGCAAGCTACTGAGAGTATCCCGCCCGCATGGCAGAGCCTGGCAAGCTACCCATGGCGTATTCAATATACCAAAAACAGTAACAACAAATCTCACAATGGAGACGTTACTGGTGCCCGCTCGAACAAATGATGAGCAATGGGATGACAGTGACAGTGACAGCCGTCTCTACTACTTTTAGGGAAGTCATGAACTTCTGATTTTTCTGTCTAATTGTATTGATTTTTTTCCTATTTATCTGTGCATTTCGTTTTGCAGGGGTTTCTATCCTTTGGTACTCAAGTTGCCAGGATTTTGACTCTGTACAAGGGCCTGTGGGTCAACCCACAGCTACAGTCCTGTAATGCTGGGTGCCCAGGCCACCCCGCATTGTGAAGACCTTCAGGTCACCCCCAGTGGTTCTCAAGTTCCCAAATTTTTACAAGCTGCTGCTCAAAACTCTATAGTGCTTGGAATAGAAGTCGGGTTGATCCCTTGGTAGGTATATGGTTTAATGCTGAATCATCATCACTGTATCACTGTATCACTGTCATCCCGTTGTCCGTCAATTCACTATCATGGGCACCAGTAATGTCTCTACTCCCCCTAACCCTGAGATTTTAGCATCCTTTCCCTACTCGTCTTTTCCAACGATTGGAGGCTCTTTCAGGGTCAGGGGAATGAGACCTATCCTTACTGTTTTTGGCATATTGAACATGCCAAGGGCAGCTTACCAGGCTCTGCCCGTGTGGGCAGGATACTCTCCGTAGCTTGCCAGGCTCTCCGAGAGGTATATATATATATATATATATATATATATATATATATATATATATAATTTGTTGCCTACTGTATGAACTCCATCAATTATGATGTGGTAATTATGGAAAATGGGCAGGAAGTGTCTTATAATGTATTACTATCATCATCATCATCATCATCATCATTAATAGTAGCAGTATATTTTCAGGGCTTGGGAACCACACTCAGTGGTGCTCAGAGGCTATTCCTGGTTCTGTATTTAGATGTCACAGCAGTGGAACTGAGCCAGGGTCTCCTGCATGCAAGGTATGAGTTCAGACTGTTAATTATCTTTGACTCAGCTATACATAAATTAAATGTGATATGTAGTGAAGTTATAAATACTATGTAAGCTTAATTTGAGTCACGTAAAATATCCTGAGAGGGAATTTCTGAGTCAAGAGTTTTAAAATGTTGTATTTATATTATACTAATGCTGATTGTTTTTTCCTCGCATTGAAAAGGAATGAAATCTGATGGCTGTGCTTCAGTGGGTACTAACCAGCTCCAGGTTTTTGTGGGCACAGTAGGAGATGGGTCTTTCATGTTACAGCTCTTTAACTGAACAGCGCTGTACTTCATAACTCAGCTAGGCTGATGTCTGTTGCACCAGCCAAACAGGACCCTGAGGATCCTGGGCAGCGCAGGAATTGTTTTTCCTCTTCTCCCCCTTGTCACTCTGCACTCGGTTGTCATTTGCTGTTTGCCATTTATTTATTTCTCTTTCTTCCACATCACATTACATTACATGACACCACCTGCCTTTTGCTCCTCTTTCACACCACACACTCACACAGTGAACTGTGCTTATGTACATTAGATATTGCCACCCCTTAGCTGTTCCAGCTTTCTGATTGGGTATTCACCAATCAGGTCAAATATGCCCTAGGACCAATCAAATCATGTACATGTATGAATAATTGAAATTACCAGCTACATTAACTGCCATGATTGCTATACAGGAACCCGAGATCACTTGCTCTTCGTTATTCCTGCTATCTGATTGGTTCATGGGACCCATCACGTGGGTTGTATACCTCAAACCATGAAAGGCTTTGTTTATCCAGCACCTTCATTCCCATTTCCTTCTGATCTGACCCTTGAGCACTTGTTTTCTCCTTCTCTGACCTCTCCCCTTTCATTTCTTTTAGAACAGTTGAATATGCAAACAAGAATGCTCCATAAACCTATGTGTTTTCCCATTGACTGCAGTAATTATCACCAAGAGAATGTTGCAGATATATTCGTGTAATGTTTCTATTGGATCAAAAAATTAAAACTCTGATTTATCTCACAACTTTATCAGAATCATAAAAGCTAGTATGAGAAATTGTTTCTGCTAGAAATATAATTTCTTATTTTAGGCACCATAGGAACCATAAAGAAGAAAATGATAACATATTTTCAGATCATCCAAAATGGTTTTAGGAAACATTACTCTGAATTAATTTTCAAAGTAGTGATTAGTAGACATTCCAAATGAAATATGCAGATTATTTAAACATCTGATTAAGGGTACTTTTCTTAATTTAGTAAAGATAAAATTTTTGGAAAGCCAATTGTGTGTGTGTATGTGAGTATGTTCAGGTATATATGTGTATGCACGCTGTATGTACGTGAGGATTGTGTGAGGGTGTCTGGGAATAGTCAGTTAATGCTTCATTTTCTAACTTATTGGTCAGTTTATGAAGTTTCATTACCTCAAAGAACCATAATCCCGTTCATAGTTTTAAAAACCATCTAGCTTAGTTAATAAGAATTCCTATGAGAGGGGCTGGAGCAATAGCACAGCGGGTAGGGCTTTTGCCTTGCACACAGCCAACCTGGGTTCGATTCCCAGCATCCCATATGGTCCCCTGAGTACCGCCAGAAGTAATTCCTGAGTGCAGAGCCAGGAGTAACCCCTGTGCATCGCCGGATGTGACCCAAAAAAAGCAAAAAAAAGAAAGAAAGAATTCCTATGAGAATACTTTTGATGTACAAGTCAGACAATGGATGCAAATGCACTCTGTTAATATCATCCAGACAGACCAGTTCTGAGTTTGCTGTTTATGTTTGGCCAGTTCCATAAAATTTGAATTGAAGGAATGATTCAGCTGCTTAAAACCTTGGAGTCTATTATTTCACACTATTCATTTAAATTTAGAGATGAAATTTTTTTCCTAACCTCAGAGGCTAGAGCAGAAGTGATTTTTATGTTTTGAAGTTAGTGTTCTGAACACTAAGATCATTAAATCACCGTCCACCCCCAGACCTCAAGACATTATAGACATATGTCCTAGAACCTTCCTTGATCTAACAACCTTGTATAATAATCCAAGAATACTCCTGCCTTAACAATGCTTTATACCAGGCTGGAGATATGGGACAGAGAGTATGGCATTTGCCTTGTACACAGACAACTTGAGTTTGATCCCCAGTATCCTGTATGGTCCCCTGAGAACTGCCAGGAGTAATTCTTGAGCAGAGAGCCAGATATCAACCCTGAGCATTGCCAGTGTAACCCCAAACAATAATAAAATGCTTCATACCTTGTGTGTTATTCGTGACTGTGAATTGTGTATTTTTTCCCTTAAGATAATACAATTTCATTCTTTCCACAATTTATTTATATTTTTCTCAAAAGAAGATTTTCTATAAGACCTTATATTTAACTGACAAATAGTTTGATGTTAAGAATAATCACGATGGGGCTGGAGCGATAGCACAGCGGGTAGGGCGTTTGCCTTGCACGCAGCCGACCCCGGATTCTAATCCCAGCATCCCATATGGTCCCCTGAGCACCGCCAGGGGTAATTCCTGAGTGAAGAGCCAGGAGTATCCCCTGTGCATCGCCGGGTGTGACCAAAACAAACAAACAAACAAACAAAAGAATAATCACGATGCTTTTCCCTTTCTTTTTCACAGAGAAATTATTCCCTGATAATTTTTCTTATAATATGGCTTTGCTTTCATGATGACAATGATATATGTACTTTCAGCCTTTGACTCTGGGATGACATTTGACTTGAGTTGGGAAATAACCTTTTGTATAGACTTCAATTCTCAGCCAGTAGTAGACACTTTTGCTTGAATATGATGAAAAAAAAAACACTTCTGGATAAGGAGATTAGAGACTATTTGTACAAGAGCCAAATAATATAAAAGAGGTTAGCCTAGGTGTTTAACCAAAAGTCTAGCTACCACTGTTATAAGTGAACCTGGCTAAGATCAATCAAGATGGCTGTACAAATTGGAATTGCCCTGACATCCACTAGACTCATATAGGGATTGTTCTAGCCCCTAAATATGTTGGCAATTTGCCATGCAACACAAATGTTGCATGTCATTTAATCACAATACCTGATTAATTGAATCCTAGTGAACAGGGTTTGGGGGGGGGGGAAGCACAAAAACCTATATATAAGTGTATGCAAGATAAAGGAAATGTAAGTCAAAATTGGGCAAAACATAATCTGGGCTGTTTCTACTGAACTGACTATGAATTCACAATAAATATTATTGTTTCTTGGGCCATATTGGACCCCAAAATGTGATTGTCTCTTGGGTTATTATTAGGGGACTAAGGAATGACTGGGAGGATCAAGCAATTTGTTTATTCTGTTCACATTCTTCTATTTCTCACACACCAGCATTTACTTTTAAGATACAAATGTCTAACTACTCCTGGCCTACAATACACAGTCTCTCCAATCAGACACTTTTGTGGCCAGAACATACATTTATTAATTCAGTGGCACATGGCCATGCTTGAGCAAAACAGCACGACAGTCATGCAGATGCCCTCCCCTCATTCCTGGGAGAGTTTTGTAAATATCTGTAACATTGAGAAATGAACAACAGTTGGACAGTCTGGGACTCTGGCAATTCATCATGACCAGATTTTGAGCAAATCACCCTATGAACTTAGAAACATGAAATGAGGCATAAATACTATTATCAGAATGAGGTGGGATTATAGACCCGAGATACATATGGCCAGTTTATTTGTACCCCTGAGTCCCTGGCTAAAGTCTACATCCTGTTAATACTAAGCATTTTCCTTACATACTCTTATTTTTAATCATTTTTTATCAATTCAAATTAAAATAATTTTCTAATGTATTTTTCTCAGTACTACATCTCCAAGACACAGAACAGTGTTCAGCACACAGTGAATTTTCAGTAAATATGTGTTTGTTGGGGAAAAAAAATCAATTTTAAACACATACTAAATGTTCAAACAATATATAACTGTTCGCAAGCCTTTCAGAATTAAACACTTCATTAAAATATTTAGACTATCTTTTTCGGATTCAATTATATAGCAGCAACTTCTCTTGACTTACTGAACTCAATTGATAAAAATTGCTTTTAAGGAAAACATCTGTCCCTTTTCCATTAATCTATGTGGATTTAATTAGAGAGAAAACTTAAGTGATTATTTTTAGACACAAGAAAATTTGGGCATCACCATTTAACAAGATTGCTTTTATGTAATCAGTTATTCACTGAGCTCACAAATTTAGGTAAAACAATCTTGATTAAAATTACCACTGTTATTTTAAAATAATGCAATTTTACTTCTTAGCCTAAACCAGACACTCATTTTATTACATGTATCAGGGGCATTTTCTTGATTAAAACATTGAGTTACTAATCACTTCTTTGCCCTGCAAATGCATGCATGTGTTAAAAATGTAACAGCATGGTGTTATTTAAAAGAGTTTTTTTTGCTTTTCCTGCTTAATTTTTAACTCTTTTATTATTCAAGCATTAAAAATACCTGTTAAAATATATGGTGTTCCCTGCATTGCATTGTCTTATAATTTTGGGATTATTAACTCTTCTGTGTATGATTTGGGCACCGATAACTAACAAGTTATTATCTCTATAGGATAAATGATTATCTCAATGTGCCTTGTTTCCTTAATATTATTTTATTAATTATATCAAAATTTCACATAAATAAAATATAATTTATCAAATTGAATATAAACAGTATTTATCTCATACTGTCAGTAATTTATTAAATTCATATTGTTTAACTTCTTTGTACTTCTTATGGCATATCTAAGTATTTTTATTTTATATTTTATGGGTTATAAAATATAGTTTCTGAAACATGCAATATTCTTATTTAATGAAGTTGGAGTGTATCTTTGTGAGAGCAGATGACAGAGGCAGGAAAATGGTGTTGTAGAGAGGACAGAAGAGCAGAAGGGAGAGGGCAGGAGGGGGAAAGAGAAGAAGGGAGGAGAGGGAATAGGAATGGAAAGAAAGAGAAACAGAGAATATTAAAGAGGAAAAGAACAGGTGAGTAAGGAGGAGAAAAAGAAGGGAGGGGATGAAAAAGAGGGAAGTAATAATAGAGCTGAGGGGAACAGAGGGGAGGAGAAGAGGAGCAGAGAGGACAGGAAGTGAGGGGAGGCAAAAGAAGGGGTGAGGCAGGGAGGAGAGGAACATTGAGGGGTGGGGAAGAAAGAGCAGAAGGGAGGGAATGGGGGAAAGGAGAGGGCAGGTGAGGGAAGAGGGGAGATGGAGAACGGAGAAAAAAGCAGGGGAGGAGATGGGAGATTCTTTTTTTTAATTTAATTTTATTTTTATAAAGTTTTTCACATATCTGATTATATTTAATACTTGACACCAATTCTACCACAACAACACCTTTCCACCACCAAATTATGAATGTTTCCATCCTGAACTCCAAACGCTGCCTCCAAGGCAGAACCTGGGTAATTTATTTTACATTGCTTGTTATGAATAATCTGCTAAAAATGACCCAGAAAAAATTTGTTGGAAAGTAGTGTGAAAACTGGTGTATTTCACCCAGGAACAATTAAGCCCATTAAGCCCTTCTATAAGAGGTTAGTAACATGTTGTTGAGCCTTGTGTACATATATATATATATGTATGTATATATATGTGTGTGTATCTATGTATATCTATGTATACATATACATACATACATATGTATGTATAAATATAATTCCCCCTAAGATTGGTTGCTTTAAACCTTATCATTATGGTGTCCTACTCTTGGTATATCAGTGGTGTAAAGTATCAGATGTCGTTCCAGGAACAAATCCCCTCATGGGTGCGACTCTTCCGAGTGTGTGGAGAGCAGCCATAAGCATGGTGGAGATTGAGTTCTGCAGGTTTCCCGCTGCCTTGGAGTGCTGGCTCCACTGGGGAGGGGAGGGGACTCACCTGCCGAGAGAGAGGGGATTCCTGCTTGAGAGCAAAGTCTCTTAAATATGGTGATACCAAATCAATGTCTAGAGGTATCTGTATTTAAAGAAGAGATGCACGGAGCTCGTCTCTTCCATTGAGGAACCAAGGATACCTTGGTGTGTGTATCAGGCAGGGGTCAGGGAAGAGAATGTCAGAGCCAGTGATCCTGCTTTGACTACAGCTTGTCTATCACCAAAAATAATTTATTATATTGTGTGCATGACAAAAAATATGGAGTAAAATATGCTGGTAAGATGGTGAGACCCATTTCTATGAAAAACCACCAGGGAAGCACAGGCGAGGCCAGAGGCAGGTATAGACCGAAAGATTGCAGCTGGCCAGGGTCCCAGGCCTTTTCTAGGGTTTGTGGATGAAGCATTATGGGGCTCTCAGGTGTGAGGTTGTTGGTAGAAGTACCTGCCTTCCCTCCAGGTTAGGAGAAGCAATGGGGCCTTGAGAATAGGCCCAAGTACAGCGGTGAGATGTGAACTTTGTGCACGACTGGGAATTTGGCACAGAAGCAGGTTGTGCTCTGTGTCCCTTTAGGGGAGAACTTCTTAAAGCTGGGACCACAGTGTCTGAGAGAGCAGAGCCCTGGTGTGACTCTCTCTAAGATGGTCAGCCACCGTTAGGAGCCATTGTGGCCCGCCCCAGAGACAAGCCAGAGAGCACAAGTAGGGGCTCAGAAGGCTGTCACTGCCCCTAGCCCCTGAGAAAGCACAGAACTTTGGGGACCCATGGACCAGAAACCTCAAAAGCAGAAGCTCACAACTGCACCTGAGACTGAGCAGGAGCCTGCCAGGCCATTCTGAGTAGCTCTTGGGACGGAACGTGCCTGTGGGGATGAGACTGTGTGGAGGTCTGATAAAGGATTGAAACACATCAGATATAATGGCTGGTGCTGGCATGGACACGCAGAGAACCTCACTCATTCACTGCTGCTGGGAATGCCAGAGGTCTAGCCTTCCTGGAAAACTGTGCAGACATTCCTCAACAAACTAGAAATTCAGCTTCCAAATGAATCAGCAAAACTGCTCTTGGGAATAGACTCTAGTAGCCAAAAAACACACAACAGAAAAACCATCTGCACTCCTACATGAATCTCATCACTATCCACAATAGCCAGAATCTGGAAACAACCCGAGTGCCCAAGAACAGATGACTGGATAAATAAACTATGATACATCCACACAATAGAACACTGCACAGTTGTTAGGAAAAATGAAGTAATAAAATTTGCTTATACATGGCTGGACATGGAGAGAATCATGTTGAGTGAAATGAATCAGAAAGTGAGGGACAAAGATAGAATGATTGCACTCACTGTGGGATTAAAAACAAAACCCCATAATGCCCAAAAATAGAGAGAGAGTACGGGGGATATTGTCTGCCTTGAGGCAGGGGGAGGGTGGGAAAGAGGGGTATACCAGGGATATTGGTGTTGGGGAATGTGCACTGGTGGAGGGATGGGTGTTTGATCATTGTGAGATTGTAACCCAAACATGAAAGCTTGTAACTATCTCACAGTGATTCAATAAAATTTTTTAAAAAAGCAAATCTAGTATATGGGAATAATACCCAAAGCCAGTAGAAACAAGGGTCAGGAGAACAGGTCCATGGGAGGAAGCTTGACTGGAGAAAGCAGTTAGGACAGAGAAGGGGAGAGAGAGGGAAAGAGAGAGAGAGAGATACAGAGACAGAGAGACAGAGAACAGAGAGAGACAGAAAGACAGAGAAAGAACCAGAGAGGGGGAAAGAGAGAGAGAAAGAAAGAAAGAGAGAGAGAACTGTCTGCTATAGAAGCAGGCTGCAAGGGCAGAGAGAGTTTGTCTCAAAGTTTGTCTGGGTTGATAAAATAAAGCAATGTTTTTATCCTCATAATAATAAACCAAAATTGAATAGAGCTGAACCAGGAAATTAAAGATCAACTGGTTCACATTTCCACTGTAAAGAAAAAAATTGAAACTACAATTAGGGTTTGTATTTAGTCTCGGAGACAAGTGGTGTCAAACTTGTGAAATTTTGGGCCTACTGCTTTCTTCAAAGAGTACTTATGATACGGTAAGTAAAATTTCACTATAGTTAATGACATAAACATTTAATATCATACTTCATACCACTTTAGATATAATAACATACTTCATACCACAAGAACACTAATGATTTAATGTTTCAAAGTTAGAAGACAATTATCCAAACAGCATAAGCAGTGAAAGGTTTTCTTTTAAAAGTATATCAGGATTGTTTACTTCATTCCTGTACCTAATATGTAGGATTATTGATGTGTAGACTTTACATAAATCCCAGTGGGGCCTTCTTTACCAAAAGAGAGAGAGAGAGAAAGAGAGAAAGTTGTCTAGTGGCAGATGGCCAAGAAAAAGGCACAATGCAGTGAAAAATAGACAAAATAATTCTTCATTTGACATTGCAATCACAAATCCTTGGATAATGAGTCTAGTCACATTTCTTAATTGTGAGCTGGTCTTAGACACCCCCAGAAATTGTATTCAGAAGAATTTAGAAATTGTTTCTATCATAATTAGAAGTGCTAACTGGCTGGAATGGAATCTTTGAAAAATCGTAATAAACTAGAGGGGTTGAAACTTAAATGTGTTACATTTAACATATTAGCTTTAAACTAAAGTAAATTGAATTTTAAATTTTGAAACTTTTACAAAATAATTATATATGTATTTTAAGGTTACTCTTAATTTTATTTTTATCAGAATGATAGCCCCATCCAGCAATATGCTCCTGAATAATCAATAGAAATTTTATTTTCATTTTTTCATGAGTTTTATGAATATAGCAATGAAGTTTGCTCTATCTTGGAAGCTCATTATTTAAAATGTGCAAGTGATGATAAATTGTTTGGTGTTGAATCAATTGGATTTTGTGGTGCCTTTTTACTAAGCCCATATGAAGTGGCTGATAAAATCTGGAGTAATAAATTGCAAAATATGAGTCACTAGGGGGTTGAAAAAAAATCAGTATTCATTTGATTGCTTTAGAAAACAGAGCATGCTGAAACAAACAACCTGCAAAAATAAGATGTAAAAAATATTAAGAGAAAGGATGCTAGAGAGGGAATAAAGAGCTCTCTCCTACTAAACAGACTGTGAATGAATTTGACTGAAGATACCACGTGCAACTTATAGCATTTGCCATTGTTAAATATATATTCTCTACACACAACTCAAACGTTCTGGTACAAATCTATGTGTAAAGAATCTCATGACAATTGGAGCTAAGTTACATGTTGGGGAACAGTTATCCCCCAGCATGCCTGGACATGTTGCACTCCAGGTCCAGGTAGGAGCCTGGTTTTTGAGTGAAGTAAGACGAGTGCATAAAAAAACCCCTCCTAGGGCAGTTTATCATAGTTCACTTTATTGCCAAATACACACAATTTTATAGAGTCTTGGCTTTCAGGATTACAGAAGGTCCAATCACATACGGCTTAACTCTATTGGCCCATTACCTTTCCCTCTGTGCTTTACCCCCAGTCCAATCTTTTTCAAGGCTGTATGTTACCGTTAGGATGAGATGGTTTCTGCATCTTAGGCGTATGTGACTAGGGAGTCAGTGAGGCTCAAGGCTGGACACATGATGCAGAAGCCCTGTTTTGCTCACTTTGCTCACTTGTTCCATCTTTCAGGGTTTCACTTCAGGGCCACTTTGCAAGGTCGGGTTTTTCTTGCTACAGTGCCCATAGATCTGCCCCACAGTTACATTTTTTAAAAAACTGTTGGAAAATCAAATACTTAAAGCAATATCAAAGATCTAAATTCAAAGATCATAATGAATTTCCTCAAGATATTAGAATTAATTGAAAGATAAATGCAAAATTTATATGGATATGTGTGCCACTATAAGTGGACTCTTTAGGAAGAACAAAATTTTGAGTTATTGAGCAGAAATCTCATGCAAGGCAAATATCTAACTAAAGGTATTATTTCTCTATTCCTCTTTATAATGTTTTGTTATTTTTTCTAGTATACAACTAACAATTTTAGTAGAACATTTATGAATGTGAAATTTACAATTTATAATTTCTTCCCTGTCACATGCTATTAAGCATACATATTTATAAAATAAGATTTAATTTTAAGAAATTGAAAAGCAAAGATGACCAAGTATGCCCTGGTTAGTTTATATCTCATTATATCACAATCAATCGTAATCACAATATCCCGTTAATCACCGATTTCTCGGGCGGGCTCAGTAACATCTCATTTCATCCTTTCCCTGAGATCTTAGAAATCTGTCTTGACTTGGCCCTCCTAAAGATGTTGCACTGGGGGCTCTTCAGGGTCAGGGGATTGAGATCCAGCTTGTTACTGGATTTTGCATATGAATACACCATGGGAAGCTTGCAAGGCTGTCCCATGTGGGCAGGAAACTCTCAGAAGACTGCCAGTTTCTCCTATATATAGTGTCCTAATTAAACTCCTCAATCATTCCACATTCATTAATACTATTTAATTATTGCTAAAATAAGTGCTTGCTTTTATTATCCTTCTTCTTAAAATACCTATGTATATTTTAATTCTGTTAAAGAATATGCTATTTAACAATACATGATTAAATGTTTAGTTTAGCTGAAGTTTATATGTATCTTATATTAAATGTATCATATGTGTTATAATAAGCGTTTGTGAGCTAACATCAGTCTTCTAAAGTAAACAAACATTAAATGGAAAAAAGGGTTTCCTAATTAAATTCTGTCTCTCTGCTCTTTTCCTTATACCCTATATTATCTCAGATCAATTAATTAATTTACTTTGAAACTGAGTTTCTTTTAATTCAACTTTTCTAATTTAACTGAATGAGTACCTCATTTCAGTGTAATATATTTTTAGCAGCATTTGATGATTCTAATATGAAAAATATTGGAATAGATGAAAGATCATAATGAATTTGGGATTTAGAAAGATGTAGTTCTTAAGACTAAATAGTAGAAATTTTATGCTATGTGGATTAAATATTGTTTTAACAATATTTATTCTAAATACTGTCTCATCACACCCTACTTCCTCATTAAAAACAAAATTAATCTTTTATTTTTATATGTTTGACTTAATTTAATTTTATTTTTATATCCTACATATAAATGAGATTATAGAAATATTTTCTTTCTCAGTTAACATTTAAGTTTAGCATAAAATCTTTGAGAATCATTTTTTTTGTTTCAAATAACAGGAATTTTTATGGATGAATAATTAATCTTATCTATATTTTTATACCAAATCTTATTTATTTATCCATTATAGACTCAGTTTTTTGCTATATCTTGGCCATTAGAGTGAACATTGGTATAAACATTTCTTTGAACATATTCTCAGATATAAGATTTATTGATTGAATAATATTATTATTAATAATAATATTCAATCAAAGGTTTTGCCTGACCAATGTCTGTGTTGTCCCAAAATTCCAAATGAGATCAGACCACCGTGTCCTTCATGCAAAATTCTACTTCACAGAGTGGGGAGAAAGGTCTGCAAAATTCCAGTCTAAGGAGGCAACTCCCAGAATGACCACCAACTGGGAGCTCCTTGGCACTATTGCAGCAATGTGGGAAGATGCCCTCCTTGACAACATCAATGAGGAATATGTCGACTGGTTCAGCATAAAGGAAGACCTCAAAGAGACAAGAGCAGCAGTGTTGGCCGAGTCGACAGAAGCAGGGAAAAGTATCCGCAAAGCTCGCCTGTCCTTTGCCAACTACATGACCAAGATGACTGCCCTCTGACGTCCCGATGGATCCATCACATCTTCCAGAAAGGTAATGGAGAGGATTATTCATGACTTCTACTCGGATCTCTTTGACAGCCTATCCACCTGCCCACATACTAAATTCCGCAGGATAGATATGTCGTTCCCAACGTCCTCCCTTCCTAAATCCGACACGTCATTTTGTTGGTAAAGATGCATATAGCACCTGGTCCTGACAAGGTCAGACCAGAACACCTGAAGAAGTACTGCCGCCAGTACTCATCAATACACTGGCTTGGCTTTTTACACACTACCTGTCTGAATGCAAAGTTCCGTCTCAGTGGAAAACCAATAGGACCGTTCTGTTGTATAAGAAGGGAGACATCCACGACATCAGCAACTATTACCCAATCTGCCTGCTGTCTGTCGTCTACAAGTTGTTCACTTGTGTCTTCCTGAACAGAATAGGCAGAATACTAGATGAAGGAAAACCATGCGAGCAACCCAGTTTCCAAAAAGGATTTAGCATGATCGACCACATCCACATGGTGACCAAACTCACTGAAGTTTCAAGAGAGTTCAAGAAGCCTCTCCGTCTAACTTTCATCGACTTAAAGAAGGCCTTTGATTCTGTTGAGACTGAGGTGGTCATCGAAGCCCTGGCCAAACAGGGCATTCAAACTCAGCACATCAAGTTCCTCCACGAGCTATATTACGGATTCACCACCAGGATCTCACCATTCTGCAAGGAAGTGGTCTGTGATGTAAGGAGAGGGGTGTGGCAGGGTGATACCATTTCACTGAAACTCTTCAGTGCCACCCTCGATAACATCATGTGATGACTGGAATGGGAAGGAATGGGTCGGCAATTACACCACCTCCGCTTCGCTGATGACATCGTTCCCATAACGCCAAACATTAGCCAAGCAGCACAAATGCTGGTCCACTTGGACCACGAGTGTGGAAAGGTCAGATTGCAGCTGAACCTCAACAAGACAATGCTCATGAAAAACGAACTAGTCCCTGATGCTCCATTTGCTCTCAATGGAAGGAACATCTCCAAATGCAGCAGCTATATGTAACTCGGTGGAGAAATTTACATGAGGAACAACTTGGCGCCAGAACTGCGCAGGAGGAAGAGAGCAGCGTGGAATGCCTTCAAGAGCTTCAAATAAATGGTTAAGAGGATGAAGAACCTCTGACTCCGGGCACATCTTTTTGATTCCATGGTTATTCCTGCACAAAAGTACGCCTCAGAGACCTGGGCCCTATGCAAACAGGATGAGAACGCTATTCATGTATTCCAAAGAGGAATCGAAAGAGCTATGCTAGGAGTATCACATCTCACTCGATTGAGAAAAGGAATCAGAATTCTGACCTCCATAGATGGTCAAGAATCAGGGACGCTGTCTCGTTTGCCAAGGCATCAAAAATCAGATGGGCTGGTCACGTAATGTGATTCAGAGATGACAGCTGGACTAGAGCTGTTACGGACTGGATTCCACAGGATGTCAGAAGACCACGTGGCCACCCACAAACTAGAGGATCAGATTACTTTGTCAAATTAACAATTTGAGGCTCTTTCTGTTCCTGGAGCAAGCAGATATCATTGGGCTGCACTAGTACGTGACAGGGACAAATGGCAACGTTACTGGCACCCACTTGAGCAAATCGAAGATCAACGGGATGACAAGTGATACAAGTGATAGGACTTATTGCTCATTGGCTACCTATATTTTAATTAATTTAGTTATTTATTTATGTTTTTAGGTTACACCCAGAAATGCTCATGGTTTCCTCCTGGATCTGTGCTCAGAAATCACCCCTGGTAGTCATGGTGGACCACGCAGAGTGCCAGGGATCTGAGCCCCGCTAGCTGCATGCAAGGCAAGTGCCCTTCCCACTACACTCTCTCAGGTCCCGGATTTACACCCAGACTGACACTGGCTACCTGTATTTTTAATATTGTGAGTTTTCTTTAAACTATTTTAAAAAGAAATTTTTATTAGTTGATAATTCCAGCAACAATTGACAGAGTTTCTCAACTCTGAATATCCTCCCTAGAATTAATGAGTATATTTCATGATAGCCTTCTAACAGGCATCAATTGATTCCTCATAGTGAGTTTGACTTATTATGCATTCTCAGTGTTTAGTAATGTTGAGAGTAATTTTAGGTATTTTACTCATATAATTTGCCCATTATAAGTTGAATATTTTTTATGCTGTTGAGTCATCATGCAATTAACTTGGATTCCAATTTTGCCTTTTATCTATAAAGATATCTTAATATACCTATTTGACTTATAGACAAATATTTACTCATGGTATCAATGAAAATGTTTACTTCCTTGTTGTTTTTATAACAGTATAAAATAATATCACTAAAATATTTTTTTCATTTTCACTATCTAATTTCTAGATATGATTCTAGTTGATCTTACAATAACTTATCCGATTAATACTACAAAATTTTAACTATTAAAAACGCTATGATTACAAAGTACAAGTATATTCATTAAGATGGATTTATTTATACTTTCTATTTTATTCATCTCTACATTAATCTTTTATGATATATTAATAATGAGACAATAAACACCAGTGACATCCAGGACAGCCAGACAATTTAAGTGGTGCTATTTGAAAGAGAGAGAGACAACAAATCTTCATGATAAATGGCAGATAATAAATAGCTTTAGAGAATTCTTACCCATTTAATGATAGAATGTTTGTCAAACACAGCAGAATGCCATTTCTTTTCTCTTTCTCCTTCTCATTCGTCTTATGAAATTCAGATATATATCTGAAACACCAGCATTATTCAGTATTTGCAATTACCACAAATATTTTGACATGTTTTGAGTTAACTACATTTAATATGTATTCTGATTACTTCATGTGTGCCAGTAGTTATTAGCAGTGTACTTTAAAGGTATACTTAGAAAATAAATTAACATTACTATTAGTCAACTGGCATGTATGAACTGGTCACGCCTTTAACAGAGCACAGTCTTTCACATACCGTGCACCTGCCTCCATTATGTTCACATTTTTACTCATTTTATAACATTTTATTTTAATTCATTGATAAAAACATTTATCAATGCATAACAGAGGGAACCCAATTCCCATTATATTCTAGGAATAAGAATCATTAATACATTAATATTGTCTTTAGATCATTAAAATATATATTAAGGATGAGTATTGGAATATTGTATGACTAAAACCCAGTCATGAATAATTTGTAACATTGTATCAAATTGTGATTCAATAAAGACAAACACAAAATCCCATTTAGTCTGTTTTCCTTAAAAATAAGTTGAGAGGCCAGAGCAATAGTAGGATGGGAAGAGCACTTCTGTTGCATATAGCCTACCCTGGTTCCAGTTCTGGCAAGCTATACAGTCCCCTGAGTACTGCCAGGAGTGACACCTGAGCACAGAGCCAGGGATAAGCCTGGCCTGAGTACTGCTGGGTATGTCACCTGCACCAAAGCCGTTGGGGATTGGGAGGCTGCATGGCCGGGAACAGGAAGAGTCAGCAGAGTAAAAACCTTCCTATCTGGTAGTTTTCTGTTAACATTTTAGAAATGAAAACTCATGACTAACATCAGATTGAATATTTCATAGTTATAAACCTTTATCCTGAGGCCTTGGGAAATTTAATTAATTTTGATATATTAGCAATAGCACAGCAGGTAGGGCATTTGCCTTGTATGCAGCCAACCTGGGTTCGATTCCTCCATCTCTCTCGGAGAGCCTGGCAAGCTACCGAGAGTATCCTGCCCGCACAGCAGAGCCTGGCAAGCTACCCGTGGCGTATTCCATATACCAAAAACAGTAACAACAAGTCTCACAATGAAGACATTACTGGTACCCGCTCGAGCAAATGACTATATTAGTACATAACAATATTAGTGCTATATTAGTACATAACAACATTTCAGATAAGAAGTCATAATATTTCACTTGGTTGGTGTGTGATTTTTAACAAAAGTGAAATTGTTTCCAACTCACAGACATTATTACACATTCAAAGTATTTTCTATTTGTTAAAAGAAATGTTTGAATAGTACCACAGAAGTAATTTTACCTATTTTAAAGTGCAATTATTGATAATATAATATAAGAAAATTTTACTAAATTCCAAGTAATATCTTAAATTATAAAGAGAATAAATCCCAGCATAATTTGAGAGAAATTTATAAGAAGGTATAAAAAAATTATCTTCTTAACTGGCCTCACATGCTGGGGGAAAAATCAGCTGGGATAGAGAAGGGAACACAAAGTAGAGGATGTTAAGAAGACCCATTCGGGTTGAAAGATGCATGCCGAAAGTAGACTATAGACTGAAAATGAAGGCCAGTAAATACCTCTACTGCAAACTACAACATCCAAAATGAGAGAGAACAAAGGGGAATAACTTGCCCCAGAGGCAGAGAGGGGTGGTGGGGGATGGGGCAGGGGTAGTGGGAGGGATACTGGGAACATTGGTGGAGGAGAATGGGCTCTGGTGGAAGGATGGGTAAAGGATCACTGTATGACTGAAATGCAAACATAAAAATTCATAAGTTTCTAACTGTACCTCATGGTGATTCGCTAATAAAAAACATTTAAAAACTTTTAAAAATTATCTCTTTAAATGACTGTGCGTGTATATTTGTGTGTAAATTCACCTAGATTTCCTTCTTTGCTTTCTTTTTATCTACTATTGTTTAAAATGCCCTCTTTATTTTGTTAGAGTGTCTGTTCTGAATTCAACTGGAAAAGGAGTTTCTATAATGATTTTCTTTCATATCCATTTAAATATCTAATTAACTTCTGATTTTTGAATTATAGTATGAACCAACTTCCCACTCAATTTCATACCAAGATTTGGAAGAGATAGGAGTTACTTTCAATTTATTTCTTAATAGACTTCTTTGGGCCACCTCATTTCCTATGCATTCAGTTTTGTTCCTGGTTTATCCATTCATATTTCCAATTCCTACATTTATTTATCAAGAAACATATTTGTAAATGTGATGATTTAAACTAGCCTGAATTACATGTGTTATGTTTTGAGAAATCACAAATATTTTTCAATCATATCACATGTATTTGTACTGTGACTTGACAAACTTGACTTGTCAGCTAATTAAAAATAATAATACAGTCAAAAAGACACTATACTTGAGCTCAGAAAGGGCAAAAAATAGAGGAAGAAAGGAAGAAAGTCAAAAGAGTACAGAAATTTGATTATCAATAGACTCAGCAATGACACAAAATCTTCAATGAGCAATCACGGATTTTTGTTTCAGAAAATATTCTAGGAGGACAAGGAAGTACCTTTAACCTTTCAAATTATATTTATTAAATAAAATTCTATTTGGCAGCAATGCTTTAATTCTATTCACAAGAAAGCTATAATATCATATGCTTCTTTGAGGAATATGATCGTGTATTACTATCTGTTGGAAAAATGTCCAACACTGAATATACAGCCATATTACACCTAAATCTCAATGGTCTTCAGCAGGCATCGGCAGTACATTTTCCTCTAGGATGGTGGAAACAAGGTTGGAAGCGCAGTATAGAAATACTCACAGTTTGAGGATCAATATGATAAATAAGGCTGGACACTATGAGTATATATTTCCTGTACATATTTTCATAAATAGATGTTTGCTTTTCAGGCTACATTTCTCTAGCATTCAGCATTTACTCCTGGCTCTCTGTTCCAGGATTACTCCCAGAAATACTGAGGAAAAAATCTATGTTGCTAAGGATCAAACCCAGATTGACTGCATGCAAGACACATATCTTAACTCCTGTGCAATCTCATCAGAAATCAAGTTTGTTGTTGTTTTTTGTTGTTGTTGTCTTGGAATGACACCCAACAATGCTCAGGGCTTACTCTTGGCTCCGTGCTCAAGGAACGCTCATGTTGGTCATTGGAGGATCAGATCCTGTTTCAGGGATCAAACCCAAGTTGGCTGACATAAAACAAGATTACCTCCTATACTAACTCTGTGAAACCATTGGAGAAAATTTAAAGGGAATGCCAAAGGAAGATAACTTTGATATTAAATATTATTATCATTATATTCTGTGTACAGTTTTCTAGAAACATGTTTTCCCTCTATATGCCAAGAGTATTTAGGTCATATTTCTCCATTCATAGACATTTTATCCTGTGATACTCCTAGCATAGCTCTTTCAATTCCTCTTTGGGATACCCGACTAGCATTCTCAGCCTGTTTGTGTAGGGCCCAGGTCTCTGAGATGTATGTTAGTGCAGGAAGAACGATGGAGTCGAAAAGATGTGCCCAGAGCCATATGTTTAAGAGTGTGATTTCTTCCTGTTGTACATTTTCCTTGATAACTAGAAATGACCTTCTCTATCCCTTCTAATCTATTTTAACCTGAAATCTATGTTGTTGGATACTAGTAGGGCCACCCTGGATTTTTTTGAGGAAGTTGTTTGCTTGCAGCATTGTTTTCCATCCTTTGAGTCTGTGTTTGCTCTGACTGTTCAAGTGTGTTTCTTGTAGGCAGCAGAATGTTGGGTTTAGTTTCCAAATTCATTTTGCCACTCTGTGTCTCTTGATAGGTCCGTTTAGACCATTGACATTGAGAGAGATTGTCTTGGGATTTTGTGCCATCTTTCTGTGGGGTTTGTGGTTTTTATAGGGGTTTTTCTTGTCTCACAGGAGCCCCTTTAGTCCTTGTTTTAAGTCTGGTTTTCAGTCTATGAAGTTCCTGAGCTGTTGTTTTTCTGTGAAATAGTGTTTTGTTCCTTCGAGTTTGAGTAAGAGCTTAGGCCGATAAAGTATTCTTGGTGAGGTGTTCATTGCATTGATTTTTTTCACTGTATCCCCTCATTGTCTTCAGGCTTGCAGGGTTTCCACTGATAGGTCTGCTGTGAATGTAAGGGGTGCTCCTTTGTATGTGATTTCCTTCTTTGATCTTGCTGCTTTCTGTATTGTGTTTCTCTCCGTGGCATCCATCATTCTATGATATGCCTTGGAGTGTTTTTATTAGGCTCTCTTTTAGCTGGCACCCTTCTGGCTCTTTGGATCTGGATGTCTGCATTCTCTAACTCTGGCAACTTTTCAGCAATGACTTCTTTAACTGTGGCTTTTTCATTGGGGTTGCCTACCTATCCTTGTGGTACTCTGATTATTCTATTGTTCCTCATGGTATCATCCACTAGTTCTCTGATTCGCCTTAGAGCTATTTTGAAGTCTTTTCCCATTATTTTTTATTGCCTGTACGATTTCTGCAGTTCATTTTCAAGTTCACTGATTATGTCTTTGGCTGTAGCCGTTCTACTGTTGAGGGCACCTACTGAGATTTTTATTTCATCTACCGAAATTTTTATTAGTGACACTTCTGATTATAGCTTTCTAATTTCTTATTTCTACTCTCATTTCTTCTTGTATTTTGTTGGCTGTCTGTTCTGCTGTTTCTTTCATTTCCTCCTGTAATATTCTGGATGTCTGCTCCATTGTTTCTTTGAGTTCCTTGAACATCCTCAGCATTTCATCTAAAAATTCTTTATCAGCGAGATCATGTTGTTGTTGTGGGTAACCCTTGTTGAAGATTCTGGACTCTTTTCTCTTCATCCTCTCCTCATCGTTGGGATTTGCGCTGTTTCTTCATGTTACTATGGTTTTATTGGGGTAAAAAACTTCCTGCTCACTAGCACTATTTCCTCATTTTGTAAGGAAGGACTCTGGATGAGCTCAGTCGATGATGGCCACCCTTCTCCCCTTCTCGGATCTGTCCTTGCTCTCAGATATTTTTCTGTGACTTATGATAGGCATTGAGTGAACCTGTGGAGGAGGTGTTCTTAAATATTGGGCTTGAGCAACTTCTTGTGTACACTGGTATTTTGATGAAGTTGGAGTGGGCCAGGGGACTGTTTTCGGATTGTGTTTAAGGTGGACAGGTTGTTTTCCACAGATTTAGGTGATAAAAGTTTGGATGTGAGTCAAGAGCACTCTGAAGGGGGCTATAACAGCTCCACAAAGAAGGCCACTTCCACTTCCACAGAGGCCACCCCCATTTCCGCATAGGCCACGCCCCTAGAGTGGAGGCCACATCCCCAGCCAGTTTGGATACTGGTCCCCAGCCCATGGACCTGTAGAGAAGAGTGGCCAGGGGCTAGGTGGGTGGGCACTCCCTGCAGAACTCCGGCTGGTGTCCTCAGAGGCCTGTCCGAGTCACAAGCGATGGGGATCGTGAGGGCTGGGCGGGAACGGGGTGAGGGGGGAGCTATTCTATAATTTTGTTTCTCCAACAATCTTCCATTGTTATTTCCAGCAAGCTTCCATTGTAATTTTTATGACCTTTAGCCATTTGAATTTTTTTCCTTCCTTAGGGATTACACCTGACAGAGTTAAATCTGACTCAGACAGGTGATGTTCAGCAAGAATCCACTCAAAGAGGAAAGAGAAGGTAGAAGGAGTAGAATATTGTGATTTTGAGACAGTTCATCATCATTAAAATAATCATTAATTTATTACTATGATTCTCAAAATATGAACCTAGAGACATAGCATCAGTCTTTCTCAAGAACTTGTTAGAGATGCAAATTTCTGAGTTCTTTTAGACAACCAGAGTTAGTAATTTGGTATTGGCTACCACACTTTTCAATTAGGAGGTTAGAGAGATAGTACACAGATTAAAGATCTTTCTCTGTATGCAGCTGACTACGATTCAAATTCTTGATGCTTCATATGGTCCCTTGAGCACCGCTAGAAGATCCCTGACCACCAAGCCAAGTATAAGCCTTGATCACCACTGAGTGTGGCCCTACATAAACAAAACAAACAGAAACCCACAAATTCTAATTTCTAACAAGTGCTTTTGAATATTCTGAGGAATATTAATATTAAAAACAACCAAAGTCCAAAATACTATCATATATGTAGAAAACAGTGGTAGAAAAGTCAAGTGCTACATAGGAGTCATGGCTGTAGTAAATTTGAGTATGTATATAAACATTCCAAATTTTCTTTTGGCACACCACCAGAGAACTAGTTTCAAGTTTATTTGTGATTTTGTGTAACAATTCTTGCTCCTACTGAGTTCAGTACATCCATATAAAACTTTATTATACATACAGCAAACGTTGAGTGCATACAATAAATATATACATTATACTTAGGCAGTTGAATTGGCTGAATGATTTCTGAATAGTCAGGTCTTAATTTTCTATTATGTTTCATTTGGCAATTTGTTTTTTAAGCAATATAATCATCTTATATTTATACTTAAATAGAATTAAATCAGAGGTATTCAAATGGCATGTTTTGTTAAGACATATTGGTTCTTTTTGATAGAACACTATGTTTTTAAAAAACACACTTCTATCATTTTGCAATGGACACCATAAAAATTTATACTCCCTTTGTGCACATCTCCTAGGATATAATATTCTGTTTTTATTTATAAAGGTCTACCTACTGGTTATGTTTATATTTATTTGAACTCCTCAGTAGGAGAGTACCTAAATGAATACTATAGAAATGAACATGAGAAAAATGACATTCTAATGACTTTCCTTTGAAATTGCACTTTATTGATGCTGAAAACTGCACTATAATCTCCCCACCGTGGATGCCTAAGTGAGGATCTCTTCCTTCTAGCTCTTATAATTATAAAGAGAAAGAAGTACTTGGTATATAAAATGAGAATTTTACAGATGGAATATTCATATGATGGCTGAAAGCCACCTGATGATGACTTATCATCAATAGACAAGTATAAAGATCATACCCTATGACCAAGTGGAATTCATCTGGGGGATGCAAGGATGGTTTAACATTTGAAAATCCATAAAAAAAATCAATCATATCAACAAAAGAAAAGACAAAACCATATTACCATATCAATAGATGCAAAGAAGGCATTTGACAAGATCCAACACCCGTTTATGAGCAAAACTGTCACCAAAATGTATATAGAAGGGGCTTTCCTCAATATAGTCAAAGCCATCTACTACAAGCCTATGGCAAACATCATCCTGATTTAGAAAAAATTAAGAGCCTTCCCTCTAAAATCAGGGACAAGACAAGGATGCCCACTCTCTCCACTTCTGTTCAATATAGTACTGGAATTACTTGCAATAGCAGTTAAGCAAGAAAAACATATTAAGGGCATTCAGATAGGAAAGGAAGAAATCAAGCTCTCACTACTCTCAGATGATATGATACTATACTTAGAAAACCCTAAAACCTCTACCAAGAAACTCTTAGAAACAATAGACTCATATAGTAAAGTTGCAGGCTATAAAATCAATACCCAAAAGTCCATGGCTTTCCTATACGCAAATAATGAGAGAGAAGAAAGTGACATGAAAAAAAGCAATCCCGTTCACAATTGTGCCTCAGAAAATAAAGTACTTTGGAATCAGCTTAACTAAGGAGGGAAAGGACTTGTAGAAAGAAAATTAGAAGAAGATACTTCAAGAAATAAAAGAGGACACAAGAAAATGGAAAGATATCCCCTGCTCATGGATTGGAAGAATTAATATTGTCAAAATTGTAATACTCCCCAAAACATTGTACAGATTCAATATGATCCCTATAAGGATACCCAAGACATTCTTCAAAGAAATGGATCAAACACTCCTGCAATTCATATGGAATAATAACCCCCCACGAGTAGCTAAAGCAATTCTTGGGGAAAAGAAGATGGGAGGCATCAAGAACCCATCTCCCAAACCTCAATCTCGACTATAAAGTGGCAATAATTAAAACAGCATCATACTGGATCAAAGGCAGGGCCACAGACCAATGAAATAGGGTTGAATATCCTGACACACACCCTCAAATATATGATCATCTAATCTTTGATAAAGAAGCAAGAAATGTGAAGTGGAGCAAGAAAACCCTCATTAATAAATGGTTCTGGCAAAACTGGACAGCTACATACAAAAAAAATGGCTCAGACGTCTACCTAACACCATGCACAAAAGTCAGATCAAAGTGGATTAAAGACTTCAACATCAGACCAGAATCCATAAGGTACATGGAAGGCAAAGTTAGCAAAACCCTCCATGACATTGAAACTAAAGGTATCTTCGAAGATGACATGCCAGTGGCCAAGCAAGTGAAAACAGAGAAAAACGAATGGGACTATCTTAAACTAAGAAGCTTCTGCTCCTCAAAAGAAACAGTGACCAAAATACAAAGACAGTCTATGGAATGGGAAAGAATATTCACCCTATACCCATGTGATAAGGGTTTGATATCAAGGATATACAAGGCACTGGTTGAACTCTACAAGAAGGAAACATCCAACCCCATCAGAAAATGGGGAGAAGAAATGAACAGAAATTTTCTCAAGGAAGAAATTCAAATGGCTAAAAAGGCACATGAGAAAATGCTCTATATCACTAATCATCAGGGAGTTGCAGATCAAAACAACGAGATATTATTTCACACCACAGAGACTGGCCCACATCCAAAAGAACAAAAGCAACTAGTCTTGGCATGGATGTGGGGAGAAAGGGACTCTTCTTCACTGTTGGTGGGGATGCCAACTTGTTCAGCCCTTTTGGAAAACAATATGGACGCTTCTCAAAAACTTAGAAATTGAGCTTCCATTTGACCCAGCAATACCACTGCTGGGAATATATCCTCAAGAGGCAAAAAGGTATACTAGAAATGGCATCTGCATTTGTATGTTCATTGAAGCACTGTTTACAGTACCCAGAATCTGGAAAAAAACAGAGTGCCCCCAAATAGATGACTGGTTAAAAAAAACTTTGGTACATTTACACAATTGAATACTATGCAGCTGTTAGAAAAGATGAAGTCATGAAATTTTCATATAACTGAATCAACATGTAAAGTATCATGTTAAGTGAAATGAGTCAGAAAGAGACAGACATAGAAAGATTGCACTCATCTGTGGAATATAAAGTGACAGAATGGGAGACTAACACCCAAGAACAGTAGAAATAAGGAACTGGAGGTTTGCTCCACGGTTTGGAAACTGGCCTTACATGCTGGGGGAAAAGGCAACTCAGATAGAGAAGGGAACACCAAATAGAGGATGTGGGGAGAACCCATTCAGTTTGAAAGATGTGTGCCTGAATATTATGGGCTATAGAGTGAAAGTAGACTATAGACCGAACATGAAGGCCACTCAATACCTCTATTGCAAACTGCAGAAGTGGGGTGGGGTGGTTGCGGATGGGGTGTGGGTGGTGGGAAGGATATTGGGAACATTGGTGGAGAAGAATTCGAACTGTTGGAGGGGTGGGTAAACAATCACTGTATGACTGAAATGCAAACACGAAAGTTTGTAAGTTTGTAACTGTACCTCATGGTGATTCACTAATAAAATTTAAAAAAATAATCAAAATATAAAATAAATAAAATAAAAAATTCATTTTATAAGATAAGCCACTTATCTCTGAAATTGAAATAATTTTTAAAGTTTCATCACTGATATACATTTTTAGGAGGTAGGGCTAGAGCGATAGCAGAACAGGTAGGGTGTTGTTTGCCTTGCTCGCCGCAGACCCAGGTTCAATTCCTCCATCTCTCTCGCAGAGCTTGGCAAGCTACTGAGAGTATCTTGCCCCCATGCCAGAGCCTGGCAAGCTACCTGTGGTGTATTTGATATGTCAAAAACAGTAACAAGTCTCACAATGGAGACATTACTGGTGCTCGATCGAACAAATTGAAGAGCAATGGGATGACAGTGATACAGTGACAGTGATATTAAGAGGCTAAGAACTACATGAAATGTTACAAGTGTTGTGATTTGTGTTGTAATGTGATGGACAAAATAATGGCCTCCACAAAGATTTATCATCGTAATTCTACAAATTGATGGCTATGTAAAATTACCCAGCAAATAGGAATTAATATTATAAATGGTGGGGTGAGGACTGGAAAGACAATACTGGAGTTAAGGTGGACGCATTGTGTGCTGCCAACCACGGTCAATACCCAGGAAATATGGTTCCCCAAGCATCACTGTTTGTCATCCTGGGGATACCTGTCTTTTACCTGGTCTGAACATGGCAACATCTGAGAATCTCTGCAGTGAAAATTTCATGAGTAATTCCAGCACTGTGTCCTCATTTTCACGTCGCACCTTTGCCCATTTAGCTGACAAATGTCAAAACTCAACTTGGGAATGCTCCTCCTGACCAATTAAATATTTTCATATGAATTACTACTTAGCTAGCTCTAGAGTAGAGATTGTCAAAGTGGGTCCGTTAAATGAGAAGAGGTACTAAAAATGGAAGAGAAAGGAAGAACAGAGGAGTCAGGGAGAATACAACTATGGAATAAACACTAGAAAAGTCCTGCTTCTCACCTTGAAGGGGAAGGAAAGGAAATGAGTGGAAGAGTATGGGCAGCCTTTGATCAGAACAAGGCAGAGCAATGGATTCTTCCCCAGAGACTCTTGGAAGAAAAAAAAAATCCCTGACAGTAGTGTCAGGGATTTCTAGCCTTTTAACTTAAGGATAGTGAATTCATGTTATAGTACCACACTAAATATGCAATGAATTTTTGCAGCAGGTATAGATGATATGTAAGGGGCAGATTCATTTGTACTTGAATTTTAGGTTTACTACTTGTTATATCTATTCTTACACAAGTTTCTTATTAAACTCTAAGTGCTTGTTACTTTATAAAAATAAATGGATGTAGCAGAACTATCCACATAATAGTATTGCTTTAGAAGTTATGGACATGTCAATGAAACACTTGCCATTGACCATAGTTTGCCTGAATATTAATGACATTTTAAAGCATTTTTTCTTGATTTTGCAATAAAAATAAATCATTTCTGAAAAATAAATGGATCCCCTATTGTTTTTGAATGCATCTCAACAAATGGCTTAAACATATTTTTATTTCTAACTGAGCTAACAAGATACAAGGATCACTGAAACAATTTATCAGAAAGATGCATTATAAAATTAGTTTTATTGTGAATCAGCAATTTTGGAAAGAGAAAGGGAATTTAGAACGTATCTTGTTCAGCCAACTTATCTTAATTTGACTGATTCTAACTGCTATCCCCAGTACATTTTTTTCCCTGTCACTGTATCACTGTGACTGTGACTGATTCTAACTGCTATCCCCAGTACATTTTTTCCCCTGTCACTGTATCACTGTCACTGTTAGCCTGTTGTTGGAATATTTCCCCTTTTCCAGCTGCCTTCTGGAGTTTTGTCACAGAAACCTTTTGTCACAGAAACCTAGCTGATCTTTGACCTGCAGATCTTAGGTGACATTGTAGATTCCAGGCTCTGGCCCAGACTAGTCTTTGGGATGTAAATTTCAGGTGCTGTCTAGTTTGTAATTGACAATGTAGATTTCTTGCTGCAGCCCAGCCCAGTCTGTGGGATGTAAATCCTCCGAGTGCTTTCAGCCCAATGAAGGCTTTGGTTTTGGTTTTGTATCTTCTTTTGGGGGACCTAGATTAATGGCCTGCAGATACAAGAGAATTATGTTGCCTCAATGTTCTTCCTGTAAGATCTTTTGGTGCCTTTGGTGAAGTCAATGTATTGTGCCCTTTGGAAGGGCCATGATCAATAATAGGGGTTTGGAGAGAAGGTGAGGGGGCGGCGGAGAGTGTATAGAGGGAAGATTGGAATAAACTGCAAGTGAGACCAACCATCATGGCTCCGTTCCTTCCTTCGCCTGCCACATCTTCGCCATCAACCTCCCCGGGGTGGGGGAAGCGGCCGGAGGCTATCAAACTCGGGTGGTGGGAGAGAGAGCTGCTGCCCTAGGCCCTGTGCCTAGCTCGGTGTGGTGAGGCGTCCCTTCCCTCGCCCGCGCCTTTTCTTTTTATTTTTATACAGCCTGTTGATTGTCCATTTGCTCGAGCGGGCCCAGTAATGTCTCCTTTCATCCTAGCAGCCTCTCTTTCTCAACGGTGCCACATTAGAGGCTCTTCAGGGTCAGGGGAATGGGACCCATCATTGTTACTGTATTCAGCATGTCAAGACACCACAGGGAGATTGCCAAGCTTTCCAGTGCAGGCAGAAAACTCTTGGTAGCTTGCAGGGTTCTCAGAGAGGGAGAACTAGTCTAGAAGCCTCATCCATGCCCAAAGACCCACATTATTCTTCCCCTGGCATTTGGTAAAGTTAAAGAAAAGAGAGGAGGGCCACACTGAGAGTCAGGGCTCTTATGTAAGGGAAGTCAAAAAAGTGACTACATGGTTCTCAGGTAAGTCAAATTCTTTAAAAATAGTTCTGGGAGTAGGGGCAGGTAGCAGAAAGATAATATAAAAGCCAGAGTTTGAGGTGCTTACCTCCCATACAGTTTGATCCCTGGCACCATATATTGCTCCCTCACCACAAGTGGGGCTCACTCCTGAGGACAAAGCCAGAGTAGCCCCTGAGCACTCTTTGGTTTGGGCTACCTTCCCCCAGAGAAGGTTATGAGGTTTTATACTTCTGAAAAGGGGATTGATCCACCCTTGATGGGGTGGAGTGAAAGTGAAGATTCAAAGACATCAGTGAACTAGGAAGCCATAAGAACAGGTCCTACTCCCCAGGACAGGTAGATGAGCTATGGGATTTGTCACAAAACACACATGTCTTGCGCTTTCGCCTTAGAGTTTAAAATATGGGGGTGTGGTTGTTAACTTTGAGAGGGAGGAGAGTGCTGGGCAATGCTCTCAACAAGTCACAAAGTATTGCACCAACAAATCTTTGAATTTCTCATAGCTGTGGATGGTACCTTAGTTAGCAATTTTATTCAGTATTTGATGGCATAGAGAAACAGAATTATCAGCTTTGTGTTTCCACAAAGACTCTGGGTTCTTCTGGATCCATCTAGCATCTAGGGAAAGAAAGATAGGAGAAGATATTTCTATGTCTTGATAATTTTTTTTTAGTTGGTACACCTAACAATGTTGATAGTTATTTTCAGAAAGCTATTCAAAAAGAAAATGAAAATACAATAGTGGATGTAAAGGTAAAATTATCCTCCCTGTGAACCAGAATTTCCAAATTCCTATTTGCCACCAGGAACACTACCCAAGACCACACATTTACTTTCCCCCTAAGGTAAAACTCTCCCTCCTGTGAGGTGGGCCTGGAGAAATTCTACAAGTTTAATTCTCTTGTCTTGGAGGCAGCCTGCACAGCTAAGTCCCTAGCACCCTGTAGGATTCCCTGACCCTTTGCCAGGAATTATCCCTACAAAAAGAGACAGAATGAATCTTGAGCACTGCAGGGAATTGTCCCAAAACAACAACAAAAATAGAATAATTAAATGTTTTTTTAACAATATCAGGAGGAGCAATCTCAGAATCATAGGATTTACAGAAGAATAAAAACAGAAAATGGAAGAATACAGTATTTAAAAAATTATGGCATCACCATAAGATATACAGTTACAAAGCTGTTAATGATCATGTTTTAGTCATACAATGTTGCAATACTGAGCTCTTCATAAGTATACATTTCCAACCACCAGTGTCCCCAGTTTTTCCTCCCACTACGCCCATCCTGACTATGACAGGCACTTTGGAAGAATTCACTAATAAAGAAATTACAACTTCCTTTGAAACAGATTACCAAGACAAGAGTGGAGGAGAGAAAAGGAAGATGCGAACCAGATGCAAAACAAGGACAGAGCTGGGTGGTCTGAAAAATGTAGGTGGTCGTGAAAGTGCAGTACCTTTGTGCAAAGAAAGATAGGAAAGCTGACATGACCATGGTGCCCAAGCAGCAGCAGCAACAGCAAAATAGAGACGCCATGTAGAAATACTCTTTTTTGATAACTCTGAGTTATGAAATATGAAGCATATTTTCCCATGAGGGGACTCCGAGCCAGGCTGTTTTCACTAGTGGTGCTCCAGAAGGGGGCAGGTAAGAATCCTTCCCACCCCAAGGGACCCAGCCCTGGCAGCCAATGCCACTACGCAATTGCCACCACGCTCCAGTCCACTTTCAGGACCGCGCAACACGTTATAAGACACTTCCTACCCATTTTCCATAATTACCATGCCATATTTCATGGAGTTCAGGGAGTTCAGACAGTAGGCAGTAAATCATAGAGCTAATATATATATACATATAATACATATATATGCATATATATATACACACACACACACACAAACACACAGACACACACACATACCTCTAGGAGAGTCCAGCAAGCTACCGAGAGTATTCCTCCCACAGGGCCACAGGGGCAAAGCCTGGAAAGGTACCCATAGCGTATTTGATATGCCAAAACCAGTAACACTAGGTCTCATTCCCCTGTCCCTGAAAGAGCCTCCAGTCATTGGGAAATACAAGTAAGGAGAGGCTGCTAAAATCTCAGGGCTGGGAGGAATTAAGACGTTACTGGTGCCCACTTGAGTAAATTGACAAACAAGGGTATTATAGTAACAGTGACAGTGATTTTCCCATGAGCAGTTTACCTTATTATTTGTCCTCTTACTATGGAGAAACAGCCTTAAAAGAAAGTCTGTTGGATATCATTGGTTTGTCTTTTCTCCCTTGCCACAGAGTTTGGGTTTATCTGGTAATAATCTCTAAACAATTCTAGACTACATTGCTATGTCCTGCTCCTCTTGCCACTAGGAGCTTAGTTATATCAGTCACACCCATCAAAGTGCTCCCGAGTCACTCTCATTCCTTTGTTTATCCTTAATTACTTCTATGCTCCCTTCCCCAACTAATTATTCAGACCTTCCCCTAATCAAACTCTGTTAATCTGTAAGGTCAGACCTTGCTAGGACAGTGAACTTGTATTGTAAGTTAATATTGTCTTTGTCCTCTCTTATGTCTTTTGAATAGTTTACTTTAAAACAATAACCTTTTTATATGGACAAAGAAAGACAATTGTTAATATGCTTTGGTAACATGGGACTTAATTGGCTTCAAATATTATTCACTCCCGGGCATCTGCTTTCTGGACTTAAGCCTCAGCTGCCCTTACTTCCTAGCACCCCAAAAAGCAGGGTCCCAACGAGGGACGGGACGGACCCAGGGCAAGCGGTGAGTTATGTGCTACCTTGGCATCGAGATGGGACTGGCCAAAGTGCCTAATGCTTAACTATATGTTAAGAGCTTGGTCATGGACATGTCATGTCATAATCCAAAAGCAACAATGAGACTAGGACCCAGCTAGGGATAGGAAAGACTAATCTGGCCTGAGAACTGTAGTCTGAGATCGAGATGACCCCAGGAGAGCAACTCTATAAGCTTAATGCATCTCTTGCTATGTCCATACAAAATGATTTATAATATAAATACTTTTATATTAGTTGGACAAAAAGAAGAGAAACACACCCATGGGATTCTGCTCTTGGGCGGATATCCTGCTGAGAGAGATTCTGTCCTAGTGAAAGCATTCCCTAAGGGATAGAATTTTACCCCCTATTGATTGGAATAAACTTCGATTGAGACCAACCAGCTTGCCTCCATTCCTTCCTCATCATCGCCATCAACCTCCCCGGGGTGGGGGAAGCAGCTGGAGACTACCGAACGCAGATGGCGGGAGAGTCAGCGCCGCTGCCCTGTGCTCAGTGCCTGGCTCGGTGAGGTGCTCCTCACCCCTTTATTTTTCTTTTACGTGTTTTTACACAAAAGTCTATATAGATAGGCAAGAAAAAGATACTAAAGGCATACAGATAGGAAAGGAAGAGATCAAGCTATCACTATTTTCAGACAATATGATACTATACTAGAAAATCCTAAAGACTATGTAGAAAAGCTCCTAGAAATAATAGGTTTGTATAGTAAAGTGGCAGGCTACAAAATCAATACCCCAAAGTCCATGGCTTTCATATATATATATATATATATATATATATACATAGATATATATATATACATATATATATATTTATTTATTTAAAGAGAAGAAAGAGATATTTAAAAAAATTCCTGTTCAAAATAGTATCTCAGAAAATCAATTACCGGGGCAGGAGCGATAGCACAGCGGGTAGGGCGTTTGCCTTGCACGCGGCCGACCCGGGTTCGATCCCCGGCATCCCATATGGTCCCCCAAGCACTGCCAGGAGCAATTCCTGAGTGCAAAGCCAGGAGTAACCCCTGAGCATCGCTGGGTGTGACCCAAAAAGCAAAAAAAAAAAATCAATTACCTTGGAATCAACTTGACTAAAGAGGTGGAGGACCTATACAAGGAAAATTACAAAACACTGTTTCAAGAAATAAAAGAGGACATTAGGAAATGGAGACACATCCCCTGTGCATGAATAGGGTGGATTGACATTATCAAAATGGCAATACTCCCCAAAGCGCTATACAGATTTAATGCAGTCCCTCTCAGGATAACCATGATATTTTTCAAAGAAATAGACAAGATACTCCTGAAATTCATATGGACCAATAAACCTCCATGAATAGCTAAAGCAATTCTTGAGAAAAAGAAGAGAGGTAATATCATATTCCCCAAGTTCAAACTGTACTACAAAGCAGTAGTAATTAAAACAGCATGGTATTGGGCTAGAAACACACTCAAAGACCAATAGAACAGAGTCGAATATTCTGTCACAGACTCTCAAGTATATGATCACTCGCTCTTTGACAAAGCAACAATAAATATGAAGTGTAATAAGGAAACCTTCTGCAACAAGTAGTGCTAGGAAAACTGGACAACGACCTGCAAAAACAAAACAAAACAAAACAAAATAAAACCTCTTACCTCTGTCTAATGCCAGGCACAAAAGTCAGATCAAAGTGGATTAAAGACCCAGTATCAGACCTGCCTCCATAAGGTACATGGAGGAAAATGTAGGCAGAACCCTCCATGACATTGAAGCTAAAAAGACCTTTAAGGATGAAACACCACTGGCCAAGCAAGTGGAAACATAAATGGGACTATATTAAACTAAGAAGTTTCTGCACCTCAAAAGAAACAGTGACCAAAAATACAGAGAGAGCCCACAGAATGGGAAAGAATATTTACCCAAACCTGTTGGATAACAGTGGATTGTCTTTGCTGCTTCCACAGGGAGCTTAGGGTCTGTTGAACCACTCCTACAACACTGCAGCTGAGGCACAACTAATAATCCTATATTGCTTTCCTCTTTCCTTTATATCATTTGTATGGTTTATTTAGCAATATCCTTTTTGTATCATACCTCTCAGAGAGCCCAACAAGCTACCAAGAGTATCCTGCCCACAATGGCAGAGCCTGGCAAGCCGCCCATGTCATATTTGATATGCCAAAAACAGTAATGCTAGGAGGTCTCATTCCCCTGACCCTGGAAGAGCCTGCAATCATTGGGAAAGATGGATAAGGATAGACTGCTGAAATCTCAGGGCTGGGAGGAATGAAAACATCACACAACGACTGGAATGGGAAGGAATAGGAGTGAAGATAGACGGTGAGCAATTACACCACTTCCGCTTTGCTGATGGCATCATTCTCATAATGCCAAGCATTAGCCAAGTGGCACAAATGCTGGTCAGCTTCAACCATGAGTGTGGAAAGGTCAAATTGCAGCTGAATCTCAACAAGACAATGCTCATAAATGTTGAAGTAGTCCCTGAAGCTCCATTTGCTCTCAATGGAAGGAACATCTCCAAATGCAGCAGCTATGTGTACCTGGATGGAGAAATCTACATGAGGAATGACTTGGCACCAGAACTGCGCAGGAGGAAGAGAGCAGCTTGGAATGCCTTCAAGAGCTCTGAAGAAGTGGTTAAGATGACGAAGAACTTCCGACTCCGGGCATATCTTTTTGATTCCACCATTCTTCCTGCACTAACATATGCCTCAGAGACCTGGGCCCTACGCAAACAGGATGACAATGCTATTCGGGTATCCCAAAGAGGAATCGAAAGAGCTATGCTAGGAGTATCACATCTCACTCGATTGAGAGAAGGAATCCAGAGTTCTGACCTCTGTCAACTGTCAAGAATCAGGGACGCTGTCTCGTTTGCCAAGGCATCAAAAATCAGATGGGCTGGTCATATAATGAGATTCAGAGATGACAGCTGGACTAGAACTGTTACTGACTGGATTCCACAGGAAGTCAGAAGACCGCACAGCCACCCACCAACTAGATGATCAGATTTCTTTGTCAAATCTCTGAATGAACAATTTGAGGCTCTTTTTGTTCCTGGAGCAAGCAGATATCATTGGGCTGCACTAGCACGAGACAGGGACAAATTGACATGTTATGGCGCCTGCTCAAGTAAATCAAAGATCAACAAGATGACAAGTGATTCAAGTGATACTGGTGACCACTCAAGTACATCGACGAACAACAGGATGACAGTGATACGGTGATCCTTTTTGTATATACACAGGAAGAAAATTGATGCTATGCTATGTAACATGAGAGTTAATTCACTACAAAATAATATTTACTCTTGGGCATCCATATTTACTTGACTCAACCTCAGTTGCCTTTGTAAGAGTAAGAGTATTTTTTACTGTAAGAGTAGGGTTCTGACAAGCAACTGATGGACCCAGGGAAAGTTGTGAGCTACCCTAGCAATGAAATGGTCCAGGCCAAGTGCCATACTTAAGTATAAGTTAAGAGCATGGTCATGGACAAATTCTTTTATAACCCCCCAAAAAGAGGTAACTGAATAAGGACTGTGGTAGGGTTAGGAAGAGTAACCTGGCCTGAGGATTGTGGTCTGGAATATATACAGTGAGATATCCCCAGGAAGAACCAACCTTTAAACTTAATATATCGTACTGTGCTCATACACAATGACATTGCTAGAAATATTTCAAGAAATAAATTTATTATGTCTGTTTAAGTGGACTGAAGACATAGAACAGTGGGTAGGCCGTTTGCCTTGCTCATGGCCAACCTGTTTTCGATTTCTCTATCCCTCTCAGAGAGCCCCAGAGAGCCCGACAAGCTACCGAGAGGATCCTGCCTGCATGGCAGAGCCTGACAAGCTCCCTGTAGCATATTCAATATGCCAAAAACAGTAACAGCAAATCTCACAAGAGACGTTACTGGTGCCCACTCGAGCAAATCGATGAACAACAGAATGACAGTGCTATAGTGCTGTTTAAGTGGATTACTAGCTGAGGAGAATGCAATGCACCCTGGATGGAATCCTGCTCTTTGTACAGATCTCCTAATAACCTTGAGTAATCTCCTTAGATGGGATTGTGTCCTTGAGAAGGAGTGGCATTTATCTCTCTTTGTTGATTTGTTAATGTTCAACCCCACCTTTGTATCCTCACCCTACTTGATTCCTATATAACTGTGCTGTAAGGGGTTGTGAGGAGAGACTAAAAACTGAGGTGCAGAGAGAGAGAGAGAGAGAGAGAGAGAGAGAGAGAGAGAGAGAGAGAGAGAGAGACTGAAGACTGACAACTGGAGTCAGAAGAAAAAAGCAATGGCAGCCGACTAGAGGCTTGAGACAGAAGACGAGGGATGATGGAGATTGGAGACGGAAGGTAGAGGCAAGAGAATAAAATGAAAGAGGTGACAAAGAATAGGAAGACAATGGTCGCAGACCAGAGACCAGGAGACAGAGGTTGAGGAAGACAGAGACAGAAGAATGAAGGGGATAGAGAAGACGCTGAGGGAAGACTTAGAGGGAAGACTGGATGTTGAAGACTAGAAGTCATGAATGGGAAGGTGGACGACAAGATGCTGAAAACAAGGGGGAGAACTGAGACTCTGGAGACTCTGAGGTCTATGAGGAGACTTGGATGATGGAACTCTGATGACGGGACTACGGCCATAACAATGACCATGACTGTGCCCTATAGGGAGAGACGGAGCACCACCTCCGTGTCCTGCCTGTGTGCGGCCCCACCACTGAAAACCGTTCTTTCTATCCTTATCTTCATTGTATCTTGTGGTGTTGTGTGAAAACTCACAAATACCCATCAGTTAAGGGATTAATATCCAGGATATACAAGATACTAGTAGAACTGTACAAGGAAAAAAACCTTCAACCCCTCAAAAAATGGGGAGAAGAAATGAACAGAAGATTCCTCAGAAAAGAAATACAAATGGCCAAAAGGCACATGAAAACATGTTCCACATCGCTAGTCATCAGGGAGATGCAGATCAAAACAACAATGAGATACCATCTCACACCACAGAGACTGGCACATATTCAAAAGAACAAAAGCAACCAGTGCTAGCTTCGATGTGGGGTAAAAGGGACACTCTTTCACTGTTGTTGGGTATGTCGACTGGTCCAATTTCTTTTTTGAAAACAGTATGTATATTCCTTCAAAAACTAAAAATTGACCTTCCATATGACCCCACAATAACATTTATGGGAATATATTCCAAGGATGTAAAAGCTCACAGTAGAAATGACTTCTGTGCCTCTATGTTCATTTAGCATTGTTCACAATAGCCAGAATCTGGAAACAACCCAAGTGCCCGTGAAAGACAACTGGTTAAAGAAATTTTGTTACTTCTACACAATGAAATACTATGCAGCTGCTGGGAGAAATGAAGTCATGAAACAATTTTGAGTCGTTTTGCTCATGTTAGAAGTATTCTTTAAATGCTTGCAGAATCTAATGGTATATTTAGTGACAATATGAATTGACTAATCATTTCTTACTTGAGAAAAAGATAAGTAGAACAAAAACTACATGGATCCTAAAAATCATAATGCCTTATTTAAATAATTTTAAATAGATAAATAAGGTAAGTTTTATTTAATGTTAATATGCCATCTTTTGAGTGTTATAGAAAGCAAAATTATTTTGGTAATATACACAATATCTTCAATTATGAATTTTTTTAAATACAATTCAATCTGTTATTTATACTTCTTCAATATATGTTGTTTTGGCCACATTATGCTGAAATAAATTTAAAACACTATGTATTTCCTAAGATGTAATTAGTTTTTGTTTTATCATCTTTATTTATATATTTACATTTAGCTTATTTTTTGAGATGAATAAATACCTTATGCAAGTGCCTGTAATGTGAAATCCTCTTGCTTTTCTTTCAGTATTTTTTTAAAGCAATATATAAAAAACCCAAGTATTCAACAACAGGAATTCATATAAAGATAATACAATGAGCTTTTTTTATTAAACTTTTTTTTTTCTTTTTGGGTCACACCCAGCGATGCTCAGGGGTTACTCCTGGCTTTGCACTCAGGAACTACTCCTGGCGGTGCTTGGGGGACCATATGGGATGCCGGGGATCGAACCCGGGTCGGCCGCGTGCAAGGCAAACGCCCTACCCGCTGTGCTATCGCTCCGGCCCCTTTTTTATTAAACTTTTCAACAAGATTACTCACTTGCATGAGATTTTTCAAAGATCTGTTTTTTGGTACAACTAAATTTTAAGTTAGTCAATGGTTATTTAATGCAGTTATAAAATGCAGTTATTTGCTTTGATTTTGTATCTTTTCTGTTATGATATTCTTTTAAAAGTTGTTCCTAAAAATAATTTCATGATTTCAAGAAATACTACTTTATTAAACCAGTGGAATTTCCCCCAGTCTATGATTTTTGCAACCTGCCTTCAATAGGTGGGTCTTGTTATTGTATGTTTTTAGAACTACAGCTTGTTAGCAACTACACAGCTTTAGAAACTGCAATGATATTTTAATAATGAATACATGTCTTGTTGAGCTTTGGGATGCTTTTTCACATGGACACTCCACTACAATATATTTTTTTTGTATAATGGATGCTTTCAAGTATTGTGGGAGTTGTAACACAGAAAAGTGGCATCAATTATTGAGCTTGAATGGGATTCTCATTTAATATAATATGTTTTCTATACTTTCTCCCTGAGGGTTTGGACCCTAGCTAGAGTTATTTGAAAGAGGAAAAGAGAATAAGAATAAACTCAGAATTATTTTAACTTCTTAAGTTCAGTCCAGTTCTAGTAAATGTTTGATGACATCTTTTGTAATTTTTTTCTGGGCATTAAAAAGAGTTTTGCTTCTGTGCCTTTGGCTGTTATTGAGGCTTAAGAAAAAAAGTATTCCTTTTGAGTGGAACATATCTTGGCAGACAAATTCATCTAAAGGAAATAATAATAAATTGTTTAGTGTCCATCTTTACCTGTATTGTTTTCTTTATATCTACTTCATCCTGTTTTAATGAAGTTACTAATTTCAGTTCTTCACACTCTTCTCATTTACCAGTCCCATTCTCAAATCTTTCAGATGAAACTGGTGATATTAGAGTACAACTGGTAGAGTGCCTCAAATACCCAATAGTTTTCAGAATACTGCTTGCCTTTTATTTTTCATAACAGATCCTTAGGATTATTCTGAAATTTTCAATGGTTCAATATATTATTCTCTCTTTTGAATTTTACAGTCAAAAATTTTAAGTCTCTTTAAAATATTTGCCTATGGACTAGAGCAAGAGAGAAGCTGGTAGGGAACTTGCTTTGCATTGCATGTGGCATGGTCAACCTGGGGTGAATCCCTTGTACATCAGCTCTACCAACAGTGGTACCTCAGTGAAGAGCCAGGACTAAGCCCTGAGCACCACTGGGTGTGCCCCAGGATTGCATAGTTCAAGATATTACAACAACTTTTTTTTATGCTTTCATTGACTTAATTTTTTAAAAATTCAAATCAGCAGAATATTGTACATAATCCATCTCTAATTAGTGTGTAGTTTGAGATAGGCTTAAAATTAAACTTTTTTCATTCACTTAGTTCAAGAAACACCTCACCTTTCTCTGAGTTCAAGTCTGTCAGTAGGATTCACTCTAAAACTGCAGAGAATTGTTTGTTCCTGCCGGAGTATTAGGCCAGGACCTCCCCAGTTCAGCCCAGTGCTTCCTGGGCCAGGTTTGGATCTCAGGACAATGACTCTCATTCCTGGTAACTGGAGAAATCAATGGAATGTGTAACCCTAAAATGAATTGTACTGTTACTGGATTCATCTAAGTTTCTAGTCTCCTCCTGTGAAATAATTATCAACATTTAACAATAGATTTCATTCATTTATTTAAGTATGGGGTTGGGACCACACCCAAGTATGTTCGGGACTTATTTGTGGCTCGCCACATTCTTGGTAAGCACCTTACTCACTAAACTGTCTCTCTGGATTCTTTCAAATCCATTTTAAAATGTGTGAATCAGAGTTATCATATGAGAACATATTATAACATGTATAATATGAAGACAACAATACAAATAACTATGTAAATGTTATAAAACAAAATAATGCAATAGAAAAATGTATTAGCTATGTACAGTTGTAACTTTTGTGGGGTTGGGAAGTGCCTGTATTTTGTACTCAACATGGGCAGTGCTGAAGGCTTACTCCTGGCTCCGTACTTCAGAACTTTTCTGGCTCTGCACTTCAGAGATCACTTCGGGAAACATATACAGTGCTCCGAATTAAACCAGGGTCAGAAATATGAAAGCTAAGAGACCTAACCTCTGGGGCTATCAATCCAGCCCTATAAATTTGAGTATTTGTGATGAACTTAAAAGAGAGATTAGAATTTGTCGTTGAAGTACTAGCGATTTTCACTACAGAAATGTTAATTTGAGGGGCCTGAGCGATAGCACAGCGGGTAGGGCGTTTGCCTTGCACGCGGCCGACCCGGGTTCGATCCCCGGCATCCCATATGGTCCCCCAAGCACCGCCAGGAGTAGTTCCTGAGTGCAAAGCCAGGAGTAACCCCTGAGCATCACTGGGTGTGACCCAAAAAGAAAAAAAAAAGAAAGAAATGTTAATTTGAAAGGAGTTATTTTAAAGGTCATCGAGTATCATAATTTATGATATGTTAACATTAATACTGCATGAATATAATGTTATTATATTATAAAATGATATAATATAATATAATATAATATAATATAATATAATATAATATACGGTCATGAAGATACCCTGGTTGTCTTCACCGGGGCACCTCGGAGAAGACGGGTTGCATTTCCCTCCCCCACCAGCAGAGCCTCGATAGTTGAGGACTCCGGAACCCAGCCACAGCCATGCTCAGGGCCACTCTCCACACATTGGGACGAGCCTCATGCATGAGGGACCCGGCGGAGGAATCAAGGTGTGCGGGACCCGGGGCTGAGATCTCCAAGGCTGCTCGGATTGGGACTGGGCCTCTTCCACCCAGATCCCCCATTTTCCAGTAATTAGGCAGTCATACCCAGAGACTGCCCCCAGAACCGTGTAATCCCATCAATGGCCAACATCCAGACACTATAAAACCAAGCTCCTGGAAGCGACATCTAATAGCCTAGTTCTCCATCTTGGAGAACCTAACAAGCTACCAAGAGTCTATTGCCCACTTGGTAGAGCCTGGCATGCTACCTGTGGCGTATTCATATCCAAAATACAGTAACATATATATACAAACCTCTCAGAGATCCTGGCAAGCTACCGAGAGTATCCTGCCAGCATGAAGCCTGACAAGCTACCCGTGTTGTATTCCATATGCCAAAAACAGTAACGATAGGTTTCATTCCCCTGATCCTTTAAGAGCCTCCAATCATTGGGAAAGACAAGTAAGGAGAGGCTGATAAAATATCCAGGCTGAGACGTTACTGGTGCCTGCTTGAGTAAATCGAGGAACAATGGGATGACAGTGATACAGTGATGTCATATTACAACTGTAACCAGTATGACTGTAATCCCACCATTTTCTCTACATTCTTTTCATTTCCCCCCTCATCTAGCATAGTCATTTTAAAGACTCTCAAAGTTCATTACTAAAGTCTATTGTTTATTCTTTTACTATGTTTATTTATACTTCATATAAAAAGAATATCATTCAGCATTAGTTCTTCCTTGGCTTACTTCCCTCTGGTTCTATTCATTTAAATTGCAAACATTCATCTTTTTTCTTTTTTTAAAACTTTTTATTAAATCACCATGTGGAAAGTTACAAAGTTCTCAGGTTTATGTCTCAGTTATACAATATTCAAACACCCATCCCTTCACCAGTGCCCATACTCCACCACCAAAAACCCCAGTATACCCCCTGCCCCCACCCCCTACCCCCTACTGTATAACTAATGAATTTCACTTCATTTTCTCTTTACCTTGATTACATTCCATATTTCAATACAAAACTCACTATAGTTGTTGGAGTTTCCACCCAAGAGAGACAGACCTACTACCAAGGAAGCATTTGATAATTAGTTTTCCATTGCTGGGAATGAAGAGATATGTAGCCCCACTGCTACAAGTACATAACTCTTCTTCTTTTTTTTTTCTTTTTCCTTTTCCCTTTTTTTTCCCCCTCATCCCCCTTCCTGCGCCTCATAGTATGGTGTACGCCACGCCGCGTCGGCCAGCATGGGGCATTTGCTTAGTTCACAGTCCAGAGAGGTGGCTACATTAATAACCTTCAATATTTCAACAAAAACTTACTGTTATTATTTGGAGTTTCCCCCCAAGTCAGACCTGATCAAAAGGAACTATTTCTCATTGCTGACGATTATAAATGTTAAGGTTTTAGATTTCTGTATAAAGTCCAGGGAAAATTCTGCCAGAAATCGCATAGTCCAGCTCACAGTCCCAGTGTATTGCTGTTCTGGGGACATGGTTGGGAGCACTTGCTGGGTTCAGAAGTCATTTAGGTGGCTCCGGATGTTGGGAGTTCAGCAGCAGAGTGGCCGTGTGAACGCATGGCCACCCGGTTCGAATCCCGGCGGAGCACGAGCCGGAGCCGGTACCAGCCCCAGCCCGCGACTTCCCAAGTGTCCCGCTGTTCAAGTTCAAAACACATTTTTTTTCTTTCCCGTGCCACCAAGTTCATACCTGTTTAAATGTCCATAAGATGGCGTATGCCGCGCCGCTTCTCCCAGAGGGGAGAGAACCAAAGAGGAAGGGTATTTCCCCCCTTAGCCGACACGGAGCAAAAGCTTAGTTCACGGTCTGGGGACAGGGTTACATTCATCTTTTTTCATAGTTGAGTAGTATTCCACTGTATATACATACCACCCTTTCTTTGTCTACTCATCTTTTGTTGATCACTTGGGTGGACCTTGATCATGTCTATTGTGAATCATACTACAAAGAATATAGGACTGGAAATAGAATATCATAAGTCTCTGGTTCCTTGTTCAGTCTTATACTGTCACAGTCATTTTCTATCCACACTATTTCTTTGGCTATTTTTGAAAAAGTAGGAAGCTTATATGTGGCACCATTTACATTTAGTGTGTTCCAGGAAAGATATTAGTCTATATATTAAAAACACTTTTTGGGTAATTTGGACAGTGCGTATTGGGAACACAGATATTCAGAGAATGACCTAGAAATAAAGTCACAGATCAGGTTCAACTGTTACTTCATATGGATTATTCTGGGGAAAATTCAGCTGAAACTGAAAAGTCTGCCCTTAGAGCTCAAAACCCAGGATATCAGAACGTTTTCCTGCCTGTAAGATGATGCTGCTTGTAGAAAAACTACCATTCTTCAAAAGTAGCATGAATGACATATTGAGTACTTGACTCTGATATGCTGAGTATTCAAGAACCAGTTAAAGCCAGTCTGTATTACTTAAATATTCCAGAATATTTTTTGCATTGCTCAAATGTTTGGATGTGTTCTAATAAATATACAAGAGTATATAAAAATAGACATATAAAAGGTATTTTTAATATTTAAAATCAATGCTGAGATAATAGACATTAAATGTGAAAACTAAGAATTTTACAAGTGTGGAGTCAAATGAGTATCCCAAGATAAAATTAAAAGATATTAGCCCGTGGAACAATCCAAACTCTTCTATATGCAAAGCAATACAATTTGAAGCAAATATTAGTCATGCTATTTCTGATGATCTTATCACAGTTTGAAAGACTAAATAATCCATTTTACGTAATGAAAATATTTTGCAAACTTTTAGGTGAGAAATAAAAGATATTATTAAATTGTAAAATATGATTCTGGACAATTGACTGGACAATCATGTCCAAAAAACATGATTCTGCAAGTGCTTAATGGTACATAAGAGAGGAACTATGAGACATGTTCTATTGATGTCTTCAGACATATTGAATAGGCTGAATTGAAGTGAGTCAAAGTTTCATCAGAGTCAATCTTCCACCTAAAGATAACATATTTTCAAGAGATTTAAGATTGTATATATTGATTCTAAAATTCTTTTCTTTCAAATTGGCCACACTTATTTTTCTTAAACAACTTGAAAATTGTTTCTTAAAAAATTGATTTTCTAAGTGTAAGGGATTTGAAATGGCAAAATGAAATTTAAACTTACTTTCAGCTGTTAGAATTTCAATAAATTGAAAGACGAAATCATGTGATAAAAAAGAAAGAAAAAATATCAGTGCTTCCCAAAGATGCCAGGTTATTGTACAATTGCAATAATGTGTTTTCATGTATCTTCTTTTCTACAAATTTTCTATAAATATAGTGAATTAGAATGGGTGGGATGGGAGATGTGTGCTGAAAGTAGGTAATGGGCCAAACATGATAACCTATCAGTGTCTGTGTTGCAAGCCATAATGCCCAAATGTAGAGAAAGAGTATGGGGAATATTGTCTGCCATGGAGGCAGGGGGAGGGCGGGAAAGGGGAGGTATACTGGGGATATTGGTTATGGGGAATGTGCACTGGTCGAGGAATAGGTGCTTGATCATTGTGTGAGTGTACCCCAAGCATGAAAGCTTGTTACTATCTCACGCTGATTCAATAAATTTTTTAAAAAAGAATTTTCTTTTACCATATGTAAATTTCATTTTGTTCCACTTTTACAGTAGAAGAAACATTCCTAATTCTGAGATCTTCAGAATATTCAATATATAAATTTAGAATGAATCTAAATAAAATAATGTAGGTTAACCAACAGCCAATATGCTATGAAATTTTCTTATCATTCTCTAATTTTTGCAAGTATCATTAGCTCTTTTCCTTCTGATGAAAGAAGAAAAGCTTTGGAACTTCTATTTGGGGGCTAAAGTTATTGTGCAGTGGATAGGTTACTTGCTTGCACAAAGACAACCAGATTCCACCCCCAGCACCTCACATGGTAACCTAAACCCTGCCAGGTAGGGGTGTTCCCTGAACTTAGAACCAGGAGTAAGGCTTTAACAACACTGATATGTACCCCAAAACAACAACAAAAATAAATTTCTATTTATGTTTTTGGATTTTAACAAAATAGGGCCTGAATGATAGAACAGTAGGTAAGGTACTTGCCGTACCTACTGGGTTCAGTCCCTCTCCACAGATGGTCTTCTAAGCCCACCAAGAGTGATCCTTTAGCGCAGAGCCAGGAGGAAACCTTGAGAATCTCTGGGTTGGGTCAGGCATGTTTCTTCCTTTATTTATAATTTAGATAGTTAAATAGCCAGTAATTAGCAGTATTTTACATCTCCCTCAATGAGTTTTTTAAAAAATTACTTTACATAAACCCTCTAATGCGCAATAGGGATATGGTTCAGTGGTAGACAATACACTTGTATTTGTGACTTTCTGCACTCAATCACCAGCAACACATACACACACACAGAACCATCTTAAATATTTGTTCATATTTCAGAGATTCTTTGAAAGATATGCTGTTCTATGTTTTTCATTTTATGCAGTTTATTTTGATCAGCCTTTGGGGGCTCAACTATAACTTTCAATTGATTGCTACCTATAGCACTCATATATTTTCATCTTAAGTGCAGTCTATAAGTCACATATTTAAAATGTCAGCTACTAAATATTAAAAAGGTCTGCTTTCAAATCTCACAATTTGAGCACAAGGTGTGTTTTATTTATAGAAGACACACAATGAAAATAAACATTAACACAGAAAGTTTAACACTTAAAAATAGTGCCTGATTACAATTCTATTATAATGAAGGTATTTTCATTTCTTTCATTTTTCATGAGTTCCATACAGAGCCTTATAAGTTGAGTTAAATGTAAGAATGGAAATATTGGGTCCTTAGAGAACATCTATTTTTACCTGTAACTTTTGGAATTGTAGAAGAACATACCAGAACACTTCTCATGACAGATTGGACAGTATGGACATGCTCCAATTTGCACTTGAAAAGCATCCCAAAGAGAGAAAATGCAACATTGACATGGGTTCAAGTGTCCATCATCTGTCAAGCTATCTTCTTTCACTTCTGACTTGGGTTATTTCACAGTATCTCCAGGAATCAAGCATTGTATCATTTGTGACATCTCACAGAAATCACCACAGATTGGAAAATAAAAATACAATTTAAAAACTAAATTTTCCAATTTGATTTGTATTCCTTTGAAAAGACTTTTATTTTTGTTATGATGTCCAACTAATAAATTCCAGATGTGCTGATTGAGCTTCTAATATTTAACATTTTATTCAGTATGGTTCTTATATTTAGGTACATGTCCACCAGGAAATTATTAATTTATATAAATTATTTATTTATTCATTTATTTGTGTTGGATCACCGAACGATACTGTTACAAAATTCTCCTGATTGAGTTTCAGTCATAAAATGATCGAACACCCACCCCTTCCCCAGTGTATATTTTCCACCACCTAAGTCCCCAATATCCCTCCCACCACCTCCACCTGATGCTATCCCCTGCCTCTTATGGCAGACAATTTCTGTTGTAGTCACTGACTGTTCTGCTACTTTTATAAGCCCATACTTTTATTATCTCAGTGACTTACATGAATCAAATCTATCAATCAACCACTGCAGTGGCTTGTGGTGCACAGATAAATATAAAAATGTTTCCTTGCTTTGGACATTCTCATAATTGATTGAATAAGACAAGAATAAATTAAAAAATAATCAACAAATAATTGGTATAGGGAAAAGAATAATAAATTGATCAGAGGATTGGTGGAAAAATGAATGTTAAATGTTTCAGAGAGAATCTGATCCCTCCCTGTCAAAATGGAATAGAGGTAGGATGATAAGAGAGGGGATATATAAGTCTTAACATTAATAGATATGTGAATGATATTGGCAATTAAAGGAAATATAACATGGGAGAGTCTAGCCCTTATCCTTGAGGGTGGATTATTGGAAACCTGTAAAGAAAAGCACACACACAATAAAGAGAATGGATTTTGTGAAAAATAGAGTTTATCAATTTTCCTTTAGAATGAAGATTTAACATAAAATGTGAAATTAAACAAGAAGGAAAGTTTGGGTTCTGAATCTGAAAGTGTAATATGCTGGGTTAGGTATCCAGGGATTGGTAGGCTGACTATGTTAGCCTCAAGAAAAACACGAAATCATGGAGTTTGCTGCAGTGTGAATGGAACTGGTCAGTATCCTTGTGAGCAACGGAAGAAGGAGAAGTGTCAGGTGATGTGACTTACCTGTGCCACGGAGAGAAACAGAGAAGGCTGGACTATGACAGTTGGTAGCAACCCTGAACACTGCATTACAGAATTCTAAAGACCAGGTGGGTAAGACAGTGGAGAGAGGATGAGGTGAACTGAAGTAATAAAAGGCTTTGTTAGAGGGTCTTGGCATGTTTTAGTGGTAAGGCAAAGGGTCCAAGTGTCTAAAAGACTAATGTAAATGTGTGATCTAATCTATAACTAAATGCAAGTGACATGGGGCCAGAGAGTACAGTGGGCAAGGTGCTTGCCTTGCACACAGGGACCCAAGCTTGGTCCCAGCGTGCTAGGTGGTCCCATGAGCACCTCCAGGGATGAATCCTGATTGCAGAGCCAGGAATAAGACCTTAGTATCTCCAGGTGTGCTCCCCCGAAAGCAAACAAAATGAAACAAACAAAAAACAGGCAATGGTGGAGGGTTACAAGCACTTTGGTGGGGATACAACAACAGTGTGCATTAAAATAAAAAATGCTGATACTGTTTTAGTATGGTACGTAAACTGATATAAAAATAAATGAGATAAATATGAAATAAAAATATAAGATAAAAATGGATTCTCTATGTGTGACTGTTTAGTTATTTTAGGTACAGGATTAGATGCCAGGGAAATTAAATCAAGAAAGCTTTAAAGGTTGATATCTAAGTTCCTTCAGGATTTTTAGACCAAATCTCAGGGTATACTTACCAATGAAGCTGTCGGTAAAATGAAATCCTCTTTTTTTCAATCACAATCAATCACAATATCCCGTTAATCACCGATTTCTTGGGCGGGCTCAGTAACATCTCATTTCTTCCTTTCCTTGCGATCTTAGAAGTCCATCTCGACTCAGCCCTCCTAACGATGTTGCACTGGGGACTCTTCAGGGTCAGGGGAATGAGATCCAGCTTGTTACTGGATTTTGCATATGAATACACCATGGGAAGCTTGCAAGGCTGTCCCATGGGGGCAGGAAACTCTCAGAAGATTGCCAGTTTCTCCGAGAGGGAGAAGTAGGCTAAAGATATCGAGGCCCCGCTCTTCTGAGAGCTTGCTTTTAAATCTCTCCCTGAGTGTTGGCTGTTGATGGGATTACACACCTGGGTTCCTCTGCCGGTACCTTCATGCATGAGGCCTGTGCAAATGTGTAGAGAGGAGCCTCCAGCATGGCTGCAGCTAGGTTCCGGTGGTCTTCGGCTGCCAGGAGCTCTGCCGGTGGGGAGGGAAGCTGGAGCCCATCCCTTCCAAGGGGCCCCAGGTAAGACAGCCAGGCGTGCGGGCAAGACTCTGCAGAGTCTCTTGCCTCTTTAAAAAAAAAATTATTAGTGAATCACTGTGAGGTACAGTTACAGACTTATGAACTTTTGTGTTTGCATTTCAGTCATAGAGTTATTGTTTACCCATCCCTTCACCAGTGTCCATTCTCCTCCACCAATGTTCCCAGTATCCCTCCCACCACCCCCACCCCATCCTCCACCACCCCACCCTGCCTCTGAGTCAGGGCATTCCCTTTTGTTCTCTCTCCTTTTGGGTGTTATAGTTTGCAATAGAGGTATTGACATCCCTTAAGAACATTTGGATTGAGGAAAATTTATTTTCCCAACCCAAAGTTGGTTCCAGAAACTTCCCTCTGATTCCAACTGCAAGAGAATATATACCACAGTTCAAAAATTCTCACAATTGCTTTCGTGTCAATCCCAAGTGTCTATCTTAATGACAGTAGGACAGCAGACAGGCTTTTGTGAAATTCCATTTGAAATAACACATTCCCACAGGACATGCTTTCTTTGCCAGACACTGGCCTCAATACGACATATTATTGTGCACATATTTATCCCTTGGTGATTAAGTAGCAATTTCCTTAAGTACCTCATCACCTAATCGTGATGCATTATCAACTTTATTTCATTTCTGACCAAGTACCTGATTGTAACAGCTCCTCAGTCCTGAGAACTAGACTTAGTATACTTTTTTATCATTTGACTCTTTGAAAATAATAAAAAAAAAACCTTTTGATGTTGTAAAGCCTAGGTCAGAATGTAATGGCATTAATATTGAAAATTTATGAAATATAAAATGTTAAAGGGCATTCTAGCTATTTGACATTCTTTTGTATTGTAACTTAGAACTTGTTATATTGATGTTAAATACTAATGACCCCATACATATTCCAGAACTGTTCAGACTCTTACTCAAGGGACCTAAATCTAATTAAACCTATTTTATATACTATTGTGGACCATGAGATCCATGTCTGATAATTTTTATTTTAAAGTTGAGAGCCTCATCTCTGGCCCTGTAGATCTGGTAGTGACTGGGCTCTTGCCAGACAAGCAGGGTGATGGATTAAATGTGGTTGTGAATCCCTTGACACGGCCAACATATAGAAATCAAGGCTATTTTTCTCTCCCTGTGAAACTGGATTGGCCTTGTGATCTGATTTGACTAATAGCCTGTGCTGAGGTGACCTTGCATAACTGCTCTGACTGTGCCTTAAAATATCAGCAGACACAACTGTTTCATTTCATATGTTCTCTCTTAGAAGTCATTCACCATGGAAGATGATTCCACTCGAGGACTCCTGCACATAAGGCAGACTGGGATGTTGAGGCAGGTGCAGCCATCTGCACAGATGTGTGAGGACCCTGTCTCCTCTGCAGAGATGGGAAGTTTCTAGGCAGCCTAAGAAGAACCAGTCTAAGCTCCATCTTTTTTTCTGGTTCTCTTTATCCAATAGTATAATGAAGAAGAACCGCCACCGACCCTATGGTTTGAGTTTGTTTCACTGAATGAAGTTGTCCTTTGGGGAAGTAAGTGTGTTAAGCCACAGTCCCTTGTTACTAGTTTGCACTTGCGACACTGCCACAGCATCACCACCTCCAGTGTCAGTGTCTCTGCACGCTGTCCTTAGGTCCCTTTCTTCCCCCCTCTGTCAATGCCAAATGAATTCTGTTGTCATAATCACAAGAATATGATACTTTTGTAATTTGAATTTATTTTTATAAAGTTGCTCATGATGATTTATTACATTCAAGATTCCAGCACCAATTCCACCACCATTGTACCTTCCCAACACCATGATTTTCAATTTTCCCAACCACCACCCAGTGCTACCCCAATTGCAGGCCCTACATAATTTGCTTTATATTGCTTAGCACTGTAGCACTGTCGCCCCCGTTGTTCATCAGTTTACTCGAGTGGGCACCAGTAACATCTCCATTGTGAGACTTGTTGCTAGTGTTTTTGGCATATCGAATATGTCATAGGTAGCTTCTCAGGCTCTGCTGTGCAGGTAGGATACTCTCAGTAGCTTGCCGGGATCTCTGAGAGGGACAGAGGAATCAAACCCTGTTAAAAACGAAGGCTCGCCGAGGGGCACATGCACTCGCGGGCTCTCTTGGCGGCTCTGTCTCACCGCCCGCATTCGGTGCCCTGGAACAGCTGTGTGTGCTGTCGGTCGAGGGCAGGCGACGGAAGGAAGAAGGCCAAACTGGTTGCTCGATCAGTTTATTTCATTCTCTCTCTTTTTCTCTCCTGGCTCTGGATCTCTCTCTGGATCTGTGGATTTGGCCCCCCAATCACTCTTACAACCTAGTTAAATCTCCCCAGCATGAAGGGGTTGGGATCTACACGTAGGTGTGGTCACAATCAATAGGGTAAGATTCCTTTCCCTTAGGGAATGCTTCTCCTAGGACCTAATTATCTTTCAGCAGGAGGATCTACTCAAGGGTGGAGTCCCATGAGTGTGTTTCTGTTCTCCTCAGCCAGCAAACATATAAGAATTCATAATATTAATCATTTTGTATGGACACAATAAGAGATGCATTAAAGCTTATAGAATTGCTCTCCTGGGGCCATCTCAATCTCAGAGTACAGTGCTCAGGTCAGATCAGTCTTTCCTATCCCTAGCAGGGTCCTAGTCTTATCATTACTTTTGGATCATGACAGCATTTGTCTATGATCAAGCTCTTAACTTATAGTTAAGAATTAGGCACTTTGGCCAGGCCCATCTTGATGCCAGGGTAGCACATAACTCACTGATTGCCCTGGATCTGTCCCATCCCTCATCGAGACCCTGCTTTTGGGGTGCTAGGAACTGAGGGCAACTGAGGCTTAAGTGGAGAAAGCAGATGTCCCGGAGGGAATAATATTCGAAGCCAATTAAGCTCCAAGTTACAAAAACATAATATTGTCTTCTTGTGTCTATACAAAAAAGACATAGCTTTAAAGTAAATTATTCAAAGGGCATAAAGGGGAGAAAGGCAATGTTATAATATTCAGTGTCCTAGGAAGGTCTGACCTTACAAATTAGCAGAGTCAGATTAAGGGAAAGCCATGAATTAACTGTTTTGGGTAAGAGAGCGTGGAGAAGTGATTATAGCTAAACAAAGGGATGGGAGAGATTTGGGAACACCTTGATGGGTGAGACTGGGGTAAGCCTAAACTCTGGGAAAAACTGGGACAAGCTACTCACTGTAAGGGGAAGAGGACAAAGTTATGTCATCCTACAGAACCCTGGTTGGTCACATGCAAGGCAAATGTCTTACCCGCTGTGCAATGACTATAAATGATCAAAACAGATTTGCTTAAAAGAGAGTGTGTGACGACTGTTGTATTTCATCCTAGAGCAATTGAGCCCTTATATAAGAAATTACTAATCTATTGTTACAAGTTAAACATTGTGTGTTTCATTTTTTAATTGAGATTGGTTGCCATCTACTTTACATCCTATCCAATGTGGCGTGCTACTCCTGGCACATCAGTGGTGTAGAGCATGAAATGTTGCTCCAGAGATTCTAAAATGTTGGATGGAGTGACAAAGCTGGAGTTTAAATTTTGAACTGGAAAGTGACTTTGGGGTCCAGAAGAGTCTCCACAGCACGGTGATCTCTTCTAAGATTTATCTGTGTGTCTCTGGATCATGTCCAGTTAATGTCTACCATGGTTCACAAATTATCATCATTGCTCCCATGTGGGGAAGCAATGTTCATGAACATCCAGAGGCAGTTCATGGGTGTGACTGCCAGACTCCTTGAAGAATAGGCGCATGGAGGAGGTTGTCCATCTCCAACTCAGTGAGAGCCTGGAGATTTTGGTCAGAAACCCACATCTCTGAGTTTTTCAACAAATTCATTCCTGGATGATGTTTGTTTCGAGCCTGTGGTGATCAACCGTGAGCCAGGCGGCAATTGGGTTATATGGAAGGTTTGGACTGCTGGGGCTCTATCTGGGCTGACCCCTCTCCAGGGGACCCCAGGTGAGACTCAGCCCGGCCTGAATTCTGGAGTCTTCTCTGCAGCATGTTGATCTCCTTCTAAATGTATTTATGATCCTCTCAATAATATAATTCTTAACCCCACAGTTTACTGTTACAAGTATGAAGCAACTAATCCAAGAATAAACAGACAAGAACAAAGATCCTGCGGTGCTAGTAGTAGCTATTTCAGCATAGCTCACAGACAAAATCTTTCCAGCCATAGCTTATTGGAAGGATGATCTCTGGTTAGCTTCACCCATGATGATTTTATTGCTTGCTTTAATGACAGTCTGGAAAAATTTATGCAACTTAGGAGAAATGGTGTTCTATTTAATTGAAGAAAATGTCCAGAAAAAAGATTTGAAGTAGTTATATTTCAAGTTCCTGTTTTATGTTTCTTTTCCTTTTAATTTTATGTTTTAAAATAAACCTTCTTAAATTTTCATATGTGCTCTGACGTTATTATTTTTTTTTTGATAACTTGTGGCCTTGAGGTGGCATGCACTCCACGTGTTTTGGGATATAATGTAATAGAAACTTGTGCATACAAGTTTGCAAAGGCAGTTTATAAACAATGCTGGTTATGTGACATCAGTTCTATACTGACATTATTTGTAGGTCGTAGCAGCTTGAATTTAAGGAAAGTGAGACTCCTTTGAAGATTTAAAGCAAAGAGAAAAATTGTCATGAGTCAGTCAAGAATCAGAAAGAACATTTTTATTACCCAAATAATAGTAAGTATATTAATGAAATAATACATTCGGAAATCAGAAAATTCTCATCTATCATTAACAATATTTCCCTGCATTGGTATTTGAGGGGCTTCTAAGCAGTTCTCAGGGGCCCAAGATCACTATCAGCAGTGTTTGGGGCCACCAAAGTCACACCTGACAAGGCTGGGTGTCATGACACTCGTGACTGGGATCAAACCTGGGTGTACTTCAACCTCTACACTCTGACCCCAGTCCCAAGTCACCATGTTTGATTGATATGTTTATGGTCTTGCATGCTAGTGACTGTACTAACATGACCACTGAAGCTTCCACCACCAAATTGTATGAAACACAGAGATTTGAGACAAAAATTGACATTCGTGTCATAGCTTGGACATTGCCTACTGGCCACTGTACTGGGGACCTGAAATATCTATTGTATTGTCTTGTTTTTTTCTTGCACCATAACCTTTTAAATAATCATTCTATAATAATGTCTCTCACATCTTTTTAATTAAGGTTTTATTCAGAAAAAATACGCTATCTCATTGCTTGCTGAGAAATCATGTAATGAAACGATGCCCTTGAGCTCATACTACTGTACTTTTCTCATCATGAAATAAGAATGATTTTCTGAAGGAAAATGTTTTCTAATACTTATATATCACAAATGATTGTCTAGTTTTCCCTATGAGGATGATCCTTATTTTAGAAATTAAGAGAACATACTGGATATTGGAGAACATGTGTGTGCATGTGTGTATGTGTGTGTGATTTGTTTGTTTTTCATTTGGGGGCCATGCATGGTTGTTGTTCTCAGGGCTAGCTCCTGGCTCTGATGTCAGGGATTTCTCCAGGTAGAGCTCAGGTGTTTGGGGATCAAACTCAGATTGCCACCATTCAAAGCAAGCACCGTATCCACTGTACTAGCCCTTCGTTCCTAAGAACTTTACTTTGTGAGGGTAAACTACATATGCATACGAAGAGATAATATAGGCTTTTAAAAAAATTAAAATGGTGAGTAACAAACCAGAAAATAAGAATTTCACATTATTTTATACTGATTTTGCGTGATTTCAATCATCACCATTAATAGTAGTAGTCATGTTTGTTAATTTCAACGTAAACAATATTTACACACCAAGCACATGTTAAAAAAATTGGCATCCTCTCACATACTAGTAGATTGTTATAATGCTTACTGTAACTCTACAGCAAGAGTTTGCTCACATTAAAACCAAAGCCATGATCATGGGGATAGCATGAATGATTGAGGGTGTTACTAGAAGCACAGGAGCCTTCTAATGTGACTAGAAGCACAGGACCCAGTACTGCAGCACCTAGGTGGCTCCCAGTTACTGCCAGGTTTGGTGCAGGGAATACACGTGCCTCTGGGCCAAAGCAGCACGTTGTAACTAGGTCCCTGGGTGTTTTTATTTATTTATTTTTAAATTGAATGTTCTAGTTGAATCACCATGAGGTACACAGTTGTAAAGTCTTTCACGACTCGGTTTCAGTCGTGCAGTATACATTTCCTATCTCCAGGGTCCCCAGTTTCCTTTCCACCACCACTCGTCAACCAACCTGCCTCTTTTTCTTCTCTTTCCTTTTTGGGGTATGATGGTATGCAGTGCTGGCAGGCCATCATGCACATCCCTTTACGTATTTCCCGCACCCAGTTTTGTCCAGAGGGATAATTTCCAGCTATGACTATCATCGTGCACTTCCCTATCTAACTGTCCCACTTCAACTTGGAAGCTTCCGTGGGTGATTTTGACTTTAATACTTGAGGACCTGAAGGACTTTCTGAAAGCTAATACTGTCTCCTGCCATTTTTCCTTTTTGCCCTGTGAATGATGCAGGTAACAGATAAGCACTTCCTTCCAGTAACTCAAAGGTTATGAGCCCCAAATCTCACAGTGGTTGTTACAAAGAACAAGCTTTTTCTTTCACTCTGAGAAGCAAATTACTGAAATAAGTCAGCACCTTGCTGTATCCATGTCTCCTGTGCTCAGGGAACCTTATAGCTTGGAAATAAATTTCTTTCCCTTAAAGAAATATCTGATCAGGGTCAGCCAATGGTGCACACTCTTGCCAGAGCACAGAACAGAAAGAGTTCTCCAGAAAGCTTGGCCAGCAGACACAGATTTGAACAATAAATCTTTTTTTGTCATCTTGTCATCTGCTCCAACACTGTGGTCGAGTTTTGGTAAAGGATGTCCACCCCAGGTGGGAACTATCACGCTCACTTAGTCACATGTGGGAAGAACATCACTTGATTCTTTTTGTGTTTCAAACAAAACTTACTCATGGAGAGATGACCAAGTTGTGCATATCCTTCAGTTTAGGGAGAATAACTCTCAGTATTGAGCTCATAGTGGTCAAAAGCAACTGTTCTAATTTTGTTGTTTATCTGCTGGGATTTGGCTTGAAGCCTTAAATTCTTCAAATGCTCTGAAGCAGGGGCATATACTCTTCAGAAAAGATCCAGACCTGCTCACTGATCAGGTTTTCAAGAGAGATTCACTAGTGTTCCCATAGATCTGTCTGCCTCTGTTCCACGGCAGTACTTGCTAGTATTCATTCACTGTAAAGCTTAATACCAATTTTTAATTCCTAGAACATCATTCTGATTCTCTTTCACTAGGTCACCATTTCTGACATGGCAACCGTGGCCATGGAGATTCCTAATAAAATGAAAGATGATTAAACAATTCTTAATTATTTAAAGAAGCCAACACCCAACCTGGGCTGGAGCGATAGCACAGAGTAGGGGTTTGCCTTGCACCTGGCTGACCCGGGTTCAATTCCTCCGCCCCTCTCAGAGAGCCCATCTTGCCGGCACGGCAGAGCCTGGTAAGCTCCCTGTGGCATATTTGATATGCCAAAAACAGTTACAACAAGACTCACAATGGACACGTTACTGGTGCCCGCTCGAGCAAATTGATGAGCAATGGGATGACAGTGATACAGTGAATTTGACAGTGAATAATTTGAAAATGTATTTTACAAGCCAGAGATACATTAAAATTTCATTTTTATTAGAATACTATAACTCTTATGCTACGACAAAAATCAATGGCCGATAAAACAAGCTAAGATGGTCAGTAGAGAGAAAAAAATACTTATAAACTAAGCTATGAAATAAAAAGATCTAAATGATGTACAAAAAATATTGGAATGACTATAAAATACTAAAAATATGTGCAGCCTACACGACTAGGGATCAATGGACGGTGTGCTCATGTACTTAATAACAATTTTTCTTAAAAAAAATCTTGTTGATGGGGCTGGAGAGATAGCACAGCGGGTAGGGCGTTTGCCTTGCACGCGGCCGACCCGGGTTCAAATCCCAGCATCCCATATGGTCCCCTGAGCACGGCAAGGGGTAATTCCTGAGTGCAGAGCCAGGAGTAACCCCTGTGCATCACCAGGTGTGACCCAAAAAGAAAAAAAATCTTGTTGATGAGCTAATTGAGAGACAGTTCCTAAAAGACTGAGAGTCTTAGAGTGGTTAAGGGGCATATTCTTGTCTTTCTCACTGGTACTAGATTGTAAATAGGGAGAGAATCTCCAGAACCTGTGATTTACTAAATGCAGGTAGGAAGAGACTGCAACACTCTATGGTTTTCCCTCTTAGATTGGTGATCAAATATTGTGAGTCATTCTTATTTTATAAATCACTGTATCACTATCACTGTCATTGTCATCCCATTGCTCATCGATTTGCTAGAGCTGGCACCAGTAAAATATCCATTGTGAGACTTGTCGTTACTGTTTTTGGCATATCAAATAATATGCCACGGAGAATTTGCCAGACTATGCCATGTGGGCAGGATACTCTCAGTAGCTTGCAGGAGTCTCCTAGAGGGATGGAGGAATTGAACCTGGGTCTTCCACATGCAAGAAAAATGCTGAGCTATCGCCAGGGCTGTAGTGATTTTCAAAATACGATCTAATATTTATTTATTTATTTATATTTTTAAATTTATTTTATTTTTTAATTAGTGAATCACCATGAGGGTACAGATACAGATTCACACGTTTTCGAGCTTGTTTTTCCCTCATACAATGTTCGCAAATACATCCCTTTACCAGTGCCCATTCTCCACCACCTATAAGCCCAGTATCCCTCCCAACCCCCAATCCCACCTCCCCCCCACCCCAACATGACTAAGTGGCAGGGCATTCCCTTTTGTTCTCTCTCTCCAATTGGGTGTTGTGGTTTGCAATAGGGGTATTGAGTGGCCATTGTGTTCAGTCTCTAGTCTACTTTCAGCATGCATCTTCCTTCCCAGGCAGGATCTCCAACCACATTTTCCTTTGATGTTCCCTTCTCTATCTGAGCTGCCTATTCCCCCAGAATGTGAGACCAGCTTCCAAGCCATCGAGCCAACCTACTGGTACTTATTTCTACTATTCTTGGATATTAGTCTCCTACTCTGTTGTTTTATATTCCACAGATGAGTGCAATATTTCTATGTCTGTCTCTCTCTTTCTGACTCATTTCACTTAGCGTGATACTTTCCATGCTGATCCACTTATATGCAAAGTTCATGATTTCATTTTTTCTAACAGCTCCATAATATTCCATTGTATAGCTGTACCAGAGTTTTATTAACCAGTCATCTGTTCTCAGGCACTCAGGTTCTTTCCAGATTTTGCCTATTGTAAACAGTACTGCGATGAACATGTAAGTGCAGATGTCATTTCGACTATACTTTTTTTGCTTCTTCGGGGTATATTCCCAGTAGTGGTATTGCTGGGTCAAATGTGAGCTTAATTTCCTATTTTTTGAGAAGCGTCCATATTGTTTTCCAGAAAGGCTGAACCAATCGGCATTCCCACCAGCAGTGTAGAAAGGTCCCTTTCCCCCCACATCCTCTCCAACAGAGGTTGCTTTTGTTCTGTTGGATGTGTGCCTGTCTCGGTGGTGTGAGGTGGTATCTCATGGTTGTTTTGAACTGCATCTCCTGATGATTCGTGATGTAGAGCACTTTTTCATGTGCCTTTTGGGCATTTGTATCTCTTCCTTGGGAAAGTTTCTGTTCATTTCTTTGCCCCTTTGAAGAATGTCATGAGTATCCTTATAGGGACCACATTGAATCTGTATAATGCTTTTGGGAGTATTGCCATTTTGACAATGTTGATTCTCCCTAACCATGAGCAGGGGATATGTTTCCATTTCCTCACGTCCTCTTTTATTTCATGGAGTAGTGTCTTGTAGTTTTCTTTGTAGAGGTCTTTCACTTCCTTAGTTAAGCTGATTCCGAGGTACTTGATTTTCTGAGGCACAATTGTGAATGGGATTGCTTTTTACATGTTCCTTTCCTCTCTCTCCCATTGTTTGCATATAGGATGGATATGGATTTTTGGGTATTGATTTTATAGCCTGCAAATTTGCTGTACAAATCTATTGTTTCTAGCAGTTTATTAGTGGAGGTTTTAGGATTCTCTAGGTATAGAATCATGTCATCTGCAAATAGTGAGCGCATGATTTTTTCCTTTCCTATCTCAATATCCATAATGTATTTTTCTTGCCTAATTGCTATTGCAAGTACTTCCAGTACTATGTTGAACAGAAGTGGTGAGAGTGGGCACCCTTGTCTTGTCTCTTATCTTAGAGGAAAGGTCCTTGGTTTTCCTACATTGAGGATAATGCTTGCTATAAGCTTCTGCACAGCAAAAGATACAGTGACCAGAATACAAAGACAGTCTACAGAATGGGAAAGGATTTTCACCCCATACCCATCAGACCTCTACAAAAAGAAAATCCAGCCCCATCAAAATATGGGGCGAAGAAATGAACAGAAAATTTCCCAAGGAAGAGATACGAATGGCCAAAAGGCACATGAAAAAGTGTTCTACATCACTAAACATATAGGAAGCCAGGGTTGAACCCAGGTAAGCTTCATGCAAGGCAAATGCATATAGCCACTGTAATACTTTTCTGATCTCTACAGCCCATCTTTTCCACTAAATTGCTTGTTCTTTCATAATTGAGTTGTGTTATTTCTTTATGTATTTTGGATATTAGCCCTTTAAGTTATTGAATTTTTGAATATTTCTGCTGTTTGATATATTGACTTTTCATTTTGTTTATGGTTTTCATTGTAATGCAGAAGTTCTCAGTTTTATTTAGTACCAATTATCCGTTCTTTTCATATTTGCTGTTGACTTTTAAAAATCACTTAGCCCATTATCTCAAACAAACTATATATTATCTTCCACATGTTTTGTGGTCAAGTCTCACATACAATATTTAGTCTTTTTTTCATTGTGTGGTATATGAGAGGTCCAGTTATGTTCATTTGCACACACTTGTTCAATTTTCCCAACATCGTTTCTTAAAAAGACTTTCATTTCCCCATTGCATATTCTTGAACATTAATTGATCATATAAGCTTGGGCTTGTCATTGGTATCTCTGTTCTTATTGACCTATGTGAATTTTTTAATGCTAAAACCATAATGTTTTGATTACTAGAGCTGTTCAATATAACTTTGCCATTAGACAGCATTAGGATTATAACCATTGAGTGAAAGCATCCTTATTACTATTAATAGTGAGTTTGTGATATATTTGTTTTATGACAAACAAAATTGCTTGAATTTATAAAGTTTGAATCTACATTTTAAATATATATATGTACATATATAAACATAAAAATAGACTAGTAATTCAAAGCCAGTCTTCAAGGACTAACTTCAGTTTGAAATTAAGAAATAGGATCCATCTAGATTTATACTTTTATTAAGATTGCTCTCACTGATTATGTATTTCTTGGTCACATACACATTTGGGGTCCATTTGTCCTATTTCTCTGATAAATGCTGTTGGCATTTTTATAGGGAATGAAACAAATCTATAAATTGTTCTGTGTAAGGTGAACACATAAGGGAGCTCAAAGCAGTGAGCATGTGGTGTTCCTTGGGGGCTGTGATTCCAGTGATGGGAGTTCCACATGGTACCCATCAGTGTCTGGAGACCATGTGGTACCAGGGACTGATGACTGTTAGTTACATGTAAAAGCCTGTCTCTTAATTTCTGCACTATCTCCTGGCACTGAGTTGCATTTCTAACAAGATTGGTATTTTCCAATCTATGATTACATGAAATGTTGATGCTTAAGATCAAGCCTTAAATAATTCACAACCTTAGTGGCAGTATACTTTTTCTTAAAAAACACACATTTTAAATGGGTGATTTAAAATGATATATCTTGGTTAAGTTGATTCCGAGGAACTTGATTTTCTGGGGCACGATTGTGAATGGGATTGCTTTTTTCATGTCCCTTTGCTCTGACTCATTGTTTGCATATAGGAAGGCCATGGATTTTTGGGTATTGATTTTGTAGCCTGCAACTTTACTGTATAAGTCTATTGTTTCTTAGAGTTTCTTAGTAGAGGCTTTAGGCTTCTCTAGATATAGTATCATATCGTTTGTGAATAGTGAGAGTTTGATTTCTTCCATTCCAATCTGGATGCCCTTCATCTCTTTTTCTTGTCTAACAGCTACCACAGGTACTTCCAGTACTATATTGAAGAGAAGTGGTGAGAGTGGGCATCCTTGTCTTGTGCCTGATCTTAGAGGAAAGGCCCTTAGTTTTTCCCCATTGAGGATAATGCTTGCCATAGGCTTGTGGTAGATGGCTTCGACTCTCTTGAAGAAAGTTCCTCCAAAACCCATTTTGGTGAGGGTTTTCATCATGAACGGATGTTGGATCTTGTCAAATGCTTTCTCTGCATCTATTGATATGATCATATGGCTTTTATCTTTATTTTTGTTGATATGATGGATTATGTTGATTTATTTCCGAATGTTAAACCATCCTTGCATCCCTGGGATGAATCCCAGCTGGTCATGGTGTATGATCTCTTTGATGAGTTGTTGGGTCCTATTTGCTAATATTTTTTGAGGATCTTCACATCGGTGTTCATCAGGGATATTGGTCTATCATTTTCTTTCTTAGTGGTGTCTTTGTTTGCTTTTGGTATTGGGGAGATATATGCTTTATAGAAACTGTTTGGGAGAATTCCTGTTCTTTCAATTTCCTGGAAAAGCTTAAGGAGAACTGTCAACAGGTCTTCTCTAAATGTTTGGAAGTTTTCGCCAGTAAATCCATCTGGACCTGGGCTTTAGTTTTTAATTACAGTTTCAATTTCCTTAATATTAATGGGTCTATTCAGGTATTCCAAGTCTTCTTGGTTCAGTCTTAGGAGATTGTAGGAGTCAAGGAATTCATCCATTTCTTTTAGGTTCTCTTGTTTTGTGGCATACAGACTTTCAGAGTAGTCTCTGATGATCTTTTGAATCTCCTTGGTTTCTGTTGTGATGCCCCCTTTTTCATTTCTGTTTCGGTTTATTAGGGTTTTCTCTCTCTCTCTTTCTTTGTGAGACTTGCTAGCGGTTTATCAATCTTATTTATTTTCTCAAAGAACCAGCACTTGGTTTCATTGTCTTATTGGACTGTTTTTGGGGTACCTTGTTGTTAATTTCTGCTCTAATTTTTATTATTTCCTTTTTTCAGTCTGGTTTGGGTTCCCTTTTTCTGGTCCTTTTCTAAGGTCTTGAGGTGTGAAGTCAAGCTATCTGTTTATGCCCTTTCTTCCTTCCTAAGGAATGATTGTAGAGCTAAAAATTTTCCCCTTAACACAGCCTAGCTGCATCCTATAGGTTTTGGTAGCTCATGTCTTCATTTTCATATGTTCGAGGTATCTCTTTCTTTCTTCCTTGATATATTTCTTGACTCACTCACTGTTCAACCCTGAGCTGTTTAATTTCCAGGTTTTTGCTTTGATTCTCTTTGTCTATGTGTGGTTAGCTTCTATCTTCAGCACATCATGGTCTGAGAAGGTAGTTGATGCAATTTCTATTTTTCTGATTCTATTGAGATACGTTTTGTGGCCCACTACATGGTCTATTTTGGAAAATGTTCCATGTGCACTGGAAAAGAATGTGTATTCTTTCTTTTTGGGGTGTAAATCCCTGTATAGGTCTATTAGGCCTCTCTCTGCTATTTTTTCCTCCAGTGTCAGTATTTCCTTGGTGAGTTTTATTCTTGTCGATCTATCCAGAGGTGATAAAGTGGTGTTGAAGTCTCCGACTTCTATTGTGCTGCTAGCAATGTTTTCCTTTAAGTCTGTTAGGACTTGTTTTAAGTATTTAGCTGGTCACTGATTAGGTGCGTATATATTTAAGAGTGTGATTTCTTCCTGTTGTACATATCCCTTGATAAATAGAAAGTGACCTTCGCTGTCCCTTCTAATCTTTTTCAATCTGAAATCTATGTTGTCTGATACTAGTATGGCAACCCCAGCCTTTTTTGAGGGAGTTGTTTGCTTGTAGGATTGTTTTTCATACTTTGACTTTGAGTCTGTGTTTGCTCTGACTGTTCAGATGTGTTTCTTCTAGGCATCAGAATGTTGGGTTTTGTTTCCAAATCCATTTTGCTACTCTTGCCTTTCAATTGGTGCATTTAGGCTATTGACATTGAGAGATATTATTGTCATGGGATTTTGTGTCATCTTTCTGCGGGGTTTGTTGTTCTTGTAGGTTTTTTTCCTGTCTTACAAAAGCCCCTTTAGTCCTTCTTTTAAGCTTAGTTTTGAGTCTATGAAGTTCCTTAATTGTTGCTTATCTATGAAATTGTGTGTGATTCCTTCGAGTTTGAGTGAGAACTTAGCCAGATAAAGTATTTTGGTGGGGCTTTCATTTCATTGAGTTTTTTCACTATGTCCCACCATTGTATTCTGGCTTGGAGGGTTTCCTCTGATAAGTCTGCTGTGAATATAAGGGGTGCTCCTTTGTATGTAATTTATTTTTTTGACCTTGCTGTTTGCAGTATTGTGTCCCTATCCATGGCATCCATCATTCTGACTATGATATGTCTTGGAATCTTTTTATTGGGTCCCTTCTAGCTGGCACCATTCTGGCTCCTATGATCTTAACATCTGCATTATCCAGCTCTGGGAACTTTTCAGCAATGATTTCTTTAACTGTGGCTTTCTCGTTAGGGTTGCCTCCCTGTCCTTCTGGAACTCCAATGATTCTTATGTTATTCCTCTTGGCATCATACCCTAGGTCTCTAATTAACCTTAGAGCTATTTTAAGATCTTTTCCAATTGTCTGTTGTAGCCTGTGGGCTTTCTGTTGCTCATCTTCAAGCTCACTAATTCTCTCTTCAGCTGTAGCCATTCTACTGTTGAGGGCTCCAACTGTGTTTTTTATTTCGTCTACAGTGTCTTTTATTCGTGACATTTCTGAATGTAGCTTTCGTATTTTTTCCCGTAATTTCTTCGCTGACTGCTCCACTGTTTCTTTAAGTTCGATGAGCATTCTCAGAATTTCTTCTCTGAGTTCTTTATCAGAGAGATCACATTTGTGGGAAACCCCTGCTGAGGCTTCTGGACTCTTTTCTTCGTCCTCTCCTTGCTGTGGGGATTTGCGCTGTTTCTTCTTGCTGTCACAGTTGTTTGGAGGTGGGACTTTCCAGTTCACTAGAGATAATCTCTCTTTTCGTGAGTTTTCGATATTTTGGTGCAATTAGAGTAGGCTAGTGGTTAATTTAGCCTTTTGTGTTTGAGGTAACTGGGGAGATCTCCACAAAGTTAGTTAATGGGAATTGCGACGTCTGTCAAGTACATTAGAACAGGGGAAAATAGCTGAGGCCCAATGAGCGGCTGCCGCTCGGGTGACCACGCCCACTGAAGCAGGGCCACGCCTGCTACCAAATAGGCCACGCCCCCTTTGGCCACTGATCACTGGCTGGAGATGGGATCCGGGGGCCATGACGGGCACCTACGGCTGGGAAGCTCAGTGAGGGAAAGACTTATTATTTATTTTTATATTTATTATCTTATGAATTGGGAAAGCTATTTTTAGAGATAATGTGAATATTCCAAATTAGCTTTTACAATATAGATAAAATTATTTCTTTGTTGCTTTGAAAGTTGAACTTTCAGACACTGGTATTAGGAGGAAGGAGGTAAATTAAATTGAATAAATTTTGTATTTAATACCTAATATATTCAGGCAACTTAAAAGAAAACAGAGAAAATTGATAAAATCATCAAATGTTTCATGTTTTTTTACCAAACAAATGAGATGGTTTAGTGAGAGTAGGAATTTAATTGCTCTCACACAGAGCTATGGCATAAGCGTTGAATGTGCTATGCTCTCTGATCGATGATCTGCCAGTTACTTTGTGGTAATGAAAAGTAAATGCAGTAATAAGAATGCACAGTCAGAATATGTTACATCTAACTATATAAGAGCTCTAGTAAAGATTTGTGAAAATTGAAGGTATAAATGATAAATTGCTAAAGTCATAAAGTAATTAATTTTAGAATAAGAGAACCCCCTTGTGTTTACTTTATGGAAGTTTCTGGGTTTAGAGGATCTATCCTTTTTTCCATATGTACTAGTCATTAGCATAATTACGATGCATTAATGCATTGTAATTCTTGTTTAACTCATTGAAAACCATGAATAACATAATACTTCAAATAAGAAACTCTCTTCTCTCTTATCCTCTATTTCAGCTGGTTTGTGATCTTGAAAATTTAATCAGTTATGTAGACTACCTTTTCCATTCTTCTTACCATCAAAGTTTCATTAGAAGACAGGTAAGTGGTAGTAAAGCAGAGGCAAAATTGACTTTTAATTGCTTGTTGAACCTAATACCAAGTACTTCTACAGCAATTTACATTGCAGCAGTATTCACAGACACACATGCACAGACACACAGGCACACACAAAGCTGGAAACAACCTAAGTGTGAGGCATGTAAGAACAGATGACAGGGTAGGGTCTTTGGTAAGTACACACAATGGACTACTAAGTGACTATATGGGAAGACAAAGTTATGCAATTTTCTGCTATATTGGATAAAATCTTAAAAGACACGTGGAATCAAAACAAAAATACCACCTAAAGTAGATTTGAAGATTTTTAAATTGTAAAAAATGATGAGGATTTTACAAAACCTCATCATTTTCTGAGTATGAAGAGTAACATGCTACCCATCTTCCTTTTAAAGCTTAACTTGAAAAAAGATAAAGTTGTGTACAGAAACAAAGGAAACAAGAATATCATTACAGCTTAGACTTATAAATAAAATTAAGAAATATTGTTTCGGGGGCTGGAGTGATAGTACAGTAGCTATGACATTTGTCTTTCATACAGCCAATGTGGGTTTGATCCCTGGAACCCATTTGGTCCTCTGAGCACAACCAGGAGTGAATCCAGAGTACAGAACCAGGAGAAAACCCTGAGCAGAGCAAAAAGCAGAGCAAAAAGCAAAAACAAACAAAAGATAGCCGCTCGCCACCTTCCAGCACCACAATGCCGGTTCGCTCCCTCTTGCAGGTTAGTGTACTGAAACGTTTCCATCTCCTCTGCGCCTGCACCTCCCACCTCCCCCCAGGCTGTCTCCTGTCGGACCCTGACTCCCACAATGCCTGAGCACCGCCAATCTAGCCCCTCACCACCCTCCAGCGCCCCAACGCGGGTTGGCTCCCTCCCTGCGGTAGTGGGCGTGGCCTCAACAGAAGTGGACTTGGCCCCTCCTGAGGTTGCTAGCTAATTCCAATTTTCAAGAGTACCAATGAATATAAGAAGCTCTTCAAGCCAAAGCTAAAGGAACCCATTTTTAAAAAGCATCATTGAAGCCTCACATGAAGAATAGAGGGACATCAGAGATGAACATATTCTAGAGGGGGTACAGGAGAAATTGACCACCACTGACCAAGCCCATTCAGAATCCTTTTTCGCAACCAGAGGTGAATTTGAAGGTCCCTCTCCCATACCACCATAACAATATGAAGAAACAGCGCAAATCCCCACCACAAGGAGAGGACGATAAAAGGAGTCCAGATGCCTCCATAGACATTCCCTACAAACTTGAGCACTCCGATAAAGAATTGAAATCCTAAAGATGTTCAATCAATGCAATGGAAAGATTGAGAAGTTAAAGGAGGACCTGATAGAAACAATACAACAGACAGCCGAGAAATTACGAGAAGAAATGAGAGCAGAAATAAAAAAAAACCTACAAAAGGAAATGTCACAAATAAAGGGTTTGCTATATGAATTAAAAGAACTCAGTGGGTGCCCTCAACAATACAATGGGTACAGCTAAAGAGAGAATCAGTGAGCTCCAAGATGAGCTGCAGAAAGCCTACAGGCAAAAACAATCAATGGGGAGAGACCTCAAAATAGCTCTAAGGAGAATCAGAGTCCTAGGGGATGATTTCAAAAGGAAGAGCATTAGAATCATTGAAGTACCAGAAGCACAGGGGTCCAACCCCAATGAAAAAGCAACAGTCAAAACAATCATTGCTGAAAAAGTTCCCAGAGCTGGAAAATGCAGAAATTCAGATTCAAGGAGCCAGAACGGTACCAGCTAAATTTGACCCTAAGAGAAAAACTCCAAGACACATCATAGGATAATGGATGTAATGGATAGAGAGACAATACTGCAAGCAGCAAGGTTGAAGAAGGAAATCACATTCAAAGGAGCACCCTTTAGATTCACAGAAGACCTATCAGAGGAAACCCTCCAAGCCTGAAGGCAATGGTGGGATATAGTGACAAAACTTAATGAAATGAATGCTTCACCAAGAATACTTTATCCAGCCAAACTCTCATTCAAACTTGAAGGAATGATACACTATTTTGCGGATAAACAACAACTCAGGAACTTCATAGACTCTAAATCAAACCTAAAAGAAGGACTAAAGGGGCTACAGTAAGACAAGAAATACTCCTACAAGCACAATAAACCCTTACAGAAAGATGGCACAAAACCCCATGACAATAATCTCTCTCAATGTCAATGGTCTTAATTCACCAATTGAGACACAAAGTGGCAAAACGGATTCAGAGACTGAACCCAACATTCAGCAAGAAACACATCTGAATAGCCAGAACAAACACAGACTCAAAGTCAAAGGATGGAAAACAATCCTGCAAGCAAACAAATGCCTCAAAAAAGCTGGGGTGGCCATAGGAGTATAGGACAACATAGACTTCAGGTTGAAAAGATTAGAAGGGACACATAGACTTCAGGTTGAAAAGATTAGAAGGGACAGTGAGGGCCACTTTTTATTAATCAAGGGATATATAACAGCAGGAAGAAATCACACTCCTAAACGTGTATGCACCCAATGAGGGATCAGCTAAATGCAAACAAAAGCTGCTAACAGAACTTGAGAAGGAAATTGTGAGCAACACAATAGTAGTTGGAGACTTCAACAACGCCCTATCACCTCTGGACAGATCAAGAAGATAAAAACTCACCAAGGAAATACTGTCTTTGAAGGAAGACATAGAAGAGAGAAGGCTAATGGATCTATACAGGGTTTTATATCCCCAAAAAAGGAATACACATTATTTTCCAGTGCACATGAAATATTTTTCAGAATAGACCATGCGCTGGGCCACACAACATACCTCAACAGAATCAACATGATAGACTTTGTGCCACCTATCTTTTCAGGCCATGATGTACTAAAGAAAAAAGTTAATCATGGACAGATGCAGAAAACCAAATCAAACAATGGAAATTAAACAACTCAATGTTGAACAATGAGTGGGTCAGGAAGAAAATCAAGGAAGGAAATCAAAAGGTACCTGGAAACAAAGGAGAATAAAGACACGAGCTACCAGAACCTGTGGGACGCAGCTAAAGCCATATTAAGAGGAAAATCTATAGCTCTGCAAGCATATCTTAGGAAGGAAGAAAGGCCCACATAAATAACTTGACTTCACAGCAAGACCTTAGAAAAGGAACAAACAAGTGAGCCCAAGCCAGGCATAAAGAAAGACATAGTAAAACTTAGAGCAGAAATTATCGACATGGAAACCAAAAGACAATCCAAAAGATCAATGAAATCAAGAGCTGGTTCTTTGAGAAAATAAACAAGATTGATAAACCACTAGCAAGACTCACAAAGAAAGAGAGAGAACCCTTATAAGCCAAATCAAAAATGAAAAGGGGGACATCACAACAGAAACCAAAGGAATTCAAAAGATCATCAACTACTTTGATAATCTGTATGACACAAAAAACAAGAGAACCTAGAAGAAATGGACAAACTTGTGGATTCCTATAATCTCCCAAGGCTGAACCAAGAAGACGTGGAGTACCTGAATAGTCCTATAAATATCAAGGAAATTGAAACTAATCAAAAGTCTTCCCAAAAACAAAAGCCGAGGTCCAGATGGATTCACTAGCGAATTCTTCCAAACATTTAAAGAGGACCTATTGCTAGTTATTCTCAAGCTTTTCCAGGAAATTGAAGAAACAGAAACCCTCTCAAACAGTTTCTCTGAGGCTCATATCTCCCTAATACCAAAACCAAACAAAGACACCAGAAAAAAAGAAAACTACTGGCCAATATCCTTGACGAACACAGATGCGAAGTTTCTCAACAAAATATTACCAAATAGAATTCAATATCAAAAAGGTCATACAACACAACCAAGTGTGATTCATCCCGGGAATGAAAGGATGGTTTAACATCTAAAAATCAATCAACATAATCCATCATATCAACAAAAGAAAAGATAAGAAGCATATGATCATATCAATAGATGCAGAGAAAGCATTTAACAAGATCAAGCACCCATTTATGATGAAAACTCTGGCCAAAATGTGTATAGAAGGGACTTTCCTCAATATAGTCAAAGCCATCTACTACAAGCCTATGGCAAGTATCTTCCTCAATGGGAAAAACTAAGAGCCTCCCCTCTAAGAACAGGAATGAGATAAGCATGTCCACTCTCTCCACTTCTGTACAATATAGTACTGGAAGTACTTAAAATAGTGATTAGGCAAGAAAAAGATATTAAGGGGATTCAGGTAGGAAAGGAAGAAATAAAGCTCTCACTATTTGCAGATGATATGATACTATACTTAGAGAACCCTAAAAACCCGACCAAGAAACTCCTAGAAACAATAGAGTTGCAGGCTATAAAATTATTACCCAAAAGTCCATGGCTCTCCTATATGCAAATAATGAGAGAGAAGAAAGCGACAAGATAAAAGCAATCCCCTTCACAATTGTGCCTCAAAAAATCAAGTACCTCAGAATCTGCTTAAATAAGGAGGTAAAGGACTTTATAATGAAAATTACAAAATGCTACTTCAGGAAATAAAAGAGGAGACGAGGAAATGGAAAGATATCCCCTGCTCATTGATTGGAAGAATTAATATTATCAAAATGGCAATACTCCACAAAGCATTGTACAAATTCAATGTGATCCCTATAAGGATACCCTTGACATTCTTCAAAGAAATGGAGCAAGCACTCCTGAAATTTATATAGAAAAATAAGCCCCCACGAATAGCTAAAGCAATTCTTGGGAAAAAGAAAATGAAAGGAATCAACCTCCCCAACTTCAAACTCTACTATAAAGCAGTAGTAATTAAAACAGCATAGTACTGGAACAAAGGCAGAGATGCATTCCAATGGAATAGTGTTGAATACTCTGACACACACCCCCAAATATATGATCATCTAATCTTTAATAAGGGAGCAAGAAATGTGAAGCAGAGCAAGGAAAACATGTTTAACAAATTGTGCTGGCAAAACTGGACAGCTGCATGAAAAAAAAAACTCCACCTATAACTATGTACAAAAGTCAGATTAAAATGAATTAAAGACCTCAACATCAGACCAGAATCCCTAAGGTACAGTGAAGACAAGGCAGACAAAACTGTCCAAGACATTGAAGCCAACCGTATCTTCAAAGATGACATGCTACTTGCCAAGCAAGTAAAAACAGAGATAAATAAATAGGATTATCTCAAACTATGAAGATTCTGCACCTCAAAAGAAACAGTGACCAAAATACAAAGACAGACTACAGAATGGGAAAGGATATTTATGCAGCGCAGTACCCATCTCACAAAGGTTGATATTAAGGATATACAACTCACTGGCTGAATTCCACAAAAAAAACCTGCTGACCCAACCAAAAAATGGGGTGATGAAATGAACAGAAACTTTCCCAAAGAAGAAATCCGAATGGCTCAGAGGCACATGAGAAAATGTTCTACATCACTAATCTTCAGGGAGATGCAGATCAAAACAACTATGAGATATCATCTCACATCACAGAGACTGGCCAATATCCCACATAACAAAAACAACCAGTGTTAGCGTGAATGTGGGGAGAAGGGGGCTCTCCTTACTGCTGGTGGGAATGCCGACTGGTTCAACCCTTTTGGAAAACAAAATGAATGATTCTCAAAAAATTAGAAACTGAGCTTCCATTTGACCCAGCAACACCACTCCTGGGAATATATCCCTCAGAGGCAAAAAGTTATAGTAGAAATGACATCTGCATTTGTATGTTCATTGCAGCACTGTTTACAATAGCCACAATCTGAACAGAGTGCCCCAAAACAGATGACTGGTTAAAGAAACTCTGATACATCTACACAATTGAATACTATGCAGCTGTCAGAAAACATGAAGTCATGAAATTTGCATGTAAATGGATCAACATGGAAAGTATCATGTTGAGTAAAATGACTCAGAAAGTAAGAGACAGATATAGAAAGATTGCACTCATATGTGGAATCTGTAAAGTAGAAGAGAGGTACAAGCTTGCAATGATGCAATTTCTGGCAGAAATTTCTTTGGACTTAGTTACTAAAGTACTAAAATACAGAAATCCAAAACCGTGCAGCCATTGGTGCGGCCCCTAGACCTCATATTTCTTCATTTTCAGCAATGGAAAACAAATTATCAAATGCTTTCTTTTCAGCAGGTCCGACTTTGGGGGGGAGTATCTCCAAACAATTATAGTGAGTTTTTTATTGAAATATTAAATATAATCAAAGTAAAGTGAAAGTAAAGTGAAATTTATCAGTTACACAGGCTGGGTGGTGGGCTGGGGAGGTGGGCGGTAGAAGGAGGTATACTGTGATTCTTGGTGGTGGAATATGTGCACTGCTGAAGGGATGGGTGTTCGAGCATTGTATGACTGAGACTTAAACCTGAAAGCTTTGTAATTTTGCACATGGTGATTCAATAAATAATAAAAAAAAACAAAATAAATAGTATTTTCTAAGAGAAATTTTATAACTAGTTTAATATTGCTTTGAGAGTTTTTCAGTGTTTCACAATGTAATAAATAAAAAATATGTCTAAAATTGATTTTGGGAGGGTGTCACACTTGGAAGTTCTCAGGCATTAATTCTGGACCTATGTTTTGGAATTAAACCAAGTGGGCTTTGGAGAACCAGATGAGGTTTTGGGGATGGAACCTGAATCAGTGGAGCAGTAAGCAAAAACTGACATTCTCCATTACATCTTCAGCAGAAGAATTTCACATTCTTGACTACTAAGCTCTACGCATTCTCTCTCCCCCCATTAGAAAAATGATAGAAAATATTCTTGCTATGATGAATCAATGATATGTTTGAATAAATTGCTGTCAAAATACAGTTGCCTAAATTTATTCTACTGGTTAGTATTCTGTTAAATTAGTTTAATAATTATCATTTTGGAAGCAAAATATAATTATAAATAATGATTATTTGGGAAATAGAAAGTTATATGGATAATCTAATAACCAGCTTCTATTATGCTTGAACTTTACATTTCCTATTTTATTCCCTCCCCACCCCAAGCAGAGCTCCCGGCAGCCGAAGACCACCAGAACCTTGCTCAAGGCCACTCTCCACAACTTTGGACAAGCCTCACGCATGAAGTTACCAGCAGAGGAACCAAGGTGTGTGTAATCCCATCAAAGGCCAACATCCAGAGACTTAAAAGCAAGCTCCCAGAAGCGATATCTTATAACCTACTTCACCCTCTGGGAGAAACTGGCAAGCTACTGAGAGTTTCCTGCCCACATGGAAGAGCCTCACAAGCTTCCCATGGCGTATTCATATGCCAAAGCCAGTGACAAGCTGGTATCATTTCCCTGACCCTGAAATAGCCTCCAATGTGGCATTGTTGGGAAGGCCTAGTAGAAGAGGTTTCTAAAATCTCAGGGAAAGGACGAATGGAGAGATTACTGAGACTGTTACAGAAATTGACGATCAACGGTATTTCGTGATTCGTGATTTTATAACAAAATGTTACTGAAAAGAAAATGAAAAGTAAATGTTGCATTTTTAGTAAAGGAAAAATTAGAAATCTTCTCAATACTTTTTGTTTTCTGAACTATTTATAGCTGCTGAAAAGCAAGGATATACACTAAGAAGATGACTACATAATCTGGAAGTATGTTAGGCAGGTGATATTTTTTGAATCTTTGTCAACAAAGATTTTCCAAATTATTATTAGTTAACTTAAAATGGCATAGCTACAATTGGGAAATATTACACTATTGAATTTACAAGAACTATCTTCTAGTTATGTTTGCTCTGACACACTTAAAATCATTTATAAATCTCTAGTAGTCAATTTTATATTTTAAAATCATCCTGAAACTCCTTGTATTTAATACTTTAAATGCAATGACTAATATTTCTGCCTGGAAATACTCTTTATCATCATCCTTTTTATGATGCATTAATGTGTATATAGAACAACTGAAAATTATTAGCCATACAGCAAGTGTAGTACCAGTGTTTACAGGAAAAATCTTTTATTTTGTTTCATGGTGGATATTTGGGCAGGATCAACTTACTGCAGGCAATCTTTCTTTCCCTCTATCCCTAATTTATCATTTTTAGCACCTAATTTAGTTTTATGACACCATAGTACTTTCTTCTGATATTACTTATTCAGAATCTTCTAATATAAAATAAATTTATTTAATAAAGATTCAATTTTTATTAACTAAGAAGATCCTAGTAAATTTGACTATTTATAATTTATAAATAATAAAATATTTTTTCTTTGTAGTTTCTTTGTAGTGTTCAAAGTGTATTTCTGGGTTTGTGCTCAGGACCAACCCCAGGCAGTGCCCTGGGGACCATGTGCAATGCTAGTGAGCAAACCAGGGCGGTCCTCACACAAGGCAGGCACCTTAACCTCTGTACTGTCTCTCAATTTTCCCATAGATCAACCCATGATTACATTTAGAGTATAAATACACCTTTTCTAATCTTCATAAGTTAATTTATTTTCAACAAATAAATACAACGTACATTTAGCATTTTAATAATTTTAAGTATAGCATATTTTGAATAAATTCCCCCAATTTTTACTTAGGCACCATGACTTACAATATTGTTAAAAATAGTACTGAAGGCATTGTTAAAGGGAATCTGTGATAGAAGCTTATAGGTTGGGGATTATTATAGGCAGATATCAAAAGAATAATGTTTAATAAGCATGTGGTTCCATTTTGCTATATTTTGTTATCCATTTTGTTATATTGTTATATTTGTTATATCCATTTTGTTATATTTGGAACACCTTTTTTCCTATTATCGTCATCGAAGTCTTATGAGATATATGGTCCCTTTAATTCTTCCTTTCCATAGTCACAAATGTGGGGTACTGTAGTATAACATTGGTTTGTCCTTTCTCCTCCACCACACTGAGCTTAGGTTTAGTGTGTAACACCTATCGTTGTTCCTGAAGCCCTCTCATTTTCTCGGTATTCATCTTTAAACTACCCTTTGCGCTCTGTTTTCCCTATCTGTTAACCACTTATAACCCCAAATCAGACCCTGTGGCTTGTAAGGTCTGATCCTTCTAAGGACTCTGGGTTTTGTATTTGTTAATGAAATATTGCTTCTATTGTTTCCTTCAGTCCTTTGCTGCATAGTTTAAATTAGAGCAGTTTCCTTTTTGTATAGACACAAGAAGACAGTTAAAATTTTGGCTTTCCTAACTTGTGAGTTAATTGACTCTGAATAATATTTACTCCTGAGCATTGGTCATATTCATTTGACTTGAGCCTCAGTTGGCCTTAGTTCCTAGAACCCCAAAAGGAGGACCCCAACAAAAGGATTTAAAGAACTCAGAGCATGGTATAAGCCATCCTGGCATCTAAATGGGACAGGACAAGTGCCATAAAAATCATAAGTTAAGAGCACAGTCTTTTTTGAGGAAACTTCTGTTCATTTCTTCTCCCCATTTTTTGATGGGGTTGGAGGTTTTATTCTTATATAATTCTACAAGTGTCTTGTATATCCTGGATATTAATCCCTTATCAGATGGGTATTGGGTAAATATTCTTTCCCATTATGTGGGCTCTTTCTGTATTTTTGCCACTGTTTCTTTTGAAGTGCAGAAGTTTCTTAGTTTGATGTAGTCCCATTTGTTTATGTTTGCTTCCACTTGCATGGTCAGTGCTGTTTCATCCTCAAAGATACTTTTAGCTTTAATGTTATGGAGAGTTCTGCCTACATTTTCTTCTATGAACCTTATAGATTCATGTCTGATATTGAGGTCTTTAATCCACTTCGATCTGACTTTTGTGCCTGTCATTAGACAGAGGTCAGAGTTCATTTTTTTTTTTTTTTGCAGGTAGCTATCTAGTTTTCCCAGCACCACTTGTTGAAGAGTCTTTCTTTGTTCCATTTTTGCATTTCTTGAACCTTTGTCAAAGATTAAGTGGCCATATATTTGGGGGCCTGTGACAGGATATTCAACTCTGTTCCATTAGTCTTCAGGTCTGTTTCTAGCCCAATACCATGCTGTTTTAATAACTACTGCTTTGTAGTAGAGTTTGAAGTTGGGGAAGGTGATGGCACCCATTTCTTTTTTCCAAGGATTCCTTTAGCTATTCGTGGAATACAAATGGCCAAAAGGCACATGAAAAAATGCTCCACATCCCTAGTCATCAGGGAGATGCAAGTCAAAACAACAATGAGATATCATCTCACACCACATAGACTGGCACACATTCAAAAGAACAAAAGCACCCAGTGCTGGTGAGGATGTGGGGAAAAAAGGGACGCTCCTTCATTGTTGGTGGGAATGCCGACTGGTCCAGCCTTTCTGGAAAACAATATGGACAGTCCTTCAAAAACTAGAAATTGAGCTTCCATATGACCCCACAATAGCACTTCTGGGAATATATCCCGAGGACGCAAAAGAGCACAGTAAAAATGACATCTGTCCCAATATATTCATTGCAGCACTGTTTACAATAGCCCAAATCTGGAAATATCCTGAGTGCCCTAAAACAGATGACTGATAAAGAAACTTTGGTACATCTTCACAGTGGAATACTGTGCAACTGTTAGGAGAGATGAAGTCATGAAATTTGCTTTAAAATAGTAAACATGGAGAGTATCATGTTAAGTGAAATGAGTCAGAAACAGAGGGACAGACATAAAGGGACTGCACTCATTTGTGGAGTGTAGGGTAGCATCACATGAGGCTGATACCCAAGGACAGTAGATACAAGGGCCAGGGGGATTGCCCCATAGCTGGACGACTGCTTCATGAGCAGAGGGGAGTAGGCAGATGGAATAGAGAGGGGATCACTAAGAAAATGATGGCTGGAGGAACCAGTTAGGATTGCAGATGCATGCCAAAAGTAGGTAATGGACCAAGCTTGATGACCTCTCAGTGTCTGTGTTACAAGCTATAATGCTCCAAAGTAGAGAGAGAGTATGGGGAATATTGTCTGCCATGGAGGCAGGGGGAGGGTGGGAGAGGGCAGGTATACCCAGGATATTGGTGGTTGGGAATGTGCACTGGTGGATGGATGGGTGTTTGATCATTGTGAGATTGTAACCTAAACATGAAACTTGTAACTATCTCACGGTGATTCAATAAAATTTAATTTAATAAAAAAAGAAAAAAGAAAATAAATTAAAAAATAAGAGCACAGTTATGGACAAATTCTATCATGACCAAAGAGAAACTAGTGGACAAGGACTCGGATGTGGTTAAGAAGGTCTAGTCTTGCCTGAGCATGATAGTTTGGGATCTATAGTGAGAGGTCCTCAAGAGAGCCACCCTTTAAGTTTAATATATCTCTTGCTGTCTCCATACAAAATGACTTAGAATGATTACTAAGAAGTAAATTTAAGGTGACTGTTTAAATGGTTATGAGCTAAGGAAAAGAGAAATGCACCCTTAGATAAAATTCTGCCCTTGAGCAGTTCTAGCAGCATGAGATCTTTGTCTTAGGAAGGAAAGGCTTTATGTATGTTGATTGCTCCACCTGACCTAGGTGGAACTGCTAACCCAAACTTGGAGGTTGGGCTCTTCATTAAGATTGTGTGACAGGAGACAGAGAGAGACTATCATGGGGGAAAGGAGGAGACTGAAATGAGGGGCAGTGTGAGACTGGTAAGAGGTGCTCAGTGAGATTGGAAAAGGTGCGGAGAGAATGGTACAAATGGCAGGACAGAGATTGGAATAGATGGCAACTGATAACCAGCAAGCTTGGCGACCCTGTCCCCTCCTTCTTGTGTCTGTCAGCAGCCGCTGGGGGTGGGTGGGTAAGGGGCTCGTGACCACCCAACACTAGAGGGAGTGCACTCAAACACTTTTATTGAACACATAGTGAACCGCGGTTGAAAATACAGGTTTCTTTTAGCTATGTTTTTATGGCATTATCGTTGCCTCTCACACCCCTCCTTTGAATGTACAGTGGTTCCTTGAATAACATAATTCCTTTCAGCATTATTATTATGCAGCTGATGAAAAAGAAATAATCTTTTTCCTGGCCAGGAAAATGACACTGATATTTGCACATTCTCCCCATGTCTCTGTGGGTTTTCTCTGACTTCTTTGATTTCCTCTAGCATCTTGAAGCTGTTCACACTAGGTTAATTAGCATGTTTCAATGCTCCACTCTGAGTGAGTGTGGGAGTATGTGCACCCTAAGATAGAAGGACAACCCTGAATTGCAATGAAGAGGTTTGAAAATTATTGTTTACATTAAAAATGATTGAGAGCTTTAGTTAGAAATTTCTTTATTCAGAAACTTGGTAATATTTTACCATAAAAGTATAGTAGAAACAAATATTTTTTTTATTTGTTTGTTTTGGTTTGGGGGCCACATCTACTAACACACAAGGTTTCCTTCTGCCTTCGGTGCTCTAGAGTCCATCCTGACGGGACACAAGGGACAAAATTAGGATCAAAGTAGAGTCAGCTGGATGCAAGCAAGTGCTTTAACCTGTGTTCTATGTCTGCAACGCCCCAAATCTTCATTACTTTATTAAATAACAATTCCACTTTGATAGACTTGTCTCCATTACACATCAGTTAATACTATCATTAAGTTGACTAAAAACTAAGTACATAATAAGATACATATTCATGAACTATTAAAAATATATGCTGATGTATTTAAATGGGCTGGAGTGATAGCATAGCGGGTAGGGCATTTGCCTTGCACATGGCAGACCTGGGTTCAATTCATCCATCCCTCTCAGAGAGCCCGGCAAGCTACCGAGAGTATCCGGCCCACACGGCAGAGCCTGGCAAGCTACCCGTAGTGTATTCTATATGCCAAAAACAGTAACAACAACTCTCACAATGGAGACATTACTGGTGCCCGCTCGAGCAAATCGATGAGCAATGGGATGACAGTGGCATATCTTAACATATCTTTATTCATAAATGCTTTCTGTTATACACATTGGAATTATAAAATAGAAACATAGAGAGTTTGTTACATTTAATATCAGTAGAAAACAAATATATTTTAAGAAAAATAATTTTTAGTTGAAAAGAAGTATCTTTTAAATCTTAAGACCCAGAAAAATAAATGTTATTTAATATGTATTTGGCTTAGAAAGAAAAGTCTTTAAGTCTTCAAAATTGGAAGATGCAGTCTTAAAATTTATGAGTAAGAGCTATGGAGATATATTTCCCTATTTTCCTAATTTCCTATCACTACACTGTAGTGATAGCATTTTTCTGCATTACATTACCACAAATCAACTATATTTATATCATCTATATCTATACATATATAAATACACTTAGATCTGTATATATATTCATATATATATGAATACACACATATACATATACATATACATATATAGGCACACATATTCATGCACACACACATCTTTGTCGGGGGCATGCCTGGCCATGCTCAGAACTCAGAGAACATTCTGGCAAATTTTTTGGCAGTCAGTCTTGTAATGCCAGGAGAGTATGCAGCTCTGGGGGTTGAGCTGAGCATGTAAAACCTACAATCCAGTTCATTAAGCCACATTCTTACCTCCCTTTTATATGAAAAAGAGCCAGATATATACAAAACTAAAACAAGGTAATATTTTTAATATTAACAGTAACTTGCTTAAGATGTAATGTCATTTTTTTTTTGTTCCCAGGTACAAGAACTTCTTTCAACATTTCCTTCTGGTTTCTTTCTAAACTCTTTTACAAATAATTATTTACCAGTATTAATTTTCACATGATATTTGGGTCAAGGTCCTGTGCATTATCATTTTTTTAAATTTATTTTATTGAGTCACCATGAGATCAAGTTACAAAGCTTTCATGATAGACTTAAAGTCATAGAATGATAGAACACCCATCCCGCCACCAGTGTGCATTTTCCACCACCAGTGTGTCCTGTATCCTTCTAGCCACCCTCATCCAGATTCCTACTCTTACTCTGTGTGACAGCCACCTTCCTTCTTTCTCTCTATTTTTGGGCATTATGGTTTGCACAGATACCGAGAGGCTATCATGTTTGGTTCTTAGTCTACTTTCAGCACACACCTCTCATCCCAAGTGATCCCTCCAAACATCTTTGTCATAATGGTCACTTCTCCATTCCAACTGCCTTTTCCCGGAGGACATGAGGCAGGCTTCCAAACCGCAGAGCAATCTTCCAGACCCTTGTCTCTAATGTCCTTAAGTGTTAGTCTCATATTTTGTTATTTTATCTTTCACAAATGAGTAAAGTCATTCTATGTCTGTCCCCCTATTTCTGTTCTAATTCTATCTACTAATGATCTTTTGTCTATCGAAGCATCCTGGAATATAGTATCTGTGCAAATTTCTGTTGTATTGTGAAATTTTACTGATTTACAATTATCCTAAGTTAAATGAGAGACAAATACCATCTTATAGATACTTTAATAGTATCAGATGTGGTGGTAGTTGGAGGGTGGGAGTTGTTCAGAGAGATAGTTCAAAGGAATTTGCCTTGCAATAGCTAAACAGGGTTCAACCCCCTATTCTACATAGGAGTCCCCCCATCTCGCCAGGAGTGATGCCGTAGTGGAGAGTCAGGAGAAAACCCTGAGAACAATGAATGTGGGTATCAAGATTGATATGCCCTTATTTAATAAAGATGACTTTTTTTTTTTGCTTTTTGGGTCACACCCAGCGATGCTCAGGGGTTACTCCTGGCTTTGCACTCAGGAATTACTCCTGGCGGTGCTTGGGGGACCATATGGGATGCCGGGGATCGAACCCGGGTCGGCCGCGTGCAAGGCAAATGCCCTACCCGCTGTGTTATCACTCCGGCCCCTAAAGACGACATTTATTGAGTTGTACACACCGTTACTTCGATATAAAGTTTGTTCATGTATCTTAATGAGTTTATGTGTTGTGCCTATTACTCTAATATTATAAAACAAAATATGCTTCTGTACTGAAACTAACAGAGACATGGTTCTCCTTTATAGTAATTATATAGTTGAGGATTTGAGTTATGCATAAAAATCCATTGGATTCCATTATCTTTATGCATAGTTACTTCTAAATATATAAAAAGAAAACTTTGTGAAAAAAGATAATGGCAGAAACCACAAATATGCCTAATTACAAAAAAGACAAAATAACTGCAATTTGTCTACATAATTATTTTTCCTAGCACATCTTAAATACTGGATTTTTTTTCGGTTCTTTAAGCATCACTGCTCCATCTATTTTTAAAACTAGACCATGTTTAAGCTTTGTCTTCTATTCAATGTTTTGAGCAGAAATTTTTATTGTTCATATTACTGCTCATGTAGTCTTTATTCAATCAGAAGAGTAAAATTTTCTGTTATGCTCTCATGGGCATAGTTTGCAAATGTTTTCAACAAATTTATCCTTATTCCTGAGAACTTTAGGCATCTTCTAAGCAAGAGAAGCTAGTAAATCAAGTGTAGTGTTAATCAATAAAAGTAATCAGCCTCTGAAGAAAAACCTGTCTATTGCAATGTGTTGCAACTAGCTCTTGTGTGAACTTTAAAATAGCTTGAAGAGTAAACACAGAGTTGATCCAATGCACTGTTTTCCAGGTTTTTTCAGTACAGGCACAGTTTTAGAGGCAATTAGAATTAGAATAGATTCTTTGAGAGTATCAGCTAAACGAGAATAAAAAAGAATGTAGAAATGAAGGAAAAAACCGAAATTGGTATGAAATATTTTTCCTATGCAATGTGATACATCAAGTAAGATATGCTCATGTATAATTATAAATATAACCTTTATATGAAATAAAATTGTATGGTTTATATGTCAACCAATGTTTTCTAATATATTCAAATTAGTTTCTGTTGAACAATTTTTCTACTTTTTTAACCAAACACAGATTTAATGTTATTCAGTTTGTTTAAATTTATTTAAATTTATTTATTCATTTGCTTTTGGTTTCTGGGCCACACCTGGAGGGTCGAAGGGCTTACTTATGGCTCTGAGATTGAGGATCATAACTTGCAGGGTTCAAGGAATCACATGGAGTAGTGGGGGTCAGACACTGGTGGGTGAATACAAGGCACAAGCTTTATCTACTGTACTATGTTGCTCTGGCCCTTGGTTTTCTTTCAAAATTTAGTTTTATTTTATGTACTAAATGCTTTGACTGGTGTCACATATTTTCAAATTAATTAGTAGATAAGGTACTCAAAATAGTATATAACATATAAGAATAATTTAAACATAAAGCAATGAGTCAATTAAAATCTTAGTTTTGCTCAATTAAAAAGATTATTAAAGAAATTTAAATAGGTTTATTTATGCAGTTAGAAGGGACAAAATTTAAAAAATTCAAAATAGTCAAACTATACTGAAGTTAGAGTATGAAATATTTTAATATAACTAACTTTAAATGTTTTTTTAAGACTATCAATAAATAAAATTATTTGCTCAACAAGTTTCTGTTAAAATGATGTTCCCCAATTCCATTAAAAATAAAGAAAAGTGGTATGGGCCCATGCATTAGTAGTACATAAAGACTCAAGTTCTGTACCCACTACTGCTCCACATACCAGGATGATGTATGTGACTCTCATATTTAAAATGCCTGGTGTAACAAACATGTGTGAAACTTCAGAAACACGAGAGCTAACAATGCAAATGCTATAAGCCCAAGCAAGATCTTTTATCACCCCCCCCAAAGGAATGGAAAGAACAAGAAAGAAACATAAAATATGAACTCCATGAAAATAAAACTCTTTTATCATGAATTTCCAATAGCATTCACTATAAAAAGTAAGTAATCAATATATACATATTTATAACCATAAAACATATAGTTATGGCTAAACTTGGATGGAAACAAAAAGATAATTATAACCATTATATTAAATACTGCTACTCACAATTGCTTGAGATCATTAATACATTTTAAAATTTATTTTAATGTAGACAAAACTCATAACTGTTGATAAAATTCTAGAGTTGAAATGACAAAGCTACAACATTAAAATCAATATGTATAAAATTTATTTTTATGTGAAAATTGTATCAGATCAGGGGGTTGTTTTGTCCTTGTCTAAGAATACATTTAGCTGTTTGTTTCTAGTCACACGTTTTATTGCTTTTGTTTTTTGAGTTTAGTTAGCATCTATGTTACTTTCCCAAGTAATTTTGTGTACTCCTACTGGAATTTCAGTTTTGAGGAATTAGGAGGTGTCACATGGTCCAGAGAATTAAGGATCTATGATCTGGGCCAATGAATTATGGCTGCTTCGAGTCTGGAAATTTAGAGGCTGCCCACCCCGACTTTGAGAAACACCAAAGTCCTCATCCTGGGTCTGGGGTACCTGAAATTAGTCCCAGTTTGGCATCTTTATGAAGAATATTCATGAAGCAGTGAGCTGAGTTTTTTTGTCTGGCTGCAGCAGTGGGGTGTGGGTGTAGTTGCCAGAACTTTGGCAGGGTCTGCCAGCCTCCCAAGTGTGCCCTAAAGTTTTCAGTAGCAAGAACCAGTCTTCCCATGAATTTTAGCTGCTTGACATGCATCTCCTGGAAGATTTGGTCAGGAGTCTGTAGAGGAGGGCTGGTGGATAAGTCAACATGGTGGTGGCTTTCAGTGTATATAGTTTTATATATGAGCTATATAAACTTTGCTGCGAGTTTGTAATCCTCTTAGATTTAAAAGCTAAAACATTAAAAAAAAACAGAAAAATCCAGAAACCTACTTAAGGGGCCAGAATGCAAGACAGTGGAGAGGGTGTTCACCTTTCACATAGCCAACACACCTTCCAACTCTGGCATCCCAAGCCTGGCAGGAGTGATCTCCGAGCACGGAGTCAGAAATAAGCCCTAAGCACTACCTGCTGTGGCCCCCAAACAAAACATAAACATTTTAAATTAATGTATATTTGTCAATGTTGATGAAAGAAATCTTCCTAAGCTGTCTGCTACCCATGAGCAATTACAAAATATGATTTTAGCTATTCACTTGAGCAATAGTCAGACGGGTAAGGAGGTTGTAAAGTAGGAAGAATTTTTGCTATGGTGATTCCCTTAGATTATTAGCTGCTTAAACATCAGGGGTAGAGGCACCCCGGGAGTAGAAAATCGCAAATGTTGATCTATTTAGTTGTTTTAGGGCACAAAAAAGCCAGGACAACACAGTCTCTCTGCTAGGACCTCATTACCAACCTCATTACAGACTTACGGCAGAGTTTTCAGTTGCTAAATTTTATTTTGCAAAAAAAAAAAATTCCTTCCAGCCAGCAGGGAAATTTGAATATCAGAGACAAAAATTATATATATTACATATCAAAGCAAGATTTGATGATGGTTATGTAGAAGTTCTGTGGAATTAATTTTCAATTACCATACCATCAAATGTATGTCATTAAGGACTTAGTTGTTGATTATAACTGTAATCAAGTGATTTTTATAAATTTTGTATGTACAGATTTTCATGGCTGATAATAAGAAGCTGATATCTTTGATTTATTTCTGTTTCTAAGAGATTTTCTTGATTTTAGTCCATAATATATATATATATGATTTAGACTTCTAAAAATGTTTAATCATGTCTTTTGAGAGTCAAGAATTTATCAAGTATGTGTTCACAAGTTAGTTTGTTGAGAGTTTAATAATATATGTTGCTTTAAAACAAGTTTTATAGCAGTGTGATTTGAATATGTGTGCATTCATTTCTTCTTTTTAAATAAAGCCATGAAAAATAAGACTAGTGGAGTAAACTTTTCTTTCTCTGAAAATATTGTCATAAACTTTCACTTAATAATATCATCAGCTGGAGTTAGAATGATACTATGGCTTACAAGGTGTTTGCCTTGCATATAGTCGAGCCAGATTTTATCCCTGGAAACTCATATGGTCCATTGAGGCTGCCAGGAGTAATTCCTGAGTGCAAAGATAGGAGCAACCTCTGAGCACTGCTGGGTGTGGTCCAAAACCTAATAATAATAATAATAATAATAATAATAATAACAACAACAATAATAATACTGCTATCTTTACAAATCCTAGGTTTCAAAAGTGGGTACAGATAAATATATAATTATAATTATTTTCCTTTTTCTCTTTATACAGTCAATGATTTAGAATATGTACAGTGCATTGTATATCCTTGTTATCAACCCTTTATCAGATGGGTACTGCATAAATATCCTTTCCCATTCTGTAGATTGTCTTTGTACTTTGGTCACTGTTTCTCTTGAGGTGCAGAAGCTTCTTAGTTTGAGATAGTCCCATTTATTTATCTCTGTTTTCACTTGCTTGGCCAGTGGCGTGTCAGCTTTGAAGATACCTTTGGCTTCAATGTTGTGGAGGGTTTTGCCGACCTTGTCTTCAATGTACCTTAGGGATTCTGGTCTGATGTTGAGATCCTTAATCCATTTTGATCTGACTTTTGTACATGGTGATAGTTGGAGGTCTAAGCCCATGTTTTTGCAAGTAGCTGTCCAGTTTTGCCAGCACAATTTGTTAAACATGCTTTCTTTGCTCCACTTTGCCTTTTTTGCTCCCTTATCAAAGATTAGATGGTCATATATTTGGGGGGATGTGTCAGAGTATTCAACCCTGTTCCATTGGTCTGTCGCTCTGCCTTTGTTCCAGTACCAAGCTGTTTTAATGACTACTGCTTTGTAGTAGAGTTGGAAGTTGGGGAGGCTGATTCCTCCCATTTTCTTTTTCCCAAGAATTGCTTTAGCTATTTGTGGGGGCTTATTGGTTGAACTCCACAAGAAGAAAACTGCCAACCCGATCAGAAAATGGGGTGATGAAATGAACAGAAACTTTCCTAAAGAAGAAATCCGAATGGCTGAGAGGCACATGAGAAAATGTTCAACATCACTAATCATCAGGGAGATGCAGATCAAAACAACAATGAGATATCATCTCACACCACAGAGACTGACCCACATCCCAGAAAACAAAAGCAACCGGTATTGCTGTTGATGTGGGGAGAAAGGGTCTCTTCTTCACTGCTGGTGGGAATGCCGACTGGTTCAGCCCTTTTGGAAAACAATATGGACGATTCTCAAAAAATTAGAAATTGACCTTCCATTTGACCCAGCAATACCACTCCTGGGAATATATCCCGGAGAGGCAAAACGGTATAGTAGAGATGGCATATGTATTTCTATGTTCATTGCAGCACTGTTTACAATAGCCAGAATCTGGAAAAAACCAGAGTGCCCCAAAACAGATGACTGGTTAAAGAAACTCTGGTACATCTACACAATTGAATACTATGTAGTCGTCAGAAAACATGAAGTCATGAAATTTGCATATAAATGGATCAACATGGAAAGTATCATGTTGAGTGAAATGAGTCAGAAAGAAAGAGACAGACATAGAAATATTGCACTCATATGTGGAATATAATGTAACTGAGAAGTACAAGTTGGCAACGATGCAACTTCTGGCAGATATCCCTCTGGTCTTAGTTACTAAAATACTAAAATACAGAAACCCAAAATGGAGAGGCCGCTAAGTGTGGTCACTCAACCTCATACCTCTTCATCCTCAGCAATGGAAAACAAATTATCTAATGCTTCCTTTTCAGCAAGTCTGACTTTAGGGGAGAGACTCTCCAAACAATAATAGTGAGTTTTGTTGAAATATTGTATGCAATCAAAGTGAAAGTAAAGTGAAATTTATTAGTTACACAGGCAGGGGGGGCTATGGTGGGGGGGCTAGGGGCGTGGGAGGGGTTAGGGGTATGGGGGTGCGGGGTGGAGCTATACTGGGATTCTTGGTGGTGGAATATGTGCACTGGTGAAGGGATGGGTATTCGAGCATTGTATAACTGAGATTTAAACCTGAAAACTTTGTAACTTTCCACATGGTGACTCAATAAAAATTAAAAACAAATAGAATATGTACAAATGACCCATTTGTTTTTTAGAAAAATGTCTGCCATAGAGGCAGATACAAGTGGGAGGGGATGTGGGGGCTGGAGGTATCTGGGAACATTGGTGGTGGGAAATGTACACTGGCAAAAGGATGGGGTTGGAAAATTACATTAATGAAACACAATCATAAACAACTTTGTAACTGTGTATCTCAATGTGATTCAATTAAAAGAATGTGTGTGGTTTTTAATATAGTGAAGTGTGCAGCGTTTTACTAATTTCCAACCTAAAGCTTTATTCTATTCCACCTTATAAGCAGCAAATGCCAACATCACACGGGCAATCAGCCTCAAGGTCATAGTGTGGTAAGATTAATTCCAGATTTAAACCTACATGAGACTAATAGTTTAATCTTGATTGTTTAACTCTATAAAAATAAACTTTTTCTATAAAGGTAAATGTGTTCACTTATTTACTGTTTCAATCTGCCTAACTGACTGATGAAGCCGAGGGACTTCTTCAAAGTCTAAAATAAAAGTGTTAATAATCATGTTTTAAATATGTAACAGGGTGTAAAACGCCTGTAATGATGATAAATCTCAGTTTGTGCAATGTGACTGATTCATAGTGTCAAGCGCAGACATCTAAGGCAGAACCTGATCTGTTATGTTCTTATAAATCAAAGCTCTCAAAACTCCAGCATGTGAAATGAAACTTTAATATAAAAAGTGCAAATCCTCTGGAACTCATGAAAATAATTTACTGCCTCAAAACATAATTGTTTTATTTGCATAGCAAAAATGGAATTTTGGTGAAACTAATTAATTTTACTGATACTAAAAGTTTGTCTCCAAATTTCTTAAATAGAATAGCCTCATATCCATATAATCTATCAATGATATAATTTAGTTTCATAATGTTCATCCTTTACTAGATAGCAAGATTACCTAAAATATAAATTATAAGTAAAATGTAAGATACTCTAGAATTGAAATAAACACATAATAGTATTTTTTGTTTCACAATAAATTTTGCTTTTGTTCAAGTAATTTAAGTAAAATGAGAATTACTAAGAATGAAATTGAACAGATAGTAGTGAAAATTAAATTTCTTGATATTTCTAAAAGAGACTAATAGTATAAATGAAATTAATTCCAATTACTAAGTTGACAATGTGAGGAGGCTTGGTTTCAGTTAGTGGACTGAGCCTTGTGATACTTTGGCTTCACTCTTTTGTTTTTCATTAGTGACCGAAAGTTCATGAGGCATCTGAAAAAAATAGCAAGTGGATTGGATAATATTGAAGAAGTTATTCAAATTCTAAAGGTTCATAGGAAAGTATATTGGAAAATACTGTGACTAGTTTCCCAGATAAACAAAAATCTAGAAGCAATATTGTACAGAAAGGCGTAGCTAACTGTTTCTTGGAATGCTATCACAGATTACGTAAATCACCGGGGAGGGGACTGTACTAGAGGAATTAATTTTATCACTGTTCTGCATGCTCTAAATTTGAAGTTAAGGGATTGACACAGTTATATTCTTTTTTAAAAAATTTTTAAAATTTTATTGAATCACCGTGAGATAGTTACAAGCTTTCATGTTTGGGTTACAATCTCACAATGATCAAACACCCATCCATCCACCAGTGCACATTCCCCACCACCAATATCCTGGGGATACCCCCCCCTCTCCCACCCTCCCCCTGCTTCCATGGCAGACAATATTCCCCATACTCTCTCTCTCTACTTTTGGGCATATAGCTTGCAACACAGACGACACAGTTATATTCTTTAGGAAGAGTCTGGGGGAGAATCCATGCTCTAATGTTCCCAGGTCTGGTGGCTATTTCTCTTTTTTTCCATTCTTTGACTGTTAGCACAGGAGTCCAATCTCTACTTCTGTCAGTAGATTGCCTTCCCAGCTTATGATATGTGTCTTTCTCCAATGCCTTCTGTTGTACTTAGTACATTTTTCATATAATTCATCTCATTTCATACTTAATTATATCTTTGAACACCTTCCTTACTCCCAATAAAATCATCTTAGCAGTGCCAGAGATGTAATACGATGACAATAAGGTGCTTGACTTCAACACAGCTCACCTAGGTTTGATTGCTGATTCCTTATATGGTCCCCCAAGTACTACCAAGAGTGATCCCTGAGCACAGAGCCATCAGTAACATGGCAGCACAGTCAGGTGTGGCCCCAAACCCCAAATAAAAAGATGTTAACAGGTATGGCCCAAAACCCAAAATAGAAAAAGACATTATCCTTAACAGGTTCCAAGGATTAGAACTTGGATAAATATTTGGGGACATTGGTCGGCTCCTGAAGGATAAGAACTGTTAGAAACTATTTTGCCGATGTTGCATAAATGATTTCCAACTGCTCAACTTCTCTCTGAATAAACATTTAGCAATAGAATGGTTATTCTTTCAATCATAAACAATAACTTCCAATTTTAAATGAAAAAATTCAGGAATACAAACATTATATTTGGCCACATGCAATAGGCATGTGAGTGAAGACTTGAAATTCTTCATTTATATTGCTGAATTTGGCACTTTGCACTTCACTTCCAGTAATTATCCATTTCTGAAAGTGTACTTTAGTGTTGGATCATTTAGTAGCTTGAATTTCTCATGTCTCTTAGGTCTATTAGATATGATCCAAAAATGAGTTAAAATACACATTCCTCTCAGAATTGCCAGATTTTAAAGTCCTTTAATATGCATTATTTTATCCACAAAACCCAACAGTAATACTAAATAGAATAACCAAAAATCAGCAAGATAGTCGAGGGGTTCAGGTGTATGCTTGCATGTAGCCAATTCCAGTTCTATCCTGCTATCACGTACATCAGGTAGTAGAGATCAGGTAGTGGAGCCCTGTACACCTAGAACACAGTGTGGAGTACTCAAATTATAGAACCCAAACACCCCGACTTCCTCACATTGCACCAGTGGAAATGGACGGAGAGTTTAGAATCACTGGGCATGATTAGGGCTTCAACATTTTTTAACTGAGTGATGCATATTTAAAGTTAGTTCTATGAAAGTATTCATATTGTCTTATTAAATAATACAATTCTTAAAAAAACTATTCTAAGTTCCTGAAATGAAAGTGAAAGTCTAATACACTTATGAATCTTTTAACATGTCAAGTTCCATTTCATAATTTTCTGTCTTTGATAATGTCTCTGCAGAAAAATAGGTACTTATCTATACAGATGTTAATATATCTATATATTTGAATGTTTATTTTAAGGAAATTTAGTTTAGAATTAAGTGTGTTGCACATCATCAAACATCCCAATTTATTAGTACAATGCTATATTTTGTCTATTATATGCTCTGTTCATTATTTTATCTCTTGAGAGCATGACCATAAGGTGTCTTTTCAGTTATCACCCTTACTTGCACATGTTTTAGAGGAGAATAAGATGTATGAAGTTCCAAAGTCTATCTTAAATATATATCTCATAATTTCTAACAGGGTTATGTCCACAGGACAATATCAGGAAAATTTCCCCTGCGTTTGTCCTGGGAAACTTACAAGATCATCATGTGAGGGCTGGTAGAATCATGTGACTGCATTGTAATGAAGGACTGCAGGACTGCAGCACCGTGCAGGCACGCTACTCACATCTCATTTGGAATCTGTTCAGTGATTGTGGCTGACGCTCAGCCTCCAACTTCTTCATTTATTTGTCAAAGTGTATAGCATAAGGCAAGCCTCTAGTGTGCCCTGAGACCGCCCAATCAGAGGCCAAGGCTGGTGTATTCTGCTAGGTTCAGCTGATGTCTGTTCAGATAAGATCTCAAGATGTGAAACACATTGGCCTATTTATATCTTTCCTGAACTAACTATGAACACCTATTCAGGGCTTCCTCTAAGAGATGCTAGACTTGCATCCTGGTTGGATCATCTTCAGACCCATGCCTGGCTATTATTATTGCTTTTTTTTAAGTCCAGGGTTTGTAAGTCTAATTAGAAATTAAATATGTATACTATTCTCCGTTCTTCAGAAATTTTAGAAAACATTATAAATATATTTTAGAACATTATTTTTTAGCTTATTTATAGACAAATAAGTGTGAAACATATTGATGAATGTTGATAACATAATTGTATCAACATATATGGGTATATATATATTACTTTCTCAGAGCTAATGATGTGAATTAGCATAAAGATATCTTTTGGACAGTTTTTATAGTTTATAGTAAATGCAAATAAGAATACGATAGTTATGGTATGCTTCTTTTCTTTTATTCTGGGAACTAAGACATCTTTATATATTTAGTGCTAATCTATGAGTTATGTTAGAATTTAACTTTACCAGCTGAACATTAGACTTGTGAGTTCAGAAAGATTGATAAATATAAAATAAATACATGCTATAAAATTGTAATAAAATATCTACCAATATTCATGAACAACTGAAAAGCTATGTCCTCTATTATGGCAAATTATATGTTCAATATTTATTTAGGATGTATGCTTTATGAAGAGAAATAATAAATGCAACTGGAACTCTGTAGCATGAAATAAAGTTATGAAATAAAAGGAAAGGACATTATATGGACACAAGTTGTTTGCTGAGAAGAGGTAAAAGAGAGGACATTTCTAAATAACAGAAAGCAACTGAATCTTCCCTTATTAAAGGACTGTAACTTCCCAGGCCAGTGAGAGAGTAAGAGGCTAAATCACTTGTTTTACACACAGCCACACCTGGTTCAATTTTCAGCACCTCATATGATCTCCTGAGCGCCCCAAGAGTGATGCCTGAGCATCGAGCTAGGAATAAGCCATGAAGACTTCCAGGTATGACTCCAAAACCCACCAAAATAAAAACTAATTTTGATAAGCCACATATGATAGCTGATATTTATTTGCAACAATATCAATTTAGTACATTTTAACACAATAAATGTTATGTAGACAAAATACTTACATAAAAACACAGAAAAGAAGGCCTGGTGAGGTAGTAAAGTCATTAAGATGCTTGCTTAAACTGACACAAACTCAATGCCTGGCACTGAATGCGTGGTTATTATGGGGACACCTGAGCACAAAGCCCTGAGCACTGCCAGTTGTGGCACTGAGCCTTCAAACATAGGAGAGAGGTGACAGAGAGTAACAACATCAACTTCTGCATTTTCTCTAATGTTGTAACCAATTGTAGTCAAAACTGAGTCCAGACTGTTAGCAGCAGGGAAGCTTCATTTTGGTTGGGTTTTATCGGGGGGACCCCACCTACAGGTGCACAGCGGCTATCCCTGATACTGTGCTCAGGAGTCATCCTTAGTGATGGTTGGAGGACCAGGGGTGGTGCCAGGAGTTTTAAATCAGAGCCTACTGATGCAAGCACCTTAAGCCCTTTCCTGACACTCACCTTGATCTGAAATTTGAATTTAGTGTAAGATTATTGCGAGTAAAATCAAATTATGACTGAACCCACTGGACTAAATTGTCACTTCATCAGACACTTAAAATTAAGTGATAAATTTGTCTGGTCAAATTAGTTCACTTCCCAGGAAGATGTAGTTATGAAATATCTCAGTGGTACCAAAGCTTGCCCCTATTTAGATGTGGAAATATACCTGTATGTCTGGACAGGGTAACCAAGAGTGAAGGTAACATGAGAGAAGTCTGCAAAAGTAGACGAGTTCTTCGGGGTTATATATGTAGGCACACTCAGAGCTTACTGATTTCTCTGAAATTCTTTCTCTGTCCTGGCTGTAGGTATCTGTGGGTTTTAGAGCAAATGTAACAGCCACATAGAGTAAGTGGCAGATAATTCATGTCAGAGAAGCAGCTCTGTGAACAGCTGCTGCCCTTAAAATGTATGAAAAATTTGAGGCCAGGAACCACATCCCACTGTCAATGCCTAAAGGCCACAACAAAGAATTGGCAGCTCAGCTAAACTACTCAGAGCATTATTCTGTTGTTGGAGGGGCACCACTTTATAGTATGTGGTTTATTACTCAGAGTATCTATACATTCAAGAGGTAGATTTCTGAATGTAGAGGTTCAACATTTATAGATAGATATTCATCCTCAACTTATATAAAAGTGACTTGATGAAAATTATATATTTCTATTTTATTTAATCTATTGGTCCATAGTGAAATATGAAATTCTCTTTTAAATTTTAGAATTACCTTTTGGTGTCAAGCTCAGCGGTGCTCAGGGCAAATCTCCAGTTCTGTTTAGAGATCTCTCCCAGTGGGCCTCAGTGGATCATATGTTGCTCCCGGGATTGAATCAAAGTCAATTGACTGCAAGGCAAATGCATAAACCCTTGTACGATCTCATCCTGTTAAACTTTCCTCTTTAGATTTTTTTTAAATTCACTAACATGTTTAAATATGTGATACCGAGTGACTAGTATTTTTCATAATTGGCTTTGAAATTCTAAATCATTTCATAAGAACATTAACATGATATGATTAAATATTAAAATGATCAGAAGCTGTGAAGAATGATTTTAACTGGATTACAACAGGAAGTATCAAAACACAGACAATAAATAGCAAACAACACCTTCTAAAACCTAGACAGGCATTGCAGTTGATGAAAATTGTTAGAGTCCACATTCATCACCCAGAATTCAACAGAATGTTTGACGAAATTGTGTAAGACCAATAATTTTTATTTTTAACGAATGACTAGAATATTGTTGATAGAACATACTGTCAGTTGCGAACCATAGGTTAGAACCACTTTTCAGCTTAGATTAGAACTAGTAAATAAGTTTAGTAGTTCAATATGGCATTGATATTTATGCATCCATGGACATTTTTTACCTCTGATAATGGAGTTAATCTTTAAGGAACTCTGTAAGGATCTAAGAGTGTGACTGTGGCCTCAGAGAAGCTGGGAAGTAATTGCTGTTTGCTTAAAGAAGGGAGATTTCTAAGGAGGCACTGAATGAATTTTCTTCTGAAAAGGAGGTGGTAGGCCAAATAAGTTTGGGAACCTCTGGTCTAATGTATGTAATTATCTTGTCACTTTTTACCATTGAGTAATAATCTGAGAATTAGTTTCATTTTAACTGTAGATTTCCATACTGCCATAATGCAAAGCAATTCTATCTGGTGGAACAGATTGCTCCAAAGATTTATGATCTGTTGAGTATTAACCAGTTTTATATTTAAGCCAGCAATCCTATTTCTTTGTTAAATAGACTATAAATAATCTAGTTTCCCTGATGACCATTGAACCAATCATGACAACCTAATTTCTCCCTCATAAATTAATGGGTTAAATAAGATTTTGATATATGCTCATTTTATATTGTGTTCTCATGGAAGTCATAGTTTTCACCCTTTTGAAATTTATAGTTCAAGGCTATGACTGGAGCTGTCTATATGGTGACAGAATAATAAGATGTCACAATAATCACTAAAGGGGATAACCTTGTGGTCATTTTGGATTTATGTTCTCAAATTAATGCTTTGTGAGTCAATCTGATTCTGTCATAGAGTTATGCTTGGTTGATTGTTTAAAGTCCATTAACAGTGGGTGAAATAAAATATGTGATTCATGTTCATTTTATAATGAAAATGTTTTACTTTTGTAACACTTTCATGGTTTTAGTAGCTATTTTTGAGATTCCCAATAGTAGACACAATGAGTGGTTGAGGAAATAGCACTTTGGATACTTGTGTAAGTCTTTGAAGCCTCACTGAATGTACTTTAGGTAAAACTCTAACTTTTGTCTTATTTGGCACTGTTTCCTGGCTTTACCACTGCGCTATCTGTAATGATTCTCTCATTATTTGTTTCTGCTGCTACTGTGTAAAAACTAAATTATTTAACATTTGTGGTGGGAATTTCTTTAGGCATGAAATGTGGAGAAGCCAATGAACATTATATTTGTTTTCCAGTTGTTACCTGAAATTTTTCTCTCATGCCAATATTAAAATAGCAAGATTGTTCATGATAAATGAATTACTATAATGCTTACCACTGTATTCCAAACAACTGCCAAAATATCTTATCAATTTTACTCAATAAATACTTCTTGGGTAACTAAACTTGTTTCCATGATTTCTTTTAATTTTTTTCTTTTCTGCATTTATCAAATTAATTTGTGTTGATATATTCTGCCAGTTAAGTCCTATTCTTTGTCTTCCTTCCACCTGGGTTCGAGGAATATATATTTTGATAAAGCCATGTTAACAATAAAAATTTCACATTGTCATACAAAACAGTTACATGCCACACCACTAAATTTTATTTAACAGAAAGAATTATTTTCAAAAATGGCAAAAGAGTAATCTAAAAGAGTTTTTTTAATTTTTTATTCTTTTATAGAATCCCCATGTGGAAAGTTACAAAGCTTTCAGGTTTAAGTCTCAGTTATACAATGCTCGAACACCCATCCCTTCACCAGTGCACATATTCCACCACCAAGAATCACAGTATACCTCCCCCCTCCCCCCGACCTCCCCAGACCCCCACCCCGTAAAGTGAAAGTAAAGTGAAATAAAAGAGTTTTGGGCAATACGATATTGTATACAAATCAGAAAGAGAAGTAATATGGATGGAAATCGATCCAGAAAATATTTTGTTTTGCTGAAAATGTTTGTTAATCTGAATAAATTCATATTTAATTTCTGAACTGGAAATGTAGCTAAATGTTTTTCTTTAACATTACTGAAATATATATGTCTTGAGTTATTATAAATATGATCATTTTTCTTTCCTATATTGATAATTTGATACAAAATCTTATAGGGTCAAAAAGAATTGGTTAAAAGGATAAAAAATACAAGTTTTTTGATATGAATAATTATATATAATTTCTAGATCTCTACATGTTTTATATCCTAAAAGCCTGGTAGCAATTTGTGTTTCTAATTTTTCAAAATATGTTAGACTCTTGTCTAAATCTTTAATTCTATTTCTAGAAGTCAACTTTAAAATACTAAAGTTTGTTAAGACTCATAAGATATTCAATGATGAGGTTTCAATGATTGTGTTTAACTATAATTTTTATCAAAATATGCCCAGAATTTAAACAGGGAATAATATTATAGAACATTTCCTCTATTCCAAGTAAATCTTTCATTTAATCTTTAATGAAACAACTTTCTTGATTAAAAAATATGGTGTTAATTAAAATTGTGTATCCATGGAGATTAATTAGAAGAATTGCTATTCACAGTAGATATAAATAAATATATGTGAAATTAGTGAGTCTATATATTCAGATAGTATATAATATCAAATATCACTGTATCACTGTCATCCTGTTGATCGTCAATTTTCTTGAGCATTCTCAGTAATGTCTCCATTAATCCTAGCCCTGAAATTTTAGCAGCCTCTTTACTGATCCATCCCAATGGTGCCACATTATAGGCTCTTTCAGGGTCAGGGGAATGAGACACATCATTGTTACTGTGTTTGGCATATGAATGTGCCACAGGAAGCTTGCCAGGGTCTCCCATGGGGGCAGGAAATTCTCGGTAGCTTCACAGGTTCTCCAAGAGGGAGAACTAGACTATAAGATGCTGTGAGGCTTCCAGGAGCTAGGTTTTATATATAAACCACCGATACTCTTAATTAATGATGTGGAAGTAAAGTAACTAAATTGTGGGGGCCAGGAGAGATACTACAGCTGGTAGGATGCTTACCTTCTATGTTGCTGACCAGGGTTGGATCCTTGACATCCTATATTTTCTCCTGCCAGAAGTGATTTCTGAGCACAGAGCCAGGATAAACCCTGTACATCACTGGTATGGCCTCCAAACAAACAAAAGACGTAATCAATTTCTCAAACCAGTCTAGCCCTTTAGGTTCTCTCTTCTACACTTGCTCTTAGCCAAAAGTCCAAGAAGTGATGAGGTTCTCTCTTCTAATTGAAATTTCTCCATTTTATTAATTTTTTATGTGTACTAAATTCCAGAATTTGAATTTGTGTGTGTGAGTGTGCTTGTTTTTAATGACTTAAAAACTCGTCACAATATTGGAGATATGACTCAGGGCCAAACACTTGCCTTGCATATGTAGTGCACTAGGTTGAATCTCTGACACCAATAAAAGAAAGGTCATTCACGGTCAAAAAATATTAGTATTGCTTTAGACATTTCTTTATTAAATTTTCCCTGAAAACTATGTCAATGTTTTAGGTAAGAATAATGCCTAAGTACTTTGCCTTAGGCTTCAATTTCTTATAAAAAACACTTTAATTCTTTAGAGTATGTTTATGAATAAGTCAAGTTGGCATGAAATGATAATCTAAAATACTAAGAACATATTAGAGTATATAGCACTGCACTGCACTGTTATCCCATTGTTCATCGATTTGCTTGAGTGGCACCAGTAAAGTCTCCATCGTGCGACTTGTTGTTACTGTTTTTTAGCATATTGAATATGCCGCGGGGAGCTTGCCCGGCTCTTCCATGCATGCAGGATATTCTCGGTAGCTTGCCGGAATCCCATCTCTGAGAGGGATGGAGGAATCAAACCCTGGTAGGCCACATTAAGGCAACTGCCTTACCTGTTGTGCTATCGCTCCACCTCTTTACTTACTTTACTTAGCAATTCTAGAAATTTTAGGTACCAAAAAGTCTCAGCTATCAAATAGAGCGCTAGTAGGATAAATTTTGCAACCAATTTTATAACTCCAGAAACTCATCTTTAAACTAAACCTGTTTTCATGTGTCATAACTATTTCAACTCACAAGATTTTCTAGGTCAAATATTCTAGTCCAATGCAGATACAAATATGCACATTGCCTTAACAGTATAAGACCTTTGAACTATCAATTTTTATGAACCACGAGAAAACCTTTTTATCTTTAACTTATTTTCAATATTTCTTGTACCTTAGTTATTTCAAATCATGAGCTTTCTACACCAGATACTTTTAACAATTTCACAAGAATACAAACATGACATCAAAATAGTTTTCTCATGTTTTTATAAGCATTGGCAGTTCAAATGTTTTCTTTTGCTTATATCAAAATTTGATAAAAATTAAAGGGCCTCTTTGTGTCTGAAAGCATATTAGAGAATACATTTATTAGATATTCCAGAACTAATCAATCAATCAATCAATCAATCAAGGAAACTATTACATTTTTACTTAAGTTACAAAAATAGTAATAGCTCTACTCTTACATTAGCTAAATATCATTACATTAGTTAAACCTTACAAGCAAAACATGTTTATATTTTTTCAAATATTTTCACTTTTCAATCATAGTCATCCATAAGTTTGGCAGAACTAATAGCAACATAAATATGACATCATATTGGATAAAATAATACTTAGATATAACAAATCGGTTTCTATGAGTCAAATGACTTTAGTGTAATATTTAAATTGACTTTGGTATAATATTTAAAATGTATACATCCATTGATCTGTATTTTTCCTTATTATTGATTCTTCTGTGTATAACTTTTAAAGTAAGCTGAATAAAACAATTATGCTATGCATCTACTTGTCAAAAGATTTGTTGTATATGGAGTACTAACAAATTGCTTCTGCAATCCCTTCCATATTAAATCAATCTCATATTTAGTAAAAATGTAATGAAGTCATGCTATATTGTTGACTAAACACCTTAACATTTATTTAAAGACATTATTCTGTCATATTCTTTATAGGGATGAAGTTGACTTTCAATTTCAGAGTTAAAAAAATAACAAATTCCATTATTCCATAATTCTTAATCACTGACGGTTGATCCATATTCTGAATTAGAACACTCATCTGTAAGACCTAAGGAAAAAAATTAAATGACGAATTTGAAGGAGAAGTGTGGGAAATCACATTTTAATTTTAATTTTTTATAATTTATTTATTTTTTTAATTGGTGAGTCACAGTGAGGGTACAGTTACAGATTCACACATTTTCGTGCTTGTTTTTCCCTCATGCAATGTTCGAGAGCCCATCCCTCCACCAGTGTCCATTCTCCACCACTTATGAACCCAGTATCCCTCCCACCCCCTTACCCCATCCCCCCACCCCACTCCGTCTCTGTGGCAGAGCATTCCAATTTATTCTCTCTCTCTCTCCTTTTGGGTGTTGTGGTTTGAAATAGGGGAATTGAGCAGCCATCATGTTCAGTCTCTAGTCTACTTTCAGCATGCATCTTCCTCCCTGCTCGGGATTTCCAATCACATATTACTTGATGCTCCCTTCTCTATCTGGGGTGACTTGCCCCCAGCGTGTGAGGCTAGCTTCCAAGCCATGGAGCCAACCTCCTGGTATTATATACTGCTATTCTTGGGTATTAGTCTCCTACTCTGCCATTTTATATTCCACAGATGAGTGCAATCTTTCTCTGTCTGTTCCTCTCTTTCTGACTCATTTCACTTAGCATGATACTTTCCATGTAGATCCACTTATATGCAAAGTTCATGACTTCATCTTTTCTAACAGCTGCATAGTATTCCATTGTATAGATGTACCAAAGTTTCTTTAACCAGTAATCTGTTCTCAGGCACTCGGGATTTTTCCAGATTCTGGCTATTGTAAACAGTGCTGCGATGAACATATAAGTGCAGATGGGGGAATGACATTTTTAAATTAGATAACATCCACTGAAAATTCCAGAACATATTTGAAAAGATATAGAAGACAATTTAGGGAATCACTGGAAGAAAATCATATACATCAATCTTCAAGATATTAAAAGGTAAATTAACTCCTATTTTATATGTTACTCCAAGAAGTACTAATGTCAAGAAAATTATTTGTATAGTAGGGAGATAGCTCCAATGGCTAGAGCACATGATCTACGAGAGAGACCTGGGTTTGGTACCAGCACCCCATGGTCTGTTAAGCACCACTGGGAGTGGCCCCCGAGCAGTAATGGAGAAGTATCCCCAGCACCACAGAGTATCCTGCTCCCCCCAAAAAAAAAGAGAAATATATCTTATTATTTGTGAATATTATTATAAACCAAGGTTTCACATTACTAATATTTAATAGTAGAGATAGTATGTAAATTTTCATTATTTTATAGGATTAACTATGGATGTTAGATAATTATGTTGTCATTTAAATTCCATTTGAAAAGGTTATAACATATTTTCCTTTACCTTTTATTTTAATAAGATTTCTTAATCCTGGGTGTCCTTGTCCTTATTTTAAGCATTTTACTTTATAAAGTCACCAAGAGAGACTTGTGCACATATAGATTGTGTTCTTGTTTAACATTGACTTTATGATTTTTAATATTTAATATAGGCTTGAAGTAAGTCAAAGTGAAATTGGATACTTCAATACTCCCACAAATTCAGGCTTTCATTTACTTTCTGGAAAGCTAAATAATGCCTAATTTTGTAATGTACATTTACAGCTTTCTATTCTTCTGCTAAAACAGTTTCTGAAAGTGTTATATTGAATTGATGTCATTGGCTCAGCTACTGTAGGTATTAAAAGTGAAACAAATTCAGTTTTTTTTTTTTTTTTGCTTTTTGGGTCACACCTGGCGATGCACAAGGGTCACTCCTGGCTCTGCACTCAGGAATTACCCCTGGCGGTGCTCAGGGGACCATATGGGATGCTGGGAATCGAACCCGGGTCGGCCGCGTGCAAGGCAAACGCCCTACCCGCTGTGCTATCACTCCAGCCCCCCAAATTCAGTTTTTTTATTTTTTTTTGCTTTTTGGGTCACACCCAGTGATGCTCAGGGGTTACTCCTGGTTTTGCACTCAGGAATTACTCCTGGCGGTGCTTGGGGGACCATATGGGATGCTGGGGATCGAACCCGGGTCGGCCGTGTGCAAGGCAAATGCCCTACCCGCTGTGCTATCGCTCCGGCCCCCAAATTCAGTTTTTTTAAATCACTTAACTAAGCCAGAAGAGCAATCAACTGAAATCTAATCATGAACAACTTTTGTAAATGTGTGTCACTGTAATTCAATTAAAAAAGTAAATAAATAGAAAAATAAATGTTAAAAACAAACTTCCTACAAAGGAAACTCTAAAAAAATGTTAATTATGACAAAAAGTAAATGTTCAGATAATGAGTGCTAAAAAAGACATCGCAATTCAGATTTTACTTTTAGAAATGAAAAGAATGAATGCACATATTTTTGAATATAATTTGAAAGTTTTCTTTTATAATTTTGTGTATATGTAATTGATCATATCAATTAATACTTATTTCATTTTTATTTTTATGATTACATATGCTTATGCATTTTTAAAATTTCATATGGATAAGAGTAGTTTGGGCCATACTGGGCATTGGTTAGGGCATATTCCTGTCTCTATGCTGAAGATCACTTCTTGTGGTGATCAGTAAACAGTACTGAGCCATTTACATCCAACCAGGGTGAGCTGCATGCAAGGTCAGAGTCTTACCTGCTGCATTATCCCTTTAGAGCTGTTTACATATTTTAGAAGCAAAATATCTCACTGCCACCAAAGTGCCAAAAATCCTTCACCCAGTCTAAATAGATCACCTGCCTCTTCTAACCTGTTCTGGTTTTGTTCTTAGTTCAATGTTCATAATCCAAGGTTTTCTTTTATTTAGACTATACCTCTTTTCTTTTGTCTTATTTTTAATGTACCAAATATGAGTGAGATGATCCCACTGATTTATTTGGCTTTTTAACATGACTTTTTCAGTTCCACTTTTACTGTTGCAAATGAAACTGTTGACCAATGAAAGAAGGTTTTATCTTTTCTTTTATCTAATATCCATTATATATAATTATTTTATATAATTTATGTAATTATCCATACTTAATTACCCATCCATCATTTGACACCTAAATTGCTTCCATATCACAGCTATTACAAACAAAATTGTGAAAAATATCAGTGTGTGTATCTTTTTTTCTGGCTTTCGAGTGCTACCCGGAAATACTCAATCAGCCCTGTCCTAATCATATAGAATTCCAGGGATGGAACCTGGGTCAGCCACATGCAAGGCAAATGCCTACTTGGTGTACTACCACCCTGGCTTCTGAGTGTATATATTTTTTAACTGTTGCTTTTTCCCCTTAGATACTTAGGATTTTCCCCTTTTATGCTTGTATATTAATGAAAGCAAAGCTCTAAAGGGGAATGGAGCAATAGTTCAGGCATATGGCCCTTGCCTTACAGGTGGTGAACCCTGATTCAATCCCCAGCACCATCACATTCGGTATCTCAAGCACTGTCAGGAGTGACCTAGAAGTACAATTACAGAATCCTTCCCCTAAGCACATAGAGTATGGCCCCAAATACTCCCCAACAGAAAGAACTCTTTGTGGTGGTCTCTTAGTAGTTAGATTAATTATTTTATTTTCTTTTACCATCTTTTTCAGATTAAAGATTTTTTATTCTAATATAAGTAAGTCCTTTCATTGGTCAACACCTTTCTCTCTATATGTTGTTTTTTATGTTGTTTTCTAATATTTCACTTGAGGCTGTGTTTGTCTTTGTAGTCCCAATAGACATAAAATGGTCTGCATGACAAAAGAAAAACAAAAAGGAAAAGAAAAAGAAAATGGTCTGAATTTTCTTTTCTAATTCACCTTTAACTTTGTGCTTTCTGATTCTTAGTTTCAAACCATTTACATCTAGTCAAATTAAAACTATTACTTTGTCAGTATTCTATTTAGCTTCTGGATATCTTTTTAGGGTTTTTAAGATATTAATATTTTTTAAAAATTATTGTAGTTTAGGTAATATGACATTACAATACTGTTTGTCTTTATGGTTTTGATGTACCAAGTTGCTGCTCAACACTGCCTTCCAGTCCTCACGACACACAGCCTTTACCTCACTTGTAATTCACCTCTTCCTTCTCCCTCCTCCTGCCCCCACTGCTTGGACATCTTAGTTTTCTCAACAAGGGCCAAGCAGTTTTCATTATAAAATAGTCTATTTCTTTGTTTTGTATCTCTATGTACAACACATGAGTGAAATCATGATGTATTTATTCCCCTTATGACTTATTTCATTTAATATTTTATTTTGTTTAATATTTAGATTTTCTTCAGTTCCATTCAAATTACAGCAAACTAAGCTTTCACCTTGTCTGGAAGCTATTATAATATTAAGAATATGTCCTAGTATTGCATTGTGTATATACACCATGTATATACACCATTACCTATTCATTTGTCATTTGATATGTGGACAGTTTCCATATTTGGCTATAGTATTTGCATTGCAATGAACATAAGTTTGCATTATTATTTATGTTATTACAAACTTTTCTTATTGCTTTCTTCTCCTTAGATATCTGTCTTTGGTTGTGGTCAGTTTTCACAGGTTTTTTTCTTCTATTTTCTTTTTGTTTATTTTATTGCTATCATAAGGTTTATATTGAAGAACCTACTATGGAAATTGAAAGCAAGTAAAACTGGAATTATTGGCAAGAGGTCTGGTTTTATTCTCCATCTCTCCCACATTTTATGTTGTTTAAGTTAAATTGTAAATTCCAAGTGTATCTTTTTTATTCTAGAAATGCTTTAAAATAGTTTAAATGTTTCAAAGAGGATCAATTTAGCGGTAATGCATTTTGTTAATTTTAGTTGTGGGGAGTGGTGGTCTGGAAAGTACTTTATCAATTAGCTCCTTCAAATCTGAGTAATAATCCACATAGGTTATTCTTGGTTGATAGTCCTGTCCATTTAGCACGTCTTTTCCACTGAGGGAAGCCTGTCATCCCACTTCCCTCTGAAAAGCAGCGGTTCGGTAAACACCAGTGATCTGAACTCACCAATAAAAGACACAGAATGATGAGGTGTATAAGAAAACAAATTCCAAAGTAATCACTCTCTATAGGAGACCCATTGAGCAATAGTGATAAGCATGAACTCAAAGTACAATGCTAGAAATCAGTTGTACAGTTACATGCAGCCTGGCCTAGTAAACAAATGAGAACCACAGGCATACTTACATCAGATAAAATAAACTTCCAGACAGAAAAGATGACAGAAAACATGCATGTGAATTACTTAATGATGAAGAGCTCCATTCACCAGTACAACTACTATTAACATTTATGCACTAAAAATACTGCACAGTAGAGAGACATCAGCAGAGCCACACGGCAGCCCTCCCTTTGCCAGTGTACGTGTCAACTGAGAAGAAAATAATTGTCCATAATGGGGTCTTATGAGCCAAGCTGTATCCGGCTCTACTCAGCCTCCACCCTTTGGTATTTTGGGACCCCCAGTGTTGCTCTCAGTGGTGTGAAGGTACCCATGCTCTGGGCACCGTGCAGGCCAGGAATCAGAGCTGAATATAATGGTTTCTTAGCATTGACAGTGACAAAGAGCAAAGACCCAACAGACTTGGGAAGCCATATTCCACCACACAAGGCTGGGACTGAACGCAGTCTCCTAAAGCTTGAGCCATAGGGCTTCCTTCAGCACACTGAACTCAGGGCTCTCTGGAAGATCCCTTTTAAGCCCTAATTAGCATAACTGAGATGGATTCCCTCTTCTTGCACCTAAACACGTTGTCACTGCATTCCTCAGGATATATAATCAATCACTTTTCTCAATGGGAATGTTTAGTTAGCATATGAATAGATTCAGCTTTGTATGCGTGTTTTCTTATTTTTGTTTGTTTCATTTCATTGTTTTGAGCTTCCTTAGTCATTTGATACAGGACTAATCCGAAGGTTTCACTGACGTTTCCTTCAAACGCATAATGACTGTGCAATTTTCCCATAGACTCAAAAAAGGGTTTCTCACAAAATGAAGTGTGTCGCTTCGACAGAACATATACTAAAATTGGAATGATACAGACAAGATTAGTATGGCCCCTGTGCAAGGATGACACGTACATTCCTGATGCATTCCAAATTTATCATAATGCCCAAAAGTAGAGAGTATGGGGGAAATTATCTGCCATAGAGGCAGGGGGAGGGGAGGGGAGTTGGGGATACTGGGGACATTGGTGGTGGAAAATGTGCACTGGTGGAGGGCTAGGTGTTTGGTCATTGTATGACTGAAACTCAAACATGAACGCTTTGTAACTGTAACAATCATTCAATAAAAAAAAAACTATTAAAAATGTGAAGTATACAATATAGTATTGGTAACTATGGGTACAACATTTTACAGCACACCTTTAGAGGTTATTTTCTTATTTTGCTTTTTGGGTCACAACCAGGGATACACAGGGATTACTCCTGGCTCTGCCCTCAGGAATTACCCCTGGTGGTGCTCGAGGGACCATATGGGATGCTGGGAATCGAACTCGGGTTGGCGGCATGCAAGGCAAATGCCCTACCCGCTGTGCTATCACTCCAGCCCACACCTTTAGAAGTTCTTTATCTTGCATAACTACAGCTTCTTTTAGGGGCAAGTAGTCACACCCAGCCGTGCTCAGGAATTCCTCCTGACTCTCTGCTGCTCAGTGCTCACTCCAGGTCGTGCTCCTGGAATTTATCCAATGCAGAGTCAGGAACAGGGTTGGTGACATGCAAAGGAAGCTCTTCTATACCCCGGGGCCTGCTCAACTAAAATTTCATTGGATAGAAACTTCACATTTCCTCTTCTATAGGTGTTCTTCATATAAATGACATCCTATAATATTTATCATTCTTAGGCTAATTTTATAAAAGGAGCATGTACTCCAAATGATACATGTTGCATTTATTAATATTTCATTCTTTCTCAAAGTATTCTTTTTAAAGACTCAGAAATAGTACATTGGATACATATGCCAAATATTCTATATTCTTTTACCTGTTAGTGAACCTTTAGATTATTTCTTTATCTGGAATTTTTTGTCAAGGTCTGATGCTGAAATAAACATAAGAATATTTACGTAGCCTTGATATTGATTCAATATTAAGTCTGCAGGCCTCAGAATACTGTATAACAGTTTTTTTTTCTTTTTTGTTTTTTGGTGAACGGTAATACTGCTTCCATCAATTGCACCATTTGACTTTACCAATAAGAATATGCAAGAATTTCTCTCCCGGAGAGAGAGCAAAAGGGAATACCCTTGCACAAGGTGGGTAGGGTAGGGGAAATGGGATGGGTACTCATCATTGTATGACTGAAACGCAAACACGGAAGTTTGTAAATATGTAACTGTACCTCACACTGATTCACTGTATAGCACTGTCATCCAGTGGTTCATGGATTTGCTTGACCGGGTACAGGTAACATCTTCATTGTGAGACTTATTACTGTTTTTGACATGTTGAATACACCACAGGTAGCTTTACAGTCTCTGCCGTGCAGGCAGGTTACCTTTGGTAGCTTGCCGGGCTCTCCGAGAGGAAAGGAGGAATCGAACGAGGCAAACGCCCTACCCACTGTGCTATGGCAGTCTGAATTGAAGAGAGATGGTGATTTGCTAATAAAAATAAAATTAAAATTAAAAAGAATGAAGCAACAGGGCATTAGAGAAAAATAATAATTTCTCTCTCCACTTGCACACACACACATACACACTTGCACCCACCTGTGAACATGGTTCTAATGTAAAGAAATGTCATTGCATGTTTTCAAATTCCCTAATTAGTGATGTCAAGTGTTTTTCTTTATGTGTTTTCCATCCATGAGCCTAACTTCTCTTTTATTTTTTGAAATTTTATCTTTGGACCACATCTGGCAGTACTCAGGTTTCACTTCTGGATCTGCACTCAGAGATCATACTGGCAGGCTCAGGGGACCATATGGTATGCCAGGAATTGAACCCAGGTCAGTTGCATGCAGGTAAGTGCCCTACCCACTGTAATATTGCTCTTGCCCCAATGCCCTTCTTTTAAAAATTTATTAATTAATTTTGTGGGATTAAAATCATACCCAGTAATAACCAGGGCTAACTCCTGGCTTTGTGCTCAGGGATTCTTTCGGAAGGTACTTAGAGGACCATCTAGGATGCCAGGATTGAACCCAGGTAAGCTTCATGCAAGGCAAATGCATATAGCCACTGTAATATATTTCTGAACTCTACAGCCCATCATTTCCAACAAATTGCTTGTTCTTTCATAATTGAGTTGTATTATTTCTTTATATATTTTGGATATTAGCCCTTTATGTTATTGAATATTCAAATATTTCTGCTGTTTGATGTATTGACTTTTCATTTTGTTTATGGTTTTCTTTGTAATGCAGAAGTTCTCAGTTTGATTTAGTACCACTTATCCCTTCTTTTCATATTTGCTGTTGACTTTTAAAAATCACTGAGCCCATTATCTCAAGAAAACTATATATTATCTTCCACATGTTTTGTGGTCAAGTCTCATATACAATATTTAGTCTTTTTTTCATTGATTCTTATGTGTGGTATATGAGAGGTCCAGTTATGTTCATTTGCACACACTTGTTCAATTTTCCCAACATCGTTTATTAAAAAGACTTTCATTTCCCCATTGCATACTCTTGAATATTAATTGATCATATAAGCTTGGGCTCGTCTTTGGTATCTCTGCTCTTATTCACCTAGGTGAATTTTTTAATGTAAAAACCATAATGTTTTGATTACTAGAGCTGTTCAATATAACTTTGCCATTAGACAGCATTAGGATTATAACCATCGAGTGAAAGCATCCTTATTACTATTAATAGTGAGTTTGTGATATATTTGTTTTATGACAAACAAAATTGCTTGAATTTATAAAGTTTGAATCTACATTTTAAATATATATACATATATATACATAAAAATAAATTAGTAATTCAAAGCCAGGCTTCAAGGACTAACTTCAGTTTCAAATTAGGGAATAAGATCCATCTAGATTTATACTTTTATTAAGATTGCTCTCACTGATTATGTATTTCTTGGTCACATACACATTTGGGGTCCATTTGTCCTATTTCTCTGATAAATGCTGTTGGCATTTTTATAGGGAATGAAACAAATCTATAAATTGTTCTGTGTAAGGTGAACGCATCAGGGAGCTCAAAGCAGTGAGCATGTGGTGTTCCTTGGGGGCTGTGATTCCAGTGATGGGAGTTCCACATGGTACCCATCAGTGTCTGGAGACCATGTGGTACCAGGGACTGATGACTGTTAGCTACATGTAAAAGCCTGTCTCTTAATTTCTGCACTATCTCCTGGCACTGAGTTGCATTTCTAACAAGATTGGTATTTTCCAATCTATGATTACATGAAATGTTGATGCTTAAGATCAAGCCTTAAATAATTCACAACCTCAGTGGCAGTATACTTTTTCTTAAAAGACACATATTTTAAATGGGTGATTTAAAATGGTATATCTTGGTTAAGTTGATTCCGAGGAACTTGATTTTCTGGGGCACGATTGTGAATGGGATTGCTTTTTTCATGTCCCTTTGCTCTGACTCATTGTTTGTATATAGGAAGGCCATGGATTTTTGGGTATTGATTTTGTAGCCTGCAACTTTACTGTATAAGTCTATTGTTTCTAAGAGTTTCTTAGTAGAGGCTTTAGGCTTCTCTAGAGATAGTATCATATCATTTGTGAATAGTGAGAGTTTGATTTCTTCCATTCCAATCTGGATGCCCTTCATCTCTTTTTCTTGTCTAACAGCTACCACAGGTACTTCCAGTACTATATTGAAGAGAAGTGGTGAGAGCGGGCATCCTTGTCTTGTGCCTGATCTTAGAGGAAAGGCCCTTAGTTTTTCCCCATTGAGGATAATGCTTGCCATAGGCTTGTGGTAGATGGCTTCGACTCTCTTGAAGAAAGTTCCTCCAAAACTCATTTTGGTGAGGGTTTTCAACATGAACGGATGTTGGATCTTGTCAAATGCTTTCTCTGCATCTATTGATATGATCATATGGTTTTTATCTCTATTTTTGTTGATATGATGGATTATGTTGATTGATTTCTGAATGTTAAACCATCCTTGCATCCCTGGGATGAATCCCACTTGGTCATGGTGTATGATCTCTTTGATGAGTTGTTGGGTCCTATCTGCTAATATTTTTTGAGGATCTTCACATCGGTGTTCATCAGGGATATTGGTCTATCATTTTCTTTCTTAGTGGTGTCTTTGTTTGCTTTTGGTATTAGGGAGATATATGCTTCATAGAAACTGTTTGGAAGAATTCCTGTTCTTTCAATTTCCTGGAAAAGCTTGAGGAGAACTGTCAACAGTTCTTCTCTAAATGTTTGGAAGTTTTCTCCAGTAAATCCATCTGGACCTGGGCTTTAGTTTTTGATTACAGTTTCAATTTCCTTAATATTAATGGGTCTATTCAGGTACTCCAAGTCTTCTTGGTTCAGTCTTGGGAGATTGTAGGAGTCAAGGAATTCATCCATTTCTTTTAGGTTCTCTTGTTTTATGGTATACAGACTTTCAGAGTAGTCTCTGATGATTTTTTGAATTTCGTTGGTTTCTGTTGTGATGCCCCCTTTTCCTTTCTAATTTGTTTTTTTAGGGTTCTCTCTCTCTCTCGTTCTTTGTGAGTCTTGCTAGTGGTTTGTCAATCTTGTTTATTTTCTAAAGGAAGCAGCTCTTGGTTTCATTAACAGAGCTTTAGCTGTGTCCCATAGGTTTTGGAAGTAAAAGAACTCTACAAAGAAAAGTATAAAATGCTACTCCATGAAATAAAAGAGTACACGAGGAAATGGAAACATATACCCTGCTTGTGGATAGGTAGAATCAATATTGTCAAAATGGCAATACTCCCCAAAGCATTATACAGATTCAAAGCGCTCCCTATAAGGATACCCATGACATTCTTCAAAAACATGGATCAAGCAATCCTAAAATTCATATAGGAACAACAAACACCCAAGGATAGCTAAAACAATTCTTGGGAAAAAGACAATGGGAGGCATCACCATCCCCAACCTTATACTTTACTACAGAGCTGTAACAATTAAAACAGCATGGTACTGGATCAAAGGCAGAGCCTCAGACCAGTGCTACAGGGTGGAATATCCCTATAAACAACCCCAAATGTATGATCATCTTATCTTTGATAAGGGAGCAAGAGATGTGAAGTGGAGCAAGGAAAGCCTCTTTAACAGATGGTGCTGGCACAACTGGACAACCACATGCAAAAGAATGGGCTTAGACCTTGACATAACACCATCCACAAAAGTCAGATCAAAATGGATTAAAGACCTCAACATCAGACCACAAACCATAAGGTACATTGAAGACAAGTTCGGCAAAACCCTCCACGATATTGAAGATAAAGATATCTTCAAAGATGTCATGCAACTGGCCAACCAAGTAGAAACAGAGATCAACAAATGGGTCTACATTTAAACTAAAAAGCTTCTGCACCGCAAAATATACAGTGACCAGAATACAAAGACAGTCTACAGAATGGGAAATGATATTTATCCAATACCAATAAGATAAGGGTTTGATATCAAGGGTACATAAAGCACTGATTGAACTCTACAAAAGAAGACACCCAACCACATCAGAAAATGGGGCAAAGTAATGAACAGAAACTTTCACAAGGAAGAGATACGAATTGCCAAAAGGCACATGAAAAAGTGCTCTACATCACTAATCATCAAGAGATGCAGTTCAAAACAACCATGAGATACCACCTCACACCACCAAGACTGGCACACATCCAACAGAACAAGAGCAACCGCTGTTGGAGAGGATGTGGGGGGGGGGAGGAAAGGGACCTTTCTACACTGCTGGTGGGAATGCCGATTGGTTCAGCCTTTCTGGAAAACAATATGGACGCTTCTCAAAAAATAGGAAATTAAGCTCACATTTGACCCAGAAATACCACTGCTGGGAATATACTCCGAAGAAGCAAAAAAAGTATAGTCGAAATGACATCTGCACTTATATGTTCATTGCAGTACCATTTACAATAGGCAAGATCTGGAAAGAACCTGAGTGCCCGAGAACAGATGACTGGTTAATAAAACTCTGGTACAGCTATACAATGGAATATTATGGAGCTGTTAGAAAAAATGAAATCATGAACTTTTCATATAAGTGGATCAACATGGAAAGTATCATACTAAGTGAAATGAGTCAGAAAGAGAGAGACAGACATAGAATTATTGCACTCTTCTGTGGAATATAAAACAACAGAGTAGGAGACTAACACCCAAGAATAGTAGAAATAAGTACCAGGAGGTTGACTCCATGGTTTGGAAGCTGGCCTCACTTTCTGGGGAGAGGCCAGCTCAGATAGAGAAGGGGACACCAAGTAAAATGTGGTTGAAGACCATGCGGGGGAAGGGTTAAGTGTGCTGAATGTAGACTAGAGACTGAACACAATGACCACTCAACACTTTTATTGCAAACCACAACACCTAATTAGAGAAAGAGAACAAAAGGGAATACCCTGCCACAGTGGCAGGGTGGGGTGGGGGGAGATGGGAATGGGGGAGTGGGAGGGATGCTGGGTTTATTTGTGGTGGAGAATGGGCACTGGTGAAGGGATGGGTTCTCGAACTTTGTATGAGGGAAACATGAGCACGGAAGTGTATAAATCTGTAACTGTATCCTCACAGTGACTCACTAATTAAAAAATAAATAAATTTAAAATAAAAAAAATTAAAAAAATAAAATTATATATCTTACTGATTATTTTCTTTTAAGTTCATATGGTTTACAATAGTGTAAATATTTATGCTTTAGTCATCAATGATGCTGCCCTATATCCACATGCTTCTTTTACTTGATCATTTCAGTTGTTAGCAACCTTTATTGAATTTTTCAGTTCTTGTACATACTTCAGTTTCAGATTGGTTTTGGTTTTTCTTAATCATTTCCTTTTGTTTTTTATGTTGTTTTCTTCATTTTTTTAATCAGTCATTTTTGTTTACTTGTTGTGCAGTGAACTTCGTTAATAATATTTTAACTATTCTTTTTTTTATGAAATCTATAAGTATTTCTTTAGGGTGGATTATTATAAATGTAGTTTCCTTTGGTTATGTTTCCTTGATTGCTCATGCTTTTTGTAATCATGATCGATGTCTGCATTTTAAAAGACAGCTGATTCTTTGGGGCTTTATAAAATGTCTTCAACAGTCAAAGACAACATTTTTTGTAACTGGGACTCTATAAAGTCTATCACATTTTTCCAAAGATTGTCCTTGCTTCACTCTTTCCCAACCCTCTGAATAAGTCTCAGAATTATGCACCTTCATTAACAGTATAGAGAATCATGGTGACCCTCATTTCTTCTAACTTGTACACAGATATCTGAATTATCTTAGTTGCTCAGTAAGGTAAGAGAGAGACAAGTTCCTTGGCCCATGGCAACAGCTCTAATTACTAAGCTGTGGGGCATGGAGGAAAGCCTAACATTAGCAATGTGAAATTATTCTTAGCAGTTTCAATGCAATCACTCTTGGTTTCGTACTTTTGGGTACTACAAGTCCTTAGCTAGATTCTGGACTGTCATAAAGTTATTTTAGATAAGTATGCCATTTTTATCTTCCATTTGAAAAGGAGAAAATACTGAAATAACTTTGAAGCAATCTTGTACTTTCTCATTATATAAGTTTCAGTCATACTTTGATGTTGATTATTTCGATTGCTGTTTCTGTGGGGCGTACTATTCTAGTGCTTCCTATTCTGCCATCTCATGTACCTAAGAAAACACCTAATTAATCTGAAAGATTGAGTTCTATCTTACTAAAAACATTTTTAAGAATGTACAACAACTACATATTCTCACAGAGCTTTTGACTTGATATCATATCACAGTATAGTTCCATACTGAAAAAGCAAATGCCAAGTGACTATTTCCAGTGCACATTTCAGAAGCAAGCGCTGTTGATTCAGAGCCTTATGCTGTAGTGTTGGCCATCAAGCACTGAAACCCAGAATGAAGGGTAAAGGAAAACTTTATAGGCAGGGGAACATGCCTCAGAATTAGGGAAGAGATCTCAGGTGTGTGGTCCTGGGTTCAATCCCCAGCACATACACATACACACACAGAAACAGAAATGCGCGCGCGCGCTCACGCACACACACACACACACACACACACACACACACACACACCACCACATACACATGAGCTTTAATAACAACTAATTGGCAGTTTGGAAGATGATGGACTTAAATCCTACAGAACATTTTTTCAACCTTTATTTACTTGTAAATAAAGTTCCTTCTTACCCATGATCCGTTGTCGTTGATTAATTGGCTATTCCAATGTCCATAGAACCAGACTATCACTATCGCAGTTTCAAGAGAAAATCAGAAACTGTTTCTCTGATCTATTGTGAAGGAAGCTGGCATAATAATGGGAATGAAAGGGACCAATTCCCAGAGTAAAGTATCTTGGCAGCCAGTGGGACTTATTTTTATGTGCCTGTTTATAATAAAGTTTGATATTGCTCTTAGGCTTTCTTCACTTTTTACTACTGATTCTCTCAACAACTTCATTTTTCTTCTAACATGCTGATTATATCTATCTTTCTGCATTTAAGATAGTGCAAAAAAGATTTTGTGCCATTATCAACTTATTCTTATTAAACTAAGAAAATTCTTTTTTCTTACCACCCACCTGTTTTTTTTATTTCAATGTGCAATTGCTTATCATAATACTTACTATTATACTTTTTATTTTTTATTTTGGTAAAAGTATTTTCATCATTCCTTGTAGTGCAGGTGTGATGGGGTAAATTTCATTAGGTTTTGGTTCAACTAGAAAAATCTTTATTCACCCATAATATTTGGAAGATACTTTTATAACAAACAAAATTCTCAGTTGGATGTTTTTATCTTTTAGATCTGTGAATATCATTCCGGGCTCACAGACGATAGTATTGTGCTGAGAAAATTCATGATAGCCATATTGGGTGCCTCAGTGGATTCCATGGTTTTTCTTTAGAAGAATTAAATATTTTTACTTTATTGTTTATGTCTGATAGAGTAAATATAATTGTACCAGTATAGGATTTAGCATTTAAAATGCCATGCTGGTGTTCTCTCATCTTTCTGGACATCTCTGGTTAATTATCACCTTAGATTTGGAGAGTTCTTAGTTATTATTAACTTTTAGGTGACTTTCTCTTTCCCTCTCTCATCTGCTTTCTGGTACACCCATCATTCATTTACTGTTAGGGGACTTGGGGGTGTTAGGGCACACCCAGCAGAGCTTAGGGCTTACTATTGCTCTGAACTCAAGGATTACTCCTGACAGTGTTCAGAGGCCGTACCTGGTGCAAGAATTGGACCTTTCTTTGCTATTTGCAAGGCAAGCTGCGAACTCCCTGGATAAGGGGTCATACATCATTTCTAGTCCCTGTTAATATCTTTTCAGCCATGCTCATTATTCTTAGGTGTCCCTTTATAATAAAATCTGATAATCCCCATAGTGTATAGCTTTTTATAATTTTTTTCTAAAACTTATTTCTTATCTTTTATTTTTTTCATAAATGGAATTTTAACTTCAATTTCCTTTTTTTAAGTAACTTTTGAGGCACTTGTTATACTTTAAGTGGAGTTTTAAATTTCATTTGTTTGTATGTATTTTATTAATTAATTCATTTTGATTGGGGGCCACACCCAGCAGTGCTAAGGGCTTACTTCTGGCTCTGCTCTGAGAGGTCACTCTTGGAAGGCTTGGGGACCCTATTGGATGCCAGGACTGACCTTGCATGGCACCTGTCTGCTGTACTATCTACTTACCCCTTCATTCATTGCTTTCAATATGTAACCTCCTTGTTTGGAATTTATGTATAGTTAAAAGTCTTTGATGATAAATGATGTGTTCCTTCACCTATTTGCTATATTTTTCTTGTTTCATTATGTTAAAATGTATTTGGTGTATCTCATGTAAGTTCTTCAAAATATTGTATTTTTATTATCCATGAGATTCCCTCAATCATTCTGTATTAAGATAATTTATGAAATTTCCTTTATCATTTACCATTGTCTGGCATTGGGTGGGTGGGGAGCAGATGTTTAGTAACAGCAGAAATGTGTTCTATCTTCTTGTCCTCGGGTCAAAGACAAAGTTTCCTACCTTAGACTTTTTGACAGTGTGGTGCCTACTCTTTAAAATATCTATTTAAAGATAAATATTTAAAATTGGCAGTGTCATTTTTATTTGTTATGCCATAAACTTGTTTGAATTCTTATATCCAAAAGAAAGTGGCAAAAGAAATGAAGGCTTTCTCCTATCACAGGGCTGGAGTGATAGCACAGCAGATAGGGCGTTTGCCTTGCATGTGGCCAACCCAGTTTTTATTTCTCCACCCTCTCTCAGAGAACCTGGCAAGTTACCTAGAGTATCCCGCCAACACGGCTATTGCTCCACTATTTATAACCCAAATTTTTCACTTTACTTATAACCTAGCTAATCTTTAACATATATACTATAGTAAGAAAAGATAATACAGTGGGGAAGGTGCTTGTCTTTCATGTAGCTGAACCAAATTAGAAACCCAATATCTCATATGGTCTCATAAGCACTTTCAAGAGTGATCCTGAGTGCAGAGTCGGGAGAAAGCTCTAAACATAGCTGGGTGTGGGTCAAAAAACAAACCAAACTTTAAAATATAATTATTAGTCTGAAAAAAAGAAACAATGCATATAAAATTTGAAAATGACACATTGAATTATCACATGACTTATGGTTTACATTATAAATTAGTATTTTATAACCTACTGAGTTATACATTTAGTGCATACAACAATACTCCATAGTCAAATGGAAGTGCAAAATCTGAGATGAAACTCAAGAAATTCCATAAGGCACAGCTATATAGCTATATTTTGTCATCAGCTGGAATCTTTTTTTTTTCTTTTTGGGTCACACCTGGCAATGCACAGGGGTTACACCTGGCTCTGCACTCAAGAATCACTGCTGGCAGTGCTCAGGGCACCATATGGGATGCTGGGAATCGAACCCGGGTTGGCCACGTGCAAGGCAAACGCCCTACTCGCTGTGATATTGCTCCAGCCCCATCAGCTGGAATCTTAAGGAAGACATCTATCCCTAAAATGTACTTCCATTTTCAACATATCTGCATAATTTCATAAAAATAAATAGATGAAAAATGTATTTGATTCTTAAAGCACATCTTGGTGTATATTAGCAATATTGAAATCTCTAACAGAAGAATCCCAAATGCATGTGATGAAGAAAGTGGAGATATATTTGTGTCTTGTTATTCATTTCCTCTGGATGAGTAAGTGACCAAGGTCATTATAGGGATTTATGAGTCATAATTTACACGTTGGTTTGGTGCCATGAAGTAGGAAAAGATATATTTCATAGATCAATTATAAGAGATTTAGGAAAGCAATAAATGAAAGACATCATAGCATTATAACCACAGCAAGGCAAGCTCTCAGCATTCATGAAGCAATGACGATCAGTTTTGTTATGTTCTGATACCCTCTTTATCCAGAACTGTCACATTTTTCTACGTGGTCTCCTGGATAAAGTGACTATGGTAGCAGCAATAGAATAGGTATGGACATTAGAATATTTGCTTTCTCTACCAAGACCTTATTTTACTGGCATCCTCTTGCCAGTAATGGTGACAGTATGCACCATTTCATTTAGACAAAGCTGAAAGGTGATAATAAATTTATTATCTTGCATCCTAATGTACTGGTGATGGCAGCATTTATATTCCCTAAAATATATATTTTATACAAGGTATAGACATGTGTTTCCTGCCTCATAGAATGTTCTATATATAATTATATGCTATATATATTTATATATATACATTTATATGTGTATGTAGAGAGAGCAGTAGTGAGTACGCTAGAGTGACTGGACAATAAAAAGAAATGAACATCTTTTAAATACAAATAAGGCGGCTTGTGATTTGATATCTCCTCTTCTAGGGAAAGATAGCTATGACATATCCTAAAAAGGATTATTCTGATACGTCAAGCAAAGCATGGCACAGACCCCTGAAGCTGAAATGTCATAGGTATAATGGTGTGTGTATCCACTAAGTCTGTGCATGTCCTGGACTTCTGGGATCAATCGGAATTCATCTCTGCTTATGAAAAATAACTACATTTCCCAGAATTCCCTTTGCTGGATGACTTCAGCTAAGATTCCGCTGAGAAATGTTTCAGGGCTTTTGGAAGGCTAGTGAAGAGGAAGTTCTAATTTTCTGAGCAGATGTTCACAGATGTATTCTGGAAAACTTGGCGGAATGGCCTCATTGTTCTAACAAACTGGGCAATCTGTAGTCATTTTTTTCTCTTCCTTATTTTTTTTGTTTACTTTCCATTTATTCACATTTCATGGGTGATTACATATACTCAGTGGAAGTGATGCTAGGCAAAGTGAGTCAGAAAGAAAAAGCCAAACGCCTCTAGGTCTCACTCATGCAGAGTGTAAAGGAGAAAGCAAGTTTCCAATGAGAACAACCCCAAGATAAGATCAATCAAAGTATGATCTAAGTGTGTAGAGAGTTGGGGGAATCTTGGGGTAGTGGTGGAAGAAACCTGGAACTTAGCCATGATCTTGGTGTTAAAGCACTCTTAAGTATAAAATAGTAATGTTGGATTATTTAAAAATGGTACCTTGAACAAAGTCAACCAAGGCAGAGACTAGCGTGAGAAAGGGCTGTAGCTTTAAGTGCAATGTTCTCCACATTACATGTGGATAGCCCATATCGCTCCAATGCTTCACTGATCCTGCTGTCAAATGAAAAATAAATTAAAAGCAATTCTACATTTAATGGTACTATTGACTGAATTCAACTTCCCTTTTAATATTGCTATTAAATATTAAAAATATCTTATAATGCACCGTAGTACTGTAGCACTGTTGTCTTGTTGTTCATTGATTTGCTTGAGCGTGCACCAGTAACGCTTCCATTGTGAGACTTGTTGTTACTGTTTTTGGCATATCGAATACGCCACAGGGAGCTTGCCAGGCTCTGCCATGCAGGCGGGATACTCTCGGTAGTTTATTGGGCTCTCTGGGAGGGATGGAGGAATTGAACCCCGGGTCGGCTGCATGCAAGGCAAATGCCCTATCCATTGTGCTATTGCTCCAGTCCTGTGCTATTGCTCAAGTCCATTTTAGAATAATCCATTTTAGAATAGTCAATTTAGAATGGTTTATAGAATCTATGGTCCTTTTTTTGATAATTTATATTAATTACTTTTATCAATATTGGTTAAATATTGAGTATATATCACTTCCTCACATTATTTTTCAGACTACTTGTATTTGAATCATTAATTTTATCTTCAGTCCTAGTGATAAATTAATTTCAATTTGAAGTCTATACTTATATCTTATCTGATGTTTAGAACTTATTTTACTAAGTTCTCTATTCATTTAAGAATTTTTAAGCTTCCATTTATCTTCTTTTAATTTTAAAATTTAATTAAAGAACCATGATTTACAAAGTTGTTGATAATTGGGTTTTAGGCATACAATATTTAAACACAATCTCACCACCGTTGTAAACTGCCCTTTACCAATGTTTCCATATGCTATCTCCATGCCTATCCCCTATCCCGTCCCTGCCTGACTAATCCAGTGGTTTCAACATGACATCTTCCAGTTCCAAACAGATTGGAGCTTTAGTTTCTTTTCACTAGTTATCCAGTTTACTCAGTACCATTTGTTTTTGTTTGTTTGTTTGTTTGTTTGTTGCTTTTTGGGTCACACCCAGCAATTCAAAGGGGTTACTCCTGCTCTGCACTCAGGAATTACCCCTGGCGATGCTCAGGGCACTCTATGGGATGATGGGAATCCAACCTGGGTTGACCGCGTGAAAGGCAAACGCTCTACCAACTGTGCTATCACTCCAGCCTCCCCAGCACCATTTGTTGAAGAGGCTTTCATTATTTAATGTTATGTTCTCAACTCCCTTATCAAAAATTAGTAGTCTATATATATAGGGGTTTATGTCATTGGGTACTTAATTCTGACCCACTGATCAGAGAGACTATCTTTATTCTAGTACCAAAACAGGTAACAAAATATATCCCAGTTTCTTATTTTTTTTCAGTATGTTTTTGGGTATCTGTGGTCTTTTGTTGCTCCATACAAACTTTATTATTTACCTTTCTAGGTCCTGGAAAAATGTAGTCTGAATTTGGATGGCAATTGTATTGAATCTATATTATAGATTAGGTAAGATAGTCATTTTAACAATATTGATTATTCTGACTCATGATTATGGAATTTTTTTTTCTATTTTCTAAGATTTACTTTATCTCTTTAAGTAATTTTAAGTTATCATGATATAGATCTCCCATGTTTTTTTTTAAGTTGATTCTTAGACACTTTATGTTTTGGAATACTATTTTAAATGGGATAGACTTTTTGATCACTTTCTTCTGATTCATTTTTTTTGTATATAAGAATGCTATTTATTTTTTTGTATATTGACTTTGTAGTTGGACACTTTAATGTATTGGTTCATTTTTTTCTAGGAGCTTTTTGGTTGACTATGTTCCATGTATATCATCATGTAATCATATAATCTTCAAATAGTCATAATTTAACTATTTTCTAATTTGGTTTCCTTTCATTTGTTTTACTTACCTGATTACTGTAGTCAAAATGTTGAACACTATGTTGAATGAAAGTGGAGGCAATGGACATCCTAAATTTTTACCTGATCTTAGAGAGAATGCTTTTAGTTTTTCACCAATAAGAATGACACTGGCTGTGAGTTTGTTACATATGATCATTATTATCTTGAGGAAGGTTCCTTTCACCTCTATTTTATTGATATATTTGATATATTTGTATCATGAATGGATGTCTGATATTTTCCATTTCTCTGCATTGATTGATTTCACATGTTTTTTATCTTTCTTTTTACTAATATGATGTGAAGAGATGTTCACTATCTCTTATTTTTAGAGAATTGCAATTCAAAATACTAATCATTTGTTACTGAAAGAAGGACTATTGTTCAATCTACAATAAGTGACAAGCACCGAAGAGGATGCCAAAAGAAGGGAATCTTTACAAACTGGGAGAAATACATATGTTCACCCACATGAATTGAAAGTAACATGAAGTGTGCTAAAAATTTAAAAATACAGTAGAAATTCCATATTCAATTTATCTACTTCTGGGTTAATATCCAAAGAATACAAGACACTTTAATCCAAAGGGATATGCCATTGTGCACCCTCCTGTTAATTGCACCATTATTGACAATAGCTAAACACTGGAAACTACCTAAGTATCCATTAATAGCTGATTTCATGATTGTGTGATTTGTACATACATTGGTACTTGACTGTTAAAATAAAGTTGAAATATTTCTATTTGCAACAACATGAATAAAACTAGAAGGAATTATGCCTAATGAAATAGGTGAAACATAGGGAAATACATACCACATGATATCACTCATCTGCTATTAAAAAATTAAATAATTAACAAAGTAAAAAATAAACTTTAATTCTTGAAGAGCAGACTATAAGTTACCAAAAAGAAAAGGCAAAATGAGTTAGCTGTGTAAAACTGTGATTCATGAGGGACAGAAAGACACTATAGTGGTGTACTTGATATGAATATACAGATGTTTATTCTTAATTATGCTTATTTGTTGCATATTAAAGTGAAATGTAATTTTAAAACTTTTAGTTAAAGCATAAGTATCATTTTTGTGTTAGAAATAAAAAATTGGAAATATGAAATACAGTTACTTTTAAGCAATATTTCATTCTAAAGTATTATTTCCCAGTAGTTCATAATTTTCATATTCTAATAATTAACTTCTTTAGAAGAGAAAGACTTTGATTAATTAATAATTGTGTCCAAAAACAAAAACTAACATTACTTTAACAAAATTAATTATGAATCAGATATGTAAACGTGTATAGGTATATATCTATAAATATCTTTCTATATGTAGACATGAGTATTCATGTGCTTAAATATATATATATATATATATATACATGTATTTGGTAAAAATCCAGTCTTAAATTCAGCTTTGCAGAACCAAGATGAAAACAGAATAATGGAGAAAATAATGTAATGTGATATTTTTGCTCTTTTATGAGTATGACATAACCAAGCAGTCATTTTCCCTTTTACCAATAACAAAGCTTGTCATTGGTACCACTACTGGTACCCAGACATTGGTATTCATTTCATCCCTGTCTAAAAGTCTTTTTCTTGGTCTTATGAATGATTAAAATTAGAACTATTTATCTACTGAAAACTACATGTGAATAGAGATAAGAATTCTCTGCATAAATTATCGACTGAGATTATAGAATAACTCTAGAACACCCTACCTTCATCTATTTAATCTCCTGGCAAAATATTCTAAAGGAAAAACACTCTTGTTATGAAACTGATCAAATATGTCTGTTTCTCCTGTTGCAATAGTCTGAATAAAATTATCTTTAATTATCTGGTGAATTTTGTCTTTGTCTATACTATGTATTTCTACCAGAAAGTCTAAGCATATAAAATAATCAACAATGGCATTTGTATTGATGCAAGTGACTTAAAGAATGAAAAGAATATGAAGGAGGAAAATGATTAATTCAAAACACATTTTTCACTGTCTATCACCACCTGACAGATAATAGAAGATTCTACATTAAAACCTTACAGGCCTGAGAGTTTGAATTATTTTATATCAGTTTCAGTGACTGGAAGAATTACTTCTAAAAAAGGAAAGGCTTATACAGAAATAAAGAAATAAAATATGTAGACATTCTTGGCTGTCAAGGTTTTGGTTTTCTTCTCTAAAATATCTAATTCATTTTAATATGTACTCTTTACCACCAAATTAATTTTATTGCTACAACTTTAAATGCATCTATAAGTTGAAGAGCTACATAATTTGTGAAAATCTGCATTGTGATGTGCTATCAAAGAAAGTACATGAAATTGATGCTCTATGACAGAATTAATGTTGGAAATATTCTAGTATTAGATCAGTAAAAATATAGTATGTGTTATATGATCTATTAAATTCTTCACTTAATTTTTCCATCTCTTTAGAAAGTTAATTGTTTTAATACGCAGACATGGATTCTTTTTATCTTATGCATTTTTCTCACTTAACTTTTGAAATATGCACCTATTAATGTATATTGGACTGGAGTGGTAGCATAGTAGGTAGGGTGTTTGCCTTGCACGTGGCCGACCCAGGTCCGATTACTCTGTCCCTCTCAGAGAGTCCGGCAAGCTACTGAGAGTATCTTGCTCACACAGCAGAGCCTGGCAAGCTACCCACGTGTATTTGGTATGCCAAAAGCATAATAACAACAAGTCTCACAATGGGGACATTACTGGTGCCCACTCGAGCAAATCGATGAGCAACACATTGGAAAACAGTGCTACAGTGCTATTAATGTGTAGTGAGGTATCATCATTTACAATGTTGTAGTTATTGTGTTATAGTGTAGAGTACCAAAGTCATCCATCTGCCAGAGCTTCCAGATCCTTGATTGTTAGCCCACATCCTCTTCCCCATGACATCACCCCCTCTATTCACGTTGTATAGGGCATGCCTCAGGATTGCTTCTATTGGGGATTGTCTGTTTGGTTTCCTTGTTTCTCTACACTGGGAAAAATCACACGGTATTTATCATTTGTCCTAGTCTCATTTCACTTAGCATACCATCCTCTAATTTAGTTTAAGTTGCAGCAGACTATAAGATCACACCTTCACATGTATAACCTGTAGTCCTGTTGATCTTTGATTTGCTTGAGCAGGTGCCAGTAACATCTCCATTTGTCCCTGTCGAGAGCTAGTGTAGCCCAATGATTCCTGCTCATTCCAGGAACAGAAAGAGCATCAAATCGTTCATTCAGAGATTTGTCTAAGAAATCTGATCATCTAGTTGGTGGGTGGCCACGAGGTCTTCTGACGTCCCATGGCATCCAGTCTGTAACAGCTCTAGTCCAACAGTCATCTCTGAATCACATTACATGACCGGACCATCTGATTTTTGATGCCTTGGCAAACGAGACAGCATTCCTGATTTTTGATCATCGATGGAGGACAGAACTCTGGATTCCTTCTCTCACTTGAGTGAGACATGATATTCCCAGCATAGCTCTTTCGATTCCTCTGTGGGATACCCTAATAGCATTCTCATCCTGCTTGCATAGGGCCCAGGTCTCAGAGGCATACATTAGTGCAGGAAGAACGGTGGACTTGAAAAGATGTGCCCAGAGACGGAGGTTCTTTGTTCTCTTAACCACCTCTTCAACGCTCTTGAATACATTCTACGCTGCTCACTTCCTCCTGCACAGTTCTAGCACCAAGTCATTCCACATGTTGATTTCTTGACCCAGGTACCCATAGCTGCTGCATTCAGAAATGTTCGTTCCATTGAGAGCAAATGCAGCTTCAGGGACCAGTTCATTTTTCATGAACATTGCCTTGTTGAGATTCAGCTGCAATCCAACCTTTCCACACTCATGGTTGAAGTCGGTCAGCATTTGTGCCGCTTGCCTAATGTTGGGTGTTATGAAAACAATGTCATCAGCGAAGCAGAGGTGGTGTAATTGCCGACCGTCTATCTTCACTCCCATTCCTTCCCACTCCAGTCGTCGCATGATATTCTCAAGGGCGGCACTGAAGAGTTTCAGTGAAATGGTATCACCCTGCCGCACCCCTCTTTACATCAATGATCACTTCATTGTAGAATGGTGAGATTTTGCTGGTGAATCCACAATACAGCTTGCGGAGGATATTGATATACTGAGTTTGAACACCCTGTTTGGCCAAGGCTTCGATGACCACCTCAGTCTCAATAGAATCGAAGGCCTTCTTTAAGTCAATGAACGTTAGACAGAGCGGCATCTTGAACTCTCGTGAAACCTCAGTGAGTTTGGTCACTGTGTGGATATGGTCTATTGTGCTGAATCCCCTTTGGAACCCGGCTTGCTCGCATGGTTGTCCTTCGTCTAGTGTTTTTGCCTATTCTGTTCAGGATGACACAAGTGAACAGCTTGTAGACAACAGACAACACTCAGATTGGGCGATAGTTGTCGATGTCGTGGATGTCTCCCTTCTTGTACAACAGAACGGTACTACTGGTTTTCAACTGGGACGGAACCTTTCATTCATACAGGTAGTGTGTGAAGAGTTGGGCCAGTGTATTGATGAGTACTGGCAGCAGATTCTTCAGGTGTTCGGGTCTGACATTCTCAGGACCAGATGCTGTTCGTGTCTTTACCAGCAGCATGGCCTGTCGGATTTCAGAAGGGAGAACATTGGGAACGACATATCCATCCTGCACAATTTGGTATGTGGGCAGGTGGACATGGCTATCAAAGAGATCTGAGTAGAAGTCGTGAATAATTTTCTCCATTGCCTTTCTAGAGGATGTGATAGATCCATCGGGACATCGGAGGGCAGTCATCTTGGTCCTGTAGTTGGAGAAGGACAGGCGAGCACTGTGAATACTTTTCCCGGCTTCTGCTGCTTCAGCCAACACTGCTGCTCTTCTCTCTAAGGTCTTCCTTTATCGTATCTCTGCACAGCTTTGTGAGCTCGGACGTTAGCTTGTGGTTGCCTGAGGCTCGCGCCAAACCACGTTGAAAAATGAGCTCGAGAGTTTCTGAAGACAGGCGTCTGTTTGTGGTTTGCTCACTCTCGGCATTCTTTGCACAGACATGGAGGTGCTGAACCAGTCGATCATATTCCTCATCGATGTTGTCAAGGACGCTATCTTCCCATGTTGCTGCAATAGTGCCAAAGAGCTCCTGGTTGGTGGTCATTCTGGGAGTTGTCCTCTTAGACTTAAATTTTGTAGACTTTTCTCCCTTCTCTGTGAAGTAGAATTTTACACGAAGGAGACCGTGGTCCAATCCAATTTGGAATTTTGGGACAACAGTGACATCGGTCAGGCAAAACCTTTGATAGAATATGATGCGGTCAATTTCATTGTGGAACTGTCCACCGGGACACTCCCATGTCTAGCGTTTAGATTTGGCCTTCTGGAACTGAGTTACCATGAATGGTCTTGGTCGACATGATGAATTCAGATAGTCTCTCACCTTGATCGTTCCATTCTAGGCCATGTGTCCGAATGTGGAGTTCTTCGGGGGACCTTCTTGGACCTATCTCACCAACAATGATCTTGTAGACGGTGTGGTCTTCTTTATAGAACTTCTCTAGTTCCATGTAGAACCTCTCAATATCTTCTTCCTCGTAGTTGGAAGTTGGTGCATAGATGATGAAGATAGAAACTGCTGACAGTGAGCCACATCTATTCAAGAGTAATCGTCCAATTCTGGTTGTTAGGCCTTCGAATGAATCCATGCTCATGGCCAAGTTCGTGTTGAGAAGGACACCAACGCCATCAATGCCTCTGTTGTCGTATGTTTCGAGGAACAATTCTTCTCAATTTTGACACTGCAGTAGATCACATATTATATACCACAATTTTTGCCATTCATTGTGTTGGACACTTGGGTTGTTTCTAGAACTTGGCTATTGTTCATAATATTGCAATAAACATAGATATGCACATAGATATGCACATGTCTTTTTAGATTAATTTTTTTCTCCTTGGGAAAGGTTTGAATAGTAGAATTAAAGAGTCATACTGATGTTCTATTTGTAGTATTTTGAGAAGTCTCAAAACTGTCTTAGAGCAGACAGACACAGAATGACTACACCCATTTGTGGAATATGAAGTAACATAATAGGAGAATAACACCTAAGGGTAGAGTAAAGGCCAGGAGGGTGGCCCCATGGCTTGGAAGCCAATCTCATGTGCTGTGGGAAAAGGCAGGTGGGATGGAGAAGTGACCACTGAATAAATGATGGCGTGGCATAAAAGGGGGCGTGGCCTCCTGCCTGAAGACTATACCTAATGTGCTAAGGTAGGTTATTATTTCCTACCTTAGCACAATAGGTATAGTATTCTTGCTTTGAAAATCGCTTTAGCCCATCTCAATCACTTATGCGAACTAGCCCATTAGCTTACTTCAACTTATAAAAATTATCAGTGTATAAGAGAAGCTTAGCAAAACCTTTGTAAAGACAACTTACCCTTAAGTCTTCATTAAAGCCCCCAAATCAAGCAGGAAGAAAACCCTGAGTATAAGGAAGAACTCTAGAATAGGAACAAAGCTGCCATCAGCAATAGCACAACCAAAGCCCTCCTTCTCTCAGCAAGAGGGAGTAGGTATAAACACCTACAAAGTTCCAATTCTATACTTCCATAACAATATGAAGAAGCAGCTAAAATCCCCTCCACGCAGAGAGGAAGAAGAAAAGATACAAGAAACCTCAAAAGGGGCTCCCCACATCTACAACCTCTCAGATAAACAATTCAGAGAGGAAATCTGGAGGAGAGTCGACCTACTCCAAGCAACCATGGAACAGATGTCCAATAAATTAAGGGAGGAGATGAATGAATCACTGGAACGATCTACCAAAAAAATGCAGGAAGAAATGAGACCAGAAATTTCAAACCTACGAACGGAAGTCACACAAATAAAGGAATCTGTAGATGAATTAAAAATCGCAGTAGATGCCCTCAACAGTAGAATGACTACAGCCGAAGACAGAATCAGCGAGCTTGAGGATGAGCTGCAGAAAGCTTACAGACAACAACAAATAATGGCGAAAGACCTCAAAATGGCTATAGAGTGAATCAGAGCCCTTGGGGATGACTTCAAGAGGAACAACATAAGAATCATTGGAGTACCAGAACCACAGGGAAGTAACCCCAATGAAAAAACACAGTCAAAGACATCATTACTAAGAAATTCCCAGAGCTGAGAAGGCAGGCATCCAGATACAAGGAGTCCGAAGAGTGCCAGCAAAAAGAGACCCAGATAAAAAGACTCCAAGGCATATCATAGTCAGAATGGTGGAGGCTGTGGATAGAGACACAATTCTACAAGCAGCAAGGTCAAAGAAGGAAATCACATACAAAGGAGTACCCCTCAGATTTACAGCAGACCTGTCAGAGGAAACTCTCCGAGCCCGAAGACAATGGTGGGACATAGTGAAAAAACTCAACGAAATAAATGCCTCACCAAGAATACTTTATCCGGCTAAACTCTCACTCAAACTCGAAGGAACCATACACTATTTCTCGGATAAACAACAGCTCAGGAACTTCATAGACTCAAAACCAAACTTAAAAGAAGGTCTAAAGGGGTTACTGTAAGCTAAGGAGGAACCCCAAAGAACAACTAACCCCACAGAAAGATGACACAAAACCCCATCACAATAATCTCTTCCAATGTCAATGGACTAAAAGCACCTATCAAGAGACACAGAGTGGCAAAATGGATCCAGAAAATAAACCCAACATTCTGCTTATTACAAGAAACACACCTGAACAAACAGAGTAAACACAGACTCTAAGTCAAAGGATGGAAAACAATCCTGCAATCAAACAACTCCCTTAAAAAAGCTGGAGTGTCCATCCTAGTATCCGACAATATAGATTTCAGGTTGAAAAAGATTAGAGGGGACAGCGAAGGCCACTTTCTATTCATCAAGAGATATGTACAACAGGAGGAAATCACACACTTAAATGTATACGCACCCAATGAACGACCGGCAAATACTTAAAACAACTCCTTACAGACCTCAAAGAGGACATCACTAACAGCACAATAGTAGTCGGAGAGTTCAATACCCCCTTATCACCTCTGTATAGATCAACAAGAACGAAACTCAGCAAGGAAACACTGACTCTGAAAGAAGAAATGGAAGAGAGAGGCATAATTGACCTATACAGGGTTTTTTTTTTGCATTCCACCCGTTTATTACATTTTTAATGTAAATAATTTCACAGTCTTTTAAATTTCATTTAACATAAAACTGAAGATTCAATGATTTTTAAAAAAAATTTAATGAGGCTACCCTTAAGCCAAAATAGCTTTGACATGTGTAAAATTTTATTCTTTTTTTTTTAATTTTAAATTTTTTATTGAGTCACCATGTGGAAAGTTACAAAGTTTTCAGGTTTAAATCTCAGTTATACAATGCTCGAATACCCATCCATTCACCAGTGCACATATTCCACCACCAAGAATCCCAGTAGAGCTCCACCCCGTACCCCCACACCCCTAACCCCCCACGCCCCTAGCCCCCCATCCTTAGGCCCCCCCGCCTGTGTAACTAATAAATTTCACTTTACTTTCACTTTGATTGCATTCAATATTTCAACAAAAATCACTATTATTGCTTGGAGAGTCTCTCCCCTAAAGTCAGACTTGCTGAAAAGGAATCATTAGATAATTTGTTTTCCGTTGCTGAGGATGAAGAGGTATGAGGTCGAGTGACCACACTTAGCGGCCTCTCCGTTTTGGGTTTCTGTATTTTAGTATTTTAGTAACTAAGTCCGGAGAGATATCTGCCAGAAGTTGCATCATTGCCAACTTGTACTTCTCAGTTACATCATATTCTACATCTGAGTGCAATCTTTCTTTCTGACTCATTTCACTCAACATGATATTTTCGATGTTGATCCATTCATATGCAAATTTCATGACTTCATGTTTTCTGACTGCTACATAGTATTCCATTGTGTAGATGAACCAGAGTTTCTTTAACCAGTCATCTGTTTGGGGGCACTCTGTTTTTTTCCAGATTCTGGCTATTGTAAACAGTGCTGCAATGAACATAGAAATACAGATGCCATCTCTACTATACCTTTTTGCCTCTCGGGGATATATTCCCAGGAGTGGTATTGCTGGGTCAAATGGAAGCTCAATTTCTAATTTTTTGAGAATCGTCCATATTGTTTTCCAAAAGTGCTGAACCAGTCAGCATTCCCACCAGCAGTGAAGAAGAGTCCCTTTCTCCCTGCATCCACGACAACACCGGTTGTTTTTATTTTGGGGGATGTGGGCCAGTCTCTGTGGTGTGAGATGATATCTCATGGTTGTTTTGATCTGCATTTCCCTGATGATTAGTGATGTGGAACATTTTCTCATGTGCCTCTGAGCCATTCGGATTTCTTCTTTAGGAAAGTTTCTGTTCATTTCATCATCCCATTTTTTGATCGGGTTGGCAGTTTTCTTCTTGTGGAGTTCAACCAGTGCATTGTATATCCTTGTTATCAACCCTTTATCTGATGGGTACTGCGTAAATATCCTTTCCCATTCTGTAGATTGTCTTTGTACTTTGTTCACTGTTCTCTAGAGGTGTAGAAGCTTCTTAGTTTGAGATAGACCCATTTATTTATCTCTGTTTTCACTTGCTTGGCCAGTGGCATGTTAGCTTTGAAGATACCTTTGGTTTCAATGTCGTGGAGGGTTTTGCCGTCGTTGTCTTCAATGTACCTTAGGGGTTCTGGTCTGATGTTGAGGTCCTTAATCCATTTTGATCTGACTTTTGTACATGGTGATAGGCGGAGGTCTAAGCCCATTTTTTTTCATGTAGCTGTCCAGTTTTGCCAGCACAGTTTGTTAAACATGCGTTCCTTGCTCCACTTCACCTTTTTTGCTCCCTTATCAAAGATTAGATGGTAATATATTTGGGGCGATGTGTCAGAGTATTCAACCCTGTTCCATTGGTCTGCCGCTCTGCCTTTGTTCCAGTACCAAACTGTTTTAATGACTACCGCTTTGTAATAGAGTTGGAAGTTGGGGAGGTTGATTCCTCCCATTTTCTTTTTCCAAAGAATTGTTTTAGCTATTCGTGGGGGCTTATTGTTCCATATGAATTTCAGGAGCGCTTGATCCATTTTTTGAAGAATGACAAGGGTATCCCTATAGGGATCGCATTGAATTTGTATAATGCTTTGGGGCAAATTGCCATTTTGACAATATTAATTCTTCCAATCCATGAGCAGGGGATATTTTTCCATTTCCTCGTGTCTTCTTTTATTTCCTGAAGTAGCATTTTGTAGTTTTCATTATACAAGTCCTTTAGCTCCTTAGTTAAGAATCATCTGAGGTATTTGATTTTTTGAGGCACAATTGTGAACAGGATAGCTTTTATCATGTTGCTTTCTTTTCTCTCACTATTTGCATATAAGAAAGCCATAGACTTTTGGGTATTGATTTTATCACCTGCAACTTTACTATACGAGTCTATTGTTTCTAGGAGTTTCTTTGTAGAGGTTTTAGGGTTCTCTAGGTATAGTATCATATCATCAGCGAATAGTGAGAGCTTGATTTCTTCCTTTCCTACCTGAATGCCCTTAATATCTTTTTCTTGCCTAATCGCTATTGCAAGTACTTCCAGTACTATATTGAACAGAAGGGGAGAGAGTGGGCATACTTGTCTTGTCCCTGTTCTCAGAGGGAAGGCTCTTAGTTTTTCCCCATTGAGGATGATGCTTGCCGTAGGCTTGTGGTAGATGGTTTTGACTATATTAAGGAAGGTCCCTTCTATACCCATTTTGGCAAGAGTTTTCATCATAAACGGGTGCTGGATCTTGTCAAATGCTTTCTCTGCATCTATTGATATGATTATATGATTTTTATCTTTTCTTTTGTTGATATGATGGATTATGTTGATTGATTTCCGAATGTTAAACCATCCTTGCATCCCTGGGATGAATCCCACTTGGTCGTGGTGTATGATCTTTTTGATGATTTGTTGAATTCTGTTTGCTAATATTTTATTGAGAATCTTTGCATCTGTGTTCATCAGGGATATTGGCCTGTAGTTTTCTTTTTCTGTGGTGTCCTTGTTTGCTTTTGGTATTAGGGAGATGTGAGCCTCATAGAAACTGTTTGAGAGGGTTTCTGTTTCTTCAATTTCCTGGCAAACTTGAGAAGGACTGGCAATAGGTCCTCTTTAAATGTTTGGAAACATTCGCTAGTGAATCCGACTGGGCCTGGGCTTTTGTTTTTGGGAAGACTTTTGATTACCGTTTCAATTTCCTTGATGTTAATAGGACTATTCTGGAACTCCAGGTCTTCTTTGTTCAGCCTTGGGAGGTTTTAGGAATCCAGGAATTTATTCATTTCTTCTACGTTCTCTTGTTTCGTGGCATAGAGATTTTCAAAGTAGTCTCTGATGATCTTTTGAATTTCATTGGTTTCTGTTGTGATGTCCCCCTTTTCATTTCCGATTCGACTTATAAGTTTTCTTTCTCTCTCTTTCTTTGTGAGTTTTGCTAGTGGTTTATCAATCTTATTTATTTTCTCAAAGAACCAACTCTTGGTTTCATTGATCTTTCGAATTGTCTTTTGAGTTTCCATGTCATTAATTTCTGCTCAAAGCTGTGAATCTAATGGGTGCTCCTTTGTATGGGATTTCCTTATTGGACCTTGCTGCTTGCAATATTGTGTCTCTCTGGATGATGCCCATCATTGTAACTATGATATGTCTTGGTTTTTTTCTTCTAGGATTTCTTTTAGCTGGCACCCTTTTGGCACCTTGAATCTGGATGCCCGCATTGTCAAGCTCTGGGACGTTTTCCGCAATGATTTGTTTTACTGTGTCTTTTTCGTTGGGGTTGGTTCCCTGTGGTTCTTGTAGTCCAATGAGTCTAATGTTGTTCCTCTTGAAATCATCCCCTAGGACTCTGATTCTGGCTAGAGCTATTTTGAGGTCTCTTGCTATGGTTTGTTTTTGCCTGTAGGCTTCTTGCAGCTCATCTTCAAGCATACTCATTCTGTCTTTGGCTGCAGTCATCCTATTGTTGAGGGCAGCCAGAGAGTTTTTGATTTCATGTACCGAGTCCTTCATTTCTTTTTGAAGGTTTTTTATTTCTGCTCTCATTTCTTCCTGTATTTTGTCGGCTGTCTGTTGTATTGTTTCTGCCAGGTCCTCCTTGAAGTTGTCCATCTTTGCATTGAGTTCATTGAACATGTTGAGAATTTCAACTCTGAATTCTTTATCAGAGAGATCAAGTTTGTAGGATACTCCAGTTGAGGTTTCTGGACTCCTTTGATCGTCCTCTGCTTGCAATGGGGATTTTCGCTGTTTCTTCATGTTGTTGTGGTGGTATGAGAGAGGGACCTTGAAGATGAGTATCCCTGCTCCCTCTTGCTGCGTAAAAGGATTGTGGATAGGCTCAGTCAATAGTGGTTGCCTTTTTATTTCCCGCTCGTAGAACATGGTCTCCCAATGAGATGTTCCTTCAATCCTTATGTGAAGTCTTGTGTTTTATTGTCCTATTGCTTGCGAATAGCTAGGATGTTATTCTTGAATATAATGTTGAGGAAACTATCTGCAGTCGCGTTAGCATTGGCTGGCTGGTAAAGAGGCCACGCCCACTTTGCTTAGGCCATGCCCCTAACGATTAGGCCACGCCCCTTTCCCACAACCCGACAGTGGTCAAGGGGCTGGGGGTAGTGTGCCGGACACTCGGCCGGCAGTCCGAGGGGAGAGAAGCCTGGTGTGCTCAGGGCCAAGGAGCAGGCTGGATCCGGAAGGTGGGGTCGAGGGAGCGTCACACACCAGAGCCGGAAGACAGAACGGCTGCAGTGCTTGGGGTCGGCGTGTCGACTTGGCTGGCAGTCCGAGGGCTGTCATCCCATTTTTCATTGATTTACTTGAGCAGGAGCCAGTAACATTTCCATTCATCCCAGCCCTGAGATTTTAGCAGCCTCTCCTTACTCCTTTTTCCCAATGATTGGAGACTCAATGATTGGAGATAGGGTCAGGGGAATGAAACTGGTTATTATTACTGTATTCGACATATCAAATATGCTACGGGGAGCTTGTCAGGCTCTTCTGTGTCAGCGTAATACTTTTGGTACTTTGCCAGGCTCTCCGAGAGTCATATATATATTTCCCTTTATGATGATATGCTTATATATACGTATATATATGTACATATACTTTCAGCCTAAAAATAGATCAAAGAGATGATATGAAGCAAGTTTTCACATCCTCTCAAGCTTAGCAATTACTCAATATCAATCTGTAAGTCTAATTCCACATAAAGGAAGATGAAATTCTGTTATTATCATTAAATACAAATATTTTTAAAACAGAAACTCAGGGAGACATATACTGCAAACAGAAATACCTATCAAACAGCCATTAGATTAATGATTAATGATTGGTGATAAAATGGAATAGGTATTTGTCACTTTCTTTAACTAATGTTCAATCAGCATTTATAATCTTTCCTTAAACCAATAATTCTTACTATAAATTCTTGCTAATGAGTAGTCATAATCTAGTGAAGACACCTTCCCATAAATATTCTGGAATGTGCAAAATATATACCATTTCTGACCATGAAATGTAGTACATTTTCTGTTGCAATTTTCTGCTCCTCTTTGGCATTTAACGATCTCTCATGCCCTATAAGAATTAATCCTTCAGCTTCATGGTATCTCTTTTCCTCAAAGGCTTTCTTATATGCTAAAAAGTTTGTTTCCCTACATATTCAGTCAATGGCAGCATGGAAGACCTTTTTATTATGACTGTGAGGTCTTTAAAATAGCCAAAAATCATTCATACTGCTGTCTGATTCATAGACCATGAAAATTAATATGTAATTTATGTCCAATATAGTTGTTGTTAATGCTAAAAGTTAAAAGGTTTGAATATTGAGGGGACATTTAAAGGAATTATTTTTTCAACAGAGAAGAAAAATGGCATGTAAAGGAGCATTAGACATTCATAGGCATACAAGTGCTATTGGATTTGCTAATTGTCTTCAAAGATTTACATAGTATCTAGAGAAATATAAAGTTATGAGTAGTAATAAATTTTTATGCAATTTAAATAAATTGATTTGGGTCAGTGGAACTTATTCACCAGTTTGGATGTTATTGATTTGTGTAAGAGCAATAAACATTTGTCATGTAAATTAAAATGGTCCATTGCTTTACCATATCTGCATCTACCAACATGATACTATACAAGATTTTATATGAATAAGTAAAAAGAAAGAGAGGAAGGGAACAATAAGGCCAATCATTTGTATTACACTATTTTATAACCAACAACAACAAAATGCTTCAATAGAAAACTTGGACCATGACATTATTAAATTCAAAGAAAACTATAAAGAAAGAAATTGGATAATCTAGAATCTTTCTAAGAAATGACGAAATAGCTTTTCATTTCACATATCTATTTCTTTTATTCATATATTCACCACAACTGCTGTTTGTAGGTTAAGTTTTCATGAACTACAATTCTTCTTTAAAAACAGTAAGGGTGCATAATATGTGCTATAAAATGTATGCAAGGTATTCTTTATATTTAAGATAGTAAATATAATTTCTTCGATTTGTAGTCACAACTGCGACTCACGAAGGACACTGAAGACTAGTATGTCTTTCGAATAGTTTGTGGTGGAAAAGTCTGATGTTGAGAAGGATGATAGTTTTCAGATGCTCAGTTTTCAGGCACACTCTGATAAGAATGTGTCAGTACATCATGCAAAAGGAAAGATTGTTTCATCTTTGGGAAAAATGTAACAATGAGAACATTGCTCATAGACCTATCCAAGAGCTGATTGTATGGTTGCTCATTTGTAATTTCTGCTACATAGATCTGATGTAAAAGAGCTGTCTATATCAATTAATAGGACAATTTAGAGTATGCATAATACTCCTAATTTTTATCCAAAAGTTTTTAAAAAATATTTTCTGTGGAATTTTACTGTCATTTTTGCTTTCATCACAAATATTCTGTAGAATTTCCCTCATAAATATTCGGATTTCTGATACAGGTGTCACATAAGGTCAAACCAAATCTGTTCTGCATTCTGACAGGGAGCAAAAAAGCATAATCCTTTTTCTGTGCTCATGTGTTTGTGTGCTTTAAATACTTAAGAAATAAATCTAAAGTCGTTTCTCCTAATGTGTACTTGTCTTTATCTACTAAATTCAAAGAAATCACTGACGTTTTTCTAGCACTGGAAAATCATTAAAAGATTATTACACAAAAGCTGAGACTTGGCATTTACATTTCTAAGGAATGGTTATAAATGCAATATCTCATATGGATCTGAGGACCAAGTTTGAACTTATTAATATTAAAAACTTTCTGTAAGGGCTTATTGATGAACAACATATATTTTCAATAAATTTTTATTAATTACCTATGACTGAGTGATAGCACAGCGGTTGGGTGTTCGCCTTTCACACGGCCAACCCAAGTTCGATTCCTCAACCCCTCTCAGAGAGCCTGGCAAGCTACCCATGCGTATTGGAATGGATATGCTAAAAACAGTAACAATGAGTCTCTCAATGAGAGACGTTACTGGTGCCCGCTCAAACAAATGGATGAGCAAAGGGATGACAGTGATAACAGTGATAACTATGCCATGCATTGAAATAGGCATTGTAATTTATTACATTCATAAATATATAAACATATATAAGCTATGAATACACTATGCAAAATTCTGTCTTAATAGATCTCCCAGAGAAGTGAAAAATAACTTTGATAAATTTATTAAAAAATTACAGTTGTTAAAGTTATATGATTGGAATTCCATCATGAATATGTTTGGATGAAGTAAGTTGTATTTATTTTTATTAGTTTTTAATTTAGTTTTCATTGAGATATTATTTATCTAAACATTTGTGTATATTTCATGAATACTGTTTTATACATTTAAAAAATAAATTATTCACATATGCATATAAAAAGATATAGAGAAATGAACATACGCAGTAACTTGGAAGAATAAGATCAAATTTTTCAACTGCCCTGGCTACAATCTTCCTCAAAAGCCTCCATATATATCAGTTATCTAAAAAAAAAAAAAAGAACAAAATACATTTTGAATAATAAAAATATACAAGGAAAGAGGGGTAAACATTTACATGCTAATTACAGAAACTATCACAAAACCTTAACTATTTAAATACAAATTAAATATCAAATGCTTTGTATGAGTCCAATATAACATGTCTCTGGGGGCCAGGGAGCTGATACAATGGGTAGAAACTTGTCTTGCATTCAGGTGAGCAGGTTTCAATTCCTGATGCTCCGTGTGGTTCTCCAAGCTCCAAAGGAGTGATCCCGTGCACAGAGACAACCGAAAGCTATGAGCACCCCCACATGCAGCCCCCTCAGAAACCCATCAATCATTTCTTTTCTAGAACTATATGAGAAAGCAAAAATATATCAGAAAACTTAATTACCTAAAATGCAGATGAATGCAAAATTTAAGGCTTCAATGCTGAACGCTTTAAAGTGCTTTATCTTTCTAAAAATTATATGTTTTTCTAATGCTGAACCAGTTAAAATAGCTACATATTTTACCCATTGCTTACCAAACCTAAGGTAGGACAACATATTTTAGAAATTAAGATATCTTTCATAAATTTACCCAATTTAACTGGATAGCTCTTTAGAAAACATAAACTTCAAAATCAACTAAACTTTGCAATTCAAGTAATATTCTAATTCAAGAAATATCAATATAAAAGTCAGTTGCCTAACAAAGGTTTATGAAAGCCTGAGAGATAGTATTGTGGGCATCTGTAGTACTTGATTTCCATATGGTTAACCCAGCTTCTATCTCAGGCAGCATAAGTTCCCCCGAGTTGCACCAGAAGTGATCCTTAAACACAGAGTCAGGAGTAATCCCTAAGCAACTGCCAGTGAGTCCCTCTCACCAAAAACAAACAGAAAAATAACTTCAACAGCAAAATTTGAAAAGATATCTTCTTCACTAGAGCAGATTATTTTAGCGTCTGTTTTATTTCTAATTTCCAAATTTAATAATGATAAATGAAGCTTAGTGTAATATTTTGTTGTTGTTGTTCCTTGGGTGTCATGTCAAGAAGTGCTCAGGGATATCTCCTGGCTTTGTGTTCAGGTATCACTCCCGACAGTGATCACTCCTGACAGTGATCCTAAGCATTACTGAGGGTCAGAAGCCGAGTCTAGCGCATACAAGACAGCAACCCTAAGTGCTGTACTGTGTCTCCAGCCTCAAACACTAAAGTTTCTTTATTGTAAGTACATATGAGAAATATTTACTATGTATGGATAATAAAATATTTATTGTCATTTACTTTAAATTTATATTTTATAGACACCCTGCATTTTATCAGAAGACTCTACGTAAATACATTACATAAAATGCTGCATATGGGTAGAAAGCGCAAACATAATAACTATCCTAGATGTATTAGAATTCCAAACAATATGGTTTATATTCATCATCAATAAACTAAGACATTGAAATGCATTCATACAATGCCTCAGTAGAAAATAGTTGAAATGAACAAATTACACCCAAGATGAGCTACAAAGTATTGTACCACAGAACAGTACATATTGCATGATTTCCCTCCTGCAGAGTTCAAAGACAGCAAAAATTTGTGTTGTGTGAGAAACCAGACACTTGTATGCTCTTGAAAGAAACGTCTTACCACGCCAACCGGCTCTGACCCCTCCCTGCTCTCCAACTAATTGGGATTTCCCTTTGGAGACCCTGCCCGACTTGGAGTTTGGGGCTTGGGGCTCGATCTGGAGCCCCCAGCCCCGCCTGGCACCTTTCAGCCACCATGCCAAGGGCCCTGACCCCTCCCTCTTCTCCATTTTAGTGGTCTGTCCTCACTTTAGGGGGCGTGGTCTCAAAAGTGGGCGTGGCCTCCTTCTGGAGCAGCAGCAGTTGTTTCTCTCATTCCATGCATTGTTCTTTGGCCACAATCGATATAATCTATTCCTCTGAAAAATGCCCTGGTTATCTTAGTCAGTTACACCGACCAAACATAGAAGAGCAAGATATGGGGCACTATTTAGTCCCGGGTGCCCAGAGTCACCAGGCTTAAACCCTGAAGTCCTCAGAGTGTCATTCAGGGTCACAAATCTGCCAGGGTCAATACATGTGATTCATGAACACCTGTACTTCGTGCACACACCGTACCTCATGGTGTAGCTTTTAGCTTGAATCGAGATATCTACCTGGAAACTGAGAAGTGAATAAAGAGCTGCAAGTTTGCCTCTAGGTGCAAAGTTCCCTTATAAAGTCAAAATATTCTGGTCTTAAATTCTTATTGAGGGGCCAGAGAAACAATACAGTCGGAAAGGTGCTTGCTTTGTACTCACCTGACTAAGTTTGACCCTGAAACAAAAACCAAAAATGTTCTTAATTTGAATTAAATTTAATGAAAGCAAATTCTTGACTTGAAAAAAATAACAAATTGATTGGCTTTGATTTAATTTATTACTTATTTATTATTTTAATGTTTATTTCATTATTTTAATTATATTATTTAATATGTAATTTAATTATATTAATTTATTATATTATTTAAATGTTTATTGTTTATAAATAATAAACAAATATTTGTTTGTTGTTTATTCATTATTATTTTATTTTTTATATATAAAGCTTGTTCATGACAGACTCTAGTTTTTTAAACTCACATTCCTAGTTATGTGTGTATGTACATAGACATAGGTTTATATCTGTCTGGCTGGCTTTGGGCCACACCCTGCTGTGCTCAGGGTATGCTCCTGCCTCTGTGCTCAGGGGCCAGCTGAAGCTCTGGGAAGTCTGGACAGTGCTGGAAATTGAACTGAGTCAGCTCATGGAGAGCAAACTGCCTACCTGCTGTACTATGCTGCCGGCACCTATGACTCTGCAGTTTTAATTTCAGTGATAATGAGTTATCCATCTCCATCCCAGAAAGAATAAGAAACAAGAATTAACTCAAGCTCTCAACCACACTCTTTCTATTGGTTTATGAACAAAATAATTGTCTACCATTACACAGGAAATATTTCCTTTAAGCTTTATAAAACAACACAGATTTCATTACAATTATAAATATTACTGGAATAGAGAATACAACACTTTTAATGAGATAAGTGGCTACAGCTGACAAGTGAAAAGAATTAAATAAATCATCTGATATATATTAGTAAGAAGTATTAAAATATATTAAAATACTCATAGATCTCACTAAAACTTACTCAAGATTATGATTTCAATTATGATTCATAAAGATCTATAAGAAAAATAATATTTATTGAAAATGACATCAAGGATAAAATTATGCTTGACAAATAAATTAGTTCTCCTTGTAAATGAATAAACAGCTCAGGAGCTCAGAAATCAATCAATGAAACATTCATACTATATAAATATAATTTTCTATCCATTAGCATTAAGAACATTGATATATTTTTATTTATTTAATATATGGTTTATTCAAATTTTCATGAAGAACAATTTTCTACTTTCACTTATTTCCCTATATTTTTAGCCTAAATCACAATTTCAATGACCTTCTTTTGTACATAGAGAAATTCTTGTTGTAGGATATCTTGAAGACTAGAACTAAAAATTGTCTAATGACTAAAGGTACCAAAAGGATTTGTAATAATGAGATTCAGCTAGTTCTTAAGTTCTCAGGAAGTGTGTATAGGTTAATACATAGAAGCCAGATAGTTCGGGATTTTTCAGTACTTTATTTAACAGCATAAGAGGATAACTTCTGCCTTGTCTGATAAACATTATAGTCAAAATCCTCTTTGTTCCAGTTCCACATGATCCCGCCTCACACTGCCCTCTCTGGAGTTCCTAGTCTAGGAATCAAGTCTAAATCCATCCAATGAAGTCCAGTTCTTATGTCATCCATGTATGAAGTCTAGGTCTTAAGCCTTTCAACACATGAAATCCAGACATCTTCTTGTTCCATGTATGAAGCCTATGTCTCATGCAATCCTACACAGGTCAAGTCCTGGCCTCGCGCCGCCAGGTCCAAGATGCCTTGCTCCAGTGCTGTTGGAATCTTCACAATACTTGTTACCTGATGGCCAGGTCTGAGAATCAGTTGGTGTCTAATGCTTTTGTCTCATTGCTTTCTTCTTTACTTTCAATCTGTCATGTATGAGAGCTATCTTTAGTTTCTGCAATCTTCCAGGTAGGTGTGTTGGACGAGGGAGTGGAAACTCCCTATCCAGTGCTCATTCACAAATACTTCCTTCTTTGATCTTCTTCCCAACCTTAACTATGGTTGTAGTCTGACTAGTTAGGTTCTATGCATGGGACATTTTGCATGACTGATAGGATTATCTTTGTCATCTGGTACGACCTTGCCTCTTACAGCCCTCTATGACTGGATGCTTTAAATGGCTGTAGAGAGTTAGGACTGATAGTCTGTCTTCTGCAGGTACTTCATGCAGAAAGGAGAACATGCCTTCTCCCAAGGTAACGGAGACATCTTTCCTTTTTCTCAGAAGAGGAGTTAATCCAGAGTGTCTCTGTTTCTGAGATGGTTGGACAAATACTTTTGGAATCCAGGACTCTGGGGAGAAAAACTGAGTTTAATACCAAGATAAAGATGTTGAGATAGCTTAAGATGCTGAGATGTCTTGAGAATGACAGTAGAACCCTAGGGAATGTCACTCGGGTAATAGGTCTCTATACAAGAGTGTATGCAGATTGAAAGTGGGGATGAGTTACTGAGAAGGATGAGACTGAGGTCAAACTCAGGCTCTTGGCCAGAGGAGTCTGCCTTCCTATCTTCATTGAGAAAGAGATGTCTGAGTAGAGTTTCCAGGCGCCTGACCTGAGGGACTTATTCACCCCTTCTCCTAGGAATGATGAATTCAGCTGAGGATCTCAGGAAACTTGATGGCTATCCTCTTCCTCCTCCTCCTCCTACTACTCATCATCATCATCATCATCATCATCATCATCATCATCATCATCATCATCATCATCATTATCATCATCATCATCTCGTTGATCATCAATTTTCCCTAGCAGTCTCAGTAACGTCTCCATTTGTCCTAGCCCTGAGATTTTAGAAGCCTCTCTTTACTCGTCCTTTCCAACAGTGCCTCATTGGAGGCTCTTTCAGGGCCAGGGGGATGAGACCCATCATTTTTACTGCTTTTAACACATGAATACGCCATGGGGAGTTTGCCAGGCTCTCCCGTGCAGGCAGGAAACTCTCAGTAGCTTGCCAGGTTTGCCAAGAGGGAGAAGTAGGCTATAAGATGTGGAGAACTTCTGGGAGCTTGATTTTATAGTCTCTGGATGGCAATAGGAGCAGAGAGAAGAGAGAAAAGAAGAACTTGGAATGGACTTGGAATTGGCCCCTCCAGAGAATTTGTGATAACCCTGTTGAGTGAGCTCCACTCCATAAGTCTTAGTTCCCAACACTGGGGAATAAATATGCTCCCAAGTGGGCATGGGGGTGTTCTTGGAGGACTTGATGACCAAACTTGAAGAGTCTGTCATAAGAAACTGGAGATGAATGTGCCCCTTTGCAGCAAGGGGTACTCAGAATCGACATGAAAGATCTCAAATAGTGTGTGTCCAAGTGTCTGGACTAAAGTGAGAGGAAGAAATGACACTAAGGAAGAAGCTGGCAACATCCCTCAGGAAAAGTGTCATTCATTGTGTGCTGCAGATGGACAGGGGACTTGAGCTCACCAGAAGCCACGATTTGTCTGGGTTCTGGTCATTTGTAAGACTGAACAGCCCACTGTTATGCTGAGAGAGAATAGACTTACAGCACGCCAGGCCCCTCCTTGGCTCTGAAGCTCTCTGGGGGTTACCAGAAGCCCAGTGCCCTGCCATTTGCCCTCGACCTGAACTAGAAAACTTTGCCTCTGTGTTCTTGGAGCCTGAGAAGCTTCCAGTAAGCAACACCCCTACACAGCAGGCAGGACCCGGAGGGCGCTATTGGGTACCATTTCCTGCAATGCCTTCTTGGTGGCACGGGTTAACCAGGCCTGCTGAGACAGAGATGACAAATGTTTGACCCAGGGTGGTCTCAGAGGTATCTCTTCTTTGAGTCCTTTTTAGGACCCTGTCGTCCTCCCCCAGCTCCTTCCTCAGTTAATTCCATCAGCTCTCTGGGTGATCACCAGATCCAATTCTGCCCTGTGTCTCCTGGGAACACCCAATCTGGAGGTGAGAAAAAAAACATTTATTATTTCTGGGCTCATGTTCTACTACTGGCCCCAGCAGGTCCAAGAGATGCTGCACGGCTTGGAGATGAAAAATCCACTTGTCTCAATCACGTTGAGTCACCACACATGAGAAAGGCGAGTAGGGCATGTGCCTTGCAAAGGGCTGACCTGGTTCCATCCATGGCACCCTGTATGATCCCCTGAGCTCACCAAGAGTGACCTTGAGCACAGAGAAAGGAGTAAGCCCTGAGCACTGATGGGTCCACTCCACGATGGCTCTTCTGGAGAGGACATGGAACATGTGGATGGGAAATAGATGGTAGAATTGGGCAACAGAAAAAACTATATTTTGTTTGTCTTATTTTGCTGGTTTGGGGGCCATACCCAGCTGTGCCCACGGTGAAATTCTCTTTCTTTGCTTGGTGGCCAATCCTGTTAGGGCTCAGAGGACCATATGCAGTGCGAGGAATAAAAACCTGATTGGTTGCACACAGGGCAAGCACTTTACCTGATATTCTATCTCTCTGGCCCGGTGGCGGCTTTTCAGTAAGAATGTCCAAGGACAGAACGAGAAGCTAATGGGTGAGTACCTCCAAATCAGAAACACCAAAGCAAACTATAGCCTAAACTACACACTGACCATGATTTCTGCACAGAGCAGCTGAAATAAAGGCATTGGATACCCAACCATCACTCCATCAATGCTCTGCAGGGATGTTGCCTCAGACTGTGTGAAATTCAGACCTACCTGCAAGGCACCATACATAGTCGAGTTCTATCCCCTGAAACTTCAGTGGCTGTGGAGAGACAGACAGAAATGAAGCAAGCAGGCGAGAGATTTGTTACAGGAGGTGTAAGTGTGTTTGTTCTTGCAAGCAACCAAACCCAGCTCAAAACCCTTTGGCACAGATTCTGCCCAAGCCCGTGTGCTGCTTGTGCCTGTGTGGCCAAGCATGCGTGTCGCCGCATCTGCCCTCTTGAGATGTGTACTTTCATGCTTTTCTGTCTAATGCTGGGGGAATGTGTGTAGGGGCTCTCTCTGCCCTTAGAGAAGTCCGTGTTCTCTCTTGAGCGCATTACTCTGTCTCTCTTACTCTCCACTCTCCCACTTTGCCCTTCCTCCTTCCCTTCAAAAATCCTCCAAATAAAAAGTTTTTCTTCAAAAAACCAAAAAAAAAAACCCAAAAAACAAACCTGGCAACATGTAGCCCCTAGAAAACAGCGAGGGGTCACACCCAAGCACAGAGCTGAGAATAGCCCCTGACCACTGCAGGATATGGCCCCTCCAACTTGCCTCCTCCAAAAATTTAAACATTTCTCTTTCGTGTGGCTCTCGATACTATCTGCTGCTGGCTCCCAAATGGTCTCACTCTGGTTCACTGTGTTAATTACTCAGTGTTGTGGCAGCAAAATAAGTTACAGAGAGTTCTGGCTAGTTTTTGATGCTTGGGAACTGCATACAAGATTAGCAACTAGATCCCAAGCACCTTGGGTGTTTTTTAGTAGTTATTCAGCAGTATAAGCAGGAGTATCTTTGCTCTGTGGGCTGTAGTCATAGCAACAGGTACCTCGCTCTTCCTGACCCCTGCTATAAGAGTTTCACTCTGCCTGGTATGCAGGGTCCAATGCATGAAGAGGGTAATTGACAATATCAGAAGCCACATGTTTTACTATGGTCCTGTTGTGTTCATTCACCATGAGTTCTGCAAAGGATATTTCTCACAGATAACTTCTGTTAAAATTAATATTTGTTATGCTGATATTTATTTAAATTTATTAATATATGCTTGGAGTACCCAGGCTATTTGTTCTATTTAAGAAAATAAATTTTAAAAAATGTTATGCAGTTATATAAGTGTGATCGTTTCTATAGGTTTCCAGAGAGAGAAAGGTATTTGATTTGCAGGATTTGACAATTTCTCTGACCTAGATGTCCTTTTTTTTTTACTTTTTGGGTCACACCTGTTGATGCACAGGTGTTCCTTCTGGCTTTGCACTCAGGAATTACTCCTGGTAGTGCTCAGGGGACCATATGGGATGCTGGGGATCGAACCCTGGTTGGCCACATGCAAGGCAAACGCCCTACCCGCTGTGCTATCGCTCCAGCCCCAGAACTAGTATCCTTAACTAAGCCAATGGGATTTCACTAAACAAAGAATTGGTGGGAAAAAAAAAAGAACAAAGTATTTATGATTCTATATAAACTGATAATGAGATAATGATAGTCATCATAGGACTGGATATGACAAAATATTTTACTAAAAGTAATAAAAGAGAATACTTTTCTTTTTTTTCTCATAAAGGTAGGTGGAGTAAAGGCAGCAGGGGAGAGAAACTAGGGACATTTATGTTGGGAAATGTACACTGGTGAAGTGTACAGATGTTAGAACATTCTATGACTAAAACCCTATCATGAACAACTTTGTAACTGTGTATTTAAAAAATAAAATAATTAGGAATATGAATATTTTGCTATATGAGAGTTACTATGAGTTTAATAGTCACCAAAAGGGAAATTGTAGTAAAATTCAGCCTTAAGAAAAGTCAAGTCACTTATTCAATTTTTAATTTAATCTTTAATTCTCACCATACTGTTCTATCCCAATAGTCATTCTAGAGAAACCTCCTCATCTGTCTTATGTTAGATGTTCATAAATATTCCATTTTCTTCTTACACTTGCTGATTGATGCCCAACAGACTTGATGATTTCCATTTCTTTCATCTATACTTTATGAACAATATTGTGGTTTCTTTGCCTCCATAGCCCCTAAATATTCTAGCATGTATAGGTATGTATGCACATGAGCAAGAATAAGACCTAATATGGGCAATGAGCTTCTTGTGTGCGTACTTTGTACAAATTCTCATTTCCTCTAGGTCTTTACCCTGTCTTCCTGTTCTACAAGATGTTCTTGGGCACTGCATACTGGATGTCAAAGCAGGTCACTAACAGATTCAGGGTGGAAGAGGAGGCACTGGCATGACACCTAAGGGTTGGTGTATACCCCTAAGACAAATGTAATTATCTCAAAGTTTTAGAAGAGACCAAGTACAATCCCATGGGAGTTTATTAAACCACTCACCCACTGACCCCACCTGAACTGCCTCCAGATCACTTTCCCTCCTGAACCTTTGCCCATTTTTCTAACGTGTTTCTCTAAAATGCCCTGCATAAGTCCCTTAACTCCAAATCTGAGATCAGGACAGTTGAATGTACAACAAGGCCACTATCTTCTCAGGCTGCTAACAACAGAATCAACATTTTTTTTCTGTTTCCTTGTATCAACATTTATTCCTCAAGTAATTGGCTCTTGAGAAGCAAGCACCATGCCTGGGTTTAATAACAAGCACATTCTTGAACATTTTACCCTAGAAGAACAAAAACAGCACAACTTTTGTGTCAATGTATTTGCATTAATTCATCATATCATAGAGGCTTTATTTTGTAAAGACATTCTATACAACATCAATTGTATTATACATGGGAATACTAAAAATTTAGGAGTGATATGTGGAAATATAGGAGGATAACAAAAAAGGGAGATATTTTAAATGACATTTTCTAGATATCAGAAGAAGAAAGAACACAGTGTGCTTTCTCCAAATATACTAGCATTTACACACAACACTGAAGAGAGAATCCTTAGGAAATGATATTATTTCTGTAGGTAAAGTCTTTATCCTTTCCAGTAAAAATCAAAAATATATAAGCAGAATAAATAAAGAACTAGAGACTAATGTGAAGGCGGAGTCTGGGCGGGGTGCAGGTGACTCAGCAGATGAGGATAATGAAGAAGGGGGGAGGACAAGCTGGAGCTGACCTAGGATGATGGCAAAGAAGCAGAGGAAGGAGAGGATGACAAAGATAGCACCAGTGGTGAAGATGACTCTTTAGCACACAGTGGAATTTAGGAATCTAGTCCCATTATTTCTTTATCTAGGTGTTTGTCTATGATCAAAATTACACCAGCTCCTCTTCCCTAGTATCTTCATACATGTTCACTGTTCTTCCCATCCTTGTCCTTCTCGTGTTCATAATTCATATTGCCTTGCACCTAGTAACGTTTTCACTTCCTCTGACACTCCTAGTAGTTATAAGTAGTGATAAGTCTGACCCTGTAATTTATTTTGTCTTCAATTTTGATACCTCTTATGACTTAACAATAAGAAAGAGGTATGCTTTTCTTTTAGTTATCTCTCTCAAGTATTCATACCTATCTGAAATTAGTTCCTATGTATATCCTTAATTATTAGTGTCTTCACTCTATCATACAGCTTTGCATGTGCAATAAAAACTAGTTTTAAATTTAAAGATACTTTAAAAAATAGTTTTCATTAAATTCACAGAATTTTATTATGCAATTTTAAATGCTTAATTTATAATTAGATAATTGACTAAGTCTAATAAAAATGAAAATAAATGAGAAACTAGTTCAAATCAAAGAAAGGATAGTAAAAAGATAGAAAGTATTAGATAGATAATACTTTGTATTAAAAAAGTCAGTTATCACAACAAGATGGAGCTTAGAAGTGGGCTTGTGGCACAAACTCTTAATTAAAACAATTAAAATCTCAAATAAATATTATAAACACCTTAATTGAGAATCTACAAAAATATGAAAAATTCAAAGCAATGAAGAGGAAACAGAAAATATTAAAAATAATAAAATGGTTAAAATATTGATGAATGCAATCAATAAAATTCTTCTGAATGAATTTTATACATGACAATTTGACAATTTGGCCAAAATGAAAGGGAAGAGAGAACACTATCTATCCTTAAGATCTAAGTTATTAAAAGGGAATATTGGGAATAATTACATGTTAATAAACTACTTAATGAGTATATCATGAAAAAATTGTTAATAGTGCACAGATTATCAAAACTGATTCAAGAATAAAATGAAAAATTGGGGTATCTACTTCTCAGTAATATGAACTTGAATTAGTATTCCTATAATCATCTACAAAGAAAAGTTAGAGGCATTGCTAGATGAATTGTTGTTATCTTTCCTAATCCTATTAGTCTAGTGTTACTCAACACCAACATCAAGACAAATAATAATCAGAAAACTATGAATCAACATTCCTTCTAGATACAAATATTCATATAGAAATATGTAGCTATAAATAATAAATTGTTCTTAGTCATCATCATCATCATCATCATCATCATCATCATCATCATCATCCCATTGATTGTTGAATTTCTCGAGTGGTCTCAGTAATGTCTCCATTCATCCTAGTCCTGAGATTTTAGAAGCTTCTCTCTACTCATCCTTCCCAACGATGCTACATTGGAGGCTCTTTCAGGGTCAGGGGAATGAGACCCAGCTTGTTACTGGTTTTGGCATATAAATACACCATGAGGAGTTTGTCAGGCTCTCCCATGAGGGCAGGAAACTCTCGGTAGCTTGCAAGGTTCTCCCAGGGGAGAAGTAGGTTATAAGGTATCTGGGAGCTTGCTTTTAAGTTTCTGGATGCTGGCCATTGATGGGATTATACGGGCAAGGGCAGTCCCTGGGTGTGACCGCCTAGCTATTAGAAAATAGGAAATCTGAGTGGAAGAGGCCCAGTCCCAATCCGAGCAGGCTTGGTGGTCTCAGCCCCAGGTCCCACACACCTAGGTTCCTCTGCCGGTTCTTTCATGAATGAGGCTCATCCGAACACGTGGAGAGGGGCCTTGAGTATGGCTGTGACTAGGCTCCGGAGGTTTTCAGCCGCCGGGAGCTCTGCTCAGGGTGGGGAGGTAAGCTGGAGCCCATCCCCTCTGATTAATCTTAGTAATATATAAAACTAGTACATTATATATATCAAACTCTTATATACTATAATCAAGTGAAAGTAACCATAAAACTGCAAGATTATTTCATTTCTAAAAATCAATGAATGTAGTATACCATATAAATATGTTGATGTTGTGTTTGTAATCTGCGTTAATAAGCCACATCAAAGGGTGAGTTACAAGTGGTACATGCTGGTACTCAGTCATTAATCAAATGAAGCACTTGCTGCAAAGATTGGTCAGTGCACTGGAGAGCTTGTTTTGCAAGCAGGAAGTTCAGGTTTGAATGCAGCATCATAGAGTCTCTTTCATATGGCCAAGAGTAATTCATGGCCACCATAAATTATAACTCAAATTGAAAAAAAAATGCATCTACTTTTTACTAGTTAGGCTGTTAGGGGCGGCAGATCTCTGCCCGGGGGAGGCTGGGAGAGACAAAAGAACACAACCAAGACAACTCTTTCTGCAAACACACGGGGTTTATTTAAGCTAATATAGCTATATCGGGACCTTCAACTGTGCCTCAATAGCGTGGCATAGCTGAAGGCCCCGAACTCCATAAAGCAGGCTGTATTTATACCCTTTTGAGGGAGAAGGGAAAATCACACATATTGCAGCATCAAAGGGAAATCACACCTATAGATCAAAGGGGATCACAGATAGGTTGCTTAATTTGCTTATCTCAACATTGGTTGACTGTTAACTGTTTCCCTGCAAATGTTTGCATACAGTTCCTAGGGCAGTTTGTTGACTCTTTTGGTGACAGTTTCCTGCCCAGCGGTAGGTCTCGAAGAAAACCTCTTTCAAAGCAGTCAAACAGTTACAAAGGAAAATTTAACCCTTAACCTGCCCTCCTCTTCAAGGCAGGTCCTCCAACATAGAATTAAAATAATAAAATTAACATGTAACCCTTATATTCTAGTTCAAGTTGTATATTTAAGAGAGCTAAGGCCCCTTGTTTAGCCAAAAAATGTTAATAGAAATAAATTAACTTAAAATAAGTAATATTGATTATCTAGCTAACTATCAGTTAACAAATAAACAATGAGAATGTGATATACCTGTGCAGTGAAATATTTTGGAACGTAAAAATGAATGAACTGGTCTTGGAAGGACTTTGTACATATGATGGTAAATGTGAAGGCAGTTACAAATGCCCCATATTTTATGATTTTGTCAATATGTACAATCCATAAAGTGCATTCCTAGATACAGAGAGTAGCTTAGTAGTTGGAAATACCTGGAATCAGGGATGTGTGGAGAGTTCAGATGCCAGGGATGCATATCTTGGTACTCTGAGCCCTGCAGTGGCAACCACAAAGGTCCCTAAGCATCACTGTCTAGGCAGTCCTACATGGCCTGGCCCCAATATTAAAATGCCCTGTGCCAGGGGCCAGGTATTTCCCGGATTTTCCCCTGGAAAAATTTTCCCCTGAATTCATGAGAAATTCAGAAACTGCTTTCACGTGAAATAGATATCTTTATAGGTGTCTTTTCCTCCTGAGGCTTATGATTAGAAGCAAAACCACTGATTCAAATGCTTTAAAGTATGTGTGTGTGTGTGTGTGTGTGTGTGTGTGTGTGTGTGTGTGTGTGTGTATGACTATGTATATGACTGTGTCCTGCTCTGGGTGGACACCTGTCCTATAATTTGAATCTCCTATTACTTAAATTTTTATGTAGTTTAAATCAGAGTTCACCAAGTTTTTTATTTAACAGACCAAGTAACATATACTTGAGGCCCATGCACTGTATGATTTTTTTTTTAATCACAAAGAACTGGACTCTTGATATAGTGCAATCGCTGCTAGAAAACAAAAACTTTCAAAAAGCTGAGTTTGGTCACATTTGTAAACAATATGTTATTGATACTTGAACTTAAATTTTATATATTTTCATATATAGTAAAGATTTTATCTTTTAATATATTTAAATATGTGGAAATATTGTTAGATTGCGGGTCATATAGAATAGTGACTGTCACTGTCACTGTCATCCCGTTGCTCATCGATTTGCTCGAGCGGGCACCAGTAACATCGCCATTGTGAGATGTCTTGTTACTGTTTTTTGGCATATTGAATACGTAAAGGGCTAAATTTGATCTACGGGTTTTAATTTGTTGATCTCTGTTATAGGTTAGTATTATTTATCCTTTTCTTTTTACATGTTATTTCATATTTTCTATAGCATGTTTTCTTTGCAGGAAAAGGAGAATCAGTCCTAATTTCAGCAGACTTCTCAGGAATGTTACCTTATCTTACAGAAAAGAATCACAGAAAGCAATAAGATATTGGAGTCAAACTTTTCGAAAGATGTTTATTCAGAGAAATGAGATGGGGTAAAAGAGAGACATTCATGTTCAACAGAGAACATAGACCTCTCCAGGGGAGATTTGGAACAGAAAATGTCTTTTGGGCGAGTGTTATAGACAATTCTCCAAACTCTCTAGGCCTGAATTTCTCAACATACCATACATTAAAATTAACCTGGGTATTGCCATTAATGTTAACCTCAATGATTGAACACCAAACAGGAAACCCTTGAACTCTTGAGGGTACTGCTATAGTCTTATAAGAACTTTTAGATTCTCCTAAAGTGTAACCTTATCTGACTATGCCTCAGTTTCTGCATCTGGGCAGTTTTTATTTTTTTTATCTCTGAAAAGCTCAGAATTTTTGTCTCAAACATATGTAGTTTATGCCTTTGGGTTGCTTCAGGGCTAAGCAAGCTTTTAATTTTATTATTTTACAAAACCTCATTACCAGAGCCTCTATTCATCTGTCTGCAATGCAAAGATGTGTTAAAATATATCTACCGGAGAACATGCATTTTTGTCCTTGACTTCCCTAGGGGTTCATGAATATTGCAATATTGTTCATATACTTCCTTTTGCATGAAAACATATTTTTATGGAGAGTTGGATTCAGAATTTTCACTTAACTTAAAAGAGGCTTATAGCTTGTGGAATACCACAGAGCTACTGGCTAGGAGTCCTATATCTAGGTTTCTAGTTATCTATAATATAGAAAATGATCATGAAGAGAGTAAGTCTATTGAAATAGGGATGATACAACAACAAACATAATTAGAGAAAAAAGATGTGTATTCTATAAAATACATCTTTATCACCTTTCATTATTTGAGCATATTACAGACATTAAAAGAGGCTCCTAGTGGACTTCATGCCAGGTGCCATCTAGACCTAATTTCATAATTATATTATGATTGAGGCAACCAGGTGGGTATATAGGGAATATACCCCAACTCCCCAACTCCAGCTGCCCGCCCTACAGCCTCCCAAACACACACTGCAATGAGTTCCTGAAAACTAATAAAACTAATAACCCCAAGGGTGCAAAAATAAAAAAAAAATTCACTTTGTGAGCAAGGAAAGAAACTGCTACACCCTTTACGTGGTGCCACAGCAGGCCTGGGAGGGGCTGAACCCGCTATAGAGAGGACACACTATAGCAGAGGTGACAGACTGTGACGAGGACATGAGGAGGATCACCAAAAATCCCCAAACTCTTCCATAATGACAATACTGGGCAGACAATCACAGACACAAAAAAACTCCAGAACAAGGCAACCTGAAGAATATCCATATACAAGCTCATTGTTTATTTTTTCCAAATTTTTATTTTATTAAAGCACTGTGAGTCGCATCAAGCCAGCCTAGAAGGTCAGCACAGTCTCTCTCAGCCTTGGAGAAGCCTTTGTTCTCACGTGAGTGCCTTACTCTCTATTCCTCCCTTTTCCCCTTCCCCACTTCCTCAAAGCTTTTAAATAAAACATTTACTCCATTGCTCCATTACTCATTCTCCCCTTAAATTCTTTTCTATGAGAAAAATAAAGGACCCAAATTGCCTGGATGAGCTCTGGGACTGACTTCTCTTTCCTGCAAAGAGCAATGCCCAGCTTGGGTCTGTATCTAAGGCTGCCCGAGAAATGGGGCGGTAGGATTGTGTCTTTCAGAACAAGTGGGTTTCAGGAGTTGCTTGGTGGCCGCTTAGCAGAGGTGTTGGGATGGGAGGTCACTGCCTTGTAGTTGCAGATCATCAGTCCTAGATTTCCCCCGGCATCCCTTGGGTAGCTGAGACGCTGAGGAAGGAGAAAGCAGCAGATTCCCTTCTCCCAGCTGCCGGCCCCTCCTCCCCACCCCAGGGGAGTCACCCAGGGGACCCACTGGCAGCATGATCACATTCATGTTGGATAATTACAGCAATAATCATATTTATTTTGTTGTCACTCTTTCTTTTATTTATTTATTTATTTATTTTTATTGAATCACCGTGAGATGCACAGTTATAAAGCTGTTCATTTACGGTTTCAGTCATACAAGAATCCAACATCCCTCAATCTGCCAGTGTCCATTTCCCACCACCATGATCCCAGTTTCCCTCCTGCCACCCCACTCTCCCAGTCCCCAACTGTTACTCTATGACCGGCACTTTCTCTCTCTCTCTCTCTCTCTCTCTCTCTCTCTCTCTCTCTCTCTCTCTCTCTCTCTCCATCTCTCTTCCCTTCCTCAGGACTTCTAAATAAAACATGTTTCGGTGGTGGTGGTGGTGTATTTTTAATTCACTGCTCCTCGTCTTCTCCAGAATTATTGATTTTTTATTTCCCTGCTTTTTTTCTCCTGTACTTCTTTTTCTGAGACAAAGGAAAGAACTTATCGGTCTAGGTGAGGTCAGGACTGACTTTCCTTCCCTGCAAAGAACATGCTCACAGCAAACTTTTCTCATTCCTGATTCCCCAGCCATCCCCCGAGTGGCCGAGGTGGATTGACCAGAAGCAGCAGATCACCTTCTTGAGGCTGATTTGTCTATCCTTCCCACTTCATGTAAGTCTTCTGCAGAACTTATTGCCATTGCTTTCATATAGTTAATTATATTTCTAACCTTAGTTGGATGAATTTTGTTTCTTAACAGAGGTCGTGACACTTCCAGTGCCTTTTTAACTGTTGGCATTAGAGCAATTCGTTTTTGTTTGTTTGTGATCATATCAGCTGTGTTCAAGACTTACTCCTGGCTCTGGGCTCAGGGATCAATCCTGATGAGTACTTGGGGGACCATAGGCCCTGCTTTTCAAATAGGATTTAGGTCAGCTGTGTGCAAGCCAGGCACCTTATCTGCTGCATAATCTTTTTGAGCCAGCAATTAACATTTTAGATTTAACTAGGGACATGCTTTATCTTTACCAGAGTTTTTGCATATACAGGATGATTTACTGGACATTCTATTTTTAAAGCTGGTATTTTTATTGCTCTGATAGTTCCCTGTGGAAGCTATTATGTCACCCAGATTGAAATGCAGCCAGTTTAGGCAGAGAGCCCTTAGGTACTTACAGTCTTGGTGCAAAGCTTCACACTTCATCTCCAATTATTTTGTTTTCAACAATGGACATCAGCTCCTCACCTCTCCTTGTAAGTCATCCCATTTACATAGTTTCTCTTGTAGTGCTAGAACAAGCATAGCTGGAGGGCTAGTCTTCTGCTTTTGATGACTATCTGTGGATGGTTCTCAGACCTCTGGTGCCTGCTTCTCTTTTCCATTGCATTCATGCAGGAATGCCCCATAGCATTTGGGTTTTGCTTTCTTTCCCAGGTATTCACATCTGAAAGATCCAAGAACAAGGAACAGAGCAGAATCTGCTTATCATCCTACAAAGTTGTTTCTAATAGGATATTTATTGAAATTTATACTTAAATAAAAACATTCATTTTCATAGTTGGGTTATCATAGAATTTAAAAAAAATATTCCTTACATAAATTAGATAACCCAAAGGCATAAACGTCTTTGAAACAAAAGCCTCTCTCAGAATCCAGGAGCACTTCTGTGATGCAGAATTCCAGATGTAAAGCAAAAATGGATCTGATGTAGACAGGCAGGCAGATTGTGGAGGCCCCTCCCAAGATAATGGCAGAAGATTTCCTGGGAAGGAATTGCCCTGAGGTTCGGAAAGCCAATCTTGCAGAAACAGGAACTAAGTTAGCCTGATAGGACCTCACCTGGCTGCAGCCCAGACCCTGAAAGGATCCGGAGCCTACAGAGGTGAAGAACTTCAGCAGAGACAGAGACACAATTAAGAACTTGAAAGAGATTTACCAGAAACTTCAAAGCTGTTCCTTTAATGCAATACCTGATCAACTCTCTGTCAGAAAACTCCAGAACAAGGAACCCTAAAGCCAGTCTTAAAGGCCACTCAGGGCTCCTCAGTCCTTGGGAAGCCCACACTCTCCCTTGGGTGCTTTACTCTACCCTCTCTCACTTTCTCTCCCCCCTCCTCTTCAGAAGCCTCCAAATAAATTCTGTTTTACTTCACTACTTGTCTACTCCTGAAATACTTTTCTCTGAGGCGAGACAAGAACGCTGAAAACCCTGGGTCAGGCCTGGGACTGGTCTTTCCTTCCTCCAAGGAGCAAATCCTCGCTCCAACCTGAGTCTGTGGCTCTGAGAAATCAGGGTCAACTCCCGTGCCTGGAAGATGACGTATTCTTCAGGTGTGGCTTGAAGGCCACCCAGTGGGGTTGGCAGTGCTCTGGGCCATGCCAGCTGGGGCTCATCCCAGACTTTCCAGTCCTAGACTTCCCAGCAGTCCTGGGTGGCAGAGATGGAGTGGAAGAAGGTGACCAATTTCTCTTCTCCCCAACTCCCATGAGCCACCGTGGGACCCACCAATATCAGATCCAAGGAAAATATTTCAGAGAAAAGAATTTCTAAAGCAGGGCTGGAGCGATAGCACAGTGGGTAGGGCGTTTACCTTGAATGCGGCCAACCCAGGTTTGATTCTCAGCATCCTGAGCACCACCAGGAGTAATTCCTGAGTGCAGAGCCAGGAGTAACTCCTGAGCATCGCTGGGTGCGACCCAAAAAGCAATTAAAGAATAAATAAAAGAATTTCTACAGGAGTAGTGATGTCAAACAGTTTTATTTTGAGATTATGAGGAAGGAAAGAGAGAGCAACACATTGAAGAGAGAACAGGGGCTTCTCCAGGAGGAAGATCTGAAAGGATGCAATTCTGGTGGAGAGAGATGTGGGCCAGGACTAAGTGGGGAAGCAGCCCTCTTGGGATTGCAGTGTTGGTTTTAGAGGTTTTCTCACAAACTTCCTGTATGAGGTGGTTTCTGTGAAGATGAGAATCCATTGCTATGGCATCAAAGGGAAGAATTTGAAACTTTTTGTGTCCACCTTCATGGCCCTATCACAATCCTTTGTTGCTGCCAAAGTGTCTCTGGGCAGTGTGAAGTTGGGGCAGGCAGCCTTCTCTGCGCCTCTGCTGGTGCCAGAGGCCAAACCTCAGTTCTTTTGTACACAAAGGGTGGTTCCTTATATAGCATTTTGACTATCTTAAGACGAGTGACAGATTAACCTTCTTCAAATCCCATCTTGGCTTCAGTACACCCCAAGTACTGGTGACCAAGGACACCTCCCCTCTATAGCTGCCTGCTTCTGTGGCAAATGACTGAGATACACAAGAATCACTAAGATGGTAAAACTGATCATTATCTCACCAAATGATGGAGTTTGGAACAGAAGATGTGATCACATTTGCAACTCTACTGACACATTTTCCTGCCACAATTTGATAAATGTGACACAATCTTGAAATCAAATGACTCCTGAGCATGGTTTGAAAATAATCTTGTAAGAGATAAAAAGGGGGTCATATCTGCTGTGAATCAATATCTATGGTGGCTAGGTAGGAGTAAGTAAGCATATACATGAATAAGTTGTGTTTTTGAAAGTTGCTCTTTCACAAAAGAGATCTAAAAAGTTAAGTTCACCATATTAACAAAATAAAGTAAAATTACTGTATTCTTGTCAATAGATCCTTAGTAATCTGATGATTTAAAATAATTGGTGCAATATCTCCCTAATACCAAAAGCAAAGACACCACTAAGAAAGAAAATTACAGACCAATTTCCCTGATGAACACCGATGCGAAGATCCTCAACAAAATACTAGCAAATAGGATCCAACAACTCATCAAAAAGATCATACATCACGACCAAGTGGGATTCATCCCAGGGATGCAAGGATGGTTTAACATTCGGAAATCAATCAACATAATCCAGCATATCAACAAAAGTAAAGATAAAAACCATATGATCATATCAATAGATGCAGAGAAAGCATTTGACAAGATCCAACATCCTTTCATGATGAAAACCCTCGCCAAAATGGGGTTTGGAGGAACTTTCCTCAAGATAGTCGAAGCCATCTATCACAAGCCTACGGCAAGCATTATCCTCAACGGGGAAAAACTAAGGGCCTTTCCTCTGAGATCAGGCACAAGACAAGGATGCCCACTCTCACCACTCCTCTTCAATATAGTACTGGAAGTACTTGCGATAGCTATTAGACAAGAAAAAGAGATTAAGGGCATCCAGATAGGAAGGGAAGAAATCAAACTCTCACTATTTGCAGACGACATGATACTATATCTAGAGAAGCCTAAAACCTCTACTAAGAAACTCTTAGAAACAATAGACTTATACAGTAAAGTTGCAGGCTACAAAATCAATACCCAAAAATCCATGGCCTTCATATATGCAAACAATGAGGCAGAGGAAAGGGACATGAAAAAAGCAATCCCATTCACAATCGTGCCCCAGAAAATCAGGTACCTCGGAATCAGCTTAACCAAGGAAGTAAAAGACCTTTACAAAGAAAACTACATAACGCTACTCCATGAAATCAAAGAGGACATGAGGAAATGGAAACATATACCCTGCTCGTGGATAAGGAGAATCAATGTTGTCAAAATGGCAATACTCCCTAAAGCATTATACAGATTCAATGCGATCCCTATAAATATACCCATGACATTCTTCAAAGAAATGGATCAAGCAATCCTAAAATTCATATGGAATAACAAACGTCCAAGGATAGCTAAAACAATTCTTGGGAAAAAGATGATGGGAGGCATCACCATCCCCAACCTCAAACTTTACTACAAAGCAGTAACAATTAAAACAGCATGGTACTGGAACAAAGGCAGAGCCGTAGACCAATGGAACAGGGTGGAATATCCCTACACACAACCCCAAATGTATGACCATCTAATCTTTGATAAGGGAGCAAGAGATGTGAAGTGGAGCAAGGAAAGCCTCTTTAACAAATGGTGCTGGCACAACTGGACAACCACATGCAAAAAAATGGGTTTAGACCTTGACCTGACACCATGCACAAAAGTCAGATCAAAATGGATTAAAGACCTCAACATTAGACCACAAACCATAAGGTACATTGAAGACAAGGTCGGTGAAACCCTCCACGATATTGAAGATAAAGGTATCTTCAAAGGTGACACGGAACTAAGCAATCTAGTAAAAACAGAGATCAACAAATGGGACTACATTAAACTAAAAAGCTTCTGCACCGCAAGAGATACAGTGACCAGAATCCAAAGACTATCCACAGAATGGGAAAGGATATTTACACAATACCCATCAGATAAGGGGTTGATATCAATGGTATATAAAGCACTGGTTGAACTCTACAAGAAGAAAACATCCAACCCCATCAAAAAATGGGGCGAAGAAATGAACAGAAACTTTACCAAGGAAGAAATACGAATGGCCAAAAGGCACATGAAAAAGTGTTCTGCATCACTAATCATCAGAGAGATGCAGATCAAAACAACCATGAGATACCACCTCACACCACAGAGACTAGCACACATCCAAAAGAACAAAAGCAACCGCTGTTCGAGAGGATGTGGGGAGAAAGGGACCCTTCTTCACTGCTGGTGGGAATGCCGACTGGTTCAGCCCTTCTGGAAAACAATTTGGACGACTCTCAAAAAATTAGATATTGAATTCCCATTTGACCCAGCAATACCACTGCTGGGAATATATCCCAGAGTGGCAAAAAAGTACAATCGAAACAACATCTGCACATGTATGTTCATCGCAGCACTGTTTACAATAGCCAGAATCTGGAAAAAACCCGAATGCCCCAGAACGGATGACTGGTTGAGGAAACTTTGGTACATCTATACAATGGAATACTATGCAGCTGTTAGAAAAAAGGAGGTCAAGAATTTTGTAGTCAAGTGGATGGGCATGAAAAGTTTCATGCTGAGTGAAATGAGTCAGAAAGAGAGAGACAGACATAGAAAGATTGCACTCATCTATGGTATATAGAATAACAGAGTGGGAGACTATCACCCAAGAACTGTAGAAATAAGTACCAGGAGGTTGACTCCATGGCTTCGAGGCTGGCCTCACGTTCCGGGGAAAGGTCAACTCAGAGAAGCGATCACCAACTACATTGTAGTCGAAGGCCATGTGGGGGAAGGGAGTTGCGGGCTGAATGAGGGCTAGAGACTGAGCACAGCGGCCACTCAACACCTTTATTGCAAACCACAACAGCTAATTAGAGAGAGAAAACAGAAGGGAATGCCTTGCCACAGTGGCAGGGTGGGGTGGGGGGGGAGATGGGATTGGGGAGGGTGGGAGGGACGCTGGGTTTACGGGTGGTGGAGAATGGGCACTGGTGAAGGGATGGGTTCCAAACTTTGTATGAGGGAAGTATAAGCACAAAAGTGTATAAATCTGTAACTGTACCCTCACGGTGATTCTCTAATTAAAAATAAATAAATTTAAAAAAAAATAAAAATAAATAAAATAAAATAATTGGTGCAGGGACAGTGATGGTTGGTCTCTGTACTCATCCATGGTTCCCACGTTCTTCAACATATTCAAGAATCAAAATATTGAGCAAGAAGGATGCCCAAACTTAGAGTTAGAAGACATAAAAGCTTATTTGAAAGTAAGTTGAAGGAAAGAAGCTCACCAGCATGGACGAAACATGGTAGAGTGTTAACTTGAGAATGTATTTTCAGGGATCACATAAAGGTCATAGTGCTGACTTACTTAGCTTTAGTGCTCATGGGGCACCATGCTTCCATAGCTATAGGCTTTACACCCATTCTTAGCACCATGTGCATTTCTTTGTGTTCATAGCACTCCTGCACAATATCATTTTAATGTTTAATTATGTTTTCTTCTCTCTTCTACCGACCATACTCAATGAATATGAAAATGAGATTGAATGTCCTTATTTATTTTGGATTGGTTAGCCTACAGGAAACACACATCAAATTTAGTATATTTCTTTAGTTTTCTGTCCTTTGAAACTCTCTTCTAAGAACGTAAACTAGAGTTTCCACTTATTATTTAGGTTTCAAATTATATTCTTTGGAAAACTACCTTCTTAAAGTCTGCACTGAAGATATCCATCCAGTTGTTGAATTCTGACATCTCTATTTCATAAGATGAACAAATATTTCCATTGTCATATGCAGTTTTGTTACCAGATCGAGATTTTGAAATCATGTACACTTGTATACATATGCACAATAACACTGTCGAATATGCCACAGGTAGCTACCAGGCTCTGCATGTGGGCTGGATTCTCTTAGTAGCTTGCCGGGCTCTCCAAGAGGGGTGGAGGAATTGAACCAGGGTTGGCTGCATGCAAGGCAAACACTCTACCCTCTGTGCAATCGCTCCAGTTCTACTTATGCACAATAGCTGCAATTATTGAAGCAGGTAGGAAGGTAGATAAGGAAGGGATGCCATGGCAATCAGTTCTTGGAGAATAGAAAGAGACAAAAAGAATAGCGCCAAGGATGCAAAATCCCACCTCATGGACACAGGAACTAAGGCCTGATAAGATCTTTACCTGAGCCCCAGAGAAGACTGCCCCCCCCCACCATGCTGAAAGAAGTTCCATTGGGAACAAAGGCCGGGAAAGAAATGCCAAAGAAAGTCATCAACTGATCCCAATCCTCCCCCCTTGGCAACCACCCTAGCAACAAACTCCTATGTTGGTAAAAAGTCCCATGTTGGGAGGCTTTGGAGAAACCCTCTAAAGTCAACTGGAACAAAGGAAGCACAAGGATACTCTACCCCAGCCCATGTGCTGCTTGTAGTTCCTGAGGACACGTGTCATTCACATCTCTCCTCTTGAGATGTGTACCTTCACATCTAATGCTGGGGTGTTTACTCTACTGGAGTTCTCCATGCCTTGGCAAAAGCCCCTGTTCTCTTTTGAGCATGCTCTCTCTCTCTCTCTCTCTCTCTCTCTCTCTCTCTCTCTCTCTCTCTCTCTCTCTCTCTCTCTCTCTCTCTCTCTCTCTCTCTCTCTCTCTCTCTCTCTCTCTCTCTCTCTCTCTCCCTCACACACACACACAGGCCCTTCTCCCCGCCTCCAAAACTTCCAAATAAAAAGTATTTGTACATCAGGATCCTCTGAGAGCTGTATTATGGATTCACCACCAGGATCTCACCATACTACAAAGAAGTGATCATTGCATAAAGACAGGGGTTCAGCAGGGCAACACCATTTCACGGAAACTCTTCAGTGCTACCCTCGAGACTGTCATGAGACAACTGGAATGGAAAGGAATGGGAGTGAAGAAGATGGTCGGAAACTACACCACCTCTACTTTGTTCATGACATCGTTCTCATAACGCCAAACATTAGCCAAGAGGCACAAATATTGGCCAACTTCGACCCCAAGTGTGGAAAGGTCGGACTGCAGCTGAATCTTACCAAAACAATGTTCATGAAAAATGAAATATTCCCTGATGCTCTATTTGCTCTCAATGGAATGAACATCTCCGAATGCAGCAGCTATTTGTACTTGGGTCGAGAACTCAACATGAGGAACAACTTGGCTCCAGAACTGCACAGGAGAAAGAGAGCAGCGTGGAACACCTTCAAGAGCATCGAAGAAGTGCTTAAGAGAACGAAGAAACTCCAGCTCTGGGCACATCTTTACCACTCCACTGTTCTTCCTGCACTAACGTATGCCTCAGAGACCTGGGCCCTATGCAAACAGAATGAGAATGCTCTTCGGGTCACTGAAAGAGGAATAGAAAGAGCTATGCTTGGAGTATCATATTTCACTCAAGTGAGAGAAGGAATCCAGAGTTCTGACCTCCGTCGATGGTCAAGAATCAGGGATGCTGTCTCGTTCGACAAGGTGTCAAAAATCAGATGTGCTGGACACACAATGCGATTCAGAGATGACTGCTGGACTAGAGCTGTTACCGACTGGATTCCATGGGACGTCAAAAGACGGTGTGGCCACCCATCTATGAAATGGTCAGACATCTTTGCTAAGACCCTGAATGAATGGTTTGAGGCTCTTTGTGTTCCTGGAGTGAGCAGATACCATTGGGCTACACTAGCACACAACAGGGACAAATGGAGATGTTTCTGGTGCCCACTCGAACAAATTGAAGATCAACGGAATGACAAGTGATACAAGTGATACACTTCATGGATTGTCTTCTGAAATTCTTTTCTGAAAGAAAGCAAGAACCTAAAAGGCCTGGGTACATCTAGGACTGACTGTCCTTTCCGCAAGGAGCCAGGCTCACAGTCCTAGTTTTTCCAATCATCCGAGGTGGCTGAGGTGAATCCCCACTTCACACAAATCACTCCAGGAAACCATTGTTATTCTTAATGATTTCTTAAATCCTCTTATTATAGTAAATCTTATTAAAGAAACAGTGACAAAAATAACTGTGTGCATGCCACACATAATAACTAAGAGAGTATTTGAAGTAATACGATGTGCTAAAAGTATCAGATTATTGAGTACATATAAGATATATGTCTCTTAGCGGAGCATATTATAAATGTAAGAATATAATTTATCATAGTGGAGGGAAGCATTCAACTGGGAAATGGAGGTGATGGTGGCCAAGTGTTATGTATGAAACCCTGTCAGGAACGGCAAGGTTAAACATAGTGCAGAAGCCTATAGACAAGTCTACTGTAGAAGTCAATTGGTGGGTGTGAGGTAAATGGGTCTGAGGGCTCGGGTATTGGCAATGGATCTGGACTCTGGTGAAGGAATCAGTGTGAAACTTTGTATGTCTGAAACACAATCATGAATAGCTTTGTAATTTCATAGTGACTAAATGAAAATGTTTAAAAACACATATTAATTCTTAAAATGAATCACTTCTGTGTTTATTAGGAACAGTAAAACTAACCATTTTATAAAATATTTTAAATATTTTGATAATATATTCAACTTACATCCCTGAAACAATTGGTTGAATTTTACATAACAAGTATTTTAAGACTAGAACATGGAAAATGGGCAAGTTCTCCTCTCTCTCTCTCTCTATATATATATGTATATATATACATATGTATATATACACATATGTGTGTCCTATATATATGTATATATACATATGTGTGTATGTGTGTGTGTTCTGCAACTATTCTTTATTGAAACGTGTGAAATGTGTCAGCTCCTATGGCAGATTTCCATGATTATTTTTCATTATAACTACCCTATATCCTTTGTATCCAGGTCTGCAGCTGGCCTTCAATTTTCCATGCCCTTTTTGAACAGATCTGTAGACTTTTATCAGGAAGCATAGGTAGTGTAACTTATGATCCTATGAAGCTACTACTTTTTTCCCAAAATAATATTGTAATGTGAGCATTATCATCATAGTGATGCAAATGTCTACTCAAAAATGACAATAACTTGAGTTTAACTTTTTAAATGGAAGTTTTTTCTGTTTGAAAACTTCTCTCCAAATTGAAGAGAATGCTTTTACTTTCTTCCTTTTCTTATGATTTATTATTTTCAGATATAGGTTTACTTATTTATCCTAATTTGTTACTTTGCTTTTCAGCTACATGAGACATTTTAATAAGACCAGGAAATACTATCTAGAAGCACTGACTGGGTTATAAACATCTAGAGAACTATTATCATTGATCAGATTGAGTGTTCACTCATCCTCTACAACAAAGTATACTTTTTTGAGAAAGCAAAGAGGCTTATTTCAGTTTAAGATAAATGTTGTTCTGTTTTAAGAATTTTTCCTTGGCAAATTTTGATCAGATCTTAACAGTTTTGCTGACAAGTTTTATCCAGCCCTCTGCCAGAACTCAGTTGATCTGAACTTTCATTGCCCATCTTGGAGAAGTCCTGAAACATTATATTCAGGAAAATGTATTCCAACTATCAAAGTCTTTGAAAGGAGCAATCTCCAATACAATATTTCTCCATGGGAAATATTCTACTTCTGTATTTTACAACCCTAGTCTTGTTCTGAAGGAGAAATGCATTGAAATTTCCTGTAAAAGATTAAATACTAATCTCTCAAGAGGACAGCATCTATTCAGCTATTTAAAACATGGTTATAAGCCAATACCAAGCAGCTGCTCTGTTTATTTCCTCATACAAGGATTCTTAGCTTTATAGCCTAGTGAATCAACCTGAGGTTGATTTAGCCTTGCAGTCATGCAACAGTTATGCAGTATATTGATGACTTAATAATTTAATAAAATTTTCACATTTTCTTATGACTAGTAAATCTATCATAAAACAGAATCATGACAGATCCAGATTAATTAGAGAGTAACCTTTAGTTACTTTAGTCATTACTTTTAATTTTAAACTAGTGTGTATTATAAATTGTTATAAATTGTTTCTATATAAAAGAAAAAAATCACGATCTCTTCCAGTATGTTTAACTCCCCAAAACCTGTCCTTTACAAGTGTTATCTATGTTCAAAAGAACAATATCAGAAATATTGAAGCATTATAAAACAGAATTGTAGTGATTAGAGCAATATGTGAAGAAGGTGGCTCTGATTAACTTGTTATGAATAATTCTCTGACAATAAAACATCTAGTGTTCATATGGTTATAATTGTCCATTACAAAGATAGGTATTGTAAGACTCATCAGAGCATAGATCCAACAGCAGTTATTTATCTGATAGAACATACATCTGTGATGAGAAATAAAACAAAAACAGTATCAGAAGGTCAGTTCAAGTTTCTTGTTAACATGATGCAGATTCCCATGTCAGAGGCAACTGTTATGTCATAGCCTCTGCTTCAATTCATACCTATGACACCAGAATTACATATGGATAGCTGACCCAGGAAAAAAATGTCCAAATATCATTCTTTTTTTTTGCTTTTTGGGTCACACCCGGCGATGCACAGGGGTCACTCCTGGCTCTGCACTCAGGAATTACCCCTGGCGGTGCTCAGGGGACCATATGGGATGCTGGGAATTGAACCCGGGTCAGCCGTGTGCAAGGCAAACGCCCTACCCGCTGTGCTATCACTCCAGATCCCTGTCCAAATATCATTCTAATAGATTCAGGCTATGTAGTACAAGCAGAAAAATCATTAATAGCTATACCATGGAACCATTTCAAAGAGGCCCAAGAGATTCCTGAGTAAGTGTCTCGATGCATAAACATTTGTATTTGATTTACAGTATTCTATTTTGTGTGATGGGAGAAGTGTCCTATGACTGGGAAAAATATAGAGGAGAGCTACATATCGTGGTACTCAGGTGTTACACCTGTCTCTATTCTCAGGGATCCCTTCTGGGATTGCTCTGTGAACCATATGTGATGTTGAAGATCAAACCAGGGTAGGCCACATGTGAGGCAAGCACCCTAGCCTCTGTATTCTCTGAACCAAGGAAAACATCATTTTCAAGTGGTTGGAATTTTGAGTCAGATTAGACTGGAGTGGTAGAAAGTGGGTAGGGTATTTGCCTTGCATACGGCTGACCTGGGTTTGGTTTCTCCATCCCTCTAGGAAAGCAAATCGGTGAACAGTGGGATGATAGTGCTACAGTGCTACTAGAGATCAGAGGGATGGAACTTGGATTGCCCACACACAAGGCAAGGGACCTCACTCTTGTACTAACTCTCCAGTCCTTGATTAGAAAAATATCTGAACTCATTAAGAAGTGTTAATGGCTGAATCCTGCCCCTTCCAAATGTGTAAGTTAATATTTCACTATCTCAGAATGTAATCTTGTTTATAAGTTTGTTCTTAAGACAACATCCTAATCTAAAGTGATTGAGACATTTTAAAGAGAGGAAGAGACACTAGAAGTGCATACACAGAAATAAAAAAGTCATGTAGGATAAAGTTGAAGAAACTTCAAAAAAAGCATCAGAAGAAAGTAGATGAGCTGGCACTTTGCTCTTAGACTAGAAAAATTTAAAGAAAATTGAATTTATGCTGTTTAAATCATGCAGTGTGATATTATAGCACCCTGATTAATATAAATGGCAAATAACTAGATTTGTCTAAAAGATGTCTGGAAGGAGAAAGGAGGAAAGATGGGACTGGAGCGATATCACAGCGGGTAGGGCATTTGCCTTGCATACGGCAAACAGGGTTCGATTCCTCCATCCCTCTCAGAGAACCTGGCAAGCTACCAAGAGTATCCTGCCTGCATAGCAGAGCCTGGCAAGCTATCCGTGGCATATCTGCTATGCCCAAAACAGTAACAACAAGTCTCACAATGGAGACATTACTGGTGCCCGCTCAAGCAAATCAGTGAACAACAGAACAACAGTGATATAGTGCTAATCTTAGGCTAGAGAGACAGCGCAAAGTTAACAGGCTTGTCTTGCATGCAAACTATTCTGATTCCATCCCGACACCACAAGATTCCCAGAGAACAGAGCTGAGAGACCATCCCCACCTCACCCACCACTCTGTTTTCTTGAGTCTTGATCAAGAGTACACAAGGATATTCTTTCATATCCTCACCAATATTTTCCTTTTTATTTAAAATTTATGTATCTTTAGGGTTTGTGGATTCTGTCGAGTGTTGACTACTAAGTGGTGTACTTCTATCAAATGTTCTTTGCTCTTTTATCTGAACATTAATCTAATGCAATGTCAAAAGAACAAATACCAAGCTACTGTTTTGACCTATGTTCCAGTGCATGTTTGTGTAAGAAACTTCACTATCCATATTTCACACAATGTAAGTCATTTAAAATCAACAGAGTAAGCTGCTTCCCTTATTTTCTTAGAGATAAGATCTTTTGTCTTAGAACAATGTAATTATAATTGAAGATTAGGGTAAGTGAGACAGATTTTTAGTGTATTCTGATTCCTCTGTTCAGCTTTTCTGTCATTGCTGTACAAAAATTTGAAAAAACTTGTGTTGATATTATGGGCAGATTATAAGAGTTTAGTGTAGGCTCATCTAAAATTTGAAGGGCGGTTAATTTAGGAGAAGTATTTTGAAAAAAAACATAATTTTTATGCTTTGAATAAGAGAAAATATTATTAGAGAGAGAAAATATACTGAGAAATGGATCCTATAAGAAAGACATTAGGTAGGATTAAAATAAGAACTAAGTTAGAAAACCTTAGGGTTGTAGATAATAGGAAAGTGTGTTTGCATGGTATATGAATATCTGAATGTCTTACTATTAACAGCTTATTCAAAAATCTAGGATCTTTGATTTTCTCTTGAAATAATGCAGATGTGTTTCAAGTTGTACCAATACTTAGTTTTTGAATACTTAGGGTTTTTTAACTTTATTTATTTATTTATTTATTTATTTATTTATTTATTTATTTATTTATTTATATAGGCTGGAGAGATAGCGCAGTGGTTGGGCATTCTCCTTTTACATGGCTGACCCGAGTTCTATTCCTCCACCCCTCACGGAGAGCCCAGCAAGCTACCAAGAGTATTGAGCCCGTGAGGCAGAGCCTGGCAAGCTACCCATGTGTATTGGATATGCCAAAGACAGTAACAATGAGTCTCTCAATGAGAGATGTTACTGGTGCCCACTCAAAAAAATCGATGAGCAATGGGATGACAGTGACAGTGACAGATGGACTGGAGCAACAGCACAGCTGTTAGGGGTTTGCCTTGCATGCTGCCAACCCAGGTTCAATTCCTCCATCCCTCTCGGAGTGCCCGGCAAGCTACCAAGAGTATCCCGCCTGCACAGCAGAGCCTGGCAAACTACCCATGGCGTATTCGATATGCCAAAAACAATAACAACAAGTCTTACAATGGAGACGTTAACTGGTGCCCACTCGAGCAAATCGGTGAACAATGGGACGACAGTGCTACAGTGCTTCTCTTGGTCAAAGCAAATCAGTGTGTGTGTATGTGTGTGTGCTAATGTGTATATAAATATGTATACATAATGTAAATAAGATGTTCTCAAAAATTAAAATAGAAATATTGTTTATATAAATCGATACACATATACATATATTGATACATATCCATAGATGGGAGGTTCTCAAAAATAAAAATTGAACTACTATTTATGTACACATATATAATAAATAGGACTTTATAAAATAAATTAAAGCTAGAAATACTGTCTAACTTAGTTGCTTCATTTCTGGGTATATATGAAACGGAATTGAAATGTAAAGCTAATGCATCACACTTCCCTTCCCCAATTGCCAAGATACGGAAGCAAACTAAAAGAGCATCAGAGGATGATGGGTTAAAAATGGTGTGGCATAAGACACAATATTCAAACTAGTGAAAGTAGAAAATTCTACTGAATTTGCAAATTCAGATGACATTTGAGGGAATTAGGCTTAGTGAAATTTGTCAGAAAGAGTCTGCATGATATTGGTAGAAGTGGTGTCTAAAAATGCTGATACATAGGGACAAATGAAGTGATGATTATTGGGGCCTGTGTGCTGAGCTTGGAGAAATGTTTATGGGTACAATACTTGAAACAAACAATAAACTCCATTGATCTAGTACACAGAGTAATGGATACAGGCCACGCTGATGTCCTACAATCATCAGACGTCCTAAAAGGATAAAGCTTAATTACTCTGACCACTTATTCAGACTTTTGTCTTTGGCCACAAAATTAATGTAACAAGTATTAAGAATAAAAATCAGTATCCTTTTTGTCCTCATGAATTAAAATAATTGTCAAATCTTATTTCACAAAAAACCTACTGTATATAGAAAAGATAAAATAAATCACTATGACACAACATTCTAGAAAAAGATAAAAGGAAAAAAACACATGCTCGGTAGCAAGATATAACTGATGGTATGATGAAAACCTCAAAGTTCCTGTCACTGTATCACTGTCATCCCATTACTCATCGATTTGCTTGAGCGGGCACCAGTAACGTCTCCATTGTGAGACTTGTTACTGTTAGCTTGCCAGGTAGCTTGCCAGGCGGGATACTCTTACTAGCTTGCCGGGCTCTCCAAGAGGGGCGGCCACGTACAGGGGCAAACCCCCTACCCACTCCTGGAATAAAATCAAACATGATAGAAAATTACTGTCAATAAAATGTAGATTACACATCATTGTAAAATCCAACCCTTAGTCAATAAACATCCTTCAGAGACAGGGCACCTGACACAGCAGTTGACCCCAGGCTCCACTTGACCCTCCAGGTGCTGTAATGTGCTCCTGCAGGCCTCCAGCATCACTTCATATGTGGCCTTGGAAGACAGAGAGTGTCCCTCAGCCATCCTGAGCTCGGGAGCTCCCCATGTAAAAGATAAAGTATTGATTCTCACCCGTAACGTAATCATAGTCATGAACAATATTCCGAACAGTGAGGGGAGACTGTAACGTCGTCCTGTACGGGACGCTCTGGAGCATACTCTAATAACGGTTTTGCGTTAATAAAAGACCAGGTGGAATGAAGTTACAAAGAAGGAGAACTTTTTTGAATAGTTTATGACAGCATATCATCTATCATTGAGCTACACTAGCACGAGACAGGGATGAATGGAGATGTTACTGGCGCCCGCACAAACAAATTGATGACCAATGGGATGACAGTGATACAAGTGGTACTTGGTTATACTCAGGGGTTGCTCTTACTTCTGCACTCAGAAATCACTCCTGGCAGTGCTCAAGAGACCATATGGCTATAGGGGATCAAACCTGGATGAGGTCTGTACAAGGCACTTGATCCACATACTGTCAGCCCTGTCCCAAGAGTTGAACCTAAACGTTTTTATCTCTACCATTTTCTCAAAGCAATGAGACTGCCAACCCATTTTTTAGATGCCACATATATGCCAAATCCTTGTAAATTAAAAAATTTCGCTAATCAATTCCTGGTGACAAAATGTTATTACAGCAATCTTCCCTTAAATCAATGGCATTCATTAAATTATAGATGACTGAATTTTTGGGTGATTAGGGTAAATTTAATTGCAGCTTCTGATGGATTAGCTGTAATTATGAGGCAACTTTATTTTAACCTAAATACTATGAGCATAATAAATTTTTATAATTTTAGTATATCTTGGATTTGGGCAATGTGTCCAGTGACAAATGCATTCATATCTGCTTAGGACATTCTCAATGTTAATGAATGTTAAAGATGTCACAATGTCAACAGTTAATAGCAGAATTCTACCTATTAACAGAATTAAATATAAAATTATATTTGTTGTTTTCTTATTTTTTTCCTTTCCTACTTTACAATCTCAGTCATAACAGAGAGGCTTTACAGGGAACTAGTGGCTTAATTAATTTTATACCATATTAAAGTTTAGCTTGATTAGTGCAATTGAATAAAATGAGATTATTAATTACAGATGAAATTTTGTTCTACAAATTTCATAAAAAATTAATCAGCATCTTTGTTCTATTTCTGTGCTTACTATGTGCAATTAGGTCTTTACTTGGGAACGTTATTTTTTTCATATCAATCTAAAGAACTTTCCAAGGAAAATTAGAATATTTTAATTTATTATTCTATCTTTCACAAAGATCAAGGTGTTTTATGATGTTTGATTCTGCAGTACATTTTAGAATGTTTAAAGACATTTAGAATTAATGAAAACTGAACTTTATCAAAGAAAATCAGAAATAGATGCTTTCTATTTTACTCTGGCTAGGATTACTATCTTCAAATAGTTTCATTACAAAATGTACGGCAAAGAATGCCAGGTGGTTTTAATGGCTAAGAACAAGGTGAGTGGAATCTATTTATTTTAGAAAAAAGAAATCTTATTTCCTAACTGCTTAGTTAGTTCTTCACTATATATGCTACTTTATTTCTTGTAGTCTTTTTTCAACAATACGGTAAGTATATTCCTTAATAACATTAAATGAATTGAATCCTTAACAATAAAATTCAGGTCAATGAATCTTATTATTTAAAATACATCTAAAGAATAATGTACACCAAAGTTGCTTACAGTATAATAAAAGGAAAGTGTTGTGAGGTTAGTTTAATGACTAACAATCTCTCTTAATGGGGGGTCTTTTTTGGTTTTTGTCATGCTCAGAGTTTAATCCTGGCTTTGCACTTAGGGGATCAGCCCTGAAAATGCTTGTGGGCCCATCCAGGGTCCCGGGATCAAACCCAGACAGGCAGGGTGCAAAACAAATTCAGTGTATGGACTCTGTGGCTTCTAGCTGGGATCTTTTATTTTAAATATTTTCTCTCTGTAAGAAACTTTTTTGTCTTCTTGTTTATTGTTGCTTTCACACTCTTATTCATAATCGGAAAAATGTATTCACACACAATTAGCAACGAGACACTTTTAATAGCAGGGAAGAAATTCTTAATATAGGAATATCTTATTCCTTCCTTTCTTACACACACACACACAGACACAGACACATCACACACATACACATATTATATATATATATATATTTTTTTTTTTGTCCTACAGAGGTTAGCCTTCTCTAAAGGGTGAAAATCACACTCACAAAAAACTGTCTGACTTTAATATGCTGTCTTATCAACTGTTTTTTTGTTCACTTCTCAGGCTGGTCCAAATTGTTCAGTGGAATTGTTCACCTACACTTTGCATAATTGAAATATGTTCTTGTTTTCTCTCTGTCCCGCCTATGGGCTTAGACAGCTGTTTCTCCAACAGGCAGTAAATTGGTAAACAAAAACCCAGCTCCTTTTGGACAGCTGTGTAACAACAGAAAAAAGAATTTATTAAGCTTTTACTGTCAATACGATAATGGCTTTGCCTATGTTTTGCATAAATTCATTTCAATTGTGTTTCTCTGGGTAATTTTTAAATTTATTTCCTACAATAAAAAGTGTTTTTCCACATGCTTATAATGATGAAAATATATAATACCAATGTTTCTGATTTCTTCATGCTATCACTTATTTAATTTGAGGATGCTAAAATAAATAGGGCAAAAATAGCTAAATAGAGGTAAAGGTAATAATATTGAATTTTACAATCCATACAAATTTGTGTTTTTTGAAGCACCACTACAACTCTTATGCATTTTGTTTAGCTTTGTTTAGCTAAATCTTGCATTGATAACAGTTAGGTACAATCACCAAATCAGCATTGAAGTAAGTGAAACAGCACGTAATGCAAATTTTTTCTTTAATTAGTCAATGCATTCTCCTTGCTAGATGTTCAGATTAAAATTACATTCCATATTATAGTCAAGATTTAGGGAGACTGATTAGAGTTGTTTTAGTTGAAATCACTGTATCACTGTCATCCCGTTGCTCATCGGTTTGCTTGAGCAGGCGCCAGTTATGTCTCATTCATCCCTGTAGTGTTCAGGGTCAGGGGAATGAGGCCCATTATTGTTACTGGTTTTGGCATATCAAATACACCACGGGGAGCTTGCCAGGCTTTGGCATGCAAGAGTCTGCCTTTAGGTGGAATAATAGATAAAAAGACAATCTATGAGTGAAGAGCCAGAAATGTCTATTCCCTGTTCCACTTTATGTTATGAATGGCACTTAATTATTTGAGAGCAAGGTTCTTTTTGTATAAAACTGAGATCATTGTAGGTATTTTAAAGGATGATTGTATAGATTGAGTATGGCAATGCATTTGCTCTTTTAAAGTACATCCTGCCTTTTGGGTATTTAGATGCAGTGATAGAATATTTAATGGTTCATGAAAATTGTTTCCTTGAAACATGAACCTACCAACCGTACAAAATACTTTACCAGTAAATTTTTAAAAAATTATTCTTTTATTGAATCACCATGTGGAAAGTTACAAAGCTTTCAGGTTTAAGTCTCAGTTAAACAATGCTCGAACACCCATCCCTTCACCAGTGCACATATTCCACCACCAAGAATCACAGTATACTTCCCCACTTCCCCCCACCTCCTCAGCCCCCCACCCCGCCTGTGTACACTGGTAAATTTCACTTTACTTTCACTTTACTTTGATTACATTCAATATTAAAAAAAAAACTCACTATTATTGATTTGGAGTTTCTCCCCCCTAAAGTCAACCTGCTGAAAAGAAAGCATTTGATAATTTGTTTTCCATTGCTGAGAATGAAAAGATATGAGGTTGAGAGGCCACAATAGCAGCCGCACAGGTTTGGGTTTCTGTATTTTAGAATTTTAGTAACTAAGTCCAGAGAAATATCTGTCAGAAATTGCAACATTGTAAGCTTGTACCTCACAGCTACTTTATATTCCACACATGAGTGCAATCTTTTTATGTCTGTCTCTTTCTTTCTGACTCATTTCACTTAGCATGATACTTTCCATGTTGATACACTTATATGCAAATTTCATAACTTCATCTTTTCTGACAGCTACGTAGTATTCCATTGTATAAATATACCAGAGTTTCTTTAACCAGTCATCTGTTTTTGGGCACTGTGGTTTTTTCCATATTGTGGCTATTGTAAACTGTGCAGCAATGAACATAGAAATGCAGATGTCATCTCTGCTATACCTTTTTGCCTCTCCAGGATATATTCCCAGGAGTGGTATTGCTGGGTCAAATTTTACCAGTAATTTGTGATATGCTACTGGCAATATCTTAGCTGACCTAAGGATTTGTTATTTTTCCTACCTTTGCTTTGTATCTTATTTTGTTTTATAAATTAGACATAATATGTCTTTGTCTAGCTTTCGCTAGAATTCTAATATTTATACTTCTTATTTTCCTCGACACAATACTGTCTTTCTAATATTGAGTTGATTCTCTGGAACTTTATAAAATACTTGATCTTTAGCATCATCTAATATTTTTGGTATTTAGTTCTTGCCTCACTGTTTTTTCTCTTTCTCACTGTGGCATTATAAGAAATTAATGTTAGAAATTATGCGTATATTTCCTCTGTAAGTAATAAAATGAAAAAGCTGAATTCAAAATTTGTAAAACCAGCAAGAATTTCTGGGTCTGAGCTGTTATATGTATCTTGTCTTTTCCCCAGAGCTAAACCCTTGGAATCCTTTGTTCTGGATTACAGATAAACTGGACCGAGCCAGATACCAAGCTACAGTACCACGGGTAGGTCACTAGCCTTGCCCTCAGCAGACCTGAGTTCAATGCACAGCAGTTCATAAGGTTTCCAAACTCTGCCAAAGTGATTCTTGAGTGGAGAGTGAGTAGTAAACCCTGATGAAGGGTAAGGTGTGGCCTCAAGGCAAACACAACAAAAACCAAGTGAGAAGGCCACTCCAGGGGTGGGATTTAGTGATGGTACTCATCCACTGATCACTAAAATACCATTTCTAAAAATGTGCTTTATTGCTACTTTGTCTTTAAAAACTGTGCCAGGAGACTATAAACAAGAAGGATACTCTGAGAACATGAATTCACTCACTTGCAAGAAGCAAATTTGTTGGCAGTGAAGTTCTTCCTCAGTCTTTCACTTTGCCCTTTTTTTTTACTTTTGGGCCATGCCCTGAGGTAGCACTGTAGCACTGTCATCCCATTGTTCATCGATTTGCTCGAGCAGGCACCAGTAACGTCTCCATTGTGAGACATGTTGTTACTGTTTTTGTCATATTAAATATACCACGGGGGGCTTGCCAGACTCTGCCGTGCGGACGGAATACTCTTGGTAGCTTGCCGGGCTCTCTGAGAGGGATGGGAAAATCAAACCTGAGTCGGCTGCACGCAAGGCAAACACCCTATCCACTGTGCTATAGCTCCAGTCCACCCTTAGGTATTCAAGACTTATCCCTGGCCTTTTACTCAGGAAGCACTTCTGGCTGGATACAGGGATCACATGGGCTGCCGGTGATGACAGAACTGGGATCTCCCACATATCAGACACATTCTAGAACAATGCCTTATTATGAGGAACGGTTCATTGATACACCTTAGTATTAGTATTTGCAGTCAGAATTAGCATTTTCCACATCTCTTTTTTTTTTTTTTTGGTGATGGGGCTATGCCCAGCAATATCAGGACTGGTAAAGTCTGCACATGATCTATATGGTATGAACATCACAGAATCTTATGTGGCATGGCATTAAGGCCATGTCAACTCCACTTGTAAGGCCAACAAGCTGTGCTAAGACCCATTTGAATTTCATGGAGTGTGAGTTGTTCCCAGCCCTCAAAATTTCTAAGCAGTTGTGGTTCTCAGGCAGTGAGGTCTGAGCTCATAGGAAAAGGAAATGTCAGATCTAACTTTGATCCTAGTTCAGGACCTTGCATGTATGACACATTTCTTTTTTTTTTTTTTTTTTCAGAAAGGAGAGAGAGCTTTTATTGAGTCAGGGCACTAATTCTAAAGAAAGAGGTTTTTTTTTTTTCAGAAGTAAGTAGAAGGAGGATGATCCAAAACATGAAGGAGATTCAAATCCCAAGGGAGGCTTGGGTGCTCTTGAGTGCTCAGAAGAGAAAAGAGCTCAGAGAATGGACCTAGGCTAGCTGACATATCCAACTCAAACAGTTGAGTACATATTCCTCTCCAGTGCACTCGGGACAAACTGAAAGGCAAATCACATGCTGGGTCACAAATGTATATATATATATATATATATGGACACTGACCACCATTCCCCAATATCTGGTGACCCAAGAGTCACATCCATAAGTCACTCCCTGCCAGCCAACCTCCCACCAAACCACCACCACGCTCCAGGCTGCTTTCTTAGAGCATCATAAAAATAAAACTTTCTACCCATTTTCCATAATTATCACACCATATTTGATGGGTTTCAAATATGGTATGAGCCATATGGTTCACCACCTCATCGTGGCAGGGCGTGGCAATGGTGCCGATCTACAAAGAGTGAACCAACAGGTGCTAGAGATTCTTACAACATGCCAGTCAACCAAAAGCTTGCATTTGGTAGACGGGGAGCACCTGCAAGGGCGATTAGAGACCACCCTAAAAGCCTCCGTCCCTCTCAGAAAACCTGGCTAGCTACCGAGAGTACCCTGCCCACCAGGCAGAATCTGGCAAGCTACCCATGGCATATTTGATATGCCCAAATCAGTAACAACAATGGGCCTCATTCCCCTGACCCTGAAAGAGTCTCCAATATGGCAGAGTTAAGAACTAGCAAAATGAGACTGATAAAATCTCAGGGCCAAACTAGGTTGCCAAAATGAAGAAAGACTAAAATGATTCTCTGTACTTTCAAAGCATGTACGCTGGCTTCGGAAGCATCCATCGAGGACCTGATGGTGCAAGCGCAGATCAGTATGACATCATTGGTCTGACTAAGACGAGAAGGCATCAAACACATAACACCACTTTTGACACTGGAGAAGAACTGTTCCTCAGAACATGAGACAAGAGACTTCGGTGGTGTTGGTGTCCACATCAACATGAATGTGGCCATGAGCATTGATTCATTCGAATGCCTAACATCCCGAATCAGATAATTGTTTGAATAGAGTGGCTTGAATAGATGTGTCTCACTGCTGGCAGTTTCTATCTTTGTCATCTATGCACCAACATACAACTACGATGAAAAAGAAGTTGAAAAGTTCTACATGGAGTAGAAAAATTTCCATTAAAAAGACCACACCTTCTAAAAATAATTGTCAGTGATTTTAATGCCAAGATAGTACCGAGAAGGTCGCCAGGAGAACTCCACATCGGGACCCAAGGCCTAGAATTGAATGAACAGGGTGATAGAGGGTCTGAGTTTATCATGTCGACCAAGACCATCCATGGTAACTCACAGTTCCAGAAGGCCAAATCTAAATGTTGGACATGGGAGTCTCCCAGTGGACAGCTCCACAATGAAAATGACTGCATCATATTCAATCAACGGTTTTGCCTGACTGATAACGCTGTTGTCCCAAAATTCCAAATGGGATTGAACCACCTTCCTCTTCATGTGAAAATCTAATTCACAGAGCAGGGAGAAAGTGCTGAAAAGTTTAAGAAGAGAACTTCCAGAATCACCACCAACTGGGAGCTCTTTGGCACTATTGCGGCAGTATGGGAAGATGCTTCCATTGACAAAATCGATGAGGAATGTGATCGACTGGTTCAAAACCTCCATGATTGTGCAAAGAATGCTGAGAGTGGGAAAGCCACAAACAGACTCCTGTCTTCGGAAACTCTCGAGCTCATGTGCCAACATGGTTTGGCATGAGCCTCTGGCAATCACAAGCTAACATCCAAGCTCACAAAGCTGTGCAGAGAAGCGATAATGGAAGACCTCAAAGAGAGAAGAGCAGCACTGTTGACCGATGTGGCAGAAGGCAGGAAAAGTATTCGCAACTCCTGCCTGTCCTGCACTAACTATAAAACCAAGATGACTGCCTTCTGACACTCTGATGGATCAATCATATCTTCCAGAAAGGCAATGGAGAGGATTATTCACGACTTTTACTCAGATCTCTTTGACAATCATGTCCACCTGTCCACATACCAAATTCCTCAGGATGGATATATCCTTCCCAACATCCTCTCTTCCGAAATCCAACATTCTGTTTCGTTGGTAAAGAAGTATACAGCACCCAGTCCAGACAAGGTCAGACCCAAACACCTGAAGCATCTGCTGCCAGTACTCAATAGACTGGCTCGGCTCTTCACACAGTACCTGTCTGATGCAAGGTTCCATCCCAATAGAAAACCAGCTGGCAGAACTGTTCTGTTGTACCAGAAGGGAGACATCCACAACATCGACAACTATCACACAATCTGCCTGTTGTCCATCATCTACGAGTTTTTACTCGAGTCATTCTGAATAGGATTGACAGAACAATAGATGAAGGACAACCATGTGAGCATGCAGAGTTCTAAAAAGGATTCAGAACAATCAACCATATCCACTGGGTAACTAAGCTCATTAAGGTTTTGCGAGAGTTCAAGATGCCGCTCTGTCTAACATTCTTCAATTAAAAGAAGGCCTTTGATTCTGTTGAGACTGAAGCGGTCATCGAAAGCCCTAGACAAACAGGGCATTCAAACTCAGTACATCAGGATCCTCCACAAGCTGTATTACAGATTCACCACCAGGATCTCACAATTCTACAAAGAAGTGATCATTGATGTAAAGAGGGGTTCGGCAGGATAATACCATTTCACTAAAACTCTTCAGTGCCACCCTCGAGAACATCATGCAATGACTGGAATGAGAAGAAATGGGAGTGAAGATAGATGGTCGGCAACTACACCACCTCTGTTTCACTGATGACATCGTTCTCATAACACCAAACATCAGCCAAGCAGCATAAATGCCACCCGACATTGACCACGAGTGTGGAAAGGTTGGTCTATAGCTGAATCTCATGAAGAAAACGTTCATGAGAAACTAACTAGTCCCTGAAATTCCTTTTGCTCTCAACAGAATGAACATCTCCGAATGCAGCAACTATGTGTACCTGGGTCGAGAACTCAACATGAGGAATGACCTGGCACCTGAGCTGCATAGGAGGAAGAGAGCAGCATCGATCACCTTCAAGAGCATCGAAGAAGTGGTTAAAAGGACAAAGAACCTCCAGCTCTGGGAACATCTTTTTGACTCCACCGTTCTTCCTGCACTAAAATATGCTTCAGAAACTGGGCCCTATGAAAACAGGATAAGAACTCTATTCGGGTCACCCAAAGAGGAATTGAAAGAGCTATGCTTGGAATATCATGCTTCATTCAAGTGAGAGAAGGAATCCACAGTTCTGACCTCTGTCGACGATCAAAGATCAAGGACTCTGTCCCATTTGCCAAGGTGGCGAAAATCAGATGGACCAGACACATAATGCAATTTAGAGATGACTGCTGGACTAGAGCTGTTACCGACTGGGTTCCACAGGACATCAGAAGGACACCTGGTCACCCACCTATGAGACGGACAGACTCTTTGTTAAGACCCTGAATGATTGGATTGATGCTCGTCGTGTTCCTGGAGTGAGCAGACACCACTGGGCTACACTAACACTTGGAAGGGAAGAATGGAGACATTACTGGCACCCATTCGAGCAAATTTATGAGCAATGGGAGGACAAGTGATATATATGGCAGAATCTTCTTCCCTTTTGCCAGGCTGTCTTCCCCTTGGAGGGGGGTGGGTTGAGTTCCCCTGACCGCCCGGAGCAGAGCCCCTGCAGCTGAAGATCTCTGGAACCCAGCTACAGCCATGCTCAAGTCCCTTCTCCACACACTCAATCAATTGTCACTCATGAAGGAACCGACACAGGAACCCAGGTGTTTGGGACTCGGGGGCTAAGATCTCCAAACCTCCTCCACCCAGATCCCCCTTATTCCAGTAGTTTGGCAGTCACACCCACAAACTCTCCCTGGCGCCATATATCTCATCAATGGCCAAGATCCAGGGACTATAAAACAAAGCTTCAGAAGACAGCAATGCAGAAACTTGCACAGCAGAGCCTGGCAAGTTACCCGTGGCATATTTGATATGCCAAAAACAGTACCAATAATGGGCCTCATTCCCCTGACCCTGAAAGAGCCCCGAATATACCATTGGGCTACACTAGCATGGGACAGGGATGAATGGAGACATTATTGGCGCCCACTTGAACAAATGGATGAACAACGGGATGACAGTGATACAGTGAAATATATATATATATATACATATATATATATATCCAGAGTATCCAAGAGATAGATATCTTATCAACTCTCCTCACAGATAGCAATGCTTTGAAAATGAAAATTAGTAACAAACAGAGACAGTAGAAATTAATCACAAACAAAACAAGAAAAAAAAACCTTAAACACAAGGAAATTAAATTATAAAGTAAGAGATTATTTTCAATGAAAAAAAAAGGACGTTAATGCCAGATTTTCAGAGAAAATCTCTGAAAAATAAAACACAGTAAAATGAAAACTGTAGAGAGAATAACAAACTGGTGGCAATAGGGCTGGAGAGCTGGCTTATTGTATTGAACTCATCTCTGTCACGGGGAGGCTGGATGGGAAGGCTCTTGGGGACACGGAAAATGAAGTTGTCACTTTGATGGGTATGTGTTCAAATGATTCACACATGACTCATTACTTATATTGCTTGTCATGGTACATCAATTAAAAAATGATGTAGCACTGTAACAATGTCGTCCTGGTCATCCTGTTGCTCATTGATTTGCTCGAGCGGGCACCAGTAATGTCTCCATTGTGAGACTTGTTGTTACTGTTTTTGGCATATTGAATACTCCACAGGTGCTTGCCAGGTTCTGCTGTGTAGGCAGGATACTCTTGGTAGCTTGCCGGGCTCTCCGAGAGGGACAGAGGAATCAAACCAGGGTAAGCCTCATGCAAGTCAAATGCCCTACCTGCTGTGGTATTGCTCCAGTCTCAATTAAAAATGATAGGAAATAAAATTTGGGAAACATAAGACCCTCACATGCTGTGCTCACAGCCTACAGCTGTGTTGGGAAGAAGACATTTTAGAAATTTCTAGCCGCTTCAGTGGCTGAGGGCCAATGCCAGAAAGTTTTTATTTTTGAGTATTTCTCTAGTTCCTATTAGTCTTACCTGAGCATATTTCTTACCAGCAGTGATTTCCAAACTGAGTCTGATTTTCATTCTTAGCTGGGAGCAGGATACTTCTTTTTAGATTATTTTCCTCTTTCTAAAAATCTATTAATTTAAAGGATTTTTGTTTCTCTAAACATGTTTTGCTTGTTCTTTGGCATTTTTCATAACCCTGAAATTTAGTTTGTAGAGCCCACCGACAACTGCCTACCTCAGGCCCGCTTAATATATTCCAAGCATAGGGAAAATTCTCCAGAAGCTAAAGTGGTTCTCCACTTTTAAATTAAAAGTTAAATGAAATGAAATTTAAAATATGATTTCTCTTTTACCAGGAATGCAATTCAAGAGCTTTGCAGCCACATCTAGTGGCTGCTATATCTGGCAAGGCAGTGCTAAGTGAATCCAGGTGATTCATTACACTGTTAGGGGCAGCTTACATATGAGCCCCAGGCTTATAAAATGTGAAGAAAACTCTACCAGTTGGCTCTTGAAAAAGGTTTTTTTGAAGTATTAGAAAGATAAAGGTTAAGCCGAATATACCCACTTTTTCCATGCAGTGATGCCTGTACCTTGTATATTTGAACTTTTTATTATGCAACATGTCAGAAATAATTTTTTAAATCATTTGAAATGAATTTTCTGAATTTATTACCAAAATATATGTAAGAAAATGACCATTTTAGAGGGAGCTCCCCAGCAGTGCTCAGAGGCACGGGGCCACGCCCATCACTTCTATGCCAACTGTGTTGGATGTTTTCTCTGAGTGCTGAGAGCTATGTGTTACTAAGAGCCTGCAGGGCCAGGGACCATCCTGGGAATCTCACCGCTCAGGAGCCTTCAGGAAAGTGCTCCAGACTTCCAGAGATACAGCTGGCTCTGCTCGGCCAAAGTCATGCCGGGAGTCTAATGAGGGTTGCCACATGCCTAACACTTGCCTGACCACTAAAACCAGTATTTTTTAATTAAAGAGGAAAATGTTATTTTGTGCAATTCCCCCATACTTCTTTCCTTAACCATCAAATATTTACATTGAAATGTAAATTTTATTATAGGATTAATGTAGAGAAAATATTCTCATTGCATTCCACTCTGTATATATAATATACCTATATGTATATATGCATATGTACATATGCATACGTGTCCTTTGGATGAACATCTTTGCAAACCCTAATGATTGATATATCAAGGTGCTATAATGGATGACCAGTATGTTCATATGAATTTTTAACCTTAGACATATTTTTCTGTGATTGGAATTCTTTAGATTAAAAAAGTATGTATACATGGCCTTTATTGACACTACCCTCTCTTTATAGGATTGCATCATCATATGTCTGTGTATCATATGTGCTATATTCACTGTACCACTGTATCACTGTCATCCTGTTTTGCATCGATTTGCTCTAGCAGGTGTCAGTAACATCTCCATTTGTCCCTGTCGCATGCTATTGTAGCCTGATGGCTATTTGGGAGCTCTTCCTCGATCAGGGGAATGAGGACTGTCATTGTTACTGTTTTTGGCATATCAAGCGTGCCATGGGTAGCTTTCCAGTCTCTGCCATGCGGGAAATATACTCTCCATAGCTTGCCGGGCTCTCCAAGAGATGTGCTATATGCATATATGTATTATATGTATATATACAATTTGGGTCACACCTTCAGTCATGAGCTTCAGTCATGAGTTCTGTGCTCAGGGATCAGTCTGTGCTCAGGGATCAGTCCACATAGTGTTCAGGGAACAATATGTGGTGCTAAGATTGTACCCAGTTAGGCTATGGGTAAGGCAAGTGCCCTACCCCTGCACAATCTCTCCACCTTAGTAGCAAAAATATATCTGTTCATCATGTACTTGTCAAATAAATGTGTGCTGTCAAACTATTGGAGTTCTATCACTTTTCAAGAGAAGTGATTATTTTCTGTCCATGCCCTAGGACCCCAGAGATTGGGAAGGGATCACATTCAGCAGTATCCAGAAACTTTATATGGTGCTGGTGAATGAAGATAGCCCAGCAGATAAATTAAGGCAGATAAATGCCTTAACTCTGTACTATCTTTCCAACTATATTTCCCATTGCAAACACGTTCGTGCAGCATTTCATATGGATCAGTTAAATTTATACTACTTACTCTGTGAACTAGATGTTTATTATGTTAATGTTTTATTTTGTACTATTTTTCATATATGCTGTGGATTTGGGTTTAACACATAAGAATTTAATTCACTCTGTGCTAATTGTCGCACATGTGAATGAACACAGTTTTATTTTCCTTCCACATTATTTGCTTAAGAGTATCTGCTCCGGTCTTCCTGGCTTCACTCGGGAGAACATATCTGATGCTGAAAATCAGCTGGTCATCTGCTCTATGCAAGGCAGGCGCCTCCCCCAAGTGTGTTGCTGGGAATAAAGTTGGTGTTTGCTAAATGCAAGGCTGTGCCAACAGCCCTGAACTAGCCCGTAGGCTCAAGAGCTTTATGTATCATGTTTATAGTTTCCAAAGTGAAATCTGAGGGGAATTTTCTGGTATTTCCCTTGTATCTGAGACTTTGCTCATCTCTTATTAATTTAATGTGCATATCTCCTTTGGGGGGTCTTGCCATTTTCGCTACGGTGTATTGTATTGTTGCTCTGATCGACTTTATTTTGTCTGTCATTCAGAGGGACCCCTGGATCAGTGCCAAGTATCCCTCATCAGACTGATACATAGCTGCTCTCTTAGCTTGATTCCCAGCACTCACATGGTCTCTTGAGTGACACCAGTAGTTGTTCCTGAGCACAGAGCCAGGAGTAAGCCCTGAGCACAGTTGGGTTCTAAAACAAAAAACAACAGAGTATTGCAGTGCCTACAAATCCATGTAGAAAAAAAAATAAAGAAAAAGAAGAAAAACTTAACAGACAATTTGTCAAAGAACATTAATGGTCATCAGACAAATGCAAAATTGATCACTGTAGCACATTATCAAATAATTTCAAGTAAAACAAAAGGAGATATCCACTGTGGGAATGAATGGTCTATATGAAAAATGCTGGTGGAAATTCAATAAATGATAGGATATTCCCTGTTGGTAAAATTGTTGACTGGTTCTGACTCTACACAAAATAGTATATAGGCATTTCCAAAGTTAAAAGTGGGATTATTATATTATCTAAGATTCCACTTTTCAGTATCTATCAGAAGAACATAAAAACATTATTCTGAAAAGATAAATGTATATTTAATTTATGTTCACTGTAACACTATACACAATAACCAAGTGCTGGAATCCACCTAAATACATAGAGATATACTAACAGCACATGCCTTAGAAGAATGGATTAAAAATATGGGATATATATATATATATATATATATATATATGTATGTGTGTGTGTCTTTGTCTTTGTGTGTCTATGTGAAATGGCATATTGGTCATTATCTTTTTTTACATAAAAAGATAAAATTGTGTGCTTTGTTACTCAACAAATGAAGTCAAAGGGATCATCTCAGATGATCTCATTCATATGAGTCATATATTCATATTTGATAAACAATAAAACAAACAGATGGTGACCAATGAAAAGAAATGCTTGATTTTTTTTAGTGGATCATCGTGAGGTACAATTACAGAGTTATAAGCTTTCGTGCTTGCATTCCAGCCACTCAATGGTCGAGTACCCATGCCTCCACCAGTGCCCATTCTCCACCACCAATATACCAGTATCCCTCCCACCATCCCTTCCACTCCCCCCCACCCCGCCTCTGTGGCAGGGCATTCCCTTTTGTTCTCTCTTCTTTTGGGTGCTGTGCTCTGCAATAGAGGTATTGAGTGGCCTTCATGTTTGGTCTATAGTCTACTTTCAGCACATATTTCCCATCCTGAGCGGGTCTTTAGAACACCCTTTACCTGGTGTTCCCTTTTCTATCTGAGCTATCCTCTCCCACAGCGTGTGAGGTCAGCTTCCAAACTGTGGAGCCAACCTCCTGGTACTTATCTCTACTATTCTTGAATGTTAGTCTCCCATTCTGTTACTTTATATTCCACAGATGAGTGCAATCTTTCTATGCCTGTCTCTCTCTTTCTGGCTCATTTCATCCAACATGATACTTTCCAGGTTGATCCACTTATATGCAAATTTCATGACTTCATCTTTTCTAACAGCTGCAAAGTATTCCATTGTATAGATGTACCAAAGTTTCTTTAATCAGTCATCTGTTCTTGGCTACTCAGATTTTTTCCAGATTCCTACTATTGTTAACAGTGCTGCAATGAACATACTAGTGCAGATGTCATTTCTACTATGCTTTTTTGTCTCTCTGGGATATATTCCCAGGAGTGGTATTGCTGGGTCAAATAGGAGCCCAGTCTCTAATATTTTGAGAAGCGTCCATACTGTTTTCCAAAAGGGCTGAACCAGTTGGCATTCCCACCAGCAGTGAAGGAGAGTCCCTTTCTCCCCCCCATCCACACCAACACCGGTTGCTTTTGTCCTTTTGGATGTGGGCCAGTCTCTGTGATGTGAGATAGTATCTCATTGTTGTTTTGATCTGTATCTCCCTGATGATTAGTGAAGAGCATTTTTTCATGTGTTTTTTGGACATTCAGACTTCTTCTTTAAAAACAAGAAATGCTTGAACTCTTAAGAACAGAATAGAAGTTATGAAATTGGAATTGGAAGTGGTTGTGGTGTTGAGGGCATGAATATTAAAGGGATGGGCCAACATGGTCAGTTTGGTATTAGAGTGATACATTTCCCTCTGTGCTGAGTGATGGTTATGACAAGGAGCTTTATTTTGTTTTCTACACAAATTCCTGGAGACAATAATAAAATTACTTTTGTTGGTCCTTGTTTTTTGATTTTAAAAATAAACTCCAAAAACTTACTTTACCTACTCAACTACAAAAGGCAAAGAAATGTATTTTTGTGTATATGAATTTCACATTTCTGAAAGAGCAACACAGATATTTCCCTTGCACTACTTTCATATTCAGTCACTGCTCTCATTTGGGGAGTGAAGATACTGCTTTTTAAAGCATACCAAGCTGCATCAATTTTCTTCTAGAAAATTTCTCTCCAGATATAAATTTGCTTTGTATTAAATTCACATGCAGGAAGAAAGTGTTTTTAACTGATGTAAAATAAAGTTAAATTTAAGTAATATTTAATTAAATTTAAGGAGAAAGTTCCACAAGAAAAGTTCCCAAAATATGCTTTACTTGAAATAGGCTTATTTCTTCCTTACACTAATTTAACTATTCAAGAATTCATCACTATTGTAATAGCACTGTAGCACTGTCGTCCCATTGTTCATCGATTTGCTCAAGTGGGCACCAGTAATGTTTCCATTGTGAGACTTATTATTGTTTTTGGCATATCGAATACACCACAGGTAGCTTGCCAGGCTCTGCTGTGCGGGTGGGATACTCTCGGTAGCTTGCTGAGCTCTCTGAGAGGGACGGAGGAATCAAATCCAGGTGGGCTGTGTGCAAGGCAAATGCCCTACCTACTGGTCTATTGATCCAGTCCATCACTATTGGATATAGAGAATTTTTTAAAAAATTATGGAACTTTTATTTTATAATGCCTACCTAAACAAGTTTTAATATATTTGAAGCAATGGAATGCACTTCCAATAAAATAAAAGAGAATCTGAGAGCAAAATGAGGAAAATGCAAAGGAAATTACAAAGATAAATGACAGATGTGAAAAACCAGGGTGGTGATTTGAAAAACTCAGCGGAGGGCATTAGTATTAGAGTAACACTTGCTGACAACAGAATCAGTGAGCTCCGAGATGAGGTACACACAATCTCCAGACAATAGCAGAAGTTAAACCAACAGATCACAAGAGAACATTTGGAAGAATCCAAGAAGAAAAACATAAGAATCATCAGGTTATCAGAGGGGCTAGAAGTAAATCTGGACACAGAAGCAATTGTAAAAGCTATCATTTATTGCTGACAAGTTCCCAGATCTGGCAGAGGCATGTTTCCAGGTCCAGGAGGCCTTAAGAGCACCAGCTAAAAGAAATGCAAATACAGATACTGCATGACACATCCTAATCAGAATGACGGAAACTGTGTTCTGAAAGGTAAGTGAAATGCCAATGGCATCAAAAAGATAAAATGAACACAAATACATATATTTATCATGAAAATGAAGATTTAATATTGTGAAAATATATTCAAGATATATACAGATTCAATGCAAAAATATCAAAATTCAATCATATTATTTTTAGATGACATATGTAAATCCAAATTTATAGGGAAACTTGAAAGACACAAATAGACAAGGCAATTGAAAAGGAAACATGATGGTTTCATGGTCTCTACATTTTTTTCATGATCCCTAATTTTGAATTTTGTTACAAAGCACAAATAAACAGTCTGGCTTCATAGTAAAAATTATTGAGCAGAATAGAGAAAAATCAAACAGCCAGTATATATGTTGTGACCTTTGTGTATCCTAAGCACTGCAAACTCTACACCATGAATTAAACCTTCAGTGTTTATGTTCTACCATATACAGCCTTCCTACTATCAGAAAACAAAAGTGCAGGCTGTTGTATGTAAGGAGCGGATCCTGTGAGTAGGTGAACCCTGTGGAATGTAACCAGACTCAGGAAATGGAATTCACATCTGACTATAACAAAGTCTGAGTTTGATAGGAATACTTTATTCAAAAGAATAAAACTAAAGATACTAACAAAAACACATGATGACTGAGGGTGTCATGTATTTTATTGATTTTATTAAATAATAATTATTATTATTACTTATTATTATCTACATTTTTTTTCTAGGAAAAATTTGAAGGGGGAGCATTCTTAGCAATGTGTTTCCACTGCAATCTCCATGGAAATTCTCTCTGTAATATGGTTATATTTAAAGCACCAACATTTTAGTGATTCTCACGGCCTGTCTGTATCATTGGGTTTATCAACATGTCCAAATTTGGACTTTATCCCGTTTGTTTTCCTTATATTCCCCCCACAGACAATCATTCATTACTACTGACACATATTGGATAATACCTGTATTCTGTTATGACTGATATTATCAGAGATTGTTTCTAAAATGTTTTAAAATTAATTTAGAAATAAGGTATGAGGAACAGGAAGAACAGATGAGAAAAATAGATGAGAATGAGGAAGTAGAATCTATATTACTGTATCACTGTCACTGTCATCCCATTGCTTATTGAGTTGCTTGAGCAGGCACCAGTAACGTCTCCATTGGGAGACTTGTTGTTACTGTTTTTCACATACCAAATACGCCACTGGTAGCTTGCCAGACTCAGCCCTGCGGGCGGGATACTCTGGTAGCTTGCTGGGCTCTCCAAGAGGGGCGAGGAATCAAACCCTGCTCTACCACATGCAAGGCAAATGCCCTACTGCTGTGCATTTAGGTAGGGCATATATATATATATATATATATATATATGAGTATATATATGTATATATACAATATATGTATATATCTTCAGGTGGGCTGCAAATAGACTATTCTCAAAATGAGAACATTATTCTTATTTTTTTTCTCATTTTCTTCATATAATTCTTTTCAGACGAGCTAACAGGAAATGTTAAGGGTCTAATAATTTGCTTTGGTAAAAGGTTAAGTCGTTGGCATGTATTTGCATTTTTTAAAGCAATGTAAGATTTGTTTTGTTGAAATCATATGTTCATTTAGTGATTCTGTTCGTGGGGTAGAGGAAATTGCTGGGATTTGAGGAGGGAGGAAAGATGCTTTTGTGCCCTCCTCTATGAAAATACTAAACAGAAAATTGGTTCTAAATTCAATTTGACACTGTTAAACTGGGTGAAAATGTAAATGCCTTTATCTAGGTTTTATCTTCAAAAAATAAATTAAAATAAAATGTACAGGCACATAGTATAAACCAAGTAAAGCTTAAACAAGTCCACACTATTATCAGATATAATATTTTAACAATTTTTTTAGTATTGTGTTTATATGTGTTAAATTTTACAAGTTAATATAATCTAATAAATTATGTCACAAAATGTTTGTTTTTTAAAGTACACTAACATTGTTTTATATGATTATGTTTTAAGGGGATGATTTTACATCTCTTCAAAGTAGGTTTTACTATGTCAAGCTACCACCAAAATATCAATTAATTGTATTTATAAATATGTTTTGATATCTCAGCACATCAATTGTAATACCGATCATTCTTATGAAAATATTAATTAATTTATGTACTTTTTCAGAATAATGCTATATTTCCTATAACAGTCACGGAGAATTAGACAATAGGAAAATTATATTTCTTCCTCATAAAAATATTGTTTAATCAGCAAATACAAACCATGATTAACCACATAATACAAAATACAAGATGTAGTTGCCTTAATAATTCAAAATTCTGCATTGGAAGAATAAGAGAGAATATCTATAGTTGATAAAGAATATCTGTGGAATCTTCCAAATATCATACAAAGTGGTGAAATATGGGGGCTGGAGAGGTAATATAGATGGGGGCAGTCTTGCACGTGACCCTCTGGGGTTTGATCCCTGGCATCCTATATGAATCCCTGAACACGACCAGGAGTGATTCCTGAGTACAGAGCCAGAAATAGCGCTGAGCACTGCTGGTGTGACCCAAAAACAATGACAAAAAAAAAAGGTCATCTACTATTCTTGGGTTTCAGCCTCATATGATGTTATTCTATGCTCCACAAATGAGTATTTGATCGTAGTGTAATTGTAACCCAAACATGAAACTTGTAACTATCTCGCAGTGCATCAGTAAAATTTTTAAAAATTAAAAATAAAACAAAAAATAAAATAAAAAAACCCAAAAGTTCAAATATTGGTTGCTGCGTATAAAATGAAATATAAAGATTCATTATAAATTCTTCAAAAACAGTCTTTGAGAGAGATAAAGTTATTACTAAGAATTTAAAAATAATTCGCATATTAACTTGAGAGCTTGGTTGGGCTGAGAGTCTCTTGCCCGCACGCCTGGCTGTCTTCCCCAGGGCCCCTCTTAGGGGAATGGCTCCAGGTTCCCTCCCCACCCCGAGCAGAGCTCCCAGCGGCTGAAGACCACCGGAACCTAGCTATAGCCATGCTGGAGGCCCCTCTCCACATGTTCAGACAGGCCTCATGCACGAAGGTACCGGCAGAGAAACTCAGGTGTGTTTAATCCCATCAACGTCCAACATCCAGAGAGAGACTTAAAAGCAAGCTCTCAGAAGTGATATCTTTAGCCTTCTTCTCCCTCTGGGAGAAACTGGCAAGCTTCTGAGAGTTTTTTGCCCACATGGGACAGCCTTGCAAGCTTCCCATGGTGTATTCATATGCAAAATCCAGTAACAAGCTGGATCTCATTCCCCTGACCCTGAAGAACCCCCAGTGCAACATCCTTAGGAGGGCCGAGTCGATATGGACTTCTAAGATCTCAGGGAAAGGATAAAATGAGATGTTACTGAGCCCACCTGAGGAATCGGTGATTAACGGGATATCGTGATCAAGATCGTGACACATATTAACTGTTCAACTTTTTTTCATAGTGCTTCGATATAAGGGGATAGTTAAGCAATTCATTGATTTTGTGTGTTACAGAAACAAATTTAAAATTAAGTTACTATGAAAACACTTCTTGTATGTAAGTGATGTTTTTTATTTCATTTGGAAAATTTGAATGACTTGTAGTCCCATTGATCTTATATTTGCTCGAGCGGCACCAGTAATGTCTCCATTTGTCCCTGTCGCGAGCTAGTGCAGCCAATGATATCTGCTTGCTTCAGGAATAGGAAGAATGTCAAATCGTTCATTCAGGGATTTGATGAAGAAATCTGACCATCTACTTGGTGGGAGGCCACAAGGTCTTGTGATGTCCTGTGGAATCCAGTCGGTAACAGGTTTCATCCAGTGGTCATCTCTGAAAAGCATTACATGACCAGTCCATCTGATTTTTGATGCCTTGGCAAACGAGACAGCATCCCTGATTTTTGATCATCGATGGAGGTCAGAACTCCGGATTCCTTCTCTCATTTGCGTGAGTCATGATATTCCCAGCATAGCTCTTTCTATTCCTCTTTGGGATACCCTAGTAGCATTCTCATCCTGCTTACGTAGGGCCCAGGTCTCTGAGGCATATGTTAGTGCAGGAAGAATGGTGGAATCAAAAAAGATGTGCCTGAAGTTGGAGGTTCTTTGATCTCTTAACCACTTCTTCGACGCTCTTGAATAAATTCCACGCTGCTCTCTTCCTCCTGCACAGTTCTAGCACCAAGTCATTCCGCATGTTGATGTCTCGACCCAGGTACACATAGCTGCTGCATTAGGAGATGTTCATTCCATTGAGAGCCAGTGGAGCTTCAGGGACCAGTTCATTTTTCATGAACATTACCTTGTTTAGATTCAGCTGCAATCCGACCTTTCCACACTCGTGGTCTAAGTCGGTCAGCATTTGTGCTGCTTGGCTAATGTTGGTGTGATGAAAACGATGTCATCAGCGAAGCGGAGGTGGTGTAATTGCCGACTGTCTATCTTCACTCCCATTTGTTCCAATTCCAGTTGTTGCATGATGTTCTTGAGGGTGGCACTGAAGAGTTTTGGTGAAATGATATCATCCTGCCGAATCCCTGTCTTTACATCAATGATCACTTCCTTGTAGAATGGTGAGATCCTGCTGGTGAATCCACAATATAGCTCGAGGAGGATTTTGATATACTGAGTTTGAGCACCCTGTTTGGCCAGGGCTTCGATGACAGCCTCAGTCTCAACAAAATTGAAGGCCTTTAAGTCGATGAACGTTAGACAGTGCTGCATCTTGAACTCTCGCAAAACTTCAATGAGTTTGGTTACTGTGTGGATATGGTCTATCGTGCTGAATCCTCTTTGGAACCTGGCTTACTTGCATGGTTGACCTTCGTCTAGTGTTCTGCCTATTCTATTCAGTATGACACGAGTGAACAACTTGTAGACGACAGACAGCAGGCAGATTGGGCGATAGTTGCTGATGTCGTGGATGTCTCCCTTCTTGTACAACAGAACGGTCCTACTGGTTTTCCACTGGGACAAAATCTTGCATTCAGACAGGTAGCATGTTGAAGAGTTGGGCCAGTATATTGATGAGTACTGGCAGCAGATTCTTCAGGTGTTCAGGTCTGACATTGTCTGGACCAGGTGCTGTTCACAACTTTACCAGCGACATGGCGTGTTGGATTTCAGAAGGGAGAATGTTGAGAACGATATATCCATCCTGTGCAATTTGGTATGTGGACAGGTGGACATGGCTGTCAAAGAGATCCGAGTAGGAGTAGAAGTCGTGAATAATTTTTTCCATTGCCTTTCTGGAGGATGTGATAGATCCATCAGGACATTGGAGGGCAGTCATCTTGGCCTTGTAGTTGGCAAAGGACAGGTGAGCGTTTCGAATACTTTTCCCGGCTTCTGCTGCACTGGCCAACACGGCTGCTCTTCTCTCTTTGAGGTCTTCCTTTGTCGCATCTCTGCACAGCTTTGTGAGCTCGGATGTTAGCTTGTGGTTGCCTGAGGCTCATGCCAAACCACGTTGACGAATGAGCTCGAGAGTTTTTGAAGACAGGTGTTTGTGGCTTTCTCATTCTCATTCTTTGCACAGACATGGAGGTGCTGAATCAGTCGGTCATATTCCTCGTCGACATTGTCAAGGATGGCATCTTCCCACGTTGCTGCAATAGTGCCAAAGAGTTCCCAGTTGGTGGTCATTCTGGGAGTTGTCTTCTTAGACTTAAATTTTGCAGACTTTTCTCCCCACTCTGTGAAGTAGAATTTTGCAAGAAGGAGACAGTGTTCTGATCCCTTTTGGAATTTTGGGACAACATTGGTCAGGCAAAACCTTCGATTGAATATGATGTGGTCAATTTCATTGTGGAACTGTCCACCAGGAGACTCCGCCTTCTGGAACTGTTAGTTACCATGGATGGTCTTGGTCGACATGATGAATTCAGACAGTGTTTCACCCTGATTGTTCCATTCTAGGCCATGAGTCCCAATTTGGAGTTCTTCAGGTGACCTTCTCGTACCTATCTTGGCATTAAAATCACCAACAGTGATCTTGTAGAAGGCTTGGTCTTCTTTATAGAACTTCTCCAATTCCATGTAGAACTTCTCAACTTCTTCATTGTAGTTGGAAGTTGGTGCGTAGATGATGAAGATAGAAACTGCAGGCAGTAATCCACATCTATTCAAGCATAATTATCCAATTTTGGTTTGTTAGGCATTCGAATGAACTGATGTTCATGGCCAAGTTTGTGTTGACAAGAATACCAAAGCCACCAACACCTCTGTTGTTGCATGTTCTGAGGAACAATATCTCTCCAGTGTCGAAAATGGCGTGATGTGATTGATGTCTCCTCAGACCAATGATGTCTTACTTGATCTTCTGTGCTTGCACCATCAGGTCCTCGATGGATGCTTCTGATGCCAGTGTTTGTGCATTGAAAGTACAGACAATCATTTTAGTCTTTCTTCGTTTTGGCGGTCTAGTTCGTCCCCGAGATTTTTTCAGCCTCTCTGCTCATCTTTCTTAACACTGCTGTATTGGGGGCTCTTTTGGTGACAGTGAATTTGGCCAACTATTTTTTACTGTTGTTGGCATATCGAATCCCCGGCGGGTAGCTTGCTAGGCTCTGTCATGCAGGTGGGATACTCTCAGGGTAGCTTGTTGGGCTCTTTGAGAGGGATGGAGGCTTTTAGGGCGGCCTCCAATAGCCCTTAGAGTTGTTACCATGGTTCACACCGTATTGGAACCCTATAAAATATGGTGTGGGAATAATAGGTATTAAGTTTTTTATGGTGTGATCAGAGAGTGACCTGGAGTGTGGTGGTGGTTGGGTAGTGGATGTAGTGGGGGTCGGCCAGTGAGGTATTTATCTGGCTTGGGTAGGGTGTGGCGTCTGGGTTGGACCCCTCCATCACATGCCAGAGATTGAAGGAGACAGACAGAGGATCTTGTTTCCAGGTCTCGTTGAACATAGAGTTCAAGGTCGCAAAGTTCTGCTTACCTGGCTTTGAGGGGCTTCACTCGTGTGTGAGTTTCGGCCCAAGTGTCCGGAGAGCAACCTGGAGCATGTGGCTGGCTGGGTAGTGGATGTGTTCCATGCAACAACAGTTCCAGTTGGAATGTTTATTCAAATTAATTTAATCTACTTCTGAGAAAAAATTACACCTTCTGTTTCATAACCCACATGAATAGCCTTCATTTCTGATTCATTTTCCATGGGTTCGCAATTGGAATCTTACTTCTCTCTCCACAATATGACCTTACTGAAAATGCTTACTTCCTATTTAAAATTGCTTAATGAAGTCCGTAAATCCTCATCGTTTTTTTCAAATACATTTATACTTGGGGGCTTAAATATACTCTTACATCTTTTTTAATATCTGGATTAATAATTTTTATGTAACTTTCTGGAAACTTTATATGACCTCTCAAATCATCTATTTTATGGAAGTTATTGTATTAACCTTTGTACTGATCCAAAATTTGAATAACACACTAAAGCGCATAATGGTCTCAAAGTAAATTGAATACCGCTCTTGAATGTATTGAAAAAAGAACAAATTTGCATTCTGAAGACAGTAGCTATGCTTGAGTTTTATTTGTTTCTCCTGAGTCTGAATATAATCCCGATGTATAAAAACACTAAAATGTCATATGTAATGACTGAAGTAAAATGTGTCTGTATTCCTTATTTAGAATAGATTATCTTCCCTAATTTAGAACCTTTAAGACCAGTTTATATATAAGATAGTGCAAGGAGAAGACAGTCTCTGACTGGATCTAAGAATAGTAATTCTCTAATTGATAACAGGACTAAAACTATGTTTATGAGATGAATGTTTTCATCTCCTCTACTGATTTCCAAGACAACTGAGCTGGTACATACCTATTGATTTATCTGTTTCTACATGACTATAATATTTAAATGATCTTCAAATTGGATATAAATTCATCGTAAGTGTACCTAAATAAATAGCATTTACCTTTTCAAAGTATGAAAATATCTCAAAGTTTTCTTCTAAATTTTCAAGTATCAATATAATGAATAAAAAAAACACAAATAACTGTAAAAAACATTCTTTCAAGCAAGTTTTTAAGTTCACAGCATACCAGATAGTTAATGCATCCAATTGATTTCTATTTTATCCCAACAGAATTACTATTTTGTTTTACTACCCACTGAGATAAAAATGTGTAGAGGATGTATTTAAAGAACTTCCTTTCTACTAAAAATTGTATATGTAGTGCACTACTGAAGATTAAGCTCTGTATAAAAAAAATTGCTGTTTATTTAATTTTATACCAATATGACATTATAAAAGCTACTTTTTTCCTGTAATATGGTTTGGTAAATATGACGTTTAAGGTTTTATTTTGAACAAATTGTGCAATTATGGTTTTTAAAAGTACCCAGAGGAAATATTAATTAATCCTCTTAAATTTATTTTACAAATAAATGTCACTGTCACTGTCATCCCGTTTCTCATCAAGTGGGCACTAGTAACGTCTCCATTGTGAGACTTGTTGTTAACTTTTATTTTTTTTTAATTGAATCATCATGAGGACAGTTACAAAGCTTTCAGATTTCAGTTTTAATTCTCAGTCATACAATGATCAAACACCCATCCCTTTACCAGTGCACATGTTCCACCAACAAGAACCCCAGTATAGCCCCCTCCCACCCCACCCTGCCTGTGTGGCTGATGATTTTCACTTTACTCTCTTTTTACTTTGATTACATTCAATATTTCAACAGAAATTCACTATGATTATTTGGAATTTTCCCCTAGCAATCAAAACATGCCGAAAAGGCATCATTTGATAATTTGTTTTCCATTGCTGAGAATGAAGAGTATATGAGGTTTTAAATTTCTGGTATTTTAGTAATTAAGTCCAGAGAAATTTCTGCCAGAAGTTGCATCACTGCAAGCTTGTACCTCTGTTTAGTGGGCTCTAAAAGACGGCAGTCACCGCACCACCCCTGCAGCCGAAAGGAAAGGCTGAGAGAGAAAAAACTTTCCCCTTCCTGAGCAGCCTGGGGCCATAGCTTAGTTCACGGTTTAGAGGCATTTCTCTGTTGTTACTGTTTTTGGCATATCAAATACGCCACGAATAGCTTGCCAGGCTCTGCTGTGCAGGCGAGGTATTTTCAGTAGCTTGACGGGCTCCGAGGGGGCGGAGGTAAATATATAAATTATATATATATCAAATTTACATATTTTATATTTATGTACATGAGTGTACGTATATAAACCTAGAGTATATGCCGACCCTAAGAAGGGAGGCTGATGGGAAGCAAACCATACTGGTCACCTTGTAGCCTTTTTTTGGCCTTTAAACAGATCTGAATCATTTTATCATTTTATCATTCTGGTGACTACTAGATTGATGGGACTTTGCTAATTCCAAATACAATACTTATTTTTTGGTCTGATATTATTGAACTGACGGGTGGGATCCAAGAACGTGACCAACCCTGTGAGTGATCACAGGTAAAACAGGTAAATGGAATGGACTGCTGGGATGTGGGGAGCCTGGGTGCTGACCCTTATTCACAACAATTGTCAGACATTTGATTCAAGGGGCCCTTCCATACTTTCACCAGTTTTTCTATGCACACTAAAGTTCATTTAAACTGTTTTTAATAGTGGCCAAAGAGATAGGACATCAGGTAGGACACTTGTCTTGTATCAGGTTTAACAGGGTCCCAGAGCACCACCAGGAGTAATCTCTGAGTATTTCTGGTGTGACCCAAAAAGACGGGGAAAAAATTTAAAAATTACAATAGCATCCCAGGGGGCAGGGGGTACCGGATCCACGCTCCACTGAGATTACAGCAGTCACACGTGTGGGACCTTTCCACTGCTGCACAAACATGATCCCAGAGGCCAATTAAACAACTTTGGGCACCAGCAGCTTGCAGAAATTCCTCTAGATTCTGAACTGAGCCACTGCCCCATCCGGCGCCAAGGGGTAGGGTTTCTCTCTCCAGGCTTTTCCATCTTATGAGCACCACAAAAGGGAAGTAAAAGCTTGCAGGGATGCAATTTCTGGCAGAATTTTCCCTGGACTTTATACAGAAATCCAAAACCTAATATTTCTTAATTGTCAGCAATATGAAATGGTTCCTTTTTAGCAGGTCTAACTTTGGGGGGAAACTTCAAATAAAAATAGTCAGTTTTTTGTTGAAATATTGAAGGTAATCAAAGTAGCAGCCGTGTCTCTAGACTCTGAACTAAGCCATAGCCCCACGCTGGCCGAGGAGAGGAAATATCCTTCTTTCTCGTTGTTTTTCCCTTTTTGGGGAGAAGCAGCGTGGCGTCCGCCATATTATGAGGTCTATTAAGCAGGTACAAACTAGGTGGTGCGGGAAGAAGGAAAAAAAAAAGAAAGAAAAAAAATTATGTACTTGGAACAATGGGACGCTTGGGCAGTCTCAGGCCGGGGCTGATACCAGCGTGCGCTCTGCCGAGATTCGACCCCGGTGGCCACACTTTTGTGCGGCTTCTTTGCTGCTGATCGACCAGGATCCAAAGGCCAACTAGACTACTTTTGGTCCCAGAAACTGCTTCCAGCCATGTCTCTAGACTGTGAACTAAGCCATAGCCCCACGCCAGCCAAGGAGGGGAAATATCCTTCATTCTCGTTTTTTTTTCCCTTTTCTGGGAGAAGTGGCATGGTGTCTGCCATATTATGAGAAATATTAAGCAGGCCTGAACCTGGTGGCGCAGGAAGGAGGAAAAAAAAAGTTATGTACTTGGAACAGCGGGACTTCATATCTCTTCATTCTCAGCAATGAAAAACTAATTATCAAATGTTTCCTTGGCAGTAGGGCTGTCTTTTTTTTTTTTTTTTGCTTTTTGGGTCACACCCGGTGATGCACAGGGGTTACTCCTGGCTCTGCACTCAGGAATCACCCCTGGCGGTGCTCAGGGGGTCATATGGGATGCTGGGAATCGAACCCGGGTCAGCCGCATGCAAGGCAAACGCCCTACCCGCTGTGCTATTGCTCCAGCCCCAGGGCTGTCTTTGTTGGGGGGAAACTCCAACAACAATAGTGAGTTTTGTGTTGAAATATGAAATGTAATCAAGGTAAAGAGAAAATGAAGTGAAATTTATCAGTTACGCAGGCTGGGGTGGGGGGATGGGAGGTGGGAGGTATACTGGGGTTTTTGGTGGTAGAATATGGGCACTGGTGAAGGGATGGGTGTTTGAGTATTGTATAACTGAGACATAAGCTTGAGAACTTTGTAACTTTCCACATGGTGATTCAATAAAATAAATAACTTAAAAAAATTACAATAGCAAACTTTTCATTTCCCTCCATTAAAAACCTCTCCAGGCCCATTTTCCTAAGATGAGACTCTCAAAAATATTCATCCTGTATTCTTACATAATGCTAATCTGTACCTGAAGACAAGGGAAGCAGAAATAACACGGAGTAAGGAGCTGATGACATACAGCAGACCGGGACTCCAACCGCAGTGCCCCATAATGATCCTGAGGTACAGGTGCCTGAGCTCAGAGCCAGGAGTAGGGCTCAGCTGGGCGTGGCTCCCCAGAACATGAGTCGGGAGGACCCGAAGAAGGAAGGTGTGGCTGTTTCTCTGCCATAATCCCCCAAACCCAGGGCCTCCCAGCCAAGACACTAGGGCTGGAGTGATACTCCAGCAGGGAGGGATTTTGATTGCACACAGCAGGCCAGGCTTCAATCCCTACCATCCCATATGGTCCCCAAGCCAGGAGTAATTCCTGACTAAGGAGGTGGGAATAAACCCTGAGCATCATAAATACTTAACTAAAAGAAACACTGAGACTATAATTCAATTCTATAAAAGTAGAACTAACAAGTTTACTTCTTAACTATCTGGACTAAATAATATATTCAATGATTATCACCTACCTGCATTATTTAAGAGAAGATATTTTTGATGTCATTAAATACAAACATGTCGTAAGCTCCAAACATGAACAGTTTAGGATACAAATTAATAGGATGCAATAGGTTTGTAATATTCCCTCTCTTTCTTTAAGACTGATTTTCTTGACTAGTTTGAACATTGTTTTATACAGTAGAATAAAACACTTTCCCTATAACATTTTTTTCTGTTTTACATAAATCTGAGAACTAACCTAACTTAAAACTTCACACACATTTATAAAATAATTTATAATAACTTTGCACACATTTTATATATTTTTAAATGTAGTTTCCAGAATATTAATGATACAAATCTATAAATAAATGTATATGAAAGTACAATTTATATATATATTCACTCTCCATTTATAGTTCTATAGTCTGTATGAAGAAATCTGTAAGTTCATTGCTATTTCACTTGGTAGTGCTAAATAAATTATTTCCCTCTCCTACACTACTAACATCAGGTTTTCTTAGTCATTTTTCTAGCAGACCACTTTATTGTATAATAAGTGTTTTTGATAAGTTTTTAAAATTCACATAAAATTTGCCTCACTCTGAAATTTTCATAGAATAATATTAAATAGCAGAATCATTGCCAATTAAATCCTTTAATATGTTTCCATTCAGTGTATGATAATTCATTTGCAATTTTAATCTTAGGAATTATTTTAGTCTCTAACAATAAAATTTTGTGCCTTGTCATCACATTATTAACTGTTGTGAGCACTGTGATGTCAAAGGCTGAATGACTCCTTTGTGTGGAGGATAGGGGAGTGGGCTATATCCTGTTTCAGTATTAAAAAAGAAAATAAAGGGAGTTTCTGAGGGGATCCTGCAGTACTGGGGAAACAAGGTCAGTGCATGAAGATTAAGAGCAAGATTAAAAACAAGTTTGTGTTGTTTCGTTTTTAAATATATATATATATATATATATACATACACATACATAATACATACATATATATCTGAATCACTGTGAGATACACAGTTATAAATTTCTCCATATCGGGTTTCAGTCCTACACTGTTTCAACACCCATCCCTCCATCAGTGCACACTTCCCACCATTGATGTTTTTAGTTTCCCTCCTGCCCTCCTCTCCCAAGCCTACCTCTATGGCTGGCACTTTTCTTCTTTCTCTCTTTCTCACTCTCTCTCTTTCTCTTCCTTTTGGGCATTATGGTTTTTCAACACAGGTACTGAAAGGTTATTATGTATGCATGCTTTCATCTTTTTCTTGAATGCATAGTATTCCATTATGTGTATGTACCACAACTTCTTTTGCTATTCATCTGCTCTAGAAGATTTGTTTCCTTATACATATTAGAACTAAATTCATAATGAGAGTTCTTTTCCAAGGAATGTGAAGTCATTGAAAACACCTGAGATCCATATTCTGCAGCGTTCTAGGTATGTTTTTCTCAATGAATTTTATGATTCTGGTCTAATGTTGAGGTCCTTAGTATACTGTGACTTAACTCTTATGAATGCTGCTGGATATAAAACAGGTATTCCTTCCTTCCTTCCTTCCTTCCTTCCTTCCTTCCTTCCTTCCTTCCTTCCTTCCTTCCTTCCTTCCTTCCTTCCTTCCTTCCTTCCTTCCTTTCTTCCTTCCTTTCTTCCCTCCTCCTTCCTTTCTTCCTTTTTTCTTCCTTTTTTTCTTCCTCCTTCCTTCCTTCCTTCCTTCCTTCCTTCCTTCCTTCCTTCCTTCCTTCCTTCCTTCCTTCCTTCCTTCCTTCCTTCCTTCCTTCCTTCCTTCCTTCCTTCCTTCCTTCCTTCCTGTTGGAATATTTCCCCTTTTTCCAGCTGCCTTCTGGAGTTAATTTCAGAGGCAGTTTCCCTTTTGTCACAGAAGCCACGCAGATCTTAGGTGCTAGCCAGGCTTGACTTGACATTGTAGATTCCAGGCTCTGGCCCAGCCTAGTCTTTGGGATGTAAATTTCAGGTGCTGTCTACTTTGTAATTGACATGTAGATTTCTTGCTGCTGCCCAGCCCAGTCTTTGGGATGTAAATACGAGTGCTTTCAGCCCAATGAAGGCTTAGGTTTTGGTTTTGTATCTTCTTTCGGGGCTTAGGTTAATGGCCTGCAGATACAAGAGAATTATGTTGCCTCAATGTTCTTCCTGTAAGATCTTTTGGTGCCTTTGGTGACCTCAACGTATTGAGCCCTTTGGGAGGGCCATGATCAATAAAAGGGGTTCGGAGAGAAGGTGAGGGAGAGGAAGAGTGTATAGAGGGAAGATTGGAATAAACTGCAAGTGAGACCAACCATCTTGGCTCCGTTCCTTCCTTCGCCTGCCACATCATCGCCATCAACCTCCCCGGGGTGGGGGAAGCGGCCGGAGGCTACCGAACTAGGGTGGCGGGAGAGATGGCTGCTGCCCTAGGCCCTGTGCCTGGCTCGGTGAGGTGAGGCGTCCCTTCCCTTGCCCGTGCCTTTCCTTTTCATTTTTATACCCTTCCTTCCTTCCTTCCTTCCTTCCTTCCTTCCTTCCTTCCTTCCTTCCTTCCTTCCTTCCTTCCTTCCTTCCTTCCTTCCTTCCTTCCTTCCTTCCTTCCTTCCTTCCTTCCTTCCTTCCTTCCTTCCTTCCTTCCTTCCTTTCGTTCTTTCTTTCTTTCCTTTCTTTCCTTGGCTAGTTTGCCCAACACTATTTGGTGATGAGGCTTTCTTTACTCCGCATCTGGCACATTGTTATAAAATAACTGTTCAATCATCTGAGGTTTTATTTCTGAGATTTATGTTCTATTCAGTTAGTCTTAGAATAGCAACCATTTATAACAGAAACACGACCAACATTATATTCAATGGAAAATCCTAAAGTTTTTGACAAGATTTAATATCCATTAATGATTTTTAAAAAATCCTTGACAAAATAGCAATATAAAAATATATCTCAAAATAACTCAAAATTAATGCAATTTACAGCAAACCCTTAGCAAAAATTTTAATTCAAAATTAATGCAATTTACAGCAAACACCACACTCAATAGTAAAAACTTGAAATCTGTTAGTCATGAATTTTATTTATTTTTTACTATATTGTTGAATGCATTATATGAATAGATGTGGAATCTTGTCAAAATATTTTTGCATCAATTAATACATTTTAATCTTGTTATGATAACAGAGTGTATTTTACTAATTTTTATTTCTGTATGTTGTACTACCTTTGAATTACTGAAACAAATCCTTGATCCTATATATAATTATTTTGATATTTTTTGGACTCACTTTGCTAAGATTTTGTTGACAATGTATGCTTCGTTGCTCATCAGGGAGAAAAGTCTATAAGTTTTCTTTCTTTCTTTTCTTTATTTTTTATTTTTTTTTTATTGATTCACCATGTGGAAAGTTACAAAACTTTCAGGCTTAAGTCTCAGTTATGCAATGCTCGAACACCCACCAGTGCACAAATTCCACCACCAAGAATCACAGCATATGGTCATCCCCCAGCACCCCACCACCTGTGTAGCTAATTTTCACATTACTTTCTCTTCACTTTGATTATATTCAATATTTCAACAAAAAACTCACCATTATTGTTTGGAATTTTCCCCCACCAATGTCACACCACTGAAAAGGAAGCATTTGATAATTTGTTTTCCATTGCTGGGAATGAAGAGATATGAGGTCAAGTGGCCACAATAGTGGCTGAGTGGTTTTATATTTCTGTATTTTAGTATTTTAGTAACTAAGTGCAGAGAAATTTCTGCCAGAAATTGCATCTTTGCAAGCTCATACCTCTCTGGTACTTTATATTCCACATATGAGTGCAATATTTCTAGGCCTGTCTCTTTCTTTCTGACTCATTTCACTCAGCATGATACTTTCCATGTTGATCCACTTATATGAAAATTTCATGATTTTGTCTTTTCTAACAGCTGCATAGTATTCCATTGTGTAGATGTACCAGAGTTTCTTTATCCAGTAATCTGTTTTTGGGCACTCCGATTTTTTCCAGATTTTGGATATTGTAAACAGTGTTGCAATGAACATAGAAATCCAGATGTCATTTCTACTATACTTTTTTGCCTCTCTGAGATATATTCCCAGAAGTGGTATTGCTGAGTCAAATGGAAGCTAAATTTCTAATTTTTTGAGAAGCGTCAATACTGTTTTCCAAAAGGGCTGAACCAGTTGGCATTCCCACCAGTAGTGAAGGAAAGTCCATTTCTGCCCACATCAACATCAACACCAGTTGCTTTTGTTTTTTTGGACATGGGCCAGTCTCTGTGTTGTGAGATGATATCTCATTGTTCTTTTTGTCTGCATCTCCCTGATAATTAGTGATTAGTGATGTCGAGCATTTTCTCATGTGCCTCTCAGCCATTTAGGATTTATTCTTTGGGAAAGTTTCTTTTCAATTCATCACCCTGTTTTTTGATCAACTCTGCAGTTTTCTTCTTGTGGAATTCAACGAGTGCATTGTATATCCTTGATATCAACCCTTTATCAGATGGGTACTTCGTAAATATCCTTTCCCATTCTGTAGAGTGTTTTAGTATTTTGATCACTGCTTCTTTTGAGGTAGAGAAGCTTCTTACTTTAAGATAGTACCATTTATTTATCTCTATTTTCACTTGCTTGGCCAGGGGCATATCGTCTTTGAAGATAGCATTGGCTTCAATGTCGTGGAGGATTTTGCCTACCTTGTCTTCAGTGTACCTTAGGGATTCTGGTATGATTGAGTTCTTAACCCATTTTGATCTGACTTTTGTACATGGTGATAGGTGACAATCTAAGCCCATTTTTTTTGCATGTAGCGGTCCAGTTTTGCCAGCACAGTTTGTTAAACATGCTTTCCTTGCTCCACTTCACATTTCTTGATTCCTTATCAAAGATTACATCATATATTTGGGAGTGTGTCAGAGTATTCAATCCTGTTCCATTAGAATGCATCTCTGCCTTTGTTCCAGTACTATGCTTTTTCAATTACTACTACTTTGTAGTAAAGTTTGAAGTTGGGGAGGTTGACTCCTTCCATTTTCCTTTTCCCAAGAATTACTTTAGCTATTAGTGGGGGCTTATTGTTCCATATGAATTTCAGCAGTGCTTGCTCCATTTCTTTGAATAATGTCAAGGGTATCCTTATAAGGATTGCATTAAATATGTTCAATGCTTTGGGAAGTATTGCCAATTTGACAATATTATTTCTTCCAATCCATGAGCAGGGGATATCTTTTCATTTCCTTGTATCCTCTTTTATTTCCTGAAGTAGCATTTTGTAGTTTTCATTATACAAGTCCTTTACCTCCTTAGTTAAGCTGACTCAGAGATACTTGATCTACTGAGGCACAATTGTGAACGGGATTGCTTTTATCATGTTGCTTTCTTGTCTCTTGTTATTTGCATATAGGAAAACCATGGACTTTTGGGTATTGATATTATAGCCTACAACTTTACTATACGAGTCGATAGTTTCTAGGAGTTTCTTGGTAGGGGTTTTAGGGTTTTCTAAGTATAGTATCATATCATCTGCCAACAGTGAGAGCTTGATTTCTTCCATTTTTATCTGAATGCCCTTAATATCTTTTTCTTACCTAATCGCTATTGCAAGTACTTCCAGTACTATATTGAACAGAAGTGGAGAGAGTGGACACCCTTGTCTCATCCTGTTTTTAGAGGGAAGGCTTTTAGTTTTTCCCCATTGAGGATGATACTTGCCGTAGACTTGTGATACACGGCTTTGGCTATATTGAGGATAGTCCCTTCTAAAATGAGTAAATAAAGTCCCTTCTAAAATGTTTGGCAAGAGTTTTCATCAAAAATAGGTGCTGGATCTTGTCAAATGCTTTCTCTGCATCTATTGACATGATTATATGATTTTTATCTTTAATCTTGTTGATAAGATAGATTATGTTGATTGATTTCTGCATGTTAAACGATACTTGCATCTTCAGAAGGAAACCCATTTGGTCGTGGTATATGATATTTTTGATGAGTTGTTGAATTCTACTTGCCAATATTTTGTTGAGAATCTTCGCATCTGTGTTCATCAGGGATATTGGTCTGTAGCTTTCATTTTTTCTGGTGTCTTGGTTTGCTTTTGGTATTAGGAGATATAAGCCTCATAGAAACTGTTTGGGAGGGTTTCTGTTTCTTCAATTTCCTGGAAAAGCTTGAGAAGAACTGGCAATAGGTCCTCTTTAAATATTTGGAAGAATTCGATAGTGAATCTGTCTGGACCTCGGCTTTTGTTTTTGCAAAGACTTCATTACAGTTTCAATTTCCTTGATATTAATAGGACTATTCAGGTACTCCAGGTCTTCTTAGCTCAGTCTTGGGAAATTAAAGGAATTCAGGTATTTATTCATTTTTTCTAAGTTCTCTTGTTTTGTGGCATACAGATTTTCAAAGTTGTCTGATTATCTTTTGAATTTCTTTGGTTTCAGTTGTGATGTTCCCCCTTTTCATTTCTGATTCGGTTTATATGGGTTATCTCTCTCTTTGTATGTTTTGCTAATGGTTTATCAATCTTGCTTATTTTCTCAAAGAACCAGCTCTTGATTTCATCATCTTTCGCATTGTCTTTTGGGTTTCTATGTCGTTGATTTCTGCTCTAAATTTTATTATCTCTTTCCTTCTGCCTGGTTTGGGCTCATTTTGTTGGTCCTTTTCTAAAGTCTTGAGCTTTGAAGTTAAGTTACTTATGTGGGCCCTTTATTCCTTCCTGAGATATGCTTGCATAGCTATAAATATTCCGCTTAACACAGCTTTAGCTTTAGCTGTGTCCCACAGGTTCTAGTAGTTCGTGTCTTCATTCTCATTTGTTTCCAGGTACCCTTTGATTTCTTCCTTGATTTCCTTCCTTACCCATTCATTGTTCAACATCGAGTTGTTTAATTTCCAGGTGTTTGATTTGGTTTTCTGCATCTGTACATGATTAACTACTATCTTCAGTTCATCATGGTCTGAAAAGGTAGTTGGTACAATGTCTATCTTGCTGATTTTGTAGAGGAATGGCATGTGGCCTAGTGTAAAAAACTAAAGCACGCCAAGGGGCACGCGCACTCTTGGGCTCTCGGGGCAGCTCTGTCTCACCGCACGCGTTCAGCGCCCTGGAACCGCTGTGTGTGCTGTCCATAGAGGGCAGGTGACGGAAGGAAGAAGGCCAAACTGGTTGCTCAATCAGTTTATTTCATTCTCTCTCCCGCTTCTCTCCCGGCTCTGGATCTCTCTCTCTGGATCTCTGGACCTGGCCTCCAAAACAATCTTACAGCCTAGTTAAATCTCCCCAGCATGAGGGGGTTGGGGTGTACACATAGGTGTGGTCACCATCAATAGGGTTGAGGTTTCTTTCACTTAGGGGATGCTTCTCCTAGGATTTAATTCTCTTTCAGCAGGAGGATCCACCCAAGGATGGAGTCCCATGAGTGTGTTTCTCTTCTCCTCAGCCAGCAAATATATAAGAATTCATAATATTAATCATTTTGTATGGACACAATAAGAGATGCATTAAAGCTTATGGAATTGCTCTCTTGGGGCCATCTCAATCTCAGACTACAGTGCTCAGGCCAGATCAGTCTTTCCTATCTGTAGCAGGGTCCTAGTCTCATCATTACTTTTGGATCATGACAGCATTTGTCTATGACCAAGCTCTTAACTTATAGTTAAGAATTAGGCACTTTGGCCAGGCCCATCTCGATGTCAGGGTAGCACACAACTCACCGCTTGCCCTGGATCCGTCCCATCCCTCATCAGACCCTGCTTTTAGGGTGCTAAGAACTGAGGGAAACTGAGACTTAAGTGGAGAAAGCAGATGCCCAGGAGGTAATAATATTCGAGGCCAATTAAATCCCAAGTTACAAAAATATAATATTGTCTCCTTGTGTCTATACAAAAAAGACATAGCTGTAAATTATTCAAAAGGCATAAAGAGGGGAGAAAGGCAATGTTATAATATTCAGTGTCCTAAGAAGTTCTGACCGTACAAATTAGCAGAGTCAGATTAAGGGAAAGCCGCAGATTAACTGTTTTGGGGCAGAGATTATAGCTAAACAAAGGGATGGGAGAGATTCCGGAACACCTTGATGGGTGTGACTGAGGTAAGCCTAAACTCCTGGAAAAATCGGGACAAGCTACTCATAATAAGGGGGGAGAGGACAAAGTAATGTCATCCTACATCCAAGCACATGATCTATTCTGGAAAATGTTCAGTGTCCACCTGAAAAGAATGTGCATTCCTTTTTTGGGGGATATAAAGCCCTGTATAGATCTATTAGCCCTTATCTTCTATTTCTTCCTTCAAAACCAGAATTTTCTTGGTGAGTTTTAATCTTCTTTATCCAGAGATGATAGGACGGTGTTGAAGTCTCCAACTACTATTGTGTTTCTCGCAATGTCCTTCTTAAGGTTAGCAGTTCTTGTAGTATTTAGCTGGTCCCTCATTGGGTGCATATACGTTTAGGAGTGTGATTTGTTCCTGCTGCACATATCCCTTGATTGATAAAAAATGGCCTTAACTGTCCCTTCCAATCATTTTCAACCTGAAGTCTATGATATCCGATACTAAGGCCACCCCAGATTTTTTGAGGGAGTTGTTAGCTTGCAGGATTGTTTTCCATCCTTTGACTTTGAGACTGTGATTGTTCTGGCTATTCAGATATGTTTTATGCAGGCAGCAGAATGTTGGGTTCAGTCTCTGAATCCATTTTGTCACTCTGTGTCTCTAATTGGTGAATTAAGACCATTGACATTGAGAGAGATTATTGTTATGGGGTTTTGTGCCATCTTTCTGTAAAGGGTTTGTTGTGCTTGTAGGGGGTTTCTTGTCTTATGGTAGTCCATTTATTTCTTCTTTTAGGTTTGGTTTTGAGTCTATAAATTTTTTGAGTTGTTGTTTATCTGCAAAATAGTGTATTGTTCCTTAGAATTGGAATGAGAGTTTGGCCAGATAAAGTATTCTTGGGGAAGGGTTCACTTCATTGAGCTTTTTCACTATATCCCACCACTGCCTTCGGGCTTGGAGGGTTTTCTTTGATTGGTCTGCTGTGAATCTAAGGGGTGCTCCTTTGTATGTGATTTCCTTCTTTGACCTTGCTGTTTGCAGTATTGTGTCTCTATCCATGACATCCATCATTCTAACTGTGATATGTCTTGGAGTTTTTCTGTTATGGTCTCTTTTACATGGCACCCTTCAAGAGCCTTGAATTTGGATGCCTGAATTCTCCAGCTCTGGGAACTTTTCAGCAATAATTTCTTTGACTGTGGCTTTTTCATTGGGATTGCTTCCCTGACATTTTGTTACTCCAATGGTTCTAATGTTGTTCCTCTTGAAATCATCCTCTAGGACTCTGATTTGCCCTAGATCTATTTTGAGGACTCTCCCCATTGTTTGTTTTTGCCTGTAGGCTTCCTGCAGCTCATCTTCAAGCCCACTGATTCTGTCTTCCGCTGCATCCATTCTATTATTCATTTTATTTTCTTTTTGGGTCACACCCAGTGATGCTCAAAGGTTATTCCTGGCTTTGTACTCAGGAATTACACCTGGCAGTGCTTGGGGGACCATATAGGATGCCGAGGATCGAACCTGGGTCAGCTGTGTACAAGGCAAATGCCCTACCCTCTGTGCTCTCTCTCCAGCCCGTCCATTCTATTATTGAGGGCACTCACTGAGTTTTTTAATTCATCTACTGAATCCTTTATTTGGGACATTTCCTTTTGTAGCTTGTTTATTTCTACTCTCATTTCTTCCATAATTTCTTGGTTGTCTGTTGTATTGTTTCTGTCAGGTCCTCCTTTAACTTATTGAATATGTTGTCAATCTTTCCATTGAGTTCATTGAACATCTTCAGGATTTCAACTTTGAATTCTTTATCGGAGAGCTCAAGTTTGTAGGAAATGTTTATTGAGGCTTCTGGACTCCTTTCATCATCCTCTCCTTGTGGTGGGGTTTTGCGCTGTTTCTTCATGTTGATGTGGTGGTATGGAAGAGGGACTTTCAAGTTCACTATCACTGTTCCCTCTGATTTTGAAAAAGGATTCTCAATGGGCTCGGGTATTAGTGTTTACCTTATTCTCTACCCCCTATAGAACATGTCTTTCTCTGATGTTCCTCTATTCTTTACATGAGGGCTCAAGTGATGCTTTTGAGAATGTGCTCCTTTACCTTGGGCTTGAAGAGGTGCTTATATTCATTGGTACTTTTGAGAAATTGCAATAAACTAGCAACCTATTGACGAACTATTTTTGGGATAGTTAGGATGATACGCAGCGACATAGGTGATGAAGACTGAGATGTAACAAGAAATTGCTTGGTATGTGGAAAATATCTACAGCCAGCTCAAAAGGAGGACACGCCCACTTCTGTTGAGGCCATTCCCACTAACACGATGTGGCTGGGTGCCCGGCAGGTGGGAGCAAACTGGGAGTTCAGGGTCTGAAGAGGAGATGGGGAGGGAGGGGCAGGCACTGAGGAGATGGCGACCCATTTTGGTTCACTGACCTGTAGGAGGAAGCAAACTGGGCGCCTCTTTCTTTTCTTTAGAGAAGAAAGCACCTGGTTGTGCTCAGGTTTTATTCCTGGTTCAGTGCTGAGGGATCCACTGTGGATATTCAGTGCCAGGGACTGAGTCTAGGTCAACTGCATGCAGAGCATGTCCTGTGGTGCCTTTACAGCTCTACACTTTCTTTTAAACAATATATCTGGTTTTAGTATTAGGACTTTGTTGGCTTCTGAGAAACTATCAAAACTGACTCCTGTGTCTTGGATATTCTCTAATACCTTGATTGTAGGCAGTGAGCCTTCTTGGAAGTTTGATAAAAATCAGTAGCAAACCTATTTGAAACTGGGTTTTTCACTTGGGGAAATTATTCATTACTGTAACAATTCCCTTACTCAACATTTGTCTGTTGAGATTTCCTACTTTGTCTTGATTAAATTTTTGAGCCCATTCAGGGCTAGAGAGTTTTACAGGGATAAGACACCTGCCTTCATGCAGCCAGCCATCCCACGTTTGATTCCCAGCATCCTATAGGGTCCTCCAAGCATTACCGGAAGTGATCACTGAGCACAAGGCCAGGAGTAAGACCTAAACCCAGCCAGACATGGCCCCAAAACAAAAATAAATGCATGCTCAGGGCTAGAGAGATTGCTTACAGGGCTGGGACTGTGCTCTGCATGCAAGGACCTCTGCTCTGACCCTTTGGACTACATGGACTCAGAGCACCGCCAGGAGAGTCTCCAGAGAGGTCATAGTAGCTCCTAAGAGTTGCTGGCTGTGATCCCAAAGCAAACTGTACAATTGACACAAATATGGCTTTATGTAAATTTTGATAGTTCACAGAAACTCTCTTTGTAAAAACCTCAGCCTTGAAACAACGAAGGTGTGCTCTGACAGGTAAATGATAAGCAGAGAGTAGTTTAACCATGGGATGCAAAGCGAGCAGGCAATTAAAAAACCTGAGCTGCTTAGTTCCCACCTCCCTGGACTCTTGTGCCAGGAAATTGGCACAAGACTTGGGGCATGAGGTCGAAGGTGAGCCCCTGAGCCTCAACCCAAGTGAACACTGGCAGTGCACCCACCCTGGGCAGGGCCCCCTTGGCTTCCCTCCCTCCTCCGACAGCAGGCTCAACATCCAGTCTCTGGGCCTAAAACAAAATGTCAGGGACCACTGAGCAAGCTAAGGGCCAGCTCGCCAGGGAGACTCTGGCTCCGGGAGCCTTTGCAGGGAGAGCACTTGCTCTGCTGCATGCAGGCTTAGGTTTCTGTGCTTAAGACAAATGAGGGGAGCAGTGGGTGACACCTCTGGAGGGAAATTCCCGCACCAGCCCACAAAGAGTGGAACAGGATGCTCTAGTTCCTCAGTCTCCTTGGCTACCTGCAGCACCCCATACCCTGAGCTCTGCGCTAATTCCCTGGTCCTGGGAGATGGTTTTTAATCTTTTCCGCATTTTGGTCTCCTGTACATTATGATTTGCTTCTACAGAATGTAGCGAATCAAGGAAAGGATAGTGATGTTATCATAGAGCAGCTTGGATGAGCTTGATCAAGTGATTCAGTTTAATGCCTGACAATGATGTCAGGTAGTAATAAACCTGATAAGAGAGAATAAATGCGTACTTTATTTTGATGTGATCTTGTTTTCTTACATTCCATAACTTTAGCTTTATCAAGGGAAAAACTTTAAAAATTAAGTACCTAAAACGTACTCCTTAAAACTTTCATGGTCATGAAAACTCTGCATAAAAAATCTGTAACAAATTAGATAGGACAAGTGATTTTTTTAACTGAAGAAATATTCTTAGGTTTTATATCTGAATGCTTTAGTACCATTACACATCACTTCATTTTTCATTTTTTATGTTATTAAGCAATACATCTTTTATTAAGCAATACATCTTCAAAATCATACAATTTGATGAATCTATATGCTTAATATCATGGCATGAATAGCCAAGCTAATCCAAAAATTGCAACTTTTAATTTAACATTTTCTGGTTTTGAAAATTCATTTCTATTTCTTTTTTTATTTTGCACCATCTCATTCTAGATTTAAGTATAGTAGATTGGGTTGGTTGGTTTTTTCCCCTAGAAAACAATTTTATGTGTGCCTCACAGATGTTTCCTTAAATTGGCCTGAGGAGGGACAGATGTCTACCTCAGCCAGTTTCCAGCAGAGCATTAGTTCTCTGAATACTCTCTGACACAGTTTCTCTGTGGAATTCTTAGTTAATATTTCTTCACACCCAGCTACATATTGTTGAACATGAGTATGTCTATCAAATATTTAATAGGAGACTACAAATAAGAGTTTATTTTAGCAAACTCATTAATTAAACATTAAATACAACCAATCACATTTTGGAATATTAACTCTATGGGATCTTGCCAGTTGGGAATGGTATATATCCCAGTTTGGGTTCTGATGAAGCCTGAGTATCACCAGGCCCAAGAAGTAAAGCCACAATGCATCACTGTGCTCTAGACTCTCTTGGTCATTTTAATGTCAATGAGAGTAGCCCTTATTTAAAAAAACACTCAAAGAGTTGGTGTAAAAAATAGATAGTTCAACATGGCTGAATGATTGAATCAATGCATGTGAAACTCATAGTCAAAAACTATGTTCAAAAGCCAAAAACATTAAAGAAAAATAATTTTCTAATATTAGGAACAAGAAAAGCATATCCATTCTAACCCCTATTATTCGATATGTTGTTGAAAACCTTTCAAAACAATTAGAGAAAAAAAAGAATTTAGGGGCTGGAGTGATAGCACAGCAGGTAGGGTGTTTGCCTTGCATGAGGCTGACCTGGGTTCGATTCCTAGGATCTGGTTCCCTGAGCCTCTCCAGGAGTAATTCCTGAGTGCAAAGCCAGAGTAACTCTTGTGCATTGCCAGGTATGACCCAAAAAACAAACAAACGAACAAACTTAAAAGAATTAAATTAGAAAAGGAAGAAACAAAATTATTACTATTGATTTGTGGTATGCTAACATACTTAGAAAGGTGTAAGTCTTTCAGTAAGAACCACTTTAGAAAAGACAAATATAGTTACATGGCTCTCTACAAAACAGAAAATCATGCTTCATTTCTATGTGTAAATAATGATCTAGAAGAAAGAGACAAAGAAAGATCCTCGTTATAAACACATAATAGTAATTCTATTATCTAGGAATAAATTTTTAAATTTACCCAGAGGTAAAGCACATGTACATGGAAAGTTCCAACACTCTATAAAATGGAAAATACAAACACAAATCGGTAGAAAGATATATTGTGTTCATGAATTGTAAGTATTGACATAATAAAAATAGCTACAGTACCTAAAGAACTATATTAATTACATACACTGCCTATATAATCCCAACAAAGTTCTTAATAGAAATTGAAAAAACTCATAAAATCGCCCGCCCCTTGCTGCTGCTGACCCTGCAATTCCTGCTTCCTCATCCACTTGCGCCTGATCCCCTCACTGAGCATCCCAGTCGTCTGTGCCTGGCCCCCGGACCAGATCTCAATGCAATGTCCAGTGGCCAGACGGGGCGTGGTCTCTGTTAGTGAGCATGGCTTCTGCTGCAGTGAGCGTGGTCTCTGGGGGCGACTGCAGTTATTTCCCTCTGTTCTAGCATACTTGACAGACGTCTCAATCCCCATTAACTAACTTTGTGGATATTTCCCCAGCTACCTTAACTACAAAGGGCAAATAAGCCAGGAGCCTACTCCAATTCCACCAAAATATTGAAACTTCACAGAAAGAGAGATTAGCTCTAGTGAACTGGAAGGTCCCACCTCCATACAACCGTGACAGCGTGAAGAAACAGCACAAATCCCCAAGAAAAGAGAGGACAAAGAAAAGAGACCAGAAGCCTCAGCAGGAGTTTCCCACAATATGATCTCTCTGATAAAGAATTCAGAGAAGAAATTCTGAGAATGTTTATTGAAATTAAACAGTGGAGCAGTCAGCGAAAAAATTACGGGAAGAAATGAGAGCAGAAATAAGAAAGCTATATGCAGAAATGTCACGAAAAAAAGACACTGTAGATGAAATAAAAACACAGTGGGAGCCCTCAACAGTAGAATGGCTATAGCTGAAGATAGAATTAGTGAGCTTGAAGATGAGCAGCAGAAAGCCCACAGGCTACAACAAACAATTGGAAAAGACCTCAAAATAGCTGTAGGGCGATTCAGAGACCTAGGGGATGATGCCAAGAGGAATAACATAAGAATCATTGGAGTTCCAGAAGGACAGGGAGGCAACCCTAATAAGAAAGCCACAGTTAAAGAAATCATTGCTGAAAAGTTCCCAGAGCTGGATAATGCAGATGTTCAGATACTAGGAGCCCGAAGGGTGCCAGCTAGAAGAGACCCTAATAAAAAGACTCCAAGACATATCATAGTCAGAATGATGGATTCCAGGAATAGGGACACAATAATGCAAGCAGCAAGGTCAAAAAATGAAATCACAACAAAGGAGCACCTCTTAGATTCACAGCAGACTTCTCAGAGGAAACCCTCAAAGCCAGAAGACAATGGTGGGATATAGTGAAAAAACTGAATGAAATGAACACCTCACCACGAATACTGTATCCAGCTAAGCTCTCATTCAAACTAGAAGGAACCATACATAACTTCATGGATAAACAACAGCTCAGGAAATTCATAGACTCAAAACTTAACTTAAAGGAGGACTAAAGGGGCTCCTGTAAGAAAAGAAAAACTCATACAAGCACAACAAATTCCTACAGAAAGATGACATAAAACCCCACAACAATAATTTCTCTCAAAGTAAATGGCCTAAATGCACCCATCAAGAGACACAGAGTGGCAAAATGGATTCAGAAACTGAACCCAACGTTCTGCTGCCTACAAGAAACACATCTGAATGGTCAGAGCAAAGACAGACTCAAAGTCAAAGGATGGAAAACAATCCTTTAAGCAAACAACTCCCTCAAAAAATCCGGGGTGGCCATACTAGTATCAGACAATATAGATTTCAGGTTGAAAAGGATTAGAAGGGACAGAGAAGGCCATTTCTTACTAACAAAGGGATACATACAGCAGGAAGAACTCACACTCTTAAATGTATATACACCTAATGAGGGATCAATGAAATACATAAAAAAGCTGATAACAGATTTTAGAGCAGACATCGCTAGCAAGACAATAGTAGTTGGAGACTTAAACACCACCTTATCACCTCTGGATAGATCAACAAGATCAAAACTCAGCAAAGAAACACTGGCTTTGAAGGAAGAAATGGAAGAGAGAGGGCTAATAGATCTATACAGGACTTTGCATCCCCATAAAAAAAGAATACACGTTCTTTTCCAGTGCACAAGGACCATTCTCCAAAATAGATCATGCGTTGGGCCACAAAGCATACCTCCATAGTATCAGGAAGATAGAAATTGTATCAACTATCTTCTCAGACCATGATGGACTGAAGATAGAAGTTAATCATGTACAGACGTAGAGGACAAAATACACCTGGAAATTAAACAACTCAATGTTGAACAATGAGTGGGTCAGGGAGGAAATCAAGGAAGAAATCAAAAGGTACCTGGAAACAAAAGACACGAACTAACAGAAACTGTGTGATACAGATAAAGCTGTGTTAAGGGGAAAATTTATAGCTCTGCAAGCATATCTCAGGAAGGAAGAAAGGGCCCACATAAATAACCTGACCTCACAGCTCAAGACTTTAGAAAAGGACCAACAAAACGAGCCCAAACCAGGCAGAAGGAAAGACATAATAAAACTTACAGTAGAAATCAATGATATGGAAACCCAAAAAACAATCTGAAAGATACATGAATCTAAGAGCTGGTTCTTTGACAAAATAAATAGGGTTAATAAACCACTAGCAAGACTCACTCACAAAGAAAGAGAGAGAGAACTCTAATAAATTGAATCAGAAATGAAAGGAGGGACATCACAACGGAAACCAAAGGAATTCAAAAGATCATCAGAGACTACTTCAAAAGTCTGTACACCACGAAACAAGAGAATCTAGAAGAAATAGATAAATTCCTTGATTCTAATAGCCTCCCAAGGCTGAACCAAGATTATTTGGAATACCTGAATAGACCCAATACTATTAAGGAAATCTAAATTCTTATCAAAAGTCTCCCCAGAAACAAAAGTCCAGGTCCAGATGAATTCACTTGTGAATTCTTCCAAACATTTAAAGAGGACATATTGCCAGTTCTTCTTAAACTCTTCCAAGAAGTCGAGGAAACAGAAACACTCCCGGGCAGTTCCTATGAGGCACATATCATCCTAATACCAAAACCAAACAGAGACACCACAAAAAACGAAAACTACAGGCCGATATCTTTGATGAACACGGATGCGAAGATTTTCAACAAAATAATAGGGAATAGAATCCAGCAACTCATCAAAAAGATCATACACCACGACCAAGTGGGATTCATCCCGGGGATGCAAGGATGGGTCAACATTCAGAAGTCAATCAACATAATTCACCATATCAAAAAAGAAAAGACAAAATCCATATGATCATATCAATAGATGCAGACAAAGCATTTGACAAGATCCAGCACCCGTTCATGATGAAAACGCTCACCAAAATGGGCATAGAAGGGAACTTCCTCAATATAGTCAAAGCTATCTACCACAAGCCTATAGCAAGCATTATCCTCAATGTGGAAAAACTAAGGGCCTTTCCTCTAAGAAAAGGGACAAGACAAGAATGCCCACTCTCACCACTTCTGTTCAATATAGTATTGGAAGTACTTGCAATAGCTATTAGGCAAGAAAAAATATTAAGGGCATAGGAAAGGAAGAAATCAAGCTCTCACTATTCGCAGATGATATATTATATTTAGAGAACCCCAAAGCCTCTACCAAGAAACTCCTCAAAACAATAGACTCGTACAGTAAAGTTGCAGGCTATAAAATCAATACGCAAAAGTCCATGGCTTTTCTATATGCAAATAATGAGAAAAGAAAGTGATATGAAAAAAGCAACCTCGTTCACAATCATACTTCAGAAAGTCAAGTATTTCGGAATCAACTTAAATAAGGAGGTGAAGTACATGTACAGATAAAATTACAAAACATTACTTCACGAAATAAAAGAGGACATGAGGAAATGGAAGCACATCCCCTGTTTCTGGATTGAGAGAATTAACATTGTCAAAATGGCAATACTTCCCAGAGCATTATACAGATTCAATGCAATCCCTATAAGGATACCTATGACATTTCTCAAGCAAGAGGACCAAACACCCCTAAAATTCATATTGAATAACAACCCCCACACGAATTCTTAAAGCGATTTTTTGGGAAAAAGAAGATGGGAGGCATCACCTTCCCCAATCTCAAGCTCTACTACAAAGCGGTAATAATTAAAACTGCATGGAACTGGAACAAAGGCAGAGCAGTACCAAATGGAGCAGGGTAGAATACCCTTACAGACAACCTCAAAAGTATGATCATCTAAACTTTGATAAGGGAGCAAGAGAGGTAAAGTGGAGCAAGGAAAGCCTCTTTAACAAATGGTGCTGACAACACTGGAAGCTACATGCAAAAAAATGGGCTCAGACTTATACCTAACACCATGCACAAAAGTCAGATAAAAATGGATTAAAGACCTCAACATCAGACCATAATCCATAAGGTACACTGAAGACAAGGTTGTAAAAACCCTCCATGACATTGAAACTACAGGTATCTTCAAAGAGGACTCGCCACTGACCAGGCAAGTGGAAACAGAGATAAACAAATGGGACTATCTTAAACTGAGAAGCTTCTATACCTCAAAAGATACAGCGACCAGAATACAAAGACAGCCTACAGAATGGGAAAGGATATTCACTCAATACCTATGGGATAAGGGGTTGATATCAAGGATTTACAAGGTACTGGTTAAACTCCACAAGAAGAAAACATCCAATCCCATCAGAATATGGGGTGATGGAATGAAGAGAAACTTTCTCAAGGAAGAAATCTGAATGGCTGTAAAAGACACGTGAAAAAATGCTCCTCATCACTAATCATCAGGGAGATGTAGATCAGAACAACAATGAAATACTATCTCACACCACAGAGACTGGCCCACATCTAAAAGAACAAAAGTGACTGGTGTTGGCATGGATGTGGGGAGAAAGGGACTATCCTTCACTGCTGGTGGTAATGCCGACTGGTTTAGCCCTTTTGGAAAACAGTATGGATGCTTCTCAAAAAATTTGAAATTGAGCACCCATTTGACCCAGCAATACCCCTCTGGGAATATATCCTGGAGATACAAAAAAGTATAGTAAAAGTAATATCTTCACCTAAATGTTCATTGCAGCACTGTTTACAATAGCCAGAATCTGGAAAAAAACCTGAGTGCCGAGAACTGATGACTGGTTAAAGAACTTTGATACATCTACACAAAGGAATGCTATGCAGCTGTTAGAAAAGATGAAGTAATGAAATTTGCATATAGGTGGATCAACCTGGAAAGTATCATGTTAAGTGAAATGAGTCAGAAAGAGAGGGACAGAAATAAAATGATTGCACTCATTTGTGGAATATAAAGTAACAGAATGGGAGACTAACACCCAAGAATTGTAGAGATAAGTATCAAGAGGAGTACTCCACAGCTTGGAAGCTGACCTCACATGCTAGGGGAGGAAGCAGCTCTGATAGAGAAGGGATCACCAAGCAACTGATGCTAGGCGAACCCACTAGGGATGAAAATAGACTATAGACCGAACATGATGCCTACTTAATACCTCTGTAGCAAACCACAACACCCTAAAAGAGGGAGCGAGCAAATGGGAATGCCCTTCCACAAGGGCAGGGTGGGGTGAAGGGGAGAGGGTGGAGGTGGTGGGAGGGATGCTGGGAACATTGGTGGTGGAAAATGGGCACTGGTGGAGGATTGGGTACTCGATTATTGTATGATTCAATCAAGCATGAAAAACTGTAAGTCTGTAATTTTGTCTCACGGTGATTCACTAATAAAAAAAAAGAAAAGAAACTCAAAAAATGTATTTGGAACTAATAAAGACTTGTAAGACAAAAATTCCTGAGGACAAAAGGATGAAACTGGGGGTAGTAAGTTGTGCTTCTTCAAACTATCTTTAAAAAGGATGACAAGTAAAATAAGATGGTATTTTAATGAAAATAGATGCACAAATCAATAGGTTAGAAATAAAAGTCCAGAAATAAAATCTCACTCATCAGCACAATGAATGGTGTGGAAAAATCTGGAATACCACAATGAAGCAATAAAACTAGACAAAACTAGATAGTTGTTGAATGCTATACACAAAACTTAGTTCAAATGGATTAGAAATGTGTGTGAGGGTTGAAACTACAAAATACATAGAATGTTGGGGCTGGACTGAGCTACCAGGGCGAGCCCATGTATACTGTACCGTACTACGGACAGGAACATAGGGACCCATGAAAATGGGCGAGACTTCTCGTGTGTCCTGACTGGTTTGGATGAAGCTGAACATTTTCCCCCTTCAAGCTGCCTTCAGAAAAATAATTTCAGAATACTGAAAAGAGCAGTTTTTCCTTCTCTCACAGAAGCCTGGCTGGTCTTTGACATGCAGATGGCGTTAGCCAGGCCTGACCTTTGATATTGTAAATTGTAGATTTCAGGTGCAGGCCCAGCTTTGTCTTTGGGATGTAAATCCAGGTGCCTGTAGAAGGTTTCAGTTTCGGTTTGTATCTTTTCCTTCTCAGTTCTATATTCTTTTCCCGAGGCTATAGGCCTACCCATACAAGGAAACAATATGTTTCCATTGTCTCAATGTTCTCCCTGTAACATTTTTTTATGCCTTTGGTGACGTCACTATATTGCGCCCTTTAGAGGTACCATGATCAATAAAAGGAGGTCCACGAGGCCATCTGCCTTTGCTAAGAGCCAGAGCGAGCCTTAGTCCTCCAATCAGTGATTATTTCTTCCGCGTTCCTATCTCAGCGCCTCCGATTGCAGAACGTTCATGCAACAATAGAATAAAATGCATACAATGTTCTCCTTGGTATTAGTCTTAGAGATGCCTGGAGACTTTTACAGTGGTGGCAAGGGAAGCAAAGTTAAGGAAAAACAAGTCAGACAACATCAAAAAGAAAAGATTTTGCACAGCAACAGAAATTTGTGTTGCACTGACATTGCCTCCAACTGAAGGAGAGAATGTGTTTGCATGTCAAATGTCTCAGAAGAGAATAAATTTCAAACTAAACAAATAATTCACAAATAATTAAAAAAAATCCCTCCTCATCAGCATAGCTTCAAAGGTTCACCATTTTAGCATTCACAGACTTATGGAGATGATTTTAGCCATACTCTAGGCCACACCCTCACTCTTGACTTTGGTGATAAACTTGCTGTTTTGATCAGCTTTGACATTTTGTACTGAGTTTCTGATACTGTGTCTGTAGGAAGACAGATTTATGATCTAAGTTCATCAGAGGAGCATTCAAGCTCTCCTAGTCCCTCACATGGTGGTTCAGATACAATTTTGTACAGATACAATTTTCGTTCTTGCTTACAGTCAAATAATGATCCTGGGATAAATTTTAGTTTTTCTTCAGAAAAAAGGGAAAAGCTTCTGTTTTTTTGTGTGTGTGTTTTTGTGTGCTTTTTTTTTGCTTGTTTTTACTTTTAACTCCACCAGTCTCTAATTACGTGTTATTGCAGATTAATATTATATTGCTTAGGTGTCATTTTTCTCTTGCTGTCCCTGGCTCAGGTCATGTCGTATCTTGGAAGTCTGTTATCTCTCATACTTACTAGTTCTTACAATAATAACTTTGCATAATTTTTCTTTTTAATATGCTATAAGCCACTAATAGTAATACTCAAGACTACATTATTTTTCTTGTTCATGACTTTTACAATAGTAGGACTCTATACTAAATCTATACTAAATCTTATTTTAGTGATCTATAGAGATGTAGGGTTTTGGATTAGGGATTTATTTACTAAATCTCTGTGTTACTGAGTTTTATTCTCAGAGTGGCTTAAGAAATTTCAATTAAATTTTATGGCATTTATTTTAAAAATTAAATGATGAATTCTATATTAGTATCTGGACCTGTTGATATTATGTCATGAATCCAAATTAATTTTATTTTTTATATACTTTCTTAATCAAAAGTGTATTATATTGGTTTTAAGAAAAGTTTAGCCATTATTATTTCTCATTCTTATATTAAAATATACATTATTAGGTAATAAGTTTTTATTATTTTAAAATTACTTGTAACACAACTATAAAAGAAAATAAGAATGCTTCATCAGAGTTCTTTATTGTTCCAACACAGAGAGTTTAGAAAACTCAAAAATCTTTTAAATACATTTAGTTTCTAAACTTTACTTACCAATTGTGGAGCGTATCATTTGCTGTATGACCTTAAAAGAGTCTCTAAACCATGTTTAACAACCTTATTCCTTTCATTTGCTTGAACACTGTTAGATATGACTAGACAAGATTTCACACTCCCATTAAACAGAAAATTATATTTGAGCTAATTAAAGAGATTGTGGCACATTGTATATATATAACAAAGCCTAGAGATATAATTTTTGAAATATTAAATGTGAATTATATCCATATCTAATATGAATTTAATATTGGAACTTCAGCTTCTGGATATGATTAATTCCATCAAGATTTATCATACCACTTTAAATAATTTTAAAATTAAAGGAAAGCTATGTAACAAAATGTTAATTTAATTGTATTTATTTTGGACAATACCCAGCTATGTTCAAGAGTGATTTTGGGCTCTGGGCTCAGGGATCACTCCTGATAAGTTTTGAATACCATACATGCATTTCGGGATTGAAACTGAGTCAACCTGTAAAAGGCAGAAGCCCCACTACTTCTCATTGTTCTGGCCCAGTAACAGCATGTTAAACAACTAAACTTAGAGAAAGAATTTGGTAGGCAATTATTACTATCAAATCTAATGCATTATGTATACATGCAGATTTATTTATTTATCTATTTAATTAACTTGGTTTGGGGGCCACACCAGGCAGTGCTCAGGGCTTTCTCCTGGATTTACACTTAGGAATCACTCCTGGCTGGGCTCAGGATCATATCGGCTTCCGCCAAGGGAACACAGGTTGGCCTCATGCAAGCTAAGGACCATATTCACTGTAGTATCTCTCAATCCTGATTTTTAATTTTCTGTCCTATGACTTTGAGTAAGATACTACTCAAGCACTATTTTGAAATTGCAAAAAAAAGGAAAATCAAATATATTACTTTTAAAGTTCCTTAGGAGAAATTGTTGATATTATAAACTCAAAATATTTTGACAATTTGATGTAGGATACACCTAGTTCCACATTCAAACATCATTTGACATTTCTCAGATTGCACAGCGGGTAGGGCATTTCCTTGCACATGGCTGACCCAGGTTCAATTCCTCCGTCCCTCTCTGAGCCCAGCAAGCTACCGAAAGTATCCCACCTGCACGGGCAGAGCCTAGCAAGCTCCCCGTGGCATATTCAATATGCCAAAAACAGTAACAACAAGTCTCACAACGGAGACATTACTGGTTCCTGCTCAAGCAAATCGATGAACAACGGGATTACAGTGCTACACTGCTACAGATTTTCTCAATAATTGTATTACAAAAATCATGCAAGGACCCAGAGAGATAGTACAGCACCATGGCGCTCACCCAGATTCTATCTCTGGAATCCCATGTGGTCCCCAGACCCCTGCTAGGAGTAGCCTGAGCACAGCTACATGTGCCTCTCCCAACCCCAAATTCTAGGAATTCTTGAGGAGAGGAATAGAAGTTCTTGTAAATAAATTGATTTTTCCATCAACATAAAGGTTTATTCCATGACCTAGACAGAGTGATCTCTTTCTTTGTGAGATCTTCAAGTGTAAATCAGTAACCTTATGTAATCAAATACAATCCTGCATTGAACATTTTCCTCATTTTTCTCAGAGACACAAATTATGTCCACTCTAACTGAAACAATGGAAAGTCATCATATCAAATTTTGCAAAGCAACCCTGGTGAAGGACACCAAGTCCACTTCTACTTAAACAAAGAAGATGGACATGTTTTAAAGTAAGGAAAAACAAACTGATACCCAGAGATTTTAACTTTAATCAAACACTACATGATATGAAAATGAATTAAACCAATGCAAGTAGATTTGAATACATTTAAATTGCCAGTTAAAGTTATTTCCAAATAGCTAAGTATCCAGTAGAAATCTCTCATGTTATGTGTTTAACTTGCACAAACAAAACAAATTATAATGAATAAATTATATGTTATTATGTCAGGTAAGATTTAGCTAAAAGTTAATAAGTTTGGGCCAAAAAATTGGAATGCAGTTACCTTATGAGCATGAGATCTTGTTCAATTTGTGGCACTGAAAAATAATAAAACAAAAGTTAATAATATAGTTTTAACAGGTGGCATACACCTGCATTGGAAAAAAATGATTAAGTTGTGGAATTTCTCCTACATTAAAATTGTGACATGCAGCTTAATAATCATGCCATATTAATTTTTTTAGGGATTAATGTTCTCTTTTTTTTATTGAATCACCATGTGGAAAGTTACAGAGCTTTCAGGCTTAAGTCTCAGTTACATAATGCTCGAACACCCATCCTTTTTAAGTCAATTTCAATTCAATAGTAGAACTTACACACTTGATCCTGGTTGGATCCCTGATGTCGCTTATGGCACCTGAGCACCAGCAGGAGTAATTCCTGAGGCAACGGCTTCAGAAATGGACATTCTCTTCCATTGGTTTACTCATTTGAGTGAGCATCATTAGAATTGCTGTTTCGAATGATTTATCAGAGAGTTTTAAAGCTCTGATAATCTTAGAGTTCCTCCCAGGCAGTTGTCTTCATCCATACGTGCAAGTGAATCCCTCAGATTCTTCATTATGCTTCATGCTAAGTGAGGATGCAGACTGAGGGTTGATGTTTGAGCAGAGCTCAGTGGAGGCTCCTGATCACACACTCTCAGCAGTGACTCTGGCTCAGAACTTGTATGATCCTGGACCACCACGAGTAGGTGCAGTCCCGAGTGCATGCAGTGGCTACCCCTTCAGTGTACAGTGGCACTGCCTGAGCACCCATGCATGACAGCTTGCTGGTGCCTGGCTCTGATGCTTCTCAAGCCTGGACAGTGGCTCACCATCTCAAAATGCTTGATAGGAGCTGTAGCACCCAGATCTGCATTGCTGCTGGCACCAACCATAATGCCAAGATCAAGCAGAGCTGGATGCTTTGCTGTGCGAGGCTGCAGTGTTTGGTAGGGTATATGGCACTATCTCTGAGTGGGTCTGAACTGCAACCAAATGGCAAAAATCGAAGTGTTCAAGAGTACCTCTGTATTAAATTTGCAGACACCTTGGCTCACAAAACAACTGGACATTAAGCTGGCACAAGTCTAAGGGCATGACAGATTTCAAAATTGCCTGCATGGCAGATATTTAAGCGGTACACTGAATTCAAGCAGGAGTTGGTGGTGACCAGGAATGTGCACTAAGTGACTAGTGATTTCTTTGTACCAACTTTGAACAGGTCTAGATAGTTTACCTGGACTCTTGTAAAGAGATTTTCAGAGGCCCTGTGAGGAGATCAGAAGTTAGCCCTGGTAAGTACTCAGGGTTACCTCTGTAGCAAGTTTGCACAGACCCAGGGGAAACTAGTGCTTCAAAAGTAGTGGTTGGACCAGAAACATTGTAGAGGACTAAGGTTGCCCTTAGTCCTTGGACTGGAGCAATAGCACAGTAGGTGGGCATTTGCCTTACATGTGGCTGACCTGGAGAGGTCCTCTAACCCTCACATAGAGCCCGGCAAGCTACCGAGAGTATCCTGCCCACATGGCAGAGCCTGGCAAGCTGCCCCTGGTATATTTGATATGCCAAAACCAGTAACAAGTCTCACAATGGAGATGTTACTGGTGCCCACTCAAGCAAATTGATGAACAACTGGATGACAATGGTACAAGGTTGCCTTGCCTTGCAGTTCAGCACCCACTACTGCATCTGGTTCCCTGAGCATTACCTGGGGTCATTCCTAAACACAGATTCAGAAATAGAACCCGGGCACTGCAGATTGTGGCCACCAAATCTAAAATCAAAGGAACAGCAAATTACCAGTGCTTGGAGGCCTTAATCTGTGCCCCTGTGATTACTCAGGCTTGTGTGTGTCTGGGGACCTTTTGCAGATAGAGTCAACAAAGTCAGGTTGTCTGAGGTCATGCCCTTTGGAGCTGAATGGAGACAATGCAAACACAAAAGGGCCTTTTGCTCAATGGTGATACTTTCTTAACACCTCCCCCCATGCCCCATTAGCTCAGCTATTAGTTAAGGTGGGTGAACTCAGCAGAGGAATTTGCCTTCAGGTTTGTACTACAGAACAGAAATACAGTATGACCTTCACAAGACGGTTTTTAGAAGTCACTAAATCTTGGTGCCAGCTGGTCACTCTACTACTCTAGCAATGGAATTTCAACATGCTCTTCACCAGTAAGGCTGTGAGGGTCACCACAGATTCCTGCTACCAATTGTCCGCATTTATATCTTTTCATCTCTTGTCCCCTGTTCTAGTACCGTGCTTATAGAATTGTAGGGCTGGGGTTCCCGTTAGGGTTAACATCTTGTCCTGCCCCCTAGGGCAAAGGTCCCCCCTTCAGAATCCTCCCATTGCTTCTCCTTATCCCTGTGTGTGGAGGGGCGGTCTCTCTTGCTGTATGCAGGTGTCCTATTTCCCATCTGTCCAGGATCTCTCCTTCAGCACCTTGCTCACTGCAGGTATGTTCCAGTGACTTGATCCGAGTTTGGAGAAGGTTTTGCAGTTTCCTGGGGGATGAAGAAGCAGATTTTTTCCGTTGGCTATCTTCCTCAAGAACTTTCAACATACGACATCAATAGAGATTGTCTGGGAACCTCCAGGGAAGCAACAGATATTCTCAGAGATAAACACCTTTGTATGATTTTTTGGATACATTTTAAAGAAATTAAGATAAATGGTTGTAGATGACAAGAAAGCAACAATTTACCCCCAAATGTACCCTTTCCAAGGCTTAGAAGTTATTTTTCTGTCTTATTGCTCATGGTTTTGCTTAAAAAGATAATAGTCGCCATTACTTATTATTGGTTAAAATGATGAATTTAAAGATTTTATTCATAATTCCAACTGGAATAGCTATCTTTTAAGATGGGAACTTCGGGCACCTTACTTGTTTTTTTTTTTTGCTTTTCTTCCTTTGTAGAGAATGAGAACTGGTTGCTACAGCAACAGTTTTATTCTCTCAGTGCATTTATACTTTCATCAGATGTTCCCTCTGACAGAAAGTTCTGCCTTCTGAATGTCTGACTTTTACAACCACAGCTAATTACAAAACTTGCAACAATTCCATTCTGCTGCCCTAAAGGTTAATACAAAACTTGTAGTGCTGAAAAATGTGGATTGCAAAAACAATTCTTAGGGAGAACAGAGAAAAACAAGTAATTACATTTTTAAGTTTAAAGTTAGAAATACGAAACTTTGAATTATCTATAACCCTTAAGTTTTAAAAATACCTCTGGGATATACAAGGGAAAATACTGGTTTTCTTTTTCTTTATTTTTTCCCCTATCACTCTTCTGTGAAGACTCTTCACAAAAACTCAGCAATATAATACTAAATTGGATTTTCAACCACTTGGCACTAGAACTCTTAAATTAAGGGATAAAGCTTATTGCACAATTTTCAGATTTTTCTACCACAAGATTATATTTTCTTAAATTTCCTAAGTGGCTGAAAATGTTCTAAAATTATAGTGTGATATGTGTATTACTCTGTAAGTAAGAGAGTAATTTTGTAACTCTGTAAGTAAGAGAGTCTCTTGCCCACATGCCTGGCTGTCTTCTGCAGGGCCCCTCGAAGGGGATGGGCTCCAGCTTCCCTCCCCACCCCGAGCAGAGCTCCCGGCAGCCAAAGACCACCAGAACCGAGCTACAGCCATGCTGGAGGCCCCTCTCCATACGTTCGGACAGGCCTCATGCATGAAGGTACGGGCAGAGGAACCCAGGTGTGTGTAATCCCATCAATGGCCAACATCCAGAGAGAGACTTAAAAGCAAGCTCTCAGAAGTGCTCGGCCGATATCTTGTAGCCTACTTCTCCCTCTGGGAGAAACTGGCAAGCTTCTGAGAGTTTCCTGCCCATATGAGACAGCCTTGCAAGCTTCCCATGTTGTATTCATATGCTAAATCCAGTAACAAGCTGGATCTCATTCCCCTGACCCTGAAGAGCCCCCAGTGCAACATCATTAGGAGGGCCGAGTCGAGATAGACTTCTAAGATCTCAGGGAAAGGATGAAGTAAGATGTTACTCTGCCCGCCCAAGAAATCGGTGATTAATGGGATTTTGTGATTTCGTGATGTGTATTACTGGAAAAATATGAATATTGTAGTATTTGTCAATTTTTGTACAATACGAAATTTAAGAATATATGCAACTTACAATGAGTTCTTAGAAAAAATAGAAATGAACAGATAATACAGTAGGTTTAGTTTTTGCCTTGCACTCAGTAGACCTGGATTGATCCCTGCACTTGGTAGGATCCCCATGCTCTGACAAAAGTGATCCTTGAGCACAGAGCAAGGAGTAACCCTTGAACACTGTGTGATGTACTCCTCCAGAAAAATAATTAGAGATGAAAAATGCTAAAAAGGTATCCAAAGTTAAGAACAGTTCTTTTACATAAACAAAACCCCAAAAATCTATATCATATGTATAAGAGATGAATTAGAGAAAAAGTTCAAGAAATACAATATTCAATAAAATGGCTTCTAAAATGAGTAGAGGATTGAAAAGCGATAGGTCAATAATGAAATGCTCAAAAATATTAGGTCTTAGAAAATACTTCTATCAGAAACAGTATTCAGAACATGACAATGCAAGTATTCATGCATTTCAAGTATTATCTTTGGTTGAACCTATTTTATTTTACTGTGTAAATCATATCTGCAACGAAAAGTACATAATTGAATATAAATAATTAGAATTTTTTACTATAAATGAACTATTGTTAATTTTCTTCAGCTTACTACATTGTATTCTTGGCTACTTCAAGCAAGTAAAATTATCTTGAGTACCATTTATTTCCAAAACTGTTTAAACACTAAAATGGACCATTAAAAAACCATAGTTGAAACACCATTCTAAAGAACTCCTCTTTTGGTCTCCTTACCCTATCCCTGTGGTGATTTATCCATGTAGTGCTTTACGCTTTCTGTATTTCAAGGTATGACCTTATTTTCTATTCCTGTTCCCTGAAGTATATTTTTCACTCTGTTCCTATGTTACAGGGGTTATAATAACAAATATTGTAAGAACACATTTAATTGGGGTATATTAGTCACTTTATTACTATATTTCATTACATGGTTTTATCAATTGCTCAGTTTCAATAAGTTCGATAGGAACATAGTGTTTTGTTTGTTTTTATTTGGGGACCCTTCCCAACAGTGCTCAAGGCTGACTCCTGACTTTGCACTCAGGGATCACTTCTGGTGGGCTCTACGGACCATATGGGATGCCATAAGAGAGCATGTTTGAGAGAGTAGAAATGGGCAAGCAATGACACAGAGACAATCAGGTTAGAGAGTGTTTATGGGAATAGCATGGCTTGAAGAGCAAGCCAGGTCCTGGTTCATGTCTGTGGCTGACAGCACTCGTTCCTGGCAGCACAGATAGTCTTTAGACCATTACCAGGAAAGGTTCCTGAGAGCAATGGCAGGAGTAAGTCCCTGACACCGCTGAGCGTGGCACCCAAACAAAATAAAAATGAAAGCAAATCAAAGAAAAAAATTCCCTATGAATGCAATCACAGCACCTAAACTGGGATATGTTTGAAAATGAAGTAGGACATCTTCAGTAACAAAACGGAGGAATCCAATGAATCTGCCTCATACGATGAGATTAGGATAAGTTTAATTGGTCTTCTTATTTAAAAAAATTAGAAGAACAAGAATAACATTAACATCCACACATTCCATTATTATTGGAATTTGGTTAATATCATAATGAAAATTGGATGTATAATGTTATATTATTGATGCATAAATAAGAAGCATTATTTAAATATTCAGTGAGAGTGAATAATAGTTCAAAGATAAATAAGTTAACTATAGTGATATAGTGATATAATGATGTGTTATTTTTCATCAAGATTGATTTAATAACCAGTAATAAATAAATGACACTGACAAATATATTTTAAAATATATGTCAATATGGCACAATATTAATTACAATTGTAAGTTAAATGTAGATATTATGATATAAAAATAATAAAATAAATCATCTATGTCTAAATATAATATAATTAATTCATTTATCAAAAGATTGTTCACAATTATGGCAGATATACAAATGTGTCATGATTTTAGAAATTACATTATTATATATTCTACACTTAAAAATTAATGTTACCGGGGGCTGGAACGATAACACAGCCGGTAGGGCCTTTGCCCTGCACATGGCAGACCCTGGTTCAATTCCCAGCATCTCATATGGTCCCTTGAGCACTGCCAGGAGTAATTTCTGAGTGCAGAGCCAGGAGTAACCCCTGTGCATCGCCAGGTGTGACCCAAAATAAGCAAAAAAAAAAAAATTAATGTTACCAAGGTGCTATAAATTTGCACATTTTAAAAAAAACATAGTTCAAAAGTAATGAAAACATACTGAAAAATTATGACCATATCACTTACAAATGTGAATGTGAGAAAAATATTTAATAACACAAATTATATATACTTACTGTATATGTAAAACTAGTTATTAATATGTTAAAAATATTTTCTTATGCATAGTACCACATAGCTAAAGCACCACATGTAATTTAATTCTTTATCTTTTGCTATATTTTGAACTGTAAGCCACAGGAATTTTATGTATTTTAAAACAAGTACAATATATAACTGTATCATAAAATTGATTCAGATGCAAAATTATAAAACTTGCTTGGAGGCGATATTCAATCTGCTTGCCTGAAATTTTTTGAAAAAATTATGTTTTTAACAACGAATTCAATTTGTATTCAATCTGGGAAGAAAGAGGAAATGTAACAATTTCAGACTAAAGAAAGGCCTGGGGTGAGTTACTGTAGAAAATACACTTTCTAGGGGCTAGAGTGATAGCACAGCAGGTAGGGCGTTTGCCTTGCATGCTGTTGACCTGGGTTCAATTCCCAGCATCCCATATGGTCCCCCAGAACTGCCAGGAGAAATTCTTGAGTGTAGAGCCAGGAGTAACCCCTGTGCATCTCTGGGTATGACCCGAAAAGAAATAAAAAATAAAATACACTTTCTATCCTAAACTTATAAAACAATTGTCTACTGACCTTTGGATTTTCATTATTATTTTAATAATTTGAATATTCGATTCTTTGGGAGTCTGTTATGTTATTAAATGGTAGATGTGGATCAGAAGCTACATTTGTTTATGAACTGATTTTTATTCCACTGATATTTTGTGCTATTTTTTAGAGTTGTTTTCTTTGAAGTACAAATTTGTTGTTACCTACAATTTAGACAAACAATTTTAGTTTACATTTCTCTTGCTCATTTTTAAAATTTCTATTCTGTATTTGGTTTTAATAAATTGCTCACAATATCCATGTCACCTTATTCACCAATTTTACATTCATATAGATGTTGCTTTTACTTATTTTGCATTTTTTTCAAAAGTGTGATATTGTCTATAATTTTTATCTCTTTTTTCATATTTGAAGAAACCTGAAAAGGATCACAGTCATCCCATTGCTCATCGATGTGCTCGAGCCAGTAACGTTTCATTGTGAGACTTATTGTTACTGTTTTGGGCATATCGAATACACCAGAGCTTGCCAGGGTCTGCCGTGTGGACACGATACTCTCGATAGCTTGCTGGGCTCTCCAAGAGGGGCGAAGGAATCAAACACAGGTTGGCCGAGTGCAAGGCAAATGCCTTACCCACTGTACTATCGTTCCAGCCTCCGAAAATGATACTTAACATTTACATTAACTACATGATTAATGCATTTTAAAAAATATTTGCATTCTTTCTCATAAATTGATGAATTGTTAAATCATATTTCATAGTAGGAATATAACATGTGATGACGTATATTTGATGATTAAATTGCTTAAATATTTTGGCTTATGATACAGTGATATGGGCTGTGGTAATTATTATGATATTTGCACTTTTAACGCATGTACGCTCGCATCTGAAGCATCCATTTGGGACCTGATGGTGCCAGCACAGAATATCAAGTACAATGTCATTGGTCTGACTGAGACGAGAAGGCATCAAACACATCACGCCATTTTTGACACTGGAGAAAAACTGTTCCATGGAACATGTGACAGGAGAGGTGTTGGTGGTGTCAGTGTCCTTGTCAACATGAACTTGGCCATGAGCATTGATTCATTCAAATGCCTAACAATCCGAATTGGATGTGTACATTTGAATAGATGTGGCTCATTGCCGGCAGTTTCTGTCTTTGTCGTCTAAGCACTAACATCCAACTATGACAAAGAAATTGAGAAGTTCTACATGGAGCTGGAGAAGTTCTATAAAGAAGACCACACCTTCTACAAGGCAATTGTCAGTGATTTTAATGCCAATATAGGGCTGAGAAGGTCGCCTGAAGAACTCCACATTGGGACCCATGGCCTAGAATGGAACAAACAAGGTGAGAGACTATCTGAGTTCGTCATGTGGACAAAGACCATCCATGGTAACTCACAGTTCCAGAAGACCAAATCTAAACATTGAACATGAAAGTCTCCTGGTGGATAGTTCCACAATGAAATTGACAACATTATATTAAATTGATTATTTTGCTTGACTGATGTCACTGTTGTCCCAAAATTCCAAACAGGATTGGACAACTGTCACCTTCTTGCAAAATTCTACTTCACAGAGTGGGGAGAGAGGACTGCAAAGTTTAAGTTTAAGAAGAGAACTCCCAGAATGATCACCAACTGGAAGGTCTTTGGCACTATTGGGGCAATGTGGGAAGATGCCATCATTGACAACATCGACGAGGAGTAACTAGTTCATCACCTATATGACTGCACGAGGAATGCCAAGTGTGAGAAAGCCACAAACAGACTCCTGTCTTCGGAAACTCTCGAGCTCATTCGCAAACATGGTTTGACATGAGCCTCAGGCAATCACAAGCTAACTTCCGAGCTCGCAAAGCTGTGCAGAGAAGCAATAGAGGAAGACCTCACAGATAGATCAGCAGCAGTGTTAGCTGATACAGTAGAAGCTGGGAACAGTATTCTCAATGCTCGTCTGTCCTTCACCAACTACAAGACCAAGATGACTGCCCTCCAATGTCCTGATGGATCTATCATTTCTTCCAGAACAGCAATAGAGAGTATCATTAACGACTTCTACTCAGATCTCTTCAACAGCCATTTCTACCTGCTCACATACCAAATTCTGCAAGATGGATATGTCATTCTCAACATCCTCCTTTCCGAAATCCGACACGCCATTTCATTGGTTAAGACTCGTACAGCACCCGGTCCAGACAAGGCCAGGCCTGAACACCTGAAGAATCTGCCACCTTGCGGCTTGCGGGAGATCGAGGGGCGGGGAAGTACCGGTCTCCGCCCACCGAGGACACTTAAGGACAGTGCAGCCACGTGGGCTTCCCACTCGCCGCGCCCGCTGCTCCAGTATGACCGAGGAGGCCAAAAGAGCTACTTTGGACACCAGCAGCCCACTGAAAAATTTGCAGTATGTGAACTGAGCGGTTCCACCAGGCTGCCCCTGGGGGGGCCCGGTATTTCTCTAGGTTTTCCCATCTTATGAGCACCATAAAAGGGTAAAAGATTGTAGCGATAGAATTTCAGGCAGAATTTTCCCTGGACTTTATATACAAACCCAAAACCGCGTGGCCACTGCTGTGGCCGCTGCTGTGGCCGCGCGACCTAATATCATCTAATCATCAGCAATATGAAATGGTTCCTTAGTAACGGGTTGGACTTTGGGGGGACCAAAAAAGGGTAAAAGTTTGTAGTGACGTGTAATTTCTGGCTGTACTTTCCCTGGACTTTATACAGAAACCCAAAACTGCGTGGCCAGTGCCGTGGCTGCGTGACCTAATATCATCTAATCATCAGCAATATGAAATGGTTCCTTTTGAACGGGTCGGACTTTGGTGGGAAATCCTAACAAGAATAGTAAGTCTTTTGTTGAACTATTGAAGGCAATCAAAGTGGTAGCCATCTCTCTAGATTGAACTAAGCCATATCCCCACTCTGGCTGAAAAGAAATATCCTTCTTTCTCGGGAAGAAACGAGGCGTGGCGTTAACCATAGTATGATGTCCATTAAGTTGACACGGACCTGGTGTCATGGGAATGGGATACAAGGGAATAAAGTATTATGTACATGGAACAGCGGAATACTGGTGGAATCTCGAGCCGGGGCCGATACCAGCGCACTACTTTTGGTTCCAGAAACTGCTTGCAGACTTTCTACCAGACTATCAACTAAGCCAGAGCCCCATGCCGGCTGATGATGGGAAATAACCATCTTTTTTGTTTTTTTTTTCCCTTTGTCAGGCAGCGTAGTGATTACTAAACAGGCGTGAACTTGGTGGCGTGGCACGAGGGGGGAAAAAGAATAGAAAAGTTATGTAACAAACAGAGGGACTTAATATCTCTACATTCTCAGCAATGGAGAACTACCAAATGCTTCCTTGACAGTAGGACTGTCTTTTTCTTTTTGGGGGGAAACCCCAGCAACAATAGCGAGTTATGTGTTGAAACATAGAATGTAACCAAGATAAAGCGTAAACGAAGTGAAACTTATCACTTACAAGGGCGGGGACTGGGGGGGCGGGAGGGGGTTGGAGGTATACTGGGGTGGTTGGTGATGGAATAGGGGCACTGGTGAAGGGAAGGGTGATTGAGTATTGTATAACTGACATAATCCTGAGAACTATGTAACCCTCCATATGGTGATTCAATAAAATTGAAAAAAAAAAAAAGAATCTGCCGCCAGTACTCATCAATACACTGACTTAGCTCTTCACACACTACCTGTGTGAATGCAAGCTTCCATCCCAGTGCAAAACCAGCAGGACCGTCCTGTTATACACGAAGGAAGACATCCATGATATCAACAAATATTGCCCAATCTACTTATTGTCCATCGGCTATGAGTAGTTCACTCAAATCATCCTGAAAAGAATAGGCAGAACACTAGATGAAGGACAACCATGCTAGCAAGCTGGGTTCCAAAAAGGATTCAGCACAATCTACCATATCCAGACGGTGACTAAGCTCATTGAGGTTTCGTGAGAGTTCAAGATGCTGCTCTGTCTAACGTTCATAGATTTAAGAAGACCTTTGATTCTGTTGAGACTAAAGCAGTCATGGAAGCCCTAGCCAAACAGGGCGTTCAAACTCAGTATATCAGGATACTCCACAAGCTGTATTGCAGATTCACCACCAGTATCTTTCATTCTACAAGGAAGTGATCATCCACGTAAAGAGAGGGGTTTGGCAGGGTGATACCTTTACCAAAACTCTTCAGTGCCACCCTGGAGAACATCATGCGATGACTGGAATGGGAAGGAATGGGAGTGAAGATAGATGACCGGCAACTATAACACCTCGCTTCACTGATGATATCATTCTAATAACACCAAACATTAGCCACGCAGCACAAATGCTGGCCAACTTCGACTACGAGTGTGAAAAGGCTGGACTACAGCTGAATCTCATCAAGAAATGTTCATGAAAAATGGACTGGTTCCTCACGTTTCATGTGCTCTCAAAGGAACAAGCATCTCCAAATGCAGCAGTTATGTGTACCTATGTTGGGAACTGAACATGATGAATGACCTGGCACATGAGCTGCGCAAGAGGAAGAGAGCAGCGTGGAACGCCTTTAAGAGTGTCAAAGAAGTGGTTAAGAGATGGTCAGACTTCTTCATCAAAACCCTGAATTGGGCTCTTGGTGTTCCTTGAATGAGCAGATACCACTGGTCTACACTAGCACATGAAAGGGACAAATGGAGACAGTACTGGAACCCCTTCCAGCAAATCGATAAACAATGGTATTATAAGTGATACAAGTGAATTATTATGATTTTTACAAATTTACCAAATTATTAATATCAATTAATTTAGCATGTTATCTGAATTGTTTTACTTAAAAGTGACATAAATCATTCAATACTTATACAAGGAAATTAGTTGAAATAATAGAATTTGCCATTATGCCATAATACAATACTAAATATATTCAAGTATGAATGTTGACAAGGATCACTTTGCTTTCCTTTTAAAGTCTTTATTACCTTAGTATTTTATCTTTTTATTTTATATTTATCTCTTTTGATTGAATTTGCTAACACTATATGTGCAAGTTACATTCCTAATACTAGATAATACTGGATATACTTGTTTCATTTCATAAGGTGAAGTTAGAGTGTTTAATATAGTAGCATTTTGTCTGACGTTAGCTGTAAAGTTATAAAGATGACATCTATTGAAAAAGATCTACTGTCTTTAGTGTGCTAAGAATTTTTATCATGAATAAGTATATTTTAATATTCTCATGTGTTGATAGGTTCATAATTTTCTCTTTAAACTGTTAATTATATGGATTGAATTTTCATGTTAACCCAATTCTGCAAACTTGGATAAACTCCAATTAATCAAGATGTATTATCATCTGCACATAATGCTAGATTTCATTTTATAATGCTATTAACAATTTTTATATGAATGTTCCTGTGTGTTGATTTCAGTTTCTGTCTTCATCTCTTGCTTTCTTTCAAATTCTTTTTTTTTTATCTCTTCACATCAAGTTTATCTATAGCTCTTTCAAAGTTTCAAAAAGAATATCTCTTACCTAGTTATAGGAACAAATCACCTGAAATCTGTGACTTAAATAATATTTACCTTCTCACTATTTTGAAAGGCAGAAATTGAAATTAAGAGTCATACAGTTGGCTCCTTACTGAGGTACAAGAGGGAATGTTGATCCAGGCCTTCCTCCCATCTTCTCATGGTTGCCAAAGATTTATTTTCCTGGGGCAGGAAAGATTGTGCAGCTCAGGTGCTCCCCCACAGTTCAGAATATTGTGCCCTGAGCCCCACAGGAGCCATTCCTGAGTGCAGAACCCAGGCAAGCCCTGAGCATTGCAAATGTGACTAAAACATTTTTCTTTTAAACACCGTTGCCTGTGGCATTAGAATTCAGTCCCTGTCGTCTTTGCTGGAGGGTATTTTCCTGACTGCCTGTATTCTATATTTGTTTAATTATAAGGCAACTGATGACTAGATTTCAGCTTACAACAATCTATTTTGACTTCATCTTATCCTGTTTTCATCTGTAAAGAAGCTAATTTTAAATAGTATCATATTTAAAGGTCTAGATGAACATGCATTTTTGGATAACACTGATGTAGGATAGGGAATGTTCACTTTTTAAATTAAAAAAAATATTAAATCACCGTGAGATAGTTACAAGCTTTCATGTTTGAGTTACAATCACACAGTGATCAAACACCCATTCCTCCACCAGTGCACATTCCCCACCACCAATCATCTCAGTATACCCCCCCTTTCCCACCCTCTCCCTACCTCCCTGGAAGACAATATTCCCCATACTCACTCTCTACTCTTGAGGATTATAGCCTACAATGGGAAGTTATCATGTTTGGTCCTTTATTTACTCTCAGCACATATCTCCCATCCTGACCAATCTCTCCACCCCTCATTTTCTTAGTGACCCCTTCTCTATTCCAGCTGCCTTCTCCCCCTGACTCATGAAGCAGACTTCCAACTATGGAGAAATCTTCCTGGTCCTTGTGTCTGCTGTTCTTGAGTGTCAGTCTCATGTTATATTATTTTATATCCACAAATGAGTGAAGTCCTTCTATGTCTGTCCCTCTGTTTCTGTCTCATTTTACTAGCATGATACTTTCCATGTCTATTAATTTATAAGCAAATTTCATGGAATGTTCACTTATTTTTAAAACAATACTTACTTTCCTAAATGTACATTATCACTGTCTCGTCACTGTCATCCCATTGCTTATCGATTTGTTCGAGCGGGCACCAAGAACGTCTCTCATTGAGAGACATATTGCTACGTTTTTTGGCATATCCAATATGCATGGGTAGCTTGCCAGGCTCTGCCACTCGGGCTCGATACTCTCGGTAGCTTGTCGGGCTCTCCGAGAGGGGCGGAGGAATGGAACTCGGGTTGTCAGAGTGAAAGGTGAACGCCCAACCACTGTGCTATCGCTCCAGCCCTTAAATGTACATGATGGCTATTAAAATTCATCAGTGAAACAATCTTTTCTTAAATTTGGTACAAAATTTGTTAAGGTTTTTTGTTAAAATTACTGATGTTTTAATTTCCCTGTTGCATATGTTTTGATAAATTCTGTATTTTATTCTAAAGTATAGAACTTTTATTTGAGGGTAAGCTTTAATTTAATATTAACATAATAAGTATGCCTTACTTGAATTTCAGTGCTACTTAATATTTAGATAGAGTACCAATAAGAGATATAGAATAAGCCGAAAAATTAATTCCTTTACGTAGAAGAATCCTTTGAAAAGGGGAATGTGCAGTAGGGGTTTTATTCCTCAAGGAAGTTATAAGCACTATCATCTGACCCAAGAAGAGCTTCTTTGGTAAGGCAGAGAAATATTTTATTGACTTGAAATTAAATGAAAACACAAATTTGGTAAAACTTTTATATAAATAAATTTTAGTATCACACATTTTGCATGAATTTCTGACTCATTAGAAAAAAAACATAAAATAAATACTATACATAAAATGTCATCCTATTGCTCATTGATTTATTTGAGCGGGCACCAGTAACGTCTTTCATTGTGAGACTTATTGTTACTGTTTTTGGCATATCCAATATGCCAAGGATAGCTTGATACGGCATATCCAATATGCCACGGCATATCCAATAGCTTTGCTGTGCAGGCGCAATACTCTCAGTAGCTTGCTGCGCTCTCCAAGGGGGCCAGAGGAATCGAACCCGGGTCGCCCGTTTGAAAGGTGAACACCCTGCCACTGTGCTATCGCTGCAGCCCACATAAAATGTAGAGTAGATGTAAATATAAGTTAAACTGATACTTTTAATTAATTAAAATATTTCAATACAGAACTTTTAAATCATAAAAAGTCTTCCCAGTTTTAGTCCATATTTTGGGCTATTAATAGGAAACCCATAAATTGGAGTCATGGCTTCTAAAGAATTTTCTTATTGATTTCAAACACCATTTTATGAGTCATTTTCTGCATGCCTTAAAAGAAATAACCACAAACAGAAGAAAAGAGACAAATAAAAGATACATGATTCTTTTCTGTTATATAAATATAAAGGAAAGCTTTAAACTTGAACTTTCTATAATATGAGGTACTTATGTTTAGGTTTTGTGAAGGAAAAGAAATGTAACAATGTGGCTAATCTTTAGCAAGTTTTAAAGCACTTATTAATTTTCTGCTAAATTTCTTTGGTAAATGAGTATAAAGGACCAGATAATACAAATATGAATTTAATAAAGTATGCTGTGGAAGATGGTTTTATTTTGAAGAGTTACTCAGAGAGCCCAGAAAGCTACCGAGAGTATCCTGTCTGCACGGCAGAGCCTGGCAAGCTACCCGTGGTGTATTCAATATGTCAAAAACAGTAACAAGTCTCACAATGGAGAAGTTATTGGTTCCTGCTCTAGCAAATTGATCAACAAAGGGATGACAGTGCTACATGACAGTGCAGTGCACTATGGAACATTTAGGATTTGTTCTTTTTTGAGCTTTTTTATAGTCTTTAGAATTTTCTAAGTATAGTATCATATCATCAGCTAATAGTGTTAGCATGACCTCTTCCTTTCCTATCTGTATGCCTTGGATATCTTTTTCTTGTCTCACTGCTATGGCCAGGAGTTCCAGTACTATATTGAATAGGAGTGGCAAGAGCGGGCAACCTTGTCTTGTGCCCAATCTTAGAGGGAGGGCTTTTAGCTTTTCGCCATTGAGAATGATACTTGCCGTGGGCTTGTGGTAGATGGCTTTGAATATACTGAGGAAAGTTTTTTCGATGTCCATTCTCCTGAGAGTTTCATCATAAATGGGTACTGGGTCTTTTCTAACGTTTTCTCTGTGTCTATTGATGAGATAATTTGGTTTTATCTTTTATTGATATGATGGATTATATTGATTGACTGTGAATGTTAAAACATCCTTGCATCCCCAGGATTAATCCTATACATTCATGGTGTACAGTTGTTTGCTAGGATTTTAATGAGGGTCTTTGAATCTGTGTTCATCAAGGATATCAGTCTGTATTCTCTTTATTTGTGGTATCTCTGTTTTTGGTATCAGGGTGATATTTGATTCATATAAATTGTTTGGAAGTGTTTCTGATTCTTCAATTTCCTGAAATAACTTGAAAAGGATTGGGAGTAAGTTCTCTTGAAAGATTTGGAAGAATTCACCAGTGTATTCAACTGGGCCAGGACATTTGTTTTGCGGTAGACTTTTCATTACCATTTCAATTTTCTCCATGTTAATAGGTCTGTTCAGATGCTCCAGGTCCTCTTTGTTCAACCTTGGGAGGCTATAGGAATCCAGGAACTTATCCAATTCCTTGAGATTTTCATGTTTCATGGCATAAATTTTATAGACCTCAATATCTGACCTGAATCCATAAGGTACATGAAGGAAAATGTAGGCAGAACCCTCCATGACATTGAAGCTAAAGGCATCTTTAAGGATGAAACTGCACTGAACAAGCAAGTGGAAGCAAACATAAACAAATGGGACAACATCAAACTAAGAAGATTCTACACCTCAATAGAAACAGTGACCCAATTGGTATAACCTATTCCTCTGGAGAATAGCCGGGTCATCTTAGTCACTATATGGTAATAGTCAATTAGCCTATCCCATCCTAATTTCAAAACCACTATCAGTGAACACATCAAATGGTGCAAAAAGCCCTTTGTAAAGAGATCATGGCCCCACATCTTCAATTCAATTCCCTCACAAGCTAAGGTGGAGCGCCTGACAGTAAAGCCCATAACAACATGAAGAAACAGCAAAAATACCCACCGCCAGGAGAGATGGAAGAGAGGATCTCAGAAACCCCAAAGGGACTTCCCAGAAATACAAACTCCTCTCAGATAGAGAATGCAGAGGAAATTGTGAAGATGGTTCACGAACTCAAAGCAAATATGAAATGAACATCAAATAATTAAGGGAGGATATGGATGCAGCATTGGAACGGTCCACCAAGATAATCCAGGAAGAAATGAGAGCAGAAATTTCAAAGCTATGAGCAGAAGTGACACAATTAAGAGAATCAGTAGATGAAATAAAAAACTCAGTAGGAGACCTCAATAATAGAATGGCTATAGCTGAAGACAGAATCAGTGAGCTTGAAGATTAGTTGCAGAAAGCATATAGGCAACAAAAAATAATGGCAAAAGATCTCAAAATGGCGCTTGAGCGAATTAGAGTCCTAGGGGATGACCACAAGAGAAGCAACATAAGAATCATGGGAGTACCAGAACCACAGGGAACCAATCCCAATGAAAAAAACACAATCAAAGACATCATTGCTAAGAAATTCCCAGAGATAGAGAATGCGGGCATCCAGATCCAAGGATTCCGAAGGCTGCCAGCTAAAAGGGACCCAAATAGAAAATACTCAAGGCATATCATAGTCAGAATGATGTATGTCGTGGATAGAGACACAATACTGCAAGCAGCAGGATCAAAGAAGGAGATCATATACAAAGGAGCACCCCTTATATTCACAGCAGACCTATAAGAAGAAACCTTCCAAGGCTGAAGACAATGGTGAGATATAGTGAAAAAACTTAATGAAATGAACACCTCACCAAGAATACTTTACCCGGCTAAACTCTCAGTTAAACTTGAAGGAACAATACACTATTTTACAGAGAAACAAGAGCTCAGGAACTTCATAGACTCAAGACCAAACTTAAAAGAAGGACTGAAAGGGCTACTGTAAGACAAGGAAATACCCTAGAAGAACAAAAAAGCCTACAGAAAGATGGCACACAATCTCACGACAATAATTTCTCTCAATGTTAGTGGTCTAAATGCACCAATCAAGAGGCACATAGTGGCAAAATGGATTCGGAAACTAAACCAAACTTTCTGCTGCCGAATAGAAACACATCTGAACAGTCCGAGCAAACACAGACTCAAAGTCAAAGGATGGAAAACAATCCTGCAAGCAAACAACTTCCTCAAAAAAGCTGGGGTGGCCATACTAGTATCCAACAACATAGAATTCAGGCTGAAGAAGATCAGAAGGGACAGCAAAGGTCATTTTCTACTCATAAAAGGGATATGTACAACAGGAGGAATTCACACTCTTAAATGTATACGCACCTAATGAACGACCAGCTAATTACTTAAAAGAACTCCTAACAGAATTTAAGGGGGACATAAACAGCACCATGATAGTAGTTGGAGATTTCAACACTGCCATATCACCTCTGGATAGATCGATAAGAACAACACTCAGCAAGGAAACAATGGCTCCGAAGGAAGAAATAGAGGAGACAGGGCTAATAGACCTACACAGGGCTACACACCCCAAAAAGAGAGAATACACATTCTTTTCCAGCGCACAAGGAACATTTTCCAAAATAGACCACATTCTGGGTCACAAACTATAAGAATTGGGAAGATAGAAATTGTATCAACTATCTTTTCAGACCATGATGAGATGAAGATAGAAATTAATCACACACAGACGGGGAGAACCAAATCAAACACCTGGAAATTAAACAACTCACTGTTGAACAATGAGTAGGTCACAAGGGAAATCAAGGAGGAAATAAAAAAATAAATACATTGAAACAAATGAGAATGAAGACACAAGCTACCAGAACCTATGGGAAGCAGCTAAGGCTGTGTTAAGTGGAAAATTTATAGCTCTGCAAGCTTTCCTCATGAAGGAAGAAAGAGCCTATATAGATAGCTTGACTTCAGAGCTCAAGATCTTAGAAGAGGACCAGCAAAAACGAACCCAAACCATATCAAATGAAAGAAATAATTGAACTTAGAGCAGAAATTAATGATATGGAAACCCGAAAAATAATCCGAAATATCAATGACACAGAGAGCTGGTTCTTCGAGAAAATAAATAGGATTGATAAACCGTTATCAAGACTCAGAAAGAAAGAGAGAGAGAGAAAACCCTAAAAAAACGAATCAGAAATGAAAAGGGGGACATCACAACAGAACCCAAGGAGATTCAAAAGATCATCAGAGACTACTTTGAAAGTCTGTATGCCACAAACCAAGAGAACCTAAAAGATATGGATGAATTTTTTGATTCCTACAATCTCCCACGACTGAACCAAGAAGACTTGGAATACCTGAATAGGCCCACAAATATCAAGGAAATCAAAATTGTAATCAACAGTCTCCACAAAAACAAAAACCCAGGTCCAGATGGATTCACTGGAGAATTCTTCCAAACATTTAAAGAAGATTTCTTGCCAGTTCTCGTCAAGCTTTTCCAGGAAATTGAAAAGACAGGAACCTTACCGAACACTTTCTATGAAACACATATCTCCCTAATACCAAAAGCAAGCAAAGACACCACTAAGAAAGAAAACTATAGACCAATGTCTCTGATGAACACCAATGCGAAGATCCTCAACAAAATACTAGCAATTAGGATCCAACAACTTCTCAAAAAGTTCATACACCATGACCAAGTGTGATTCATCCCGGGGTTGCAAGGATGGATTAACATTTGGAAATCAATCAACATAATCCATCATATCAACAAAAGTAAAGATAAAAACCATATGATCATAGCAATAGGTGCAGAGAAAGCATTTGACAAGATCCAGCACCCATTTATGATGAAAACTCTTGCTAAAATAGGTAGAGAAGGGACTTTCCCCAAGATAGTCAAAGTCATCTATCACGAACCTACGGCAAGCATTATCATCAATGGGGAAAAACTAAGGGCCTTTCCTCTAAGATCGGGGACAAGGATGCCAACTCTCACCACTTCTCTTCAATATAGTACTGGAAGTACTAGCAATAGCCATTAGGCAAGAAAAAGATATTAAGGGCTTTTAGATAGGAAAGGAAGAAATCAAACTCTCACTATTTGCAGATGATATGATACTATATGGAAAGAAGCCTAAAAGCTCTACTAAGAAACTCTTAGAAACAATTGACCTGTATAGTAAGGTCTCACACTATAAAATCAATACCCAAAAAACCATCGCCTTCCTATATGCAAACAATAAAACAGAGGAAAGGGACATGAAAAAAGCAATCCTGTTCACAATCGTGCCCAGAAAATCAAATACCTCGGAAACAGCTTAACTAATGAAGTAAATGACCTCTACTCCATGAAATTAAAGAGGACATGAGGAAATGGAAACATATCCCCTGCTCATGGATAGGGAGAATCAACATTGTCAAAATGGCAATACTCCCCAAAGAATTCTACAGATTTAATGCGATCCCTATAAGGATACCCATGACACATTTCAAAGAAATGGATCAAGCAATCTTGAAATTCATCTTAAACAATAAACGCGCATAGATAGCTTAAACAATTCTGGGGAAAAGATGATGGGAGGTATCACCCTCCCCAACCTTTAACTTTACTACAAAGCGGTAATAATTAAAATAGCATGGTACTGGAACAAATGCAGAGCCGCAGACCAATGGAACAGAGTGGAATATCCCAACACACAACCCCAATTGTATGATCATCTAATCTTTGATAAGGGGGCAAGAAATGTGAAGTGGAGCAAGGAAAGCCTCTTCAACAAATGGTGCTGGCATAACTAGAAAACCACATGCAAAAGAATGGGCTTAGACCTGGACCTGACACCATGAACAAAAATCAGATCAAAATCGATTACAGACCTCAATATCAGACCACAATCCATAAGGTACATCGAATACAAGGTCGGCAAAACCCTTCACGATATTGAAGCTAAAGGTATCTTTAAATATGACATGGAAGTATGCAATCAAGTAAAAATGGAGATAAACAAATGGGACTACATTAAACTAAGAAGTTTCTGAACCACAGAAGACACAGGGATCAGAATACAAAGGCAATTTACAGAGTGGGAAAGGATATTCACCCAATACCCATCCGATAAAGAGTTGATATCAAGGGTATACAAAGCACTAGTTGAACTCTACAAGAAGAAAACATCCAACCCCATCAGAAAATGGGCCGAAGAAATGAACAGCAACTTTTCCAAGGAAGAGATACGAATGGCTAAAAGGTACATGAAAAAATGCTCTGCATCACTAATTATCAGGGAGATACAGATCAAAACAATCATGAGATACCACCTCACACCACAGAAAATGGTACATGTCCAAAAGAACAAAAGCAACCGCTGCTGGAGAGAATGTGGAGAGAAAGGGACCCTTCTACACTGCTCATGGGAATGCCAACTGGTCCAGCCCCTTTAGAAAACAATATGGACGATTCTCAAAAAATTAGAAATCGAGCTTCCATTTGATCTAGCAATACCACTTCTGGGAATATATCCTGGAGAAGAAAAAAGTACAGTCGAAATGACATCTGCACTTATATGATCATCATGGCACTGTTTACAAGAGCCAGAATCTGGAAAAAACCCGAGTGCCTGAGAGCAGATGACTGGTTAAAGAAACTTTGGTACATCTATACAATGAAATACTATGCAGCTGTTAGAAAACATGAGGTCATGAACTTTGCATATAAGTGGATCAGCATGGAAAGTATCATGCTAAGTGAAATGAGCCAGAAAGAGAGGGACAGACATAGAAAGATTGCACTCATCTGTGGAATATAAAATGGCAGAATAGGAGACTAATACCCAAGAATAGTAGTATATAATACCAGAGGGTTGGATCCATGGCTTGGAAGCTGGCCTCACACGCTGGGGAAAGTCATCCCAGATAGAGAAGGGAGTACCAAGTAAAATGTGATTGGAAATCTCGTGCAGGGAGGGAGATGCACGCTGAAAGTAGACTACAGACTGAACATGAGGCCACTCAATACCCCTATTGCAAACCACAACACTCAAAAGGAGAGAAAGAGAACAAATTGGAATGCTCTGCTACAGAGGTGGAGCGGGGTGGGGGGGATTGGATGGGGGTGGGAGGGATACTGGGTTCATAAGTGGTGGAGAATGGACACTGGTGGAGGGATGGGCTTTCGAACATTGCATGAGGGAAAAACAAGCACAAAAATGTGTGAATCTGTAACTGTACCCTCACTGTGACTCACCAATTAAAAAACAAGTAAATTATATTTAAAAAAGAAACAGTGACCAAAATACAGAGAGAGTCCAAGCAATGGAAAAAATATTTACCTAATATCCATCAGATAAATGGTTACTATTCAGGATATATAAAATATTAGTAGAATTATACAAGAAAAAACCTCCAACCCCATCTAAAAATGGGGAGAATAAAAGAATAGAAGCTTCCTCAAAAAAAAATACAAATGACCAAAAAGGCACATGGAAAAATGGTCTACATCACTAATTATCAGACAAACGCAAATCAAAGCAATAATGAGATATCATCTCACACCACAGAGACTGGCTCACATCTTAAAAGAACAAGAACAACCTGTGTTGTAGCAGAAGTGGGGAGAAAGGGACTCTCTTCCATTGCTGGCGGGGATTCTGACTTGTCCAGCCTTTTTAGAAAACAATATGGGCATTCCTTAAAAACCTAGAAATTAAGCCTCCATAAGGCCCCAAAATACCAATTCTGGGAATATATCCCAAGGATGCAAAAAACTCACAATAGAAACGACATCTGCACCTGTATGTTCATTGCAGCACTGTTCACAATAGCCAGAATATGGAAAAAACCTGAGTTCCAGAGAACAGATGACTGGTTAAAGAAACTTTAGAACATATACACAAAAAACAAAAAACATATACAAAAAACCTTGCGGCTTTTAGGAAAAATAAAGTCACAAAATTTGCTTTTAAGTGGATGGACATAGAGAGTGTCATGCTAAGTGAAATGAGTCAGAAAGAGAGGGACATGACTACACTCATTTATGGAATATAAAATATTGTAATATGGGACTAACTGTGGGATGACATTACTTTGTCCTTTCCCTGCTTGCCACAAGTAGCTTGTCCCGGTTTTCCCCGAAGTTTAGGCTTACCCCAGTCTCACCCATCAAGATGTTCCCGACTCTCTCCCATCCCTTTGTTTAGCTATAATCACTTCTCTATGTTCTCTTGCCCCAAACAGTTAATCCACGGCTTTCCCTTAATCTGACTCTGCTAATTTGTAAGGTCAGACCTTCTTAGGATACTGAATTTATATTATATAAGTTAATATTGCCTTTCTCCTCTTCTTGTGCCTTTTGAATAATTTACTTTAAAGCTATGTCCGTTTTGTATAGACACAAGAAGACAATATTATGTTTTTATAACTTGGGACTTAATTGGCCTCGAATATTATTCCCTCCCAGGGATCTGCTTTCTCCACTTAAGCCTCAGTTGCCCTCAGTTCCTAGCACCCCAAAAGCCCAAAAGCAGGGTTCCGAGGAGGGACGGGAAGGATCCAGGGCAAGCGGTGAGTTATGTGCTACCATCGAGATGGGCCTGGCCAAAGTGCCTAATTCTTAACTATAAGTTAAGAGCTTGATCATAGACAAATGCTGTCATGATCCAAAAGTAATGATGAGACTAGGACCCTGCTAGGGATAGGAAAGACTGATCTGGCCTGAGCACTGTAGTCTGAGATTGAGATAGCCCCAAGAGAGTAATTCCATAAGCTTTAGTGCATCTTTTAATGTGTCTATACAAAATGATTAATATTATGAATTCTTATATGTTTGCTGGCTGAGGAGAAGAGAAACACATTCATGGGACTCCGCCCTTGGGTGGATCCTCCTGCTGAAAGAGAATTAAGTTCTAGGAGAAGCATCCCCTAAGGGAAAAGGACCTTACCCTATTGATGGTGACCACACCTATGTGTACACCCCAACCCCCCCCCCCCCGCATCCGCATGCGGTGGAGATTTAACTAGGCTGTAAGAGTGGGTTGGAGGGCCAGATCCACGGAGCCAGATCCAAAGATCCTGAGAGAGACTGAGAGCCTGGAGAGAAGCGGAGAGACAGAATGAAATAAACTGATCGAGCAACCAGTTTGGCCTTCTTCCTTCCGTTGCCTGCCCTCGACCGACAGCACACACTGCGGTTCCGGGGCACCGAACATGGGTGGTGAGACAGAGCCGCCCGGAGAGCCTGCGAGTGCTCGCACCCCTCGGTGAGCCTTAGTTTTTTACAACACCCAAGGACAGTAGAGACAAGGGCCAGTAAGATTGTTCCACAGTTGGAAGCCTGCTTTATGATCTGGGGGAGAAGGCAGCTGGGATAGAGAAGGGATCACTAAGTCAGTGATGGTTGGAGGGATCTCTTGGGATAGGAGATGTGTGCTGAAAGTAGATAAGGGGCCAAACATGATGGCCTCTCATTATATGTATTGTAAACCATAATGACCAAAGTAGAGAGAGAATAAGAGGGAAATTGTCTGACATAGAGACATGGGGAGGGGTGGGACAGGGTCCAGGGAGGGATACTGGGGCATTATTGGTGGAAAATGTGCACTGGTAGAGGGACAGATTTTCGATCATTGAATGACTAAAACTCAAACGTGAAAGCTTTGTAACTGTAGCTCATGGTGATTCAATTAAAGAAAGAGAGAGAGAATGATAACAGGAAGTCATATCCTAGAATAAGTTTTATCCCTATTTAAATCTTCACTGTTTGGTAGTGTTAGCCTCCATAAAGGAATACAGCTCAATTAATACCTTTCTAGTTGTCAAAGACCCTTGCCTGAGAACTCAGCAAAGCCATGACTGCCAATGACCAGAAAACAAATGTGCGCCGCTTTCAATTCTATGATGATATCTTGTCATTGAAAACTAGTCTGCCTTGTGAAATTTTGCTCAAATCTTAGCAATGAAGGTGATTTTATAATATAAAGCATTTTATAATATAAACCATTTATACATGTGAAGCATGATTTTATATTCACTTATGGTAGGTAAGTTTGCTCCAAAATTGGCATATACTTCAAAAATTAATTTCTAAGCATATAATAGATTTCTAATAAAATATCTCAACCATTTATACCTTTTCAGCCAGTTCATATATTTTCACAATAAATAAATTCATACTAGATACATTATGTCTAACATTTCATCATAAAGATGGTTGAGGCATAAATAAGGAAAACCTTAAAAGTGAAAGTACAGAAAATGTGAGAGATGCATATTTAGTTTTTATTTTTAAACTAGGGAGGACAATACAAAACAAAACAGATATTATATGATAATCTATGCTAAGTTTTATATTTATTACTTCATCTATTTAAAACAAGTTGATACCAATTATTTTCTTATTAATCACGATTCATAAAATAAAAGTTAAGATCTTAATTAATACATTTTATTGGTTATGTTTTATGAATGATGATTACTCCTTTCTGGTGAAATAGCACTTTACTGGAAAAACACATGTATTCTGTGTAATAATGCAGGACAAAATTTTATTATCTTCACAATGTATTATTCAAGTTTTTACAATTTGGAAAAAAGATTACACAAAGTTTTAGCTATTTCAATTTCAGTACAAGTTCTATTGAGTTCCTTTGTTTCCCCAGATATAAAGCAAATTTTTTGACATTTAAGAAATACCTCTAACAACATGTTTTTTAATGCATTGTACTCTGCCAATTATGATCATTCCAGTTCATTAGCTGCTGTCTGGAAACAAAAGGAATGAAGCAGAAATACTCCCTAGTGATACATTATTTTTGGAGGATTGACATCACACAATTAGCAAGCCTTATTAAATGTCTTTAAGTATCGTTAGTAAAGAAGAATGAAAACTGTTTAATGGCTGCCCCTCTCTGTGCTTTAAATGGATTGATAGTGCATGAAACCATCTATAGATGTAAAATATAAAAAGATAGGCAGAGCCATCTGTTTTATATACTCATTATCATATATGTTTTATTTTGCATAATTATTTCATTAAACAAAAAGTCATTAAACTAATACAGTGCTCATGGAAGAACTTTGAATGTCTGCATACACCTCTGATTAAAATCTGCTCTTGGTAGCTATTGGTAATATTTTATTAGAATTAAAACATACTACTTGTGTTTTATTTCTTCAAAATGTGCCATTAGAAAAACCTGACTTGTAATGTCATAAAGGTTCTTGCAATACAGTAAACCTGACCAGAGAATGGCTGCATCCCCATGCTGAAGGACTCCTGACAGAAGTTGTGGTGCTCCTGATTCAGTGCTCCCTGCCTGATCCATTGCTTCCTAAAGTTTATCACATCGTATAGCTGCTCTCCTGGGACTCATGGCTATGACCACTACTGCTGCTGTTAAAGAAACAACTCTTCACATTTTTATCCAGACACTTCATTTCTTCAAAATGTGACTGATGACGGATCACCTCTGTGCAGTGCAGGACAATTGGACACTTTACAACAAGCACTGCTCTGAGTCAGGGGTGGACTGAATTTTTAGTACAGCAAGTAAGACTTTTGTGATTAGAATTGTTACTCTTTCTATTTCAAAATTTTGTGACTTTGTTGAACAGAAAAGGGGGAGATGTTGGAATATAGGTCTAAATATTTTAAGCTTAACATTGTTTGTCCTTTCACCCTTGCCACAAGGAGCTTAGGTTTATTGGGTAACACCCATCACAGTGCCCCCGAGTCACTCCCATTCCTTTGTTTATCTGTAACCACTTCTTTATGAGCTCTTCCCCAACCAGTTAATCAGCCTTTCCCCCTTATCAGACTCTTAATTTGTAAGGTCAGATCTTTCGAGGACACCAAACTTGTATTGTAAGCTAATATCGCCTTTCTCCTCTCCTTGTATCTTTTGAATAGTTTAATTTAAAGCAATGACCTTTTTGTATAGACACAGGGAGACAGTTAACTTTATGCTTGTGCAACCTGGGATTTAATTTGCTTCTAATAGTATTCCCTCCTATGCATCTGCTTCCTCGACTTAAACCTCAGTTGCCCTTAGTTCCTAGCACCCAAAAAGCTAGGTCCTGGCTAGGGACTGAATGGACCTAGGGCAAGCTGTGAGCTACATCAATATGGGCCAAGCCAAAGCGCAATGATACTTAACTATAAGTTAAGAGCTTGATCATAGACAAATGCTGTCATGATCCAAAAGTAAGGATGAGATTATGACCCTGCTAGAGATAGGAAAGACTAAACTGGCCTGAACACTGTAGTCTGAGATCAAAATGACCCCAGGAGAGCAATTGTAAAAGTTTAGTGTATCTCTTACTGTGTCCATACAAAATGATTAATATTACGAATGCTTATATGTTTGTTGGACAAGGAGAGGAGAAACAGACCATGGGATTCCTCTCTTGGGTGGGTCAGTCCTACTGAAAGAGAATCTGTCCTAAAAGCAGCATCTCCTGAGAGAAAGAACTTTACCCATATTGATTGTGACCACACCTATGGGTAAGCCCCAACCTCTCATGTTTGGGGATTTAACTAGGCTGTAAGAGTGGGCTGGGGGAAGCGGTGTGAGACTACCAAACGCGGGTTCCAGGAGAGATAGAGCACCACTGCCCCGTTGTGATTGCACAATATTATAGTTCGATGATTTTTTCTTTGAAAAACCATGTTTTAGAGAAAATGTTACTAAGCTAATCTACTTAAATGACAGTCAAATTTATACAAAATCATCTCAAAAATTAAATAAACTGAAAATGGTTATTTTTTTTAACAAAGTGCAGGATTATTTACTTGATTGTGGATTGCATATTTTATATTCATATCTATCCAAGAATAAAAATTGATCAAAAAATGAGACAGTAAATCTCCATTTTCTATAAAACTATAGAGTTAGATTATAAAGTTGGCGAGTCAAGATCCCACAATCAATTATAAAAGTATGCTCCAGAGGAATATTTAAGCAATTTATGAAATATAAATCTGCTTTACTTTTCAAATAATAACCCTATTTAGTATTATTAAAATACTTTAAAATGAAATTCAACAAAAACGATTTACATAACCTGTATCATTGCAGTGTGTAAAGAAATCTTACCACCAACACTAAGGATAGCATTTTTAATAAATATTTCTTTAAATAAAAACTAATATGTGCATTTCCTGGCTTTAAAGACCATGTTCTTCCTTGCATATTTGTGTCTATGTTTCTTTGTTTGCATATTTCCAGTCGAGAAACATGTATTCTCTCTTGAATACACACTTGTCTTTTTCTCTCCCCTCAAATCTTAATAAATAAATATCAATTAAACTATCTGCTTCAGAAAAATGCATGAAAAAACTACAAAATAGTTCCTTACAGAACTCTGTGTATTATTTTTGTAATAACATGTAGTTTTAGATCCTTAATGAAGCAACAGAATCCACTATGAATACTAAGAAAGATAGAAAATATATAATTAGGAACACATCAAACTAAAACCACTTAAACATCAGAATAAATGATCAACATAATAAAAAGTTAATGGACAAAATAGAAAAAATATTTTTCAAACTCTCTGATAGTGTCCTTATGTTAGCAAACTCAAGTCCAAGTACATTCAGACAAATGGCCAATATTGAAGACAAAAAAGTTGTTAGAAAAAGGAATATTCAGTTTCAAGAAACCTGAGAAGATGGTGGATTCAAGTCCCCTCCAAAATGTCATATCTTTACATTTCTAAGAAGGGCATTTTCTAAGAAAAGAGAAAAGGGATGCCAACCAGGTGATGAATAAAAGTATTATAATTCAGGATTTTGATTAAAGTGTCCAACCTCTATCCTTAAGGGAAGATGGTGGGGAGGGCAGGTTTCTCACATTTTCAACCACTCCTAAAAATTAGGGTTTTTGGATTCTAAATAGTGACATCACTTTAATTTTGTTGAGTCCACTTCATTAATAATACACAGAATATATCAAAATTCAAAGGACACATTTGAAAAAAGAAATTATATATGTATATATATTAAATAGAAAAATAATCTAATCAGTCTTTCTTCACAGAAGAATATCTTTTCAAGAAGATGTATTTGTGAGCAGTAGATATTTGTGTCTGTTTCCCATTTCAATTTAAGGACAGTGATTTGCAGTGAATCTCAATGATAGTTTCATGCACAGGGTGCTTGCAGTACCATATTCACCTGCAGACTCTGCTTGTAATCAGTACTTCTCCCTCCTCCACTCTACATTATCTGGGCGCTGTAAACAAACACTCCAGTTCTGTTTTCTCTGGTCATTTGTTTGTTATTCCCTTATAATATGTGAGAATACTATATGTTTATTTATAGCTCGCATGGATAGTTTCAACGTTGGTGATTTTAACGTCAAGATAGGACCTACAAGGTCACATGAAGAACTCCATATCGGGACCCACAGCCTAGAATGGAACAAAAAGGGCGAGAGACTGAGTTCATCATGTTGGCCAAGACCATCCATGATAACTCTCAGTTCCAGAAAGCCTAATCTAAACAGTGGACATGGGAGTCTCCCAGTGGACAGTTCCACAATGAAATTGATCACATCATATTCAATAGAAGGTTTTGCCTGACCAATGTCGCTGTTGTCCCAAAATTCCAAACGGGATCAGATAACTGTCTTCTTTGTGGGAAATTCTACTGGAAAGTTTAAGAAAACTCACAGAATGACCACCAACTGAGAGCTCTTTGGCACTATTGAGACAATATGGGAAGATGCCATCATTGACAATATCAACGAGGAATATGATCGACTGGTTTAGTACCTCCATGATTCTGCGAGGAATACCGAGAGAGAAAGTCACAAAAATACACGTGTCTTTGGAAACTCTTGAGCTCATTCATCAACATGGTCTGGCACAAGCCTCAGGCAACCACAAGCTAATGGCCAAGTTGGCAGAGCTGTGCAAGAGAAGCGATAAAGGAAGACCTCAAAGAGAGAAGAGCAGCAGTGTTGGCCGATGCGGCAGAAGCTGGGAAAAGTATGCACAAGACTCGCCTGTCCTTCGCCAACAACAAGACCAAGATGACTGCCCTCCGATGTCCTGATGAATCTATCACATCTTCCAGAAGGGCAATGAAGAGGATTATTCACGATTTCTACTGGGATCTCTTTGATAGCCAGGAACACCTGCCCACATACCAAATTCTACAGGATACATATGTTGTTCCCAGCGTTCTCCCTTCTGTAATCCGACATGCCATTTCATCAGTAAAGAAGCGTACAGCACCAGGTTCAGACAAAGTCAGACCCGAACACCTCAAGAATCTGCCACCAGGACTCGTCAAAACACTGGCTCAGCTCTTCACACGCTACCTGTCTAAATGCAAAGTTTTCCTTGGAATCCTTGGAATTCCAAGGATCTCCAATGGAAAACCAGCAGGACCATTCTGTTGGACAAAAAAGGAGACATCCACAGCATCGGAAACTATCGTCCAATCTGCCTATTGTCTGTCATCTACAAGTTGTTCACTTGAGTCATCCTGAATAGGATTGGCGGAACACTAGATGAAGGACAACCATGTGAGAAGCCAGGTTCCTAAATGAATTCAGCACTATCAACTATATCTACCTGGTAACCAAGCTCATTGAGGTTTCGAGAGAGTTCAAGATGAAACTTTGTCGAACGTTTATTGATTTAAAGAAGGCCTTTGATTCTTTTGAGACTGAAGTGGTCATTGAAGCTTAGCCAAACAGGGCATTCAAACTCACTACATAAGGATCCTCTGTGAGCTGTATTACAGATTCACCACCAGGATCTCACCATTCTACAAGGAAGTGATCATCGATATAAAGATAGGGGTTAACACAGTGACACTATTTCACCGATACTCTTCAGTGCCACAGTCAAGAACGTCATGCAATGACTACAATGGGAAGCAATGGGACTGAAGTTAGACAGTAGGCAACTACACCACTTCCATTTCACTGATGACATTATTCTAATAACACCAAACATTAGCCAAATGCCAAGAATACATGACGACATCGACCATGAGTGTGGAAAGGATCACATGAAAACAATGTTCATGAGAAACAGACTAGTTCCTGACTTTCTATTTCCTCTCAATGGAACAAACATCTCCAAATGCAGCAGTTAGGTGTACCTGGGTCGAGAACTCAACATGACGAATGACCTGGCACCTGAGCTGCGCAGGAGGAAGAGAGCAGCATGGAACGCCTTCAAGAGCATCGAAGAAGTTGTTAAGAGGATGAAGAACCTCCAGCTCCAGGCACATATTTTCAACTCCACCATTCTTCCTGCAGTAACATATGCCTCAGAGACCTGGGCCCTACAAAAACAGGATGAGAATGCTATTTGGGTATCCCAAAAAGGAATCAAATGAGCTATAATTGGAATATCATGTTTCACTCAACTGAGAGAAGGAATCTGGAGTTTTGCCCTCCATTGATGATCGAGAATCAGGGACCCTGTCTCATTGGCCAAGGATTAGAAAATTAGATGGGCTGGACATGTAATGTAATTTGGAGATGACTGCTGGACTAGACCTTTTACCAACTGGATTCCACAGGACATCAAGAGACTGCATGGCCACCCACCTATGAGATGGTCAGACTTATTCATCAAGACCCTAAATGAATGTTTTGAGGCTCTTCCTGTTCCTGGAGCGAGCAGACACCATTGGGCTACACTAGCATGCAGCAGGGACCAATGGAGATATTAATGTTGCCTACAAGAGCAAGTCTATGAGCAACGGGATAATAAGTGATAAAAGTGATGCCTCACATGTAATAAATATTTATTTATAATAACTGCTTATAAATGTGAGTTTAAATGTGAGTTTATAGTTGTATAATATCGTTATATTTATATCCTTATAATAAATCTTGACTTATATCCCACATTGTGAGAAATTATCTGTACATGTTCTTCTTATCTGTAGTAAGCATAATGCCTGCTAGTTTCATCCACAGAGAAGCAAATTGAATAGCTTTATCTTTTCTTATATCTGAGTAGTATTCTATTGTACACACACAACTTCTTACATATATATCTTGATATATATGTATATATATATATATATATATATATATATATATATATATTACTTGTCTTTCCAAACGGTGCTGTATTGCAAGGATGAGAGTAAGGAGAGTCTGTTAAAATCTCAGGGCTGGGACGATGTAAACATTATTGGAGCCCACTTGAGAAAATCGATGAACAACAGGGTGACAGTGATACAGTGATATATATGTGTATATATATATATATGTATAGAGAGAGTTTAATTTCATTATCTAGTCATCTGATCTTGGACACTTGGCTTGTTTCCAGACCTTAGCTGTTGTGAACTGTGCTGCAATAAATACAGGTACACAAATGTTTTTAAAAATGCTTTTGTACACTTAGAAAAGTTTTTTTTTTTGCTTTTTGGGTCACACCCAGCGATGCTCAGGGGTTACTCCTGGTTTTAGCACTCAGGAATTACTCCTGGCAGTGCTTGGGGGACCATATGGGATGACGGGGATCAAACCCAGGTTGGCTGCATGCAAGGCAAACGCCCTACCCGTTGTGCTATCGCTCTGGCCCCACTTAGAAAAGATTTTGAGAAGTAGAATTGCTACATCAGATGGCAATGGCAACTCTATGTTTAGTTATGTGGAAATTGTTCTATTGTTTTTAATGACATTGAACCAGCCAACATTCTCCCCCAAAGTGAATGAAGCTTCAGTTTTTCCCATAACAAGCTGATTGTTTTGTTATTTTTTATGTGTGCCTGCCTTACTGCGATGAGGTGAACAGCTCATTCTTGTTTTGATTTGTATTTCTCTGATAATAAGTTATACTGAGTCTCATTCTATCCTTTATCCCTCCCTCCCTCCCTCCCTCCCTCCTTCCTTCCTTCCTTCCTTCCTTCCTTCCTTCCTTCCTTCCTTCCTTCCTTCCTTCCTTCCTTCCTTCCTTCCTTCCTTCCTTCCTGCTTTCTTGCTTTCTTTCCTTCCCTTATCAATCCATGCATTATATTAAGAAATAATAACTGTTCCTTTAGGTTGGTCTCAGGATAATAGAATATTTTAGACTTAACTCTTTCAATTAACCCATAATAGCAATAGAACAGTCATTAAAATTTATGTTTTTATCTACCTATGATAAAATTGCCTATTTATTGTGTTCAAGTTATCCCTTGATATATCAGGCAGTTTTGATATTGTTGATGGTGGCAAAATAATCCAATAGACCATGAAGGTACATTTTGATTCTTCCCTGAAATCTGAATTTTAGCATTAATTCTTTTAGTTTTAAAAATTTGTTTTTAAAAATTTTATTCTTTTATAGGAACTCAAGTCATATCATTGTAGATCTGTATAATTATTATAGAATATAATCTCATTATTAGTGAATCTCAAACTATTTTCTTTTTGAACTGATATTTTCTATCAGTGTACCAGGGAGATGACTCAAGAGATGGAGGACGTGAATCCTTGATGTGATCCCTGGCACCATCTGGCCACGAGCCTTTAGGAGGTCCTGATGGCCCTGGGATTGCAAGTTCCAGAAGCTTATGAACAGCAGACCAAACACTGCACTGCTAGGCAGATCACTGTCAGAAGTGACCAGGACCTGGGCCTCTGCTCTCTAGCCCACTAAAAATGTTAAAAATAAAATTTATTGCAGTAGTATAATAGACCCATTGCTATTACTCTATTAGAAATTATAGTGTGTTGCATTAAGGATATGCACTTTCAGAACAAGAATAAATTTTATGATGTTTTACTCTGGGATTCCCTAAATTAGTTAGATTGAGAATATTTTTGTATGTTTTAGAAAATTGACTTTATGGTCATATCAGTGTTTTTCTCATAATTTTCAAAGCACTATATTCCCCAGTTTCATCTCTTAAAAATCAATTTTAAATCACACCACTCTCTTTCTCACTCATTATCCTAAACCTCCTACTGTAGCAATATTTTAACAATTCCTAGATTGGTACAAACAGTTTTACAGGAGACCAATTTTACTTATTGTTCTCTATGAACACGTTTCATTCCTACAATACCAGCTCCAAATCTTTTAATACCATTCCCTTTGATCCTTTCAATCGCTCTGGCCTATTAACTTCTAATTACAGCACCTTTTTCATTTCCCTCACAGTAGGCTTTTATATGTTCTATTAGTTATTCATTACTTCTCTCTCCTGACCCACTCTTTCTCTGTATAACATATTGTTTTCTATTATTCCACTGACATGCAGCCATTCTCTATAAGATACCACAAAGTCTCATGTATTCTTGCAATCACACACTTTCTTTAACTGAAAAGTCCTCAGTGCAAGATTAATACTTCATTCTTGCCCAGGCACCTGGCTGTCTTCACTGGGGACCCTTGGAGGGGGTGGGCTGAGTTTACCTCACCGCCCTGAGCAGAGTTCTGGCAGCTGAAGACCTTCGAAACCCAGCCACAGCCATGCTCAAGGCCCTCTCCACACATTTGGATGAGCCTCACGCATGTAGGAACCGGCAGAGGAACCCAATTGTGTGTGGGATCCAGGGCTGAGATCTTCAAGCCTGCTTGGATCAGGACTGGGCCTCTTCTGTTCAGATCCCCCATTCTCCAGTAGCTAGGCGGTGACACCCAGAAATTGCCCCCTGTGCCAGGCAATCTCATCAATGGCCGACATTCAGAGACTATAAAACCAAGCTCCTGGAAGCGACATCTTATAGCCTAGTTCTCCCTCTCAGAGGACCTGGCAAGCTACCGAGGGTTTCCTGCCCACATGGGAGAGCCTGGCAAACTCCCCATGGCGTATTCATATGCCAAAAACAGTAACAATGATGGGTCTCTTTCCCCTGACCCTGAAAGAGCCTCCAATGTGGCACGAGTTAAAGGAAGCTGCTAAAATCTCGGGGCTAGGATGAATGGAGACATTACTGAGACCGCTTGAGAAAATCGACAATCAAGGGGAGGATGATGATGATGATGATTAATGAAGTTGAGCATTGTCATTATCTGTCTTCATTCTCTGCTTATAGAATAGCACATAGATAACAGAATCTGATATATTTCTAGATATTAACCCTGAGCGTTTTAACCTTCTTCTGTGAATTGCCCCCTTTCCTCCTCCCAGAGAAGCTTCCTCCCAGAAGATGCTCTTGTGAGCATCCTAAATTCCCTGAGTTTATATTTAGCCTTTCTTTTGTGTTTTATACCTTATTGTCACAGTTCCCCAAGTCAATCTTGGTTAATTATAAGCCAAAATGATCTGGTAATTCTGGATTTTCTATTTGTAGTGAATTACCTGCTTTTCTATTTCCCCTATAGCCATTTCATATTTTACTATGGAGCAATGTTCTTTGCTTAAACACAAAAAGACATTAATGCTTTGCTACTATTATTTGGGAGTTGATTGACTCTGAAATATATCTACTCCTGAGCATAATTACTTGGTCATAATTACTTGACTCAGGCTTCAGTTGCCATAGTTCCTAATGCTCCAAAAACGAGGTCCTGCTGTGGGACTGGGATGGACCCAGGGTGAGTTGCAAAGACACCCGGCATTGAAATGGGATATTCTAGAAAGCATAAATAGAACAGGATCTTGATGCAAGTTCTTATGGCTAATGAGACAGAACCCCCATGGGGAAGGACATGCTGAACTGGCCTGCAGACTTAGTCTGGAATTTACGGTAAATGTCTAGCTTGCTCTCAGTGCCCAGAGAACTAAGTTTTAGAATCTTTATCTCTTACTGTGTTTATCCAAACGACTGCAAGTATTGGAAATAAGTAGAATTGTTTGACTAGCTGTTTGACCTAATTATTTGATATATATAACTAGAAGGAAAGAAGAAAGCATTTCCTTGAGTTTATCTCCCCCAGAGAATTTTCTCTGCTGGAATGTTTTACCTCTGTTATCATAGGCACATGCAGTTCCATACCGCTGACCCCTTCGGATGCTCTATAAGTGTGCTCGCAGCTCTGCATTAAAAAAGCCATTTTCGCCCTCAGGCTTTGGTCCCTGACTCTCGGTCTCTGTTGGAGAGGCCTGGGGAGGATGGAAGGTGGCTCTCGGCCACAGAACACACATGTGTCACAACAGCACCCACATGCTACTTTGTAAACTCACATCATCTTGGAAGAGATGCTCTTCAGACTAATTGTATCTGTTGCATAGAAGATGATCAAAAGTTATGTGTCAAATAAATTAGGAGTATTCTGAAGTTTTGATTACTTTAATTTTGCATAAGATGATAAAGATTTCTCATCAAATGCAGATCTAGATGAGTCAGTAATACTAAGAATTATGGAACATGAACGTGAGCAATTAGATGCTGAAGTAAAACTATAGGAACTGGAGTGCTTAAAGCTATCATGCATATTGAGATAGATGTAATACTCAGATGAGTAAATGTCATAAAAATGGTCTCATATATATATATATATATAAATAGAAAATCAAGGTCAAACCTGAGCAGATATATTGTAGAAAAGAGAATTTTCTTAGGTATGCATTTGACTGGGTAACTTAAGAAGTTGTTTATCAAGGACTCAAAATTATACAATCCTAAAAATTGTTAGATTTGATATTTTTCTTCTTTAAAATTGGATATTTTATAATGCCAACAGAATTTTACATTTCAAAACATGAATGTAAACATTCTGGGTAATTCCACTTTTACTTACACATGTATTTTTCTCTAAAATGACTGTTATCCTCAGGTCTTTGACACTTTACCTACAGTTGCTTAGTCTGGAAAAGAAAATAAGAATGAGACAGAGAGAAATTCTCATTCAACACTTAATTTACACATGATCTTTAGTGATATGTAAGTGCCAAGAGAATAATGTCATATAAGTTTCGGCTCAATTTTAAAACTTATTTAAATATCAGACTTAAATTATAGTTTGTGATGTTTTCTACAGATTTGGTTTCAATCTCAAATTTTAATGTTTTCTGATATTTTAATTTTTAAGTGCTTTGCTTAGCATTGAATATAAATTTCAGATCTTATAGAGTTTTGTCATTATTCTCTTTTCTCTTTCTAATTAGATTAACTCTCACAAGTATAGTTCATTTAAAGCAAGCATAAAAATTGTTTACGAATTGATTTCATAATTTCTTAATTTATTCTTTGAGATAATTGAAATATTATATACTTCACTATGATTAACGTATTATAATATATTTAGTTATAAAGTATTTGATTTTTTTCTAAAATTGTATATATTTAGACTAAAATATATATCACATATGAATTAAAAATTAGGATACCATGCTATTGGTAACATGCAACTGCCACATCACACAATGTGCACCTATCACAGCATAATGGGATTGGCTTGTTATACAAAATGTTTTGAGGCTTGACACAAAATATTGTGTAGGTACTAATAATATTTTATGACTTGGTATATAGGGATTATTTATGAGTCAGATGCAGGAAAGAGTATGAAACTTTGGTATAAGTAAAACTAACTGCCTCATAATAAATTAGGCTTAATATGATATACTCATACCAGGGGATTTTGTATAAATACTTTCATTAAAGGCATATTAATTATTTTGTTTACTCAAATATAAATATATATGAATAAAATGAATAAAAATAACAAATTTAAGCATATTTTATACTTCCTCTAAATTTAAACAAATGTTTATGCTTTGGACTGGAGCGATAGCACAGTGGGTAGGGCAGTTGGCTTGCATGCGGCCAACCCAGGTTTCATTCCTTTGCTCCTCTTGGAGAGCCCAGCAAGCTACCAAGAGTATCCCGCCTGCATGGCAGAGCCTGGCAAGCTACCTGTGGCATATTCAATATGCAAAAAACAGTAACAAGTCTCACAATGGAGTGTTACTGGTACCCACTCAAGCAAATCGAAGAACAGGAAGACAGTGCTACAGTTTATGCTTTAAGTATTTATCAAAAAGGTGACAACAAATTATGTACATGAATAAATTTTAACTTTTAAACAATGCAGTAGTGAATAAAATAGCTCAAGGGAGCACTCCAGGCAGGACACTGACACCACTAAGATTTGAGTCAAATGAACAAATTTCTTCTAATCAGGGCCAGAGGCCAGGTGGGTAACTAACACTGCTGCAGTCAATCTCTCCCTCCATATACCATAAGAATCATAAATTAGCCTTTTATATGGAACTTTCACTGGAGCAGCCTGATCACCATAAACACATTAGGCCAATGATTCATTAGCCCTTACCTCAGTTAATATTACACAAAGACCAAAATAGTAATGGTGAGCATGAAAGTCCAAATCTCACAGGTCACAATGGTAAAGCAACACAGAAACCCAGCAGGAATAGTGAGTGAAGAAGCTACTCCAGATAACCCAACCTGTAACACTGAGCTATATAACCTCTCTCACAAGGGATTTAGAATGGAGCTTTTAAGGATGTATTGGGAGCTAAAAAAAAAAAAATGGAACACACTGCCAATGAAATAAAAAAGGATTTGGGAGCAGAAATGAGGGAAATGCAAACAAGAAATACAAACCAAAATGACAGCTCTGAAAATCTGGTAAGTAAAATGAAAGGCTCAGTGGAAGGCCTCAGCAGCAGAATAACAGCTGCTGAGGACAGCATCAGTGAGCTACAAGATGAGATGCAGAGAATCTCCAGACAACAGCAGCAAATTGAAAAGAACCTCAAAATAAACCCAAGAAAAGTCAAGAGAAAATCAGGCTGAAGCAAAGAAGAATAACATAAGAATCACTGGATCCCAAGAGACAGGAAGAAAATCCTGATGAAGAAGCAAATGTCAAAGTCATAATTGCTGACATGTTCCAGAGCTGAAGAGCACATGCACAGAGATTCAGGAGGCTGGAGGGTAGCAGCTAAAAAAAATCCAAATAAAGATGCTCCAAAACATATCTTTATCAAAATTACTAAAACCATGAACAGAGCTAAAATTCTAGAAGCAGCAAGATCAAAGAAAGAAGTTGTTCACAAAGGAACATTCTTAAGATTTACAGCAGACTTATATCATGAAACCCTAAGGGACCAAAGACAGAAGTTGGGATATAGTGAAAAAACTACATGAAATAAATGCCTTGCTATGAATAATTTACCCAACTAGACTGTCATTCATATTGGAAGGAACAACACAGCTCTGCAGACAAACAAAACAGGAACTTCATAGACACAAAATCATAGTTACAAAAGAAACTAAATGGGTTACTTTAAGACCCTCAGATGCACAAAACTTCAGTAAAAAATAGGACAAAACCCCATAACAATAATCTCTCTCACTGTCAATGGACCAAATGTACCAATTCAAAGATACAGAGTGGCAGGATGGATCAGAAACTTGAACCCAACATTCTGCGGCATTCAATAAACACATTTGAACAGTCAGAGCCAACACAGGCTCAAAGGCTGGAAAACAATCCTACAGGCAAACAACTCCCTCAAAAACCCTGGGGTGGTCATACTTGTATAACACCACATTGATTTCAGACAGTAGAAGACAGCAAGAGACAGACAGCGGATGTCATTTCTTAAGAATAAGGGATCTGTACATCAGGAAGGACTCACACTGTTAATGTATAGTATGCACATAATGAGGGATGAGCAAAATACTTAAAACATCTACTCATAGACTTGAAAAAAGACTTCTTAGCAACACAATACTACTTGGAGATTTCAATACTACTTTAATCAACTCTCAATAGATCAAGCAGACTCAAGCTCAGTAATGACACACTTTATCTGTGGGAAGAAATGGAAGATAGGGTTTTAGGATGTATATATATATATATATATATATATATATATGACATTTCATTCCCATAAGGATGAATACACATGAATACACATTCTTCTCAAGTTTGCATGGGACATGCTCTAAGATAGACCAAATACAAGGCCACAAAACATACCTCCATAAAATTGAGAATATAGAGATTGTATCAACGTACTTTTCAGACCATGATTCACTGAAAATATAAGTGAATCACACACAGAAACAGAAATTCAAATATAACACCTGGAAATGTAACATCTCACTACTGAATAACCAGTGACTTAGAGAGGAAATCAAAGAGGAAATCAAAAGATTCCTGGAAACAAATGAGGATGAAGATATGTTACTAGAACTCATGGTCATGGCCAATGCTGTGTTAAAAGGAAAGCTTATCACTTTACAAGCATTCCTCAGGAAGGAAGAGCAAGTCCATATAAGTTACCTGACCTCACAGTTTAACAAAAGAGATGAAAGACCTATACAAAGAAAATTACAAAAAAATATATCAAGAAATAAAATCAGACACTAGGAAACGGCAACACATACCCTGCTCATGAATGAGGAGGATTAACATTGTCAAAATGGCAATGATCCTCAAACCACTATACAGATTCAATGTGGCCCCTATAAGGATACTATGCCACTCTTCAAAGAACTAGCCAAAACACTATTAAAATTTGTATGAAAGAATAAACCACCATGCATAGCTAAAGAAATCCTTGGGAAAAATAAGATAGATTGCATCACCTTCCCCAACCTCAAACTGTATTACAAAGCAATAGTAATTAAAATAGTAATTAAAATAGTCTAGTATTGGACTAGAAACAGACCCTGGGACCAATGTAACAGAGTTGAATATTCTGACACAAACTTTCAGATAAAGGAGCAAGAAATGGGAAATGGAGCAAAGAAAGCCTCTTCAACAAGTGATGCTGGGAAAATTAGACCTCTACTTGCAAAAAAAAAATGAACTAAGACCTCTGTCTAATGCCAAGCACAAAAGTCAGATAAAAGTGGATTAAAGACCTCAATATCAGACATGAATCTATAAGGTACATCGAGGAAAATGTAGACAGAACCTTCCATGACATTGAAGCTAAAGGTATCTTTAAGGATTAAACACCACTGACCAAGTAAGTGGAAACAAACATAAACAAATGGTACTACATTAAATTAAGAAACTTCTGCACCTCAAAAGAAATAGTGACCCAAATACAGAGAGCCCACAGAATGGGAAAACTATTTACACAATGCCCATAAGATAAGGGGTTAACACCTCCACATACACAATGGAATACTTTGCAGCTGTTAGGAAAGATGAAGTCAAGAAATTTGCTTATTAGTGGATGGTAATGGAGAGTATCATACTAACTGTGGAATATAAAACAACATAATATGAGACTAGCACCCAATGACAGAAGAGACAAGGGCAAGTAAGATTGCTCCATGGTTGGAATCCTTCCTCATAAGCTAAGGGAGTAGGCAGCTGGGATAGAGAAGGGATCACTAAGTCAATGATGATTGGGGGGATTGCTTGGGATGGGAGATGTGTGCTGAAAGTAGATAAAGAATCAAACATGATGGCCTATCAGTATCTGTATTGCAAACCATAATGACCCAAAGTAAGAAGGAATTTCTCTGCCATAGAGACAGAGGGTGAGTTTGGGTGGAGGTGGTGAGAGGGATACAGGGGACGTTGTGGTGAAAAATGTACACTGGTGGATGAGTGTTCATTTATTTTATGACTGAAACTCAATCATGAAATCTTTTTAACTGTATCTCATTGATTCAATTTAAAAAAAAATAACCAAAGGCACTTACACTAGAAAAGCGAGAAATTGAACAAATAAATGTTAATCTATAAATGCACATTGACATAGTCAGACTAAACTCCAGTTGAATGTATTTTAAATTTAATTAACAAACTAAGTGTTTGGGCATTTCACACGGCCTACCCGAGTTAGATTCCTCCGCCCCTCTCAGAGAGCCGGGCAAGCTACTGAGAGTATCCAGCCCGCACGGCAGAGCCTGACAAGCAACCCGTGCATATTGGATATGCCAAAACCAGTAACAATAAGTCTCTCAATGAAAGACTTTACTGGTGCCTGCTTGAACAAATCTATGACCAACTGGATGACAGTGACAGAATAATTATAAACATTAATAAACTTCTCCAATAAACTGAGTAACAATGATAAGTGCAATAGCTCTTGTCTTTTTATTCACTCATTTATTTATTCTCATTTATTTATTTAAAAATTTTTAATTGAATAACCTTGATATTCACAGTTACAAAGTGGTTCATGGTTGGGTTGCAGTCATACATTGTTCCAACACCCATCCCTTCACTTGCACATTTCACTTGTACATTTCCATTCCCCAACACTGAGTCCTCAGTTACTCTCCCCTTTACATCTTTACATCTGCCTCTATAGCAGGCACTTCTTTCTTCTCTCTCTCTCCCTCTCTCTCTCTCTTTCTCTCTCTCTCTTAATTTCCTTTTCAGAATTATGGCTTGCAATAGAGATACTGAAAGTTTATCATACATAACCCTTTACCTGCTTTCAGCACTCATTTCTTGTCAGAGTGATCATTTCCAATTATTATTGTCATAGTGATTTCTTCTATATCCTAACTTCCTCAGCCACACATGCTTGTGGCAAGCTTCCAACCTTGGGCAGCCCTCCTGGATCCTGTTTTCTCTGTCCTTGGATATTAGTCTCATAGTATGCTTTATGTATTCACAAATGAGTGAAGTCATTCTATGTTTGTTCCCTTCCTTCGGATTTATTTCACTCAGAATGATATTCTCCATGCCCACCCATTTATCCATACATTTAATAACTTCATGCTTCCTGTTGTCTGTGTAGTATTCCATTGTGTAAATGTACAATAGTCTCTTATCCAGTCATCTGTTCTTATACTATAATGTTATTTCCTTATTCTGACTATCGTGACTAGTTCTGCAGTGTAAACAGAAGTGCAGATAGAATTTCTTCTGTCTGATTCTGTGCCCCAGGATATATTCCCAGCATTGATATCGCTAGGTCAAACAGGAGCTTAATTTCTAGTTTTTTGAGGAAAGTACATATTGTTTCCAAAAAATGCTGGATCAGTCAATACACCCATCAACAATGGATGGGTGTCCGTCCCTTACTCACCACATCTGGGCCAGCACTGTTTTTTTTTTTTTTATTTCTGATGTGTGCCAATCTCCTCCTTGCTGTGCAATGATATCTCATTGCTGTTTTGATTTGCATCTCTCTGATGAGCATGTTCTCATGTGCATTTTGGCTTTTTGAATTTCTTCTTTTAGGAAGATCCATTCATTGCCTCTCCCATTTTCTGCTGGGTTTGTATGTCTTCTTTATAAAGTTCCACCAGTGCCTTATACATCTTTCATATACCCCCCTTATCAGATGACTATTGGATAAATAATATTTCCCATTCTGTGGGCTGTCTCTGTAACTTGGTCACTGTTTCTTTAGGGGCAGATGCTTTTTAGTTTAATGTAGTCCATTTTGTATATCTTTGCTTTCACTAACCTGGCCAGTGGTGTTTCATTTTGTAGATTCCTTTAGCTTTAATGTCATGAAGGGTTCCGCCTATGGTTTTCTCATGTATCTTATGAATTCAGGTCTCATATTAAGGTCTTTAATACACTTTGAATTGACATTTTTGCCTGGCCTTAGAAAGAGATTTGAGGCTTTTTTTTTTTATGTAGCTACTCAGTTTTTCCAGGATCACTTGTTGAAAAGGCTTTCTTTGCTGCACTTCATAGTTCTTGTTCCTTCATCAAAAATAAAGTGATCATATGTTTAAGGGTCTGTGTTAGAATATTCAACTCTATTCCATTGATAAGAGGGTCTTTCTTCATTCCAATACCATCCTGCTTTAATTTCTACCACATGACGTTTGAAATTGGGGAATGTGAAAGGTTGCTTTAGCTTTTTGTGTTTTTTTTTGTTTGTTTGTTTCATAAGAATTTCAGAAGTGGGGAGATGGCAGTTGGAAGGAAACTGAGGACATTGGTGGATGGTAGGGGGCACTGGTCAAGGTAATGGTGCAGAAAAACTATACACCTGAAACTTAATCATCAATACATTGTAACTTTTATGTCATGATGATTTAATAAAATAAAATTTTTAAAGAAGAAAAAAATAAAGAAATAATGACAGGGATTCTATTTGAGGCAACTCATATGGTTCCCAGAGCACCAAAAGGACTAATTCCAGAGTGCAGAGCTAGGAGTAAGCTCTGAGCATCACCAGGCATGGGATATTTCTTATAAAACGTCATGTTTGTTCCCTTCCTTCAGATTTTCGAAGTTTCTTACAGGAACTTCACTGATTCCGTATAATGCTTTGGGGACTATAGCCATTTTTGAAAACATTAGTGCTCCTAACTCATGGGAGGAATGTGTTTCCATTTCCTTATGGCATATCTTATTTCTTGAAGTAGTGTTTTGTAGTTTTCTTTGTATAAATCCTTCACTACTTTAATTGTGCTTATTCTCAGGTACTTGGTTTTCTGAGGCACAACTGTGAATAAAATAGTTTTTTTTTAATATCTCTTTCTTCTCTTTCATTATTTGCATATAGGAAAGCCATGGATTTTTGACTATTGATTTTGTAAACTACCACTTTACTAAACAAGTCTATTGTTTCTTGGATATTTTTGGTGAATTACTTAGGATTTTCTAAGTATACTATCATGTCTTCTGCAAATAGTAAGACTTCTTCCTTTTCTACTGGATCCCCTTGATATCTTTTTCTTGCTTAACTGCTATGGAAAGAACTTCCAGTACTATATTGAATTGGAGTGGTGAGAGTGGGCAACCTTGTCTTGTGCCTGATCTTAAAGTGAAGGCTTTCAGTTTTTCCACATCAAGGGCAATGCTTGCCGAGTCTTGCGGTTGCTGGCTTTGACTATATTGATAGATAGAGGAAAATTCCTCCAACTCCCTTTTTGGTGAGTTGTGATCATGAATGTGTGATGGATCTTGTCAAATGCTTTCTCTGAACCTTTTTATATAAACATATGGTTTTTATTTTATTGATATTTAGTGTTTTGTTGACTTACTTGCGAATGTTAAATCATCCTTGCCTCTATGGTGTTAATCATACTTGGTCATGGTATATGATCTTTTTGATGAGCAGTTGGATTACTATTATTTTGTTGAGGATATTTGTATCTGTGTTCATCAGGGATATAGGCCTATAATTCTCATTTTTGTTGTGGCTCTGTCTGCTTTGGACCGGAGCGATAGCATAGAGGGAAGGGTATTTGCCTTGCAACGTGGTTAACCCGAGTTCAATTCTTCTACCCTTCTCGGAGAGCCCAACAAGCTGCTGAGAGTATTCCACCCCCACGGCAGAGCCTGGCAAGCTACGCGTGGCATATTCGATATGCCAAAAAACAATGAGAACAAGTCTCACAATAGAGACATTACTGGTGCCCGCTCGAGCAAGTCGGTGAACAAAGGGAAGACAGTGCGACAGTGCTACAGTGCTGTCTGCTTTAGTACCAGAGTGATGTGTGACCCTTGCCTTTCAGTACTTGATTCCAAGGAAAAAATTTCCTTAAATATGTATTTTTATTTTATTGTGATATAGATGTATAAAATGTACAAAATATGTGTATCATTGGCTGGAGCGCTAGCACAAGGGTAGGGTGTTCACCTTTCACGTGGCCAACCCGTGTTCGATTCCTCCGCCCCTCTTGGAGAGCCCGGCAAGCTACTGAGAGTATTGTATATTCCTAAAGCAGTAACAATCAGTCTCTCAATGAGACACATTACTGGTGCCCGCTCGAACAAATTGATGAGCAATGGGATGACAGTGACAGTGACAATGTGTATCATGTGTGCAACTACTTACTATAATATTGATTATGCATATATTATAATGTAATAGACACTAGTTTGTTATGTAGTAGCAAGAATTATAAAATATACAAATCACTATATATTTCCTAAATGTATACTTGCTAAAGTATATGCAAAGGCTGGAGCCATAGCACAGCAGGTAGGGCGTTTGCCTTGCACGCGGCCGACCCGGGTTCAATTCCCAGCATCTCATATGGTCCCCTGAGCACCGCAAGGGGTAATTCCTGAGTGCAGAGCCAGGAGTGACCCCTGTGCATTGCCAGGTGTGACCCCCCCAAAAAAAAGCAAAAAATAAAAATATAAAGTATATGCAGCTGTCTTTAATTTAAGCCTTTTAATATTATATACAATTTTACTAATTTTGTTTCTGGTATCATTATTTTATACTTGAGAAAGTATATGGGGAGTTGCAGATATTTATTATAATAAAGCTGAGTAATTTGCTTTCTATAAAAATAAATGGTTTATTTTATATAAAATTCTAGACAAGCTTTCATACAAGTAAAAGTAGCATGTAATCTATAACTATCATCATTTTAGATCAGGGATTAATGTTAAAGTTAGAGAGATAGTACAGGAAATTGGTGTATATGTGTTTTCAACCTCCTCAGTTCAAATCTCTAGCACCGTATGATCCCTCAATCACATCCAAGGATTTCTGCTGAGAAATCCTGGCAGGGCTCAGGGGATAATACGAGGTGTTGGGGATTCAACTCAGGTCAACCACATGCAACATGCAAAGCAAATGCTCTACCCGCCACACTATGCTTCTACCTCACATTCATTGTTACATGAAAAATTAAAGTATAAAACAATGTCTTCTTGTTGAACTAAAATGTTAAACTATTAACATTTTTGAATTTGTAAAGTAGATTTTTGAAATAATCCATCTAAATACCATGGTTTTGTATCTTTATAATATTTAAAAATATTTGTTCGAAACATTTTTTTTTGGAATTTATTTTTTATTTTTTATTTATTTTTAATTTTTTTTATTTATTTTTTTAAATTTTATTTTATTAAATCACCGTGTGGAAGATTACAATGCTTTCAGGCTTAGGTCTCAGTTATACAATGCTGAAACAACCATCCCTTCACCAGTGCCCATATACCACCACCAAAAAAAAAAAACAAACCCACACAGTAAACCTCCCATCCCGCCGCCCCCACCCCCTACCTTGTAACTGATAAGTTTCATTTTACATTCTGTTTACTTTGGTTACATTCAATATTTCAACACAAACTTCACTATTGTTGTTAGGAGTACCCCACTAGATTCAGACCTACTGTGAAGACAAATAGGTTTTGAATTTCTGTACTTTAACAAGAAGTCCAGGGAGATTTCTTCCAGATATTAGATAATTGCAGGCTTGAAAACCCAATCTGTGGTCATCTTAATATGGCGGCCACCGCGTGCTTCACACCCGGAGAGAAAGAGGCGAGAGAGAGAAATACCTTTCCACTCCTGGGCGGGCACGGGGCCGAGGCTTAGTTCTCAGGCTGGAGACATTCTGCGAGGAGTTGCCCACACTGAAAGAGGTTTTGCTGGGTCTGGATTCACGCTTGTGCAGCTGCGGAGAGGCCGCACATGCGGCCCCCGGGATCACATCTCGGCCCGAAACATTTATATGTTTTATATACATACAAAACGTCATTATGTTTATTATGTTAAAGCAAAGAATGCCTCAGTATTTCTATTTACATGTCTCTTAAAAACAACAAAAATAACAACTCAAACATATATGCTGAATCCTAGAATATTGAAATACAGAAAATCTGTACTTGGAAGTAGAAATCCAGATTGTAAATTCAGGAAGACCTCCCCTGGAATCCAAATGTAATCACATAAATGATTGTTTCTTACCATTTTATGATACGAGAAGGCACATATCAAAATAGCTAATTCAGAGTGACAGGATTAGGGAATATGAAAGACAAGGCCCCATTTGGATAGTCATCTTGGGACATTTCAGTATGATATTTCAATATTGCATCCCAGCATGACATGGTAGCAGTTTACTAATCTACTATATAGCTACAAATTGGAATATGGCTAGAAATATATGGGTATGAACAGTGTTATAGACACAAATGTAAAGAGAGTTTCAAGACCACCGTTAATTCTACCTTTATTTGTTCATGTCGTGTCAGGACTACTAATAGCAGCACGAGGGGAATCTGAGACCCCTCCCAGTGATGACCACTCAGCATGACAGTGCTCAGGGCCATAAGGGACCAGGGATGAATTTAGGGCCTCCCATATGCTAAGCCTGTTCTCTAACACAGAGTTAATTCCTCTGCCTGGTTTTTCCTAAGTTGATTGTTTTTTCTAATGGCCACACAGGATCATGATGAGTAACTTAATTTTGTCCTCAGTAAAGGGCAAAAAGAAAAAGCAATATGTTACAAATAAAAATTAGTCCAACAGTGAAAAATATGCAACTTATCAAATATCTTAAAGAATAGCAAGTGTGTTTTATAAGGTAACAGGGGATTTCAAATTGAAAAATATATACAGATTTCTAAAGCAGGTACACTATTTTTAATGTTCATTGGGACATGATTTCCTTCTATGCCTTCTAACTACCCCGGGCACTTGGAGTTTATTTACTATTTTTTTTTTCTCTAACCTACGATGTCTCCTCTAACACAATGACTGTTCAAATGCCTTGTATTTCTTTGTTAAATTCTAGTTTGCATTTTCAGAGTTAACGATTGTATGTGACATTTGAAGAAAAAATGGCTCAGATCATTCTAGCAGATAACAGTTATTTAAAAATAGAGCTTGTGGCCTGAGAAATAGTATTGGGGGCAGGAAACTTGCCTGCAAATGTCCAACTCCAGTTCAAGTCCTGGCCCCATTTGGTCTCTAAAGCAGGAGTGACCAATCCCTAAGTGCTGAGGAAGGAAGAAATCCTGAGCACCATCTGATGTTGCCCGAAAATAAACAAGAAATGGATACGTGCAACAAACACATTACCTTGCCAAATGTCATACTAAATGTTTTGAACAAATCAGAGATTTAAGAAGTTGTTGACATGTAGAAGTGCTGCTAATTTGTATATTATTTAACTTTCATTTTTTTCCAGTAAGATAAAAAGATTCAGAATAATTAACTTTGATCATCATGTGCTTAGGCTCATATTAAATTCACTTCACTTGTATCACTGGTAGTCCTGTTGAACTTAGATATTCTCGAGCGGGTGCCAGTAATGTCTCCATTTGTCCATGTCGCAAGCTAGTGCAGCCCAATGATATCTGCTCACTCCAGGCACAAGAAGAACCTCAAATTGTTCATTCAAAGATTTGACGAAGAAATCTGACCATGTAGTGGTGGGCGGCCACAAGGTCTTCTGATGTCCCGTCCCATGGAATCCAGTCTGTAACAGCTCTAGTCCAGCGGTCATCTCTGAATCGCATTACATGAACGGCCCATCTGATTTTTGATGCCTTGGCAAATGAGACAGCATCCCTGAGTTTTGACCGTTCACGGAGGTCAAAATTCCGGATTCCTTCTTTCACTTGAGTGAGACATGATACTCCTAGAATAGCTCTTTCGATTCCTCTTTAGGATATATAATAGCTTTCTCATCCTGTTTATGTAGGGCCCAGGTTTCTGAGGCATATGTTTGTGCAGGAAGAACAGTGGAATCGAAAAGATGTGCCTGGAGTCGGAGGTTCTTCATTCTCTTAATCACCTCTGCGACGCTCTTGAATGCATTCTACGCTGCTATCTTCCTCCTGCACAGTTCTGGCACCAAGTCGTTCCTCATGTTGATTTCTCGACCCAGGTACACATAGTTGCTGCATTCAGAGATGTTTGTTTCATTGAGAGCAAATGTAGCTTCAGGGACCAGTTCATTTTTCATGAACATCATCTTGTTGAGATTCAGCTGCAATCCGACCTTTCCACACTCATGGTCGAAGTCAGACAGCATTTGTGCCGCTTGGCTAATGTTTGGTGATATGAGAATGATGTCATCAGCAAAGCGGAGGTGGTGTAATTGCTGACCATCTATCTTCACTCCTATTTCTTCCCATTCCAGTTGTTGCATGATGTTCTCAAGGGTGGCACTGAAGAGTTTCGGTGAAATGGTATTACCCTGTCACACCCCTCTCTTTACATCAATGATCACTTCCTTGTAGAATGGTGAGATCCTGGTGGTGAATCCACAATACAACTTGCAGAGGATTTTGATATACTGAGTTTGAACACCCTGTTTGGCCAGGGCTTCGATGACCACTTCAGTCTCAACAGAATCTAAGGCCTTCTTTAAGTAGATGAATGTTAGACAGAGAGGCATATTGAACTCTCTCGAAACTTCAATGAGTTTGGTCACTGTGTGGATATGGTCTATCGTGCTGAATCCCCTTCGGAACCCGGCTTGCTTGCATGGTTCTCCTTTGTCGAGTGCTCTGCCTATTCTATTCAGGATGATTCGAGTGAACAACTTGTAGACGACAAACAGCAGGCAGATTGGGTGATAGTTGTCAATGTCGTGGATGTCTCCCTTCTTGTACAACAGAACGGTCCTACTGGTTTTCCACTGGGATGGAACCTTGAATTCAGACATGTAGCAGTCGAAGAGTTGGGCCAGTGTATTGATGAGTACTGGCAGCAGATTCTTCAGGTGTTCAGGTCTGACCTTGTCCGGACCAGGTGCTGTTCAGAGTCTTTACCAGTAACATGCCATGTCAAATTTCAGGAGGGAGACCGTTGGGAATGACATATATATCCTTCAGAATTTGGTATGTGGACAGGTAGACATGGCTGTCAAAGAGATCTGAGTAGAAGTCATGAATAATTTTCTCCATTGCCTTTCTGGAAAATGTTATCTATCCATAGGGACATAGGAGGGCAGTCATCGTGGTCTTGTAGTTGGCCAAGGACAGGCAAGCGTTGTGAATACTTTTCCCGGCTTCTGCTGCACTGGCCAACACTGCTGCTCTTCTCTCTTTGAGGTCTTCCTTTATTGCATGTCTGCACAGCTTTGTGAGCTTGGACGTTAGCTTGTGGTTGCCTGAAGCTCTCTCGGCATTTTTCGTACAGTCATAGAGATGCTGAACCATTCGATCTTATTCCTCATCAATGTTGTCAAGGACGGTATCTTCCCACATTGCTGCAATAGTGCCAAAGTGCTACCAGTTGGTGGTCATTCTGGGAGTTGTCTTCTTAGACTTAAATTTTGCAGACCTTTCTCCTCGCTCTGTGAAGTAGAATTTCGCAAGAAGGACATGATGGTCTGATCCCGTTTGGAATTTTGGGACAACAGTGACATTGGTCAGGCAAAACCTTTGATTGAATATGATGTGGTCAATTTCATTGTGGAACTGTCCACCGGGAGACTCCCATGTCCAGCATTTAGATTCGGCCTTCTGGATCTGTGAGTTACCATGAATGGTCTTCGTCGACATGATGGATTCAGACCTTCTCTCACCCTGATCGTTCCATTCTAGGCCATGTGTCCCAATGTGGAGCCCTTCGGGGGACCTTCTAGGATCTATCTTGGCATTAAAATCACCAACAGTGATCTTGTAGAAGGTGTGGTCTTCTTTATAGAACTGCTCCAGTTCCATGTAGAACCTCTCAATTTCTTCTTCATCATAGTTGGAAGTTGGTGCGTAGACAATGAAGATAGAAACTGCAGGCAGTGAGCCACATCTATTCAAGCGTAATCGTCCAATTTGGGTTGTTAGGCATTTGGATGAATCTATATACTCATGCCCAAGTTTGTGTTGACAAGGACACCAATGCCACCAACGCCTCTGTTGTCACATGTTCCGACAAACAATTATTCTCCAGTGTCGAAAATGGTGTGATTTAATACGGATCCACTACCCAGCCACCGCCACCCTCTAGGTTGCTCTCCAGACACTTTGGCCAAACCTCACGCACGAGTGAAGCCCCACAAAGCCAGATAAGCAGAACTTTGTGACCTTAGCTCTAGGTTCTACGAGACCTGGAAACAAGATCCTCTGTCTGCCTCCTCTAATCTCTGGCATCTGACAGAGGGGTCCAACCCAGACACCCCACCCTACCCAAGATAAATACCTCACTGGCCAGCCCCCACTATACTCCCACTACGCGGCCACTGCTACCCTCCAGGTTGGGCTCCAGACACTTGGGCCGAACCTCACGCACGAGTGAAGCACAACCCCTACGAGAAGACGGAGCTCATGGATTCCTCTTTCCTGTGCCAGGAGTCTCAAAGACTTGGAACGCAATAGCTTGACAGAAAAGGAATGTGTGAAGGAGAAATTGAACCTCTTCCATGAATTTCAGCAGAGATCAAAACTCATATTAAATTATTATCTGAATTTGTGGAAATGGGATATCGTTAAAATATTAGATAAATTATTTTGTAATATGTTCATTTTCATTGAAAATTAAAGATATGTCTACATCAATAAGAATCATATAAGAATATTGAAAATATACATAATAATTTATGAAGTCTTTATGTTCGTAGAAAATTGTATGTTGAAACAAGCCACAAAGTTAAATTAGCTTTTTTGTTTGTATTCAAAGGAAAGTATGATTTTGTCTATAAGGAACTATTCCTAACTCTTCAAGCTTTTAAAATTTCCTCATTTGTTTATGAAATAAAATATGCAAGATTTCATAGAATAAAACATACATCATAATATGTAAGTAATAGAAAACTGCTTCCATTTTTTCAATTTCTGCAGGAAGAACATAGTTAAAGAAGCTGTACACATGTGATCAACAAAATGTAAATGACTGCAGTTATAGTTCTGTTCCACTGCTCAAAGAAAAAAATTTTCCCAAATGATTTGTGGAATTTTAAGTAAACAAAGTAGAAATTGATAGCTACAATTTGTTCATGTTGAATTTCAATGATTATAGTCAGCTGACTTTATTTAAAACTTGTTTCTACTCTGTTTTTTAGGCTATATTTTACATATTTTTGCCATATCTGTAAGGTTACCCCTGCTGCTCTTTCTTGAAATTTATGTACGCTCTTAACACAATCTATTCCTGTTTTCAAAATTATTACTAAGAGCAAGAATAATTATTTAAATTCTAAATGGTAGAAATTCCAGCATGATAAAATTGCAGACCATAATTGTTTCAAAAATGTTAATAGGTACTTTTCAATTAGATGAACTACTTATTACAAGTGAGAAGATTAAGGCTCAATGAGAGTAAATTATTTTTTCAGTGTTACACTAATGTCTTTATTCTTTGAGTGGGTGTTCTTAAAATATGTTAATTAAACCATATACTCAAAATTCAAGGCTATTTTGAAAATTAATTGAATACAATTTATATAAATCTTTAAAGGGATTTAATTTTAAATTTTTAACATTTGAAAGATAAAATTGCTATTTTGTTATAGAAGAAAAGAGATATTCTTGATACAGATGTTTCTTTGATAAAAATGTTTTTGAATTCCAAAATTCTCCCTTTCTCACTTTCTATTGATGCCTATTCCCTATCATGATTTAATTTTTAATAAGTGAGACACAGTTTAAAACTGAAATATACTAAATAGGAATGGGAAATTGCTAATTAATTTAATTATTGACACGGTCTTAGTATTACTATTTTGTACAACTTTCACTTACTAATTTGGGTGAAGTGGTTTTCTTTATCAAAACGTATTTGATGTTAGAAATATATGATTTTTTCTTCTTTTTATAGCTAATTGAAACTCAGAAATATAGTTAATTTTCTATTACTCCAAATTTCTCATCTATAAAAATGGTAACCAATTTAATTCCAAAAGATCAGCTAATATTTCTTTATCAGCTAATATTGTCTTAGAACTTTAGTAATCGCACTTATTTGCAGTTACAAAGAGGACAAAAATTAATTTTCATATAAAATTTTAGCTTTTCAGTCGTGTGAGGTAAAAAGAATGAGAATTACTAAGGAATATTAAATATATTTATGTATATATAGTTATAATTATAAGGGTTTTTTTGTTTTAAGTTTTACCAAAACTTATGTTTTTGTAATTCTTCTATTAAATGAAAATATTTAATGTAAAGTAGTTTGTATATTATCAAAGTATCAGTGAATTATTATCACTCAACAAGTCCTTCTTAACCAACTGAACTAATAAGTTAGTTAACTGGAGTCAATTTTCCAAATTTAGGGAAATGAATGTTTTCTGAAGTTAAGGTATATCACTGAATGATAGATTTTTTTCTTTGAAACTCTTCCCTGGCACTTTTATTTTGTTGCTGCCTTTGCATTACTTATGGATTTGGTTGTGATGCTCACTGATGGCTGTATGTGGTGTTTGTCAACATGCTTGTGGGGTGGGGAGAGTAAGGGAGGGTTACACAATTAGGTTCTAATATTCATAGTTATTTTTGTTTTGACATTGTGAGATTCCCTTTTGGTTTGGTTGCTTGAAGACTTTAGTGTCAGTGCTTATATACTCTGCTTATTATTAGCCAGGGATGACACAATTGTTTGTGTGCCTGTGATACTAACAAACATAAGCACTGGGGTTAATTCAGGCACGTGGATGGGGTGTGGGATTGAAATTGAGATCTCATCAACTTTATTCTTGCAAAGCAGAACATTTTGCCAAAATATCCCAAGGGCCCAAGATAATAATTTAGATTAAGTAAATCCCTAATTCTAGCATTTAAATGATAAACTACTTTCAGAATACTGACTTTCAAATGTGTTTTGTCTTTGGATGTAAAATTGAAAAAATTGCATTTTCCGAATAAGCAGTTCAACCTGTCAATTTGAGAAAACAAATTGCAAATCTGCTGTTCTAGTAGTTGTAATCATAGTGTTTTGTTCACCAGAGGTAAAATTTCTGTTTTTACCTTTTTTGGCCCATTTTTCATCTAGTGCTTCTGTACAGCAACAACAAAATGTTCACTAAATATCCAGAGGCCAAAAGGCACACACAAATGAAAAAGAAATTGAACAACTGTCTTTAGACTTTTATACATACATTATAACAACAACAGAAAAAAATGTGATAGATTTTGTTCTTGTTTCCAATTTGGATTCTTTTTAATATCTTTCAAAAAAATAGCTAATTAGGCTTGCTCTCCACACCTGCATATACCCTCTTTTTACCCCTCATACCTAAGTAATTTAAAAACACAAACAAATAAGCAAACCATTTGCATAAAGAAAAGTCAACTCAACCTGACTTGCTCCCCATCGCCAAAATTAAATAAATGTATAAAGATAAATAGTTTGACTGTAGTTTTCAAAACTATTCTGAAGTGCCATGCTGAGATTGTATGGGTTTTTTTTTTTCAGATTTCCATATTACAGTTTTTCACTGTTAGATATGATGCTAGTTGTGGGTATACCTTGTATTATAGGAAAACAGGTGTTCCATCTTTTCATAATATATTTGGTGTTTTATCATGAATATACAACAAATTGTGTTACTATATATTGTCATGATAATGTGACTTATTTACCATTTTGTTGATGTAGTATATTAAATTCATCAATTTGTGTATGTTGAACCATCCTTTCATCCCTAGATAATGCCCTCTTGAGAATGAGGAATGATTCTCTTAATGGTGATGTTGGGTTTGATTTTCAACTGTTTGAAGTAATTTTGCATCTACGCTAATCAGGGATTATATAACATGTGTATTGTATATATATATTTGTCCCGTTCTGGTTTTGGAATTAGAATTATGTTAGCCTCCAGAATTCTTGAGAGTGTTCCAATAATTCCAACTCTAAATTGTTCGAGGAATAAGAGCAGAATGGGTATAGTTGTTTTTGTTTTTGTTTTTTTTTACAGAATACACTACTGAAGTCAGTTGGTTTTTGTATTTTGTTCCTGGGAAGACTTTTAAGTGCAGTTTCGATACTTTCACTGGTTCATCCATTTAATTTGTTTATTCCTGGCTTAGTAGTAGAAAGCTGAATGACTCTAAAAGAATGCATCCATTTTTTTTTTAGATTCCTTAATTTATTTGCATAGGTGTGTTCATAGTGGTTTATTTTTTTTTAAATTTTATTGAATCACCATGAGACAGTTACAAGCTTTCATGTTTGGGTTACAATCACTCAATGATTAAACACCCATCCCTCAACGAGTGCACATTCCCCACCACCATATCCCCGGTAAACCCTCTCTTTTTTACCCTCCCCTGCCTCCATGGCAGACAATATTCCCCATACTCTCTCTGTGCTTTTGGACATTATGGCTTGTAACACAGACACTGAGAGGTCATCATGTTTGTTCCATTATCTACTTTTGGCATGCATCTCTCATCCCAACTGGTTCCTCCAGCCATCATTTTCTTAGTGATCCCTTCTCTATTCCATCCTCCTTCTACCCTTCGCTCATAAAGCAAGCTTTCAGCTATGAGGCAATCCTCCTGGCCCTTGTACCTACTGCTCTTGGGTGTCAGCCTCATGTGATGTTATTCTATACTCCACAAATGAGTTCAGTCCTTCTATGTCTATCCCTCTCTTTCTGACTCACTTCACTTATCATGATACTCTCCATGTCTATCCATTTATAAACAAAGTTTATTACTTCATCTCTCCTAACAGTTGCATAGTATTCCATTATGTAGATGTACATAATGTCACATTATGTACATCTTTAATGTGTTAAAGTTTAATGTGTTAAAGTTTCTTTAACCAGTCATCTGTTCTAGGACACTCGGGTTGTTTCCAGATTTTGACTATTGTGAACAGTGCTGCAAGGAATGTATAGGTACAGATGTCATTTCTACAGTGCTTTTTTTTATCCTCAGGATATATTCCCAGAAGTGGTATTGTGGGGTCATATATATAGAAGCTCAATTTCTAGTTTTTGAAGGACTGTCCATATTGTTTTCCAGAAAGGCTGAACCAGACGACATTCCCACCAACAGTGAAGGAGCATCCCTTTTTTCCCACATCCAAGCCAGCACTGGTTGTTTTTGTTATTTTGAGTGTATGCCAATCTCTGTGGTGCGAATGATATCTCATTGTTGTTTTGATTTGTATCTTTCTGATGACTAGCAATGTGGAGCATTTTTTCATGTGCCATTTGACCATTTGTATTTCTTTTTGAGGAAACTTCTGTTCATTTCTTCTCCCAATTTTTTTATGGGGTTGGAGGTTTTTTCTTGTACAATTCTACTAGTGTCTTTTATATCCTTGATATTAATCCCTTATCAGATGGGTATTGGTTAAATATTCTATCCCATTCTGGAAACAATAGGTTGACATAGTAAAGTGGCAGGCTACAAAATCAACACCCAAAAGTCCATGGCTCTCTTATATACAAATAATGAATGAGAAGAAAGAGACATTAATAATACAATCCTGTTCACAATAGTACCTTGTGAATAGAAAATCAAGTACCTTGGAATCAGCTTAACCAAAGAGGTGAAGGAACTATACGAGGAGAATTACCAAAGACTACTTCAAGAAATTAAAGAGGATACTAGAAAATGGAGACACATTCCCTGCTTATGGATAGGGAGAATTAACATTATCAAAATGGCAATACTGCCCAAAGCACTATACAAATTTAATGTGGTTCCTATCAGGATACCCATGACATTTTTCAAAGAAATAGACAAAACACTCCTGAAATTCATATGGAACAATAAACCCCCAAGAATAACTAAAGGAATCCTTGGGATAAAGAAGATGGGTGGTGTCACCTTCCCCAACTTCAAACTCTACTACAACGCAGTGGTAATTAAAACAGCATGGTATTGGGCTAGAAACAGACCTGCAGACCAATGAAACAGAGTTGAATATCCTGTCACAGGCCCCCAAATATATGGCCAATCTTAATCTTTGACAAAGGTTCAAGAAACGCAAAATGGAACAAGGAAAGACTCTTCAACAAGTGGTGCTGAGAAAACTGGATAGCTACCTGCAAAAAAAAAAAAATGAAGTCTGACCTCTGTCTAATGCCAGGCACAAAAGTCAGATCAAAGTGGATTAAAGACCTCAATGTTAGACATAAATCCATAAGGTTCATAGAGGAAACTGTAGGCAGAACTCTCCATGACATTGAAGCTAAAATCATCTTTAAGGATGAAACAGCACTGACCCTGCAAGTGGAAGCAAACATAAACAAATGGGTCTACATCAAACTAAGAAGCTTCAAAAGAAACATAATGGTTTCTTATCTTTTATATTTCTGCAATATTGGCTTTAAGTTCAATGTTCAGATTTTATTTGTTTTTATTGAGACATTTTGTCCTGTTCTTATTATTGACTTTAGGAAAGCTTTATGTGTTCTTTTCAAATTACCAGACCATTTTTTTCTTTATTTTTAAATATGCCTTTTTGGTTCACCTTTCTGTTTTCTATTTTGTTATTTCAACTCTCACTTGCCTATCTGTATTCACTTGTTATACTGTTTGGTCAGCGTATCATATTTGACTTTGCTTCTTATTACATTTTTCTTTAGTCAAATATATATTTCATCCAGAAAAGAGAATGACAGTTCATGGTTTCTGCCTTTTTATCTGCATTTGTTTTGGAACACTGTACTACAGTCTTGTACACAGACAGCATGTGTGTCTTTATATCTTTGTGTGTGTGTGTGTGTGTGTGTATGTCTGTTGGGGTTGGTTGTCCAACTACCTATGTTTGTGGTGCTCATTTGCCAATAGGGTGAGTCTATATGGTGCTTGGCTCAAATCACACTCAGTTTATCTTACAGTTCTATTCTGTCAGTCCTTGATTATATAGTACAGGTAGCATTTCATGATAGAAGAACATAGGACTTGGATAGAGAGACTAAAATATGTGTTGCAACATTTCCTCTTATTGCCGTATACTAACTAAGCACCTATTGTCTGTGTGGTCACTTTGAAAGATGCAATTTACATACACATAATGCACTCCCCAGATTTCAGTGAAGGTAAGTGTGCATGGGACAAGTCATAGATCGCTTCTCTTTTGACCATTGCTATTCCCATACTGTGAACTGGCCTACAGGACCAAGTTCAGTATATCAATCTTTTTCCTATTCCAAACGTTTGAGACTGTAATGACGCATGGGTTGTGATAGGGGATGGAGTAGGGAAACCCATAGACAATGCTGGCCCTCCAGTGGACACTAGTGGAGAGTGTGGGTTCAAACACTGTGTGAATGAAACATAAACAGTTAACAGAATTGTAACTCATGGTGACTGAAATAAAATTTTAAAAATATATATCTTGTATGTAAATGAAAGTATTATGAATATATAGTGAATGCATATAACATTTGAAATTATAAAATATAGGTATATTTATTTGAAAAGATATATATTAATTTGAAGTTATAGTACATTTGACTACAATTGAGAACATAAAAACCCCATATGTCCATACATTTTAGCATATTTGCTACCTTTCTTTTCCTTAAATATCTTCTAAATATTTTTTTTACTTATTATAGTGTGTTTAGACAAATCTCTAGCAACCATTTCCTTTTATTATGAATTAAAACTAATATTTTGCCACTGTAGACAATTGGAATTTTCTTAAAACTTATTTGAGCAAGTAATTGAGTTATTTCTGATAATTCATTTTATTATTTTCTAAGTTATTTAAATTTTATTATTAACTTTATACACTATTTTACTGCTAGTATATAACATTAATATTTCCAAAATAGAAAAAAGAATGATCGTGAAAAATAAATATTTTAAATAGTTTGAGGGGTCAGGCAGTTAGTACAGCAGGTAAGAACATTGCCATACATGTGAGTCTACCCTATACCAGATATATTCACACTGATCACAGAGTCAGAAGTAAATTCTGAGCATCACTGGGTGTGATGCTCACCTTGCGTGTTGCCAACCTGAGTTCGACCCCCGGTATCCCATATGGTCTCTTAAGCATGGCCAGGAGTGTATTCCTGAGTGAAGAGTCAGTAGTAACCCCTAAGCACTGCTCCGTGTGGTCCCCCAAAACTAAGAAAAAAATAAGTTTATGGTGTGGTAACAGGAAAAATCCTTAAATACATGTACATGTACACAACACAGAAAATTGGTTTTGTAAGTTTGAAAAATAATGACATGGTACTTGCTGTGAGAACTATAAAGCCAATAATTTACTGAATGTGTGCATAGGATAGAACATTCTTTGAAAACATAAGTGATGGAAGAGATCAGAGAGTACAAAAAAAATACAAGTCAGAATTATGGGCTCTATAAAAGGAGACATTCAGAGAAATTTAAACCAAGATCAACAAACAGCAGTTAAAAAAGGATGGACAAAGAATTCCAGAAAATAGTTTGGTTTGTAGAAGAAAACAGGACAAAATAAGTCCTCTGTAGAAATCCTCTTGTTAAGATGTATTTAAATAAGTCTTCAGAGAAAGTGAAGCTACAGGACTCAAAGTTTATAGTATACTAATAACCTAAAGAACTTTTCTCTTTACGAGAGGGACAGACATAAAAAGATTGCACTCATTTGTGGACTATAAAGTAACAGAATGGGAGACTTACACCCAAGAACAGCAGAGATAAGTACCAGGAGGATTATTCCACAGCTTAGAAGCTGGTTCATATGCTGGGGGAAAAGGCAGCTCAGACAGAGAAGGGACCACCAAGTAAAGGGTTCTAGGAGGGCCCGTTCAGGATGGGAGATGTGTGCTAAAAGTAGACTATAGACTGAACATGATGGCCACTTAATACCTCTACTGCAAACCACAACACTCAAAAGGAGAGAGAGAGAGCAAAAGGGAATGCCCTGCCACAGAGACAGGGTGGGGGGTGGGGGGTGGGAGGGATGCTGGGACCATTAGTGGTGGAAAATGGGCACTGGTGGAAGGAAGGGTACTTGACATTGTATGACTGAAACGCAAGCACGAAAGTTTGTAAGTCTGTAATTATATCTCACAGTGATTCACTAACAAAAAATTAAAAAAAAACTTTTTCTTTAGGATTATTATATGTAAATTTATTGAATCAATAGAGATGTTTAAAGTCAAATACCAGTGTCTGAAATGATTCTAATAAATTTGTTTTATATCAGAAAATCATCATTCAAAAGCAGAGATCAATTCAGGAGAAATTACATGGAAATCTCGCATTAATTTTTACTTGTTGAGTAGCATACATTTTGTTAAACCCTGAATTTCTTATACAAATTAATTGCAAAAGAGATCCTAACTTATTATAAGTTTATATTACATATGAAATAACTTATCTATAAGGAAATAAGAAATTATCTGTAGATCCAAATATTATGATAATAAGACGAGGTATAAGAAAATGCATTTCGCTGCTACAGTCTAAAATGTTTATCTAAAATGTTTCTCTAGAAGGTTGTTTCACAACTTGCCCTTGACTTTTAGAATTTGTGGCAGAGGAAGTCTAGTTAATGAGGCTTAACTCTGTGTGAGAGACCCCTGCAGCTGTGTAAAGAGCCATAACATAAAATCAAATTCCCCCTGGTGTATATTGAGGTGACTCGTGTCCTCACAAAGAACTAAAAACTATAGTGCAAGGTAACTTGCACCTTATGTAATAATATTATTATTTATTATATAACAATTATATATTTATTATATAATATATTACATATAATAATAGAATATATAATTATGATGAATATATGGTTTATTATACAATATATTTATTATATAATTAATAATAATAACTTTAATATAGTATTATTAAATTCTATTTTTGAGCAGCCTACAGAATATTCTCAGGCTGTATTTGATAGCAATAATGCACAGGCATAAATTCAATCTTCCCTTCACTGATTTCTTCTATTGCTATGTCCATATTTTAGACTACTTTTTGTCCATACTCTATTTTATTTTCACTTTTGAAATAAATATGCTTGGAGCACTCATTGGTTATACTATTGTTGAAGATTATATTGTAGATTATGTTTAATGGTACCATGTCATAATCAATGTCAAAGTGTCCTCTTCCTTCAGTAAACCTAGTGACTATTTCTAGGTCCATTAGACCTCCGCTCTCTCAAGAACTCTTGTCATTCTGAATTTGATTTGAGAGTCCAGGGATTTCTTTGCACTGCTCTACGTATCATTCATTGTTAGTTTCCTTATATGCCACAAGTTAGTGAGCTAATCCAGGATTTGTCTTTCTCTTTTTGACTACTTCATTAGTAAGCCACCTTCCGGTTCTATTCATGTTATAGTAAAAGATCAGATTTTATATTTTCTAGTGGCTGAGTCATATTTTATTGTGTGCATCTACAGCACATTTCCTTAACTACCCATCTATCTTTGGATAATTATTTCCAGATCTTAGCTACTATAATATAAATGGTGCTAGCAATAAATACAGTTATTTGTATAACTTTTGAATTAGTAGTTTTTTCTGTGTGTTCTTTGGACAAATACCTAGTAGTAGAATTGCTAAATCATATGATGGTTCTATTTTTATTTACGTCGATATTATGCTTTGTTTCTGAGGCTTCTCTCCAAAGCATTGCTGGGGTCCATCTGTCCTATATTCAGCAGTTCTCCGGAGATCTTGCAGCACCACAGATCAATCCCAGGACCCTGTGAGTGCGAAGCATAGCCTCCTGCCCTTTGAACTATCTTCAGCCCCCATTTTATTTTTTGAGACACAGCTGTGCTATTTCCCATACAGACTTAGCCTGTTTTCAATCATAAGCTGCAATGCTATAAATTTTCTCTTATATTGATTAGTTGTATCATACATATTCTGATAGCTTGCTTTCATTGTCATTTGAAAATATTTCATTTGAAAAAATATTCATTTGAAAAAATATTTTCAGAAATATTTTTATTTCCTATTTGATTTTCTCACTGGCCTCATTTATAAGATAATTTTAATAAATGTGTGGCTTGTTTTCCAAATATTTGTATTATCTTAGATTTTTTGATTGACCTTTATTGTGATTCATAAAGAAACTTGATAGGATTTCAGTGTTCATGACATCCTTGATACTTGCACTCCTGCATACAATCTATCTTGGGAAATGTACTGTGTATATTAGAAAAAAATAATATATAATCATTCTGCAAAAGGTAGAGAATTCTATAAATGTCTACAAATGTATACTTACCTCTCTTCTAACTCCTCATTTATGGCTGTTGTTTTCTCTTTAATTTTATATTTGTTATATTTCCATAAATTATCCTATTAAATGGTTGCTATTTCTTTTCAGGTCTTTTAGTAGTTGCTTTATATGATTTTCTCCCTTTCCGTTTATCACATATATGTTAACAAGTTTTTAGTTGTCTAGATGTATAACTCCCTTAGTCATTGCATTATATATATATGATATCTTATAACTACCACAAATTGAAATATGTTTTGTCTAATCATGGTGATCCTGCATTTTGCAGACTACCATATGTCTGTATGGTCATTTTCTAAACTTTTACGCTGAGTTTATATTTGAAATTCAATGAATCTTCTCTAAATATCAAAGGTTTTGTATTTACCTATATGGAAACTACATTGGTGAGTTAAGGCCATTTCTGTATAGAAATATTATGAATGTGAAATAATCTATTGCCATTTTACTATATGGGATCTGGATATTTTTGTTTGCTTTTGTTTCCTTTGTCAACTCTTATTTTTTTTTAACTTTCATAGCTGCTTATTATATAGTGATCAAATTCCATTAGCATCTGTTTATTTCTTCATAGTATTTTATCTTAATACTGCCATGGAATTTACATATAACTCTTATTTCCGTTTAATTTGTGTTGGAGCCTCAGCAGCCGGCCTGAGACCTTGGTCAAATCCCCTAGAAGCAGGAGCAGGCTGTGTTCACAGGGGCCCAGGGCCCCGTGCCAGCACTCCACCCAGAAGGGCACTCTGGTTGAGGAGATAACGGGGTGAGGGACCTGCCAGTCACCACTTGCCTGAGCTAACACACCCGGCCTTGAGAGCAGGAAACGTAAATCATTAGCTAACATCTGTGATGAGGTCGGCCAGGTGTACGTGAGGAATATGATAACCAGGTGTGTGCGATGTGTATGTAGGCTGCCTGAAGTCCATGTATAAATGCCCCGTGTGAGAGCTAATAGTGTGAGAGCTGCTTGACCTCCAGCTTCCCCCCTTTGCATGGTTTTTCTCGGTGGCAGTGGTGAGTCTGCGGGGCACAGAGGGGCAGGGCAGAGGTTTCTCCCCTTCCCACTCTCTCCTACAGGGAGTAAGTCCGGTGGCTTGGGGGATCCTGCTCCAGTGTGCTGGGGTCCACTGGTCAGGACCCTGACAAATTTGAGGGGTTTTTGTTTCTTTGTTTTGTTATGTTTGGGCTCACACCAGTTGGGGCTGAGGCCTTACTCTTGGCTCTGCACTAAGAAATGGCTTTTGACAGGGCCAAGGGAACTATGTAGGATGTCAAAAATTGAATACAGTTTTTCTATGTGCAAGGCAAGTGCCTTACTCACTGTACTGTCTTTCTAGTTTCCCACTAAATGTTAAAGCAAAGAAGTAAAGTCCATTTTACAAAATTCCAATAGTCTTTTGCATTTTTTATGTTTCCTTTCTGTATATTCTTTTTTTTTTACTTAAACACAAGTGGAGATTTTTTTACTTTTATAGCAGACCCAATAGTATTGCTTACAGAACCACTTTGGTGGCATGTATTACTTTACGATTATTTAGAGGAACAGATTTTTATCACTCCTTGAACCCTGAACAGTGTTCTTGGTTGGAAGTCTTTTTTTTTTATTCAACACTTTGTATATTTCATACCACCTGTTCCTGGGTTGTAGATTTTCAGACTATAACTGTGCTGAGTCTTATTAGGGTTCCCTTATTTGCCATTCTGATTTTTTCTTGCTGCTCTAAGGGTTCTGTCTTTCTCTGACTTTTGCTTATTTCATATAAATTTGTGTTTGTGTTTTACATTTGAGTTTATATCATTTAGTTTGGGGGTTTCCAGGATCTGTCTATATGTCTACTATGTATCTTTTGCTCATTGATTTTTATTTAGATTTTTCATATATTTTCTCTGCCCTTGTTTAACTTCTTTTCTGTAGGATGACATTACTTTGCCCTTTCCCTCCTTGCCACAAGTAGCTTGTCCCGGTTTTACCCAGAGTTTAGGCTTACCCCAGTCACACCCATCAAGGTGTTCCCGAATCTCTCCCATCCCTTTGTTTAGCTATAATCACTTCTCCATGCTCTCTTCCCCAAAAGAGTTAATCCTCGGCTTTCCCTTAATCTGACTCTGCTAATTTGCAAGGTCAGACCTTCCTAGGATACTGAATTTATATCATATAAGTTAATATTGCCTTTCTCCTCTTCTTGTGCCTTTTGAATAATTTACTTTAAAGCTATGACTGTTTTGTATAGACACAAGAAGACAATATTATGTTTTTATAACTTGGGAATTAATTGGCCTCGAATATTCCCTCCTGGGCCTCTGCTTTCTCCACTTAAGCCTCAGTTGCCCTCAGTTCCTAGCACCCCAAAGTAGGGTCCCCGACGTGGGACAGGAAGGATCCAGGGCAAGCGGTGAGTTATGTGCTACCCTGGCATCGAGATGGGCCTGGCCAAAGTGCCTAATTCTTAACTATAAGTTAAGAGCTTGATCATAGACAAATGCTGTCATGATCCAATAGTAATTATGAGACTGGGACCCTGCCAGGGATAGGAAAGACTGATCTGGCCTGAGCACTGTAGTCTGAGATTGAGATGGCCCCAGGAGAGCAATTCTATAAGCTTTAATGCATCTCTTATTGTGTCCATACAAAATAATTAATATTATGAATTCTTATATGTTTGCTGGCTGAGGAGAAGAGAAACACATTCATGGGACTCCGCCCTTGGGTGGATCCTCCTGCTGAAAGAGAATTAAGTCCTAGGAGAAGCATCCCCTAAGGGAAAGGAACCTTACCCTATTGATGGTGACCACACCTACGTGTATGCCCCAACCCCCTGATGCTGTGGAGATTTAACTAGGCTGTGAGAGTGGGTTGGGGGGCCAGATCCACAAGCCAGATCCACGAGCCAGATCCACGGGGCAGATCCACAGGGAGAGACCCAGGAGAGCAGGAGAGAAGCGGAGGGAGAGAATGAAATAAACGGATCGAGCAACCAGTTTGGCTTTCTTCCTTCTTCCTTCCGTCCCCTGCCCTCGACTAACAGCACACACAGCGGTTCTGGAGCACCGGACGCGGGCGGTGAGACAGAGCCGCCCGGAGAGCCCGCGAGTGCACTCGCGCCCCTCGGCGCTCTTTAGTTTTTTACACTTTTCCATTAATTTTATCATCTCTTCATTTGGGATTTCAGAAAGATCTATGCTGGGGTCCTTCCCAGGCGTTTGTCTTCATGAACAGATCAAGTCTATTCCTTCATCTCTTTATTCTATCTGACCAGCCACCAGGGATTCATGATCAGGGCTTCTGGACAGCTGTAATTGTGTGGGATTGGAGGATTGCTTGAATTTGCTCTCAAGAGCGCCAGCAGGTCTGGAGTGAGGGTTCAGAATTGCTGGAAACTAGCTGTGCTTGCAGTGTCAGAATCCAGGGGTCATAGGTAGCGGTCATAAGTGCCCTGTAGCAAGTGTAGCACGTGGGGAGAGTCAAAGAGATGATACAGGGACTAGCTTATGCAACTTGCACGTGGTCAAGCGAGGTGTGATATCCAGAGCCAAATTGGTTCCTAGAGCAACCTCAGCGTCAATCCCTGGAAGCAAAACCAGGAATTACCTCTGAGCACAATCAACTGTGCCCTGCCCATAAAATGCTTTCTGGGGAAATATATTATTCTCAGGAAACATGAAAATATTAACTAAGCTAGAGAGAGTGTTAAATCAGCCCCAGAATTGCCTATCTACTTGTCACATAAATATTTGAATACTTGAAAAGATTTGTAGACCTTAATATGAAACTTTTCCAACATCTGAAAATACACCTTCAACTTGCTTGTTCATTCACTATCTTGAATTGGGTTATTTGCGGCTGAGAAACTGGCTCCAAGTATCAGTGTCTTTGGTTTGGTTCTTGCAAATGAATATCCCCCAGGAACTTTAGGGCTGTCCCTCCTGTCTCTCAAATACCCTTTTATATCCCAGAGGCATTGCTTGAAATGGCTCCCAAATAATGCAAATAAAGTAGTTTAAATTAACTTTTTTGTAAATGATACTGAAATAAAAGTATACAGTCCTGAAGAATGCGAGCATGCATTTTCATCTGCTACTGGAACAAGAGCAATTCTCTGAGTGTTGCCACCATAATTTTAATGCCTTCACTCTACCAAAGAAGATAATTGCTCTTAAATTTTTCATTCATCTAGATATAAAAGTTTATCTAGGTATGAATTTTATCTTAAAATGTACATTATTTAAATATTGCAGTTGTATTTTTACCTTTTTCCTAAATTGTGATTGAATTTTGGTAATATGTTTTGGTGTATTTTTATTATAATTTATAGATGCAATAACAAAGATGATCATCTACACATAAGAAATAGATCGTTATCACTATTGGAATTATAATGATAATACCAACATTATCACTTGTATCACTTGTATCACTTGTCATCATGTTGATCTTCAATTTGCTCGGGTAGGCACCAGTAAAGTCTCCATTCGTCCCTGTCATGTTCTAGTGTAGCCCAATGGCGTCTGCTCGCTCCAGGAACACAAAGAGCCTCAAACTGTTAATTCAGGGTCTTGACGAAGAAGTCTGACCATCTCGGAGGTGGGCGGCCATGCGATCTTTTGAAGTCCCATGGAATTCAGTCGGTGACAGCTCTAGTCCAGCAGTCGCCTCTGTTATCTGATTTTCGACGCCGTGGCAAACTAGACAGTGTCCCTGATTCTTGATGGTCGATGGGGGTCAGAACTCTGGATTCCTTCTCTCGCTTGAGTGACACGTGATACTCCAGGCATAGCTGTTTTGATTCTTCTTTGGAATACCCGAAAAGCGCTCTCTCAGTGTCTGTGTTGCAAGCCATAATGCCCCAAAGTAGAGAGAGAGTATGGTGAATATTGTCTGCCATAGAGTCAGGGGGAGGGTGGGAAAGGGACGGGTATACCCAGGATATTGGTGGTGGGTATGTGCACTGGTGGAGGGATGGGTTTTTGATCATTGTGAGATTGTAACCCAAACATAAAAGCTTGTAACTATCTCATAGTGATTCAATAAAATTTAAAAAAATTAAAAAAGAATAGCTTTCTCATCCTGTTTTGGAAAGGCCCAGGTCTCTGAGGCTTATGTTAGTGCAGGAAGAATGGTGGAGTTGAAAAGATGTGCCTGGAGCCAGAGGTTCTTCATCCTCTTAACCACTTCTCTGGCATTCTTTAAAAAAAAAAAAAAATATTGAATCACCATGTGAAAAGTTACAAAGCTTTCAGGCTTAAGTCTCAGTCATAGAGTGATCAAACACCCATCCCTTCACCAGTGCACATGTTCCACCACCAAGAAGCCCAGTATACCTCCCATCCCACCGCCCCTCCCCCCAGCCCACTCAAGCCTGTGTGGCTGATGATTTTTGCTTTACTTTCTCTTTACTTTGATTACATTCAATATTTCAATAGGAAACTCACTATTATTATTTGTAAGTTCCCCCCAACAATCAGACCTGCCGAAAAGGCAGCATTTGATAATTTTCCATTGCTGAGAATGAAGAGCATATGAGATCGCTCAGCTGCCATCATGGCCACACGGTTTTGGTTTTCTGGTATTTTAGTAACTAAGTCCAGAGAAATTTCTGCCAGAAATTGCATCATTGCAAGCTCGTACTATTGCTTAGTGGACCTTATAAGCTGGTGGTTGCCACGCCCTGCCAGGGAAAGAAAAAGCCGAGAGAGTAAAACCTTTTCCTTCCCATGGCAGCATAGTGCTGTAGCTTAGTTCACATTCTAGAGGCATTTCTGCAAGAAGCTGCTGGTGCCGAAAGTAGTGGGTCTTTGGGATCACGGACGTTCAGCAACACTCTTGAAGGTGTTCCACGCTGCTCTCTTTCTCCTGCGCAGTTCTGGCACCAAGTCATTCCTCATGTTGAGGTCTTGACCCAGGTACACATAGCTGCTGCATTCGGAGTTGTTCGTTCCATTGAGAGCAAATGGAATGTCAGGTTCTAGTTCATTTTTCATGAACATTGCCTTGGTGAGATTCAGCTGCAGTCCGACCTTTCCACACACAGGGTCGAAGTTGGTCAGCGTTTGTGCCACTTGGCTAATGTTTGGTGTTATTAGAATGATGTCATCAGCAGAGCAGAGGTAATGTAGTTGCATACAACATCCAACTACAATGAAGAATAAATTGAGAAGTTCTACATGGATCTGGTGAAGTTCTATAAAGAAGACCACACCTTCTACAAAATCATTGTCGGTGATATGGTGATACTAATGCCAAGACTGAGAAGGTCGCCCGAAGAACTCCACCTCAGGATGCATGGCCTAGAATGAAACGAACAGGGTGAGAGACTGTCTGGGTTCATCGTGTCGAGCAAAGAGCATCCATGGTAACTCACAGTTCCAGAGGCCGAATCTAAACACTGGACATGGGAGTCTCCCAGTGGACAGTTCCACAATGAAATTGACCACATCATATTCAAATGACGGTTTTGACTGACGAATGTTGCTGTTTTCCCAAAATTCCAAGCGGGTTCTAACTAACCATCTTCTTCGTGCAAAATTCTACTTCACAGAGAGGGGAGAAAGGACTGCAAACTTTTAAGTTTAACCAACATTATCGACATGAATATGTTATTAACATTGATAAGTAAATGGATAAAATTAAAGAATTAAATTAGCAAGATGGTGTTTGATTTTTCAAAGTCCACTGACCCACATATCACATGATATTACAATGGACCAAATCCTCCTAATCATTTCACTCTATGAATAACTCATAGAGTGAATTATTTTCTTTACTTAGTCACAGATCAAAAATTGTTGAATGATCTATATTTTTATTCACAAAATGAAGTGAATCTAAGTAGAGCACTGGGTTCATTCTTTCAATTATCCTGAATTTATACAATTTTTCTAATGACACCACAATTGTTTTATACTTTTCTAATTTGTTATCTTTGCAATTTTTTATTAAGAAATTACTACCATCTAACAAAATAAATTTTTAACAAAGATCAAGAAGCTGTTGTCCAAACAGTACCATCAAATAATAGCTATTTTTATTTCGGTCAATTTTTCAGCTCCAGTTTCTAAATTCAAACCTCAGAGTTCTAAACACAACTAAAGCACTGTCAATGATCACATTTTATTTTCCTGTGCTTGTTCATATTTTATTCTCAAAGGAATAAAATGACAAATTCTTTTTTCACAAAACACCAAATTTCCCAATTGCAGTAGACCAAAGTACATTTTTGTTAATATTTAAGGTAAAAAAAGTGTGTGTAGTAAATGACTAAAGATTGTGTAAAAGATTGTGAACTAAAAGATGATCTTAACAAAAGGAAAAATCATTTTTAAATTTAGTCTCCCAATACAGCTTATGGGTAGAAGTCTACTTATTGCTTTTTAACTTGAAATATAAATTCTTTAGATACCTCATACATATTAGCTAATTCTCACATTCAATTTTTTATATAACTTTACAAAAATAAAAGAGAATATTGTTTTTTAAATGTACAAATAAATTAGAAAATAGTCAATAACATCAGTAAAATAAAGACTGAAGTACTTAATTTCTAATAAATATTCTACTCTTCAAGTCTAATAACAGTGCACATGCACTGTATCACTATCATCCCATTGCTCATCGATTTGTTCGAGCGGGCACCAGTTACGTCTCCATTGGGAGACTTGTTGTTACTGTTTTTGCATATCGAATATGCCATGGGAAGCTTGCCAGGCTCTGCTTTGCAGGCAGGATACTCTCAGTAGCTTGCCGGGCTCTTCGAGACAGATGGAGGAATCGAACCTGGGTTGGCCACATGAAAAGCAAATACCCTATTGGCTGTGTGCTATAGTGGTTAGGATAATGTACATATGCTTTTAAAATGCATTAAAAACATTTTACATTATTTTCTTGACTATAATAATAATAAAATATGCCTCAGGATGTCAAAAATGTACTTTCCCCAGTAGTATGTTACTAATTTATGGAAAACAATTGTTTTTATTTTAATCTATTGATTTTTTTTCTAGTGTGGTATTTTGTAGAGTAGAGAAAAATAGACATAGATTTTTGTAAGCTTTAATAAATTTCACCACACACTGTTGTCACCTAATTTGATTTTTTAAAAATTTTACACAAGGGGATGGAGTGATAGTACAGTGGTTAAGGCATTTGCCTTGAATGTAGCCAACTCGGGTTCGATTCCCAGCATCCCATGTGGTCCCCTGAGCACTTCCAGAAGTCATTCCTGAGTGCAAAACCAGGAGTAACCCCTGTGCATCACCGGGTGTGACCCCAAAAGCAAAAAATACATATAATAATAATATTTTACATACAATTATTCTTACGCTTACAGAAAGAATGCCTCTTCACTTCCCTTCTGGTGATAGCAAACACCCAATTCCTGAACTCAGCAGAATAGCAGTAACAGTGCCTCACAACTTATGCTGTCAGTCACTGGATATATAAAAATGCCTTTTTTTTAATTCAAAAACACAAACAAGTTATTTGTAGGCGTGAACAGTGACAGCATGAAACTATTCTGTTACCCTCTGAAACCAGTAACTGATGATTACAGTGTTTTTCTTTAATATCATCCAGTCTATTCTTCAGTTATCTCCTTCAACCCATTTCTCTGAAGTTATGGATGAGGAGCATCTGCCTTGAACTTCCTCTCCTGTTCAACGGCAATGGTTCTGTGAGAATGAACATACCATGTTCTATCCCACCTAGTGCAACCATTCCCTGTTCCTGTCCTAGCGAATTTCAGTAAAGGTGGGGTCTGAGGAATAGGACAGCTTGTACGGGTCTTGAAAGTACAATCTACAGCACCACATATGGTCCCCTGAAACCACGCCCCAAGAGTTAACCCCCATCCCAGGAGTGATCCCCGTGTGTAAACTCAGAAAAAAAGCTCCAAGCACTTCTACACCACCCCCCCCCCCAAAAAAAAAAAGAAAACAAACCAGGCCAGAGCAATAGTACAGTGGTTAGGGCAATTGGCTTTCACTTGGCCAACTCAGGTTTGTTTCCTGGCCCCTATATAGCAAATTTCAACCAACACAATACCACATGAAACCAAATTTTTATTTAACTTTTTCAGATATAATGATATAGAATAATTAACTGTATTCCCCCAGTCAGGGACCTAACAATAGATATACTTTATTTGAAGGTTTAGTAATTTGTTATACATATTTTTTGTTTCCTTTTTTGGGGGGGACACATGTGGCAAAGCTCAGAGATTATTTCTGGTCTAAACTCAGGAATTGCATCCTGGCTGTGCTGGGGGACCTTGTGGGATGCCAAGAATCAAACCCAGGTAGGCCCCGTTTAGGACAATCACCCTACTGATGGTATGATCTGGCCCTGAAATATCTTAATAATTTAATTCTACCATATATTCCCTATAGGCCTTTAAGAAAACAGACCTAAAATAGAAGTTCAAATGTACTTTTCATTGATTGTATTTTTCCATATGATTAAAAAACGATGCACAAAGGCTCTCAGATTAATCTGACCTGTGCAGAAGTGATCCCTGAGCACAGAGCCAGGAGTAAATCCTGTGCACCACTGTTTGTGGTTCCAAAACCCTCCCCTGGAAAAAAATAGCTGGGAAAATCTAAATATTCAATGTGATAGGACTAGGGTTATTTAAAGAGACATTAGATGTTGGATAGCATGTACATCTTATAGTATAAGTATTTTAATATAAGTAATATAATAGGAAACTGATCACATTTGTATTAATAATTATTTATAAAGTGAAAGTTATTAGTACACCATGTATCAAGTTATTCCTAGCAAATTATATCTTAAATAATATAGACTACTCATATTAGTAGGTGACAATGTTTGGCTTTTTTGTGTTGTAAATATCCAAAAATTTTTTAAAGAATGAAAGAGAAGGCTGATTTTTAAATGAGACTTTCAGAAAAAGTAAATGTCAAGAATTCCTCCCCAAAATAGGTAAAAAAAGGAGATTTTTCATTTTAACACTTGAAGATGACATTTTTAAAAGAACAAGTTATTCACTCCTTATTCATTAACACTTATTGGTGAATCTGATAGAGAAAACAGAAAGCAAATAGCCCCAAGGGACAGATCCTATTAAATTTCTGTTTCCACACAGATACAGTTAATAAGGTTTTGACTTTGAATCATTATGCTCTTATTGATTCATTTGTTTTTTTGCATTTTAACTCTGAGTCTGTGTTATTGTCTTTAATTCTTTGTTTCTTTTTAATAAGAAACCTTTATGTTTGCAACTGACTGTACTTCTGGAGTCTGTGTGTGTGTATGTGTGTGTCTCTTTAAGAAGGCTTGAACTTGTTCATTATCAACTGTTTTGATTTGTATTTGTTCAAACTGAAGGTGCATTTGCTGATTCAATGGTCTTAGAATCTTTATAATGGCCCTATGAATCTTGCTAGTGTTCATTCCAATAACCAGTTAACTCACATTTCTTCAAAACAACATTTTGAAGAGGTAAGCAGGTCTATCTCAATAAAAATAATGGGATGAATGTAAAACAGTTATTTTATCACAGACTTGATGAGCATGAGAACTCATTTTACCTAGAGAAAGTTTAAAAACTAAGAAATTAGTTCTTAGAATTTATTTTGTTTAACCAACATTATACATGAGATGTTCCCTTAATCTTTCCAATGTCTTAGGAAAGAATTTTAGAGTGACATCCTAAATTTAGACTTTGCTATGGCCACTTTTTTACTGTGCACCCCAAATTGAATCTTCACCCTGAGGCCAGTTCCTACTTTGGGAACACGGCAGCTAAAAGACATTCAGACTACCTTAGATTTCTTACAGTTCTGCTCATATACTTTTCAGCTCCTTTTTTGATGCATTCCTCTTTATGTGTCCTCTCCATTACTATTATCAAATATAGTTAAAATTATCAGTCAGTATTTTTAATATATTTACTGGGAATACTCTTGTTCAGTTTACCAAATTATTTCGTACTATTTTGCCCTTCAAATAGCAGGCAACTACACATTTTGCTGCTCCCTAATACAGGTTGTTTACCATCCAAGCAATGATAGCAATTTCTTTCTAAATTTTCTGATTTCTATTATCATTTACCAACAGATCTTCCTAGCCAATGTCTGCAGTCTAATTCTAAACTCAGTACATAAGGTTTATATTTGGCAATGCCCCATTTATTCTAACAGTATTTCTACTACCCACGACAGCATGACAAAGCTTCAAAATAAGTGACAGCTTTGATTCTGTAGGTCCAGTTGCTGTGTTGTCAGTGGGTCTTCCATGCTCAACGGTAAGATTATCCAATTGGATCAAAGGCTAAATACCTCAGTTGGTTCCTTTCGTGTATGTCAGTGCCTTAGCATCAGGTATGTTTGTGTCTGTCTGACTTGTTCTCTCTCTTTCTCTCCCAAACCCCAAAATGTCACAATGAACAATTTTCTGAGTGTTTTCACATTGTACTTCAGTGGAACTATTCATATTAACCAGAGTATACAACCGGGTGTTGTATCTGATTTTATCTTCACTTTCTTTGAGCTACTGTACAATTATATAGGCCAGAGTTGCTTATAGAGACGTACAATAATTCATAGTAGTAAGAACAAACTTGCACAATATCATTCATCATAACTTTATAATATAAACCACACTGCCTACATTTAATACGGTGGCGAAATAAACTCTTCCTTTTAATGGGATATTCAAGGTCATATTTCAAAAGAGTAGACAGCATGGGAGATAATTTCACAGTAATCTTTGGAAAATGCAGTGTATTTCAGCAACCTCCTGACTCAGATACTAGTTAATTTGTTATCATATCATTAGCCCTGAACCACAAAATTTATTAGATTTTTTATAGTAGTCATATAGTTTCATTAATTTTCTCAATGTGGCTTTCATTAAGAATTTAAAACCCACGGGACTGGAATGATACCACAGCAGGTAGGGCATTTGCTTTGCACATGGCCAATCTGGGTTCGATTCCCAGCATCCCATATGGTCCCCTGAGCACCATCAGGGGTACTTCCTGAGTGCAGAGCCAGGAATAATCCCTGTGCATCACCAGGTGTGACCCAAAAAGAAAAAAAAAAAAAAGAATTTAAAACCCAGGGTCTTTGGATGGCTCTCACCCGGGGCCCGCCCTTCCTGGCTCTACCAGGATCCACAGACCCTGTCTCCCATTGCCAGGCCTCTCTGCTTGGTCCCCAACTGCGTTGTCCCTATCCTGCAGGTAATCAGCCCACCGTGAACTCCTCCAGTGTCGAGAGTGGTTCCTGGGGGCCTTACCTGTATCTAAGGGGGCGTGGTCTCAAAGGGGGCGTGGCCTCCTGCTCGAGTGGTGGCCAGCCGCAGTTATTATTACTTTTATAGCATAATCTGTATAACCCGTTTCTTTGAAAAATACCCTGGCCATAGTCTATTAGGTTATTTTAACTTCACAAAAACTATCTGTGAACAATAAAAACTATACAAAACCTTTGCAAGGAGAGCATAGCCTTAAACCTTCACTAGAGGCCCCACATGAATCAGGATGAATGCCTGAGAGTAAGGAAGAATTCTAAAATAGGATCAATACTACCATTATCAATTTAGCACAACCAGAGCCCCTTCTCCCAAAGCAAGAGGGAATAGGGATAGACAATTAGAAGGTTCCAACTCTACAGTTCCATACCAATATGAAGAAACAGCAAAAATCCCCTCCACGAAGAGAGGATGAAGAGAAGATCCCAGAAACCTTAACTGGGGCTACCCACATTTATAACCTTTCAGAAAAAGAATTCAGAGAGGAAATCTTGAGGAGAGTCGATGTACACCAAGCAACCATGGAACAGACATCCAATAAATTAAGGGAGGATATAAATGAAGAATTGAATCGGTCCACCAAGAAAATGCAGGAAGAAATGAGAGCAGAAATCTCAAAGATATGAACGGAAGTTACACAAATAAAGGAATCAGTAGATGTATTAAAAATCTCAGTAGGAGCCCTCAACAGTAGAATGGCTACAGCCAAAGACAGAACCATCTAGCTTGAAGATGAGCTGCACAAAGCTTACAGACAACAACGAATAATGGCAAAAGACCTCAAAATGGCTCTAGAGCAAATCAGAATCCTAGTAATGACCTCAAGAGAAACAATATAAGAATCATTGGAGTACCAAAAACACAGGGAACCAGTCCTAATGAAGAAAACACAATTAAATAAATCATTGCTAAGAAATTCTCAGAAGTGGAGAAGGCAGGCATCCAGATTCAAGGAGCCCAAAGAGTACCAGCAAAAAGAGACCTGAATAAAAAGACTCCAAGACACATCATAGTCAGAATGATAGATGCTGTGGATAGAGACACAATAATGCAAGCAGCAAGGTCAAAGAAGGAAATCACACACAAAGAAACACCCCTTAGATTTACATCAGACCTATCAGAGGAAACCCTCCAAGCCCGAAGACAATGGTGGGACATAGTGAAAAAACTCAATGAAATTAAAGCATCAGCAAGAATACAAATCCAGCTAAATTCTCACTCAAACTCGAAGGAATCATACACTATTTCATGGATAAACAACAGCTAGGCAACTTCATAGACACAAAACCAAACATAAAAGAAAGAGGAAAGGGGCTATTGTAAGACGAGAAAAAAAAACCCTTAAGAACAACAAGCCCCAAGGAAGATAACACAAAACCTCATGACAATAATCTCTCTCAATGTCAATGGCCTAAATGTGCCAATTAAGAGAAACAAAATGGCAAACTAATTCGGAAACTAAACCCAACATTCTACTGTCTGTAAGAAACACAGCTGAACAATCAGAACAAACACATCTCCAAGTCAAAGGATGGAAATCAATCCTGCAGGCAAATAACTCCCACAAAAAAGCTGTGGTGGTCATACTAGTATCTGACAACATAGATTTCAAGTTGCAAAAGATTTGAAGAGACAGTGAAGGTCATTTTCTATTTATCAAGGGATATATACAACAAGAAGAAATCACACTCTTAAACATATAGGCACCTAATGAATGACTGGCTAAATACTGAAAACAACTCCTAAAAGATTTTAAAGAGGACATTGCTAGCAACATAATAATAGTTGGAAATTTCAACACTGCCTTATCACCTCTGGATAAATCAACAAGAACAAAACTCAGCAAGGAAACACTGATTCTGAAAGAAGAAATGGAAGAGAGAGGCCAAATAGACCTATACAGAGCTTTACACCTCCAGAAGAAAGAATACAGATTCTTTTACAGTGTACACAGAACATTTTCCAAAATAGACCATGTACTGGGCCACAAAACATACCTCAATAGAATCGGAAAAATAGAAATTGTATCAACTATATTTTCAGACCACTATGCACTGAAGATAGAAGATAATCACACAGAGACATGGAGAACCAAAGCAAATACCTGGAATTAGATAGCTTCGAGTTGAACAATGAGTGGGTCAGGAAAGATATCAAGGAAAAATCAAGAGATATCTCGAAACAAAGGAGAATGAAGAAACAAGCTACAAACCTATGAGACAAGGAAAAAGCCATGTTAAGGGGGAAATTTATAGCTCTGCAAGCATTCCTTAGGAAGGAAGAAAGGGCCTACATCGATAGCTTGACGTCACAGCTCAAGATGTTAGAAAAGGACCAGAAAAAGGAAACCAAACCTGACCAAAGGAAAGAAATAATAAAAATTAGAGCAGAAATTAATGACACGGAAACCCAGAACACATTCTGAAAGGTCAATGAAACCAAGAGATGGTTCTTTGAGAAAATAAACAAGATTGATAAACCATTAGCAAGACTCACAAAAAAAGAGAAAGAGAGAGAATCCTAATAAACTGAATCAGAAATGAAAAGGGGGGCATCACAACAGAAACCAAGGAGATTCAAAATATCATCAGAGACTACTTTGAAAGTCTGTATGCCACAAAACAAGAGAACCTAAATAAAATGGATGAATTTCTTGATTCCTACAATCTCCCAAAACTGAACAAAGAAGATCTAGAACACCCGAATAGAGCCATTAATATCAAGGAAATCAAAACTGTAATCAAAAGTCTCCCCAAAAATAAAAACCCAGGTCCAGACAGATTCACTGGCGAATTCTTCAAAATATTTATTTATTTATTTATTTATTTTTTTAATTTATTTATTTTTAATTAGAGAATCACCGTGAGGGTACAGTTACAGATTTATACACTTCTGTGCTCACACTTCCCTCATACAAAGTTTGGGAACCCATCCCTTCACCAGTGCCCATTCTCCACCACCCGTAAACCCAGTGTCCCTCCCACCCTCCCCAATCCCATCTCCCCCCCACCCCACCCTGCCACTGTGGCAAGGCATTCCCTTCTGCTTTCTCTCTCTAATTAGCTGTTGTGGTTTGCAACAAAGGTGTTGAGTGGCCGCTGTGCTCAGTCTCTAGCCCTCATTCAGCCCGCAACTCCCTTCCCCCACATGGCCTTCGACTGCAATGTAGTTGGTGATCGCTTCTCTGAGTTGACCTTTCCCCGGAACGTGAGGCCAGCCTCGAAGCCATGGAGTCAACCTCCTGGTACTTATTTCTACAGTTCTTGGGTGTTAGTCTCCCACTCTGTTATTCTATATACCATAGATGAGTGCAATCTTTCTATGTCTGTCTCTCTCTTTCTGACTCATTTCACTCAGCATGAAACTTTTCATGCCCATCCACTTAACTACAAAATTCTTGACCTCCTTTTTTCTAACAGCTGCATAGTATTCCATTGTATAGATGTACCAAAGTTTCCTCAACCAGTCATCCGTTCTGGGGCATTCGGGTTTTTTCCAGATTCTGGCTATTGTAAACAGTGCTGCGATGAACATACATGTGCAGATGTTGTTTCGATTGTACTTTTTTGATTCTCTGGGATATATTCCCAGCAGTGGTATTGCTGGGTCAAATGGGAATTCAATATCTAATTTTTTGAGAGTCGTCCAAATTGTTTTCCAGAAGGGCTGAACCAGTCGGCATTCCCACCAGCAGTGAAGAAGGGTCCCTTTCTCCCCACATCCTCTCCAACAGCGGTTGCTTTTGTTCTTTTGGATGTGTGCTAGTCTCTGTGGTGTGAGGTGGTATCTCAAAGTTGTTTTGATCTGCATCTCTCTGATGATTAGTGATGTAGAGCACTTTTTCATGTGCCTTTTGGCCATTCGTATTTCTTCCTTGGTAAAGTTTCTGTTCATTTCTTTGCCCCATTTTTTGATGGGGTTGGATGTTTTCTTCTTGTAGAGCTCAACCAGTGCTTTATATACCATTGATATCAACCCCTTATCTGATGGGTATTGTGTAAATATCCTTTCCCATTCTGTGGATAGTCTTTGTATTCTGGTCACTGTATCTCTTGCGGTGCAGAAGCTTTTTAGTTTAATGTAGTCCCATTTGTTGATCTCTGTTTTTACTAGATTGCTTAGTTCCGTGTCACCTTTGAAGATACCCTTATCTTCAATATCGTGGAGGGTTTCGCCGACCTTGTCTTCAATGTACCTTATGGTTTGTGGTCTAATGTTGAGGTCTTTAATCCATTTTGATCTGACTTTTGTGCATGGTGTCAGGTCAAGGTCTAAACCCATTTTTTTGCATGTGGTTGTCCAGTTGTGCCAGCACCATTTGTTAAAGAGGCTTTCCTTGCTCCACTTCACTTCTCTTGCTCCCTTATCAAAGATTAGATGGTCATACATTTGGGGTTGTGTGTAGGGATATTCCACCCTGTTCCATTGGTCTACGGCTCTGCCTTTGTTCCAGTACCATGCTGTTTTAATTGTTACTGCTTTCTTCAAAATATTTAAAGAGGACTTTTGCCTGTTCTCCTCAAGCTTTTCGAGGAAATTGAAAAAACAGGAACAATCCCAAACAGTTTCTATGAGGCACATATCTCCCTAATACCAAAAGCAAACAAAGACACCACAAAAAATAAAAACTATAGACCAATATCCCTGATGAATACCAACGTGATGATCCTCAACAAAATATTAGCAAATAGAATCCAACAACTCATCAAAAAGATAATACACCAGAACCAAGTGGGATTCATCCCAGGGATGCAAGGATGGTTTAACATTCGGAAATCAATCAAAATAATCCATCATATCAACAAAAGTAGAGATAAAAACCATATGATCATATCAATAGATGCAGAGAAAGCATTTGACAAGATCCAACATCTGGTCATGATGAAAACTCTCACAAAGTGGGTTTTGGAGTAACAAAGGATGGAAATCAATCCTGCAGGCAAATAACTCCCACAAAAAAGCTGGGGTGGTCATACTAGTATCCGACAACATAGATTTCAGGTAGTCAAAGCCATCTACCACAAATCTATGGCAAGTATTATCCTCAATTGGGAAAAGCTAAGGGCGTTTCCTCTAAGATCAGGGCAAGACAAGGATGCCCACTCTCACCACTGATGTTCAATATAGTACTGGAATTACTTGCAATATCTGTTAGCAAGAAAAAGATATTGAGGGCATACAGGTAGGAAAAGAAGAAATCAAACTCTCACTATTCGCAGACTATATGATACTATATGTAGAGAAGCCTAAAACCTCTACTAAGAAACTGTTAGAAACAATAGACTTGTACAGTAAAGTTGCAGGCTATAAAATCAATACTCAAAAATCCACGGCCTTCCTATTTGCAAACAATGAGACAGAGGAAAGGGACATGAAAAAATTAATCCCACTCACAATCGTGCCCCAGAAAATCAAGTACCTTGGAATCAGCTTAACTAAAGAAATTAAGGACCTCTATAAAGAAAACTATAAAAAGCTAGTCTCTGAAATAAAAGAGAACATGAGGAAATGGAAACATATCCCCTGGTCATGGATAGGGAGAATCAACATTGTCTAAATGGCAATACTCCCCAAAGCATTATACAGATTCAACGTGATCCCTATAAAAATATCCATGAAATTCTTCAAAGAAATGGATCAAGCAATCCTGAAATTCATCTGGAAGAACAAACACCCACGGATAGCTAAAACAATTCTTAGGAAAAAGATGATGGGAGGCATCACCCTCCCCAACCTCAAACTTTACTACAAAGCGGTAACAATTAAAACAGCATGGTACTAGACAAAGGCAGAGCTGCAGACCAGTGGAACAGGGTGGAATATCCCTACACACAACCTTAACTGTATGATCATCTAATCTTTAATAAGGAAGCAAGAAATGTAAAGTGGAACAAGGAAAGCCTGTTTAACAAATGGTGCTGGGATAACTGGACAACCACATGCAAAAGAATGGGCTTAGACCTGGACCTGACACCATGCACAAAAGTCAGATCAAAATGGATTAAAGACCTCAATATCAGACCACAATCCACAAGGTACATCTTAGACAAGGTCGGTAAAACCCTCCATGATATTTAAGCTAAAGGTATCTTCAAAGATGACATGCAACTGACCAACCACGTGGATACAGAGATAAACAAATGGGACTATACTAAACTATGAAGCTTCTGCACTGCAAAAGATATACTGACCAAAATACAAAGACAATCTACAGAATGGGAAAGGATATTCATCCAATACCCATCAAATAAGGAGTTGATATCAAGGGTATATAAGGCACTGGTTGAACTCTACAAGAAGAAAACATTCAACCCCATCAGAAAATGCGGCGAAGAAATAAACAAAAACCTTTCTAAGGAAGAGATACGAATGGCCAAAAGGCACATGAAACAATGCTCTTCATCACTAATCATCAGGGATATGCAGATCAAAACAACCATGAGATACCACCTCACACCACAGATACTGGCACACATCCAAAAGAACAAAAGCAACCGCTGTGGGAGAGGATGTGTGGATAAAGGGACCCTTCTACACTGTTGGTGGGAATTCGGACTTGTTCAGCCCTTTTGGAAAACAATATGGACTATTCTCAAAAAATTAGAAATTGAGCTTCCATTTGATCCAGCAATACCACTTTGGGAATATATCCTGGAGAAACAAAAAAGTATAGTCAAAATGACATCTGCACTTATATTTTAATCGCGGCACTGTTTACAATAGCCTGAACCTGGAAAAAACCTGAGTGCCCGTGTACCAATGACTGGTTAAAGAAACTCTGGTACATCTACACAATAGAATACTATGCAGCTACTAGAAAGAAAAGATGAAGTAATGAACTTTGCATATAAGTGGATCAACGTGGAAAGTATCATGCTAAGTGAAATGAGTCAGAAAGAGAGAGACAGACATAGAAAGATTGCACTCATCTGTGGAATATAAAATAACAGAGTAGGAGACTAACACCCAAGAATAGTAGTATATAACACAAGGAGGTTGGCTCCATGGCTTGGAAGCTGGCCTCACATGCTCGGGGGAAAGGCAGTCTGGATAGAGAAGGGAACACCAAGTAAATGTGGTTGAAGATCCTGCGCGGGAAGGGAGATACATGTGGAAAGTAGACTAGAGACTGAACACGATGGCCCTATCGCAAACCACAACACCCAAAGGGAGAGAGAGAACAAAATGGAATTCCCTGTGTTGGGGACACTGTGCTACAGACAGGGATATTTTCCTCCTTTTCAGTGGCCTTCAGGAAATAATTTCAGAGGCAGTTTTCCTTTTCTCATAGAAGCCTGGCTGGTCTTTGACATGCATATCTTATGTGCTAGCCAGGCCTGACTTTTGACATTGTAGATTCCAGGCTCTGGCCCAGCCTAGTCTTTAGGATGTTCACTTCAAGTGCTGCCTAGTCTGTAATTGACATGTAGATTTCCTGTGGCAGCCCAGCCTAGTCTTTGGGATGTAAATCCAAGTGCTTTTAGCCCAAGGAAGGTTTCAGTTTTGGTTTTGTATCTTCTTTCTGGAGGCCAAGATTACTGGCCTGCAGATACAAGGAAATAATGCTGTCTCAATGTTCTTCCTGTAACATCTTTTGGTGCCTTTAATGTTGTCAATGTATTGTGCCTTTTAGAAGTGCCATGATCAATAAAAAGAGATCCACTAGGCCCTCTGCCTTTGCTAAGAGCCAGAGAGAGCCTTAGTCCTTCATGAGATACATTTCTTCCGCATGCCTTATCTCAGCGCCTCTGACCGCACAAATATTCACACAATACCCTGCAACGGCAGTGAAGCAGAGTCGGGGTGGGGATTGGATTGGAGGGTGGGAGGGATACTGGGTTCATCGGTGGTGAAGAATGGATACTGGTGGAAAGATGGGTTCTCGAACATTGCTTGAGGGAAACACAAGCACGAAGATGGGTAAATTTGTAACTGTACCCTCATGGTGACTCACTAATTAAAGAAATAAATTAATTAAAAAAAACAAAAAATAAAACAAAAAAACCCACCCCAATAAACTGATATTGTATGCCTTTTTAAAAAAGAGAATTTAAAACCCAGAGGTTTTTATTTATTTTTTCTTATTTAAATTATCCCACTGTTTCAGTACACTGATATATGGTGTTAAAATACCAGGCTAATGACTTACAAAGAACACACACACACACACACACACACACACACACACACACACACACACACACACACATATATATATATATATATAATATGTAACATAGTTTATGTTATGTGTTATAAACAATAAATCGATCAAAATTGTGGAACAATCCACAAACATGCTGAGAAAAGTAGATTCAGTGATTAGCAACACTCTGCTTTCCAAATGGCTGTCTTATCTTCTAATTTATTAGTGAAGAAAGAGCTGGGAGATCTCTTACATTATCTCTTACTACTCTTATAGGGGCAGTAATCTCATGAGGATAACACTCTCCTGCATATGTATCATCAGAAATTGTTCTTTGTATCACCTCTAGGATTGGAATATTTGTTCAGTACTATACCTTATTTAGCCTTTATGTAATATGCCGTTTCATGGTATCAAGGATGTGTGATAATACCTCAATGTAAAATAATGTAATATGTAAAATAATAAAAATGAATTATAAAAATACTTTAGCTTATCCTTTCCCATGATCTAAGGTGATACAACCAAGTTACTCTTTTAGTTTAATTTAATTTAAATTTAATTTAAGTAAAAGAATACTTTTCTAGGAGCTGGATATTTAGTACAAGTAGGTATCTTGCCTTTTACATAGATAACCTGGGTTCAATTCCTGGCACTCTACGTGGTCCCAAGTACCATCAGGATTGATTGTAGGACCAGGGTAATCTCTGAGTGTGCCCCATTGAGTATGGGCAAAACCATTGGCTGTGGTCCCAAACCCAATTAAAAAAATCATTTTCGGGGCTGGAGAGATAGCACAGTGGGTAGGGTATTTGCCTTGCACACGGCCGACATGGGTTCGATTGCCAGCATCCCATATGGTCCCCCAAGTACCGCCAGGAGTAATTAATTCCTGAGTGCAGAGTCAGGAGTAACCCCTGTGCATTGCCGGGTATGATCCAAAAAGCAAAAAAAAAAAAAAAATCATTTTCTAAATTTAATAAAATAGCACAACATTATTTTTCCAGTTTTCATGGAACAAAAATGTATATATATATAATGTATATATATATATATATATATATATATATATATATATACTGATTTGATGGGCTGAAGCGATAGTACAGTGGGTTTTTGCCTTGCATGCAGCCGACCTAGGTAATTCCTCCATCCCTCTCAGACAGCACGGCAAGCTATGGAGAGTATCCCACCCATACACCGCCATACAGCGGAGCCCTGCTACCCATGGCGTATTGGATATGCCAAAAACAGTAACAACAAGTCTCACAATGGAGACGTTACTGGTGCCCACTCAAGTAAATCGATTAACAAAGGGCTGACAACAATGACGACTAATTTGATTACTGGTCATAAAATTGAATAGATATTCTAGAAATGATAAATTTATTTAAAAACATTTTATAATGATTTAGTATTTTAACATATGAATTTGGAGGGATTCAATGATTGGAGCTATTCGTCGATTAAACACTCCCTATTAAAATCGTAGTCTACAGCAGCTTGCAAATTGAGTTTTAGAGTTGCAAAAGTTCCTGTATGTTAAAAATTTCTAAGATTAGGGCCAGAGAGATAGTAAAGTTGGTAAGATGCTTTCCTTTCACAAGGCTGACCCAGGTTCCCTCTGGAACTATTACCCACTGTAATATCTCTCATGCTCCACAAATGCAACAGCTTCTTAACCCATTTATCCATCATTAGACATTTGGGCTGTTTCCATATCCTTGCTATGGCACTAAGTGATACTTTTGAATGAATGTTCTTGTGTTCTGGGGGTAGATGCTGAAAATTAGACTAAATGATTCATATGGGAGTTTTATTCTTAATTCTTTGTGAAACATCCATACTACTTTCGATACAGGTTGACCTTTTATAACTCAATGTTGGTAGTGACATTCATCACATATACTGTATTCTGCTTGTCAGAAATGAAGTTTTAGATATAAACCATAGATGAAAACAACACATAAAATCATAGTATTAATACTAGACAAGGCTATTTAAACACCAGCTTTGAGACTGACTCCCACAATTTCAGAAATAATAATTACTCAATATGCAGAAGTTAAGCAAAGTTTATGTTTTATTCAATCATTATGAGATTCACAGTTACAATATTCCAACACCCACCCCTCTAACAGTGTATATTTCCCACCATCAGTGTTCCCAAGTTTCCCTCCCATCACACCCACCAGCCTACTTATATGACAGGAACTGGTTTTTTTCTCTTTCTCATTTTGGGCATTATAGTTTGAGAATATCATCTCAAATTTTTGAGATATTATCATCTATTAATTTTTGGTGAAATTTATAGTTTTTTTAAAAAGCAAACACTGAAGTTTCTAAAATAAAAGAAAATTAGCTTCATTACTTTATAGTAAGAAAATACTAATTTTAAGCAAAAGCTAAACATCAAAGAACTATGACCAGGATCTATTTAAAATAAGAAGAACAATTTTTTAAAAATGTGAGAAACTGCTTAGCAAAAACAAAAATTTACAGCTAGTTAGTAGCACTGTAGCATTGCCATCTCGTTACTCATCGATTTGCTCTAGTGGCACCAGTAACATCTCCATTGTGAGATTTGTTGCGACTGTTTTTGGCGTATTGAATACACCACGGGGAGCTTGCAAGGCTCTGCCATGCGGGCGGGATACTCTCAGTAGCTTGCCGGGCTCTCCAAGAGGGACAGAGTAATAGAACCTGGGTCGGTCTGAATGCAAGGCTAGTTAGTAAGCACATTACAAAACTTCTTTAGCAACCAGGAAAATGAAATGCCTCTGATATTTCTTCACTAAATGATGTGCCATATTTGAAGGAACTTATGTTAGATAAAATGAATATATTGGCAAGTTACATCAGGGATGAAAGTGTAACTTGGTTCAAGAAGTTCTAAAACCTATTTTGCAATACCAAATAAAGCTAATCTATTCCTTGTGATAAATCAAATCCAATGAAACATACACAATGATGCTTATCACAGCATTTTTTTCTATAATACTAAGATGAAAATAGTCATCAATGATAAAATACATAAAAATTGCACATCCATCTAAAGTAAAACTAAATGGCGATAAAAAATAAATTAGAAATTTGTGCAACTTGTACAAAAATCATATAAAAGAGATCATGAGAACAAAGTACAAAATCAGAGAATGTATGAGTTATTCATTTGTATAAGGTTCAGTAAGCTCTAAAATATTGATGACCATTTGTACAGTTAATTGTTACCTCTAAAACTTTTTCTATACATATGTGATTATTCTTTTGAAAGTTACAAAGACTTATGTGAAATGCATCAGAATTTATATTAAAATATCCCATGAGTACTTTTTTCTCTCCATATATATGCAGAGCATAGAATCCTGTTGGCAGAATTCCCAATAAATACCTACTTTAGGATTCTGGGACAGCTTCCAGATATTTTAATTTGTTTGAATTTTAACCTTTCTACACAATTTTAATATAGAAACGTATACTAAGAGTTTTCTTCGGAGGAAAGAGACAAAAAGTAGATTATGAATACACTTGGACATATTCCAAAAATTCAGTACCAAACTTTGAAAAGAATTATAAAATGATTTAATAGTCTTGTGTATACATATAAAGCAATCTATGTGCAAGATTTTATGACTTAAAAATATGGGAGAAAGTTGAGTTTGAAGCTTGTTTTGTAGCTGAAATGCCACTAGTAGCAATTTCAGCACACTTGGAAAGATAGTGCTAGGATAGAAGAAATTGAAAATTTTAAGGCCAGAGTACTCCAGAAACTCCAGAAAAAAAAATATGCTACCATGTTTTTTGTGATTTTTTTTTTTTGGAGGGGGGATTGTGTGCGGATCTCACCGATAGTGCTTAGGGGCCCTGAGACTGTTAGTCCCAATTCTCTGGTAATCAAGCCAGACATTTAATAGTAGGTCACAAGGATGCCATGAGTCTTGGGCTTTCCTGTGGAAGAGATGACCCAGGACCCTAGGAATGCTTGGGGTTTCAGGACTGCTTAGATGACCATGTGGTGTCCTGGGTTGAACTAGCATCACTGCATGTGAAGGTCATGCCTGAATTCTGCACTCTGCCTTCCCTCACCACAGTTTTTAACTAGTGATTTTCAAGACATATATAAAAAAAGTTTAGTTTTTCTTCCATAGTCTATGCTTAGAAAAATTGGAAAATTAGATATAACATAAATATGGGATAAATGGATCTTAGACAACAAAAAAAGGAAGAAAGGAAAACTGCATTTGCATGTGGATTAGATTTGTTACCTGTGATGAACAACCCTGGCACAAGTGAGTAAATCTGGATACTTTATGCTTAACCTATGAGTTAAAGCATTAGCAGGTCTTGATGGAAACTATAGCTCCAAAAGTTAAATGTCAGAGAAAGGAAATCTCCTCAGAAGTGAGTTATTGTTGTCTTTGAGGGATTCATCTGCTTACTTTTTAGTTGATTTATTTACTTTTATTGCATCATTGTCAGATACAGTTACAAAGTTGTTCTTGATTCGGTTTCAGTCAAGCAATGTTCCAACACCTGCCCCTTCACCAGCCTTCATTTCCCAACGTCAATGTCCCTGTTTCCTTCCCAAGAGGTATGTGGGACTGAAAATCCAAAGACCAAGAGGAAGAAGGCAGGCTGTTGATACTGTAGATGGCCTTATGCTGCAGGAATTGAAAAGTGTGATTCTGAATGTCAAAACTCTGCATAGAGAGAGCACTATTTCAGGACTGGGGCCGGGGGAGATCAGGACTGCAGAAATGAGACATATTCTGATTTTCCTATGGAAGGGTGGACAGATTCTATGTGTATTCTTTCTGTCCCTGTGTCCCTCTGTTTAGTGCCACTTAGAGCATCCCTTGATGTAACTCCTGGGCACAGTGCTTGAAGTCATGTCACTCCTGCCATTGCTCAGGGGACTGAATGATGATAGGAACTGAAACTGGGCCTCCTTAAGTTATCTCTTTGGCAAAATCAAGTAAACAAGACAAAGTTTACTGAAACCAGGACAAAGTTGAGTTGACTTCTTGCCAGTCTCTCAGTGATTTGTACCCATCTATGAATTTCAAAGAATTAACATGTTTTCTGCAAGTTACATGGAATTATGTTAATAATTTATGAAAATATATATGCATATGAACACCTAAAAGTAAAATAGCCTTTATTACTTCACTGTCATCATCACTGTCATCCCGTTGCTCATTGATTTGCTCAAGCAGGCACCAATAACGTCTCCATTGAGAGACTTGTTGTTAACTGTTTTTGGCATATCGAATATGCCATGGGTAGCTTACCAGGTTCTGCTGTGAGCATTTATTACTTAAATATAATTTAAAGGTATATAGAGGAGGGTCAGAATGAGATCACTAAATTTTTTGATAACTAAAACAATACCTTCTTTTTAAAATTATTGATTTTTTTTATTGAATCACTGTGCCATTGTGAGATTCAATTACAAAGCTTCATAATGTTCGGTCATACAATGTTCCAACACCATCCCTCAAACAGTGTACATTCACACCACCAGTATTCTTGTTTTGATTTGCATGTCCCTGATAATTAGTGAGGTAGAACATGTTTTCATGTGCTTTCTGCAATTTGTATTTCTTCTTTGAGAAAGTTTCTGTTCATTTCTTCTCCCCAGTTTTTTTTATATATTTTTATATTTTTTTTATATTGCCAGGAGTGGTGTTGCTGGATCTGTACCCTCATTGTTACTCACTGATTAAAGAATAAAATAAATTTAAAAAATAGAAATTGAGCTCCCATTTGACCCAGCAATACCACTCCTGGGAATATTTCACGGAGAGACAAAAAAGTGTAGTTGAAATGATGTCTGCATTTGTATGTTCATCACAGCACTGTTTACAATAGCCAGAATCTGGAAAAAAAACTGAGTGCCCGAGAACAGATGACTGGTTAAAGAAACCTTGGTACATCTACACAATGGAATACTTTGCAGCTGTTAGAAAAGATGAAGTCATGACCTTTTCATATAAGAGGATAACATGGAAAGTATCATGTTAAGTGAAATGAGTCAGAAAGAGAGACAGACATAGAAAGATTGCACTCATCTGTGAAATATAAAGTAACAAAATGGGAGACTAGCACCCAAGAATAGTAGAGATAAGTACCAGGAGGTTGGCTCCATGGCCTGGAAGCCGGCCTCACATGCTGGAGGAAAAGGCGGCTCAGATAGAAAAGGAAACACCATGTAAAGTGTGGTTCAAGGACCTGCTGGGGATGGGGGATGCACACTGAATGTAGATTATAGATCCAACACGATGGCCACTCAATGCCTCTATTGCAAACCACAACACCCAAAAGGAGAGAGAGCAAAAGGGAATGCACTGCCACAGAGGTGGGGTGGGGCAGGGGTGGGGGGTGGGGGGATGGGATGGAGGGTGGGAGGGATACTGGGATTATTGGTGGTGAAGAATAGACACTGGTAGAGGGATGGGTACTCGAGCATTTTATGACTGAAACACAAGCACGAAAAGTTGTAAGTCTGCAACTGTACCTCACGTTGATTCACTATTAAAAATTTAATTAATAAAATAAAGTTCTACCAGTGACTTGGTTCTTGGATATTAATACCTTGTCTGAAGGGTATTCGGTAAATATGTTTTCACATTCCATGGGCTTCTCTGTATTGTTGTTACTGTTTCTTTTGAGATGCAGAAGCTTCTTAGATTAATTTAGTCACATTTGTTTATCTTTGTTTTTACTTGCTTGTAGATTCTTGAAGATTTTGTTAAGTTTTCCTGTCATCTGTAAATAGTAATAGCTTGACTTCTTCCCTTCCTATCTGGATGTCCTTGATATCTTTTTATTGCGTAACTGCTGTGGCAAGTACTTCTAGTACTAAATTGAATAGAAGTGGTGAGAGCGGACAAACTTATCCTGTCTCCAGTCTTAGAAGGACTGTTATAGTTTTTCTTAATTGAGAATAATGCCTGCTGTGAGTCTGTGGTCAATGGCTTTGACTGTACTGAGGGAAAATCTTGTGACTCCCATTTTGCTGAGACTTTTAATCATAAATGGGTGCTGGATCTTATCAATTGCCTTATATACAGCTATTGATATGTTCTATGGTTTTTATCTTTCCTTTTATTTATCCGGTGTACTGTATTGATTGACATGAGAGTCTTGAATTATCATTGCATCCCTGAAATGAATCCTACTTGGTCATGGTATATGATCTTTTTGATGAGTTGTTGGATACAATTTGCTGGTATTTTTTGAGGATCTTTATCCTATGTTCATCAGGAATATTGGCCTATTATTCTCTTTTTATGTGGTGTCTTTCTTTGTCTGTTTTTGACATGAAGTTGATATTTGCCTCATAGAAACTGCTTAGAAGTGTTCTAGCTTGATTGAATGGAACTCAATGCTGTTATTGTCACTATCTGGTACTAGGGTTCTTTGGGGATTAGACATTCACCTCCATAGCAAAAGACTGTAAGATCTAGACATCAGACATTGACTCTTAAGTCTAGTCTCTGCCTTTCTAACTTCCCCAAGCAAGAAACCCAGGCACTTTTCTTTTAATTCTATCATCCTGTTCTGTTGACGGAAGTGAAGAGAGTTAAAGAATATGAAATACATCTGCCAACCTGGTAACTTTGTATCTCTTGGTGATTCAGTAAATTTAAAAAAAAAAAAAAGACTATCTGCCAGTGCGTTCCCCTGTTCTGCTGCAATGCCTTCTTACTGCAAGCATTCAAAGTGTTGACTTGTTAAAAGCAAAGTGTCAACATATTTTTGCACTAACCTGTTTGCTCTTACCCATACCCTATGCCATTTTGCTCTTTGCAGGGAAGTGTGCCACTTTCCATGTTTAAGGATTATTGCTGCCTGCTTTTTCTATCTGTATCTAGGGGCAAGTTTAGAGATGATGAAATGAAATGTTTGACAAGATGTAAGTCAAAAGTGCAATGTTAATTGAGGCTTACTAATCTTTGACAGGATTAAAGATAAGAAAAAAATAATTCAGAATAACAGTTTTTAAGCAATCTTGTTATTTTGCTCACTAAGAGTCATGTCACATATTTAATTAGCTGCATATGTTTTTCTTTTAATTTTTTTCAGGCATTTGGGGAGAGAATTGTACTAGGCAAGGTATATGGGAAAACTTAAAGTATCAAATTCCATTCTGTGTATTTTATTAACTGCAAAGCTAATACCTAGTAGATGAGTGAAAGTTAAAAAAAAGAACAATGAAGCCAAGTAAAGTCATACCCAAGTACATCAAAATTAACAAACACTACCAACAAATTCTTTTTACAAGAGAAAAATACTTTTGTCACAGAGAGGAGTGCAATTTACACAGTGACAATATTCAAAGCTACCTCTTTGCCCCATACTCTTGTTTCAGAAAATATGTTATGTGATAGAAAAGGAGCTTGGAATTTCAATCTTGTCTATTTCTTTTAAAGAAGGTATTTGAGATAAACATAATAAGATTCTTGAGGGTGACCAGATCTCAATGATAAACAGGAAGATGATGTGTTTTCTGATACTTCCTCCTAAACCATTATTTGGTATAGATCATAAGTTCTTCTTTGCTATTTTCGCAGTAAACAAAAAACAAGAAGTATAGGAATGTGTTTTGCTTATCATTCTTTCTTACAAAGGAGGGGTAAAAAATTAAATGTGGTCAATGTAGCTTACCAGTATTAAGTAACTGTTTCTTTTTTGAGGGATTAATGGGGATTTATTTATATATTTATGTATTTATTAATTTATATATTTATTTATAAGCATTTTATTTTACTATGATAAAATAAATAGCTTTAGCACATTATGCATACAGTAGGAACTTTAGGATACATAAAACATTTTGGTTTACTTTTGTTAATTTCAGAGGGCCACACCCATCAGTACTCAGGACTTACCTCTGACTTCGCTCTCAGGGGTCACTCCTGGCAATGTTCTGGGGACCACATGTATTACTGAGTATTGAATCCTAGTTATATTCCTGCATGGCAATGACCTTACCCCACTGTACTTTTTCTCCAGCCTGCATGCATAAAACACGTTATTTATTTATTTATTTATTTATTTGTTTATTTATTTATTTATTTATTTATTATGTTTATTGAATCATCGTGAGAACAGTTACAAAGCTTTCAAGATTAAGTCTCAGTCATACAATGATCAAACACCCATCCCTTCACCAGTGCATATGTTCTACCACAAAGAACCCCAGTGTACCCTCATCCCAGCCCCCACCCTGCCTATGTGGCAGATGATTTTCTCTTTACTCTCACTTTACTTTGATTACATTCAATTTTCAACAGAAAACTCACAATTATTATTTGGAATTCCCTCCCCAACAATCAGACCTGCTGATCATTTGTTTTCTATTGCTGATAATGAAGAGCATATGATGTCACACGGCCATAAGAGAGACTGTGTGGTTTTGTAATTCTGGTATTTTAGTAATTAAGACAGAGGTATTTCTGCCAGAAGCTTCTGGGTTCCGAGATTGGTTTGTGTGCCTCTGGAATCATGGCTGTTCAGGAGTGGAGGAGCCGTTCGTGGGCGGCCACTCAGGGTCTGGTTTGGTAGGGAAGAAGGAGTGGTTTCATGTCCCCCATCCTGAGATTTCCTGTGAACCCCATCACTGCAAGCTCCTACCTCGTTGTCCAATTGGCTCTGAAAGATGGTGGTCACGATGCTGCCGCAAAAGGGAAAAGGCTGAGGCACAAAAACCCTTCCCCTCCCTGAGTAGCACAGGGCCGTTCTTAGTTCACAGTCCAGGATCATTTCTGCCAGAAGCTGCTGCATTCCGAGATTGGTTTGTGTGCCTCTGGGATCATGGTCATTCAGGGGCGAAGAAGCCACTCCTGAACATTTTTTTGTATATCAGGAAAGGTTTGGAGAAATAGTACTGATCCTCATATAGCAGATCCATGTTAGTAGAAGCTCAGTGTTGCCAGGATTCCATCTGGAGCAGGTGGGGAGACTGCACCTGCTCCATTGGGGCACCCCACTGTTATCAGCCCAGTCTTGGGTTCGAATCATTCTCAGGTGTGTGGTGCCTGCCGGCCAGGATTCTTCACTCATAACTCTGTTCCTTAAGCCCATGCCATCCTTTCTGCAATTTTACTAATGTAGATCGACCAAATATAATATATAAATATAAGGTCTACTGGGATAATAATTTGAAAATAAGTAAACAAGGATTTTAAGGATTTGTAAGTAAGGATTTGTAAGGCTTTGTAAGTAAACAAGGATTTTACAAAAATAACAAAGTTACATTTAAAATTTCCAATTTATTCAATCGATATTTTTGTTGAATTATCAGTCATGATGCATATATCAACAAAGCTGGATAGATAAATAGAGCGATAGACACAAAAGTCAACACACACAGTCAAGTACCACCAAACTGAGACTCAAAGATGGACACAGAGAGAAGAAAGCGTGCACATATACTGCCTGAGCCCATGTGCTGCATCTGCAGCTGAGCACATGTGTTGCCTGGAGCATATGTGTTGCCTCCATCTCCACTCTTGAGGTATGTAATTTCATGCCATTATATCTAATGTTGGGATGTGTGTAGGGGCTCGCTATCTCAGAAGAAGCTCACCTTTTCTCTTGTGTGTGTTTCTCTCTCTTTCTCTCTCGCTCTCCCTCCTTCCCCCTCCTAAAAGCCTCCAAATAAAATTTGATTTTACATTGCTGCTCGGCTACTCCTGAAATTCTTTTCTGGGAGACAGGACAAAGTACCTGGAAACCCTGGGCAAGACCAAGGGCTGACTTTCTTTTCCTGCAAAGAGCAACTGCTCACTGTAGCTCCCCAAGAAATCAGGTGGTGAGGATTAACTCCCTACTGAGCAGACATCAGATGTGGCTTGATAGGCACCTGGTGGGGCTGGCAGGGTTCTGGCCCATGCAGCGCAGGGTCTCATCTTTAGACTTTATTGTTCCTAGCCTGCCAGGGGCTAGGTTCCAGGGGCTGATCCAGAGATAGTGTGATCACCTCTCTTCTCTCCGCCTCACATAAGTCACCCTTGGGGACCCACCAACTTCAGCCCTATTCACAGTAGTGAAGTTCCGGAAACAATGCATGGGGCTCAACGACAGAAGGGTAGATAAAGAAGATCAAGTATATACACATAGTAGAACATTATTCAGACAAAGCTTATTTAGTAAATAACTGTGTTTGTGTTAAAATGGACAATACTTTGTGTATCTAATGAATTAAATAGAAAATTCTAAGCCTTTATGTTCAGTGTCAAAAAGAAACACATGTGTTCATTAATAGTAGAAAAGAAAACGTAAATAAATCAAATAAAATGTGTGAATTTGAATTGCCAGAGAGAGATATTTATGCTAAGGCTAACGTGAAACTTTTCATCAGAGGAAAAAGAAGACGAAAGAGGGAAATAGGACCAGTGATGGAGAATAAGTGCAGAATATGGTTGACTTTTATAGCTGAATTAGTTTTGTCAGGTAGGGGAAAACAAAGATATATTAGTCTATTCCTATTCCTTTTCTTCCAAAAGGTGCTCTTAGCCACCAAGAATAGCCTACCTCCTTATTTTCACAGAGAGAAGATACAGTGAGCTCTGGTTTTTATCTCAAAAATTCATATGTTCTGTAAACAACTACTACTATCATGTGGGGATCAGCCATCAAAAGAAGATTCATGGTTAACAAAGAAAGCAACTTAACTCACACAGATTTTTGATTGTATATGGATCAAGAAAGAGGATTAAAAGATAAACCACAAGCCAAATCAGCATCTGCCCAAGGCAAAAGAAAGGATGAAATGTGGCAACAAAGGTTCTGCTAATCAACAATTGCAATGATTCAGCACTGTTTGAAGATTGACATACAGAGCGCTAAACTAGAGAGTTCACAAACACTAATGTTACCCAATAATTTATGTCCTTTTCCTCCCATTAGTAATTTGTCGATCTGGCTGTTGTACAAGAAGCCAATATAGATGTCCACGATACTGATAGCCTTGCTTTGTTTACAAATGAGGCATTGATCAGATTTTGCCTCTAGGTCTGTAGAGTAACTCCTATTAGTAAATACATTTGCTGACAAAATTCTTAACAAGGGAAATATGCACTTTAAAAGTTAATGTAAAAGTATAGTACAAGCCAATACTTTTAAGTAGATTTATAATAACTCTATGCTCCAGAATACAGATATCTTTGCCTGTTATTTGAAAAATCTTATTACTTATACTATATAGGGCATCTAGAATTGACATGATTAACATTATAAATAAACAAAGTTTAAAATATTTTTACCAAACTACACATTAAGTGAATAATACTTTTCAAATATTACCAATAAGAAGGAAACACCCAATTATCACTCAGTCCCAACATGTGCCTATAAACTATAGTCCGAATGAAAGAAGCATATTTAAATTTATACGTTTAGTCTTTTTATTTTGTTGCTAATAGATGAAATTTGTCCAAGTTTATTGTTTTTTTAATCTGGGTTGTTTTCAATACCAATTTTCTGTGTTTGATGCAGTTTTAAAGATTTAAGGCTTAATATTGGAAACATATTAAAACTCTCCAGAAACTTTGACTATTATTTTTTTCTCTCTCTTTGTGTCTCTGTCTCTGTCTCTCTTCTCTCCATATCCATGGGAAGAGAAATATATAGATACATATGCATACATGTGATATTTGAACAATCTATTTAACGTTTTATTTTTTTTATTTCAGTCAAAATAAATGACAAGACGTAAAAATTTCTGAGAACTTTTCCTCTCTGTGTGTGTAACACTGTATCACAGTATCACTGTCATCCTGTTGTTCATCGATTTACTAGAGCGGGCACCAGTAACGTCTCTATTTCTCTCAGCCCTAAGATTTTAGCAGCCTCTCCTTACTCGTCTTTCCTAACGATTGGAGGCTCTTTCAGGGTCAGGGGAATGAGACCCATCATTATTACTCTATTTGGCATATCAAATACGCCACAGGGAGCTTGCCAGGCTCTCTCATGCGGACAGAAAACTCTCTGTGGCTTTCCAGGTTCTCCAAGAGGGAGAATTAGGCTATCAGCTGTCACACGGCCGCATTGCTGCCGGGAGCTTGGTTTTATAGTCTCTGGATGTTGGCTATTGATGGGATTACATGGCACTGGGGGCAGTTTCTGGGTTTGACAGTCTAGCTACTGGAAAATGGGGGATCTGGGCAGAAGAGACCCAGTCACTCTCCGAGAGCCTTAGAGATCTCAGCCCTGGGTCCTACACAGCTGGGTTCGTCTGCTGGTTCCTTCATGCGTGAGGCTGTGTGTGCATAATGTCCACAGTTTAGGAGCTTAAAATATTGAAAAAATGTTGCTTAATAAAAATAACAAAAACAGTGCCTGTTCAAATATTCCTTCAAGTTTGTTTCTTACATAAAAATGCATTTGAGCTCATATTAGAAGTTATAAAGTAGTTTCTGAGATTCTCTCTTTGGAAGCACATTCATCTCTTGTCCACCATTCACTCTAATGCTTGCAATACATCATTTTCTATAACAAAGGCTGAATACTCATTTTTTATTTTGTATTTTATCTCATTTTATTTTTTATATTTTGGGAACACATGCACAGAGTTTCAAGGCAAATTTCTTGGGCACTGTTTTTTTTTTTTTAAATATATATTCATTCCTCAATAATTTTGAGTACTTATTGTTACAATCCAAGTGCAGCCATTTTAGTTGTTAGAAGCCATGTTATATGCTTATATAATTGATTGTTGACCTGGGCATGAGCCCCAGACCACAACCTGAAGCACACTTTGGAAAAAGGAACAAGAATAGACAGAGACAAAAGTTTGTGGTACATGCATGTGAAACCTGGGGGTCTGGTAGTGCCAGCCAATTAGTATAGGGAAGAAACCTGATCGCTGGCCAAGAATGTGGTTTTTAGGCTACTTAAACCTCTCCCAGCCGTCAAAGGGGGTCACACTCCTGACCATTTTCTGTAGCATGAGGTCCTGACCGGTCAATCTGTAATAATTCTCTGTAATAAAATCTTCAAACTTCTCATGGGTGTCTTGTGTTTAAATCGTGGACCCTAACATTTATCATATACCAGTCATTATGAGATACGTATTGTTTTCCCGAATGAAAAATAAGCACTCTAACCCTTTGCTTTTTTTAGACTTGAATCACATGTTTTGATCACTGTGTTAGTGTAAAAGTAGATTTTCCTGTCTTGGTGGGTTCTGGAGAATTGTATGAAAGAGTTGTGTACACCACAGGATATTAAAAGTTAGTGTTGGCATTTATTATATAGTTTAATCAGATGTCCTTCCCCAATACCCAGGCCTCCTCTTCACTCAAAAATGACATTACTCATCATTGTACTGCCCCAGCGCATATGTGACTTCCCTTCCCGTCCCTGTGGTCTTCTTCCCTCCAGTGCATGATGGCCAGTGCTCACTCTCTGTCCCGCATACACTCTCCTAGTCTGAAACTGTTTCCCTAGCTGTACCCATGGTGCCCTTATGCCTTGTCCTGGCATTCCTTAAGCCTCCAGCCCTCTGCCACAGTGCTTGTGAATGAGATCCTTGTGCACTATGTCTGTTTCTGGGCCTCTCATAACTGCTCCCACAGTTCTGTAAGGGCTGATGCCTACAGTTATATGCTTCCATCTCGGATACCCAGCCATTCCATTATTTATTTTGATTGGCTATCTGCTTGATTGGGCTGGAGCGAAGCACAGTGAGTAGGGTGTTTGCCTTGCATGTGGCCCACCCGGGTTCTTTTCCTCCATTCCTTTTGGAGAGCCCGGCAAGCTACTGAGAGTACCCCGCCCGCACAGCAGAACCTGGCAAGCTACCCATGGCGTATTTAATATGCAAAAAACAGTAACAAGTCTCACAATGGAGACTTACTTTTGCCTGCTTGAGCAAGTTGATGAGCAACAGGATGACAGTGACAATGACAGTGATCTGTTTGATTGACAAGATATAAAGTGATTGATGAAATTCGCTTGGCACTCTACCCACTTACTTGGACTATCAATTTTACGTTAGTAGGACAGAGCCTGGCAAGCTACCCATGGAGTATTCAATATGCCAAAAACAGTAACAAGCCTCACAATAGAGACATTACTGGTACCTGCTCAAGCAAATCAATGAACAACAGGATGACAGTGATACAGACAGTGCTAAATATTTATAAATTTAATAATAAAATGAATAATTAAAAGAATGAAGCAGAGAGGATTGTCAGTAAGAGCACCTGGCTTTCTCCAACACTAAGCTTAGTTTGGCCTTTAGCTAAAGGAGCTGCATGTCTGATGGCACATTTGGGAGCACTGTAGGGGATTAAATTCTTGCTTTAGGCAAAATACCCAGACATTAAAGGCAGTTAGGGAACAGGACTCAGCAAAACAGCCAGTCCTTGAGCACTTGAATATGTGACTGCTGGAGTGTAAAGAGACAGAGATACGTGACTGTTTGGTGCAAGGTGCCAGCATTGCACTCCTGCCTTGTAGCACTGTGGGAGCCAAGGAGAGGAGGAGCAGTCCTGGAGAGAGAGCAACCTGGTGAGGAGTGGTTAGAAGGGGGCTGTTTTGCTATCCTAGCATCACAGAGGATGTGAGACCTGTAAAGATTGAGCCAGAGAAACTGAGAGAATTGGTAGCATGTAGTAGCAGAGAGGAGGAGTAGGAGAGGGAAGGAGAGAGACAGAGAGAGAGAGACAGAAAGAGAGAGCAAAGCAGCAGAAAATCAACTAAGAGAGTGGGCAGAGAGCTTAAAAATAGTTTCATGCATACACAGTTCCAACACCATGCCAATATCAGGATGCTATTTTCCCTGCATTGATGTCCCAAGGACCCTCCTCTAACTCCCCAGGGAAGGTCAGTCTGTAGACCAACTCTTCAGCTCTGCTGCTTTTGGACTTGGTGCTCCCTTAGTGTTTCTCTAGCCGAAGTCAGCGTATTAGAATGATCGGTTTGTATATTTGCCCCTCGCCCTTACTCACTCACCACAATACCTCTATTTCCATCCATACAGAAGAAAATTATGTGTTTTCATCTTTTATTATAGATCAGTAGTATTCCATTGTATATAATATACATGTATTATATATCTACTGCACACATACATTATCCACTTGACATTGCCACGGACAGAATGAAAATGAAGAAGATTCTGGACCATAAATGAAATGATTAGGATTAACAAAACACTCAATATGATTAAAAGTACTTGTTATTCTTGAGAAAAATCTCTAAGATAAAAACTTTAGGTAAATTATCAGCCTTTAAAAAAATTTAAGTCTACTGTATTAGCTTTGTTAAAATAATTGTAATCAAGCTAAGGTACGCTTCTATATAATTTCAAAGAAGAATAAGAGAAAATGATTATATACATGTATATATATGTGTATATTCTTCTAATACTAACATCTAATAAACACATGGTACATTTCAGAAACTACACACCAAATTGAACTCATGTGACAAACCAAACTATTAATTTTTTTCATGTATCCAAGTTTTTCTGTTCAATTTTCTGTATGCTGAAAGATTTTGTGCAGAACAAAACACTGTGTCTACCAAGTATATAAATGTGGACCCAGAATGCGGATCAGAGGTGGGGATTGTGCCCTGCCTATGTGAGAACTGAGCACCATCATCATCACTGCTACACCCACACCCACACCCACACCCACACCCAAATACACACACACAGGCACATAGGCACACACAAAGGACAGAGCATGAACTTTCAGAAAAAAAGAATTTCAATATGTAAACCAATTTATTCTAAAGAATCCTTTCTTAGAAGTCTGTTTCCATTGCCTAGTTTTCATTTTTGTATTTAATTTTTTTTTGTTCTGGGGAGCACACTTGATGGTAATTACAGTGTACTATTGGCTCTGCATTCTGCGATCACCTCTGAAGGGTCTAGGTGACCTTATGGGGTTCTGTGGATCAAATCTGATTCACAATGTTCAAGGGTAGCACCAAACTCTCATCAGCTTCAAGGCAAACTGCCAACCTGCTGTACTATCACTCCACTCCCCGTTATTTCTATGAGGAAAATGTAAACAAATAATTTGTTCATGTTAACCCTAGTCTGTTTAGATTTTTAATTCTTAAGTCATATGACAGAAGAGATGCTTGTATCAGTTTAACATGAAATATATTACTACTTTCAGTCATTGTGTCTTATTAGAATAACCACTTTTTATTTAACACATTGTATGCTCAGCATCAGCGGGTTGTTTACAAAAAAATTAAGAAATTAGCAAGAAGACAATATAAACCTTAAAGCTGACAGGAAAAATACACTTTTTCCCCATGTGGAATTTATTTCTGGCAGATTGCATCTTAGAATTTCAGTTAGCATATGAGAAATATTAAAATTTCAGGAACAGCTATTCAGATGCACACTGAAATGCAAAATACAAAATGTTTTTATCTTGGCCAAGATCTTTAATGAATTTCAGTTATTGTTAACATTATAATTTAATGCTTTTTATTTATATCAGTGCTAGTGTCACACAAAAATATCTGAATTTGGAGCTGGGAACTGAGTGTATACTTCCACCTACCAGCTTCTTACCTTCTGATGTTTGACTCAGTGTCTTTTATCCTGACATTTTTAAGTAGCAAATTTAGAAGTTTAACCATTGTTCACAAATGTTAAATGAACTCATAGTGGAAAAGGAAATAAAAACATAAATTGATTAAAGCAACTCATGTATGTATCTGTCCAGTAACTGAACTTCAATTTAAGTACTTCAAATTAAGGAACTTAATTTATAGCAAGATGAAGAACTTAACTAGCCTTGGATTTAAAATCTGTTAGCCAGGAGTATAACACTCTATAAGTAGGGTGATCTCCACATAAAAGTCTTTGTGCTTTGAGTTATTAATTAGTTATATTTGATCTCCAGAAAGAATATAGATGCAGATAAGGTAGGATGATAAATCATCTTACTAATTATTAAATCAAACACCCTCTGTGTATTCATTGAATTTATTTTTCTTCTCTTTGTGTTCTGTTCTGCTGATTGTACTGAGTGGAAATCAAGTCTATCACTTTCCTGCCCCAAGTGATTAAATGTGAAAGAAACTGACAGGAAACATAGAAAATGTCTAAAGAGCTGAAACCCAGACCATTCTTGCTTAACAACTTAACACTTTAGATTTATGCATGCTTGCTAATCAGCTGGCTTTGAGATGAAGGTAGATTATCAGATTACTCAGGTAGTTTGGGGGCCACATTGAATGGTGCCAAGGCTGACATCTGGTTCAGCATTCAGGGATAACAGTATAGTCACTAATTGCAGTCACAAGGGTTTCTGTTGGTGAAAATAAATAGAAGTATCTAGGCAAAAAGGGACTGCAGTTGCTTTTGTTGACCTTGGAGATGGAGATAGGGACCATGAATCATATACGTGGTCTCTAATTGCTAAAAAAGCTAAGATTTTAATGGATTTATCTCTGCAACATCCAGAAGGAATATAGGCCCAGTGATATTTTACTTTTACCCAATGAGAGTTATTTTATGTTTTAGACCTCCCAAATTGTGGGGAAAAAATTAATTTGCACCCTTTAAGCAACTACATTTGTGATAATGTGTTGCAGTGACATTTGAAAAATTGTTGCCTTTTTAGAAAAATATAGTTGATAAATCAGTTTTATGTGTTTTGAACTCTGTCAACTAATTTTCTAAAAATTATATTTTCCAATGGTTACTCATACATGTAGTTATTATTGTCTATGTGTGTTTAATTTGCCTTCCATTTTTAAATGCAAATATATGCATACATATATTGTAACCTTGGCAATAGTATGAGTTACTAGTTCCTGATATTCAGCAAGGAATCAGTAAAAACGTAGATATGTTATAAACTTTTTAAAGATAGGGCTTGTCATAAAGAGGTAATCTGATTTATTAAAGTATTTAGTCCACATTGTTTTAATTTATATGGGACTTCATGGTATCTGGTAGAAGGTTAAAATCAATACTTAAAATATCATTGCACTAGTAGCAAAATATTGCATTTATTTTACCTGAAAATTCTCTTCATGAAGTGAGGGGCTAGGATTGGAGATAAATCTTTCATTAACTTCCATATCTTTTCGTTAGACATCAAGATATCAAAGAGGTTTTATAAATGCCCAGAGGCACTTCTAAGTTTTTTTTTTTCTCTCCAAAGAGAATCTGCTAAAATCTTCCCACACTGGTTTCTGATTTTTTTCATAGTATTCGCATGATCTCCAAGGGCCACAGGTTCTTAATTGTATGTCTGCCAGCATAGAACTAAATGTTAGTAAAACTTTGATGCATTTCTGTGAAGTTAATGATTTAGATTATTTGAACCAACCTCTATTCATACAAAGTCAGAAGGACTTCGAGATAATAGAATTAAAATATATCTGTACTACTGTTTGAATTACCACCATTCTCCAAGTAAAGGATGTTTAATTATTTTTAGAGTTTCATAGATATTTTTCTTCTGCAGTTTTATAGAATTAAATGGATTCATGCAATCATAAGCAAATACTTTAAATGATACCTTGATATATATTAATAATATATTGATAAATATATGAAATATTTAAATGATATGCAGGAGCAAAGAACATTCCAAATATTGAGTGTTATTATGGACATTGATACTATAAGATTTTATTTTTAATGAGGTAAGAGAATTTTTTTATCAGTTATTGATTAAAATTCCATGTCACATTAAAAAAAAAAAACTTGCCTCACTTAGGGCAAGGGAGATACCACAGGGATAAGAGCTTACCTTGTACAAAATTCTTCACCCCAAGTAGATCCCAGAAATATAAGGGGCCTCACAGTTCTCCAAAGATTGATACTTGAACACTGAGCAGAAGAAAGTCCTGAGTTTTGCAGGATGTGGCCCCAATACAAAAGAAAATCATAAATCTTTAAAAATACATTCAATGTTAAGGGAAATGGCAGACTTTGTACAAGTTAAAATAACTGTTTTGAAATGCATTACAATTAAACATGTTATATACTTCCATCCACAAAAATGCCTATCAATGAGAAATTAATTAATTAAATTGTGGTAGGGTGTTCCACTAAAACAGAAGTCACCACTATTTATTCTTGAATGTGGAACCAGGAGTAACCTCTGAGTACCAATAGGTATGGACCAAATTTTGGGCCAGAAAAAAAAAAAAAAAAACAGAAAGCCAGCGAAATTTTCTGATTGATCAGAGTTTTCTATTTTTCTGACTTTGCTATATTTTTATTTTTATTGTTATTAATCTGTAAACTGTATGTTTCTAAACCAGAAAACAAAGTTGGTAATTGGTATTTTGCAGAATCAAGTTCAGAATCAGATTTTTTTAAATTTTATTTATTTATTTTTATTGAATCACCATGAGCTACACTTACAAACTTTTTTTTTCTTTTTGGGTCACAACCAGCAATGCACAGGGGTTAGTCCTGGCTCTACACTCAAGAATTACTCCTAGCGGTGCTGGGGGGCCATATGGGATGCTGGGAATTGAACCCAGGTCGGCCGTGTGCAAGGCAAATGCCCTACCCCCTATGCTATCACTCCAGCCCACAAAACTTTCATGTTTGAGTTTCATTCATACAATAATCTCACACCAGTGTACATTTTCCACCACCAATGTCCCCAGTATTCCTCCCCTTCCATCCCACCCCTCCCCCTGCTTCTATGGAAGCACTGTCACCCTGTTGTTCATCGATTTGCTCGAGTGGGCACCAGTAACGTCTCCATTGTGAGACTTGTTACTGTTATTGGTATATTGAATACACCATGGGTAGCTTGCCAGGCTCTGCTGTGTTTCTATGGAAGACAAATTTTTAATATATTTTTTAAAAATTTTTATTGAATGACTGGGCTGGAGTGATAGCATAGCCACTAGGAAATTTGCCTTGCATGGCCAACCAGGTTTGATTCCTCTGCCCCTCTCAAGTATCTCGCCCTCATGACAGAGTCTGGCAAGCTACCAGCTGGCAAGTGTATTCCATATGACAAAAACAGTAACAAGTCTCACAATGGAGACGTTACCGGTGCCTGCTCGAGCAAATTGATGAGCAACAGAATGACAGTGATACAGTGATTGAATGATTGTGAGAGCATTACAAAGCTATTCATGATTGTGTTTCAGTCATACAATGTCCCAACACAAACTCATCCACCAGTGTAATTTCCCAGCACCAATGTTGCCAGTATTCCTCCACTCCTCAATCCATCCCCCACCCCTGCCTGCCTCTCTCAAGTTTCTCTCTTTCTCTTTCTCTCTCTCATTTTAGGCATTATGGTCTGCAATACAGATGCTGGAAGTTAGCATGTATATCCTAACATGTATTGTAGGTAAAGTAGGTAAAGACCTAGTAGGTAAAGACCTATTTTCCATACTCAGTTCTTCAGAGTGATCATTTCCAACTAATGTTATCATAATGGACCCTCCTCTATCTCAACCACCCTTCACCCCCACATCCCTGACCAGCCCTCCCTGCCCATTTTTCCTGGTCTTGGATTCAGACTTTTCCCCTTGATATTTTACATACAGCCGAGGAATGTACAGTTTCACTTGAAAATAAATCTAAATCAAATAAAACTTCAACTTGAAGTTAAAATTGAACAGTATAGTATTTGCTCCCCTGAACTATTGCTTAAGTTGGTACTAGCATGGGACAATCTTCTTTATGCACTTCCTCTGGAGAGTCTCCATTTACTGTATCAAGAGTGAATTTGCTTCTCAAATATATTCATTATTTGGGGGCTGGAGCGATAGCACAGCGCGTAAGGCATTTACCTTGCACTCAGCCAACCCGGGTTCAATTCCCAGCATCCCATATGGTCCCCTGATCACCGCCAGGAATAATTCCTGAGTGCAGAGCCAGGAGTAACCCCTGTGCATTGCCGGGTGTGACGCAAAACACAAAAATAAATAAATAAATAAATAAATAAATAAATAAATAAAAATATATCCATTATTTGACAGAACAGTGGTTGATAGAAATTGGAGGACCATTGAGACATTAACTACAGAAAAGAGGGTTTAAAAGGTGGCATAGGTATTTAATATTTTGATTAAAGTGTATTGTCAAAACTCGTAAAATTGAATGTGAAAAAGAGTTTACTTTATATAAAGCTAACAATTAAGTATTTTTAAGTAAAATCTATAGACCAGGGTTTTTCAAAAAATCATTATAAACTAGACATTGGTTATAAAATAGATGTACATGTATGAAAGTATTATTATACACATTTGATCTTATGTGTATTTTGCTGAAGAAAAATAGTCACTTCTGACATTTGTTGATTAATACATTGCTATTATTTAAGTAATGGATTTGTTACAGATGACGTTATCAAATGACATGTCTATAATAATGAATGTGATCAGGAATAACTAGACATTTTATTTTGGCAAGTATAATTCACACATGATATTTTAAGCATTGCTTTATTTTGCCTTATTTCTTTAAAAGGGGATCTACACTGTTCAAAAGATAGAAGAAATCATTTAAAAATATCAGGAAAATTTTTTTTACAAAATGAAAAGTTTCTAACAGTCATAAATTATTAATAAGCAAAATGTAAGGGCCAAGACATAGCCTCAAAGGATGGCACATGCTCATGCATACATGAAACCCTGTGTTAGACCCATCGGCTAACTTGGCCCAGAGCACTGCCCCAGATATTGTTCTGGGAGTGAGAGGCCTTGGTAGCATAACCCTGTCAGTCCAGGCATTAAATGGTCTACCCTAGTTAGCTGAGTATCTGCAAGTGGCTCTTAAACCATCTGTGCATTATTTGGGAGACACATGCCCTCACATACACACACACAAAAGGCTTATGCACAAATGACTTAACATAGCAATGATTATTGAGATAATGGAAGGTTTAAAGAAAAAAGGCTATTAGGTGAACCTCTTTGAAAAAGTATTAACTATTTTTAAGTGATATTGAACCTTTGCTTTTTGTCTATATCCTGCAGGGGCAAATTATAATAAATCATTTATTTCTTTCTAAAGACCACACCGTCAAGCTCTCTGGGTCATACAGCTTCACCCAGTGGTCGTGTGGACACTGGGGCACCGGGGTCGACCTAGGGCCTGCACATAGAAGGCATGGAGTCTACCCCTTGTGTTACATGCCTAGTCCTCGGGCTTTATATTTTTCCTAAAATGAATAATGAACTGCAGTAATGCTTTATAACTAACCTAAAATTTTCAAACAGTTAGAGTTACAAAAATTCTTATAAGAATGTCCTGGTGAGAATACTAAATCCATGATAAATCACCTTACTTCCACTTAATGCTTCCAAATTAAAATTATCTTTGCATTGTTTATTTTTTAAATTAATCTATTTGTTAATTTGTTTGTTTGTTTGATTTTTGTTTTAGGCCATGTCCAGAAGTGTCCAGCGATTATTCCTGGATCTCTGCTGAGGGATCATTTGTGAGTTAGCTCTGGGGCCCATTGGTGGTGCTGGAGATAAAATCTGGGTTGAACACTGCAAGGAAAGTGCCCTAGATGCTGTAGTAACTCCCGGGTCCTCTTTTCAACAAATGCAGCTAACAACAATAATTTTCATGAACAGTTTTTAGGAAAAGATAAGTCATTTAGAGAATAGCAAGGGGATGGATATATTGAATCAGAAGTTTGACAGTAATCTGGAATAGCTTATACGCATCTGTCACAGGCTGTGGACAGTGGGGAGAGTGCCACCATCAAAGCAAAATTGGAACTTCAACCCCTAGTTAAGACTTAAACAAATATATTTGTCTTTTTCAGTTACTCAGGATATTTTTCACTTAGAAATTTGATTCTAAATTTAATTAAAATATTTATCAAATATTAAAAGTTCTTCATCTAAAAATTTATTTCTGAAAACCAGATTGTTCAGTTGTATAACCTATAAATTTTCTCTAAACAAGTACAACTATATAAGGATCCTTCTCAATTTTTCAGAGATACTCACAATGGAGACATTACTGGTGCCCACTTGAGCAAATCGATGAGCAACGGGAGGACAGTGACTTAAATAAAAACAAACAAACCAAATATTAAAAGTAACCATATACATAATAGTTTCAGTTTTCTTTTAAACCAAAGTATTTCTTTTGTAAACAATAATATTTTATCTTGCATTGCATTTTTTGATGCTATATTTGTTATTTTATTATTAAGTTATAATAATGTCTGCTATTATTTGACAGTTCAAAAGCTGATGGCAAAATGACATTAACTTATTTTCTTTGTGCTTGTTGGAATTATATTCAGTTTTAGCACAGTAACTTTTCAATAGATTCCCCATGACATTTATATTGAAAAAGAAAACTACCCCTTACATTTTATTTTATTTTTATTAAATAACCATGTGATAAAGTTACAAAGCTGTCTATGATTGGATTTCAGTAATACAATGGTCCAACACTCATCCCTCTACCAGTATGCATTTCCCACCATCAATGTCCTCAGATCCATCCTGCCACCCCACCAATGGCCCCAGATACATCCTGCCACCCTCCTCTCCTCAGCCTGTCTCTATGGCAGGTATTTGCAGTCTCTCTTCTCTCTCTCTCACTTTATCTCTCCAATATCTTTCTCTCCCTCTCTCTCTCTGTCTCTGCCCCCACCCCAACTTTTTGGAGTTTACAATACAGATTCTGAGAGGTCATCATGTTTGTTCCTTTACCTATTTTTAGCACACAGTTCTTATCCAGAATGATAAGTTCCAGCTATCTTTGTCACATTGGCCCTTTCTTGATCTCAACTGCCCTTTCCCCACCGATACTTGAGGCAGGCTTCCAACTATGGTCCTTGTTTCTACTATCTTTGGGTATTAATCTCATATTACTCACATTATGATTTTTTTAGTATCCAACTAGGTGGGATACTAAAATAAGTGCAGCCATTCTATGTCTCCTCCTCTCCTCCTGACTCCTCTTACTCAGCATGATACTCTCCATATCCCCATGACCATCCATTTATAAGTGAATTTCATGATTTCATTATTCAGGTGGCTATAGTATTCTGTTGTCTAGATGCACCATTGTTTCTTTATCCAGTCATCTGTTCTTGGGCATTTTGGTTGTTTCTAGATTTTAACTATTGTGAATAGAGCTGTGGTGACCATAGGAGTGCAGATGGCATTTCTGCTGTTTGTTTTTGGGCCCCCAGGATATATTCCCAGAATTTGTATGGTTGGGTCATAAGGAAGCTCAATTTCTAGTTTTTTGAGGAATGCCCATATTGTTTTCCAAAAAAGAGTGAACCAGTTGGCATTCCCACCAACAATTGAGAATCTCTTTCTGCATCCATGCCAACATTGATTGCTCTTGTTCTTTTTGATGTGTACCAGTGTCTGTGGTATAGAATGATATATTATTGCTGTTTTGATTTGCACTTTCCTGATGATTAGTGATAGAAGAGCATTTTTTCATGTGTCTTTTGGACATTTGTATTTCTTCTTTGAGAAAGTTTCTGTTCATTTCTTCCCCCCATTTTTTTTATGGGTTTAGATTTTTTTAACGCTTTACCAGTGTCTTATATTTCTTGGTTATTAACCATTTGTCAATGAGTATTGGGTAAATAATTTTCCCAGTCTACGGGCTGGCTGGCTCTGTATCTGTTTCTTTTGAGTACAAATGCTTCATAGTTTAATGCAGTCCCATTTTTTATCTTGCTTCAAATTGCTTAACAGTGGTGTTTCATCCTTGAAGTTTCCTTTATCTTCAATGTCATGGAGGGTTCTGCCCATATTTTCTTCCATGTACCATATGCATTCTGATCTTATATTGAGGCCTTTAATACATTTTGATCTCATCTTTGTGCCTTGTAGGGGCTGGACTGAGCTATTAGGGCGAGCCCATGTAGACTGTACCGTACTATGGAGAGGAACATAGGGACCCATGAAAATGGGCAAGATTTCTTGTGTGTCCTGGTTTGGATGAAGCTGAACATTTTCCCCCTTCAAGCTGCCTTTAGAAAAATAATTTCAGTATATTAATAAGAGCAGTTTTCCTTCTCTCACAGAAGCCTGGCTGGTCGTAGACATGCAGATGGCGTTAGCCAGGCCTGACCTTCGATATTGTAAATTGTAGGCTCTGGCCCAGCCTAGTCTTTGGGATGTAGATTTCAGGTGTGGGCCCAGGTTTGTCTTTGGGATATAAATCCAAGTCCTTTTAGCCCAAGGAAGGTTTCAGTTTTGGTTTTGTATCTTCTTTCCTGAGGCCAAAATTACTGGCCTGCAGATGCAAGAAACTAATGCATATTCTACTGCCTCAATGTTCTTCCTGTAACTTCTTTTGATGCCTTTGGTGACATCACTGTATTGCACCCTTTAGAGGAACCATGATCAATAAAAGGAGATCACGGGGCTCTCTACCTTGTCTAAGAGTCAGAGAGAACCTAGATCCTCCAAGAACGCATTTCTTCCGGTTTCCTTATCTCAGGTCCCCAACCGCAGGAACGTTCATGCAACAGTGCCTGGTGTCAGAAATAGGTCTGAGTTTATCTTTTTGTAAGTAGCTACTAGTTTTCCTACCACCACTTGCCACTTGTTGTAGATTCTTTATTTGCCCCACTTCCGATTTCTTAATTCTTTATTAAAGATTAGATAACCATAAATTTGAGGGTTAGTGTCAGGATATTCAACTCTGTTCTATTGATCTGTGGGTCTGCCTTTACTCCAAAACCATGCTGTTTTAATACAGTAATTAAGGTAACAATCCTTTACATTTTAACAATTTATGTTACAAGAATCTGTAGCAAGTCATATGTCAGCAAAGACAAAAATATTTAATATGCAAGTTTACTACAAGTAGAATTTTATGATGTTTTCTTATATGTGGAGAATCTTTTAAAGGTACCCTAATCGTATCTAAGTATCAAATCCTACTACTCACTGTAGCCTGGGATACAGTACAGTGAGTAGGATGTTTGCTTTGCCTGTAGCTGACACTTTTGATCCCTGGCATCCCCTATGGTACCCACTAGCGAAGAGCCAGGTGTAAGTTCTGTGCACTGCTAGGCGTGGTTCAAAACCAAACAAATAGATAAAATCCTGCTGCTAACAAAAGTGTATATGTATTCAGTTACAAATATCAGATGAATCAAGTAAGATTTTGGAATAAGTTGTGTTTTATTCTCAATGCTTAAACTATATCCAATGCTACATACAACGTATTTCATCATCTACCAATAACACAAAGATTATCCATACACTCAATTACACTGACATTATAAATTTCAACATTTTCATATGATCTATTAAATTTCAAAATATGCTACAAATATGGTTTTATATTATCTACTAACTTCCTTGAAATTTAATTAGAAAGAGTTAGATAAAATAGCTGAGTGCTCCATGAACAGGTTAACCCTCACTTTCTTTATTGTCTATGAAGTACTTGTGCTGCCATTACATTTTTAAAGAGCATTTAATGTCATTTGAATTGTTTTTATTATTCTCAAGAATAAAATAGACTTCCTTTAAAATAATGATCCAATTAAAAAATAAACTTGGCACACTGCAAATTTTAATATCTCCAGGAGTTCATTAAATTGAAAGACAAATATTTTTATCTCTAGCTAATATGATATGCTATGGAAAATCTGTGCTACTATGAGTTATTTATAATGGATACTAATTAAGCATTTTACATGATTTATCTATCTCACTCATTCTTCTTGAATTTCTATTAGCTCTATTGCAACAATATAAGAATGTGAAAGCCTTATTTAGAATATGACAGAATGGACTTGATTTATGCTAGAGGTCTCTTTTAGCTCCAAGAAAATAGAGGTAGTATCTCATTTATTGATATCCATAATCCTTTCTTTTAAATTGAACAATGTTAAGATATTTAGTTAAAGTGGAGAAAAACAAAAGATTTCAAGTTTATTGCTTCAGTTAAGCGATTTGAAACACTAAACTGTTATTTCCTTTGCAGTAGGGAAGACTTTAAAATAATGTCTTTATTTCATTGCACTAAGAAATAGGAGTAAGTTCCTCTTGAGTGTTCTCCTTCGGCATCAGAGCCTCTAGCAGCAAAGAGCTCATCTGTGTGGAGAGCGGGGCTGGATTTCGACCCACACGTAGAGCCGGAGGCACATCCTGCTGGGGTGTGGACAGAAGGTGCTCACCAGCAGATTCGCCCTCAGAGTCAAGACTGGCCATGTGGCAGCTTTCCTCTGGGGATGTTACTTAGTAAACTGGCCTGTGGGAGTTCGCCTTGGAAACAGCTGACCCCTGCCTGACCTAGACTGGTGCTGAGTCGTTCAGAGCTCATGGTTTAGCAGGGGACCAGTCTCTAGTCAGAAGACTGCCCTCTGGAATTACTGTGGGCCCAGAGCTGAGGCTGAGGGGAAGTGCCTTGTCGGGAGAACGGCAGGTGAGGGGTGTGCAGGGCAGCTCTGCACTTGCTCCCTCAGGGCCAGGGTCAGCTTGCTCACCCTCAAGAATGGGATGGCGCGTGAGACTTCCCCGTAGTCGGAGGGTGTGAGACAGAACAGCAGATAATGCTTCTTCTTCTCTGCAGGTAACTGTGATGGGATGTAGAGACGAGAGTCATTCCAGGACTGTAGCAAATACTAGAACCCACCCAGATACCTTAATGGGGGTGTTGGAAAAAAACAAAAGAGCCAAGGGTGCAACCATGTGGTGCTGTGGTTGTGGAAATGTTTAAAAGTTTTTCATCAAGCATGTTCTAAGTAGAGCAGCTGAAGCTTCCCTAGAGTGCTAGGTAGAGCCAGAAAGTATAGTGACGGTGACAGCCCCATAGGTGATGGCCCCTAATTGTGGAGGGGCTGTGTGGAGGCAGCATTTTCATATGAAAGTATCAATCCTTTGAGCACATTACAGCAGTATATATGATTAGTCATTTCCAGTGGTAAACTTTTTTCTTACCTAATATGAGAAATGGTGGGTCTCATTCCCCTGACCCTGAAAGAGCCTCCAATGCTCCAATGCAGCACGTTGGGAAGTACAAGTAAAGAGAGGTTTCTAAAATCTCAAGGCTAGGATGAATGGAGACGTTACTGAGACCACTCAAGAAAATCAATGACCAACGAGATGATAATGATGATAATGAATATGAGAAAAAAAATTATTCCTTTTGTGAGTCTTTCCTAATAAACTTGACTGGTTGTATTTTTAGAATTAATGTATTTTAAGAAAACTTAGATTAGTTATTTAAGAATAAAACTTAAGCAGCAATCCTTTGAAAATATAAATTATTGTTCGAGACCTGACCTTTGGCAGCCAGGGATGTGGCTCAAGGAGTTGAACACCTGTCTTGCCTGTTTATTTACATTTTACATTTTTGGGCCACACCTGGCAGTGTCCAGGCTTACTCCTGGCTCTGTGCTCAGGTATCATTCTTGATAAGGCTTGGGGGTGGTTTTGGGGTGCTGGGGACTGAGCCCTGATCAGGTGCCTGCCAAGGAAATGCCTTCTCTGTTAGACCTTCTCCAGCCCTGCCTTGCACGTTGCAGGCTCTGGTTTCTGTCTCTGGCACTGCACAGTCCTGAACACCAAACAAACATTACTAGGAATGATCCCACAATAATTTTATTTTCTTTTTGGGTCACACCCAGCAATTCACAGGGGTTACTCCTGGCTCTGCACTCAGGAATCACTCCTGGCACTGCTGAGGGTACCATATGGGATGCTGGGAATCAAACCCAGGTTGGCCACGTGCAAGGCAAACACCCTACCCACTGTGCTATCGCTCCAGCCCCAGTTATTTTTTGTTTAAATTCTGATTTGGGAGCCACACTGGCAGTGCTCAGGGCTTTCTTGGCTTTGTACTTAGGGATCACTTCTGGCGAGCTCAGGGGACTATACGGGGTGCCAGAGATTGAACCCTGGTCAGCTGCACGCAAGGCAGATGCCCGGTACTATCTCTCTGGCCCCTCTCTGCAGTAATTTTTTTTAAAGAGGTAAACTTTATTTCCAGTTACTTAAGTGGTTTCTTTTGAGGGTGGCATAGGTGGGCTTGGGCCTCACCTGGCGATGCTCAGGGGTTACTCCTGGCTCTGCACTCAAGAATCACTCCTGGTGGTGCTCCAGAAACCATATAGGATGCTGAGGGTCGACCCTGGATCGGCCGCATGCGAAGCAAATGTCCTACCTGCTAGACTGTCGCTCCGACCCCCGCCCCTCAGGATTCTTTTTAAAAAGATCTGGGCCTTAGAGGAGGAGGTGGCCTCCTGACTGACTGAGCCTATTCATAGCATTAGGGATGCCTCTTTTTTATTTTCTTATTTTATTTTTTAAAGAGAGCCTGGCAAGCTACTGAGAGTATCCCGCCCGCACAGCAGAGCCTGGCAAGCTCCCCGTGGCGTATTCGATATGCCAAAAACAGTAACAATAAGTCTCATTCCCCTGACCCTGAAAGAGCCTCCAGTCATTGGGAAAGACAAGTAAGGAGAGGCTGCTAAAATCTCAGGGCTGGGAGGAATAGAGACGTTACTGGCACCCGCTTGAGTAAATTGATAAACAACGGGATGATAGCGATACAGTGTTATACAGTGAAGAAATAGGAGAAACAAGACAAACAACTAGTCTTAAATCCTTCTGAGGAGAAAGGAGGGGGAGAGTGAAACTAGAACCAAGCACTGAATTATTCAATAATTGTTGAATAATTATTGTTGTTATATATGTTGCCATATATTTATATGTTTTTATATATAATTATATATGCTGCCAGATCATATGTAAAATAATGGAATTTATATACACTAGATGGTGTATAAATAATGGAATAACATAATGGAACATAAGCACTTTTATTCCAAAATAGATAAAAGTGGATATTCAGTCAACACAAATGACCTTTTAGAGATGGGGGTACAAATGTCTTGAACCCTGTGATTCTAAATAGCACATGGAGTTTCCAGGTTCAGTGTGTGGACTTGGTGCCATCTGGGCCCTGACGGGCAATTTGAGTTGGGAGATCAGACAAACAATCTGGCCTTCAGTTCACCTTTGTTCTCCACATCAAAGTGACAGTATCAGAGAAGAGTTATGTGGTATATCACTATAAGAGACTATTTGAATCGTTTGGCCAAAGCACATCTCATAGCATAGTCAACCTTTCTTATATGTGTTATAAAATAAAAATAGTAGAGTTGCTATTGAACTGAATTTATGTCAGCATGTATTAGTGCTAACTTTGGAAAAGAACTGAAAATGCCAAGTATGCTGGACGGGGGTTATAGTACAGCAGACTAGTAGTGACTTGTCTTGCATAGCACCGACCTCGGTTCAATCCCTGGCACCCCGCGTGATCCCCTGAGTCTCACCAGGAGTCGTCCCTGAGTGCTCCTAGGCATGTCACCAAAAGAAAACAAAACCCAGTTATGCTGAGAGATAAATATTAAACACTTATAAATAGAACACATCTGCATATCTACCAAAACTGATCTAGAAAATCTATTTTTTAAAAAAAATTTGGTATAACAACTGTGTTTTGAAATAGAATTTGGAAAGTAACAATATGTGAGATACAGTTGGAAAGAACTCTGCAATGCATTATGAGCGAGAATTTAGACTGTTTGGGTTGGTGGGGTACACAACCCAACTGTGCTGTGGGTTTACTCCTAGGTCTTACTCGGGGATCACTTCTGGCAGGGCTCATGGGACAAATATCTGGTGTAGGAGAATGAATCCAGGCTGGCTACCTGCAAAGCAAGCATGTTACATGCCGAGCTTTCTTTCCAGCCCCAAACTGAAATTGATCTATAAAATCTAATTTGCTCCTAGTTAGCTACCCAGTTAAAATTTTACCTTCCACACATCTTCCAAATTTTAAATTCATCTTAAAATGTCTATTTTGTTTATCTGGGATACTTTGAAATTTATTTAAAACAAAAGTAAAATCAAAATAAAATTTAAAATGGTTTGGCTCTCTTGATTTATCACACTTTCTCAAAGATTCTAATTGGCCACTGTCATATGTGCCTGCATAAAATCCATGCCCTTCAGTCCTACCTAAATGACTGATGGCATTGGAGTCGGCTTTTTTTTATTTGTTTGTTTCAATTTAACATGAAGAGAACTAATGCACTCTAGTCAATAGCACTGGGCTTCTCTTAAATAGGGCATCCTCTGCAAAACAGATTTGTTTGCTTTAGTTCTGCTTGGATGTGAATTTGCTCAAAATGCATGTCTGACAATATATCTTCTTCTTCTGAGTTGATTTATAAATAAACATCTCTGTTTTTGCTATATTGAAAATTCCTGAAACACTTTTGGTGTTGTCAACCAGAAAAGAGAAAGGACAAACAAATCAAAGTCTGGAACAAGTTTTATAACTTTGAAGAATAAACACATAATAATATTTTATTTTAAATGACATATGCATGCTTTTTTCCATTTTTTAAAATTTTTTAATTATTGAGTAACAGAGAGGGTACAGTTACAGATTCATACATTTCGTGCTTGTTTTTCCCTCATGCAATACTCAAGAACCCATCCCTCCACCAGTGTAAATTCTCCACCACAAATGAATCCAGTATCCCTCCCATCCCCCAAACCCATCCCCCAACCCCACCCCGCCTCTGTGGCAGGGCATTCCAATTGTTCTCTCTCTCTCCTTTTGGGTGTTGTGGTTTGCAATAGGGATATTGAGTGGCCATCATGTTCAGTCACTAGTCCACTTTCAGCAAGCATCTCCCTTCCCGCGTGGGATCTCCAATCACATTTTATTTGCTGTTCTCTTCTCTATTTGGGATGACTTTCCCCCAGCATGTGAGGCCAGCTTCCAAGCTATGGAACCAACCTCCTGGTATTATATACTACTATTCTTGGGTGTTAGTCTCCTTCTCAGTTATTTTATATTCCACAGATGAGTGCGATCTTTCTATGTCTGTCCCTCTCTTTCTGGCTCATTTCACTTAGCATGATACTTTCCATATTGATCCACTTATATGCAAAGGTCATGACTTCATCTTTTCTAACAGCTGCATAATATTCCATTGTATAGATGTACCAAAGTTTCTTTAACCAATCATCTGTTCTCAGGCACTAGGATTTTTTCCAGATTCTGGCTATCGTAAACAGTTCCACGATGAACATATAAGTGCAGATGTCATTTCGACTATACTTTTTTTTTGTTTCTCCAGGATATATTCCCAGAAGTGGTATTGCTGGATCAAATGGAAGCTCAATTTCTAATTTTTTGAGAATCGTCCATATTGTTTTCCAAAGGGGCTGGACCAGTCAGCATTCCCACCAGCAGTGTAGAAGGGTCCCTTTCTCTCCACATCTTCTCCAACAGTGGTTGCTTTTGTTCTTTTGAACAAAAGAACATTCTCTGTGTTATGAAGTGGTATCTCATGGTTGTTTTGATCTGCATCTCCCTGATGATTAGTGATGCAGAGCATTTTTTCATGTACCTTTTAGCCATTCGTATCTCTTCCTTGGAAAAGTTTCTGTTCAATTCTTCACCCCATTTTCTGATGGGGTTGGATTTTTCTTCTTGTAGAGTTCAGCCAGTGCTTTATATACACTTGATATCAACTCTTTATCAGATGGGTATTGGGTGAATATCCTTTCCCATTCTGTAGATTGCCTTTGTATTCTGGTCACTGTGTCTTTTGCGGTGCATAAGCTTCTTAGTATAATATAGTCCCATTTGTTTATCTCTGCAAGCTTTCCTCAGGAAGGAAGAAAGGGACTATATAGATACTTCCCATTAATAAAAGCACTGTACTGGGAGTACTAGAACAATTCGCATGAGATTTAAAGAGTTTCTTAAAACAGTGATCAATTTCTTTCCTTCAAACACAACTTAAAACCTTCTACACATTCCTCTATATTCATTCTGTCCTGTAACTTTCCTTCAACTCATTTCAAAATCAACTTCACTTTAACAGGATTCCTTGCCTTTTTCAACTGATGATATCTGCATCCATTATCTTTCTGACTTAAGACATACATCTATATTCCTTATAGGCATCCCATAAGTTTAAAGTTTTATTTTACTGAACTTAGTACAACATAATCTCCCAATTTAGACAATAGTTACCAATCATCTCATTTAACATGACAAAATTACTTGCAGTGCTATTTCAAAAGCATTAGGTCAATTCTATAGATATTCAAAAAAACTTTAAAGATGCTCACACCTAAAGTTCTTAAAACATATTCATTGGGCAAAGGTTCAGTTCACATTAGAAATTAACCAGGAGACATCTTAGAATTCTGATTTCTAGGAAAACACAAATATAAAGATTAAAACACTCATAGATTACCATAAAACATTAAGGATCTCACACTTGCATACAAAGTTCTCTAGGTTCAGGATAAGGTTGGTACCATAAAACCCAGACTAAGTCCTCAGGCCAATTTGGCCTGTCCTTTCTTCCTCAGATTTCCTTGTGACTTCCAGCTGAGATCTGTTTGAGGTGGTTTGGGGTCTTTATCAGGAAAATGAAGTTTACTCCAGATGAAGCCAAGCCATAGCAGGACCCAGAGTACATTAGTAGGTGTTATCTGTTAAAATATAAGCATAGACTTTTCCTCCTACAAGGGGTTTCACACAATTTCTTTTTTGTGTGTTTGTCAGATTTTAATGCAAATATAAGAATCAATTGTTTTCCTGGACCCTTTCTCATTCACAAAGTTGCAAGAACCAGATACCTGGAAGAGTTAAGAAACCTGATTAGCAAGTCTTATTTGCTGGGCAAACCTGTAATTAGAATTCATTTTGAGGGAGGGTCTGCATATCCAGTCTGACTGAGGCAGAGCCTGCTGAGCTGGAAAAGCAGGGGGATGGGTAGACCCAGGGAAAATCTAAAAAAAAAAAATCTCTCAAACTGACATCTAAGATTAACCCTTCATTACCCTGAGCTAAGTAGCTTTAAAAAGTTTTGTTACCGGAAATCTCAGAGATCTAATAAAACACAGGTACGATAAGTTTTTCAACCAATATTGCAACTCTAGAAAATAATATTTTAAACCGAAGCATTACTCTTTGAGCCTGTTTTCATATATCAGTTATTTCAACTCACAAGATTCTCTAGGTCAAATAATTCTAATCCAGTGCAGATACAAATATATACATTGGTATTCTAGCATAAGACCTCTGGACCATCAATTTTTGTGAAACACAGTAAAACCTTCTTTGACTTAAGTTCAATAGTTCTCGTACCTTAGTTAGTTCAAATCATGAGCTTTCTAACTTTAAACAAGTCCACCATACAGACATGCTTTCAAATACAGAGAGAGAGCCTCCACCCCCCCCTTTTTTTTTTAAACCAACCTTTGATATTAGCACAGAAAAAAAAAAACACTCAGACCATGAAAGTTTATGGAAACATAAGAAAACTTTGTTTATTTAGGTGGTTTCTATACCTCTGTTGCTTTAAAAACAGCTAAATTCCTCATTAAAATTAGCTGAGGCTTGTAAGATAAAGCCTTGCATCCTCTGAATTGTTATTTCACTTTAGTTTTAGGCTAGTTTTAGGAGCTACTTCCTAAGCTCTTCCTAGATAGTACAGACTACGAATTTCAGAAGAGTTACAACTGTTAATAAACATTAATGTTCTTCCAATAAGAAATCTAGATTGAGAATTTCAATCCCTTCGTGGTCGCCACATTCTGATTAGAAATCTTTGTTTAAACCTGATCTAACAAGTTCCAAAGATACCTAAATCTTTTAAATTGCTGGACTACATATCACTCTGACTTCCTTGATTTTGTTTGCTCAGTTCTAAGAATTAATGACTTCAAACTAGCTCTAACACTCGAGTGTTCCACAGACAGACAGACAGACAGACAGACAGACAGACAGATAGTCAGACAATGAACTGACTAAAAAACACCACTACACGTGCACACATTTGCAGTTGATCGATCAATCTGACCCTTCAACAAATGGCAGGGAGAAAAACTGATAGACAGAGAAAGGAAAGAGCAGTCCCCAGGGCAAATTGAGCCCTGTCGGCCGATTGGGAACATTGCTCCCCGTTTCTCTGTCTGACCAGCCAGTTTCCTGCTTGTTAAAAACAGGTCAAGAAAGCGCTTTTGTTGATATTCATTGGCAAAACAACAAATTATGACAAAGTTGCTGAAACCTGAGGTTGTCAGATGTTACCCTTTTAAGGTCAAGACTACTTCTGAGGCAGAGAGCTAGTCTCTTCTTATCAACCATAGGGATAGACTGCCTTCTTTTATAGGGAGAGAGAGATGAGCCCTAGCCCGAACCTCAGACCAATGTGCTAGGGTTAGGGACAGGGGAGTTGATGTGTTTTGTCCCATCTAGACGTACAGGAAGATTCCTGCGATCAAACCTAAAACAAAACAGTACACAAGCGCTTATCCCTTAGGGGACTTCAGAAGGAGAGAGAAACAGATGGTGCAGAGGCAGAGAAAGGGGAGTTTTAGCTGAGAATATAGGGGTTGCCGGAAGCTTGTGGAGCGGTCAATCTCAGAATTGAGATAGGGGGTAAGAAAGGTTTAAATGACTCCTTTCACCTGCAAAATAAGGGGGAGGTGAAAAGATCCCTCAGGGGGACAGTTAACCTTAAAGGAAGGCCATTCAGCAGAACAAAGAGTTAACTATGAGAGAGAGAGAGAGAGAGAGAGAGAGAGAGAGAGAGAGAGAGAGAGAGAGAGAGAGAGAGAGAGAGAGAGAGAGAGAGAGAGAGATTCTGGCCATTGAGCAGACTTCAGACCAGTGAGAGAGAGTCAGAGACAGCCGGGTGGAGGTGGACTGTCCCATCCTCAGGAGATCTCTGTGGAGAAGGAGTCCGAAGGTGATAGAACAAAACCAAATGCCAGAAGGAGGGACAAATAGTAAAGCGGCCGATGTTCAGATTTAAAGCGGCCGATGTCCTGGGATAGACCAGACGTAGATCCTCTGGACCTACCAGATGGAGGCAAGCCAGGCGTCCCTGGGTCTCCCTTTATCATCCTGGGGCGTCCCCCAGGGCTGTAGCTAATGTCAACCGGACACGTCTGTCAGACACAAAGCTACTTCAGATCCCAGGACCGGTATACCACAGATACACAGATACAGAATAATTGTGCACATAAAGTCGGTACCGAAAAAATAGGCGCCAGTACTTACCCCAAAGAGAAGCTCGGGACTGTCCGGCGTCCCTCAGGCAGAGTCAGATCTCGGTGGAACCTCCAAATGTTAGGGGCGGCAGATCTCTTCCCAGGGGAGGCTCGGAGAGACAAAAGACAAAAGAACAAAACCAAGACAACTCTTTCTGCAAATGCATGGGGTTTATTTAAGCCAATATAGCTATATTGGGACCTTCAATTGTGCCTCAATAGCGTGGCATAACTGAAGGCCCCGACCTCCAAAAAGCAGGCTGTATTTATACCCTTTTGGGGGAGAAATGAAAATCTCACATATCAAAGGGAATCACATAGGTCACTTAATTTGCATATCTAAACATTTGTTGACAAATGAAAATCTCACATATCAAAGGGAATCACATCTATATATCAAAGGGGATCACACATATTGGGGGAAAATTACATGTATTGAATCAAAGGAGAATCATACATATCAAAGAAAATCACAGGTATTGGATCAATAGGAAAACCATACAAAAGGGAAAACCACACCTATTTCACTTAATATGCTAATTTCAACATTTGTTGACCTTTCCGAGCAGATGTTTGTTTACAGTTCCTAGGGGCAGTTTGTTGGCCCATTTGGTGACAGAGTCCTGCCCAGTGGTAGGTCCTGAAAACATCTTTCAAAGCAGTCAAGTAGTTACAAAGGGCAACTTCAGCGGTTAACCCTTAACCTGCCCTTCAGTTCTTGACTCTTAACCTGCCCTCCTCTTCAATACCTTGACTTCGAAGCTCAAGATCTTAGAAGAGGACCAGCAAAGGGAACCCAAACCTGATCGAAGGAAAGAAATAATAAAACTTAGAGCAGAAATTTACAGCTTGCAGAGCTATAAATTTTCCCCTTAACACAGCTTTAATTGCGTCCCATAGGTTCTGGTACCTTGTGTCTTCATTCTTCATTCTCATTTGTTTCAAGGACTGGGACATTTTTACAAGAGCAGAATGGTTAGGCAACAGGAACAGATAGATCAGCCATCTGGATATCTATTGTTATCTCCCCTTGTTGCCCCAGGTGCCATTAGTTACTTCTAGTTTTACCTTAAGGCCATGAAACAAGTAGATTGAAGCTGTGGAGTTACAATAAAGTATCTTTTGTTTTTGCTCTCTCTGTATGTGTGTGTTTTTGTTTGTCTCCCCTCTCCCTATCACTCTCACACCCTCTCCACATGAACCCCATTATCCGGTTCCATGGGACAGGACATCAAAAAACTAGTGTTCACTGTGATTTTTTTTTTTTGATCAGTGTAGTTTGTGCTCTTCACATTCAAACAAAAAAGAATGGTGAAAAAATAATAAGATAACACAGTGTGGAATATCTTTCTAAATAGACACAAAAGGATTAGTACCATACAGTTAATAATCCCTATGCATGAAATTAATACTTGATTAAGGATGTTTTAGAAACATAAATTTAATTAGTACCATATATAATGCTATATATATTATATATTATATATAAAATGTTTTATATATATATCACTGTCACTGTATATGTCACTGTATATATGTGATCCTATTGCTCATCGATTTGCTCGAGTGGGCACTAGTAATGTTTCCATTATGAGACTTATTGTTACTGTTTTTGGCATATTGAATACGCCTCAGGTAGCTTGCCAGGCTCTGCTGTGTGGGCTGGATACTCTCGGTAGTTTGCCTTGCCGAGCTCTCCAAGAGGGATGGAGGAATCAAACCCAGGTCGGCTGCATGAAAGGCAAATGCTCTACCCTTTGTGCTGTTACTCCAATCCATAATATATGTATATATAATATTAAATTACAAATTATACTTTTAATTTTTTTTTTTTTTGCTTTTTGGGTCTCGCCCAGCAATGCTCAGGGGTTACTCCTGGCTTTGCACTCAGGAACTGCTCCTGGCAGTGCTTGGGGGACCATATGGGATGCCGGGGATCGAACCCGGGTCGGCCACATGCAAGGCAAACGCCCTACCCGCTGTGCTATCGCTCCGGCCCCTATACTTTTAATTTTTAAATATTCAAATAAAACAATAAAATAACAATAATGCTGCCTATAAAGCAGGTAATAATATCAGGTGCCCAGGTGGCTCAATGAATCTGAGAGACCTGAGGGATTACATCTGTTTATTTGAACCAGATGCAGCCATCCTCGTTTCAATGAATATTGTCTTTCTGAACTTCTCTCTATGTATTTGTTTTTCACCAAATGAGGTTTATTGAAAACTGCATCAGACAAATATATGTGTCACATTTTTCTAAGAGTATATACTCATTTTGTCTGTATGTGTCATTTTAGTTTTTATTTTGTTCATAATTTCAAACAGTTCATATTTTTAAATTTTTTACACTATTTATCTGTTAGATGACCTTTGATATTGTTATTGTAGTTAGGTGCAGTATGTATGGAAAACAAAGTCATAAATATGGTGTATATTTTGAGTATTCCAGTGGTTAGCTTTTTCTTTATATCTCAATTTCTTTATCTTTGCCTGTTTCCTGACACACAAAATACTGTATTTAGGTTCACTGCTAACTCTAAAGTAGAGAGAGAATTACATGCATATCACTTTTTTTAAAAGCTAAAAATGATTAGGTTTAGTTAAGAAGGCATGTTGAAAACCAAAATATGTCATTCAGTGAATGAAATACCCCAGGTGAAAAGGTAAAGACAACTTCCAGAAAAGAATTACAAAGACTTGGGGCTGGAGCGATAGCACAGCAGGTAAGGCGTTTGCCTTGCACTCGGCCAACCCGGGTTCGAATCCCAGCATCCCATATGGTCCCCTGAGCACCACCAGGGGAGATTCCTGAGTGCATGAGCCAGGAGTGATCCCTGTGCATCGCTGGGTGTGACCCAAAAAGCAAAAAAAAAAAAAAAAAAAGAATTACAAAGACTACTTTCATAAAAACATCAGTGATAAAAGAGCATTATCAAGCTTTCTCATGACAGAGAAAGTTTTAGCAGTATGGATAGAACACAAATGTACTCACGATGTTTCCTAAGCCAAAGTTTAGTACAGATAAAGTCCTCAGGTCTCTAATATTTTAGAGACTGGATGAGGCGAAGAAGGTGTATAAGTTGGAAATGTCACTAGAGCTTGGTTTATGAGAATGAAGAAAGAAGTGATCTCCAAAAATAAGTGCAAATTGAGGCAGCAGGTACTGATGTAGAAGTGGCTGCGGATTATCAAAAAGATAGTCAAAAAGATTTTTGATTTTTGATAATTAAAAGATTATCAAAAAGATATCTCTACAGGATTGAAGAAGGTACAACAGATTTTCAAGATACATGAAACTACCTTTTAGTGAGAAAAAAAAAACAAACCAGAACAGCAATAGCCTTATCCAGTACTTTTGTAGAAGGAAAGAAGAGTGAATGCCTCTTCTTAAGGGTTTCAAGGGAACATCGGATCTCTTAATAGAGGATCTTGCAGCTTTTGATTTTAGGTGAAAGCTAGTGCTCATTTCACTGTCACTGTCATCCTGTTGCTCATCAATTTGTTCGAGCAGGCACCAGTAACGTCTCTCATTGAGAGACTTATTGTTACTGTTCTTGGCATATCCAATATGCACGGGGAGCTTGCCAGGCTCTGCCGTGCAAGCTCCATACTCTTGGTAGCTTGCCAGGCTCTCCGAGAGGGGCAGAGGAATCAAACACAGGTAGGCCGAATGAAAGGCGAATGCCCAGATGAAAGGCTGTGCTATCGCTCCAGCCCCCAGTGCTCATATACCTTATGAAAATGTATTGTGTCCTTAATTTAATATGCTAAATCCACCCTGGCTTTCTTTAAAAAATTGAACAATGAAGATTGAATGCTGACACATCTGTTCACAGATGTTTCACTGAGTATTTGAGTCCACTGTTAATACCTGCTCCTTAGGAAAAAAAGATTTCTTTGAAAATAGTATTTTTCATTGAGAATGCACTCAGTCAAACAAGAGATATACAAGAGTTCTGGAGATATACAACAAGATTAATGACATTTTCATGCTTGTGAACACAACATCCATTCTACAGCCAGTGGATCAAGGAGTAAATATGATTTTCAAGTTTTATTATTTAAGCAATATATTTTGCAAGACTATAGCTGTCACTGCAGCGATTGCTTTGAGGAATCTTCAAAAGTCCATTGAGAACCTTCTGGAAGGCGAAGCAGATGAGAAGTGACAGAAGGACAGTAGTATTAGATTGTTGAAACTTTGATAATGGTAGAGGTAGAGAAACTTTATGCTGCAAAATGAAAAATGTTAAAACAATTGTAATTAAATTCCCTCAGCTACCATACAAAAGCAAAATGAAAAGGGCCAAGAGATGATAGTACTGAGGGTGTGGTGCTTCTCTGCCTGTGGCCAACCAGGGTTCAATCCCTGGTACCCCCTAAGACCTTAAGACCACCCACCAGGACTAGATCCTTAACTCAGAGCCAGGGTACTCCCAAGTACTCCTAAACTCCAAGTACTCCCAGGTGTGACACCAAAACAAAACATATGTATATGTATATATTACAGACTACTAAAAAAGTATTCTAATAAAACTACTTTGACAATTGTAATAAAATAAGAATGTTTAAAATTATAATAAGAAAATATCAAGATCCTGAGAGTTGAGTTTAAACAGTGCAGAGAACTGCAAGTTGGTAAGCATTTTTATTATTTGTCCCAATTTTTATTCATACTTTTATTTAAAATGTCACCCATTACTGTTCAGTTGGCATTTGGGATAAAAAGAAATTACTTTTTTTCCAAGTGTGCACAAGGCTGATTATTTCTTTGAATGAACTATCACTATAAGGAGCAGTAATATTTTGAGTACCCTTTTTGTCCATTGACCTACATTTCTGTTCCAGATTATTATTTTTAAAACCAGCAATTCAACCATTTTTTATCCTTGATAACATGAACTTATCTAATATTTTCTTTATGAATACGATTTGGAAGAGAGGATTTCATTAACATTTAAGTTCAGTAATCATAAGATTGTGCAATTTGCTTTTGATAAATATTCTAATTTCAGTAAATTTTCTAACTTATTTTCTTCATAATTTCAACCTATGGGAACTATAGATACAACTGTTTTGTTATGAATTTAAAATGCTGGGATACAAATAGGTATAAATAGTCCAAATGCAACATTCCTATATGGTATTTGCTAATATAGTAAAATAAGTTTAAATTCTACTGATGAGGCTAGTTAGGCACAAAAAGTGTTCTAGGGTTTTCTAAATATTTTGAGAATGCAGGAACAATTATTTTAAATCAGGCAAAAATTCTAACCTGCATTCAACGCTAATTGGAGTAAAAACATCAATATTTTCATACAAAAATGAAAGAGATTTCTTTTACATGGTGTAGTTTTACAACAGTCTCACTGGAAGTGTAATTGGTCAGTGCCCTAAGTAGGGAAACATGCGTGTCTATCAGGACATTATTTGTTATACTTATCACCATTTTGCCTGACAGAAATGGAGAGAAAAGGAAAAAAGATACATAGCAATTGAATAAAACAGTGGAAAATAGATGCAGTTGGCAGGAGAAAATGAACAGGGATGCCCCGTTTTTGAAAAGCCACACAACTCAGTAGTAATCCTAGATATGCAAATGAAAATCACAAAAGATGAACATTCCCCTTTCAATGTCCTGAGTTTCCTCACTTCTCTATCATGTGCATACTTTATCATAATTAAATTCATGTATTTTATAATGAAAATTCAACCTGTGAAATTAATGCCGCACTTCCAGCCTTTTCATTGCATTGTGCCGCTTCTCTACATAATCACATACCCTTCATCTGCCTTCCTCTCCACAGAGATGCCCTGCTTGGGAGTCTTGCATTTGACTTGCCTTCTAATTATTTTAGAATATGTGTCTTAGATGTAGAGGTGTTATGTTTTTAATAGGGGCCATTCTCATGAGTGCTCAGATAATATTCGACCATGCTTTGTGACACCTGAGCGAGCAGTTGGACCTGACGGTTGACGGCTTAGGGTTCAAGAGTCAACAAGGTTAGAACAGGAGCTTCTCTGAGGAGGCTTGAAGGGGCACGCTTCCTTGTCATGCATGTTCTTCACACCTTTGAGGCAGAAACAAAGACTTTATGACTATTTTGAACTTTTTAAAATATGTTTATTCAAAAACTAACTTTTAAAAATATGCCGGTCTATGTTGTGCATTTAAGAGATAGAATTTTTGTATTTTGTGCCAAGCACAATATAATGATCTATAATTCATTCTTTCTTCAAAGTTAATTTTGACTCTTTTGAGAGAAAAAAGTAATCTATACAAATAGGTTATATGCACGCTAATAAAAATCAACTGTAAAAAGTGATTACACTATTTTGGCATGAATGTATACTAGTAATTAAAAATGACTTGCTGTTTGGTTAAAATTAAAGAGTTAAAAATGAGAATACACAAAAGTAATATATTGAAGAATTCTGATATCCTTTATTCTGTCATTATTGAAAAGGGGATGCTATGTTTTCCTTGTACATTTATTCTATTATTGTGTTTCTCTTTATATTCATTTCATTGCTCCCCAAGTATTTTCCAAGTGACCTTGACTATAGCACTTCTCTAATTTAGAAAATATAGCTACTAAGTTCGACAGACATTTCGTCAGTAAAGAAGTGTACAGCACCTGGTCCAGACAAGGTCAGACTCGAACACCTGAAGAATCTGCCGTAGGTACTCAATACACTGTCTCGGCTATTCACACCTACCTGTTTGAATGCAAGATTCCATTCCAATGGAAAACCAACAGGACCATCTTGTTGTACAAGAAGGGAGACATCCATGACATCGACAACTATCGCCCTATCCGCCTGTCATCTGTCATCTACAAGTTATTCACTTGAGTCATCCTGAATAGGATTGGCAGAACATTAGACAAAGGACAACCATGTGAGATAACTGGGTTCTGGAAAAAATTCAGATTGACCATATCCGCATATCCATATTCATCACGATTGACCATATCCACACGGTGACCAAGCTCATTGAGGTTTCACCTAAGTTCAAGATGCCACTCCATCTAAGATTCATTGATTTAAAGAAGGCCTTCGATTCTGTTGAGACTGAAGCGGTCACCAAAGCCCTAGCCAAACAGGGCATTCAAACTCAGTACATCAGGATCCTCTATGAACTGTATTACGGATTCACCACCAGGATCTCACCTTCTACAAGGAAGTGATCATGGATGTAAAGAGAGGGGTTCGGCAGGGCGACACCATTTTACCAAAATTCTTCAGTGCCACCCTCAAGAATATCATGTGATGACTGGAATGGGAAGGAATGGGACTGAAAATAGACGGTGAAGATAGATGGTAGGCAACTACACCACCTCTGCATCGCTGATGACATCGCTTTTATAACGCCAAATATCAGCCAAGCGGCACAAATGCTGGACGACTTCGACATCGAGTCTGGAAAAGTCAGGCTGCAGCTGAATCTCACCAAGAAAATGTTCATGAGAAACGAACTAATTCTTGATGTTACATTTGCTTTCAATGGAACGAACATCTCCGAATGCAGCAGCTATGTGTACCTGGGTCGAGAACTCGACATGAGGAATGACTTGGCACCTGAGCTGTGTAGGAAGAAGAGAGCGGTGTGGAACACCTTCAAGAGTGTCAAAGAAATGGCTAAGAGGACCAAGAACCTCCAGATCCCAGCACATCTTTTTGACTCCACCGTTCTTTCTGCACTAACATACGCCTGAAAGACCTGGGCCCTACGCAAACAGGATGAGAACACTATTTGGATATCCCAAAGAGGAATCGAAAGACCTATGGTAGGAGTATCATGTTTCACTTAAGTGAGAAAAGGAATCCAGAATTCATACCTCTGTCGAGAATCAGGGGCACTGTCTCCTTTGCCAAGGCATCGAAAATCAAATGGGTCAGACACATAATGTGATTTGGAGAAGACCACTGGACTAGAGCTGTTACCGACTGGATTCCACAGGACGTCAAAAGACCGAGTGATTGCCCACCTACGAGATGGTCAGACTTCTTCGTCAAAACCCTGAATGAACTGTTTGAGGTGCTTCGTGTTCCTGGAGTGAGCAGATGCCATGGGGCTACACTAGCACACAACAGGGACAAATGGAGATGTTACTGGTGCCCGCTCGAACAAATCGATGAACAACGGGATGATAAGTGATGACAAGTGACACAAGGGACGCTACCAAGAAAAAATTGTGAGGGGCCAGATTGCTAGTACAGCGAGTAGGAGGGCCTTGCATGCAACTAGACACAGGTTCAATAACCAGTATTCCGTATATCAGTCCCTGGAGCGCCAGCAGGAGAGATTCCCGAGTGTAGAGCCATGAATAACTTCTGTTTTTGTTTTTTTTTTTAATTTTATTTATTTATTTATTTGTTTATTTTTTAAATTTTTTTATTGAGTCACCATGTGGAAAGTTACAAAGTTTTCAGGTTTAAATCTCAGTTATACAATGCTCGAATACCCATCCCTTCACCAGTGCACATATTCCACCACCAAGAATCCCAGTGTAGCTCCACCCCGCACCCCCACACCCCTCACCCCCCCACGCCCCTAGCCCCCCACCCTTAGCCCCCCACCTGTGTAACTCATAAATTTCACTGTACTTTCACTTTGATTGCATTCAATATTTCAACAAAACTCACTATTATTGTTTGGAGAGTCTTTCCCCTAAAGTCAGACCTGCTGAAAAGGAAGCATTAGATAATTTGTTTTCCATTGCTGAGGATGAAGAGGTATGAGTTCGAGTGACCACACTTAGCGGCCTCTCAGTTTCGGGTTTCTGTATTTTAGTAACTAAGTCCAGAGAGATATCTGCCAGAAGTTGCATCATTGCCAACTTATACTTCTCAGTTACTATTATATTCCACATATGAGTGCAATCTTTCTATGTCTGTCTCTTTCTTTCTGACTCATTTCACTCAACATGATACTTTCCATGTTGATCCATTTATATGCAAATTTCATGACTTCATGTTTTCTGACGGCTACATAGTATTCCATTGTGTAGATGTACCAGAGTTTCTTTAACCAGTCATCTGTTTTGGGGCACCATGAGTAACTTCTGAACATGGGTAAGTGTTGTAAGTCCTGAGTACCACATGGTGTGGGCCAAAAACCAAAACCAAATCCAAACAAAAAGATCATCTGAAACCCTACTCCAGGAGTATAGAGTGTATATGTGGCCATTCCACTCTCATGAATTTTTATAGAGATGTGTAGACAAGTTCATGTAATTCTATGTAATTAGTCACATTCTACTTTCTTCCTTATTTTGGAGATATTATATCTTGAAACTTGGAAGTTGTTGTTTGCTTGAATAACTTGAATAACTCTTGGTCTAGCAGTGACAGATTTCTGAATCTAAGCCCATGGTCGATGATGGGTGTTTATGACACGTCTCACAGGCATCAGCATTGCTCTGCTGTTTCTAAAGTGAAAAAAAATATACTCCACACAAACTAATTAATTACGATGGCATATATTCAGCTTGTCTGTTGTTTTGGTTTTGAGCAATTGGCAGCTGTGCCCAGGTATTAGTCCTGGCTTTGTGCTCAGGGAAATACTCCAAACGGGGCACCAGAGAGCATGTGTGATGCTAGTTTCCGAGCCAGGCCAGCTGAAGCTGTAGGAAGCACTTTACCAATGGTACTATTGCTCTAGTCCCTGGCCCGAAAACTGATCTCTCCACTTCATATTTTATTGAAAATAAGAATAATTCTAAAATGCATATTTATATGCATATGTACTAAGGAACATGGTATTTAATATTTAAGTCCAATATCTTGCAGAGTTTTTTAAAAGTTCTTCTTATTTATTTAGATGTACTATTAGTGCTCATATTTCTATATTTTCTTAATATAATAAGAATTGATAAATCTAAATGCAGGTATTGACCTAATGCTCTTTTGTATATATCACATGTTGTAATACTATTTGTTACTGTGAATGCTAATTGCATCCCATCTCATGTTTGGAGTTGCTTATTGTTTTTAAGTTTATCTATTTTAATTCAACTTACTTGATACGATGATATTTTAACAATAACATTTAAATTTTTCTATTGTTTGTTTCTTTAATGTGTAACTTAGGTTTGAATTTCATTTTATCTTAAACTCAAATTATGAATTATCTGTCCTAGATAAAAAATCAGAGAAGTGGGGCTGGAGTGATAGCACAGTGGGCAGGGCATTTGCCTTGCACGCGGCTGACCTGGGTTGATTCCAAGAATCCCATATGTGCACCGCCGGGAGTAATTCCTGAGTGCATGAGCTAGGAGTATCCTCTGAGCATAGCCGGGTGTGACCCAAAAAGCCAAAAACAAAAAATCAGAGAAGCTATAAGTAAAGTTATTCAATAGGTTGTATGTAAATAGAACAAAAGTTAAAATTCCTTTACACTCTAATTAGATTATATAAGGAACTTAAATATCCTAAAGCAATATTTTTTGTATGGAACAGAACTATAAAGAACTTTTAAAGTCCTGGAATTTAAGTTACTTTTATTTGAATTGCAATAGAATCCCTACTCTTCAACTTGCAATAGAGAAAAAAAGAACCTCACTTATGGTATGTATTCTCATAAAAGAAAATTTATTTTATCTTCAAAATAGCTTTTTAGGGGCTGGAACGATAGCACAGTGGGTAGGGTATTTGCCTTGCATGCGGCCGACCGGGTTTGATTCCCAGCATCCCATATGGTCCTCTGAGCACCATCAGGAGTAATTCCTGAATGCAAAGCCAGGAGTGACCCCTGTGCATCATCGGGTGTGACCCAAAAAGCAAACAAACAAACAAACAAACAAAAACAGCTTTTTAATGTAGTTATTTATATTTTGATATATTAAAGTTTATATTCCTAGAGGTTTGTAGGTATGTATGTTCCTAGACTCTACAATGATCAGACTTGATATTTTAATTATGTATCTTCATGCATGTGAGTGTCTAGTAGTGCCTATGAAATACGAACATAGAATTACATGAATATTTCTAAAATAGTACACTTTGAATAGTAGAAAAGTTCTTCATCTTTTGTTTGGATGACTGTCAATTACTTATTTACTAATTACTTATAAGAAAGATGTATACAAATATTACTTTACAGAGAAGATGGTTCAGTGTAAACACATATCACTTTTCTTTTTTTTCCAGCCGCTTTTTGAGTCACACCAAGTGATGGACTGGGAGGGGTTACTCCTGACTCTGCACTCAGGAATTACTCCTGGCGGTGCTCAGGGAAACATATGGGATGCTGGGAATCAAACCCAGATTGGCCGCATGCAAGGCAAATGCCCAACCCACTGTGCTATCCAGACCCCACATTTCACATTTTATTTTAGACAATAATGTCTTTACAAATTACCTAGAAAAATGTCCTTAGGAAAACTTCACTATAAGAGCATTTTATGATACCCAACACAAAAGGCCATATTGCTCCCAAATTTTTCATGAACTTTAGCTAAGTGTCAATTTCTCCCTGGTTAATAAACTGCAGAACTTTGCATTAGAAAAAAAATTGTATTCACTGAGCCTTAATGTAATTTATTAACTCACATTTACTCAATGCCTTTTATAAAAAACAAATTTATGCTTGTTTTCAATAAACATTAAATAAAGCTTCTGTTTCAATAAATATAAGGCAGGACCAAGGCATATAAATTGAAACAAGTATATCAGATATACCAAGATAGGTCCAAGAAGGTTGACCAAAGAACTCCACATTGGAATCCATGGCCTAGAATGGAAAGATCATGGTAAGAGACTGTCTGAATTCATCATGTAAACCAAGACCATCCATGGTAACTCACAGTTTCAGAAGGCCGAATCTAAACGCTGGACAGTTCCACAATGAAATTGACCACATCATATTCAATCAAAGGTTTTGCCTGACCGATGTCCCTGTTGTCCCAAAATTCCAAACAGAATCAGACCACTGTCTCCTTTGTGCAAAATTCTACTTCACAGAGTGGGGAAAAAGGTCTGCAAAATTTAGGTCTAAGAAGGCAACTCCCAGAATGACCACCACCTGGTAGCTCTTTGGCACTATTGAAGAAACGTGGGAAGATACCGTCCTTGACAACATTGATGAGGAATAAGATTGACTGGTTCAGCATCTCCATGTGTGTATGAAGAATGCCAAGAGAGAGAAAAGCACAAACAGACACCTGTCTTCTAAAACTCTCGAGCTCATTCATCAACGTGGTTTGGCGAGAGCTTCAGGCAACCACAAGCTAACGCCCAAGCTCACAAAGCTGTGCAGAGATGCAATAAAGGAAGACCTCAAAGAGAGAAGAGCAGCAGTGTTGGCCAGTGCAGCAGAAGCCGGGAAAAGTATTCGCAATGCTCGCCTGTCCTTGGCCAACTACAAGACCAAGATGACTGCCCTCCGATGTCCTGATGGATCTATCACATCCTCCATAAAGGCAATGGAGAAAATTATTCACGACTTCTACTCTGATCTCTTTGACAGTCATGTCCAGCTGCCCACATACCAAATTTCACAGGATGGATATGTCGTTCCCAATGTTCTCCCTTCTGAAATCCGACATGCCATTTCATTGGTAAAGATGCAAACAGCACCTGGTCCGGACAAAGTCAGACCCGAACACCTGAAGAATCTGCTGCCAGTACTCATCAATACACTGGCCCAACTCTTCGACTGCTACCTGTCTGAATGCAAGGTTCCGTCTCAGTGGAAAACCAGTAGGACCGTTCTGTTGTACAAGAAGGGAGACATCCACGACATCGGCAACTATCGCCCAATCTGCCTGCTGTCTGTCATCTACAAGTTGTTCACTCGTGTCTGTGTAAAAATAAAAAGAAAAGAAAAGGCGCGCAGGCGGCGAGGCAGGCGAAAGAAGGAAGAAGGCCAAACTGGTTGCTCGATCGGTTTATTTCATGTCCATCTCCATTCTCCTCTGATTCTCCTCCTGCTTCTTTCTCCCCCATCCTACTTCATTCTCTCTCTCTCTCTGCCTCTCTCCCGGCTCTCGGTCTCTCTCTCGATCTGTGGATCTGGCCCCCGTGGATCTGGCCCTGTGGATCTGGCTCCCATGGATCTGGCCCCGGTGGATCTGGCGCCGTGGATCTGGCTCTGGCCCCCAACCCACTCTACCGCCTAGTTAAATCTCCACAGCATCAGGGGGTTGGGGCATACACATAGGTGTGGTCAGCAATAGGGTAAGGTTCTTTTCCCTCAGGGGATGCTTCTCCTAGGACTTAATTCTCTTTCAGCAGGAGGATCCACCCAAGGGCAGAGTCCCATGAATGTGTTTCTCTTCTCCTCAGCCAGCAAGCATATAAGAATTCATAATATTAATTATTTTGTATGGACACAATAAGAGATGCATTAAAGCTTATAGAATTGCTCTCCTGGGGCCATCTCAATCTCAGACTACAGTGCTCAGGCCAGATCAGTCTTTCCTAGCCCTGGCAGGGTCCCAGTCTCATAATTACTATTGGATCATGACAGTATTTGTCTATGATCAAGCTCTTAACTTATAGTTAAGAATTAGGCACTTTGGCCAGGCCCATCTCGATGCCAGGGTAGCACATAACTCACCGCTTGCCCTGGATCCTTCCCGTCCCACGTCGGGGACCCTACTTTGGGGTGCTAGGAACTGAGGGCAACTGAGGCTTAAGTGGAGAGAGCAGATGCCCAGAAGGGAATATCGAGGCCAATTAAGTCTTAAGTTATAAGAACATAATATTGTCTTCTTGTGTCTATACAAAAAAGACATAGCTTTAAAGTAAATTATTCAAAAGGCATAAAGAGGAGAGAAAGGCAATGTTATAATATTCAGTGTCCTAGGAAATTCTGACCTTACCAATTAACAGAGTTTGATTAAGGGAAGAGCAGATAAACTGGTAGAATTGGTTACAGATAAACAAAAGAATGGGAGTGACTCGGGAGCACTTTGATGGGTGTGACTGATAAACCTAAGCTCCTTGTGGCAAGGGGGAAAGGACAAACCAATGATATCCAACAGTGTCATCCTGAATAGAATTGGCAGAACACTAGATAGAGGACAACCATGCAAGCAAGCCAGGTTCCGAAGGGGATTCAGCACGATATACCATATCCACACAGTGACCAAACTCATTAATGTTTTGCTAAAGTTCTAGATGCCGCTTTGTCTAACATTCATCGACTTTAAAAAGGCCTTCTATTCTGTTGAGACTGAGGCGGTCATCGAAGCCTGGCCAAACTGGGCATTCAAACTCAGTATATCATAATCCTTCTCAAGCTGTATTGTGGATTCACCACCAGGATCTCACCATTCTTCAAGGAAGTGATCATTGATGTAAAGAGAGGGGTGCGACAAGGTGATATCATTTCACCGAAACTCTTCAGTGCTACCCTTGAGAACATCATGTGACAACTGGAATGGGAAGAAATGGGAGTGAAGATAGATGGTCAGCAATTACACCACCTCCGCTTTGCTGATGACATCATTCTCATAACACCAAACATTAACCAAGCAGCACAAATGGTGGCCGACTTCGACCATCAGTGTGGAAAGGTCAGATTGCAGCTGAATCTCAACAAGACAATGTTCACTAAAAACAAACTGGTCCCTGAAGCTTGATTTACTCTCAATGGAACGAACATCTCTGAATGCAGCAGCTATGTGTACCTGGGTTGAGAAATCAACATGAGGAATGACTTTGTGCCAGAACTCACAGGAGGAAGAGAGCATCTTGCAGTGCCTTCAAGAGCATGGAAGAAGTATTAAGAGAACGAAGAAACTCCAACCCCGGGCACATCTTTTTGATTCCACCATTCTTCCTGCACTAACATATGCCTCAGAGACCTGGGCCCTACGCAAACAGGATGAGAACGGTATTAGGTTATCCCAAAGAGGAATCAAAAGAGCTCTTTTAGGAGTATCACTTCTCACTCAAGTGAGAGAAGGAATCTGAAGTTCTGACTTCTGTCAACAGTCAAGAATCAGGGATGCTGTCTCATTTGCCAAGGCATCAAAAATCAGATGGGCCAGTCATATAATGCGATTCAGAGATGACCACTGGTCTAGAGCTGTTACCAACTGGATTCCACAGGACGTCAGAAGACCTTGTGGCCAACCACCAACTAGATGGTATAATTTCTTCGTCAAATCCTTGAATGAACGATTCGAGGCTCTTTCTGTGCCTGGAGCAAGCAGATATCATTGGGCTGCACTATAATGCCACAGGGACAAATGGAGATGTTACTGGCACCCACTCGAGGAAATCGAAAATCAATGAGGTGACAAGTTATACAAGTGATATCAGAAGTTTTGACAATTGGCAAATGTGGGAAAGCATTGATGTAAGAAAAAAAAGAACAATAAATTAGCATCTTTAATTATGATAACTTTTTAATGTATAAATGCCTTATTCCTTTAACAATATCATTGATATCTCCATTTTCAAGCCGAATTTTAGAATGCTTATCTTCCTTATGATCACAAGTTAAATTAGTAAGAACAGTTTTGCCTATAAAACTCACACTTTTAAGTTTCATCATTGTGTATATCTTACTCTTTAGGAAACTGATTATCTGTTAATCATTATCAACATTTCAGAAACAAAGCAACAGTGAACTTTTATTCTATTTTAATTCATTTTTTGGTTTGACAGTGGTTAAGACTTACTCCTTTCTCTGTGATTTGGGATCACTCCTGGCAGGGCTCACGGGATATATGGAATCAAACTCAGATCAGCTACATAGAAAGCAGATACACTACCCACTGTAATATCTCCTAAGTCCAATAATGAGATTTTAATTCAACAGATTTTCAATTTAACATAAGTCTGAAATGTCTTTTCAGAATACATCATTTTTGAGGGTTACTAATTTGGACCAAATCTTATTCTACCTTCTCAAATTCAAAAATCTTAATGCTAAGCTTTATATTATTAATATATGGGAAATTTCACTTGTACCTGTAATGACTTTATTCTATTAAAGTATTTTAATACCAGATAATATAAATACGTTTTAACTATTGAAAGCAATTTTCTGTATGCAAAATATTTGATGTTGTCACTATCCTGTTAACAATGGAACATGGGGGAAACTAAAAACATATGCAATATTCAGAACTATGAGAAGTGTTCACAAAGAAAATGTTTACCCCCGCCCAAACTAAAAACAAACAAAAAACCAAATCCACTCTTTATGTGTCAACACATCAGCAGAAGGAGAATTTACTGAAAGATCATGTAGAATATATGCAGTATATGAATAATACAGAGTGAACTGCATCTTAATATTTTATAAAACCAGAGTTTTGCATTTTAAAAAGAGCATACATTATTACTTCTTTATATCTATTTTAAATATGAAATATCATCTTTAAAATTAAATGTAAAATACTTAGTAAAATAAAGCAGAAGAAGTAAAATAAAGTAAAATAAAGCAAAGACCTTAAGGTGTCAAGTTATTTGTGTGCTTTTTTATGAGTTCCTTTGGTGTTTATTTTTAGTATACTCTAAAGCAAGAATGCTTCATTGTACCCTTAATTTACAAAACACACAGATAATATAAACAATTTATAAAAATACAAAGAATATTTTCTTTCAATATCTACAGGCTATTGAACTCTCAAAGGATACTTTGAGTCAGACCATACAGCTATTAATGAAATAACTTGTTAAAAATTATTGATTTTCTTGAGATCACAGCATTATTACCCCAATTCTAAATTTAAAAGAAAAAAAGCTTGTTGGTTCTCATTCAGGTCATTGTTTGTGCACTTAATACTGTGAGAGCATAGATCTAACTATCTGAAGTATAATTCCTAGTATATTAGTAGATATTTTTGAAAAAAACAGTGTATGAATTTATGTAAGTCTTAATTTTAGAACTAATAATTTGTCAGGGATTTTTCCACTTAGAGATGTTTAGATATAATTACTTGTGAAAAGCAGAGGCATAGCAATTATTAGTTATTATAACTTCTTGCCACAAATATAAGGAATTATCAGAAATTTCTATTAAAACTGTGAGAGGAATAGTTGTAGTCATAAATCTTTATAAGCCATTTAAATTTTACTAAGAACTGAACTATGCAGAAAGAATTGCACGCAAAAAGTTTTCAAGGCAAATACTTTGAGTAATGCAATTTTAGAATAATGTTTTAAAATTAAGTCTAAAACTGTCCTATTTCTAATATTTGTAAATTATTGTTTCATGGTAACATTGTGTTTATATTCATGTGTTTCTAATCTTTGTTCCCTTAGGCAGCATTCAATGATTTAAACAGTTACTTAAAATATATTATTCATAACATAGTGAGATTATTAATAATTGATTCTCATTTCTTACCGAGTAGCACTCCGTGGTATGTTTGTACTGAGTTCTTTTATCACTTAATATATTGAAAAATATGGGGGATCTTTCCAGATTGGGATTATCTGGAAGAAGTTGCTGTTATGAATATCATATCCAGGAAAACGAGTGAACATAAATAGAGATTTCTTGACAAGTTGTGCAAATGCTGCTCTATTTATAATTAGAATTTCAGTTTTATAGGAATCTGACAAAGACTTTTCTGAAAAGGCTGCATCTCTTTGCTTCCTGGCCAGTAATAAGACAGCGAGGAAGTTTTGTAGATCTTTCCCACCACTTGCTGCTTTCCGTCCTTTTTAAACATTTTGAGAGGCAGCAGTAAAGAATCCTGGCTGGCAGGTACCACACACCGGAGAATGATCCGGACCCCAAACCAAACAGATTACACCAGGGTGCCCCAGATGGAGCATGTAATGTCTCCTTGCCTTCTCCAGATGGATTTCCGGCGACACTGTCTACGAACACGGCTCTGGCATGTGGGGACCAGGACTATTTTTCCAAACCTTTCCTGATATGCAAAAGACTGCTCAAGAATGGCTCCTCCGCCCCTGAACAGCCATGATCCCAGAGGCACACAAACCAATCTTGGAATGCAGCGGATGCTGGCAGAAATGCTCCTGGACTGTGAACTAAGCTAAGGTCCCGTGTCGCCTGGGGAGGGGAAGGGTTTTTGTCCCTCGGCCTTTTCCCCTTTGTGGCAGCATGGCGACCACCACCTTTCAGAAGCAATTGGACAGAGAGGTAGGAGTTTGCAGTGAAGGGGCTCGAGGGAAATCTCGCGATGGCGGGGGGCAAACCTGGCCCTGCTTCCCAACCAAACGAGACTCCAAGAAGCCACCCACGAACAGCTCCTCTGCTCCTAACAGCTATGATCCCAGAGGCACACAAACCAATCTCAGAACGTAGTGGCTACAGGCAGACATACATCAGGACTTAATTACTAAAGTACCAGAATTCCAAAACCGTGCAGTTGCTGTTGCGGCCGTGTGACATCATATGCTCTTCATTTTCAGCAATAGAAAACAAAATGATCTAATGATATCTTTTCGGCAGGTCTGATTGTTCGGGGAAAAATTCCTAATAATAATAGTGGGTTTTCTGTTGAAAATTGAATGTAATCAAAGTAAAGAGAGAGTCAAGTGAAAATCATCTGCCACACAGAGAAGGTGGGGGTATACTGGGGTCCTCAGTGGTGAAACATGTGTACTGGTGAAGGGATGGGTGTTTGATCATTGTATGACTGAGACTTAATCCTGAAAGCTTTGTAACTGTTCTCACAGTGATTCAATAAAAAAAAAAAATGAGAGGCATGCTAATGTATCATTGTGCTATTATTTAGCTTATTTTCCATAATGTCTAATGATATTGGATATTTTTCATATTTTATATGTCATGTTTCTATTCATCAGTTGAATGGCTATTTATGCCATTTGCCCATTTTCCAATTGGAGTCGATATTATCCCACATGTTTTATTATTGCTTTTCTGTTCTGTTTTAACTTGTTTCTCTTATAGTTAAAGTGTGGGTTGGAGCCATATCACAGTGGGTAGGACATTTGGCTTGCATGTGGCCGACCTGGGTTCAATTCCTTCGTCCCCCTCAGAGAACCAAGCAAGCTACCAAGAGTATCCCGCCCACACGGCAGAGCCTGGCAAGCTACCTGTGGCATATTTGATATGCCGAAAACAGTAACAAGTCTCACAAAGGAGACATTACTGGTACTTGCATGTGCAAATCGATGAGCAACAAAATGACAGTGACAGTGATACAGTAATTGTTAAAGTGCACACTCTCTATACTCTTTTTTAGATGGAATACTTTTAAAGTACTTTAAATAAAATACTTTCCTTTTTACAGGATGAAGCGATAGTACTGTAGTTATGATTCTTGCCTTGCATCTACCTTGCACCAAGTTCAGTTTCTGGCATGATATATTGATTCCCATAGCTTTGCCAGGAGTAATCCATGAAAGCAGAGCCAGGAGTTAGCTTTGAGCACTGCAGGATGTGACCCCCAAATAAACAAAATTTGTTAAATTGTGTTCTATTATTCAAAAATTTGTACTATATTAAACCAACCTCTCATTTAGAAAAAAAGAAGTAAGCTCAATTCTTTTCAAATCTGATTTCATTCTCTTTAAAATGGCATTCTGGAAAATCTGGAACAACCCAAGTGCTTTTCAATAGATGACTGGATAAAGAAACTATGGTACGTGTACAATGGAATACTATGTGGCAACTAGAAGATATGAAATCATGCAGTTTGCTGATACATAAATGGATCTGGAGAGTATCAAGCTGAACCAAATGAGTCAGAAGGAGAAGGACAGACAGAATGATTTTGCTTATTTGTATGATATAAAGAAAAATAGTATGGGAGTAACTAATGTGCCATGATGATGAGTAGAGAGAGCAGGAGAATGGTTCCGTAGTAGGTAGTTTGCCCGGTAGGTAGAGGTAGGGGTGATAGTCAGATAAAGGACACTGAGACAGAGATAGAGGGAAGTGGCCACTCTGAATTAGGACTGGGTGCTAAAAGGAGGTAAAGTGATATGCATGTCACTGCTTCCCTACCAGTGACAGTACTGTATGCCCTGGTGTCCAAAGAGAAAACAAAAGAAAAAGAAAAAGTACCTCTCTTAGAGGCAAGCTGAGCTATGGAACGGACACTGGGGACATTGGCGGGGGAGAGGACTCTGGTAAAGGGACTGATGCCTGAACATTATTGTAACTCTGGAACTCAATCAAGAATACATTTGGTAACTTTGTATTCAGGGTGATTCAACAATTTATAAATATAAATAAATTAATGGTAGCAATTTATAAATATAAATAAATAAATGGTAGGCTGCCATTAAATAGTATATATTACCAGGAGTAACACACACACACCTGCTTAAACATTATAAATAAAAATCAACAAATTTTTAAAAAACACCCAATGCAAATTTTAATATCAAAAACAGAGGAATGTACACAGGATCAAAATTTACTGATATAACATATTTATACCTCCTACAGTTTCTCTTATGTTTTCCTCCTGCTTTGTCTTAGCTATGTGACATCTCACTTGCCTCAGATGTGCTCATTAATTCTTATCAGGTTCATAAGCATACTAACTTCTCATGATTTACAGACATAGCCTTTGGTAAGATGAAAGCCATTGAAATGATGTGTTGCTTTCTTGATTGATTGTGCAATGCCAAACTGCTTTTCTACTGCTGCTCCTAGGTCAGAATATCTGCACTTTCCATTAAACTAAATTCAAAGGGTTTCTGTGATTGTAGAAAGAGAAATATACCAAAATAGAGATAGGTAAAGAGTAGAAGACTTCCCAAAGATCATACTCTTGCATAGATCAATCAAATAAATTAAAAACAGTGGTATTTTATTTAAACGAGGGAAGAAAACTGTACTAACAAAATATAATAGTTGATGTAGCAAAGCTGTATAAATGAGTTTTTATGTATTACTTAGTGTGTTCATAAAAATGGGTACAAATCAACATTGGACAAATATAGACGTGATATGATATAAGTATGATTAATAAAAAAGTTAATATAAAAATTGATAGGTCTCTTGATTCAAAAAGTTTTATACTCAACCTTTTAAATCTGATCAAGGCGCCATCTTGCCACATTCAACAGAGAAGCGGCCAGGCATTCTGGTGAACAACGCGGCCCGGAAAATGCTCCGGACCCGAATTGGGGCCAGCAACACTGGGGAGCCGGAAGGAGGAGGTGCAGCCTGCACACCTTCTCCAGATGGAGCCTTGGTGACACTGAGCAGCAACTAACACGGCTCCGGGTTGCGGGACTGGGACACATCCAAGCCGCGTGGCCACATTAGCGGCCGCGCGACCTTTTCTAAAACCTGAAAACATACAATCTTTTAATGGAAAACTAATTATCAAATGCTTCCTTAGTAGGGTTATCTTGTTTTGGGGTATAGCTCCCACAATAATAGTGAGTTTTGTGTTGAAATATGGAACGTAATCAAGGTGAAGAGAAAATGAAGTGAAATTCATCAGTTATACAGTTGGGGTGGGGGGCGGGGGGTATACCAGGGATTTTGGTGGTGGAATATGGGCACTGGTGAAGGGATGGTGTTCGAATACGGTATAACTGAGACATAAACATGAGAAATTTGTAACTTTCCACATGGTGATAAAATAAAAAAAAAATCTGATCAAGTACAGCATTCTAATTTTCATCAATGAATGTGGTTTTGTGAAGTCACTGAAACATAATTATTGGGAGAAATAATAAGATGGCGATTTTTCGTGTCTTTGCATTCATATAATATATTTATATCTAATTACTTAATATGCTAAAATATATTCAACTCTTAAATACATTAAATTTACTAGGGTTATGTGTAACTATTCCATCCACTAATTAAATGAGACCCATTGGCTTCTTCCGTTTCTTCTTTGACTTTCACTATTAGTACCTAGAATAACTAAATGAAATTACACTTTTAGCTTGTGTGTCAGTCAGCAATACTAGGTTAGTATAGGAGGGATTGTTCAGTACTCACAGAAATCCCATCACTTACGTGCCATAGCACCATAGACTTTCATACAGTTGTGATTTTTGAGCAGAAATTGAACACTACAGTGGTCACAAACACAATGAGAGTTGCTAGATAGGTGAGACCATCTTAAGAGGTTCTTGTAACTGTATTTTTGCATCTTCTGAACATATATAAATTTGTGTATATCCAAATAAAATAGGCACAATTAATCTATAAAATGCAGTTTGCAGCTAAATTGCTCCTTTTCTATCCCAGTCATATTTTCATATGAGAGTCAATTAAACAGGAGTGAGACAGGGTAGCTGAAAAGATATCAAGAGGAATGAGTACAATTAGTGTTGGAGATATTATGCGTTCTAAGACCTGCACACCTTTGCAGATGACATAAATAGAAAAAAAAGATGTTTTAAATTATTTTAAAAATTTAAAAAACTATTAAGAATTCTCAGGTTTAATAAAATATATTAAAAATAAAATCACATGCAAAGGAAAATTAGAAATGAAAGAATTTGCAAAAATTAGAGTAATTACTTTAGAGTCAGTTGATGTTTAAAAGCACATGCATGTGGGCAGGTGAGATAACTCACAGGGTTGGAGTGCATATATGCATTCAGGAGCTACCAGTTCAGTCTCCAAGGCTGCAGGGTCCCCAGCTACCACTGAGGTGACCCCTAAGCACCTAACCAAGCATAGTTCCTGAGCAGTGATGAAATAGCCCCACACCTCCAAACCCCCTTAGGAAAAAATATGCACTCTAAATTTATTTTTATTGATTAAAATTATTGACATTATTGGTATTTCCCATGCATATAATTCCAATATCATATATGTCACCACTGTACCCACCTCCCTTCCCCAAAGGACCTCAACATCCATTCCTTTCAACTCATATTCCCACAAACTCATTTCTGAATGTATATTCTTCTTTTGTATTGCTTTTGGCCCTTTGTTTTAAATATTTACATCCCATGCATGACTGAGATCATTCTCAGAATGATACATATCTAAATGTCTGGAGATAGCTAATGTTGGCAGCGTTGCGGTGGGGATGCCATATGGTTCAACCTTTAAGAAAAGCAACACACATATCTAATAAAACATAGGAATAGAACTTACACACACAGCGATAGCACTTCTAAGCATCTCTCTGCAAAGCAGAAACTCATTAATTCAAAAGAATATATGGACACCTGAATTAATCATTGCACTCAGTACAATAGACAACGTATGGAAACAATTCAAATGCTAGACTACAGATAAATGGATTAAGGGTTGTAGAATATATACATAATGGAATACTATACAGCTCTGAAGAAAAAATTATGAAATTTGTAGCAACATGATGAAAATAGAGGATATCAGGCTGAGTGAAGCCAGTCATAAGAAAGAAAGAAATACATCAGTGTTTTTAGCAATGGCAACCAATGGCCTGTCAAACAGTAAGAAAAGGGGGTGAAGAGTTACAGGGAAAAACTCTACATCAAGATGGAATAATTAAGTTTATGCCATCAATAAAATGCTGACCTAGATAAATTATTCTTGCTGTCAAAAAAGTCTATTGAAAACATCTTTGTCTACGGAAAACCAAGAGGAACAAATGATCCTTGAACAAATTAGTGTCTGGTCTGTGCTAAGGAATTATTTTAGGTACTTATGATGCATTGTGACACACCCTCAGGCAAATACTTCTGACACTGTAATACTTTAATTTTGTACGGGTTGTAATATAAATAAGACTTACTAGAACTCTCATGAGGATCAAGTTACTTTCTGGGACTGACGGTTGCCTGTTGGCTGTTCATCTAGAGCAACATTATGTGCTGTCAGCCAAAGGCATGTAAGGCATGGCTCTACTTCTGGACAGCTTTCAGCAAGTGCATGAATCATCGCAGGGGTACAAAATTTAGCTTTGTCTCAGTTGGAACAAAGCTAAAGGACCATCTCCTGAAATGAGTGTGTCTACGTTGAAATCTACCTCAAAATTACATTTCTGCACTCACAAGTAAATCTCAGAAGAGAACCACAAGCTACAGCAATGTCTCCAGACCCCCCTCCAGGTTTAGTCTCCTCCGGGACACCTGGGAAGGACAGATAAACCACACCACCCACCCAAACCACGCCCTGGCCACCGAAACCCTCCAGAACCCAATCATTGCCATGCTCAGCCCTGATCTTTCCTGGCTTGGGAAGAGCCTCACCATGAGAATGAATCTGCTGAAAAACTCAGGTATGCGGGTTTTGTGACCAAAATCTTCAGACTTTTATAGAGTCAAGAATAGGTGACCTTCCCCCATCTCCCCATTCTTCTGGAAGCCTGGCAGTCATGTCCACGAACTGCCTCTGACATCTTATTAGCTCATCAATGACCATGATCCAGAGACTCAAAAATAAGTCTCAGAAGAGAGTCACAAGCTGAAGAGATGTCTCCAGACCCTAAAGTCACCATCCGGTGAAATTAACTCTAGCTGTATCATCCTGTTTAAAATTTTACAATTCTTGGGTGGTGATGGGAAATTTGAAATAATAGCAGTGGGAAAGTGTAATGGCAGTGGAATTGGTGTTGGAATATTGAATGAAATAAATTATTGTGAAGAACTTTATAAAACCAAAATAAATTTTTTTTAAAAATTACTTTTTGTTTTTTCCCTCCATTCTTCTTTTCTCTTTTTTGCATGCGTTTTTCTTCCTGGCGAATGAATACGACTTTTCATTTCAATTGAAACTCTTCATTTCAGTTTGTATCTTAGGAACTGTGTTCCTAACACAGTTCCTAAGATGTGTTAGGTTGTTTCCAATTGAGTATCAAAGGTTTGTTCACTTTTCAGTTCGAGGGCAATGGGAAGCCCTTCATGATGTTCCTTAAGTTTGCAACATTCACACACATAGTTTTAAATCAATATTTTAAGTCAGCATATTTATATGCTACATATAGTTTTGTATAAATTTAGTTCTGGAAATTCCTGAATGTGCAAGGGCACTCAGTGAACATAGTGCTGTAAGGCTGGGGTCACCATTGTTACTGTGGGCAGGGCAACATGACAGAGAGAAGCAGTGTCTGGGATTTGACACAGAACTCCCTGATGTGTGGCATGTGCTCTACCATGGAAAACTTATGCTGAACCCAGAGAAAACTTCTCATAGTAACACGCACAAAATAAATGAAATTAGGTATCAATAAAAGATGGAGGGGAACATTGCAAAATGACACTAGTTTTACTTCAACTGAAGAATTAGCATATTATATTTTCATCAGCTTATCATTTTAATGAAAAAATCACCACCATATTTAACTAAAATGTCTAATTCAAGTTGCAAAATTTTATTACTAGTTTCACTATTTTTAACATTTTGCGTTGTGAATACTTTACCTGGCTTCTGCTGCACTGGCCAACACTGCTGCTCTTCTCTCTTTGAGGTCTTCCTTTATCGCATCTCTGCACAGCTTTGTGAGCTCAGACGGTAGCTTGTGGTTGCCTGAGACTCGCGCCAAACCACGTTGACGAATGAGCTCGAGAGTTTCCAAAGACAGGCGTCTGTTTGTGGCTTTCTCACTCTCGGCATTCTTCGAACAGTCATGGAGGTGCTGAACCAGTGGATCTTATTCCTCATTGATGTTGTCAAGGAGGGCATCTTCCCACATTGCTGCAATAGTGCCAAAGAGCTCCCAGCTGGTGGTCATTCTGGGAGTTGCCTTATTAGACTTAAATTTTGCAGACCTTTCTCCCTGCTCTGTGAAGTAGAATTTTGCACAAAGGAGACGGTGATCTGATCTTGTTAGGAATTTTGGGACAACAGCGACATTGGTCAGGCAAAACCTTTGATTGAATATGATGTAGTCAATGTCATTGTGGAACTGTCCATGGGGAGTCTCCCATGTCCAGCGTTTAGATTTGGCCTTCTGGAACTGTGAGTTATGATGGATGGTCTTGGTCACATGATGAATTCAGACAGTCTCTGATCGTTTCATTCTAGGCCATGGATCCCAATGTGGAGTTCTCCGAACGACCTTTTTGGACCTATCTTGGCATTAAAATCACCAACAATGATCTTGTAGAAGTCTTCTTTATAGAACTTCTCTAGTTACATGTAGAACCTCTCAATTTCTTCTGCATTGTAATTGGATGTTGGTATGTAGACACCAAAGATAGAAACTGCAGGCAGTGAGCAGCATTTATTCAAGCATAATTGTCCAATTCAGGTTGTTAGGCATTCGAATGAATTAATGCTCATGGCCAAGTTTGTGTTGACAAGGACACTGAGACCACCAATGCCTCCATTGTTGCATGTTCCAAGGACCACTTATTCTCCAGTGTCGAAAATGGTGTGAAGTAATTGATGTCTTCTCGTTTCGGTCAGACCAATGATGTCATACTTGATCTTCTGCGCTTGCACCATTAGGTCCTCGATGGATGCTTCTGATGCCAGCATACGTGTATTAAAAATACAGACAATCATTTTAGTCTTTCTTCATTTTGGCAGTCTAGTCGAGTGTGGAAAGGTTGGATTGTGGCTGAATTTCAACAAGATGATGCTCATGAAAAATGTACTAGTCCCTGAAGCTCCATTTGCTCTCAATGGAACGAACATCTCTGAATGCAGCAGCTATGTGTACCTGGGTCGAGAAATCAACATGAAGAACAACTTGGCACCAGAACTGCACAGGAGTAAGAGAGCAGTGTGGAACACCTTCAAGAGCGGCAAAGAAGTGGTTAAGAGTATGAAGAACCTCAACTCCAGGCACATCTTTTCGATTCCACTGTTCTTCCTGCACTAATATACGCCTCGGAGACCTGGGCCCTATGCAAACAGGTTGAGAACGCTATTCAGGTATCCCAAAGAGGAATCAAAAGAGCTGTGCTAGGAGTATCACATCTCACTCAAGTGAGAGAAGGAATCTGGAGTTCTGACCTCCCTCGACGGTCAAGAATCAGGGACTCTGTCTAGCTTGCCAAGGCATCAAAAATCAGATGGGCTGGTCATGTAATATGATTCAGAGAGGACCACTGGACTAGAGCTATTACCAACTGGATTCCACAGGACATCAGAAGACTGCATGACCACCCACCAACTAGATGGTCAGATTTCTTCATCAAATCCCTGAATGAACAATTTGAGGCTCTTCCTGTTCCTGGAGCGAGCAGATATCATTGGGCTGCACTAGGACGAGACAGGGACAAATGGTGACGTTACTGGTGCCTGCTCGAGAAAATCGAAGATCAACTGGATGACAAGTGATACAGAGTGATAAAAGTGACATTTTGGATTCTCAGTAGATACATTCTTCGGGTATTTGTGATGCCACTGTTCTGGAATTTTGCCATTTTAACAGATGTCCAGTGCTATCTGATCATTGATCAAATGTTTACTTTCATGATGAGCTATGGTATAGAACATCTTTTCATTTACCTATTTATAATCCATATAACTTCATTGTTGATGCATCTGTTAATATTTTGGTCCATTAATAAATGATTTATTTGTTTTAATATATAGAGTTTTTGCAGTCACTTTTATTTTTTATATTTGGGATAACAGCCCCCTTTATTTGATGTGTCGTTTAAATGACTTTCACTTGTATGTTTTTGCTACACTCAGTACTACTCGGACCTATTTACAGCGCCACGCTGAGGGATCACTTCCAGCAGTGCTCAGGGACCAGGCAGTCTTGGGGATCAGACTTCTGTCTCTGGCATGAGAAGCATGACCAAGATCCCTTGCAATCAGCTCCTTACCCCCTCACATTAGTTAATCTTTTTGCAGTTTATATCCTGCAATTTAGTACCAGATATTGCTTGACAGAAAGTGCTCAGTCAATGCTGGCTATGAATCACCGTCACAGTTTAAGACACTGACTCTTTTTTTGACTCTGGTTTGTGGGTTGCTTCTTGTTCTGCACTCAGGAATTACTCCTGAAAGGCTCAGGGGAGCATATGGGCAACCAGAGATACAACCCAGGTCGGTAACATGCAGGTCGAACACCCTACCTACTGTGTTATCTCTCCTGTCCCAACACTCTCCTTACTATTGTTATTTAATGATAAGACATATTGATTTTGCACCCTACCGATGACATAATTTGGAATAAACTGTGTGTTCAACTGTGTATGTAAATAGATTCAAATCTTAATTATTATTACAAATATTTGTGACAAAACAGGATGCACTAGAAAGACATAAATCATGCATCTGAATACTTCTGAGATGATAGGGATGATGATAAGATTTCATTCAAATTAAAATAGGGAAACAAAAGATTTTATCAAATTGACTAGTTACTTCACCATTGTGTCTGAGTGTAATAATTTGCATATTAAACTCTGCCCTTCTATTCAGTTTCAGTTAGAACAAAACACAAAGGAAATCTCTGATTTTCATTTGTTTCAGCGCCCTTTTCATATAATAATGGGCAAAATGAAGAATTAGTTTTTCTTTTATTGCATAGAAAAGAAAATACATCTCAAATGCTTATCTCCCTCAATATATAATACTCTAAAGTTATATTTGGCAGTTGTATACATTAGAGTTAGTAATAGCATGAGCTTCATTGTTTCAGGACAAAATATATCATGTGAATTATCTTTTTTTATGTATTGCTATGCATACAGGAGAGTCTCTTAAGCGCATGCCTGGCTGTCTTCCCCGGGGCCCCTCAGAGGGGATGGGCTCCAGCTTCCCTCCCCACCTCGAGCAGAGCTCCTGGAGGCCAAAAACCACCGGAACCTAGCCACAGCCATGCTCGAGGCCCCTCTCCACACATTCAGACAGGCCTCATGCACGAAGGTACTGGCAGAGGAACCCAGGTGTGTGTAATTCCATCAATGGCCAAGATCCAGAGACTTAAAAGCAAGCTCCAGATATCTTAGAACCTACTTCTCCCTCTGGGAGAAAGTAGCAAGCTACTGAGAGTTTCTTGCCCACATGGGACAGCCTTGCAAGCTTCCCATGGTGTATTCATATGCTAAAGCCAGTAACAAGCCAGATCTCATTCTCCTGACCCTGAGTCTCCAATGCGGCACTGTTAGGAAGGTCGAATGGAGAGAGCTTCTAAAATCTCAGGGATAGGACAGGACGAATGGAGAAGTTACTGAGCCCACTCGAGAAATTGACGAACAATAGGATTTTTTGATGGTGATCATGATGTATTGCTATTAGAAATTAATCCTATTTTATTCAGGCATTTCAGTTAAGGGCCAAGGAATTTCCACAAAAACACTAATATATACCATGGGTTTTTAGAAATGAAATTTTGAATCCTTTTATTTCAGGTATCATCTATGTTGTTTCCTCCAGCTTACATATAAAAATAAAACAGTGTAAAAAATTTTCATGTGAAAATGAGAGCATAATATATACAGTGAAAAAAAGCAGTGTTTTTTTTGGTTTGTTCTTTTTTAGTCTTTTTTAGGTCGTACTGCAGCTGAATCTCACCAAGACAATGTTCATGAAAAATGAACTAGTCCCTGATATTCCATTTGCTCTCAACAGGAAAAAAAATCTCTGAATGCAGCAGCTATGTGTACCTGGGTCGAGAAATCAGCATGAGGAACAACTTGGCGCAAGAACTGCGCAGGAGGAAGAGAGCAGCGTGGAATGCCTTCCAGGGCGTCGAAGAAGTGGTTAATAGGACAAAGAAACTCCAGCTCTGGGTACATCTTTTTGATTCCACCATTCTTCCTGCACTAACATACACCTCAGAGACCTGGGCCCTATGAAAACAGGATGAGAACGCTATTCAGGTCTCCCAAAGAGGAATCAAAAGAGCTGTGCTTGGAGTATCACGTTTCATTCAAGTGAGAAAAGAAATTGGAGTTCAGACCTCCATTGATGGTCAAGAATCAGGGACACTGTCTCATTTGACAAGGCATCAAAAATCAGATGGGCCTGTCATGTAATGCGATTCAGAGACTACCACTGGACTGGAGCTGTTACCGACTGGATTTCATGGGACATCAAAAGACCGCAAGGCCACTCACTTATGAGATGGTTAGACTTCTTCGTCAAAACCATGAACAAACTGTTTGAGGCTCTTCCTGTTCCTGGAGCAAGCAGATATCATTGGGCTACACTAGCAGGAGACAGGAAGGAATGGAGACGTTGTTGGCGCCCGCTCAAGCAAATCAAATATCAACGGGATGACAGGTGATACAAGTGATGCAACTAGGTACTGAGTTGTTGATCAATAAAAATAGACAAACTGCTTACTCTCCACTGTCATTTTGAACACATATTTTACATTTATAAAGTACTGGTTTAGAGGTTGGGGATGTAAAGGAGAGAGTAAGGCTTTGCCTCTGCACAACTGGCATGGATGTTACTGTCCTGAGCACTACATTTGGTTTCTGGAGCACTGCAAAGCAGGCCTTCTTAGCGGAGAGCCAGGAGTAAGCAGAGAGCACTGTTGGGCGGGGTCCTCAAGCCAAATAAATGCTATTTTAGAATACATCAACTCAACAATGAAACAAAAAATATTAAGTATATGTCTTGATTGTTTCCTAATGCTTCAAAGATGATTCTTTTAAATGACAAGTTCTTAAAGACACTAAGTTTTGAAGTTCTGAGAAATGAAGACTGAAAAATATGTCAAATTGATTTCTGTTGTATTTATATTTTAATGGAGAATATATATGTATATATGAAATATTGATTAGCACATCAAAATTTTAGTGGGTATTTAGAAACATGGAGAAAATAGATACAGTTAATTATTAACTCAAAAAGGTTTCAGGGGCTGGAGAAATAGCAAAGTGCAGGTGGGGCATTTGCCTTGCACCGGCCAACCCGGGTTCTAATCCCAGCATCCCATATGGTCCCCTGAGCACCGCCAGGGGTGATTCCTGAGTGAAGATCCAGGAGTAACCCCTGTGCTTCGCCGGGTGTGACCCAAAAACCAAAAAAAAAATTAAAAAAAAACTCAAAAAGGTTTCAGTCTATACATAGTAGACTTAGTTCAGTAGTGGGTTTAAGACACATACTTATAAGCATTGTAACTCAAGTTTATTATTAAAATTATTAAGCATCATAACATGAAGCCTGCCATAGCCATGCCTCCAGACTCTGCACCAGGCTGTTTCACTCAGTGCACCCCAGAGGAGGTGGATGAGAGCCTCCCAGCCTCAAGGGTCCCAGCCCCGGCAGCTGACAATCTCCAGAACCCAACCTCCGCACACTTGGGCCAAGCCTCATGCATTACTGAACATATTCTTGGACCACGCAGCTGCAAATGTGGCCACACGACACATCATAAATTCCCTACTCATTCTCCATAAGTACCACACCACATTTGATAGTAGGCAACACATCATAGAAGAAAATATATATAATATACAAATATATAATATATAAAATATAAATATAAAAATATATTTATATGTATAAATATATGTGCATATATACATTTTTTCATATATATACATATATACAAAAGCTCACATCACTCTACCTTTAACATGTTAGTGATATCCTAAAGAGTGTCTCAATGGCCCCTGCCAAAATAAAACAATCTTCACACTGTTTCCTATATGAATACTTTTTTGTAAGCATTTTCAATGGTTTTTCACAACAGACAATACAAAATATATTATTTTAATTGTGCTTTGGGTCAGGGATTGGGGCTTGAGATGAAAACATCCAAAATTTGGTAGTGGGAAGGTTTAATGGTGGTGAGATTAGTGTTTGAATATTAAATGTAATCAAATATTTTGTGAACTACATCATCAAACAAAAAATTTTAAAAAATAAAATAAAATTATTAAGCATTTACTTTTAATAAATGTTTTTTTATTCACAGTATTCAAGAAGTTTTTTTTTTTAAAAAGGGAAAAAATTCTAAGAAGTTCACATCCAGATACTGTTTTCCCTTGAAGAAAAAGTGAAATACACAGCAACGTTAAAAGAAAAAGGCCCTCTTGGAACAAGACTAGATACTACCTTGTCCTTCTTTATTGAAGAAATAGACCCTTAAAATAATTGAGTTTTACCAAAGATGTCCAGAACTTCCTCTAAATAAACTGGAGTGTGGCTATTCTGACAATAACATATGCTGCAAACTGCCAACAGCTGTAAAATGTGCTGCAAGTAAAAATTGTTTTAAAAACAGAGTTGGGCAAGCATTCGGAGAAAAGAAATATTGAAGGGCAAACCTGATAAATCAAAAGGAAGGGATGGGTAATAAATGCCACCCTATTGAGTTCCTGTAAGATTCACTGCAAATCTTTCCTGTTCAGGAGCCTCTATTTTTTTTTTCCTGTGAGGAAATGAAGTTACTATAAAGTATAATGCCAAATCTTATGAAACATCACAACAAAATACTCAGAAATAGTCCCTGACAACGTGCAGCTTCGGATGGTTTTGTAAGTAGCTGTAGCATTAAACATCCCAATAACTATGGCTGCCTTTAGAAAAAATAACATTGTTGAACGCTTTTAATTTTATTTAATTTTTTAATCAAGGATGTTTTATCACTTTATATTTTAGATTGATATTTATTAATATGATTTTCTCTAAAATGTAAGTCTGTTGAAATTAATATTAAAATGAAGACTAAATTGATTCTTTCCAGGATGCAATGTGTAGTTAACTTTGTTTTTTCTCATAAGAAGCATTTTATTTCCAGAAACTCTCTCTTGATTTATGTATGATTATATATACTTATTTCTATTGAATGGCATTTGATATTTATTCAACAGAATTTAAAGTGATACATAAACCAATATGGTTCAAGGCAAAATTGTTGTAAATGTTATATTATTATTTGGCTAAGAATGTTCTGTAAAATTCTGTGGGTATAAGTCTTACTTCTCAAAACTAAGTGTACTGCCCTATCAAGATGCAGTCATTATTTCCTCAGTTCTCTTCAAACATTAACCCAGAATTTGTTTTCAAGTAATAAGTATTAGAATCAAACTTAGCTCAATCGCTATAAACACTATAAATAAACATCCTGATCTATGCATATAATAATTCCACATATGGATTTTGGTTTATCTGGTACATTTGCATTTTTATTACAAACTTTAATTTTGAAAATTAATCTAAGTGTACAATTTTCTATAGTATTTTTGTCTTTTAAAAATGCATTAAATAAAAAATGATACAAATAACATTATGCCTCATGTGATTTTAAAATTATGGTTCATGCTTCTTTTATAAAGAGATAACTTTGAATAAGATATTGCATTTATTAAGCTTTAATTGCATTTGAATGATTTTATTTTATTTGTATATTTATTTATATGTATATTTAGAACCTATATGTACTCATTTTGCACTCTACGCTTCTGAATATAAAAAGTATTTAGGACAAACTGAAATTTCACCACTTTATCCAATTATTTCAAGCACTTTTTTTTTTCTATCTTATCTTTAAATTAACTTTCAGGATCTAAATCAATGTTTTTCCCAGACTTTTGTTTCCTTATCTTGATTTGGTTTTCTCGAACTAATGATGAAATTGCAGTTTATATTGAAGGTTTATCTTTTCGATTTGAACCTACTCTAAGGCAAAAAATTAGTTCTTGAAATTATTACTCTCACATAAATATATTTAATTTTTGTTTTAATATAGCAAAATTGCTGCTGGTGGTATTCTGTGTTCTCTTTCCTTCTCTTTTCCCCCTTTTCTTCATCTTTTTTTCCCACTTCCTCCTTCCTCTCCCGTTTCATCTCCCAGCTGCCCCTACACCTCTTCCTCTTTCTTTCTCTTCTTTAGAAATTTAATTCACGTCATTTACAATAGTTTTCCAGACCTATTATCTCCTTTGTATATTCTCCATTCAGGACATAAACATTAAAAAACAAATATCCCATAAATAGTTGAGGAATCTATCCTCATATTCTGTGTAATTCTCAGTGATTGTTTACATTAGACTCAGAAAGAACAAGAGGATTTCTTTTCAATTAAAAATTGTGCACTATTTTATATTTCGTACTCATGCATAATTAATATTATGTGAACAGTTATATATTTAAAGAACAATTATATTTATTTCAATTTTTCTTTTATTTTTTAAAAATTTTGGTCCACATCCAGCGTTCATTGTTTACTACTGAGTGGAGAGTCACTCAGGTAGGTATCGGGGAACCAGATACCTACCAGAGATGGTGGGATAAAACCAGAGATGGTGGGATAAAACCCTGGTTGACTGCGTGCAGAGCAAGGGGCCTGCCACTGTCCTATCTCTCGGAAGAATTGATTATGTTTATTTTTCATTGAAGTCTTTGCATTTGGGGTTTTGGAAAACTTTGAATTCTATACTAAATTAAACATTCATTTGTAACTGTTCTCCACACATTATTTTATCACACTCTGTCCTCTCTGAATTATGTTTCTGATTCATACATGATTTTTTGTATGTTTTTCTTTGGTCTCAGGGAACCATATTTAGTGCTAAAGCACAGTGAGGTATGTGTTTTTGCCCCTGTGCCATCTCACAAGCATCAAATTACATTTATTTACATTTATCTAGACCAATAATAAAAAGTGTCATGCAGCCGAACATTATTTTTCTAATAATTTAATAGTACAGAGTTGCGATGGAATGACCATACGTTAGGTTTAAACTAATATAACTTAAAATGATATTGATATTTGAACAAGTCATACTGAAAACTTTCTCAACTGACTTGAGAAATATTTAAAATATTTCATGCTTTATTCAAATACTGATCATCTAACTACCTTCTCGGACTCCTGTGCATCACCATTTTTGGTAAGTCTTAATACTCCTGTAACTTCTTGGTATTTGAAACTGTGTTTATGACACATCAACATGAGTATTTACTTTGCTTATTATTCTTTTCGTTTAATTTAATTTATTCCAAAAATGCTTATAAAGAATTTCAATATTTTACCATTAAATTGAAGCTGTCTATCCATGTATGTGGGGACAATATGGTAAATGGAGTTCACTTTCTTTTCTGAGAAAAGAAAAAAATAAAGTAGCAGGCATCACAATTTCTCCTAGTATAAGTGTTTTTTTATAATCTTTATATGAAATAAGTAGAAGGAAATAAAATTATTGCATGAGCTATGTCAAATAGAATCAGCCCATAGTTATGGAACATAACAAAGGTGTGGCTCAAAAAAACTTATGAATCGACAGGGAACATAATTGCATGAGCCTTGTCAACTATCATTAATTTACAGTGAAGACATTTTACAAAATTACCACCCCCCAAAAATATAAATTTTAAAAGCTGTGAAAATTCTCAAGATGTCGTTACATAGCATGGAAACTTTAAAAAAAAGAAAGCTTCATTCCATATAAGTGTTTTATTTAAGTAAATACAAGAGGGGCTGGAGATATAGCACAGAAAGTAAGGCACATACCTAGCTGACTTTAGTTTTATCTTTAGCATCATGCATAGTCCTTTGAGATGTGCCATGAATGATGTATGAGAATCAGGAGTAGGTGAACTAGGTGTGGCCCAAACTATCCCCCTAAATAAATAAAATTTATTAAATACTTTTATTAAATACTTTTTAAAAATGTAGTGCAAGAATATTTAGGAAAGATTATAATTACTTGAAGAATTGAAGCATATTTATATTATTATATGTAAGTATAAATACAGAAAATATAAATATTGTTATATGTTTTCTAAAGTTTATTTAATTATATTTAAAAATTCACTAATATTTTTAATATATGAAGGATAATACTGGTGCTGGAGAAATATCACAGCAGCTAGGGCATTTGCCTTGACGTGGCTGACCCGGGTTCGATTACCAACATCTCATATGGTTCCCTGAGCACCGCCAGGAGTAATTCCTGAGTGCATGATCCAGGAGAAACCCCTGTGCAATGCCAGTTGTGACCCAAAAAACAAAAGGAAAAAAAAGATAGGTAATGCTTTAGTATCAAACATGTTGGTATGTTGGTTTGTGGGATAGTACAGCAGATAAGGCATTTGTCTTGCATGTGGTTGACCTGGATTTGATCCCCAGCACCCTATATGGTCACCAGAGACCACCAGGAATGATCTCTGAGCACAGAACCAGGAGTAAGCCCTAAATATATATTTATGTGGCCCAGATACCTGCCCCCCAACCAATAAGTAAATAAAATTTGGCACGTTGGGGCTGGGGAGATGACACCAGGATTGATGTTTGGGGGTGACCCCTGGTTATATGCCAGCATCCTGTGCCCTCGACCAGTATCTTGTGGTGTAGCCTTGGAAAACCCCAAATCCCGCTGTAGTGGTCCCAGTAGTGACCTGCACTGCAGGGCCCACGCAGCATCAAAATCTCTGGATTGATAATCAAACCTCTGGCATGACCCAAGGTCATAAGCACTGATAGGGAGTACCTTCTGAAAAGAACAAAAGCTAGTCCTAAAGATACCTTAAACTGAGTCTAATGATTTGTTATGAGTTAGTTAAAGATGCGGTTACTGATGCATATCATTAGGACAGCAGAGATACTACAACAGGTAAAGGCCACACAGGTGACCCATGGTCCCTGAACTCCACCAGGAAGATACCTGAGCATACGATGTCCCTATTCACATCAACTTTAGATTCAAATCTGGTAGCTCTTCATATGAGTTGTTTATGTCCTTTTATTTATTTGTTTTCTTAGGCCACCTCTGGTGATACTCACTTCTGGACAGAGGTTAATAGGGGTTGAGGGATGTGCTCAGGATATCATATATGGGGTGTTGTGGATGGAACCATCAAACCCAAGTAGACCACAGCCAAGGCTGCCACTCTCTCTGCTGTACTGTTACTCTGACCCAGGATTAAGAAGACTTTCATATGCTTACTGGCAACTCACAAATCCTCTTCAAGAATACTGTCTGTTCACCAGTTCTCCCCAGTTCTTAGTGGGATGATTAATATTGTTGTTATCGAACTTTGCGTGTGATTTACCTGCCTAGCATATTGACACTTTATCTGATGGGTGTTGTGCAATCTACCCCTCCCACTCAGTAACGTTCTGAGTTTTTGTTTTTCATTTTAGCCTGGCTTTTTTTTTTTTGCTATGAGAAATATTTTTAGTTTGATATCACCCATTCTTTATTTTTGAAATATTTGCAATGGATTCAAATCCATTTTACTTCAATTCTAGACTAATGCAAAAAATATGTAGTGCAGAAAAAAGTAATTTTCCTTCCCCTACTATTTTCTTCTATTTATTATCTCAAACCTCACACATGCAAGGCACATTTTTTTATGGACATACATATGAAATATTTTCTAAACAGATACAAGACATTCTGAAACTATATAGCACACATAATAAGCAATATATTTTCACAAGTTTTATGTACAATGGAACAAAAATGATGAGCATATAATCACTACACTTTTTTTTTTGCTTTTTTTGGTCACACTGGCGATGCACAGGGGTCACTCCTGGCTCTGCACTCAGGAATTACCCCTGGCGGTGCTTAGGGGACCATATGGGATGTTGGGAATCGAACCCGGGTTGGCCGCGTGAAAGGCAAACGCCCTACCCGCTATGCTATTGTTCCAGCCCCAATATAATCACTACACTTAAATCCCCCTTCTACCCTTTCAATCATTGTTCCTAAAAGACTTGGTATCCAGGGGCTGGAACAATACCACAGTGGGTAGGGCATTTGCCTTGTACTCGGCGGACCCGGGTTCAATTCCAAGCATCCCATATGGTCCTCTGAGCACGACCAGGGATAATTCCTGAGTGCAGAGTCAGGAGTAACCCCCTGTTCATATTGGGTGTGATTCCCCCCCAAAAAATACTTGGCATCCTGACTTCTATCATCATTGTTTATGTTTTACAGTTTTTATTCTGTCTAAAGTTAAACTGAACTTTGAAGAATATATCTAAGTATTTCACTGTAAAAAATCATTTTGCTGAAGTATATAATTAGATTGGCTTGTTAATATCTTTTCAAGTATTGCTATTCTCTGAGAATGAAACATGCTATATTGTCTTATGTGACTCTCTGTTTTGAAAAATAAATGTAAGTTGATGAGAGAAATGCTTAGTTCTAATAATTTGAAAAAGACTCAAGCAAAATTGAGCCATCAAAAATTTATATGTTCTGAAAATGAACTAGGCATTTTTACATGTTTAAATTATTAGAATGCTGAGTTGGACTAGCTTTCATGAAATAAATTATGTGTGAACTCAAACAATTTACAATTAAACACTGTAATATTTGTTAACTAAAGAGGAGTCATGTGTAAAACAAAGCCATTTTATAAGTAAGTTAAAATTCTATTAATCATGAGATGTAATTGATTTTTGGCAAAGTATTAAGCAATTTTTATAGTTTAAGCTTTGCATAAATTTATTCCTAATGTACCCATACGTTGGGCTAGGGATGGACCTAAATATTTCTACTGAAAATATTGTCTTCATATTTTATAGAAAAATTTAAATTAATTCAAGAGGAAAAAACTGAACTGTACCTGCTGTTTAAATTTGAATTTTACTTCAGACTATCATATATAGTACTGGACAAACTGTAGTATTTTTTGCTTTAACATTTTGAACAAAATTTCTCACTGGTATTTTAGCTCCCTCCTTCCTTCCTTCCTTCCTTCCTTCCTTCCTTCCTTCCTTCCTTCCTTCCTTCCTTCCTTCCTTCCTTCCTTCCTTCCTTCCTTCCTTCCTTCCTTCCTTCCTTCTTTCCTTCCTTCCTTCCTTCTCATTCCCTCCCTCTCCTCCTACACCCTCTCTCTCACTGGCCCTGCTCTTTCTCTCTCTTTCTCTTTTTCTTTCTCTCTTCTTCTCTCTCGTCCTCTCTCTCGTTCTCTCTCTCGTCCTCTCTCTCGTTCTCTCTCTCTTTCTCTCTTTCTTTCTTTCTTTCTTTCTTTCTTTCTTTCTTTCTTTCTTTCTTTCTTTCTTTCTTTCTTTCTTTCTTTCTTTCTTTCTTTCTTTCTTTCTTTCATGTGACTTTGAATGTTGACATTATTTAGGGGTACAATGTAACAAACAAATCCACAAAACATGTCAATATTCCTACAACACAGTCCAGTAAATCTTTTCAATCTGCCTGGCAACCTTCTAAGATTTTATTTCTGTTCGACATTGTCTCTTTCCTGATTTTATTTTATTGTTTATCACCAAAGAGTGAGAATCGATCGTGTTGTTTGTGGTTGTTGACCTTTGTGAAAAAAAATCTCTATATAATGTGAATATATATGTGTGTATATATATGTGTGTATATATATCTATATATATTTGATATGCAAACAAGTCTCAAAATGGAGACAGTACTGGTGCCCATATGAACAAATCAATGAACAACAGAACAATGCTACAGTGCTACGTGTATATGTATATATATATATGCATGTATATGTATATAAACATATATGTATAATCTCTTTGAAGATAAAGGGTATGTAGTACTTTCTCTCACACTGAAGGATGTATTTTTGTTTGAATAATGGTTTAGTTTAGTCCTTCTGATTTTGGAGAACTGCACCCCGCATTGTATAGAGCTTACTCCCGGCTCTACGTTCAAAGATCACACCTGACAGGCCCATGTATAGGGCTGGGAGAGCCATTCTCCCACCACACTCTCTTTCCTTGACCCTCATAACCGTTTCTTTCACTGTGCAGAGGGTTTTTTGTTTTGTTTTGTTTGCTTTTTGGGTTACACCCGGCAATGCACAGGGGTTACTCCTGGCTTAGGCACTCAGGAACTCAGAAATTACTCCTGTGGGTGCTCAGGGGACCATATGGGATGCTGGGAATTGAACCCCGGTCGGGGTCTGCTGTGTGCAAAGCAAACACCCTACCCACTGTGCTATCGCTCCAGCCCCTGTGCGGAGATTTTCCATTTGTCATAATTTCATATATTATATTTTAAGTTTTGCTTTTGTTTCTCCTGCCAATAAAGCCCAAGTACACACATACACCACTGAAATCAAGAGCGTAGAACATTTTTGTTTTACAGGGTGAGAATTCAGCTTTGCTTGAAAGTGTCCAGGGTCACTTCTGTCAATGCTCCCAGGAGGATATGGTGCTGGGAATTAAACCCAGTTCTCCTGAATGCAAACTCCGGCCTCACCTCTTTGAGTGGTCTCTCTTTGCTGTATTTTATGGTTATAACTTATAGCAGTGCAATTCTTTCATTCATTTTGCGTGGTGTGAGAACACATGGTGTACTTCAGTTATATTCTCTGCATGTGGCTATTCACTTTACTCAACACTGTTAGTAAGGAGACATTCCTTTAAAACTTTATGCCTTTGTCTCCTTATTTATAGATTAAAGGTCCATATATTGGCAGTTATCATGGGTTCTATTCTATTGGATCAGATGTATGCTTTTAATCCAATATCAAATTTTTTCAACATTATAGCATCACTGCCTTCTATATTTTTTCTTAGAATTTTGTTCGAGGTCTTTATAGTTTTATTCAATTTTTAGTAATGCTATGATTAATTTAAAGTTTTCATAGGGGTTTCACTGAAATTCTATAATATTTTTAGGAAAGATGGTTCTTTTAACAAAGTTCATTCTTCTGACATATGAGCATGGAGTAACTTTCTCTTCCCTTGTGGATTCTATTTCTGGTAACAGTGGTACAGCTTTAGTGCTTGTATCATTCACCTCATTAATTAAGGTATTTAATTGTTTCTGGTGCAATTTTAAGTAGGATTGTTGTCTTGATTTATCTATTTTAGATTGTTTTCAATTTTGCACACAAAATTGATCCTTTTCAATTTTTTACACAAAAATTCAATCAATTTTCCTATAAGTATTTTGTGACCTCTTCCCCACTGTTGATTTCCAATCATTTTGGTGGGTTTTAAGATTGCCTATGATGGTGTCATGCTGCCTGCAACATGTGATCTTTTTGGCTTCTTTCCAATTTGAATCCATTTTATTTCTTTATATGCCTAATTCTTATGGTTAGAACTCTCAATACTGTTATGTATGTGTTTTTTTTTCTTTATTTTCATTTAAATATATTTATTTTTAATGTTTTCTCCTTTAGGTAGCACCAATGAATATTCCAGTATTTTCAGTGATGTTTCATTTATATATACAGACTACTTTTTAAATTTTTAATATTTGTACATTAATTTGTTTTCCTCCTATGTCACAAAGCTTTTTCATTATACTCTCAACTATTATCATTATAATTTAATGTACATTTAGATTTCTGGTTCTCCCAAATGTTTTCTGAGTAAAAAGCTTTATTTATATTTTACTTTTCCAATACTATCTACTATCTTAGTACTTCTATTTTGTTCTTTACTAAAAATAAATTTATGTTTTAATTAAGGCATCATGATTTACCGTTATTCATAGTTGAATGTAGGCCTACTATGTGCCAGCACCAGTCCCACTACCAGTGTCCCCTTTGCTCCACCAATGCTGCAGGTTCTTGCCCACCTCATTCTCCATCCCCAAATCCCAATCTGCCTCCTCTCTTTTTCCCCTTTCACTGTTTTTAATTGAATCATCATGAGCTAGAACATTACAAAGCTTCTCATGACTGGGTTTCAGTCCTACAATGTTCCAACACCCATCCCCTCACCACTGTAACCCAATACCCAACTGATAAGGGGACAATATAAAAAAATATTCAAGGCACTGGTCGAAGTTTACATGAAAAAATAATCCAACCCCATCAAAAATTAGGGAGAAGAAATGACAGAAACTTCCTCAAAGAAGAAATTTGAGTAGCCAAAAGGCACAGAAAAAGTGCTCTACATCACTAATCATCGGGGAGATGCAAATCTAAACAAAAATGACATATCATCTCATGCCACAGAAACTGGCACACATAAAAATGAATAAGAACAACCAGTGCTGACACAGATGTGGAGAGAAAGAGACCCTTATTCATTATTGGTGGGGGATGGCAGCTGGTTCAGCTTTTTTGGAAAACAATACCGACATTCCTCAAAACCTAGGAATTGAGATCCTATTTGACCCAGCAATACCACTTCTGGGAATATACTCTGAGGATTCAAAAACACAGCAGAAAGACCATCTGTACATCTATGTTCATTGCAGCGTTATTCACAATACCCAGAAACTGGAAATAACCTGAGTGGCCGAGAAGAGACAACCAGATAAATACACTATGATACATATACAAAATGTAATTCTACCTAGCTGTTAGGAAAAATGAAGTCATGAAATGGAGATTATCCTGCTGAGTAAAATGAACAGCAGGATAGGGACAGATATAGAATGCCTGTATTCATTCGTGAGATAAGAAAAAATATAGCATGAGACTATGAGACCAGGGAAAAAAGGAGCCAGGATGACTGGTTCATGGTTGGAAATTATCACATGTGTGTGTGCAGGGTGGATGGTAGTTAAGATAAAGGAGATCCAGTATGACAAAAATAGTTGGAATATTCACTCCGGACAGGAGTGTTGAAAGTAGTTAAAGGGATATACATGATAACCTTTTATCATAGGTACTGTAAATCATAATGCCTAAAATGAGAGAGAGAGACAGAGACAGAGACAGAGAGGTGTCTGCCCTAAAGGCATGCTGGAGTGCGGGGAGTTTGGATAGATGAGAGGGAAACTGGGAACATTGGTGCTGAATATTTCTTTATCACTGACACATAAATCTACTTGTATGTTTAAGAAGTTTTTTCAAATATATCAGTTTATTGAGATTTTTTGTAACAGTGATCAAGTATTTTATATGTACTTGCTAATTTTAATAATCAGTCATTGTTAAACATCCTTATATGTCATGAGGTGTGTTCCTCCTTCTATGGTTTTTACTTTTTCATGAAAAAAAAGTATTATATGACTTTTTTTTTTTGATGAATGGCTTTAACCCCAACCTGTGGGAACACACAAACCCTTTATTCTTCTGAGGCATGCTTACTGTTGCTGAGTTTACACCACAGAAATTCTCAGGACTGATTGCAAAATGCTGGCATCAACTGGCTTCACATAATTAATAAGGTGAAAATCACATATATGGGTATTATGAATTAATCCAAAATCAGTAACATGAGTGTGTCTGAACAGAAAGAAATCCAAAGTGAGAAATCTTTAAAAGACAACCATGTCCCTAAGAACACAAGAATATCCATAAAAGTCCTTTCTCTGTGTACACTGTTACACAAAGTGTATAGAACATCCATTTTCACATGCGTTTCAAAAACAGCACTTTCCCAATATTATATGCCTCTTTTCAAATAAACATATTAATGACTGAAAGAGAAACAGTCTGACTAAGTTCTCCAAAATGGCAGCTAATTCTCATCAGGCATCTCTGAGCCAGATGGAAGGCACCCATTTATTTAAATATTGAGGTTTTAATAATATTTTCTTTGTTTTAATTGGTTTTGTGTTTCAATTTTTATCTTCATTATTGGCTCAGTCTTTTTTTTTTGTCTAACCCCAAATGTCCTCACCAAGGTCCTTCTAGCCATTTCTTCATTGGACTCATCCAGTTCCACTATTTCATCTTCAACGTCTTATTTGTTCTTAGACTTGATCTGATGCATTAATTTCTCATTTTCAGTATTGAATCCTCTGAATGACATTCTTGCATAGAGACGGTCTTCGTATGATGAGAAAGTGCTCTTCAATTATGAAACTCTCTTTCCCTTTAAGCTCATGCAAATACAGACACAGTGCTCTTCACTAATTCTTTTCTTTTCTTCTTATGGTTGTTTCTTGGTTTCTGAGACCAATCCCCCTTGTATGAATTTCAAGTGTAGCAGGTTCTTGTACAACTTCGTCTTTTTAAAAAATATATTTATTATTTTAGAGCAATACAAAGCTGTTTATGATTGGATTTCATTCATACAGTGTTCCAACACCCACCCCCTCCTCCGTGTGCATTTTCCAGTGTCCCCAGGTTCCTTCCCATCATGACCCCCCACCTCCTGCCAACTACTCATCAGCTTCTCTGATTAGTGATTGATTTCCTTCTTCTTCTTCTTCTTCTTCTTCTTCTTCTTCTTCTTCTTCTTCTTCTTCTTCTTCTTCTTCTTCTTCTTCTTCTTCTTCTTCTTCTTCTTCTTCTTCTTCTTCTTCTTCTTCTTCTTCTTCTTCTTCTTCTTCTTCTTCTTCTTCTTCTTCTTCTTCTTCTTCTTCTTCTTCTTCTTCTTCTTCTTTCTTCTTCCTCTTCTTCTTCTTCCTCTTCTTCTTCCTCTTCTTCTTCTCCTCTCTCTCCCTCCCTCTCTCTCTGTCTCTCTGTCTCTCTCTCTCATTTTGGGCATTGTGGTTTGCAATATTGATACTAAAAGGTTATCAAGAAAATCCCTTTACCTACTTTTAATCCTCAGATCTTGTTCAGCATGACCATTCCCAGCTATTATTGTCATAGTGGTCTCTTCTCTATCTTACCTACACTCAGCCACACACATACAGTTGTTCCAACCCTTGACCAGTCATCCTAATCCCTGTTTGCCCTTGTCTTGGATATCATTCTTCTAATATACATACATATATATGTATACATATATATATGAATGCATTCAACTTCAGCAAACCCAGATTGTTAAAAAATGGGGAATTACAAAAAACCTACATTTGTTTAAGCAATTAAATATCTGTTTATATTATAATTCCTTTAAAAACATGACCTTTCTGAAATCTCTCAGATCATTTTGTGTTTTACTCATTTTAACTGTTCTCAATGAAGAGTTTGCACTATTGATGTTGATTTATACTCCAGGCCAATTGTTCTAATTCAAATGGGAAATTTTATTTCTTAGCTTTTATAGCATTATATGAAAATGCTAGAGATTTGATCACATATTGTCAATATCACTAAATAACAGAATTCAACTACTATTACTTTAACCATACATGTCTTCAAATATTTGATCATGCCACCTGAAAATAATGAGAAAGTTATCATTACTTATCCTTACAGCTCCTTTTGTTTCTCCTGAAAATGTTGCCTGTGAGACTTAGAGAACTATTTTTTTAATTAATTGTCATATTAAAAGTAATTCCTCATTACTATTAAATCAAACATAGTTACTTTTAATTCCTGCTACACTCAATATAGTTTTTCTTTTTTGACTAGCCCTTGCAAGAGTACTTTCAAAATATATTTGTATGGCAAACATTCTGAGGTCTGATTGATTGAGAATATTATGATAATAAAAATGTTAATGATATTTTTGACGGACATAAAATTTCAATAGTTTGCTCTTTCATATTTTAAAATGTTCATCCATGTTATTCTGCCTCTGGAATCTTATTTCTCATTTCATTTCAGGTTATGTTTCTCTGTCTGTCTCTCTGTCTCTTTCTCCGTCTCTCTCTGTCTTTCTCTGTCTCTCTCTCTGTGTTTCTCTCTCGCCTTCCCCACCACTCTCTCTAGCTTACTGGCTTAGAATCTAACCCAGAGATTCACATATACAAGCTATGTGCTTTGTTATTGGGCCACATATCCAGCTGAATACACATTTTATTGTTGACTTGTTTCCAACTTATTTTTATGTAACATGCATAATTTTTTAATTAATTATGTTTGTGGGGGTTAAGTTTATTTTATGTTTTAGGTTTGTTATATATGCATTTCTCCATTGATAATGACTTTTATGTCCAATGTGTTATTAGAGTATTCTGTTAAAATAACAATTTTTTAAAACAGTGTGATTCAGGATGTTTTCTGTGTTTATATTATATTTTATCACCATTACCTTATAAAGATACCAGAATGTCATCAGTACATTCTGGATTGAGAACAAATGTGCACAGTGGTTATCAGGAATAAGTACAAATTTGTTTTGACATACTACCAGATAACTGCTCCAACATACAGCAGGCCATAAAAAAACATCTAAACATAAATCTTAAAATTTATATTTGAGTTAGAAAGAAAGAGCAATGCCAGGGTGAAAATTTCCAACTAAAATATATACAATGAAGAAAACACTGATTTTATTTTGAAGGACACATTCCCTGTTTATGTGCATTATTAAATTTTTTGAAATGCAAAATATGATTAGAAAACAGTCGCCTTAGATTGTAAATTAATATTCCTTAAAGAAAAATAAAGATGATGTGTTTTTGGAATAGGAACTCGAGTCAGTTTGACAAATCATGGGGGGAATTAAATGGTGGATCTCATTGCTCATCGATATGTTCGAGCGGGCACCAGTAACGTCTCTCATTGAGAGACTTATTATTACTGTTTTTGGCAAAATGGTGGATAACAGATAACACTGAATATTTTGCATCTGATTTTCAAAACACATTAGTAATGCTTAAGGGGTGCTCTTTGTTTGATGTTCAGGTGTCAGGCTTACTGGTGTGGGGAACTATGGGATCAAACTTTACCTGAACACTGGCCCTGTATCTCATGACAGAGAGTCAGAGGTAATGTTGAATTTAGCACATATATATTAATTTTCAATGATGTGCACTGAAATGTAAAATGCAGTTTTAATCTAACTACTAATTAATGCATGAATTAAATGATATAGTTTATTTCAATTATTCCAGGAGGAATTTTTCTCTGCCTGAGAGGTTCTTTAGGAGAAATCTGGATAGCTGTTTTCAATTTCTGTGGTGATAAAACAGGGAATATTTGGAAGACAGTTATAGTATTGGAAATGTAGAAGAAATCTTCAAAGATTTCCTTAGTCCCAAATATTTTTCTCTCCAGGATTTAGCCAAAATCTCTCTCCATGAATGCGCTCTCTCTTTCTCTCTCTCTCTCTCTTCTCTGCCTGTCTGTCTCTCAGACACACAGAATTCTAATTGCTTTCATTTCCATAGAACTGTTGAAGATTTCAAATATTTTGTACTGTCTTGCATGCTTCTTTCTCAAATATTTAAATAAAGCTGAAGAAGTGAGCGTATTTCCTTCTAAAAATGTCTCCCCAAGGCATTCTATAAATTACACTGCTGTTAATTGCACCATGACATGAACTTGGAGAAGAGTACAAGTGTGGCAATTCTAGATCAATTTTTCTATGATAATTGTTTTCTACTCTGTGCATATTATGAGTTTAAAATTCAAAGTATACATGAAGTTATATGCAATTTTATTTTTAGTTAGCATTTAGAGCATCAATAGTTTGACTGCCACAAGGAAGGATAACAGATATTTCTTTGTATCCTTTTCCCATTACTTGTATGCCCTAAATTGGCTTGTGTATTAAAAAGGGCTAATTTATTCTAGACTGATATATAAGCCAAGATAATTTACAACATTATTTTACTGGTAGCTTCTATGTGAAAATCCCTTTAGCAATTTAACTAGACATCTAGTGATGTACGACTACTGAGAATGACAAGTTTTTACAAAACTGAAACATATAAGGAAGATAATTATGAAGCTTATATGCATGAAGAATCACAGTTCATCTTTTACTTGAAGGACAATTTACTAGAACTTCAAAGAATCTTGAGACTAAGTGCTAACAGCGCATATCATTATATGCAAAGGTTAGAATTTGAGGAGAGTGACTGAAATTCCTTACAAATTTGAAAAAGGAATGTTATCTTTTCTGTGATAACAAAATGATTCATCTCCCTGAGTGCATTGTGTGTAGAACTGCTGAAATTAATACCTGTGCATATCAGGTTTCTTTTTAGATTTTGTGAACAAAAACTATTTTTTAACCTAGCATAAAACTTTATTTCTCCTAAATAGTAAAAAAACAATACTTACCATTTATTAAACTTTCATACATATAAATTATCAAGTGTTATGTAAAATGAAAATTCTATATAATTATAAAATCAAAAAAGGTGACAAGTAGTACAGCTGGTAGGGAGTTTACCTTGAATGTAGTCAACTTAAATTTGATCCTTGACAACCCATACAATCCTCTGAGCCCCACCAGAAGTCATCCCTAACCACAGAGACTGGAAAAAGGCCTGAGCACTGCTATGTGTCACCCTAAGCGGGGGAAAAAAGAACAAAGAAACTCAAAAACATGAAAAATGAGAACTGGTCTACAAACTGAGCTTATGATGGTGGGGGTGAGAGCAAAGGATAAGTAGTCTGGTGAAAGAAACAGTGGTGGAACTTTGTCTCATGAAATCTATTATTAACAGCACTGTAAATCACTGTGCTGAAAGGAAAACAAGATGTTAGAGTTCCTAAAGGTATGTTTGCAACCTTAGCTTTTATAGCCCCAGCACCAGTCACAAATCTCCATGGACCCAGTAAGGACTTTTATGATTAAGTGATACCATCACTGATGAAAACTATTCTCCCACTGTTATACTTAAATATAAATATGCCCTGTTTTTCTGCACAGAAAATGGCAGCAGCAGCAACATCCACGTGGCGAGAGCCACCTTCTAAGACCCCCAAACAAGAGGTAGGACTTTTCAGTGACGTAGCTTGTAGGCGGTCCTGGGAGGGGGGGGCGTTACTGGCACACCTTCCACCCAGATAAGATCTGGAGCAGCGGCATGAGAAACGGACCCTCTGCAACTAAAGACTATGATCCGAGAGGTCTTCTAACCCATTTTGGCACCCAGAGCGGCTTCTTAAAGAAATGCATCTAGACTGTGAACTGAGCTAAAATATCAGAACTCCAAAACTGCGCGACCACGACACTCAAAGCAATGAAAAGGAATTATTAAATGATGCATTTTCAGCAGGCCTGATTGTTGGGGGGAAATTCCAAACAGTAGTAGTGAGTCATCTGTTGAAATAGTGAATGTATTCAAAGTATAGAGAAAATAAAGTGAAGATCATTAGCTACTTAGGTGGGGAGTGGGTGGAGGAGGGTATATTGGGGTTCTTGGTGGTGGAACATGTGCACTGGTGAAGGGATGGGGTTTAATCAGTATATGACTAAGAGTTAAACCTGAAAGTTTTGCATTTTTTTTCACTGTGATTCAATTAAATAAATAAATAAATATAGCTGGTCAAATACTAGAATATCATAAGCTATAGACTAAAGTTGCATTTGTTAGCAGATACTAAGGGAATATTTATTATTAACAAATTGAAGCTGTTATCATGGAGAGATCATCATAGATAGCTTGTCTTTCTTTAAGCCACACCCGTGTCCTCAGGGGTTATTTCTGGCTCTCTGCTCAAAAGTTAGTCCTATGGGCTCAGAGAACCAAGTGGGATGCCAGAGATATAACCCAGGTTTGCAGACTGCAAAGCAAATGCTGAACCTGCTGGACTGTTGCTCTGGCCCCAGATACATTTTCTTTAAGCAAAAATACCCTTATATTTCCAAAACAAAACAATTCATTAATATGATTCTTATATCATGAAAAATTTAAAAAGTTGTCAAATCACTCATTTACAAATAGTTGTATATTTACACTGAATTTCCTTAAACACATCAATTTTCTAAACCATATATAATGGAAATTAGGCTATAGAAGTATATAATTCATAGTTTAAAGAAATAATTCTTTTGGTTCGACATTAATAGAACTTTAATCACTATTGACATATGTGTTTTATAATTTATTAATTTTCTAAAGTTTTTAAAGGCATCATTTTAGACTAAATTCAACTATTTTATCATCAGAAGTGATTTACATATCAATTTTTATTCTAATATATTTTCACAAATCTTAAGTGATTATGTTATCACTGACATCCCATTGTTCATTGATTTACTCAAGTTGGCACCAGTAACGTCTCTATTACACTGAACCCTGTGATTTTAGCAGCCTCTCCTTACTCATCTTTTCCAATGATTGGAGGCTCTTTCAGGGACAGGGGAATGAGACCTATCGTTACTGTTTTTGGCATATCAAATACTCCACAGGTAGCTTGCCAGGCTCTGCCATGTGGGCAGGATGCTCTCGGTACTTTGCTGGGCTCTCCGAGAGGTATGTATATATCTTTTATTGTAGTTGAATATGAACGTGATATGGGATATGAATGGAATATAAATATGCCATGGGAAGATTGCAAGGCTCTCCTGTGCAGGCAATAGACTCTTACATTTTACAGGTTCTCCAAGAGGGAGAACGAGAACAAGGCTATAAGATGTTGCTTGGAGCTTGGTCTTATAGTCTCTGGATGTTGGCCAAAGGTGGAATTGCAAGTACTGGGGGCAGTTTGTGACTGTGGCTGTCAGGCTACTGGAAAATGTGGGGTCTGGGAGGAGAAGGCCCAGTCCTAATATGAGCAGGCTTGGAGATCTCAGGCCCAGGTCCCACACACCTGGGTTCCTCTTCTGGTCCCTTCATGCGTGAGGCTCATCTGAACATATGGAGAGTGGCCTTGAGCATGGCTCTGGCTGGGTTCTGGAGGTCTTCAGCTGTCAAGGTTCTGCTTAGGGAGAGGAGGGAAAGGCAACCCATCCCCTCTGAGGGGGCCTGGTAAAGACAGCCAGGCACAGGGGGCAAGAGACTCCGCGTCACTCTCTTCCAAAAGCTTGGTCTTATAGTCTCTGGATGTTATGTTATCACCCTAACAAGTGATCGTGTTAGGATACAATGTTCTAAAGACCACACAAAGCAATGAGCTTTGTAGTACAAGATTTTATTTGGCACAAGTCAAGCAAGAATCGAGTTCTTAAAAGCAAAGGATTGAGTATAGAATGCTGACGGGTCAGGGCCATCCCCTCTAGTAGTAGAGCAAGTTCCCCTTTATTCTCACACCCTTTTTATCCCCATTTTCTGCAAGGTACTCAATTATTGGTGATATAGCTAACTTCCTTGGTTGGCCATCTCCAGCTGGTTTGTGATGGGCAAGGGGCTTGTGAAACTCCTATTTGTTGTTAACATCTCTTTCTTAGGACTGATCCACTGCAGCTTTCAACATCTGCTGTGCGTCAGGGTTTTTACCTAACTCTGTAATCCTGACACATGCCTCAAGGCCATGGTCATGGCTGTACAAATTTTACACTAGATAATTTTTGGATGCAAAATGACTGCTACTTAGAAATGGTGGTGTTTATGGTATGCTTAATAATACTTGTCTTATATGGCAGTAGTGGGGAGGGCACCACAATCATATCAGCCATATGCTGGCTAATACATTTGAAATTGCTCTAAGTAAGACCATGCTAAATAATCTGTATGAGAAACACTGGTTGCTCATGTGGTTTATTGTAAAAAACTAAAGCTCGCCGAGGGGTGCGTGCACTCGTGGGCTCTCCGGGCGGTTCTGTCTCACCGCCCATGTTCGGTGCCCCGGAACCACTGTGTGTGCTGTCGGTCAAGGGCAGGCGATGGAAGGAAGAAGGCCAAATTGGTTGCTCTATCAGTTTAATTCATTCTCTCTCTCTGCTTCTCTCCCAGCTCTGGGTCTCTCTCTGGATCTGTGGATCTGGCCCCCCAACTGACTCTTAAAGCCTAGTTAAATCTCCCCAGCACTAGGGGGTTGGGGTGTACACATAGGTGTGGTCACAATCAATAGGGTAAGGTTCCTTTCCCTTAGGGGATGCTTCTCCTAGGACTTAATTCTTTCAGCAGGAGGATCCACCCAAGGGCGGAGTCCCATGAGTGTGTTTCTCTTCTCCTCAGCCAGCAAACATATAAGAATTCATAATATTAATCATTTTGTATGGACACAATAAGAGATGCATTAAAGCTTATGGAATTGCTCTCCTGGGGCCATCACAATCTCAGACTACAGTGCTCAGGCCAGATCAGTCTTTCCTATCCTTAGCAGGGTCCTAGTCTCATCATTACTTTTGGATCATGACAGCATTTGTCTATGATCAAGCTCTTAACTTATAGTTAAGAATTAGGCACTTTGGCCAGGCCCATCTCGATGCCAGGGTAGCACATAACTCACTGCTTGCCCTGGATCCTTCCCGTCCCTCGTGGGAACCCTGCTTTTAGGGTGCTAGGAACTGAGGGCAACTGAGGCTTAAGTGGAGAAAGCAGATGTCCGGAAGGGAATAATATTCGGGGCCAACTAAATCCTAAGTTATAAAAGCATAATATTATCTCTCGTGTCCGTACAAAAAGGACATTGCTTTAAAGTAAATTATTCAAAAGGCACAAGAAGAGGATAAAGGCAATATTAACATATATAATATAAATTCAGCATCCTAAGAAGGTCTGACCTTACAAATTAGCAAGTCAGATTAAGGGAAAGCCTCAGATTAACTCTTTTGGGGAAGAGAGCATAGAGAAGCGATTATAGCTAAACAAAGGGATGGGAGAGATTCGGGAACACCTTGATGGGTGTGACTGGGGTAAGCCTAAACTCCGGGAAAAACCAGGACAAGCTACTCATGGCAAGGGGAGAGGACAAAGTAAAGTCATCCTACAGTTTATATTTATTTACTTTTGGGAATATTATTTGTTGGAACTATTGCAGCAACATGGGAAGATGCCATCCTTGACAACATCGACGAGGAATACATTCGACTGGTTCTGCACCTTTATGACTGTACGAAGAATACTGAGAGAGAGAAAAGCACAGACACCTGTCTTCTAAAACTCTCAAGCTCATTTGTCAACGTGGTTAGGCGCGAGCCTCAGGTAACCACAAGCTACCGTCCAAACTCACAAAGTTATGCAGAGATGCGATAAAGGAAGGCCTCAAAGAGAGTAGAGGAGCAGTGTTGGCCAATGCAGCAGAAGCCGGGAAAAGTATTCACAACACTTTCCTTTCCTTTGCCAACTGCAAGACCAAGATACCTGCCCTGTGACATCCTGATGGATCTATCACATCCTCCAGAGAGGCAATGGAGAGGATTATTCACGACTTCTACTTGGATCTCTTTGAGAGCCATATCCACCTGCTGACATATCAAATTCCACAGGAGGATATGTTGTTCCCAACATTCTCCCTTCTTAAATCCGACATGCCATTTTGTTGGTAAAGACGCGTAACAGCACCTGGTCCGGACAAAGTCAGACCCGAACACCTGAAGAATCTGCTGCCAGTATTCATCAATACACTGGCTCGGCTCTTTACAAGCTACTTCTCTTAATGCAAGGTTCCATCTCAGTGGAAAACCAGTAAGACCATTCTATTGTACAAGAAGGGAGACTATCCACGACATTGGCAACTATCGTCCAATCAGCCTGCTGTCTGTCGTCTACAAGTTGTTCACTCGAATCATCCTGAATAGAATAGGCAGAACACTAGACGAAGGACAACCATGTGAGCAAGCTGGGTTCTGAAGGGGATTCAGCACGATAGACCATATCCACACAGTGACCAAACTCATTGAAGTTTCGTGAGAGTTCAGGATGCCACTCTGCCTAACATTCATCGACTTAAAGAAGGCCTTCGATTCTGTTGAGACTGAGGCGGTCATCAAAGCCGTGGCCAAACAAGGCATTCAAACTCAGTATAAGAAAATCCTCCGTGAGCTGTATTGTGGATTCACCACCAGGATCTCACCATTCTACAAGGAAGTGATCATTGATGTAAAGAGAGGGGTATGGCAGGATGATACCATTTCACCAAAACTCTTCAGTGCCACCCTCGAGAACATCATGCAATGACTGGAATGGGAAGAAATGGGAGTGAAGATAGACAGTTGGCAATTACACCACCTCCCCTTTGCTAATGGCATAGTTCTCATAATGCTAAACATTAGCCAAGCGGCACAAATGCTGGTCAACTTCGACCATGAGTGTGGAAAGGTCAGATTACAGCTGAATTCAACAAGATGATGCTCATGAAAATTGAACTACTCTCTGAAGCTCCATTTGCTCTCAATGGAACGAACATTTCCGAATGCAGCAGCTATGTGTACCTGGGTCGATAAATCAACATGAGGAATGACTTGGCGCCAGAACTGCACAGGGGGAAGAGAGCAGAGTGGAACGCCTTCAAGAGCGTTGAAGAAGTGGTTAAGAGGACGAAGAACCTCCGACTCTGGGCACATCTTTTTGATTCCACCGTTCTTCCTGCACTAACATATGCCTCAAAGACCTGGGCCCTAAGCAAACAGAATAAGAGCAGTATTCGGGTATCCCAAAGATTAATCAAAAGAGCTATGCTAGGAGTACCACATCTCACTCAAGTGAGAGAGGACACTGTAGTTCTGACCTCCATAGACGGTCAAGATTCAGGGACACTGTCTTGTTTGCCAAGGTATCAAAAATCAGATGGGCTGATCATGAAATGTGATTCTGAGATGACAACTGGACTAGAGCTGTTATCGACTGGATTTCAGGGGACATCAGAAGACCTCATGGCCACCCACCAACTAGATGGTAATATTTCTTCATCAAATCCTTGAATGAACAATTTGAGGCTCTTCCTGTGCCTGGAGCAAGCAGATATCATTAAGGTGCACTACCACGCAACAGGGACAAATGGGGACATTACAGGCGCCTGCTTGAGCAAATCAAAGATCAATGGGATGACAAGTGACACAAGTGATAATTGTGGAGATAATACTCAGTGGTATTAGTGGATCCTGCAGTTCTTGGTAATGAGCCTATTGTTTTCTACATGTGAAGCACATTTGAGCCACACCTCAGGCAACCTCAAATTTATATTTAACATATAAAAAATTGCCAGAAATTCAAAATATCATAATTATATCAACAATTTTGGTCATGTTCTATATAAAATAATGTTTAGTTAAAATGTTAGTATTTTAAAACTCATCATCATCATCCCATTGATTGTTGATTTGCTCTAGTGTTCTCAAATAGTCCTAGCCCTGAGATTTTAGTAGCCTCTCTTTACTCGTCCTCCCCAATGGTGCTGCATTGGAGGCACTTTCATGGTCAGGGGAATGAGACCCATCTTTGTTACTGTTTTTGGCATATGAATATGTCTCGGGGAGCTTGTCAGGCTCTCCCATGTGGGCAGGAAATTCTTGGTAGCTTGCTAGGTTCTTTGAGAGGGAGAACTAGGCTATAAGATGTTGTGGCCGTGCGTGTTGGGGAGCTTGCTTTTATAGTCTCTGGATGTTGGCCATTGATGGGATTACATGACGCCTGGGGGCAGTTTGTGGGTGTGACTGCCTAGCTACTAGAGAATGGGGATCTGGGCGGAAGAGGCCCAGACCCGATCTGAGCAGGCTTGGAGAGCTGAGCCCCAGGTCCCGCACACCTGGGTTCCATTGCCACTTCCTTCATGCATGAGGCTCATGCATGAGGCCTCGTGTGTGAAGTTTATATGCACAGGAGGGCAAAAGTCAGTGATAATAAATATGCAAAGAAAAAAAACAATAAAAAAAGTCTAATTCCAGACACAAGGAAGGATAGATACCACCTTGGCCCATAGACAGGAAGGTTCAATCTAAGATTTAAATTTCCCCACCCTTTAAAGTCCCTGAAGGTTGCAGGTCCATGCAAATATCACATAAGGCATACAAACATCACTTAAAAGCTGTGTTTGTAAGTGCCATGTGCATATAGAGGAGATGGTCTGGCTGCTGTACCAAAGTGACTGTGGTCCCCAGGCTAGGGGTTGTTCCCTCTCACTCTGGCATCTTCAAACATGGTCACCATATCCAGGGATGCTACAGAGCCTAACTTTGAAAGTATTTCTCTAGAGTATTAATTAGAGAAAAATATTTCTGTTGGAATATCCACAGTGAGCATGGATGAAACTCAATTTCATTCCACTGAAAATGAGGAAATAATGCTTTTCATAAACTATTTGTTTATTTCATAAACAAAAAATCTTATTCAGTACAACATAAAATTAGTTTTTAGAGTTTTGTCCACCATAAACATACTTTTATTCCAATGAGTAGGACAAAATCAAATTAGTATCAACAACAACATTAACCTTTTCTAAGAAGAGTGCCCCAACTTTTTTCTCTCATAGAAGAGTTTATTATCAAATCCACAACTTCGTAAAAATGAACAATTTTCCAGAATGAGTAATATCCATAAAAATGAAAAATATATATTTTCTTTATACCTCCTTCTCCTTCATAGGAGAGATTCTATTCAGAATTTTTACATAATTAAGCCTTGAGAAATGACAAAAGTATAACATCTTTTTCCATTGTGACACATTATATTATTTTGAAGCTGGCCAAACATATGCAGCAGAATGAGGGGAAGTATCCTTGGGAAGAGGAAGCCCCCGCTTAGTAGCAGAAACACTAGTATTTTGATGAATGATACATATAAACAAATGATATGGAGACTTAGTCAAATGAATAAATATGGAAAAAGATCACCCAACTGTGTCAAAATTGTTTTGTTCTTTGTTAATATGCATATTGAAGCAGCCTGCCTTGGTTGCCATGAAAAATCCCTGTGTGTGAGCCCCAGTGTATATAAAAAAGGAAGGCCTCATGGAAACAACTAAATACGCCCCAAACTGCTCAATGCCAGCTGTACCACACACTTCCTCCCGTCTCTACCTCCCTAAATGTGGATGTGGTTCTCTCTGTGATTTCCACACCTGTTCTCCTTAGCTGGGACACTCAATCCCTGTTTCATTCAATCAAGGTCTCAAGGTTCTTGATCCATAAGAACAAGAGTATGTCTCACCTCACCTCACTGCCTATTGGCCCGTTAGAGGAGAGCTAAAGAAAATAAAGGTTCCCTAAGCCTGTGCTGGGCAGACCTGACTCTACAGCCCAGTCTCTGTTGTGTCTCTTTGACTGGTGTACACCAAAGTAAGTACTTTTTTTGTGTTTTTCCAGACATCTGGTAATTTGCTAAATTTTTTTGCCAGGCCTTCATTTTAGGCCTTCAGGGCCCAGGTCCGTATTATCCCCTTCACCTAATATCATTAATTTCCACTGTTCTAATGTTCTAAAAAAGCAAAGATAAAAATTGGTCAAAATAAAGTTCAGTTAAGGAGAGGCAAGTTTTACTTTAAAATTGAGGGCTCATAGGAAGAGTCATAGCATGATTGCTGTCAGTCACGACACAGTGATATTATCAAATTATTGGGCAAGTGCGCCATAGACAGAAGAATTATATTGTCAGTGCTACATGGTGTTAAATTGAAAGTTTCAGCTGGAATCTGTGATATAATAGAGATAAGAGATCAAGGTGAAATGGTAGTTTATAGAGGAAGTAAGGTGGAACTATGAAATAACTCTCGAATCCTCTAATGTCTTGTATCAAAGATACAGAGAACATTTAAAACACATTTCATGGGAGAAAAGCAATATAAAATGAAACTCTTGAAAGAGTACTACTTTATTATGCATTTAAACATTCCAAGAAGAGATAGATTAGTAGGTGCCCATCACGTCAAATTTAGTGAGAAAGGTATCACTGAGTCAGTTCAAAAGGAGTACTCCTTATCTCCTACATTTTGTTGGGGCACATATGGCTGTGCTCAGAACTTCTGGTTCTGTGCTCAAGAATCACTCCTGGTGGTTCTCAGGAAACCTTATGGGGTTCCAGAGATTGAATCCTGGTCAGAAGAATGCAAGACAAACACCCTGCTGTCTGTTCAATCTATCCAGCCCTCTTTTGTTCTATGTTTAAAGGGACTTTGTGATCATAATGATTTGTAAGTCTGATTTGTAAATATGGAAAATTGAAAACCAGACCCTACCGCTATTGAAATATATTGATAAAGTGTAAGCAGATAGGTATATAGAGAAAACAGAAAGGAAAGCAAAAGAGAAACAAGAGAGAAATGAGAGATAAATGCTTTAGGAAACAGTACTATCAACCATCCAGCAAATTGAATTTATTTTGGACAAAAATGAGTCATTTAATATTTCATATTTGATCCCTAAAGGTCGCAGACAATAAGGAAACATGAAAGCAGACGCTAGAAGAAAATAATATTTATTGCCCATGAAGCAGAATTGCAGTTGGAATTGAATAGCAGACAATTCTACAAATTCCCAAAATATCTTGCATGACAATCAAGTTGAAGCCCTTCCTTAAGCCATAATAAGCTCATTTTATATTACTATACATCAAAGAATCCTTTAAATCTCCTTATATTCTATCCATGTTCTTAAACTCAGCAAGGTCCAAATTCATGATAAGGAAGTGAAAGGACAATAAAACTGCTCATAGATTTTATCACATCTCACCAGAGCAGAAAATATGTTTTATACAAATATGGCTGGCCAGGGACAATAGAAAAGACTAAATTCTAATCCAAGATCATGGTTATGGTTAATTAATAAAATCATGAATATTAATACTTAATTGACCTATTTCATTTTTTAAGGGGAAATATAAGATTCATAATTCATCCCAAAGCTTTCATACACTTCATTAAAAAAATATTCTCAGACTGAGAGCTAGTGCAGGACTTAAGGCATTTGCCTTGCGTGTAGCCAACTGGATCCAACTCCAATACCTCACACAGCTCGCAAAGCACTGCTAGGAGGAGTCCCTGAGCATCGAGTCTGGATTAAGTCCTAAGCACAACTAGGGTTGAAAAAACTAAAATCTATCTACCACTTTTTTCTACCAAAAGGTTAGTGAGAAACAATGATAAAGTTGTTTTCTGTTTATAATCATACTTATAAGTCATGCTTGTCCAACGTGTTGATTGAAATGGAAAATAAAATTCCTCCAGGGCATTGAAATTCACATTTAACTTTGCAAGTAAGAAGAAAACAAAATACAAAAAAAACCACCACATTTTAATAACAAAATAGTTTTTCTCACCATGGTTGATCTCTGATCTTTTCTTTTTTTTTTTTTTAATAAAACCCTGACTGACAAACATTGATAACAGAAAATTTAAATTCTTCAAACAAAACAATCCAAAGTCTACCAAGTACAACCATGGTGTTTGCAAAATCTCTGGTCATCAGGGATATTTAATAGAGAAGGAAATAAACTTAGAACAGGGGAACAGAACCTCATAGAAGCCTTCAGAATAAAATATTGTTTTTAGCAGGTATGTATCTATTGTATGGTTTCATAGCAATCATAAAATTTTGAAAAATGGTAAAGAACAGGTTTCACATGTGATTGTTAAAATAAAACCTTTGAATACTGATTGAAGCTCAGCTAATCATTCCTTCATATCTTAGAGGTTATAAGAACCAACAAACTTTTTGGCATCTCATTTCAAAAATAACAAATGTGTCATTAAAGCAGTGCTATAAATTCAAGTTTATTGATGGTTCTACCATACAGTGGTAAGAAAAACTATAAATATTACTTACATTCATATTGCTAACTTCAAAGTCCCACTCAGAAGAAAATAAATCACTCAGTTTGTAGATGATAATCAAGAATGGACAAGAGAATTACATTTCCTCTGAAATAAAACTTTAACTTAAAAAAGTTCTTCCAGCCTTTTCTGTAATTTACCTCCAGACCACCTCACCTCACTCTCCTTGCTTTTGATCAACTATTTTTCCTTTTCTAATTAATTTGTCATATTATCTTCTTTCCTCTAATTGTTGCTGTGTCATATTTTCTATAATCAGTATACTATCCCTTTATATTTTTTCATCAGGAATCTCATTCATTACTTTCGATTTTAGTATCTTCTATACTTTATCATCATCATTATCCCCCTGATTGTCGATTTTCTCAAGCGGTCTTAGTAACGTCTCCATTCGTCCTAGCCCTGAGATTTTAGTAGCCTCTCTTTACTCGTCCTTTCCAATGGTGCCACATTGGAGGCTCTTTCAGGGTCAAGGGAATGAGACCCATCATTGTTACTGTTTTTGGCATATGAATACTCCACAGCGACCTTCCCAGGCTCTCCTATGTGGGCAGGAAACTGTCAGTAGCTTGCCAGGTTCTCTGAGAGGGAAAACTAGATTATCAGATGTCGAGTGGTCACTTCTGGGGGTTTGGTTTTATAGTCTCTGGATGTTGGCCATCAGTGGGATTACAGGTTGCTGGGGTCAGTCCCTGGGTGTGACTGCCTAGCTACTGTAAAATAGGAAATCTGGGCTGGAGAAGGCCCAGTCCCGATCCTGGCAGGCTTGGAAAATTCAGCCCCGGGTCCCAAACATCTGGGATCCTCTTATAGTTCCTTCATGCATGACGCTCATCTGAACCTGTGGAAAGGGGCCTTGAGCATGGCTGTGGCTGGGTTCCGGAGGTCTTCGGGTCTTTGGCTTGGGATGGGGAGAGAAACTCAACGCACTCCCTCTGAGGGGCCCCGGTGAAGACAGCCAGGCGCAGGGGCAAAAGACTATGCTATCTTCTATACTTATCACTGTCAATTAGTTTACATTTTTGGCTGTGCTTCTGAAATATTATATTATTTATCTCAGGAGGTGTTTGACATTCTCAGATGAAAAACAATTTTCCAAATAAACTAATAAGGGCAAATATGCCTCTCTCTCCCCAAATACAGCCTTTCTACCTGGTGTCTCCCCTTACATAAATGCTCACTTAAAGCTTCCTGTCATCCTTGAAGCATTTCTGTGCTTGCATCAAGTGCATCAGTACAGTCTCCTGCCTTCCTGTTACAAGTTCCAATGATGTTCATTTGTTACCTGGACTACAGCTATGAATTACCCACCACTTATTTCAAATCTTTACTAGATATCATCTTTCTCTACATGAAATCTAAATAACAAATGCTAGGTGATAGCACAGCAGTTGGGCATTCGACTTTCATGAGGCTGACCCGAGTTCGATTCCTCTGCCCCTCCCACAGAGCCTGGCAAGCTACTGAGAGTATCGAGCCTTCGTGGCAGAACCTGGCAAGCTACTCGTGCGTATTGGATATGTCAAAAACAGTAACAATAAGTCTCTCAATGAGAGACATTACTGGTGCCCGCTCGAACAAATTGATGCGCAATGGGATGACAGTGACAGTAAAATGTGCACAAGCTAGAAAATTTCATATATAATCAAAATAATCGTGAAGAAAAAATGATGGAAAGTGGAACTTTTTATCATATTTCCCAGTATTTTATAATATAATAATATTATATAATATAAAATTGCTATATTAAAAATCTATAGCAATCAAAACACTGTGGTGCTGGAATAAAAGTAGACTCTCAGACCAAGGAAACAGAACTCAAAGCATTGGTTTAAGTCCTTAAATGTACGAACATTTAGTAACAACAAAGGAACTAGGAGCTAGTGGATTAAGGACTATTTCTTCAACAGATGGTGTTGAGAAAACACTATGTATGTGAAGCTATATTGCTGATTTACATAATCCAAAAGTTAATTAAAATGGACAAATACCTTAAAATTAGTCCAGATTCATAAAATATTTAAAGAAAAACTCATGGAGAATTTTTTGTGATACTGACTACAGTTGTCTCCAATTATTAGACTCTAGTGAAAGAGAAAAGCAAAAAGAAATTAATGAGCCTATATGAAATTACAATGATTTTGACTTCAAGATAATATATAACTAAAATTTTAAAAACTACTGCCCTAATGGGATAAATTACTTGGAAACAACAGAATAAGAATCAAGAAATACAAAGTGCCTACAAAGCTCAACACCAACAAAACCACACCCTATCAAATAATGGGTAGAGTACTGAATGGAAACTTTTCAAAGATGACATGCAGATTATTAACAGAAGAATAAATAGTTTATGGTAACTATATATCAGGAAAATGTACATAAAATTATAATAAAATATCAGTCTCACCACTTAGAAAAGGTCTATATTAAAATGGACTGGAAACAATGAGTTTTAGTGAATTTTTTTTTTAATTGAACCATCGTGAGAACAGTTACAAAGCTTTCACGTTTAAGTCTGAGGCATACAATGATCAAATACCCATCTCTTCACCAATGCACATGTTCCACCACCAAGAACCCCAAGATAGCCCCATCCCACCCCACCCTGCCTGTATAACAGATGATTTTCACTTTACTCTCTCTTTACTTTGATTACATTCAATTTTCGACAGAAAACCCACTATTATTTTTTTGAATTTTCCCCTAACAATCAGACCTACCGAAAGGCATCATTAGATCATTTGTTTTGTTTTTTATGTCTTTTTTAAAGATTTTATTAACTTATTTATGAAAATTGTATTGAATCACCATGAGATAGTTACTAACTTTCATGTTTGTTTTCTATTGGTGATAATGAAGAGTATATGATGTCACAGAACTGTGACAGCAGTTGTGTGGTTTTGGGATTCTGGTATTTTAGTAATTAAATCCAGAGGTATTTCTGCCAGCAGCCTCTGTGTTCCGAGATTGGTTTGTGTGCCTCTGGGATCATGGCTGTTCAGGAGCAGAGGAGCCATTTGTGGGAGGCCACTCAGTGTCTCGTCTGGGCAAGGAGCAGGGCTGGTTCCAGCACCCCCCCCCCATCGCGAGATTCCCCATGTGTCCCATCACTGAAAGTGTATTCATATCCAAAATACAGTAACAGATGTATACATACTCCTCAAAGAGCCCAGCAAGCTATCGAGAGTATCCGTGAGTATCCCTCCCATGGCAAGCTACCCGTGGCATTTTCAATATGCAAAAAACAGTAACAATAGTTTTCATTCCCCTGACTATGAAAGAGCCTCCAATCGTTGGGAAAGATGAGTAAGAAGAAGCTGCTAAAATCTCAGGGCTGGAAGGAATAAAGATGTTACTGGTGCCCGCTCAAGTAAATGGACAAACAATGGGATGACATTGATACAGTGACAATGAATATATTTTATGCTAATGATATATTGTACATCAATATGTGTGGTACTAGATTGAAAATATAATATGCAGTAGGGGACTGACCTATTTTTACTAATTTTTAAAGACATAATTTTATTTTGTTGTTTTTCATTTCACTAAATTAGTAATATAAAATCTGAATATTTCAAGTGACCTTTGTCAGTTTTCATCTACTAAACACATACCATCATTGAGTATATAGCTTTTGTACTACACACATCATCATCATCATCATCATCCCATTGATCGTTAATTTTCTTGAGCAATTAATGTCTCCATTCATCCTAGCTCTGAGATTTTAGAAGCCTCTGTTTACTTATCCTTCCCAATGGTGCCACAATGGGTTCAGAGGTCTTTGGCTGCAGGGGCTCTGCTCAGGGTGGGGAGGGAAACTCAACCCTTCCCCTCTGAGGGGCCCCGATAAGGACAGCCAGGTGTGGGGGCAAGAGACTCTGCATCGCTTTCTTCATACATACATACATACATACATACATACATACATACATACGTGCAAACAAATGAGATGATCTATAGAAGTTGACAATATACTATAAAATTTATTTTATCTCTCAGAAAATTATGTTGATATAAGTCAGCAAGCATCAAAAATATGATGAAATTTTCTAGTCTATAAACAATAAAGTAACTCCAAACTGCAATTTTTAGGAGCCACTAAATGAAACAAAAAATATATATACTCAACAGTAAACAATTTTATAAAGAACATGGAATACTTACATAAATGATGGAAAATAACTATGATTGTTTGGTTGATTTGACTGTCATGTCATAGAATGATTCCATGGTAATTTTATATAATTTTTGTTACCTGTGTCAGTCACTCTCTAAATGATTCACAAATAAAGTAATGCTTCTTAAATATAAGTCAGAGTTTTCAAAATATTAGATATTTTTGCCAATATTTTTTTCTATGAAGTTATTGTTGCTACTGCTGTGGCAATAGGCACCATGGCTTCCTTGGGGACTACAAAGTGCCAGGAATAGAATCCTGGCACACACGGGACATTAGCTGTCCCCAGCATGATTAATTTTACATAATAGGACATTTCCAGTAGAACATAATGGTAAAAACATATTCCATGAAATGGAAATGTACAATTGTGTATTCACAAAATAAATAAGTGAGCATGGCAGCAGTGGCGACCTCACTTGCCTGCCACATGCGTTTGGTGGCAATAAGCTGTGTCTCTGCCCCACCTGCAGCCACCACCAACAGACACTTGAACGAGGGAACAGGGATGCCAGCTGGTTGGTGACCATTTCTGTTTATTCCATTCTCCCCATGCTCGTGTCCCAGTCTCACTAAGCTCCCCGTTACAGTCTCACAATGCCCCTCGTTCTTGTCTCCTCCTGTCCCCTATCTTGTCTCTTGGTGCAACTTGTCACAGCCTTGGTCTTGTGCCCAACCTCCAAGCATTGGGGAAGCAACTACACCAGGTGAGGTAGCACAGTCGACATAAGAAAGCCTTCCTTCTGAAGGAAGGAAGCTTTTAAGACAAAGATCTCCTACACCTAGGAAATCTGCTCAAAGACAAAATACCACCTAGTGGTGTGTTTCTCCTTTCCTTGGTCAACAACCATGTTAGATTTACTTACCTTTAAATAATCTTTCTAGTCATTTTGTATGGACACAGTAAGAGATACATTAAGCTTGTAGGGTGGCTTTTCTGGGGACTATAGACCCCAGAGTACAGTGCTCAGGCCAGATTAGGCTTTCCTAAACCTAGCAGGGTCCTTTTTTTCAAATACCAAGCAATTATTTGGTACTTCTCAATATTCATCACCTATATCCCTGATTATCATCTCAGAGGGCCTTAAAATACTTCCTAAATAAGTTCCTAGCTAATTCCAAATTTCAAAAACTACCAATGAATAAAAGCAGCTATTCAAGCCAAAGCTAACGGACCTCACTCTCAAAAAGTATTGCTTGAACTTGCAAATAAATAATAGAGGAACATCAGAGAGGGACATGTTCTAGAGGCAGTAGAGAAGAAATTGATCACCACTGACCAAGCCCATTCCGAATCCTTTTTCACAACCAGAAGTGAACTTCAAGGCCCCTTTCCCATACTACCACAGCAATATGAAGAAACAGCGAAAATCCCGGCCACAAGGGGAGGACGAAGAAAAGAGTCTTGATGCATCAGTAGACCTTACCTACAAACTGGAGCTCTCCAATAAAGAATTCAGAGCTGAAATCCTCAAGATGTTCAATCAACTCAATCGAAAGTTTGACAAGGTATTCGTTACATTAAAGGAGGAACTCACAGAAACGATACAACAGACAGCTGAAAAATTACGGGAAGAAATGAGAACAGAAAGAAAAAACCTACAGAAGGAAATGTCACAAATAAAGGATTCGGTAGATGAATTAAAAAACTCAGTGGGTGCCCTCAACAATAGAATGACTACAGCAGAAAACAGAATCAGTGAGCTTGAAGATCAGCTCCAGGCAGCCTAAGGGCAACAACAATCAATGGGGAGAGACCTCAAAATAGCTCTAAGGAGAATTAGAGTACTAGGGGATGAATTCAAGAAGAACAACATTAGAATCATTGGACTACCAGAAGGACAGGGAACCAACCCCAATGAAAAAGCCACAGTCAAAAAAAATCATTGCTGAAAAGTTCCTAGAGCTGGACAATGTAGACATCCAGATTCAAGGAGCCAGAAGGGTACCAGCTAAAAGAGACCCTAACAGAAAAAGTCCAAGACATATCATAGTTAGGATGATGGACGTAACAGATAGAGACACATTACTGCAAGCCGCAAGATCGAAGAAGGAAATCACATACAATGGAGCACCCCTTAGGTTCACAGCAGACCTATCAGAGGAAACCCTTCAAGCTCGAAGGCAGTGGTGGGATATAGTGAAAAAACTCAATGAAATGAATGCCTCACCAAGAATACTTTATTCGGCCAAACTCTCATTCAAAATCGAAGGAATTATACACTATTTTGGGGATAAACAACAACTCAGGAACTTCATAGACTCTAAACCAAACCTAAAAGAAGGTCTAAAGGGGCTACTATAAGACAAGAAAAACCCTTACAAGCACAACAAACATTTATAGAAAGATGGCACAAAACCCTATGACAATAATCTCTCTCAAAGTCAATGGTCTTAATAAACCAATTAAGAGAAACAGACTGGCAAAATGGATTCAGAGACTCAACCCAACATTCTGCTGCCTGCAAGAAACACATCTGAATAGCCAGAACAAACACAGACTCAAAGTCAAAGGATGGAAAACAATTCTGCAAGAAAACAACTCCCTCAAGAAAGCTAGGGTGGCTTTACTAGTATCAGACAACATAGACTTCAGGTTGAAAAAGATTAGAAGGAATAGTGAAGGCCACATTTTATTAATCAAGGGATATGTACAGCAGGAAGAAATCATACTCTTAAACGTGTATGCACCCAATGAGGGGCTAGCTAAATACCTACAACAGCTGCTAACAGACCTTAAGAAGGACATTGTGGGCAACACAATAGTAGTTGGAGACTTCAACACCGCCCTATCACCTCTGGACAAATCAAGAAGATTAAAACTCACAAAGGAAATAATGGCTTTGAAGGAAAAAATAGAAGAGAGAGGGCTAATAGATCTATACAGGGCTCTATATCCAAAAAAAAAAAAGGGGAATACACATTCTTTTCCAGTGCACATGGAACATTTTCCAGAATAGACCATGCGCTAGGCCACGCAACATACCTCAAGAGAATCAACAAAATAGACATTGTACCAGCTATTTTTTCAGACCATTATGTACTGAAAATAGAAGTTAATCATGGACAGATGCAGAAAAATAAATCAAACTCCTGGAAATTAAATAGCTAGATGTTGAACAATGAGAGGGTCAGGAAGGAAATCAAAAGGTACCTGGAAACAAATGAGAATGAAGACACGAGCTACCAGAACCTGTGGGACTCAGCTAAAGCCATTTTAAGGGGAAAATTTATAGCTCTGCAAGCATATCTCAGGAAGGTAGAAAGGGCCCGCATAAATAACTTGACTTCACAGCTCAAGACCTTAGAAAAGGACCAACAAAAGGAGCTTAAACTGGGCAGAAGGAAAGAGATAATAAAACTTAGAGCAGAAATTAACAACATGGAAACCCAAAAGACAATTCTAAAGATCAATGAAACCAAGAGCTGGTTCTTTGAGAAAATAAATAACATTGATAAACCACTAGCAAGACTCACAATGAAAGAGAGAGAGAGAACACTTATAAGTCGAATCAAAAATGAAAAGGGTGACATCGCAAGAGAAACCAATGAAATTCAAAAGATCATCAGAGACTACTTTGAAAATCTGTATGCCATGAAACAAGATAACCTAGAAGAAATGGATAAATTCTTGGATTTCTATAATCTCCCAAGGATGAACCAAGAAGACCTGGAGTTCCTGAATAGTCATATTAACATCAAGGAAATTGAAACGGTAATCAAAAGTCTTCCCAAAAACAAAAGCCCAGGCCCAGACAGATTCACTAGCGAATTCTTCCAAACATTTAAAGAGGACCTATTGCCAATTCTTCTCAAGCTTTTCCAGAAAATTGAAGAAACAGAAACCCTTCCAAACAGTTTCTATGAGGCTCACATCTCCCTAATACCAAAAGCAAGCAATGACACCACAAAAAAAGAAAACTACAGGGCAATATTCCTGATGAAAACAGATGCGAAGATTCTCAACAAAATATTAGCAATCAGAATTCAACAACTCATCAAAAAGATCATACACCACGACCAAGTGGGATTTATCCCGGGGATGGAAGAATGGTTTAACATTCGGAAATCAATCAACACAATCCATCATATCAACCAAGGAAAAGATAAAAATCATATAATCATATCACTAGATGCAGAGAAAGCATTTGACAAGATCCAGCACCCGTTTATGCTTGCCAAAATGGGTATAGAAGGGACCTTCCTCAATATAGTCAAAGCCATCTACCAAAAGCCTACGGCAAGCATCATCCTCAATGGGGAAAAAATAAGACCCTTCCCTCTGAGAACAGGGACAAGACAAGGAAGCCCACTCTCTCCTCTTCTGTTCAATATAGTACTGGAAGTACTTGCAATAGCGATTAGGCAAGAAAAAGATATTAAGGGCATTCAGGTAGGAAAGGAAGAAATCAAGCTCTCACTATTCGCTGATGATATGATACTAAAACTAGAGAACCCTAAAACCTCTATCAAGAAACTCCTAGAAACAATAGACTAGTATAGTAAAGTTGCCAGCTATAAAATCAATACCCAAAAGTCCATGGCTCTCCTATATGCAAATAGTGAGAGAGAAGAAAGCAACATGATAAAAGCTATCCCGTTCACAATTGTGCCTCAAAAAAATCAAATACCTCGGAATCAGCTTAACTAAGGAGGTAAAGGACTTGTATAATGAAAACTACAAAACGCTACTTCAGGAAATAAAAGAAGAGGAAATGGAAAAATATCCCCTGCTCATGGATTGGAAGAATTAATATTGTCAAAATGGCAATTCTCCCCAAAGCATTGTACAAATTCAATGCGATCCCTATAAGGATACCCTTGTCATTCTTCAAAGAAATGGAGCAAGCACTCCTGAAATTCATATGGAGCAATAAGCCCCCACAAACAGCTAAAGCAATTCTTGGGAAAAAGAAAATGGGAGGAATCAACCTCCCCAACTTCCAACTCTACTACAAAGCGGTAGTCGCTAAAACAGCTTGGTACTAGAACAAAGGCAGAGCGGCAGACCAATGGAATAGGGTTGAATACTCTGACACATCCCCCCAAATATATGACCATCTAATCTTTAATATGGGAGCCAAAAAGGGGAAGTGGAGCAAGGAAAGCATGTTTAACAAATTGTGCTGGCAAAACTGGACAGCTACATGCAAAAAAATGGGCTTAGACCTCCACCTATCACCATGTACAAAAGTCAGATCAAAATGGATTAAGGACCTCAACATAAGACCAGAATCCCTAAGGTACATTGAAGACAAGGTCGGCAAAACCCTCCACGACATTGAAGCCAAAGGTATCTTCAAAGCTGACACGCCACTGGCCAAACAAGTGAAAAGAGAGATAAATAAATGGGACTATCTCAAACTAAGAAGCTTCTGCAGCTCAAGAGAAACAGTGACCAAAGTACAAAGACAATCTACAGAATAGGAAAGGATATTTACGCAGTACCCATCCAATAAAGGTTTGATAACAAGAATATACAATGCACTGGTTGAACACCACAAGAAGAAAACTGCCAACCCGGTCAAAAAATGGGGTTATGAAATGAACAGAAACTTTCCTAAAGAAGAAATCCAAATGGCTCAGAGGCACATGAGAAAATGTTCCACATCATGAATCATCAGGGAAATGCAGATCAAAACAACCATGAGATATCATCTCACACCACAGAGACTGGCCCACATCCCAAAAAACATAAACAACCGGTGTTGGCGTGGATGCAGGGAGAAAGGGACTCTTCTTCACTGCTGGTGGGAATGCCGACTGGTTCAGCCCTTTTGGCAAACAATATGGAAGATTCTAAAAAAATTAGAAATTGAGCTTCCATTTGACCCAGTAATACCACTCCTGGGAATATATCCCAGAGAGGCAAAAAGGTATAGTACAGATGGCATCTGTATTTCTATGTTCATTGCAGCACTGTTTACAGTAGCCAGAATCTGGAAAAAAACAGAGTGCCCGAAAACAGATGACTGGTTAAAGAAACTCTGGTACATCTACACAATGGAATACTATGTAGCTGTCAGAAAACATGAAGTCATGAAATTTGCATACAAGTGGATCAACATGGAAAGTATCATGCTGAGTGAAATGAGTCAGAAAGAAAGAGACAGACAGAAAGATTGCACTCATATGTGGAATATAATGTAACTGAGAAGTACAAGTTGGCAACGATGCAACTTCTGGCAGATATTTCTCTGGACTTAGTTACTAAAATACTAAAATACAGAAACCCAAAACCGAGAGGCCACTAAGTGTGTTCACTCGACCTCATACCTCTTCATCCTCAGCAATGGAAAACAAATTGTCTAATGTTTCCTTTTCAGCAGGCCTGACTTTAGGGGAGAGGCTCTCCAAACAATAATAGTGAGTTTTGTTGAAATATTGAATGCAATCAAAGTGAAAGTAAAGTGAAATTTATGAGTTACACAGGCGGGGGGCTAAGGGTGGGGGATCTAGGGCCGTGGGGGGGTGAGGGGTGTGGGGGTGCGGGGTGGAGCTATACTGGGATTCTTGGTGGTGGAATATGTGCACTGGTGAAGGGATGGGTATTCAAGCATTGTATAACTGAGATTTAAACCTGAAAACTTTGTAACTTTCCACATGGTGACTCAATAAAAAAATTTAAAAAAATTAAAAGTAAAAAATAAATAAAAATTACATCCTTAAATTTGACAAAGATTAAGTATCATGGCATGATTAAAGGGTTAATGAGGACAACACTTGGACACCAGAGTTACTTTGTGTAAAGCTTGTTTTAAGTGGTGATTGGTTAGAAAATACTTTATTATTATAGTAATATACCAAAGACCATTAAAATTAATGCAAAATGTATGGTCAAAATAGCACTGAAGTTTAATGGAGAAAGTCTTGAAAATATACTAAGTAATGCAGAGGTGTTCAAGAAAAATTAGATGTCTAATTTGCATAGACTACAATTCTTCCCCAAATCACCAATTAAAATGAGGAAAATATAAAACTTAGAAAATTTTTTTTTCTTAACACAAAATAAAGCAAGATAAATGATGATATAAACGCTGATAAAATGCATTTGTAATACATAGACTATAGAGGATATGTATTTGTAAAATATGAACATTGTGTAGTTGCCCTTATATAACTTGGAATGTTGTAAACCAATATTACATCAAAATTATATAAACTGCACTGTAGCACTGTTGTAGCACTGTCTCGAGTGGGCACCAGTAACGTATCCATTGTGAGACTTGTTACTGTTTTTGGCATATCACATATGCCACAGGTAGCTTGCCAGGCTCTGCCGTTTTGGCGGGATACTCTTGGTAGCTTGCCGGGCTCTCTGAAAGGGACAGAGGAATCAAACCTGGGTTGGCCATGAGCAAGGCAAACATCCTACCCACTGTCCTATCGCTCCAGTCCTATATAAACAATTTAAAAAATAAATACGTTTCAAAAATAAATGATATATATGTACAAATGCTAATAGTAATGGAAATAAACAAAGAATCTAATAGAGATAAACAAATATTTTGAAAACAGTAAGAAATAGAAAATGAAATGCCAGTGACTAAAGAAAAGAACATGATCAGACTATAGACCAGGAAAAAAGTTTAAAGAATCTTAAGTTGTCATTTGACATCTATCATTACATATTTAACATAGTTGATAACAAATCCAACCATCTACATCAACTGTTGGTAAGAGCTCATAGGACACAGGTAGGTGTGGGAATAAAACAATTTGAAAACAGTGATCAATCATCCTCTATTAATATTTAACAAATTAAATCCCTAAAGCTATAACAACTCTAATTTTGATGTATTCTTAGGGGAAAGGCAAACCTATGAACCTAATGGCATTTTTACAATTATTTATAGAAAAACTTGACTAATGGTAATATTGGATTTTTTTTAATATCAGATTTTTTTTTGCATTTAAATTTTGGGGGGCTTGAGTGATAGCACAGTGGGTAGGGCATTTGCCTTGAATGACGCCGACTCAGGTTTAGTTCCTCCACCCCTCTCGGAAAGCCCAGCAAGCTACCGAGAGTATCTCACCCTCAAGTCAGAGCCTGGAGAGGTACCCGTGGCATATTCGATATGACAAAAACAGTAGCAACAAGTTTCACAGTGGAGATGTTACTGGTGCCCGCTGGAGCAAATTGATGAGCAATGGGATACCAGTGACAGTGAACTTATATTTGCATCTATTCAATGGCTGCAATATGGGAATAATATTCTTAAATTTTAATTATTTAATAACCTATTATTCAATCTATAAACTGGTCCACCTGGCATATGCACCTAAGAAAATTATTACCTCCCAAAGTATAGAGAGACTATTTATTGATTTTCTCATAAATGTTTTTCCATGTTGTAATTTACTTAAATTTCTGCCTTAAAGAATCTAAAATATTTTAAATTTTTAATCTTCTAAGCTTTACTCTTCCATTTGACAATATTTAAAATAGTTGTGTCATGCTTATTTAACAATCATTATTTTATAATATAATATCATGCTTACTTAACAATCATTACTTTATAGTATAATATAAAACATGTTAATCTAGAGAGCCAAAAAGAGCAAGGTAGAAATCAGGATAAGTTCAACTGGATCTCCTACTGGGAAATACTTTGCATCAAATCTAGTCTGAATAGATTTCAAATCTGAGTGTTCAAAGTAAAGCAATATAGTAACTGCAATAACTTTGGCATGCGTTTGGAGTGAGAAAATCAATGTTGAAGTGAGAAAATAAATTTTCTACTAAGTTCATCAATACACTGAACAATATTAAAGGATAAAACATGTTTAAGACATCATAATGAGAAAAGTCTCGCCCAGTGTTTATTCTTATTTTAAATTAGGTAACCATAAATGACACATAAAAGTCCTGCACAAAGAATAACAAAAGTTGAATAAAAAAAATACTGATTGTAGAAAGAAAAATAGTCTGGAAATTGTTCAGAACGAGCAACTTTCACTTACACTGAAATAACCTCTTTCCTAAGATATTTAACAAGATATAACAAGATATTTCATTTACTTCACTATCACTATCACTATCATCTCATTGATCATTCATTTGCTCTAGCAGGCCCAGTAATGTCTCCATTCGTCCTAGCCCTGAGATTTTAGCAGCCTCTCTTTACTCATCCTTCCCAACAGTGCCTCGTGGGAGGCTCTTTCAGGGTCAGGGGAATGAGACCCATCATTGTTACTGGTTTGGGCATATGAATACCCCCAGGAGCTTTCCAGGCTCTCCTATGCGGGCAGGAAACTCTCTGTAGCTTGCCAGGTTCTCTGAGAGGGAGAACTAGGCTATCAGTTGTCGAAAAGTCGTGTGTTTTCGGGAGTGTGGTTTTATGGTCTGTGGATCTTGGCTGTTGATGAGATTACACTGTGCCAGGGGCATTTTCTGGGTGTGACTGCCCAGCTACTGGAAAATTGGGATCTGAGTAGAAGAGACCCAGTCCCCATCCAAGCAGGCTTGGAGATCTCAGCCCCAGGTCCCGCACACCTGGGTTCCTCTGCCAGTTCCTTTTTGCGTGAGGCTCATCCAAGGATGTGGAGAGTGGCTAGGTTCCAGAGGTCTTTGACTGCTGGGGCTCTGCTCAGGACGGAGAGAGAAACTCAACCTACTCTTCCGAGGGGCCCGGTGAAGACAGGGGGCTAGAGACTCTGTGTCGCTCTCTTCCTGGAGCTTTGTTTTATAGTCTCTGGATGTGGCCCTTGATGGGATTACACGGGCGCCAGGCGCAGTTTGTGGCTGTGACTGCCTAACTACTGGAAAATGGGGGATCTGGGTGAAATTTTATGTACTTAGTTTTATTTATCTTGCAGTTTGAGGTCATACCCATTCATGCCCATGACTCTATCTTTGCTCTATGCTCAGAGACCATCGCTGGCGAGGCTCTGCGCACCATATGTAGTGCTGGGGGTGAACCTGGATTGGCCACGTATAAGCAAGTGCATTACCCACTGTACTACCTCCAAACAACAGAATATTTCTTACAGTGGGATCTGAAATTAGCAGGTGTCAGTCCAAATCTTCTGGGACGGACAGAGGAGGAAGACAACAGGGTGAAAACACCATTCATCAAACTGGGCAGGGATGATGTCCATGGCAGCCCAAATGCTCACATGGTCCAGACTAACTAGACTTGAAGCAATCGTATAGGACAACTCCCATCTTTTAAAATCGTAGCTATCATGACAGGACAAGTGACCAGACTTCTTTTCTTTTTCCCTGCAATATCCTTTCAGTAGTGACCTTTCTTCTTTGTCAATGAAACCTTGGGTCTGGTTAGTTTCCTGACCAGATTACTATTTGAATGATCTTTTCAAGTAGATATGAACCACTGTTGGGTTGAAAGTGGTATATCTTCCCCATGACAGAGGAACAGAAATGCTGATCTTCTACTGAACAAAGTGGCAAATTGTGTAATAAACACTCTGAAAAGTAGAGAAAAGTTTTCAAATCAAAGATCTACAGACTTTTACATTTTAGTCTCAAGTTCATACACAGCAGAAAAGGTGTGCGTCAAAGAGACACAAGAATATTCAGGAGCCAGAGAGATGCTAGTCTTGCATGGGGCTGATCCATTTTGCTATTTAGTACTATATATACTCCCTAAGCACCACCAGAAGTGATCTATGAGCACTACAAAATGTGTCTCCCCAAAACAAAAGGCAAATTAAAGATAAACTATACATTAATATATATTCAGGGTTGAATGGTACAGTACAGTAGGTAAGGCACTTGTCTTGAATGCAGTTGTTCTGATTTTGGTTCTGGCAGCACAGACATTCCCTTTTACCCCACAGGAAGGCAAGCCTGAGAATAGAGTCAGGAGTAAGTCCTGAATGATTCTAAGTGTGTCTCCAAATCCAAGACATAACACAATGAAATGAATGTTCAGGAAATGACATGATTCACATATTTTAATATCTTATAAATTTGTGCCTCATATAATATTTCTACTGTAACTCTCTTATCTTGTACTTTCTTTCTTGAAAGTTATACCAATAGTCCCCAAGTCAAACTAGATAGCTTTGTTAACACTCTGATATCTGAGGGATTTCCCCAGAATAATGTATTTCCTGGCATGCTGACTACCTAAGAAAGTTTAACAGGTAGTCAGCATGCCAGGAAGTACATGCTATATTGTGAACTCATGCAAGAGAAATTTGACTGGTAAATTCACCACTGCCTCCCCAATACTAGGTTTTGCTTGAAATACAATATGAGCACAAAGGGTGCTGAAATAATTGATTGCAAAATCTCCTGAAGTTCAATTAGTATCAAAATACACAGGACATAGGCCCAGATTCAGTATAGCCCTGGAAAAAGAGAACAAGTTCAAAATGAGCAAGGCTAATTTGGTGGCCACTGAAGAATTTATTAGGAAGAGATTATTTTTGAGTCCTAGTATCGCCTAATATGTCCTCTTAAACCCAAGGAATAAATTCAGGATGAGGAAAGAGAGGAGCATCTGAACCTCCTTTTAATTAATTGATTATAAATGCATCGAAATTGAACTACTCAACAGGGAAAGTCATTCAGGTCAGCACTACCTTCCAATCCTTCCAATGTTTAGGGAAGTCTCCTTGACCTGTGTGTGACATGTATAAATAAATGTCAAAGGGATTTAAAACTCAGACTTAATTCAATCTTAAATAAGTGCCTATCCATTTGGGACAGTAATGATCAGAAATAGTTTATGCAGTCTGGTCCTACTACTTTCTCCTTGGCTATATCATAGATATATAGTACTCTAATGATCTAGGCAGATGGAATTGTTACGTGCCTGGAAACAGTAATGAGCACACCACAAATAGGTGGTGATCACAGATATAGAGTAGCATCTCACTCTTGGAAATGTGGATCTAAGACTGGGGCTACCCAGACAAGAGCAATGCCCCGTTGACAAAGACTCAGTAATTTAACACATGGAACAGAGCAGGGATGAATGAAACTTAAAGGTGCAAACTAAAACAGCAGGTGATGGATACCATATGTTTTAAATGAGGTATAGCTCTGGGACATTTAATTGGATTACACTGAGATGGCTTTGGATTCTACATCAGGGTAAGTCTTCCTTCAACAAGGACTCCTGAGGGGATGTGCTCAGTGCAGACATTGTTGGAATGATGCCTCCATTAGCCAGGATAATCTTCCTCTGAAACATCCATCCTGGTCCTTTGTATTTCTCCTCCACTCTACTTGCCATTCAATTCTCTGCTAGCAATGATGGAGGGTACATCCTTCCCATAAAATAATGTAATTATATTACAGTTAGCTTCCTTTGTGAGAGTAGCATCACTGAAAACCAGGTGCTACTTATTGCACAGGACAAAGATTCTGCAGAAGGCTTTTTGTCCATCTTTTCTATGTTAAACCCTCTCCTGAGGCCTTCCTCCTAAGGTCTGCTATACCATACCTGGGATGCGCTCCCAGACAAATGCTCTCCACACCAGTTTCTTTTTTTTTTTACACACCAGTTTCTTATTATTATGTTTACACTCTGCCAAGTTTTCTACAAGGATAAAGAAAAATTCTAAAATATCTGAGTATTTGCAATAACTGGCCAGAGAAAGAGAGTGAGAGAGAAAGAGAGAGAGAGAGAGAGAGAGAGAGAGAGAGAGAGAGAGAGAGAGAGAGAGAGAGAGAACCATAACACATCTGATTGTACTCAGAGCTTATATCTGGCTCTTTACTCAGGGATCATGCTATGCAGTGTATGAGGGATCACGTGAGGTGCTGGGGATGGAACTCGAGTTTAGCACGTGCAAGGCAAGCACCCTGCCCACTTTACCATCTCACTGGCTCTGTATATTTTAGAAGTATTCTTCACATATAAGTAAAATTATTTTTCTTTTGCATGTATCAATGGTATAATGAGTGCTTGAAGTGTAGATTGCTAGTTATTTGTTTCTCTCATTTATTTGTTTCTCTGAAGAGTGAATGCACTTCACTTCTATATGGAATATTTAAAACAGTTGTTCTCTGTATGAATTGTATCTTTTTTTCTGTGATAAGAAGGCAAATACCATTGTTTCCCCAAATATATAGTTTTATTCCACCAGCTTTACAGATTTTTGTTTTCCTTAGTTTTTATCTCCATGACTGTAATGGGCCAACGTGTGCATTTTTATACTTTTGCAATAGCACAGCGTGTAGTGTGTTTGCCTTGCACACAGCCGACCGGGTTCGATTCCTCCGTCCCTCTCAGAGAGCCCGGCAAGCTACAGAGAGTATCCCGCCTGCCCGCATGGCAGAGCCTGGCAAGCTACCCGTGGCATATTTGATATGCCAAAAACAGTAACAAGTCTCACAATGGAGATGTTACTAGTGCCCGCTCGAACAAATCGATGTACAATGGGAGGACAGTATTATTCTCCTTTGGAGGAGGAGGCTCTGATCCTTGTGTTTATGTTTTAATTTATGTTTCCTTTTGTTTTGTTTTGCTCAACACACTTTGAACAATTTTTCATCATTTTTATTTAGCCTCCCTTAATCTAGATTTTTAAGTCTGAAACTCTGATTGCTTATACATTGATCATTTGATATTTTTCCTCATTGTGCTAAATCTCTGTTAATTTATTCCTATTCCTCTCTCCTTTGTTTTGTTGAACATAAAATATTAACAGAAATTTTCTTTCAACATATCTTTGAGCTTTATGGACTTTTTTTTAACTTCCGGTATAATCTGCAAAATTTACCCATGAACATTTCATTCTCTTACTCAGTTCTAGAATTTTCATTTAGTTTTATGAGTTTGTTCAAGAAACCATAAATTTAGTTGGGTTTGGATTTTGTCTTTTTTATGCTGCTTTTCTCCCTTGCCTGAGAGTTTTTCAATGCTTTTGTCATCTTGAACTTGAGACATTTGTTAGTTGTCTGGGAAGAGGTGTGAGTGGGGAGTGACCCAGAGTCAGCCTCCCTCTGGGATAAAGATTTGTTTCAAACATGTGGATTCAGGAAGTTTTTCTCTCTGTGCTCTAAGAAGATTCTCTCTGTGCTTGTGCTCTGTGTCCCAACCCCAGAAATAGGCTGACATCACTCAGTCCTTCCCCTTCCGGTGGTCCGATGCTGAGAGATAGGCCCACCCTAGGTGTGGGAATGCGCCGTGCTCCTGGATCTCCAAGTCAGTATTTCAGTTATCCTGCCCACTTGCAAGCCACAAGATACGGTTCATGGGCTCAGTCATGAAGTTTTTCTGTCTCTTCCCTAGGATAGGTTTTCTTTCTTCTGTTGTTTCTCAAACTAAAGCTAGCCTTATTTACCAATGCTATTATCCCCTCACCACAAATAAATCAAAGCCATCTCTAAGAACCACATAGTGTTATTATATGGGGTTTTGTTGGTTTGTTGAGGTGCAGTGATGGCATTGGAGGCTGGGTTAAGATAAGAACCTAACCCACAGTCTCATAAATGCAACACATGAGTTCCGTCTCTTTAACACATCCATTTTCCCTGCATGTAAGTTTCTTTATACAATAGATTTGGGCAGGGAACTGTTTATTTTCAAAGGTGGCTTCCTCGTACCTGACTTCTGTATGCATGAGCCTTGACTCCTCCTGAGTTATGTATCTGGAGAAGAGTCTGATAATGGACTTCCATTCCTCCATCACTCCTAGATAGTCTGTACTTTACAGTAACCATAAGCTTTCAGCCATGTACTAAGATATTGTCACCGGTTAGCTATTTTCCCACTGCCTACTCCAGGAAAAGGCTGCCCATTCTCACCTCGCCATGAAGGCATCTCTCTCCCACCCTCTCTCCCCCAACCTCCACCCACTCTCTCTCTCTCTCTCTCTCTCTCTCTCTCTCTCTCTCTCTCTCTCTCTCCATAAACCACAGATCAAATTGTTGACTTGTGATTAGTTCTCCGACATCTTAAACAAATTTATATTTTATAGACCGTATATAGTCACATAATATAAAGATAAAAGGAGAGTTCTTTTTAGAATTTTCAGCCTTATTTATCTTAATATGAGGCTGGGAATTTATTCTACTATTTATTTCACTAGTTTTAAGTTGTTAAATATATTTTAATTGTTAATACAGGTAATTCTTTAGTTATAAAGTAGCATGAAAGATGAACTGTTAAATATGTTTTCCCCACCCCCACCTCAAGGCTCGTTCTTTCCTCTTGCACATGAAGATGAAGCTAATCATAGACCAGTAGAGCTGGGGTTGGTTGAGACTTTATGTCAGTTCAACTTCAAATTGAATTCCCGCTGTGCCCTTGAACCTAAGCTTCCTATAATGCTGTGACATCTCTCTCTGTTTTCCACTCTATACCCACGGATGCTTACTTAGCACATTCTTAGGAGTTATAACTGTCTCATCAAAAGATTTATTTTTATACTGAGGCTGTAAAAAAAGCAAAGTTTACCTTGCTTCCACTCAGAAAAGTCTTTTCCCTAAATGAACCCCCAGTTTCGATTTGACTTAATTTCCATCACCAAGACATTCTTCATTTAAGACAAAAAATTATTTGCAATCCCTTCGTATATTGCTTCATCTCATTCATTAGAATGGCTTTAAAGGAATCTATAACTTTGTTTTTCTTATTTAAGTTCTCTTGGCATATGATAAATGCCATCTTCTATCCTGCTCTGAATACGATAAATCAAGCACTATTTTTTCACTTTATGAACATAGAGCTTAAGTTTTCCTATTCTACTTTTTTGTTTGTTTCTTATTTTACTTTATTATTTTGCTTTATTTTTGGGGGGGTCACACCCAGCGATGCTCAGGGGTTACTCCTCTCTTAGCACTCAGGAATTACTCCTGGCGGTGCTTGGGGGACCATATGGGATGCAGGGATCAAACCCGGGTCGGCCGTGTGCAAGGCAAACGCCCTATCCACTGTGCTATCGCTCCGGCCCCTACTTTACTATTTTGTTTTGCTTTTATTTTATTTTTTTTAAATTTGGGGGCAACATTCTGTGGTGCTCAGGGCTTACTGCTATTTTCACACTCAATAATTAATCCAGGCAGGGCTCAGGAGGCCATATATATGGTGCCAGGGATTGAATCTAGGTTGGCTGCATGCAACACTAATGTCCTACCCACCATACTATCTACCAAGCCCCAATTAAAATATTTCTCTTTTAATTATCTCATTCTAAGTAAGAGGTTCTCTGTCTGGATATAAGGAAAACATAAAATATTATTTATTTATTATTGGAGGAAGTTATTACCCCCACCTCCATTATGTATAATCTAAATGTTTACGAATCAATACATCTTCACACAAATGAAATTTCCTTTGTAGCAATCACATGTGGTTCAGTAGAGGAATAGATGATAACATACAAGATAATATGTATCACATCTAAGTTGGAAATTCGGTTATCTCTATAAAAATGCTACAGTGAAGAGAGGAGGGACACAGGATAACTTAGCTCTAATTAGTCCTTTTTAATTGGTGGTTTTAAATCTCACCTTTATGATGGGCATCCAGTCCAAAAGATGATGGAAATAGCTACAGACTGGAATACTATCATTCAAATATCCAACATACGCAGGTAATTCTCTTCTTGGACGCCTTGCTTGCTCCCTGACTGATGACAGGATAGTCAGTGGCTAGAGAACAAAGAGAAGTCACCCGAGCATGAGAGCAATAAGAACGATCAAGGAGAAAGTGCAGCAGAGATGGCTCGCAGGTTTTCAGGGATGCTGTGATCATGGACAAAAAGTGACAACCAAGGGGAGGACCCCTGGGCACCAAGGAGCAAAACCACTGAAAGACCAGAATGAACCACTTACCGCACACATGGATTCAGCGAGGGACCAGGACAAAACCCAGACATAAAACAAGAGAAATGAAACTATCTTCTTAAAACTGTTTAAAAAAAGAACAATAAGCTAATAAAAATCTGGAGGCTTCTATGCTAATTTTATATGCAATATCTCAAGGGCTAACTCAGTAATTAGCTAGATTTGCAGCAATGAAAGGAAATGGAAGCATGTTTGCCAGGAGTCCCGAGGCTTCCCCAAGCAGTATTTGACCCACTAGGTGATAGCGTTTAATGATCAGGGTCTAGAGACCTTTACTCCTTAGGGCCTGAAGCCCTTGGTGGTCATCAGAACTATATTTTTCAATGCTATGGATAATTCTTGGTGGACCATGAGGTGCCTGGGACGAATCTCAGGCCTTTCACTTAAAAGGCATTCACTCCAGCCTATTAACGTACCTCTCTGAGATCACTAAAAAAATAAAAATAATAATGTTGACTTTATAAACAAAGTTTGGAAGAAGTAGCATGCGATAACAATGAGTCTTTTCTCTCTACATCACAGAAAACATAATAATCAAAAATCTTCCTAACCACCATCAAAGAACAATTAACATTTGTAATTAAAATTATACTATCCCTAAAATAAATACTCAGGTACTGATCTAGCGTAATAAGAGTTCCAGAAAAGATAGTAAAGAAGCTGGTCTTTCCTCCTTACCACAGATATAAACACCAAAAGGGTAAAACGTCTACGCAGAGCTCAGTTTAGCAGAGAAGAAGGGGAGGGGAAACGAAATTTTGAAAAGGACCATGGTGGCATGTGGTGTGGTGAGACACTCATGTTTATATACTTTATAGAAGGCTGATTGTTATTCAGCATTTTCTATTTCTTTTCAGTGGAATGGTAAAGCATTTCAACCAAAGTCTTTAATGTGGACAGAGAATATGGTTTACACCCATGTTGTTGCCTGTTAAACATTTTGGTCATGATGTCTTTTTCATTTGTTTGGGTGTTTGTTCTAACCCACACCCATATGTTCCTTAGGGATTTTTCCCAGCTCTGTGCTCAGGGTTTATTCATAGCTCTGAACTCAGGAATCACACCGATAGTGCTTGAAAGACTACATGTGGTGCTGAGGATAGAATCTGGGCGGCCAAAAGCAAGACTAGCACTTGCATCCAGTGCTATCACTTCTACTAACTAGAAGTAATAAGAGTAAGATAAGATTCTTAATCTTATCACAAGATAAGAAGTGATATTCCTTATATCTTATAAAAGGTAAAATAAACATGTAATCTGATTACAAATAAATGTGTCAATTGGATATATGTAATTTGGTTACTGTCACTGTCACTGTCATCCCAACACTCATTGATTTGCTGGAGTGGGTACCAGTAACATCTCCATAAAATTAGATTACAATAGCTTCTGTAAAAGCGTTGACTGAGGAGCAATATTCTCACCAGGAAAATGACAGAAAACATCAGAATATTGTGAGTGTTGTGACATAATTTTGCTAGGAATGCTGTCAGGGCACTGGCTGCAGAAAGAGGGAGGGTTGTGATATGATACAGAGCCAGTTTTGGTGTCTCAAGTACCCATGGTGGAATACACATAGCCCAATCTACACTAGGTGAGGAGAGAACCTTGCAGCTGTGGAAACAGCGCTTCCCCTGGGGAGCAGAGAGGCACAGGTAAAGGGCGACTGAGTAATGAACAAACACGTCCTCCCTGACAAGGAGGAGGGTGTGTAAAACACAAAAAGAAAGAAAAGGCAAAGGTGACACCGCACCGGACCGCGCCGGGCACTGGGCACAGAGCAGCCACTTCCCACACCCCAGGGAGGTTGATGGCGATGACGAGGCAGGTGAAGGAAGGAACGGAGCCAAGATGGTTGGTCTCACTTGCAGTTTATTCGTATCTTCCCTCTATACACTCTCTCCCTCTCTCCTTCTCTTGGAACCCCTTTTATTGATCATGGCACTTCCAAAGGGCGCAATACATTGACGTCACCAAAGGCACCGAAAGATGTTACAGGAAGAACATTGAGACAACATTATTCTCTTGTATCCGCAGGCCAGTAATCTAGCCCCCCACACCCCCTGGAAAGAAGATACAAAACCAAAACCGAAGCCTTCCTTGGGCTGAAAGCACTTGGATTTACATCCCAAAGATCAGGCTGGGCTGCCACAGGAAATCTACATGTCAATTACAAACTAGGCAGCACCTGAAATCTACATCCCAAAGACTAGGCTGGGCCAGAGCCTGGAATCTACAATGTCAAGTCAGGCCTGGCTAGCACCTAAGATCTGCATGTCAAAGACCAGCCAGGCTTCTGTGAGAAAAGGAAAACTGCCTCTGAAATTATTTCCAGAAGGCAGCTGAAAAAGGGAAAATATTCCTGTCTGCTGTACAGTGTCTCCAACATCTCCCCCCTTTCTGTTTAGGACAGAATTTAACCATCATTACAATTCAAGCTTAAAATAAAATGCTAGGCACAAAAAGTTCAATAACAACAGCAGAACACCTATTCTCTAGGACAGATACTCTATCAGCAGGACCCATCCAACGATGAAATCCCATGGTTGTGTTTCTCCTCTCCTTGTCCAACAAACATATAAGCATTCATAATATTAATCATTTTGTATGGGCATAGCAAGAGATGCATTAAGCTTTTAGAATTGCTCTCTGGGGGTCACCTCGATCTCAGACTACAGTGCTCAGGCCAGATTAGTCTTTCCTAGCCCTATCAGGGCCCTAGTATCGTCGTTGCTTTTGGATCATGAAATGACAGCCCATGACCAAGCTCTTAACATATAGTTAAGCATTAGGCGCTTTGGCCAGGCCCATCTCAATGCCAGGGTAGCACACAACTCACCACTTGCCCTGGGTCCGTCTCGTCCCCCGTTGGGACCCTGCTTTTGAGGGTGCTAGGAAGTAAGGCCAGCTGAGGCTTAAGTCAAGAAAGCAGATGCCCAGGAATGAATAATATTTGAAGCCAATTAAATCCCGTGTTACCAAAGCATATTAATAAATATCTTTCTTTGTCCATACAAAAAGGATATTGTTTAAGGTAAACTATTCAAAAGACATAAGAGAGGAAAAAGACAATATTAACTTACAATACACTTGTCCTAGCAAGGTCTGACCTTACAAATTAAGAGTTTGATTAGAGGAAGAGCAGATAAACTGGTAGAAGTGGTTACAGATAAACAAAGGAATGGGAGTGACTCGTGAGCACTTTGATGGGTGTGACTGATAAACCTAAGCTCCTAGTGGCAAGGGGGAAAGGACAAACCAATGATATCCAACAGGAGGGGTTTGTAAAATCTCTGTGAGACGACTTCAAAGAACCTTCCTTGAACCTTCAGAGCATTGGCCTTATCAAGACCTTCATTTTAGACTTAGACTTTAGAACTGCCCATTTTATGTTGTTTTAATCTACCCAATTGTAGTAAGTTATTATGGCAATCTTAGTAAGTAAATATGGTATCTATTATTCTTCAAAGAACCAAGATGGCCTATGTGTATACAGGAATTGTTCTACTAGAGTTTTTTCTCAAATGTCCTGTATCTTAATAAATAATTATGTGAAATGATTTAAAAAACAAACCAATAGAATTAAAATTAAATTTGAATGAATTGCATTTTAAAATATAAAATGGATATATTAAGGGCTGGAGTGATAGCACAGTGGGTAGAGTGTTTGCCTTGCATGCGGCCAACCTGGGTTCAATTCCCAGCATTCCCTGAGCACTGCCAGGGGTTAATTCCTGAGTGCATGAGCCAGAAGTAACCCCTGTGCAACACCGGGTGTGACCCAGAAAGCCAAAAGAAAAAAAAAGGATATTAAATTAAGCCTTATAATATAAATTGGCTATTGCACCTAATACTAAAGACATAAGATTTGAGCAAGAAGTCACACATTTACTCTTTTGTCACATATGATCCTCTCAGAGTTGTAATTTTCATGTCAAATGAAAATAGTGACCCATTGTATATTAGAATTTTCTTTCTATTATTTTGGTCAAATTAAAGACTTTACTTTGACTTCTCAAGATGTGATTATTAAAGCTCTTTATTTAAACAAATTTAAGGATGCTATGATAATGGCTAATTAGCTAATAAGCTTATATGATCAACTAATCCTTATAAAATGGTTATTTTACTAAATGCAATCATTTCACATATACGATCAAAATAGTGGATTTCGATATCATTGGTGTAAAGGAAGTTCTTAAACAATATTACATTTAAAGATTCTTATTAAAATGTTTTGGTATTTCACATGATTAATTAGACTACATTATTGCTGATGTTTTATCCCTTCAATTATTTAGGTAGCTGCTTTAATTGTGCTAGATTAGCTAGTGATTCTGAACCTAGCACATCATCTGTAATTTTTTTTGGCTTTTTTTGGGGGGGTCACACCTGGCGATGCACAGCGGTTTCTCATGGTTCTGCACTCAGAAATTACTCATGGCGGTGCTCAGGGGGCCATAGGAGATGCTGGGAATCAAAACCCAGGTTGTCCTCGTGCAAGGAAAAGGCCCTACCCACTGTATTATCACTCCAGCCCCTTATCTGTGATTCTTGATGAGTAAATACTGGGGTCATACATGCTGAAATGCTAAATATAGGAATAATAGAAAATTTACAAGCAGAGGCAAGAATTAAAAATCCTCACAACTTGAATAGATGGTATTGATAGTTAACCAGAATAAAAACAAATTCTGACTGATAATTTTCCAGAAATATGTTCAAAAAAGTATTTTCCCCCCTCTTGTACAGGGTACTCACCAAGAAGTGCTCACGATGCCAAAGGGTCAACTTCCAGCAATTCCCACTAATCAGGCCATTTGCCTAAATGCAAAGGCTGGAGGAGGCTGCACTGCTCTGGCCTCAAAATGGATTCCGTGCACGTCAAGTGAAGCACACTGACGCCAGTATTATTGACCTACCCCTCTATAGTTTAGCAAAATTATTTACAAAATATGGATTTATTTTATTTTATTCATTTATTTTTTTATTGAATCACCTTGAGAATAGCTACAAAGCTTTCAAGTTTAAGTCTCAGTCATATAATGATCAAACACTTCACCAGTGCACATGTTCCACAACCAAGAACCTCAGTATAGCTCCCCCCCGCCACCTTGCCTGTGTGGCAGATTATTTTCACTTTACTCTCTCTTTACTTTGATACATTCAATGTTTAGACAGAAAACCCACTATTGTTATTTGGAATTTCCCTCCAACAATCAGACCTGCCAAAAAGGCATCATTAGATCACTTGTTTTCTATTGCTGAGAATGAAGAGCATATGATGTAGCATGGCTGTGACAGCGGCCATGTGGTTTTGGATTTCTGGTATTTTAGTAATTAAGTCCAGAGGGATTTCTGCCAGAAACTGCTGGGTTCAGAAGTTGGTTTGTGTGCCTCTGGGATCATGGTGATTCAGCAGTGGAGGAAGCGTTCGTGGGCGCCTGCTTGGGGTCTTGATCAGGCAGGGATCAGCAAAAATATGGATTTATTTTAATAAATAATTGATGTACTTCAGTATTATCTGAACATTTTCATCTATATTTCCATAGTATATTCACATATGATTCTTACACCTGAAATGCTTAAACAGAAAATAATTTCCCAATGATTGAGTACAAGGAATAAAATACATCAAAATGGGTTATGAATTTAGTAACCTGTTTTGCTCTGATATATTCAATTATCAGTCTAATATAGCTAAATGATGTGCTTCATGTTAATTATTCATCAGTATTAGCATATTAGTCCAGTACAGACTTGAAAGACTACATGTAATATCAAAAGTAGCAAAGATAATCAAATTACATGTCTTATAACACAAACAGTACTTCTATACCTAATTATTTGTGGTCTGGTATAAATGGCAATTAAAATAAAAAATCAATGGAGTAGAGAAAGAGTAAAGGGGTAATAAGGAATTTTCCTTGCATTAGCTGACACGTGTTTTATCCCTAGTACCTCTGTGACCTCTCTTGTCTGTCAGGTGTGATCCCTGGACACAGACTCCGGAGTTATGACATAAAACCACTGTTTCCCAGAACCAAAAATACAAAATAAATCAATTTACTTCTTAGTCTCACTTTCCAGGAGATTGCTCTTTTTGTAATCATTCACAGTGTATTATTATTTCACTGAGAAATTTCTAAAACAGAAATTAAATATGGTCAGTAACAACCTTCCCAATGCCAGAATTTTTTTTTAAATGTTGATATGAAACATGAACAGTCACAGGCTGGAGACATAGTACATGGGTGGGGTGCTGATCTTGCACACAGCCAGCCCAGTTTGGATCCCTAGTAGTTGAAACGGTCTCTGGAACCCAATAGGATAAATCCCTGATTATTCATGGTATGACCACAAATGAAAAGCAAACTAACTAACAAAATGAACAAACATTTAATATACCTAGAATTTTTAAAGGTAAATAGGAATATAAATGTATATGACTATATACTGTATTTCAAATTAACTGCTAATTAAAAATATTAAGAAGAAAGGATAAGAAAACAATATACTTTAGAATTTTTATTTTACTAAAAAATCTAAAGTAAAATAGTAAACTTATAGTTTTTAAAAATCAATCCTGAATTAGAAGAAATTCTCTCCTATTGAAAAGAGCTTAAAATAGCCTCTAAATTCCCTTTGCTTCTTTAAAGGAAACACTTTAGATGTCAGTGTTAGAAGCTGAGGAAATAATATTTTGTTCACCTTGGCATGTGCAATTTGATTAATCGATGGCTACAGCTTATAAATTACTGTTGGTGAAGCACAGTGAAAAGAAAATTGGTCTACAAATATCTATTTAGCTACTCAGGTAGTAAATACCTGCTGTCATCTATCTATATTTCAAGAACACTGTCTTCCATTATCTTGCTTGAGACTTAGACAAGCCTGAAGTTCATTTCAGAAAGCAATGAACCCAAACATCTACCTCAAAAAATTTTGAATATGACAATTCTGAGTCTTCAAAACATCATTAGCTTTCACTTATTATGCCATGTTTTAAGAGTAAGTTAAACTAGATAGGAAAAGCAACAAAGGTTGAAACATTTGTTCAATAAAAGTGATGCTTTTTCTCTTTGAACCAATTTGAGCCACATAACTCAATTTGGTCTCCACTGAGTCAGATAATAATCCTCGTTTAATCTTTCCTTTGTAATTATAGTAACTGAGCTTACCGGTATCACCAAATGAACTGAACCAATAAATTGAATTGCCACCACAATATTTTATTCTTAGAGAAATATCTACTACTATTTGGCAATTTTATCAAAGATAGCATAAGCTGAAAAAGTTTCATATTACAGACGAAAGACTGAATTTAAAAGCTTCATTTTTTCGGATTTTTACAACATTTATTATATGTAGTTTTCCTAATACTACCATGAAAAGTCCTCTTGTCGTGTAAGCTCAGCGTGTGCATCACGAAAAGAATTGTGAATAGGAGTGTGAGAAATGTTGTTACTCTTTACTGCACTCCAAACCAAATACAAAAAGAAGGCATATTTAGTGCACCTTTTTCATTTTAATTTTTGTTTGGTGGCCATAACCAGCTTTGCTCAGCACAGCACTATACTTGGGGTCTCCCCTGGGTCTATTGGAAACCGCACATGGTCCTAGAGATCAAGCCAGGGCCAGCCATGTGCAAGGCAAGCACCCTCCCTGCTACACTATCTCTCCAACCCACATTTATGTAGGTTTTAAAACTGTTTTTTTTTGCTAAAAATAGTAATACGTATTTAGACTTCTTTAATATTTTGCATGTATTGATAAACTCATTTGTAATATAAAATAGTTTTTATAAATTACAAATATATTTTATCATATTTAGTTTAGGTACAAATTTGTATCAAAGTCCATATATATTTATGTGAATTTATAGGTTTTTGTTTTTGCTTACATTTGTAAAACCATCAGCATAATTTAATTCATCATCTCTAAAAGGTTTTCTTTAATGTTCATTTCTTTGCTTTGTATTTTAAAAAAAATATTTAACTTGAAAATTATCCTGTTGTTTCTTTCTTTTTTATACTAAAGTTATCAAGTGAAAGCTCTATGTCCATGTTGATTACATTGTTACTCACCCTGGCAAACATAAGGAAGTGACATCAATGAAATATATCAAGAAAAGTAGTCTGTACATACAATAGATTATTCTTTGGCTTTAAAAACTAATTTCTCCATGTTGGTAATAGAAACAGCAACAAGGACTAGAAATTTTTTTTTTATTTGAGTCCAATCTCTTGTCAAATATTACATAATTCCATAGACGATGCATCTAAAATAATCAAACTCATAGAAACTAAGACTTTAAACAAACTTTTCAGAGACTTATGGCTGATGGCGGGATTAGGGAGTTGTTCAAACTTTATAACATTTAAGTGATAAGGTTATGCTAATTTTATAATGACCAGCCAAAAAATTGCAATTTTTGAATGCATACTTTCTATTTTTCTCTTTGTAAGTCAAATTAATAATGCTTTAAATTTTAGTCTTGAAGTCTTGACAATACATTCTTTAATCATAGTTCTTACCTGATATCCACAGTTTTATAGAACAATATCCATGGAGAGATGCTTGTGAATGAACAAATACACATCCGAGAAGTAAAACACCTTATTTCAATTTTGTGAATTATCTTATTTAATAAAAATTAAATGTAACTCTACACAAATACAAAAACATTTAGTAAATTTCAGAAAAATGCTGTTCTATGCCTCCTCTTAAAAAATATTTACAAGTAGAGATCTATAAAACGATACAGATAAGATGAAAACTCTGTGAATGAGACTAATTATAATTCAATTTTCTTGCTTGCAAGTAACCCTAGAACCCAAGTTATGATATTGTAATGGGGAAGTAGGGAATATTTCTTAAGGGTGAATTTTGGGGGTGGTCTGTACACAATATTCAGGATTTTCAAATTTTTAAAGACTACAATTCAATTTAATGTGAAAGTGTATCCTGTAAGGCAAATTAATTAAATCTATATTTAATGATATTATAGTATAGTAAAGTTTCCCCCTCGAAGAAATTCCACAATTGAAGTTTCTTCTCACTATAGTCCTGCTCTCCTTTCCATTCTTAGATGTTCTCAGAGGCAGGATTCAGTAGTTCTGCAAGTTTATAAATATCCTGCCCAGAGCTGAATCTCGTTACTGTGCTTTAACCTTCACCAGGACCTAAGTTAACCTCACCCAATGCCCTTGTGAAACGTTAGAGCATGGAGAAGTAGAGATGAGGAAAACACCCCGAATTCAGGTGGGGTTCTTCCAACCTTGTGACCTCCAAATCCAAGACAAGCAATTTCCCCTGTAGCTTCAGTGGCCTCCCCTGCAAGACTAGAATAACAGTATCTATTGCAAGACTGGAATGATAGCACAGGGGGTAGGGTTTGATATCATTGGCTTATCCTGCTCCCCTTGCCACTAGGAGCTTAGGTTTATCAGTCACACCCATCAAAGTGCTCCCGAGTCACTGAGTCACTCCCATTCCTTTGTTTATCTGTAACCACTTCTATCAGTTTATCTGCTCTTCCTCTTATCAAACTCTCTTAATTTGTAAGGTCAGACCTTGCTAGGACAAGTGTATTGTAAGTTAATATTGTCTTTCTCCTCTCTTATGTCTTTTGAATAGTTTACTTTAAAACAATATCCTTTTTGTATGGACAAAGGAAGACATTTATTAATATGCTTTGGTATTCCCGGGCATCTGCCTTCTTGACTTAAGCCTCAACTGGCCTTACTTCCTAGCACCCTCAAAAGCAGTGTCCCAACGAGGGACAGGATGGACCCAGGGCAAGCGGTGAGTTATGTGCTACCCTGGCATCAAGATGGGCCTGGCCAAAGCGCCTAATGCTTAACTATATGTTAAGAGCTTGGTCATGGGCTTGTCATGTCATGATCCAAAAGCAACGACGAGACTAGTCCCTGATAGGGCTAGGAAAGACTAATCTGGCCTGAGCGCTGTAGTCTGAGATCGAGGTGACCCCCAGAAAGCAATTCTATAAGCTTAATGCGTCTCTTGCTATGTCCATACAAAATTATTTATAATATGAATACTTATATGCTAGTCAGACAAAGAGAGGAGAAACACACCCATGGGATTCCGATCTTGGGCGGATGCCCCGCTGAGAGAGATTCTGTCCTAGTGAAAGCATCCCCTAAGGGATAGAACTTTACCCCCTATGGATTGTAACCACACCTACGCATAGGCCCTGGCCCGCAGCATCCAGAGCAGATGTGGGGGATTTAAGGTAGCTGGATGAGGGGGCTGGGAGGGAATTCGAGAGGAGCAGAGAGAGAGAATGAAGTAGGCTGGGGGAGGAAGAAGCAGGAGGAGAATCAGAGGAGAATGGAGAAAGAAGTTTGGAATAAAATGGTTGCTGAGACCAATCATCTTGGCTCCGTTCCTTCCTTCGCCTGCCTCATCATTGCCATCAACCTCCCCGGGGTGGGGGAAGTGGCCGGAGACTACTGAACATGGGTGGCGGGAGAGGCAGCGCTGCTGCCCTAGGCCCTATGCCTGGCTCGGTGTGGTGTCGCCTTTGCCCTTTTCTTTTTATTTTTGTGTGATTTTACACACTCGGCCACCCAGGTTCGATTCCTCCATCCCTCTCGGACAGCCCAGCAAGTTACTGAGAATATCCCGCCTGAACGGCAGAGCCTGGCAAGCTCCCCGTGGCATATTCGATATGCCATAAACAGTAACAAGTCTCACAATGGAGACATTACTGGTTCCTGCTCGAGCAAATCAATGGACAATGGGATGACAGTGCTATAGTGCATAGTAAAGGGTAAAATTCTAGTGAATCTCTTTTCTCCCTCTTCATTGCCTATGCATTCTCTTTTACTTAAGTCTATTTATTTATAATGATTTCATTTCTTATCTTTTACAGCAACCATGGAGAATAAGCTTAGCATGTAAGACACATTAAATACTCATAGGTTTAGGAGCATTTCAGTGTATGTAAAGTCTTGAAAGAGGTCCTGCAAGTACAATTATTCTATCATCTTCACATTTTGAGTGGTATGTCATTGCTTAGGTATTCATTTTAAGAACAGGGAATAGAACTGCCTGAGTGACATTTGTGGAGGGCTTGGGGCATCTTAGTGGTGGGCTGTAGCATTTGCAAGGCAAAACCATAGCTGCTAATAGTTTTCTAATAATATTACCAAACTATGATAAAAATTAGAATAAGTCTCTATAAACAGTTATATCATATCATTTGCTGCTTATGCTGCATTATTTTTCACACTACAAAATTTAACAGAAATAGAACAAAATCATGTATTTACTTAAGATAATAATAGATCTCTGATGCAAACCTTTACCCCTTTTCATCTTGTGCATCTATCAAAAAGGATTGCCAAAAGCCCTAGAGTGAAAGACACTTGGAGCAAAGATCAGAAATGCAACATGATGGGGTTACATCAACAGACTAGTTTTACTGCTTCTTATTTCTCCACTGGTGACTAAGAAATCATAAAAATGTAATATATTCACCAAACCTTTACTGGAGAATATGAATCAGGACCCGAGCCTATGAGCAAGGTGCAGACCTCAAGTGAATTTTAACACAGCAGAATTTTTTTTTTTTTTTGCTTTATTTGGGTCACACCTGGTGATGCACAGGGGTTACTCCTGGATCTGCACTCAGAAATTACCCCTGGTGGTGCTCAGGGGACCATATGGGATGCTGGGAATTGAACCCGGGTCGCCCGCGTGCAAGGCAAATGTCCTACCCGCTGTGCTAAAGTTTGAAGAAGACTAGTGATCTTATTCCTGAATCCGAGTTTGGTCTTTTGCTGGAATATCAATCTCCAAGGACCAAAGATTGATGTGATAAAAGCATGTTTAGTTCGATTCCTCTGCCCCTCTCGGAGAGCCTGGCAAGCTACCAAGAATATCCAGTCCGCTCGGCAGAGCCTGGCAACCTACTCATGTGTATTGGATATGCCAAAAACAGTAACAATAAGTCTCTCAATGAGAGATGTTACTGGTACCCGCTTAAACAAATCAATGAGCAACAGGATGACAGACATTAAGAGAAGAGGTAGACTCATGCCCTCTTGCCACCCCACCCCGCCACACACACACACACACACACACACACACACACACACATCTTGTTTGTATAGTCACAGGAAGCAGTTTTTATAGAGAATTTGGAAGCACATTTTTAGGAGGGATGGATTACAGATTGGTAGCATCAATAAAAGGCGAGGGGTCAGTGCATTTCCTCATGAGCTGGCTAATCTCCTGGAACATGCTTCTAATGTAAATACAAATCAAGATTTCTGGTTAAGGTTCCTGCCTTCTACTCTTCTAGGAAAACAGAAGGGAGAAACGCTGAATGTTCCTGACCATCCCGCCCAGACAAGTGTTTGGGTGTCAATATTGACTTCAACTTTCCATTGCTTTGGGCTGGCTTCAGCTTAGGTTACATGCTCAGAAATATTTGGAATAGGGTCTCAAGTTCATTTGTCTTTTAATAATTGGTTGACAAGAATCTTGGGGCAGAAGGATTTGAAACGTGGCCTTTTGTCAAAAACAGCAGATGGTCTCTTTCACAGTGGGATATAATGAGTAAACAGAATTGCTGAGTCAGGCTATGTTCAACATATCTCTCTCCATGCTAAACATGGCGGTGACAAAGTAGAGTTGATTCAATTCACAAAAGATTCATCAGCACATTTATAACTTTAATTTCTTAAAAATGAACTGTAATTTGATGGGACAAAAATATCTGCTTTCACAGCATGAAATACTTTCACTTTTTCTCATTTAAAACTGAAAAAACCTAAATTATTTCTCTGTCTTATCATTTCTAATGGAACTGTAGTTATCTCTGAAATGTAATTTGTAAAGTAATCTTATAAGTACACTCTTGTTATTTCTGAGGCTCGTGTTAAATCTCCATCCCTAGATGAAGAGAAGAAAGCTAAAGGTCAGCACATACACAATTTATTGAAAGCCTGTTTAGACAAGTGAAGAACTCAACACAAATTCCTGATGTGTTGCTTTGACTTACTAGATGGAATTTTTAGGAGGCATTATCTTGGGAAGTAACTTCAGGAAGATTTCAAATCAGCCATCTGGAAAAAAAGATGTTTGTCCAAAGTAGTTGAAAAAAGGGGTTTATGAATATGAAACTAAGGAAACTAAAACTAAATGTCACACCAGAAAAAAAGCCTAACAAAATATTAATATAGTAGACAGGATTTCAAAATGACTTAAACAATATCCTTGCTCCCTCCCTCCTTCCCTCCTCCCTTCCTTCCTTCCCTCCCTCCCTCCCTCCCTTCCTCCCTCCCTCCCTTCCTCCCTCCCTCCCTTCCTCCCTCCCTCCTTTCCTCCCTCCCTCCCTCCCTCCCTCCCTCCCTCCCTCCTTTCCTCCCTCCCTCCCTCCCTCCCTCCCTCCCTTCCTCCCTCCCTCCCTCCCTCCCTCCCTTCCTCCCTCCCTCCCTCCCTTCCTCCCTCCCTCCCTTCCTCCCTCCCTCCCTTCCTTCCTTCCTCCCTCCCTCCCTTCCTTCCTTCCTCCCTCCCTCCCTTCCTTCCTTCCTCCCTCCCTCCCTTCCTTCCTTCCTTCCTCCCTCCCTCCCTTCCTTCCTTCCTTCCTTCCTCCCTTCCTTCCTTCCTTCCTCCCTCCCTCCCTTCCTTCCTTCCTTCCTTCCTTCCTTCCTTCCTTCCTTCCTTCCTTCCTTCCTTCCTTCCTTCCTTCCTTCCTTCCTTCCTTCCACCAAGGTGATCTATCAATCTAATAGTATTACAAACATTCTCTTTTATGTTATGTGTGAACATGCAAACTCACACACACATACACACATGCAAACATATAGAGTTGAATCTACACTGTGAGGAGTCAGAATTATAAGCTCTATGTGATTGAAAAATCAAAGAAAAGAAAAAGGTGGTATCCCTTATATTCTTATATAAGAGATAAGCACAGATAGATGGCAAGAATGAGACTGGGATGCTCTGGGAAAAACAGTTATTTTTTAGAGGAGAACTCTGCTCTGAGATGAACTGGGAAGCATCAGTAGGGGAAGAAGTGAAAGAGAGAAGCATTTTTGGAAATATTTTTCTTTTAGTATTGTGATTATAAGAATGTTTTATCATAAGAAAAAGCCCACAACATATATATTCTCTAATTTTTTTTTTAATTTTTATTAAATCACCATGTGGAAAGTTACAAAGTTCTCAGGTTTATATGTCAGTTATACAATATTCAAACACCCATCCCTTCACCAGTGCCCATATTCCACCACCAGAAACCCCAGTATACCCCCCGCCCCCACCCCCTACCCCCTACTGTATAACTAATGAATTTCACTTCATTTTTTCTTTACCTTGATTACATTCCATAATTCAACACAAAACTCACTATAGTTGACATAACTCTCTCTCTCTCTCTTTTTTTTTTCTCTTTTTCCTTTTCCCTTTTTTTTTTTTCTTTTTCCCCCTCATCCCCCTTCCTGCGCCTCATAGTATGGTGTACGCCACGCCACGTCGGCCAGCGTGGGGCTTTTGCTTAGTTCACAGTCCAGAGGTGGCTGCTACATTAAAAACCTTCAATATTTTCAACAAAAACTTACTGTTATTATTTGGAGTTTCCCCCCCAAGTCAGACCTGTTCAAATGGAACCAATTCACATTGCTGAACAATTATAAATGTTAAGTCGCGCAGACGCTGCCGCGTCCGCGCGGTTTTGGATTTCTGTATAAAGTCCAGGGAGAATTCTGCCAGAAATTACATAGCCCAGCTCACAGTTCCAGTGCATTGCTGTAAGAAGTCTCTGAATTCAAAGTCTTTAGGCGCAGAGGGTCCGATTCGCGCTCAGCGGCTCCGGGTTTATCTGGCCGAGGGCGTGCTGGTTACGCCCCCTTCCCATGAGTTCCTGGGAGCCCCCAAAGTAAAATCCGAATACCTGTGGGTCTGAAATCAGAAGATGGCGCCTGCCACATGGTGCCGCCAGCCCGCCGCTTTCCATGCAGGAAGACAGGGTGGGGAGGAAAAAAAAAATCCACCCCCAGCAGTACCGAGTTGTAGCCCAGTTTGGTGTCCCAATGCATTGCTCTCGGGTGCTGCGCTGGATGCCCGAATGTGTTACATCTTTGGAGTCAAAGTCTTTAAGCGCCGCAGAGGGTCCTATATTCTCTAATTTTTAAAGAATCCATTTCCACTGATAAACTCTGTAATGGAAAACAAAAGATAACTGTTAGATATTCTAAAAGTAATTGAAGAAGTGCTGATAAGACAGCGGCATGCAGTGAAGTAAACATGGCTCTTCCTTTACATTGTGGATATGAAAAGGGAGGGTCACACTGGATGACAGTCCAGGGAATTAGAGGTATAGAAGTTATAGAGGCACTTCTGATAGCTTGTTAATTACCAACAGTTTATTTGGACAGGTAGCGAGGAGCTGGCACCTTCCTGGACAAATCCATAAAATTTCCTCTCCTGTTATAAGACATGGCAAATAAATATCTTCTATAAATGTTGTTCCCTTTTTACAGGTGTTGTAAATAGTATGTTTTCATTTTCAATGTATTTTTCAACCATAGTATAAACAGCTTTTGCACTGAGACTTGTTTTTATACTCCACTCATTTATTTTCTCTCTTTTTCTAGTGTGTATAAATTCTATAGTTCTCTTGCATTTTTCCTTCTTTAAAATAAAAAAAAACAAGTCAATATTCACATGAATAAAAGTTGATTTATTTAAATAATAGCTTACAATCAAAATGAAGAGATAACACTGCCAAAGAGTTTTCCAATAAAAACTTCTTCATTTCTGTGGTCCTTTTCCTTACCTATGTAATTTACAGTCTTCAATTTTCATTTACAAATTACATTTTTTTTCTTCAAAAACAAAGAGAGAAAAATACATGTAAATAGCACTCTGTTGCTGATCGACCATGATCCGGAGGCCAGCTAGACTACTTTTGGTACCAGCAGCTGCTTGCAGAAATGTCTCTAGACTGTAAATAAGCCATAGCCCCATGCCAGCCGAGGAGGGGAAAGGTCTTTCTTTCTCGGCTTTTATTCCCTTTTCAGGGAAAGATAGCGTGGCGTCCGCCATTTTATAAGGACCATTAAGGAAGTACGAACTTGGAGGCTCCAAAGGAAAAAAAAAAGGTAGGAACTTGCCACAGCAGGACTTGTGAGTGATCTTGGGACGGGGGCGATACCAGCGCGATCTCTGCCGAGATGCGACCTGGGTGGCCGCACACTCTGCTGCTGATCGACCATGATCCAGAGGCCAACTAGACTACTTTTGGTACCAGAAGCTGCTTGCAGAAATTTCTCTAGACTGTGAAATAAGCCATAACCCCATGCTGCCCCAGGAAGGGAAATGATGCAATGTCTAACATAAATGTCTCTGGACATAGTTACTAAAATACTAAAATAAAGAAATCCCAAGTCATAGCGGCCACGTGACTTCATATCTCTTCATTCTCAGCAATGGAAAACTAATTATCAAATGCTTCCTTTTCAGCAGGGCTGTTTTTTAGGTGGAAACTCCAACAACAATAGTGAGTTTTGTGTTGAAATATGGAATGCAATCAATGTAAAGAGAAACTGAAGTGAAATTTATCAGCTACACAGGTGGGGGTGGGGAGTGGGGGGATGGGAGGCATACTGGGGTTTTTGGTGGTGGAATATATGCACTGGTGAAGGGACGGGTGTTCAAGCATTGTATAACTGAGACATAAGTCTGAAAGCTTTGTAACTTTCCACATGGTGATTCAATAAAATAAATAAATAAAAACAAAAACAAAAACAAAGAGCTTTACACCTAAACTCCTTGTGCTGGAAATGAAGTGTTTGTGCACCCCTTAGGATATTTTCATTCTTGATTGCCATCCTATCTGTCCAATTGTTCCACTATTAAGCTGTTGATTAGCATAATTGCCTTTCTGGAACTAGAGTTTGTTATTGTTTTGTAGAATAGAAGAGAATTAGAGTCTCTGTTAGGTTTCCAAGTTGCTGTAACCAACTTGGTGACTTAGTAGAGATATGCATTGCCTTGTGATTCTGGAGGCTAACCATCTGAAATAAAAGAATTATAAAAATAGCACTCCTTATCCAATATATAGAGGAATCCTCTACTTTATTCGACTCTCATTAATAGAGATGGTTTTGGCATTTCTTATTTTATTGCCTCACACCAATCTGTCTACAATTCCAGGAAAGGACTGTTTCTTTTCCCATGTGACTCTCTCTCCATGTCCTTTATGCTATGAAAGGCACTGTCATATTGTATTAGGGCCCACCAGTTTCCAATGTGAGCTCATCTTAGCTAACCATCTGCTAATGCCCTATTTCAAATAGGGTCTGACCCTGAGGTACCTCAGGGTAGGACTTCAACATCTAATTTATTTAGGCTGTAAACAACTCATCCTTATAGGATCTGCTCTCCGGCCCCCAAAAGTTCATTTTTTATGTCCCATGAAGAATGCATTCATTCTGTGCAGTGTCCCCCAAAGTTTTGGTCCATTTCAGCATCAACCCTAAACTCTATCTAAATATCAACCACGTCAGCTATGGATGAGATTCACCATCTATGTTCTATTCTGAGGCAAAATTCCACTCCACCTGTGATTCTGTGAAATCAGAAAACAAATAGTGTGCATCAACTAGATATTTCCTTTGCAAAAAGAAGAGATTAGAAGGGGCCAAAAAAAAAGTTACTAGTCTAAGTGGATAATGGACCAAACATGATAACGTCTCAGTGTCTGTATTGCAAGTCATAAAGCCCAAAATTAGAGAGAGTATGGGGCATATTGTCTGCCATAGAGGCAGGGGGAGGGTGGGAAAGGGGGTTATACCGGGGATATTGATGGTGGGGAATGTGCACTGGTGGAGGGATGGGTGTTAATCATTGTGTGATTGTGACCCAAACATGAAAGCTTGTAACTGTCTCATGGTGATTCAATACAATTAAAAAAAAAGTTACTATTCTAAAAGAAGTCTGAAATGCTGCAGGACAAAAAATCATTTAGTTTTCAGGCTTAAACTTATGCTGTGGATAGTATTTTAATAATCAAGAGCATAAAGTTATTTAAAAATGGGGCTGGAGTACTGTACTATCAGTACAGCGGGTAGGGCATTTGCCTTGCACGAGGCCAACACGGGTTCGATTCCTAGCATCTCATATGGTCCCCCAAGCACCACCAGGAGTAATTTCTGAGTGCAGCACCAGGAGTAACCCCTGTGCATCGCCAGGTGTGACCCAAAAAGAAAAAAAAATACTTAAAAATGCAATAATGAAGACATGAAGCAGCTCATATTCTGTACTCTAGTAGATCCAGATAGCCCAGGCTTCTGACTCTGCCTTGGATTTTATTCTTCCTTCATTTCTTCCCATCCTGTTTCTACCAGTCCTGACTAGCAGTGTTTCTGTTGGTGAAATGATTTCAAATTCTTCTGCCCAATTCTTTGTAGTTTAAGCCATCTCCCAGTGTTTTTCTTTTTTAAATAAGACAATTTAGTCGCTGCGGGTTACATAGGCATTCATGATTGGGTTTCAGATGCTCCAACACCAATCCCTTCACCAATGTCCCAAGTTTTCCTGCTGCCCACAAACCTGCCTCTATGATAGATATTTTTTTAATTTAATTTTAATTTGATTTTTAATTGATTCACCATGAGATACACAGTCACAAGTTGTTCATGACTGGATTTCAATCATGTAATATCTTAATACCTGTCCCTGCACCAATGTCCCCAGTGTACCTTCCACAGCCCCCCTCCCCCCCTTATCACCACCACCACCACTCACTCAGCTCTTTCTTTCCTTTTGGACATTATGGTTTGCAATGAACATTCTGCATGATTACACTTTTCAGTAACACATTGGACTGTGGTTTGAAGTACTGTAACTGACAGGGTTTCATGCATAACACTTCGCCAACTCTCAGCACCCCATCCTCCTCCCGTGGATCACTTCTCTCCACCATGTCTGTAGGTCGTATTCTCTTTTCTCCTTCCTGCATTCTTCCTACTGAAGACCAGATTTCATGCTCTTCATTTCTATTGCCCTTAGGAATCTGTTCCCTTGCTATGTTTTATATCCCACACCTGAGAGAGATCATGCTAAGTTGATTTCCCTCTGACTAATGTCTCTCATAGTTTTTGTATAACCAGAACTAATGTCCTTGACTTGAGTTGAGACGGATGACGGGTATGTAAGTTATCTTACTAGTGTCTTAAGGAAATTGCAACCCAGGCACACTATACTGTTTGCTGAGCGCACTCTCTGGATACAAAAAGAATTTTTTCTATCAGCAAGCACTGCTTTACTCTTGCTTAGCAGAATCTTCTTCAGCTTATCTTTACTTTTTTTTTTTGGCCCTTTCTTTCTTTTTTTATTTTTTAATTAGTGAGTCACAGTGAGGGTACAGTTACAGATTCAAACATTTCATGCTTATTTTTCCCTCATGCAGTGTTCGGGAGCCCATCCTTCCACCAGTGTCCATTCTCTACCACCAATGAGCCCAGTATCACTCCCACCCCCCAATCCCATCCCCCCACCCCACCCCACCTCTGTGGCAGGGCATTCCAATTTGTTCTCTCTCTCACTGTGGGTGTTGTGGTCTGCAATAAGCTATTGAGTGGCCATCATGTTAGGTCACTAGTTCACTTTCAGCGTACATAGCCCTTACCACGCGGGATCTCCACTCACAATTTACTTGGTGTTCCATTCTCCATTTGGTATGACTTTCCCGCAGCATGTGAGGTCAAGTTTCAAGCTATGGAGTCAACCTCCTGGTATTGTATATTACTATTCTTGGGTATTAGTCTCCTACTCTGTTATTTTATATTCCACAGATGAGTGCAATCTTTCTATGTCTCTCCCTCTATTTCTGTCTAATTTCACTTAGCATGATACTTTCCATGTTGATCCACTTATATACAAAGTTCATGACTTCATCTTTTCTAACAGCTGCATAGTATTCCATTGTATAAATGTACCAGAGTTTCTTTAACCAGTCATCTGTTCTTGAGCACTCGGGTTTTTTCAAGTTTCTGACTATTGTAAACAGTGCTGCGATGAACATATAATTGCAGATGTTCTTTTGACTATACTTCTTTGTTTCTCCAGAGTATATTCCCCTAAGTGGTATTGCTGGATCAAATGGAAGCTCAATTTCTAATTTTTTGAGAAGCGTCCATATTATTTTCCAAAGGGGCTGGACCAGTCGGCATTCCCACCATCAGAGCAGGAGGGTCCCTTTCTCCCCACATCCTCTCCAACAGCGGTTGCTTTTGTTCTTTCGGATGTATACCATTCTCTGTGGTGTGACGTGGTATCTCATAGTTGTTTTGATCTGCATCTCTCTGATGATTAATGATGAAGAGCATTTTTTCATGTGCCGTTGGCCATTGGTATCTCTTCCTTAGAAAAGTTTCTGTTCATTTCTTCGCCCCATTTTTTGATGGGGTTGGATGTTTTCTTCTTGTAGAGTTCAACCAGTGCTTTATATACCCTTGATATCAACCCCTTATTGGATGGGTATTGGGTGAATATCCTTTCCCATTCTGTAGATTGTCTTAGTATTTTGGTCACTATATCTTTTGCAGTGCAGAAGCTTCTTAGTTAAATATAGTACAATTTGTTTATTTCTGTATCCACTTGGTTAGTCAGTTGCATATCATCTTTGAAGATACCTTTAGCTTCAATATTGTGGAGGGTTTTGCTGACTTTGTCTTCAGTGTACCAAATGGATTGTGGTCTGATGTTGAGGTCTTTAATCCATTTTGATCTGATTTTTGTGCATGATGTCTAAGCCCATTCTTTTGCATGTGGTTGTCCAGTTATGCCAGCACCATTTGTTGAAGAGGCTTTCCTTGCTCCAATTACATTTCTTGCCCCCTTATCAAATATTAAGTGATCATACATTTGGTGTTGTTTGTAGAGATATTCCACTCTATTCCACTGTTCTGCGGTTCTGCCTTTTTTCCAGTAACATGCTGTTTTAATTGTTACCGCTTTGTAGTAAAGTTTAAGGTTGGGGAGGTTGATGCCTCCCATCATCTTTTTGCCAAGAATTGTTTTAGCTATCCGTGGGTGTTTGTTGTTCCATATGAATTTCAGGATTGCTTGATCCATTTTTTTGAAGAATGTCATGGGTATCCTTATAGGGATCACGCTATATCTGTATAATGCTTTGGGGAGTATTGCCATTTTGACAAAGTTGATTCTCCCTATCCATGAGCAGGGGATGTTTCCATTTCTTCATGTCCTCTTTTATTTCATGCAGTAGAGTTTTATAGTTTTCTTTGTAGAGGTCATTTACTTCTTTAGTTAAGCTGATTCTGAGGAATTTGATTTTCTGGGGCACGACTGTAAACAGGATTGCTTTTTTCATGTCCCTTTCCTCTGTCTCATTGTTTTCATATAGGAAGACCATGGTTTTGTGGGTATTGATTTTATAGCCTGCGACTTTACTGTACAGGTCAATTGTTTCTAAGAGTTTCTTAGTAGAGCTCTTAGGCTTCTTTTGATATAGTATCATATCGTCTGCGAATAGTGAGAGTTTAAATTCTTCCTTTTCTATCTGAATGCCCTTAATATTTTTTTCTTGTCTAATGGCTATTGCTAGTACTTCCAGTACTAAATTGAAGAGAAGAGTGCGCATCCTTGTCTTGTCCCCGATCTTAGAGGAAAGGCTCTTAGTTTTTTCCCCAGTGATGATAATGCTTGCCATATGTTCGTGGTAGATGTCTTTTACTATCTTGAGGAAAGTTCCGCTAAAACCCATTTTGGTGAGAGTTTTCATTATGAATGGATGATGGATCTTGTCAAATGCTTTCTTTGCATCTATTGATATGATCGTATGGTTTTTATCTTTGCTTTTGTTGATATGATGGATTATGTTGATTGATTTCCGAGTGTTAATCCATCTTTGCTTCCCTGGAGGAATACAACTTGATGATGGTGTATGATCTTTCTGATGAGTTGTTGGATTCTATTTGCTAGTATTTTGTTGAGGATCTTTGCATTGGTGTTCATCAGGGATATTGGTCTATAGTTTTCTTTCTTAGTGGTGTCTTTGTTTGCTTTTTGTATTACGGAGATATGTGCCTCATTTTTTTTCAATTTCCTGGAAAAGCTTGAAGAGAACTGGCAACAAGTCTTCTTTAAATGTTTGGAAGAATTCACAAATGAATCCGTCTGGACCTGGGCTTTTGTTTTTGGGGAGACTTTTGATTGCAGTTTTGATTTCTTTGATATTTATGGGCCTATTCAGGTACTTCAAGTCTTCTTGATTCAGTCTTGGGAGATTGTAAGAATCAAGGAAATCGTCCATTTCTTTTAGGTTCTCTTGTTTTGTGGCATACAGGCTTTCAAAGTACTTTCTGATGATCTTTTGAATCGCCTCCATTTCTCCTGTGATGTCCCCCTTTTCACATCTGATTCTGTTTATTAGGGTTCTCTCTCTCTTTCTTTGTGAGTCTTGCTAGTGGTTTATCGATCTTATTTATTTTCTCAATGAATCAGCTCTTTGTTTCATTGATCTTTTGGATGTTTTTTGGGATTCCATGTCATTAATTTCTGCTCTAAGTTTTATTATTTCTTTCCTTCGTTCTTGTTTGGGTTCCTTTTGCTGGTCCTCTTCTAAGATCTTGAGCTGCGAAGTCAAGCTATCTATATAGGCCCTTTCTTCCTTCCTGAGGAAAGCTTGCAGAGCTATAAATTTTCCCCTTAATACAACTTTAGTTGTGTCCCATAGGTTCTGGTACCTTCTGTCTTCATTCTCATTTGTTTCAAGGTATTTTTTAATTTCTTCCTTGATTTCCTTAGTGAGCCACTCATTGTTCAACAGTGAGGTGTTTAATTTCCAGGTGTTTGATTTGGTTCTCCACATCTGTGTGTGATTAACTTCTATCTTCAGTGCATCATGGTCTGAAAAGACAGTTGACACGATTTCTACCTTCCTGATTCTATTAACGTACAATTTGTGGCCCAGAATTTGGGCTATTTTGGAAAACGTTCCATGTGCGCTGGAAAAGAATCTATATTCTTTCTTTTAGGGTGTGTAGCCTTGTATAGGTCTATTAGCCCGGTCTCCTCCATTTCTTCCTTCAGAGTCATTTTTCCATTGCTGAGTGTTGTTCTTGTCGACCTTTCCAGAGGTTATAAGGTACTGTTGATATCTACAACTACTATCATGGTGCTAGTTATGTTCCCCTTAAATTTTGTTAGGAGTTCTTTTGAGTATTTTGCTGGTCATTCACTAGGTGCGTATATGTGTAAGCCTGTAATTACTTCCTGTTGTACATATCCCTTGATGTACAGAAAATGGCCTTCGTTGTCTCTTCTGATCTTTTTCAGCTTGAAATCTATGTTGTGGTATACTAGTATGGCCACCCCAGCTTTTTTGAGGGAGTTGTTTGCTTGCAGGATTGTTTTCCATCCTTTGACTTTGAGTCCATGTTTGTTCTGGCTAATCAGATGTGTTTCTTGTAGGCAGCAGAAAGTTGGGTTTAGTTTTCGAATCCATTTTGCCACTCTGTGCCATTTGTTTGGTGCATTTAAACTGTTAACATTGAGAGATATTATTGTCATGGGATTTTGTGCCATCTTTCTGTAGTGTTTGTTGTTCTTGTAGGGATTTTCCTTGTCTTATAATCGCCCTTTTAGTCCTTCTTTTAAGTTTGGTCTTGAGTCTATGAAGTTCCTGAGCTGTTGTTTCTCCATGAAATAGTGTATGATTCCTTCAATTTTAACTGAGAATTTAGCCGGGTAATGTATTCTTGGTGAGTGTTCATTTTGTTAAATTTTTACACTCTATCCCACCATTGTCTTTGGACTTAGAAGGTTTCTTCTGATAGGTCCGCCGTGAATCTAAGGGGTGCTCCTTTGTATGTGATTTCCTTCTTTGATCTTGCTGCTTGCAGTATTGTGTCTCTATCCACAGCATCCATCATTCTGACTATGATATGCCTTGGGGACTTTTTATTTCTGTCTCTTTTAGCTGGCACCCTTCAGACTCCTTGGATCTAGATGTCCGCATTCTCTGTCTCTGGGAATTTCTTAGCAATGATGTATCTAATTGTGTTTTTTTCGTTGGGATTGGATCCTTGTGCTTCTGGTACTCCAATGATTATTATGTTGTTTCTCTTGAGGTCATCCTTTAAGACTTTAATTTGTTCTAGAGCCATTTTGAGGTCTTTGCCAGTATTTGTTGTTGCCTATATGCTTTCTGCAGCTCATCTTCAAGATCACTGATTCTGTCTTCGACTGTAGTCAATCTACTATTGAGGGCTCCTACTGAGTTTTTTATTTCATCTACCAATTCTTTTTATTTTGTCACTTCTGTTCATAGCTTTGAAATTTCTGCTCTCAAATTTTGCTAGATTATCTTGGTAGACCATTCTAAAGCTGCATCCATATCCTCCCTTAATTTATTGGATGTTCGTTCCATAGTTGCTTTGAGTTCATCAACCATCTTAATGATTTCCTTTCTGAATCCTTTATCTGTGAGGAGGTTGTATTTCTGGGAAGTCCCTGTTGAGGTTTCTGAGATCCTCTCTTCCATTTCTCCTGGTGGTAGGGATTTACGCTGTTTCTTCATGTTGTAATGGGCTTTACTGTCAGGCAAACTTCTTTAGCTTGTGAGGAGACTCAGTTGAAGACATGGAGCTATGGTCTCTTTACAAAGGACTTTTTGTGCATCTTGATGTGTTCGCTGACTGTTTTTGTGACATTAGGCTAGGCTAGGCTAGTTGACTATTAACATGTAGTGACTAAGATGACCAGCGTATTCTTGACAGGAATAGGTTATACAGATTGTGGTCTAAGCGCGATGTATGGAATGGTAATAATAACTGCGGCCGCATAAGCAGCCACTGCTCCAATAGAAGGCCATGCCTCCTTTTGAGACCACACCCCCTAAAGTGAGGATACGGCCCCAACTACCAGAGGAAGAGGCGGGACTCAGGAAGGCTCCAAGAGGTGACTGAGAGCAGCGAGGCCGGGCTGGGGAGCATAAGCGCCCCAGACCCAGGCTGTGGGGGGTGGGCGATAGGAGAGCTCTTCTTTGTTGGGCAGGGTGGGAAGGGTCACCAAAGGGAAATCCTAATTGATTACCTGGGGGAAGAGGCGGGGCTCAGAATGATGCCAAGAGGTGATGGAGAGCAGTGAGGCAGGGCAGGGTAGAGTCAGAGCCCTATATCCAGGCGGGGGTGGGGCGCGATAGGAGAGCTCTTCTTTGTTGGGCAGGGTGGGGAGACTGAGAGCAGCAAAGCCGGGCTGGATTCAGCTTATCTTTTCATTTTTTTTTAAATTTTACTACAAGTAACATAAAAAAGCAGAACCTTCCGCACCTTGTTTGCAACCCCTTTATGAATTCATTTTTGTTTGTTTGATTTTTATAGACTTTACCAGTTTTGTATAAACAAGGATTAGGATAAGATCAAGGATCTTTTTGATTCCACAAACATTATCTTGATTTTTCTTAAACCTGACACTTGTCTTATTCAGAAATTATTCCTGGTAGATCAGAGAAATAGTCCAGCAGATAAGGCACTGATACCGAGTAGGGTTCAATTCCCAGCACCACATATGGTCCACTGATCCCTGCCAGAAGTGATCTGAGCATAGAGCCAGGAGTAAGCCCTAAGCACCACTGTGTGTGGCCCCAAAAGAAACAAAAATCAAAAAAGAAGAAGAAAATATATTATTCCCGTTAGTACTTTCCTGCATGCAAGGCACAAGAATGACCCCTGTACTCTCTCTCAGGTTCTCACGTTTATGTTTCTTTTCTGGTATCTTTAAGGATGTGCTCTATATCTTGTGATCAAAAGAGATTTAGATGATGGAATCTATATATATTCAGCAAGAAATGCACCAACAATTCCCCATGTTTATACATATACGTATTCATTTATATTCCAGTTCTAGTTAATTTTCATCACTAAGTAACCGCAAATACTAAATTTAATTTCAATTTCAGTTATGCTAATGAACATGAACATAATGTTCATGAAATGTTCATATGTTCATGAAAAACAAACTAGTCCCTGACATTCCATTTGCTCTCAATGGAACGAACATCCCCGAATGTAGCCGCTATGTGTACCTGGGTCTAGAACTCAACATGAGGAATGACTTGGCGCCAGAACTGCACAGGAGGAAGAGAGCAGCGTGGAATGCCTTCAAGAGCGTCGAAGAAGTGGCTAAGAGAATGAAGAACCTCCAGCTCCGGGCACATCATTTTGACTCCACTGTTCTTCCTGCACTAACATAGGCCTCAGAGACCTGGACCCTATGCAAACAGGATGAGAATGCTATTCGGGTCTCCCAAAGAGGAATCGAAAGAGCTATGCTTGGAGTATTATGTCTCATTCAAGTGAGAGAAAGAATCCAGAGTTCCAAGCTCTGTCGAAGATTAAGAATCAGGGATGCTGTCCTTTTGCTAAGGCATCAAAAATCAGATGGGCCGGACATGTAATGCGATTCAGAGACGATCACTGGACTAGAGCTTACTGGATCCCATGGGACATCAGAAGACCGCATGGCCGCCCACCAACGAGATGGTCAGACCTCTTCATTAAAACCCTAAATGAGAGTCTCGGACTGGGGACGGTGCCGGCTCCAGCTCCGCCGAGATTCGACCCGAGTGGCCATGCCTTTGCATAGCCGCTTTGATGCTGAACAAGCAGGATCCAAAGCCAGCTATATGACTTGGGGTCCCAGAGAGTGTTTGCAGCCATGTCTCCTGACTGTGAACTAAGCCTTTGCTCCATGCTGGTCAGGAAGGGAAATGATTCAATTTCCAACTTAAATCTCCCTGGATTTAATTACTAAAATACAGAAATCCTAAACTGTGTGGCCACTACTGCGGCCGCGCTACTTTATATCTCTTTATTCTCATCAGTGGAAAACTAATTATCAAATGTTTCCCTGTCAATAGGGCCATATTCTTGGGGGATAAATTCCAACAAGAATAGTGAGTTCTGTGTTGAAACTCCAACAATAATAGTGAGTTTTGTGTTGAAATATGGAATGTAATCAAGGTAAAGAGAAAAGGAGGTGAAATTTATCAGTTATGTGGGGGTGGTTGGGTGGTGGGTGGTGGGAGGTATACTTTTTTTTTTTGGTAGTGGAATATGGGCACTGGTGAAAGGATGGGTGTTTGAGCATTGTATAACTGAGACATAAGCCTGAGACATTTGTAACTTTCCACATGGTGATTCAATAAAATAAATTTTAAAAAATAAATAAATAAAATAAAACCTTAAATGAACGGTTTGAGGCTCTTCCTGTTCCTGGGGCGAGCAGATATCATTGGACTACACTAGCACGTGACAGGGTCAAATGGAGCGGAGTCGTTACTGGTGCCTGCTCGAGCAAATTGAAGATCAATGAGAAGGCAAGTGATTCAAGTGAAGTCATATGCTAATATGTTAAAAATGTAAGCACTGTTCCAAAAAGTATCTGCTTTAGGGAAATGTATATATGGCCTTCAGATTAAATCAATTAAGAAAACTTGAGTACAATTATGTTAATAGAAGAATTATAATAAACATATAGGTATTTTCTTACTCTAGAATTCCTCTAGAGATACTCGGTATCAGTTTTTTAAATGAGCATTTCGCTTTTCTAGTTAACATAAAATGTTTAAATTGCAAAAACAGGAATATATATATTTCACTGTAATGGAGAGTTTTAAATGTGAAACAAATCATGGAATTATATATTTGATTAGAATATATATATTAAAATCAGAACTATTTGACTTTTTTAATATCAGCAGCAATGAATACATTAATAAGTTCTGCTTCATGAACAATTTAACTTGTGGAAATATTCGTTGAATATATAATTATGATCAGTTTTATCAGAATCATTTCATTTTCTCACCAGCATTTTCTTTCTTGCTGTGATCATTATTACTGCACTTTCTGTGTTAGTTTTCCTCATGACCAAATATACTGATGGTCAATTAACATCAAGAATAATACTAAATTCGAGATGCTTCTTACGCCGACTTGCATATCCCATAATACAAACAAAATAGATCAGAAAGCAGTGAAAATGTAAAGTAATTAAAATTTAAGAACAGCTAAACTTGGGGAAATTACAACATTCTTGCATCCTTTACTCCAAAGAATATATCATTAAAATATATGGTTGAGGCACCTATTCGATTAAAATAAATAAGGACATTGAAGTATAAGTTCCTTTTATATTTCAAGGTATCAACTACTGAAATAACAATTCCAGGAGACATTAAATTAGACAGAGTCACTCTCCCATCCAGGCTCTGCTTTTGTTGATACTCTCCTTGAATCAACTACTTGCATTTTATCTACATACTCTTTACATAGACTCAACCAGAATCCCTTTGATTGTGCAGCAGGCGTGTTGGCTGAGAGCCTCCCCACCTAGCCCTTCGTGCTCTATCACCGCGGAATGTCCATGCTAGGCTGCCCTCGGGGGTCACCACTACACAGACTTTTGCCTTAAACCATCCCTCACAAATTGAAACAAATTTTGTCCAGCATATTTCTGACTTAATAAAAGTCTGTGTAAATTCTTCCAACTGCACTCATGTTAAAAAAAATGGAAGATTTCATTTTTATGTTTTACAGTAGCTCACTGGATGTGTGTGTGTTAAAATGTTGTTTCATTTTATCATAAACAAGTCAAGAAAACCACATCCTGACCATTTGTAGCTTATCAAATCAAAGTGTACTAGAATGTAACACTTGTCAAAGATATATTCAGTTCCTATAAGTTTGATTTGCGGCTGTGTGACACATCATAAGACACTCCCTACCCATTTTCCATAATTACCACACCATATTTGATGGTGTTCAGACAGTAAGCAAATAATCATAGAGGGAAACATATATATATATGTGTATATATACATATATATGTGTATATATACACATATATATATATATATGCCTCTCGGAGAGCCTGGCAGCTACCAAGAGTATCTCGCCTGCACGCCAGAGCCTGGCAAGCTCCCCGTGGTGTATTCGATATGCCAAAAACAGTAACAATAACAGTTCTCATTCATCTGACCCTGAAAGAGCTGGAGAAGCTTCTAAAATCTCAGGTCTGTGATTAATGAAGACGTTACTGGCCCGCTCGAGTGAATTGATACAGAACGGGATGACAGTGATATTGTGATACAAGTTCCTGTGAGATGTAGCAGCTTCATATCCTGGACAAGGGATTGGGCACTGCATATGTTACTCATATCAATTAGAAGATTCTGATGTCCTTTTAACAAATAACACAATTAATGCGATTAATGAGATTCAAGATTAGTCTCTACACAATGGGAGAACAAGCATCTAACTGTATTGTGCCTGATTAAGATGTCACCTCCTTTCTCAAGTACTGATTTTCCTGCACATCATTTGAATTCGTAAGCACTCTGTAGAAAAAAAGATTTTTCCGTTTAAAAACCGAAAATCTTGACAGTAAAAGAAAATATATAGTATAATTCAGACTGCAATAGTAATCTAACACTTTCTGCAAAATAGGAAAGGAAATAACTGAAGTCATAATTTCTAAGATCTCATAATATGATACAAAAAGTTTATTATCACTTCCCCTAAAAATAAATGTGCATTTATCTTAATAAATCAATTGTATTATTTTTGTAAGTCCAAAGTTTTTTAATATTGGCAGCTGTATACAACTTAATAAAAATAGGTTAATCACTTTTATTTTTACTGAGGGACAGCAATATCTTCAAAATACATTATACACTTAATTTATAACTTGTCAATGCTTTATATAATATACTAGGAAATATCACATACCCCATAGAAAATGAAAAAGTGAGTAAGATTTTTCACAGTCAAGTTTTAAATAAATATTTATCTTTTTTCTCAGAGGAATTTGTCATTTTTATCTATACTTGTTTCTTCATGTAAACTAATGATTTAAAAATACTACAAGTCAAGTGATATTTAGGGAGAATATTCAGGGATTTTCAACAGGAACGTAGTATTAGGTAATAATATGCAATGCAAAATGCAACATGCAATAAAATCATGTTGATTATTTTTCTACAAGTTGCTTTAATATATTATAATATTTCCTGTGATAAATGGAAATTTAAACATTATCAGTATTATGTTAAAAATGTGAATCTTAATAACAAAAATTATTACTAGTATATATATGACTCAAATTGTTGTGCTTACAAGGTTGTTGATCCTTCTATAAAAGCAGGCTAACATATATGTCACTGTCACTGTCACTGTCATTCTGTTGCTCATCTGTTTGCTCGAGCAGGCACCAGTAGTGTCTCCATTGTGAGACTTGTTAGTGTTTTTGGCATATTGAATAACCACGGGTAGCTTGCCAGACTCTACGGTGCTGGCGGGATACTCTCATTAGCTTGCCGGGCTCTTCGAGAGGGACAAAGGAATCCAACCCGGCATGTGCAAGGCAAACGCCCTACCCAATATGGTATCACTCCACCCCAACATGTATGTAGCATGGTTAAATAATTTTTGTTAGTGATCACAATGATGTTCATAGTAGTAGCACCAACATTAGTGTCATTGATTAAGGAATAAAGGAATAAATTCATTATTCAGTTTAATCTAGTTTGTTTAATATTAAAGGACAGTGAAAATTATACCTAAATTTATTGCACATTACACAAACTGAAGATATAAGCATTCTCTGGGGCACTCCATCCCATAGATTGATAATTTCTTCTGGCAGCAGAAAATTAGTTAGATTCTCCTAGAAATTGACCTCTCAATTCTGCCAGCAGGAACGCTATACATAGAAATGGCAAGGAATTAGAGATGTAAGCAGTCTATTTGTATTAGCTCTCCTTAATCAATGTGAAATTGAATTCTTCTGCACTCTTTCTCTCATAAGACTATTGTCATTCTCAAGAGTCTGGTGATTGCAGGAGGAACATCTCTGTCCCTAGTAAGTAATCAAGTGCTCGAAGATGGGACTGTAGTTGGGCTGACTCCCTTGAACTCCCTGAAAATCATTCTGTCACTTGTGGTTAAGATTCTCAGTTTAGCTATTGATTTTGAAATGCAGCAAAGCCTAAGTTAGGTGTGAATTTAGTCATACTTTCCCTTTATACTGATACATGAATTTGCCAGAGATGAAACTTAGACATTTGATTATAGATATTTATAAAGAAACAATGAAAATTCATACAATTTTATCTTGGTATCCTTATTTGTTAATTGGGGTATTTATGTTAAGATGATTCTGTGCATCAGAATCATTTGATTTTTCTCATTACATACACTGGCAAACTGATATGTATCAGTTGAATCTTGTAAATTATTTACAAGTTGAATCTTGTAAATTAAAATATGTATAACAGATTCATATTTGCCAAAGGACATACTCATTTCATTCTTCCTCACAGCTTTTCTATTGGGGGAGTGGGGGATGAACACTCAGCAGTGTTCAAGGGCTGTTCCTGCTCTATGCACAAGAAAGAACCCTGGGGAAGCTCAGAGAACCCTGTGTGGTCGCCAGGATTTGACCCAGGCAAAGTCAAAGCAAGTGATGTAAAGCAAGTGACTTAACCTCCATACTGTATATCCATTTACAAGTTTTTCATTCTTTTTTTTTTTAGTGTTTTTTTTAAATTTATTTTTTTTTTAATTTTTTATTGTGGAAAGTTACAAAGTTACAAAGTTTTCAGGTTTAAATCTCAGTTATACAATGCTCGAATACCCATCCCTTCACCAGTGCTCATATTCCACCACCAAGAATCCCAGTATAGCTCCACCCCGCCCCCTCACACCCCAAACCCCCCCACGTTCCTAGCCCCCCCACCCTAAGCCCCCCCACCTGTGTAACTAATAAATTTCACTTTACTTTCACTTTGATTGCATACAATATTTCAACAAAATTCACTATTATTGTTTGGAGAGTCTCTCCCCTAAAGTCAGACCTGCTGAAAAGGAAGCATTAGATAATTTGTTTTCCATTGCTGAGGATGAAGAAGTATGAGGTCGAGTGACCACACTTAGCGGCCTCTCAGTTTTGGGTTTCTGTAATTTAGTATTTTAGTAACTAAGTCCAGAGAGATATCTGCCAGAAGTTGCATCGTTGCCAACTTGTACTTCTCAGTTACATTATATTCCACATATGAGTGCAATCTTTCTATGTCTGTCTCTTTCTTTCTGACTCATTTCACTCAACATGATACTTTCCATGTTGATCCACTTGTATGCAAATTTCATGACTTCATGTTTCCTGACAGCTACATAGTATTCCATTGTGTAAATATACCAGAGTTTCTTTTAGACATTCTCAATGTCTAAAGACCATGTAACTTATTATACTCTTGATGTCTCCATTCAAGTGTTTCTTGGAAGCTCAAGGCCAGGAAATTAGCCTTGTAAACTCCACATGTCTGTTTAACAAAATGCATGTCAGCAAGTTAAATCCTTCAGTCAATGATGCAATGAGTGAAAAATCAAATATGAGATAAATAGCCAATTTAGGATGGAATAGCATGAGTTTGATATGTATCCTATAAATTGATAGGCCATTCCTAACATGAAGATGAAATGATATCAATGAGCTATTTCTTCACCTTTACTGAATGGAGAAAATAGAAAACAGGCTAATTTTTTATTTTCTGTAGTTGATGTTATTTAGAACTTTACATTTTATCCCAAAAGATGAGTCAGAAGGAGAAGGAGAAACATAGAATGATTGCCCTCATTTGTGGGATATAGAAGCAAACAAAATCATGGTATAAGACTTACACCCAAGGACAGTAAAAACCAGAGCTGGAAGCTTTCCTAAATGGTGGGGGGAGAGGACAGTTATGACAGAGAAGGAGCCTCTTTGACAGTAATCACTATCATCACTGTCTTCCCATTGCTCACTGATTTACTTGAGCGGGCACCAGTAATGTCTCCATTCATCCCAGCCTTTGACAATAATCACTGTCACTGTCACTTTCATCCCCTTGCTCATTGATTTGTTCAAGCGGGCACCAGTAACATCTTTCATTGAGAGACTAATTGTTACTGTTTTTGGCATATCCAATATGCACGGGTAGCTTACCAGGCTCTGCTGAGGAGGCTCCATACTCTCAGTAGCTTGCCAGGCTCTCCAAGAGGGGCAGAGGAATCGAACACAGGTTGGCCACATGAAAGGCGAAAGTTCAACCACTGTGTTATCACTCCAGCCCTTGACAATAATAGTTGGAAATATTCATTCTGGATAAGCACTGCATGCTGAAAGGAAAGGAACAAACATGATAACGTTTCAGTAACTATTTCAAACCATAATGCCCAAAAGGAAAGAGAGAGAGAGTGTGAGAATGAGAATAAAGAAAAGTCCTTGAGATAGAGACAGACTGAGGGTAGAGGGACAGTAACTGGTCGAGGGACGGATGTTGAAACATTGTATGACAGAAAACCAATCATGAACAGCTTTGAAAAAGATGTAGTCAAATATCGATGCTTATATAGCTATGTATATACATATATAGTCAAATATAAATGCATATATATACATATATGTTTGCCTCAAAATGTCAGTTAAGAATTTAAAGGAAATTAAAAGAAGTAAAATAATAATTAGTAATAAGATTCAATGGTTCTAAGCAAGAACTTAGAAGTTACATCAAAATTCCTGTTGACAAAATTATTCATTAGTTTATCATGATACCAACTAATTAAACATGGAGCTTTTAATTAATTGGGCTTATGTAATTATAAACATATGCATCTAATTTAAATAATAATTCAGCAAATATTCATGAAATAATAGTCACAACTTTCAGTATTAATTCAGCTGGAGTTTGTAGAAGTCTGAGGAGAACAAAAATAATCCAAAAATCTCTATTTCAAAAAATGCAGATAATTTTTAATTTTTTTCTATACATGTACAAATATGATTACTAACTAAATGAATAGTCAAGCAATAATCTAATTGGTAGGCAAAAATATTAGGCATAAAACTATGTTTAAATTAAGTAGCCAGAGAGATGCTACAGGGAATAGGCTCGTTGCCTTGCCTGCAACGGATCCCAGTTCAGTCCCCTGAGCACCACTCAAAGTGATCCCTGAGCACAGAGCAAAGAATATCCCTGAGTACAGAGAGGTGTGTCATAATACCTCAAGCCCTAAATATACATCAGATATTTACTTCAATGCATACTCATTATCCATTTGAGCATTCACGAGTAATATATTGAGTATCTGCCCTACTGTTTAATCAATATGGGAATGTAGAGAATAATTCTGAAGCTCGTAAGCCCTAAGTGTGATGGCAAGCAACCAAGACATTACATTTCAGAGGAAGTAGCTTAGTTGTTATCATGCATGGAGTGTTTTAAGACTCAGAGCCTGCTCATCAAATTCAGTTTGAGAAAGAACTTATTCTAGTATTTTACACTAATCTTAAACAAGAATAAGACCCGGGGTCCCTGAGTGGTCGTACAGTGGGCAGTGAGCTGCCCTTACAAGCACTCCATGCATTACCTTGAGCCCTGCCTGGTGATCCATGCGTGCAGCGCCAGGATTAAGCCAGGAGTACTGCTGGGTTTCAAAAGGTAAAAACAGAAAAACTTTCAAATATTGAAAAATAAGATCTGAGTGAAAAGGCAATACTTTTAATAGAAATAAGAATCTGCAATAAAGTTGTTCAAATTTTTATTCTTCCTTAGTTGAAAATTATCACTTGTATCACTTGTAGTCCCGTTGATCTTCGATTTGTTTGAGCGGGCACCAGTAAAGTCTCCATTTGTCCCTGTCTAGAGCTAGTGCAGCCCAATGATATCTGCTCCCTCCAGGAACAAGAAGAGCCTCAAATCGTTCATTCAGAGATTTGACGAAGAAATCTGACCATCTAGTTGTGGGCGGCCACGAGTTCTTTTGACATCCCATGGAATCCAGTCCATAACAGCTCTAGTAACTCTAGTAACTCTAATACCTCTAGTCCAGCAGTCATCTCTGAATCACATTACATGACCAGCCCATCTGATTTTTGATGCCTTGGCAAACGAGACAGCATCCCTGATTTTTGACCGTCTAAACGGAGGTCAGAAGATTTTTGACCGTCAACGGAGGTCAGAACTCCGGATTCCTTCTCTCACTTGAGTGAGACATGATATTCCCGGCATAGCTCTTTAGATTCTTTGTTGGGATACCCTAATAGCATTCTCATCCTGGTTGCTTAGGGCCCAGGTTTCTGAGGCATATGTTAGTGCAGGAAGAACGGTGCAGGAAGAATGGTGGAATCGAAAAGATGTGCCCAGAGTCAGAGGTTCTTCTTTCTCTTAACCACCTCTTCGACGCTCTTGAACACATTCCACGCTGCTCTCTTCCTCCTGGGCAATTCTGGTACCAAGTCATTCATCATGTTGATTTCTCAACCCAGGTACACACAGCTGCTGCATTCGGAGATGTTCATTCCATTGAGAGCAAATGGAGCTTCAGGGACCAGTTCGTTTTTCATGAACATTGCCTTGTTGAGATTCAGCTACAATCTGACCTTTCCACTCTCGTGGTTGAAGTTGGTCAGCATTTCTGCCGCTTGGCTAATGTTTGGTGTTATGAGAACAATGTCATCAGAGAAGCGAGGTGGTGTAATTGCCAACTGTCTATCTTCACTCCCATTCCTTCCCATTCCAGTCATCGCATGATGTTTTCAAGGGCAGCACTGAAAAGTTTCGGTGAAATAGTATCAACCTGCCACACCCCTCTCTTTACATCAATGATCACTTCCTTGTAAAATGGTGAGATCCTGGTGGTGAATCCATAATACAGATCATGGAGGATTTTGATATACTGAGTTTGAACACCCTGATTGGCCAGGGCTTCGATGACCGCCACAGTTTCAACAGAATCAAAGGCCTTCTTTAAGCTGATGAACGTTAGACTGAGCGGCATCTTGAACTCTCATGAAACTTCAATGAGTTTGGTCACTTGTGGATATGGTCTACCATGCTGAATCCCCTTCGGAACCCGGCTTGTTCACATGGTTGTCCTTCATCTAGTGTTCTGTCTATTCTATTCGGGATGACACGAGTGAACAACTTGTAGACGACAGACAGTAGGCAGATTGGGCGATTGTTGCCGATGTTGTGGATGTCTTCCTTCTTGTACAACAGAACGGTCCTACTGGTTTTCCACTGGGATGAAACCTTGCATTCAGACAGGTAGTGTGTGAAGAGTTCAGCCAGTGTATTGATGAGTACTGGTGGCAGATTCTTCAGGTGTTCAGGTCTGATCTTGTCCAGACCAGGTGCTGTAAACATCTTTACCAGTGAAATGGCATGTTGGATTTCAGAAGGGAGAATGTTGGGAATGACATATCCATCCTGAGGAATTTGGTATGTGGGCAGGTGGACATGGCTGTCAAAGAGATCCAAGTAGAAGTCGTGAATAATTTTCTCCATTGTCTTTCTGGAGGATGTGATAGATCCATAGGGATATCGGAGGGCAGTCATCTTGTAGTTGGAGAAGGACAGGCGAGCATTGCGAATACTTTACCTGGCTTCTGCTGCACTGGCCAACACTGCTGCTCTTCTCTCTTTGAGGTCTTCTTTTATCGCATCTCTGCACAGCTTTGTGAGCTTGGAGGTTGTGGTTGTTCAAAACCACGTTGATGAGTGAGCTTGAGAGTTCCGAAGACAGACGTCTGTTTGTGGCTTTCTCACTCTCGGCATTCTTCGCACAATCAGGGTGAGAGACTGTCTGAATTCATCATATCGACCAAGACCATCCATGGTAACTCACAGTTCCAGAAGGCCTAATTTAAACGCTGGACATGGGAGTCTCCCGGTGGACAGTTCCACAATGAAAATGACCACATCATATTCAATGGAAGGTTTTGCCTGACTGATGTTACTGTTGTCCCAAAATTCCAAACAGGCTCAGACCATGGTCTCCTTCGTGCAAAATTCTACTTCACAGAGCAGAGCGAAAAGTCTGCAAAATTTAAGTTTAAGAAGACAACTCCCAGAATGACCACCAACCGGGAGTTCTTTGGCACTATTGCAGCATCGTGGGAAGATGCCATCCTTGACAACATCGACAAAGAATACAATCGACTGGTTCAGCACCTCCATGTCTGTATGAAGAAATGTTAAAAATTAAGGTAATATTTTTGTCTTTTGACTTTTAATTTTGACTTTGGAGAATTATCATGAGTTGATATTTGATCAATACTATTAAATTAATTGGCATTAATACATTATTTTGATTTTTTTTTGCTTTTTTGGGTCACACCCAGAGATGCTCAAGGGTCACTCCTGACTCTGCACTCAGGAATTATTCTTGGCTGTGCTCAGGGAACCATATGGGATGCTGGGAATCAAACCCGGGTCGTCCACGTGCAAGACTAACGCCCTACGCGCTGTGCTATCACTCCAGCCCCACATTATTTTGATTTATTTGTCACTGAATGCAAGTACCAAGCACAGTTTCAATAAGGACATAATTAAATACAGGTGTGTTTTAAACCAAGCTAGTTAGTTGATGACTGGAAAGAAAGAATGTCCAGACTGATCATTTCTAACTATCTTTGTCATAATGTTCTGTAAAAAACTAAGGCACGGGAGGCTCTGTCTCACCGCCCGCGTTCGGTGCTCTGGAACCACTGTGTATGGGATGGATTGGGAAGGCCGTTGGCTGAGAACAGGCGAAGGAAGAACAAGGACCAAGCTGGATGCTGATTAGTTACGTTTATTCAATCTTCCATCTTTCTCCTATCCCGCACTCCCAGCTCAGTCCTCTCTGGATCTACCACAGCCTCTCTCATCTCTCTCCTCCCTTTTTCCTCTCTCACCCTTGCCCCTAGGTTACACACTGCCAGGTAGCAAAATCAACATAAGAAAGCCCTTCCTGAGGGCTGTCAGGTTCAAAGGGAACACAACCTGGGGGCATTCCAAAGCCCTTCCTGACTGCCAGTAGGCAAGATACCTCTTAAGGGGTTTTTCTCCTCTCCTCATTCCAAATACTCATTAACATCTTAATACTAGTTATTTTTGCATGGACATAGCAAGAGATACATTGAGGTTTGCAAGGCAGCTCTCCTGGCAACATCTTGCCACAGACTCAGACTACAGCACTCAGGCCAGATTCATCATTCCTCACCCTAGCAGGGTCCGAATCTAGTTATCACTGTTTGGATCATGACAACATTTGTCCACGATCAAGCTCTTAACTTAGAGTTAAGCATTAGACACTTTGGCCAGGCCCATCTCGATGTCAGGGTAGCACACAACTCACCACTTGCCCTGGGTCCATCTCCTCCCTCATCGAGACCCTGCTTTTGGGGGTGCTAGGAAGTAAGGGCAGCTGAGGCTTAGGTCAAGAGAACAGATGCCCTGGAGGAAAATATCATGTAGAGTCAAATGACTCCCAGGTCACAAAAGCATAGCATTTGCTAAGTGTTCCTGTGTCCATACAAAAAGAACATTGCTCTGAATAAACTATGCAAAGGACTCAAGGAGAAGAGAAAAACATTTACAAGTCAACAGAACACTAAGAAAGAAGTTACAAATAAGTACAGAGGAATGGGAGCACCATAACCGGAGTAACCCAATAAACCTAAACTACCTGAGGCTATGTTATCCTACAATGGTTCCTTCTCTATCTTAATTGCCTTTTCCCCCTAGCACTTGAGGCAGATTTCCAACTGTGGACCAATCATCTTTGCCCTTGTTTCTACTATCCTCGGGTAGCACTGTAACACTGTCATCCCTTTGGTCATTGATTGGCTCTAGCAGGCACCAGTAATGTCTCCATTGTGAGACTTGTTGCTACCGTTTTTGACAAATTGAATGCACTACGGGGAGCTTGCCAGGCTCTGCCATGAGGACGGGATACTCCCAGTAGCTTGCTGGGCTCTCCGAGAGAGAGACAGAGGAATCGAACTTGGGTCGGCTGCATGCAAGGCAAACGCCCCTTCCCGCTGTGTTATTACTCCAGTTCATCCTTGGGTAGTAGTCTCATATTATGTACTTTTATATTCCAAAATTGAGTTCAATCATTCTATGTCTGTTTTTCTCTTGACTCATTTCACCCAGCAAGATATTCTCCATGTCCATCCATTTATAAGCAAATTTCATTACTACCTTTTTCCTAACTGATACATAGTATTCTGTATGTAGTATTGTGTAGATATACACAACATGCTGAAAGTATGTAAAGGAACAAAAATAATAACCTCTCAGTATCTGTATTGCAAACTCTAATCTCCAAAAGAGAGAAACAGAGAAACAGAGAGAGAGAGAGAGAGAGAGAGAGAGAGAGAGAGAGAGAGAGAGCCTGTCATAGAGATAGGCTGGGGGAGGAGGATGGTGAGAGAGAAATTAAGGTCCCTGAACACTGGAGGAGAAATGGGTGTTGCATCATTGTAAGACTGAAACCCAATCATAAATAGCTTTTTGACTGCGTATCTCATGGTGGCTATATAAAAAGTAAATAAACAAAAATAAATAAAGAAAAAATGAAAGAATGTTAATATTTGGGAAGCTAAGTGAAATTAACTTATTAGTAAATATGTTTGCATATATTAGAAACAGAAATTTGGAGAATGCTGAAGAGCACTTGATTTGAGGGCAAATGAGAAAGGAAAGGAGAAGCAATATCACAATGCAGAGTTATACTTGATCTTCTAAATGTTATATAGATGCTATTGGTGAGGCCCTAAGTGAGAGAAAATGTCTTTTCAAGAAATAGAGAGAAGGATAGCTAAGTTCAAAAAAGCAAAACAGGATCATTATCATATGCAATGTACAAAATTTGACTACATGGATTGAAGATTTGGATCCAAGAACATAGAATAGATCCAAAACACAGAATGCATTATTAGATCCAAAACCATAGAGTACATTGAAGTTAGGCAAACCACTGCATGATGCCATTTCATCACGTTAGGGAATTCTACTCAAATGGTAAAGGGAAAATCCCGAAAAACAAATGGGAAGTGCCCCCATGGATAGTGATGAGGAGACATTAACAAATTGGTTGTGACCACAGTTTAGTGACATTGCACCCCAAATATAAATATATATACTCTTGTAAAACAGTTATCTCAGAAAATTTAAAATGTAAAAATAATATTACTTCAAAAGAAAAAATACAGAGAAAGACACTATCACTAAAATAGAGACATCGTACTAAACAGAAGTAAAAACTTGCACACCATAGATAAGAAAAGTAATAGCCATGATAGATGAAGGATTTAAACAACTCAGCAGACAAGACCAACCAAGGAATAGAAAAGAGGATTGAACAGCCACTTTACTAAAGAAGCCAATGGCCAACACAAATATGAAAAGCTGGTCTTTATCACCACTCTCAGGGCCAAACAAATCAAAAGGACACTGAGCCATCACCACACTTCTTTGAGAATATCTTATATCAAAAACTAGAGAACAGAAGATAGTACAGTGATTAAGATATTCACCTCAGTTTGCCTAATCCAAACTCAATTCCTGGCACCACTTTGTCCCCTCCAACATGACAAGGTGCAGCCATAAATTCCCCCATGCACAGCCCGGAATCTGGCTGGCCACGCTCGAACACTGCCCAAGTGAGAAATCCAAGCCACCACACTGCCCAAAGCAGCAACTCATCCTTTTAGTCAAGCACCCGCCCTTTTTATTGTGAATCTAGGTTGGACCCCAGGTCTTCTTAGCATCATCTATGAGCACTTCACCAAAATCAGACACTGCTAGGACAACATGTGGCAGAGGGCATTGAGAATAAAGAACCCTCATTCAATCTGGGACTGAAAGTCAATGTCAGTCACCTGGTGAATATAGATAAGTGAAACAAGAAGCAAACAAAGTCAAAAGAAAACAGGCACTCGTACTTAGGCTATCCAGTTGAGACGACCCAAGAAAGAAAGAACGGGGAGAAAGAGGGAAGGCAATGTGACAGAGGAACACTTCTACTTTCATCACTGGTGCAGTGCAGAGACATGAGTTTTAAAGGTGCGAAAATCACCCTACAAGATACAGTGGTGATAATTGTGTAAACCAAGATATCGATGAATTTTTGGTGAAGGACTTAAAAGTCAGTTTGGTTTTATCAGGTGGCCATGAAAACCAAATTTACTCTTTCAGTTTTTTTTTTCTTCTCTTCTCAGCATAACCATGTCCGTTGATGGCTTTCTGTGAGCAAGTATTAAATGTGTTCTTATAGAACAGAATTGTAATTTCTATAAAGAAACACATTGAAGTTGAGTCTATTCACTGGCAGCTCTATTTAGTTAAAGAAGAGATAACAGTAAAACGGACTGTTTTCTATGTACATGTCCAGAAAGAGACACTATACTGGGAAATAAATAAAACTTTCCTAATAGAGTTACTTGGTTGCTGTTTGCAATTTAGCCTGAAGAGAAGAGTCTGCAGTGGGGACCAGAAGCATCCTTAATTATGCAGAAACACTCCCTTGCTACAATGTTGCTTCTTGCCTTTTTTCTGGTGGACTTCTCCCAGGAGGTGCTTGGCCCACCCAGGAACTCCCACCCCCATTAATTCTCAGCCGGCTGGTCCGGTGGCTCAATAGCAGAGTTGGAGGTGGGAAGCCATAAGGAGGCATGGATCGAACCAGGTAAAGTTTCTTTGGTTCATTTGGAATTGATGATCCTTCATTGAACAATTCCTACAGAAGTCAGACTACGTATTGATCATGCATTCTCATGACTACCATAATTATTATTTGTGTTTATTTGGGAGTCTCAACAGTGCTGGGGCGGGATCTGGCAACGTCTCTCGGTCGCGCTCAGTGCTATACTAGAATCTGAGGGTGCAGATTTGCTGCAGTTCTGATGCAAGGGCGACGTCACGTGCTGCCAGGGTTCAAACCCAGCCTAGGTTACCCCTAGTCTGAGCTATCTTCCAGCCCCAATTGGTAGTGTTTTCGCAATAGTCTCAGGGTCAGGTGTCGTAGTCCTCTGAACATAACACTCTCAGTATCATTGCCCCTTCTTAGTCACTTGGTAGGAGAGTTATCTGTACAGAACCCTGAAAGTAAGAAGAATAACTCATGGTGTTTTTTTAAAAAAAAACTATTAAAAGTCAAATTAGATGTATATGGTCCAGAAAAGTGTAATCAGGAAACCAAATACTTGTCTCTAATGTTTAAATTATTGATTATAAAAGCAATGAGTGGTTGCTGGTCTTTCCTATACAATGGCTTTAAACAATAGAAACGGTGTGCACTAGAAGAAGCAAATACTTAGATTCTTATTAATTTATAAGGACCAGATAGACTGCAGGGAAACTTCTGAAAGTTTCATCACAGGGAATCCTTTATGAGAGTACAGTAGCTCTTCTGAATGTTTTAGAGAAAGTCACCTCACTACCCATGGCCCAAGCAGTGAACTGTTGTGTTTATCTTGATCCTACAGTATTTGAAAATTCTGCCCTATTATAATAGTTTCAGTTTCCTGGTGTTATTGGAATAGCTAATCCATTGACAAATAGAACTTGTTATAGTTGGATTTTAATGTTGATGGTTCTTTATTACTTATTTTCTATTAAGATCATTAGACTTTTTTCTTAAACATAGATATATAAATGGTGGGTCATTTTAATTAATCATTATGTGTTCATTTTATTATTTTCTACTAAGAATTTTATGCTATTTTTGATTTCAGTTATTAAAAGGTATTAATAATGTTTTCAAGAATAAAAAAGTATTGTTTGCTTATCACTAAATACCATAAAAGACAACTGGAAATATTTACTCAAGATAGTATCTTTATGAAGTAAGTAGGTTGACAGAAAAAAATGTAAATTGTTAAAAAGATTTTATAATTTTTCATTTTATTAAATGTGTTTGTTTATTATATATTTTTCTGTTTTATTTTTATCAAGATAAAAACATGCGTTTATTCCAATTGGACTTACTCAGCTTATAAAAAAATTGTTTAGAACAATGGAGGCATGACATAACAGCTTCATGATTCAGGCTTTCATTTTTTTATTTCAAAAATTTAACTATGAGAACTAAAAACTTAAATTGGCTATTCTATTTGGTTCTCTTCAGAATAAGTCATAGATCACTAATTAGCAACTACAGCTTACATAACATGTCACCAGGAGCTGCAGGAAAAGTGAGATCAGGAAACTTATCCTGCCACATTCCTGCCTTCTCCCGAAAATTTGTTCGTGTTAATAAGAAAAAATAAAATAAAAATCTCTGTGAATAATCACCTGTCATAAAATTGAAAAACTCGGCATTTCAAGGAAGGCAAGAGTTTGTAGCATTAGAATTTAGACTAGAAAGGAAAAGAACTAGAACCGTCTCAGATCTAATTCAGCTGTCAACTACTTCCTGCTTCATAATATTTTCTCAGCTAGAAACAATTGAGAAATATTAGTTGATTACCAATTATGAACAAAAAGTTTTTTAGAAAGATTGTTTGAAAATGTTCATTGATCAGGCAAAGCATCATTTATAGATGAATACAATAAATAAATTATACAAAATCCTTGACGTTAAAAAGTTGACCGCCAAGGGAAAAAAAAATTGTGTAACTAAGAACATGCTGACAGTATAAAAAAATGTACAAATTTTTATTTTAATTTAAATTAACAATTATTTTATAATTGACCTGGGGTGTGAGTTTGAATATATTCAGTAACATGAGGACCAAAGAGCATAAGAATTTCATAGAGATATCAAAGCTTTGCAAATTAATTAATAGAAATAATTTTCTAAAGAATATATATAGACATTAATTGCAAATTTTAAAAATAAATTCTAAGAGAATAATTTAAACAAATAGACTTTATGTTTGCATTTCATGGATCCGTTAAATCTAAATGTTTTCAATTTCCCACGTCCTAATCATAATTATAAATAAAAGAAATTTCTGTAAATTTATAGAAATTACAAGAGCACTAAAAATAACCCTATGGAGGAGATTCTAGCTTAAGGCTAGCTGACTGTCGAAGAATTGTGAACTGTGTTGAACGGTTTGTCCATTTTATATTGAAAGACTAATGATACTAAGTAAACCTGAAGGAGCATATAAAATCGCTAGATTATTTCCTTTACATGCACCCTATATCTTAGGGTCTCTGAAATAAAAGTCTACTTCATTAGCTATTGATATATAAGAAAGATCAGACAATTCTTCTCAACTTCCTATGACTGGTTTCAACGTCAATAGTTCAGGAAACACCACCTTGATTTTATTACTGAAAATTATTTTTAAGAATATTGACATCTCCACATCGCTAGTCATCAGGGAGATGCAAGTCAAAACAACAAGGAGATATCATCTCACAACACAGAGACTGGCACGCATTCAAAAGAACGAAAGCAACCAGTGCTGGCATGGATATGGGGGGGAAAGGGACGCTCCTTCACTGTTGGTAGGAATGCCGACTGATCCAACCTTTCTGGAACACAATATGGACAGTCCTTCAAAAGCTAGAAATTGAGCTTCCATATGACCCTACAATCCCACTTCTGGGAATATATCCCGATGGTGCAAATAAGCACAGTAGAAATGACATCTGTACCTATATGTTCATTACAGCACTGTTCACAATAGCCAAAATCTGGAAACAATCCAAGTGCCCGAGAACAGACAACTGGTTAAAAAAACTTTGGTACATATACACAAAGTATATGCAGATGTTAGGAGAGATGAAGTTATGAAATTTGCTTATAAGTGGATAGACATGGAGAGTATCATACTCAGTGAGATGAGTCAGAAAAAGAAGGAAAGACATAGAAGGACTGCACTCATTTGTGGAATATAAAAATAACATAATGAGACTGACACCCTAGCTAGTAGATATAAGGGTCAGGAATATTGCTCCATAGTTGGAAGTCTCCTTTATGAGTGGAGGGGAGAAGGCAGATGGAATAAAGAAGGGATAACTAAGAGAATGATGGCTGGAGGAATCAGTCAGGATGGGAGATGTATGCCAAAAGTAGATAATGGACCAAATGTGATGACCTCTCAGTTCTGTATTGCAATCCATAATGCCCAAAAGTAGAGAGATAGTATGGGGAATATTGTTTGCCATGGAGGCAGGGGGAGGGTGGGAAAGTGGGGTATACCAGGAATATTGGTGGTGGGGAATGTGCACTGGTAGAGGGATGGGTGTTTGATCATTGTGTGACTGTAACCCAAACATGAAAGCTTGTAACTATATCTTACTCTAAATCAATAAAATAAAAAATAAGAATATTGACATCTGCATAAAAATTAAGAAGAATATTATAGAACTTCACCTAGTGTTTAAAATATTCTTAGGGTATACTTCAAAAAATTTTGTAGAGAAAGAATAAAGTTAGGTAAAATAGCATAGAATGATATACTGATAAGTGAAAACAAAATAGTCAAATCTTAAGAGAAGTAAAAATTAATATATAAGTGATTATTTTATCAATGTATAAAGTCATCTAAGTTTGATTCATTTCCAGAAATTACATGACTTTTAACAACATGGAATTGACTTCATTTTTAAAAAATAATACTTCTAATAGTCAAGTAGATATGGAAATGAAAGTAGTATAACACTTACTTTAATTAAACTTTTGTTTGTTTATGCATTTGCAAATACTCAAAGAAAATAAAATACAGAAAATTTCATACTAGACATAATAAAAACATGCCACGGAATTATAAAGATGTGGTATATTTACACAATATAATACTACACTGGTATAAAAATGATGAAACCAGTGATATACTGCAGCTTGGATGGAACTGGAAACTGTCATGTTAAATGATGTAAGCTGGAAGAAGAATAAGCAGAATAATATCACTGCTTTGTGTTATTTAGAATTTCTGGATTGTGAAATGCAATGTTTTAAAGAGTGGGTAGAGAGAAGAGATAGATATGAAACAGTGGGGCCAGGTCAGGGGACTAAGGTGCAAAAGTGATGTTAAAGAATGATAGAGCCAAATATGCAAACCACAGCATCAGCAACACTGAAATCAAGAGACCAAACCTAAAAAGGGGTTTGTCAAGAGGGCAGACTGGGTGTATGTTGGGGGGGGGTGGAGGCACAGAGGGAGATGTGGGGGATGGGCAGGACATGGGAAAAAATCTGGGAACATTGGTGAAGGGAAGTTGGCATTGTTGGAGGGATCAGTGCTTCAATATCTAAATATTCAATATCAATTCAATATTCAATATCTAAAACTCAACTATGAATGACTTTGTAACTCATAATGCTTTAATAATTTATTTTAAATTCACAAAAAATAACTAAAACATAGAAACATTCCATGGAATCAATAAAGTAAGGTTTTTACAAAGTTAACTGTTCGATTCCTCCACTCTCTCGGAGAGCCCGGTAAGCTACGGAGAGTACCCGGCCCTCACAGTAGAGCTTGTCAAGCTACCCATGGTGTGTCTGATATGCCAAAAACATTAACAAGTCTCACAATGGAGACGTTACTGGTGCTCACTCAAGCAAATCGAAGAGCAATGGTATGACAGTGAGAGTAACAGTGTTTTAACATTGATAATTTAGAAGGGGAAAATAAAAAGGTAACTACCATTGACCAATACCATCCAGATTCCTTTTTTGCAACAAAATTAGGAACAGGGACAGTGAACTTGAAGGTCCCTCTTGCATACCACCACAATAACATGAAGAAAACAGCGCAAATCCCCATCACAAGGAGAGGACAATGAAAGGAGTCCAGAAGCCTCAATAGGCATTTCCTACAAACTTGAACTCTCCGATAAAGAATTCAGAGTTGAAGTGAAGAAGATGTTCAATGAACTCAGTGTAAAGATTGAAAAGGTATCCATTAAATTAAAGGAGGACCTGACAGAAACAATACAACAGACAGCCGAGAAAATACGGGGAGAAATGAGAGCAGAAATAAAAAAAAAAAAACTACAAAAAGAAATGTCATGAATGAAGGATTTCGTAGACAAAATAAAAAACTCAGTGGGTTCCCTCAACAATAGAATGACTACAGCAGAAAACAGAATCAGTGAGCTTGAAGATGAGCTGCATGCAGCCTACAGGCAACAACAAACAATGGGAAGAGACTTCAAAGTAGCTCTAAGACGAATCAGAGTCTTAGGGGATGATCTCAAGAGGAACAACATTACAAACATTGGAGTACCAGGACAGGGAACCAACCCTAATGAAAAGGCCACAGTCAAAGAAATTATTGCTGAAAAGTTCCCAGAGCTGGAGAACGCAGGCATCCAGATTCAAGGAGCCCGAAGGGTGCCAGCTAAAAGAGACCCTAACAGAAAAACTCCAAGACATATCACAGTTAGAATGATAGATGTCATGGATAGAGACACAATACTGCAAACAGCAAGGTCAAAGAAGGAAATCACATACAAAGGAGCACCCCTTAGATTCACAGCAGACCTATCAGAGGAAACCCTCCAAGCACGAAGGCAGTGGTGGGATATAGTGAAAAAACTCAATGAAGTGAACCCTTCACCAAGAATACTTTATTTGGCTAAACTCTCACTCAGACTCAAAGGAGCTATATACTATTTGGTGGACAAACAACTGCTCAGGAACTTCATTAACTCAAAACCAAACCTAAAAAAAAACTAAAGGGGCTATTGTAAAGCAATAAAAATCCCTACAAGCACAACAAACCCTTACAGAACAATGGCGCAAAACCCAAAAACAATAATCTCCCTCAATATCAATGGTCTAAATTCACCAATTAAGAAACACAGAGAGGCAAGATGGATTCAGAGACAGAACCCAACATTCTGCTGCCTGCAAGAAACACATCTGAACAGCCAGAACAAACACAGACTCAAAGTCAAAGGATAGAAAACAAACCTGCAAGCAAACAACTCCCTCAAAAAAGCTAGAGTAGCATTGCTAGTAATGGACAATATAGATTTCATGTTGAAAAATATTAGAAGGGATAGTGAAGGCCATTTTTTATTAATCAAGGGATATGTACAGCAGGAAGAAATCACACTCCTAAACGTGTATGCACCCAATGAGGGACCAGCTAAATACTTACAACAACTGCTAACAGACCTTAAGAAGGACACTTCTTAAGTCTGTATTCACACAATACCTACTTCTTAAGTAGGTATTGTGTGAATAACACAATAGTAGTTGGAGACTTCAATACCAGCCTATTTCCTCTGGATAGATCAAGAATATTAACTCACCAAGGAAATATTGGCCTTGAAGGAAGAAATAGAAGAGAGAAGGATAATACTTGTGTACTGGGCATTACATCCCCCCAAAATAGTACACATTCTTTTTCAGTACACATGGAACATTTTCCAGGGTAGACCATGTGCTGGGAACACAACATGCCTCAACAGAATCAGGAATATAGACATTGTATCTGTATCAGCTATCTTTTCAGACCATGATGCACTGAAGATAGAAGTGAACCATGTACAGACGCAGAAAACCAAATCAAACACCTGGAAATTAAAAAACTCTATGTTGAACAATGAGTGGGTCAGGAAGGAAATCAAGGAAGAAATCAAAAGGTATTTAGAAATAAATGATAATGAAGACATGAGCTACCAGAACCTGTGGGACACATCTAAAGCTGTGTTAAGGGGAAAATTTATAGCTCTTCAAGCATTTCTCATGAAGGAAGAAAGGGCCCATATAAATAACTTGACTTCACAGCTTAATATTTTATAAAAGGACCAAAGAAAGGAGCTCAAACCAGACAGAAGGAAAGAGATAGTAAAACTTAGGGCAGAAATCAACGACATGAAAACCCAGAAGACAATCTGAAATATCAATGAAACCAACAACTGGTTCTTTGAGAAAATAAATAAGATTGATAAACCACTAGCAAAACTCACAAAGAAAGAGAGAGAATCCTTATAAACATAATCAGAAATGAAAAGGGGGATATCACAACAGAAACTGAAGAAATTCAAAAGATCATCAGAGACTACTTTGAAAATCTGTATGCTAACAAACAAGATAACCTAGAAGAAATGAATAAATTCCTGGATTCCTGTAATCTCCCAAGGCTGAATCAAGAAGACCTGGAATACCTAAACAGTCCTATTAATATCAAGGAAATTGAATCGGTAATCAAAAATCTTCGCAAAAACAAAACCCCGGGTCCAGATGGATTCACTAGTGAATTCTTCCAAACATTGAAAGCGGACCTATTGCCAGTTCTTTTCAAGTTTTCCAGGAAATTGAAGAAACAAAAACCCTCCCAAACAGTTTATATGAGGCTTATATCTCCCTAATACCAAATGCAAACAAAGACACCTCAAAAAAGTAAACTATAGGCTAATATCCCTGATGAACATGGATGCGAAGATTCTCAAAAAATATTAGCGAACAGAGTTCAACAACTCATCAAAAAGATCATACACCATGACCAAGTGGGATTCATCCTGGGGATGCAAGGATGGTTTAACATTCAAAATCAATCAACATAATACATCATGTCAACAAAATAAAATATAAGAACCATATGATCATATCAATAGATGCAGAGAAAGCATTTGACAAGATCCAGAACCCCTTTATGATGAAAACTCTGGTCAAAATGGGTATAAAAGGGACTTTTCTCAATATAGTCAAAGCCATCTACTACAAGCCTATGGCAAGCATCATCCTCAATAGAGAAAAGCTAAGAACCTTCCCTATAAGATCAAAGACTGGACAAGGATACCCACTCTCTCCACTTCTTTTCAATGTAGTACTGAAAATACTTGCAATAGCTGTTAGACAAGAAAAAGGTATTAAGGGAATTCAAGTAGGAAAGGAAGAAATCAAGCTCTCACTATTTGCAGATGATATGATACTATACTTAGAGAACCCTAAAACCTCTACCAAGAAACTCTTAGAAACAATAGACTCGTATAGTAAAGTCGCAGGCTATAAAATCAATACCCAAAAGTCCATGGCTTTCCTATACGCAAATAATGAGAGAGAAGAAAGTGACATGAAAAAAGCAATCCCGTTCACAATCGTGCCTCAGAAAATCAAGCATTTTGGAATCAGATTAACTAAGGAGGTAAAGAACTTTTACAAAGAAAACTACAAAATGCTACTTCAAGAAATAATAGAGGACACGAGAAAATGGAAAGATATTCCCTGCTCATGCATTGGGAGAATTAACATTGTCAAAATGGCAATACTCCCCAAAACATTGTACATATTCAATGCTATCCCTATAAGGATACACATGACATTCTTCAAAGAAATGGAGTGAACATTTATGAAATTCATATGGAACAATAAGTCCCCACGAGTAACTAAAGCAACTCTTAAGAAAAAGAATATGGGAAGAATCACCCTCCCTAACCTCAATCTATAATACAAAGAGGTAATAATTAAAACAGCATCATACTGGAACAAAGGCAGAGCCACAGACCAATGGAACAGGGTTGAATATCCTGACACACACCCTCAAATACATGATCATCTAATCTTTGATAAGGGAGTAAAAAATGTGAATTGGAACAAGGAAAGCCTCTTCAAGAAATGCTGCTGGGAAAACTGGACAGCAACATACAAAAAAATGGGCTTAGATCTCTACTTAACACCATGTACAAAAATCAAGTCAAAGTGGATTAAAGATCTCAACATCAGACCAGAATCCATAAGGTACATGGAAAACGAGGTTGGCAAAACCCTGCACGACATTGAAGCTAAAGGTATTTTCAAAGATAACACACCGCTGGCCAAGCAATGAAAACAGAGATAAACAAATGGGACTAAACTAAGAGCTTCTGCACCTCAAAAGAAACAGTGACCAAAACACAAAGACAGTATACAGAATGGGAAAGGATATTCACCCAATACACATCTGATAAGGGGTTGATATCAAGGATATACAAGGCACTGTTGAACTCTACAAGAAAAAGACTCCGAACTCCATCAAAAAATCGGGAATGGAAATGAACAGAAATTTTCTCAAAGAAGAAATCTGAATGGCTAAAAGACACATGAGAAAATGCTCTACATTACTAATCATCAGGGAAATGCAGATTAAAACAACAATGAGATATCATTTTACACCACAGAGACTGGCCCACATCCAAAAGAACAAAAGCAACCGCTGTTGGCATGGATGTGGGGAGAAAGGGACTCTCCTTCACAGGTCATGGGAATACCGACTGGTTCAGCCCTTTTGGAAAACAATATGGACGATTCTCAAAAAATTAGAAATTGAGCTCTCATTTGACCCAGCAATACCACTCTTGGGAATATATCCTGGAGAGGCAAAAAGGTATAGTAGAAATAACATCTGCATTTCTATGTTCACTGAAACACTGTTTAAAATAGCCAAAATCTGGAAGAAACCGAGTACCCAAAAACAGATGACTGGTTAAAGAAACTTTGGTAAATCTACACAATGGAATACTATGCAGTTATTTGAAAATATGAAGTCATGAAATTTGTATATAAGTAGACCTACATGGAAAGTATCATGTTAAGTGAAATGAGTCAAAAAGAAAGGGACAGACATAGAATGATTGCACTCATCTGTGGAATCTAAAATAACATAGTGGGAGACTAACACCCAAAAGTTGTAGAGATAAGGATTAGGAGGTCTGCCCACAGCTTGGAAACTGACCTCACATGCTGGGGGAAAAGGTAGCTCAGATAGAGAAGAGAACACCAAGTAGAGGATGTCGGGAGGACCCATTCGGGTTGGAAGATGCGGGCTGAAAGTAGACTATAGACCGAACATGATGGCCACTCAATACCTCTATTGCAGGCGACTTCTAGCACGGCTGTGGTGGCAAAGCGTGGACCGAAACCCATCCCTGCCGCCGCCCAGTCAAGAGGAGTACGAGGCCTCGGGGGACTGCATAGGGGCCACAGTGTACAGCAAGCAGTGTCTCTTCGGCGTGCTCAGCGGACTCATCCAGCTTGTTAGCCCCAAAGACACCAAAACCATCTCAGATGATGAGGAGCAGCAGAAGGAACTGGATGAACTGGAGAATGAAATTTGCCGAGTCTGGGATGTATTGATGGATAAGGATGTCTCTCTATTTCTCCAAGAATTTAATGCCCCTGACATATTTATGGCCGTATTGGCCAAATCCAGGTGTCCTTGATTAAGGGAAATCTGTGTGGGAATTTTAGGTAATATGGCCTGTTTCCCGGTCATATGTGTGTCCATCAGCAATAATAAAAATCTAGGCCAGGTATTACTGCACTATTTGTACAACTCGGACCGCCCCCCCCCACCCCCCCGACCCTGCTCCAAACAAGCAGGTTCTTGCTTACTTGCCTTTCCCAGGCGGAAGTGGCCAACATCTGGGTGGAAAGGATCCGGGAACATCCAGCTATTTTTGATAGTATTTGCTTCATCTTGTCAAGTTCAACAGATGTTAATTTGCTGGGGAAAGTGGGGGAAGTTGTGGACAAGGTCTTTGATTTGTGTGAGAAGCTGATGTTGGAATGGATTAGAAAGGGGGCTGTGCCACCTCCGAATCCTCTCCGAGAAGATTCTGAAGAGCAGCCTGTGTTTAAAATTGTGCCCTGTGTGCTTGAAGCTGCCAAGCAAGTATGTTCCGAGCATCCTGAAGGACTTGATGTTTACATGCGCATCTTACAGCTGCTTACCACAGTGGGTGAAGGGATCCAAGCAATTGTACAGTGCCCCGACACCGGGAAAGACACTTGGGGTTTACTTTTTGACCTGGTTTTCCATGAATTCTGCCAGACTGATTATTTCCCCCCCCCTTTGTCCTGCAGGAGCACAAAACCGCGCTGGCCTTGATTTTCTCAGTGTTGTCTGCCGTCTGTGCCTCCCAGGTAGAGCAGGAGTATCTCAAGAAAGAAAAAGCTTTTCTATTTAGCAATAACTGTGCCTTGGAGAAACCAAAATCAACTGATTCCTTGCCTCCTGTGTGTGCAGTAGATCCCCCGCTAATTGACAGCTTGATTCATGTTTTACAAAATATGGAACATTGTCAGAAGAAGCCAGGAAGCCAGAGAACTCAGCAGACTCGGACACAGAAGAAACCACAAATTCTGATTCAAGCCAAGATGATTTCCACCTGAAAAAGAATATCTCGTGTGAATTTCTGTCTAATATTTTACAGGTATTAAGAAAGGAGATGGAGGCACAGGGACTGAAAAAAGGCCAGCTAAGCAAAAAGAAGTGTTCCTGTGCCTTTCAACACCTCCTTCCTCTCTACAGCCCAGTGTTGGAAGACTTTCTCAGAACCCTCTGTGAAGTGGATAAGACCTTGGCTGGCCACATGGAGGAAAGCTTTCCTAGCTTGAAGGTTCAAACTTGAGGGTTAAAAACTGAAGTGGAGTTTCTTCTTCCCAAGAAATAAGCTTTATGTTCTTCGCTGTTGAAATGGACCCAGAGGAAATAGGGAAAAGAGTTACATCGGACCTGGAGTGTCTTGGTAGCTCATTCCCTTGATCCTTTCCCAGCCTTACCTGACTTTGTTTAGCATTTGGGTCTGGAGTGGTCACCACAATCAAACTTCCCCCTTTAGTTTACATCATCATGTGGTTTTTGACATCTGCAGGTTAAAAAAAAATACGAGTTTTGAGGTTCTTTTTAGAATATTTAAGTGTTAGGTTATGAGAATTTTCTTTATAATTCATAATTTGATTTTGATGTGAGAATTTTGTATTTGATCTACTGCAAGCACATTCACTGGTAAGAACAGAAAACTCTTAAGGCAATAGGGTTTTTTTGTTTTGTTGGGTTTTTGGGCCACACCTTGTGGTGCTCAGGGTTTATTCCTGGCTCTGCATTCAGGAATTACTCTTGGTGGGCTCGGGAGACAATCTGGCTCAGGGTGCCGGGAATCGAGCCTGGGTTGGCCACATGCAAGGCGAGCACCCTATTCGCTGTACTATTGCCCCTAGCACAATAGCTTTCATGTATCTTATGCAATGAGAAGTCTAGAAGTGTTTGACTCAGATCTGCTAAGGTGGCTCAGGGACCCTGACTTCTTTTACCTCTACCATTAAGACCTTTTTTTTTCTGTTTTTTTTTTTTGTGTTCCTTCTATAACAAATTGGTTTTGTTGTTGTTGTTTCCGTGTCACATCTGGCGATGCATAAGGCTTAGTCCTGGCTCTTTACTGAGGAATTACTCCTGGTAGTGATTGGGGGACCAAATGGGATGCTGGGGTTTGAACCCTAGTGAGCTATGTGCAAGGCAAGCACCCTACCTGCTGTACTATCTCTCTGGCCCCTCTACGCCAAATTGTTAGTAACTTAAAAACTTATTAATAATATAGGTTTATATTCAGTTTATTTTCCAATGCATTGTGTATAAAGCTATTATGCTAGCATTTTGACAGAAGTGAATCAATCAAGATTTTCTGTTTCAGAATAAATTTTAAGTTTTTTTTACCTCTTACTGTTCATAAAATGTGCAGGGCATGATTTCTTTCATTTCTGTCATTTGTATAGTGCTTCCAAAAGAAATTTATTCTTTTTTTTATTATTATGTTTATGAAATATGTTCTTAACTAGGTATACTTTTGGAAGTACCCGGTTTGCATTATTTCATTTACTAAAAGATTTAAGTTTTTAACAGATTTTAGGAATATCTATTTTAATATTCTAACAGAATTTAGGAATTCTTAATAGATCTTAGGGATATTCAGTTATGAACAGCAACAGCAGCTTTTAAAATCTCTTTTACAGAAAAATAAATTAACTTTTTATGGCAAAATTTCTTCCCAATTTACTGTAGAATATTTTTCCTTTAAAGCATTGGTCTTCCATACTTTGTATTCTTTCCTTGTATGGCTTTTGCTGATAAAATACTGAGTTGCTGTTTCTGGTAAGTAACAAGAAATTTCCTGTTTGGAGGTAGTTTGTTGTATCAAGTGTTCTTGCTGAAAAGAATGGAACTATCAAATTAAAATCTTACTGATTAAACTCTTAAAAAATACCTCTATTGCAAACTACAACACCCAAAAGGAGAGAGAACAAAGGGGAATGCCTTGCCACAGAGGCAGGGTGGGGTGGTGGGGGATGGGGTGGGGGTGGTGGGAGGGATACTGGGATTATTGGTGGAGTGAATGGGTACTGGTGGAGGGATGGGTAAACGATCACTGTATGAGTAAAATGCAACACAAAATTTCATAAGTTTGTAACTGTACATCACAGTGATACTCTAGTAAAAATTTTTTAAAAAGCATTGATAATTTAATGAGTTATTGATTACAAAAACATTTTAATAAATAATAAGTTTATTAAAATGGTAAACATATTTACTATTGAAGGAGAGTTCTATTGCCACTTAATTTTCTTCCACAATTCTGAAAACAGCACACAATCCAGTGGGAACTATTCAATTTTCTGGCTCTGTTTATGTAATGAAATGGAGAATATAAAAACAATACTCAGAAAAGCTCCAATTTTGATTTATTTACAGGACTGGAGCCATAGCACAGAGGGTGAGGCGTTTGCCTTTCATGCGGCCGACCCAGGTTTGATTCTTCCATCCCTCTCGAGAGCCCACAAGCTACCGAGAGTATCCCGCCCAAATGCAGAGTTTGGCAAACTACCCATGGCGTATTCTATATGCCAAAAACAGTAACAACAAGTCTCACAATGGAGACGTTACTGGTGCCCGCTCAAACAAATCGATGAACAATGGGATGACAGTGCTACAGTGCTATAATTACTAATATAATAAACTATAATAAATAAAATAATTGCATATGTTATGTTTTTGTTATAATATGTATATATTGTAGTAAGCTACTGTGCATTTATGCAATGAATACTATTCTACATTTCTCAAACATTAAACTAATTTAAATAATTATTTTAACTTGAATTATTAGTCCAAATGAGCAATCATTGTTTGTCTTTGTGAAATTGTTTTTCTCCCTTTTTGATTTTTTTTAATGCTACATATTCAGTTACATATCTCATCAACTTTTGGCAGAGGTATGATTTCTTATAGTATATATTTGAAATCTAATAAAGCTACTTGTCTCTGTAACTTATCCTCTTTGTTTAATTTCAACTTCATCTTCTTGATCTTGAGAAATAGCATTTTTCTGCTACATATATAGGAGAAAATTAGGAAAATATTCAAATAAAAAAACTTCTTATCTTATTATTTGTGTATTATAACTCTAAAGAAATGGAATAGCTTATCTTGTGGTTTATGAAACTGTTTATGTACTGATAAGTCATTTATAAATATCATTTAAGGTGGAACAAAAAAATTAAAGGGATGAGACAATTCCCAATGCAAACATATCCTAAAACATGATTAGCAGAACTAAGAATTAAGATAATAAGGGAGGGAAAAATATAAATGATAATGGGGCACTATAAGTTTAATAATTAAATAAACTATGATACATATAAAAGAATATAATTAATAAATAAAATTATGTATATTTCAAAAAATAAATCAATAAAATATAACAAGTACAGTACACAATATATAAATTACAATTGTTGCTTAATTTATGTTGGAAATAATTGAATAAATTATTTGTTGCTTCTCTTGCTTTTTATTTTTATTTTATTAATTTATTTATTTTTAATTAGTGAACCACCATGAGGGTACAGTTACAGATTTATACACTTTTGTGCTTATGCTTCCCTCATACAAAGTTCGGGAACCCATCCCTCCACCAGTGCCCATTCTCCACCACCAGTAAACCCAGCATCCCTCCCACCCTCCCCAATCCCATCTCCCCCCACCCCACCCTGCCACTGTGGCAGGGCATTCCCTTCTGTTCTCTCTCTCTAATTAGCTGTTGAGTTTGCACTAAAGCTGTTGAGGGGCCACTGTGCTCAGTCTCTAGCCCTCATTCAGCCCACAACTCCCTTCCCCCACATGGCCTTCTATTACATTATAGTTGGTGATCCCTTCTCTGAGTTGCCTTTTCCCCAGAATGTGAGGTCAGCCTCCAAGCCATGGAGTCATCCTTCTGGTACTTATTTCTACAATTCTTGGGTGTTAGTCTCCCACTCTGTTATTCTATATGCCAAAGATGAGTGCAATCTATCTATGTCTGTCTGTCTCTTTCTGAATCATTTCACTTAGCATGAAACTTTTCATGCCGATCCACTTATGTACAAAATTCATGACCTCCTTTTTTCTAACAGCTGCATAGTATTCCATTATATAGATGTACCAAAGTTTCCTCAACCAGTCATCTGTTCTAGGGCATTCGGGGTTTTTTTCCAGATTCTAGCTATTGTAAACAGTGCTGCGATGAAAATATATGTGCAGATGTCATTTCGATTATACTTTTTTGCCTCTCTGGGATATATTCCCAGCAGTGGTATTGCTGGGTCAAATGGGAGCTCAATATCTAAATTTTTGAGAATAGTCCATATTGTTTTCCAGAAGGGCTAAACCAGTCGGCATTCCCACCAGCAGTGTAGAAGGGTCCCTTTCTCCCCACATCCTCTCCAACAGCGGTTGCTTTTGTTCTTTTGGATGTGTGCTAGTCTCTGTGGTGTGAGGTGGTATCTCATGGTTGTTTTGATCTGCATCTCTCTGATGATTAGTGATGTAGAGCACTTTCTCATGTGCCTTTTGGCCATTCGTATTTCTTCCTTGGTAAAGTTTCTGTTCATTTCTTCACCCCATTTTTTGATGGGGTTGGATGTTTTCTTCTTGTAGAGTTCAACCAGTACTTTATATACCATTGATATCAACCCCTTATCTGATGGGTATTGTGTAAATATCCTTTCCCATTCTGTGGATAGTCTTTGGATTCTGGTCACTGTATCTTTTGCGGTGCAGACGCTTTTTAGTTTAATGTAGTCCCATTTGTTGATCTCTGTTTTTACTAGATTGCTTAGTTCCGTGGCACCCTTGAAGATACCTTCATCTTCAATATCGTAGAGGGTTTTGCCGAACTTGTCTTCAATGTACATTATGGTTTGTGGTCTAATGTTGAGGTCTTTAATCCATTTTGATCTGACTTTTGTGCATGGTGTCAGGTCAAGGTCTAAGCCCATTTTTTTGCATGTGGTTGTCCAGTTGTGACAGCACCATTTGTTAAAGATGCTTTCCTCGCTCCACTTCACATCTCTTGCTCCCTTATCAAAGATTAGATGACCATACATTTGAGGTTGTGTGTAGGGATATTCCACCCCGTTCCATTGGTCTATGGCTCTGCCTTTGTTCCAGTACCATGCTGTTTTAATTGCTACTGCTTTGTAGTAAAGTATGAGGTTGGAGAGGGTGATGCCTCCCACCGTATTTTTCCCAATTATTGTTTTAGCTATCCGTGGACGTTTGTTGTTCCATATGAATTTTAGGATTGCTCGATCCATTTCTTTGAAGAATGTCATGGGTATACTTATAGGGATTTCGTTGAATCTGTATAATGCCTTGGGGAGTATTGCCATTTTGACGACATTGATTCTCCCTATCCACGAGCAGGGTATATGTTTCCATTTCCTCATGTCCTCTTTGATTTCATAGAGTAGCGTTTTATAGTTTTCTTTGTAGAGTTCTTTTACTTCATTGGTTAGGCTGATTCCGAGGTACTTGATTTTCTGGGGCACGATTGTGAATGGGATTGCTTTTTTCATGTCCCTTTCCTCTGCCTCATTGTTTGTGTATAGGAAGGCTTTGGATTTTTGGGTATTGATTTTGTAGCCTGAAACTTTACTGTATAAGTCTATTGTTTCTAAGAGTTTCTTAGTAGAGGCTTTAGGCTTCTCTAGATATAGTATCATATCATCTGCAAATAGTGAGAGTTTGATTTCTTCCTTTCCTATCTGGATGTCCTTAACCTGTTTTTCTTGTCTAATGGCTATCGCAAGTACTTCCATTACTATATTGAAGAGAAGTGGTGAGAGCGGGCATCCTTGTCTTGTGCCTGATCTTAGAGGAAAGGCCCTTAGTTTTTCCCTGTTGAGGATAATGCTTGCCATAGGCTTGTAGTAGATGGCTTTGACTATCTTGAGGAAAGTTCCTCCAAACCCCATTTTGGTGAGGGTTTTCATCATGAAAGGATGTTGGATCTTGTCAAATGCTTTCTCTGCATCTATTGATATGATCATATGGTTTTTATCTTTACTTTTGTTGATATGCTGGATTATGTTGATTGATTTCTGGATATTAAACCATCCTTGCATCTCCAGAATGAATCCCACTTGGTCATGATGTATGATCTTATTGATGAGTTGTTGGATCCTATTTGCTAATATTTTGTTGAGAATCTTTGCATCGGTGTTCATCACGGATATTGGTCTGTAATTTTCTTTCTTAGTGGTGTCTTTGTTTGCTTTTGGTATTAGGGAGATGTATGCTTCATAGAAACTGTTTGGGAGAGTTCCTTTTTTTCAATTTCCTGGAAGAGTTTGAGGAGAACTGGCAACAGGTCTTCTTGAAATGTTTGGAAGAATTCACCAGTGAAACCATCTGGGCCTGGGGTTTTGTTTTTGGGGAGATTTTTGATTACGGTTTCAATTTCCTTAATATTGATGGGTCTATTCAGGTATTCCAAGTCTTCTTTCTTCAGTCTTGGGAGATTGTAGGAGTCAAGGAATTCATCCATTTCTTTTAGGTTCTCCTGTTTTGTGGCGTATAGGCCTTCAAAGAAGTCTCTAATGATCTTTTGTATCTCACTGGTTTCTGTCATGATATCCCCCTTTTTATTTCTGATTCTATTTATTAGGGTTCTCTCTCTTTCTTTCTTTGTGAGTCTTGTTAGCGGTTTATTAATCTTATTTATTTTCTCGAAGTACCAGCTCTTTTTTTCATTGATCTTTTGGATTGTTTTTTTTGGTTTCAATGTCGTTAATTTCTGCTCTAATTTTTATTATTTCTTTCCTTCATTCTGGTTTGGGTTCCTTTTTCTGGTTCTTTTCTAAGGTCTTGAGTCGTGAAGTCAAGCTATCTATGTGGGCCCTTTCTTCCTTCCTGAGTAATGCTTGGAGAGCTATAAATTTCCCCCTTAACACAGCTTTAGCTGTGTCCCATAGGATTTGGTAGCTCCTGTCTTCATTCTCATTTGTTTCTAAGTATCTTTTCATTTCTTCCTTGATTTCCTTCCTGACCTACTCATTGTTCAACATTGAATTGTTTAATTTCCAGGTGTTTGATTTGGTTCTCCATGTCGGTGAGTGGTTAGCTTCTATCATCAGCGCATTGTGGTCTGAAAAGATGGTTGATACAATTTCTATTTTTCTGATTCTACTGAGGTATGTTCTGGGGCCCAGTACATGGTCTATTTTAGAAAATGTTCCATGTGCACTGGAAAAGAATGTGTATTCTTTCTTTTTGGGGTATAAGGCCCTGTATAGGTCTATTAGGCCTCTCTCTTCAATTTCTTCTTTCAGAGTCAGTGTTTCCTTGTTGAGTTTTGTTCTTGTGGATCTATCTAGAGGCGATAAGGCCGTATTGAAGTCTCTGACTACAATTGTGCTGGTAGTGATGTTCTCTTTGAAGTCTGTTAGGAGTTGTTTTAAATATTTAGCCGGTCGTTCGTTAGGAGCGTATATGTTTAAGAGTGTGATTTCTTCCTGTTGTACATATCCCTTGATAAATAGAAAATGACCTTCGCTGTCCCTTTTAATCGTTTTCAACCTGAAGTCTATGTTGTCGGATACCAGGATGGCCACTCCAGCTTTTTTAAGGGAGTTGTTTGCTTGCAGGATTGTTTTCCATCCTTTGACTTTGAGTCTATGTTTACTCTGTTTGTTCAGGTGTGTTTCTTGCAGGCAGCAGAATGTTGGGTTTAATTTCTGGATCCATTTTGCCACTCTGTGTCTCTTGATGGGTGCATTTAGGCCGTTGACATTGAGAGAGATTATTGTGATAGGATTTTGTGTCATATATCTGAGGTATTTGTTGTTTTTATGGGGCTCCTCCTTGTCTTACAGTAGCCCCTTTAGACCTTCTTTCAAGTTTGGTTTTGAGTCTACGAAGTTCCTGAGCTGTTCTTTATCCGAGAAATAGTGCATGGTTCCTTCGAGTTTGAGTGAGAGTTTAGCTGGATAAAGTATTCTTGGTGAGGCATTCATTTCGTTGAGTTTTTTCACTATGTTCCACCATTGTCTTCGGGCTCAGAGGGTTTCCTTTGACAGGTCTGCTGTAAATCTGAGGGGTGCTCCTTTGTATGTGATTTCCTTCTTTGACCTTACTGCTTGCAGAATTGTGTCTCTATCCATAGCATCCGTCATTCTGACTATGATATGCCTTGGAGTCTTTTTATTCGGGTCTCTTTTTGCTGGTACTCTTTGGACTCCTTGTATGTGGATGCCTGCCTTCTCCAGTTCTGGGAATTTCTTAGCAATGATGTCTTTGACTGTGTTTTTTTCATTGGGGTTGCTTCCCTGTGGTTCTGGTACTCCAAAGATTCTTATGTTGTTTCTCTTGAAGTCATCCCCCAGGGCTCTGATTCGCTCTATAGCCATTTTGAGTTCTTTGGCCAAGATTTGTTGTTGTCTATAAGCTTTCTGCAGCTCATCTTCCAGGTCGCTGATTCTGTCTTCGGCTGTAGTCATTCTACTGTTGAGGGCATCTAGTGAGATTTTTAAGTCATCTACGGATTCCTTTATTTGTGTGACTTCCGTTCGTAGGTTTGAGATTTCTGCTCTCATTTCTTCCTGGATTTTCTTGGTAGATCGTTGCAATGCTTCATTCATCTCCTCCCTTAATTTATTGGATGTCTGTTCCATGGTTGCTTGGAGTAGGTCGACTCTCCTACAGATCTCCTCTCTGAATTGTTTATCTGAGAGGTCGTAGATGTGAGTAGCCCCTGTTGATGTTTCTGGAATCTTTTCTTCTCCCTCTCTTCGTGGAGGGGATTTTCGCTTCTTCTTCATATTATTACGGAAGTATAGATTTGGAACTTTGTAGTTATCTATTCTTGTTCCCTCTTGCTGAGGAAAGGAGGGGCTCTGGTTGTGCTAAACTTCCCTTATTCACTGACAGTTTTTATAGTGTCAAACTAAGCTAATGGATATTTTGCATGAGTGTTTGAGATGGCTAAAGTGATTTTCAAAGAAATAGACAGTAACTATTATGCTGAGGTAACAAAGAATAACCGCGGTCGTGTTAGCGTTGGCCGCTCCGACTGGAGGCCACGCCCACTTAGAGACCACGCCCCCTAAGATGCAGGTCACGCCCCCGTGTCTTCTGTTAGACAGCCAGGCGGGACCGCAGGACATGGGGTGGGGCAGCTGCAGGAGGAGGTCGGGGACCCGTTCGGAGGGAAGCGGGGAATGGGAGGGCCTCTCAGTGCTTTTTAAATTAAATTACTACTATTGTTGTTTTATTATTTTGGTACTTAAAGTCATGTATTTAAAAACATGACTTTAGGGGCTGGAGCAATAGCACAGCGGGTAGGGCATTTGCCTTGCACGCGGCTGACCCGGGTTCGATTCCCAGCATCCCATATGGTCCCTTGAGCACTGCAAGGATTAACTCCTGAGAGCAAATCCAGGAGGTAACCCTTGTGCATTGCCAGGTGTGACTCAAAAAGCAAAAATAAATAAATAAATAATAAAAACATGACTTTAGGTACCCAAATAATAATTTTCTAAAAGTATTAAGAAGCTTCATCACATCAGAACATTAGTTCTTAATTATGCTGCTAAGAAAAGAGCCTAGCACTCCCAGTAATAGAAATATACTAGAGAATAAGAAATTTGGATATTCTATTTTTTAAACTTTTTTATTCTTTATTGAATCACTGTGAGAGAGAGCATTACAAAATTGTTAATTATTGCATTTCAGTCAGCAATGCAATTCTTCAACACCCATCCCTTCACTAGTGTAATTTTCCAGAACCAATGGAAAGGTCCTTAATTTCCTTCCCACTCCTTCAAGCCACCCCCCACCACAGCCTGACTCTATGAACCTCTCTTTTCTCTCTCTTTCTACTTCTCTCTCCTATTAGGCATTGTGGTTTGCAATACAGAGCTGCAAAGTTACCATGTATATCCGTTTACCTGTCTTCAACACTCAGTTCTTGTCCAGAGTGATCGTATCCAGCTAGTATTATTGTAATGGATCCTCCTCTATCTCAACTACCCTTCACCTCCCACACCATTGACCAGTCCTCCAGTCCATTTTCCCTGGCCTTGAATATTCGTTTCATAATATATATATATATATATATATATATATATATATATATATATATATATAGGCTGGAGCGAGAGTGCAGAGGGTAGGAGGGCGTTCATCTTGCATGCGGCCAACCCGGGGTTCGATTTTTCTACCCCTCTCGGAGAGCCTGGCAAGCTACCGAGAGTAGCTTGCCCACATGGATATGTATATGTATGCATATATATATATATCACAATAAATGCAGTTACTCTATATCTGTCCCTTTGCTTCTGACTCATTTCACTCAGCATGATACTCTGAAAGACTATCCATTTATAGGCAGATTTCTTGACCTCACTTTTCCTAACAGCTGTGTAGTATTCCATTGTGCATATGTACCATAGTTTCTTTTCCTGTGCTCCTGTCCTCGGGCGCTCAGGTTGTTTCCAGATTCTGGCTATTTTGAATAGTGCTTAAATGGGCATAGAAGTGCAGATGGTGTTTCTGCTTTGTGTTTTTGGACCCCCATGGTATTTTCCCAGAAGTGGTATTGCTGGGTAAAATGGGAGCTCAATTTCTAGTTTTTTGATTAATGTCTATATTGTTTGATTTGGATTTTTTAATTCTAATTTTTAATCTCAATCTGGGACTATAGCACTGTAGAACTGTCATCCTGGTGTTCATCAATTTGCTGGAGTGGGTGCCAGTAAGTCTCCATTGGGAGACTTGTTACTGTTTTTTGGCATATAGAATACGCCACGGGTAGCTTACTAGGCTCTGCTGTGCGGGCATGATACTCTCAGTAGCTTGCTAGGCTCTCCGAGAGGAACAGAGGAATCTATCCCGGGTCAGCCATGTGCAAGCAAATGCCCTACCTCTGTGCTGTATCACTGTATCACTGTCATCTCGTTGGTCATCAATTTGCTGGAGCAGGCACCAGTAATGTCTCTATTTGTCCTAGTCCTGAGATTTTAGCAAACTCTCTTTATTCATTCTTCCCAGTGGTGCCTCATTGGAGGCTCTTTCAGGGTCAGGGGAATGAGATCCATCATTGTTACTGTGTTTGGCATATGAATATGCCACAGGGAGTTTGCCAGGCTCTGCCGCGTGGGCAGGATGCTCTTGATATTTTGCAGGGTTCTCTGAGAGTGAGAATTGGGCTATAAGAGGTTCAGTCATATAAAATTCAGTTATGTAGAAACTATTTCTTTTTTTTTGCTTTTTGGGTCACACCCTTCTATGTCAGGGGTTACTCCTGACTCTGGAATTACTACTGGCAGTGCTTGGGGATGCTACAGGATGCTGAGAATCAAACCCAGATCGACTGCATGCAAGACAAACACCTTACCACTGTACTGTCACTGTGGCCCTATTTTAACTGATATTTTATATTTTAGTTTTAGAAGATTACCCTAGTAATTTTTCCATTTCTAAAATTTCACTTTTATTTACTCCTCATCCTATGTATAAATATTTACAGAATCCTCTTTTATTAAGCTACACTGAGCTCACATCAAATTAACCAAAGCTTTCCACCCCTCTGAAAAATCTGAGCAAAGTTTCTCAAACTTTAATGAGCCTCAAATGATCCAAAGAAATTGTTAAAACACAGACTTCTGGGCCTCATCACCACAGTTTCCTTCAGTATGTCTGGGATAAGACCAAAAATGCATAATTCTAATAAGTCTCAGATGAGGCTGACAACATTGTTGAAAGCTCACAATCACCTCTGCCCCTGTTGCATTGTCTTACCAAGCAGATGGAGTCCAGTCAAAATTGTTGATTACATTAGATAATTAAACATTACATAAATATATTTAAAAATCACTTTCAAATAACCTATTGAATTAGGCATAAGAATTCTCAAAAACTTTGGAAGTTTCATAAAAATTTAGAATTTTATATTTAGATTTTCTTTCCTCTAATTTTTCAGTCCAATTAAAAAACAAAAGAATTATGTTACTAATAAAATATGAATTACTGCTAATAAGCATTTCATGACTCAAAATGGTGACTGAATAAATCCGCATTGTGGTATTGCAATTTCTAGGCTGCATATGAAAATTATGCAGCCTAGAAATTGATATGAAAATTAATTTCTTCAATTTATTATCACTGTCACTGTCATCCCATTGCTCATCGATTTGTTCGAGCAGGCACCAGTAACGGTTCTCATTGTGAGACTTATTGTTACTGTTTCTGGCATATCCAATACGCTATGGGTAGCTTGCCAGGCTCTGTCGTGCGGGAGTGATACTCTCGGTAGCTTGCCGGGCTCTCCGAGAGGGGCGGAGGAATCAAACAAGGGTCAGCTGTGTGAAAGGCGAACGCCCTACTGCTGTGCTATCGCTTCAGCCCCAATTTATTATATGACAATTATATTTTAGCAAAATATATAGTCACAAAAATGCACAATCATATGCACAACTACTAAAATTAGACATCTTTTGTTGTATTTGGAGGAATATGGGAGGGGCCCATATTGGTGGTGCTCCAGGCTTACTCCTGGCTTTGTGCTCTGGGACCACACAGAATGCCAGAGTAATAAGGCAAGTGGTCTACCCACTATACTATCTCCCCAGTCCCTAAAATTAAGACTGAAAAAAAAATTGCACGTCTATGGAACAACCATTAGCACCTCACTCTCAGATGGACAGAGTAAACAAACAGGATATCAGTAAGGAAGCACCTTCTATAAACAGAATTTTGACCAAGTTGGCTTAATTGAGATTTACAGGTTCTTCACTCTCTCATTATTGAGAGAGGAATGAAAATTGAAATCACATATGTGTCTTTTTTGGATCACAATAGAATAGAGCTAAAAATCAACCATGAAGAAAAACTGGAAAAAAAGGTCAAACATTTGGAGACTAAACAACATGCTACTAAATCATTATAATGAAAATATATAGATGTATTACATATGAGTGTCTGTGATATTTATAAACATATTTTTATGTAATATAAAATTGTTGGTGGGTGATAATGGTGGTGGTGCAGATGACTCCATCATCTACACTGCAGAGGATCCTCTACATCCTCTGCAGTACTTGGGGGCTTCCTTGACTACCTCTGGATCCTTAAGGCCCAGGAATGGAACCCAGGACCACTTAGACGAAAGGCAGATGTAGTATGACTTGAGCCACATCCCTAATCCTTACATCTTATATTGGAAAGCAGTGTTGCCACTCTGTGGGAGATGGAGAGTAAGGGGGAAGGTGGCTGTAGAGCCTGTGGTAAAATAGTGATTTGGGAGGAAGCTGAAGTCGACATTTTAGGGAAGAGTTGGCAAACTGAAGCTATAAGCTCTTACCTGATGCTTGTTTTTGAAGGTCCTGTTAGAACATGGCCATGTCCACTTGTTAACATACTGCACTTATGTTTGTGTTCCGAGGCCTAGAGCACCACACGGCCAAAATCTGATGCTGCAGAAAAGTTTGTCAAAAGTTGTATTAGAGAGATGAGAGCATAGAAAAAAGTGATATATTTTTTGATGCAAAACAATTAGGGCATTTGGATGTAGAGAGTAATATAAAAAGAGCTGATGAGAAGTTTTCTATCTTAGAAAGTTAGATGAAGTTCAGAAAGGCTAGTTTGAGCAAGGTCTAATCACTATCGTTTTTACAATTGATTTCTTCATTTTATATTCATTGTATGGATATAAAAAAGCTACCAAAAGAACTGGTAAATAATTGAAATTGAGCCATGCATTGAATTATATGCCAAAAACAGTAACAATAACAGGTCTCATTCCCCTGACCCTGAAAGAGCCTCCAATCATTGGGGAAGACGAGTAAGGAGAGGCTGCTAAAATCTCAGGGCTGGGACGAATGGAGACATTACTGGTGCCTGCTCCAGCAAATTGATGAACAACGGGATGACAGTGATACAGTGAATTCTAAAAATTAGGAGATATTTGCTGAGTAGTAAATAAGTCACATGATAGAGAAAAACATATTAAGAATTTCTAGTGGGCGCCAGAGCAATAGTGCAGCAGGTAGTGCACATACTTTGCACGGGACCAACCTGGGTTTAATCTGCAGTTTCCCATATGGTTTACCCAGCACTGCCAGTAGTAATTCCCTAGTGCAGAGCCAGGAGTGACTCGAGAGTATTGCCGGGTGTGCCCTCTCTCCCAGTTTTCTAATAGTGGTTAATTTAGGTTTTATGTCAGACAGTATTATTAGGAAACTAGAGGCTGAGGCCAGTGACTTACCCACTACTCCTGTGTAGTGGATCAAAGGTTTATTTGCATATTTGAATTATTTTAGAATATTATAATTCTCAACAGCTCGAATCCAAAGTGTAGAGGCAATAAAATAGATTTTTCTCTGTGTACTTCTAATGTTAGTGATAATAATCTTACCAAAGTTAGTGGGAATAATGGTTTTACATTTTGAGCAATTGATAAGAAATAGCATAGTGAATATTTCTAACATTCAAAAACCTAAGTTGAGGGGCTGGAGAGATAGCACAGCGGGTAGGGCGTTTGCCTTGCACTCGGCCGACCCGGGTTCAAATCCCAGCATCCCATATGGTCCCCTGAGCACGGCCAGGGGTAATTCCTGAGTGCAGAGCCAGGAGTAACCCCTGTGCATCGCCAGGTGTGACCCAAAAAGCAAAAAAAAACCTAAGTTGAAATCATTTGGATGATCCTAACAAAAAAGCATTGGCTATTTGACCTCAATGAGAAATAAATAAGAATATAATAACTAGTATCCTTACAGCTATAGACGTATCCTGTAGGATAACATTAGCTGCTGGGAGCTTGTGTTTGTTGGTTGCCCCCCCCCTCCCCAACCTGTCAATTACCTTTGTCTTCTGATCAAACTCTGGCTTGTAAGTATTGTCTTTCTCTTCTCCTTAATGTCCTTTGCATGGTTGGCTATTTCAGAGCAATGGCTTTTGGTATGGACACAGAAAAGCAGTTGAAAACACAAGCTTATGGCTTAGGAGTTGATTGACTCCAGGTAATATACCTCCTGGACATCTGCTTTCTTGACTCAGTTGCCTTTACTTCCTCAGTTGCCTTTACTTCCTAGATCCCTAAAAGCAGGGGCCTGGCAAGGGACTGGATGGACCAAGGGCAGGTGCTGAACTATCCTGGCCTTGAAATGGGCCTGGTCAAAGTGCCATATTGTGTTATAGAGAGGGTTGGAGAGAGCTGGAGGTGACCCGCTGTGCTATCACTCTTATACCATTTTAAAAATTAAGATAATAAATGTAGAACACCATGAGGCCTAACTGACTAAACTTCAAAAATATATTCCTCTCTCATAGCTGTTAACATTTGTTGTATTTGTTAAAAATAACAATGAACAAAATTAAAAATTAACTTAAAATTATATATTTATGGTTCAATGAATGAATTTTATATCACCTTCAGGGGAAAATGCTAGATTCTTGATGGGATTACAGCAAGAGTCAGCAAATCCAAGATACTGATAATCCCTCATTAACTCTATTATCTATAGTCATTCTTCTACTGGTCCGCTTTAATAACTTGAAAAGTTATCATGATTAATAGAGCCCTTCTAAAATTTTCTATTTTGGTGTTTTCCTAAAATAATTACTTAAATAAGTACATACTTGGGGCTGGAGAGATAGCACAGCGGGTAGGGCGTTTGCCTTGCACGCGGCCGACCCGGGTTCAAATCCCAGCATCCCATATGGTCCCCTGAGCATGGCCAGGGGTAATTCCTGAGTGCAGAGCCAGGAGTAACCCCTGTGCATCGCCAGGTGTGACCCAAAAAGCAAAAAAAAAAAAAAAAATAAGTACATACTTGTTTAAGTACAGGGAAAGATGTATGGAATTTGTAGTTTTTATTTACTAGAAATGCATGAAATTGATTTTTTCTTTTGAAAATAAAAGAAAACATGTTTGAAGAAATTTAGAAAATAGTACTAGAAAGTTTTATTACAAGCATTACATATGTTTAAATAGTTCATACTTATGATAATGTCACGAAATTCTTAAATTATTTTGACTTAAATGTTAAAAAATTCTGGGGGTGTGGCAAGGGCAGAATTGAAGAAGTTCAGAGGTTACTCCTGACTCTGCACTCAATAATTTCTCTTGGTGCATTCAGGGAACCATACGGAATGCTAGGGTTTGAATTCTAACCTGGGTCAGCTGCATGTAAGGCAAATGCCCTACCCATTGTAATGATCTTCCAGACCCCTAAAGTTCTTTATTTGAAGGTAGTTCTCTACAATTAATCTCCCTGTCTCTTCCTTTTGTTTTTTATTTTGTTGGAAGGTGTGGGGGGTGCGTTTGGCAGTGCTCATGGCCTCCTCCTGGCTCTGCACTCAGGAATCACTCCTGGGAGTAGCCAGACGCCATGTGGTGCCAGAGGTCACATGTGGTGCTGGAGGTCAAGCCTTGTTGGGCCTGTACAAGGCAAGGGCACATCTCACTGTACTATCTCCCCAGCCCCTGTTTTCTATCATTATAAACACACATTTTCCTCTCAGTTTTTGTTTTTTGTGCATGGCAGAGGATGTTGGGGCCATACCCACTTGTGTTCGTGATTCACTCCTGACTCTGAACTCTAGGATCACTCCTGGTGTTGTTTAGGGACCATAAATGGAACCAGACAGTCAACTGAGGTCAGCCACAGGTAAGGTGAGTATTATATCCCCTGTATTATCTGTCTGGACTTTAAACAGTATTTTCTGTAGGATTCTCAAACCATACAAGTAACTAGAGGGGGACTGGAGCAATAGCACAGTGGGTAGGGTGTTTGCCTTGCACGTGGCCGATTCCCAGCATCCCATATGGTCCCCTGAGTACTGCCAAGGGTAGTTCCTGAGTGCAGAGTCAGGAGAAACCCCTGTGCATCACCGGATGTGACCCAAAAAGCAAATAAGAATTTTTTTAAAGTAATAGAATATGTAAGAGTTGAGGGATAAATAATTTTGCGAATACTTATGTATGCATATATACTCTGAATTATTTAGATAATATGTGCATACATGTGTGATACATGCACTGTGTATAAAGTATAGTACATAATTAAAGCTTTTCTTTTAGAGGGTCATGATTTGTAGGGGGAAGTCTGAGTTCTTTCTCCTTACTTCATGAGCCCCTGAGCACTTCCTTAAACCAACCCCCATGCACCACCTTGTGTGATCCCCAAACAAACAAATTGAATTGAATAGGTCATGCATAATTCATTATATTATTGCTAAGACTATTCAATCTTTTCACTTACCTAAGTTTCAAGGTGAGGTTCCAGGTGCTGTAATTCTTGTTCGGTTTAAAAGAATGTTTTAATCCTCCAGATCTTCTCTGCTATGCACTAATTCTATGCTGGAAATTGGTTAAACACGTCACTGTTTAGAAGTTTGGACAGTTTGGTTTGGACAGCTTGTGCCATCTAAGCTTGTATTACATTTGATTACTCATTAACATAGTGTCATTACCTGCAGGCACACTACACCAGCCAGCATCTGTCTTGTTTGCATCTTTGATCAGTAAAGTTACTAGGCTAGAGATATCATGCTATATCCAGTTAGCGCGGAACTGAACAAATTCTCTGCTATTTTCCAAACATTTTCAGTGAAGTAACAGCCTAATGCTGGCATTGTAGCATTACTGGGTTTCCCAGAAAAAAAAAAACTTCTGCTCTGGAGCTTGTGAAAACACATTAATTTATTTCTGTGTTCTTTGCGAAGATGCCTCCTTGCCAGAAAGGATGCTTCTACCCTGCTCACCACAACATAAGTGTAAGTCCCAGCACTTAAAATTCTGACTACTTCAAAGATGAGCAAATGGACACACTTTTTTAGAAATTATTTTGTGAAAATTGTCTGACTGATCCCAGCTCTCCACAGCATAGCACACATTGATTAGGCTACTCTATTTCAAGCCTATTCTGCAGGATCTATCTTCTCCATCCAGTGTACTTCCAGTGCCTTGAGGGAACACAGGAGGAGTTCTCCTGGACTGCAATAGTGAGCATCCATATATCCCTTTGATATGATCTCTTCTCACTGATGGTAGGGACGCTTAGTCAGGCCCGGTGCATACTCTGCACTCACTGTCAGTTGAATGTGAAACACTGATCAACTTCTCCTCATATTTGTTGTAATGAAAGGGTACCTTTAACACCCTTCAGATTCCACTCCAAACCTGAATCAAGGATTCCTTTAACCCTTCCTTCCCTGCTCCTCCTTTATTTCATAAGGTGAAGCATTTATGAGTTAACTAATGGTGGGCTGTTGAAGTCTGGAGTACACAGTTGAATAGATTTCTCTGCTGCTGTAATCAGAGTTATGGGCTTGATTATGGAACTCTGTGGAGCGATAGCACAGGAGGTAGGGCATTTGCCTTGCATGCAGCCAACCCGGGTTCGATTCCTCCATCCCTCTTGAGATCCTGGCAAGCTACCGAGAGTATCCTGCTCACACGGCAGATCCTGGCAAGCTACCCGTGGTGTATTCAATATGCCAAAAATAGCATCGACAAATCTCTCAATGGAGATGTTACTGGTGCCCGCTCGAGCAAATTGATGAACAACAGGATGACAGTAACAGTGACAGTTACCCTTTACCTCTGGTTGGAACCAGAAAGCTGCTGGGGAGAAGCAGGGAAATAAAGCGCATCAAGATTCTCTGCTGAGAAGATAGAAAATCTTTGAGTAATACTGGCCAAGCTAGAACAGAAGACTGATCTAAATAGATGAGCTGGAAATTTCTACAAAATGCTCATTTTTGTATGCATTATTTGTCTCACTGAATCTAAACTAAATAAATGAAATTGAAGCAAAGCCTTTTTAAAAAAAAATACTGAGGATAGGTGTTTTAGATAAACCTTAAAGTCAAGTAATTAGCCATATGTATTAAAACGTAGTTTAAAATAATAGTGTCTGTAGACATATGCACTAAATTTTATAAAATCTGGTTAGCAAATGAGGTATAATTTTTGGATGGTAGTGGTTTCTATTTTATTTGAGTTTGCAAACATTTTGTTGAATGTTTTGATTTGTAAATGTCCAAGATCTCCTTTAAAGATGTTATTTATAGAGTTCTAATTATTTTATTTTAGATGCTGGTAAGTGTAAACAAATCAGATTATGAGATAGGCCTCAATGCCCCAAAGAAATAAATTTAAACAAAAAGTGTATGAGTCTCTTTCAAAACAGTCTTAACTGAAGTTTTTGTTTTGTTTTGTTTGTTGTGTGTGTATGTGCATGTATGTGTGTGTGTAAAAGTAAAAGTAGTGTAATGAAAGAAGAGTCATTAGTGTGGGGACCAGAGTCCCACTCGGATGCCCTATGCCAATTTCAGGGCTGACGTTCTTTGGTTTCTGGGGCTGGAACAATAGTACAGCAGATAGGGTGTTTGTCTTACGGGAGACAGACCCAGGTTTGATCCCTGAGCCCTGTCAGGAGTGATCCTGGAGCCAGGAGCAAAAAGAAAAATTTAAAAAACGCATTTAATTTCTTCATTATAAACATTGCCGGATTATGTGTCTCTGACCAAATGAATCATGATCTGATTCTAGTAGTCCCGTGATACAATGGCTATTTATAGGACAAGCAATATGCTACTAATGGTTACTTGTTTTTATCTTTGTTATATATCTACAAGTGTAGTTTACCAATGCAATTTGGTATCAAAACGATTTTGAGAGGGCTTTTTCAGTGGGGAAAAAAGAAGAGGAGAGAAAAAGAGAGGAGTTCATAGGAACACAGGCTTGAAAAAATAATTCATTTTAATTAGTACCTTTATATTCATGACTATTACTGCTTTAGTCCCACATTATATTGCCTGCCTGTTATCAATACCTTATTTAAGTCTATAAATGATTATTCTTGTCAAAAATAATTTTAATGTAGTAATGCTGAATACTCATATGGACACACAATGATTACTGTTAATCACAAATATATCTGGGTGTGAAAAGAAAATAGAGTAAATGATTGGACTCTATTAATAAATTGAAATTCTAAGGGCATGATTATATCTGATATTCACATAGATTTTGAATATTTGTGTTCAACTACTCTTTATTAATCTATGTATGCATATATTTTTACACATTTATACACATATGCATGAATGCATGTACATGTTTGAAAAAAATAGGGACAGTTCTAATGAGTTCATACCAGCCTAATCCACAAAGTCCCTGCTTTAGTTACCACCTCAGAAGGAAAATATGTCCTACACATCCTTGAGTCACATGCCTAATAGGAATGTGGAAGGAGGATATTCATGTGACCATAGAAAACCATATTAATTTGATTTGTGCCAAATGAACCCCACTATTGACCTCACTAACCATGTCCCTCATTCTACACTAAAACTCATGCCTACATGTAGAGATTAAATTTGTTTCACATGTAGAAAACTATAGCATTAGCATATATAGGTGCCTGTATGTAGATAAACACATAAACACACATAAACAGAGAAAAGGAACATGCATTATTTAATCACTAATAATAATAATTATCAAGCCTCACAGAGGAATCCAGGTGTGTGGGACCCGGGACTGAGATCTCCAAGCCTGCTCAGATTGGGACTGAGCCTTCTCCATCCAAACCCCTCATTTTTCCAGTAGCCTGGCAGCCACACTCATAAACTTCCCCTGGTGCTATGTAATCCCACCAACAGCCAATATCCAGAGACTATAAGACCAAGCTCCTGGAAGAGAGTGACTCAGAGTCTCTAACCCCCCCACACACCTGGCTGTCTTCACCGGGGCCCCTCGGAGGGGACGGGTTGCCTTTCCCTCCCCGCCCCAAGCAGAGCCTTGACAGTTGAAGACCTCCGGAACCCAGCCACAGCCATGCTGAAGGCCACTCTCCACACATCCAGACAAGCCTCACGCATGAAGGGACCAGCAGAGGAACCCAGGTTTGCCGGACCCGGGGCTGAGATCTCCAGGCCTGCTCAGATTGGGACTGGGCCTCCTCCATCCAGACTCCCCATTTCCCAGTAGCTAGGCAGCCACACCCACAAACTACCCCCGTCGCCATGTAATCCCACGACAGCCAACATCCAGAGACTATAAACCAAAGCTCCGGGAAGTGCCCAGGCACAAAGTGGCTGCACAACATCTAATAGCCTTATTCTACTTCTTGGAGAACCTGACAAGCTACCAAGAATCTATTGTCTCCACTGGAGAGCCTTGCAAGCTCCCCATGGCGTATTCATATCCCAAATACAGTAAAAGATATATACATACATACCTCTTTGAGAGCCTGGCAAGCTACCGAGAGTATCCCGCCTGCACTGCAAAACCTGGCAAGCTATGTGTGATGTATTTGATATGCCAAAAACAGTAATGATAGGTCTCATTCCCCTGACTCTGAAAGAGCCTCCAATCCGCTGGGAAAGATGAGTAAAGAGAAGCTGCTAAAATCTCGGGGCTGAGTGTAATAGAGATGTTACTGGTGCCCGCTTGAGTAAATGGACAAACAATGGGATGACAGTGATACAGTGAATTATAATTAGAACCTAGAGTAGTATTCTCCATGCATGCTAGATCGTTATCTTGTTCTGCAAAGAAATATGCTGCAGACAGGAAGAGAAAGTCTTTACTAGTGATGAATGTTTAAAACACACAGCTGAGTGAATTCAGCGAAGCTAAATGGTTTTATTTCACCAATTTGAAGAGATACTTTATTTTACTCTCTCTTTTCTAAAAAAATATTGAATCACTGTGAGATAGTTACAAGCTTTTATGTTTGGGTTACAATCACACAATGATCAAACACCCATCCCTCCACCAGTACACATTCACCACCACCAATATCCTGGGTATACCTCCCCTTTCCCACCCTCCCCCTGCCTCCATGGCAGACAATATTCCCCATACTCTCTCTACTTTTGGGCATTATGGCTTACAACTCAGACACTGAGAGGTCATCATGTTTGGTCCATTATCTACTTTCAGCACACATCTCCCATCCTGATTGAATTGAGGAGATACTTTCACGTTAGCAAGCCTTATGAGTAAAGACTTTAGCTCTAAATAGCACATACGGTAATATAAAGTAAATTTGCACAGAACTTGTCGGGATTAAAAATCTATATGAAGAGAATAACTCTCCCTTTCACAGGGTAGTCTCTAAGTTTCATTGATGGACATGAGGCCTGCTGAGTATCCATCTTAGGTGCGCAGGATGAGTCACCTTGAAGAGTCTCAGGAGCCAGGGTGGACATAGAAAACGTTGGAAGAGAACTGAAAACTGAAATAGTGATGTTCACCTACACAGAGATGCAGCTTTCCTCAGCAGCCTTGAGTGCTTGACCGTGAGGCACCGTGGCTTACCCAGCCGAACCTTGTCCATTCTACACTAAGAAACATAGCCTTAGAGCCATGGAGCATCTACATCATGGCTCATAGGTTCTCTTTTCCTGTCCAGAGATGCAGTCCCAGGAGGAAATAGCCATGGTCAACACTAACCTCCTCACTGGATGTTCATGTTGTATATGTTTCATTTGTCTTAGTGTCCTTTGGGCTCTGGCAGTTTCAGACTCACAGCTGACTCACACTTTCCACTCACAGCTGGGTTGTCTATGACTGCCACAGCTCCCCCAGCCTGCCAGAGCCCATGACAGGGAAGCCTGAGCTAAGGACACTTGAACACTCCTGGTTGGCCAAGAATTGCCAGGAGGGGTCATGACACCTTCATTTGGGAGCCTTCCCCTTGCCCGCATGAAAAATAACCTTAAATTTGTTTCCCAATGAAGTATACGAGATTGAGAAACAATCATTATATGCTTGGTTGGTCCTTTCGTGTTCACAACCTTTCAGTGTGGAATTTGGATTTCAGTTGGAATTACTTTCCCATAGAAAATAAAAAAGAGGAAGCTGGATAAATATTACAGCCCATAGGGTGCTTGCTTTGCATGCACTGACCCAGGTTCCATCCCAGCATCCCATATGTTCCCCTGGGCACTGCCAGGAGTAATTCCTGAGTGAAGATTCAGAGTAAACCCCTGAGAACCACCAGGTGCTCTCCAACCCCCCAAATACACAAATAAATAAGAGAGTCCCATTAAAAAGTGAACTTTCTCCTATCATTTTCAGAATATGGGCAGATATGACTGGTTGGTCAATGGCATGTGCTCTAACAGAGAGTACACCAGCTCTGGACCTGGACCTGACACACTGCTACTCAGTTTCTGCATTCCTGCCAAATTGTGATGTAGACTAGGTCCAGCTGGACCCTGGAGGTCAGGAAAGACAATGGATATTGTAGAAAGCCCTGCTGAGATGTGCTGTAGCTGCAGGCCCAGCCACTTCCTTCGCAAAGGCCACATGCTGTGTGGACAGTGGCCTGACATATGAACTACATAGATGAGGCCAGTCCAGCTGCCAAATCACAGAATCAGGAGTATCTTTGAATTAGTTTTCTTTAGAATACAGGCAATATATTTCCATATTTCATAATTATTTATATATTTAGGTATACAAAGTTATTATGTGAATCCACTTTTTAATGAGATTGGATCAATAAGCATCAGCCATATACACAGGAAACTTCTCTTCCCTGAGTATGCTTCCTAATCTGTCTGCTTGCTTGTTTATTTTTTTTGTCAGGGTCAAAGGGATTGTTTTAATGTCTATGTCCTTGTTTTTTTTTTTTTGCTTTGGTCACACCCTGCAATGCACAGGAGTTACTCCTGGCTCATGCACTCAGGAATTACTCCTGGCAGTGCTTGGGGGGGGGACCATATGGGATGCTGGAAATTGAACCCGGGTTGGCCGCGTGCAAGGCAAACACCGTATCCACTGTGCTATCTCTGGAGCCCCCTGTGTCCTTGTTTTGATTGTTTGTATGACTACAGTAAGTGAAATCACCAAGTATTTATCTTTTTCCTTTACACCTACTTGAACATGGAACCTGCCATCCAATTTTGCCTTTATTGTAACATAAAGCAAGACTTAATTTTTCTCAGAGCTAAGTAACATTCTATTGTATAGAATGCTCATCTATTTATTTGTCTTTAGACAAAAACTTTCAGACATAATAGTTTTGTTAGGAGGAGCATATAATACGTATATTATATGTACCACTGTAGCACACTGTAGCACTGAACTCCATTTTCATCGATTTGCTTGAATGGCACCAGTAATGTCTCAATTGTGAGGCTTGTTGTTACTGTTTATGGCATATTGAATATGCCACAGGTTGCTTGCCAGGCAATGCTCAGGGGTTATTCCTGGTTCATGCACTCAGGAATTACTTCTTGTGGTGCTCAGGGGACCATATGGGATGCTGGGAATCAAACCTGGGTTGACTGTGTCCAAGGCAAACGCCCCACCTGCTGTGCTATTGCTCCAGCTTCACTCTGCCATCCGGGTGGGATACTCTTGATAGCTTACTGAACTCTTCAAGAGGGCCTGAGGATTCAAACCCCGGTCAGCCACATGCAAGGCAAATGCCCTACCTGCTGTGCTATAGAAACTATTATGTATATACGTAGAAATGACTAAAACAAACCTCAAATTGGTCCCTTGTTTACATACAGAGTCTAGTTGGTTGTCTCACAAACCCTCATTTACATATGGCACAGCTAATCAGAGGGCAGTATGTGCTACGGGACAAGGACATCTAAAATACATTAGTACAGGACCCTCTGCGCCTAAAGACTTTGATTCCAGAGACCTAACACATTTGGGCATCCAGCACAGCTTCTTACAGCAATGCACTGGGACTGTGAGCTGGGCTACAACTCTGAGCTACCCGGAGATGGATCTTTGCTCTGCACCCTGTCTTTCTGCATGGAAAATGGTGGCAGCAGCAACATCCACATGGCAGGAGCCACATTCTAAGACCCCTAACCCAGAAGTATACGGTTTTTACAATTAGGGCTCCTAGGGAATCATGGGAAGTGGGTGTAACCGGCACGCCCTCGGCCCAGATAAATCCAGAGCTGTTGAGAGCGAAATGGACCCTCTGCGCCTAAAGACTTTGATTCCAGAGACCTAGCACATTTGGGCATCCAGCGCAGCTTATTACAGCAATGCACTGGGACTGTGAGATGGCCTATGCAATTTCTGGCAGAATTTTCCCTGGACTTTATACAGAAATCCAAAACCGCGTGGAGGCTGCCGCATCCGCGCAACTTAACATCTCTTAATTGTCAGCAATGTGAAACGGTTCCTATTTAGCAGGTCTGACTTGGGGGGAAACTTCAAATGATAACAGTGAGTTTTTTGTTGAAATATTGAAGGTAATCAAGTAGCAGCAATTTCTCTGGACTGTGAACTAAGCAACAACCCCATGCTGGCTGAGAAGAGGAAATATCCCTCTTTCTCTGTTGTTTCCCATTTTCAGGGAGAAACCATACTATGAGGGGCAGGAAGGGTGATGAGGAAAAAAAAAGAAAAGGAAAAAAGGAAAAAAAAAGAGTTTTGTACTTGGAGTAGTGGGGCTACATATCTCCTCATTGTCAGCAATGGAAAACTAATTATCAAATGCTTCCTTGGTAGTAGGTCTGTCTTTCTTGGGGGGGAACTCCAGCAACAATAGTGAGTTTTGTGTTGAAATATGGAATGTAATCAAGGTAGAGATAAAATGAAGTGAAATTCATCAGTTATGCAGGCGGGGGTGGGGGGGTGGGGGGTGGGAGGTATACTGGGGGTTTTGGTGGTGGAATATGGGCACTGGTGAAGGGATGGGTGTTTGAATGTTATATAACTGAAACATAAGCCTGAGAACTTTGTAACTTTCCACATGGTGATTCAATAAAAAAGATAAAATATAAATTTTAAAAATAATTAAATAAATAAAAATAAAATAAAATACATTAGCACAAGCTAATAAAGAAAGGGAAACGTCACTGGGGCTATTGTGTAGGACATGGGATTTTCTGCTACTTCTGCTGATGCTGATGCAGAATATGTCAGTCAGTCTTCGAATGTACCCATGTGAGTTGTGAGATAAAGAACGATGGCACAGAAGCCATCTTTTGGATAGTATGCTAAATGGATAGGTCAACCACAGGAAAGCAACAGTAGTTAGATCTACTGATATTTCTGCAATAAAAATAGGTATATGTGTGTGTATACTACTTGTTGTCAATATCTATAATGTTCTTAAAATACAACTAATGTTTTTTTTTTTTTTTTGCTTTATGGGACACACCCAGCAATGCTCAAGGGTTATTCCTGGCTCATATACTCAGGAATTATTCCTGGCAGTACTCAGGGGACCATATGGGATGCTGGGAATCAAACCTGGGTCAACTGTGTGCAAGGCAAACGCCCTATCTGCTGTGCTCTTGCTCCAGCCCCATAACAAATGCATGTGTAATGCATGTGGTCTAGTTGGATAAATATACATCAGTGTATCATATAAGCATATCTGCCTGACATAAATTGTGTTTCACAAATTCTATTAGAGAAAACAGAGATGCTGGTCTTTTTAAGACCTGACTTAATAGAGACAAGGGCAAGGAATATTGCTCCATCGTTGGAAACCTGCCTCATGAACTGGGGGATAAGGCAGCTGGGATAGAGAAGGGATAGAGAAAGTCAATGATGATTGGAGAGATCAAAACTTTTAAAAAAGACCTGACTTAAAATAATATGGATGTGATTTTGGTCTTCAGACATTCAGGTTTTCTGGTTCTGAATTTGCATATACTGTGGAGGTCTAGGACCACTGTTCAAGGCAGTCAAATGAGAGGCATAATGATGGCTCAGGAAAGAGCCCTGTGGCACCACACTGGCATCATGACTGCATAGTCTCAGGAAGGAGGAAAGCGAACATAAAGGCAAGAACAATAATGAATGACATGAATATCTTTATGGAGTGGTCTCCTGAGTCACGTCTCATCTGATGGGTAAAATTCAGCGTTAGGGAGCACAGAAGGAAGAACAGTGCCAGTGTCCCGAGGGAGAGAAAGACAAGAATAAGGATTCCTGCTTTGCCACTGGCTTCCACACCAGGAGGCTTGGCCAATGGCACAGTTCACTTGGATTACTCAGTATTAAAGTAACTTCAGGTTTGAGCTCATTTTTATTTAGATTGTCTAAAATGTCAATGAGGAGATTCTTCTTACAATACTTGTATATATTTATGAAGATTTTGTAGCACTCACAGTTTCTTTCCTATACACAGAATATGTGTACATCAAATAAAAAATGATAATATAAAGCAAATTACCTTTCCTATGCTCCAATGTTAATTAAAACCAAATGTCCCTTTCACAATGAAGCTAATATACTTTAATTATTCTGCCTTGTGCAGATGTGACAAAAGGAAACATGCAATTATTAAGGGAAAAATACACAAAATTGCACCAATAATAGTCCACAATGTGAATTACTATTGCTTTTCTGGTGAGTAACTTGAATAGTTGCCAAATTATTCTTTAGACCACTTAAGTAATGGAAATTACTCTTTCCAAATAACACAAACTCAGATTTACCTTTTAATTGAATTTAACAGACATATGTTTATTTCTGTTTACCTTCGTTCCATAGTTTTTAAATAATGAAAAACAACAATACATTTTTAGTATTTTTCTATTAACATATCTTTAAAAAATACATCTAAATACATCTTATTTTGCAGAAAAAAGACATTAATGGCAATTACATTAGCTTTTAATGCTAACCATTTCATTATGAGTCTTGGAAAAATGCTTTTCATCATTGAGATTAATTTTTCTTATGTATTAAATTTGGCTAATTACATAGGTAAGGGTGAATGATGGAAATTGGTTGAGGAATTAAGAAATTAAGAATAACATATGCATGGTTTCTCTTAGTGTGGTAAATTATTAACTAATAGAAATTAAATCTATTAGAATAAAGTAATCTAAAATATTGGAAACTTTTATCCATTTTTCATTCTCATGAGATATTTATTTGTCTTCTAAATCAATTATTCTACCAGGAAAGCTTATCAGTTCTCAATAATGAAAATGTATGCTAAACCTTTGAGTACCTCACACAATTAGACACAGAAATATAAAACTTTCTAATAAATATAAAGACTTCAGGAAGAATCAGAGACCTGTTAATTCTTCCCATAAAGGAAGTAGAATTTTTCCAAAGAATCATATGGGAGAAAAGAAGTGAAGATTAGTTTTCACACAATCTGATTGACTTCTTTCTTTCTTCCTTCCTTTCTTTTCTGTCTTTCTTTTATTTTTCTCCTTCCTTCCTTTTTCCTTCCTTCTTTTTTCCTTCCTTCCTTCCTTCCTTCCTTCCTTCCTTCCTTCCTTCCTTCCTTCCTTCCTTCCTTCCTCCCTCCCTCCCTCCCTCCCTCCCTTCCTTCCTTCCTTTCTTCCTTCCTACCTCCCTTCTTCCCTCCCTCCCTTCTTCCTTCCCTTCCTCCCTCTTTTCTTTCCCTCCCTCCCTCCTTTCTTTCCTTCCTTTTTAAATATTTCCTTCTTTCCTTCTTTCTTTCCTACTTTTTCTTCTTTCTTTCTTTCTTTCTTTCTTTCTTTCTTTCTTTCTTTCTTTCTTTCTTTCTTTCTTTCTTTCTTTCTTTCTTTCTTTCTTTCTTTCTTTCTTTCTTTCTTTCTTCAGTTTATTCATAGGCCATTTACCGGTATACTGAGAGCCAGTTATTAGATTTGGAAGGAACTATCTGTTGTTTTGGTTTAGGGTACACACCCCGTGGTGCTAAAATCTTTCTTCTCTGACCACTCCTGGCAAACTTTGAGAAGCTTATGGGGTGTCAGGAATTTAACTTGGGTCAGCCATTTGCAAGGTAAACACCGTACCAGCTGTACAACCACTCCAGCCCGAGAAAGGACTGAAGAAGAAAGTAATGACAATCTCCCTGATAATGGCTTTATAGAGGATAACTGAAGCTAGAAATTTATTTATTGCTGTGAGAATTTAATAACCTTAAATCCAACTTTGAATTGAATTTTCAGCCTTTAGCAGTTCTTTGTTTTGTTATAACTCAATACCCAATACTTGCAGTTTGATGTGTTAAAATACCTAAGAATTTTCTGTCTCTCCCAGACTGGTCAACTTTAAAATATTTTCATAAGGCAACATTTTAATGTGAAACAATGTGAGTATAAAAGATAAATAATGATAATGAGATGATTTTACTCAAGTTAGAGATTCTGAAATGTCTTGGTAATCAACAGAAATTTATTCTGTAATTAAAAGAAAGTCTTGAGAGATCTTTGATTGGAAACGTAAACAGGTCAATATGTTTTCTTAGAATATTATTCTGAAAGCTGTACATGAGTAAAGAGAACAATGCTAGCCTCGACACATGCCTTTTGGTCTAGTGGACACTAATATTTAAGTGCATCTTGGACCATATAGTGGAGGAAAGGGTATGTCTTGCTGAGAATTCTGTACTAAATTAGTGCATTATGAACTATCAAAGGACTTTATATGAGAATTAATCAAATAATTTATTAGAAACATTTGGTGTCTGCACATTCTAAGATGAAATATTTCAGGAGGAAAGTTTAATTTTGCACTTATAAAACTGACCTATGCAAATGCTTTCAAGACATTTTTGTCAAGTTTCAAGAATTGGGCAGGTGCCAGTTATAAAGGTCAAATTTCTGCTATTAAATAAAACAATGTTTTACAAACAGGGAGTGTGACTTTTTTCCTCATCAGTAACGCGGTGTTTATAAATATAAACTTGATTTTATTAAATTTTAAGTCCCTTGGATCAATCTTTGCTGTTTGTAACTTTCAGCATCATACTTCCACAGTTTATCTGAGATACAAAATTTGGCTTAAGTAATTTACTCTTGATTCATTCAAAAACTACATTCTACCACCTGTAAGTCCACAAAGTACATTATTTTTTAAATTAGTGACATCAAGATATTTTTCACTAAAAAATATTTTTTTTCCTTTTATTTTTTTTATTTTTTTTATAATTTATTTATTTTTAATTAGAGAATCACCGTGAGGGTACAGTTACAGATTTATACACTTTTGTGCTTATACTTCCCTCATACAAAGTTCGGGAACCCATCCCTTCACCAGTGCATCTACATGGTTGTTCATAGTAATTATTCCAGGTGTTCTACGTTCCAACACTAATCCCACTGCTTCCAGTGTTGCCTGCCCCTCACCATGTCTCCAGCTCTGCCTCTCAACCTGCTAGCCTGCAGAGCAAGATTTCCAGTGCAATTTTCCTTATACAATAGCATGCTATTTTGTCAGAGAGATAGTACAGTAGATAAAGTGCTTGCCTTGCATACATCTGATCAAGAATCAATCCCTGGCGCTGCATATGTTCCCTTGAGCCCTGCCAATAAATTATTTCAGGTCTACTTTCTTGGGAAATTACACTGGCTAACAATAAGAACTAACATCAATTTAAAAAAATGCATATATAGACAACATACTTTTATACTTTACTATACCTTAATAGTCACTGTTACTGTCACTGTCATCCCGTTGATTATCAATTTGCTGGAGCAGGTCCAGTAATGTCTCCATTCATCCTCTGCCTGATTTTTAGCAGCCTTTCTTTACTTGTCCTTCCCAACGTCCTGTATTAGAGACTCTTTAGGGTCAGGAGAATGAGACCCATCATTGTTACTGTTTTTGGCATATGAACACGACATGGGGAACTTGCCAGTCTCTCCCCTGTGTGGGCAGTAAACTCTCAGTAGCCAAGTTCTCCCAAGAGGCTTTTATAGCCTCTGGATGTTGGCTTTTAATGGGATTACATGGCACTGGGGGCAGTTTCTGGGTGTTACTGCCTAAATACTGTAAAATTGGGAATCTGGGTGGAAGATACTCAGTCCTGATCTGAGCAACCTTGGAGATCTCGGGCCCGAGTCCCGTACACTTGGGTTCCCCCGCTGGTTCCTTCATGCATGAGGCTTATCTGAATGTGTGGAGAGTGTCCTTGAGAACTGTTAATAACTATTAATACCTTAATAGTTATACTCTTAGATTTTTCCTTATTAAATAAAGCTTAAATGTGCTACCTATTAAACAAAGTGGAAAGATAAAACCTCACTTAATATATATTTGTCAAATATTAATGCATCAAATTTACCCACTCCCATGATTTCTCTACATGTTTATTTTCAGTCCACATTTAAATATTAAAAGAATATTTTGAAAGCATTGTACAAATTTAATGTCATCCCTATGAGGATACCCATGACAGTCTTCAAAGAAATGGAGCAAATACTCCTGCAATTCATATGGAACAAAAAACAAATAGCTAAAGCAACTCTTGGGAAAAAGAATATGGGAGGAATCACCCTCCCCAACTTCAGTCTCTACTACAAAGTGGTAATAATTACAACAGTATCATACTGGAAGAAAGACAGAGCCACAGACCAATGGAACAGCATTGAATATCCTGACACACACCCTCAAATATATGATGATCTAATCTTTGATAAGGGAGCAAGAAATGTGAAGTGGAGCAAGGGAATCCTCTTCAACAAATGGTGCTGGCAAAACTGGACAGCTACGTGCAAAAAAATGGGCTCAGATCTCTATCAAACACCATGCACAAAAATGTCAGGTCAAAGAGGATTAAAGATCTCAACATCAGACTAGAATCCATAAAGTACACATGGAAGACAAGGTTGGCAAAACCCTCCACGACATTAAAGCTAAAGGTATTTTCAAAGATAACACACCACCGGCCAAGCAAGTGAAAACAGATATAAACAAATGGGACTATCTTATATTAAGAAGCTTCTGCACCTCAAAATAAACAGTGACCAAAACACAAAGACAGTCTACAGAATGGGAAAGGATATCCAGCCAAAACCCATGTAATAAGGGATTAATATCAAGGATTTACATGGCACTGATTGAACTCTAAAAGAAGAAAACATCCAACACCATCAGAAAATGTGGGGGTAGAAATGAACAGAAATCTTCTCAAAGAAGAAATCGGAATGGCTAAAAGACACATGAGAAAACACTCTACATTACAAATCATCAGGGAGATGCTGATTAAAACAACAATGAGATATCATTTCACACCAGAGAGTCTGGCCCACATCCAAAAGAACAAAAGCAACAGGTGTTGGCACAGATACCAACTGGTTCAGCCCTTTTGGAAAACAATATGGATGATTCTCAAAAAAATTAGAAATTGAGCTCCCATTTGACCCAACAATACCGCTTCTGGGGGTATATCCCAGAGTGGCAAAAGCAGTACAGTAGAAATGACATCTACATTTGTATGTTCATTGCAGCACTCTTTACAATTGCCAAAATCTGGAAAAAACCCAAGTGCCCAAAAACAGATGACTGGTTAAAGAAACTTGGTACATCTACACAATGGAATACTATGCAGCTGTTAGAAAAGATGAAGTCATGAAATTTTCATATAAGTGGAAAGTATCATGTTAAGTGATATGAGTCAGAAAGAGAGAGATGGACATAGAAAGATTTCACTCATCTGTGAAATTTAAAGTAACAGAATCCAGAATCGGAGACTAACACCCCAGAGTAGTAGAGATAACGACCAGGAGGTCTGCCCCACAGCTTGGAATCTGGCCTCACATGCTGGGGGAAAAGGCAGCTGATATAGAGAAGGGAACACCAAGTAGAGGATGTTGGGAGGATCCATTCGGATTGAAAGCTGTGCGCCAAAAGTTAAACTATATAACACTCTATACCCCTATTGCAAAGTACAACACCCAAAAGGAGAGAGAACAAAAGGATATACCCTGCTGAAGAGGAAGGATGGGGTGGTGAGGGATCAGGTGGTGGTGGTGGGAGGGATACTTGTGGAGGAGAATGGGCACTGGTGGAGGGATAGGTAAATGATCACTGTATGACTGAAATGCAAACACATAAGTTTGTAACTGTACTTCACAGTGATTCACTAATAAAATTTTTTAAAAAGAATATTTTGTCATTGTAGTGAAATTTGCAATAAAATAATCAGTTTTATCATAAATAATTTAGTTAAATTAGTATCTGCATAAAATAATAATAATAAAATAATAGCAATTTTATTATTTTATTTTATTATTCTGTTGTTATGCTGGGTATTGAAACCAGGATTAATTCAGATGACAAATGATTTTACCACTGAATTGCATCCCTGACCCATACTTCCATTTCATATCGTTTTATTTTAATTTTTGTTTTTTGAGCCATGCCTGGCAGCGCTCAGGGTTTACTTCTGCTCTGTGCTCAGGGATCACTCCTGGTGATGCTTGAGAGACCCTATGTGATACTGGGATTGAACTTGGTTCAGTGAGTGCAAAACAAGAGCCGTGCCCACTGTACTACCTCTCTAGCACTTTTTAATTGCATGGCAGTTTTTTGATGGTTGTTTTGTAGCCTCAACTAACAGTGCTCAGGGGTTACTCTTGACTCTGCACTTAGGAGTTACTCCTGGTGGTGCTTAGGAACCTTATGGGATGCTGGGAATTGAACCCAGGTTGGCTGTGTGCAAGGCAAGTGCCCTACTTGCTGCAATGTCTCTCCGCACCAATTAAAGTTATTTAGAGTATTGGCAATGAGAGTTTGGAAATGAAAAAAGACCTAAATTTATTCTTAAATCAAATAGTGTGAGAGAGAGACACTAGGTGTTATTTTTTTTTAAATGCTTACAGTTCATTGCCTTGGGCCAGGAACTCATTAGACAGCCCAGTGTCACCTGGCACCTCGAAGAGCCTACTTGGCTTTTTTTACTACTGATTCTGTGAAGGCATAACCACATATAATAGAAGGCATGTTCCATGTGTGACAGAAGGCATGCCCCACAAGTGACAAAAGCATGTCACATGCTTATTTTGATATCCCATATTTGACCAGCATTATTAGGTACTGTGACTTTTAATACTAAGTACCAACGGTGGTATTAAACACATCTGTCAGTGGAAATGTGATTTGAGGATGTGCTCTCCTCATATTTCCTTTATTAAGATGTAAACATTGAAGAAGTAAAGAGGAAGAAAGTTTTTTAGTGCACAGGCAGATATGCTTATTAAAGGAAAAGACATATAAAAATTATTTTTCCATCACTGGGGACCAAACCCAGGGCCTCACATGCAAGACAAGCACTTTACCCTTAAGCTGTGCCACATCCTCAGTAAAGACAAGTTTGCCTGTGTTTGGAAGACACCAACAGGGCTTACTCCTGACTATGGTCAGGGATCACTCCCTAGAGGCCTTGGAGGAACATATAGAGTTCAAGGATCCAAGTCAGGTTGGCCAAGTACAAGGCAAGTGACGTATTGCTCTGGTGCAAAACTAGTTTTTAGATATTTTCTTTTGTTTTCTTTTTCCTGGCAAGGTACCAAAAGCATCCTGCCCGCACAGCAGAGCCTGGCAAGCTCCCCATGGCATATCCAATATGCCAAATACAGTAACAATGATGGTTCTCATTACCCTTACCCTGAAAGAGCCTCCAATGAGGCACTGCTGGGAAAAATGAGTAAAGAGAGGCTGCTAAAATCTCAGGGCTAGGACAAATGGAGACATTATTGGTGCCCGCTTGAGCAAATTGATGAGCAACAGAATGACAGTGATACAGTGATAGAGTGAATATCTGCAGAAAGGGGCTTGACTGGGCATAGCAGAAACTTGATCATAGTAAGGAGAGATTTGGAAGTTTGGATATTTTTAGCTGAGACATTCAGAATAGTACAATTTTGACACTATTGGTATTTGGGATTCACTTAGACATTTTTTGATTAACTGTAGGATAAAAGTCAAGACACATGAAAATGATACACTTGCGTTTGATACTCCTACCACCTGTAAAATCATTTCCCGGCACCCAAAAGGAGTTGAAAAGAAGGACTTTTCATATTTTATTTTATTATTTTTTTCATTTTTTTCTTTTTGGGTCACACCTGGTGATGCACAGGGGTTACTCCTGGCTCTGCACTCAGGAATTCACCTGGCGGTGCTCAGGGGACCATATGGGATGCTGGGAATCGAACCCGGGTCGGTCGCGTGCAAGGCGCATGCCCTACTCGCTGTACTATTATTCCAGCCCTGAGGACCTTTCATATTTTAGACACATGCGGTGTAAACTGTAACTTTAGGCAAACACAGGCAAAATAAGAGCAAATCTTTGTCCCCTTCAAATTCGTACTTAGTATTCGTGCATCAACTGTTTGCATAAGAATTAGGCCAAGCATGTGAATTTTGAAATAATCATTTGTTTACTGAAATAATTTTATAAAATGGGCCAAATATTCATCCATTAAATGAAAATTTAGTATTAAATAATGCCATTGTTGAATGTGCATATTGTTTAGAAAAGTATGATTTTTAGGTGGCACTTTTATGTTATTTTCACTGAATACAAAGAACAGTTAACCAGTTACCTCTAGTAATTTTTACTTCAACAAACACACACATAGTCACACAGAATTCTTTTAATCCCACTTTATATTTTCTAGTATAAAGTGACTAAGGTGAAGTCAATAGATATGCACAGTCAGCTTCAGCAAACCTAAACATATAGAAGTTGATACAGTATAGATGAAGTTAAAAATAGACTGAACAAAGCACAATGTCCTCAGAACAATAATTTTATCTCCCATAAGCAATGTTTGGGGCAAGTATTTGACTCTGTGGCAAAGAACTCTCTTTGCAAATCTGAGACCTCAACTTTTCCCCAGTATTGTCCTATATCCTGCATGGAGTCTTGCTGGCACTGCCATTGGAATAATCTGTGTCACAAAACAGAAACATAATTGTGTGTCATCACCAGTTTATCACCACAAAGTGTGTATGAAAATATTGTAGGTGAAGAGACCATGGCAACCAAAATGTGTGCAAGCACCAAAACTAACTTGTGCAATTCCTAGTGAGCACTGCAAGTGTGTATGCCCTGTCATTTCAAAAAACAACAAGAGACGAGAATGGTAAGGAAAGAAAGCAAGTATATTGGTGATTTGGGGGTACTGAGAGAGTCTGTGTAAGAATTCACAGAGGAAGTTATAACAACAGTATACAGGAAATACAGGACACTTGTAAAGAAAGTATAATCCAGGTTAAGTCCACAGGTCGTGACACACAGAGCAAAGAGCTACACTTGTGCTTTGCCTGGTTACTGTCACTGTCACTGTCATCCTGTTGCTCATCGATTTGCTCAAGTGGGCACCAGTAGAGTCTCCATCATGGGACTTTTTACTGTTTTTGGCATATCAGATATGTCACGGGTAGCTTGACAGGCTCTGCCGGGTGGGTGAGATACTTGGTAGCTTTCTGGGCACTCCGAGAGGGGTGGAGAAAGCAAACCCGGGCCAGCCTCCTGCTTTGCCTGGTATATGTACTAATGTGATGCTTCCAGCTGCCAAGATGTGACCCCGGGGGCCGCACACATGTGCGGCTCCTCCGCAGCTGCACCCGCGTGAATCCAGACCCAGATGAACCAACTACAACATGGACTGCTCTTAGCAGATTACTTCCAGCCAGAGAACTAAGCCGTGACCCCATGCCCGCCGGGGAGGGGAAAGGTATTTCTCTCTCTCGCCTGACCATTTCCGGGGATGAAGGGCGTGGGGGCAGCCATATTATCACGACCACAGACGGGATTTTACAACAAAAACTGCAGCAAAAGGGCGTGAGGGTGCTCTTGGGAAGGTGGGAGACACCGGCCCCTCCCACCGCTGCCGAGATGTGACCCCGGGGGCCGCACACGTGTGTGGCTCCTCCACAGCTGCACCCGCGTGAATCCAGATCCAGCTGAACCAACTACAACATGGACTGCTCCTTGCAGATTGTCTGCAGCCAGAGAACTAAGCCGCGACCCCATGCCCGCCCAGGAGGGGAAAGATATTTCTCTCTCTCGCCCGTCCCTTCCCAGGGATGAAGGGCGTGGGGAACGCCATATTATGATAACCACAGATGGGGTTTACAAGCTTGCAATGATCGAATATCTGGAAGAAATCTCCCTGGACTTAGTTGTTAAAGTACAGAAATACAAAACCGCACAGCCTTATTTCTCTTCACAACAGGTCTGACTAGTGGGGTGCTCCTAATAATAATGGTGAGGTTTGTGTTGAAATATTGAATGTAACCAAAGTAAATAGAAAGTAAAGTGAAATTTATTAGTTACAAGGCGGGAGGGTGCGGGGGTGGGCGGGATGGGAGGTGTACTGTGGGTTTTGTTTTTTTTTTGTCTTTGGTGGTGGGATATGGGCACTGGTGAAGGGATGGTTTTTTTCAGCATTGTATGACTAAGACTTAAGCCTGAAAGCATTGTAATTTTCCACATGGTGATTCAATAAAATAAAATTAAAAAAAAAATGTGATGCTTCCCACATGTGACATGGTTCCCACATCCCCAATGAATGAAGCCTGGGACTAGGACTAGGAATAGCTTTGGTTTGCTTTTTGTCCAGAAGCTAACTAACAGCATCCTACTGATAAACATTTGCTGAATTTCTATAAGCTAACATCTGGATCTTGTCTTGTGGAAATAAAATAAGTCAAGACATGTTGGAGGAGCAAGTATAAAGGCATACTCTTCCTATTGGGATTTTCTGAGAGACTGATGGCCAAGGTGACTTCCTACACCCTGCTTTCATGGCTGGAAACAAGGAATTTGTTGATCAGAACCATTTTATAACAGTGCCAACCCTTAGCCTCAGAATAGAGTATTTACAATCCATTACTTGTCAGCTGCCTCAGAGTTAGGAAATTTGATTAGTGTTTTCTTTTCTCATAAGAAAGTGATGTGAAGAAGGTGGCCAGAAGGAAGAAGAATTCATATTCCAGGTTTCCTTTTTGCCACTATCTCCTAATGTGCACGCTTATTCATTATCTGGGTTTTGTTTATGTTGAAAATGGTAGTTAAGTTCCCTAGAATAATCAGAACATACATAATACCCAAGTGTATTTATGTAGTCATCAATAAAGTCAAGTTTCCTAAAATAATCAGTGTATGCAGTTTAAAGATTTAAAATATGTCCATTGAGAGTCTATGTTAAAAGACAAAAACATTTCAGGAAAAGTTAACATGTCAAGTTTTTTCATTTTGCTGTCTCATTTTGTGATACAGTTCTGAACCTTAGGAATTTCAAATTATGCCTCTGATTCGCAGACAAAGCAAAGTTCAGTGAGGCAGTATTCTTCATTAAGAAACACTTAACTCAGAAATGGTCTAGGCCAACTGGAAAATGAAGAAAAGCAATTTAAAAAGTACAGAATCTGTTTTAAGAATAATCACTTGTTCACCATATAAATGAAAAATTTAGATGGCCGTTAGCCACAATTATTATAGGTGGGAAAAGGCAAATGGAAAATTGTATAATTTCATGGATGATAATTGCATTTGGTTGAGTAAGAAAAATGCATGTGCATGCTGAGTTGAACTACAACATTCAGATAAAACAATTTTTAGTTGCTTGATAACTCATCATGAATATTGATCATTTTTCCTTCTTAACACTGTATTGTTTGAAAAATTATATAAGCACACCAAGAATCTACCATCAACATATATTGTCGCGCGCCGCTTCGACCAGCGAAGAAACACGCAACCCGGAGATTCTTCTTGCAGCAATTTATTCAGGGACCTTCTCATGCATTAGGGAAGAAGGGGAACGGGAAAGAGAAGGAACGAGGGGGAGGAATGAGGGGGAACCGACTAGCTAGGCAGCTTCCCCCCTTATATACGTCTAGCTGCTTGTTTACGCCCAAGTGTCTGCCGCTGATAGACTAGTTACCGCTCGTGGGCGTGACAAGACATCCTGTTTCCTTATCAGGTGTTGTCTACGAAGCACGGTGCACGGTCCCGTGGAGGCTCTCCACAATATATTGTTAGGGTAAATATTGCTTTGCCTAAATAGACACCTTCACTTACCCTATGACATCTCTATGATTATTTTGATAAAAATTTTACATTCTACAATATGCCATATAACATTCGTATTGGATTATAATTACATTCTGTTTTCATGCCAGTATTAAATTGTTCCTACCACTTTTCAAATTATTGAAGCAAAAGCATGAGCCACATTTACCAACCTATATATCTGTTCTGTTTTTATTTACAAAGAGAATTATTGCTGCCCTGTGGTTGACTGGTGAAATTAGTACCTGAGCATACTTTCTCTTGCCTTAACTGTTTTAAGTATTGTTTTTGTATTGTATTTATAACATACCCTGATAGCATATTGCTGAATGAATTCATGGAATCTTTAATTATGAGCAATTACTCTCACACAATGTATGCCAATGTTGCACATGCGCAAATTCTCCTGGCATGGTATAACTAACACACATGGTCAGAATTGAGTGTGAAAGGGAATGGAGAACACTTCACATGCTACTGACCAGTGAAAAAACTCTAAATGCTCAAATCTAATATTAGTGTCTACTTATTTATTTATTTACTTTTGGGGGCCATCCCCAAATGTGCTCAGGATTCACTTCTGGCTCTGCCTTCAGAGATCATTCTTGGTGGTGTTTGGGGAACGTATGTGTTGCCAAAGATTGAACCAGATTAAGCCATGCACAAAACAAATACATTACTCCCTGTACTATTTCTTTTGACTCTGCCAAGATTTTTTTTTATTAAACTAATTACTTAAACAAAGGAAAGCAATAAAATAATAAAAATATTTCTTTGGTTAAATGAAGGAAGATTGGCTCACTGGGTGTGGCAATAGAGGCACTTGGACCCTGAGAAATAGTTTGGGTGAGTCCAGGACTTATTGGACTACGTTTAATCCTACATTTAAATTTAAAGTCAGGCTTAATATACAACTCAAATTGTGGTAACTCATGTTTGACATGGAGGAGACCTGGGTGTGAACTCCTGCACATCATAACATTCCACCACAGGAGCAGCCTCTGAACATTAAGACAGAAACGGCCGCTAAGCATAGCCATGTGACCTCCAGAAAAGTATAAACAAAACAAAAAAACTAAAATTATTATTTGACAAGTCAGTCAAATAAGTGAACAGGTCTAAAATAGAGTTTCTTGTTCATTGTTGGTTAGTGATTAAAAAAAGATTTGCTATTCCATGAAAATTGGAGTATAATGTAATTTTGCCTGGGAATGCATTATGGTAAGAAAAAAAAGTAAAATTTTTCACGGGGGAAACAAAGGAATAACACTTAAAAATAGTATCTATGTAAATGAACTGATGTCAGAGACTTCAGATCTGGAGAGAAAATACAGGGATTAGCAGTTAGCACATGCCTGTAATAGTGCACAAATGTTATTCAGTATGGTTTGCTGGAGCAGCACAGGGAAAGCCCAAGCACCTCTGGTTGTCAAATCAAAGTAAAACGAATAATTGACATCAGTTGTTTTCTACAACTAAGCTTAGGTGATATTTTTTTTGTTTATATGTAAGTTTTATGCTTTTTTTTATATTACTGAATCACCGTGGGGGTACGTTACAGATTTGTACATTTTTGTTCTCATGTTTCCCCCATACAAAGTTTGAGAACCCATCCCTTCACCAGTGCCCATTCTCCACCACCAGTAAACCCAGTATCCCTCCCACCCTCCCCAGTCCGGTCTCCCCCCACCCCACACTGCCACTATGGCAGGGTATTCCCTTTTGTTGTCTCTCTCTGAATAGGTGTTGTGGTTTGCAATAAAGGTGTTGAATGGACATTGTGTTCAGTCTCTAGTCTACATTCGACACACTTCACCCTTCCCTCGCATGACCTCCGACCACATTTTACATGGTATTCCCTTCTCTGAATTACCCAGAGTGAGAGACCAGCCTCAAAGCCATGGAGACAGCCTCCTGGTACTTATTTCTACTATTCTTGGGTGTTAGACTCCTATTCTATTATTCTATTTTCCACAGATGAGCGCAATCTTTCTATGTCTGTCTCTCTCTTTCTGACTCATTTCACTTAGCATGATACTTTCCATGCTGATCCACTTATATGCAAACTTCATGACCTCATTTTTTCTAACAGCTGCATAGTATTCCATTGTATAGATATACCAAAGTTTCTTCTACCAGTCATCTATTATAGGGCACTCGGGTTTTTTCCAAATACTGGCTATTGTAAACAGTGCTGCGATGAACATATGAGTGCAGATGTCATTTCGACTATACTTTTTTGCTTCTCTGGGATATATTCCCAGCAGTGGTATTGCTGGGTCAAATAGAAGCTCAACCTCTAGTTTTTTGAGAATAGTCCATATTGTTTTCCAAAAGGGCTGAACTAGTCAGCATTCCCACCAGCAGAGTAGAAGGGTCCCCTTCTCCCCACATGCTCTCCAACAGTGGTTGCTTTTGTTCTTTTGGATGTGTGCCATTCGCTGTGGTGTGAGGTGGTATCGCATGGTAGTTTTGATCTGCATGTCTCTGATGATTAGTGATGTAGAGCACTTTTTCATGTGCCTTTTGGCCATTCGTATCTCGTCCTTGGGAAAGTTTCTGTTCATTTCTTCGCCCATTTTCTGATAGGGTTGGATGTTTTCTTCTTGTAGAGTTCAACCAGTGTTTTATACACCATTGATATCAACCCGTATTCTGATGGGTATTGTGTAAAAGTCCTTTCCCATTCTGTAGATAGTCTTTGTTTTTTGGTCAATGTATCTCTTGCGGTGCATAAGCTTTTTAGTTTAATGTAGTCCCAATTGTTGATATCTGTTTCTACTAGATTGTTTAGTTCCATGACATTTTTGAAAATACCTTTATCTTCAATATCGTGGAGGGTTTTGCCGACCTTGATTTCAATGTACCTTATGGTTTGTGGTCTGATGTTCAGGTCTTTAATCCACTTTGATCTGACTTTTGTGCATGGTGTCAGGTTGAAGTCTAAGCCCATTCTTTTGCATGTGGTTGTCCAGTTGTGCCAGCACCATTTGTTAAAGAGTTTTTCCTCGCTCCACTTCATATCTCTTGCTCCCTTATCAAAGATTAGATGATCATACATTTGGGGTTGTGTGTAGGGATATTCCACCCTGTTCTTTTGGTCTGGGGGTCTGCCTTAGTTCCAGTACCTTGCTGCTTTAATTGTTACTGCTTTGTAGTAAAGTTTGAGGTTGGGGAGGGTGATGCATCCCATCGTCTTTTTCCCAAGAATTGTTTTAGCTATCCGTGGACGTTTGTTGTTCCATATGAATTTTAGGATTGATTGATCCGTTTCTTTGAATAATGTCATGGTATCTTTATAGGGATCGCTTTGAGTCTGTATAATGCTTTGGGGAGTATTGCCATTTTGACAATATTGATTCTCCCTATCCTCGAGCAAGGTATATGTTTCCATTTCCTCATGTCCTCTTTTATTTCATGGAGTAGTGTTTTATAGTTTTCTTTCTAGATTTCTTTTACTTCTCTGTTTAGGCTGATTCCGAGGTACTTGATTTTCTGGGGCACGATTGTGAATGAGATTGCTTTTTTTCATGTCCCTTTCCTCTGCCTCATTGTTTGTGTATAGGAAGGCCATGGATTTTTGGGTATTGATTTTGTAGCCTACAACTTTACTGTATAAGTCTATTGTTTCTAAGAGTTTCTTAGTAGAGGTTTTGGGTTTCTCTAGATATAGTATCATATCATCTGCAAATAGTGAGAGTTTGATTTCTTCCTTTCTTATCTGGATGTCCTTAACCTCTTTTTCTTGTCTAACAGCTATAGCAAGTACTTCCAGTACTATATTGAAGAGAAGTGGTGAGAGTGAGCATCCTTGTCTTGTGCCTGATCTCAGAGGAAAGGCCCTTAGTTTTTCTCCATTGTGGATAATGCTTGTCGTATGCTGTGGTAGATGGCTTCGACTATCTTGAGGAAAGTTCCTCCAAAACCCATTCTGGTGAGAGTTTTCATCATGAACGGATGTTGGATCTTGTCAAATGCTTTCTCTGCATCTATTGATATGATCATATGGTTTTTGTCTTTACTTTTGTTGATATGACGGATTATGTTGATTGATTTCCGGATGTTAAACCATCCCTGCATCCCCGGGATGAATCCCAGTTGGTCATGGTGTATGATCTTCTTGATGAGTTGTTGGATCCTATTTGCTAGTATTTTGTTGAGGATCTTCACATCGGTGTTCATCAGGGATATTGTTCTATAATTTTCTTTCTTAGTGGTGTCTTTGTTTGCTTTTGGTATTAGAGCAATGTGAGCTTCATAGAAACTGTTTGGGAGAGTTCCTGTTTTTTCAATTTCCTGGAAAAGCTTGAGGAAAACTGGCAACAGCTCTTCTTTGAATGTTTGAAAGAATTTGCCAGTGAATCCATCTGGGCCTGGGCTTTTGTTTTTGGGGAGATTTTTGATTACAGTTTCAATTTCATTAACATTAATGGGTCTATTCAAGTATTCCAAGTCTTCTTTGTTCAGACTTGGGAGATTGTAGGAATGAAAGAATCCATCCATTTCTTTTAGGTTCTCTTGTTTTGTGGCATATAGGCCTTCAAAGTAGTCTCTAATGATCTTTGGAATCTCAATGGTTTCTGTTATGATGTCTCCCTTTTCATTTCTGATTCGATTAATTAGGGTTCTCTCTCTTTCTTTCTTTGTGAGTCTTGCTAGTGGTTTATCAATCTTATTTATTTTCTCGAAGAACCAGCTCTTTGTTTCATTGATCTTTCGGAATGTTTTTTTGGTTTTGATGCCATTAATTTCTGCTCTAATTTTTATTATTTCTTTCCTTCATTCTGGTTTGGGTTCCTTTTGCTGGTCCTTTTCTAAGGTCTTGACCTGTGAAGTCAAGTTCTCTATGTGGGCCCTTCTTCCTTCCTGAGGATTGCTTGGGGAGCTATAAATTTTCCCCTTAACAGAGCGTTAGCTGCGTCCCATAGGTTTTGATAACTCGTGTCCTCATTTTAATTTGTTTCTAAGTTTTTTTTTGATTTCTTTTCTGACCCACTCATTGTTCAACATTCAGTTGTTTAGTTTCCAGGTGTTTGATTTGGTTCTCCGTGTCGGTATGTGGTTAGCTTCTATCTTCAGCGCTTCGTGGTCTGAAAAGATGGTTGATACAATTTCTATTTTTCCCATTCTATTGAGGTATGTTCTGGGGCCCAATACATGGTTTATTTTGGAAATTGTTCGTGTGCACTGGAAAAGAATGTGTATTCTTTCTTTTGGGGGTGTAAAGCCCTTTATAGGTCAATTACTCCTCTCTCTTGCATTTCTTCTTTCAGAGTCAGTGTTTCCTTGCTGAGTTTTGTTCTTGTTGATCTATCCAGAGGTGATAAGGGGGTATTGAAGTCCCCTACTATTACTGTGCTGTTAGTGAAGTCCTCTTTGAAGTCTGTTAGGAGTTGCTTTAAGTATTTGGCCGGTCGTTCATTGGGTGCGTATAAATTTAAGAGTGTGATTTCCTCCTGTTGTACATATCCCTTGATGAATAGAAAGTGGCTTTCGCTGTCCCTTCTAATCTTTTTCAACCTGAAATCTATATTGTCAGATACTTGGATGGCCACTCCAGCTTTTTTAAGGGAGTTGTTTGCTTGCAGGATTGTTTTCCATCCTTTGACTTTGAGTCTGTGTTTACTCTGTTTGTTCAGGTGTGTTTCTTGTAATCAGTAGAATGTTGGGTTTAATTTCCGGATGCATTTTGACACTCTGTGTCTCTTGATAGGTGCATTTAGTCCATTGACATTGAGAGAGATTATTGTGATGGGGTTTTGTGTCATCTTTCTGTGGGGTTAGTTGTTCTTATGGGGTTCCTCCTTAGCTTACAGTAGCCCCTTTAAACCTTATTTTAAGTTTAGTTTTGAGTCTATGAATTTCCTGAGCTGTTGTTAATCCGAGAAATAGTGTATGGTTCCTTCGAGTTTGAGTGAGAGTTTAATCAGATAAAGTATTCTTGGTGAGGCATTCATTTCGTTGAGTTTTTTCATTATGTCCCACCATTGTCTTCGGGCTCGGAGAGTTTCATCTGATAGGTCTGCTATAAATCTGAGGGGTGCTACTTTGTATGTGATTTCCTTCTTTAATCTTGCTGCTTGTAGAATTGTGTCTCTATCCACAGCATCTGCCATTCTGACTATGATATTCCTTGAAGTCTTTTTATTTGGGTCTCTTTTTGCTGGCACTCTTTGGACTCCTTGTATCTGGATGCCTGCCTTCTCCAGCTCTGAGAATTTCTTAGTAATGATGTCTTTGACTTTGTTTTTTTTTTCGTTGGGGTTACTTCCCTGTGGTTCTGGTACTCCAATGATTCTTATGTTGTTCCTCTTGAAGTCATCCCCAAGGGCTCTGATTCTCTCTATAGCCATTTTGAGGTCTTTCGTCTTTATTTGATGTTGTCTGTAAGCTTTCTGCAGCTCATCCTCAAGGTCGCTGATTCTGTCTTCGGCTGTAGTCATTCTACTGTTCAGGGCATCTACTGCGAGTTTTAATTCATCTACCGATTCCTTTATTTTTGTGACTTCCGTTCGTAAGTTTTAAATTTCTGCTCTCATTTCTTCCTGCATTTTTTGGTAGATCGTTCCAGTGATTCATTCATCTCCTCCCTTAATTTATTGGACGTCTGTTCCATGGTTGCTTGGAATAGGTCGACTCTCCTACAGATTTCCTCTCTGAATTGTTTATCTGAGAGGTCGTAGATGTGGGGAGTCCCCTTTTAGGTTTCTGGTATGTTTTCTTCTCCCTCTCTTCATGGAGGGGATTTTCGCTGCTTCTTCATATTGTTATGGAAGTATAGAATTGGAACTTTGTAGGTGTTTATTCCTACTCCCTCTTGCTGAGAGAGTGAGGGGCTCTGGTTTTGCTATTGCTGATGGCAGCTTTGTTCCCAGTCTAGAGTTCTTCCTTATACTCACGGTTTTCTTCCTGCTTGTTGTGGAGGCTTTAATGAAGACTTGAGGCTAAGTTCTCTTTACAAAGGTTTTGCTAAGCTTGTCTTATTCACTGATAAGTTTTCTAAACTTGAAGTAAGCTAATGTGCTAGTTCGCATAAGTGATTGAGATGGGTTAAAGCAATTTTCAAAGCAAGAAGATTATACGTAACGTGCTAAGGTAGGAAATAATAACTGCGGCCACATTAGCAGCCGCCGCTCGGGAAGGAGGCCACGCTCCTTTTTAGGCCACGTCCCCTGATATACAGGCCACGCCCCAGTTTCTTCCTTGCAGGGGCTCGTGGGACTGGGGCGGCTGCGTGGGAATCGGGGGGGGGCACCCAGAAGGCGTGGCTGGGAGTGGCCTGATTACCTGTGAAACGGCCGGGTTGGAGGGAGCCAGACGGTCCTAAGCTTACATAATATTAATATGAAGGCCAAAATTGTGTTATGTCACTTACAGAATTAATTCACATTTACAATATTTTGGGCTGAAGCGATAGCATGGCGGGTAGGGCATTCGCCTTGCACTCGGCCAACCCTAGTTCAATTCCTCTGTCCCTCTGAAAGCCTGGCAAGCTACCAAAGTATCCAAAATTATCTTGCATGGCAGAGCCTGACAAGCTACCCATGGAGTATTCTATATGCAAAAACAGTAACAAGACTCACAATGGAGATGTTACTGGTGCCAGCATCGAGCAAATCAATGAACAACTTGACAACAGTGCAGACAGTGCTACAAATAAGAAAGGCGTAATGAAAATTTAGAGCTATGTAGAAATACACTCTAGAATATAACCCAATAACACACTTATTTAAAAACTGAGAGTAATGCACAAATAAAACCAATATCATTCAAAAAGAACATCACCACATAAGCAAATTTCATAAATGAACACACTTTTTAAATTTATTTTTAATTTTTTAATTTTATTGAATCACTGTGAGTTATAAGCTTTAATGTTTGGGTTACAATCACACAATTATCAAACACATATCCCTCCACCAGTGCACATTCCCCACCACCAATATCCCTGGCATACCCCCCTTTTCCAACTTACACCTGCCTCCATGGCAGACAATATTCCCCATACTCTCTTTTTATTTTTTTTAAATTTTTTTATTGAGTCACCATGTGGAAAGTTACAAAGTTTTCAGGTTTAAGTCTCAGTTATACAATGTGCAAACACCCATCCCTTCACCAGTGCACATATTCCACCACCAAGAATCCCAGTATAGCTCCACCCCGCACCCCCACACCCCTCACCCCCCCACCCTTAGCCCCTTGCCTGTGTAACTCATAAATTTGACTTTACTTTCACTTTGTTTGCATTCAATATTTCAACAAAACTCACTATTATTGTTTGGAAAGTCTCTCCCCTAAAGTCGGACCTGATGAAAAGGAAGCATTAGATAATTTGTTTTCCATTGCTGAGAATGAAGAGGTATGAGTCGAGTGACCACACTTAGCGGCCTTACGGTTTTGGGTTTCTGTATTTTAGTAACTAAATCCAGAGAGATATGTGCCAGAAGTTGCATCATTGCCAACTTGTACTTCTCAGTTACATTATATTCCACATACGAGTGCAATCTTTCTACGTCTGTCTCTCTTTCTGACTCATTTCACTCAACATGATACTTTCCATGTTGATCCATTTACATGCGAATTTCATGACTTCATCTTTTCTAACAGCTGCATAGTATTCCATTGTGTAGATGTACTAAAGTTTCTTTAACCAGTCATCTGTTTTGGGGCACTCTGTTTTTTTTCCAGATTCTAGCTATTGTAAACAGTGCTGCAATGAACATAGAAATACAGATGCCATCTCTATTATACCTTTTTGCCTCCCCAGGACATATTCCGAGGAGTGGTATTGCTGGGTCAAATGGAAGCTCAATTTCTAATATTTTGAGAATCGTCCATATTGTTTTCCAAAAGGGCTGAACCAGTCGGCATTCCCACCAGCAGTGAAGAAGTGTCCCTTTCTCCCCGCATCCACGCCAACACTGGTTGTTTTCATTTTGGGGGATGTGGGCCAGTCTCTGTGGTGTGAGATGATATCTCATGGTTGTTTTGATCTGCATCTCACTGATGATTAGTGATGTTGAACATTTTCTCATGTGCCTCTCAGCCACTCAGATTTCTTCTTTGGGAAAGTTTCTGTTCATTTCATCACCCCATTTTTTGACCGGGTTGGCAATTTTCTTCTTGTGCAGTTCAACCAGTGCATTGTATATCCTTGTTATCAACCCTTTATCGGATGGGTACTGCGTAAATATCATTTCCCATTCTGTAGATTGTCTTTGTACTTTGGTCACTGTTTCTCTTGAGGTGCAGAAGCTTCTTAGTTTGAAATAGTCCCATTTATTTATCTCTCTTTTCACTTGCTTGGCCAGTGGCATGTCAGCTTTGAAGTTAACTTTGGTTTCAATGTTGTGGAGAGTTTTGTCGACCTTGTCTTCAATGTACCTTAGGGATTCTGGTCTGATCTTGAGGTCTTTAATCCATTTTGATCTGACATTTGTACAAGGTGATAGGTGGCGGTCTAAGCCCATTTTTTTTGCATGTAGCTGTCCAGTTTTGCCAGCACAATTTGTTGAACATGTTTTCCTTGCTCCACTTCACATTTCTTGCTCCCTTATCGAAGATTAGATGGTCATATATTTGGGGGGATGTGTCAGAGTATTCAACCCTGTTCCATTGGTCTGCCGTTCTGCCTTTGTTCCAGTACCAAGCTGTTTTAATGACTACCGCTTTGTAGTAGAGTTGGAAGTTGGGGAGGTTGATTCCTCCCATTAGGCTTGCAACCCAGACACTGGGAAGTCATCATGTTTGGTCCATTATCTACTTTCTGCATGCATCTCCCATCCCGACTGATTCCTCCAGCCATCATTTTCTTGGTGATTCCTTCTCTATTCCATCTGCCTTCTCCCCTCCACTCATGAATCAGGCTTCCAGCTATGGGGCAATCCTCCTGGCCCTTGTATCTACTGTCCTTGAGTGTCAGCCTCATGTGATGTTATGCTATACTTCACAAATGAGTGCAGTCCTTCTATGTCTGTCCCTTTCTTTCTGACTCATTTCACTTAGCATGATACTCTCCAAGTCTATCTATTTATAAGCAAACTTCATTACTTCATCTATCTTAACAGCATCATAGTAGTCTATTGTGTAGATATTCCAAAGTTTTTTTAAACCAGTCATCTATTCTAGGGCACTTGGGTTGTTTCCAGATTTGTGAACAGTGCTGCAGTGAACATATAGGTAATGATGTCATTTCTACTGTGCTCTTTTGCATCCTCGGGATATATTCCCAGAAGTGGTATTGCAGGGTCATATGGAAGCTCAATTTCTAGTTTTTGAAGGACTATCCATATTGCTTTCCAGAAAGGCAGGACCAGTTGGCATTCCCACCAACAGTGAAAGAGCATTCCTTTTTACCCACATCCACACCAACACTGGTTGCTTTTGTTCTTTTGAATGTGTGCCAGTCTCTGTGGTGTGAGATGGTATCTCATGGTTGTTCTTATTTGTATCTCTCTGATGACTAGTGATGTGAAGCATTTTTTGTGTGTCTTTTGTCCATTTGTATTTCTTTTTTTGAGGAAACTTCTGTTCATTTCTTCTCCCCATTTTTTGATGGGGTTGGAGGGTTTTTTCTTGTACAATTCTAATAGTGTCTTGTATATCCTTGATATTAATCCCTTATCAGATTGGGTAAATATCCTTTCCCATTCTGTTGGCTCTTTCTGTGTTTTGGTCACTGTTTCTTTTGAAGTGCAGAAGCTTCTTAGTTTGATGTAGTCCCATATGTTTATGTTTGCTTCCACTTGCATGGTCAGTGCTGTTTCATCTTTAAAGATGCTTTCAGGTTCAAAGTCATGGAGAGTTCTGCCTACATTTTCCTCTATGTACCTTATAGATTCATGTCTTATATTGACGTCTTCTATTCACTTTGATCTGCCTTTTGTGCCTGGCATTAAACAGAGGTCAGAATTCAATTTTTTGCAGGTAGCTATCCAGTTTTCCCAGCACCACTTGTTGAAGAGGCTTTCCATTTTCCACTTCATATTTCTTGCTCCTTTGTCAAGAATTAAGTGGCCATATATTTGGGGTTCTGTGACAGGATATTCAGCTCTGTTCCATTGCTCTGCAGGTCTGTTTCTAGCCCAATACCATACTGTTTTAATTACTACTGCTTTGTAGTAGAGTTTGAACTGGGGAAAGTGGGGAAAACCCATCTTCTTTTCCCCAAGTTATGCTCTAGTTATTCGTGGGCCTTTATTATTCCATATGAATTTTAGAAGTGTTTTGTCTATTTCTTTGAAAAATGTTATGGGTTGTCCCACCCCAAGGAACTGGATAACGGGGTTCACGAGGAGGTGCGAGAGTGAGGGGAGACAAACACACACACACACACACACACACACACACACATACAGAGAGAGGTGAGCAAAAGCAAAAGTTACTTAATTGTAACTCCACAGCGCTTACGTATGCTTAGGCTTCAATTTACTTCCATCATGGCCTTAAGGTAAAACTTAAAGTAACTAATGGCACCCGGGGCAACAAGGGGAGATAATAGATATTCAGAAGGCTGATCTATCTGTTCCTGTTGGCTAACCATCCTACTCTTGAAAAAATGTCCCAGTCTGGTTCTTGTAAAATGGCTCTCTCAACCTGTTAATGCGAATGTTTGACCGCAAGCTATATGCTGAAGACCAGCTCACTACAATGGGTATCCTGATAGGGACTGCATTAAATTTGTATAGTGATGTGGGCAGTATTGCCATTTTGATAATGTTAGTTCTCCCTATCCATGAGCAGGGGATGTGTCTCCATTTCCTTGTGTCCTCTTTTATTTCTTAAAGTAGTGTTTTGTAATTTTCTTTGTACAGGCCCTTCACCACTTTGGTTAAGCTGATTCCAAGGTACTTGATTTTCTGAGGTACTATTGTGAATGTTTTTTTTTTAATGGCTCTTCTCTTTCATTATTTATATATAATAAAGCCATGGACTTTTGGGTGTTGATTTTGTAGCCTGCCACTTTACTATATCGACCTATTGTTTCTAGAAACTTTTCTGTAGAGTCTTGAGGGTTTTCTAAATATAGTATCTCTCTCCTACTACAATTATTTCTTACCTCATTTTAAATTTGTTCCTTTTGGTGTCATTTCTAGTAGTTCTCAGGACTTCTTCCTGGCTCTGTGCTCAAGGATCACTTCTGGAGGGAAAGGGTAATTCTCAATGGTACGTGGCATCAAAGCCAGTGCCATCTGCTGCATGCAAAACATGTGTCTTAGTCTCTTGACCATCTACCCTTCCCCTTACCTTAATGTTTTTTAAAAGTAATTTGTTCTAAGGTTGGAGAGAGAGTACAGGATAGAGGGCACTTGCTTTATATGCTGCCAACCTAGGTTAAGTCTCTAGCACCCTGCGTTGTCTCCCAAGCAAATGGCACTTATCCCTGAATGCAGAGCTGGGAGTAAGGCCAACCTTAAAATTGCCTGTCATGCTCCCCAAAATGAACAAAAAAATAAAATAATTTGTTCTGAAGCACACTTAAACTAGACTGTTGATAGAAAAACACCCTCTAGCTCAACTGTAAAAAAAGGTCCATATACCCAGAGAATAAAAAATAAGCAGATAATTGCAATGAATATTTATAGAAATTTTTTCTCATGAGTCCATGCACAGATTGCTTTGGAAATGCAAGGCATGTCTGGAAATCCAATAGTCTTCACACCACTGACTGTCACCACCTTGTCTCTTCTCTTGATTATGTACAATTCTATTGCTGGATTTAATATCCTTTTTTAGTCCATTCTGACCCCATATATTCAGCCATCTATAAACAATAGAAATATGTTTCTCAAAATCTGTATGTTGGAAATCCAAATTTAAATGCAAGAGCTGAGTGAGAGACCATTTACTAATTACTTGGGTATCCCCTGGTGAGAGAAAAGAGTTAGATCCCTTTTGAATATTATTGGAGAGGGTGGGGGCACACCAACCATGCTCAGAGCCAGCCTTGCTCTGGTTTTGCTGACAGGAGTCATTAAGGCACAGGGGACCTTATGGGATACAAGGGTTTGCTTCTGGGTCACCTGAGTATAAGACAAATGCCTTATCCACTACATTACCATTTTGACCCCTCTTGTGACTGTCTCTTTTAATAAAACTTCTAACCTCAGAACTTAATCACACAACAAAGGACTCATGTCCTTAGAGGATGATTTTTAATATATGAATTTGAGGAGACACAAAATTCAGAGTATACCATTATTTACCTTTTTACTGTTCGTGTTGAGAAAGATTTCATGAAGTGTATCACTTACTTGTACTACTTGTCTTCCCGTTGATATTCGATTTGCTCAAGCGGGCACCAGAAACGTCTCCATTTGTCCCTGTTGCGTACAAGTGCAGCCCAATGATATCTGCTTGCTCCAGGAATAGGAAGAGCCTCAAACCGTTCATTCAGGGTCTTAACGAAGAAGTCTGACCATCTCGTTGGTGGGCGGCCATGAGGTATTTTGACCTCCTGTGGAATCTAGTCGGTAACAGTTCTAGTACAGCGGTAATCTCTGAAAAGCATTACATGTCCGGCCCATCTGATTTTTGATGCCTTGGCAAATGAGACAGCGTCCCTGGTTCTTGATCATTGATGAAGATCAGAGCTCTGGATTCCTTCTCTCACTGGAGAGAGATGTGATACTCCTAGCATAGCTCTTTCAATTCCTCTTTAGGATACCTGAATAGCATTCTCATCCTGTTTGCATAGGGCCCAGGTCTCTGAGGCGTAAGTTAGCGCAGGAAGAATAGTGGAATAGAAAATATGTGCCTGGAGCCAGATATCCCTCATCCTCTTAACTACTTCTTCGACACTCTTGAAGGCGTTTCACACTGCTCTCTTCCTCCTGTACAGTTCTGGTGCCAAGTTGTTCCTCATGTTGAGTTCTCAACACAGGTACACATAGCTGCTGCATTCAGAGATGTTCGTTCCACTGAGATCAAATGGAGCTTCAGGGACTAGTTCAATTTTCATGAGCATCTTCCTGTTGAGGTTCAGCTGCAGTTCAACCTTTCCACACTTGCGGTCGAAGTCAGCCAGCATTTGTGCTGCTTGGCTAATGTTTGGCGTTATGAGAACAATGTCATCAGCGAAGTGGAGGTGGTGCAATTGCCAACCATCTATCTTCACTCCCATTCCTTCCCATTCCAGTCATCACATGACATTCTTGAGGGTGGCACTGAAGAATTTTGGTGAAATGGTATCACCTGACGATCCCCTCTCTTTACGTCAATAATGACTTCCTTGTAGAATGGTGAGATCCTAGTGGTGAATCCTTAATACAAGCTCTCAGCAGATTGATGTATTGAGTTTGAATGCCCTGTGTGGCTAGGCCTTCAATGACCACTTCAGTCTCAACAGAATCAAAGGCCTTTAAGTCGATGAACATTAGAAAGAGTGGCATCTTGAACTCTCTCAAAACTTCCATGAGCTTGATCACTGTGTGGATATGGTTGATCGTGCTGAATCCTTTTCAGAACCCAGTTTACTCACATGGTTGTTCTTTATGTAGTGTTCTGCCTATTCTATTCAGGATGACACGAGTGAACAACTTATAGACAACAGACAGCAGGCAGATTGGGCGATAGTTGCTGATGTTGTGGATGTCCACCTTCTTGTACAACAGAACGGTCCTGCTGGCTTTCTACTGGGATGGAACTGTGCATTCAGACAGGTAGCACTCCACTCTACCCAAGCCAGATAAATAATTCACTGGCCGACCCCCACTACATCCACTACCCAGCCACCGCCATACTCCAGGCCGCTCTCCAGACACTTGGGCCGAACTTCACGCATGAGTGAAGCCCCACAAAACCAGGTAAACAGAACTTTGCAAGCTTGAATTCTAGGCTCAAAGAGACCCAGAAACAAGATCCTCGGTCTGCCTCCTCCAATCTCTGGCATCTTAGCGACGGGGTCAAACATAGACACTCCACCCTACCCAAGCCTGATCAATACCTCACCGGCCGACCCCCACTACATCCACTACCTAGCCACCGCCACGCTCCAGGCTGCTCTCTGGACTGGGCAGCCACAAACCATAAGATACTTAATACCCATTTCCCATAATTCCCGTACCATATTTGATAGGGTTCAAATATGGTGTGAACCATGGGAACAACTCTACGGGCGATTGAAGGCCACCCTAAAAGCCTCCATCTCTCTCGGAGAGCCTGGCAAGCTACTGGGAGTACCGCGCCCACATGGCAGAGCCTAGAAAGCTACCTGTGGCGTATTCGATATGTCAAAAACAGTAACAACAATGGGCCTCATTAAGAAAGATGAGCAAGGAGAGGCTGAAAAAAGTCTCAGGGACAAACTAGGCTGCGAAAGCAAAGAAAGACTAAAATGACTGTCTGTACTTTCAACACACATACAGTGGCATCAGAAGCATCCATCGAGGACCTGATGGTGCAAACACAGAAGATCAAGTATGACAACATTGGTCTGACCGAAACGAGAAGACATGGATCACATCACACCATTTTTGAAACTGGAGAAGAATTGTTTCTCAGAACATGCGACAACAGGTATCAGTGGTGTTGGTGTCTTTGTCAACACGAACTTGGCCATGAGCATTGATTCATTTGAATGCCTAACAACCTGAATCGGACGATTATGGTTGAATAGATGTGGCTCACTGCTGGCAGTTTCTATTTTCGTCGTCTATGCACCAACATCCAAGTTTGATGAAGAAATTGAGAAGTTCTATATGGAACTGGAGAGGTTCTATAAAGAAGACCACACCTTCTACAAGATCATTGTGATTTTCATGCCAAGATAGGACCGAGAAGGTTGTCTGAAGATCTCCATATTGGGACCCATCACCTAGAACGGAATGGTCAGGGTGAGAGACTGTCTGAGTTCATCATGTTGACCAAGATTATCCATGGTAACTCACAGTTTCAGAAGGCCGAATCTACACGCTGGACATGGGAGTCTCCTGGTGGACAGTTTCACAATGAAATTGACCACATCATATTCAATTGAAGGTTTTGCCTTAACGATGTCACTGTTGTCCCAAAATTCCAAACAGGATTGGACCACCATCTCCTTCGTGCAAAATTCTACTTTACAGAGAGGGGAGAAAGTTCTGCAAAGTTTAAGTTTAAGAAAGAACTCCCAGAATGACCACCAACTGGGAGCTCTTTGGTACTATTGCAGCAACGTGGGAAGATGCCATCCTTGACAACATCAACAAGGAATACAATCTACTGTTTCAGCTCCTCCATGACTGCACAAAGAATGCTGAAAGTGAGAAAGCTACAAACAGACACCTGTCTTCAGAAACTCTCGAGCTCATTTGTGATCTGGTTTGGCACGAGTCTCAGACAACTACAATCTAACGTCTGAGCTCGCAAAGCTGTGTAGAGAAGGAAGGATACTTGGAAGGAAGACCTCAAGGAGAGAAGAGAAGCAGTGTTGGCCGATGCAGCAGATGCTGACAAAAGTATTCGCAGTGCTCGCCTGTCCTTTGCCAACTACAAGATCAAGATGACTGCCCTCCAACATCCTGATGGATCTATCACATCTGCCAAAAAGGCAATGCAGAGGATTATTCACGACTTCTACTCAGATCTCTATGACAGCCACATCCACCTGCCCACGTACCAAATTCTGCAGGATGGACATGTCATTCCCAACATCCTCCCTTCCGAAATCTGACAGGCCATTTTGTCGGTAAAGACACATACAGCACCCAGTCCAGACAAGGTCGGACACAAACACCTGAAGAATCTGCCGCCAGTACACTCATAAATACACTGGTTCAGCTCTTCGTGGAGTATAATTTAACCTATTTGTAAATTATCAGAAAAATATCATATTGTTAATTTTCCTGCTAAGAAGTTTAAGAAATTTGAAGTATCCAGTCATTTGAGGAAGCCATTCTTTTCTTTTTAAATTTCTACTGGGGATTAAAATGTTGATGGCTGAGTCAAAAGAGTATAACATGTCAATTGAGAGTAACATTCTGAATTACAAGTCTCACATTCTGAAAATAATGTCTTTTGTTTTATCTTTCTTTTTGTTTATGCAAAAATTTCAATAGTTCAATTAATTGTTTTCTTATTCTTTGTATTTGTCTTCAATATTCTAAATTACTTGATCAATAGCTAAAAATGCACATTCTTTGTATTAACATTAAATCAAAAGTATTTTTATACATTTTGGCATTAACATGTTAGACAAAACAGATAATAGTGGACAGATATTTTATTCTAGTAAGGGGCTGAAGGATGGAAATGCATAAAATAAAACATTAGTATCCAAGTTGGGTCTGGTTAATATTTTGAAGAAAGCTGGGTACAAGAGATAGCTCAAACAGCTGAGTGCATGTAGAATGCCCCTGTTGATGTTGAGAACCACATTAGTCATCCTGAGCTGAGGCTGGAGTACCCTCCAACACCACTGGGTGTGACTGAGTCCAAAAATCAAAGAACTAAACTAGCATAAAAACTGAAAAACGCAGGAATTGGTGAGTTTATCAAGACAGCTAGAGAAGTCATCATTATGGAAAACATTTTAGCATTCCTTGAACTATTGTTTTATATTTTGTTTTTTTTTTGGTTGTTGTTTTATAGAAAGGCTCAATATTACAGTTGCTAATGAGAATAAAAATGAACATAAGATTTCAGAGAGATAATTCAGTGTCAGTGTATAGAGTGTTTGCCTTGCATGCAGCTACCCCATTCAATCCTGAGCATCCTATATGGTCCTATGAACATTGCTAGGAGGGATTCCTGGGCACAACACCAGGAGTAAGTCCTGTACATAGCCAAGTCTGACCCAAAAACAAACAATAAGACTAAACATAAAATCTGAAATAAATAAAATGCAGTAATAACTATCCTCACTATTAATGAAAGAGTCTAGCATAGATTCCCTTGAAATCAGTATCATGAACATATAGTAGGGAATAAGATATAAGGCAATATATTTTAATAAATTTTAACTATGTTTGGGTTTGGGCCACACCTAGAAGGGCTCAGGACTAACACCTCCCTCTGCAATCAGCAATCACTCCTGGAGAGATTTTGGAGAATAATGTAAGCTGGGAATTGAACTCAGATTGGCCATGTTCAAACCATAACCACTGTACTATTTCTACAGCCTGGAAATAGCTTTTAATTGCAAGCAGTAGAAGAACAAATTTACTGACATTGGTATTACATAAGGTTTATATATATGTGTGTGTGATGTTGTGTGTCTGTGTATTACCTGTGAGGAAACTTTGAGATCTTCTGTCTCACATATTATAATTTTATGAAGAAACAAGTAAAGAAAGATCAGGAACTTTGTTCAAGGACACTAGTTGTTAGTAATGATGTATTTAATCTAAAAGTGGTTCCCACATTCTGTGATATTTAATTAGAATTAATAAGATATAGACAACTGACATAATCTACAAAAAAATCAACAGCTGATAAATACCAAAAGGAAAAACTACACATACCATTTTTTTAAATATAAACATTTGTTTTATTTATGCTGTTCAGTTTGTGTGTGTGACTATTTCTTAATGCTTTTTTTTTAAGAAAATGCTTCTGAAATAAAGGAACTTAGTCAATGAGAGCTTTTTTTTTTAATTTTTGGCTACACTTAGCAATGCTCAGGGATTACTACCAGTAGGGCACAGGGGACTATAAAGGATTCGGAAAATCAACCCTGGGTCATCCTCATGCAAGGAAAATGTGTTTATGTGTACTTCTTCATTCAATAGTACTCTTTTTAAAAGAATAACTATTCAAAAAATATTCAATAGACAAGGCACTTCCTAAATTAAGAATAAAGAAAGTGTGGTTATAGATTTTAAAGATTTTATAATCTTCAATAATCTTCCAATAGGAAAATGAACAAATAAATGCTGTAAATGTGCCTTTTCAACTCTATTATGACATTTGAATGCTCTTGTCATCAAAGAAACATTCAAATTATATACTTGTGAAGTTTTTCACCAAAAGGATATGCTTGAGACAGATTAGATTACAATTTTTATATGTCTGATTATAACTAAATATGCATTAAGAGATTTAACAAGTATCTTCAGCTCAAACTAAGTAGTAAAATTAGTTACACAATATTCTAGGAACAGAGAGAAGAATGAATATTAGTACTTGTATATTTAATTACTCTGATGATTGATGATTAAATGAAGGACAGATTAGATTAGAGAACAGATTGGAATAAAGAATTATGAGTTAGTTCCTTTAGTTGCTTATTTAGTTGCTTATTTAAGTATTCATTTGATATATAAGGTATTATATGTGTACATATAAACTCTACCCATAAAAAGTTTTATCTTGAAAACAAAGGAATGGAATAGTATCAATAATTAATTCATGCCACCAATATTTAAATGTTTTTCATAATAAAATTTTGTCTCTTATTACTGAAAAGTGTCTAAGTATTTGTTTACTGTTTTCCTGGTATTGCTTTTATATTTGTGTTAATAAAGTTTAAGCAATATATAAGGAGCTTAACAATGACTGCTCATTAATAATGCAATGTATTTGCTTACAAGTATTGTATGATTCAATCAATATTTCAGGTGAAACAAGTTATGCTCAATTAGCACCTGATTGTCTTAGAATTTCCTAAATTACTCCCTAAAATTAATGGACTCGGGAAACACAATGAGGATATATACATTAACAGAAAGAATACCATGTTAATTGTATGCTTCCTTATTTCTTTCCATTTGTGCCTATGACAGCCATTTTCTCGTTATTAAATACCAAGCATTTATTTTCATTTTGAATTTTGTTTATAATTAATTATTATTTATTTTTAATTATAACAGCAATAACTGGAGCCAGAGAGGTCACACAGGGGCATAAGCAACGCCTCCCATGTAGTGAACCATCTCCAGAACTACATGAACCTCTGAGAATTAGCAGGTGTCATCCTGGTATCCCAGAGCACCTCAGAGATGGCCCCCAAAACAGGACTTAATCGATAGAGCATCCTCAGATCTCATTTAGAACCATGGGCGGAGTTGATTGAGCATCTCAGGGAAGCTAGGAGCCCCATAGCAATAAAAAATGTATTTTATTGTTCATATTTAATAGTTATTTCCTTTGTGCATATACTAGTTTATTTGATTATAATTTTATGCATCAAAATAATAGTTTTAATAGGATTAACATGACTGTGGAAACAATATGTTGGAATAATTCTAAAATATGGAAATGAATGCTACTGGTTGAATTTAAAATATAGTTATTTATGCTGAGCCATGTGACTGAGTATCACCTGGAGAGACCAGATATGGCACGGAGCGACACATAGAGTATCACCTAGATACCTGAGCACTGTTTGGGAGACATTTTCCACAATAAAATAATGAAACATAGGAAGTTTCAGATCAGACATTAAATGTTTGTTCATTTTTATGTACTCACTACTTTCCTATAGGATGAATCAAGGGTATCACACATTTCAGGCATTTCTAGGACTAATTAGTCATGGGTTTGGTCATTGAAACCAGGCCCAGTAAATCCCTTGTTTCAGGTAAATTGTGACAGTTGGTCTCAGATATTCTACAAAGTACTTTTATTTTTAAAGGGAAAGCACAGATTATTTAAAGATATTTTTCAGTGCTCTAAATACTTAAATATTAATAACCTCTTTACTATGATGTGGGGCACTTGTTTCGAGATAAACAGAACCTGTGACATCTATATTAAGGATTAGGAGGTCTGCCCCACAGCCTGGAAACTGGCCTCACATGCTGGGGGAAAAAGTAGCTCAGATAGAGAAGGGAACACCAAGTAGAGGATGTCGGGAGGACCCATTCGAGTTGGACGATGCGAGCTGAAAGTAGACTATAGACCGAACATGAAGGCCACTCAATACCTCTATTGCAAACTACAACACCCAAAAGGAGAGAGAGCAAAGGGGAATGCCCTGACACAGAGGCAGGGTGGGGTGGTGGGGGATGGGATGTTGTGGTGAGAGGGATACTGGGATCATTGGTGGAGGTGAATGGGCACTGGTGGAGGGATGGGTAAACGATCACTGTATGAGTGAAATGCAAACACAAAATTTCATAAGTTTGTAACTGTACACCACAGTGATTCTCTAATATAAAAATAAAAAAATATATCTAAAACCTGCTTTAGACAATATGTTTATTCAAAGAATAAAATTATTACTTTATAACAGAGATGTATGATACAAACACATGATTTTATTTTTCTCAGTTATTTTGTCCAAGTCTAAACTGAATCAATAGTCCTCAATTTGCTTTTTAATTTTTAATTTTAAGGCTTTTGCAACTAATATATTAAGAAAGTGAAAAATCACAAAGAAACAAACTTCTAAAGATTTTAAATTTCAGGTCTAGGGAAGAAATATACGGTATAACCATTGATTTGAAGAGACAAAAAAGATTTCTGCGCTCTTTTTTTCTTTGTCACAAGAGGACCATAAAATTCCACGATTGTGACTTAAGTGCTATTTACATCTTTTCTCAAGAGTTTCCTATCATTTCTGATAAGATTCTAAACATCCAAAGCATTGCCAAGACTCAACATTATATTCTTGATTCTAATTCTGACAAACATCGTATTTGAACAATAAAAATTTCAATAGAAACTCAGGTTAAATTTTGGGAGAGTTCCAAGCAGACTGGAAAAGGATCCTAAGCAAACAGCTGAAGTGTGACTTTTTCCTAATGTGGAGAATTGTCAGTAACACACAAGTAAATTACCTGCTTTCAGAGATATCACCAGAAGAAGAAGAAAACAGAAATCTGACCTAGAGAAATAGCTCAAAGAGCAGGTGTTGATGCTTTGCTGTCACTAGGTAACAAGTTTGATCCGCAATACCTTGGCTCACACCCTTAACCCAAGCATATCTGTGAACAGCCTGGAAGTAGCAGACCACAGTCAGAAGCGCCCTGCATCACCAGGCCGGAGCACCGTGAACTCACAGCAAGGATGCCTAGACCAGAGGAGCACTGCTTGGGAGAGCCCTCTAAAAGAAAAGAAAGATCTTATTCCTGTACCAATTGAGAATTGCTTTCTCTCTCCTTTGGAGAAAAGCCGAATATCAAACATGGTACAAGACATTGTAGCGGGGTCTGGAGCATAGCACAGTGAGTAGGGCATTTGCTTTACACACCGCCGACCCGGTTCGATTCCTCCGTCCCTCTCAGAGAGCCCAGCAAGCTACCGAGAGTATCCTGCCCACGCAGCAGAGCCTGGCAAGCTACCCGTGACGTATTCGATATGCCAAAAACAGTAACAAGTCTCACAATGGAGGCATTACTGGTGCCCACTTGAACAAATCTATAAGTAATGGGACGACAGTGCTACAGTGATACAGAAAATAAGTATAATATGACTGGAAATCTAGTTCATCTAGCTGTTAGTCCTCTAAACAAAATTCATCTATTTTGTGGGCAAACATTAGTAAGAATAGTGAATAAGAGTAAAATATTTTTCATAAGTTGATAGATAAAAAAAAACAATATATTGATAGATCCGTAGATGATAGGCAAAGAGAAAGATGCCTGAGTACCAAGTAAACTGGTTAATTACTGTACAGGATTGGGAAAGTGATTCCAAATTACATGGCAACAAAGAAATAGAAAATATTAACAAGTCAGAAAAATATAAATCTCACATTGTATATAGGATCAATAAAGTGTAGCACTTTTAAATTCATGTTTAAAGTATTAGTTCCTTTAATGTCTAACCTTGACCTGAACACCAATTTAATTTAACACTGGCTATATAATAGGCCTATGTGAAAATGATAGCAGAAGGAAGAAAATGTGTTTCTTTGTGTTCTTTATATTACCTATTCCAAAGCAGCTGCTATTTAATTATGTTTATATTCCAGTTATTTATTCTTCTGTCAAATTTCAGTTACACTCACCCAATCACACTTATAACAAATTGCATGTATTTTCACATTTCCTGCCTTTATTTCCTTTTTGTTTTGTTTTGCTCACATGCTCAGTACTAACTGCCTTTATCCAAATTTATTTCTGCTCACTGTTCTGGCCAGATATACATACGAGCACTATTTTCTCTGAGACTGTTAGTGTGTTGCATTTGTGTTGCATTTGTTTTTCATTTTAATATGCATGCTTTCATAACACTCCTTAATGGCTTTCTATAAATACCTCTTTGTCATTTTCATTGTCACTGAGAGCTTTGAATCCATGTTGAGCAGGCTCATCTTACTTTAAACTCTTTCTACCTACTGACTAGGTTTGTCTTTGAAGATATTTATTTCCTATCTGTATAAAATCATACTCTGAAGCCATTAGAATACCTTGAAAAACTGAAATCCATTCATCTGTTCCTGAAGACAAGTTTTCAGTTTTATGTTCTTCCATGTCTGCATCTAAAGGGCACAAGTCCCATAATGAACTCTGACCAAATAATTTACGTGGCAAAGTGAAGTGACTTGCTCTCACTTCAAAGGGAAACAGTGGAGAGGAGGTTCTCCACAATTATAATGCAAGTGATTACAGATATTATATAAAATAATGTCTATTCTGCTATTTTGTAACAAAAATGTTTTTATCTTTGGCAACATACAAAATTTATTTTCTCTTCTTATTAGATCTTCTTGGTCTGATTACGAAATGTGCATATAACTTTCTAGAAGTGAGTTTGTTAAAGCAATGATTTAGTGGAGTTATTGAGATATTCATTTTCACAAAAAGCTTCTGTTCATTGACTAATTCTCATCGAAATAATATAAATTGAGTGTAAAATTTCTTGACAGACGTTTTCAAACTTACTTGGATTATCTCTCTATATTTTTGGTGGGGGAGGGGCACACCCATCCATGCTTAGGGTTTATTCCTGGGTCTGGGTGGATAGGGGTGAGAGGCAAACACTCCTGGGATGCTGAGGATTGAAACCAGGTCAGCTGTGCGCAAGGCAAGTGCCCTACCTACTGTACTATTACTCTGGCCCCCTTATCTCTCTCTTTTTTTTTGCTTTTTTGGTCACACTCAGCAATGCATGGGGTTACTCCTGGCTCATGCACTCAGGAATTACTCCTGGCTGTGCTCGGGGGACTACATGGGATGCTGCTGGGAATCGTACTTGGATCTGCCTCATGCAAGGTAAATGCCCTATATGCTGTGCTATCATTCCAGCACCTCTCTCTCCCTTCTAGAGAAAGAAAATAGTTTCACTGAAATAAATTTACTTGAAGGAAAGAAAGGAAAAGATGGCATATTGAAGAGAGAAAAGTAGACTTCTCAAGGGGTCAAGTGTAGGCCAGAGAAAGGCTTTGGGAAGGTTAGATACAATTGCTCCAGATTGAAAACTCCAGACCAAGTCCTCAGCATGCATAAAAGTTTATCTGGGCAGCCTCTCCTGAAAACACTTGAATCACTTGAAATATTAATGGTCTCCAGTATCTTCTCCTTTGCCAAGGGGCCCATCCTTCCCTGGGGGTGTTTTTATCTCTCCATATCCAAGGTACTCAGGATTTGCATCTCAGAGGATGTCTCTGAGCTCACTCAGATCTAAGAGTTCTCTTCTTTTATTATTTCCCCCAAACTCAGCCTGCCTGTCTGCCTGCAACATTCCCTCCCTAAGGATGCCCCCCATACGCCCTTTAATCTTTAAGGAGTTTACATGGGTGAAAGATTTTTGTCTTCTATAGTTACTTCCTAATGACAAAGAGTGTGGTTACACTTTTCCAAGAAAAATAAATAATTTCCCTCTCTCCCAAATATGCTACTCTAAACCCATAAGACATTGGAAATCATCCTCCAATTTCACCCGAGATTGTATATTTTGGGAAACAATTGAAATAATAACTGAATTACTTAGATACATACGAGTGTGAAATATTTGATTGTGTTCAAGGAATGTTTTCCTTCAAATGTACATTTGTCTCACTGAATATGCTAAAATAAAGGAGGCATCATGATTTCTACTAAGTAATGCATCTAAGAAATGATCATTGTCACTGTATCTCTGTCATTTATCGATTTGCTCGAGCGGACACCAGTAATGTCTTAATTCATCCCAGCCCTGAGATTTTAGCAGCCTCCCCTTACTTATCGTTCCAAACAGTGGTGTATTGGAGGCTCTTTCAGGGTCAGGGGAATGAGACCCGTTATTGTAACTGGCATATCGAATATGCCACAGGGGCTTTCCAGGCTCTGCCATGTGGGTGGGATACTCTCGGTAGCTTCCTGTGCTCTCTGAGAGGGACAGAGAATGTATATAAGAGAATACAAGCAAGTACATTAAAACCAAAGACATGTGTGCTGCTGTAGGTATATCAGTGGGCTAGACTATAAGAGGTTGCACTTCCAGGAGCTTTGTTTTATGATCTCTGGATCTTGGTCATTGATGGGACTATATGGCTCAAGGGGCAGATTGTGGGTGTGACTGCGAAGCTACTGGGAAGTGGGGTATCTGGGCAGAAGAGGCCCAGTCCCGGTCTGAGCTGGCTTGGAGATCTCAGCCCTGGGTCCCGCACACCTGGGTTCCTCTGCCAGTTCCTTCATGCTTGAAGCTTGTCCGAGTGTGTGGAGAGTGGCCCTGAGCATGGCTGTGGCTGGGTTTCGGCTGCTCGTGCTCTGATTGGGGCTGGGAGGGAAACTCAACCTGCCCCACTCTGAGGAGCCTGGGTGAGGACAGCCTGGTGCAGGGTCAGGAGACTCTACTTTGTTATATACATATATACATATATATTTGAAGTTATATATATTGCATACATTTGAAAACTTTCACTGTATCACTTAGAGTTTATTTATAGCAAGTGATAAAACTGAGTTTGAAACCCAGGCAACCAGACCTGAAATTTTACCTCTGAAATGAATGATATGATTGAGATTCTCTGCAACTGTGGGTCGCCAGGGATACACTCTCTTGGATAGTTAGTATACCTTAAGTTTCAGCACTCCTGTATCACTGTGTCACTGTCCTTCTGTTGCACATCGATTTGCTCAAGCGGGCACCAGTGTGAGACTTGTTGTTACTATTTTTGGCATAACAAATACACCACGGGTAGCTTGCCAGGCTCTGCCTGGGGGGCGAGATACTCTCGGTAGCTTGCCAGGCTCTCCAAGAGGTGCGGAGGAATCAAACCCGGGTCTGCTGTGTACAAGGCAAACGCCCTACTCGCTGTGCTATCGCTCAAACTCAGTTTCATCATTATAAGACTTTAATGCTACTGACCTTATGTACCAATATGTGAACTCTATCCAAGATGCCCCAAGACAAAGCTCAGGTATACCAGTTAGCTGGCTGAGGAGATGCCAGGATTTGTCTTAAATACGGTCTTCTGAGTAAAATTAGGTAAGGAATCATAACATGCACAACTATTTAGGTTAGAGCAGATATTTATCATAAGGTGGTGGTCTGTAGCATGCAAGATATAAATATGAGATAGTCATTTAAGAACCAGGAAAGTAATTAGAAAAATAAAAATTTTCAAAATGAAACATTCAACCCTCTTAGAGGGCCAGAAGCTGGTAAAGAAATAGGACTAGAATTAAAATAAGGAAGACGTGAAAATAATGTCAGACACAAAGCCATATGGGTAAGTTAGTTATTATTTAAACGGCACAAAACATGTACAATCTCTCAGACAAAGTAAGCTACTGGTAATTTACATAGCAGTGCAAAAGAAGTATCATAAAACTTTGAGGGTTTATGTTCTGGGAGGTAATTTGAAGACTCATACTCTTCTCGGAGCTCCGAAGTTCCCTAGATGTCTATTTGCTATCTACCCCCAAGTTCAGAGTGGGAAAGAATGCCTGTGGGGGTATGGGTGGTGATATGAAAATTGCATTTCTTCGTTCTAATTGTTATAGCAGTAAGTCTAAGTTAAGAAGCTATTTTTCTCCCTAAGTCACACGACTCATTTTTCAATTCACATTTCAGTAGTTACAAAATCTTGGCTAGCATGTGTCCAAAGAAAATAGAAAAATGATTTTGCCACAATACTACCTGCTTAATTAGTGTGAAAGCTAACTGAAGAGTTCAAACTTACTAAACATATACAAACTATATTGGCTTATTAAGTTTAGGGACTCAGATATCGATAAAGTCCATTATAAATAGTAAAGATAGAAAACTTTTCACACCCATGTCATGAGAGTGATAATACAAATTGTCACATTTTGGGGATATCTTATTTCCATTTTCTTCATCTGCTTTGAATATAGTTGTCTCCTGCCCATCATCTAAAACTTTCTCTTATATATATTTTTTCTTTTTCTTTTCTTTTCTTTCCTTTCCTTTTCTTTTCTTTTCCTTTCTTTTCTTTTTCTTTCTTTTCTTTTCTTTTCCTTTTTTTATTATTCTGGTTTGGAACCTACACCTGGTGGTGCTCACGACTGTCTTAGGGTAGGAACTCTGACTCTGTCATTGACTCTGTCTTAGGGTAGGAACCATTCCTGGTGTACTCAGGGAACCATGTACAGTGCTGGGGAGCTAATTGGTGTCTGCCACGTGTAAGACAACCACTTTATCCCCTGTAGTATTTCTCTGGCCCTCTCTCTAATGGCTTCTTTATTTATGTTGTTTTTTGGGTCACACACGGCGATACATAGGGGTTAGTCCTGGATCTGCACTCAGGAATTACCCCTGGTGGTGCTCAGGGGAACTTATGGAATGGTAGGAATCAAACTCGGGTTGGCCAGGTGCAAAACAAATGCCCTACCCCTGTGCTATTGCTCCAGCCCCTCTAATAACTTCCTGATATTCTTCCCCTACATTAATAAATTTTGATACTTATTGACAATGTAAATTATCACCTGATAATGGGATCATATAATTTGATATTATAAAAGTTCTATGTCAGAATAAATGTAGTAATACAAAAATAATAATAAAAATTTAATTTTCCTCACAGTAACTTACTATATTGCTTTAACTTACGCTTCAACCTAATCATTATAGTTTCTTAATGGTTCCATTTAAGGCTAAGTTATTCAACTGGAAGAAGAGAGTCAACAGATAATAAATGATGATGTATATTTTATTACAATCAAAACAATATTTAAAGATAGGTACTTGAAATATACAATAGTATAATTTCTAAAGATTAACATAGATTTATTCTTTACAGTTTTAAATTCCATTTTGGGAATTAAAATGTAAAAAGCGATAGCACAGTGGATAGGGCGTTTGCCTTGCACATGGCTGACCTGGGTTCGATTTCTCCGTCCCTCTCAGAGATCCTGGCAAGCTAGTGAGAGTATTCCACTGCACGGCAGAGCCTGGCAAGCTACCGTGGTGTATTTGATATGCCAAAAACAGTAACAAGTCTCACAATGGAGAATTATTGGTGCCCGCACGACCAAATCGATGAACAACAGGACAACAGTGCTATATATTAAATTTAAGAATAATATTAAAATGTATACTCTAATTGAAATGGAGGTCCAATATGCCCACTATAAAGTAAAGATCTTCCTATTTCTCCCCTAATAAAGCAATCCAATGCCATATGGTGTCAAGCCACCCTACATTGAACATGACTGATGAATTGCATGTTAAATCTGCCTTCAGAATCAATTGCAAGACACAGAAGTTTAGTGTTTTAAAACATATAACTCACAAAATACTTTGAAGAAACACATAACAAACATATAACAAAATCTTCTAAATTTCTCTGAAAATTAGCACAGAGCAATATTAGATGACCAAAATGATGGTCCTTATTCATGGTCCTTTAATGCTAACTTTCCTAAGTATAGATCATGAAAAATTTTTATCATGGAAAATGAAAATCTTGGCCCCATATAGAAAAACTAAAATCTGCTGGTGAGAAAATTTTAAAGAAACACACTGTTGGTATCCCCAAATTTTCTGCATTCACTTCTTTGTTCTAAAGAGGTGCCTTGCCATCTACTGAAACTGATATACTTGGAAATATATCAAATTCTATACCTATCAATTCTCAGAAGAAGAAATACTGAAAGTTCTACTTGCCTATTAGATCTGAAAACTTAGAGCTGATTTGGAATTGGTTCGTCTTAAGATCATTAATTTTTGCTCTACTTAAAGAAGGTAGGCAACTTTTTTGACATAAAAAAGAACTCCCAGCAATCCGCCACTGCTTTGGTACATATGTGAACAAGGTTTAGCTACGTTAACAAAACAACAAAAATATTTGATTTCAAGAGTCTAAAAATATCCCACGTGTGATATTTCACGATATACTAATGTACATATATATGAGGCATATAAAATGAATAAAAGTGAACATACAGAAAAAGAGAATAAGCAATAAAATTAGTAAAATAGAAAAATAAAGAACACTAACCACAGGAAAGATGAAAAAATGATAAATTAATAAAATATTTTGTCTGTATTAATATTGTTAAAATGACCATCCAACTCAACTGATTATATTGACAAGTGTGATCCTTATCAAAATCTAAACAATGTTCTTCAAAAGAATAAAACATGTATTACTGAAATATAAATGGGATGGAAGAACAGTAATAGCAGAAGTGATCCCCTATAATCAAAGTGTTTATTTTGTTTATAAGCTGATATTCTATCTTGGGAATTGTATATTACAATAAATATTTGATGGCTATATGACATATTGGATAGATATAGAGAAAGGGAGTAGGATGGTGGATGTGCAAAATCCAAAAAACATTAAAAGAATATTAAGCATTATTTGATGTTTCTCTTTGGAAAACACATACCCAGAAACTTTTTCATATTTAAATAAAAATGACTTTATAAAATAATATTTAATCTTCATAAAAGTTAATCATGGACAGATGCAGAAAACCAAATCAAACACATGGAAATTAAGTAGCTCGATGTTGAACAATGAGTGGGTCAGGAAGGAAATCAAGGAAGAAATAAAAAGGTACCTGAAAACAAGTGAGAATGAAGACACAAGCAACCAGAACCTGTGGGACGCAGCTAAAGCTGCACTAAGGGGAAAATTTATAGCTCTGCAAGCATATCTAAGGAAGGAAGAAAGGGCCCACATAAATGACTTGACTTCACAGCTCAAGACCTTAGAAAAGGACCAACAAAAGGAGCCCAAACCAGGAAGAAGGAAAGAGATAATAAAACTTAGAGCAGGAATTAACGAAATGGAAACCCAAAAGACAATCTGAAAGATCAATGAAACCAAGAGCTGGTTCTTCAAGAAAATAAACAAGATTGATAAACCACTAGCAAGACTCACAAAGAAAGAGAGAGAGAGAGAGAGAGAGAGAGAGAGAGAGAGAACCTTTATAAGCCGAATCAGAAATGAAAAGGGGGACAACACAACAGAAACCAATGAAATTCAAAAGATCATCAGAGACTACTTTAAAAATATGTATGCCACGAAACAAGAGAACCTAGAAGAAATGGATAAATTCCTCGACTCCAATAATCACCCAAGGCTGAACCAAGAAGACCTGGAGTACCTGAATAGTCCAATTAACATCAAGGAAATTGAAATGGTAATCAAAAGTCTTCCCAAAAACAAAAGCCCACGTCCAGACGGATTCACTAGCTAGTTCTTCCAAAGATTTAAAGAGGACATTTTGCCAGTCCTTCTCAAGCTTTTCCAGGAAATTAAAGAAACAAAAACCCTCCAAAACAGTTTCTATGAGGCTCATATCTCCCTAGTACCAAAAGAAAACAAAGACACCACAAAAAAAAAAGAAAACGACAGGCCAATATCCCTGATGAAAACAGATGCGAAGATTCTCAACAAAATATTAGCAAATAGAATTCAACAACTCATCAGAAAGATCATACACCACGACCAAGTGGGATTCATCCGGGGGATGCAAGGATGGTTTAACATCTGCAAATCAATCAACATAAACATTATATCAACAAAAGAAAAGATAAAAATCATATAATCATATCAATAGATGCAGAGAAAGCATTTGACAAGATCCAGCGCCCATTTATGATGAAAACGCTCACCAAAATGGGTATATAAGGGACCTTCCTCAATATAGTCAAAGCCATTTATCACAAGCCTACAGCAAGCATTGTCCTCAATGGGTAAAAACTAAGACCCTTCCCTCTGAGAACAGGGATGAGACAAGGATGCCCACTCTCTCCACTTCTGTTCAATATAGTAGTGGAAGTACTTGCAATAGCAATTAGGCAAGAAAAATATATTAAGGGCATTCAGGTAGGAAAGGAAGAAATCAAGCTCTCACTATTCACAGATGATATGATACTATACCTAGAAAACCCTAAAACCTCTACCAAGAAACTCCTAGAAACAATAGACTCATATAGTAAAGTCGCAGGCTATAGAATCAATACCCAAAAGATCATTGCTTTCCTATATGCAAATAGTGAGAGAGAAGAAAGTGACATGAGAAAAGCAATCCCATTCAAAATTGCACCTCAAAAAATCAAGTACCTCAGAATCAGCTTAACAAAGAAAGTAAAGGACTTGTATAATGAAAACTACAAAACGCTACTTCAGGAAATAAAAGAGGACACGAGGAAATGGAAAAATATCCCCTGCTCATGGATTGGAAGAATTAATATTGTCAAAATGGCAATTCTCCCCAAAGCATTGTAAAAATTCAATGCAATCCCTATAGGGATACCCTTGACATTCTTCATAGAAATGGAGCAAGCGCTCCTGAAATTCATATGGAACAATAAGCCCCCACAATAGCTAAAGCAATTCTGGCGAAAAAGAAAATGGGAGGAATCAACTTCCCCAACTTCCAACTCTACTACAAAGTGGTAGTCACTAAAACAGCTGGTACTGGAACAAATGCAGAGCTGCAGATCAATGGAACAGGGTTGAATACTCTGACACATACCCCCAAATATATGACCATCTAATCTTTGATAAGGGAGCAAGAAATGTGAAGTGGAGCAAGGAAAGCATGTTTAACAAATTGTGCTGGCAAAACTGGACAGCTACATGCAAAAAAATGGGCTTAGACCTCCACGTATCACCATGTACAAAAGTCAGATCAAAATGGATTAAGGACCTCAACATCAGACCAGAATCCCTAAGGTACATTGAAGACAAGGTCGGCAAAACCCTGCACGACATTGAAGCCAAAGGTATCTTCAAAGCTAACATGCCACTGGCCAAGCAAGTGAAAACAGAGATAAATGAATGGGACTATCTCAAACTAAGAAGCTTCTGCACCTCAAGAGAAACAGTGACCAAAGTACAAAGACAATCTACAGAATGGGAAAGGATATTTATGCAGTACCCATCCGATAAAGGGTTGATAACAAGGATATACAATGCACTGGTTGAACTCCACAAGAAGAAAACTGCCAACCCGATCAAAAAATGGGGTGATGAAATGAACAGAAGCTTTCCTAAAGAAGAAATCCGAATGGCTCAGAGGCACATGAGAAAATGTTCCACATCACTAATCATCAGGGAAATGCAGATCAAAACAACCATGAGATATCATCTCACACCACAGAGACTGGCCCACATCCCAAAAAACAAAAGCAACCGGTGTTGGTGTGGATGCGGGGAGAAAAGGACTCTTCTTCACTGCTGGTGGGAATGCCGACTGGTTCAGCCCTTTTGGAAAACAATATGGACGATTCTCAAAAAATTAGAAATTGAGCTTCCATTTGACCCAGCAATACCACTCCTGGGAATATATCCCGGAGAGGCAAAAAGGTATAGTAGAGATGGCATATGTATTTCTATGTTCATTGCAGCAATTTTTACAATAGCCAGAACCTGGAAAAAAACAGAGTGCCCCAAAACAGATGACTGGTTAAAGAAATTCTGGTACATCTACACAATGGAATACTATGTAGCTGTCAGAAAACATGAAGTCATGAAATTTGCATATAAATGGATCAACATGGAAAGTATCATGTTTAGTGAAATGAGTCAGAAAGAAAGAGACAGACATAGAAAGATTGCACTCATATGTGGAATATAATGTAACTGAGAAGTACAAGTTGGCAACGATGCAACTTCTGGCAGATATCTCTCTGGACTTAGTTACTAAAATACTAAATTACAGAAACCCAAAACTGAGAGGCCGCTAAGTGTGGTCACTCGACCTCATACCTCTTCATCCTCAGCAATGGAAAACAAATTATCTAATGCTTCCTTTTCATCAGGTCCGACTTTAGGGGAGAGACTCTCCAAACAATAATAGTGAGTTTTGTTGAAATATTGTATGCAATCAAAGTGAAAGTAAAGTGAAATTTATTAGTTACACAGGCGGGGGGGGGCTTAGGGTGAGGGGGCTAGGGGCTTGGGGGGGTTAGGGGTGTGAGGGGGTGGGGTGGAGCTATACTGGGATTCTTGGTGGTGGAATATGAGCACTGGTGAAGGGATGGGTATTCAAGCATTGTATAACTGAGATTTAAACCTGAAAACTTTGTAACTTTCCACATAGTGACTCAATAAAAAATTTAAAAAAAGAAAGAAAAGAGAGATAGATAAATAAATAAGACTATATCAAACTAAGAAGCTTCTGCACCTCAAAAGAAACAGTGACCAAAATACAAAGACAATCTGCAGAATGGGAAAGGATATTTACGCAGTACCCATTCGATAAAGGGTTGATAACAAGGATATACAATGCACTGGTTGAACTCCACAAGAAGAAAACTGCCAACCCGATTAAAAAATGGGGTGATGAAATGAACAGAAACTTTCCCAAAGAAGAAAATCGAATGGCTCAGAAGCACATGAGAAAATGTTCAACATCACTAATCATCAGGGAAATGCAGATCAAAACAACCATGAGATATCATCTCACACCACAGAGACTGGCCCACAGCCCCCAAAACGAAAGCAACTGGTGTTGGCGTGGATGTGGGGAAAAAGTGACTCTCTTTCACTGCTGGTGGGAATGCCGACTGGTTCAGCCCTTTTGGAAAACAATATGGACAATTCTCAAAAAGTTAGAAATTGAACTTCCATTTGACCCAGCAATACCACTCCTGGGAATATATCCTGGAGAGGCAAAAAGTTATAGTAGAGATGACATCTGCATTTCTATGTTCATTGCCGCACTGCTTACAATAGACAAAATATGGAAAAACCAGAGTGTCCAAAAACAGATGACTGGCTAAAGAAACTCTGGTATATCTGGTATATCGCAATGGAATTCTATGTAGCTGTCAGAAAACATGAAGTCATAAAATTTGCATATAAGTGGATCAAAATGGAAAGTATGCTGAGTGAAATGAGTCAGAAAGAAAGAGACAGACATAGAAAGATTGCACTCATATGTGGAATATAAAGTAGCTGTGAGGTACAAGCTTACAATTTTGCAATTTTTGGCAGATATTTCCCTGGACTTAGTTACTAAAATACTAAAATACAGAAATCCAAAACCATGTACCTGCTAGTATGGCCTCTCGACCTCATATCTCTTCATTCTCAGTAATGGAAAATAAATTATCAAATGCTTTCTTTTCAGCAGGTCGACTTTAGGGGGGAGAAACTCCAAATCAATAAGAGTGAGTTTTTTGTTGAAATATTGAATGTAATCAAAGTAAAGTGAAATTTACCAGTTACACAGGCGGGGTGGGGGGCTGGGGAGGTGGGGGGGAGGGGGGACATATACTGTGATTCTTGGTGGTGGAATATGTGCACTGGTGAAGTGATGGTTGTTCGAGCATTGTATAACTGAGACTTAAACCTGAAAGCTTTGTAACTTTTCACATGGTGATTCAATAAAGAATAAATTAAAAAATAATAATATTTAATCTTTAGTTATAACAATGTTCTTTTCTTAATCAGAATTTTTTAAACTTTTACTGTTGAAATGTGGTTTCTTATGATAAAATTGGTTTTTAGAAAATCAGAATTATATTATGAGTAGTTTTTGTGTATTCCGATGGTAAATATTTAATATTTATCTCTATGAAAATCAGAGAGCAACTTGATTTGTTTAATAGTAAGTGCTTGTATGGACGACTCTCAAAAAACTTGAGGTTGAGCTCCCATTTGACCCAGCAATACCACTGCTGGGAATATATCCCAGAAAAGCCAAAAAGTATAGTCGAAGTGACATATGCACTTATATGTTCACCGCAGCACTGTTTACAATAGGCAGAATCTGGAAAAAACCCGAGTGCCCTAGAACAGATGACTGGTTGAAGAAACTCTGGTACATATATACAATGGAATACTATGCAGCTGTCAGAAAAAATGAGGTCATGACGTTTGCATATAAGTGGATCTACATGGAAAGTATCATGCTAAGTGAAATGAGTCAGAAAGAGAGAGACAGACATAGAAAGATTGCACTCATCTGTGGAATATAGAATAATAGACTATAAGACGAACACCCAAGAATAGTAGAAATAAGTACCAGGAGGTTGTCACCATGGCTTGGAGGCTGTTCTCTCATTCTGGGCAACTCAGAGAAGGGAACAGCAAGTAAAATGTGGTTGTTGGTCATGTGGGGGAAAGATGATGCGGGCCAAATATAGACTAGAGACTGAACGCAATGGCCACTCAACACCTTTATTGCAAACCACAACACCTAACCAGAGAGAGAGAACAAAAGGGAATTCCCTGCCATAGTGGCAGGGTGGGGTGGGGGGAGACGGGACTGGGAAGGGGGGGTGGGATGTTGGGTTTACTGGTGGTGGAGAATGGGCACTGGTGAAGGGATGGGTTATCAAACTTTGTAAGGGAGAAACATGAGCACAAAAATGTATAAATCTGTAACTGTACCCTCACGTTGACTCACTAATTAAAAATAAACTATTAATAAAAAAAAATAATAGTAAGTGCTTAAGAGCACTAATACATCTTTAAATAAAAGTACTCAGGCATGCAGAGAATAGCTTAAACAATAAAACACAACTGGGAACTGGAAAAAAGAAAGACTCAGGAGGTTGATTCATAATGAGATTCTAACTTTTTAGTTCAAGGTCACCAGTTATGCTCTAAGTTATCTGTCATTGACATATTTAGCAATTAGTTTGGCATGAAATAATTTATTTTCTCAAAAGCACTTTTGTTAAAAACTATGATGATCGGGGTTCATATAAATGTATTATAGTTATGATTATTTCTACATTAGAATACATACCTTCTGACCCAGCACTTTGCACAATAAACATATACATTCGAAACTATTCAATTTATTGACTAAAGATATTCAGGCTTAAATATTGTAAAATATCTACTTGTACTTAAATCACACAGATACTATAAATAAACATATTAAGGGTCATTTAAATATCACACTGGAGTTTCAATAAACATTATAAATTAAATATTTGACACAGACAAGATTACTAATATTATACCTGCAAAAAGTAGTTGAAATAATGCCATTAGTCAGGTCTCTCACCTTACACTTGAGAAAATGATTTATGCAGAAATGAACTCTTGCCCATGGAAATGTCCAACAGTAACTGGTAGCTACCATTGCAGGCTTAGAATCCGTACCTCTTATATTCCAGCCCCTTGTCTTTTACATCTGTGAGCTACTATTTCAAGTACTATAAATTTCTGGGGTCAGAGCAACAGTTAAAGAAAGTAGCACATTTGTTTTGCACACAGCCCACACGGATTCTATCCGCTGCATCCTGTCTGGTCCCTGAGCACCGCGAGGCATAATTCTTGAGCACGGAGCCAAGAGTTGGTTCTGAGCATAGTTGGATGCTCCTGAAAAAAGTTATAAATTTCTGTAGAAAAAATGTGTAGAAAACACTGAGTCTGATTCCCTTCCTGAAATTTACGTGATCTAAAAGCAATCTCCAGCAATACTTTGAGAAACAGGGTACTACCTATGTTTCCTTGATTTCAATTATTTTCACAAGATTGAAGTTGAATCTCCCTAGTGGCATAGAATCCTTTTCAAGCATTTGTGTGGCATACCATTCTACTCTAAACTGCAACATGTCTTTACAAATACAGATAAGACACCCACTAGGATGTGTATAAAATCCTATTTAATAATAATGATAAAGACATGGGGGAATTTATTTATGTGAAGATGGAAATATACACAATTATTTCTTTCCTTGGAGTTAACCGGCATCAGATGATCTTTTATTTTTTTTAACTTTTAGCATCCTTACATTTTAGTAACCTTTAAACATATGAGATGTTTGAGGCTGACACCCAAAGACGGTAGATACAAGGGCCAGGGGGATTGCCCCAAAGCTGGAAGACTGTTTCATGAGCGGAGGGGAAAAGGCAGATGGAATAGAGAAGGGATCACTAAAAAAATGATGGCTGGAGGAACCAGTTGGGATGGGAGATGCATGCCAAAAGCAGTTAATGGACCAAACATGATGACCTCTCAGTGTCTGTATTGCGAGCTATAATGCCCCAAAGTAGAGAGAGAGTATGGGGAATATTGTCTGCCTTAGAGGCGGGGGAGGGTGGGAAAGGGGGGGTATACCTGGACTATTGTGGTGGGGAATGTGCACTGGTGGAGGGATGGGTGTTTGATCATTGTGAGATTGCAACCCAAACATGAAAGCTTGTAACTATCTCACGGTGATTCAATAAATTTTTTTTAAAAATTTAAAAAATAATTAAATAAATAAATAAACAGATTTGATGTTAAAGGAATCTACTGCAATGCTCTTTTAAAAATTTAAAATCTGTATAAAGGTCATAGCACTTAGCACAGGGGCATAAACACATTTTGTAATTTAATTACTTGTTGAGAATTTTTGTGTATAAATCACTCAATTTTGTAGTTTTCCAAAATTCTGATAGAAATAAAACTTTAACAAAAAGAACACAAATTATTGCCTAAAATGTGTTTCCTAAAGACAGTACAGTGGGTTGGGCACTAGTCTTGCACACAGTCTACCAGGGTTCGATCCTGGCTCCCCATATGCTCTTCTGATATCCCTAGCAGTTATCCCTGAGTGTACAAGGAGTAAGTTCGAGTATGGCCAACTGTGGTCCAGAAAACAAACAAACAAACAAACAAACAAACAAACAAACAAAAGAACATGTGTTTGTTTGCTTAGCACTTGAGAATAATATAATTAAGGTCACTCATTTTTTGCACATGATGATTACATACATTGTACTGTATAATAAAATATATTAATTTTGGAAGTATATTTTAATAAAGCTAACCTGTAATATTTGAAAAATTTTCAAACTACATGGCACAGATAAGGCTTCTTTTGACTAATAATTTGTAAGACTATACTTTTATTTTCTGTTTTTTTTATTATCATTAAAACCTTGTCACTGGTTCTTTAACAAAATAAAAATAAGTATTAAAAAATTTATTGTATTCTTTTCACCACTGCACATAAATAAAAAAAGATGGAAAATATTTTACACTAGCAGTTGTTTTTCACAAGCATCATGCAGTTATAGATTACTTAATTTCTTTGGGCAATGACAGAAAAATTAAGTATCTTTTTTTAAACTTAAGCATATAATACACTTTTAAGAAACCAAAGTCAGTGATGAAATATTAAAACTTCTTTTATTTGGTGGGTGGTACACGTGGATGTTCAAGATGCTTGCTCCTGGCTTTGTGCTCAGAGATCACTCTGGCAGGCTCCAGGTACAGAACACATATTAGCTGCTTGTAAAACAAATGCCCAACCCATTGTCCTCTCCCAGACACAAGCTTTTTAAAGTTAAAATATCTTATATTCTGAAGATAATTCGTTAGAATTTTGCATCAAAGTTGTATTTGTTCAAAAAATAAAATGCAATTAGAGCATGCAAAGAATGAATAGAAAGAAAAGCAAGTTTTAAGAAATAAAAGTTAAATTAAGTTGGTAAAATTAGATGTAATGAGATGATAAAAGAATTTCTTACTACAGGGGTAAAAAATCTTGATGATGAATGAGAAAAGAATGAGCAAAAGTATTAGAAAGTTGAATAAATTCTAATATATAGTATTAGAAAATTAAACAGTATTTAAAAGGTAAGTAAGTACATATTTTAAATTAATATTTACTCCACAAAACACAATAATGTTCTATGGGAATGTACAACAAATGTAGAATCAAAAGGCATAGCATACTAGTGCAAAAAGAAGGCAGCTAAATGGAACTAAACTTTCCTAATTTAAATATTTTAGAGAAAATAAAAATTGAACCATGAGAAAGAGGAAATAAAATATAAAGCACTTAAAATTGATTGGAACTTGAAAGTGTTTATGTGAACAGGTGGCTTATTTTGGTGAAGCATTACTATTCAGACAAAAAGAAAATAAAACTTTTATGGAGGTCTTTATTTCTTTCTCTGATAGGTTTTCCAGAAAAGGATCTGTCAAATATCTGGAGAAAGAGAATGAAGGGATGGAAAATAAAAGGTAAACTCTGTTATTGTGGCCCCCTAACAGGAGAAAAGAAGATCCTTTAAGTTTCATTGGCAACGTTCATTAATTTTACTGTCTTCTTGAACCTTTAAAAACTTCTCTAGATACTGTCCTTCAATTTTACAATTTTTCTCATTCAAATGTTCAGATTTATGTTCTACAAAGTTGTGGTGATACTTATTTGGTTTGAGATTTGGCAAACTAAGTGGTGTAGATTCTTGGTAATATTTGGAACCAGATACAGATTCTCTAGAGAGGATACAGTGATTTCCTTTGCACTGTATCCTCTCTAGAGAATAAGTTAAGCACAACTGTGCTATTCCATGTGTTTGTTCAACATAAGCAATTTCTTATTTTCAATTGCATGAATTTGGAAAAATTTATAAATTTTACACAATAAAAATACATAGCACTGTAACATGTAGACATTAAGCATGTATTCTATCTTACCTGCATGTATTAGCATCTATTGTTTGATTAGAAGCATATATTTTGAAGAGAAGGTAGGATGATTTGGAGATTGGCTATACCATAATATGAGGATTTGCTTATTAATAAACAATATTTTAAAAACTATTTTGGGCTAGAGAGAATCATCTGAGACACAAAAATGTGATAAAAGTATGCAGTGACCAGAATACAAAAACAGTCTACAGAATGGGAAAGGATATTCACCCAATACGCATCTGATAAGGGGTTGATATCAAGGATTTACAAGGCACTGGTTGAACTCCACAAGAGGAAAACATCCAACATGATCAGAAAATGGGGCGATGAAATGAACAGAAACTTTCTCAAGGATAAAATCCGAATGGCTAAGAGATACATGAAAGAATGCTCCTCATCACTAATCATCAGAGAGATGCAGATCAAAACAACAATGAGATACCACCTCACACAACAGAGACTGGCACACATCCAAAAGAACAAAAGCAACTGTTGTTGGTGTGGATGAGGGAGAAAGGGACTGAGAACAGATGAATGGTTAAAGAAACTTTGGTACATCTACACAATGCAATGCTATGCAACTGTTAGAAAAGATGAAGTCATGAAATTTGCATATGGGTGGATCAACATGGAAACTATCATGTTAAGCGAAATGAATCAGAATGAAAGGGACAAACATAGAAAGATCGCACATATCTGTGGAATATAAAGTAACAGAATGTGAGACCAACACCCAAGAATATTAGAAGTAAGTACCAGGAAGATTACTCCATAGCTTGGAAGCTGGCCTCACATGTTTGGTGGGGGGAAAGCAGCTCAGATAGAGAAGGGACCACCAAGCAAAGGGTGCTAGGTGGGCCCACTAAGGATGGGAAATGAGGGCTGAAAATAAACTATAAACTGAACATGATGCCTACTTAATACCTCTGTAGCAAACCACAACACCCAAAAGGAGAGAGAGAGAAAATGGGAATGCCCTGCCACAGAGGCTGGGTGGGCTGAAGGGGACAGGGTGGGGGTGGTGGGAGGGATGCTGGGACCATTGGTGGTGGAAAATGGGCACTCTAGGAGGGATGGATCATTATATGACTGAAACGCAAGCACGAAAGTTTGTGAGTCCGTAACTTTATCTCACCGTGATTCACTAATAAAAAATTTAAAAACTGTATGAGTGAATACCACTAAAATTTCAAAACTATTTCTCTTGACAACACTCTAGCAAAGACGTTTATCTACACATGTGTAAGCAGCTTAAGGGGAAAAGCCCTTAAAAACAAATTTTGCATTTCCCTTTCTGGAATGTGTCTGTACCTCAGCTTGGAAAGTATATCCTCAGCCCCCTCAGAAGAAGCTTGTATTCTCTGTATGTCTCCCTTCCCTTCCCGCCTCTCTTACTTCTTGAGTCAGGATATTTTTCCTCACTACTTATCTCCTCCTGAAATTCTGATTTGGAAAGCTAGACCGTGGACGTGAGAACCTGGGTTGAGGTCAAGACTGACTTTCCTTTTCCAACAAAGAATAATTCCTTGATCCAGCCTGAGTTCATGGCTCCCAGAGAATGTGGTGGACATCGAGTCCCGTGCAGTGAAGATCAAGTGGACCTTGAGGCTACAGTGTCCACAGGGCAGATTTTTATGGACTAGTTTACCAGTCTGGACACTCCTTATGCTGCCCCTCAGCTAGACATCTCCCCAGGGAACACAGGGTTGGGCTAAGCAGAAAACATGAAGGCAATGGAACTTTCTCTCAATTCTACTACTTCCCTTGATCGCACTCTAGCCACATTACCTACATCACATAGTGAGACAATCAAGACTCAGATAATCTAAAATACTCTCAATTGTGGAACCTGTATGTGATACATTATTCATTATATTTAACTCCGTTTATTATAAATTTAATGAGTTTATCTCCAAAATAAGTATATGTTTTAATGTGAATTAAATACAGAATTACCAGCAATGTTATAGTGTCAGTCTGACTTATTTTATAATCAAATTCTAAAACGTTATTTAGTTGAGTGTCAATGACATATTTCAAAATCCATGTTTATCACTAGAATATCTATGTGAAATCACTCTTTTTATTTTAAGAAAACATGCCAAAATGTACATATATGCACATTTACTTACACACATATCATTTACATTTATGCCGAAGGGAATATGGTAATACTTTGCTATTTATGGAGGAATTAGTTTTAATATAGACACCTAGTTTTTATAGGTGTAACAGAATAAGAAAAGGTAGAAATTTATGTAAATAGAGTAAAAATAAAAATTCATTTTATCTTACCAGCTTTTGACTAAAGTTTTATCTAATCCATACTCTAAACAAATGCACAAAATTATCGTTGTTTTTTTTTTCTGGGACTGGAGCAATAGTACACAGGATGGACTCTTGCCCAATCTTCAGCATCCCATATGGTCCCCTGAGCCGGCCAGAATGACCTCTGAGTGCAGAGCCAGGAGTACACTCTGAGCACACACCAAAACTGATCAAAAGAGCAATTTTAAAAAATGTGGTTTTGGTGCCAGTTGCTCTGCTGTCTTTAATAACTGGAACTGGATTTGATATCACGTCTCACTACTGCAGTTAGGAGTGTGAGAAACTCAGGGAACTCCGGTGACTATTGCAACCAGAATGTGTGAGAGCGCCACAATCAAAGAGTGAGATCCTGGTGAGCAAGTTTGCAAACACCACAAATTAAAGACTTCAAACCTCAGCAATCTCCGGGGAGCACCACAAAAATGTGGGAGCCCCATAGCCAAGCATGTGCATTATTTCCATTTATCAAAACTCTATCAATAGTGGGGAAACAAGGGGAAATAGCTTTAATTTACTTTGTCCATCTACCAAATGCCTATTCAAGGAAGGTAACAAGTAGCTGGACCCTTAATCAGAAATCTTCCTTTAAATTTATCAATAAGGGAACCAGTCCACAAAGGAACTTTTTGCCAACCTTGTGCCCACCAGTCTCTAGTCTAATTTTTACAAAATAGAAACATATTGGGTGTGGAAATGTGGACACTGGTGAAAGGAAGGGGACTCTGGTGAAGGGATTCCAGTCATGCTTGGAACTCAATCATGAATAATCTTGTAACTTTGTAATTCATGGTGATTTAATAAAAAAATATAAAAACTTCAAAAAAATGTGGTTTTGTTTCTTATAAACATGTTCAACAATAAACAATTTAATCTGTATCTTCATGTCTCATAGGCTCCTTCATTTTTGTGCCACAAATGTCCTTTGAACTGAGGAAAGTATTAAAATTAATAACTATGAAGTCTTAGAACTTTAGAAATAATAATCTCAAATGAATTGAAATTTATTTCCATGTAAAAATTATTTTGAAAATGTGAGGTCTGGTGTAATTATGCCAAATGCATTTTATTTGAACCTATACAAAATTATACTTTCCATTTTGTACTTTATTTCAATTTATTTATTTACTTCTGCAATTTGTTTTGGGGGTGTACACTCAGTGATACTCAAGGTTAACTTCTGATTCTTCACTCAGGAAATTACTCCTGACTGGCTCAGGAGATCATAAGGAATTCTGGGGATTGAACCCAGGGCTGCCTCATTCAATGCAAGACCCTGCCCACTGCACTGTCCTCCAGCCTAGAGCCTTACTTTAATTCCATTTTGAGTTAATTTGATGCAGGATCATATGTGAAAATGAGAAGCCTCTATGTTTATATTTATAATCATTATATTTACAATTACAGCTCTATATTTACAATATCTCTATTTTCATCTAAAATATTTCAATATTAATCCAACATGTTCTTTAATTTTTCAGATTACATCCAGGAGAAGTCAAGGCTTAATCCTGACCAAGTTTGCTGCAGGATCTGTTCAGGGACCATTTGGAGCCAAGTATTGACCTAAAGACTCAGAATCCAAAGCATGCACTTCAGTCCTTTGAGCCATCTCCCCAGCCATGATACTCATTGTTATCAATCCTGAATGCAAAATAAAATCATTTAGAAGACAATAATTGATCCTGCTCTGCTCAGGGTGGGGAGGGAAACTGGAGCCCACCCCCTCCGAGGGGCCCCGGGGAAGACAGCCAGTACGCGGGCCAGAGACTCTCTGCATCACTCTTTTCCAGGAGTTTGCTTTTAAGTCTCTGGATATTGGGCATTGATTTGGATTTCTGTATTTCAGTATTTCAGTAACTGAGTCCAGAGGGTTTTCTGTCAGAAGTTGCATCATTGCTAGATTGTACTTCTCTGCTACTTTATATTCCACATATGAGTGCAATGTTTCTATGTCTGTCTCTTCTTTCTGACTCATTTCAATCAACATGATACTTTCCATGTTGATCCACTTATATGCAAATTTCATAACTTCATCTTTTCTAACAGCTGCATAGTATTCCATTGTGTAGATGTTCTAAAGTTTCTTTAACCAGTCATCTGTTTTTGGGCACTCCTTTTTTTCCAGATTGTGGCTATTGTAAACAATGCTGCAATGAACATAGCAAAACCTCGAGGCCACTACTGTGGCCACACAATCTCATATCTCTTCATTCTCAGCAATGGAAAACAAATTATCAAATGCTTTCTTTCCAGCAGGTCCGATTTTGTGGGGGGAAACTCCAAACAATAATAGTGAGTTCTTTGTTGAAATATTGAAAGTAATCAAAGTAAAGAGAAAGTAAAGTGAAATTTATCATCTACGCAGGCGGAGTGGAAGGCTGTGGGGGGGTAGGGGGAGGTTTACTGTGGTTCTTGGTGGTGGAATATGTGCACTGGTGAAGGGATGGGTGTTTGAACATTGTATAACTGAGACTTAAGCCTGAAAGTTTTGTAACTTTCCACATGGTGATTCAATAAAAAAAAAAGAAAGAAAAAAGAAAAAAAAGATATTGGCCGTTGATGGGATTGCAGGGCGCCCATGGGAAAATGGGAAATCTGGGCAGAAGAGGACCAGTTCCCGCCGAAGACCTCTGGAGCCTTAGCCACAGCCATGCTCAAGGCCCCTCTCCACACGTTCAGACGAGCCTCATTCAATAAGGCACTGGCAGAGGAACCAAGTGTTTGGGACCCAGGACTGAGACCTCCAAGCCTGCTTGGACCGGGACTGGGCCTCTTCCTCCCAGATTTCCCATTTTCCAGTAGCTAGGCGGTCACACCCAGGGACTGCCCGCCCCCCAGCCCTGTAATCCCATCAACAGCCAACATCCAGAGACTTAAAAGCAAGCTCCCGGAACCACGCGGCCACATCTTATAGCCTACTTCTCCCTCTGGGAGAACCAGCAGGCTACTGAGATTTTCCTGCCCACATGAGAGAGCCTCACAAACTCCCTGTGGCATATTCATATGCCAAAACCAGTAACAATGATGAGTCTCATTCCCCTGACCCTGAAAGAGCCTCCAATGCGGCATCATTGGGAAGGACTAGTAAGGAGAGGCTTCTAAAATCTCAGGGCTAGGACGAATGGAGACGTTACTGAGACCACTCAAGAAATTCAACGATCAATGCGATGACGATGATGGTGATGAATGGAGCCTAACCAGTAGGCCATAAGTATGACCAACTAAAATTAATCCCAAGATTTTCTTTCAATTGAGATATATATGAGTATATATTTCAAGAGATGCTCTCAGGTAATACCCACACATAATTGAAACTCTTAAGTTACAATTCAACCACTTTTGCTTTTGAAGTTTACCTCAAATACAATATAAGGAGTGGATTTATTTGTTTGGTTTTAGCCCACATCTGGCAATGTTCATGGGTTACTCATGGCTCTGCATTTAGGAATCATTCCAGGCAGTGCTGAGGGGATGAGACTACATAGAATGCCATGGATAGAACTTGGGTCATCTTTATTCAAGGCAAACACCTTACTTGCTGCACTATTTCTTTGGCTCCAGAAGCATATTTTTATCCCTGCATCTTAAAAGCACTATCCTATAGTTACCAAGCATGTAGCAAAATACCAGTAAAAGCAAGGTACACAAAAGATATATAAATCTAACAGTAAGCATTTGTTAGCTTCTGACATTTCGCACATTCAGAAATATGCTTTTAGTTGCTTTTCTATTTTCAAAGATATACAATATATATTTTAATATATTTATTAAAATTTAATTATTTAGTAAGCAAAGGAAGGTTTAGCAGGTAAAATACAAATATACCACTTAAAATAGAATTGTCTGAAACTCTATAATGTATTTATTTTAATTCTGTAAAGAATTATTAAGCATTTGACAACCTCCTTGACTAGATGAATCATTTATCTAGTTTTCCTATTCCTTGAAAATTATAGTCTTCCTGTTTATAGCATTATAACTAAAAAGTAAAATTTATAAGTAATGTTTTTATAGGTTTGCCAGTAATATTGAAAGTGCTTTGATTTTAAAAAACATGAGGGTCCATATTGAGTGGTGCTCAGGGCTCATTTCTGCCAATTTGTTCAGAGATGTCTGCTGGAGGGAATCAGGAGACCACATGGAATGCTGGGGACCGAAGTGAGGTCAATCTCATGCAAAGCAATCCCTGAGAAATTTCTCTTGTTTACTGATTATATTTTATTGACAATTAAAGAAGCTGTTATGTCTCTTTTGTTATAAACTCCCAATATTGATTGAATTATTTGAAATGTAACTAAAATTTTAATTTATCAAAATTAGAAATACTTATGAATATGAGATTATGATAAGAAATTAATACTAATGGCAAAAAACTGGCAGCTTCAAATTTATCTTAAAATCAATAATATATTACACATAGCTATTATTTTACATAAAGATAATATTTCAAAATCTGCTGCCATGAGTGTGGTGCTTTTGTTTTTTTTCTTCTGTTAACTCAATCTTTTCTACACATTATTTATTGATCAAAAAATATTGCTTAACAAATAAGTAAACACATCAAAAACTAATTGTGACTATACCAGTGATAGCTTTAAAATAAAAAGCTAAAATTGGAGGCAATCCAATGTTTACTTGAGATTAAAGAACTTCAATTTGTGACACACCATTTTAGGTAGAAACAAAATGTTTCCCAGAAGTTGTAAAATTTTCTTCAGAGAAAAATAGGTATAGGAAATAGTGGTTAAAGAGTTTATTGACATCAATAAGCTTAAACTTCTTGAATTTACATGATTAACACAGGTGATATTTTTCTGACAAGACCTCATTTGGTGAGTCCTTGAGAGCAGAATGTCCATTCTCCTGCTGAATTCCCAGTAAAAGGTTTCTAAACAACTGTGTTTTGGTTTAATCTAAAGGCCTTTTGTCAGTCCAGATGAAACCATTAAAATAAAGTAAGATGTAAATTCTAGTTAATTCAAAAATAATTTTTTGAGATCTAGGTGTGGTTCTTCACATACACACCCCCAATGAAAATATATTGATACTTTATATATCATTTAATCAATACCAATATCCTTGGGGAAAATAATATATTCTATCTCAAAGTTTGAGTAATCTTGCTAATGGAGACAATTATTATCAATATACATATCATATAAAAAAACCTTTTTAATAAGACAGCTAAATCTTTTAGGCAAGGACAATTAGCCTTGCTTATACTAACCCCCAGGATTGGGGCTATAGCACAGTGCATAGGACATTTGCCTTGCACGCAGTCTCCATCCCTCTCAGAGAGCCTGGCAAGCTACTGAGAATATCCCTCCCGCACACCAGAACCTGTCAAGGGACCCGCTCCTGATGTATTCAATATGTCAAAAACAGTAACAACAAGTCTTACAATGGAGATGTTACTGATGCCTGCTTGAGCAAATCAATGAATGATATTGCTACAGTGCTATACTAACCTCCAAACTCCAAATGTCTAACTAATCCTCACTTTTTAAAATTTTTTTTTTCTTGTTCATTTTTGGGGGGAGCCAAATGCATCTGTGCTCAGGAATCTCCCCTGAGAGTACACGGGGGCCCATACGTGCAGCCAAGGGGTGATCAAAAGTGGGGTTAGCCCTATGCCAGGCAAATGCCTTACCTGCTGTAATAAGTCTCCAGCCCCATTCCTTGTTTATTTTTACACCAAAGACAGTATGCTTCCAGGGACCAGCTCAGGAGTGAATTTATTGGTAATCTAGCACTCACTGGTTTTTAATGCCCCTCTCTAAAAGTAAAACTGAGATTCACTTTCTCTATAGAAACTGCTTTTGGTGACCACATATCCAAAATGTTTACCCTAGGGACATTAGCCTGCCTCTTCCAGTCTGCCATCTTGTTGCCAGTGAAGCTCTTTGACTTCTCTGAACCCACCTATCCCTTAGCCCTCCTTGACCATGAAACTAGACTTTCACAGTTACACAAGTATCAATTTTCCTCCAATGGTTATGCAATTTGAAATGGTCCTACTTATGTCTGATTTACACACAAGAAAAAATAGCTGAAACTCTATTCTTCAGGATCAGTGAAATTTTAAGAGACAAAAGTAAATGAGTAAAGATTATCGAGGTTAGAGTCCAAAACATTCATAGACCATATATTGATCAGAGGAGCTACCAAACTGGTGTTAATGAGTAGAAGATATTGTAGATCCCAAACACTACAGGAGATGTTGTACATGCTCAATGACAAAGCATGTGGAGTGGACTTGGCCCCTGGACCCATCATGAAGCCCAACCTGAAAGGAAGAGCAGGAGATGTGTTCTACAGTAGGAACCTTGCCACAGGGTTGGAGCTGGTGGCCATAAATTGGGGAAAGGAACATTAGGACAACATTGTATGACTAAAACTTAATAATAAATAATCATGTAACTATAAATCAGTGATTAAAAATATTGTTAAATATCAAAGAAAAGCTCAACCTGTAAATATCTCAGATAACTTTGCCTCAAAGCAAAATTCTTCCTAGCCTACAAATCCCTTAGAGAAAACTTACCAAAGCTATTATTATTATTATTATTATTACAAATGTTCTCTAGCAAAGAAAAGGAGTGTTGGTGTTTCTTAAACAAATTTTTCATGATCTAATGCATCTTTGCAAGAGTGGTGCTAAGGAGTAACTGCAATCAGGCGGCACATCATTGTTCTATCATTTTGGGCTACCTGGAGTGCTGTGTGCCACAGCAGAGTCCATGAGCTATATACAGGATCTTGGGCCAAGGGCTGTTACGAGAGTTTAGTACAACATTTTCCTGGCAACAGACGAAGGAGTGACTAGATTGCAAGATGATTTCAAATCTTGCACCCCAGCCCATAACACACATGCTTGGAAAAGTCAGTCTTAGTACCCTGCACTGTACTGCTTCTCTCAAGCTCTGGGAACGAGATACAACCAGCTAGAATGGCTACGAGAGGGCCTAAGAGGTAGGTCAGTGGGTCGGGTGCTTGCGTTGCACACACTGACTCACCTGGATTCAACCCCCAGCACACAATATGGTCTCTCAAGACCACCAGAAATGATCCCTGAGAACAGAGGCAGGTGCAAGCCCTGAGCATGGCCAGCTATGGTCTGGAAATCAAAGGGGGAAAATGACTGAAAATTTTCTGAAATAGAATGTACTGGTTTATTCAATACTGCGGAATGTGTTGCTAAGTTCAACCTCTTTTAAAAATATTTGAAGACTTCTGGAAAAATTGTTTAAAAAAAGTTCCCAGTAGCACTTCCATGTTGACCTATGTTTTCTATCATAGGCATCTATCTCCAGACTCAAAGCATTAAATTGAAGGGATACATACAAAACTAATTTATCAGACCACTATTTACAACACCCAAACTCTGGAAGCAACACAAGTGTCCAATAAAAGGTGGTTGAGTTAACAAACCATGGTATTTATATACATTGGACTCTGACTCAGCTATGAGAGAAGATGTAGTTCTACAGTTTTCTCCAATGCGGATGGAGTGGAGGATATGATTCCAAGTGGAGGAAGTCAGAAAGCAGATGACAAAGACTGGATGATCTCATTCATATACAAAGTTTAAAGAAACAAAGCAAGAATTTGATAACCAAAATGGAAACACGTCATGAGAAGTAGAATAACATTGACTCATCCTTCTTCATCTGTCCTTTGTCCCTAGACACAGGGAGCTTAGGTTTACTGGGTTACAACCATCACACTGCTCCTGAGTCACTCCCATTCCTCTATGTTCATTGTTAACTTCTCTGCCCTACTTCTCCTATCTGTACCACCTTTATCCCTTGATCAGACCCATGACTTCTAAGGTCATATTCTTCTAAGGACTCTGGGTTTTGTATTTGTAAGCGAAATATTGCTTTTCTCTTTCCCTTTGGTCCGTTACATAGTTTACTTTAGAGCAATGTCCTTTATATATAGACACAAGAAGACAGCTATGCTTTTGTAACTTGGGAGATAATTGACTCTGAATAATATTTATTCCTGAGCATCTGTCATATTTACTTGACTTAAGCCAATTAATTATTTTTTAAAAAAAACCTGATAGTGATAGTTCCTTGCTCCTCCTGCCAGGACACAACTACAAGCATAAAACTGATCGTACTGTGTGGGCACTCACACAATTCATGACGGAACAGGAAGGGAGAGGGGTGAGGATGTCAGGTTCATCTAACTCTTTTACTCTCTCCTGCAGGGGGCAGGCCCATCAGATAGCAGGAATAGTTCAGGGCAGAGAAAATTAAGGCATGAAAAAGGCACAGGACTGGAAGCTTCTGTTTGGGGCTCCTCACTGGAGGAGATCCCCTAGTCTGGATTCCTGTGTGGCTGGATAGTGAAGGAAAATACAAGAGACAGGCTGCAGCAATGGGGGCAAAGGCCCCAGAGAGGGTGGTCTCGAGCTTCAGACATAGAGCTGAGGATAGACCAGGCCAGGGCTACAGCTCATCACTGAAACATCCCTGCGTAGTTACATAACATCCCAACATCCAGGGTCTATGCTTCAGTTTTCCATACGGTTTCCCTGACGACTTTTATAGAACTGTCAACTGTCATCCATCCCATTGCTCATCGATTTGCTCGAGCAGGCACCAGTAACATTTTCATCATGAGACTTGCTACTGTTTTAGGCATATCGAATATGTCACCGGTAGTTTGCCAGGCTCTGGTGTGTGGGTGGGATACTCTCGGTAGCTTGCCGGGATCTCCGAGAGGGGCGGAGAGCCCAGGTAGGCCACATGCAAGGCAAATGCCCTACCCGCTGTGCTATCACTAAGGTTAGTTGAAATCCACCCCCATTGTTGTCTTAACTCTTGAGAGACATCTTTACGAGACAGTATCTTTCACAGGGTTTGGGACATTCATTGTACTGAGGAATCCCAACTGACTGTATTGAGATCCCCAGTGCTGCTCTTCCGTTCCCTTCACCACTATGCCAAGGTCTCCATCACCTCACATCTCCTTTCCCTACCAGGTTTCTTAGCCTCCTCCATTATGCATTCTACTGAGGATGTCTCACTGTGTGCTCAATAGAAGTGCGTGGGCTCTTGCCCCATGCATGTTCAGTGGCCGTGAGCCACTTGCCCATCTGGTCGGCCAGACGTATGAAGGAGGGAACATGGCCGCCAAGCTAGTTGATGATCAGCCGCCTTTTGTCCCCATCTCTGTCCTGCGGTTTACTCCATTCTCCCTGTGTGCCTATTCCAATCTCAGAGTGCCTCATTCCAGTCTTTCACTCCCCCTTATTCCAGTCTCCTACTTACCCCCAGGCTACTCTCCCTCTGTCTCCTGTCTCATAGCCTTGGTTAAGAGCCCAACCCCCAAGGTTGGGGGTTGCAGTTACACCTAGGTCAGATGGCACAATCAGCATATGCAAATCCCTTCCTTCTGGGGAAGCTATTCTAAGACAAAAATCTCCTGCTAAGAGATCTGCTCAAGGGCAGAATTTCATCTAAGGGTGTACTTCTTCATTCCTTAGTCCATATACACTTAAACAATCATCTTAAATTTATTTCTTAATATTTCTAGTCATTTTGTATGAACACGGTAACAGATTTATTAAGCTTAATGGGTGGCTCTTCAGGAGACATCTCTCTATAGCTCCCAGACTACATTCCTTAGGCCAGATTAGCCCTTCCTAACCCCAGCAGGGTCCTATGTTCAGTTATTTCTCTTTGGGTCATGACAGAATTTGTCCACGACTGTGCTTTTTTTTTTTTTTTTTTTTTTTTTTTTGCTTTTTGGGTCACACCTGGCAATGCACAGGGGTCACTCCTGGCTCTGCACTGAAGAATTACCCCTGGAGGTATTCAGGGAACCATATGGGATGCTGGGACTCGAACCTGGGTTGGCTGAGTGCAAGGCAAACACCCTACCTGCTGTGCTACCACTCTAGCCCCTCACGACTGTGCTTTTAACTTATCAAGATTTACAGCACATGGTCTGTCCCATTTCGATGCCAAGCTTACAGCTTGCCCTGGGTCCATCCAAGTCCCTTCATCAGGACCTGGCTTTTGGGTTGCTAGGAACTAAGGACAACTGAATTGATTTGTACTTGCTTTCTTTGATCAAAGAAATATCTCTCTCTCTATCTCTCATAATCACTCTCTCTCTTTCTCAAGAAGAAAATGTTTCACGAAAAATTTCTCTAACACCTTCATATGTTAGGACACCATATGTAATAGGGTTAAATTCCCTTACATTCCACTATATTGTTCCATAATTCTATTTCACTTGGAATTTGCTATCCTTATATGCTTTATATTTATCTTTTCTAACTAAAAAACAAACTCAACAAGACCAGAATTTTATTAGACACTCAACTATAGCTACAGTTTCTAAAATAGAATCAGGCACATGCTAAGTGATAAATATTATGGTTAAAATATATTGATTGAAAAATGAAAAAATAATGAAACACTATTTGATTATTATCTACTGCAGTAACCTCTAAAATATTCTGATTGTCTCATCGTAAGTTATAGTTTATTATAAATTATATTATTATAGTGTTATATTTATATTGTATATATTTATATTATATTCATATTATATCTACATTACATTATATTTATAAATATAAATATATTTCTAGAAATATATTTATAAAAGTATTTATAAATATAAGTATATTTATAAGTATGTTTAAATATTTATATTATATTTACATTATATTATTAAAGTATAATAAATTATAATTCTCATAGTAAGTTATACAGTTTATTATAAATTATAACAATTTATTTCATCTTTGTATATGGATCAACCATCAATCAAATACATGCAGTCTCAAAAGAATCTATTACAAGAACTAGAGTTTCTGCTTATTAAAAACAGAAAAAAAAACCTTTTATCATATGTATCTGCCTTATGTCAGGGAAAGTATCTAGAGCAGTGATTCCCAAAGTATTTGTTCTATATATTCCTTTTTATTAAAATAAATGAATAAAATACTTAACAAGACCCTAGAAATCTATCTTGTTTAGATTTAGAAAGTAGAAAGTGCCTCCCAGCTGCACCTGAGTCCAATATTTCCCCTGTTCTACCAGTTCTGTTAAAAATGAGGAGGGCATCATGCAGATTGTGAAACACTGATTTAGGAGCAAGATTTTTCATATAGGCTAATCCTCTCTCTATCCTGTGAGATCTGGATATCTCATGAATTTATTTTGATTGTTAGCTAAAGGCATAAACCCCATATATAGCATAGCAAACTTTACTATAGCATAGGAAAGCCATGTAAAGTCTCCATACAAACTCAATTACATTTTATCCCACTAACATACCTAAGATCAATTCACTCGTTCAACCAACCTGACTAGAATGGTGAATATGAATCTATTTATATTCAAAATATACTAGTGAAGCATAATTATTTGCTCAATTGAAAATCAAATACATAAAAGTATTTTATTATGTAGAGTCATTTTTTATGAATCTCCCTGTGTGTTTGTGAAACTATTCAATATGTTAGCTGCTCATCAGAATGGTAGGGTAGACAGTGAGATGAGTGAATTCCACCAGCATGGACTCACTACTTCTATACTGCTGTGAAATAATGTTCTATGATCAGAAACATGCTGGAGGCTCCTCTCTACATGTTCGCACAGGCCTCATGCATGAAGGTACCAGCAGAGGAACCCAGGTGTGTGTAATCCCATCAACAGCCAACGTCCAGAGAGAGACTTAAAAGCAAGCTCTCAGAAGAGAGTGATGCAGAGAGTCTCTTGCCCGCACGCCTGGCTGTCTTCCCCGGGGCCCCTCGGAAGGGATGGGCTCCAGCTTCCCTTCCCACCCCAAGCAGAGTTCCCAGAGGCTGAAGACCACCAGAACCTAGCTACAGCCATGCTGGAGGCCCCTCTCCACACATTCGCACAGGCCTCATGCATGAAGGTACCGGCAGAGAAACCCAGGTGTATGTAATCCTATCAACAGCCAACATCCAGAGAGAGACTTTAAAAGCCAGCTCTCAGAAGCGCGCGGCCGTGTGATATCTTTAACCTTCTTCTCCCTCTGGGAGAAACTGGCAATCTTCTGAGTTTCCTGCCCACATGGGACAGCCTTGCAAGCTCCCCATGGTGTATTCATATGCAAAATCCAGTAACAAGCTGGATCTCATTCCCCTGACCCTGAGGAGCCCCCACTGCAACATCGTTAGGAGGGCCGAGTCAAGATGGACTTCTAAGATCTCAGGGAAAGGCCGAAATGAGATGTTACTGAGCCCTCGAGAGAAATCGGTGATTAATGGGATTTCATGTGATATTAGGAGCAGCAGAGTCCAAAGATTAAGGTGCTTGTCTTTCATGCTGACGGCCCTAGGTTTTATCCGTGGCACTGTATGTTTTCCCTACCACTGTCAGGAGTTTTCCTTGAGTACCGAGTCAGAAATAAGCCCTGAGCACCACCACATGTGATTCCAAATCTCTTCCCCCTTAAAAAACATAAATCAATTTTTCTTTGCTAAAATGATCCATTGCTATCTTAAACATACCTTTCATGGTTTTTATTTAATTAGAGACACATATTAGCCGAGCATCAGGAAGAAGTCCTGAGCACTACCAGTTGTGAACATGAAAAGTTTTGCTCCTTAAAAATAAATGTTATTTCGGGGCTGGAGCGATAGCACAGCGGGTAGGGCGTTTGCCTTGCACGCGGCCGACCCGGGTTCGAATCCCAGCGTCCCATATGGTCCCCTGAGCACCGCCAGGAGTAATTCCTGAGTGTAGAACCAGGAGTAACCCCTGTGCATCGCCGGGTGTGACCCAAAAAGCAAAAAAAAAAAAAAAAAAAAAAAGTTATTTCTTTTTTTTTTTTTTTTTTTACTAAAGTGATCCATTGTCCATTGCTAAGCATCCACGGGGAGCTTAGAGAAATTTTATGGATTTTTGTTAATCAGAGACCTCTATCAGCATACTTTTTTCCCTAGAGTTGCTTACCTCAAATATACCAGTTATAATCCTTTGAATTTCCTGAGTATCCAACTAAACCATTAGCAACAACCATAGAGTTTGGAATCATCTTCCTGAACATTTATTTTCACAAAGTTAATGACCAGATTCATGACTGGATGACTTTTATTACAGGACTTTCCGTTCACAATCTTTCAAGGGTATCTCAGAAAAGGTCTCCAGTGCTGTAACTGTCAACTTTGGGGTTGTAACTATATTCCATGCAGAATCATTCTTCAATCAGACTCATCTTTATTTTACCTGTGCCTTGATGCTAGTGAACTTGCCACAGCCATGAGTACAGAAGGAAAAGAAAATACAGTGTCAGTAATGGAGAATGGCATCTGGATCACTTTTCTATGTAACTTGTATATTAAGGCATCAATCACATGTATGCCACGTCCATTTGATAATAAAATGCTGGTGTACATGCCCAGCTTTCTTTATTTTGCTCAAAAATTGAGGCGGCACCTGTTAATTAGTAACTTGGCAGACCATGATTAAGAATTCAGTTTCTCTTAAGACACAGTAACAGCTGTTTTCTCAAGAAGCCAAGAGTACTTAGCTTAGAGGACAGAGAATTATCTGTATATGCTGTGGCTTTGAATGTGATTCGCATATAGGTGCACTCAGTACTCCAAATAACATCATATCTGCCCTAACATTTCAGTACCTTCGTATCATAGAGTACAAGTAGAATGGCAGCTTGCATAGAAGTCTGCTTATATTATAGAATATTCTTTTGTCCTGGAACCCACCGCAAACCATTATCTTTTTGGTCATTTAATAAATGAACAGAGAGAGATGGAGAAATGGCATGGCCTCAGTGACTCAGAGGGATTCGGCAGCTTTGTGTTCTCTCTGTAGTTCTCTCTTTTTTGTTGTTGTTGCAGGCATGCGTTATTCTTCCTGTTAGAAAGAATAACTGAGTGTATCCTATACTACTAGATCCTAAACATTTCACTAGGTTGAAGGCAGGTGCATTTTAATTTTCAATCCACTAGCACAAAGTGTTTTGGCAATCTGTCTGAGAAGTAGCTGTTCTTGATTTTTCAGTTCCAATTAGCATATATCACCAAGGTTTTGTATCTGTCTAGTATCTTATAGTGGAAAGGAGATGAAAGTCCTTGCAAAAGAAATCATGACAGTGAACTGAGTATCCCTGAGACAGGAAAGTGGAGATTATTACTCTCCCTGCTCTACTGGAACTTATTCCTTGAAAACATTTTTTAAAAAACCTGCTTTCCAGATAATTAGCTACATACCAGGTAAGAGTATGTGCTAATTTTCTCAAGTAATAAAACTACATCTAGTACAGAAGTTTCAATTGCAACCACCACCTGGTTAAGATCATGATACTTTACTTTCATTTTCCAAGATCCAAGATCCATCTGCCTTCGGCATAGTTTCAATGGAGAGTTGAATGGGAATGTGGTAGGAAATACTACTCATGCATCCATTCGGTACTTGGTTCTGGCACTAATATCCACAGTTTCTCCAGTAATATGGCATAGTAATATGGCATTGCTTTTGATTTTCAACTTTCCTTCAAAGAGGCAGCCATAATGCCATCCACTTAGCCTTTCTAATTAGAGTATTTCTCACACTGCATAGAAGTGGGGAAAGACAGTTATTTGTATTCTGTCAGTTGCTGAGTATATGTATCTAAATTACTCATTCCAGAAACAGAGAAAATAACCAGGGGATGAGTTAGGGATTTATGAACCCACTGCAAGATGAAACTGAACTAAACTCTATTGATTACTTATCTTCCACAAGTCTGTGTTCTGACATGTAGATAAACAGTGATATTTTGGGATTTCTAGATCTAGTAACAGTTCAATATTAGGGTCCTATAATCTGTTTTGTTTTTCTTAATGTATAATTAAGTGATGGGGTAAGAGAAGGAAATATAAATTTCTTTACAGGGGAGGTTAAGAGAAAAGTTATCTGTATTCATTTTTGGTGTTTTGTAGGATTGATTTTAAGGTATCTTTCATTAATGAGGTTCTAAATTTTTAATCTGCTGAAGTCACTGAAAGAGGACTAATGGCTATCTGATTTTAGAATTTAGGTTAGATTTATTTGTTCATCTGATATAGAACTATTCTGTTGATGCACGCCAAGTAATAATTTAACCTTCTTCTATTTATTTCAATGTTTCTAACTCCACAGTTTCACTGGGCTTACTGTTAATTCTGCTCCTTATAATTATGACTATCCCTTGCCTTTAACAATTCAGTGTCATCACATCATCTCCACCAGCCAGGATCCATCATCTCTATTGCATTTGGGCTTTCCAGTGCAGTGACTGCAATACCACTGTGAAACTGGACCTACCGAGAAGGGCCACCACAAAATATTTCACTTCATCGGAAGTCACTTCATACTTTCTTTCTTCTAACAGTATGTGTGAAAGATGTGTCTTCTAAATTTTAAAATGTGTGAGAATATGTTTTAAAGGACAAATCCTCTTATAAAGTCAATACTCCTAAATCTATAGAATCCTTTCTTTACCTAAAACCAAGACAGATTCCTGAGTTCTAATCACTTTGAGACATCTATTGACATATCTCAGCCAACTACCCTGACCAAAAGGCATGCCCCTTTATTACTCCCCAAATTTTAATTAAATACAGAATCTTTCTTTAACATTCCCATACCAATACATTCAGCCTAACTAATTGTTATATTCTTATATAATTATTTTATTGGTATGTTGCTATTTAATGTTTTGAGAATGTCACAACCATTCCTACATATTTTATATATATTTCCTGGATTTCTATTTGTATATGTTAGAAAATCAAAGTAGTTCTTGTAGACTGTAGTGTAACTGAATTCTTATGGGTCATATATTTGGACCCCACATTTAGAGTCCCACTAGGACTTGGGTCTTATTTGTAGGTCTAGAATAAAAGAAAGGTGCAATTGATTCCAAGCATCCCATATGGTCCCCTGGGCACTGCCAGACTTAATTCCTGAGTGCAGAGCCAGGAGTAACCCCTGAGCATTGCCGGGTGTGACCCAAAAAGCAAAAAAATCAGAAAAGAAAGAAAGAAATCTCATCAGAACTGGATGCTTATCATATTCTGGTTTTTATCTCTACCCCTGCTTACAATATCCCATTCTTACTTAAATTATGTCCTCAGTTTACGAGTAGATCATCCAAAGGCTTTGAAATACATTTACATTGTGATTTAGACAGTACAGAATGATGTTATACACTTCATTTTCAACAGTATCAGCTATGAGAGTACTAGAGACAGGGGGTCCTTCAGGAAATAAACAGAAGATAGTAGAGTTCATTTATGAGGCCCCGATGATTGATCACTGAATGGTAATAGCGGAAATAGCACAGTCCTGCCATTGTTCATCGATTTGCTCGAGTGGGTACCAGTAACGTCTCCATTGTGAGACTTATTACTGTTTTTGGTACATCGAATATGCCACTGGTAGCTTGCCAGGCTCTGGTGTGCAGGCGGGATACTCTTGGTAGCTTGCTGGGCTCTCCCATAGAGATGGAGGAATCGAGCTCAGGTCGTCTGTATGCAAGGCATACGCCCTACCCGCTTTGCTGTCACTACTGAATGGTATTGGAGGTCATTAATGTTTCCCTCGTAATAAGAAATTCACCGGAGAAGTCTCTGCGCTCGTACTTTTCTTTCACAACTTCATCTCATGAAATTACATTTTGGAACATTGTCAGATTTTCCAAATATTGAAGGTCACACCAGTGCATGACATAAAAAAGTAAAAAATATGGTGTATATGAATATGTACAAATATACATGTATATGTTCATATGTGTGCATATATATTTTTATGGAAACACATATTTGCTCTGAGGAAATGAAACATCACATCACTTTATTTCAAATGACTTCCTCTTGAGCTCTCATCATTATCCAAATACAGGTATTAATAATTTCTCTAAAAATGATTCTGTCCCTTATGAGCAATCCTTTCCAAAGAAGACTAAAATGAAATAAAGGCTTAGATTATTGAACTACGTCCATAGGAATAAGATTTATTTTCTGGCATCAAAGTGATAAAACGAGAAAATACGACAGTCATTGGCAAGTATACAGAAATCTGGACCTACCAAGTTCTTTCCACAATTGTGTCCACAATTTTAAACTCTGGCCCAGACTTAACATTTCAAGACTCTAGTTAGTCATATATAAAATTAACTATTTAAAAGAAGATTTTTATTGTGAAATATTTAAATTATGTTATCAAATAATTAATAAAAACTGATATTTTCTAGTATATATATTCTACAAATACAGGAATTCAAGTGCACTTAGCATATTTATTCCATAGTAATTAGGATAAATTAATAATTCCACAAATTAATATTCTCCAATGTCTGTCTAAATATACCTAAAGAATTTTCCTGAGGATTTTTTTTACCTAATTATCTCTGGGATACTACATACCAATTGCCATGCATCTCTTATACAATCGAATCAAAATAAAAATTCATATTTGATTATAGTAATATAAAATTTTAACCTTTTTTTTAGTTTAGTACCAATGTTTTATTTGTCAGTATTCTTTTGGTTGTTTGTGGTAATTCATATGCATTTGAATGTGTTTGTATGATGTGTACTTACATAGTGCTGACATTTTTGTTAGATCAGACATAGAATCAAAAAATATAGCATATATTCAGAGAATCTAGTTATTCTATAATTTATGCTAGGTAAAAATAATCCAAGTACGTCATGTCAGTAACAAAGTAAAAGATTTGTAAACAAAATATTACATATTTGCAGGAACATAGGGAGAAACTTTAGCACTGTAGCACTGTTGTCCCATTGTTCATCAATTTGCTCGAACAGGCACCAGTAACATCTTCATTGTGAGACTTGTTACTATTTTTGGCATATCAAATATGCCATTAGGAGCTTGCCAGGCTCTGCCATGTGGGCAAGATACTCTTGGTAGCTAGCCAAGTTCTCCAAGAAGGATGGAAGAATGGAACCTGGGTCGGCCCCGTGCAAGGCAAATGTCCTACCCACTTAAAAAAAAAATAGAAAGAAAAATCTATGTAAATTATATTAAAGATATTTTCCTTGTTATGCAATTGACTTGATAGATTTGATCAGCCTTGAAAATTCTACTGATATCAGCCTATAAGCCTCTTCTGTAACTGAAATCTATTTATAACTGCACACTTAAAGTAAGAAAATAAATGATCCCTTAAGACCCTTGAGATTATTCCTGCACTCATCTCTTGAGGCAAAGGGAATTGAAAATCATTTTCATCAGACTATCTATATTATGTACAAAAAATTTAGAAATCCATAAGAATAAATCAATAAATCCTAAGTCACAAAATTAAAATTTGAGATTAATAATTTTATGTTACCATTTTTTTCAGCAAAGGCTAGTTAAGAGTTTGTTTCCTCTTACATATCTTCTGATTCTTAACAATAAAATTTCCTTAAATGTTCCTTTCAGAAACTCAGAGTTAGTCCAATATAAGTGTTGGCGTAATTCTCCACAGAATATTATTCCAACTTCTTGTGCAGGATTCTTTTATGAAGATTAACAGTTGCTTGTAAAGAAGTGGCATTTCAGTGGCTGATTGATGAAATATTATTTTTTAAAAGAAAAAATACCAAAGCTTAACAACCATAATAAATTATTTTTAATTATTTTACTGAGTTGATTCATCATGTGGTAAGTTATAGATTAAATTTCAAAGTGCAAAAGCATCTTTGAAAACACAGAATATGAAGGTGTACTTTTATTCATGCAATGCATATCCAGTGCTTATTTTGGGAGAGTTCTTACTTTATTCCATCATCTCAGAAGTATAGTAGTGAAAAAGCAAGACTAGAACACTAGCAATAATATGTAAGATGATATCTGGAAAAACAGTTCTATCACAAAAAATGAGCAAAAATCACTAAACAATTTATGTTACAAAAAAAACGATGACTAAATGATCAGTTTTCAACTGCTGGTCTGCCCAGAAATTTCTTTTGGATCTCATTATTACATTGATAAAATATTTAAGCAATACAAACATATTCTATTTAAAACTAATTATACAAACAATGAATTTTATTTTGACTGAACAATATGCAAACTATGTCTCCAGTTTTCACTGTCCCACATGAGTAAACTTACGGAGAATCATTTTTTTTTAAGAATAAACCAATAAAAAATGTACTAATTTAACTATCAGAAGGTTTTATAGATAAAACTGTTATTTTCTATGCTAAATATTTAGGATAGCAAATATTTAAGCTATGATCTTTCTGTGCCTAAGTTCCGAAGGTCTTCGGCCATGGGAGCTCTGCTTGGGGAGGGGAGGGAAACTCAACCCACCCCCTCCCCCTCCGAGGGGCCCCGAGGAAGACAACCAGGCATTAGGGCAAGGGACTCTCTTCCGGAAGCTTGGTTTTAAGTCAAGGCCCCACTCCACATGTTCGCACAAGCCTCACAAATGAAGGTACTGGCAGAGGAACCCAGGTGTGTGGGACCCAGGACTGAGACCTTCAAGCCTGCTCGGATCTGGCCTATGACTCTTCCGTCCAGATTTCCCATTTTCCAGTAACTAGGTGGTCACACCCAGGGACTGCCCCCAGCACTGTATAATCCCACCAACAGCCAACATCCAAAGACTTAAAACCAAGCTCCCGGAAGCGGCCTTGTGACAACTTACAGCCCAGTTCTCCCTCTGGGAGAACTGGCACGCTACTGAGAGTTTCCTGCCCACATGGGAGAGCCTCGAAAACTCCCCATGGTGTATTCATATGCCAAAACCAGAAATAATGATGGGTCTCATTCCCCTGACCCTGAAAGAGCCTCCAATGTGGCATCATTGGGAAGGACAAGTAAAGAGAGGCTTCTAAAGTCTCAGGGCTAGGACAAATGGAGACAAATGGAGACATTACTGAGACTGCTTGAGAAATTCGATGATCAAGGAGATGACAATGATGATGATAATGATGATCGTTCTGTAATAAATTAAAAATTGTATGGATTCAAATGAGGATACATTTTCTTTTCTTTTCTTTTTGCTTTTTGGGTCACACTGGCAATACACAGGGGTCACTCCTGGCTCATCCACTCAGAAATTACGCGTGGCAGTGCTCAGGGGAGCATTTGAGATGCTGGAAATCGAACCAGGGTTGGCCTCGTGCAAGGCAAACGCCCTATTCACTGTGCTATCACTCCAGCCCCAAATAATGAAATCTTTTCATCAATCTACCTATATTGCAAGACATAACCATTGAAATGGTAGTTTCTATGTTTGCTATGTTCTGTTCTCTGCCTTGTTTTTTATTGAGCTTTGTTTGTTTAATGTCTGGTTGATTTTGTTTTTTGATGCCACACGTGTGTTTTGTGGTACTTATGCTTCTAGCTCTGCACTCAGGGATTAGTTCCGGGTTTGTAATATGTAAGGCAAGCACACTACCGACTGTAGTATTGCTGCAGCCCCTACTTTTGCTATATTCGTTGGTAAAAGGTACCTCTATTTGAATCATACTTATCAGATCACTTATTCTAGAACATAACCTCATAGTATAAAATTGAATACTTCAGCAGTTTGATAAATAAGCATAAATTTTGTCTTTTATTCTTTAAAGAAATAATAAAGAACAGAACAGGCAAAGGACACAATGGGGAATTGTTAACCTTATATTCATAAATCAATATTTGCTGTGCACTCATTGACATGGAGAATTAGGAAATATTAATTTTTCACTAAAATCAAAAACATATATTACACTTATAGTGCATAAGCTTTTAAAACAAAATAAAACTTGAATATGATCATAATTCATAATCAATTAACAAAAATCAATTTTAAAATATAGACTTCCAGAATTGAAGTATCTAATTAATCTAAGGATAATTAAGACAATTCTTCCATATATTGTTTTCAAATTAAACTACGGAAAGTCTTCACCTTTTCATGGCTCATTATGTACAGATTGTCTTTTTCATTTTTTACTCTTCTATGCAATTCAAGAATCATGCCATATACTATCACATAATCACCATACCCTGTTTTTGAGTAATACTGGAACAATATTTTTAAGCTTTATATAATGATCAACTCAAATTTTTTCAAAATAATTTTGCATAAAATCTTTGCCAAATATATAGTGAAATGTGGAATGGGCATATATAATTTATAATCCTTATTCTGATGATATTGACTAGTGACACCATTGAATCACATGTGTACATGTAATTTCTACCTTTCTATGGCAATAAAAATTTATAGTCATTTCTACATAATTGTAAAATTCTTTGGGGCTGGAGCGATAGCACAGTGGTTGGGTGTTCGCCTTTCACGTGGCCGACCCAAGTTCGATTCCTCTGCCTATCTCGGAGAGCCTGGCTAGCTATCGAGAGTATCGAGCCCATGCGGCAGAGCCTGGCAAGCTACCTGTGCATATTAGATATGCCAAAAAAGGTAACAATAAGTCTCTCAATGAGAACCATTACTGGTGCCCGCTCAAACAAATCAATAAGCAACGGGATGACAGTGACAGTGACATAAAATTCTTTAACTATCTAAATAAGGTAAAAATGACAATTTAAAAAAATTCAAGAATTGAACTTTTCAGAGAAATATTTCAATCATATTCTTACAGAAAAAAATCACTTTACTGAAATGTTGATATCTCTTGGCAAACCTAACTGTAGACTGGATAATTGAGAAGATATTTTTTAAAAATAAAGTTCCTTTTTGCTCTTTATAATACAATGAAACACTGTTTGTATCCACTGAGTGCCTATGTCAATAAAATTGCAGGTTCTAGTACTCCTATATGAATTCTAATGTTGTGTAATTTCTTGGATGTTGTCAGAAGTGGCTAAAGATTTTAAAGATATTAATAAAGGACCTTGTTACTCATGTGCAAAAAAATATCATGAACTTCATTCTTGTCCCACAAACTTTTTCAAGCCCAGATTTCCCTGGGTAATAACATTAAGTAACCAAAATAGATAGTATGCATGCAGCAAATTTAAACCATTATTGTGAAATCCTGGACTTAGAAAGTCAAGTATTTTACAATACTTGACTGGGGCTTTATATGATAGTTTTTCATACTTGGTATCATAGTGTATGTTACAACACAAGATCGAAAGTAAATCTATTCAATCATTAGGAGAAATAAATTATGTTTGATGGAAAATGTAGTAACTTCGTGGATAGTAAAAAATCCAAGAAACACCCTTGCTCTATATATGTAGTATTTCTATTTTCCAAGGTTAATTACTACATAAATAACTTCGAGAAAGTAGAAACAAAAAGCTGCCAGACATTGGGCCACTCACATACATAATTCATAAACTTTATTCTCAAGTCATTGACAAGTCCAGACATGGATACTTAAATACATGTTAAAAAGAGAACTAAGTAGATTTACCCTGATATAGAAGGACCGTGAGGACTTACATAGAGCACACACATTTGGATTTGCAATTTGGAATAAAATAGAATTGACTGAAATAGAACAAAGGAACAAAAACAAAACAAAGTTTGGTTTTAATATAGGAGCAGTCTGCAATTAAGTTAACATGGACACTCATATTAAAACATTTCTTATCACTTGGATCACTTGTCATCCCATTGCTTATTGATTTGCTCGAGTGGGCCCAGTAACATCTCTATTCATCTCTGTCGCATGCTACTGTAGCCCAATGGCATCTGCTCACTCCAGGAATACAAAGAGCTTCAAACCATTTGTTCAGAGTGTTGATGAAGAAGCCTGACCATCTCGTAAATGGGCAGCCATGTGGTCTTTTGACATCCCATGGAATCCAGTCAGTAACAGCTCTAGTCCAGCGGTTATCTCCAAATCACATGTGTCCAGCCCATCTGATTTTCGATTCCTGGGCAAGTCAGGCAGTATCCCTGATTCTTGATCATTGATGAAGGGCAGAAGTCCAGATTCTGACAATATGTCAGACTTCTGGCTGAAGGTCTCCAGAGACTCAGTGATGTGACCACTACCGTTGCTGTTGCCGTAACAGCTCTTCAAACCTCATTGAGACGCATGTTGTAAAAACATGGAAAAGTGACTCTCATCATCCCTGGACAGTGCAGGACAATGGACGCTTCATTACAAGCACTGCTCCAGGTCCAGGGTTGGACTGAAATCTTAGTAAAACTAATAAGACTGTATTGTGATTTGTAATTGTGCCCCTAATTCAAATTTTTGTATTTTTGTAAAAAGAAAAGGGGGAGATGTAGGATAACATTGGGTTTGTCCTTTCAGCCTTGCCACAGGGAACTTATTTTACCTTAGAGCAATGGCCTTTCTGTATGGACACAGGAAGACAGTTAATAATATGCTTTGTAACTTGGGAGCTGATTGACTCCAATAATATTTACTCCTGGGAATCTGCTTTCTCAACTCAGTTGCCCTTAGTTCCTAGCACCCCAAAAGCAGGGTCCCGATGAGGGACGGAATGGACTCAAGGCAAGCTGTGAGCTACCCTGGCATCTAAGTGGGCCAGGCCAAAGCGCCACAATACTCAACTATAAGCATGGTCATAGACAAATGCTGTCATGATACAAAAGAAATGACGAGACTAGGACCCTGCTGGGGTTGGGAAGACTAGTTTGGCCTGAGGACTGTGGTCTGAAATATATAGTGAATGTCCTCAGGAAGAACTAAACTTTAAGTCTGATATATCTCTTACTGTGCTCAAATAGAATGACATTGCTAGAAATATTAGAAGCAGATTTATCACAACTACTTAAGTGGATTACTACCTGAGGTAGGAAGAAAGCAACACACCCATGTTTGGATCCCACACTTGAGCAGGTCTCCTAGTAATCTGGAGTAATCTCCTTGGATGAGATTTTGTTAATCTCCTGGAGGAGTGCTCTTACCCCTCTTTGTTTATTTGTTAGTGTTAAATCCACCTTTGTGTACTGCCCTATGTGATTGCTATATAAATTAGGACTGTAAGAGAAGACACAGGAGAAGACACAGAACAGAGAAAAGAGACAGAAGTAGGAGAGAAGACACAGAAGCGGGAGAGAAGACACAGAGACAGAGAGAGGTCAGAAGAGAGCAGAGAAGACAGAGACAGAGACAGAGATAGAGAGACAGACAGAAGAGAGCACAGCACCACACACAGAATTAGAACACATAGGAGAATCCATCCCAATACTGTCCATCCACAGTGGCTCGAGAACACCGAACTCGAGTGGTGAGAGACAGAGAGAGAGAGAGAGAGCACCACCCTGAGAGCCCTCGAATAACATATACACATCATCCATCACACCCTTCCGCGTGCACATGACTTTGTATTTTTCACAGAGAACCCTTGTGACATGGTAATGTAGTGGAACATATTGGTATTGAATTGTAAATCAATTCATACATAATTCATATTAAAACCTGAGTCATCCTTTTATACATAAATACACAGTAAAAGAACTCCAGATCTTTTTTTCTTTGCTTTTCTTTTTTTTTAAATTTATTTTATTGAATCACCATGTGGAAAGTTACAAAGTTCTCAGGCTTATGTCTCAGTTATGCAATACTCAAACACCCATCCCTTCACCCATGCCCATATGCCACCACCAAAGACCCCAGTATACCTCCCAACCCCCGCCCCCCAACCCCCATCCCCACTTGCGTAATTGATAAATTTCACTTCATTTTCTCTTTTCCTTGATTACTTTCCATAATTCAACACAAAACTCACTATTGTTGGAGTTTTCCCCCAAGAAAGACAGCCCTACTGCCAATGAAGCATTTGATAATTAATTTTCCATTGCTGAGACTGGAGAGATATGAAGTCCCGCTGTTTCAAGTATATAGAATTTTTCCCCTCCTTCCCGTGCCACCAAGTTTATGCCTGCTTAATAAATAGTCCTCATATTATGGCTGACACCACAGTGACCAATGAGATAAAAGGATATTTCCTGTCCTTGGCCGGCGTGGGGCTATGGTTTAGTTCACAGTCTAGAGACATGGCTGCAAGCAGTTTCTGGAACCAAAAGTAGTTCCTCCAGATTCTGGTTGATCTGCAGCAACTCGGCCACACAAGAGTGTGGCCTCCCGGGTCAAATCTCGGCGGAGCATGCGCTGGTATCGGCCCGAGACTGCCCAAGTGTCCCGCTATTCCAAGTACATAATTTTCCCTCCCCCCCATTCCCGTGCCTCTAAGTTCATGCCTGCTTAATAGACCTCATAATATGGCAGACGCCACACTGCGTTTCTCCCAGAAAAGGGAAAATAACCGAGAAAGGAGGATATTTCCTCCCCTCAGTCGGCGTGGGGTTATGGCTTAGTTCACAGTCTAGAGAAGTGGCTGCTACTTTGATTACCTTCAATATTTCAACAAAAAACTCAGTATTATTGTTTGGAGTTTCCCCCCACAGTCAGACCTGCTAAGAAGGAACCATTTCACATTGCTGACAATTAATAGGTATTCGGTTTTGAAATTTTATATGAAGTCCAGGGAAAATTATGCCATTAATTGCATCCCTGAAAGCTTTTACTTCCCTTTTGTGGTACTCATATGATGGAGAAGCCTGGAGAGCATGGGCCAGGGGCTCCCATCACAGACTGGAGGCCTCTCTGGGAGCTGCTCGTGTCCAAATTAGTTCAATTGCTTCCGGGGTTGAGCTCGTGCAGCTGCAAAAAGCACTCCAGATCTTTTGATGTGAGGTGAGCATTTGTGCCATTTTAGGCTTAATGACCCAAAGTGAAAGCAATTGTCGTTCTATATCCTTCTTTTTTAGTTTTTTTTTTAGTTTGTTATATGTTGAATCTTATAATTTTATTTTTTTAAGAAACAAGAATAGGTTTTCACACATTCTAACCCACTTTTAATTTGAATATTTTATCTTGCATTATTATAGAACTTCACTTTCAGAAGATTTAACATTTGTTCTCACTGTCGTTCAAATCATTCAGTTCTTTGCAAACTTGCCAATTTGGAGAATCTTAACACATTTTCAATCCATCTTTGTACTATTAAAATTAGAAAATAGAATTCAATATATTTAGGGAAGAAATAAATTTTGTTTTTTACATTGAACTTCCAGGCAAAACCATTTCAATGGAAATTTGAAAGATGGATTAGGGGATTGTAACTGTTAATTGATTTGATTCTCTAATTAGCAGAGTAGACATCTGGCCATTAACACTTTTTCTTCCAGAAATTTTGACTGTTGAGTAACAGAAGATGCTTGTGGGTATGGTGACTGTTTCATTTTGAGTAACTGCATTGTTAGCATTGTCAAAACAACTTTCTGAAGCTGCTCTATCCTGCCTTTGCTGATTTATAGATGCCTCTGCAGTTAGCTTATTAGTCCAAAAACTCATCAGCGGGAGGTTTGGGGCAGTTACAGACAAGACAAGACTATCACTTGTGTTGTAATTTTGTTGATAATATCTTATACAAAAATTCTAATTTTTTTCTCTATACTAACTCCCTTGTTGTTATGCTTATAAATAAATTACCTATTTAACAATAAGAATCTTTCAGCTGTGGGGCTGGAGCGATAGCACAGCGGGTAGGGCATTTGCCTTGCACGCGGCCGACCCTGGTTCGAATCCCAGCATCCCATATGGTCCCCTGAGCACCGCCAGGGGTAATTCCTGAGTGCATGAGCCAGGAATGACCCCTGTGCACTGCCGGGTGTGACCCAAAAAGCAAAAAAAAAAAAAAAGAATCTTTCAGCTGTATTCAAATTACCTTGTGATGGCTTTCTGTTGTAATATAAGACCCATCTAAAATATATTTTGTACAGATTGAGAATTTTTAAATCATTTTTTGCGAACCAATCATGCTGGTTTACTCATTTAATGAGAATTTATTTGTTTGTTTGGCAAGTTGGGGGCAGGGGGCACAGTCGACTGTGTCAGAGTTTCTCCCGACTCTGCACCCAGGGATCACCCCTGGCAGGGTTCAGTAGGCCATGCCCAACGCTGGGGCAATTCTACATTGGTCTTGTGCAAGCCAAATGCCCTCCCCTCTGCACCATCACTACAGCCATCTATAGAATAAACTTTCTTAAAATGGTAGTAATATGAATTATATTGAAATGATCTTGTGTGTACTATTATCATTTTAGTTAAATATGTTGCCCTTTCTAGATCTCATTTGGTTGAAATTTAGACCTTTATTTATTTATTTATTTATTTTAATTTAATTTAATTTTATTTTATTTTTTAATTTTTTTAAATTTTATTGAATCACCATGTGGAAAGTTACAAAGTTCTCAGGTTTATGTCTCAGTTATACAAAAAACAACCATCCCTTCACCAGTGCCCATATTCCACCACCAAAAACCCCAATATACCCCCTGCCCCTGCCCCCCCGCCCCCAACTGTATAACTGATGAATTTCACTTCATTTTCTCTTTACCTTGATTACGTTCCATATTTCAACACAAAACTCACTATTGTTGTTGGAGTTTCCCCCCAAGAAAGACAGCCCACTACCAAGGAAGCATTTGATAATTAGTTTTCCATTAAAAGATTGTATGTTTTCAGTTTTTTGAAAAGGTTAGTGGCCGCTGATGCGGTCACGCAGTTCAGTCCCGCATCCCGGAGCCATGTTAGTTGCTGCTCAGTGTCGCCGGGGCTCCATCTGGAGAGGGTGTGGTGGCTGTACCTCGTCCGTCTGGATCCCCGGTGTTGCTGGCCCGGTTTTGGGTTCTGAGCATTCTCCAGCTGCGTTGCTCACCAGAACGCCCGGCTTCTTCTCTGTTGAATGTGGCAAGATGGCCTGAAATTTAGACATTTAAATGAAAATGGCAATAGAGACTTCTTATCATTATGGATCTTAAGCTCTTAATTTTCAAAAAAATTGTATATTTTTTATACATGAGTTTTTCACAAACTTTTCATTTGGGGTTTATAAGTAAGGCTTTATGCCTTTTTAAAAAAAATTTGGAAACAAATTTTAAACATTATAAAATTAGATTAAATTATATTTTTTCTGCCTATTAATCCATTTCTTGCAGTTTATGTCATTACAGTAAGTTAATCTTTCAAAATTTCTGCTGACTTGAACGTGATTATAAAAGATATGTCAATAAAAAATATTTCATATTATTAGCTTTCTTACTTCAGATATTTGTTAGAATTTATGTAAATATCGCGCTCCTGAATGGCCATGATCCCAGAGGCACACAAACCAATCTCAGAACCCAGCAGCTTCTGGCAGAAATGCTTCTGGACTGTGAACTAATCTATGGCCCTGTGCCACCCTGGGTGGGGAAAGGTGTTTGTTCGTCCTCCTTTTCCCCTAGGCGGCGATATGGTGACCACCATCTTTCAGAGCCAATTGGACAGAAAGGTATGAGCTTGCAGTGATGGGGCACACGGAAACTCCCGGGATGGGGGAAAGGAACCGGCCCTGCTACCCACCCAGACAAGACCCGAGCAGCTGCCCATGAATGGCTTCTCTGCTCCTGAATGGCATGATCCCAGAGGCACATAAACCAATCCCGGAACGCAGCGGTTTCTGGCAGAAATCTTTCTGGACTTAATTATTAAAATACTTCATTATCAGCAATAGGAAACAAGTTATCTATTGATGCCTTTTCGGCAGGTCTGATTGTTGGGGGAAAATTCCAAATAATAATAGTGGATCTTCTGTCAAAAAATTGAATATAATAAAAAAAAAGAGAGAGTAAAATGAAAATCATCTGCCACAGGGTCAGGGTGGGGGTGCGATGGGGGTATACTGGGGTTCTTGGTGGTGGGACATGTGCACTGGTGAAGGGATGGGTGTTTGATCATTGTATGACTGAGGCCTAAACCTGAAAGCTGTGTAACTGTTCTCACAGTGATTCAATATAAAAAAAGAATATCAGTAAAAATAAATTATGTAAATATCATGGAAAAGACTGAAATATTTATTTTTCTTGTCAGAAAATTATAACAATGAAAAGTGGTTCCTTATGACTTTAAAGAAAATATTTCACCTCATATTGGAAAAAAGGGTCCTTGATCCAACAAGTTCTTTCTCCTCCTCCTCCTCCTCCTCCTCCTCCTCCTCCTCCTCCTCCTCCTCCTCCTCCTCCTCCTCCTCCTCCTCCTCCTCCTCCTCCTCCTTCTCCTCCTCCTCCTCCTCCTCCCCCTCCCCCTCCTCCTTTTAAGCCACACCCTGCACCACAGCACTACTTTCTGCTTATGTCTCGATCTGCTCTCAGTGATTAATTACTCCTGGTGAAGCTCAGGGGACCCAGTGTAGTACCTAGAACCAAACCTAGGTCTATGCATGTAAAACCAATGAACAACCCATTGTACTATGTCTTCAGACACTGGAGAGCTTAACTGAACCAAGTTTCCACCCACCCAGAACTCAATTCTCTAATTCTTCTAGTTTTTAGAGAATATCTCAATTCTCTAAGAACTAGAAGCAGTTAAGGACACAATTCTTAGAATAAATGTATGGAGCTTTGAATGCTAATTTTTCCTTACAAAGTCCTAGCTGACTCCTGTGTAAGATAGAATAAAACTACCAAACTACATAAATTTATGGTCAGTTTATATTCAAACAACACCTTACATGTAAATATTAGTGAAAGTTTTGGAGTTAATTAATTTTTAATTTTGCACCTTTTTAAAGAAATGCAGAAAGATTGTCTCTACTTAGTATTTGATGGGAAAAAATAAAGTATCTATAGGGTAGTTTTTAAAAGAATTGAATTTTATTGCATATAACAAATTTTAAAAGCTTAATCCTTACACTTACAAAGGTCTCATATATTTTTAGAGCAAAGACTGTCATTTCTAGGTGATTAAATTTATCCATTAAAGTATCTCACTACTGTTGCCAAAGAAAAATGAGCCATTAATCTTTTCACTTCTATAAAAAATAAATATATTATTTTGAAATAAAAAGATGAAATTCAGGTTCAATTTGAGACTTTGAAAAACAGCAATGTAAATCCCCAAAAAGAAAGTTAAAGAGAATTAATATTAATGCTAACACTCTGTTATTTAAATGTTCTGTGCTGACTGAGGGTCATCTAAGTATTTGAACCACCTCCTATAATGCCTTTATTGTCCAAAACTCACCACTGAAAATAGGGATTTTATTGGGAAAAAAAGTACTTCGGGGAACGTAGGTCTAATGAGCACAGTCTGAAGAGCAAGCTTCAAAGACGTGGTGTGGGAAGTCTGTGTAGTTAAATGGTGTCATGTATTTAATAACTTAATGCCTACTTAATATAATTTTTCTGCAAAAATGTCATGTGTATTCATGAGGGAGAAGGTGGGCATGCACAGCTGAATGTGGCCTTGCACATTTTGACAGTGTTTTAGCCCAGAGGAATGTAATTTGGTGGCTTACTACAGAGAAGGAATGTTACATCCTCCAAACTACAAGTCTCAGGCCAAACTGTTTTCACTTTCTTAATCTTACAGAGAATTCCTCTAAATTGGTGTTTTCTTAATGTTCTCTTTTTTTTTTTTTGAGGATAGAGCATACTGGAGCAATGCTCAGAGCTTATTACAGAGCTTAGTGCTCTGTAATCTGGGATGACTCCTGACAGTGCTCAGGGGGGGACCATAAGCAGTGCCAAGAATCAAACCAGAGCTGACTGCAGGCAAGGCAAGTACCTTCCCCACTGTAGTATTCTTCCCCTCTTAATGTTTTTTAGTCTAAAGTTTCTAGTAACTGGTTGCATGTTTAATATGAAAACTTTACACACACAGAGGTCTACAAAATATTAGAGAAAAAAGGCAAAATGCAATGTAAAAGGTAAATATAAAGATCTAATGTCTGTATGAAGTAATGCTCCACAAAGAAGCATCTAAAAGCCTCTCTATGAGTATACAATTACTCCTGATAGGAAATCATGATGGGGGCTGGAGCGATAGCACAGTGGGTAGGGCATTTGCCTTGCATGCAGCCAACCTGAGTTCAATTCCCAGCATCCCATATGGTCCCCTGAGCACCGCCAGGAGTAATTTCTGAGTATAGAGCCAGGAGTAAACCCTGTGCATCGACAGGTGTGACTTAAAAAGAAAAGAATCATGATGAAATATAATTTTACATGTATCATATTTGATAAAATTGGAAACTAGTAAGAAGTCCAGAAAAAAGAATATAGAAAATATAAAAATTTTCATGTGATGCTGGTAGAAATGTGAGTTGAAACATAAGTTGAAGTATGACAATTCTGGGGGGCAAGGGTCTCTTGCCCCTGCACCTGGCGGTCTTCACCAGGGCCCCTCAGAGTGGGGTGGGTTGAGTCTCCCTCTCCGCCCCAAGCAGAGCCCCAGCAGCCGAAGACCTCTGGAATCATCCACAGTCATGCTCAGGGACTCTCTCCACACTTTCAGAGGAGCTTCAAAGCATGAAGGCATCAGCAGAGGAACCCAAGTGTGCGGGACACAGGGCTGAGATCTCTAAGCCTGCTCAGATCGAGACTGGGCCTCCTCAATCAGACACCCCATTTTCTAGTAGGAAAGTGGAAGCCACACCCCAAAACTACCCCCAGTGCTGTGTAATTCTATCAATGGCCAAGATCCAAACTATGAAACCAAGCTCCCGGAAGTACATTTGTGGCTGCACTACCTCTTGTAGCGTAGTTCTCCCTCTCGGAGAACCTGGCAAGCTTCCAAGAGTTTCCTGCCCACTCAGGAGAGCAGGGCAAACTCCCCGTGGTGTTTTCATATGCCAACACCAGTAACAATGCTGGGTCTCATTCCCCTGACCCTAAAAGAGCCTCCAATGCAGCACTGTTGGGAAGGACAAGTAAAGAGAGACTGCTAAAATCTCAGGGCTAGGACGAATGGAGACATTACTAGGCCCACTCAAGAAAATTGAAGATCAACAAATGACAGTGATACAGTGACAGTGATGACAATTCTGGAAATGTAATTCAGAAAAACACTGAAGTAGGGGAAAATAAAACAAAAAGAAGAATGTTTATCCTACAATCGTTTTGATAATCTGCAGAAGCAAACTAATTATAGCAGATTTTGTTGATATCTTGTGCATATTGTCCCTTTTGAGGGATGATATGACCAACCACACTCACAGTTGGATTGGTCACTAAACACTCACACCTGCTCTTTTATTCTAATTGATCAGCTTTGGTTGGTAGAAGCTTTCACATAAGAAGATGAGCTAGGACTGTTTACTTTCACACTTTCCTCCCTCTAATTCTCTCTCAAGTTCCCTCCATTAGTCCATCACTTACTCATTGATGCAGGAATAATTCACCACTAGAGGTAAAAACTTCTTGTCTCTCTCTATAAAAACCTCTGTGGTTAACTCATATTCCGATGATTCTGATGGGGTTAGGCTGAGGTCACATAAGTCCTGAACTACATGTTTACTCACTTTTCTCACTCGCACTTTTTCACTAGGTTCACAAAAACCTTTATCACAAGCTCTGCTTCTGGAAGGCTGTACGTGGTATTAGACATATATTAATAGACACATGCTTAGATAAATCATGCCTTCTGTGTATGTGGACTTTCCCTTTATGCTAAAAGAAATGAACATTGCCTTTATAAAGTATACAATAACAACATCTTGGACAGTCTTTTTTTAAAAAGGAAATGAAAAATACATAGCCAACAATACACTTAAAGTGAATTAGAGATGGATATAGTTTCAAATTGATTGTCTCTTTGGAGTCAGGAAGAAAAGGGTGTACAATTTAAATTGAGTACGATGAATAGAGAGAAGGTAAAATATAAATCACTAAAAACTTTCACTAGTCCAATGCTGAAAATGAATATGAAATGAGGCTCTTCCTCACAGTTTCATGACTGTGAAGAAAAGCAAACACAAATGATAACCTAGTGATTGCTTAAGAGAAAAGGATTGTTTGATGTAACTAAAGAATTTCACCAATTAGTTTGCAGCAATATTTTCAGAACAGTTTTACATTTCAATTTTTAGATTTTTAAATTCCATCAAAATGCCATGCAGAAAACTACAACATAAATTTAATAATTTAAAAAATGTGTTTCTAGAGGTTTTAGAGAAGAAAATCACAATTCATATATAAAGGGAAGATTTAAAGTTGGTTTAAAACTGTTAAAGTTATGTTGGGAAAATTAACCTTCTCTATCAAAGAATGAAATGAGTAGGAGAAATGAAGGCTGATGAAGATTATAAGATATGAGAGGTGTAAGAAGATAATTTAGCACTAATGTTCGGTTTTGATTTCCTGCATGTGCTTTGAACTTTCTATTAAAAATCAGTATCTGGAGTCATGATGAGGGCGTCTTATAAATGCTAGGGTGAGAATTTGATTCCCAGTTGATCTAGTTTAGGCCAAAGTTGCTTATTTTAAATTTAGTTTAGGGTTCTTAGGAATGATCTCTTAATATCCTTTGAACTACTAAATTAATAAGTAAATCTGCATAGATTCATTTATCTAGGTCAATAAACAAACTTTTTATGAGATTTTAAGGGCCTCTAGACTAAAACAGATAATATATCATTACATAATAAACATACATTTTTTTTCACTCCCTGACAATTCCTTCTCCAGGAGGAAATCAAACTCTTTAGAGATAAATTGGCTAGCTTATATAAAGTATCCTTATAATTCAGCTAAACAGAACTGCATTTCTCTTTTTATTGATGCAAGTTTTATTTCAGTTAGAACAGCAGTCATTTATCTCTTGTTATTATTTTGAAAGCATTAGTGTTTTATTGTTTCAGGTCATCCTCTAGTACATTTCCAATATTCCAAATTATAATAGGAAATTGCTCTCGATCACTATTTATCAGAATCGTGACCATTTTGCTTACTAATGGACAGAACAAACTAACGATTTTCTTGCTTTTTGTTTTTCCGAACTATTTTTTTTCCTTTTGAATCACAGTTCCAGGTAAAATTGTGAGGGATATCTTACAAATTACCTTCCCACAAATTTATCTGGTGGTTGAGAAGATTTGGTCATTGAAATTTAATGAATCATTAATCAATTCTTTAATAATAATCACATTAGAACTTAATGGAATGTTAATAAATGTTAATCCAAAGCTTCTTATATTAAGGAACTTACTTTTTTAAAAAAAATTAATTTTATTCTTTAATAAGTGAATCACCATGAGGGTACAAATACAGATTCACACATGCTAGAACTTGTTTTTCCCTCATACAATGTTCACAAACACATCCCTCCACCAGTGCCCGTTCTCCATCACCAATAAACCCAGTATCCTCCCCCCCAATCCCATCTCCCCTCCACCCCACCCTGCCTCTCTCCCTTTTGATCTCTCTCTATCTCCAATTAGGTGTTGTGGTTTGCAATAGGGGTATTGAGTGGCCATTGTGTTCAGTCTCTAGTCTACTTTCAGCACATATCTCCCTTCCCAGGCGGGATCTTCAACCACATTTTACTTGGCGTTTCTTTCTCTATCTGAGCTGCCTTTTTCCCCAGCATGTGAGACCAGCTTCCAAGCCTAGGAGCCAAACTACTGGTACTTATTTCTACTATTCTTGGATACTAGTCTCCTATTCTGTTATTTTATATTCCACAGATGAGTGCAATCTTTCTATGTCTGTCTCTCACTTTTTGACTCATTTCATTTAGCATGATACTTTCCATGTTGATCCACTTATATGCAAAGTTCATGAATTCATTTTTTCTAATGGCTGCATAGTATTCCACCACTGCTGGAGAGGATGTGGGGAGAAAGGGACCCTCCTACACTGCTGGTGGGAATGCCCACTGGTGGTTCAGCCCTTCTGGAAAACAATATGGACGCTTCTCAGAAAATTAGAAATTGAGCTCCCATTTGACCCAGCAATACCACTACTGGGAATATACCCCGGAGAAACAAAAAAGTATAGTCGAAATGACATCTGCACTTATATGTTCATCACAGCACTGTTTACAATAGCCAGAATCTGGAAAAAACCCGAGTGCCCTAGAACAGATGACTGGTTAAAGAAACTCTGGTACATCTATACAATGGAATACTATTAAGGAACTTACTTTAAGGAATACTTCTTATATTCTTCCATTTATTATCTTAAAACAACATAGGCCTTTTACCAGATTAGCAATTTAACAAATGTTTAATGTATATTTGGTAAAATCTCAAAGTTTGCATAAATTTTAATATTATTTATGCCTTTTTAGTCTACTAAGGGGATGGTCCAATAGTACAAGTAGTATGACGCTTATCTTGCACACAGCTGACCCAGGTTCAATCACTAACTCACTCCTGGTGAGTCCCCCAAGCCTCACCAGGAGTGATTTCCCAGCCCAGATCCAAAGCTCTAATCTCTGAGCCCTACTGGATATAACTCAACATCCAAAATAGAAAAAAAAAAAAAGATTTCTGGAATGTTTTCATGTATCACTGTCATTCATCTCTTTTTATTTATTAGGACGCTGCATTAGGGCATTGCATCAAGACTTTGAAATGACTCATCAACAAATCATCAACCTATTTTATAGTATTATATTCTAAAGTATTTTTAATCTTTACCGAGCAAATTGATGAACAACGGGACAACAGTGCTACAGTGCTACCTAGTTATTGCTCATTCTTTTCTATTTAAAACTGAGGTCAGAAAACACATAGCTAGGCAATATTTAGAACCAATAAGATATTTAGAACTAATAACCCCAACTAATTTGTAGCATTATTTCAAAACTTTTGTGATAATGAAAAAAGTCACATATGCTCAGGAGAGAAAAATGATAGTTATAGAGTAGAGTTGTTTGAGAAATATGTGTTTGAATACTTTCTAGAAGAGATAAATTTCATTTGCTTTTGAGCCACAACCTCTATTCTCAGGACTTACTCCTGGTTCAATGCTCAGGATTACTCCTGGTGATGTGTAATATCACTAGACTGTTTGCTGTCAGAGATTGAACCAGCACTGGAGATTGGTCCTGAGCAGCACAAGTGATTTATATTCTGTAATATTTCTCTGGGACTAGAGATTTGCAATCATTTAAACTCATTAGGATTTTCTTTCACAGTTATTATTAAATCAATGCATTTTCATAAGATTAATGAGTAAGTGTAAATACTGTCCCTGCATATGATGTTAAACATAAATCCTTTATTTTATAAAACAGCTGTCATACAAAAATATTTGAGAACCAAGGACTTAAACAAATTCAGTCAGCACTTACTTAGGACTTATAGTAAATAATACATATTATAGTACCATGGATTGAAAATGTAAGTTGCTTTAGAGAAAAATCAAAGGATTTTCTCTATTTCAAATATTCAGTACATATATTAACTATAATTTTCACCATTTATAAAAAAGAATGATGTTTATTTTTATAAATATCACCATTTATAAAAAAGTTGATGGATAGGTTAATGAGATTTGTGGATACACCATTTAACAGCATATCAGTGTACATTAGAGTATTATATCCTTTCATAAATAAATACAATTATTATTTTAATCAGATCTCAAAACTCAGAAATAAATTTTCTCAATTATAAAGCATATCCGAAGTTGTCAAGTCTATAAGTTGCAGTTATAGCCACCAAAACTATTCATGTTACAGAAAATTGTTATAGAAAGTAGCCATTAAGCCTAGAAATAGTGGTAGAGTATATTAAAATTCAGATAGCGAATACTATACAGTAATTCTGTTTGCCATAAGACATCAATAAATTATGATACTTACATAAAAATTAATAAACAGCTGCGAAAATTTAAAAATATATAATTTAAGTTATTTAAACATGAAAAACTTTAATATGTGAAAATAATGACTCAGCTCTTTAAACCTATAATGAAAAAGTGCAATGAAATATATTGAAAGAAAAAAAAGCTAAATGTCTGGATATTTAATATAAACTCCAGAAACTCTGGCCTTCATAAGATTATCTAGATTTTTTTCCCAGTAATCACCCAGATGTATTTAACATTGCTTAAACATTTAAAGAGCAAAAACTGTAATGAGATGAATACTTTTGAATATACCATGATCATTAATTATAGTTCAATTATACATTACATTTATAATCATTAAGTATATACCTATTGCAAGCAAAAGTACCAATTTGTTGTCAAAATTTATAATTGGTTCATCTACTCACTTCACTTGAAATTTTTACACTTTGTATAATTTATTCCATTGTCCATTAGCCTGGAGTTTTATGATAAAACTTATAAAGCAATTAAATTTTTCTCCCAACCTTTCATTTCCCTCACTACCTACCAATTCTGGCTATTTTAAAACATTTAATTTTCTGGGTGTGAACCAAAAAGCAAAAAAAAAAATCAAAACATTTAATTTTCTTCAGTGAACATACAAATAGTGTTTTGTTTCTCCTTCTAATTTTTAAAAAAATGATTATCAGATGGGCCAGAAATATAGTACAGCAGGTAGGGCATTAGCTTGCATAGGGCTGACTTGTAATGAATGAATCTGTGGCATCCCATACAGTCTCCCAAGCACCACCATGAGTGATTCCGGAGTACAGAGCCAAGAGTACACAGCCAAGCATCACTGGGTGTGGCCCCCAAATAAATAAACCATTAGATACCATTGATAATAAATTTATTTTTTATATTTGTGATTTAGTTAGGGGCAGAGTTTCTTGCCCTGTGCTTAGCTGTCTTCAACGGGGCCCCTCAGAGCAGGGTGGGTTGAGTTTCCCTCCCCGCCCCAAGCAAAGCCCTGGCAGCCGAAGACCTCCGGAACCCAGCCCAGTCATCCTCAAGGCCCCTCTCCACACGCTTGGATGAGCCTCAGGCAGAGGAACCCAGGTGTGCAGGACCCAGGACTGAGATTTCCAAGCCTGCTCGGATCAGAACTGGGCCTCCTCCATCCAGATTCCCCATTTTACAGTAGCTTGGCAGCCACACCAACAAACTGCCCCTGTGCCATGTAATCCCTTCAACGGCCAACATCCAAAGACTATAAAACAACACTCTTGGCCTAGAGACCTCTTATGGCATAGTTCTCCCTCTCAGAGAACCTGGCAAGGTAATGAGACCATCCTGCCCACAAGGCAGAACCTGGCAAGCTCCCTGTGGTGTATTCATATGCCGAACACAGTAGCAATGATGGGTCTCATCCCCCTGACCCTGAAGAGTCTCAAATGTGGCACCGTTGGGAAGGGTGAGTAAAGAGAGGATTCTAAAATCCCAGGGCTAGGATGAATGGAGACATTACTGGGCCTGCTCAAAAAAATGGAAGATCAATGGGGTGACAGTGATTTAGTTTATCTTCCATATACTTAAATAACTAATTTTAGTACTATTGTAATCTACAATAATACAAAATGAAATTCCTTGAGCTTTTTCTTTTACTGATTGTAAGGTCTTTATCCCCACAGTCTTCAATTTAAATGTGACAAATAATAAGAAAACTTCTCACTTCTTCTACCCACTCAATCACATTCTTTCCAGATTTTCATGCACTTACAGGTTCCCTTTTTCATTATTTTCTATTAATTTGACTTCTGTCACTTCTTTGTACAATAATTAAGTGTAATCAATGCAAAGCTTTCTCAGAGGACCACTCAGTTACATATTTTTCAAAAGAGCTTACTTGAAACCATTTGTTATTTAAATTTTATTATCTGACTGTTTATAAGATAATTATACATTTACTCTGAATTATATTTTTCATTAACTCAATATATTCAATTAAATAATGGTTAAATATTCATGATGAAGAATTAGGCTATGCACACCATCTTTAACTATTATTGCAAATTGTTTTCATTAATAAAGTCAATTAAGTTAGTACAGTGAAAGCAGATAAAGGGTAATTTATTTCAATTCAATTAGATACAATATTTAGTGGTATTTTTATTATGCTGAGCAGTAGCCTAAGTTATGGCTAATGTAAAAGAATCATTATTTTATAAAGTCAGTCATCATTATATAAATCAGTATCTCAGTAAATAAAGATAACTATTTATACTAATTTTATATCGTGACAATTATTTGAACAGGACTGTGGATTCAGCATTTTGACGATGTTCATACTGGATGTATTATAAAAGAAAGAAGGCTGGACTTCAGAAAGCTAATTTCAGTAATGATCCTACGAGTAAATTTTTTGACTTTGGACAGGATTCTCATTGCCTGTGGACTCAGTTTCCTTATATGAAAATTACAATCTGCACGTCACCTCTCAGATTGATTGTTGTTCGTAACAGTTCGCAGTTTCAGGCAGAGTGTGTGACAGTAAGACCTGCTGGCTTAGTTACTGGCAGGGGACCTGGGTTTCCTAGCACAGCTTGGGAGATCTGTCCTCCACGACACGTCTTTCGTGATAGGACAGATCTGATAGTTTGATTTTCAGTGCAGTGAATCTTATACATATACAAAGGCATTGAAACTCTATAATGTTGTAATAATCACTATCACTGTTGCCCCATTGCTCATCTATTTGCTCGAGCTGGTGCCAGTAACATCTCCGTTTGTTCGTGTCACATTCAGAGTCAGGGGAAAGATACCCGTGGCATATTTGATATGCCAAAAACAGTAACAATAATGGGCCACATTCATTCCCCTGTTATAATAAAAAATTGATAAATGAAATTGATACAGTATTTTCTTTCATTAGTTACATTGTGAATTGTGAATTCTATTGTGACTATATCACTAGATATATTGTGAATACTATATTTAATATTGCTATGTGTTTCCAGAAAGCAGCAATAATTATGTGAATAATGTAACATGTACACATTGCATATAGACACCAAATCATGTTTTCTTGTTGAATTTTAGAAGATCGTCCCGATGACCTCATAATCTCAACCAGAACACAGTAACAAAAATAATCACCAGATTACCTAAAAATCTAATTTTAATTATTTATAATAATTTTGAAATGAAAATTAATTATATTATAGATATTTTGGATAATATATTGTTTACTAGAGTCTTAAAAATATTCTGTGATAATTAAGGCCTATTTTCAATTCAAATAGAAAAATATTTATTTAATATTGATTAAAGTGACCCGGTTCGATTCCTCCGTCCCTCTCAGAGAGCCTGAAAAGCTACCGAGAGTATTTTACCCGCTCAGCAGAGCCTGGCAAGCTACCCATGGCATATTCAACATGCCAAAAACAGTAACAAAACAAGTCTCACAATGGAGACGTTACTGGTGCCCACTCGAGCAAATCGATGAGCAACGGGGTGACAATGACAGTGACAATAACAGTGATTAAAGTAAACTTTTATTTATTTTAAAGAAAATAAGTAAAAATATTCCATTATAAAATATTGTGCTTGGAATTAATGATATTTACCGTCTTGGATTTTTCCCAAAATAATCATTTATAAAATTCCTATAACATTAATCTGAAATAAGTTAGAACCTCAATTAAGTATTTTTGCTGTATGATCTTAAGAGTAACTTAATAGTAACTCAGTACTCACTTAAGAATAACTCAGTACAATTGTATGTCCAAATACTAAATGAATATTCTATATGTACTTAGAAAAGGAACACCCTTCCACACCTCATGGATAAGCTGCTTTTATTTTCATCTGATTAATAAGTAGGATTCTAGCCGTTCTCTAGAGGAGATCACAGAATCACTTATATAGGATATATTTTAGCGGATTTTATGAATCTTTAGGTTGATAAAATACTCTTTAAAGGAACGATTGGTTGAAGTATAGGTTGTGAAAAGGTAATATAATTTAAGAAAAATTAATTTCATCAATAGCTTAATACTTTCAATTATTAATTTTATATGTTGTAAGGTTCCATGTATATTAATAAATACACAAAATTTATGTAATGTTTTTATGCATGTTTATGTACCAAAGTGATAAATTTGCTGATAGAAAAACAGAAGCAAAATACTTTGGCAACCATTCTATTATTGGCCCAATGATTGTTAGTGTTTTCCAAAGCTGCACAAATCATGCTTTGCAATAACAGTAGTTTGATAAATATACATCAATTTTCAGGGATGCTCAGTATAAGTTTATATCTTATCAGTTAAAAATATGATCAAGTTAGGTATCAACCATTAAATATATCTGTGTGCTAAGTTTATGATCTTAGAAATGAGATTTGTTTAGAAGGAGATAATGCTAGATAATTTTTCAGGTAGTCATATAAAGCATGTAATCATATGTCAAAACTAGAAAAAAATTGAAACGAAAGTAATTTTGTTATTTGATAATTTCTGAATTATTGTGTTCATCTTTCGTTACATGTAAAGGCAGTCCAATCAAATATATTTCCAAGAAGCACCACATTAACGCTCCAATTCTAACGACATTTATTACAGCTGAGCTTATAAAATGATGGTTTCATTAAGATACAATTGCAATTGTTTGTTTAATTTTTATATTCAAAGTATAATTTACAATAGTGTAAACCTTTAATTAATTAATTAATGTGTAAATCTTTACACATTAATATGACAAAATACTAGGCCAATCCAGGTCCGTGTGATCTTAGAGGATTCACAAATTAAGTACCATATTCATGGCATCTTCATATAATATTGATAAAAATTATGCTTATGTCAAATTTTGATACTGTTTCCTAAGTACCACATATAATTATTGCATCTAAATGAATAAAGAAACATTTCCAATCTTTCAAATATTAAATTTTTTAAAAAATATTTTATTAGTGAATCAGCATGAGGTACAGTTACAGACTTACATACTTCTGTGCTTGCGTTTCAGTCATACAATGATGAAGTACCCATCCCTCCACCAGTGCCCATTTTCCAAGCATCACCACCAATGGTCCCAGCATCCCTCCCACCACGCCACCCTGTTCCCACCACCCCACCCTGCCTCTGTGGAAAGGCATTCCCTTTTGCTCTCTCTCCTTTTGGGTGCTGTGGTTTGCAGTAGAGGTATATAGTGGCCATAATGTTCAGTCTATAGGCTACCTTCAGCCGGCCTCTCCCATCCCTGAGCAGGTCCTCTTACACCCTTTACTTGGTGGTCCCTTCTCTATCTGAGCTGCCTTTTCCCCCAACATTCGAGGCTGGCATCTAAGCTGTGGAGTAATCCTCCTGGTACTATCTCTACTATTCTTGGGTGTTAGTCTCCCATTCTGTTACTTTATATTCCACAAATGAGTGCAATCTTTCTATGTTTGTCTCTTTCTCTTTTTTTAAATTATTTTTATTAGTGAATCACCGTGAGTTACAGTCACAGACTTACAAACTACTATGCTTACATTTCAGTCATACAATGGTCAAGTATCCATACCTCCACCAGTGCCCATTTTCTAACACCAATGGTCCCAGCATCCCTCCCACCCCCCCACCCCATTCCCCCTCTCCCCACCCCACCTCTGTGGCAGGTCATTCCCTTTTGCGCTCTCTCTCCTTTTGAGTGTTGTGATTTGCAATAGAGGTATTGAGTGGCCATCATGTTTGGTCTATAGTCTGCTTTCAGGGTGCGTCTCCCATACTGAGCGGATCCACCTGCCACCATTTATTTGGTGATTCCCTTCTCTAACTGAACTGCCTTTTCCCCCAGTATGTGAGGCCAGCTTCTAAGCTGTGGAGTAATCCTGCCAGTACTTATCTTTAATAATCTTGGGTGTCAGCCTCCCATTCTGTTACTTTATATTGCACAAATGAGTGCATTTTTTCTGTCTTTCTCTTTCTGACTCATTTCACTTAACATGACACTTCCCATGTTGATCCATCCATATGCAAATTTTATGACTTGATCTTTTCTAACATCTGCATAGTATTCCATTGTGTAGATGTAACAGAGTTTCTTTAGCCAGTCATCTGTTCTCGGAGACTCCAGTTTTTTCCAGATTCTGGCTATTGTAAACAGTGCTGCAATGAATATACAACTGCAGATGTCATATCTGCTATACTTTTTTGCATTTCTGGGATATATTCAAAGAAGTGGTATTGCTGGGTCAAATGGGAGCTCTCTTTCTAGTCTTTTGAGAAGTGTCCATATTGTTTTCCAAAAGGGCTGAACTAGTCGGCATTCCCACCAGCAGTGAGGGAGAGTCCCTTTCTCCCCACATCCATGTCAAGACCGGTTGCTTTTGTTATTTTGGAGGTGTGCCAGTCTCTGTGGTGTGATATAATATCTCATTGATATTTTGATCTGTATCTCCCTGATGATTAGTAATAAAGAGAATTTTTTCATGTGCCTTTTGGCCATTCAGATTTTTTCTTTGGGAAAGTTTTTGTTCATTTCATCACCACATTTTCTGATGAGTTTGAATATTTTCTTTTTATACATACTTCTTGGAGAGCCTGGCAGGCTACCGAGAGTATTCCGCCCTCACGGGCAGAGCCTGGCAAGCTACTGGTTTCATATTTGATATGCCAAAAACAATAATGATAGGTCTTATTCCGCTGATCCTGAAAGAGTCTCCAATTGTTGCAATAGACAAGTAAGGAGAGGCTGCTAAAATCTCAGGGCTGGGAGGAATAGAGATGTTAACTAATGCCCACTCGAGTAAATCGATGAAAAACGGGATGATAGTGACAGTGACAGAGTTCAACCAGTGCCTTGTAAATCCTTGATATCAATCCCTTTTTATTTATTTTTTATAATTTATTTATTTTTAATTAGTGAGTCACCGTGAGGGTACAGTTACAGATTTATACATTTTTGTGCTCATGTTTCCCCCATACAGATTTCGAGAGCCCATCCCTTCACCAGTGCCCATTCTCTACCACCAGTAAACCCAGCATCCCTCCCACCCTCCCCAGTCCCGTCTTCCCTCACCCCACACTGCCACTATGGCAGGGTATTCCCTTTTGTTCTCTCTCTCTGATTAGGTGTTGTGGTTTGCAATAAAGGTGTTGAGTGGCCATTGTGTTCATTCTCTAGTCTACATTCCGCACACATCACCCTTCCCCAGCTTGACCTCCGACTACATTTTACTCGGTTTTACCTTCTCTGAGTTGCCCAGAATGAGAGACCAGCCTCCAAGCCATGGAGTCAACCTCCTGGTACTTATTTCTACTATTCTTGGGTGTTAGACTCCTAATCTATTATTCTATATTCCACAGATGAGTGCAATCTTTCTGTCTGTCTCTCTCTTTCTGACTCATTTCACTTAGCATGATACTTTCCATGCTGATCCACTTATATGCAAAATTCATGACCTTATTTTTCTAACAGCTGCATACTATTCCATTGTATAGATGTACCAAAGTTTCTTCAACCAGTCATCTGTTCTAGGGCACTCGGGTTTTTTCCAGATCCTGGCTATTGTAAACAGTGCTGCGATGAACATATGAGTGCAGATGTCATTTCAACTATACTTTTTTGCTCCTCTGGGATATATTCCCAGCAGTGGTATTGCTGGGTCAAATGGGAGCTCAACCTCTAGTTTTTTGAGAATTGTCCATATTTCAACCCCTTTTTTAGATGAGTATTGGGTGAATATTCTTTCCTATTCCATAGACTGCCTTTGTATTTTGGTCACTGTTTCTTTTGAGGTGCAGAAACTTCTTAATTTAAGATAGTCCCATTTGTTTATCTCTGTTTCCACTTGCTTGGCCAGTGGAGTGTCACCTTTAAAGATACCTTTGGCTTCAATGTCGTAGAGGGTTTTGCCAACCTTGTCTTCAATGTACCTTATGGATTCTGGTCTGATGTTGAGGTCTTTAATCCATTTGGATCTGACTTTTGTGCATGGGGTTAGGTAGATGTCTGAGATCATTTTTTTGCATCTACCATTTGTTAAAGAGGCTTTCCTTCCTGCACTTCACATTTCTTGCTCCCTTATCAAAGATTAGATGATCATATTCTTCAGGGTGTGTGTCAGGATATTGCACCCTGTTCCATTGATTTATGGCCCTGCCTTTGTTCCAGTACCATGATGTTTTAATTATTACTTATTTGGAGTATAGTTTGAGGTTGGGGAGGGTGATGCCACCCATCTTCTTTTTTCCAAGACTTGCTTCACCTATTCATGGGGGGCTGTTGTTCCATATGAATTGCAGGAGTGTTTGATCCATTTCTTTGAGGAATGTCATGAGTATCCTACAGGGATCGCATTGAATTTGTACAATGCTTTGGAGAGTATTGCCATTTTGACAATGTTACTTCTCCCAATCCATGAGCTGGGGATATCTTTCCATTTCCTTGTGTCCTCTTTTATTTCCTGATGTAGCATTTTGTAGTTTTCTTTGTATAGTTCCTTTACCTTTTTAGTTAAGCAGATTCTGAGGTACCTGATGTTCTGAGGCATAATTGTGAAGGGGATTGCTTTTTACATGTCACTTTCTTCTCTCTCATTATTTGTGTATAGGAAAGCCATGGACTTTTGGGTTTTGATTTTATAACCTGCGACTTTACTATACAAGTCTATTGTTTCTAGGAGTTTCTTGGTAGAGGTTTTAGAGTTCTCTAAGTTTAGTATCATATAATCTGAGAACAGTGAGAGCTTGATTTCTTCCTTTTCTATCTGCATGCCTCAATATCTTTTTCTTGCCTAATCGCTATTGCAAGTACTTCCAGTACTATATTGAACAGAAGTGGTGAGAGTGGGCATCCTTGTCTTTTTCATGATCCTAGAGGGAAGACTTTTAGTTTTCCCCATTGAGGATAATGTTTGGGTTGAAGCTGTAGTACATTAGATAGGGTGTTTGCCTTGCATGCGGCCGGCCCGAGTTCAATTTCCTGCCTCTCTCAGAGAGCCTGACAAGCTACCGAGAGTATCTTGTCCACACTGGCTAGCTCCCCATGGCATATTCGATATGCCAAAAACAGTAACAACAAGTCTCACAATGGAGACATTACTGGTGCCTGCTCGAGCAAATTGATGATCAATGGGATGACACTGATAGAGTGATAGTGAGGATAATGCTTGGCATAGGTTTGTGGTAGATGGCTTTGACTATATTGAGGAAAGTTCCTTCAAAACCCATTTTGGTGAGAGTTTTCATCATAAACAGGTGCTGGGTATTGAATCTTGTCAAATGCTTTCTCTGCATCTATTGATATGATCATATGGTTTTTATCTTTTTTTGTTGATATTATGGATTATGTTGGTTGACTTTTGAATGTTAAACCATCCTTGCATCCCCAGGATGAATTCCACTTGGGTGTGGTATATAATATTTTTGATGAGTTGTTGGAATCTATCAAATATTAATTTCTAGTTGTTTTGATAAATCTGCTAAATATTTTCAAAGGAAAATATCTATGAAAATAATATTTTGTGTTTTTTTAATAATGAGTCACCATGAGGGTGCAGTTTCAGAGTTTCGTGCCTGTGTTACAGTCATATAATACTCACGTTACCCATCCCTTCACCAGTGCCCATTCTCCTCTATCAATGGCCCCAAGGTCTCTCCCTCCCCCTTCCAAAATAAAAATTAAAAAAAAAACAAAGAATATAACGTATGAATGTAGGGAATTATAGTTAGGATTTGTTACAACAAATATATGAGCTGCTAGACATCAAACTCTTGTGGGCCATGAGCATACCTATATTTTCTGTCCTGCCTTTTATTTTTGTACTATTCTTTTTGAAAAAGTTGTTCTGACCACCAATATATAAGGGTTGTTGAATTTAGTTCCTTTTAAGAGAAGAGTGGTTTTCTTGAAACAGTTCTTCACATGAGACCCCCCCCCCAGTTGAAAAGGAGCTATCTATCTATAACGAGAACAATTTTTTCAGTATAATTTTCAGTATCTCACTTGTACAGTTATCTAGAAACTGCTAGTGGACCAAAAACTTCTATTTTGAAAACAGGAAACTGAAATGGATCACTTAGTAATGTTAAAGTTAAAATAATCATAGAAATTAAAAATAAAATAAAATAATTGTAGAATCTTAGCAGCAAATTCAAGAGATTACATGAGATTATATATGACATTATTTAACTAGTGTCTGTATTCCAAGGATTTTATGAAACTAAGAGTCATTAAAGTAGCGTGAATTAATAAAAAATAAAAAGAAAATAATATTTTGGGCCCATGGAATAATGATTATCAAATTGTTTTTAGTACCCTTAAATACAAGCAGATTTTCTTCTGTGGTAGTATTATAAGCTTTCACTTTTGTTAATACAGCATTATGCATTTTCATGTTCATAAAATTCATGGCTATAACATTATACATAGAGAATGTTCAAAAAATCTGTATACCCTTATTCTCACAGAAATATTTATTTTTTTCTCGAAAGTTTATCTTGTGCTCTAGTTATTTTATAACATGAAATCTTACGAGAGCATTTACTCTTGCTCCACAGTGCTCCATAAATAATAGATGAACAATAAATATTAGTTTACTAAAAAGATGTGATGAGTTACTAAATAGCCAATGAATTTTTCTATACCTCTTTCTTTCTAATGCATTCATACTCTTGCTCTCTTTTTCTCTCTCTCTGTTTCAGTTGTTTTAGGTTCAACATACCAAACTTTAAGAACAGTTTACAGTGTTCAGAGTGATAGTTCAGCACATAAGGCATTTGCCTTGCCTGCAGTTGACCCAGTAATGATTCCCAGCATCCCATATGGTTTCCTGAGGACTGCTGATGTCTTTCCTGAGTTCAGAGCCAGGAGCAACCCCTGAGCACTGCCCAGTATGGCTGAAAACCCCCAAATAAATAAATTAAAAGAAAAACAGCATATATTGTCAGTGAAATTGTCTTTAGAGTTGAAATATTTTAGTTGTCTAAGGGTCAAGTGAAGTTGAAGGTATTTTGGAGAGAATTCCACACTGGTTTCATGACCACTTTCAGCGATGCTTACCCAAACAGTGTATATTAGACAGTTCCTCATTCTGACCTGGTCATGGGGTGCGGCCCCTCCAGGGGCTGCTGAGAGCTCCAGGGCCACCCAGTAGTATTTTATAGAGGCACCAGGGCTTCAGTCAGTAGTTCTCTGGGACCCAGCCCATGCTAGGGATGAAATTTGGGGGTCTTGCCCATGAAAGGCATTTCCTCCACACTGTTGAGAAATCTTCCTGACCCAGAAGTTATTTTAGTACTTTAGATTCTTCTTTAGATTCAAGTGGAATAACCACTTGATTGTGTTGTGATCAAGTTCATGGTCAGAGAAACTCTCAAGCCAAAGTAGTTTTAATGTTTTAGCACACACTATAAAAATAGATATATTCAGCCTATGTGAGAATAGACTTTATTGTTCCTAAAGCATAAAATGATAAACCAAAGCTGCTCTGACTAGGAAATGAAAGAAAGAAAGAATGAAGGAAGGAAGGAAAGAAAGAAAGAAAGAAAGAAAGAAAGAAAGAAAGAAAGAAAGAAAGAAAGAAAGAAAGAAAGAAAGAAAGAAAGAAAGAAAGAAAGAAAGAAAGAAAGAGAGGAAGAAAGAGAGGAAGAAAGAAAGAGAGAAAGAAAGGAAGAAAGAGAAGAAGAAAGAAAGAGAGAGAGAGAAAGAAAGAAAGAAAGAAAGAAAGAAAGAAAGAAAGAAAGAAAGAAAGAAAGAAAGAAAGAAAGGAAGGAAGGAAGGAAGGAAGGAAGGAAGGAAGGAAGGAAGGAAGGAAGGAAGGAAGGAAGGAAGGAAGGAAGGAAGGAAGAGAAAGAAAGAAAGAAAGAAAGAAAGAAAGAAAGAAAGAAAGAAAGAAAGAAAGAAAGAAAGAAAGAAAGAAAGAAAGAAAGAAAGAAAGAAAGAAAGAAAGAAAGAAAGAAAGAAAGAAAGAAAGGCCACTTTAAGTGAAAATGTTCAGGTGACAGGTGATGACCTAGATTTGATATCTGGCATTATGTTGCCTCCCAGGTACCGCTAAGAATCCCCCTGCCAAACAATATATTAATTCAACTAATTCACAGATGCCAGATGTTCAAGTGTTAATCATAGCCATAAAAATCATGGTTTTTAATTGTTTAACTGATTGCTGAGAACTCTAAAATGTACATGGTGAAATATGAAATTATTTTGTGGTTTTCTGCTCCTACTTTCTCCTATTTTCTTAGTTCCCAAAACATGAATTCTAACTTGAAATAACTTTCAGTATTGTTGTATCATTATACTTTTTAGAATTGATGGGCCATCACTGAAGCTTGTGGATCTTTAGAAATGCCTTATAAAATCCAGATGCCTTTTATGTGTGTTTTTTAAATTGCCTCATAAATAAATTTAACTGGAGTAGAAAGTTTTCACCTTTCAATAATTGCTGTTCAATTTTCTATACTAACCAGTACCCATTCCTGTATTCTTCATCATCTGACCATTTTGTTGAATCTTAGTACTAGTATTATTACTTGTATTGTTATTATTATTATAATCTTATGACTAGTAATATTACTATTCCAGTCTTAAAGAAGCATTTAAATGTGAGAGAATATACTAAGTATATGTATAATCAGTTTTTTTACCATCATGGAGGTTTTTATTGAAATCTTTTAGTTATTAGTGCATATGTTTTTCAGTATCTATAACATATTTTCTAATATTAAATAAATATTCCCTTTGTTAGGAGAAAACACTATGTACATTTCGAGGCCTATTGAAATTTCCCATTTACATTTTTTAAATTCTCTTTGTTCTTACTAAACTAAGCATTTTTAAATTTTAACTCTTTCATGTAAACACTGGACACTGCACAGGGCTGTTTTCACTTTGGGCGCCTCAGAGCGGGGCGGGTGAGAACCCTCCCCACCCCAAGGGACCCAGCCCTGGCAGTCAACCTCCACTACCCAACCACCACCACACTTCAGTTCCAAATTATCTTGGGGACACATTATAAGACACTTCCTACTCATTTTCCATAATTTACACACCATATTTGATGGAGTTCAGACAGTAGGCAGAAAATCATAGAGAGTAATATATATATGTATATATTACTCTCTATGATATATATATTACTCTATTATATATAATATATATTATATATAATATATATATTACTGTCCCTTATTTAGAGCAATATATATATATATTGCTCTAAATAAGGGAGATACACACATACACACACACACACACACACACACACACACACACACACACACACCTCTCGGAGAGCCCGGCAAGCTACCGAGAGTATCCCGCCCTCACGGGCAGAGCCTGGCAAGCTACCCATGGCATATTCGATATGCCAAAAACAGTAACAATAAGTCTCATTCCCCATCCCTGAAAGAGCCTCCAATCGTTGGGAAAGACGAGTAAGGAGAGACAGCTAAAATCTCAGGGCTGGGAGAAATAGAGATGTTATTGGTACCCGCTCGAGTAAATCAACAAACAACAGGATGACAGTGACAGTGACAGTGATGTAAAGACTAAAATATATTACCACAGAATAGTTTCTTTCATGACAGGGAAGACATAATTAACAGGACATAAAATTTGATGCTATATATTTTAGGTGCAAAATTTTGAAGACTTTTAATATATAAATTAGTCTAGGCTTTATATTATTTTGTAAATGATTTGAATTTCTTTATTTACATAGATTAAAATCATGTATCAATAAATTGTCACCAATTAACTTTTGTGAATGTACTTTTGGATAAGTTCATTTGCCATTCCTTTAAGTTTTATTGGAAAAAACAATATGAAATAAATTTGCTATGTGCTTGCTCAGGTTGCATACTTTGGAGCAGGGGGGTCCCTGGGGACATAGGTGGAAGGTGGACCTGCCTTCAAAATTTTGCCCGTGAGTTATTAGTGGCCATGCCAAAATTATCTAGGGTCTCACATCTATTCATTTTTATTATTAATGAGACACTGCTATTTACAAAGTTGTTCATAATAAAGTTATTTTACACACACTATGTTCTAACTCCAATCTGATAGTTATAAAATTCAGTAGAATCTATAAATTTACAGAGATGACTTTGAATATTTCAAAAGAGAAACTGGGTGTTAGTATTCTCAGTTTTTTTTATTGTAACATAGGGAATTGAACTCAAGACCTCATGTATGTGCAGCCTGAGCTTAACAACTGATCCACATACCAGACCTCCACAACCTTTATAAAGTTTCCTTTGCCAGAATCATGCATGTAAGACTTGCACGTAATTTTGCCAAATCCTACTCCAGTGCAATATATTTTGTAGTGCACAGTTTATTAATCTTAATAATTTTGTTCTCCAGCAACAAATTCTCACTTGAGGAATTTAACTTCCAAACTCTAACTTTTATGTTACATTATCATTGAAAACTATTTATATCAACACCTAGGAAAAGTGTCTCGTTTCCAATTTAACTAATTTATAACTTTAAATTTTTGAAACAGTTGGTCTGAGGTAGTAATGTCTGTGCTGTAAATATATCTATTCTAACTCTGGAACCAGTTGTTCTCATAAATACATGAATATGTCACATACATATCAACTATGCATTTTTCAAAAATATTATCAAAATTGTTTTTGCCAAACATATGAATAATTATTATTTGGATTATCTAGCATACTCTTTAGAAATTGAAATTATTGGGGACTGGAGCAATAGCACAGAGAGTAGGGCATTTGCCTTGCATACAGCCGACCCGGGTTCGATTCCCAGCATCCCATATGGTCCCCCGAGAACGGCCAGGAGTAATTCCTTAGTGCATGAGCAGGAATAATCCCTGTGCATCGCCGGGTATGACCTAAAAAGTAAAAAAAAAAAAGTAAAAAAAGAAAGAAATTGAAATTATCTACACCCTTCGAGCTATGAGTATAAATATATAAATGTATCATGTACCATTCTCATCCATACTTGAATAGCATAAGTAAATATAATTATTTTATAATAAGGATAATTAGAAAAATATGGATATAATCAAGGCCATTTTTAAAATCTGTTCTTTTAAATGTGTTTCAATCTCTCTCTGTGCATCAACTCATTATTTACTTAACAGTTTTGTGAGGAACTTAGAGTAAAAAATATAAGTCTAAATTTCTTTTACAAAACCTGATATAGTTAAAAATCCTAAAATAAATTAACTGCCTCTCATTTTACTTTGTTTTCCCTTTCTATATTATGCAAATAATTGTTTTCTTTCTTTGATTTGTCTACACAGATGCCACAATCCATCATTTTTTAGAGCTAATCAAGTTCTTTTCTTTGAATAAATAATAAATTTTCATAATTGAGACTTCCATGAAAGTAAAAAGAAATGTTTCAGATTTATATCTATAATTCTTATGTTTCTTAAAGCTGAAAGAATGAAGTTTTACTATAAAGATTTAGATGTAAGTAAGCTCATATCAGACTTTTTGTATTCAAATCACTCTTCAAAATAAGATAATGATAGTAACTGCTCCTTGGTGCCATTGTCAAGAATAAATGTGATAATCCACACAAAAAATTAATCAGCATATTTTCTGCAAAAATTTAAAAGGTACTCAATTAGAAAATAACATCAACTGTCATTATCATGATTCTATATTGTGAGTCAGTGTTTGTGCTATTTGAATATGAAGTTAAATTCTCTGTCTCAAGAGGCTTACCAAGTTTAAGATAAAGGCACAAGCAAGTGCACTCTATTTCTAATTTTTGCATAATGGGGATAAATACAGGAACAACAGAAAGGAAATATTTTACTTTTGATGTAATCCAGAAATTCTCATGATTAGTTTTTATATTTTTATCTTGCATAAGAGAATTAAACAACAGGACTAGAGCACACAAAGTGTATTTATTTCTCCAAAACATGATGTAAAGTTAAGTGGCAGAAACTTACTGCCAAGGTATCAACTATTGGTCTCTAAGATGGCAATCCTGCATCCAGTTCTGGCTCTGGGTTGAGTTTGACTTCCATGGTGGTAGACTCTATTCAGCCTGCAGAGGAAGGAGAAAATTGAGGGATAATGGTATTTAGAATTAATTAGAAATTTGCTACTCTGGTGTCTGATTAAAGTAACACAGCACTGTAGCTAAGGCATAAATGGTTGTCCTACCTAAATAATCCTTGCCAACAAACTTCTCTCTCATACATGCTCATTTAACCTGATCATGAGATGCCATTAATTAAATCATGTCCAGAAATGTAAATCCAAGTATTAATGAATCACCTACAAATGACACTAAAAACATACCTATAACTCTTTTATAATAACACTGATGATCAAGGAAGATAACATATGCCTCAGAATTTAAGGGTAAATACTTAATATTTATCCTGGTCAAATGAAAAACATATCTATCTATCTATCTATCTATCTATCTATCTATCTATCTATCAATCTATCTATCTACTGCATTTTTCTAACTCCTCTTTTTGCCTTACAACTGAAGCATTCTTCACTCAAAATACCATAAGCCTGGACATTTATGATGATTAGGGTGTAGTAATTTTGTCACATCTGCATTTCATAATACTTAACCCAATCTAAGGTAAATTCCTTCCTCCAGCTTTAAGATTTGCTATCCAGAATCAGTGAAAGGAAGATAGTTCCAAAATTGTTGAAACCAGTAAGGAATATTAAATAACTATTACCCATGTGTACTGCCAAGTTAAGAAATCCAATATGTGTAGCAGAGAACAAACATGGTAAAGAAATAACCTTAAGCTGTGGTGGGTCTGATACCCAGTGGGATATTGCTAACACTTAGCTACTTACATGCCTTCTTGGTAGCATGGCTTTATAATTTTCCTTTGCTTTTCAGCCTCAAAGTATTTTTTTCTTTTTTTCTGAAGCTAAGAATAAAAAATAATTTATTGGTGACTCAAAAGAGACAATAGTCTAAAATAGTCCAAGTTGGAGACATAATTTCTGTCCAGAACTATGGGAAAAGAATGTGCATTGTGGGTTCACAAAAATCAAGTTAGGAGAATTTCTGATCCTAAATTAACATCTGAGACAGAATCCTAAGAATCCTTTAACTTTTTTTCTGCAAAGAAGTCATAATTTTTATTTTAGCTGGACATTTTAACATTATTTTTTTTTCTGTATACAAAATCCTTTCTAACATTTTTGTGGCACTATGAGGTAAATGAATTTGTAGGAAATCAATTCTAGTCAAGCTTATATTGGTAGAGCTTAAACCCACTTTCCTATATTCCTTATTACCCAATTTATAAGTCCAGAATAGTTATTGTAAACTTAATGTAAGATCCTTACTGGTAATTGTTTCTGAAACATGTTCTAAACATAAACGACTCTTTACCCTATGAATATACTGGCACTTTCCTTCAAGTATCTGTAATGGGGGAGGTAGAGATTATGGACTCTGTGCAACTGTTCCCAGGGGTAACTGATGGTGCTCAGAGGACGTATTCAGTGTTGAGGATTAGGCTGAAGTAGACTGCATACAAGGCCAGCTCCTGACCTTCTGTACCATTTCTTAAACCCAACTATCTATTTTTTCATTTGTATTTCTCTGATACTATCTGCATCCCAGAGCTCTCCACCATACATGGAATTACATACACAATTTCTCCTGATACCACTCAGTGCTTCAGATTAACATGTTTCTATCAGTTCTGAGACAATGAAACCACTAGTAAATAAACTACCACACAAAAATAGTTATTAACATAAAATGAAAAACTAAAACGATAGCAAAACAGCTCAATTTGTTTCAATGAATTGCTGTTTCAAAACAGAAACAGAGCAAGATAATAATGGTCCTGCCATCTCCAACTCCCTCCTTTGTCCTCCTCACTATTGTTAAATGCCATTCATATTGGCCTTTAACTAGAAACCAAAAATTATGTTTTCTTCAACAACTTTTAGGGTCTTTGCAAATGTTGCTTCCCATGTTTAAACTATTATTCATACTTCCTTGACTTAGCTTGTCAGTTAATTCTCCGGCATATTTCCACTGGGAAGACATCAAACACCCACACCAATTTTGAAGTCATGTCTGTTATATTTTGCATTTAAGGTTTGTTTTAATTTTTTCTTTAAAGTCTAACTTTGCAATTACATGGCAGAGTGTCTAGGCACATGCACAAGATGTACACACTTCCCTCAATAGACTAGATGATGTTTGATTGTAAATCACTGAATATCTGTAATTCATATCCTAAACAATGGAAAAAGAAATAGCACTGTAGCACTGTCATCCCTTTGTTCATCAATTTGCTCCAGCAGCCATCAGTAATGTCTCCATTGTGAGACTTGTTGTTAGTGTTTTTGACATATCGAATATATCACGGACATATCGAATATGTCAGGCTCTGCAACGCAGGCGGGATACTCTCGGTAGCTTGTTGGGCTCTCCGAGAGGAACAGAAGAATCAACCCGGGTAAGCCGAGGGCAAGGCAAACATCCTACCTGCTGTGCTATTGCTAACCTTAGTAAATCATTGTTCAGATTATGAGTTTATAGATAGGTGAAATAATACAAGACTTAGGTGCTTTACTTGCTTAAGACAACCTTGGTTCTGTTTCTCAATCATGTGGTCCCATGTAAATGCCAGGGAATAATACAAGCACAGATCCATAAAGGACCCTTGAGAACTGCTGGGTGTGACCCACCCATTATCAAATCAGAAAAATAAAAAAGCTTTGGAATAAGATCTCCAAGTTTCCCTTACAAGCATTGATACAGCTATGGGTGACTTAAAGCATGTTTTCTAATATTGCCTTTCTCAATTTTGTGCTCTAAACTTAAGACTGATAGTAGCACCTACCTGACAATTTATTATGACCTCTCAGTACATGGAACATTTTTAGAAATGCCCCAGTAACTTCCTTCTCAGATCATCAAAGGCAATTCTCCAGAGGATAAAGAAATTCAAGTCTTCGGAAGACGAACATTTTAGGTTGTCTTAAATCAGCTATGCCTTATGAGAGACCATCTCTTTCCCTGACTTACCCTTGAGGCACATGAGAAAAGAACTGTCCCAAAAGAGCGAAGAAACATCTGCTAGTAGAACCTCTCTCTAAAAGTTTGTGCCAGTACAGAGCAGAAAATATTCATCAAAATTGGGTCTCTAAGTAGTCTGGAATTCTATTTATCAAATTCTTTGCTTGTAGTGTTTAGGGAATAAGAAAAGACTTTCAGGAACTAAGATCATTGTATTTTGTAGCTGGAAAAGTCGGTTTATGATACACTCCTCTTTATAAACAAATGTTTTGTACCTCATTATGGAGAGGGTTTATATATATATATATATGTATATATATATATATATATATATATATATATATACAGCTGTGGGAGCTGAGATGAGACCTCATCATTTCTTTGGCCAATAAAATATGGGAGTAAATAATGTGTATTATTTCTGGACAGAAGCTGAAGAGACAATTCTATTTTCACTTTTTCTCTATTTTCTCCACCACTGTGACCTGCAAGTTGTACTTCACAACAAAGAATACTGTTGTCATTTTGGAAAGAAAAAAACAACTAATGACCAATAAAGCACACTTTTCAAGATTTGAATTTATTTTTTTTGCTTTATGGGATGCTGGAAATCGAACCTAGTCAGTAACATGCAAGGCAAATGTCCCACCCACTGTGCTATTGCTCCAGACCCAAGATTTGAAATGTTTGTGCTGTTCTTTCTGAATCTTATTCTAGTTTATGGATCTGAGAAAATAGCTGATTTGAACCCAACCCTTGCTTCACAGAGTGTTGGATATGTCATCTTGAGCAGGTTATTTAAACTGTTTGACAGATGTTTTCTATTCCTAAGTTTGGAAATGAATAAATTTGTTTGAAAATCAGTAAATTTGTCTAATATTTTAATTGAATCCCAGTGAGATGCATAGTTTCAATGTTGTTCATGATTAGCTTTTAGTCATATAATGTTCCAACACCTATCCCTTCACCAGTGTACATTACTCACCACCATTGTTCCCAGTTTCCCTCCCACCCCCCCACTGTCTTTATGGCATGTACTTTGGCACGTCTATCTCTCTCTGTCTCTCTGTCTCTCTCTTCTCTCTCAGCATTTGATTTGCAACATGGATACTGAGGGGGTATCAGATATATCCCTTTGCCTAATTTCAACACTTATATCCTATCCAAAGTGATCATATCTATCAACACAATGAAATAGTATGCAACTGTTAGGAAAAAATGAAGTCGTGAAATTTTCCTATTAATGGATGGACATAAAAAGCATCATTCTGAGTTAAATGACTTGGGAGAGGGATGAATATAGAATGACTGCATTAATTTGTGGCTCAGCCCCCTTCGCCCCCAAATAGAATGGCATTAAATGCGAAGTAGCAGAACTCTATGTTTCCTGAGTGGGGCCAGGCATGCGGCTCAGTGGCAGAGCACATGCTTTGTGTGTGCAAGGCACTTACTGGGCTTGTTCCCTGGTACCAGATCCCCAAACACACAAACCAAGAACAATTCTTCATTACTGGTGATTGCTTTGTAAGGAAAAGTAAACATATACAACCTTTGAGAAATCAGGGAATTGTATCTCCATGAGGTTTATGTGAACATGTAGGGTTGTCATCTATTTGGACCCATGTCACTTCTTTTCTTTTTAACTCTTTTGGCGACCTCTTTTTGTCAAGTTCTCACTCTCTAAGAACCTGGCAAGCTACTGAGAGTATCCTGACTGCACGGCAGAGCCCGGCAAGCTCCCCATGGTGTATTCATATGTCAAAACCAGTAACAATGATGGGTCTCATTCCCCTGGTCCTGAAAGAGCCTCCAATATGGTACCATTGGGAAAGACGAGTAAAGAGAAGCTGCTAAAATCTCAGAGCTAGGACAAATGGAGACATTACTGGAACCCATTCAAGCAAATCGATGAACAACAGGGTGACAGTGATACAGTGATATAATGACATAAAAAATAGTATGAGACTAATATCCAAGGTCAGATAAAATAGGGGCCAGGATGACCGGTCAATGGTAGGAAGCTAACCACAATTGTGTGAGGATCAAAGGGAAACTAGCATAGAGAAGGGACCAACATAGCAATAATAGCTGTCTAATACATTCTTTGCCTTTAATATTTTTCTATCTAAACCACTTATACCTTCAATAGACAAGTTCTTAAAAACTAAAGCAATATTTTCTAGATACCCTTGTAGCTGAAATTCCAGATAAAGAATGTATCACTATCAACAAATGCATTATTCGAAGACTTTCAAAACATACATTTAACACAATTTGTCTTGGAGTTATATTGCCTATTTTCTTCAGGAAACTGAAGTGATGGAACTTTCCTGGTTGTATCCAGCTTTGTGTTTTCTGAGGACAGTTTCCATACTAACTGGGTGGACACTGGGATCAGGATCTGGTACATATCTGTATGTCATCTCAGAGTACATAACACCGACATTTAAAATAGTTTAAAGAAACTACTTCTTTATACTTAACTCATTTTTACTTGAAATTCCTGATATGATTTTTAATTTTTGTCCCAAATCATGACAGACTTATGTATAAAACTCCCTAAGTCTTCAGCAAACAATTTCTTTAATAAACTTTAAATGTTATATTACTGGTAGCGATCTACTTGGACACTCAAAGAAAATTATCTTAAAACTGCATTACCTTCAAGAGTATTAGGGATTGGGGAATTTGCATATGCTTGCCTTTCACACAGCAAATCCAGTGTGTTCCCTGACACCATGCATGGCCCCCAACACCACATTAGGAGTTATCCCTAAGTTTAGAGCCAGGTATAAGCCCTCGCACCCAAACAAAACAGAACAGAAATCAAATAAGATTCATTCATTCAATAAACTTGTACCATGTGTTTGACATTATGCTATATGCTAGAATAAATAGACAAATAAGGGAGATATACTGTTGAAACTTTTTTCTCATAGGGAAAATAACATATTCAAAATCAGCTTTTAGTCAAATTTCAGATTATTTTCACTGTTCCAGAGAGTTGTGTTGATTTTTCAGTGTCTAACTTTGATTTCAAAACTTCAGCTTAGGAGGTGAGGGGGACAAAGAGAATGAAGTGGAAAAGATATCCCTGACCACAAAAGGAGTCATGGTAAAGCAGCACTTAGTGATCGACTCCAGAAGTGGGCAAAGATGTGATTCTTAGGACTCAATCACTAACAGCCATTTGTATCATCTTCCTGAAAAGAACTTCAGTGTGGAAGTGCTTAGGATGTTTAATGAGCTAAAAGAAACAAGACTAAACCACTGTAGAACACAGGAGAATATCAGAGCAGAAGTTAAGAAAAAAACACACACACAAACGGAAATGACAGAACTGAAACACTTTTTAGGCAAAACGTAAAACTCACTTGTAAGGCCTCAGCAACAGGGTAACACTGTTGAAGACAGAATCAGTGAGATCCAGGATGAGGTGCAGAACCCCCCAGCAAGGACACAGAATGTAGTACAGTGGGTAAGGCGTTTTCTTTGCATGTGGCTTTCCCAGGTTTGGTCCTTGACATCCCCCACAGTCCCCACAGCCCACCAGGAGTTACCCTGAGTGCAGAGCCAGGAGTTACTCCTAAGAACTGCTGTATGTGACCCCCAAACAAACAAAGACATAATCATTAACATAAACAAAAGAAATCCTCCAGACAATAGAAAATATGGAGAAGAAAGCTGAAAAGAAAAATTTGTGATGAATTCAAGAGGAACAACATAAGAATCAATTGGGTCCCGTGGGGTCCAGAAAGGCAACACTGGTAAAGAAGCAACAGTCAAAGCCAGCATTTCTGAGGAATTCCCAGATATGAAGAGTATGTACGTCTAGATCCAGGAAGCCTAAATCTAAAAAATATTCCAACACACATCCTAATAAATAATGAAAACTATAGAAAGAGATAAAATCACTGTCACTGTCACTGTCATCCTGTTGTTAATTAATTTGCTCAAGTGGACACCAATAACGTCTCCATTGTGAGACTTGTTTGTTACTGTTTTTGGCATGTTGAATACGCCACAGGTAGCTTGCCAGGCTCTGGTGTGCGGACGAGATACTCTTGGTAGCTTGCCGGGCTTTCTGAGATGGGTGGAGGAATTGAACCTGGGTCAGCTGCGTGCAAGGGAAACGCCCTATGGCTGTGCTCTCCCTCCAGCCCTAGAGATAAAATACTGAAAGTATTAAGATCAAAGAATGAAATTATATACAAAGAAATATCTTTCAGATATAGTTCACATTTAAAAAATGAAATCCCCCCAGGCCTGAAGACAATGGTGAAATATAATAAAATATATTATCAGTTGAATAAACTTCTCACCAAGTATACTTTACCCAATCAGACTCTCATTCAGATTTGGAGGAACTATTCACAACTTTGTGGATAAACAGCTCAAGATTTTCATAGACTCAAAACAGTCTTTACAATAACTCAAGGGGCTAATTTAAGGCAAGATTAATCCCAAACAGGCAAAATTCCAAGAGAAATATGGCACAAAACTCCATGACAATAAGCTCTCTCGATGTCAACAGACTAAATGCACCAATTAAGAAACATAAACTGATACGATGGATTTGAAAATTAAACCCAACAATTTTGATGCCTGCAAGAAACACAATAGCCAGAGCAAACACATACCCAAGGTCAAAGTCTGAAATAAATTTCTTCAAACAAACAACTCCTTCAAAATTAAACAGCTCACTACTGAACAACCAGTGGGTCAGAGAGGAAATCAAAAAGGAAATAAAAAGAGATGACTGGAAACAAATGAGAATGAGTACATGAATTACTAAATCTGGTGGTACACTGTCAAAGAGGTAGTATGAGGAATGTTCATAGCTATACAAGCAGTCATCAGGAAGGAAAGGGGAAACCACATTAATATTGACTGCAGCACATAAGAAACTGAAAAATTACCAACAAAAGATCCCCAAAGGAGATAAGAGGAAGGAAATAATAAAGTTTAGTGGAAATAGATGAACTGAAATCCAAAATGAAGAATAACAGTGCTGGGGTTTTCGGAAGGGACTCTCACCTATGGTTTGGAATGTCAACTGCTCCAGTCTTTCTGAAAACACTGTGGACACTCCTAAAAATTTCAGAAATTTAGCTTCTCTTTGACCCGTGTCTCTGTTTCTTGGAATGCAGCCCAAGGGTCCAAAATCAAAATAGAGAAAAGATATGTGCACCCAAATATTCCTTGCTGTACTATCTCCAAGAGCCCAAATCTGAAGAGAACCCAAGTGTCCAAGACTAGATGAATCAATAAAAAAATACATGGAATGTATAGATAATGGACTATTACTCGGCCTTAAGGAAAGAGATGGTCATGGAATTTGCTGCCACATTGAAATATCTGAAGCATTTCATGCTGAGTGATGTTAGTCACAGTAAGAAAGATCAATATAGAACTATCTCTCTCAGTGTAGGCTATAAACACACATAATAAAAGGGCTGGAGAGATAGTACAGTGGGGAGGATGTGTGCCTTGCATACAGTCAACCTGCATTTGATCCCCAGTATCCTATCTGGTGTCTGAGACTTGCCAGGGGATTCCTGAGTGCAGAGCCAGAAGTCACCCCTGAGCTCTGTGGGGTGTTGTCCCCAAATCAAATATAAATGCATAAGTAAATTAAATAAAGTTTTGGGGCCGGAGGAATAATACAGCAGGTAGGATATCTGCTTTGCACATGTCTGATGGGGTTTGGTCCCTGGAATTCCATATTGTTCCCAAGCACCATCAGGAGTAATTCCTGGGTACAGAGCCCGGAGTAGCCCCTGAGCATTGGGGGCTGTACCATACCAACAACCCTCCCCCCCATCCCCGAAAAAAAAAAAGAGAATGGGATAAGGAATGCCCAAAGAGAATGGAAACAGGATCCATCAGAACCATGAGATCCTTAAGGATCAGACAGGAAATAGGTAATGCCCTCGCTGGAGGGCCTCTCAAGCAGGAGGAGGGGTGATTATGAAAGGCAGTGAGTGAATTGCTATGCATGGGATCCTATCAGCAACAATATTGTAAACAGAAGTGCAAAATTTAATAAAAAAAATTCCCTCCTAGAAGTGAACTGGAGTGTGGGAGGCAAATGGGGGTGAGCAGAAGGGATTGATGGAGGGAAAGATGCAACAGGTGAAGGGATTCATGTTGAAACATTGTATGCAAACCTAGTCATGAGTAACTTTGCAATTTCACAGCGACTAAATTAAAAACAAAACAAACAACTTCAGCTCATACTCAGCTTCATAGGCAGGACCTATAATCACTGTCTATTATAGTAAACTTGCCTTGTGGAAGACTAGCATCAATTCCTCTTGCAATCTTTAACACATGGATATCCCCGGAGGCAACAAAGATGACAGATTTTTAACAATAATAATAATGTAACACCTTCAAAGCCAAATGATTTCCCACAAAGCTACTAATCACTTAAATAGCCAACTCGGCACTATTACATTTACTCCTAATGGTACTTCCCCATTAGAAAATGTGTTTACATGTTGATGAGAGACATACTTAGGACTTAATTGGAATTGACGATAACAGAGTAGTTTGTAAATTTAATGGTGCCAACTGGTCATTTAAGTGACTCTGTCATTAGTTATATAGCCTGATAAAAATCCTTGTTTAAAAGGATATATTGCATCACTAATTGTGGAACAGAGCTGGTCATTGCTTGTGAGGAGATGTGAACCATATGAAGAAAATTTGTTTTAATAAGAGCAGGAATGCTTTACCTCAAACATCGAGTACATTGGTAAACATAGAGGTTTAAATCTGGCTATTATATTTAATATAAAAATAATAACACTTATTCAACATCTAGAATGATAACAGATAACTTTTGTAAATGAAAAATAAATACACTGAAAGGTTGTAATGATAGAAATTTTTACTCACAATAATAGAAGATGATCTACATGATGAATGGTTGTGACTTCCAGTTTTTATAAGAATAACTTCTTTACTATCACTTGAAAACAATGACCCCAATGACAGACACTTTCTTAGAGCATAGAAAAAAAACTTGAGTACATGAATGATCATACATTTTAGAAAGCACTTGTATGTTCCATGTTATTTAACTGGTAGGTAACTTTTGAAATTGCAGCATTAAGATTGCTGATAAATAATGTAAATGACTTGCTCAACTCAAAAATATATCAATAGAAGCTGGAGCTATAGCACAATGGGTAGGATGTTTGCCTTGCACACGACTGACCTGGGTTTAATTTCCAGTATCCCATATGGTCCCCCGAGTACTGTCAGGAGTAATTCCTGAGTGTATGAGCTAGGAGTAACCCTTGTGCCTCCCTGGGTGTGAACCAAAAAGAAAAAAAAAAACAGTGTAAGCCAAAATATGAACAATCTAACCAAATGGTAAGACTATGCAGGGCTCTGGGCTAACATTTATAACAGTTGTGTTACTTAGTCACAGATGAGTGGTAGTAAAGTTGTAGTGTTGCTGCCAGTGATAGAAGTGGTAGTAGTCCCATTACCTCTGGTACTAGTAAAAATAGTAGTAACAGCAATAGCAAACAGTAGGGGTAATATTTCAGTAGCATTGGCTTTCTCACGTACGTATGGTGAGAATACGTCTGAAAAAGAATTGTAGTTTAAAAGTTATTCATCATGCATAAAATTTTCTATTCAAAAGAAACACACAGCTATTCACTCCTATTCAAATACATCCATTTTAATAAATGTTTTAGCAGACAATTTATATTAGAACATTAGTTTCAGAATGATAATCATTTCTCAATTTCAGTAAAAAGATTGGGTACACTGGAGCCACGGCCTTCCTCTCGCACTCTGCGTCTCTGTTTCTTTGCCCTGACCTCTTTCCCAGTGCCTGGGCCTCTGCCTCGGCTCCTAGCATCCTGCCAAACTTGAGGTACGCTGTCATCTTCACCCTGAGCCCTCTTGGGGTCATCTTGGACATCTTGCTTTCTGCCCTCTCACCATTTCCTCTGAATTAATAAACCCCCGGCCCAGACCCTAGCAGACAGCTCGTGCCCCCCACAGCCACAGGTTGAAACTCCAGCTGTGAACCTTCAGGTCTTTCTCTAGACCAAAACTTCTCTAACTATACCCCAGTTCTTTCCTTTATCATTTGTGGCATAATTCCACTCTTACCCCTCCGCCCCCAAATTTCTCACAATGCAGGGGTAGTGGATAGAAAATTATGCCGGAGGCATAAACAGGGGCTGAAAAAATGAGTTGCATATGAGATTATGCCTCAGACCATCCAGATTTTAAATCTCATCATTGACACACCATAACACACTTAATACCTATTATTTCCGCACCATATTTTATAGGGTTCAAATTTGGTGTGAAGTATGGTAACATCTCTAAGGGCAATTGGAGGCCTCCCTAAAAGCCTCCGTCCTTCTTGGAGAGCCTGGCAAGTTACCAAGAGTATTGAGCCCGCACGGCAGAGCTACCCATTGCGTATTTGATATGCCAACAACAGTAACAACAATTGGCCTCATTCACCTGTCACCGAAAGAGCCCCCAATACTGCAGCGTTAAGAAAGATGAGCAAAGAGAGGCTGAAAAAATCTCAGGGACAAACTAGACTGCCAAAACGAAGAAAGACTAAAATTAAAGACTAAAATTAAAGACTAAAAATTAAAGTCTAAGATTAAAAGTCTGTACTTTCAACGCACTGACACTGGCATCAGAAGCATCCATTGAGGACCTGATGATACAAGCGCAGAAGATCAAGTACGACATCATTGGTCTTAACGAAACAAAGAGACATCAATCACATCAAGCCATTTTTGAAACTGGAGAAGAATTGTTCCTCTGAATATGTGACAACAGAGGCGTTGGTGGCCTTGGTGTCCTTGTCAACATGAATTTGGCCATGAGCATTGATTCATTCGAATGCCTAACAACCCAAATTGGATGACTGCGCTTGAATAGATGTGGCTCACTGCCGGCAGTTTCTATCTACATCGTCTACGCACCAACTTCCAACTACAATGAAGAAGAAATTGAGAGGTTCTACATGGAACTGGAGAAGTTCTATAAAGAAGACCACACCTTCTACAAGATCATTGTTGGTGATTTTAATGCCAAGATAGGTCCGAGAAGGTCGCCTGAAGAGCTCCACATTGTGACCCATGACCTAGAATGGAACAATCAGGGTGAGAGACTCTCTGAATTCATCATGTCGACCAAGACCATCCATGGTAACTCACAGTTCCAGAAGGACAAATCTAAATGCTGGACATGGGAGTCTCCCGGTGGACAGTTCCACAATGAAATTGACCACATCATATTCAATAGAAGGTTTTGCCTGACCGATGTCACTGTTGTTCCAAAATTCCAAACGGGATCAGACCACCATCTCCTTCATACGAAATTCTACTTCACAGAGTGGGGAGAAAAGTCTGCAAAATTTAAGTCTAAGAAGACAACACCCAGAATGACCACCAACTGGGAGCTCTTTGGCACTATTGCAGAAACGTGGGAAGATGCCATCCTTGACAACATCAATGAGGAATACGATCGACTGGTTCAGCACCTCCATGTCTGTGCCAAGAATGCCGAGAGTGAGAAAGCCACAAACAGACGCCTGTCTTTGGAAACTCTCGAGCTCATTCATCAACGTGGTTTGGCGTGAGCCTCAGGCAACTACAAGCTAACGTCTGAGCTCACAAAGCTGTGCAGAGATTTGATAAAGGAAGACCTCAAAGAGAGAAGAGCAGCAGCATTGGCCAGTGCAGCAGAAGCCGGGAAAAGTATTCGCAACGCTCACCTGTTTTTTGCCAACTACAAGACCAAGATGTCTGCCTTCCAACATCCCGATGGATCTATCACATCCTCCAGAAAGGCAATGGATAAAATTATTCACGACTTCTACTCGGATCTTTTTGTCCACCTGCCCACATACCAAATTCCTCAGAATGGACATGTCCATCCCAATGTCCTCCCTTCCAAAATCCGACACGCCATTTTGCTGGTAAAGACTCAAACAGCACATGGTCCGGACAAGGTCAGACCCGAACACCTGAAGAATCTGCCACCAGTACTCATCGATACAGTGGCCCGACTCTTCACATGCTACCTGTCTAAATGTAAGGTTCCTTCCCAGTATAAAACCAGTAGGACCGTTCTGTTGTACAAAAAGGGAGACATCCACAATATCGGCAACTATCACCCAATCTGCCTGCTGTCTGTCGTCTACAAGTTGTTCACTCGTGTCATCCTGAATAGAATAGGCAGAACACTGGATGAAGGACAACAATGCAAGCAAGCCGGGTTCTGAAGGGGATTCTGCACGATAGACCATATCCACACGGTGACCAAACTCATTGAAGTTTCGTGAGAGTTCAAGATGCTGCTCTGTCTAACGTTCATCGACTTAAAGAAGGCCTTTGATTCTGTTGAGATTGAGGCAGTCATCAAAGCCCTGGCAAAACAGGGCATTTAAACTCAGTATATCAAAATCCTCCATGAGCTGTGTTGTGGATTCTCCACCAGGATCTCACCATTCTACAAGGAAGTGATCATTGATGTCAAAAGAGGGGTGCAGCAGGGTGATACCATTTCACCGAAACTATTCAGTGCCGCCCTTGAGAACATTATGCGATGACTGGAATGGGAAGGAATGGGAGTGAAGATAGATGGTCAGCAATTATACCACCTCCGCTTCGCTGATGACATCGTTCTCATAACACCAAACATTAGCCAAGCAGCACAAATTGTGGCCGACTTCGACCATGAGTGTGGAAAGGTCAGTTTGCAGCTGAATCTCAACAAGACAATGCTCATGAAAAACAAACTAGTCCCTGAAGCTTTATTAGCTCTCAATGGAACGAACATCTCCGAATGGAGTAGCTATGTGTACCTGGGTCAAGAAATCAAAATGAGGAACGACTTGTTGCCAGAATTGCACAGGAGGAGGAGAGCAGCGTGGAATTCATTCAAGAGCATCTAAGAGGTGGTTAAGAGAATGAAGAACCTCTGACTTTTCGATCCCACTGTTCTTTTCGATCCCACTGTTCTTCCTGCACTAACATATGCCTCAGAGACCTGGGCCCTACGCAAACAGGATGAGAATGCTATTAGGGTATCCCAAAGAGAAATCGAAAGAGCTATGCTGGGAATATCATGTCTCACTCAAGTGATAGAAGGAATCCGGAGTTCTGACCTCCGATGGTTGACTGTCAAAAATCAGGGATGCTGTCTTGTTTGCCAAGGCATCAAAAATCAGATGGGCTGGTCATGTAATGCGATTCAGACATGACCGCTGGACTAGAGCTGGATTCCACGAGACATCAGAACCTTGTGGCCGCCCACCAACTAGATGGTCAGATTTCTTCGTCAAATCCCTGAATGAATGATTTGAGGCTCTTCATGTTCCTGGAGCAAGCAGATATCATTGGGCTGCACTAGCTTCGACAGGGACAAATGGAGACGTTACTGGCGACTGCTCAAGCAAATCGAAGATCAACGGGACTGACTACAAGTGATACAAGTGATGATGCCACCCATGAAACATTATCACCGTATCACTGTCATCTCGTTGCTCATGAATGTGTTCAAGCGGGCACCAGTAATATCTGTCATTGAGAGACTTATTGTAACTGTTTTTGGAATATCCAATATGCATGGGTAGCTTGCTAGGCTCTAACATGCAGGCTCCATACTCTCAGTAGCTTGCCAGGCTCTCCGAGAGTGGCGGAGGAATTGCACATGGGTTGGCCGAGTGAAAGGCGAAAGCCCAACCCCTGTGCTATAGCTCCAGCCCATGAAACATTATTAATAATTATAATTTTGAAAAGATATTCAGGTGCTTTAATAGAATATGATCGAAATCCAGGTAAATCCTCAGTTTTATAAAGGTTCCTAATGCTTATAGAAGATCTCAGAACAATAGCCTGAGAACAACTATTGCAATGAAGAAAGAACTAGATGAGACACACACTCACCTCAAAGAAACGATGCAAAATTTTCAAGAATCCATATAAATAGAGTTGAGGAGAGATAAAGAATACAGGAGTAACTCAGGGAAATATAATGAAGGACACTGAAAACTGAATGAGTGAGCTAGAAGACAAAGCACTAGATATCACACCACAAAAAAGGCAAGGCACCAGAATGATGAAAGAAAAATAGAGCAAAGGTAAGATACTTAGTGGACTATGGCAGTGCAGATAATTACCAAATTATGTGAATACCATAAGAGAGCTAGAAAAAAGAAAAGAATGTTTGGCAAAAGAGATAATAGTTATGAACTCCTCAGTCTGAAGAGGCAGATGCCTGCACAGATTCCATAGCCCTAAAGAGTTACCCCCCAAATAACCCCGAACAAACAACACCAAGACACATTGAAATCAAAAGGTGAGAACCAAAGATCAAGACAGAGTGCTCAAAGCAGCAACAGAAAAGCAAAACCTCAAATACAAGAAAAATGACAATCTGTCCAATGAAATCCTATCATCAAGAGGAAATGGATTAATATACTAGAGGTTCTGAGGGGAAAAACTTTCAACTTAGAGTCATGTACCATGCAAGGCTGTCATTTCCGATTTGGGAAGGAAAGAAACATTCTCAAAGACCCAAGGAAATATTGAGAACTCTACCATGAAATACTTTACAGCTAAAAATAAAGGAAGCATTTTCTAAGCAATTACTTAGCAGCCAAAATAAATAAATAAATATAAAAGCACTCTCAGCCAAAGAGTTGAAGACATTTGCTGACTCTAAACCATCTTAGAAAGGAATGCTAAGTAGCCTCCTATAACCCACCTACAAAACTGGGAAATGCAAAAAAAAAATCCAAATCTTCATAAGAAAAGTGAAGACAAATCACTTTATAGCAATAATTTGTCTAAGCATCAATGGAAAATCCAAACATCTAAGGACAGACTAAGGAAATTTTGGTAGATCTTCACACTAGAATATTATGCAACCGTAAGGAAAGATGAAAGCATGTAGTGAAAAGTAAACTTGAGCAACTGTAGAATATCATGAAACGACAATAAATCAGGGGGAGAAAACACACCAGATCTGCTAACTTATCTTTATATGTAGACCTAGTTTTACTTATGTATGTTTTATTCTTCTTAGAATGCTTTCTCCTTATTCTTGAAAATTAAATGTCAGGCAATCGATTCTGATCTTATTTCAGATAACATTAAGTATTCTTTGATATCCCAATTTCAAATTCTTAGGAGACCTTTGATTCCCCCGCTGGATTCCAGTATCTTTTCCTGATCCAACAGGTATAGTAAAAAACAGACAACATAGTATAAATATGACAAGAATAGATAACATATATTATGGGCAATGCTGCACATCTCATAGAAATATGCACTTAAAACCAGAGGTGCGCTGCTCTCCGCCCAGACAAGACCCCAGGTGGCCGCCCACAAACGGCTCCTCCACTTCTGAATAGCCGTGATCCCAGAGGAACACAAACCAATTTTGGAACCCAGTGGCTTCTGGCAGAAATCCCTCTGGACTTAATTACTAAAATACCAGAAATCCAAAACCATTCATGCGACATCATATGCTCTTCATTATCAACAAAAGAAAACGAATTATCAAATGATGCCTTTTTGGCAGGTCTGATTGTTGGGGGAAATTTCAAAAAATAATAATGGGTTTTCTGTAGAAACATTGAATGTAACCAAAGTAAAGAGAGAGGAAAATGAAAATCATCTGCCACACAGGCAGGGTGGGGGGTGGGATGGAGACATACTGGGGTTCTTGTTGGTGGAACATGTGCACTGGTGAAGGGATGGATGTTTTATCATTGTATGACTGAGACTTAAACTTGGAAGCTTTGTAACTGTTCCCATGGTGATTCAATTAAAAAAAAGGTGACTATCTTGAGGTAATTACAATATATTTTACAAAAGGAATACACCAAGAAAGACATCATGTGTGAATACACTGTGTCCCTCATAGTGTTAGTAAATGGAAAGCATTTTAAACAATGGGATATAATGGTGGTATATAATGGGAGTTTTGATTTTGCAGAAAGAAAGCAGATAATGATAATTTTTATTTGGTTATAGAATTTATTGTGATGTTTATAGTTTGTTTTTTATAATTTTTACTGAACTCTTGAAATCACATGCTCAAACTGGGATGAAGAGTAGATCACATCTTTTCACTTGAATACATAAAGGCTACTGTGTGATTCTGACATCAGAAACTCATCAAAATATGGAAACAATCTAACTACTCACAAACACACCAGTAAATGATGAAGATTATAGATATACATGTAATGTGCTATATATGTGCAATGGAATACTAAAAAGATAAAATTTTTTATAAGAAATAACAGAGATAAGCCACTTTAAAAATATTCATACAATTTCATTTATATTTTAAGACAGACACAAATCAACCTTACAGACTACACAAAATCAAACGAAACTTTTGATTCTGATAACAGAATGATGGCTATGAGGGAATGGGAAGAATTCGGTTCAGGTTCAAAGAATAAAGGGATGAATTATATTGTGATTAATTAAACAGTTGGTGATTATGTGAGTATAATAGTGAATATATAAAAGCCAAAAGTATAAAGTTGTGCACCTTAATCCTTTCTATGTTATAAAACAACATAATCTCAATAAAAGAAAATGGTAAAAAAAATCCATTACACCATCTAATTCTATTGTCATATAGAGGATTTCTGAATGTACTAATTTCAGAATTTAATTTAAAAAGGCTCAATGATCCAGAAAAATGGAAATTGTCCTCATGTCTGGCATGTTTTTCTTTCTGAATACATATTAATCCTCAGCAACCTGCAAACAGTATACCATGGTAAATGATTCTGTTTTCAAGGACTGTTAGAAAAATGAAATTAAACTCAGAAATTTTTATCAAAGCATATTCAATAGCAGCAATTATGCACACAATCACAAACATATCAAATGCCTCATTTGTTCTTATTATTTGAAAGATTACTTTTCAAGTGATTTCATAAAATACACCTTTAAATTTTTCCTGTGTGCTAAGAATAGCAGTTATTTACATAAACAACACTTCACAAAGTTCTTTTAGAATCTCTTTCCCCCTTTAATAAAGGCAGGGAACTAGACAAATGTATGTACGTAAGCATAGATCAATATTTTGAGAAATTTAATGAATAAATATAGACATTTGTTCAACTGTTCTGTCTTGAGCACCCATATATTATATTTCAGTGTTTTGGAACTTGAGACTTGATAATGAACAACTATAGAAAAAACTATAGTTTATTGAAAAAACCTTTCTTTAAGGTATATTATTGATGAGAATTCAGGAAATAAATAGTAGGAAAGAAAAAGCAAAAAATGTGTTGTGTAGTAGTATCCAGAGCTAAGGAGAAAAATACCATGCAAGGAATAAGAGTTTGCAAAGAAGGCGAATTTTATAGGGGGTAGCAAGAAAACCTCAAAGTGAAATCATACATCTTAGTATATACATATGTCAGAGCTTACTTTAACTTTTTTGTTGTTGTTTTTAGGCCATACCTGGAGTGCTCAGTTCTTACTTCAATCTTTGTATGCAGGGATCATTCCTGGCAAGCTCAGTGGACCATACAGAGATCCAGGGATCAAACCCAGTTATCCTCATTTAAGGCAATCACATATCCTTTAAAAATTATTGAAATCAGTGAAATGCATAGCACTGTCTTTGGATTCTATGTTTATGTTTACCACTGTCCTCCACATGGAATCACTCTATATATAAAAGGCATATGTATCGATCTATGCATATTTACATACTTTTTCCTTAATACTAAATTGATATTACAGCAGTAGAAGAGTGGAACACTACATGAATTTAACTAGTCACTGTAAATCTCATACAGTGATGGTGAAAATGCTCTTTGTTTAGAACCATAGGGTCTAACATGGAGGGTTCTCAGCTTAAAATTGAGCTTCCATACAACTTGGCAATTCTTCTTTTGGATATCTACCCACAAAACAGAAACACAGTCATTCAATGTATAGACACCATTATCCTCTGCAGCACTCAGTAAAATAGCTGGTATTTAGAATCAACCTAGATGACCAACAATAGATTAGTGTATCATGAATGTGATGTATATGTGCACATTGGAATCCTATGCAGCTGTTACAACATGATACTACTGGAAGATATCATGTTAAATCAAGTAAGCCATAAGAAGAAAGATAAACATAGGACGAATGTGGTATTTAGGGTAAGTGGAGGAGGAAATTCACTGGTTTAAAGAGAAGGATTCCTAGATCACCCTTGGTCCCAAAGGGAGTAAAAGAAAGAGAAGGGAATAACAAGTTGGGGATTGGACAAAGAGAGACAGATGAGAAGCAACAGACACGTGGGTCAAGGTACATAGGTTATTAAGGAATAATAGAGCCGATAACTAAACCACAGAGCTAACGACACAAAAATTGCAAGATGCAAATGTTAACAACAGAAGTTATATGCTTGTCAAGAGTGCAGGCTGGGAGGGGGCAGATGGGAGGGGAACCTGTGAAGACCAGTGGAGGGAAGTTTATTGACACAGGTTACAGGGTTGGTAATGGAGCAATATATGTCTAAGCCCAGTTATGAATAATTTTGAAAATCATGAGGCTTTAATAAAATATAAGTTCGAAAAAATCTCAGTGATAGAAAGCATATCCAATCAAAATAGACAATGGGACGGCTGTGGGTGGGATATAGTAGCAGATTAAAGAAAGCCCCTCAGTAACCAAATATTGTGAACTACTTTATAAAAATAAAATAAAATTTAGAAAGAAAGAAAAAGAAAGAAAGAAAAAAGGAAAGAAAGAAAAAGAAAGAAAGAGAGAAATAAAAAAGAAAAAAGGAAAGAAAGAAAAGAGAAAGAAAGAAAAGAGAAAGAAAGAGAGAAAGAAAGAAAGAGAGAAAGAAAGAAAGAAAGAAAGAAAGAAAGAAAGAAAGAAAGAAAGAAAGAAAGAAAGAAAGAAAGAAAGAAAGAAAGAAAGAAGAAAGAAAGAAAGAAAGAAAGAAAGAAAGAAAGAAAGAGGAAGGAAGGAAGGAAGGAAGGAAGGAAGGAAGGAAGGAAGGAAGGAAGGAAGGAAGGAAGGAAGGAAGGAAGGAAGGAAGGAAGGAAGGAAGGAAGGAAGGAAGGAAGGAAGGAAGGAAGGAAGGAAGGAAGGAAGGAAGGAAGGAAGGAAGGAAGGAAGGAAGGAAGGAAGGAAGGAGAGCCCATCCAGCAATACTTACCCCTTCTCTCTCTCTGTCTCTCTCTGGCTCTGTCAGTCCGCTTTTCTCTCTCTCTCTCTCCTCTCTCTCTCTCCACATACTTACCTTCATTCAGGCAGGTGACAGGATCCCTGTAGGACACACTCAGCAGACAGAAGGCAGGATGAGGTTCAAGTCTGGAGGCCCAGACAGAGGGATGAAAAGTTTAGAGACCTTAAAGCACAAGATTTCAGACCAGGAGAGCATACACTGGCTAGACCATGACAAGGTCATCATATACTGGAGGAGAGAACAAGGGTCAGGGACAGGATTTAGGAAGTCACATCAGTAAGAGGAGAGATTGGGACGCTGGGGAGTCCATCTATTGAAACTGCACAACTCCAGCTTCTTCACCTTCTGAGTTTTGCATGCAAATCTTTCGTACAACTCTCAAGAACCTACTAGTGCAGGAAAACCGACTTTTGTACTAACATTTGTGTCTTTCTCATTATTAGTATTTAATTAGCCTGGTGTTTTAATGAAAGCAAATATAAATCCTGGGAGCAGAATTAGAATATATGGAGCCACTTTTGTAGCATTAAATTAGAAGCCACAATTCAGACAGTTTTAAAAATCATTTTGAGTTTGTGACAGGTTAACACTTTAGTGTAAACTCTTTCATTTATGGAACATGATTTTAACTTGTCTGCCTTCACAGTTTATAAATGCAGTTTATTTTAGATCATGGATTATTGGAAGTCTGTTCATACATCTAAAGTCTGACATTTAAAATCACATCTTTTCATTTTCCCAGAAAAGAGGTAAGTTTCTAATGTTTCCAAGGTCTAAAGTACAATCTTCTGTTATTTTTGTAATAAGGGCTCTGATTCTAATTTTTAAAAACACTCAAAAAATTTTTGAAACATATTACAGGGCCCCCATATCTCTGCCTGCAAACCCTTTCAAGATTTCACACCTTTTCAATCTTTAAGAGGTACAGAGGTAAGGTGAAGAAAAAAACATACTTTGGTTAAATAATAAAATTTAAGGGGCTGGCGCAATAGCACAGCGGGTAGGGCATTTGCCTTGCACGTGGCTGACCCGGATTCGATTCCCAGCATCCCATATGTTCCCCTGAGCCCTGCCAAGGCATTCCGAGTGCAGAGTCAGGAGTAATCCCTGTGCAATGCCGTGTGACCCAAAAAGTAAAATAATAATAATAATAATAATAATAATAATAATAATAATAAAATTTGAGAGAAAATTACCCAGATCTGAAGTACCTGAAGGTATGAAAACCAGGTCTCTTTGAGATGCTAATCCTGAACTCATAGAAGATGGAGAAGCTATAGTCCATCCAGAGAAGGGTGGATTTCTCAGGCAAGGAGAAGCTACAGGAGAGTCTAAAAATCCTCATAAGAAAAGACAAAGACCATCAAGAGTCCAAGGGAGCAATAGTACAGTGAGTCGGATGCTTGCCTTGCATACAACTGACGCAGGTTTGATCCTTGGCATCCCACATGATTCCCTGTGGACCACCAGCAGTGATTCCTGAATGCAAAGCTAGAAGTAACCGCTGAGCAGCATAGGGTGAGGCCCCAAAATAGAAACAGAAACAGAAACAAAAAGCATATAGATAGATCAACACAGGAAGCATCATGTTAAGCGAAATGAGTCAGAGAGGGACCAACATAGAAAAATTGCACACACTTGTGGAATATAAAGTAGCAGAATGAAAGACTAACACCCAAAATTATTAAAGATAAGTACTGGGAGGATTACTCCACAGCTTAGAAGCTGGCCTCATATCCTGGGGGAAAGGGCTGTTCAGTTAGGGAAGGGATCACCAAGTAAAGGGTGCTAGGAGGATCCACTTGGGATGGGAGATGCACCCTGAAAACAGACTATAGACTGAACATGATGGCCACTCAATACCTCTATTGCAAATCACAACACCCAAAAGGAGAGAGAGCGCAAAAGGGAATGCCTGCCATGAGGTGGGGTAGGAGGAGGGGGAACGGGGTGGGGATGGTGGGAGGGATATTGGGACCATTGGTGGTGGAAATGGACACTGGTGGAGGGATGGATACTTGACCATTGTATGACTGAAATGTAAGCATGGAAGTTTGTGAGTCTGTAACTGTACCTCACAGTGATTCGCTAATAATAATAAAAAAAAATTCGAGGCTATTTCTGTGAAAACATTCAGATACATTTTCATAATGCAATGAACTCCAAGCAAGACCACTTGGGGAATTTTATCTAACCTTCTCCCCAAAGAGTAATCTGATTTTTCCCACCTCTTGAGAAGACCAGGTCATCTTTTGAAAAGAAATCTTCTCTCCTTTTTTCTCTTCAAGTCTCTCTAAATTATTTCAATAAAAACATTTTATTCAATATTATTTTATTCAATATATTTATATTCATTTAAATCTAAATTTAAAAAATTAATTAAAAATTAAAGTTATTGACGCTTTTTTTAATCTGAAAATTTAGTCAGGAAACAACATTTTATTTGTCATTATTGTTTCCAAAAATAAACACTGTGGTTTTTGTTATCAATTCCAATGAGCTATTGGTTGAAATAAAGTAATTGTACCTTCAACAGTCATCAAGGTCGGTAAATGATTGTTTATTTCAGTATCACTGGGTTGATTGTGTCCTTTGGCAAAAATTCAGATATATTAACATGTTCCCATTAAGGGAGAGGTAAACAAAGCATGCTGTCTCATAGTATCTAACAATTTGTTCTTTATAATCAAGACAAATACTTTAGGAACATGATAATTATTTCCTGCTTTGATTTTTCCTGCTGTTAAAATTATGCTGTTCTTTCCCCCCCAAGTAATTGGTTTGGCGATTCAATTTGACATTTTCTTATAATTGGAGTCTTGAGATAGATGAGTCAGTTCCTTGCTTGAGACCTTTTTATCTGCAAACAGGTATCTTCTTTTTTCCTTTTTGAAAAGTTTACTCATTTTTTTCAGTTACAAAGTCGCTCATGATTGGGTTTCAGTCATGCAGTGTTCCACACACATCTGTATGTTTCCCACTACCAATGCTTCTAGTTTCCCACCTGCTACCCTCTCGCTCTCTCACTCCCTCTCCCTCCCTCTCCCTCTCTCTCCCTCTCTCTCACACACACTCCCCCCTCTCTCCCCCTCCCTCTCTCTCCCTCTCTTTCCCCTCTCCCTCTCTCTATCACTCCCTCTCTCACTCCCCCTCTCTCTTTCTCTCTCTCTCTCTCTCTCTCTCTCTCTCTCTCTCTCTCTCTCTCTCTCTCTCTCTCTCTCTCTCTTTCTCCCTCTCTCTCGCTTTCCCTCCTTTTGGGCATTATGGTACTAAAAAGTTATCATGTATATCCCTTTACTTTACTTCTTTTTACCACTCAATTCTTGTCCACATTGATCATTTCCAACTGTTATTGTCATAGCGGACCTTTTTCTATCCTAACTGCCCTCAGCCCCTCACATACACACCTGTGGCAAGCTTCTAACCATAGGCCAGTCCTCCTTCTTCCTGTTTCTTCTGTCCTTGGACATTAGTCTAATGCTATGTGTTTTTTTAAATATCCACAAATGAATGCAATCACTCTAATCAGTCACTCTCTTTCTGACTCATTTCACTTAGCATAATATTTTCCATGTCTCGAGTGCCCAAGAACAGATTACTTTATAAAGAAACTATGGTGCATCTACACAATGTATGCAACACATAGAAAAATTAAGTCATTAAATTTCCCTATAAATGAATGCACATGGAGAATATCTGCAAATAGGTATCCTTCTAATAGCTGAAAAGTGATTCATTGCAAATTGGACTCCAGTTAGAATTAAAAATTGCAGCTGACTTTGTGAAAATATTCCTACTGAGTGCATAGTCTGTGAAAATTATTGAGGTTTGAAAACTTTTTTTTGATGACATGTTAAAGCAACTCAGTAAAATAAAGGCTATTTAAATGCTTTTATTTATTCTCTTTTACATTAAGAAAAACTATATTTTGATTCAAATTTTATGACCTAAGTATTTTTTTAGTTCAGAGCAACAAAACTTTGGTGACTTTCTATTGAATGAAGTTGAATTGCACTATATATGTGCACTATAGATACACACACACACACACACACACACACACACACACACACACACATATATATATATATATACGGCAATTTCAGCAGTAAATGATTTTGAGTTGAAGACTGTAAACTATTTGTTTTTTTCTAAGTCTATACTGATAGACTATTTTGATAGAAATTGGTCATCACTTAAATAGTAAATTCAGAAGTGATATTTCTGTAATTTATAAGTTCTGAGTCTGTTATATATGAGTCCTGAATTTTCTTGTTTTTTATTTTTGTTTTGTGGGGTACCACAGTAATGGTGTTCAGGACTTACTACTACTGTCTCTGAATTCAGGAATTACACCTGCATGGCTAAGGGAATGATCTGATATGACTAAGGGTGCCCAGGATCAAACTCAAGTTGGCTGTGTGGGGGGCACTTGCTCTATCAACTGTGCAATCACTCTGTTCCCAATTTCTGAATTTTCTTAGACACTTTATAGTGTTCATTATTTGTCTTCAAAAGTTTATAACTTAAAGTAACATTGATGAATGGAAAGAAGAGAAAAACTCAGTATGATAATAGTATAGTCAGCTAGCCTTTTGAAAGAATCAATTATTTTGGCTGTATTTTCTAGTCATTATCACAATCAATAGGCAGCGGTGACTCCACAGTTTCCAAAAGCAAAATGCAGGGGTTATATTAGAATTTCAAGGCTAAAAGAATTTTCTGTGACATAAAGTTGTTTAGTCATAATTTGTATTTACTTGAACAAACATAAATGCTTTTTTTGTTTCTTTTCAATTTTGGGGACACACCCAAAGGTACTCAGGGGTTACTCCTGGCTCTGTGTACAGATATCATTCTTGGGGGATTCAGGGGACCATAAAGGGTGCCTGGGATCAAAGGTGGATTGGCTGCATACAAAGCCAGCACCCTATCTGCTGTGTACTATCTCTTCAATCCTGCATAAGATAAATTTTAAGAGAAAGTAATAGAGATGGGAACTGGAAAAGTCCCCCACCTGAGACCCATTTTACAAATTATTCCTAGAGTCCCAGTTTTGACATTGACCGTAGCCCCAAGTGCTACCAATTGCTATTGTCCATTTGTTAACTACTTCGTGCATAGGAAATTAAAAAAGCTAGAAAACTACCTTGTAATCACTATTATTTGTTCAATGCATCAGAAAACAACTTTATTAAAATGTGATGGCTGCAAAGAGCTGGAGAACTAACATCAAAGTGGAATTTGAGAGGTCTATAGAATTTCTTTAATTGGATGGCAAAAGATTAGTCAGTTATGACTAAAAAAAGGAGGAGAGGAGTAGGGAGAAGGACGAAGAGCACGTAATTGTACAGGTGTGGTTACTCTAACACTGTAGTCCCATTCATTGTACATCGATTTGCTCCAGCGGGCACCAGTAATGTCTTCATTGTGAGACTTCTTGTTACTGTTTTTGGCATATGGAATACGCCACAGGTAGCTTGCCAGGCTCTGCGGTGGGGGTGGGATACTCTCGGTAGCTTGCCGGGCTCTCTGAGAGGGACAGAGGAATCGAACCTGGGTCAGCCCATGCAAGGCAAACGCCCTACCTGCTGTGCTATCTCTCTGGCCGCAGGTGTGGTTAGTATTTCTTGGAGTCAATAAATAGTTGAAGTTTGAACTCCTAGAACTGCACAGCCACCTACCTATAGGGCCAGGACTCAGATTCATAGCAAAACCAAAAAAAAGTAAGAAATTTTATATTTTTATATTTCACCAGATTGCAAAAGGAAATGGCAAGATACCTAGAGCTGTTGATGAAAGGACTCACTCATTTTAAGACTGATGTGTCAAACAAAAGGTCAATAAATGTAATCTGGGAAACGGGATGTTCAAAACTTTATTGGGGCATGTGAAGGCTTTATTATGATGCTGTGGGTAGATTCATGGAGGGTTGGCATTTGTACATCTTAGCAGAGAAGAGTTTTTCTACTGCATAGTTTCTGCTTAATTCAACACTATGGTTTATGTACCATGAGTTTGAAATATGTTTCTCTATAGATTTGCACATTTGGTTGATCCCATAGGCACCTCTCCCCTAATATGACTAACCCAACTCATCTCTGCTGCACTCTACCTGTGAACACTGTACCCAAACTGCCAACACCTTTCATGATGCCTACTTAATACCTCTGTAGCAAACCACAACACCCAAAAAGAGAGAGAGAGCAAAAGGGAGTTCTCTGCCACAGAGATGGGGTGGGGTGAAGGAGACAAGGTGGGGGTGGTGGGAGGGATGCTGGGACCATTGGTGGTAGAAAATGGGCACTGGTGGAGGGATGGGTACTCGATCATTGTATGACTGAAACGTAAGTATCACGGTGATTCACTAATAAATTTTTTTTTTTAAAAAAGACTAATGTCTTAAGGGACAAAAGCCTTTTGTTTGGATCAAATATCATCAGTAGAAAGCTTATAAAAGATTAATGAAAAGCAAAACATTCTGAAAAGAAAGGTAATTTTATTTGAACTTTTTCAAGTGAAATATAAAAATTTAGGTGGAACTTTGAATCTCAGGAAAATGCAACTATTTTGCATTTAGAGCTAAGAATTGTGTGAGCCAAGTTTCTGTTCCTAGTACCTCTTTATTCCAAAGTAACCCTTTTCAAGATGTTGCAATATCTTTCTACTTCAAATATAATGCTTTTAAAAGGAAAATATTGTTTCATACTTCCAAAATATCCCCATAATGTTAGTAGTTATTATGTGCTAAAAGAAACACAATTTTTTACAATTACTAAATAAAGATAATTTTCATTTAAAATAATTTCAAGCACATGTGTCTTTTTATGATGCTGTTTTGTGATATCTTTTTAATATATTAATATTCAATATTAACAGGACTGTAAAATTTTTTGTACTTTGAGCAATAAATAACTACATTTTCTTTAAAATATACATATATCTTATTAAGATATATTTAAATGTTTCAATATACAACTTAACAGCAACCATATTTTAATAAGAACTTCTATTATAAATCATAAAAATAAAAAATTTAACTATTCAGTAAATCAAATGGGCATAAACATGTAATGTACAAACACACACTCACATACAGTCTTCACATTGCTCGTAAACTACTATGATGTTCCTATTGTAGACCTTTTTCTTTTCAATCTTGTCACTTCCACTTCTGTTGACTCATAGATATCAAATAAATGGAATATCTTATAACTGTGCTTCAAATAGTAATTAGATTATATCCAGATGAGGCTATACTTCTAGCAAGATAGAAGGGACGTCTTCAGGAAGCTGGTGAGTGGAAAAGTGTGTGTGGACCATGTTCTCTGAAGTCCTCCTTTGAAGAAGTTGGAGAGATGCAGCTCTGTGTTTACCCAGAACACGGTGTAACAACAGCTCCCTAGCATGAAATGTAGAACACTTATGGAAGGTAGAGGAACTGTGTCTTCCTGATATTTTGAAATGACCTGGTGAAGATTATAGAATTCTAGATACATTAGTGATAAGTTTTGGGTTTTTCTTGGGGGGGATGTAATTTTTCCTTTCTCTTTATCCATTCCAGTTGCACGAGAGGAAAATCCTAATAGTTTAAATCATTTACAAAGGAGAAGGTGGAAAAGGAGGATCTCAGATAATAGAAATTAAGCTGATAAAAATATTTAAAAATCAAAGAAAAGAGCTAGGAGAGCTCTTTCCTGGGAGGAGATGGTAGATTAATAAAGATGGTAAAAACAGCAGAGTCAACCCCACCTTAGGAAGATGGTGGTCACTGGGAAGATTGAGTCTCCCTGGTGTGGAATGAGCATAGGAGGAAAGGCAAGGAAAAGTGAGAGGCAGAGTTGGAGAAATACTTTTGAGACATAGTTTGAACTTTTAAGTCACTTTTCCAAAGTAGGACTGTATGCTAGGGTTGTTAGGCATCCATGGAAGTTTTGAAGCAGAGTAGAAATATGCTCACATTTTATTTGTACTTCAGAAAACTCATTGAAGCTGCAGTTTTAAAAATAGATTCAAAGAGCAGCTCTTGTCTCTTCAAATATTGACAACCCTACAGGTTCCTCTTCAGGAAAATATGGCTCATCGTTCTGCAAGGTAAGTGCTCACAGTCCAAATGTCCAATTACCTGTGCTTTCAGATTTACCATAATATAAAATGATCTTTAAAAAATTTGATGAGGCCAGCATGCAGAGGCATGCTAGCATCATGGCCAAGAAGATTATTTTTTTTATACTAGAACTTTTTATTTTTTTTTTTATTTTTATTTTTTTTTAAATTTATTTATTTTTAATTAGAGAATCACCGTGAGGGTACAGTTACAGATTTATACACTTTTGTGCTTATACTTCCCTCATACAAAGTTGGGGAACCCATCCCTTCACCAGTGCCCATTCTCCACCACCCGTAAGCCCAGCGTCCCTCCCACCCTCCCCAATCCCATCTCCCCCCCACCCCACCCTGCCACTGTGGCAAGGCATTCCCTTCTATTCTCTCTCTCTAATTAGCTGTTGTGGTTTGCAATAAAGGTGTTCAGTGGCCGCTGTGCTCAGTCTCTAGCCCTCATTCAGCCCGCAACTCCCTTCCCCCACATGGCCTTCGACTACAATGTAGTTGGTGATCGCTTCTCTGAGTTGACCTTTCCCCGGAACGTGAGGCCAGCCTCGAAGCCATGGAGTCAACCTCCTGGTACTTATTTCTACAGTTCTTGGGTATTAGTCTCCCACTCTGATATTCTATATACCATAGATGAGTGCAATCTTTCTATGTCTGTCTCTCTCTTTCTGACTCATTTCACTCAGCATGAAACTTTTCATGCCCATCCACTTAACTACAAAATTCTTGACCTCCTTTTTTCTAACAGCTGCATAGTATTCCATTGTATAGATGTTCCAAAGTTTCCTCAACCAGTCATCCGTTCTGGGGCATTCGGGTTTTTTCCAGATTCTGGCTATTGTAAACAGTGCTGCGATGAACATACATGTGCAGATGTTGTTTCGATTGTACTTTTTTGCCTCTCTGGGATATATTCCCAGCAGTGGTATTGCTGGGTCAAATGGGAATTCAATATCTAATTTTTTGAGAATCGTCCAAATTGTTTTCCAGAAGGGCTGAACCAGTCGGCATTCCCACCAGCAGTGAAGAAGGGTCCCTTTCTCCCCACATCCTCTCCAACAGCGGTTGCTTTTGTTCTTTTGGATGTGTGCTAGTCTCTGTGGTGTGAGGTGGTATCTCATGGTTGTTTTGATCTGCATCTCTCTGATGATTAGTGATGCAGAGCACTTTTTCATGTGCCTTTTGGTGGCCAAGAAGATTTTATGGTGAAGATATTCCACTGGCATCTGAAATCAGATCTGATGGCTAAGCCCAATTAAAAATTTATGACAACAATGATGGATGCGGAATATGATTTTTTTATTGCAAGAAGCAGGAAATGTAGAAACCAAGTCAGATTCCAAAATTATGGACTTAATAATTGTGAGTGTGATACAAGTAATCATGCATGTTGATAAAAACTACTACATTAGATTTTAATAAAAAATTATGATTTAAATTTAGTATTTAGAATAAAATTTTAATATATTATAATAATGTTATAAAATAAAGAAAATGTTTATTATATATACTATATCAAATACATGATTCTAGAATTTAAACTATGATAAGTTGTAACACATGAATTTTGTGTTACAGCAGAGGTTCTGTCATATCATTATTCCAGCATCCATATATCCATAAAAGATTATTTTAACAAGGAATCAAAAAGTTCAATGTTTGTTCCTTTGTAGCTCAGAATGAAGGGCCTCAAGTTTACAGTAATAGATATAGAAGAACATTGAGGATGCTGGTTATGAAATATAAAATTGCAAAAATATCCATATAGAAATATAGAATATAAAAAATGAAATCAAGACTAAGACATATGACTAGTGTCTCAGTAGAAGCTGAGCAATTCTTAGCATGTGCAATTATCACAATTAAACTGTTGTTTTGTATGTATATATCCATGCTCCCTCAATCCGTTTGTAAAGGAATAGTGATAGGCATGCAACATGAGAGCACCAGCGTAAGGCAGAAACTTAAACTGTACTGGAGGCAATCTGCAGTTGACAAATATGACTAGTAAATGCTCATATGTGTGAGACCATTTTGAGAGATGATTTCATTTTCAATTCCACCATGAATTAACTTTTCCCATTCAATTAGGAATTTTCCTCTTCAGTCAATATTTAATTTTCTACCTCTAGTATTTTCCATATTGCAAGGGTTTGCTCTCTCCTTTTCTTTTACAGTTGAGGGCCTGGGATGCTTTTTCAGCTGAATGAGAGCAACCCCTAAATCTGAAAAATCAGTGAGCAGGAGGCGAGGTCCTCCTAAAACTAATGAGCGTAATCCAGCAACTGTTGGATCATCACCACCTCCTTTATGTGGGTCAGTGAAGAGAACAACTTAAAAAAGCATTTCTGTAATTTACCAAACAGCTAAAAGTGAAAGGATTAGTATTGGTTTTTTGCCTTAGTTGCTGATTCCTATGCCTTCTGAACCTGTCATCGATCTCAGATCTCAGACCACATATTTTTTTATCAGCTCCTGTAATAGTTTCTCGAAAGAACCCTGCATGTGTGCACACACTCGCTCTTGTGTGTGTGTGTGTGTGTGTGTGTGTGTTGGAGGTGGGAGTGGGGGTGCTCAGGGATTGTATAGTACAGCCTATTAAAACTGGGTTGGTTGCAGGCACGCACTCTGTCCCACTATCCTATTTTACTCTTCTCAGGGGCCTATATTTCAAAGGAATCCTTACAGAGACCAGCCCCCATACCAGAGGAACAACCATTATTGACATGTCTTTTCAGGGTTGGATAAGCCAATGGAAAGTGAGGCAGGTCTGGCAACAACCTGGGCTTCTCTGAGAACTGGGCTTTGCAATAATGTTACAGGGTCACATCCCCAAGCGCAGGAACATAATGGACTGCACCTGGTGATGCACAGACATTAGCATTTGTGCGAATTAAAATGCTTCCTTGCATCAGTGCTAACTCTAGTTTGCATTTCATAGACACCTACCAGTACTATGCCAAGAAAATGGAAGTTTAGTAATCAAGTATGATATGTTTACATGTATTCTTCACAAGTTCCTACTGGAACCCGACTGATTATAATACTGTAGATCCAGATAGATTTTAATCATTTCAGAAAATTGATTAAAATTTAGGGCTTGAGTGTTGTTAAGTAGTAAAGAGTTTGCTTTGCATATGTGAGACCCTGAGTTTAATCCCTGGCATTACCAAACCAAACAATCAAAATAATCTAAAATCTCTTTATCAACCTGCTCCAGATTTGCCTCTGGGCACCATCTAGCACATCAATGGCCTTGCTCCAGAGATTCCCAAATGAATTTCAAAATGAATTAGCTCTCTACAAAGATTTCTCTGGACCCCAACCATTTACAATTTTAGAATTCCAGAAGCTAGTGGCCGCAAAAGCAGTCATGCAACCTCTCATGATATTCATAATAAGCAATAGAAAATAAATTATCTAGCATCTTCCCCGGGCAGGCAGGCTTGAATGGTGGCAGGAAAATTAGAAAATAATGGTGGTGGGAAGGTATAATGGTGGAGGGATGGGTGTTCAAATATTGAATGTAATCAATTAATGTGAACAACCTTATGAAAATAAAACTTTATAAAACAACAAAAAAAACTATCAATATTGTAGAACAGACTCATTCTGAAATAGGGTTCTTCTATAATTCTAACTTCTAATGTGGTAGCATTAGTCACACAGAGTGAATGTGCAGCAGAAATGACTAGAGCTGACAAACAGAATTTTAACATGAGAATAAACTCTATTTACTCATTTCAAAAACAGCATCTAAAACCTAGGCAGATATGTCTACTAGTTACCATAGCAGAGCAGCAGATCCAGGACTGTAAGATTTTTCTTTTGTAATTTTTTTTAATTTTATTGAATAACTGTGAGATAGTTACAAGCTTTCATATTTGGGTTACAATCACACAATAACCAAACACCCATCCCTCCACCAGTGCACATTCCCCACCACCAGTATCCCCGGTATATCTCCCCCCTTTTCTACCCTCCTCTGTCTCCATGGCAGATATTATTCCCCAAACCTTCTCTCCAAATTTGGGCATTATGGCTTGCAGCACAGACACTGAGAAGTCATCACGTTTGGTCCATTATATGCTTTCAGCACACATCTCCAATCCCAACTGATTCCTCCAGCCATCATTTTCTTAGTGATCCCTTCTCTATTCCATCTGCCTTCTCCCCTCTGCTCATGAAGCAGGCTTCCAGCTATGGGACAATCCTCCTGGCCCTTGTATCTACTGTCCTTGGGTGTCAGCCTCATGTGATGTTATTCTATACTCCACAAATGAGAGCAGTCCTTCTATGTAGAACTTTAAGTTTTAATGTGTGCACATTATTTATATTAGAAGAAAACAATTCATTGTAATTCATACATTCAGCATGAAAATGCGACATACTGTAGCTAAGAGCTAAACTCATAAGAAAAAAAAGGAAAGACATCAAGTTCTCAGAAAGAAGGAAACTAGGTGTAATAGTTTAGCACTAGGGCAACCACCTTATCCTCAGACCCCCACTTTGCCTTTAAAGAGATTCCAGAAATAATCCGACTACCACCCAGTGATAGCCCTTTCCCATGAACTATGGACAGTTATGCAAATAATAACTTGTCTGTTTTTGTAGATTTGCTACTCACTTTCCCTGAGTCAGCTGATTTGCTTCTGTCCATCCTCTACCCACTTGTCTGACCTTCAGAAAAGGTGGGTCGAATGGTCACAGTGATGGGAGAGCAGATAAAGCATCTGTCTTGCATGCAGCAGGTACAGGCTCCATCCTGAGTCCTATATGTTCCTCTGATGTCACCAGGAGTGACTTCTGAATGCAGAGCCAAGAGTAACCACTGAACACTGCCCAGCATGGCCCCAAAACAATAGGAAAAAAGAAAGAAAGAAAGAGAGAGGGGGGGGGCGAGAGGGAGAGAGGATTGGTACTTATATTTCTTCAATCTAGCTTTATATTTTTGAGAACAACAATACAATAATTGGAGCAATAACACAGCGGGAAGGGCGTTTGCCTTGCATGCAGCTGACCCGGGTTCAAATCCCAGCATCCCATATGGTCCCCCGAGCACCTTCAGGAGTAATTCCTGACTTCATGAGCTAGGAGTGACCCCTGTGAATCGCCAGGTGTGACCCAAAAAGAAAAAAAGAAAAAAAAAGAATTAGGATGATCTCACAAATAAAGTTGGGCAATATTAGTCAAATAAGTTTTCCACTAGATAACCAAAAAAAGCAAATATTTTGAAACATGGCAATCCATCTTATCAGTGTGATAGCTCAAGAAATGTTTTACTGCATGAATAGAATGCTATTCTCTTTAAAATTTTACTTTGACCTGGCTCACTCCTAGTGAAGCATGGTTTGCTGGCGTAGGCCTGACACTTTAGTTTCAGGCCTGGCATGCTCAGGGTCACCGTAGCCATACCTGGAAGTGCTCGGGGGCCCATGTGGTGGTCTTGAAGTCATTCCCAGGACTTCACACATTCTAGCTATGAGCTTTCCCATCCACACTGACCCTGCTGTCATAAATGATCCACTTTCCATATTATGAGAAAGAAAATTGCTTTCTTTCTGCCCTATCTACTTTTAAAATAGTTCTAGCAAACCCTCCAGCATGGAAGTAGGAGGTAATGTAAGGAAACTGCTTCCACAGTCATTCAAAGACAAGGAATAAAGAGTGTCTTGGCTTTCCTCCCCTCTTCTCACTTCCTATTGCCCACCCCCACTTGGCCTCTGATTTTTGCCATCTACCCAATGGAACTTCAAGTTGATTCCCTCTAATTTTAGCTCGATTCAGTGCTTGTAGTTATTTGCTCTGTTGCTTTCCTTGCTTCTGACCACTGAGGTTAACATATTTACCCTTCTCTCTTTTTGTATTCTGGAAGCTGACCTCTAGTTCCGTTAGCATGACTGGCAGTTTGATTGATTAACCATACTCCTAAAGTGATTTTATAGTTTCTAAAAGTATTCCTCAGCATATACTCAAAGATACTACTTAGAACACTACCAATAATTTGGGTGTTTTTAAAGATGCTTCATTTTTAATTAAAAATGCATAAAATAAAACCAAACACCTTGGGGTATTTCCCAAGTAGTCATCCTTCTGACCTTTGGAAATGCCAGCCGTTCCAATCAGAGAAAGGCTACAAGATCCTTTGCTCACCCTGCACTAACTCTGCGCCAGCCCCTGAGAATGCTCTGAAACAGACAATCACCTGGGCCTTTCACTCTGCCCAGTTCTAGCCTTTCAGAATTTAGAGAAGAATCGACTTAATCCTCTCATAACAGCCACCATTCCCTGTGGAGAGGACCCGGCTGGCCACATGCCAGCTTGCAGTCATCAGTAGGTTGTAACTCATGGGAGGGGCCTCCTTACCACCTAAACACGGTTGAGGTTATAAGATGCTGAATCCGGATGATCAACATGATGCTGTATTTGAATGAAACTTTTGTGATTAGGGAAGAGATAAGCCTTGGGCAGGGTGGTGGAGAGGAGGGTTGCACACTGGTTATACTCAGGGCTTATTCCTGCCTCTGGGATCAGGGAGGACTTCTGGAGGCCAGGGGAACCCTATGGGGCGCTCTAGTTGAACTGAGTACCCGCTATGCAAGGCAAGCAGCCTTCCCACACCCCAGTCTTTCCCACACCAAGGTGGGTATGTTTTGCCAGCAGGGGTAATGTAAACAATTTTTGGATGAAGTCAAGGTGACATTAAGTGACGCAATTAATTACACTTTTATTAATAGTTGTAGTTTTGGGGCTGGAGCGATAAAACAGTGGATAGGGCATTTGCCTTGCACGCAGCCAACCCAGGTTCGATTCCCAGCATCCCATATGGTCCCCTGAGCACCACCAGGAGTAATTTCTGAGTGCAGAGTCAGGAGTAACCCCTGTGCACCACCGGGTGTGACCCAAAAAGCAGAAAAAAATAGTTGTAGTTTGTACTGTAGTTTTAGGGGTTCTTGACTACTTTGAATTACACAGAAATAATACATAAATAAACTGAAAACTTATATTTATATCTAATTCTTAGAGTCTAGAATGCTGATCTAAGGATGAGGAAGCAAGTCCTTGGAGAGGTGCACAGAAGGAACAATTGTAGGTCCCAGGACCACGGTTTCAGCTGTACGGTATACAGTCTACGCTTGTATAGCTTTGAATGGAACGTGAGTCCGTGTGACTGACAGCACATAAGGCAGTGGCGAGTGTATTACAGGGCTCAGTCTGTATTTCTCTCTGCAGTCATGAGCAACACAGGATTGACACTGAGAGACCCTAAGCTTAGGCATCATCTGGTACACAAGATCAAACAAAGAGAAATCCAGAGTGTTCTCACTGTGGAATGCTTCTATTCCACAGTACAGGATTATCTTCATACAATTATTTCAGGGTGTGTTTATATATAACACTTACTTATTAATTAAATGCAATATCATGAAAAATAACTTCTCAACCTATAACACTGATTTTTTCTTTGTTACCCTCCCTTCCTCTCTACCATCCTTTTATTTATCTAACTTTTTCCCTTCCTCACTCTTTCCCTACCTTCTTTTCCCTCCTTTCTTCCTTCCTTATTCCTCCCTCCTTTCTTCCTTCCTTCTCCCTCCCTTCCTTCCTTCCTTCCTTCCTTCCTTCCTTCCTTCCTTCCTTCCTTCCTTCCTTCCTTCCTTCCTTCCTTCCTTCCCTCCCTCCCTCCCTCCTTCCTTCCTTCCTTCCTTCCTTCCTTCCTTCCTTCCTTCCTTCCTTCCTTCCTTCCTTCCTTCCTTCCTTCCTTCCTTCCTTCCTTCCTTCCTTCCTCTCTTCTTTCATTCCTTCCCTCCTTCCTTCCATCCTCCCTTCCTTCCTTCTTCTCCCTTCCTTCCTCTCTTCTTTCATTCCTTACCTCCTTCCCTCCCTCCTCCCTCCCTCCCTTCCTCCCTCCCTCCCTCCCTCCCTCCCTCCCTCCCTTCGTCCCTCCTTCCTTCCTTCCTTCCTTCCTTCCTTCCTTCCTTCCTTCCTTCCTTCCTTCCTTCCTTCCTTCCTTCCTTCCTTCCTTCCTTCCTTCCTTCCTTTCCTCAAACACTAAGCTACTTTATGCTTAGGGTTTTCTTTAGATGCTGTTTAGGGAACCATGCTGTGCTAGGATCCAATTCAGGCCTCTCTCAAGTATAGCTTGTGCTCAGTTGATTAAGCGATCTGCCAGCTCACTTTGTTTTATTACATTTTTGTCACCTGTATATATACTCAATAACATATCACCCAGGTTCTCTGAGATTTGTTTGAACTTCCTTCCCTATAGCACTTTCATGTAGATAGCTCAATATATTTGTGCTTTATAAAATGTGTTGGAAATATATTTACTCAGTAATATATATATAACTCAGTAATATATAACTGAATAAATCAATTACTAATTTTTAGCTATAATTTTAGTATCAGAGATCTTATTATATGGTAATAAATGTTGAGAAGAGCCTTTTGAGCTCTGCTACATACTCAGATGCTATTTCCATCAATTCTCAAATATTAATTCAGCATGTTAAAATCTATTTCAATAACCATAAATCCAAATTATATTTTATGCTTTGAACATACCTAGTTCTCTCCACCGTGTTAATATGAAATGAATATGATCTAAATTAGTCTGCTTACATGCATAGTGATTATTGCAAGCAATTACATCAAAGTACCCAGTTCAATCACAAAAAACTATCTAATATTTTCCACAATTGTATTTTGGGTGTCTTTCATGGGTTGGCTATCTTGCATAGGAACTGGCTTCAAAACATATTTTGGGGATTTAGAAATAGTTCCTCTATTCTCTGTTTCTCTCTGTCTCTGCCTCTGCCTCTGCCTGTGTCTCTGACTGTGTCTCTGTCTCTGTCTGTCTGTCTGTCTCTCTCTCACATACACACACACACATACACCACACACTTTCACTCTTTTCCAAATAATTCAAAATACTCTTGCTTCAGACTCTACTTGCTCAGAAGCATCTATAATTCTGTGTCATCTTTTTGATATATGGCTTTAATTAGTGAATGATAAAAGATTATAGTCTATTTCAAGAAAAACTCTAACTTTAAGACTATAAATCACACATGTGGTGCCCAGAGGACATAGTCTTTTATACTCTCTTACTGCCCCTGAGTTCCCCATTGTTCTTTACCAAACTATTACTAAATGGGCATCAGGAAGTCTTTAATTCCACCTTCTCCACATTTTCTTCACCAAAATGTCTTCAAATGACCATAACTATGAAATATTAACATTCTTATAATGTCCTGAATTTAAAAAAAAATAAGTAAGTCTATAGATCAGAGAATAAACTACAAATCCACTCTCTGTATGATGCGATGTTCATTTACTAACCAGACAATGACCAGAATCATTGAACACAAGTATCCATGGTCAATGGATGAAATCTTGTCTTCCTTTAGAAAATATGAATATTTTCTTTTGACAGTTTCCCAAGGAAAAAAAACATATTTTTTTGAAAATTACTATTGACTCAATTTGTTTACTTTGATTGCTGTTCGAAAGGTGAGTTCTAAGAAAAACAAAAGGAAGCAAACAAACAAACAAAACAAAAAGACACCAAAAAAGTTGAGTTCTTGGTCATTCAAATATTAAAGAGATTATTTCAAAATTATTTAATCATAAGCAAAGACCACATAATGTTCAGATCATGAAAGGCATGATGATCATCATAGGAATGCTTATCAGATAGTTTAAACTCGTTTACTAGCTGGATCTCCCCTTCACTGTTACTGACTATATGGTCCTGTTCATCTATTTAAAAAACAAGGAGGCAGATAATCTAATTCATAGGTCAAGTATAAAGAAACAAAACAAGGGATTAGAGAAGTTTTAGTGGAAAAAATAAATAACTGTGATATAGTCAATAGAACAGTGAACTGGAGATACTAAGGGGTTGAGGAGAAGGAACCTTGGGATAATGGTGGAGGAATTTTGACATGATGGTGGGCAATAGAGCATGACCTCAGTACAAGACAATATTAGTACTATTGTGAACTACTACAAATTGATCAAAATTATGGAAAATATTAATGCATAGTAAATTTTCTAAGCACTACTTTCCAAATACATAAGTATTCTAGTATCTGCTAAAAGACTAAATGATTTATCATTTTCTTGCTTATTATCTGAGTTTATTTTTCCTTTGAAATGAAAACATCCTGTGCAAAATTTGAAGGGAACACATTAATATCTACAAAGGGTCCTCACAGAAGCAAAACAATCGCACATATGCTCCTCCACTTTGACGAGCAACACTTTTGAATCCTGTCATGCAAATCATCATGGTACTAATACATTCACAGGCACTGAGGGCTCAGAGGAGCATGATGCTTGGACGTGTTTATAGAATACATTTCATGTAGACAGGCACAAATGGAACAGTTTGCATAATCACCTGCCAAAAAGAATCCATCTGTCAAAAGAGGAAAAACTGGTATCAAACAAGTTCACATGAAAACAACAAAATCTCAATTTCCATTCTATGCATTTTGTTTACTTGAGCCTAATTACCATTGTGCATATAAATGGGGAAAATACTTTTTCCTGGTTACACTAGGAAATCCTGACTTTGGCAAAACGTGATAGTAGCTGTTCATTTTGTTGGGGCGCGCATACATCTGAGAGCATCAGGACGGGAAATGCCATGCAAAATTTTGTTGTTGCCATGGAAAGCTTTACTTTACTGCTTGTAGCAAATATGGTATGTGTGAACAGCAGAAATATTGACTTATTTCCTTAGTGTTAACTTATTTTGCTTGAAATCCAAAGCAGAAATATTTCCAGTTTCCCTTAAAAGCTTGAATTTTTGTTATTTTCTGATAACTTTCTTAAATTCTTTCCTAATTAACTGTAGCAGATCCATCAGTCTCAGGAGAGGAAAAGAAAAGCATACTAATTTTTAAAGTCAAAAATCGAATTCAACTGTTAGACAAATGCAAAAGGAACATTAAATTATGTACTTCAACAACATTCTTTTTAAAAAATACTTTACAATTATAGTCGTTTTATTCTGGAAAAGCCAAAACCATTAAAGAGAGAAATCAGAGGATTCCTTGTCAGGGTATTGTGATATGAAAAAGAAACAGAAAATAAGGGTGAGGGGAACTTTCAGGTATATGGAAATCTTCTGTACTGAGATTGCAGTGGTAGTTAAGTGATGGTATCTGCTTCTCAGATTTGATGAGACAATCCATCTTAAAAATGTGATTTTTTAAAGAACTTATCAGGTTCTCACTTCAATAAATCGGACCATTTATGATTAAAAAGGGAATTAACTTAATATATAACTGTAAAACAAGGGGTCTGAAGTAATAGTACAGTGAAAGGTGTTTCTCCAGCAAAACAGGTAGTCCACTAAACATCTCAGGGGTAAGTGGTGAGTACAGAACAAGAAATGATTTTGGGGGGCTGGAGTGATAATACAGAGGGTAGGTCATTTCCCTTGCACATGGCTGACCCAGATTAGATTCCCAGCATCCCATATGGTCCCTCGAGCACCGCAAAGAGTAATTCCTGAGTGCAGAGCCAGGAATAACCCCTGAGTACTGCCGGGGGTGACCCAAAAAGCAAAAAAAAAAAAAATGATGCTGGATTTAAGGATGAAATAGCACTCACCAAGCAAGTGGAAGCAAACATAAACAAATGGGACTACATCAAATTAAGAAGTTTCTGCACCTCAAAAGAAACAGTGACCAAAATACAGAGAGAGCCCATAGAATGAGAAAGAATATTTACCCAATTCCCATCTGACAAGGGATTAATATCCAGGATATACAAGACACTAGTAGAATTGTATAAGATAAAAACCTCCAACCCTATCAAAAAATGGGGGGAAGAAATGAACAGAAGTTTCCTCATAAAACAAATACAAATGGCTAAAAGGCACATGAAAAAGTGCTCCACATCGCTAGTCATCAGGGAGATGCAAATCAAAACAACAATGAGATATCATTTCACACCACAGAGACAGGCACATATTCAAAAGAACAGAAGCAACCAGTGCTGGTGTGGATGTGGGGAAAGGGATGCTCTTTCATTGATGGTGGGAATGCGGACTGGTCCAGCCTTTCTGGAAAACAATATGGATGTTCTTTCAAAAACTAGAAATTGAGTTTCCATATGACCCCGTAACATTATTTCTCAGAGTATGTCCCGAGAGTGCGCAAAAGCACAGTAGAAATTTCATCTGTACCTATATGTTCGTTGTAGCACTGTTCACAATAGCCAAAAACTGGAAATAACCAAGTGTCTGAGAACAGACGACTGGCTAAAGAAACTTTGGTACATCTACACAATGGAATACTATGCAGCTGTTAGAAAAGATGAAGTCATGAAATTTGCATATAGGTGGATCAACATGGAAAGTATCATGTTAAGTGAAATGAGTCAGAAAGAGAGGGACAGACATAGAAAGATTGCACTCATCTGTGGAATATAAAGTAACAGAATGGGAGACTAACACCCAAGAATAGTAAAAGTAAGTACCGGGAGGATGACTCCACAGCTTGGAAGCTGGCCTCATGTGCTGGGGGAAAAAGCAGCTCATATAGAGAAGGGACCACTAAGCAAAGGGTTCTAGGTGGGCCCGCTAGGGATAGGAAATGAGGGCTGAAAATACCAGGGATATTGGTGGTGGGGAATGTGCACTGGTGGAGGGTTGAGTGTTTGATCATCGTGTGATTGTAACTCAAACATGAGAGCTTGTAACTATCTCACAGTGATTCAACAACATTTAAAAAAAATTTAAAAATTAAAAAAAGAAATAATACTGGGTATAGCCATGTGAGATCCAACTCCTCACACTCATGTGTGTATATATATATATGTATGTGTATGTATACATATATCCTTATACTTATGTATATATGCATATTATACTTATATGTTCTTCTATATCCTGAATTTTTGTCTTTTGATCTGTTCTTTCTTTTTCTTTTCTTTCAAATTATATGTAAATCTTACTGTTACAAAAAGTTAGGGTACATATTCAAACAATTCCAAGAACACAAAAAACACTATTTTGAAAACACATGTGTGTACATATATATATATACACACATACACATCTATATATACATATATAGATGTATAATTTCTATATATTTATATGTAGATGTATATGTATATTCTTCTATATCCTGCACTTTCACCTGTCTTTCCACCCCTCCTTCCTTTCTTCCTTCTTCCTCCTTCCTTCCTTTCTTCCTTCCACACTCCCTTCTTTCTTCCATTCTTCTGTCTTTTTCTTTCAAATTATGTTTAACCTTTATTGTTTCAAAACCCTAGAGAACACAAACTATCCCAAGAACACAAAAATCTCTATTTTGAATAGATAGATGACTATATGTTTGTTACAGCACTACATACAATAGTCAGTATATGGAAGCCACCCAAACGTCAAAAGACAGATCAATGGTTAAAGAAGTTGTGATATTTAAAATCAATGAAATATTTTTTAAAATTTTTTATTAATGGATCACCATTAGGAGCAACTACAGAGTTATAAACTTTTGTGCTTCCATTCCAGTCACACAATGATTGAGTACCCATCCTTCACCAGTGCCCATTCTCCACCACCAATAATGCCAGTATCCCTCTCAACACCCCCACCCTATATCCCCCAACCCCATCCTGCCTCTGTGGCAGGGCATTCCCTTTTGTTCTCTCTTTCTTTTTGGGTGTTGTGGTCTGCAATAGAGGTTATTGAGTGGCCATCGTGTTTGGTCTATAGTCTACTTTCAGCACATATCTACCATCCCGAGAGGGTCCTCCAAACACCCTTTACTTGATGGTCCCTTCTCTCTATCAGCTGCCTTTTCCCCCAGCATGTGAGGCCTACTTCCAGGCCATGGAGCTAAACTCCTGGTACTTATCTCTACTATTTTGGGCTGTTAGTCTCCCATTCTGTTACTTTATATTCCACAGATGAGTTCAATCTTTCTATATCTGTCCATCTCTTTCTGACTCATTTCACTTAACATGATACTTTCCATGTTGATCCACCTAATATGCAAATTTCATGACTTCATCTTTTCTAACAGCTGCATAATATTCCATTGTGTAGATGTACCAAAGTTTCTTTAACCAGTCATTGGTTCTTGGGCACTCGGGTTTTTCCCAGATTTTGGCAATTGTAAACAGTGCAGCAATGACCATACAAGTGCAGATGTCATTTCTATTATATTCTTTTGCCTCTCCAGGATATATTCCCAGTTTTATTGCTGAGTCAAATGGGAGCTCAATTTCTAATTTTTTGATAAGTTTCAATACTGTTTTCCAAAGGGTTGAACCTGTCAGCATTCCCACCAGCAATGAAGGAGAGTCCCTTTCTCCCCACATCAGTGCCAATACCGGTTGCTTTTGTTCCTTTGGATGTGGGCCAGTCTCTGTGGTGTGAAATGGTATTTCATTGTTTTTTTGATATGCATCTACATAATGGTTAGTGATGAAGAGCATTTTATCATGTGGCTTTTGGCCATTTGGATTTCTCCTTTGAGAAAGTATCTGTTCATTTCATCGCCCCATTTTCTGATGGGGGTTGGATGTTTTCTTCTTGTGCAATTCAATCAGTGCCTTGTATATCCTTGATATCAACCCTTTATCAGATGGGTATTGGGCGAATATCCTTTCCCATTCTGTAGATTGTCTTTGTATTCTGGTCACTGTTTCTTTTGAGGTGCAGAAGCATATTACTTTAAGATAGTCCCATTTGTTTATCTTTGTTTTCACTTGCTTGGCCAGTGGCATGTTATCATTGAAGATACCTTTATTTTAACTGCATGGAGGATTTTGCCGACCATGTCTTCAATGTACATTATGGATTCTGATCTGATATTGAGGTATATAATCCATTTAGAAATGACTTTTGTGCATGGAGTTAGGTAGAGATCTGAGCCCATTTTTTTGCTTGTAGCTGTCCAGTTTTGTCAGCACCATTTGTTAAAGAGGCTTTCCTTGCTCCACTTCACATATCTTGCCCCCTTATAAAATATTAGATAATCATAATAATTTAAGGCTTTTATAAAGATATCCAACCCTGTTCCATTGGTCTGCGGCTCTGCCTTAGTTCCAGTACCATGTGGTTTTAATTATTACCACTTTGTACTAGAGTTTGAGGTTGGAAGGGTGATGCATCCCATCTTCTTTTTCCCAAGAATTGCTTTAGCTATTCTGGAGGGGCTTATTTTTCAATATGAATTTCAAGGGTGTTTGATCCATTTCTGTGAAAAATGTCATGGGTATCCTTATAGGGATCACATTGGATCTGTACAATGGTTTGGGGACTATTGCCATTTTGTCAATGTTAATTCTCCCAATCCATAGGCAGGTTATATGTTTCCATTTCCTCATTTCCTCTTTTATCTCGTGAAGTAGCATTTTGTAGTTTTCTTTGTGCAGGTCCTTTACCTCCTTAGTTAAGCTGATTCCAAGATACTTGATTTTCTGAGCTATGAATTTGAACAGGATTGCTTTTTTCATGTCACTTTCTTCTCTCTCATTATTTGCGTATAGGAAAGCCGTGGACTTTTGGGTATGGATTTTATAGCCTGCAACTTTACTATACAGGTCTGTTGTTTCTAGGAGTTTCTTGGTAGAAACGTTAGGGTTCTCTAGATATAGTATCATATAATCCATGTACAGTGAATTTGATTTCTTCCTTTCCTACCTGCATGCCCTTAATATCTTTTTCTTGCCTAACTGCTGGTGTTAGTACTTCCAGCACTATATTGAACAGAAATGGTGAGAGTGGGCATTCTTGTCCATTGATCTTAGAGGGAAAGTTTTTAGTTTTTCCCCATTGAGGATAATGCTTGCCATGTGTTTGTGGTAGATGGCTTTAAATATATTGAGGAAAGTTCCTTTGACACCCATTTTGGCGAGCGTTTTCATCATAAATGGATGCTGGGTCTTGTTAAATGTTTTCTCTGCATCTATTGATATGATCATTTGTCTTTTATCTTTACTTTGGTTGATATTATGGATTATGTTGCTTGATTACCAAAGTTAGACCATTCTTGCATCCCCAGGATGAATCCCACTTGGTCATGATGTATGATCTTTTTTATGAGTTGTTGAATTCTATTTGGTAATATATTGTTGAGGATCTTTGCATCTCTGTTCATCAGGGATATCGACCAGTAATTTTCTTTTTTTGTGGTGTCTTTGTTTGCTTTTGGTATTAGGGACATATGTGTCTCATAGAAACTGTTTGGGAGATTTTCTCTTTAATTTCCTGGAAAAGCTTGAGAAGAACTGGCAATAGGTCCTCTTTAAATGTTTGGAAGAATTCACTAGTGAATCCATCTGGACCTGGGCTTTTGTTTTTGGGAAGACTTTTGATTACAGTTTCAATTCCCTTAATATTAATAGGTCTATTCGAGTAATCCAGATCCTCTTTATTCAGCCTTGGAAGATTAGGAAATTTTCTATTTCTTCAAGGTTTTCTTGTTTCGTGCCATACAGACTTTCAAAGTAGTTTCTGATTATGTTTTAGATTTCTTTGATTTCTGTTGTGATGTCCCCGTTTTCATTTCTGATTTGTTTTTCCTAGGGTTCTCTCTCTCTTTTTTTGTGAGTGTTGCCAGTGGTTTATCAGTCTTGTTTATTTTCTTTAAGAACCAGCTCTTGGTTTCTTTGATCTTTCGGATTGTATTTTGGCTTTCCATGTCGTTGATTTCTGCTCTAATTTTTTATTATCTCTTTCTTTCTGCCTGATTTGAGCTCCTTTTTGGTCCTTTTCTATGATCTTGAGCAGTCATGTCAAGTTATTTATGTGAACCCTTTCTTCCTTCCTCAGAAATGCTTACAGAGCTGTAAATGTTCCCCTTAACACAGTTTTAGCTGTGTCCCACAGGTTCTGGTAACTTGTATCTTTATTCTTACTTGTTTCCAGGTACTTTGATTTCTACTTTGATTTCCTTCTTGACCCACTTGTTGTTCAACATTGAGTTATTTAATTTCCAGGTATTTGGTTTGGTTCTTTGCATCTGTGCATGATTTACTTCTATCTTCAGTGCATTGTGGTCTGAAAAGATAGCTGATACAATTTCTATATTCCTGATTCTGTTGAGGTTTGTCTTGTGACCCAGCAGATGGTCTGTTTTGGAAAATGTTCCACGTGCACTGGAAAAGAATGTGTATTTTTTGGGGGGGTGGAATGCAAGGCCCTGTATAGATCTATTAGTCCTCTCCGATTTCTTCCTTCAAGGCCAGTGTTTCCTTGCTGTTTTTTAATCTTGTTGATCTATCTAGAGGTTATAAGACGGTATTGAAGTCTCCAGCTACTATTGTGTTACTAGCACTGTCTTCCTTAAAATCTGTTAGCAGTTGTTTTAAGTACTTTGCTGGTCCTTCATTGGGTGCATATACATTTTGGAGTGTGATTTCTTCCTGTTCTACATCTCCCTTGATTAATAAAAATTAATTAAAAATATAATAATAAATAGTGTTCGCTGTCCCTTCTAATCTTTTTCACCCTGAAATCTATATTGTCTGATACTAGTATGGCCACCACAGCTTTTTTGAGGGAGTTGTTTGCTTGCAGGATTGTTTTCCATCCTTTGACTTTGAGCCTGTGTTTGCACTGAATATTCAGGTGTGTTTCTTGTAGACAGCAGAATGTTGGGTTTAGTTTCCAAATCCATGTTGCCACTCTGTGTCTCTTGATTCATGCATTTAGACTATTGACATTGAGGGAGATTATTGTCATGGGGTTTTGTGCCATCTTTCTGTAAGGGTTTGTTTTGCTTTTAGAGGATTGTCTTTTCTTACAAGTAGCCCCTTTAGTCCTTCTTTTACATTTGATTTTGTGTCTATGAATTTCCTGAGCTGTTGTTTATCCATAAAGTATTGTATCATACCTTTGAGTTTGAGTGAAAGTTTAGCCAGATAAAGTATTCTAGAAGACTTGTTCATTTCATTGAGTTTTTTCACTATGCCCCACCATTGTCTTTGGGCTTGGAGGGTTTCTTCTCATAGGTCTGCTGTAAACTCAGGCGTACTCCTTTGTATGTGATTTCCTTCTTCAACCTTGCTGCTGGCAGTATTGTGTCTCTATCCGTGGCATCCATCAGTCTAACTATAATGTGCCTGGAGTCTTTTTACTAGAGTCTCTTTAGCCGGCACCCTTTAGGCTCCTTGGATCTGGATGCATGCATTCCCCAGCTCTGGGAATTTCAGCAATTATTTCTTTAACTGTCACTTTTTCATTGTGGTTCCCTCCCTGACCTTCTGGTACTCCTATAATTCTAATATTGTTCCTCCTGTAATCATCTCCTTGGAATCTGATTTGTCCTAGAGCTATTTTGAGGTCTTTTCCCATTGTTTGTTGTTACCTGTAAGCTTCCTGCAACTCATTTTCAAGCTCACTGATTCTGTCTTCGGCTGTAGCCATTCTACTGTTGAGGGAACCCACTGAGTTTTTTTATTTCATCTACTGAATTCTTTATTCATGACACTTCTGTGTATAGCTTATTAATTTCTGCTCTCCTTTCTTCCTGTATTTTCTTGGCTGTCCATTCCACTGTTTTCTTGAGTTCAGTGAACATCTCCAGCGCTTCAACTCTGAATTCTTTTTCTGAAAGATCATATTTATGGGTACTTCATATTGAGCGTTCTAGACTCCTTTCTTCATCGTCTCCTCATGGTGGGGATTTGTGTTGTTTCTTCATGTTGTGGTGGTTGTATGGGGGTGTTCACTATCACTATTTCCTCTTGTTTTGAGGAAGGATTCTGGATGAGTTTGGTCAATGGTGGTCACCTTTGTTCCCCTTCTAGAGTTTGTCTTTCCTCGTGGGTGTTCCTCTGAGACTATTGTGAGGTCTCTAGTGAAGCTTTCAGAGATGTGATCCTTTTTGTTGGGCTTATACAGCTCCTTGTGTTCACCAGTATTTTGGTGAAATTGGAATAGACTAATGGACTATTGGCCTATTGTATTTAAGGTAGCTAGGGTGTTTCTTACAGAATTGGGTGATCAAGACTGACATGTAAGTCCAGATTGCTGGGGAAGGGGAAAGTAACTATGACTGCCCCCAGCTGAAGTCATGCCCACTACTGTGGAGGCCACACCTCCTATTGCGGAGGTCAGGACCCCTATCCCGCTCTGGTTGGGGGACCAGACAGGGTCCTTCACTAACCTATTGAAGGACCAAAGTCTCCATGCTGCAGATGGCCTGCACCGCTGGGGGTGGGTGGGAGGAAGCAGGGGTGGAAGAGGGTGTGGGGAGGGCTCCTATCCAAGGGTGCAGATGGCAAAACAATGCAATATTACACAGCTAAAATGAAAGATGAAATCTTATAGTGTGCTGTAACTTGAATGGAACTGGAGGGGATTATGTTAAGTCAAACAAAAATGGCCTCACTCACCTGTAGAATGCAGTGAAAAAGACATAGTAATAAACATTGTTGAATGAGGACGAACCACTGGCCATGGATTGCAAAACTTATATTACCAATCAGTGGGGCAAGTGGGAAGAGGAAGACAGAAACTAGAAATGACATAAAGCAGTGATGAATGATCGTTTTCACCTTAATGTGGTGAAGATATAGTAAGTTTATTTTTTTTTCATCAAAAACACTCACTTCAGGGGGCTGGAGAGATAGCACAGCGGGTAGGGCGTTTGCCTTGCACGTGGCTGACCCGGGTTCAAATCCCAGCATCCCATATGGTCCCCTGAGCACAGCCAGGGGTAATTCCTGAGTGCAGAGCCAGGAGTAACCCCTGTGCATCGCCAGGTGTGACCCCCCAAAAAAAGCAAAAAACAAAAAAAAACACTCACTTCAGAACTTCTCAAATTAGGTGTGTGGATCTGAGTGGCTAACCTCCTGCCATACCCCAGCCTGAAACTCTCCCAGAGGGAAGCCTGGGCTCCCAGCATAGTGCCAGGAAACTTCCTTTCCCTGCCAGATGTTGCACCAATTAGCAAATATAGCTTCTCAAATCAGGTGTATGGATCCCCAATGTCTCTCCTAGATCCACTCCTCATGTCATACTTTAAAATATTTAACCCCCAAACTGCACAGATGCTATTGTTTCCGCACAAAGAAGTTACTTCATCTCTACATCTTACATTAGAGGTACTAATTAATGGCCTCACATTTCTTTACCTCTCTATAATGCGTGGTAACACACAAAGACAGCCCAACTGCAGGAGCCAAAACATGCACCAACACATAGGAATAAGCTACAAAACATAAAGTTAACAATGGTAAAACAACGAAGAATCTCACCAGGCCTAGTGAGTGAAGTCGCTAGCTCAGATGAATAAAACAGTAATGAACTATACAACCTTCCAGATAAGAAATTTAGAATGGAGCTGTTAAAGATACATAAGGACCTCAAACAAGCAATAGAACACGCTGATGATAAAATATGAGGATCAGAGAGCAGAAATGATGAAAACACAAATGAAAATACAAGCAGAAATGACAGACCTAAAAAACTTGGTAGGCAAATGAAAAAAAAAAAAACTCAGTGGAAAGTCTCAGGTGCAAACTAAAAGCTGCTGAGGACAGAGCTCCAAGATGAGGTGCAAAGAATCTCCAGACATCAGTGGAAAAAAGCCTCAAAATAAGCCAACAGATGTCAAGAGAAAATAGAGATGAAGCCAAGAGGAATAACATAAGAATCATCGGAGCCACAGAGAGACAGGAAAATACCCTGATAATGAAGCAACTGTTAAAACATAATTGCCAAGATGTTCCCAGAGCTGAAGAGCACATGAACACAGATTCCAGGAGGCTTGAAGGGTACCAGATAAAAGAAATTCAAATAAAAATACTCCAGGACACATCCTAATCAGAATGACAGCATCCAAGATATGGGTAGAAATTTCCAAGGGAGAAAAACCCAATTCCATAAAAAAATGGGGAGAAAAAGTGAACAGAAACCTCCTCAAAAAGGAAATGCAAGTGGACAAAAATCACACAAAAAATTGGCTCTACATCTCTAATCCTGAGAGTGATGCAAATCAGAACAAAGAGATATCATCTCATGTCACAGAGACTGGCCCACATCCAAAGGAACAAAAGCAACCCATGTTGGCGCAGTTGTGGGGAGAAAGGGACTCTCTACTGCTGGTGGGAATGCCGACTGCTTCAGCCCTTTTGGAAAACAATATGGATGATTCTCAAAAGATTAGAAATTGAGCTCCCATTTGACCTAGCAATACCACGTCTGGAAATATATCCCGGAGAGGTAAAAAGGTATAGTAGAAATGACATCTGCATTTGTATGTTCATTGCAGCACTGTTTAAAATAGCCAAAATCTGGGAAAAACCGGAGTGCCTTAGAACAGATGACTGGTTAAAGAAACTTTGGCACATCTACACAATGGAATACTATGCAGTTGTTAGAAAAGATGAAGTCATGAAATTTGCATATAAGTGGATCAACATGGAAAGTATCATGTTAAGTGGAATGAGTCAAAAAGAGAGAGACAGACATAGAATGAATGTAATTATTTGTGGAAAATAAAATAAAATAATATGAGATGAACACCCAAGGACAGTAGAAACATGGCCAGGAAGTTTGCTCCATGGTTTGGAAGCCTGCCTTATGACCTGGGGGAGAAGGCAGTTGGGATAGAGAAGGCACTAAGTCAATGATCATTGAAAGGATTGCTCAGGATGGGATATGTGTGCTGAAAGTAGGCTAAGGATCAAATACAATGGCCTCTCAGTAACTCAATATTGCAAGTCATGACATCCCCAAATAGAGAGAGTGTAAGAAGAAGATGCCTGCCACAGAGGCAGGGGGTGGGATGTATACTGGGGACATTGGTGGTCAAAAATGTACAATGGTAGAGGGTTGGGTGTTTGATCATTTTGTGACTAAAACTCAATCATGAAAGCTTTGTAACTGTATCTCATGGCAATTCAATTAAAAAATAAATAAAAACACACCTCAAATTTTCTTAGAAATATTCTTTAAAAACCATGCCCACTGTTTTCTGTGATTTTAATTGTATGCAGCTCAGAAAAGGATCACACAGAAAGGTGATTTTGTATTTTAAGAAATACATTTAAAAACTACCATGCTAAGCTAAATTTGCTATTTTTTGTAAATTAATAGCTTTAAAATATTTTCTAAATGAGCCAGAGAGATGTACATGATTAAGGTGCTTTTCTTGCACACAGTAATCTCTAGCGAGATCCCAGGCACCAATTACAGACTCCCTGAGGACCACCCAGAGTGATCCTGGAGTGCAGAGCGAGGAGTAATCCCTAATGACTACTCGGTATGGTCTAAAACAGACAGAAAGAACTACATTTTAATTTGTTGTTAAAAAATTACAAATAAATTTCAAACACTAATGTATTATTTAGGGTGCAATTCAATAATTATTTTATACATTATGTTCATTAATTATATATTGTTATTTTATTAGACAATTATGTATTATAACTCATTCATCCATTCATTTACAGATGACCTGAAGGCTTTTGTTTTACCAATTTATAAGGCAATATTTGCAGTTTAGTATTGCAGCAGTAGAAAAAAAAACTGGAGAAAAGCTGTTTTGCTAGTGTCTGCACTTTAAATAGCAAGTGTTTTTAAAATATGGTGTCCATTTGTTTCACAGAAAATATGGGATTTTTAAAAGAATTTTAATATACTTTCTATAAGACCTCTATGTTCTTACTACTCTTGATTGCCTTTTTCATCAACAATATAAAATGCCTGTCTTTGATTACAACCTAAATATTTCGCTCAATTTCCAGGCAGTTCTGTTCGATGAAGGGAGTGATGGAAGACTTAGGTTTCAAATCACTATCATTCCAATTGGTGTCATTCAAATCCCATCCTCCTGGAAAGGGTTATGTTGATTTTTACTCTGTGTTTAGGTGTACTCCCCTCAACCTTCTTTTTTAAAGCATGCCTCATAGAGTGAGGGGTGGAAAAGGGAAAAAAATGACCTATGTCGACAGGGATGTGGGAAAAAGAACCTTCATCAGCAGATGGAGGGAGCACCAATGAGCCCAGCCTCTTTATGAAATAATGTGGTAGAGTGACTCAACTTACAGACATCTACACCAAGGGCCAAAAGGGCTGTATTTCAAAAAGGCATATGTTCTCCAACGCTCATTGCAGGAATACTCAAAAGCCAAAAAAACTCAAGTGCCCAAGAGCAGGTCAGTGGATAAGTAAATTTTGGTCTATACATGCAATGGAATGCTATTAAGAAAGAAAAAAGCATGCAAGTTGCCTTTGTGTGGATAGAATTGGATAGGATTGTGCTGAGCTGAATAAAGTTAGCTAGAAGCAACAGATAAAATACAGAATCACTTCTCTCGTATGTGGTACTACAGGATGCACAGTAGAGGAACAACAAAAGGTCAAAAGCAACAGAATCTGGTGAAGTGAGAGTAGGGAACTGCGTGAAGGAAGAGTGTTGGGGCAGAGAAAGTACATATCAAATCGTTATTGCTCTCCTTCACAAAAGGACCCCCAGAAATAAGCTAACTTTCACAGCCCAGGACCTCCATTTTTCAAAATTTTTTTTTATTGATTCACCATGTGGAAAGTTACAAAGTTTTCAGGTTTTAGTCTCAGTTATACAATGCTCGAACACCCATCCCTTCACCAGTGCACATATTCAACCACCAAGAATCACAGTATAGCTCCACCCTGCACCTCCACACCCCTAGCTCCCCCACACCCTTAGCCCCCCCACACCCCTTCCTGAGTACATCTTTGAAGGACCCTCCATCCAAAATATTTTAATATGTTACACTTGACTATTTTAAAATTAAACATTCTGGGACTCGGGGATTTTTTGGTTTATTTCCTTTTTTTTTTTGAGGGGGAGTTGAGGCCACACCCAGTGGTGATCAGTGGCTGTTCCTGGTTCTTGGCTCAAGAGTGACCCTTGGCAGTGCCTGCAGGACCCTATGCCACGCTGATGATTTGAACCAGGGTCAGACACATGAAAGGTGGTTGTCTTGTCTCCAATGCTACCTCTCCAACCTCAAAATAAGATATTTTGTTGGTTGAGAGTTTTTTTTCTTTTCTCAACAGTCTCTTGGTGAATGTATCTAAATATTTGTTTATCTCATTATCTTTTTAGTGGTCTTATGAGTCCAAAGAAGGAGCCCTTACTCACTGTTGGTGGAAATGTAACGCGATCCAGTCACTTAGGAAAAAACAGTACAATACATCTTCCAGAAAACAGAGTAAAGATACCACTTGAGCCAGCTATCCTATTCTTGGTGTCTTCCCCTAAGACAGAAACATCTCTTCAAAATTACAAAGGCACCCCTCATTGCAGCTCTTAGTACAATATCCAGGATATGGAAACGATGCAAACACCCAACATCAGATGAATGGCTGAAGGATTCATGGTTCTATATATGCAAAGGAATACCATGTAGCCACAAAAGACGGTCTACAGCAACCTGGGTGGAACGGGTGAGCATCAAGGCAAAGGCAGGACGATGCTTGATGCTGGCATGAGCTCACTCACTGTGGCATTTAGAGAAATGAAACAAGGCGGTGGCATTCTTAGTCGATAATAAACCTGGACCTGGGGTTGCAGACTTGGGAGCTGCTAGGTCTGGGGGCAGTCACAGGGGAATATTTCTGGCAGTAACTCTGGAATGCAGGAGGAGGCTCGGGGGTATCTTGTTTGTGCTAAGGGAAGTATCCGCAGGCTCCAAAAGCACAATTGTCAAAGAGCGAACAGGGCTGGGTTGGGAGAGGGGAGCAGGAAAAATAGGAGGATCAGACCTAAGGTGACAGAGTTGGGGTAGAGTGTCATGGGCTCTTTGTTGGCGGGGCTGTGCTGTGCTCTTGCACATCAACATCAAACATCTGAACACTATTGCAACCCTTCTACCAAAATACAGTTGAAAAACATTATAGTTTTGAAAAATTAATGTTAAATATAGATCTTTACAATGGAATACTATGGAATACTATGCAGCTGTTAGAAAAGATGAAGTCATGAACTTTGCATTAAAGTGGATCAGCATGGAAAGTATCATGCTAAGTGAAATGAGTCAGAAAGAGAGAGACAGACAGAAAGATTGCACTCATCTGTGGAGTATAAAGTAACAGAATGGGAGACTAACACCCAAGAATTGTAGAGATAAGTACCAGGAGGTCTGCTCTAGGGCTTGGAAGTCAGCCTCACATGCTGGGGGAAAAGGCAGCTTAGATAGAGAAGGGAACACCAAGTAAAATGTGGTTGGAGAATCGCTCAGGAAGGGAGATGCATACTGAAAGTAGACTGTAGATCGAACATGATGGGCACTCAATACCTCTACTGCAAACCACAACACCCAAAAGGAGAGAACAAAAGGGAATTCCCTGCCACAGAGGTGGGGTGAGGTGGGGGTGGATGGAGTGAGGGGGTGGGAGGGATACTGGGATCATTGGTGGTGGAGAATGGGCACTGGTGAAGGGATGACTACTCGGGCATTGTGTGACTGAAACACAAGCACAAAAACATGTAAATCGGTAACTGTACCCTCAAGGTGATTCACTAATAAAAAAATAATAAAGTTAAAAAAAAGAATACATGTTTTTCCCCTGTAATATTGTTTAGGTAAAGCCTCTTTTTTTTAGATTGATTAAATTCTTCCATAACTCTGAAAAATTCCAAGAAACACTGTGAAGTAAAAATGAGTGATACTTTTTTTTAAGTTTTAGTCACTTTTAAATTTTCTTTGCATTTTATTTATTTATTTATTTATTTATTTATTTATTTATTTATCTATTTATTTTTACTTTGGAGGCCATACCCGACTGAGCTCAGGGCTCATTCCTGGCTCTGCATTCAGGTTCATCCCTGGTAGGCTCAAGAGACCATTCAGGATGCATGGCAGGATTCCGGTTGACCATGGGCAAGGTTGGTGCCCTACCTGTTGTACTATCGTTCTGGCCTCTATTCACATTATTTTACAATATTTTTTGTTTCTAATTATGCTTCAGCAAATCAGTTTTTTCTGTTCATGAGCATTTCACTTGTTTCCAGATCTTAGCTATTGTAAATAGAACTGCAGTGAACATAGTTATGCATGCATCTTTTAAAGTGTGTGTGTGTGTGTGTGTGTGTAGTTACTCTAAGATTGATGTAAAATAGTTACATTGTTGATTCATAAGGGTAGTCCTATTTTCAATTTTTTGAGATTCTCTATATTGTTTTCTACAGAATCTGAAACAGAATAGCCTTCAAGAATATGTGGATATTTCTTTTTCACTGAATCGCAGCAGCAATTATTAGCAATTGTTATTTCCAGCCTTATATATAGGCTATTGCCACTGGTGTAAGCTACTATCTTTTTCTTTTAGACTTGAATTCTCCTTAGAGTTTGTTATGTTTAAAACCTTTTCATCTGCCTGGTGACTGTCTCTCTGTCTTTGTGTCTCTTCTCCCCACTTGTTGATTTTGGTGTGTTGCTGTTGTTTCCAAAGCACACATAAACAAATGGAAGCCAGAACTGCTAGTAAGGTGGGGAAGGAAATTTGCCCTGGATCTGACAAACCTGTGTTCGATCCGTGGAACTGCATTTCATCCCCCAAGCACAACCAGAAATGATCCCTGAGTTCCGAGCCAAGAGTGAACCCTGCCTGAGCACTGCTGAGTGCACCCCCTCCCCAAAACCATAAACGTTAACACTATTGTAACTCTATTACCTAAATATAATGTTATTAAAAGCACATTATTATTTTACTCTATTTTTCATGATATTCCCAAGTACCATATAATTAATATGTCTACTAGCATTATAGTAAAGTGTTTCTCCTTATTCACAATAGGTATAGCTAGTGAAAGAAAATCACAGGTATCATGTTATAATGTAATATCAATAGAGCATTAATGTGCTGATGTGACCCTTCATAGAATCTGTGATGACTATGTTTTATACATATGTATATATTAAGTCAATTTCAACTATTAAAACTAATCAAGTTTAAATCTATTTAGTTTGCCTGTGGTGTATTTTTTATGTTAAATTGTTTCAATAGTCAAATACATCTATCATTTTTCCCATAAGTCTAACATGGTTAAAATTCTTCCCATCAAAAAATAAATAATAAATTATTTATTTTTTCCTGTTTTATTATAGAATGCTAACTATTAAACATAAATTTAGTTTAACTTCTTTTGTGACCAGTTTGAGATAGATCGTTATATTTTCTTCTGTTTAGAAAGTCTGTTGGGTCAAGTAACTTGTTAAATCAGCTATTATGCTTCCACAAAATTACAATATACAAGTATGAACACTCAAACTCAATTATGTATACACTGGAGTTCATTTGTTCTCCATTTTCTTTTGCTCTCAATTTTTTTTATTCTAGTAGCAACAATTACATTCTAAGATTCTAGTAATTTTATTTTTTTACAATCTTATGAGTGTATTTTAAAATTACTCTTCTGAAGTTCATGGTTAATCTCAGGCTTTTTTAAACAATTAAATTTGAGATCATTTTACACAACTGAAAATAGTTGTAATTCTATTTGTCATTACATTAAACTTACAATAACAATATAGACAGTTGACAGTTACATGCTTTAATTTTCCTATCAAAAACAACACATCACTCTATTTCCCATATTTTATTTTATTTTTTTAATCGATTAAGCTTCTGTGGTTTTACAATATTGTTAAATAATGGTTCCTCGTGCACATAATCCCACACCACACCCATAACCAGTGTGCTACTCCTTCCCACAAGGATACCCTCCTTTTCACTATCCCCCGCAACTCAATTGTGTGGATCAGTTTTCCCATTCTGTTGTGTTAGGCCCTTTGTTCCATCCTGGCTCTGTAACATAGTATAAGTCCAACACATGAGAGAGATCATTCTAAATCTGTCCCTATCTTTCTGATCTCCGACTGACTTCACAGAGCATGATAGCCCCTAGTTTCATCCATGTTGCTCAGAATTTAAGTTGACTGCTCTTTCTTAGAGTTGCATAATATTTCATTGTCTGTGTGTGTACACACACATACATATTTACACACACATATATGTATATATATACATATGTATAGCAAATTTGTTTTTCATTCATCTGTAGTTTGGCATTGGGTTGTTTCCATATATATTATTATAATAAGTTTTATTATAATTTCATAATTATATAATCATAATTTTATAATTATATAATTATACTATATTATATAATTATAATATTACAATAAGTTATACTGTAATTATAATTATAATATTATAATTATTTCCATATATTATTATAATAAGTGCGATGAACATAGTTATGCGTATGTCTTTTTGAATTAATTTTTTGTGTTTGTTTTGAGGATAGATGTCAAGAAACAGTATCACAAGGTTGTGTGGTAGCTCCATTCCCATTGTTAGATATATCTCTATATCTCGTTCCATAGAGGCTGAACCAGACAACTGAACCGCAGTGGATGAGGGTTCCTTTCTAACCATCAGCCCTGCCAAGACTGTTTCTAGACTTTTTGATAAGTGCCATTCTCACAGATGTGAGATTAAATCCTATGGTTGTTTCTATTTTCATTCCCTTAATTATGAGTGATGATAAACACTCTTTATATGCCTGTTGTACCCCTATGTCTTCTTTAGGAAAGTGTTTGTTAATCTCCTCGCCCCATTTGTGGATCAGATTGTTGGACATTTTTTTTGTAAAGTGTTGTGAGTGCTTTATATATCTTGGCTTTCAACCCATTTATCTGAAATACTGTGGTAAAGTATTTTTTCTCATTTAGTAGGGTGTATTTTTATTAGAACTTGAGTTTTCTTTTTCCCTGTGAAGAAGCTTTTTTGGGTCGCACCTGGCGATGCACAGGGATTACTCCTGGCTGTGCAATCAGGAACCACCCCTGGCAGTGCTCAGGGGACCATATGGGATGCTGGGATTCAAACCCGGGTCGGCCGCGTGCAAGGCAAACGCCCTACCCGCTGTGCTATCACTCCAGCCCCTGAAGAAGCTTTTTAATTTCATGCAGCTACATTTGTTTAGTTTTGGTTTTGATGTCTTTGCCACTGTGGTCATCTTGGTAAGACTCCTGTGGTAAATTTGTGGAGTATGGCAATGTTTTCTTTGATGTATTTTATGGTTTCTGGTATAATGTTTACATCTTAAATGCACTTTGGTTTACTTTTATGAATGGTGTGAAAAAGTTCTCATCTTGTTTGTTTTACATGTGACTATCCATTTTTCCCAACATCTTTTGTTGGTAAGATTTTCTTTGCTCTAATTTGTATATTTAGCCCCTTTTTCATAGATTAGCTACCTATAATACTAAGGACTTAGGATACTCAATTATGTTTCATTAGCCTGTAGGTCCGCCTTTACTACAGTTCTATTTGAAATTGTTTAATAAGATCAGTAATTTTATGTTAATTTTATTTTCTTGTTAAATTCTTATTTTATGTTATCATGGTTTTTCATGGACTGGAGCGATAGCACAGCGGTTGGGCCTTGGCCATTCATGCAGCCGACCGGTGTTTGATTCCTTCGCCCCTCTCGGAGAGCCCGGCAAGCTACCGAGAGTATCTTGCCCGCACAGCAGAGCCTGGCAAGCTACCTGTGTGTATTGGATATGCCAAAAACAGTAACAATAAGTCTCTCAATGAGAAACATTACTGGTGCCCGCTCAAACAAATCGATGAGCAACGGGGATGATGGTTTTTCATGTCTATATTTTGCAGGTTTATTTAAAAGCTACAAATTGCTATTTTATTTTTTCTTGGAGAATTTCTGTTTACCACCATGAGATATTAGCTTTTTTTTTAATTTTTAAATTTAAATTTTATTGAATCACCATGTGGAGGGTTACATAGTTCTCAGGATTATGTCAGTTATACAATACTCAAACACCCTTCCCTTCGCCCATGCCCATATTCCATCACCAACCACCCCATTATACCTCCCGCCCCCTTGCGCCCCCCCAGCCCCCGCCCTTGTAAGTGATAAGTTTCACTTCGTTTACACTTTTTCTTGGTTACAGTCCATGTTTCAACACATAATTCACTATTGTTGCTAGGGTTTCCCCCCAAAAAAGAAAAGACAGTCCCACTGTCAAGGAAGCATTTGATGGCTCTCCATTGCTGAGAATGTAGAGATATTAAGTCCCGCTGTTTGTCACATAACTTTTCTATTTTTTCCCCCCTCGTCCCGCGCCACCGAGATCACGCCTGTTTAGTAATCACCACGCTGCCTGACAAAGGGAAAACAAACCAAAAAAGATGGTTATTTCTTGTCATCAGCCGGCGTGGGGCTCTGGCTTAGTTGATAGTCTGGTAGAATGTCTGCAAGCAGTTTCTGGAACCAAAAGTAATACGCTGGTATCAGCCCCGGCTCGAGATTCCACCAGCGTCCCGCTGTTCCAAGTACATAATAATTTATTCCCTTGTATCCCATTCCCATGCCACCAGGTCCGTGTCAGCTTAATGGACATCATACTATGGTTAACGCCACGCCGCGTTTCTTCCCGTGAAAGAAGGATATTTCTTCTCAGCCGGCATGGGGATATGGCTTAGTTCAGTCTATAGAGATGGCTACCACTTTGGTAACCTTCAATATTTCAGCAAAAGACTTACTATTCTTGTTAGGATTTTCCACCAAAGTCCGACCCGTTAAAAAGGAACCATTTCATATTGGTTATGATTAAATGACAATAGGTTGCACGGCCATGGCAGCGGCCTCGCGGCTTTGAATTTCTGTATAAAGTCCAGGGAAAGTACAGCCAGAAATTGCACGTCGCTACAAACTTTAACCCTATTATGGTCCCCCCAAAGTCCAACCCATTACAAAGGAACCATTTCATATTGCCGATGATTAGATGACATTAGGCTGCCGCGGCCGCGCGGTTTTGGGTTTCTATATAAAGTCCAGGGAAAATTCTGCCTAAAATTCTATCGCTACAATCTTTTACCCTTCAACAAAAAACTTAGTACTATTGTTTGGAGTTTCCCCCCACGTTAAGCCCTGCCAAAAAGGAACATTTACACGTTGCTGACAATCAAGAGATATTAGGTCGCAGCCACGCGGTTTTGGATTTCTATATGAAGTCCAGGGAAAATTCTTTTGGTAATTGCATCACTCGCTGGCAGAGCTTGGGCCAGAAGCTCCGAGCACACAGTTTGGAGGCATTTTGGGGGCGCCGCTCGTGTCCAAAGTGGTTCAGTTGCCTCCAGAGTCGATCTCGCGTGGGGCCAGAAAGGGAGATATTAGCTTTTAATAAACCATGTTTTCCCTTAAAGAATGGTTAAAATATAAATAAATAAGCAAAAACAAAAATCACCTCTCTTAAGTTAATAGGTTGCAATTAAAAAGGCCAAAATTCTATAGTCAAAAGCCCCAGGAAGGAGGTAAATTTTTATATGTGACTCAGATATTTTCTGCCACTTCTCCCCACAAAACCCCACTCCCAAGTATTTGTTGATTTAAAAAGCAAGAAACTTCTCAAACAAGCTCAAAATGTATGATTGTTTTATGAGTTAGGGGATATTTACCTAGAGCTCAAGGTTACAAAGGAGGCACCCTTAATTGTGGAGGAGTCAAGTTCTGTAGAAAAAGAAACTTCAGGAAAACATCAGTTTTAATTTTTTTAGGAGGTGGGATGGGGTGAGGGGGTATAGAGGCCACACCTGGTGGTGCTCAGGGCTTTTTCCTGGCAGGGATCAGTGGATTGTGTGGTGCTGAGGAAAAAAACCCAGGTTGTGTGCCCACAAAGATAGCACCCTACCAACTGTTCTCTCTCAGGCCCCCAAATTTAACATTTTCACAGCTTTTTATTACCCTTGATGCAAGAGTCAAGTCCTTTGCTAAACAAATGCTAAACAACCCTAAGTCAAGTGTAAAGAAACTGAGAAAATAACAAAAGGTTTACTCCAGTCTAAATACCATATTAGCAACCCATGATCACAGTTTTAAATTAGCCCTATATTTGTTTTTTGTCAGTCAAGTTTTATTCAAAGAGCTATCATTTCTTTTTTTTTTCCTCCATTGATCCTGTGTGTCTTTATGTCTGAACAAGTGGCATTAACCACATCATCTGGAAAACCTAAAATAGTTTTGTATCTTCCTGCTTGAAACAAGCCTAAAGATAAATACTAGAAACCAGAAAGCTTCCTAGGTAAGGACACAATTTTCCTTGTCTTGTCTTTCCCCCAAAAGCTTGAAGATAAGGCCCCATTTCCCCTGTCTCAAAAAAAAAATTATACTTTCTTAGGTTTTTCGGAGAAGAGGAAGTGTACATCTGGGAAGCTGGTCAGGAGGGAAGTACTGTTCACTCAGGCATGCATATCTGCAATCTGCTCAAACTTGCTTGCTCTACAAACACTTTTTGTGACCATACAGGCAAGATTTGAAGGAAGCAGCTGAAGTGGAGGAAGCATGAGTCCTTCAGACCTTCATTTTCCAGCCTGCAAGTTCATTGGTAATAAAGTTCTTTCTAGACCCCTGATTGACAAGTGTCTCTTTCCCCTACCCTTTTAATTCAGAGCCCAAAGTCAGCAACACTGCAAGCAGAAGACAAAACTGTATAATGGCCTGCAAAGAGGCAAGACTGGAGGTGAGAGAGAAGTTGAGGTCACTGGCAGAGGAAAATTGACACTGATGATGGGAATGGTCTTAGAACAGTGAAACTCTATGTGAATAACTGGATAGATAGATAGATAGATAGATAGATAGATAGATAGATAGATAGATAGATAGATAGATAGATAGATAGAGAGAGAGAGAGAGAGAGATAGAGAGAGAGAGAGAGAGAGAGAGAGTTTGGTGACTATTTTACCTGGGCATCTCCTTAGCCTTTGGTCAAAGTTGCTCTGGTGCTTTACTCATGTGCTGTAAAAAATTACAAAGGCAAAGGCGGCACGTGCGGGAGGGGGAGATGATATGTGTCGTGTTGTGTTCTGTGGTTTGCGGGCACTCGGGGCAGTTCTCTCTCACACGCACCACTCACGTTTGGTGTTCTCGAGCCCCTGTGTATGGAAAGGATCGGGACGGCTCCTCCTTGTGCTCTGCTTCTGTGTGTGCCACTGTGCTCTCTTATGACTGTCTCTCTGTCTCTGTCATCTCTCCTCTTCTGTGTCTTCTCTGTTCTTCTCCCGTGTCCTTTCATGTGTTTCCCCTGTCTCTTCCGTCTTCTTCTTCTGTCTCTCCTGTCTTCCCCACAGTCTTAGTTTATATAGCAAATTACATAGGGTGGTGATACAAAGATGGGTTGAACATTAACAAATCAAAAAAGAAGGGTAAGACCATTTCTCGAGGAGATTAACAAAATCTCATCTAAGGAGATTACCAGGCGATCCGCTCAAGGGTGGGGTCCAAACAAGAGTGTGTCAGGTTTTGAGGTAATAATCTGGTTAAATAGTTATAGTAAATTTACTTCTAATATTTCTAGCAATGTCGTTGTGTATGAGTACAGTAAGAGATATATGAAACTTAAATTTCGGTTCTTTCTGAGAACATCTCACTATATTTTCCAGATCACAGTCCTCAGGCCAGGTTAGTCTTCTTAACCCCAGCAGGGTCTTAGTCTCGTCGTTACTTTTGGATCATGACAACATTTGTCTAAGACCATGCTCTCAACTTATAGTTGAGTATTGTGGCACTTTGACCTGGCCCATTTCAATGCCAGGGTAGCTCACAGCTTGCCCTGGGTCCATTCTGTCCCTCGTCGGGACCCTACTTTTGGGGCACTAGGAGCTAAGGGCAACTGAGTTGAGAAAACAGATGCCCGGGAGTAAAAATTAGAGTCAATCGGCTCACAAGTTACGAAGCATAACAGAAACTATCTTCCTGTGTCCATACAGAAAGGATATTGCTTTAAGGTAAACTAAGTTCCCTGCAGCAAGGCTAAAAGGACAAAACCCATGTTATCCTACAATGTGCCATGTCTTATGCTATACTATGATTTGGGAGTTTTATCTATGGATCTTAGGGTTTGTAGAAGTTTCTTTTCTTAATTTTTTAAATGTTTTTTATGTGTTATAGCATCCAGGCACCATTGTTTCTGTTGTTATAAGAACAAACTCTTAAAAACCAAAAAAGTTGAAAACTTTTCCATCTACAGGGCCTCTTCAATTTCAAAAGTTAAACTATTTTCAAAAATGTGGAGCCAAAGGAAAAAAAATGGAATGGTCTGATTAGGGTCAAGAATTTAGGAAAGCAAAATAAAATACCTCAATCATCTTCTGTGCCCACCGTTAGCTGGTGTCTGTCATTTGTGACCTCATGAGACTGGATTGGATTTTTCCTTGGTTGACAAGAACTGGGCTTGATTGTTCAATCTTAAAAATGAATAGCTTTAGGGCTTATCACATAGACCACAACCCAAGTTTCTCTGAGGAATTTCAACTGTCTTTATCTTCAAATGATGGTGCAATTTCAGAAACACTTATGAGAAAACTCTTGAAGCAGGGTAGAGAACTATTTTGAAATTAAATCAAAATAAGTTTGTATGTCCTTAAAAATGATCAGCTCAAGTTTTTTAACTTTAAACAACTATAGTTATTTGAAATTTTAAAAACAAAAAATGACTTCTTTTGTATGTCTGTATATGCTTATACATTTTTCTCTATGTATATTTTTCATCTGAATGGGATTGTTAGAATATCTGACCCAAAATTCTTATGAAATGAAACAAATTTTATGTATGAAAACTGACTTAAAATGGTTCAGATCTAAGCATAAACAGCTCCAAAGACACAAAATTGGATACAATATTATCTGGGCTTCTTAATCAAAATTGTCCTATAATACCTAAATAAACCAACAATTTATGACTAGTTGCTTTATTTTACACAATTTATAACTAGAATAAAGACAAAGTTAGTCATTTGACCTAACGTCAATGGAATTCACAGGTCAAATAAACTGTAGTTTGAAAATTAAAATATTAAACCATAAGATAGAAATATCTAGAAACGACTGATTTTGAGACTGTTATTAATAAATTAACCATAGAGCTACTTGATAAATTATAAAGAAAAACACTATTTTAGGCAAGATAATATCTAGTGTAAATTAAGACTCTACCTTTGGTCATACTGTTTTGAGTATTCTTGAAAATTTAGAAGACTGTATTTTGACTCCAAGTTTCTTAAATTATTTTCCAAATCTCTTACCAAACTCAAGCCTCACTAAGTTTAATAATGGGAATTTACTGACAAAAACACAGGCAAAACTCTCCAGGATCTGGGCACCAAAATAGTCTTCAATGACCTGATTCCACAGGTAAAAGGAACAAAACCAAAAATAAGCAAGTAAGACTATATGAAATTAAAAGGTTTGGACATAGCAAAAACATTTTGGTTAACATAAAAAAGCAAATAATTAGAAGGAGATATTCTCACATATTATTTTAGATAATGAACAAACACCCAAAATCTATAAAGTACTCACAAAAAATTACATAAAAAATAAGTAAAAACTTTGAAAATTAGAGGGAAAGAATGAATAGACACTTCCATAAGAAGCCAGATGGAAGACCAATAAGCATATGAAAACGTCTTTATATCACTCAGCATCAGAGAAACACAAGTCAAAATAATTATGGTGTTACACCTGATCTGTGTAGAATGTCATATCATAAAAAAAAATTGAATATAATGATATTGGCTGCAGTGTGGCTAAAAAGGAATATTCATTTGTTGTTGGTGTGAATTTCACATAGTCCAGTCTCTATGAAAATCAATATGGGGATTTTTTATAAAGTAAGAGTGGGGCTTTCATTGTTAATTGATGTCAATTAACTGATGTTAATATCAATTCCAGTTGACACAAAAATTGCATTTCTAGGTATTTTGGGAAAAATAAAATACAAAAATAAATAAAACACAAAAGCATTCATTCAAAAGGACATATGCACACCTATGTTCATTGCAGTTCTTAGGTCAATAGCTTAAATATGGAAACAATTCAAATATCTAAAACAGATGAATAAATAAACTGTGGTTGATATACCCAATGAAGGATGAGTAAAGAGAGGCTGCTAAAATCTCAAGGCTAGGACTAATGGAGACATTACTGAGACTGCTCAAGAAATTTGACAATCAATGGGATGATGAGGATGATGAGGATGACTATGATACCCAATGAAGTACATGATGCTACTAGAATAAACAAAATCATGTGGTGTGTGGCAACTTAGATTGAATTGGAGGGTATCACGAAGGCCAAAAGAAGCCAGAGGCAGCAGACAGATGCAGGATAAGTTCATACATCTGGACTATGCAGAATAATCTACTCAATCTAGTCTTTGGTTTAAGAAAGCTAAATTTTAGGTATTATTTAGACATTCTTGCTACTTTTACTAAATAGTTAATTTAATATTGCTTTATGGCAATCTGTGTGACTGTTTTAAAACTTTGAAGAGACTTCCCCACAAATAACATATTTAAAGAAAAATCTTAACAGGTTAAAGATAAAATGAATATGGAAGGTCTTGGAAAAAGCTCAAGACATCCCATAATTATTTCTCCCCTTATGGAATGAGAAAAGCACATAATCTAGGTCAATTTGAAGCTTTATGAGAAACATTGTTACATTAGCAATAACTTTTAACCTTCTTAATACATAAGTGGATATTAGTGCGATATTTAAAAGTTACATGAAATTCTTGAAGACTAACGCATTATGGTCACATCTGTATATCTTAGTAAATTGTATGTCATGAAGCCAAGAAAACATCCTTAAAAAGGGTGTCATATGATCTTTAGTTGTACATCCTCTTGAACCTTTATAAATTCATGGAATTATTCTAAGACTATATGCTCAGAGTAGCCTGTTGAAGAAAACTCATGATCATACTCCAGAGGACAGACTAACCATGAAAATTCTTCAAAGCTTATGTAAAAACTAAAGCTGGAGCAATAGAACAATGAGTAGGGCATTTGCTTGCATGCGACCGACCCAGGTTCGATACCTCTGTCCCTCTCAGAGAGCCCGGCAAGCCACCAAGAGTATCCCGCCTGCATGGCAGAGCCTGGCAAGCTACCGTGGCATATTTGATATGCCAAAAACAGTAACAACAAGTCTCACAATGGAGACGTTACTGGTGCCTGCTCGAGCAAATCGATAAACAACAGGATGACAGTGCTACAAAAACTGGTATGTAAAAAGTGGTCACTTAAAAATTTCAGGGGCAAATGTTCTACATGGGACAAAGTGAAGGAAAGATAAACAATCCTTGTCTTTTGTCCTTCCTCCCCCAAACCTCAAGGCCTTACCCAGTTTACCTTTCCCCCAAACTCCTGTCAGAGTTTTTTGTTGAGGTTTGTAATAACTACAGTATTCATTGAGAAATCAGCCCACAAAACAATTTATTACACATTCTGGTACCCCCAGACTGCAACCCAAACTGTCTAAAATCTCGCTTTTCTGTTCTATTATTTTATTTTTAAAAAAAAACACATCTTGTAACTATGAAGGAAAGAGGACTTATGTGTTGGGGGTTGAGGGGGAGTGGAGGGGCACGGGTCCCACATCTTCAAGTCTTTCAATAAAGCTCTTATTCGTTGCCAATAAAGGTATTTCTCAACCCAATCTGTCTTTATTGACTGACTCTCAAATGGTAGGGAAAAATGACCTTCAAAATTCAATGTTCATGGAAAAATCTTGCTGATCCCAGCCTCAGTCACACCATTGTGCAAAAGGAGTTTCTTTTTTTATGCTAGGACAAGGATCATAAACTAAGTTTGCTCTAAAGGAAAGCCATTGGGAAACCAACTTGTGTAAGATGAAAATCGAAGAAGGAAGAGTTGTTCTAAATAAACAATAGAGAAAGATCACATCTTATAATGCTGAAACAGTTTTCAAAAACAGTTCTGACATTAAATAGTCTCACAGACTGGCAAGGAAGATTATAGAAATGACAAGAATACAAAAGAAAAAAAGAAAAAGAAACACACCTATAAATAATAGATATTAGACTTTTCGCACAAACATTTTTAAATTAGTATGATTACTATATTCAAAAAAAGTAGAAGGGGAGCTGTGATTTGTACCAGAAAACTCAAATCTAAAATATACAGTTTTTGAAAATTATAAATTTGAGGGATACAGCAACTCAAAATAGACATTAATTGAATGGATTTCAAAGCAGGATGTCAGAAGAGAAAGCTAGTAAAACAAGAACAATGTCACTGTATAAAATTTAAAAATATTGGGGCCGGAGCGATAGCACAGCGGGTAGGGCATTTGCCTTGCACACGGCCGACCCGGGTTCGATCTCCGGCATCCTATATGGTCCCCCAAGCACTGCCAGCACTAATTCCTGAGTGCAAAGCCAGGAGTAACCCCTGATCATCGCTGGGTGTGACCCAAAAAAAGCAAAAAAAATAATATTATGGAAAAGAACAAATGAAATAGAAAACCACGAATATAAGTGATTTTCTCTATAAAGGAGGAGATAAATCACAGGGGAGTATGATAACTGTAGACAAACTAGCTATGGATCTTCAAGTCTTACCAAGAATCATCAAGTAAAATATGTAATTAAACTTTTGTTTAAATGAAAATTTTAAGGCAAACAAAGATTATTGGTTGAACTTTTAATGTTTCCTCAGGGGCTACACAGATGCTGAAAGGGCTGGAGCCATGCTCAGCGCTCAGGGCACTCGGGACTCTTCCCTGTCATGGACCTTCATCCTGGCCACTTCCGGCACAACTGGGTGGAGAACTAAAACAACAAACAAAAAGTACTTCCTTCTGAGAGGAGCCCACATTTCAGTAAATCACTTCTGTTTTTCTGATCTTTTGCTCTGCTTCATTCCCTGTCCTCCTGTTGCTCATCGATTTGCTCGAGCGGGCACCAGTAACGTCTCCATTGAGAGACTTATTGTTACTATTTTTGGCATATCAAATATTCACAGATAGCTTGCCAGGCTCTGCCATGTGGGCAGGATATTCTTGGTAGCTTACCGGGCTCTCCGAGAGGGGTGGAGGAATCGAACCCGGTTCAGCCACGTGCAAGGCAAACACCCTATATGCTAAAACCAAAAAAGGGAAAAACAAAAGGGAAAATTTCAAAACAAGTTTAAGTAAATTCACTTGAGGGGAAGAGTGAAATGGTCCTGGGTCTGTATATGTTGCAGGGAAGAATTTTCAAAACATTGTCTATTTGCCAATTTTGGGGGTTTGTTTGCTTGTTTGTTTTGATGCCACATCAGGAAGTACTCATGGAACACTCCTTGTGATGTTGAAATTCAAGCCTGGATTGGCTCTAAGGTATGTGCCCTACCAGCTATACTATCTCATCAGCCCAACTTAAATGTTATTAACAAAAATGATATATTAAATGTTGTTGAAAATCTTAAGCTTTAAAACATATACTCCAAGGGTTGGAGAGGGTGCATGGAGGGGTTAATACATATACCTCGCATGTGGCCAATCCAGATTGATCCCTGGTACCACGTGGCCCCCATTATCACTGAGGCCAGGGCCAAAAGTAGCTCCTGGGCAAGAGAGGGTGTGGCACAACACCCTCCCCTTCCCCACCGTGCATTTTTGTGTGTGCACGTGCACAGGTGCACTCATATACCAAGAAATGAAACACACAAGCACATACTCTAAGAACTCACATTCCCTAAGAACTACAAATATTTCTCCTTCCTGCTCATTAAGGATCAGGAGTCTGCCTACGTGAGCCAACATCAATCTGTAAAGCAGGTCCCTAAGGCAGCTGCCAAGGGCTCAATTGTGTGTCCTCCTCATTTGCAGCAGAAACACCAGTCTGCTAAGTGTCCATTCCACAATTCCTCGAGACAAGGGGCCCAAGTGATTCACCATGAAGCAATCAAGAGGGAAACTTACAGCCTCCTAAATGTGGGGAAGAGAATTTGTTCATCTCTGTACTTCCCTGAGAGTCGCAGGCTTTGGTGTTGTGATTCTGGAATACATTGGTTTCCTTCAAACCCTCACCCTAAACTTTCCTCCTCTTGTCAAAAAACTTATCACACCCCGTAGAGAAAAGCCAGACCAGCTCTGCCCCCTTATGCTCAGTTTAACCTGACGGCTGTTTCCTTATTCGAGACACTTATTTCAAGCGACTTTTTTCCCAGAAGGAAATTCATGAAACCAAAATAAAAGTTCACAGTAGATGCAATTTTACTTTCCACACAGCAACCAGTTATGTACATACATAAGCATAGCAAATCTATTTCCTTCAGTACATACTTCATAAAACTTATTGCAAAATTATTGCCATAGTAATTATTAATTGTGTTTTTTGGGGGGCAGGGCACACTCAGCAGTGCTGAGCTGATTCCTGACTCTTTCCTCGGGGTCCGGTCCTGAGAGTTCCCAGGGATAGAACCAGAGCCAACTGCATGCAAGACAAGCACGCTACCCAATGTAGTGTCTCCTCAGCCAGTTATATACTGGGTTTCAACAAAAAGTAGTAAAAATAGAATCATTTCTTCAGTTTTAGATACACTTGCCGATCAGTGTTACATATTTCTCATAATTCTAGGTAAGGATATAAAATATTATGGCTATGAACATCTGAGCAAACCAGTCTCATCAGATAGGAATAACATCTCGTGAAAGATTCTGCAAAGATATGATCAATATTATCTAAACTAAATTGTTCCTTTATTCCCAATGATTGTATCATACAAAGAAATAAATAAGCTCATTATCAAACCTTTAGGACTCAAGAATTCTCCAAGTGTTAAATATATTTAACCACTAGAGTATAATTACTTTTATGTTTTTCTGACTTCCAAATGACAGTGCACTGACAGGAAACAAAAGTGAACCAAATTAACACTGAACAATGAGGGAAAACAAAGCTGGCTTCTTAGCCCAGGGGATTTTGCCAAAGAAACTGTTTCCTCCCCATTTCTAAACACATTACACTTTCTGTGGATAAAAAGGATATACTAGATCATTGTAGTAAGAAAAAGATTGAACTCAGGAAAATTTAGGTGCTTGTGTGGAGAATGCTAATTATAAGCCTGCATGCATAAGTGCTATTAGTGACCTCAGAGTACTAGGATTAAAAGCTGTTATTCCTTTCATTTAACAGTACAAAATTTATATGCAAAGTGGCAGGAGATTATGTGAGAAAAGCCCACGTTTTTGGACAGTGATGTTTGGAAGATTCCAAAGCCCCTTATCCTTGATTTCTCAGTCGTGAGGATTTACCTCACTGACTTCCATCCCCCAGTGACTAAATTCCAATTGTTAAGGGTGGAGCAGATCTCTGCCCATGGGAGGCTCGGAGAAACAAAGGAACAAAACTGAGACAAACACACGGGGTTTATTCAAGCCAACATGTCCATGTCGGGACCTTCAACCATGCCTGAGAGCGGCAAGGCTGAGGACCCTGAACTCAAAAAGCAAACCGTTTTTCTACCCTTTTGGGGGAAAAAGGGGAATCACACATATTGGATCAAAGGGAATCACACATGTTGGATGAAAGGGAATTACACCTATTGGAACAAAGGGAGTCACACCTATTGGATCAAAGGGAATCACACATAGGTCACTTAATTTGCTAATCTCAACATTCGTTAACTGTTAACTGTTTTCTCAAAAATGTTTGCTTACAGTTCCTAGAGGAGTTTGTTGGCCCATTTGGTGACCATTTCCTGCCCAGTGGTAGGTCTCGAAAACATCTTTCAAAGCAGCCAAGCAGTTACAAAGGCAAATTTAACCCTTAACCTGTCCTCCTCTTCAATCCCCACTTCTTGTTGTGAATATCTCTAATCTTAGAGATTGTGAAGGGGGTCGTCTCCCATTGTCTGGACATGCTACTAGTCAATGTCATTCTGGTTCCAAGAGGGAAGGCAGCTTTTTGATTCCATCCTCCTTCAAAGCAGTTGGTGTGTTCAGGATCACAGTATGAAGATCCTCTCCACCGAGGTTCTCAGGTGGCAGTTTTTATCACCTGATTCAAACCAGATGTCTCAATGCATATGGATGAGGAGTTCACTCTGGCAGTGTGCTCCAAGCCCCCATGGAGCTGGGCCTTGATACCTGTACAGACTAGTAATAACTGGAAAAGAGAGAGATTGTACATTCTGGCCTACACTTCCTTTTCAAAGCTAAGTTGGAACAGTGGCAGTTGACCCCCAAAGAATTTTAAAAGGGAACAGAGTTCCTCCATTAATGTGGTTCACACTCACAACAGGGCAGTTGGGATTTTCAAGGTGGGAAGGGCTTCCTTAATCTAGCTACCTACTTCGTATTCCCCTAGAGATTCCACTACCTTTGATCCTTAAAGAGAAAATGGTCGAAGTTCTGTCTTCTGGAGCTGCTTTCTGCTGACAGAGGGACGCTGACCCTGCCTGCACAAGGGGTGAAATCTCAGACTACCTTTGTTTCTAGTGAACCTCAGGCAATTTTGTTTGGTTCCTCAAGTTATCTGAAAGAAAAGATCAGATCAATTAGACTGAGGGATGGCACTTTGAAATGATTAGACCCTAGAGATGTGGAAGGTCCTTTCTGACCTAGTAAGAACAAAATAATTTGCTATCTTAGAAAACATAAGAGTTAAAGCAACAGAAACCAAAGCAATGTAAAAGTGTATACTTAGTTGTCCACTCTTGGCACTGTAGCCAATTGATAGGTTTGGGGAAAACATTTAATTCTGCACTTTGAGCTGAGGTTCCCCCCACTAAATCTCTGACTTCCAATACCCTGGTCAGACTAGTGACAGCATGTTCAACATTGAGTCCCAAAGACTAGGCTGCTTACTTTACAGTCAGCAAAACACATTTTACCTGAATTACTCAAAAGGGATACCTTTTAGTCAAGATTAGAATACATTTACTAGGGATTTGAATCTGTAGAATTTGAATCTGATTCTTTAAAAAGCAAGTTACAGAAACATGGTTTTCTCTCCACCTTCATTTTAAAATTTGCTTGATGGCTTAACAAATCTGACTTGTTCTTTTGCATAAATACAGCAAGATTAGAGAACTCTCCATTTTGGTTACCCCAGTTATTTGCTGAGAAGTCCTGGGGGTTGGCTAAAGACAGGAGGCATACCAATAACGGCATTAATCTTATGTGTCACATCAGAGTTACCCAGGCCTGGCCAAAAGTGTCCCACGATGAACTGGATGGCCTCAAGTCTTCAGGTTGAACTGGAGGTGGCCTTGGGCTTCATTTTCTGTAGAGGCATCCTGGCAGAAAGGAGTCCCTTCCCTCCCTTCTTCGGGGCTGGGAGAGATTCTGGTTTCCAGGGTTTTTCTTGATGCTGAGAGTAGGCCAGGCTGTGTCAGTCACATAGATTTCCGGATTCCTCATTCTCCATAGCAGTGATGATTTCCATTCTTTCCTTGAGCCGGCCTGCCTCTAGGGTCTCCCTGAGGTTTGTAGGGTACTTGAAACAGTACCTGTTAAATACATGCTCCTGTCATTTAGACCAACCCCTTGACTGTTTCCCTGGAAGAGGGTTTTGGGGTCCCCAAACTGATTTTTCTATCTGCATGAGGGGTAGACCCTATTACAGAGAGGAAAGACTTTTATCTGGATTTATGCAAACCAACACAGTGCCATGAAGCATCAAAAAAATACTGAAGGTACAAAAGAAGAGAAAAGCAAACATTTCACTTTACTCACAGTGAGATGCAACACACCCATTTGTTGTGGGTCCTAGTCAAAGAAGCTAAAATCTGTAGAGGAAAAGTGTACAATTTAACATCGTATTTAACCCATTCAATCCCATGTTGAAAACCTTGACTTCCCATTAATAGAAGCACTGTACTGGGAGTACTAGAACAATTCTGCATGTGGTTTAAAGAGTTTCTTAAAACAGTGGTCATTTTTTTCCTTCAAACACAACTTTCTGTCCTATATCTGCATCCATTATCTTTCTGACTTAAGACATACATCTATATTCTTTACTGAACTTAGTGCAACACGATCTTCCAAGTTTGGGCACAAATTACCAATCATCTTATTTAACATGACAAAACTACTTGCAGTGCCATTTCAAAAGCATTAGATCAGTTCTATAGATATTCAAAAAACTTTAATGGTGCTCACAAGTAAAGTTCTTACAACATATATTAACCTGGGGACATCTTTAGAATTCTGATTTCTAGGAAAACACTTTTTAAGGATTAAAACACTACACTTGTGTAGAAAGTTCTCTGAGGTTCAGGATAAGGTTGGTACCCTAAATCGCAGACTAAGTCCTCAGGCCAATTCAGCCTGTCCTTCCCCATAGGAGTCCTGTGTTGCTGACTCTTCCTCAGATTTACTTGTAACTTCCAGCTGAGATCTATTTGAGGTTGATGTTTGGAGGGTGGAGTCTCAGGTGGTTTGGGGTCTGTATCAGAAGGATGAAGTTTACTCCAGATGAAGCCATAGCAGGACCCAGAGTACATTAGTAGGTGTTATCTGTTAAAATATAAGCATAGACTTTTCCTCCTACAAGGAGGCTTCACACTATTTCTTTTTTGTGTGTTTGTCAGATTTTAATGCAAATATAAGAATCAATTGTTTTACCAAGCCCTTTCTCATTTACAAAGTTGCAAGAACCAGATACCTTGAAGAGTTAAGAAACTGGATTATAAAGTCTTATCTGCTGGGCAAAAGTGTGATTAGAATTCATTGTTGAGGTTAGGGAGGGTCTACATATCCAGTCTGACTAAGGCAGAGCTTGCTGAGCTGGGAATGCAGAGGGATGGGTAGATCCAGGGAAAATCTTTAAAAACTCTCAAGCTGACATCTGAGATTAACCCCTTATAACCTTGAGCTAAGTAGCTTTAAAAAGTTTTGTTACCAGAAGTCTCAAAGATCAAATAAAACACAGGTACAATAAGTTTTTCAACCAATTTTGCAACTCTAGAAAATAATATTTTAAACTGAAGCATTACTCTTTGAACCTGTTTTCATATGTCACAATTATTTCAACTCACAAGATTCTCTAGGTCAAATAATTCTAATCAGTGCAGATATAAATATATACATTGGTATAATAGCATAAGACCTCTGGACCATCAATTTTTGTGAAACATGGTAAAACCTTCTTTGACTTAAGTTCAATAGTTCTCGTGCCTCAGTTAGTTCAAATCATGAGCTTTCTAACTTTAAACAATTCCACCATACAGACATGCTTTCAAATACAGAAAGAGCCTCCCCCACCTTTTTTAACCAACCTTTGATATTAGCATAGAAAAAAAAAACACTTGGATGTTTGTGGAAATATAAGAAAACTTTGTTTATTTTGATGGTTTCTGTATCTCTGTTGCTTTAAAAACAGCTAAACTCCTCATTAAAATTGGCTGAGGCTTGTAAGATAAAGCCTTGCATCTTCTGAACTGCTATGTCACTTTAGTTTTAGGTGTTACTTCCGAAGCTCTTCCTAGATAGTACAGATTATGAATTTCAGAAGAGTTACAGCTGTTGATAACCATTAATGTTCTTCCAATAAGAAATCTAGATTGAGAATTTCAATTTCTTTGTAGGCACCACATTCTGATTAGAAATCTTTGTTTAAACCTGATCTAACAAATTTCAAAGATACCTAGATCTTTTAACTTGCTGGGCTATGTATCACTCTGACCTCCCTTGATTTTGTTTGCCCAGGTCTAAGAATTACTGACTTCAAACTAGTTCTAACACTTGTGTGTTCCACAGACAGACAGACAGACAGACAATAAACATCACATAATAAACATGTAAAAATATATACTTGATTGATCAATCTGACCCTTCAAGAATGGCAGGGAAAAAACTGATAGATGGAGAAAGGAAGGAACAGTCCCCAGGGCAAAGTGAACCCTGACGACCGATTGGAAACATTGCTCTCCATTTCTCTGCCTGACGAGCCAGTTTTCTGCTTGTTAAAAACAGGTCAAGAAAGCGCTTTTGTTGATATAAGCCGGCAAAACAAATTATGACAAAGTTGTTGAAACCTGAGGTTGTCAGATGTTACCATTTTAAGGTCAAGACTACTTTTGAGGGAGGGAGCTAGTCTCTTCTTATCAATCATGGGGATAGACTGCCTTCCTTTATAGGAGGAGAGAGATTATGAGCCTCAGACCAATGGGCTAGGGTTAGGGACAAGGGAATTGATATGTTTTGTCCCATGTCGAAGTACAGGAAGATTCCTGCAATCACCAAGCCTAGAAGAAAGCAGGACGCAAGCGCTTGTCCCTTAGGGGACTTCAGAAGGAGAGAGAAATAGTAATAAGATCAGTAAGGCGGGAAGGATCCTCCGAGAATGAAGGATAAAGATCGGAGGAGAAAAAAGGCCAATATTGAAGAGTTGGCATTTGCCCGCCTGCCCCATAGGGGATATCTGGGCCAAAAGGGGAGAACAACAGCCTCTGCCTCATTTCTATCTTCAGGGGATTGGTCGGCCTGTCCACGGGTCCCGTAAGCTAGTCCTGATGGGGAAACAGAAGAATCGGGAGGTGGTGCAGAGGCAGAGAAAGGGGAGTTTTAGTTGAGGATATAGAGGTTGCTGTGGAGGCTGTGAAGCGGTCAATGTCAGAATTGGGGTAGAAGCAGAAGCAGGTATGGGAGTCAATATGCCAGAGAGGCTAAGAAAGGTTTAATCCCAAGAGGGTCCCTGGTCTGGATGCCCGTCTGGGCGAGGTTTATAAATGACTCCTTTCACCTGCAAAATAAGGGGGAGGTAAAAAGATCCCTCAGGGGGCCAGTTAACCTTAAAAGAAAGCCATTTGGCAGAACAAAGAGTTAACTATGAGAGGAGATTCTGAGTCCTTGAGCAGACTTTAGACCAGTGAGAGAGAGACTCAGAGACAGTGGAGTGGAGGTTGACTGTCCCATCCTCAGGAGATCTCTGTGGAGAAGGAGTCCGAATGTGATCCAACCTATAACAAAACCAAATGCCAGAAGGAGAGAGAAATAGTAAGGCGGCCGATGTTCAGATTTCCTGGGGTAGACCAGACGTAGATCCTCTGGATCTACCAGACAGGAGGCAGCCAGGCGTCCCTGGGCCTCCTCATCCACCCTTGGGGCATCCCCCAGGGCTGCAGCCAGTGTCAGCTGGACACGTCTGTCAGACACAGAGCTACTTCAGATCCCAGGAACGGTATACCACAGATACAGAATAATTGTGCACATAAAGTTGGTACCGAAAAAATTAGGCACCAGTACTTACCCCAAAGAGAAGTTCGGGACTGTCCTGTCCGGCATCCCTCAGGCAGAGTCAGATCTCGGTGGGACCTCCAAATGGAGGCCCCTCCAAAATGGAGGCCCCTCAGCCTTGCCGCTCTCAGGCACAGTTGAAAGTCCCGACATGGACATGTTGGCTTGAATAAACCCCGTGTGTTTGCAGAAAGAGTTGTCTCGGTTTTGTTCCTTTGTTTCTCCACACCTCCCACGGGCAGAGATCTGCTCCACCCTTAACACAATAAGATTTTTTTTGGGGGGGGTCACACTCGGCAATGCTCAGGGGTTACTCCTGGCTCTGCACTCAGGAATCACTCCTGGCGGTGCTCGGGGGACCATATGGGATGCTGGGAATCGAAATTGGGTCAGCCGCGTGCAAGGCAAATGCCCTACCCGCTGTGCTATTGCTCCAGCCCGCCAATGAGTTTTAATGTTGAATGTTGAAAAGATCTCTATGAGATACTCTAACAATCTAATTAAACAAACAAGAGAATGAAGAACCAGAGATTAAGTTGCTAAGTTCTGCTTCTACCCATCACTTGGTAGGGCTGGAGAAGAAACCAGAAGCTACCAGAATTTTACTAAAGGCCATGGATTCTTTTCATTTACTTATTGGTTTTTGGGAAATCCTTGTGTTACTCCTGGCTCTGTACTCAGGAATTACTCCAGGAGGTGTCTATTTGTTAGAGACTTGGGGCTTTTCACATTCTTGAAGAAGAATTCTTTTTGTTTTGTTTTATATTTTTCCCTATGGCTGACTCAAAAACATTGCAAATTCAGTGCCTCTCTGCCCAATTATACTGCACAGTTAGAAGATCTGTTTGTTATTGATCTGCAGTGTTCTAACTTACTAAGTTTTTTACATGTAAGATATCGACCCAAGAGCATGAAATGAGGACTTGAAAGATTTTACCCTGAATATTAAAGCAATAATGATACCAAATAGTCTTGGGAAAATTAACAGGGAATACCTATGTGAATGAAAACAATTTGAGACTAAGAGTATGAGAAAATATTAACCACTGCAGCTTGAAGCAAAGATCACATACTGTGAGGTATTTGGATGAAAAATATTAGTAGCTTGTGATACTTGTTTGCATCTTCTCGAAGAAATAAAATCCTGCTGACACCATTTACCGTCACAGCAAGAAGAGCAAGAATGGCTGTATGAGCTCTAGGTGACTTGTGTCTTGGATAAGAGGCAAAAATGGAGACATAAGAAATTTGACAATATAATATTACTTTAGCTCTATTCCTGTACATTTTATTGGAACTTCAAAAATGCCTGTCAGTACAATCCTAATTTTGAAGGTTTTTAGGGAAACATTCGCACTCTAAAAGTTAGTCCTTGTACATGCAAATTATTTAGCATCTGTGATTTTTCTTTAGATAATTCCAGCTTTTAAAATTACCAGTCCCTTTGATGTAAATCATGAATATTCTCAGTGGTTGCTGAAGGGGCTTTTTTTGATATAAAGTTATGAAAGTTTACCAAGTACCGTGAATGCTGACAATGACTGGGCTAAGCCTCTAATGAATGGAATATAAAAATATTTCCAAGGGCGGTGGCCATGACTCCTTTTGCTTCTGACGCTGCTGGCACAGTACCATGTCCTCGGTGTGTGACCCCCCACTTAGAACAAAGTGCTTCCTTGTTTTTCCTTTCTAACCTCTATTGGTGTCTAAATAGTAAACCCATGTAAACAAGACTGGACATTTTCTTAATGTTTACCACCTAAAATAATTCCTGTCTCAGCCAGGCATGGTGTCCTTGGATCAGCCAGGACTGTTTATATTTGTCCTCGAGCTTCACAGGGGATCTTATCGGTGAAAGTAGAATGTGCTCAAGCATCTGAAATGAAGCTTAACTAATGGAGATTAGAATGGAATATGTAAATTTGGGGGTCCAGTACTGAGCACCAGAAAACAGATGCTTCCATAGAGCATGCCAGTTAAGAAGGAAGGGGAACAGGAGTGGGGGACAGAAGGTTGGAGAATGTGAACAGAAAGTAGCTATAGTCAAGGCTCAGTCCCTGAGAACAATCTGAGAATCTGTATTATTTGAATTTCAAACATAGTCAGAGGCAAACTGACATAAATGCAAGCACTGTAGCACTGTAGCACTGTCATCCTATTGTTCACCGATTTGCACCTATAACGCCTCTCATTGTGAGACTTGTTGCTACTGTTTTTGGCATATCCAATATGCCATGGGTAGCTTGCCAGGTTCTGCTGTGTGGGTGGGATACTCTCCAGTAGCTTGCCAGGCTCTCTGAGAGTGACAGAGGAATTGAACCAAGTCGGCCGCATGCAAGGCAAAAAGGCCTACCTGCTGGCATAAAATCAGTAATTTTATCAGTAAAGAGCAATCAAGTTAAAATTAGTAGGTAATGGCAGGGGCAAATCTATTTCCAATTCTGAAACATTAGCTAATTGTTTAGAGCATATTGAAATTTGTTTATATGAATGACGATAGAGTGTATCCCACTCTTTCTGACTGTTTCTTTCCTCAGTCCCACCCTCCTGTCCCACCCTCCTCAACCCCTATAAACTAGCCATGGGCCTCCAGAACCCTAAAATAAACAGGTTCATGACTAGCCACACGAGGAGCTCAGTTCCAGCACTGAGACCAGAGCACACTCAACCCTGGTCTGCATTCCCAGTTACTAAATATTCTGTACACCCCAGGGGTTAAAGCACCTTTATCAGTTTCATGAATTTTTCTAAGTTTTGAGAAGTTAAATTAACTTGTGGTGACATATAAGAATCAATAAATTCATTCATGTAATCTTCTTCTGAACAGTCTACACTCTTCTGAGACTAAAGTTTCTGCTTGAAGTTGTCACATAATTTCATCTTCAACTCTTAGTAATGTCCTAAATCTTTAGTGAAGTGGATCCTGATAGCAGGGGAGAAGTAGATAAATAGGGCAAAGTGTTTGGTAAGGCATTATAGAGAAAATTCTTTGACAGGAAGGTCGATTGATGAAACTTGGCTGCTCTTCTGATTTTGTTCTGTAAGCAACCATTTTAGACATGACTGAGAGATTAATATTTTTATATATTTGATTGATATTAATATATATCTCATTTCATTTTAGTGTCAAGGGATATAATAGTCAAGTGATGTGACAATGAGCATAAAGAACAAGATAACAGTTGTTCTTCAGAGTTCTAATTCTAGAAATAAAATTTGTTCCTCAGCTAAAAACAAAAAGAGTAACTTATTTCTACTCATAGTAACTGACCAAAGGTCTGGTGGTTACTAATTCCAAATAATTACAAACTTGCAGTGGGGAAATTTTAAATGAGTTATAGATCCCCTAAAAATAATATCCATTAAAGAGAGAAACTTTCAGGCAATAAAATTTTTTCACGAGTACAGATATGTAAATTGACAAAGCAAAAATCCAAATTCAATAAAAAATTAATTCCAGGTACACTAGTATTAATTAGGACACAGCTAAACAATTAAGTTCTCAAAAATTCAGGACATCATAATATTTATTTAGCATTGGCATAATCTGCCCCAAACTGCAAGCCATATGACTTTGCAATACTTTTTAATAGTGGTGCATAAAACACTATGTTAAATTTTAGTTAATATTAGAAAGAAGATAATGTGGTATAAATGGATACGTAAAATGTCTCACATCTGATATAGTACTAAGGATTATTTTTTAACTCTTCAATAGCCCTAGAACTTATTAAAAAAGTACACATATGCACATAAATATTAAAAATATCTATGGGAGCGTAAATGACCTTACTTTACCTATATGGCATATGTAAAATGCTACTATTTGGTAGGTAATCTGTTTATTTTTTATTTTTGATCAGTTGCATTCATTTGATGCTCTCTTATCTATCCAATAAAATTGATAGATCTTCAGAACAATAAAATCTTACTTATGATACTTGGTAAGGGAAATTTGGCTGAATGCAGTGAATGTACTCAGATTTATTTTCTGCCTTAAGTGTTCCCCACCTTCTCTTTACGGACCCAGGAGATTCATATGTCCTGGTGCAGTAATTCGGCCTGCTGCTGGGCTCTAGAGTGATGGAGATGTTGCGAGTTTTACCTCTCATTGCACCTCTCGTGTCAGTTCATTTCTCATCCGCCTCCATGCCCCACAGAGCTGATCTGAGTAGAGAAAGCTTTTGAAGCTACTAGAAACTCTGGGCTTTGATGAGGCCTGAAGGACATGCGAAGTACGAAACATGGCCACGCTTGCAAATAAGCTGACGATTCAATCAATCAGCTTTACTAATGTGCTCCTTCTGCCCCAAGGCAGAGCTACCTGTGTTTGCAGAACTGCAAGGAAAAAGCAAAACCATTTTAATTTAATTTTAATGAAAAAAAGATTTATATGGATATGCCTAAAACAGTTTAAATCATTTTACATATGGGAAGATGAAGTAAGTCTGTAATAGAAATGTTTTCAAATGTTCATGTAGAAATCATTTTCTTGTCCTATAATATCAATTCAAATATTTGCAATACTTATATTCCTTTGAAATAATGTACTTTAAGAGAGAATTTGGAGCTCAAATTATCTTGTGTTTATGCTATTGTGATAGGCTAGACAACACAGAAATATGCTTTAAAATACTACATTTCAATGAAAGAAAAGAGTGAGTGTTCTGTTTTGGAACTAGCACTGCAACTGCCATTTTTATCGTGCCTCCATTAGTCTCAGATGGAGAGCTGGAAGCTACCTGCTTCCTTTAAATTTCCCGCCAATGTCTATTTCCTGCCCGCAGTTCTGATAAGTGAATGATAGTCTCGGTGTTCATCAGTTTTTTCAGTTTGCTTTTATATTAGTTAAATGATTAACAAAGATTAATGAATAAAATAAAAGCAGATTTTGCCCTTTTAACTATCTTTAAGTCTTCTCTTAACTCTGTTCCTATAAATCAGACATTTTTTAAGTTTATCAATTATTGTGTAATATTTATATTGAAATGCTTTCTTCAATATTCAGGTTTGTTAAACTACCAAAGCTCTTTATTTACTTACTAAATTTTCCTCCATAAAATAGCTTTCTTGTGCTTGGAGAAATTAATTTCTTTTCAGGGTTTAAGATGTTATTATAAAGTGAAACATTTTTTTCAGAGCCAGAGATATGGTCAGAGAATAAGCACCTGTTTTGCATGCAATTTGACTGGGTTCCACCCCCAGGAAGAGACATGGCCTTCCAAACTCCACCAGGACTGAGTTCAGAGCAGGAGTGAGCAGGAATATCAAATAAAGCCCTGCGCACAGCCTGTGGGATCTTCTCCACACACATGAAACTATTTCTATATTCATTTTAAGATGTTCAAAATGTCATATATCAGAAATTTTTAATTTCTTAAATTATAAATTTAATACAATTTGTTAATTATAGATTTGAGGCAGATTCCACTACTTTGAGAAGGTTTTGGAGTTTGAATTGACTTCACTGATTTAACTGGAAAAAAATCTCAAACTTAAATGTTCATAGAAGTTATATAAATTATAAATGTTTACAGAAGTTCATGAAGGCCAAATAAATGATCAGGAAGATCTTACCACACTAAGAATAAGTGGAAGGCCTAAATTTAATAAAGGTGTGATTATTACATATAAATAATACAATGACATTTTGCAGCAGGTAAAATGTGGAATGAATACACAGTATAATGCTATTTCATCATTAAAAAAATTAAGTCTGGCTTTTTCTGCAGCAATATAGTGGAACTAGATATGGAAGAATCATCATCATCATCCCATTGATTGTCATTTTCTCAAACGGTCTCAGTAATGTCTCCATTCGTCCCAGCCCTGAGATTTTAGCAGCCTCTCTTTACTCATCCTTCCCAATGGTGCCACATTGAAGACTCTTTCAGGGTCAGGGGAATAAGACCCATTATTGTCACTGTATTAGGCATATCAATACATCATGAGGAGTTTGCCAGGCTCTCCCATGAGGGCAGGAAACTCAGTAGCTTGCCAGATTCTCTGAGAGGGAGAACTAGGCTATAAGATGGTGCATGGCCGCCAAGTGGCCCCGTGCTTCCAGGAGCTTGGTTTTATAGTCTCTGATTGTTGGCCATTGATGGGATTTCATGGTGCCATGGGAAGTTTCTGGGTGTAAGCGCCTAGCTACTGGAAAATGGGGGATATGGGAGGAAGAGGCCCAGTCCCGATCCGAGCAGGCAGAATCTCTCTAGACATGGAAGAATAAAGACAAATATCAGATGATTTTGCTTAAAAGTGGGTTTTAAAGGATAAAGGCAGGGGAACAATCACAGGCAAATAAAAACAAAATCTTGCATTCACACTACAGAACTGAGGTTTTAGGGAGGTGGCAGGATGAGACTGAATGAGGGGGATCTGCTTGGGGAGGAAAGGTTTGGGGTCACACATGGTAGTGCTCAGGGCTTGTTCCTGGTTCTGCCTTCCACACAGGGACCATGGTACTGCTCACGGAACCAGGGGAGTATCGGAGATCAAACCCTGTCAGCTGTGTACAAGGCAGACACCTTGCCCTCTGTGCTGTAGCTCTAGCCCCAGCTGAGGGGATCACAATGAGTCTAGCAGGGAGTTGCTCGTATTCCGGTCTGGATATGTTTGGTATTTTGGGGAGGGTATTTTAGAAGCTGAAAGGGCTGGAGGGAGAGTACAGAGGATAGAACTTTAGCCTTGTAAGTGGCCTACCCAAATTTGAGCCCCAACATCCTATATGGACTCCTGAGCGTACCAGGAGTGATCCCTAAGACCAGAACCAGGAGTAAGCTCTGAGTACCCCTGGATGTGGGAAAGAAAGGAAGAAACACAGGAACACGTTCTATTTGAGGGAACTTCGGTACTCTTTATCCTACTCCATGTTCTAGGAGAAAAATTTGTCCCAAACATTGCACTAGTTAAACAAATGTATTTATTGAAAGTTGAAATGATTGTCTGCTTTCATAGGATATCAGAATAAAGCTATCTATATTGATGTTGGAGAAAGTTAGAATTAAAGAAAATATCAATCAGAGAATTTTTAAAATTTTCTAAGTTAAAATAAAGTGTAAAGACACAATAGTATGGCTTTATATATGAAGTTTCAGAGGGTCGGTGCTATATTGTTTTACTATGGTAGTACTCTTGATCTTGTGAGATTTCATAGTTACAATAGAGGTGTAATTATATAAAGCCTATTGCTTCCCTCCTAATTTGTATAATTTTTGTTGGGTTTATGTTTCTATCCCCTGAAAACTAAACATATAAAATCAGGAATAGCCTATACTATAATACAGAATAATTACATTTACTTAATAACTAATATGGATACTACTAATTTTGAAGTTAAAACACATAGAAATTCTGCCTGTCAACAAACCGCCATGGAAAATCAGAAGCAAATGTCAGAGAGAAAAAAGTACACAACATTTGATCAAAAACAGAAAACTAATATCTACAATAAATAAAACATTCACACAAAATGGTAAGAAATAGACAAAAGTTCAAGAAAAGGGAGATAAAATGTCATGCAAACAAACACAAAAAAATGAATTTCAAAGTACTGAATGGAGAAAATCAAGAATAATTTTAATCATTGTGAAATTCCAATTAAATTTACTCTCAGAGAGAGAGAAGGAAGGTGCCTGCTATAGAGTCATAGAGTCAGACTAGGGAAGGGGTTGGCAGGAGGTATGTGGGGGATATTGATGATGGAAAATGGACAACTGGTAGAGGGATGGGTGTTGGAATATTGTATGATTGAAACCCGACCAGGAACAGCTTTGCAACAGTTTATCTTATAGTGATTCAATTCAAAAAGGGGGGGGGAGTAAATGGTCCAGTAAAAATAAACAAACAAATAAACACTTACTCTCAGAATTTTTCTCATTGGGGAAATTTAAAAAATTCCCAAAATAGAATACTGGTCCAGGATTGCTGGTATTAATATATGTTCCTGGTTACACATCTGACTTAGAAATTGCAGTTTAAAGAGTTGGATAATGGACATTTTATATGTGTGCAAAGTGAAATATGTAGGTAAGGTTTACTTGCTGAGGAAGTCATTATAAGGGACAAAGAATAGACATATACTGCATGCCAGTTAGCAGGAGTCCAGGAAATTAAATTATAGTGCATACACATGATGGAAAAGGATGTACTTGTAAAAAGGAGGTCATTTGTTTTTATACACTTTCATGAAGGTATTTCTATAAATTTCATTTTTTCTAAGATACGTGCAGAAAATATAAGCAGAATAAAACTGCTCTCTATCATTTGTATTTTAAAGAGAAGGCAATAAAATTTATCTAAACTTTGGCAAGTTAATTAAGAAATGTATTTAACGTACTTTTAAAATTGTTGTTTCCTGAAATTTAGTAAAACCTGTAAATTTGAAAAAAAATTTAAAAAAATAAAGAGAAGGCAATAACAAAAACTTCTATTACTATGCTAGCACTTAATATTAGAAACCTCAAATGTGGTATTAAAATAAGCCACTACCAGTGTGAAATGGTATTCATCTCATTTCTCACAACATGGTCTTGGTTGAGATGACCTGGCTCTCTACGTAAAGAGAATGGGTGGATTTCTAAAGGAAGCAGAACCTTTTAGATGCCATGCTCAGTGCCATGAGTGCCAATTAGAACTGGCAACATTTCTGCTGTAATATCCTCTTGAAGTCCCTTCACATTCCTTTCCGTTTCATTTTAGTCACCATGGTTTGCAATTGTACAGTACAACCAAAGGTAGGTTTCATACATAGAACATTCCAACATCAACAGAGTATCTATTACCCCTCCATTGTCTCAGGGTCTGCCCCTCACTTCCCTTCCACCTTCCCCACCTGACTCATCACACCTCACTGCCCCGATAAGTTCCCTTCTGTAGACTAGTTCTTATAGCCTACGACTTTTAGCCATTTGTTGTCCCTCACTTGTACACACAGGAGAAACTGGGTGGTCACTGGGTTGAACCATGAACTGATCTCCTGAAGGTTGCAAATTGATCTGAACAGGGAAGGTGGTGAAGGCTGAAAATTGATTCGAAAAGAAAAAACAGTGCTAAAAGGTCAGGATCAGGTCAGGTCAGTGTGAGTGAGCGAGGGTTCCTGCCCAGCTGCCTGTCTCCAGGACACTGAACCCCCTTTACTTTGCCAAACCCATCCTTCACTGAGTTAGACTCAGTCTCTCATGCACAACAGAGCGCATGTATTTGCATGTTTTCAAAGTCAAAACACAGTGAATTGGTTAAGATAGTTTTGAGCAAACACCCCTGTTTCCACCTCAAGTTGATCAGGTGTGGATGTATGAAAGAAGAACACAAACTTCTAACCTTCCATTTTTTATCTTCCAGGGAACAGAGGGGCCTTGGTGGCACCCACGGCCAGTGCCCTGCTCTGCGGCAGTGGTGATTCAAGTGGTGGTAGGCAAAGGAGCAAAACCGGAATCTTGCTTTCATGTGTTTTCACTGAACATCAACCTCAATATGCTGAAATTGCAAAATTGCAGTAGGCAATCTGAGACGGACCCTGGACTCTTAGCTCTTACAGTGTCCAGACAAATGCAATAGTTTCTCTCCTGTTGGATTTATCTGAGCTTCAGAGTACTTCAAATTTATGAAGCTTAGTCATTGCTATGGGGCCTAGTTTGTATTAATGTGTTGGTCTTCTCCATGTTATGGGTGGTTTCATTGCTTAGAAAACCTTCGCAAGAGAAAAATAGTTAACACATCACTGAACAAAGATGGTGCACCAAATAAAACCCTTCTGAAAACGGGGATCAAAAACCACTTCTTCTTTTTTATTTTCCTGCCCCCATTTCCTGATTTGAATACTATATTTTTTTATAATTTTCCCAGTTGTCCACCCATTTTCTTGATTCCTCTGCTCTCTATCCCCAGCCATGACTACTTTTTATTAGAGACTTTATAGAGCAGGTAATATTTAAACAGGTCATTATTATATGAATAGCAAACCAGATGTCAAATATACTTACTTCTGTTCATGAAAGCACGGACCACACAGTTAAAATGGTTGGCATGGTGTCTCTTAAATAATGTTAAGAAATGCTCATTAAATAAATAATCAAATCAATAATTGTATAGATGATAAGAACAATTTAATAATTAAAAAAATCCATATGTAATTTATTTACACAAACCCTTAGAAAACATTGTTATAATAATAAATCAAATAATAAAAAACTAATAAAATAGTTATTAGTATTTTTATATTATAACGGGTTTATTAATCTATTTTAGCTCATACCTTTTGCTGTATGGAGACATGTTAGAAGAAATATTAGAAAATAATTCTGGGTGACTTAAGGATTCCAAAAGCTCTCATAAGAAGTTTCTCTTTATTTTTAGGAAAGTAACATAGATGCAGTGTAACTTTTTTAATTAGAAGATTATTATCAAGACTTGCTCTTTTAGAAAAAACAAATGGCTGCAGTTAGAATGACCCATTAGATAAAGTTTATAGGTGCCTAAAAGATTTGATAGACTGTTTAAGTAATATAAAAGTGAATTAAAGATGTGGATCAAGGCACCATCAATAGAATGAGGAAAAACAAGATGTAAGACATAACAGAACAATCCTATAAACAATCCTATAAAAAACATAATAAATGAGAATCAATTTAACTGTCACTAGTATCCATTTACTTTGTTAGTAGGTAGTTGAAATCTTACCAAGACACCAATAAAGATGACTAATAGATTGGTAGATATTGATATTCATAAGGCTCTATGCATCTGGAAGTACAGACCCAAAAATTTAGATTAAAAATAGGTGCCATTAAAATAGATTTTAATTTATGTAAAGCACACATGATAGTTTTAAATGTGAAAGATAATAAGATCACACAAAGAGAACTGTCTCTAGCAGAGAAACAGAGAAAGTGATGTAGAAAAGTGAAATCAGGTCATTCAGACACTATTATTTGACCACTTCTTCTGACATCACTGGAAAATGCCACAGAACTCATGCAAGTGAACTGCTTCGAATTGGTGGAGACTAATGAGGGTATAGAATAGTCCAAAACCTGACAGTTTTACTTCATGCAATAAAATTACCTTGAAATTTCTTCAAAACAAAAAACATCATGCATCTGATATGTGACAGTTCTGAAAACACCAAAAATGATGTAAAAAAGGAATTGTCCCAATGCTCAGAAATCTTCAACCAAGGGGCCATTTTTTAATTTTTTTTGAAGCAGAATAGTTTTATTTCAAAAACTTTATTGAGAAGTGGAGAGAGAGAAAGCATATTTCAGTTATTTTTGTCCATCTTAGTTCTTTAACAGACACAAGTTTTTTGTTTATTTGAAAGGGAAAGTAAAATTCAAGAAAATTTAGGTAAGAGAGAGAGATATGTTCAAGAGAGAACATGGTAAACATTCCAAAGAGACCAACATTTCTTTGAAAACCCTTCTTTACTCCAAAATATCTACAAAGAGCATACAATTCCCCCAGTCTGAAAATCACCTGAGATCTTGGTAGCTTCAAGCTATGTGGAATTCAGTTACTGTGCGATGTGCCTTCATGAGGCCAACAGGACCACCGTGTCTGGGCTGGACAGTAGCTGATGAAGACTTTCCCAATGTTGTTCTCCTTAAGTATCCTTCCCTGAGGTCAATATCATTCTGAACTCCCTCACTGTGCTCCAAAAATTTACTTGTAATTTATCATGGTTCTGTCACAATGTTGGGTAGTTGGGATATAGAAAACCATAGTCAGGGCATACTCATGGCTCTGTACTCATGAAACCCCTTCTGGTGGTACCTTGGGAATACTATGTGCCTCAGGGTTCAAACCTAGGTCTTCTGTGTGAAAGGCAAGTTACCTGTCTGCTGTAGTATCTCTGTGTCCCATTATGTTTTATTTATATATGGAATATATCAGTAGGAATATGTGTTTATCGGAATACATGAATATTTGTATATCAATCTGCATATACACTGCCACTTATGTCAATATACTCAGAAAAGATAACTACAGAAATACCTTAGTTAGAAAAAAATAACTCCTAGTAGGCAACCCTTTAACTCTGTTGTCTTCCTGTTGTTTTGTAACTTGAGTCTATTGACAAAATTCTAATTCACATACTGCTAAGCTACAAAGATTGAAATAAAAAGAATATTTGTTTCACTATTAAGTATAATGAAATATAGATTGCCATAATTTTATTCACATTTGCAAGATATAGTACATACATTTTATATAATCACAGTATATATTCAAGTCAATGTCAAATTAAGAAACTTTAGAGATAAGTAAAGGAGAATATAAATCTTACGTCGTGAAAATCTTTTTAACCTCCTGTAGTTTTTTGTCTGATAAAGCAAAAGATGGGAAGTGAATAATGAACAGCCCACACTCTGCACACTCTGGAGAATTAATTTCAATATAGCTGGAATAAAAAGGAGTCAGAAAAGAATCCATTACTCTTGAATAGTACTTATACATGGCCTTTGGTTTCACTACAAATAGGGGTGATATATCAACCTCCAACTCTAAGGTTACTTTCATCTTGTCACAGCATTTCAAGGCATTAATTGAATTCAACATATTCCACATCTTGGTTTTCTTTTTTGCTTTTGCTTTTTGGGTCACACCCAGTAATGCACAGGGGTTACTCCTGGCTCTGCACTCAGGAATTACACCTGGCAGTGCTTGGGGGACCATATGGGATGCTGGGATTCAAACCGGGGTTGGCAGAATGAAAGGCAAACGCCCTACTCGCTGTGCTATTGCTCCAGCCCCTCCTGTCTACTTGGTTTTTTATTTTGCTTGGTTTTCTTTTTTAAGAAACTTTAACAGTTATTACATCTGGCAAATCCAACTTCAAAGATAAAGAGAGTAAGAGAGAGAGAGAGAGAGAGAGAGAGAGAGAGAGAGAGAGAGAGAGAGAGAGAGAGAGAGAGATGAACTCCCAGGTATCAGAATAAGACAATTAAATCAAGAAAAGCAAGAAACCAAATAAAAGTGCCTTTGACAGTGATAGTATATGTAAGAATCTAAAACAAAATAAAACTCCTTGTATTATGTCCCTCCATGGAAAGGTGCACCAGTTAAGAATCATTTAAAGGAGTTCAGATGTGAGCCTCATCTCATTATTGACGGAGTCTCAACTAAATGCTCAGAGTGGGCTGGGTGGAGGTAGAGGAAAGGGGAAGCCTAAAGTCGAAAAGTCCTGGGTACTGAGCTAGAGAAAGTGTCTTCAAAGTTTTGCTTGCATCTGCATAAGGCTAGAGCAATAGCACAACAGGTAGGGCATTTGCCTTGCACGCGTTGGACCTGGGTTCGATTCCTCTGTCCCCCTCTGAGAGCCCGGCAAGCTAACGAGAGTATCTCGCCCGCACGGCAGAGCCTGGCAAGTTCTCTTTGTAGTATTCAGTATGCCAAAAACAGTAGTAAAAAGTCTCACAGTGGAGACGTTACTGGTGCCTGTTCAAGCAAATCAATGAGCAACGGGACGACCATGCTGCAGCGCAGTGCAGTGCTGCATAAGGAAAACTGGATAGAGGGACCTGAAAATGACCTCAATCCGATGTGCCAGGTTTGGAGGCTGATAAATGATGGTGTGGGGATAAGGGATGTAAGTAAGGGAGAACTGACTACGTGGAGGTCTGAGTCACCATCTTAACTCCCCTCAGAGACAGCAAGGTGCTGGCTGTGAGCACAGCTGATCTTAGGGGACCTTCCCTGCCAAGGCCAGCTAGAGTCTTTGCAAACGACGACTCAGCCTTAAAATCATGAAATTGTTTCCAGCCAGGAGCTGAACGGTGCACAGTTTCTAGTCATCCTAGAAGATTATAAACAATAATTCTTTGCTTTCTTCAGGCTGGATTTTTATCATGTGTTTTAACTGTGTTTCATCATAACACCTATGTTTTACCTTTTACCAGCAAAACATTATGTAGCTCATTATTTTTTGTTTTGTTTCAGGTGTACATGTGCCAAGGTCACTGTTCATATCAATCAATACATGACTAACCAGTAAGCAAGTACGTTTCAGTTATTAGTTATGACTAATCAGTAAATAAGTACATATCTAGTTCTTTAATAAATGCAACTTCGTTTTTTTCATTTATTTGATGGGGAAAGTAAAATTCAAATAAAAAGGAATGTACTCTTTTTTTCAAATTTTAAGTATGAGCTGGAGATAGAAAATTACATATGACAGTTATTTGTGGCCAGCATTATTGATTATTAGTTTAGTATTTATTTAAAGCTTCTTGATGCAGGAAGGGCAGGGGGACAGAGATGCTTAAGTTGCTGTTTCTGCACCATGTGGACGTGTAGATCTAGCAGACAGCACTTCGAGTTCTAAGTAGGAAAATTGAGAAATGACAGCAGAGACAGCAAACAATATAGCATGTTTTCTGAACATTATACTTTTCTGAGCATCATATTTTATTATTTAATTAAAAAGGATGCTGCAGGCTAGACTTCGAGAGAGGAGGAGGAAGCCAAATAAGGAAATAATTTGAATGACTATCCTTTAAGCGGTTACATTATTTTGGAAACCTACTTGGTTATGTGTCATTGTCCTTAGATTTTGATTTGTTAACCTTGAGGCATGACAAGCTTAGATTTTAATTTGCTTTTACGGACTGCTCGAGTGTTAGAATCGCTGCAGCCTCTAACAGTCTCCTGGTCTCATTGGGTGGTAGTAATGCACTTAATGTTTAATTCTATTCTACTTTTCCATCGTTACCAGGGCCACACACAGTAGTGGGGGAATACTTGGGGGCCACCAGAACCACAGCTCCTGCTGGGCGGTGTGGAGGCAAACCCTGCTGGGAGCGACCCCGGGCGTCCCTCTGCAGCACGTGTGCTCGGCCGCTTGAGCGCCATCCCTAGACCAACTTCCTTTTTTTTATTTTTGAATTGTAATTGCTTCTCTTCGCCAGCTTGATATTGCCTGACTATCTTCATCCACACCATCTATTAGCCCCACAACTATGATTTACATCTATCTATACTACAATCTATGCAGCTCGAGTTTGTGTAAATACACACCTTAATTTCTAGATCCTTTACCAGAAAAATAGATGCCTTCATAAACTTATTAATTGATAATATTATTTTGAATTGTCTAATATTGTAATTTACTGCTTGCTTTGCCTGTGTGTGTGAGTGTGTGTTTGAGTGTGTGTGTGAGTGTGAGTGTGTGTGTGTGTTTAAGTTTTGTTTGTCTGGGGGCCACATCCAGCAGTGCTCAGGGTTTACTCTGGTTCTGCACTCAGGCAGTGCTCAGGTGACCATGTGGACTGGCAGGGGTCAGATTAGGTCTTGTTTTGTTGTCACTTATTAATTATACAAAAAAGTATGATTTGGGGCTGGCGCGATAGCACAGCGGGTAGGGTGTTTGCTTTGCATGCGGCCAACCCGGGTTTGAATCCCAGCATCCCATATGGTCCCCCAAGCACTGCCAGGGGTAATTCCTGAGTGCAGAGCCAGGAGTGACCCCTAAAAATCACCAGGTGTGACCCAAAAAGAAAAAAAAGTACAATTTTAACAACCAATATAATTTTATTAGTAAACAGTGGCTATTATTTGTTAGTCACACAAAAAATCTGTTATTTCCATAAAGTGGAAATTATAAACATACTATATATAATGAGCACATGAAGCTATATATAACAAATAGAAAAAATCCATTTATACATTTGGAAATTAAAACTCTATGCTTGCCTTGTATGCTGCTGACCCAGATGTGATTCCCGGCACCCCATACTGTTCCCTGAGCCTTACCAGGAGTGATCCCTAAGAGCAGAGTCAGGAGTGAGCCCTGAACACTGCCTGGTGTTTCCACAAGAATTCTCGTCTTTAAAAATATGTCTACAGATCCTTTGTATTAAATAGTTAGGGGAAAATTGAATGAAAATTAGACAATTTAGCATCACGAAGACATAAAATGCTACCTTAAGAAGCACTAAATATGCTATTCCTAAAGTTATTAGATAAAAAAATCAGTAAAAAATGTTTTTTTTATTATTTGGGGGAGAGAAATTATTATTTTTTTGCTACTTGATATTTCTTATTCCATTTTTTATGGTGTCCGGAAGAAACTTTAATTTAATTTTATTTTTGCAAGTTTTATATATTTCATTTTCATAAAGTAGTTCACAATAGTTCATTGCAGATAATACTCAAACACCAGTCCCCCCACCCAGCACCTTCCCACCACCACAAGAGGGATGTGTATGATGTTTGTTGTATTTCATTCTGGAGCCTTTTAAGCCCAAATATAAGAGATTACAAGCAGGTATGTTAGAAACCAAACAATATGTGGTACTCTCGGTACATAAGTGGGCTGCACACTACAGAAAATTCTGCATCATTTTTGTTGTATTTTTTAAAATATAGGAGCACTGCTATTTATTCAGTCATTGATTAAGCTGATTGAATTGGACATGAACTCCACATTACTTTTTAAAAAATTTTTAATTTCACAAGTTAGTTTACAATATTTGATTACCGTCAATATTCAAACACCAACCTCACCACCATTACACCTTCCCACCACCAAATTCTGGATGTTTCCATCCCAAACCCCAATCCCTGTCCCAAAGCACAACTAAAATAGTATATTTCATGTTGTCTGTTATGAAGAACTGCTTAACATGTTTACACAAAAGTGTTCATATAGGAAACAGTGTAAGGATTGTTCTATTTTAACAAGAGCCATTAAGACATCCTATAGGATATCACTAACGTGTTGTTAAAGTTTGGGTGTGAGCTTTGGTATATATAACTGAAAATATGTATATATGCATATATATTTTTTTCCCTCTATGATTTGTTTCCTACCATCTGAACCCCATCAAATGTTTTGTGGTAATTATGGAGAATGGTTAGAAGTGTTCTATGATGTGTCCTGTGTGGTCCAGGAAAATGTTTACTCATGTGTGAGGCTCAGCCCGAGTACATGGGGAGTGGCCTTGAGAGTGGTGGTTAGGTTGATCTGATGGCGGCACCATACACCCTTGTTGTTAGGGATGGACTGAGCTACCAGGGCGAGCCCACGTAGACTGTACTACAGACAGGAACATTTTCCCCCTTCAAGGTGCCTTCAGAAAGTAATTTCAGTGTTTTAAAGAGGCAGTTTTTCCTTTTCTTACAGAAGCCTGGCTGGTCTTTGACATGCAGATCTCAGCTGCTAGCCAGACCTGACTTGATATTGTAGATTCCAGGCTACTCTTTGGGATGTAGATTTCAGGTGCTGCCTAGTTTGTAATTGACATGTAGATTTCCTGTGGCAGCCCAGCCTGGTCTTTGGGATGTAAATCCAAGTGCTTTTAGCCCAAGGAAGGTTTTGGGTTTTGTTTTGTATCTTCTTTCTGAAGGCCAAGATTACTGGCCTGCAGATACAAGGAAATAATGCTGCCTCAATGTTCTTCCTGTAACATCTTTTGGTGCCTTTAATGATGTCAATGTATTGAGCCCTTTAGAAGTGCCATGATCAATAAAAGGAGATCCAGGAGGCCCTCTGCCTTTGCCAGAGAGAGCCTTAGTCCTCCATGAGACACATTTCTTCCCTGTTCCTTATCTCAGCGCCTCCGACCGCACAAATATTCACACAACACCTTGTTGTTTTTTTTTAAGAGTGTTCCTGTCTCACTCCACCCTTTTCTCCTGCCTAGATCCAGTAACATTGGTGTTCCACAGTGTTTTCAGTGCCACTAACAGTTATATTTCCATTTAACCTGAATGCCTTAAAATATATAAACTTGAGACGAAGGTGTCTGTGCAGATGCCATTTTTTGAACTGCAATCCTAGGGATGCAAGGCAAAAGAAGCAAATAGAGTTGGACAGATGAAAGAGAGTATGGCTGAGCTGGCCACAGCTCCAGGAAAAGTGAGAGAAGAGAGAGGTGAGTTATTCCTGAGTTTATTGTTCAAGTGTTCGGGGTACACTGACTAATGAGTAGGTTTGAGATGTTCCAATTTGATGTCTGCAAGCAACCAGACAGAGGTCAGAAGCAAGCAGCCTGGACACAGATACTACTATGGGGACAGGTATGCGAGGTAGCAAGGCCAATGGCCCTCTCCAAGTCTCTGAACTATGTTTCTTCCTACCACTGTAAGGGCAAAACTGACACCATGACAGGCGGCAGAAATCAGCAAAATCAGCTAGGCCTCAGGTTCAGTTCCTGGAACTGAAACAGTCTTGGTTTCCCAGCAATGAAACAATGAGTAACTACCCAACCTAAACACACCTGGGAAAGTTCTAGCAAGTGGGCTCAATCTCTATGCCCCCAGTCAAAATGTCCCAGAAATTGTCTTTTGTTAGCCCAAAAAGGATGAGTAGCTCATGTAACCATGAAATGTTACTGAAAACTACTGTTTAACTATTGCCTGACCCCTGACACCCTAGACACTTGCCTGTTACCCCAGACAGTACTGTAACTAGGTAAGTCTTTTTTCTGAAACAACAAGGCATGTACTGCTTATGTAATCAAACCCTATATAAACTGCTTGCTGCCTGAAATCAGGGTCGCTATCAAGAGACCACTCTGTGGGTGTGATAGTTGACCCCAGTATACTGGAATAAAACTCCTACTGCTTTTGCACTATCGAATTAGTATCCCGTTGGTCTCGCCGCTTGGCAGCACATAGTCCTGGACTTACACCACTAGGATGCAGAACAGCAATGGATTAGCCACCTACGTCTTTGTTTTTGCCTCTTAAGGCTGCTCCTGCAGAAAATAAGGCAGGTGATTGACTTAGCATCAAAACTGACTGGTGCTATGACAGACATTACACCTCCCCTTCCTAAGCAACCTTACCTCTTTATTTAAACATTTCAATGATTAATGTGATCCCAAAACAGGAACTTTGAGTGCCCTCAAACCGCCATTCTAGGTACAAAATATTTATAATTATTTTTACTTTTCCATTAGTTTTCCCTTATTTTATTTTTCTATTATTCCCTAATAAGAACGTTGAACTTCCTCAAATATTTCTTTCTAAACAACCTTACTTCTCTGCTTACATATTTCAACAAGTATTGTGATTACAAATGGAGAATATTGAGTGTCCTCAGCCCGCCATTCTAGGCTACAAAATATGTATCATAATTTTTATTTTCAAATTATTTTCCCATTATTTTATTTTTCCATTATTCCCTCAGTGTCTCTCTCCAATACAGGCATTTTTTAATTTGAGGGTGAGGTGGAACATTGAGCCAAACTTGTCAGTTTTCAGGGCTTGATCCTGGTTCTGTGCTCAAGGATTGCTCCTGGAGGGTTTTGGAAGAACTTATGAGGTGATGGGGATCACCATGTAGTGTTAGTACCTTACTAACTGCGTGCAATGTTAGTGCCTTACTATCACTTCATCCCATTCTGATATTTGAGGTTTTGTTTATTTGGGGGACACAGCAGACGGTGACAAAGTGCTAAGGGACTACTCCTGGTCTATGCTCAGAAATCACTCTTGTTAGGACTTGGGGGGCCACAAGTGGTGTCAGGGATTAAGCCCAGATCAGCAGAGTGCAAGGCAAGCACCTTCCCCGCTGTACTCTGATATCATTTCAGGCCCCCGATTTTGATCATGTTTTTTCAACCCCCCGATTTTGATCATTTTTAAAGGAGCAAGATACTTTCCAAGTAGATATTTTGTTTGTGTTTTCCTTCCATCAGAAACTCCAAGTTACAATATTAATAAATCCAATATTATTGCTAATAATCCTAATATTAATTCTAATTTCCTTATTTTTTAATTTATTTAGGTAATAGCAATATAAATGTATCAATATAAATGTATATATATATACATATGTGTGTATATATATATTTAGAGGTAGCATTGCAGTGTAGCATTGTGGTCCCATTTCTCATCGATTTGCTTGAGCAGGCATCAGTAAAATCTCCATTGTGAGACTTGTTGTTACTGTTTTTGGCATATTGAATACACTATGGGTAGCTTGCCAGGCTCTGCTGTGGGGACAGGATACTCTCGGTAGCTTGCTGGGCTCTCTGAGAGAGACAGAGGAGTTGAACCCGGGTCAGCCATGTGCAAGGCAGATGCCCTACCTGCTGTGCTACCGCTCCAGTTCATAGTTAGAGGTACTATATATAATATTTTACATATGCATATATTAGGGGTAATTTTATTATTCCACGCCTTGTCAAAATATGTTTTAACATGCCACCCACTACCAAACCTCAATATGTTGTGGGGAGAGAGAACAGGGTAAGGTGCTTGCCTCACCCACTCCTGACCAAGTTCAAGTCCTGATGCCACATGTGGTCCACTGAGCCCTGCCAGCAGTGATGTCTAATCTCAGAGACAAAATAAGCAAGCCAGAGAGCAGCTGGATGTGACCCCAAAATCCAAAAACCAAAGCAAAACAAATATCCTACCAATTGCCCCAACATAGTTCATTGTTCCCTTTCCTTTGATGCCTCTTCCAGCCTCCCCCAATAACCTTAGTTCCGTGGCCAGAGTCTTCAGGTTCTATTTTTGCTTTATTGATGGTTAGTTTAACACAGTGATGAACAAGTACAAGGATCTATATCCCTCTTTTACCACTAGTGATTTGGTTTAGGAGTGGACACCTACTAGTGAAATTTCTAGACATGTCATAGGTATATTTGGAATATTTCACCAGGTTTTCCTAGTTTCCTCAAATGGGTGGAACCAATGTTCATTCTCACCCTAAGAGTCTGAGTATTCCTTTTCTCCATGTCTCCATCAACTCTTGCGGGTGTTTCAGACGATATCCCCTGAACCTCCAGTGTGACGTTCTAGGCCTTAGACATCTCTCCAGGGTTGTGTATGTAGCCTTGCAGTAGGTTTCTTTCTTTGCTGAGCATGTCTCTGTCTCTGTTTTCTCTGGATACTGGCCTGGATTCCTTGCTGAAGAGGTCTCCTCTTTCCGCTTTTGGGTCTGTCTCTGTGTATTGGCATGTTGAATACACAGAGACAGGCTTATTCAAGTTGTAAATACTTGTTTTGTTACTTGGCTTATCTAAACACAAATTACCCCTAATCACTTTGACCCACTTTACTCAATTCTACATTTAACTTGTCATGGGCTCATTATTAATAGTAGCAATTATACAATTATTTGTCATTAGTTACACATAAAATATTAGGTATATATGTGCAGTATTATTAATCATTTATACATAACCAAAGTAATCATATAGTATTTGTGATAAAAATTAATTTATCATTTTTTAACTTCAATATATACCCACAAACTTTGTGTTTTACTCCAAAATTTTTAGAATTTTCTTTTAACTTTCACATGCTCCAAGTTGTGTCTTTTAATTGCTCTGTTTGCTGGCTAAACTAAACACATATTCTTAATCTTTGGCACACCTTGACTCCATCCTAACTTTAATTGATAATATTAGCACAACTATTACCACCAGTAATAAAAATTATACAGTTTACATTAATTATAAATTATTAACTAGTTACCCATATACTATTAGGTGAATTATTAGATTAATAAAAATAGTATTTGTGAAAAAATCATTAGTTCTGTTTTACTTCCACATCTTCCCTCTTGTTATATCTCAAATTTCATTTGTCAAAAGTAATTTTTTAAGTGTGGACATAAAAAGACATACACTATCTGTGTTGTACCACTTGATAACTTCCATTCTAACAGAGTTAGAATTAATGAGTAATTAATTAATTAGAATTAAGGGTCTTTGCTATTGTTTTTAGGCTATTTTGTTAGCTCCCTAAATGTCACAATATCTGTTCATTAGTTGACCTTGAGAAACTAAGTTGACAAAATTATTTTGATATTGGAATGATCAACAGATAAATTGTAAGCTGAATTTTCAAGTCACATTTAATTAATTTTTTCTCCTGATCTGACCCACTCTCAGTTTGGTAGTGTTACTGTGTTGGTCATGAGAAAGCATTCCTGAAAACTCCAGAGCACCTCCCACTCTCCCCCGGACAAGTACATTGGCTCAATATAAAGGAGCAGTCAAAGTGAACGCGAATGGGAATGACAATGGTGGCATGAGGTGACCTGACTTCATAGATGTTTATAGACCTATAAAGTCTAAGGTGTCGTTTCTTGGTTATTTTCATTACTACAGTCTCCACAGAGGAGAATTATCTTTAGTGTGATGCTTCAGTTCATGAATCACACTTTACGCTCCTTTCTTGTCAGCCTATAATGTAAACTAACTTCCTAATAAGACACCGTGTCTTTTCATGTAGCTTGGTGACGTGCACAGTGCCTTAATAGAAAAGGATTATATTTTTCTCAAGTGACCTTTTAACCTAAACAACTGTATCAGTCCATTGGTATGCTTTTTTCTGGTACATCTGTTAGTATAGTTTTCAGAGCATAGTGATTATGTGACAAAGCATTATGGAGTTGGATTGCCATACTAAAATGAGAACAAACTTCATAGTGTATCAGCTGTCTAAGGCATCCTGGAAAATAATGTAAATAATTAAGGGTGCGGTTGAATATATCTTATTCTAAATAACTACCCACACTGTCTGAGTACAGTAAAGAACCCTTTATATTCCCTTGTTTCACTATATGAAACCTTTGTTGTTCCTTGAAATAGAGGCACCAGTCCTAGTGTATGATATATATTTTAATTTGGCCTCCATGTTTTCATATATCTTAATTTGTTAATGGTCATAGAACTTTTCTAGTTTGTAGAAATATAGTTTCAATCAGCATACCCAGAAAACATTCAAATTCAGCTATATTTAGTAACTGAAAATAGACTATCAGAGCAGCATTTAAGGAATATAAAGTTATTCCAAAATGACACTGGAATTAAACAATAATATATTTTCTAGAGTGCTTGTTATAGTTTGTTTTCTTAAAAAATTTAACATATATATCTTCAGATTCAAATTATTGCTGTCATTTCAAACCCATTTTCTTGAACATTCAGAATTTTGCTGATCTTATAAACTAAACATCATAATTTTTTATTAAAGTCCTAATTTTTGCTATCAGGGAAAGAGACATGAGGGGAATGCAGTGGCAATAATATTGCTAAGTAGCTTCATAAATCATTCATATGAAGAATCTGTATCAATTTTCCATTTATAGCTCTTTAATCTTAAAGTGGTTTCCTCCTTAGGTTTTAATAATTGATTAAAAAATATGCCTAGCCTTTTTTATTGACTTTTTTCTGTGTGCCCAAAGACACATGGCTGAATTTCGGAAGATGCATCAGAATTAAACTTCCTTGGTGCCTAATAATGACAATCTTACTTCAAATCCACTTAGTTGATGCAGGTTTAAGTTCTTACACCTAACCTTTCACAGGAGCCCACATGATAGTACAGTGCCTAGGGTGCTTGCCTTGCATGTGGCAGACCTGGGTTCAATCCCCTGCACCCACTACAGTTTCTGAGCAACACCAGGAGTAACCTTTGAGTGGACAGCAAGAAGTAGGTCCTGAGCACCACCAGGTATGGCCCCTGTGGGGACAAAATTGGACTGGAGAACTGGAGAATTTCCTTTAACTAATATTTAAGAAATGTTATTATTTTTATTTTTATAGGAGTCTATTCTGCTAGACTAACTTTTCAATTCCTACTATGCAACTAAAACACAAAAATACCTTATATCACCAGGTAATCATTGCAGAATTTTTGACAATTTTTTAAATTTTTTTTTGGTTTTTGCAAAGTGTAGTATGTCCATCCCATGAAACTTTCTGAAGGTCAAAGCCAAATTTCAGTGAAAAAGCAGAGCATAATTATGCAGCGGTGATAATCATGTAGTGAAGTGTAGGGGCCAGTTCCCCCGCCCAGAAAAAAAAGCACTGATAATAAATAACAAATATGTTAGGTGTTTCATTATAGTAACAATTTTTTCCTAAAATGCTGATTCTCAATGTACAGTTGTGAAACAACTTTGGCTGATTTTGATTCTTCCTTTTGTATACTTTTGTTCATCTAAGGCAGCACTATATCCCTATTATGGCTGTTCAATGCATCTCCCATATCAGGCTGTAATTGTCTGATAAAGCATGCCAAGAGATAAATTTGCCCTCTCTGCAAATCTATGCCAATGAGGCTTTGATAATCAGGCCAATCACCTAATTACAAGTTTGTATTTCTATTCCCACAGAGATGTGCCAATTAAAAAGATTCGACTTTAATTCCAAACAACATATTAGTTCTAATTACCTGATGTGTGCACTGCCTACTTTGCATTTGTTAACCCTTTTTGTATTGTGTGTATCCATGTGTGGGACACACAATGACTGGAATGTAAAGTATTAAGAATTACAAAGCATATCTATTGATTGAGCTATAGACCATGGTTTCAAAAATAAAGCTGGTTCTACCTTTTAGAGTAAGCATGTGTCAATATGGAAGCAACTTGAAGTGTATAAATAACAACCACTAATCACCAGTCTCAACAGAATTACTTAAATTGTCAATCTCATTCCTCCATGTTAAAAAATAGGCATAAAACTCTACTTCAGTTCATGATTGACATCATTGCCAGAAGTAAATTAAGCCATTTGAAACACTAACAATGTGATTCATGTGCATATTGATTGCGTTCACTTTTAGTATATGGCAAGCTAATCCCATCCTTAGACAAACGACCCTGCTTCACTACATGATTATCACCGCTGCAAATTTATGCCCTGCTTTTTCACTGAAATTTGGTTTTGACCTTCGGAAAGTTTCACAGAATGGACACACAGCACTTTGCAAAAAACTAAATAAAAAAATCAATTTGTCAGAAATTCTGCAATGATTACCTGGTGAAATTAGGTATGTTTGTGTTTTAGTTGCATAGTAGGAATTGACGTTAGTCTAGTAGAATAGACACCTATAAATATAAAAAATCATGATATTTCTTAAATATTAGTTAAAGGACAACTCCTGGACTTACAATTCTCCAATGAATTCAAGGTTTGGTGATCTTTACAATTGGCTGAGTAATCAGAAAATGACAATGCTAAAATAGTTCAACTGGAGGCAAAAGAGGAAGTTAATTTCCAGCAAAGACATTAATGCATCTCAGAGACATTATAGTCAAACTGTAGAAAGAATTTGACAGTGGGTCAGGAAGAATAAAGTTCCTAATCAAATGAAATAATGGCTGTAGGATGTGTGAACTGGTGAAAATTGTAGAAATCAGAGCTGATATTTAAAAGCAGGTCTTTCATTTCTAGAGTCCTAAAAATGACAATTTGAAATGGAATTTACTGCTCTCAAATGTGATTAATATCCTGAGTAGACTTCAATTTTAATCCTTTTTCTTCTTATTATTAGTTGTTTTTAAATAATTTTCACCTTTAATTTTGAGGTTTTATGGGGTAGTCAAAGGCTACTCCCAGCTCTCTGTTCAAAGGTCACTCCTGATAGTGCTCAGAAGCCAGCAGTTCCGGGACTAACTCAGGAATGGTTGCAGACAAGGCCGTGCCTAACTCCTGTTCTATCTCTCCTGCCCTGTTTTCTTAGTTTTAAACTGCTGATTATTCTCCTCTTTATTATATACAGTATCTTTTCTGGCGGAGGTTTGCTTTTTAGGTCACACCCAGAAGTGCTCAAGATCACTCCTGGCTCTGGGGTCAGAGATAACTGCAGGGCCTGGGAGGACCAAGTGGGTTACTGAGGATTGACCCAGGTTTGATGCATGCACAGCAAATGCCATGCCCACTCTACTGTCACTTTGGCATTACCACTAGATAAGTTTGTTATCATCTTTTGATTGGTATATTTCGAAATGAAATTTTGCTTATTATATAAACAGAAAGTCCACATGTCCTTGAGTAAACATGTCAAAGACTTTCACAAAGAGAACACTTGGAAAACAGCCTTATCAGGGAGCAGAGAGGCCAGGTGTTTGCCTTGACATGACCCACCCAGGCTTACCTGTCTGTGTTAGAGATGGTTTCTGGGCACAGCGAGGAGTAAGCAATCCCTGAGTGAAGAACCAGGCGTAAGCCATGAGCACTGCCGGACATGTTCTCCCAAGACACAAAACAAGCAAAATAGAGAAGCACCCTTATAAACAGAGTTTGTTTGCTACCCAATGCTGCCGTCTTATTTTCTACCATTATTATGCCCACAAGAGAAATTATTAGCCTGACCTCTAACTGCAGATTAATGTTTTATGTTTTTTATTTTTTATATTAAAGATGATATTTTGTTTTTTGCTTTTTAGGTAATACCCAGTAATGCTCAGGGGTTACTCCTGACACTGCACTCCTGGCGGTACTCGGAAACCATACGGAATGCCAGGGATCGAATTGAGATCAGGCTCGTGCAAGGCAACTGCCCTACCTGCTCCAGTCCCAATAATTCATGTCTTGTTGATAAAAATGTTAAACCCTTGGGAAGGCTTAAACATTTAGAAGGAAGGCTTAAAAAATTAAAAGCAAATATAAAAATAGTCAATGTCAAGAACAAGAACAGCAACAACAAAATATTCACAAAATAGGGATGACAAAATAATATGGTTGATTTCATAAATGTAATTAAACATTTAAGATTAAAACCTTAAATGTAATGTTATTGGCTATACTTTGAGGACAGCCTCAAAGTACAGTTAGGTAAGTAGCAGAGGGATCCTGCACAGTCTGGAGGGTCCGAGCTATTCTCAGCGAGACTCAACCTCACTGACAGATATGGAGGCTCAAAGCTTGTGCCACCAGAGTCACTCCGAAGGTGAGGTGACACCCTGGAGGTTTGAGAGCTCAATGGTGAGCCAAGACCAAGCATGAGATCTCTGCATGTACTTCTGTCCTTTGAGCTAGTTTGTAAGTTCAACGTGTCATTTAAATAAATTTCTAAAATATCATCATGGAAAAAAAGGTTTTATTCTCCTTACATACATATTTTTCCCAGAAAAATAAAATAGAATCCACACACTCAGAGCAAGAATATAAGATATATGGAATATAAAATAAAATTATTCAACAGGAGAATTATTATCTAGTGAACTTTTCTTTCTCAAGTGAAAAAAAAAACAATACAGACCAACCATAATGTTAACCAAGAGCCAAATTCCCTGACAAGGCAATCATATTTAGCTATATTTAATGATGAAAGGATATGGTAATTATTATTTATGTATTTCTAAAATATCAATAATTAATATGAATGATTTTAAACAATCAAATATTAGTTTTTGAATTGAAAAGTCAATGTTTGAAAATTTAGGGCCAGAACAATGGCCAGAACAAAAGCGGGTGAAGCATTTGCCTTGCACATGGCTAACCTGAGTCTGTCCCAGGCATGCCAGGTTTCCAGAGACCACCGAGAGTAACTCCTGAGGGCAGAGCAGGAGAAACCCCTGAGCACTGCTGATGTGCACCCCAATCTCTACCAAAAAACAAAAGAAAGAAGAAAAGAAAATTCTCTCAATGCCTTGATGTGCATAGAATTGAATGTCACCACTAATATTCTCTTTCTGACTTTTTTTCCTTCTTTTTTTGCATATTGGCTCTTCTAAACTGGTTTTCTTTTCCATTTTATAAACTTTTTGTTTTGGTTTGTTTTGCCTTTGAGGGCTGGTATGATGGCAATGAAATGCTTGACTGTTGATTCTCTAAAAACCTCTTTATTCTGCCTTCAAAGCTGAGATATTATCTAGCTATGTAAAAGTATCCTGGCTGGAGGTTGTTTTCTATTTAGTCCTTTGTATTCTGCACAAATAACCTATACCATTTCTTTCATGCCTGGAGTGTTTCTGCTGAGATAGTTACTGATAGTTTGACTGAGACTCAAATTGGGTATCCGTTTAAAAATGTTTTTGTCCAAGTTATAATTTTAAATAAAAATGTTAAGTAACAGGAAAAGGGGACGGGGGCTAGAAGTTAAGTGAAATTTAAACACTGATTATTGAACTAGAACCAGGAATCACAGACTATATTTTGACAAGAAATATAACAAAGAGAAGCAGATTCAAAAAAAGGGAAAATGTGTCTCTTTCTACTGCAGATTTTTCTTGTAAACAAATTTTGAAGAAATGTACATCTACTATGCCACAGCAGAGCAGAAGAAAGTAGCAAGCCTCTTCCTTTCCCAAAATAATCTGGTGAGGAGTAGGTTTTTTACACCTACTTGTTTTCACTTATTAAAAACTGGATTTTACATATCTCAGAAACTATGGATTTTAAAAGTAGCACTGTGGTCCAGTTGTTCATCGATTTGCTCTAGTGGGCACCAGTAACATCTCCATTGTGAGACTTGTTGTTACTGTTTTTGGCATATCCAATATGCCACAGGTAGCTTAGATTTTTTTTTACCCTTTAGATTTTATTTATAAATTGGGCTTCAAATAAAAATATTTTGATTTTTTAATATATTAAAAATAATTATAATTAATTTGTCACCTGAAGTAACTCTTGATTTAATTATTTATTTTTAATTAGTGAATCAACATGAGGGTACAGTTACAGTTTTATACATTTTTGTGCTCATGTTTTCCCCATACAAAGTTGAAGGACCCATCCCTTCACCAGTGCCCATTCCCTACCACCAGTAAACCCAGCATCTCTCCCGCCCTCCCCAGTCCCGTCTCCCCCCACCCCACACTGCCACTATGGCAGGGTATTCCCTTTTGATCTCTCTCTCTGATTAGGTGTTGTGGTTTGCAATAAAGGTGTTCAGCGGCCATTGTGTTCAGTCTCTAGTCTATATTCGGCACGCATCACCCTTCCCCCGCATGACCTCCGATCACATTTTACTCGGTGTTCCCTGATCTGAGTTGCCCAGAATGAGAGACCAGCCTCCAAGCCATGGAGACAACCTCCTGGTACTTATTTCTACTAATCTTGGGTGTTAGTCTTATAGTCTATTATTCTATGCTCCACAGATGAGTGCAATCTTTCTGTGTCTGTCTCTCTCTTTCTGACTCATTTCACTTAGCATGATACTTTCCATGCTGATCCACTTATAGGCAAACGTCATGACCTCATTTTTTCTAACAGCTGCGTAGAATTCCATTGTATAGATGTACCAGGGTTTCTTCAACCAGTCATCTGTTCTAAGGCACTCGGGTTTTTTCCAGATTCTGGCTATTGTAAACAGTGCTGCGATGAACATATAAGTGCAGATGTCATTTCGACTATACTTTTTGGCTTTTCTGGGATATATTCCCAGCAGTGGTATTGCTGGGTCAAATGGGATTTCAACCTCTAATTTTTTGAGAATCGTCCATATTGTTTTCCAAATATACCTTAATAGAATCGGGAAGATAGAAATTGTGTCAACTATCCACAGAATGGGAAAGGATATTTACACAATACCCATCAGATAAGGGGTTGATATCAATGGTATATAAATCACTGGTTGAACTCTACAAGAATAAAACATCCAACCCCATAAAAAAATGGGGTGAAGAATTGAACAGAAACTTTACCAAGGAAGAGATACGAATGGCCAAAAGGCACATGAAAAAGTGCTCTACATCACTAATCATCAGAGATATGCAGATCAAAACAACCATGAGATACCACCTCACACCACAGAGGCTAGCACACATCCAAAAGAACAAAAGCAACCTCTGTTGGAGAGGATGTTGGGAGAAAGGGACCCTTCTACACTGCTGGTGGGAATGTAGCTTAGATTTTTTTTTATGGTGCTACTATGAACATGAATATGAAAATATCTTTTTTTTTTAGAAATACTGTATTTTTATTTTATTTTATTATTATTATTTTTTAAATAATTTTATTGAATCACCATGTGGAGGGTTACATAGTTCTCAGGATTATGTCAGTTATACAATTCTCAAACACCCTTCCCTTCACCAGTGCCCATCTCCCATCACCAACCCCCCCAGTATACCTGCCACCCCCTCCCACCTCCCCAGTCCCCACCCTTGTACATGATAAGTTCCACTTCGTTTATGTCTTATCTCGATTACATTCCATGTTTCAACACACAACTCACTACCGTTGTTGGGGTTCACCCAAAAAAGGAAAGCAGTCCTATTGCCAAGGAGGCATTTGATAGTTCTCCACTGCTAAGAATATAGAGATATTAAGTCCCGCTGTTTGTTACATAACTTTTCTTTGTCCCCCTTGCCCCGTGCCACCGAGTTCACGCCTGTTTGGTAATCGCCACGCTGCCTGACAAGGGAAAAAAAAACCGAAAAGGATGGTTATTTCCCGTCATCGGCAGGCGTGGGGCTCTGGCTTAGTTGATAGACTAGTAGAGTGTCTGCAAGCAGTTTCTGGAACCGAAGGGCTTCCGCTGGTATCGGCTCCGGCTCGAGATTCCACCAGCGTCCCACTGTTCCATGTACATAATTTTTCCCCTTATATCCCATTCCCACGCCACCAGGTCTGTTTGCTTAATGGACATCACACTATGTTTGACACCACGCCGTGTTTCTTCCCGAGAAAGAAGGATATTTCTTCTCAGCCGGCGTGGGGATATAGCTTAGTTCAGTCTAGAGAGATGGCTACCACTTTGATTGCCTTCAATATTTCAGCAACAGACTTACTATTCTTGTTAGGATCTCCCACAAAAGTCCGACCCATTAAAAAGGGACATATTACATATTGCTGATGCTAAGATGACATTAGGTCGCGGCCGCGCGGTTTTGGGTTTCTGTATAAAGTCCAGGGAAAGTACAACCAGAAATAACATCACTACAAACTTTTACCCTTTTATGGTGCTCATAAGATGGAGAAGCCTAGAGAGAGGCTCGGCGTCTCCATTTTGCGCTCAGGAAAACCGCGGATCCTGCGCTGTGCTCAGGGGGGAGGTGTGGAGAGAGAGAGAGAGGTTAAAAGAATTGGGGGATGCCCGGCTCCCACTGTTTCAGCGCACCGTGGGGTCTCTGGTCCCATGCCGGAATTAGTTCAGTGGGCTGTTTGGAGTCCAAGGGCGCTTCCTTGGGCTCTTCCATCATGCTCGCTCCACAGCAGGGTCCAAAGGCTAGCTTAGATTTTTTTAAAAAAAACTTGTAAAATAAATTCAGAGAAGTATAACAGAAATGACTGAGGGCATAAGTTTTGCTTTATAGAAGAAAATAGAATAACTGACATCTCTATAACTGTGCAAAAGTTTGACAGGAAGGTAAGATGATAAAATCCTACAGATATTTCAAAGCATAAGAATAAAAAGGTACAAAATTATCCATTGAGCATTGCACTAAGAAGATTATTCAGGTATGGAATGAACAAATGGGCTGAGTTAAATGAGAAAAAATTACTGAATACATAAGAAAATTACTTTTAAAATTAGTACTGCTTATAAATTTTTGCATGCTTTTTTCTCTATAAAGTATAGGTCAGATACATACTATTCTCCTTATTCTACTTTATCTGCATACACACAGTAATATCAACACATATACATGCTGAAAAGAACACACAAGAGGGAGTCATTTATAACTGGAATGAGGTATCCACAGGATCATTCACTTAAGTTTTCATCGTATTTTTAGCTAATTTCCCCAATGACAAACTTATCTTCCTACAAGAAAATTACTATCCTGTGCCAAGCAAATTCTGTGTCAGTCTATGATGCTGGATATAGTGTAAAAAGATACACAGAATCACTAAATTTGGGGGTTTAATGGGAACACAGATCTAGTCTAAGGAACTGGCCTCCTCCTCCAAATGACATTCAAGCCTCTACATAAACCATTTCCACAATTAGAAATTTTCCAATCTCCATACATTCCTTTCACACAAGTCCTTTGCTTATGAAACTGGATGATAATATTGCGCATTATAACTGCAGACTCTCAGACACTTACTCAGTATCATCAACCAGTCGCTTCTTTTCTTGCACGACAACACATAAAGGGGCAATCACCATTCAGATAAAAGCAGTCTTTAATATCTTTTACATTACATGACATTGGCACATACTTCATTATTGGTAACTGAATATGTTTTCCTGTTTATTAGATTTTCCTTAAGTATAATTGTTAAAAATAATCAAAAATACTTTGAAGTTATAGATCAGACCGAGGAGAACACACTCTCAGTTTATCTAAACAGTATGTGCTGGGGAGAAGACGGCAACGAATGAGTTGGCTACTTCTAATGATGAAAATAAACGGCAAAAGAAGTAGAACACGACGCACTGTTCTTTGTCTTCACATGCAAATGTTTCATCTTTCTATTTTATGCATCTTCTAATAATCCTCAAACCACTACCCAGCTCGCAAAGAAGAAAGAAACTTCAACTCAGTTTTCTATGTGTTTATTTTTTGGGAAGGCCAGCAAGTGATGAGAGATATGGGAGACTAGAATCATTTTTGTGGACAAACCAGATTTTTCCTGTATCTCCTAAGATGCACGGGAGGACACAGGCCTCACTGCTTAGAAATACGCACCTAAGAGAGTTTCTAAAAGCTACAGTAAAAATACTGTGAACAGCAATTTAAAATGCACCTTTTAAATGTTTAATATTTTGGTTGAAATTTTTTATTGGTGTATATCATTTACTGCTTTGCAACTGTTTTTACTGCTCTGTTAAAGACTTAACAGAAAAGATCCCTGATGCTGAAATAATCATTAACTTTAAATATCCATATTGAGTGAGTTCAAGAAGTAATAAATATTTATGTTTGCATCAGTATTATACTGATAGTTATTAAATTTTAAAAGCCGATATAAGTTTTTTATTTATAGTGATTAAAATTTGTTTTATCAAAATTAGTTCATACATATCTCTCCTCTCTCTACAGTATTTCTAAATTCTGTCTCTTGAACTAAGATAGGATTATGTCTTAAAAAAATGTAGACTAAAATTTGCTAATTTTATAAATCCTAATTCAAATTTTTCAGAAAATCATGTTTATCAATCCTTAATAAAATTTATTACTAATATTAGTAAGGTATCTTGGAATTAAACTTTGTAATAATCAAACACTTTTGTTTGTTTGGGGACCACCTCAGTGTTGCTCAGGGCTTGCTCCTGGCTCTTTGGTCAGGGTCACTCCTGGTGAAGCTCAGTCAACACTAGAGGATGTCAAGAACCCAACCTGTATGGGCTGCATGCAGCTCATGCACCCTTCCTGCTGTACTATCTCTCCAGACCTCAAACACACATTTATTTCACAGGTAGCAAAGTTGTTGAAAAAATGCAGATACCACAGCTAGCTATCAATTGTCATTAATCAGTTACTAATCCATCTAGTCACCCCAACACTATCATATATGGTATTATATACTTAACATATAACTAACAAAATAAATATATAGTATTTTATAAAGCATAAGTGACTAACAAAATAAATATACAGTATTCAGTATCATTTATCCATTGGATTAGCATTTTTGTTTAAGCTAATAACAGTGTAAAAATGGCTGAAGCACATGTTTGACATGCAAGAGCATCAGGTTCATTCCCAAGCCCCACATGTTCCCCAAACACCTCCATAAACACTGCTCTGAGAATAGTCCAAAAGCACCACTGTGTATACTGGGAGTGGGGAAAGAACACAGTGGGTAAGCCACTTAGCTTCCAGGTGGCCAATTTGAGTTCAACCTCTGGCACATCATATGATTTCCTGAACCTGCCAGGAGTTATTCCTAAGCTCAGAGACAGGAGTAAACCCTGAGCACTGCCTGGTATGAACCCAAACTGAAGATAATAATTAATTTAATTTAATTGAAATACTATATCAATAGTATAGAGAGATACAATCTATGTTATTATTGAAACACTGCCATTTCTGGGTCTCAGAGTACGTTTGTAATTGAATGTGATAAAAATTTAACTGACCTAATTTTGTATTATTACCTCAAACTTGAATGTTTCTTAAATCCACCACAATTTTCTTTTTGCTGTTAAATAAAATAAATTTTATCATTTACTACTCATTAAAATAATTGGCCTGAGAAGATATAGTCATCAAATATGAAACTGTGTTATTCTACTACTACTAGCTCAATTTCCAACTATCATACCATCTTTACATCCTAAAGGTTGAGCTGTATTTCTGTTTGCTGAAATCTCTCTTTAAGTACTTGAACTAGAAAGATAAATAAACATGTGGAATGGATTATGCAATATAATCATGCGTTAACCCCTATCTAGTCACCCTAGAGGCTTTAGAGAAATACAAATCAGCATTGTTTTTTCTTGCAATTCCACATGAAGACTCCTTCCTTCCACTAAAACTTGCAATGTCAGTAATACTCATCATTGTATTTGGTAGGCAGCTTAGTTTTGGAGTAGTAATCAAATAGCCTTTGGTAAAATAAAATAAAATAAAATGAAATGCCGTTTTAATCTAATAATTTTCTTACATTCTTATTGTTTTTATCTAACAATATATTCAATATATTATCTTTCCAAACTTTTATTAAATAATATGAAATGGACTCCTCTACAGGTGTCTATAATAATTTGAAGGACTGTCATTCCCACCTAAAGTCAAAAACTGGTATATCGAGTGACACCTGGAAATGCCAAGCAGATCTCTAATAAGGAATTAGTGAAATCCTAGGGGATCCCAAGACTGTAAAAGAATGTTTTGAGAAAAAATACTATCACACGGCAGAATAATTGACTGTGGTTCCAAGGAAACAGCCCCAAATAGCTTTCAGAGATTCAGCCAGCGTCCCAGTTGGCAGCAGTCCTGCCATCTACAACATATTCCAAGAACCCACCAGAAGTCACATGTGTCTATGTCCCAGGTGGCAAGTTTTCTAACCTTTGTCCCAACTGTTCAACTTGAAGTGGCAAGTTTTGTGTTAGGGCGCGGATCGAGATCTCCCTCTAACAACAAAGAGACTCCAGAGACTGCAAACAGAAAGCAGGGTTTATTGTAAGACTGGCTAGCCAGGGTCCAGCCGCCTACACAGACACGCAGGTCCAGCAGGTTGGGCAAAAGACCCCGAGCTTCTCCAAAGGAGATCTTATATAGGCCTTCCCCGGCCGTTACAGCAGAGCCCGCGCATTTCATAGCCAATAGATTTGTAATATTGCAAACTTTCTTAACCAATCCATTTAAAAGGACATCACTCCTTAGCCTATGGTTTTAGAGATCGGTATTTGCGCCAATATTCAGGAATGTCCCGGTTCTGGGGGCAGTCCTGGGTCTTGTGATACGGGTCATGTGATATGGGTCTGATTATCTGGTCTGACCACCACCATTCTTGCAAACCGGGGTGCCTGTATCTGAATTCCTTGCTCAGGGGCAGAAAATCAAGTTATTCTAGAATGCGGGCTCCTGTAAAAAGAGTCTTAAGAAAGCTAAATAGATTCTTGTGTTCTGTCCTGGGCCCGATCCTCACATTTTGACTAACCATTCTTGGCTCCCGTCTTACACACCTAGGAATCCGCCTTGAAACTCAGCTGCCCACACTCAGGACAGTCAGACAAACCTCTATCCAGCTGAAGACTATGAAATAGGCCATTCGCCTGGCTCCACCATCTCTTGTTTATAGGTCCAAATCATGCTGACTTATTCAAGAAGTTACAAGGAGAGAGTCATCTGGAATCTGGAGACGGAACACCAAGTTTACTTAAACTGCAGAACCTTAAACAGTCCTGTAACTGGACTCAAAAAATGTGTAGCTTCTATCAGGGAATAGTCCTACCTGTGCAGAGACCCCCGGGACGATAGAGCAATATGTGCCAACAGGGGTAGGCACTAACTTAGACCCCAGTCCCACTCCATCCATGCCCACGACTCATCACTCGAAAAGGGCATAGTACATGAACTTAAATGTAAGTCATTTAAAATAAGCTACTGAAACGAGAAGAAACAAAAGCAAATGCGTGAAGACAGCCTAGAGACCTATTACTTCCAAAAAACAAATTCACATTCATTATGAGTACCCAAGAACTACAAGAGAGAGAAAAGCCAGAAAAATTATTCAAGTGAGTAGTGACTAGAAACTTTCTGAATCTGGGGAGGAGTATGGACATGCTGGCCCACGAGGTTCAAAGAACCCTAGTGAGAGTAAACTGAATCCTATGATGCCAGCACACATTGTAATCCAGGTGCTGAAAAGAAAAAAAAATGAAAGCAGGAAGGGAGAAAAAATACACAGAACATAGAATGTACTTCCTATCTCCCACATGGAAGATATATTAGCACATCATACTAGCAGGTTTATTCACTGGCATCCTTTGCTCATCGATTTGCTCGAGCGGGCACCAGCAAAGACTCCATTGTGAGACATGTTGTTACTGCTTTTGGCATATCGAATACACCATGGGTAGCTTGCCAGGCTCTGCCGTGTAAGCGGGATACTCTCGGTAGCTTGCTGGGCTCTCCAGAGGGGCAGAGGAATCGAACCCGGGTCAGCTATGTGCAAAGAAAAAGCCCTATCTGCTGTGCTATCGCTCCAGCAGATTTACTAGCAGACTATTAGTAGGAAGCATGGGGAAAGATGGTATATTCAAAGTGGTCACAAAGAAAAATTTCTATTACTAATATTATGCTATGAAAGTATCTCCAGAAACAAAGAATGATAAATAATTTCTAAACAAGCAGGAGTGGTTGTAACTGACGTACATTACAAGAAAAGTCAAATGTCCACAGGGACACTGTGGATAGCGGTAGCTCAAAGGTTTTGCTCTGCATTCAGGAGTCGTGAGCTCGATCCCTGACACACTGTGTGGTCTATCAGGCACTGCCAGGAGCAAGCCCCAAGCACAGAGCGGGGAGTAGTCCCTGAGCACCACCTGTGTACCTTCCCACAAAAAAAGACATTGAGTCATACATAAAATCATTATTTTTTTAATTTTACTGACATTGACATTATACAGACATGTACTTATCATTCACACTGATACAGCATTATATTACAAAAGCATTAAATTTCACTGCTAAAGATAAATGTGTTAATGGATATAAAAATATACAGAGGGGACTGTTGGGGATGGACTGAGCTACAAAGGCGAGCCCATGTAGACTGTACTACCGACAGGAACATTTCCCCTTCAAGCAGCCTTCAGAAAATAATTTCAGTATATTGAAAGAGGCAGTTTTTCCTTCTCTCACAGAAGCCTGGATTGCCTTTGACATGCAGATCTTAGGTGTTAGCCAGGCCTGACCTTTGATATTGTAAATTGTAGGCTCTGGCCCAGCCTAGTCTTTGGGATGTAGATTTCAGGTGCTGCCTAGTTTGTAATTGACATGTAGATTTCCTGTGGCAGCCCAGCCTTGTCTTTGGGATATAAATCCAAGTGCTTTTAGCTCAAGAAAATTTTCAGTTTTGGTTTTGTATCTTCTTTGGAGGCCTAGATTACTGGCCTAGGCCTAGATTACAAGGAAATAATGCTGCCTCAATGTTCTTCCTGTAACATCTTTTGATGCCTTTGGTGACATCACTGTATTGCGCCCTTTAGAGGTACCATGATCAATAAAAGGAGATCCAGGAGGCCCTCTGCCTTTGCCAAGAGCCAGAGAGAGCCTTAGTCCTCCATGACACACATTTCTTCCGCATGCCTTATCTCAGCGCCTCCTACCACAGGAACGTTCACGCAACGGGGGACCATAAAGATTTAACAAAAACCAAGGTGTTTGCCTTATACATAGCCAGCCCTGGTTTGTTTTCTGGCACAGCATATAAACCCAGCACTACCAGGACTGATCCCAGAGCACAGAGCTAGGAGAAATCCCTGAGCACAGCTGGGGCAACATCAAAGTCCAAATAAATAAATAAAATGTATCACTGTATCACTGTCATCACTTTGCTCATTGATTTGCTCGAGTGGGCACCAGTAATGTCTCCATTGTGAGACTTGTTGTTACTGTTTTTGGCATATTGAATATGCCACGGATAGCTTGCCAGGCTCTGCCATGGGGGCGAGATACTCTGAGTAGCTTGTTGGGCTCTCTGAGAAGAACAGAGGAACTGAAGATGGGTGGGCCGAGTGCAAGGCAAATGCCCTACCTGCTGTGCTATTGCTCCAGCCCAAATAAAATGTAACATCATAAATAAAAATCATAACAAATAAAAATGTAACATCAATAATGTAAAAAGCAGAGCACTCCCTTTCATGCCCTCCTTTAATTTCCTGCCACAGAGTCGGGGTGGGGTTGGGGGGGTAATGGGGTGGGGGTGGTGGGAGGGATACTGGGACCATTGGTGGTAGAAAATGGGCACAAGTGGAGGGATGGGTACTCTATCATTGTATGACTGAAACGCAAGCACGAAAGTTTATAAGTCTGTAACGGTACCCCCATGGTGCATCACTAATAAAAAAAATTTTTTTAAAGCATTAATTAACTGTCACAAGAAACAAGGAATGATAGTTTGCTATGATAAATGCATCAATTTATGAATAAGAAGCAAAAATTATAAGTATACATGTATCCCACATTAGAACACCTAATATATAAAGCATTCTTCATAAAACATGAAAGAGAATTGACCAAGAATATATTAGAGGGAGACTATAATATTCATATTTATCAATTGCTAAGTCATAAAAGGAAATCAATGAGCACTAAGCAGGCATATCATTTTAACTTAAGTGGATATAATAGGCATATGCAGAATAAAATATAAACAGAAATGGAGTGGTTATTCTCACATATATAAGTAAGTTCCAAGGATATATTACTGTATTATTGGGTCACTAAACAAGTTTTAAGTCAATGCGATTTAAATTACATGAAGTATCAATTCTGCCCATAGTGGTATAAAACAGGAAATCAATAACACAAGAAAAACAGAAAAATCTTGTGGAAAATAAACATAATCCTGAGTGCCCAGTAAAATCAAAAGATAAACCAGAGGAATTTGAGAGAAATGAAAATAACACACACAAAATTTATGACATGCAGCAGAACGGTTCTAAGAGACACTTTCTGAGTATAAATGCTCACATTAATTAAAAAAGAGACACCTCAAACAACATAATGTTAAAATTTAAGAAGATAGAACACAGTTAGCAAGAAGAAAATGAAAATAATAAATATATAACATCAATGAACTAAATAGAATGTAGAAAAAGGAAAGATCAACAAAAATTCATTTGTAGAAAAATACAAAATTCACAACCATTGAAAAGACAAAAAAAAAAACTAGAGTAAAAACTCAATAAATAATTCTACATGGCCATTTTCCTAGATGACAATATTTATCTTTTATTACATGCATATGTAATTTTGCTCTCTTCAACCCATTGGCATTTCCTCTTAAAAATCTGACGAAAACCTGATAAAGGTGACTTAACTTTTCTTTTTCCCAGAAGTTCTCAGTATTTTTTCCAAAGATTATGAAATGCTGAAGGTTATTTTGAAGAAATAATAAAATTGATTATTCCTTCAGTAGACTTTTATTAGGAATATAAAAAGTATTCCAGAGCTATGGAAACAAAACAGGTATAAAAGTAGATATTTATGTTTTGGTCATCTAAACATATTGAGCACATGTATTGTTGACTTTCTTTTATATTCATAATGAAGTACTTTTATTGTCTTATTGGTTTGACACTGTTTAGATTATACTAAACAAAAATTTCTGTATCTTTCTTTACTCATTATTTGACCACAAATAATGGCAAACGTTAGTTAAGTATACCGTGTCTTTTATGTACTCTTCTGAAATTGTTTGTTATTATTTTTATAATATTACCAATAACATCGTGTTTACCACCACGAGAGTCCTAAGATCCTATTATCATTATTCCAAAGTCCATTCTTCAGAAACAATTTCAGAATTTTCAAATAAATCTTCTATTTTGAAAGTAAATGATATAACTTCCAATTTGCCATATAAAAATAAACTTATAAAATTAAAACATATATAAGATGCAAATGATTTTATAAATATGAACTTTTATAAAATATAAAATAAGTTCTGTTTATAATTTTACACATTTGCATATTTCCATGTATTTTCAAAATTTACACCTATTTATTTTTTATATAGAATTCATGTAAAAATCGGCCTTGAACAAAGCAAAAATCAGGAAGCCAGTAATAGTGTAAAGGGCCAGAGAACTCAGAGTCCTGAGTTCAATTCCCAGTATTGAACAAATTTAAACTTGAGGGCTGCAAATGTGCACCCAGGAAATAATAGAATGGGTAATTACCATAACTTTAGTGCTATACTTCAAAGGTTTCCTCTTTCTATCACCCTGGGGCCACAGGGATCTAAATATCTCAATCTTTGCTCTAGGTATCTGCTAACTGTCCTTAATGTATCTGCTAACTGTCCTTAATGCTGGATTTATGTGTTAACTCTTAATATATCTACTAATTGTCCTCAATGTACATGTTAATAGAAACCATGGGTCATGTGTCTGGGACCAGGAAGCTTGAGTGGAGAAAGCAGATACTGTGTTCAATAAATGACTAGCCTGTCTCTTTCTTTGAGCTGGAGCTTTAGCACAGCAGGTAGGGTGTTTGCCTTGCATGCAGCCAACCCGGGTTCTATTCCTCTGCCCCTCTCAAAGAGCCCAGCAAGATACTGAGAGTATCCTGCCCACATGACAGAGGCTGGCATGCTACCTGTGGCATCTCCAATATGCCAAAAACAGTAATGACGAGTCTCACAATGGAGACATTACTGGTGCCTGTTCAAACAAATCTATGAGCAACGGGTGACAGTGACAGTTACATCCCTTTCTTCAGAACTACTAAAGCTAGCTTGCAAACTGGGCAAGCCACAGCATCTATCCATTCTTTGTGACTGACCTTGCTGGACAGAGGTCAAAGGTGTCAATTCAATTGGTTTTATTGTGATGAATCACCACATGGTACCTCAGCATATCTGGGAGTAATCCTAGCACTGAGCACTGAATGGAGAGTAGCCCCAAACATAGATGTTGCCTGGAAGTGAAAAAATAAAATAGCAAAAGTAAAGTTCAAACTATCTTTCTTGTGTGGATATTAGAGTAAATATTTACTTGTGTATTCATTTTTATGTGATGCATCAACAATAAATAAACTTAACAATTAAAAACACCATACACTCATTATCTCAGTTTCTTTTTGTGTATAGTTTAAGTGGTTACTCTCACAGTAACTCCATACTCTCATTATCTCAGTTTCTTTTTGTGTATAGTTTAACTGGCTACTCTCACAGTAACTCTTAATGCCAACAGCATGATGTTAACCAGAATTTTACTTTTATCTGATGATATTAAGGTGGTTAATTCAACTAAAAACTAGACTCTTTGTCTGTGCAACTCTAAACTAGATTTTGTTCATGAACAAAATCTCAATCTGGTCAATCTCAGCTCATGAGATTATTCATAGTTTCCTTCATGGACCTTTTCAAGTGTACTTTACATCCTGGAAATTTACTTTTTTTTTAGTTCAGTAAGGACTGGAGTGATAGCACAGTGGGTAAGGCATATGCCTTGCACTGTGCCAACCCAGGTTCGATTCCTTTGTCCCTCTTGGAGAGCCCGGCAAGCTACTGAGAATATCCCATCCACAGGGCAGAGCCTGGCAGGCTCCTTGTGGTGTATTCAACATGCCGAAAACAGTAACAAGTCTCACAATGGAGACATTACTGGTGCCCACTTGAGCAAATCGATGAACAAAGTGATATCAGTGATACAGTGCTAAGGTCACTAAAGTGGGAGCAGCAATGCTAAAAGGACAATTTTAAGAAATGGACTGCATCCATGAGAACAGCATTTTCTCCAGTAGCCTATAATATACACATATTAGATAATACACACATATGTTACTTTCATTTACATATATTTTCAGCTTAAGAAAAGTAGATAATTAGGAAGTAATTATAGGACAAGTTCATAAAATATAAAATGCTAGTTAAACAACTCATATGCTAAATGCTTTTCTTCACACATATTATTTCTTTCTGATCATTATCATTAGCTTCAGTGAAACGACCAATATGTACCAGTGGTTGTTGCATTAAATATAAGAGCTGGGTTTAGCCAATCAGTCTGTGGATTTATTACATAGAAATATAAGCAGACAAACAGATGTAGGTATATCCTCAATGTACCTTGTCCTGATAAACCATGCAATGATTGTCACTAACCTCTTTGGGTATCTGTATCTTTGCCCCTTCAAAGAGTTCCATACTACACTTGGCCTTGTAATTGACTAGACTTGGGACAGTAGCAGAAGTATCAGAAGGAGATGCTTAACTTGTAATTAAGCATTCATGTGAACATACTTTCTCTTCATTCATGGAATCCAACACCTTCATGAACACAGACCTGGATTAGGACATGAGGCGATGAGAGGTCTATACTGACTTGTTCCTGTAACCCTAGCCAATAGTCGACATTTAAAAACAAGCTACCCAATGCTTAAAATTGAACTGCAAGTACATGAGTAGACCTGAGTTAAACCATCATAAATAATTCCCGACTGAGTGTAACCCAACCTGATAATGTACAAAATTAAACTAAACTGGAACTGAACTGTTATTTAAATCTATTGTAGTTGTACTTTTTGGTTAACTAAAAAAAGTACTCAATGAAATCATTATGAATTTTACAAATAATTTATGTCTATACACATATGTGTATATAGCACTGTAGCATTGTCCTCCCATTGTTTATTTATTTGCTTGAGTGGGCACCAGTAATGTCTCCATTGTGAGAATTGTTGTTACTGTTTTTGGCATATCGAAAATGCCACGGATAGCTCTCCAGGCTCTGTCGTGAGGGCAGGTACTCTCTATAGCTTGCAGGGCTCTCTAAGAGGGATGAAGGAATCGAACTCGGATTGGCACAGTGCAAGACATATGCCTTACCCGCTGTATCCTGGCCTGTGTTTGGGGGTCGCTGTGCTGGCCCTCGAAGAACCCTGGGGTGAGGGAAACAGAGCTTGAAATGCCCGTGTTTACTGAACTCTTTTTCTGAAATTGTTGGAATATTTCTCTAAATCACACTGTAATCTTAATACCTCTCTCAACTCATTAAAAACTATCCATGTGAAAAGTAAAATATTTAAATTACTTTTCTGTGTTTAAGTGGTAGATATATAAATATAATGAGCAGCATGCAAACACATAGAAACAGTTTGTCCTAATAATTTCATCATTTATTAAAGGAAAAATAGAAGAAAAATAGGTACTTAAAATATAAAATATTAAAAATCTTCCCTGTCCAATGCTACAAGATCCCAAAAGACCTATTCTTAGGTAGCCCTTAAATCTATTTTTCCTCATTGATTCCTTGCCTCTAACTTATACCTGCTACTTTTGCATTTTGTCCATAATACCTGCATTGATTTCTGACTTCTTATGTTTCTCTTTTACTTCTATTTTCATTTTGTTTTGTTTTATGCTATACCAAGAAGTCCTCTCAGTGAATTCCTTTCTCTATGCTCAGGGGAACAAATGTAATATGGGGAATCAAACAAACTTCTGTCATATGGAAATACCAGACATATATAATTAGAGTCCTTTTGATAATTAAAATTGAAATTAAAAAGGCATAAAATGAGAATTTTAACAGATTAACATATGAAATCTTATTATCTTAATTATGTTTTACTACTCATTTCATTTCAAAATATGCATCATTCTTTTATTGATCAATTAAATATGGCCACAGCAATACAAAGTAGTGATGTAAATATTAAAAATATGGATCAAAATCATCATAATAGTTAATGCATCATTTTTCAGAAGTTGACAAAGTTTGAAATATATCTCTAAAGAGAGAGAATCATTATTCAGTAGAAGGCATTACCTTGTCCATAGAAATTAAATCTAACTTTATTCAGTATACTAAGGAGAGTTTTTTGTGGGTCCATGCGTTTTTCTTAACTTGGTAAAAAGACAAAAAAAAAGGCTTTTGAACTACTATCTATAATACAGACATAAAGAAAAAAATGGTATCAGTTAGTAACCACTGCAACCACTGCCTCTGCTGCCCTATAAAACTATAACTCAATAAGAATTATTCCCTATTTATATGAGGCAGATATTTTTAGTAACTATTATAAAAAGCATATGTCTCCCTACTTCTAACATGACTGGCTTGAGGGTAAAGGAAATTTTTGCCGTGAACCCTTGCATCTGAAAAAGGAAATGCAATAATCACACAGGTAAAGATGTGATCTGGCAATGATGTCAGTATGCTTTTTACACAAACTAGACAGGTGAGTAAATAAAAACATAAGAAAAAACCTTGCTTAAAACAAATATGAGTAAATACTAAATTAAATGTAGAATTCCACATCAAGGACCATTGAGGAAACACGTTGCAGAACATCATCTGATATATTGCTGTGGAAAGAGGCACTGTTGTTGACTTGGCAACTAAGGGACAGATGTGAAGGTGTAGAGTGGGTGTCTCAGGACCATGAAGTACAGGAGCACTACCTGAGAAACCAGAGGAAAAAGCTAAAGGCCCATATCCTTCCACCTAAAGTCTACTCACCCATAGAACTAGAAATAGCACCATGCAGGCATTATATTCAAGCTTTCAGCTGGCCACAGTGAGCCGGCAGAAACTGAGCCATTTTAAAAGCAGGCAAGAACCTAAGAAAAAAATTTTTTTCCACCACATGTTTAAGATAGAGCTGAGCAGTAGGCTGAGCTATGCGTGTCTTAATGGGTTGAGAAAACCCATGTTCAACTGCAGGTCTACTGGACACACCTTACCGTGAACTTCTAGTTGCTTCCAAGTCTAGCGCGCATAGCCATTATCAAACACATGGTAAACTTTAAGATATTTCAGTGGCTTCCCTGATCTTAGGGATAGAGATGATGCATAAGCTTGTGACTGCAAATTCTAAACAGTGTCATAGCTAATATAGATCTCGTGTCTCTGCAAATCCCTGCCAGGCATCCAGGACACAGTCATATATACTCGGGTATTGGCCTTATGTGGCAAGCTGGCGCCCATAAGGGCTATTTAAGTCAGTTTATACTCAAGATTTACCTCCAGTCTCATGTAGCACCAGGCTGTAATAAGGAAATGGAAAAATTCAGCCACATAAGGAAAATGCAGGCAAAAACTAAGGAGTGTCTTCAGACACACCAATACTTTCTGAAATCTCTGAGGAAACATCAAAGCAACAACTTATTTATGTTCAATGAAATGGAAAAAAAATTGCTATCATGTTTGGTGGAAAATAATTGTTAAAATAATTATAATGTTTTTGAGGCCAATGTATTTCTAAGAACATGCTTGATGGAAAATAATTACTAAAATAATTATAATGTAATCGATTTATAGGACACAAAGAGGAACAAATAATATGAATTCTAGGAGACGAAAGAAAGAAAAGCTGTTTGAGGGAGAAATAATAGCTGAGAACTTCCCCAATCTAAGGAGGACATATGTACACTGATTCAAGAACTCTTTTGACTCCAAACAAAGTAAATTCAAAATGAAAACTAATACACATTATAATCAAAATTCTAGATCCAACAGAAGAAATAGGTTCCTAAAATCAGCAAGAGAAAAACAAAGATTAAAAAAAAACCCTAGGAGACTAATACTGAATTTTTCAAATTGAATGTATCAAGTCAAAAGAAAATGGTAAAATATATTCAAAGTAGTGAACAAACAGAATCTCTAATTAAGCATCTCCTACACTGCCAGGTATTTCCTAAGACTTGAAGGTGTAATTAAAGATATTTTTAGACAACAGTCAAAAGTATTTGTTGTCTCTAAATCACCTCTGAAAGAAGCATAAATGCTTTTATATAAAATATAATATACAGTCAGAAAGATAAAAAAATATGTAAAATGAGTGAAAGAACATAATAAAGGGAACTCCAAAAATAATTGGAGATGTATTCATGTTAGGCTTTTTTATTTTCCTTTTTTTTTCTTTTTTGCTTTTTTGGGTCACACCTAGCAATGCTCAGGGATTACTCCTGGCTCTGCACTCAGGAATTACTCTGGCAGTGCTTGGGGGACCATATGGGAGGCTGGGGTCAAACCCGGCCGTGTGCAAGGCAAACACCAGACCCACTGAACTATAACTCTGGCCTCTTTATTTTTCTTTTTGAGTGAACACCCGGAGAAGCTCAGGAGTTACTCCTGGCAGTGCTCAGGGGGCCATATGAAATGCAGAGGATCAAACCCGCGTCAGCCATATGCAAGGCAAACTTCCAACCCATCGTACTATCTAACCCTGAGATCTGTTTGTTTTAGATTTTAAAAGGGGTGATAAGATGAGAATTTCACATTTATATATGGTAGCTTCAAAGAAATGTACTAAGAAAAAAATAAGAAGAGGCAAAGAGAAGTGGAACTTTATATAAAATGCCAATGTCAGAATCTAAAAGATAGTTCTAGTAATGGAGTGTGACTTCTCATGCAAAAGGGATTTGATCACCAGCACTGCATAGCCCTCCATGCACTGCCCAAAGCAACTCAGGAACAACAACCCAGGATGGAAATACAAGGAATTTAACTCAGTATCAAAGATGTCATATAACAAATAGACAGCCAACATCATACTCAATGGCAAACAATGGAAAGCTTTTTCTCTAATATTTGGCACAGAGCAAGCATGCTCATTTTCGGCTTTCCTCATACATGTAGTATAAGAGGTCTTAGGCACAGCAATTAGTCATGGAACAATTAGTGAGAAATTGAAAAAAACTTAAACTAGCACTATTTGCAGATGATATGATAAAATACACAGAAAATCACAACGACTCCACCAAAACCTTTTAGAGAAGAAAAAAATAAAGTAGCACATTACAAATTCAACTCACAAACTTGGTCGATATTTATATGGAAAGAATCAATTAGAAGAGAAGCACTAAGAAATCAGCCCCATTTACATGTATTAAAAAAAAGTATCTGTGTGTTCAAAAAAGGTTCGAACGTTCAGTGGTCAGGAGCCACTACCCTCACTCCGGGCAGCTGATGGCAGTGGGCAATCGAAGGCGAAAACAGGGGCTAGGCTGGTAGGTGATCAGTCGCTATTTACTCCAATCTTCATCCTATTCTCGTCACTCTGCCTGTCTTCCAGTCTCACTGCATACCAAGTTCCAGTGTCCCTCTGCCCTCATTCCCATCTCCAACTGTCCCTCAGCTATTCTTTGGGTGCCCACTCTCACAGCCTTAGTTGTGGAAAACCATCACCAAGGTCCTGGGAAGCAATTCCACATAGGTGAGATAGCACAATCAACATATGAAAAGTCCTTCCTTCCCGGGAAGATCTACTAAACAAAGATCTCATCCTACTACGAGATGCTGGTTAGCATATTGTGGAAGTGTCCATTTGTTCTATTTAAATAGTCACTGTCACTGTCAGTGTCATCCCTTTGCTCATCAATTTGCTCGAGCGGGCACCAGTAACTCTCCATTGTGAGACTTGTTACTGTTTTTGGCATATGGAATACTCCACGGGTACCTTAGCTTGCCAGGCTCTCCGAGATGAGCGAAAGAATCGAACACGGGTCGGCCGCACGAAAGGCAAATGCCCTACCACTGTGCTATTTACATTTTTTAATAAACTATACATAGGGTTTATCAAGTCATTATCAAAATCTAATAAAAATGGTTCTACTAATGAACAGAATTATTCACATATCATACATCATCTAAGGTCTAATATCTAAGACACAAAATTTAATCACAAAACTCAACAACAACAAAAACAATCTCATCAAAAAGAAAGGAAGGAAGCTGAACAGACACATATCAAAGATATGCAAGGGCCCAGCAAGTATCTATAAAATTTTATCACTAATTATCAAGGAAATGCAAGTGAAAATGAGATATCACTTCACACTAGAAATAACAGTCTGTATCAACCAGTTAGGAAGTGACAGAGCTATTGAGAGTGCAATAAAAATGCAATTCATTCACTATTAGAGGAATATTGTCTGATTCAACCACTATGAAAAACAACTTGGAGACCAGTCAAAAATTTAAACTAGAACTTTCATATGACCAAATGATCTCTTCCTTGGTGTTTATGCTAAGAATTCAAAAACAATCACTTTAAAAGATGAACACACACCTCTGTTACAGTTGTGCTATTTATGATAGCCAAGATTTGAAAACAACTCAAGTTTCCATTAATAGATGAATAGAGAAAGATGAGGGATAGATACACAATAGAATACTACTCATCTATATGAAAACATGAAATATGTTATTTTACTACAATTTTTTCATGAAGCTAGAGATAATAATGTTAAGCAAAATAAATCATAGGGAGAAGGCAACATGGATGATCTCCTACATATGTGAGACATAAAGATCAACAGGAGGAAAGGAACTATAACATATAAGGAAAGAAAACCCCAGACTGACAACAGAACTGAGTTTATCAGGTAGGAGGAGAAATGCATCATACTAGAAGTGATATAGGACAGGATTAGAGGACCGTGGTTTCTCTGGTGATGGTAGAAAGAATAGTAACTCTATATGTCTAAAGAGGGGCTGGAGCACTAGAGCAGGGGGCTGGGAGTTTGCCTTATGCGACCAACCAGGTTCAATCTGGCATCCCAGAAGTTCCCTTGAGCATCACCAGAAGTAATTTCTGAATGCAGACTCAGGAGTAACCCCTAAGCATGACTGGGTGTGACCCCAAAAGCCCCTCCCCCCCAAAAATCTGTATGTCAAAAGATAATCATCGGCACTATAGTAAAACATTTTGTCTCAGTAATCGATAAATGAAAATATGGAAAGTACTACAAAAATTTCAATATAAACTCATAAGATCCATTATTTAACATAAACCCACCATATGTCTCTTATCCTATAGAATCTGAAGAATTCCACTTATACTAAGATCATGTTAAGAGTGTGGACATAGTCACAGTTTAATGGATGACTGATCTGAAAATAGATTTCTTAGAGAACAGCAGTCTAGATCAGTGATTTTTATAGTGTAATCAGATTTGAATCCTAACTCCTGTATATATTACTGATATACCTTTTGGAAAAAATTAAACTCTCTAAAACTCAGCCATTATCTGAAAAAGCAAAAAGTTATTACTAAAACCTTTTTTTTATAAAATTCTTATGATTTGCGTTCAATGAAACCTTCCTAAGTGTTCAATAAATGGAAGTGGTGTCATAGTGCAATGGGTAGGGAACTTATTTTGCATGCAGCTGACTCTGGGTTGATCCCTGACACCTGAATGGTGCCCTTGAACTTCCAAAAGTGGTTCCTGAGTGCAGAGCCAGGAGGAATCCCTGACAACCATGGTGTATGGCTCAAAACCAAAAAAATAAAGAAACATATATACTCTTACCTAAACAAGCAAATGAATAATAATCTCCTTTGTATCTCCTTTCAACTCTAAGAGTAAACTTAGCCTGAATCAATGAATAAGGATTCAAGATCTTTATACACATTCTGAAAGCATCCGTTCAAAGGGAAGATGCCTAGATAGCAGCAATACCTACCAGGGATCAAGAACTAGTAATTATTGAAAGAGACAGCTGTTTTTATAGAGTTGAATTCCTTATCTCATAGGAGAATGCTGCTACATCAGTCCCTCTCTCCAGAGCAAACTATATGGTCAATTATACCTTCAAAATGCTGCTAACAGTGATGTGGAATCTTTATTTTCATATAATAAGAAGAGAGTAGGGAGATTTGACATACATTTCCCTTCTCATTTCTCATTTTAATTCAACTGCTCTCAAAGTATAATTTGTAGACCCTATATAAACCCTTCCAAAAATCAATTAAATCAGAACTATTTCATATTAGTAATAAGAATAATTTCACCTTTTCACTGTTTTAGCACGCATGCTAAAGGTGAAAAAAAATGGCATGGCTACTAACATCTTAACAAAATTAAGATAGTAGAACCAAACTATATTAGTAGTTAATAGTTATTATTTTCTTTAGTGTAATACACTAAATGTTTTAAATAAATGTGATGTAATTGACTTTGATATAGAACATAATTATCCCCTTAATTAAATTTGATTAATGTATATGACCATATATTCCTATGTTGCTATGTTATGAAAGGTTATGGCTGTCTCAAGTAAAAGTAATTAAGTGAATTACATGCAAAATCAATTATCTTCTATTTTCGTGGACACCATTTTTATTTGAAAATACAACTTTCAGATATACTATACTTTGACATGTTTTAACACAATTCTTTTTTAAAAATTAATGGCATGAATCTAACATTTCAAGAAAAACAACTGACAGATAACTCTACAATGATAAAATTAAGCCTTCAAGAAAAACTTTAGTTATGTAAAATATATGTCTGCCACCATAAGCTTGTGTTTCTCATTGCTTAATATTTTTATGAGAATAACATTAACAAATGTGATAATTTGTCAATTTTGAAAAATAAGCCAGTTATATAATACTCTGTAAATAGATAATGCATCATATTATAAAACTAAGCAAAGATAAAAGACAATTAGGTTACAACAAAAATGTTCAGATTTGTTTCATATTATACATTAGAATACACTTTAAAATTTTATGTAACAAAAAAGTTTATTTGTACCAAAAAAAGGTAGCCACAACTACTAAAAAACATATTACCACAACCCTCTTTTTTTCTTTTTGAAAACAAAATTCCTACATTATTCTTCAAACACACACATAATTACATACATATATAATATGCATATATATGTTAATTCAAATAGAAACGATAAGAGAATATAAACTTCAAAGTAATTTGATAAAGAGGTAACAAAGGCATTTTCTTATTTGTAGTATCAAAAATAATTTATATAAGATATGAATTTAAATAGCTTAAAATAAAGTATGTCACTATCAAATGAGGAAATGATAAATTTTCTGTGTAAATCTCATGTTAATAAATATCAATATACATGGAACTCACATTATAAACTCTGTTTTAATTTATTTTCAAAATTTGTTTTATTTTATATTTTATTTAAGTGCTGTTATTTACAAAGCTTTGAGTAACAGTTTCAGGCAAACAATGTTCCAACTTCAAAGCCAGTATCAGTATCAGAATCCCTCCATCAGTGACCCAAAGTTCTCTCCCTCTCCCCACCTCACCTCCTTCACAAACTTTTTTTGTTCATTTACTAATAACTTTGGTCCGTGTTTATAGCAGGGTTGACTCTCATGGTTATGATGTTCATAGTTACCTCACCTCCAAACCGAAATGACCAAAACCCTTGACCAATGCCCTTTGTGATTGCCAGTTTGCGTCTTCATTCCATACCTCAACTTTTTCCTGGTGCTCTTATTTCTATAATCTAAGACCAGGTTTGTCAACATATTCGATATATGAATGAAAATTTCTGGTATTAGTTTTCCTTCCTCTGATTTTAATTAACATAACATTCTCCATCCAAGTGTAGAAACTGAATAATTTTATCTTTCCTCAGGGCTTTGTACACACACACACACACACACACACACACACACACACACACACACACACACACATAGTTTCAAACTCCAGGAGTGGGAATAAAGACCGCAAAAACTCCTGAACATTGTGGAACCCCAACCTTGGGCCAAATTCACATCCCCTCAAGCTGGATATCCTCCAACACCCTACCCAGCCCCCTCCTGTGAATCCTGCCTTTCCTCCGCCCCACCCACCTCCCCCAGGAGCACCTCAGAGGAATCCAATTTTCCTTTCAGGTGTGCACCCTAAACCTAAGCCACAAGTAGGGTATCCAGATGGCCAGCCCCTCGGGCCCTACCCGCATCCATACCCACCACCGGCTCCTGGCACACCTCCTGTGGATCAGTTGGGTCCTGGCATGGAAGTACCACGGAGGGTGATGGGCAAGAAAGTAAAGGAGAAAATAAAGAAAGCTTATTTAAAAAAACGATGTACAAACACCACAGGCATGGCCAGCCTTCCTCCTCCTCCTCCTCTCAACAGTGATTCTGTCTGAATGCAGGGTCTGGACCCGCCCAGAGAGCCCAGGACACCAGGGAATTTGTGTGCACACCCCCCTTCCGCCAACCTTTCAGGCCTGACTGGGGAAACCAGGAAGAGAGCAGTCCTAGGCCCCTGGGCTGCTTGTCATGGTTCATATACAACTGCTTACAGCTGTGTTTAGCAAGAGTACTGGGTTGTTTTTTTGAAGATGGTGAGACTTTTGAACTCACTGCTAAAGACAGCTCTAAGATCTGTAAAGTGTGATTTTTAAATTTCTTTCATAATGACGTATTTTTGCACTTGGGAAGATATCGTAGAAATCGAACTAAGGGAAGGGCTTGAGTTGGTCGCAAGCCTGCTGGGAAATCAAATCCACTTGGTTGGTGAACTTTGCCATTTTGAACCCCAGGCACCTCTCCTGAACTCAGTCTGCTGTCTCCTCAGGTCCTCCTCTAATTCCTCAACATGCTATTTCTCTTGGTACCCGAAATATACATACATATATGGCAAGAGCAGAGCCTAGCAAGCTACCCATGACCTATTTGATATGCCAGAAACAGTAACAACAATGTGCTCTTCATGTTCCTGGAGCGAACAGATGCCATTGGGCTACACTAACACACAACAGGGACAAATGAAGATGTTACTGGCGCCCACTCCAGAAAACTGATGAACAACGGGATGACAGTGATACAGTGACACAGTGATACATATTCTATACATACACACACAACTATTTTTAATTTGTCTGCCAGTGGATAGCTGGGCTGTTTCCATACCCTAGCTATTGTACTAAGAGCTGAAATGAACACAGGTATCCATACATCCTTTTCAGTCTGTTTTTGGAGCTAAAACTTCAAGAACTGGAAGAAATTTGCCCTTGTGAGAGATGTATTCTTACTGTTTTTTTCTTGATAATTCCCCATACTATTTTTCACAGAGACTAAACCATAGGGAATTGTCCATACCAGTAAATGAGGCTCCCCTTTCACCACCTCCCCAACCAATACTAGTGGCTTGCAGTGTTTGATATTTGGCATTTTCCTGGTGTGAGATAACTCTGTCTCATTTTGAGATCAGGATTTCTCTGATAAGCTGGTGAAGAACACTTTCCCATACACATATGGACCATCCATATATATATATATATATATATATATATATATATCTTTTACCAAGTTTCTGTTCATCGTCTCTCCCATGGTTATTGGTTTTGTTGCTGAGTTTTGTGAGTGCTTGAAACATCCTATGAATATCAGATAAATTGTGGAAATAAACTCCACACTTATGGAATGTGGGAATGGCTTCTCGCATATAGCAGGATGTCTTTTTATTTTAGCCTCAGTTTCTTTAGCCATGTAAAAAGTTTTTCCTTTTGTTTGTTTTTGTTTCTGTTACCATTGCCAACAGGATCACTTCATTGAAAACAGCTTTGAGATCAAATCCTGGAGCATTCTGCTGTATTTTCCTCAATATATTTTATGGATTCTAGTAGCACTCACCCACATTGTAGTTTCTGACTTCTGCACTTGGACACTGCAACTCAGATTTGAGACTCTTATAGGTTATAAGTTTCAGTGTTTATATGGTATACGTTTCTTGCTCTTAGAAAAAAATAATAGTTTAACGTCAAAAACAGATATTTATTTACACTGTCATCCCTCAGCACATAAGTATAAAATTAGTATATTTTCGGTTTATTTTGTGCTAGAGCTTTGATTGTAAAATTGTCATTATGTCCTTATTTTACAGACCCAAGGACTTAACCCCAATAAGAGACTTTTTTTTTCTTTTTGGGTCACACCCAGCCATGCTCAGGGGTTACTGCTGGCTCTGCACTAAGGAATTACTCACTCCTGGCAGTGCTTGGGGGACCATATGGGATGCTGGGAATTGAACTCGGGTCAGCCGTAGTAGAAGGCAAATACCCTCCATGCTGCACTGTCACTCCAATCCGAAATAAGAGACTTTTAATAATATTTCTCCACTCTCTGATGTAAATGTATGAACATCAACTTTTTATTTTTTTTAAATTTTTATTTATTTATTTATTTTATTTTATCACCATGTGGAAAGTTACAGAGTTCTCAGGTTTATGTCTCAGTTATACCGTATTCAAACACCGTCCCTTCACCAGTGGAACATCAACTTTTTAAATGAAGTACAAACAAAGTGTAATTTCATAAACTAGAGTTAGCACTTGTGAAATTACTAGCAATTATTTTAGGAAAAAAATTGAGTTGTGGACAAATGGTTGAATTTAGACAAAAGAGGCAAAAATTCTGATGACAAGGTGGCAGTCTTGAAAATATGATTCAACTTATTTTCTTTGTCTTGTCAATGTTGATATATGCTACAGAGACCTCACTAATAGGTTGTACCATATCAAAATTGACAAGACAAAGAAAATATATTGAAGCATTTTTGCACTATGGATTATTATAATCACAATGTGTGGTAAAATCTCTTTACTTATTTTGTAATGACCTTTTGATCATATAGCACTAAAGCCCTTCAAATCAAAACATTTTCCTAGCAGGTTTGCAGAATACTACAATAAAACAATGTTTTGATAAATTTGTTTCTATAAAATGTATTTACTTGCATCTTGTGAAATGTCTTATTTAGTTTTATAAGATGCCCCAAATCCCAAAAACCCCTATGAAATATCTCATGTTGCCTCATGTTATCAAGATGTCAGAACTAGTTCATGCTGGAAAAAAATTAATAATTTTTTAAATCAAAAGTCAGTGTTTCCAAAATAGTTTCTGAAATTATCAGTGACCCAATGTCAACAGTTTTTCTTTTCTTAACTTCTTTATTGAATCACTCTGAGATAGACCCTTACAAAGCTGTTCATGATTGGGTTTCAGCCATACAGTATGCCAACACCCATTTTTTTGTGTGTGTACATTTCACAAGGCTTCCTCCCATCACCCCCACCCTCTACCCCCTGCCAGCCTCTGTGGAAGGCAGTTTTTTCTTTTTTTTCTTCTTTTCTTCTTTTCTCCTCCTTCCCCTCCCTCCTCTTCTTCTTTCTTCTCTCTTTCTCTCTCCTTTTGGGCATTGTGGTTTGCAATATTGATACTGAAATTTCGACAATTCTTATAAGGCTGAATGGAAACCCAAAGTTTGAAGTTCAGTTAAATGATATCAAACAACTGATATCAAAGGCACAGCTATTATCTCTTACAAATATATTTGTAAAAACAGTAGCACTGTAGCACTGTCGTCCCCTTCTTCATCAATTTGCTCGAGCAGGTACCAGTAATGTCTCCATTCTGAGACTTGTTGTTACTGTTTTAGGAATATAGAATATGCTACAGGGAGCTTGCCAGGCTCTGCTGTGCAGGCAGGATACTCTCGGTAGCTTGCCGGGCTCTCTGAGAGGGACGGAGGAATCGAACCTGGGTTGGCCGCCTGCAAGGCAAACGCCCTACCCGCTGTGCTATCATTCCAGTCAATGAGTGATTGTTTTGTTGCTTTTCTGGATAGGCACCCAAAAAATAATGATATCTTGCAGTTAATTTTTTTTTCACAGACAAAGGTCTAAATAAAAAAAAATTGCACTGGGATCTGCACAGCCTACTTGAACAATGATGGGTGAGAATGTACAAGCTAACGGCAAAGAAAGTGACCATTTTATTCATTACATTTACTCACTACAAAATCCATCCAGATGCACTAGCAAAAGATTATAATTTGAGTTGTATGTTGTATTTTGAAGTAAGATTGAAACCTTTCACTTAATTTAAAGCCAGGACCTTAACAGTGGTTTGTGTTCAATCCACTTGCTGAAGACCGGGAATCTGATTGCAGCAACATTGCTACATTTAGAAAGGAGTTTCCCAAGCAAAGTTTAGACAGATTATTAAAATTGAAAAATGATGCTGTTAAATGTTTTAACTAAGCAAAAATCCAATTTTTAAAAACTTGCTCTAAGGCCTTCAAAATTGTGTTGTATATCAGTTTTGAAAAACTCAGTAAAAAAATTCCAACATAATTATGTTAAGAGACTGAGTTAAAAGTTTTACCAAAAAATAACATATGGAAGAGTATGATAGAAAATTAGTTCTTTAGAAATGTTGGTAGAGATGGTTTTATAAATTAAAATAACCCTCAGGAAGATTTACTTGCAAGACTTGTAGTTGACATTTGAACTGCACGGAGACACAGTATTAGAAATATTTACATTTGGGGGCCAAAGAAACAAACTAATAGTTTATGGCAAAAATCTCAATTGTTGAACTTTCAGAAAAATCTCAGCCCCACCTGGTCCCTGGGCACTTACAAAGTAAAATCCCCAAGTAATGAATTGGAAGTAAACTTTCCCTGAGCACCACCAGGCGTGCCCCTTTACCCCACCAAAACACACAGAAAGGCTTCCCTTAAGTTTTGTATTCTAACATATTAAGCTCAGTTCTTAAACCATACTCAATTAAAATTTTCTTTAAAAATCAGTCATCTGACATTCAAATTTCAAGGAGAATTTGCTGAGATTTAAAACTTAAATTTTTAATAAAAGCATTAAATGAATTTTAGCTTGGTATTGGTGTAGAATTCCCAGCAGTTTCTAAAATAGCCCTGGAAACACTTCTGCCATCCTATTCCACACGTAAGTGTGAAGTATCACACTCAGCACTGAAAAGTATAAAATCAAAATATCAGTGAAATCTGAAAAAACAATGGACAGTCTATGTTCTGTAGTAACAAATATTTAGCTAATAATTGTTTATCTAAAAAGAAATAAGCACATACATGTCATGAGTGTATAAAATATATTTTGTCTTAAATAAGTGATAAAATTATATGGAAACCCAAAACATTGTTTGAAAATAAAATTATTTTTTATTTGATATCAGGTAATGTTTTATATACATAAATATATATTTATACATATAAATATATATATTACATACTTATGAGTTCCGGGTCATATATTATTTTCTCTGCCAAAAAAAAAGTTCGCAAGTGCAAAAATTCTTTTTTAATGTTATTGAATCAGCATGAGATAGTTACAAGCTTTCATGTTTGTCCTCACCACTAATATCCTGGGTATAACCCCCTTTCCCACTCTCCCCGTGCCTCCAAGAAGCCATGCAATACAGTGAATTTGATTGTATGTTGGGGAAAACTCTCTAGACTACAGATGTCATTCAAAGAAAGTTCACTATATATTAATTTTTACCTTGTATATTTAGCAGATTCAGGTGAGTGAATCTGGGTTGTAGTGCAGTTTAAGGATACAATCCATGACCTCATACATTACCATCCTTGGCTCTACTGGTCTCAATTGGCCGCTCCCTTCTTCCAGTGATCACAGTCTACTGTGTTTCCATATACCACACAGTCTCAGGTGACAAGTTCAATACAGAGCCGTGCAGAAGAGGCAGGGATGCTTATAACATGATTGCAGGAAGCAGGTCAAATAGCAGGTTAGATTATGCCTTTATGCCTACATTCTCCAATGATGGACAAAACTGAGAAATTGTACAATTAAAATTGAGGGAAGGGGCATCCAAAATGTAGTCAGGGATGTTTCAGGTGGTGGAGAATGTCTGCCTGGAGCCCTGAATTAATAACCACTGTCTCAACCCCAGCAAGTCAGCATCATGGGACCTGGAACTGGGAAAGCTGGAAAAAAGGCGCAAAACCCTCTCCCAGAAATTGGGGACTACCATTGGGACTTGACCAAGAAGATGTTTCTTTGTGATGTTAGAAAGATGGCATTCTTTCGAGCTGCCTACCCCACCATTATCTGTAGTTTCTCAATTCCACTTTTGAAGAATTTTATTTTTCGACCTATATGCTTAAATCACCTATGGAAAGCAGCTATTGAAATGTCCTGACCACATCAGAACACTTACAGAGCCTTCTGGGTGATGCTCTCAAATTGCAATTTCCTCAAGGCCTGAAATAAAGGCCTTGGGGCTGAATCGATAGCACAGCAGATAGGGCATTTGCCTTGCACGTGGCCCACCCAGGTTTGATTCCCAGCATCCCATATGGTCCCCCGAGCACTGCCAGGAGTAATTCCTGAGTGCAGACCTAGGAGTAATCCCTGTGCATCGCCAGGTGTGACCCAAAAAGAGAAAAACTAAATAAATAAAGGCTTGATGAGCCTCACTGATGAAGCATGGGGCACCCCTAGTGATGAAAAGACCCCTGCCACACACAGAATGTCTTAGTGCTTATTCCCCAAACTAATCTCCACTGAGCACCACAGTAAGATGATCTTGCACTTGCAGTGGTTCGTACCACAAAAGGGAAACTTAACATTATGAAATATAGAAATTGCATCAGACACATGATACATGGGTTTCTCCTTTCTTTGAAGAGAAAGAAACGCTCAAGTTTGAATGTAAACAAATCCTTCTCTTGTGGGAAAGGAGGTAGAGGAAAGTCTTCAGGTCCCTCAAAGCTGCCACGGGGCCTGGTGGATACCTTTAGGTGGCAAACTATCTCAAGTTTTCCCTTCAGCAGCTCTGCAGTAAGTTACCTGGTCAGAACATCCAGGCCATGCACAAATGTAAATAGAAAAGGGAGCAAGAATTTTCTTTCAAAGTTGAAGTACGGCCATTAATCCTGCTTCACAGACGATATTCATAGGATTGAGTAGTGGCAAGGAATCTGCCAAAAGGAAACTGTGCCTCAAATCTTGATAGTTTTCATTTAAAAATCCTTCTTTCACAGAAGCTATGATTCTTGTTACAGGATAAAGTCAGAGAGGGTGAAGGAGACAAAGCAAATGGGTTCTGGAGTCCTTATCTATAATTCAAAACTAGTTTGCCATAAAAAATAAAGTTCAACTCTCTGCTTGGAATATGATCATGATTTGTAACATAAAGAACATGTGAAAAATATTTTTATTAAGGGCCAAACTGTGAATTTTGCAAAAGAGAAAAGGATCTGTGACCGTTTAGCACTGTAAATCTGATTCCTTAAACGTGACTTGAGACAATACTCTGATTGCAAAATAAACCACCCAATTTATTTATTTATTTATTTATTTATTCATTTATTTATTCTATATGCCAAAAACAGTAGCAACAATGGGCCTCAGTCGCCTGACACTGAAAGAGCCCCCAATATGGCAGCATTAACAAAGATGAGCAAGGAGAGGCTAATAAAATCTGAGACGAACTAGACTGCCAAAACAAAGGACTAAAATGACTGTCTATACTTTCAACACATGTATGTTGGCATCAGAAGCATCCATCAAGGATCTGATGGAGCAAGCGCAGAAGATCAAGTACAACATCATTGGTCTGACCAAAACGAGAGGGCACCTTTCACATCACGCCATTTTCAACACTGGAGAAATGTTCCTCAGAACATGCAACAATAGAGGAGTCGGTGACGTCAGTGTCCTTGTCAACATGAACTTGGCCAAGAGCATTGATTCATTTGAATGCCTAACAACCCAAATCGGATGATTACACTTGAATAGATGTGGCTCACTGCCGGCTGTTTCTGTCTTCGTCATCTATGCACCAACATCCAACTACAATGAAGAAATAATTGAGAAGTTCTACATGGAGCTGGAGAAGTTCTATAAAGAAGACCACACCGTCTACAATATCATTGTAGGTGATTTTAATGCCAAGATAGGACTCAGAAGGTCACCCGAAGAACTCCACATCAGGATCCATGGGCGAGAATGGATACAACAGGGTGAGAGATTGTCTGAGTTCATCATGTCAACCAAGAACACCCATTGTAATTCACAGCTCCAGAAGACCAAATCTAAATGTTGGAGATGGGAGTCTCCTGGTGGATAGTTCCACAACGAAATTGACCACATCATATTCAATCAAAGGTTTTGCTTGACTGATGTCGCTGTTGTCCCAAAGTTCCAAATAGGATCCGACCACCGTCTAATTCGTGCAAAATTCTACTTCACAGAGTGCGGAGAAAGGACTACAAAGTTTAAGTTTAAGAAGAGAACTCCCAGAATGATCACCCACTGGGAGCTCTTTGGCGCTATTTCAGCAATGTGGGAAGATGCCGTCCTTGACAACATCGACGAGGAATACAATTGACTGGTACAGCACCTCTATGACTGCCCGAGGAATGCCGAGAGTGGGAAAGCCAGAAACAGACACCTGTCTCCGGAAACTCTCGATTTCATTCACCAACTTGGTTTGGCATGAGCCGCAAGCAACCACAAGCTAACGTCTAGGTTTGCAAAGCTGTGCAGAGAATTGATAAAGGAAGACCTCAAAGAGAGAAGAGCAGCAGTGTTGTCTGAAGCAGAGAAGCCGGGAAAAGTATTCTCAACAATCGCCTATCCTTTGCCAAATACAAGATCAAGATTACTGCCCTCTGACGTCTCAAAGGATCTATCACATCTTCTAGAAGGGCAATGGAGAGAATTATTCATGACTTCTACTCAGATCTCTTTGACAGCCAAGTTCACTTGCCCACATACCAAATTCCGCAGGATGAATATGTCATTCCTAACATCCTTCTTTCCGAAATCTGACACGCCATTTCATTGGTAAAGACCCATACAGCACCCAATCTTGACAAGGTCAGACCCGAACACCTGAAGAATCTGCCGCCAGTACTCATGAATACACTGACTTGACTCTTCACATGCTACCTGTCCGTATGCAAGGTTCTGTCCCAGTGGAAAACCAGCAGAACCATTCTGTTGTACAAGAAGGGAGACATCCACGACATCGGCAACTATCATCCAATCTGCCTGTTGTCCATCATCTACAAGTTGTTCACTCGAGTCATTCTGAATAGATAGGCAGAACATGAATAGAATAGGTTGTCCTTCGTGTCCTAGTGTTCTAGACGAAGGACAACCATGTGAGCAAGCCAGATTCTGAAAGGATTCCGCATGATCGACCATATCCACACAGTGACCAAGCTCATTGAAGTTTTGCAAGAGTTCAAGATACCGCTCTGTCTAACGTTCATCAACTTAAAGAAGGCCTTCGATTCTGTTGATACTGAGGTGGTCATCGAAGCCCTAGCCAATCAGGGCGTTCAAACTCAGTACATAAAGATCTTCCTTGAGCTGTATTGCCAATTCACCACCAAGATCTCACCATTCTACAAGGAAGTGATCACTGATGTAAAGAGAGGGGTGCGACAGGGTGATACCATTTCACCGAAACTCTTCACTGCCACCCTTGAGAACATCATTCGACAACTGGAATTGGAAGGAATGGGAGTGAAGATAGACAGTTGGCAATTACACCACCTCTGCTTTGCTGATGACATCGTTCTCATAATGCCAAACATTAGCCAAGCAGCACAAATGCTGGCTGACTTAAACCAAGAGTGTGGAAAGGTCAGACTGCAGCTGAATCTCAACAAAACAATGTTCATGAAAAAGAACTAGTCCCTGACATTCCATTTGCTCTCAATGGAATCTCTGAATCCAGCAGCTATGTGTACCTAGGTAGAACTCAACATGAGGAAGGACTTGGTGCCAGAACTGCACAGGAGGAAGAGAGGAAGAGAGCAGTGTGGAACACCTTCAAGAGAGTCAAAGCAGGGATGAAGATGATGAAGAACCTCCGACTCTGGGCACATCTTTTCGACTCCACCATTCTTCCTGCAACTAATATACGCCTCAGAGACCTGGGCCCTATGAAAACATGATGAGAACACTGTTCAGATATCCAAAGAGGAATTGAAAGAGCTATGCTTAGAATATCATATTTTATTCAAGTGAGAGAAAGAATCCGGAGTTCCAACCTCTGTCAGCGATCAAGAATCAGGGACGCTGTCTCGTTTGCCAAGATGTCAAAAATCAGATGGGCTGGATACGTAAGGCGATTTAGAGACAACCCCTGGACTAGAGCTGTTACCGACTGGATTTCATGGGACATCAAAAGACTATGTGGCCATCCACCTATGAGATGGTTAGACTTCTTCGTCAAAACCCTGAACGAGGTGGCGGTGGTAGCGGCGGTGGCCGCATGGTGACCACCATCTTATAGAGCCCACTAACCAGAGGTACCAGCTTGCAATGACATGACTTCTAGCAGAAATTTTTCTGGACTTAATTATTAAAATACCAGAAATCCAAAACCATGCAGCCACAATAGCGGCCAGGCGATTTTAAATACACTTTATTTTCAGCAATGGAAAACAAATTATCAAATGATGCCTTTTCACCAGGCTTGATTGTTGGGGAGGAAATTCCAAATAATAATAGTGAGTGTTCTCTTGAAATATTGAATGTAATCAAAGTATAGAGAGAGTAAAGTGAAGATCATTAGCCACCAGGTGGGGGGGGGTAATGGGAGGTATACTGGGGTTCTTGGTGGTGGAACATGTGCACTGGTGAAGGGATGGGGGTTTGATCATTGCATGACTGAGACTTAAACGAGAAAGCTTTGTAACTGTTCTTATGGTGATTCAATTAAAAATTAAAATAAAATAAACTTTAATTTAATTTAAAATACCTAAACAAACGGTTTGCGTCTCTTCGTGTTCCTGGAGTGAGCAGATACCATTGGTCCCTGTCACACTAGCATGTGGCAGGGACAAATGGAGATATTACTGGTGCCCACTTGAGCTAGTCAAAGATCAATGGGATGACAAGTGACAAGTGACTGTGTTGGGATGGAAAATTTTCCTATACATTCTATGCTCCTTATCTCCCTAAGTCTTAAAATAAAATTGACAAAAACATATTAACCAGACAAAAGTATAGAAGTATATTTGTGATAAGAGTTTTGTGACACAGAATCTTCATAAGGAAATGAAAAAGAAAAAAAATAAATTATTATGCTAGGGTTGATTAAGAGTAGATGATCTTCTAGGAATACCATATTAATTATTCAGGGTCTAATTAAAAATTCTCTAAGAGAGTTGGGTCATTAATATTTTTTGAGAGTATGCTGTCACCTCTATAAATCTAGAAATCATGTCCTATTAAAGGCAATATTTTCACATTTTTTACATTTAAAGTATAAAATATGTTAAAACATATTTGATATAACAAAAATAGAAACTCAGATTTTTTTCACTATGTACATGTTGTAAAAATTGAGTATGGTGTATGTTAGAAGCTGTATTTCTCTAAGACAAAAGTTCAAACATCGTCAGCTGTGCCCTTTAAATTTCAGCTCCTCCTAAATCTAAAGAACATGTGTTAAGTCCTCCATTCCCTTTTTAATCCTTCTCAAGTTAAACATAAAATGGTCCTGCTGAAACCAAAATTTTGACTTTTCCCTGAACAGAAATGAGGTTCTTACAAAGCAAGATAGGTGTTTAATACGCTTACCAATAAAATGTTAAAAAGAAATAAAAAAAAAAAACAGGTAGGTGGTAAGCCTATCTCTGAAACTCAGATTTAAATCCGAAATAAAGTAATCTTGACATTCCATTAAAGTGAAGGCGCTTCATAAAACTCAGTGATTCCATTGAGGTATTCTCAGCTCTCCTAAAGCCCTATTGCTAAATTTCATGTCAATACCTTCTTGTAGACTACTGGTATAATATTCTCTATGAAGATACTCTGATTTTGGTGTCTGTATCCATGCAGAGCTTCCTTAAAGGTGTGCTTTCCTTGTCAATATTACTTTACAAAGCTGTATAAGTTAAATTCTTCAAAGCAATATTATCTCTAATTGTCTCCTCATCTTGTCACAAACAGGTTTTATTAAATCTTTGCCTTCCTAGGTAAGCATAACTTACTCTGAGTGCTATCATTAGTGATTCTTTAAAACTTACCTCCTTTTTTTTGGTGGAGAAATTCAATGCATCAAAGAACTAGTTGTGAGTTTATGTTTGTCAGCTTTTCAACGGAATCCTGCTCAAAGGTGCTAAGTCCACAGAAGCAGTGACAACAGCGATTAGAAGCAAATCTTCCAGCTCTTTCCTGCAGACCACTTATTGGATCAATTTTTTATAATTCATGGATTAATTTAATGAGTAGATCCATGAATTAATACAACCAACTAGAGAGTATTTAGTCATCATCTTGTACTTGTGAATACTCTTCCCTGAGAAAGTGTGAGAGTGGCTTGGTTGAGAATTATGCGGGAGCGAATGAAATTGTATTGCCCATCATTCAGTTCCACTTCTTCTCCTAAGTTTTCTTCTGTTATTTTCCTTTTCTTTGTGGAGTGTTGGGAATAATATCTAAGGGTTTAAACAAGCAAGATATTCACTTGACTACTGAGCCCCAACTGCAAGCTCTCCCTGCTATTTTTACTATATCTTACTTTTTAGGTCACACTCAGCTGAGCTCAGAGCTTGCTCCTGGTCTGTACTGAGGGATCATTCCTGGTGGATCTGGGAGACCAGGTGGGGTGCTGGATCTGGTGTGTGTCAGCAGCATGCAAGGCAAGAGGCTACCAGCAGTGCTGTCTCTCTGGTTCCGCTCTTATTTTATCCTAGAAGACGGAAGCTCAGGACCCAGTTTCCAGAATTCCTGACAATATGTTTAAATTTAAGTTTCATGAATGCTAAAAACCAGTATGTCTGTGGAAGATTTAGGAAAAGAGAAACCTGCAATTTCCATGATTGTGTCTGGTAATTTTCAAGACTTCGGCATCAGACTTTCTTTGCAGCATTTCGCTGCCAGCCTTCAAAGCATCACTTGCTTGCTTCGGGGTAGTGAACTGTGAAATCAGTGGCGGCAGTTTCCTGTAATTTGAACATTTCCTGATTTCCTAAATAGTGGAGTAGCTCCTCTAGCCTTATCTTTTCAAGACTTCTAATGAATTTTTAATCCCCTCTATTAAAACCATTTGTGTTTGAAATAGCTGGGGTTATTTCTGGTTTCTGACTAAACTCTATTGATATTGAGTCTCTGCAGAAAACAGACCCAGAACTCACCACCACCTTCTGCAAAGCTATCAGCAGTCTAGACTGAGGAGAGAAGCAAGGGTTGAAAAGAGAAACTGGGGGGAATGGAAGCTCCAGGACTGAGTGGTCTGGGGAGAGTTTATTCGGCGATGTGTTAATAAGGAAGGAAAACCATCTGCTCTCGGTGTCCAGACATCATCATCTAACTTCTGATATAATAACTGGAGACGCAAAGGACAGCTGAGATCTGTAACTTGAAAGTGTGCCTGGCACCATTTCTGCTCTTGCAGGTATTTGTTGCAAGAACTATTGCTGATTTCAGCATCCACATTATAACTCGTCTCATTGATGCAAGAGAAAAAAGCCCTCAGCAGCTCAGGGCCTTCCAATCTTCATACCAACAGATGGAGAACAGACTGCATCTGCACCCTCCCCTTACCTAGTAAGAACAGAAGAGTTCTCAAATGAACACCTCAAGGCCAGTGTCTCCTCCTGCTTTCTGTCGCCTGCAGCCTTCAGTTGTCTGTCCTTCAGACTGGATGCCACCAGCAATATTGTGACTAAACAAGCAATTTTAAAAGGACCTGCTTATTAAGCAATAGTAAAAGATACTTTATCTAAGTGTCTATTAGCTAAACGTTTACAAGAAATGTCTATTTATAGTGCTTCACTTGCTTTTAATTTCAGCTGGCAAACACCTGTCCATTCCACCCTGATGTCTACAAGTCTTTGCTATGTTTCAAAATCCTTCTCTGACTATGTTCTTTCATTTGTTCAAGCATTTTTCATTCAATAAATATTTATGCAGTACACATATTTTATTTATGAAGCTTACAGCTCTATGTTCATAGAATATATAAAAATTATAAAATAACCTGAAAGGAAATAGTGTCTGCCTTGAATAATACGTATGTTGCAAATGCAATTGACATCTTTTTGTTGTTGCTGTTGTTCTGAGGCCACACCCAAAGGTGCTCAGAGCTTACTACTGATTCTATCCTCAGTGATCACTCTTTGGGGTGCTCAGGGACCCATGTGGTATCAGTGATCAAACTTGAGCCAGCAGTGTACAAACTAAGTGCCTTATTCACCAAACTAGGAAAGCAGTAATTCAAATATATTACAACCAGTTTTAAAATATGAGGCTTTATATCTAGAAGAAAATGTAATAACCTCTCCCCAAGTAATTTTTTCCATATACTTTGCTGTGGTTCCATAATTTAGACTGTAATTTAGACTCTTCCATAATTTGGTTCCATAATTTAGACTGTAAGCACATGAAATTACTATTTTTCACTTACAAAGCAACAATATCAAATGGCTCACCTTTTACACACATGTAGAGAAATGTTTATATAATAATTTAAATAGCAGCTTTAAATATGAATGGCTCAATTAATTTATGATATGCATATAAACTTTTCTTGGTGTAATAAAATTTAAAACAACATCTTCTACCAATCACAAAAGCTTCTCCACAAAAGAGAGGGAAAACAATTACACTAATCCAGAAGCGTTAGATCAGAGGATGATTAGCATTATAGGCAATCAATTAAGAGGTTGCAACCACAGAAAGACATTTCCTTCTTTTATATGACTGCAGAGCATAATATATTGCATATACATAGTCTAGATGAACAATAAGAAGACTGGACAGAAACCTTTATCAAATATAGTTCATCCTAAACTCATATGGTAATTGAGGTGGCAAATTGTTTTATTAAATGGATTGACCCAAAGGCAAATTAGATTCTTGCACTGATGAAAGTAGGTTGGTTTGTAACTTGTTCAAGGTTAGTCATCTGACTACTCATAGAAATGGGAGATTAGGATATTAACTTCCTTGTAATTATATTTTGAAGAAATAGTTCCTAGGTCCCAGTGAAAAATATTAATGGTTTGTAAAACTAAAAGAGGTTTGGCAACCTGTTAAAAATTATATACTTTTCTAAGAGACAAATAACTTACAAATACAACTTTTCTACAGTAAATTTCTAAGGAAGAGCATGGGAGGAAATTTCTTCTCTGAGTTTTCTCAGGGATAATTATGACTCTTTAAATTTGCATTGACCTTATATTTTACATATCAAGAATAAAAAACTTACAAAAATTAACTACTTCTATAATAGTCAAAAACAGAATAAATTCTATACATATTTCTCTCAGTTTAACAGAAGCAATGTGATAGTTGCTGTCAAAAGCACATATACTAGATCTTGATGGTGATTACAATGTTCCTTCATTCCTGATGTAGAAATCCAATTATAGACAGGAAAACCACAAATCAAAACATAAAGATATAAATAAATCAGAGTTATGCAAATAAATAATACACATTTATCTCATCATCTCTTGTCTGAATTGTTTTATGATATATTTTCTTTCATATTCAGGCTATCACATGGACATGACCCCTTACTGTGCTTGATTTTGGTTTCTTTGTGCAGAGAGGGACCACAGCTGGCAATTCTCATGGAGCTCAAGGATCACACTGACTAGATCACACTGGTTCTGAGCTCAAGGATCACACTGGCTAGACTTGGGGGACCACATGTGGTTCTGTGGATCAGATACAGTTGGGCACAGGCAAGGCAAGCACTAGACTATCTCTCTGACCCAAACTAAATTTAACTTTATTTTCCCCATGCATGAATATTTCCTGGTACAATGTCAACACCAAATAATCTAATGGAGTTAAATTTTAAAATACCTTAAGTTCTCTCTCTACATTTTCCCTAGAGAAACACAAAGTTGTCTCTTCATTTATTATTTATTGATGTAATATTCCATTATGTTATGTAGGTTTCAAGTCCATTTCATTCAAAATGAGCATGCATATACACCACATAAATTTTACCACTGAAAAATCCAACTCTATCTTTCAAAGTAAGTCTAGCTACTACCACTTCTCAGCTGTTGAAGGAAGAAATGTAATGGAGGAAAAATGTTGCTTCTTATGTTCAGCCTTCTCCTCCTAATAATATAATATAGACTTATAAGACTATAAATGTTTTTATGTCTTAATGAAACAAGATTACCACACCTTGTTTCAATATCCCTCTTTCACTGTCGATAGAATTCTCCTTCCTACCCATACCTTCTCCTTAGAAACTTAATTTTTCTTGGATTTTTGGCCTAAGGGTATGTACTAAAAGTTTCATTGTCAATTTTATCTGGTTAGTGAGAACTTCATGAGATGGTTAAGGGTTAAGTCAGGCTAAGAAATAAAGCAGGGAGGGGCTGGAACCGTGACATCCCATATAGTACCCACATGCCCCGAACCTGAGCAACATCAGAAGTAATTCCTAAGTGCAGAGCCAAAAGATTCATGAGCATCACCGGTGTGGCCCTCCAAAAAACAAAACAAAATATGTCATTGGGTGACCGTAAGTCTGAGTGTGTGTGTGTGTGTGTGTGTGTGTGTGTGTGTGTGTGTGTGTTAGACCTGGTTACAGATACTGGGATTTGCTGTGAAATTAATGTGCTCTTTCACCATTCCTCATTTACCTGGTCTCCTGAGACCCTAAGAACTAGAAAACCATTGACATATTCACATATTTATTATATATATATATTATTTTTTCTTAACACTTAGAATATCAACTTTCCTTAAATAAGCATAAACTATATAAAAAAAGAAAGTAAATTCTGGAAGAATATTTAGCATGCTTAGCCCTCAAAATTACTTTTATCAGTGAAGCCCTTACTGTGAGCAAAAGCTTACACTAGTTCCAGATTAAGTTAGAATATGGCTGTCTACAATTTAAAGAAGTTTTGCTATTTTAAGTGAAATGCATGAAGAACTCACATATTTTACAACTTTATTTTCTTCTGACAGTATCTCAGAACAAAAGTTGAAGAATCTAAATATTACAAATAATTGAGTCCATCACTTTGTCCCTTATCTGTTCAGATGGTCTTCAGAGACAGTGAAAATGGAAAAAAGAAGAGTTACACAAAGCCCAGCTGCCAAGATGAGCTGACAACCAGTTAGGTGGGCAATGCCACTCTCAGATCAACCTAAAGGTTAATAACACAGCTGCCATCAAAGATCTGATGGATAGAGGCTGTGAACACCCTATCAATAACTACGGTGACTGCCTAGAGGTGGTAGATGCGAGTTCAATCATCAATTAAGCATGGCAGCCGAGTTTTATAAAATTGTCAGAGAGGATTATTAAATTTCACATCTTCGTTTGCTTGAGGAAAAAATCAAATAACAATAAAGGTTGCATTTTAAAAGCAGTGTTTAGTATAAGCTCTTGCTTCTGGCATCATGACAAACTGTCAAAGAGGTACTGTGCAATTTGATCCATTGCTTTCAATTTTCCATTGCTAGGTCAAGGTATTGCTTTATATTGATTATTAACCTCACGTGTTTCAAAATCAGGGATTGGCCTGGTAGTACAGTGGTTAGGGTGCTTGTTTTGTATGGGCCGCTGACCAGGGTTCAATCTTGGCCACCCCAGATAGTCCCCAAAGCACTGCCAGGAGTGATCCCTGATTGCAGAGCCAGGAGGAAGCCTGAGTGCTGCCTGGTGTAGCCAGGTCAAAAGCAAAGTAACAACAACAAAAACCCAACAACTATCATTTGATTAATTTATATCGGTTTAAGAATCTATAACCTGGAGAACTAGCAAATGATTAAAAATAATCCCTAAAGTCTGAATGTGGTAACAAATAGAGCATTTGTTCCACATATCAAATGGTGCATATTTCTCAGAGTTAAACACTGCAATAAAGAGTTGGACCCAACTGTTTCTTTCCTAAGGCCCCTTATTTATATTACATCAGAAAAACATTCTGGACTCAGTCAGAGAAGGCTCATAAATGATCCATCTTTACACACCCTTTGCTCTGGAGCGGGGAGGCCTCCACAGCCGTCCTGATCCTGGTGCCGGGGGACCCCCAGGGGCGCTGGGCTGCTTGCTCTGGCTTCACAGTGCAGTGCTCTGGCTACCACCTGGTCTGGCTCTGACCCAGTTCTGCCAGACGTCTCGCCCCTCCATGTCTGATGTACATTTGCTTTTTCTTCATTTTAAGTCAGGGTTCGCAGTGCTCTATTCTGAATTGAATTTGAATAGGATTTAAATTGAATCTATAATGGATCAAACTAATTATCTAGTACAGTATTTCTCAACCAGGGGCCATAGGCCACCATGGTCCTAGAGATATTCTAAAGGAGCCATGGCATACGAGAACAGCTTGAACAGGAGAGGGTACATGACACTCTGGGGACCAACTGATAGGAGAGAGTGTCCACAGGAAGGAAACAAGATCAGAAATGAACCGTGGCTAGAAGGCCAAGAAGCCTTGGTCTACCTAGAATAAATCTTTAAATTTGCAAATCCTAACATGTGCCCAAGTTATCATTTTAGCATGTTGGAAAAGTGTAAAAGACTGCATTTTCAACCTTTTTGAAAGGCAGTCATAGTTATAATACAACTAGTACTGAAGTAGCACAGACAAGGAAGTAGAAGCCACAGTAAGGAGAAGGCCATTCAGTTATTCCTTCGTGTCACATATAGCATTGTACAGTATTTGGCAAACTATATAGTTATGACTCAATAGTAACCTCTTTTGGAAGTTATCTATTATTAAATGGGCTAATATTATCCAGTAATTTTACTTTTCATTTGGAGAAAGTTGTAACCTATTATTTACCAAGAGCCACTAAACTTAATAATAAATTGGATGGCTATCACTAAAACTGGTGATTATAACAAAACACAATTTTACACACTGATTAGTTTGAGATAGTACAATGAAAAATACACCCAAAATTGTAACAAATGTTTGATATTTACTGTTCTACTAATTGAAAGACATAAATAAAAATACCATAGGACTGGAGAAATAACACAGCGAGTAGGGTATTTGCCTTGCATGCGGCTGACCCAGGTTTGATTCCTCCATCCCTCTCAGAGAGCCCAGCAAGCTACCCAGAGTATCCCACCCGCAGGGCAGAGCCTTGCAAGCTACCCATGTTGTATTTGATATGCCAAACACAGTAACAAGTCTCACAATGAAGATGTTACTGGTGCACGCTTGAGCACATCAATGAACAAAGGGATGACAGTGCTACAATTCTTAAATATTAATGCATTGGAATTATTTATCCCAATGCAGGCCATGGATCTAAAATTATATTTGATAAAAATTATAAAGAGAACTTGTAGCACTGTAGCACTGTCCTCCCGTTGTTCATCAATTTGCTCGAGTGGGCACCAGTAATGTCTTCATTGTGAGACTTCTTGTTACTGTTTTTGGCATATCAAATATGCCACGGGTAGCTTGCCAGACTCTGTTGTGTGGGGGAGAGCGGTAGCTTGCTGGGCTCCCCAAGAGGAGCGGAGGAGTCGAACCCGGGTAGGCTGCGTGCAAGGCAATGCCCTACCTGCTGTGCTAATCGCTCCAGTAGAGAGAAAGAGAGAGAGAGAGAAGAGAGAGAAAATTACTACTCTCTTTTAGGTTTCAAAATGTTTCCTTACTCACAAGGAGATATATATTAATTTTTTCATTAACTGATCCATCAAAGACTGACTGCATGATAGATATGTGCTTTTCAGGGCAGGTGAATATTTATACTCTCTAAGAATCCTCAAGTACACTCCAAGTGTCAAACATAATGAACAAATTTAACATGTAGAGAACCAACTTATCAATAGACTTTCAATAAAACAAAATTCTAAACATAACCCAAATCTCAAAATCTTTATTATACCCACAACTGTTTAAGACAAAATTCTAATTAAAACAATCAATTATTGGGACCAGAGCAATAGTACAGTGGGTAGGGAACTTGCTTTGAATGGACCAACCCAGGTTCCATGTGGCCCAGCAGCACGTATGGCACCCTGAACCTACCAGGAGTGATTCTTGAGTTCATAACCAAAAGTTAGCCCTGAGCATTGCTGAGTGTGGCAAATGAATAGATAAATAAGCAATATTTATTAAACATTAAATTTATTTAATATTTAATAAATATAATATTTTATAATATAATATAATGTAAAACAATACAAATAATGATGCAATGATTAACTATATTATTAATATGATTAATAGTATATAAATAAATATTAAATATAAACTTTTTAAGCAATAAATAAATGAAGCAAATTGTGATCAATGTCTAAGAACAAAAATTTGCAGTAATTTAATAAGAACACATAATGGTCCTATGCAATAGACCTACTATACATTATGCTTTGATATTATGATATAATAATAAGATACTCACGTGAAGAAATATAGCATTTATATTTTAAGATTTTGATAATGCAAGGCCTTTCAAAAACAGACTATTAATATCAATATCAAAACTAATATTAACAAATTTTTATATAAAAAGCTCCATTGATATACTTTGGCCTGGCATTCATATTTGGGAAATGATTTTATTTTTTTTTACAAACTTCATACAAAATTATTTGTTCAAGTTAAACATTGTAGCAGCAGGGGCTGGAGCAATAGCACAGCGGGTAGGGCGTTTGCCTTGCTCGTGTCTGACCCGGGTTCAATTTCCAGCATCCCATATGGTCCCCTGAACACCGCCAGGGGTAATTCCTGAGTGAAGAGCCAGGAACAACCCCTGAGCATCACCGGGTGTGACCCAAAAAGAAAAAAAAATAAAACATTGTAGCAACAATAAGCATAGATCTCATGTTTACTTTTATTTCTCCTTTTAATGCCTGCATCTGTTAATTTTTAAGACCACATCACCAAAGAAAAATATAAACAATATAATATCAGATTTTTATTCTTTTTGTACCCTTGATGTAATTGGGTTTTGACTGTATTATCAGCTATTGCTTCATAATATAGGTCATAGGACAGTGATGCTCTATCATGAAAAATGCCAGCGTTTAGCCCCCTCCGCCCTTATCCCAGCTTCTTCTAGATGGGGGGTTTCCTTGGGCCTTTGGGGTTGAACTTTGTGCTCTCTTTTCTATGCATCCTATTACAACCCCAGCTTCTTTCCAGGCTGACCACTTCACTCTTGACTTGACACCAAATAAAGGCTACTCTGGAAACAAGTTTCAAACAAATGAAGTATGGGGCTCCATAACGGTGTGAGGTGAAAGTCTCAATTCTGTGTCATTCATGGCATTTCTAATTTTCCTACCAAATCCTGACTGACAGAGTTGCAGTGCGGAGACCAAAGCAGTTAGTAAAAGGATTAATCCCAAGCACTCTCAAAGGAAATAGAAAGAATGAAATGAAAACAAGCCTTTTCCTTCTGTGACTTGATTTCATACCCTTGAACGTATTGCTCTGTGGTGCCCTTATTTCATTTCAAGCACTATTTTCACATTCACATTCATATCAAGTCCCTCCAGTTAAAGGAATATAGATCCTGGCAGCTATTTTGTCATACATTTACTTTCTAGTACACTAGGCTCTTCTATGTAGAGAATCTTTGTACCACTTTTTCCTGCCAGCTTATTGGTGAGAGAGCTTATCCTTGGGGCATTATTAGCAAACCTTAGAAATACAGTCACATATTTATTTTTGTCTGTGTGTCTTAAAAGTGCAATATTTAGGAATGGCCAAAAGGCTCATGAAAAATTGCTCTTCATCACTAATCATCAGGGAGATGCAGATCAAAACAACTATGAAATACCACCTCACACCACAGAGAATGGCTCACATCCAAAAGAATAAAAGCAACCGCTGTTGGAGGGGATGTAGAGAGAAAGGGACCCTTCTTCACTCTTGGTGGGAATGCCGACTTGTTCAGCCCTTCTGGAAAACAATATGGACGCTCCTCAAACAATTAGAAATTGAGCTCCCATTTGACCCAGCAATACCACTGCTGGGAATATATCCCGGAGAAGCAAAAAAGTATAGTCGAAATGACATCTGCACTTATATGTTCATCGCAGCACTGTTTACAATAGCCAGAATCTGGAAAAAACCCTAGTGCCCTAGAACAGATGACTGGTTAAAGAAACTTTGGTACATCTATACAATGGAATACTACGCAGCTGTTAGAAAAGATGAAGTCATGAAATTTGCATATAAGTGGATCAACATGGAAAGTATCATGTTAAGTGAAATGAGTCAGAAAGAGAGAGACAGACATAGAAAGATTGTGCTCATTTGTGGAATATAAAATAACAGAATAGGAGACTGACACCCACGAATAGTAGAAATAAGTACCAGGAGGTTTTCTCCATGGCTTTGAAGCTGGTCTCACATGCTGGGGGAAAAGGCAGTTCAGGTAGAGAAGGGAATATCAAGTAAACTGTGGTTGGAGGACCCTCTCAGGAAGGGAGAGGCATGCTGAAAGTAGACTATAGATTAAACACAATGGCCACTCAGTACCCCTATTACAGACCACAACACCCAAAAAGAGAGAGCGAACAAAAGGGAATGCCCTGCCACAGAGGTGGCAGGGGGGAGGGGACAGGGGGGATGGGATTGGGGGGAGAGGGATACTGGGTTCACTGGTGGTGGAGAATGGACACTGGTGGAGGGATGGGTGCTCGAACATTGTATGAGGGAAACACAAGTACAAAAATGTGTAAATCTGTTATTGTACCCTCATAGTGATTCACTAATTAAAAAATAAAAATAAAATAAATTTATCAAGCTAAAAAAAATGAAGCATTTAGGGTTGGGATGATAGTATGAGGGGTAGGGTGCTTATCTTGTGCAGGATTTCTCCCAGTTCAATCCCTGGCATCCAAAGTGGTTCCCTGAGCTGGCCAGGAATGATTTCTGACTGAAGAGCCAGGAGTAAAGCCTGAACACCACCAAGTATGGCTCAAGCCACTTACCTCCCCAAAGTGAAGTGTTTACAGTTAATATTTCATTGGGAAATTGAGAAGTAAACACTGCTCTATTCCTGTTCTCTCAGAGTCAGCCCTGCTCTCAACTTCTAACAGAAGTCAGCTAGAGCCATGACCACATCCTCTGTTGCCCACAAAATAGACGGAACAATTCACATTAGCTCTTTGACTAGGACAGAGCAGAGGGTTGCCTAGTTTCATTCCAGAAACTTGGTATTTGACAACCTGGGCACTTCTTTCTTTTCAGATCCTAGATATCAATCCAGCAGCAGGTCAACTGTGTATGGCTCTTCTTTATACACACACTCTCAATTATTCTGGATATGTTTACTCTGTACCTACTATGTGTCAGAGAGACTTCTGCTTAAGTTTTGACATAAATGGGGAAAGGAAAGTTTCTCATTTGTCTAAGAACGTAATTTCTCAGACAAGCCAAAGAGTAGAGTTGGAATAACTTTCATCAATGTTAAAATATATAAACATAGAGGTTCTTTTTAAATTTTACCTAACCAGAGAGTGCTAGAATTTTGTGTATGTCAATAGCACGTCATTGTTTTCCCCAAGCGGCCTCTCAATATCTCCATTAAGGTATATTATATATGTGGCTGAAAAGAAATGTGATTTGAATTGCAGCAAAGATTAAAAAGATGTAACTTTACTCTTTAAACATATATTTAGTTATTTTGAGGATGGCTATATAGATTCAGGAATACTATCTAGGCAATAAAACAAAAAAGCAATGTCCTATTCTTCTCTATTCATTAAATGCACATCATCCTACCACAAGGGAATAAGATAGCAGCCAGCAACCCATTTATATCACAGGACAATATGATAAAACAGTGGGTAGAGCATTTGCCTTGCACACAGCCAACCCGGTTCAATTCCTCCGCCCATCTCAGAGAGCCTGGCAAGCTATCAAGAGTATCTCACCTGCATGGTGGAGCCTGGCAAGTTACCCGTGGCGTATCCAATATGCCAAAAAAAGTGACAGCAAGTCTCACAATGGAGACGTTACTGGTGCCCACTCAAGCAAATCGATGAGCAAGGGGATGACAGTGACAGTAATATGAACTGAAGGTTAGATTTATGAACACAAGTTTAAGACAAAGAGAAATGAAAACAGACTGTGTAAATAACTGCGAAGTCACAAAAAGACAGAGTATTTGGAAAGACTGTTATACTCACAGTAGCAACAGTTCATTGCCGTGCAATAAAACCCACCCTCAGGCACTAACTCATAATTGTATTTGTAAGTCGAAAACAGGTTAGAACCACTCAAATAGTAGATTCAATTTTGTTAGATTTTCTGAACAAATAACTGCAAAGCCAAACCTGATAAACAATGCCTGAAATGTATCTTTTATTTATTTATTTATTTGCTTGTTTTACCAGAGGAGGAAAAAAAGCTTTCTTGCTTCATCATTAGGATTAAAAATCCTGGGGCTGGAGCAATAGCACAGCGGGTAGGGCATTTGCCTTGCTCGTGGCTGACCCAATTAAACTCCCAGCATCCCATATGATCCTCTGAGCAATGCCAGGGGTGATTCCTGAGTGCAGAGCCAGGAGTAACCCCTGTGCATTGCCAGGTGTGACCCAAACAGGAAAAAAAAAGGATTAAAAGTCCTTTGATTAATTTTTTGACACAAACTGATTTTCTCTCATTGCTTTATAAATGAGTAACTTTTGAATAAATAAAACAAAAGAAATTATTAAAGATTATTTATGAATAATTTTTAAATTGTTGGTCTTGTAAAAAATATATGACCAAAAAATTTTTTTTGCTCTGTCACTTAATACTTTTACTCATTTATATTTACACATTAAATATTTCTAGTAATAAATTAGGAGAGTTTATAAACATATGTCTTGATTAGGAGAGACTGTTGCGTGAATGTTCGTGCGGTCGGAGGCGCTGAGACAAGAAACACGGAAGAAATGTATGTCAGGGAGGGTCTAGGTTCTCTCTGACTCTGAGACAAAGGTAGAGAGCCCTGTGATCTCCTTTTATTGATCATGGTACCTCTAAAGGGCACAATACAGTGATGTCACCAAAGGCACCAAAAGAAGTTACAGGAAGAACATTGAGGTAGTAGAATATGCATTATTTCCTTGCATCTGCAGGCCAGTAATCTTGATCTCCAGAAAGAAGATACAAAACCAAAACTGAAACCTTTCTTGGGCTACAAGCACTTGGATTTATATCCCAAAGACAAGGCTGGGCTGCCACAGGAAATCTACATGTCAATTACAAACTAGGCATCACCTGGAATTTACATCCCAAAGACTAGGCTTGGCCAGAGCCTGGAATCTACAAATGTCAAAGATCAGGCCTGGCTAGCACCTAAGATCTGCATGTCAAAGACCATCCAAGCATCTGTTCAGAAAAGGAAAACTGCCCCTTTCAATATACTGAAATTAATTTCTGAAGGCAGCTTGAAGGGGGAAATGTTCCTGTCTGTAGTACAGTCTATGTGGGTTCGCCCTGATACCTTAGTCCATCTCCAACAAGAGACAGTAAAGCAGATGGGTTCTTGCCTCCTGCATAGCCAACCTGAGTTTGACTCCCTGCAGTACATATGGTCCTCTGAACACCTCTGGAAATGATCCCCGACCGAGAGCCAGGAGCAAATCCTGAGCACTGTCAGGTATGACCTTTAAAATAGATAGATAGTCCCCTCATCCCCTGCCCTTGATTGGGGACCCGCTCGGAAGCCCCAAGCCCCGGCTGGCAGCTCTCAGCCATCTCGCAACGGTGCCTGAACCCCCCCCCCCACCCTGTCCTGCAGGTAATTGGCATTTCCCCTTGGAGACCCCGCCCCACGTGGAGAAGCTCTCTTCTCGTTCCCAGCCCGCGGTTGGGGGCCCACTCGGAAGCCCCCAGCCCCGGCTGGCAGCTCTCAGCCATCTCCTGCACCGTGCCTAACCCCTCCCTCTTCTCCAGGTAAGGGACGTGTCCTCTCATCAGGAGGCGTGGTCTCAAAAGTGTGCATAGCCTATTTTTGGAGCGGCGGCCACTTAAGCGGCCGCAGTTGTTTCTTTCATTCCATGCATAGTGCCTGGATCACAATCGGTATAACCTATTCCTTTTAAGATAGCTGGTCATCTTAGTCACTATATGCTAATAGTTAATTAGCCTATCCCATCCTAATTTCAAAAACTCTATGAGTGAACACATCAAGCGCAAAAAAAGTCAATTTTAAAGACATCATAGCCCCACATCTTCAATTGAGGCCCCTCATAAGCTAAGGTAGTGCGCCTGACAGTAAAGCCCATAACAACATGAAGAAACAGAGAAAATCCCCACCACCAAGAGAAATGGAAGAGAGGATCTCAGAAACCCCAACAGGGACTTCCCAGAAATACAATCTCCTCTCAGATAAAGAATTCAGAGAGGAAATCGTCAAGATGGTTCACGAATTCAAAGCAACTATGGAACGAACATCCAATAAATTAAGGGAGGATATGGATGCAGCATTGGAATGGTCCACTAAGAGAATCCAGGAAGAAATGAGAGCAGAAATCTCAAAGCTAAGAATAGAAGTTATACAATTAAAAGAATCGGTAGATGAAATTAAAAACTCAGTAGGAGCCCTCAATAATAGAATGGCTACAGCCGAAAACAGAATCAGAGAGCTTGAAGATGACTTGCAGAAAGATATAGGCAACAACAAATAATGGCAAAAGATCTCAAAATGGCTCTAGAGTGAATTAGAGTCCTAGGGGATGACCTCAAGAGGAACAACATAAGAATCATGGGAATACCAGAAGCACAGGGAACTAATCCCAATGAAAAAACCACAATCAAAGACATCATTGCTAAGAAATTCCCAGAGCTAGAGAGTGCGGACATCCAGATCCAAGGAGTCCGAAGGGTGCCAGCTAAAAGGGAACCAAATAAAAAATCCACAAGGCATATCATAGTTACAATAATGGATGCCATGGATAAAGACACAATACTGCAAGCAGCAAGATCAAAGAAAGAAGTCATATACCAAGGAGCACCCCTTAGATTCACAGCAGACTTATCAGAAGAAATATTCCAAGCCCAAAGACAATGGTGGGATATAGTGAAAAAACTTAATGAAATGAATGCTTCTCCAAGAATACTTTACCCGGCTAAACTCTCAGTTAAACTTGAAGGAACCATACACTATTTCATGGAGAAACAACAGATCAGGAACTTCATAGACTCAAAACTAAACCTAAAAGAAGCACTAAAGGGGCTGTTGTAAGACAAGAACAACCCCTACAAGCACAACAAACCTTTACACAAAGATGGCGCAAACTCCCATAACAATAATCTCCCTTAATGTCAATGGCCTAAATTCACCAATTAAGAGACACAGACTGGCAAAAAGGATTCAGAGACTCAACCCAACATTCTGCTGCCTGCAAGAAACACATCTGAATAGCCAGAACAAACACAGACTCAAAGTCAAAGGATGGAAAACATCCTGCAAGCAAACATCTCCCACAAGAAAGCCGGGGTGGCTTTACTAGTATCGGACAACATAGACTTCAGGTTGAAAAAGATTAGAAGGGATAGAGAAGGCTTTTTATTAATCACAGGATATGAACATCAGGAAGAAATCACTCTCCTAAACGTCTATGCACCGAATGAGGGACCAGCTAAATTCCTCCAACAGCTGCCAAGAGACCTTAAGAAGGACATCTCGAGCAACAAAATAGTAGTTGGAGACTTCAACACCACCCTGTCTCCTCTGGACAGATCAAGAAGATTAAAACTCACCAAGGAAATGCTGGCGTTGAAGGAAGAAATAGAAGATAGAGGGCTAATAGATCTATACAGGGCTTTATATCCCCCCAAAAAGGAATACACATTCTTTTCCAGTGCACATGGAACATTTTCCAGAATAGACCATGCGCTGGGCCACACAGCATACCTCAACAGAATCAACAAGATAGACATTGTACCAGCTATCTTTTCAGACCATGATGCACTGAAGATAAAATTTAATCATGGACAGATGCAGAAAACCAAATCACCTGGAAATTAAATAGCTCTATCTTGAACAATGAGTGGATCAGGAAGAAAATCAAGGAGGAAATCAAAAGGTACCTGGAAACAAATGAGAATGAATACACGAGCTACCAGAACCTGTGGGATGCAGCTAAAGCCGTTTTAAGGGGAAAATTTATAGCTCTGCAAGTATATCTCAGAAAGGAAGAAAGGGCCCGCATAAATAACTTGACTTCACAGCTCAAAACCTTAGAAAAGGACCAACAAAAGGAGCACAAACCAAGCAGAAGGAAAGAGATAATAAAATTTAGAGCAGAAATTAACAACATGGAAACCCAAAAGACAATACGAAAGATCAGTGAAACCAAGAGCTGGTTCTTTGAGAAAATAAACAAGATTGATAAACCACTAGCAAGACTCACAAAGAAAGAGAGAGGGAGAACACTTATAAGTCCAATCAGAAATGAAAAGGAAGACATCGCAACAGAAACCAATGAAATTCAAAAGATTATCAGACTACTTTGAAAATCTGTATGCCGCAAAACAAGAGAACCTAGAAGAAATGGATAAATTCCTCGACTCCTATAATCTCCCAAGGCTGAACCAAGAAGACCTGGAGTTCCTGAATAGTCCTATTAACATCAAGGAAATTGAAACGGTAATCAAAAGTCTTCCCCAAAACAAAAGCCCAGGTCCAGAAGGATTCACTAGAGAATTCTTCCAAACATTTAAAGAAGACCTATTGCCAGTTATTTTCAAGCTTTTCCAGGAAATTGAAGAAACAGAAATCCCCCCAAACAGTTTCTGTGAGGCTCACATCTCCCTAATACCAAAAGCAAACAAAGACACCACAAAAAAGTAAAACTAAAGGCAAATATCCCTAATGAACACAGATGCGAAGATTCTCAACAAAATATTAGCAAACAGAATTCAACAAATCATCAAAAAGATCATACACCACGACCAAGTGGGATTCATACCGGGGATGCAAGGATGGTTTAACATCCGGAAATCAATCAACATAATCCATCATATTAACAAAAGAAAAGATAAAAATCATATAATCATATCACTAGATGCAGAGAAAGAATTTGACAAGATCCACCACCGTTTATGATGAAAACTCTCGCCAAAATGGGTATAAAAGGGACCTTCCTCAATATAGTCAAAGCCATCTACCACAAGCCTAAGGCAAGCATCATCCTCAATGGGGAAAAACTAAGACCCTTCCCATTGAGAACAGGGACAAGACAAGGATGCCCATTCTCTCCTCTTCTGTTCAATATAGTACTGGAAGTTCTTGCAATAGCGATTAGGCAAAAAAAACGATATTAAGGGCATTTAGGTAGGAAAGGAAGAAATCAAGCTCTCACTATTCGCTGATGATATGATATTATACTTAGAAAACCCTAAAACCTCTACCAAGAAACTCCTAGAAACAATAGATTCATATAGTAAAGTTGCAGGCTATAAAATCAATACCCAAAAGTCCATGGCTTTCTTATATGCAAATAGTGAGAGAGAAGAAAGCAACATGATAAAAGCAATGCCGTTCAAAATTGTGCCTCAAAAAATCAAATACTTCTCTCGGAATCAGCTTAACTAAGGAGGTAAAGGACTTGTATAATGAAAACTACAAAACGCTACTTCAGGAAATAAAAGAAGACACGAGGAAATGGAAAGAATTCCCCTGCTCATGGATTGGAAGAATTAATATTGTCAAGATGGCAATTCTTCCCAAAGCATTGTACAAATTCAATGCAATCCCTATAGGGATACCCTTGTCATTCTTCAAAGAAATGGAGCAGGTTAAATAAATTTAACCATAACTAATATTTTATGGCATTAAAATGATTAGATGTATATTGTTAAGTAATAATAATTAAGATTTAAATAGATACATATATATATATATATATAAGTGTAGCACTAAACCCTATTTACACAGCACACAACCTTCTGCTCCTTTAGATTGGGCCAATTATTCATTTTAAAATATCAAATTAAAAATATATTTATTTCTTTTGATGCTTTGTGGCCTGACAAAGCAGTTTTCAGAAGCTACTCTCAGTTCAGTGTTCAAGAGTTGCTCTCTGGCAGTTTTCAGGGGACTATGCAGTGCTGGTGGCACAAGCCCAACCTGCCTACAGGCATGCACACACTTTTTCCCCAGCCCTATATGAAAGTTTCCTTAACGACTTTTAAATAGGCCCACTCTGAGTACCTCGTGAGAGTAACAAATGACCCATTAAAAGTCATATGCATGAAACTCACATGAAAACATAATATTTTTTTAGGTCATCCTTTATCCAAGGTTCAGAATCTTTGAAAATGAGATTATAACAGGATTCAAAATCAAAATTTTCCTACTGTCTGAAAAAGCACAGAAATGTCTTATTAGAAAAGAGAGTCCTATTGACATAAGAATAGCTCCAGTTATATGTATATATGTATATTGTTGCGTGACCGTTCGTGTGGTCGGAGGCGCTGAGATAAGGAACACGGAAGAAATATGTTTCATGGAGGACCAGGCTTGCTCTGGCTCTTGGCAAAGGCAGAGGGCCTCCTGGATCTCTTTTTATTGATCATGGCACTTCCAAAAGCGCAATACATTGAGTCAAAAGCACCACAAGATTTTACAGGAAGAACATTGAGGCAACATTATTTTCTTGTATCTGAAGGCCAGTAATCTAGGCCTCCAGAAAGAAGATACAAAACCAAAACCAAAACCTTCCTTGGGCTGAAAGCACTTGGATTTACATCCCAAAGACCAGGCTGGGCTGCCACAGGAAATCTACATGTCAATTGCAAACTAGGCAGCACCTGAAATCTACATCCCAAAGAGTAGCCTGGAATCTACAATATCAAGTCAGGCCTGACTAGCACCTAAGATCTGCATGTTAAAGACCAGCCAGGCTTCTGTGAGAAAAGAAAAACTGCCTCTGAAACTATTTCCAGAAGGCAGCTGAAAAGGGGAAACTATTCCTGTCTGCTGTACAGTGTCCCCAACATCTTGGTATTAGAAAAGAGAGTCCTATTGACATGAAAATAACTCCAGTCATATGTATATGTGTGTGTGTGTGTATATCTATATATATATATATATATATATATCACTGTATCACTGAATCACTGTCATCTCGTAGTTCATCAATTTGCTTGAACAGGTGCAGCAGCATCTTCATTTGTCCCTGTCGAATGCTGGTGTAGCCCAATGGCATCTGCTCGCTCCAAGAACAGAAAGAGCACGTTGTTGTTACTGTTTTTGGCATATTAAATATGTCACAGGTAGCTTGTCAGACTCTGCTGTGAGGGAAAAATTAATTAATTAATTATAAAAATAAAGATTATAAAAACAAAGATGCTCCAAGAAACTTGCATTGTTCTCTTCCGGGAACTTTGCTTTATAGTCTCTGGGTCTTGGGCATTGATGAGATTGCTTGGCCCTGGGGGCAGTTTCTGGGTCTGACCACCTAGCTACTGGAAAACTGGGGATGTGGGTGGAGGACGCCCAGACCCAATCTGAGCAGATTTGGAGTTCTCAGCCCCAGGTCCCGCAAACCTGGGTTCCTCTGCTGGTCCCTTCATGGGTGAGGCTTGTCCGAACGTGTGGAGAGGGGCCTTGAACATGGCTGTGGCTGGGTTCCCGAGGTCATCAACTGTTGAGGCTCTGCTCAGGGCAGGGAGGAAAACTCAACCCACCCCTGCCGAGGGGCCCCAGTGAAGATAGCCAGGCGCAGGGGCAGGCGATTCTGCCATATATATATACATATATATATATGTATATATATGTGTGTGTGTGTGTTATATATGTGTTTATATATATTGCATATATATGTGTATATATATGTAATGTAGATAGATAAATATGTTTCCTGAAAAAATAACTAGAATATTATATGTAATTAAATAATACATACATGTAATTATATAATATAGGAAAATAACTCGATTCCTGAAAAATAACTAAATTATGTTGTGAATTATATATTTTATTATAATACATAATTGTATTATATATGATTTAAATATGTATTCTATATATAACATTCCAGTCATTTTTTTTAAGAAACTCTTATGTATCCATGAGAAAGAATAACAAGCATGTGCAATTAAAGAACATGCAATGAACATGTGTCACCTGCATTAAATGGCAGAGACACCACGGTGTTATGTTTTCACCCGGCAAGAAGAGCAGTAGGACTTCAAGTCATGAAAGGCTCTTCTGAGGGGCCGGAGTGACACAGTGCAGTGGGTCTGGTGTTTGCCCTGCAGACGCACTGACCCCAACACCCCATGTAGCGCCCTCAGCCCTGCCAAGAGTGATCCCTGAATGCGGGGCCAGGAGCCAGCCCTGAGCATACCCCAGCAACTCTGACGCCCAGACAAAACAATGAAATAAGAGAGTGGCTCTGCTGGGCAGTGTCCAGCCAGCCAGGGGCCCGGGAGCCTTGTTGGTGCCATCGTGTTCTCCAACTTCTGCTTTGGTCCAGCCAGAGCCAATGGAATAGAAATGCAACAGAAAAGTTCCTCCCATAGTTAGGCTGTTACTCTGAGCCGCAACTAGTCTGTTTTGTTTTTCTTTTTATTTCTTTTTGGGTCACACCCAGCGATGCTCAGGGCTGACTCCTGGCTCTGCACTCAGGAATTACTCCTGGAGATGCTCAGGGGACCATATGGGATGCTGGGAATTGAACCCAGGTCAGCCGCGTGCAAGGCAAACTCCCTACCCGATGTGCTATCCCTCCAGCCCCTGTTTTACTTTTTTTTTAACCCCCAAAGTCCTACATTCAGGGGCAAGGGGTAGAGAAGGGGGTGATATTTCAAAGAGCTTTGATATTTCCAGAGCATAGCCAGAAGTCAGCTATCGCCCATAATAAATTGCTCCAATCCATCACCTGTTCTGCTGGATTGACTTCTCCATTTTATTTTCCTCTGAGGTGGATTGTCAGTTGCTTTCTGAGGTGATGTGCAGAGAGTGAAGGAAAGGTGGTGTGGCAAATGCAGTAAATATTCCTATTGTCAAAAAACAAGTTGTGAGAGATAGGGAAAGGCACCAAATGATTGAGCTGGTACAAGCAATCCCTACAGTGGGTGGAAAGTGCTGTGATGCTTGTTGACTATGGTCTAGGACCATGATGGTGATTTCCAGAGAGTTTCGCTAGTGGCAGTGAGAGGTAACGAAATTTCCTCCCCCTTCCCTCTGAAATTAAGGGATTTTCAGATTAGAGAACAACACATTTCCACCATGGAGACCCAACACTAACGCGGGGCTATGGAAACACAGTTCTACGCAGCTGGTGGCAGGTCTGCTCAGAGGAGCAGCTCTGACATAGCTCTGAGAGCGCAGATGGTCTCTCTGACCAACTAAAGACAGTGACTCACATTTCACCTTCCACTCTTTGGAGAAAAGAACAAATCAACCAAATCCTAGTAGAAGAAAAGAGTAATAATAAAAACAGAGCAAAGTAAATGAAAGTGCAACCAAAAAGAAGATGGAGAAGATCCATGAAATCAGAAATGCTGTTTTTTTGTTTTGGGGGTTTTTGTTTTGTTTTGTTTTGTTTTGCTACTGCTGGTTTGTGGTGCCTGGATGGAGTACAGGTTCTTAAAGGTGCCAAGCAAATAAAAACAAAAATCCAATAATTTTTTTAAAAAGCGCCTAATTTTTGTGTGTTTTGTAAAAGGACAAACAAAATAGACATATGCTTAAATATGTCAGTAAGAAAAATTAAATGGGAAGACCCTAAGAAAAGAAGTGATATATGAAAAAGTTAAAATGGCAACAAATATAACCAAAATACAAAGGATCATAGGACAGTAGTTGAGTAATCCTTTGCCAAACAATTAGACAATCTGAAATCACACAAACTGCTAATACATGTCTATAAGAAGCAATAACCTTTCTAGTCTAATAATAAGTTTAGGAATCAATATAATAATGTAGTAGCCACAAGAACAAATGTTTAAGAATTTATTGCATCACTAATGAACCCTATCAATCTTTAAAATATTTATTACCTATTATTCTCAAATTCTCAAAAAAAATCTACAGAGGAATACACAGAACTAAACTTTTTTTTCTAAGTCTATAATTATACTAATTTCAAAACCAGACCAGGACAAGACAACAGGAAAAACTAGAAATATTTTTTGTTTGTTTGGGGGCCACATCGGGCAATATTCAGGGCTTACTTCTGGCTCTGTGCTCAGGGATCACTATTGGCACAGCTAGGTGGACTATATGCGATTGCAAGGGATTGAACCCAGGTCTGCCATGTATAAGACAAGTACCCTAACCACTACTTCCTCCCCAGACACAGTTTTAAACAAAATCTTGGCAAGCTGAATCTCTTATTACAGAAAGCAATCATAATGATCAAGTAGGATTCATTACAGGTATAATCCAGCACACAAAAATCAATATTATATACCACATCAACAAGAGAAAAGAGGGGAAAACCATGATTATATCAATGAATGCTGAAAAACATTTGGCAAGATTCCAGGCCCATTAAAATTTCTCAATAAAGCTGCCACCAAGATGAGATCCCGGGGGCCACAGGTGTGTGCGGCCTCTCCGCAGCTGCACGAGCATGAATCCAGACCCAGCTAAACTACTTTTGGCACAGGCAGCTCCTTGCAGAATGTCTCCAGCCTGAGAACTAAGCCACGGCCCCATGCCCACCCAGGAGGGGAAAGGTTTCTCTCTCTCGCCTGTTCCTTTCTGGGGATGAAGGGTGTGGGGACCACTATATTATGATGACCACAGATGGGGTTTACAAGCTTGCAGTGATCCAATATCCGGAAGAAATCTCCCTGGACTTAGTTGCTAAAGTACAAAAATCCAAAACTGCGCGACCTCATTTCTCTTCACAACAGGTCTGACTCTAGTGGGGTACTCCTAACAATAATGGTGAGGTTTGTGTTGAAATATTGAATGTAACCAAAGTAAACAGAAAGTAAGTGAAACTTATCAGTTACAAGGTGGTGGGGTGGGGGGCGAGATGGGAGGTGTAATGTGTGGGGTTTCTTCTTTTTTTTTTTTTGGTGATAGGGTATGGGCACTGGTGAAGGGATGGTTGTTTCACATTGTATAACTGAGACTTAAGCCTGAAAGCATTGTAATTTTCCACATGGTAATTCAATAAAATAAAATTCTTATTAAAAAAATTTCTCAATAAAATGGTGATAGAAGAAATATAACTTAATATAGTAGAGAACATACATGATTTTAAAAGGAGTATTGTTAATACTATACTCAAAATTATACTTAAAGAAGGTACACTCAAAAAGGATAAACTCAAAGAACTGAATATCTCCCTTTAAAATCAGTTACAAGATCAGGATGTCTGCTCACCACTACTGTTTAACACAGTCTGAGAAATCCTAGCAAGAACAATTAGGCAGCATAAATATATAAAGGAAATCAAATTTAAATAATGGAGTAAAACTATCATTATTTGTTCAAAGACCTGATAGCATTTTAGAACATTCAAAAGACTCCATCAGGGGCTGGATTGGTAGCACAGTGGGTAGGGCGTTTGCCTTGCATATGGCCAACCTGGGTTCAATCCCCGACATCCCATATGGTCCCCCAAGCACCGTCAGGAGTAATTCCTGAGTGCAGAGCCAAGACTAACCTTGAACAAAGCTGGATGTGACCAAAAAAGAAAAAAAAAGACTACAAAAAAAAATAAATAAATACAATAAAAATGACAGGATATAGAAGCAATATACCCTGTATTCTGTTGTGCTTCAATGTACACATGGCGAATTACTGGAAAAAGAAATTAAGAACACATTCTTCAGAAATTAAGAACATTAATTTGTTATTTGGGAGTAAATAACAAATTAATTGAAAATCCTGTGACTTAATATTGTAAGATCATGTTAAAAAATACAAGACAGACAACAAAAGAATTGGAATAATAAACACTGTCAAAATTACCATGTATATCAATATATTAGTGGCATTTTCCAAGGAAATAGAACAAAGAATTTGATATTTATATGGAACTGCAAAATATTTTCTATTGCATAGCACTGGTTGGTTTTTGCTCCATCCACAGGAAGCTTAGGCTTATTTAGTTACTCCCACAACAGTGCTCTTGAGGCACACCCAATTTCATCAGGCACTCCTAATTTTATATTAATTTTCTCTTTCCTTTATTTCACATGCATGGTTTAGCAATTTCTTTTTGTATAGACACAGGAAGACAGTTGATGCAATGCTTTTGCATCGGAGTTAATTGACTCCAAGTTAATACTTACTCCTGGGCATCCATCATATTTAGCTGACTTAAGCCTCAGTTGCCCTTTCTTCCTAACACCCCCAAAAGGAAGGTCCCAGCAAGGGACAAGGATGAACCCAGGGCAAGCTGGCATCGAAAAGGGACAAGCTAAATGCCCTAAGAAATATAATAATTTAAGAGCATGGTCATGGAACAAATTCTGTCATGACCCAAATGACATAACTGAATAATGACCCTGCTGGGGTTAGGGAAAACTAACCTGGCGTGAGCACTGTGGTCTGGGATATACAGTGAGATGTCCCCAAGAAGAGCCAACCTTCACACTTTACATTTTGTCTGACTGTGTTTATACAAAATAACTAGCAATTTTTAGTATTCAATATGATTGCTTAAATGGATGACCCGCTGAGGAAAGGAGAAAGCAATACACCCTAGACTGGATTCCACCCCTGAGCAATCTCCTAGACGAGAGCACTGACATCTCAGATGAGATTTTGTCCCTGAGTTAATCTTCTAGAGAACTTCCCCTGAAGCAGGAGCTTTACATTTGTTTGTTGTCATGATAACGTTCAACCCCAACTATGTGTACCCCTACTCCTCACTATTTCTATATAACTATTTTGTAAGACTGGGAGGGGAAGAAAACAACAACACTTAAAAGGAAACGAGACCTAACTATGCTGTCACTGTCACTGTAACTGTCATCCCGTTGTTCGTCGATTTACTTGAGCAGACAACATTAACATCTCTATTACACTCAGCCCTGAGATTTTAGCAGCCTCTCCTTACTCATCTTCCCCAAAGATTGGAGGCTCTTTCAGAGTCAGGGGAATGAAACCTATCGTTACTGTTTTTGGCATACCAAATATACCATGGGTAGCTTGGTAGCTTGCCAAGCTTTGCTGCCTGTGTGGGCAGGATACTCAGTAGCTTGCCGGACTCTCCGAGAGGTACATTATATATGTAATAATTATAATTATATATTTAATTATATAAATTATATAAATAATTATTTATATTTAATATATGCAGATAATTATATTACTCATATATATGCATATATTATTATATTCATATAATACATGCATATAATAATATAATATATGTGCATATATATATTACTCTATGATTTGTTGACTACTGTCTGAACTCCATCAACTATGGGATGGTACTTATGGAAAATGAGTAGGAAGTGTCTTTATAAGTGTCTATAATGACCACAAAGTCACTACATGGTCCAGAAAGCAGCCTGGAGCGTGGCGGTTGTTGGGTAGTAGAGGTCGGCTGCTGGGGCTGGGTCCCTTGGAGCGGGGAGGGTTTTCACCCACCCCCCTCTGGGGCATCCTGAGTGAAAACAGCTGGGTGTGGAGTCTGGTGACATGGCTATGGGGGCTTCATTTTATAGTCCCATCTGGGAGGAGAAGCTGTTGAGATCTGGAGGGTGGCCAATTAGGAGGCAGGGTAACTATGCTTAGGGCAAGAAATAAATATGCTGTAAGGCAAGAAAATAACTATGCTGTAGAAGATACAACTGTCCGTGGGAGAATGAAGCTGCAAAGATGAGGATGAGAATGAAATAAATAGTCACTGACTACCATCCAGCTTGGGACCCTGTCCCTCCATCCTCTGTTCATCCATCATCGTCAGCTGGCCTGGGGAGGCAGCCAATGAACACATGTGTCCAGCATGCCCACACTTCTTAAACTCACAATTTTCTATAGAGGAGCAATGCAAAGAAAAAGAGAAATGTGAAGTTATCATATTCCCCGACCTCAAATTACCATAAAGGTATAGTGTAAGAACTTAGTTTACCTTAAAGCAATGTTATTCTGTATGAGCACAGTAAGAGATATATCAGACTTAAAGTTTGGTTTTTCCTGAGGACATTCACTATATATTTCAGACCACGGTCCTCAGGCCAGTTAGTCTTCCTAACTGCAGCAGGATCCTAGTCTCGTCGTTACTTTTGGATCATGACAGCATTTGTCTATGACCATGCTCTCAACTTATAGTTGAGTATTGTGGCACTTTGGCCTGTCCCATTTCGATGCCAGGGTAGCTCACAGCTTGCCCTGGGTCCATTCTGTCCCTCATCAGGACCTTGCTTTTGGGGTGCCAGGAACTAAGGGCAACTGAGTCGAGAAAACAGATGCCCAAGAGTAAATATTATTGAAGTCAACCAGCTCCCAAGTTACAAAGCATAATATTAACTGTCTTCCTGTGTCCATACAGAAAGGACATTGCTTTAAGGTAAACTAAGTTCCCTGTGGCAAGGCTGAAAGGACTAACCCAATGTTATCCTCCAGGATAGTAATCAAAATAGTATGTTAATGGAAAAGAAACAGATACATCAACCAATAGGCTAATGTCAAGATTTCAGAATTAAACTGATTCATAGATGAAAATTCATCTTATGACAAAGATGCCAGGAGGAAAGAAAAGTCTCTTCAACAACTGTTATTCAGAAATCTGGATAGTCACATGAAAAAATAAAAAGTTTACTGTTTCTTAACACCATACACAAAACAAATTAAAGACTTGGACACCAAACTGAAAGCTGTTATAGAGTAAAAGAAACTATTTTGGACTTCATCTGTTAAGCAAAGATTTGATATTTAAAAATATAAAGAATTCATATAACACAACAATTCAATTTTAAAAATTGGCAGATTTGAACAGGCACTTTTCCAAAGAGTACATACATATAGTCAAAACAGCAAGCACTTGAAAAAATGTTTAAACTGAGTATTAAATACATATAAATAAAAAGCATAGTAAAAATTAAAATAAAATGCACTTGGACTAGAGAGCTAGTGTTATGGGCCATGCTTGCCATGCTCGTAGCTGTCATGGGCTCGTTCTCCTATACCCCATAGAGTCCCTTGAGCCAAGCAGGACTGATAGCACAGCACAGAGCTAAGAGTAAGCTGTAAAAACTGCCCGGTGTGGCCCAAATACATACATATATACATATACATGAATTAAGATTATATATCACATATATATTGGACAGTAGTGATAGCACAGTGGGTAGGGTGTTTGCCTTGCACACTGGTTTGATTCCTCCATCCCTTTTGGAAAGCAAGCAAGCTACCGAGAATATCCCCTTCCCTACTGCAGAGCGTGGCAAGCTACCTGTGGTGTATTCGATATGCCAAAAAACAGTAACAACATGTCTCACGATGGAGACGTTACTGGTGTCCGCTCGAGCAAATGGATGAACAACAGGACGACAGTGCTACAGTGCTATCACATATATGTGAATTAAGATTATATATCATATTAACAAAAGGGTAGATAAATATTTTATGATCATACTAATAGATGCAAAGAAGCTTTGTCAAGGTTCATCAATTCCTTTGTGATAGAAACTCTTAACAAAATAAGCATTAAAGGAATGTACTTCATGATAGTAATGTCCACATAAAATAAGCACAGCCAACATCATATTCAGTGGTGAAAAGCAAAAAGCGTTCCTCCTAATATCAGGTCAAAAACAAGGATATCCATTTCCTTCATTTATTTTTGGAAGCACTCACAACAAGAATCAGGCGAGAAATTCAAATGGAAAATAAAATAAAATATTAACATTCACATATGACAAGATAACATACATATAAAACCATGAATAATCCATTAAAATTCTTTTATAAACAATAAACCAATTCATCAAAGTAGCTGGCAACAAAATTAACACATAAAAATTTGCAGCATTTATATATATATATATATATATATATGCAGTTCACTAGAGAAATAGGCAACTCCATTTTAATAAGTGGTTAAAAACATCAAGTACTTAAGAATCAACATAATAAAGGAGGTAATTGACATACATAGAAATCTAAAGGTTACTACTTTCAAAAGAATAGAAGAAGATGCAATGAAATGGAGAATTCTTACACACTCATGGATTGGAAGAATTAACACTGTGAAAAGAAAATATCCTACCCATAGCTTTGTACAGAGTCAATGCACTTTGTTAGAATTCTAATACCATTCTTCAGTAACTTACAGTAAACACTACTACAATTATAGAATTATAAAACGCCCCCTGCAGAGAGTCTCTTGCCCACATGCCTGGCTGTCTTCCCTGGAGGGGATGGGCTCCAGCTTCCCTGCCCACCCGAGCAGAGCTCCTGGTGGCTGAAGACCACCAGAACCTAGCCACAGCCATGCTTGAGGCCCCTCTCCACACCTTGGGACAGGCCTCACACATAAAGGTACTGGCAGAGGAACCCAGGTGTTTGTAATTCCTTCAACGGCCAACATCCAGAGACTTAAAAGCAAGTTCCCAGAAGCAAGAGGCCACTTCCTGGCCACGCAATATCTTTAGCCTATTTCTCCCTCTGGGAGAAACTGGTAAGCTTCTGAGAGTTTCCTGCCCACATGGGACAGCCTTGCAAGCTTCCCGTGGTGTATTCATATGCTAAAGCCAGTAACAAGCTGGATCTCATTCCTCTGACCCTGAAAGATCCTACAGTGTGACATTATTGGGAGGGCCCAGGCTAGAGAGACTTCTAAAATCTCAGGGAAAAGACGAATGGAGAGGTTACTGAGCCCATTCGAGAAATTGACGATTTACGGGATTTCATGATTCGTGATTCATGATAAAATGCGCCAAATAGTAAAGGCAATTTTGAGAAAAAACTAAAAGATGGACAGTATTGCACTCTCTGATTTTAAATCATACTCAAGTAACCCAATAGTGTAGTGTGGGATTAAGCAAGACCCTGACCAACAGAAAAGAATTGAGTCCAGATATGAACTTTTATATTTACTAGCTAAACTCACACCTTTTACAGCCAGTCAATCTATGTCAAATGAGATAGGAACACAGTTGAGCAAATAAGCCTTTGTAAATGATATTGGAAAAACTAGCCTCAGAAAGAAAGGAAGGAAGGAAGGAAGGAAGGAAGGAAGGAAGGAAGGAAGGAAGGAAGGAAGGAAGGAAGGAAGGAAGGAAGGAAGGAAGGAAGGAAGGGAGGGAGGGAGGGAGGGAGGGAAGGAGGGAGGGAAGAAGGGAGGAAGGGAGGAAGGAAGGGAGGGAGGAGGGAAGGGAGGAGAGAGGGAGGGAGGGAGGGAGGGAGGGAGGAAGGAAGGTCCTGATCTCATAGCACACATAAAAGTTAATTTAAAATTGATTAATGACCTTGAAGTTATACCAAAAAAATACATGTAGAAAAACAAGCAGAACTTTCCACAATATAGTTCTCAGAGTTGCCTGTAATAATTTAGGCAATTAATGGTAAAGACATAAACAAAAATTAACAAATGGGACTACACCAAATTAAAAAAATTTTTAAAGAAAAGGAGATTCCAAATAAAATTAAAAGACCAAATAGGAGGAAATTAATTGGAAAAATATTTGCATACCATGCATTAGATAGTCAGCTACTATTATCATGAAGCTAAACAATAACCCCAAAGAAACTTGGAAGAGAGATGATCAGATACTTCCCTGAGGCCAGAGGCATAAGGATAAAGTGATCATTACCACTATTATCAGGGAAATTCAAATCAACATAACAATGAGACATTGTCTCACACCTGTTTGACTGAAAAAGACTAGGAGCAACCACAGGTTGTGATGTAAAAGGAATACACATTCCTGAACAGGAAACAATATGGGGATTTTTAAAACTTTTACTCATTTACTTATTAATTTTTTAATTTGGATACACTTAATGGAAATAGAACTCTGATATGCTCACATGGATATGTAAAACTATAAAATTCACAGAATATTATGAACCAATGACCAATCATTGGTTTCTAGTTCTCGGTGACTAGAACATGATTCCAAGAATAGGGTACAAGCTTTGCAATGATAGTATCTTGAGTTCAATTCCCAGCATTTGATGGCCCCTGGGAACTGAATGGGACGGACTCCTGCAAGATAAAATAAAATAACCCAAAACAAAATTAAAAAGAAAAATTGAGGGGCTGAAGAGATAGTATAGTAGGTAAGGTGCTCATCTTGCACGCGGCAAACCCAGATACTATCTCTGGCCTCTCTCTATCCCCTAGCACTGCCAGGAGAGACTCCTGAGTGCAGAGCCAGGAGCAAGCCCTGAGCACAACTTGGTGTAGCCAAAAGCCAAGAAATAAAAATTAGTATTAATTTGAATATGAAAACGTATGGATCTTAATATTTCAGAAATTCTTTGTAAATCATTTTTCAACAAATATTTTTGACACATTGGGCAGCCATGTGTTTGAAGTTATCTTGTTAGTAGGCCTCACTGCATATATTGTATGCTATTCCATATAGGAAATTTGTTGAATACAAAAAAGGAATGAGACATTGCAGAAAATTGTTAAAGACTGTTACCAAAGAACTTGAAAAAAATTAGTGTATAATTTGTGCCAGAAATATTTACATTGCTTCATAATGAATTAAGAAGTAGAAATTATTAATTCCATTTGGTAACAGAAGATACATAAATCTAAATTTTAAGCAGCTAGCCTACGTGGGATTTAACTAGCATAAGAATTTCAGGGGATCCTCGGGATATATTCCCAGAAGTGGTATTGCAGGGTCGTATGGAAACGCAATTTTCAGTTTTTGAAGGACTGTCCATATTGTTTTTCAGAAAGGCTGGACCAGTTGGCATTCCCACCAACAGTAAAAAAGAACAGTTAAATGACATCTGTACCTATATGTTCATTGCAGCACTGTTCACAATAGCCAAAATCTGGAAGCAATCCAAGTGCCCTAGAACAAATGACTGGTTAAAGAAACTTTGGTATATCTACACAATGGAATATTATGCAGCTGTTAGGAGAGATGAAGTCATGAAATTTGCTTATAAATGGATAGACATGGAGAGTATCATGCTAAGTGAAATGAGTCAGAAAGAGAGGGACAGACATAGGAGGACTGCTCTCATTTGTGGAGTATAGAATAACATCACATGAGGCTGACACCCAAAGACAGTAGATACAAGGGCCAGGAGGATTGCCCCATAGCTGGAAGACTGCTTCATGAGCTGAGGGGAGAAGGCAGATGGAATAGAGAAGGGATCACTAAGAAAATGATGGCTGGAGGAATCAGTCGGGATGGGAGATGCGTGCCAAAAGTAGATAATGGACCAAACATGATGACCTCTCAGTGTCTGTGTTGCAAGCCATAATGCCCCAAAGTAGAGAATATGGGGAATACTGTTTGCCATGGAAGCATGAGGAGGGTGGGAAAGGGGGGGGGGTATACCGGGGATATTGGTGGTGGGGAATGTGCACTGGTGGAGGGATGGGTGTTTGATAATTGTGAGATTGTAACCCAAACATGAAATCTTGTAACTATCTCACAGTGATTCAATAAAATTAAAAAAAAAATAAAGAATTTCACGGGAAAAGTGAAACATAAGGAATGCAAGTATGGGCTTTTCTCTGTAATCAATGGCCTACTTTAGAAAAAAAGTATAATTTGAGTATTAGTGGGAAAGTAATGTGAGTAATTAGAGAAGTAAGGAAATGGTAAGGTTTTCCTGCACTTGCCCTGCTGGGGTCCCCTCTCCAGGCAATGATTGCATCTCTCAAGTTCTACTGGGTCTCTCCCTCTTGCCCTGGTTCTTGTCAGACACCTTAATTCATGTGTGTAAGTAACATCTCATTCTTATTTTCTTCTGACCCAGAAATGAGAAAACCTTGCAATGTGGCTAATGTACAGCTGTTTCACCTACTCCTAAATACCATTTAGCTCTCTGATATTTTTCTAAGTAGTTGGATATTAAATTATTTCTATTAAGTTTCCCAGAATTGGTTGGACTTTCTGATGATCATTTTATTTTGATGACACAACAGTACTAAAATTGAATTGGATTTTATCACTTTGTGGAAGAGATTACAAACTGACTTACTTGAAGTTGTATATGTGCATTAAAATTTTTAATATGGTTTAAGTAGGTTAAAATATGTTGGAGAATATTCTCATAAGAAACACTGCATCATCTATATACTTGCATTTACAGGATTTATTACAGGAAAAAACATGTATATTGACTGCAAAATAAAAAACACCTTCATAGTAACTATTCCATATAAAGGTAATATAGAAGTACCTTAGCCAATTTGTTTTACTCATATTTCAATTTCTGCACATGGACAGGTCAAGCACTAAAAATTTATAATCTTTGATTTATATTCACTTTTAATTATTTTATAACTCCCTTAGTTAACAATTTAATAGAATTATAATAATTAAAAAATTTAAATCTTTTTTTCCAATTTTTTTGATTTGTTTTATTTTGATTTGGTTTGTTTTGGTTTTGTGTTCCATACCTGTTGTGCTCAGGGCATACAGCCAGTTCTGTACTCACCTTCATGATTAAAATGTTCTAATACTATACCCATCATAAATGCTCTAATACCACTTTCACTTATATACTAGTTCAAGAAGCCATACTTACTTGGAGAGAGGAGACATTAAATATAGATCATTGCAGAATATAAACCTTCATGCTTCTTATAATATTATCACTATGCCTTCTCTGCATCCTTCACATCATGTAATGTATAGGATACTAAAATTCTGAAAAGCAGAGCAGAATCTTATTTCCCTTGAAATATTTTTGGTCAAGGAGCATGATCACAGAGAAGGCATGGTTTTTATCTACTAGTGACCTTCATAGTGAAATAAACTTTGACTTCTCTTATTAATGAAAAGTCACTTCACAAATAAAATATTTCATCCTATCATAGATGAATATGAACCATGTAACTTAGCTTTTATATGCTGCTGCATGACAAATTATCAAAAATGTGGTGGGTTATGATAACCAGTTTTGCATGTGTATATACATATTTATTGTACCATTATCTGTTATAATAAAACATGAAAATAAAGTATTCAATATTAAATAAAATGAAGTATGACAACTCTATTAATTCCATGTAATGTTCCAGAGCTAATCATAAGCAATAAGCTTTGAGCATTTCCCAGTTTCTGAGTCAGAAACCCAGAAGCCACATACCTTAGGTTTCTAGGCCAGAGGGTTTCTCGGGAAGTTGGAATCAAGCTGTTGGCTGAGGTGCATCTCTGGGGTGACTGGGGTAGCAGAATGTTTCTCAGCTTGCTCGTATGGCCATTAGTAAAAGATTTCAGTCTATGATCATGTGGGCCTCCCTATTGAGAATGTGAGTGATGAGTGTGTGCATGTGTGTGTTTGTGTGTGTGTGTCTGTGAGAGAGAAAGAGAGATAGAAAGAGAGAAGGAACTAAATTGGAAATTAAAAGTCTTATATTTTAAGTACAGACATTTTCTGCCATATTTCACTTACCATATACACTAACCCTTGTATAATTCATCCCACACGCTATTTGTATACCCTGAAAGGTTTAGGATTTTTGAGGATGATTACCAAAGACCACTTGACTTATCTTACAAAGATTGAAGTCATACCATTGTTTGGGGGTAACAGTTTTGGGGTCATTGGGAAAGATAAAGTCCCAATTTTGTTGTTATTGTTGTTGTTGCTTTTTTTGGGGGGTCATATCCAATGATACTCAGTGGTTAGTCCTGGCTCTGCACTCAGGAATCACTCCTGGAAGTGCTCACCATAGGGGATGCCAGGGATCGAACCCAGGTCGGTCACATGCAAGGCAAGCTCCTTACCTGCTGGTCTTTTATTCTGGCCCTGACCACACTCTTTTCTTGTCCTCTCCCAGTGCTCCCAATGATTAGAAGGGATGATTCTTGTAGAAGGGCTGGATAAATTCCTGGTGCTGTTTCATCCTCAGAGGAAAAAAACAACAGTGTATCAGTGGAAGTAATAGTTTTACTAGGAAAGTTCACTGTTAGTACAAAAGATGAGGCAGGTCACAACAAGAGGAGCTAAACAGGTAGAACAGCTGCACCTACATCTTTGATACCCCACATTCTTCATTCTTGTCAAAGTCCCTGTTGATCCTCTTGGGAGCCATGAAATAGTTTATCCTGTGAAGGACTTAGGAATTCCTCTTTGATGTCTTCCCGATAAATGCTCTACCTACTTCAAGACAGAAGAGTTAGTTCCAAGATCTGAGCATTCTCTGACGGGAATTCACATGATATTCTTTATTCAATGTGAATTAAGTTGATAAGGGTAATACAGTTTAGAATGACAATCAATCACAGTTACCATTTTATTATTATGTATATGCACTATTGTATATCTATAGTATTGTGGAGGGTTTTATATAGGGTATACTTCACTTTAAATTTGCCTTCCAGTATGATTTTTTTCATAGTATGCACTTTTTTTTTGATGAATTGCCTGATACAATCAATGTATGTAGTGTTAGAATTGGAACCCAATCAAGGAGAATTAGTGCCAGCAGAAGACCTTCTTTTGTACTGAGTTTTACTGCTCAGAGTGACAACTTATGTGTAACAAATGTAGTCCGCACACCAACAGTCTCTTCTTCATGCACTTTTTTAAAAATCGATTTTTCTTTGCTCATTACAGACACTTCATCTCCCTTTGATTTGTTTCTCTTACAAACGTGGCACTTCTTGTAGATGCTCTACTTTGCTCTGGTGGTAATTGCTGGCTATTGACCAAATATGACATAACTACTGAATCGAAATTTTTTACACATTATAGCTCAATATTGGTAAATGCAGTTTTATACACTCCAAGTAAGCACTGTTAATGACGTTAAGAGTATAGAAAGCAATAAGGACATAATACAATATCCAACAATACAACTGCAATTTAGATATGTCCTAATATTGCATAGCAGAGAGTCTCTTGTCCTCCAGCCTGATTGTTTTCCCGGGGGCCCCTAGGAGGAGGTGGGCTCCAGCTTCCCTCCCTGCCCCGAGCAGAGCTCCTGAGACCGAAGACCTCCGGAGCCCAGCCACAGCCATGCTCAAGGCCTCTCTCCACACATTCAGATGAGCCTCATGCATGAAGGTACTGGCAGAGAAACCCAGGTGTTCAGGACCCAGGGCTGAGACCTCCAAACCTGCTTGGATTGGGACTGGGCCTCTTCTGCCCAGATTTCTAATTTTCCAGTAGCTAGGCAGTCACACCCAGGGACTTCCCCCATTGCCATGTAATCCCACCAATGGCCAATATCCAGAGACTTAAAACCAAGCTCCCGGAATTGACATCTTATAGCCTACTTCTCTCTTTGGGAGAACCAGGGTAGCTACCGAGAGTTTCCTCCCCACATGGTTTCCTGCTCGCAAACTCCCCCTGGCGTATTCATATGCCAAAACCAGTAACAATGCTGGTGGGTCTCACTCCCCTGACCCTAAAAGAGCCTCCAACGTGGCATCATTGGGAAGGACGAGTAAAGGAAGGCTTTTAAAATCTCAGGGCTAGGATCAATGGAAACAGTACTGAGACTGCTCGAGAAATTCGACAATCAACGGGATGATGATGATGATGAATATTACATAGCAAATTAATATTACTTATCTAACATTAAGTGAATAAAAGTCTACGAATGTTCTTGCACTTTATGGTTTCTTTTATGTTAAAATAATGCTAGTATTATTGTATTGAGAGATTTATACTATTTGCTAAGAAAACCGGGAAAAGGTATAGAGCATAATTATCTGGTTATTTAGGTTCTGTACTTGGCAAATATAACTTTTTAAACAGTACATGCTACTTAGCATAAGTAGCTACTTAGTTACTTTTCAATCTCAGTTTACAGGAAACAAATGATAATTGTGTACTGCATCTATAGTTTTATAAAATTTCTATTTTTCCCAAAAGTTGTTTATAATATAAAATATTTAACAGGTTACATAGCTATAGCAGAAAACAAAACCATAATCTTTTCAAAATGTGCAGTTTTGAAAGCAAGGGTAGTCGGATATAGAATGGACATCACATTAGAAATGACAATATGAAAATTTGGAAATCAGAGTGTTTCCTGTGCTTACTATTTCTTATATTTGGAAGGGTTCTAGAAAAGATACTTATTAAAACTGGAGAAAATATATAATATAAAGCTTCGCGATGAGATTTTATTTAAATTCTGATTTGGGTAGAGACCATTTTCTCTTCTGACTTGAGCATATAACTACTTTATTTATATGGATGCAAATTGGTACTTACTGTTTATTATCTTTCCATGCTCCTCCGTAGTTTCACTCTATGTTCCTGCTGCTTTTCATTCCTAACCTGCCCTTGACAGACACTCTCACCTCAGTCTTCAAATGTGTTTATTCTTTTCCACTCAGAAATGAGTGAAAAGATCAATGCATTTCAAGTTCCATTTTGTTATCCTTTATTTTATTCTGACAAAATCTTGAGTGTAACTTACACTTACTTTGTTCATTATTATTCTTCCCAGTGGACCTTTAACCCATTATATTTTATTTTTTCTTTGGCCATTCCCTGAAACTACTGAAACTGAGCTCTAGCTTATCAAACAGACTCTTTATTTTTTAATTATTTCACTTCTCTGTAACATCTTCCTGATCAGTTCTTAACTAGAAATATATTTTAATTTTACTTTGCCCCACCCCGAGCAGAGCTCCTGGCGGCCGAAGTCTACCAGAACCTAGCTACAGCCATGCTCAAGGCCCCTCTCCACACGTTCAGACAGGCCTCATGCATGAATGTACCGCCAGAGGAACCCAGGTGTGTGTAATCCCATCAACGGCCAACATCCAGAGAGAGACTTAAAAGCCAGCTCTCAGAAGAGAGTGCTGCAGAGAGTCTCTTGCCCGCATGCCTGGCTGTCTTCCCCGGGGCCCCTCAGAGGGATGGGTTGCAGCTTCCCTCCCCACCCCGAGCAGAGCTCACGGGGCCCGAAGACCACCAGAACCTAGCTACAGCCATGCTGGAGGCCCCTCTCCACACGTTCGAACAGGCCTCATGCATGAAGGTACTGGCAGAGGAACCCAGGTGTGTGTAATCCCATCAACGGCCAACATCCAGAAAGAGACTTAAAAGCAAGCTCCCAGAAGCAATATCTTTAGCCTACTTCTCCTTCTGGGAGAAACTGGCAAGCTTCTGAGAGTTTCCTGACCCCATGGGACAGCCTTGCAAGCTTCCCATGGTGTGTGTATTCATATGCTAAATCCAGTAACAAGCTGGATCTCATTCCCCTGACCCTGAGGAGCCCCCAGTGCAACATCACTAGGAGGGCTGAGTCGAGATGGACTTCGAAGATCTCAGGGAAAGTACGAAATGAGATGTTACTGAGCCCTCCCAAGAAATCGGTGATTAACGGGATTTTGTGATTTGTGATTTACTTTGTATGGGACATTATTATTTATCTGACTGAGCATTAGTTTTTAATCTGCCCTTTAGAACACGTTTTGAATAATATCTTTGTTACTTCTATGATCTTTTTATTGTCTTTTCCAGGATATTAACTGCACAAAATAATTTCACCAATATTAAACTTACTCCTATTAAGTATTCACCTAGCCCACATGGAACATTTATCTAGTAAATTCAGTAGAGAATCACATAAGATAAAATTAGTAGTAGTAATAATATTATAGAAACTACAATAAAATCCATGAAAATTTCTTGAGCATGACTACTTTTAGGGGGTTTTGGAAGAGAGCGATGCAGTCTCTTGCCATTGAGCCTGGCTGTCTTCACCGGGGTGCCTCGGAGGGGGTAGATTGAGTTTCTCTCCCCGCCCTGAGCAGAGCCATAGAAGCGGAAGACCTCTGGAATCCAGACACAGCCATGCTCAAGACTCTCTCCACATGTTCGGGCTAGCCTCACACATGAAGGAACCGGCAGAGAAACCCAGGTGTGTGGTACCCGGGGCTGAGATCTCCAAGTCGGCTTGGATTGGGACTGGAACTCCTCCACCCAGATTTCCCATTTTTCAGTTGCTAGGCAGTCACACCCAGAAACTGCTCCTGGCAACATGTAATCCCATCAATGGCCAACATCCAGAGAATATAAAACAAAGCTCCCGGAAGACATCTTGTAGCCTACTTCTTCCTCTTGGAAAACCTGGCAAGCTACTGAGAGTTTACTGCCCACACGGGAGAGCCTGGCAAGCTCCTCATGGCGTATTCATATGCCAAATACAGTAACAAAGATGGGTCTCATTCCCCTGACCCTGAAAAGCCTCTAATGCGGCACTGTTGGGAAGGGCGAGTAAAGAAAGGCTGCTAAAATTTCAGGGCTAGGACAAATAGAGATGTTACTAGGGCTTGCTTGAGCAAACTGTTGATCAACAGGATGACAGTGACAGTGACAGTGAAAAAAATAGTTGGAATTATAACAAATGAGTCATATGCCCATTATCAAGCTAAACAGTAGGGCTGGAGAGATAATAGGCAGGAAAGCATGTGACTTGTATGTGGGCAACCTGGTTAGAGTCCCAGTTCCACATATACAGAAAGGACAAGAAGAGTAATCTGAAATTTATGCTGGTAAATTCTGTTCTCCAAAAGATTTTCATACAATTAACATGCTTTTCCACCAAGTTTATAGCCCATTTACTAATTTCAGTATCGATTTAACACATGTAAATCTAGGAGACAATTCCAATTACTTTATCTTCAATACCTAGCTAAATGTGCAATTTGTAAGAAATTTCTAAGTATATACATACATATATACTTGTATTTATTTGTATACATATACTTATGTATCATATATAGCACAGCGGGTAGGGCATTTGCGTTGCACACGGCTGACCCAGGTTCGATTCCTCCGTCCCTCTCATAGAGCCTGACAAGCTACCGAGAGTATCTCGCCCACACGGCAGAGCCTAGCAAGCTAACTGTGGCATATTCGATATGCCAAAAACAGTAACAACAAGTCTCAGAGACATTATGGTGCCCACTTGAGCAAATCAATGAGCAACGGGATAGCAGTGACTGTGACATACATATGTATATAATCATTCAGATCATTAAAATATATTTCTTACATATATTTGATGTTGATCTGGAATTCCTATCTCAATTTCTAGGTACCTTAGAATTTCCTAAGTGTTGAAACTGCTACCGGATTTATATTAATTAAGTGATCTTATAGGAGGTAAAGGACCAAGTCCTGAATTAGCAAGTTGGGCCAGCAGTACCACCCCTACTCGAAAGGAAATGAAGAACCCAGAGGGAGAGTTTTTCAATGATTATTATTCTTTACAATCAACAATACCTATGTAGTAAAGCTTTCATTTGAAAAAAAAAATGGATGAGGTTTCTGTGAGTTTCTGAATTGGTGAATATGTAAAGATTAGGGCATGGTGTTAGGGGTGGCAGATCTCTGCCCGGGGGAGGCTCGGAGAGACAAAAGAGCAAAACCAAGACAACTCTTTCTGCAAATGCACGTGGTTTATTCAAGCCAATATAGCTATATTGGGACCTTCAACTGTGCCTCAACAGCGTGGCATAGCCGAAGGCCCCCAACTCAAAAAGTTAGCTGTTTTTATACCCTTTTGGTGGAAAAAGGAAAATCACACATATTGCAGCATCAAAGGGAAATCACACCTATAGATCAAAGGGGATCACAGATAGGTTGCTTCATTTGCTTATCTCAACATTTGTTGACTGTTAACTGCTTCCCTGCAAATGTTTGCTTACAGTTCCTAGGGCAGTTTGTTGACCCATTTGGTGACAGTTTCCTGCACAGTGGTAGGTAGGTCTCCAAAATGTCTTTCAAAGCAGCCAAGGATTTACAAAGGAAAATTTAACCCTTAACCTGCCCTCCTCTTCAATGGAAGTTCCTTGTCCTTTCTCCATATGCATCTTGATCAACTTCCTAAGTTATACCTTGTAGGATAACATTGCCACAGGTAGCTTAGGTTTATTTGGGTTACTCCCATCACAGTGCTTCCTTTCATCTGTGTTTATTTGTAACTTCTTTCTTTGTGCTCTGTTGACTTGTAAATATTGTTTTTCTCTTCTCCTTGAGTTCTTTGCATAGTTTATTCAGAGCCATGTCCTTTTGTATGGGCACAGGAAGACTTGTAGTTAAAGCTATTGCTTTTGAAACCTGGGAGTCATTTGACTCTCCATGATATTTTCCTCCTGGGCCTCTGTTCCCTCTTCCTAAACCTCAGCTGCCCTTACTTCCTAGCACCTCCAAAGGCAGTGTCCCGAGGAGGGATGGGATGGACCCTGGGAAAGCAGTGAGTTATGTGCTACCCTGGCATCGAGATGGGCCTAGCCAAAGTGCCTAATGCTTAACTACAAGTTAAGAGCTTGGTCATGGACAGATGCTGTCATGATCCAGGAAGTAATAACAATATTCAGACCCTGCTAGGGTTAGGAATGATTAATCTGGCCTGAGCACTGTAGTCTGAGTCTGTGGCAAGATGTTGTCAGGAGAGCTGCCCTAAGAGCCTCAATGTATCTTTTACTGTGCCCACACAGAAATAACTAATATTAAGATGTTGATGGAGTTTTTGGACTGAGGAAAGGAGAAAAACACCTTAAGAGGTATTTTGCCTGCTGGCAGTCAGGAAGGGCTTTGAAATACCTCTAGGTGGTGTTTCCTTTGAATCTGGTGGGCCCTCAGGAAGGGTTTTGTTATGTTGATTTTGCTACCTGACTGGTTGTAGCATGGGCAGTGGGCAAGGAGAGAGAGACAAGTTGGGGTGGAGAGATAGTGGAAGAAGCAGAATCCAGAGAGCTGGGAAAGAGGAATGAGGGGCTAGGAAGGAAGAGAAGCTGTAAGAATGAAAATCCATGAGAAGCAGTCAGAGTCAAGAGTCAGAATCCAGAGAAGAGAAAGTGCCCAGGCTGAGAGATGGAGTGTGGAGAAATGAGCATGAGAAATAGAAGGAGACAGGAGAGACAGTAGGAGAAATGAGGGGCAGTGTGAGACTAGAATGGGGAGCTCAGAGAGACTGGAACAGGCGCGTGGAGAGAATGGAATAAACGGCAACTGATCAATCAACTGGCTTGGCCCCTCGTTTCCTCTTTCATCTGCCCCATGGCCTGAGCCACCCGGGCTGGAGACCCGGGCCCCCACCACCCCCAACCGGGGCTCCGCCAATGGGGAGAGCTGCTGGGGCTCTCCCCCAGCTTCCCTGGCAGAATTATTTACAATATCTTTTGTAAATTAATGATAGGGTTAGTAAACAGGTTCCTTGAGTTCTGAGAATTATCCTAGCAAATTAATGGAAGCTCAGCAGGAAGTTACAAGGATCTGATTTGTAGTTGGCTGATCAGAAGCACAGGAAAGTCTGAAGTGGAGTCTATCTTGAGAATCTGGACCTTGAGCCTATGGAATCAAATGCTAATTTGCACTGGATCCTATCAGAATTAAATTGAATTTTCAGATACCCTCAGGTATGTACAAAGTGCTTGTTGGTGTGAGAAAATATTCACACACAATGCAGTGGGTTTGGGAAACGTTAGCACTTACATACAGTTTGCTCACAAATTTTGATAAATATTGTGTGCCTTAAAATGTCTTTAAATTAGCTGCTTCATATTTCTCTTTAATAATGCTTTTTCACAAACTTTCTAATCTTAACTCGGGGTCAAACCTCCTTGCTTCCTGGGTTATTGACCTTCAGTCTAAGTGTTTTCATACCATTTCTTTAAACAACTTTCAAATTGCCTAACTATATATAGGATGAAGTCCATACATCTTTACTCTCATTCACACTTTCATTATTTCCTGTTGATTTCTTTGTGACTCAGTCTCACGTCTTTGACTTTTGATTCACTTCATCATTGCTAGTGTGTGAACACGTCATTCACTTTCCCTTAAACTTTGTTCATACTCTCCCATCTACTCTTACTTTCTTCCCTGGCTATGAATAGAGTGTGTTCATACTCATTATTGGTAGTTTTGGAATTTAATAGGTTGGTTATGTGTCTATCTTCCACAATAAGCTGACAAGTCTTCAGGGCAAGAATCAGGAATTCATTTTCAAAACTCTCCTCTTTTCCCTCTAGAGACACCATCAGAAACTCCTGAACTCAAAAACTCAAACTGAAATCAATATTCTTCAGTTACAGTAGAATAATATGAGAAAGTTTCAACATTCATAAGTGAAGTTTTGAGAACCCAGGAACATTAATAAAATGAGTCATAAAAACTAACTTTCAAATAAATTATAATGAGATAATGACATGCACATTCCTACTATAATAGCATATAACATAATTAGTATTAAGATTTTTGGGGGATAGTCAGATTATAAGCAAAGGATAATAGATCAGTAAATATGACATTTCCAAGAGTATATAAGTATGGTTACTAAAAACTAAGAATAACAGTAGAAAAAATCAAATTTGAATCAAAAAGATTCAAAATCAGGAAAGATGAAAGTAAAATGTGATTAGTTTTATTTTAGCAAAGACAAAAACTAATGTATAATAAATCTTAAGAAAAATGGAATGCAGTATCAACTAAATTACAATTATTACAAGTAAAACTAATAATTTTAGGTTTTAATGCAAGTGTATGTAGCTTATACTAGAAAAAATAAAATTTATGAAGTGAATTAATATAAAGACAAATAAAAGTTATAAGGTGTCAGTATAACTTTCATATTAGATGGAACAGTACTCATAAAATATTCATTTTTATTCTAGTGGGCCAAATGTAGATATTCATTTGAGAATATCTATAATATAACCCAAACCACAAATATATGGACCACAAATATTACATAAACTACTGTCACTCTATTGCATCCAGAAAAGAAGATTCACTTGAGAACACTAAAATCAGAATTAGATGAATTATCTAGATAAATTTAAAAGTACATAAAGTTTTAGTGATCCTCATTATTGCTAGAATTTTGTTCCATTCCTTAAATATGCATTTAATATAGATTATTTTAAAATTAGTTGTTTTACTTAGTATATTTTACACCTAAGATAATCTGAAATTTTCAGATAGTTACTGTAAAGACAATATTACTTAATATTAATGAGGGAATTATCATACTTATTATATGTAGCACATTAAAAAGAAAATCCTATAAGTACTTATTCTATAACAAAAAAAAACTAGATTTAAAAAGTACCCTTTGAAATAACATACATGAGAAAATAGATGGTAAGCTACAGAATTCAATCAAAACGGTGTGCAGTAAAAATATGTGGGCAATTACACATTTAATTTTTATTAAAATAAATAAAAATAAATAATTAAAAATAAATGGATTATGCATTTAACTTTAAGAGACTGGTAGAAATAAATGAAAAACATATCAATGAATATAAGCGAGTTCTGTAAGGAAGATCAACAGATGACCAAGAAGCACCTGAAAAAGTAGTCACCATCACTTATTATGAGGGAAATCCAAATCTTACGCCAGTGAGAATAACACATATCAAAATTATTGGAAACAATATCTGTTGGCAGGGACGTGATGATAAAGGAACCCTCATCCATGTACCACTGTGGCAATGTTGTCTGGTCCAACCCCTTGAAAAAGATTATGTAGGGTATCCTGTAAATTCAGAATTGAATTCCCATATGACCCAGCAATTACACCTACGGGTACCTATTACAGAATAGAAAAACATTCACTCAAAAGAACATATGCAAGTTGTTATTCATTGCAGCACTCAGTAAGTACAATAGCTTAGGTTTGGAATCAACCTAGATGCCCAATGATAGGTAAGTGGATCTATACAAAATGGAATAGCTGTGAAGAATGATGAAATCATGCAATTTGTTGGAACATGGATGAACTGGAAGACATATGTTAAATGAAATAAGATACCACTCTGTGTTGAGCCATAAGAAGTCCAAGCACAGGATGATATCACTTATATGTGGTATTTACAATAAGCTGATGAGGGGGCACAGTGCTTTAAAGGGGAGGATAGTCAGATCAACTTTGGACCAAGAGTACAGGGAAAAGAAAGGAAGAAAGAGTGGAGGGTGGAGTAAGAAGAGACAGAAATGGGGGCTAGGTCAGGTAATTCGAGTACAAAGGTGGTGGTAAGGAATGAAAGAGCCAAGTATCCAAACCAGAGTCAACACTGAACTCAGGAGACAAAAACTCCAAGTGAACTTAGGGGCCTGCCGAGAGGGCGGCTGTTGAGGGGATGCATGTGGGAGCCTGGAAACCCTGGTGGAGGGAAGCTGACCCAGGTTGTATTGCTGCAGTATTGTATGTCTAAATGCCAATGATAAATAACACTGTAAATCATATGCTTTAATAAAAGTAAAGTTTTTTTAAATTGTGTGATTTAAAAAATTAAAACTTGTTCATGGAACAGAGGGGCTGGAGCGATAGCACAGCGGCAGGGTGTTTGTCTTTCACGAGGTCGACCTGGGTTCGATTCCTCCGCCCCTCTTGGAGAGCCTGGCAAGCTACCTAGAGTATCTCGCCCCCATGGTAGAGCCTGGCAAGCTACAGAGGTGTATCTGATATGCCAAAAACAGTAACAACAAGTCTCACGATGGAGACGTTACTAGTGCCTGCTCGAGCAAATTGATGAGCAACAGGATGACAGTGAGAGTGACATGAAACAGAGTGATAGTACAGTTGGAAAGGCACCTTACCAACCCAGGCTTGATTCCCAGCACTCCAGATGGTCCCATCGAGCCCCACGCACAGTAATCCTTGAGCTCAGAGACAGGTGTGAGCCCTGAGTACTGAAGTGTGTTGCCCAAAACAAAAATGTGTTCATTATAAGGAAAATGAAAATCGGGTTACAATGAGCTATCATCTCACACATGTGACAATGGTGTGTATTTAAAAGAATGGAAACAATAGAACTGGGGTGTGGAGCAAAAGGAACTCTAATATATTCTTCTTGCCCATGTGCCTGGCTGTCTTCCCCGGGGGGCCCCTTAGAGGGGATGGGCTCCAGCTTCCCTCCCCACCCTGAGCAGAGCTCCCATGGCCAAAGACCTCCAGAGCCTTAGCCACAGCCATGCTCAAGGCCCCTCTCCACAGTTCAGACGAGCTTCATGCATGAAGGAACAGGCAGAGGAACCCAGGTGTGTGGGATCCAGGGCTGAGACCTCCAAGGCTGCTCAGATCAGGACTGGGCCTCTTCTGCCCAGATTCCCCATTTCCCAGTAGATAGGCGGTCACACCCAGGGACTGCCCCCAGCGCCCTGTAATCCCACCAATGGCCAGCATCCAGAGACTTAAAAGCAAGCTCCTGGAAGCACACGGCCACACGGCAGCCACATGACATCTTATAGCCTAGTTCTCCCTCTGGGAGAACTTGGCAAGCTACCGAGAGTTTCCTGCCCACATGGGAGAGCCTCACAAACTCCCCATGGTATATTCATATGCCAAAACCAGTAACAATGCTGGGTCTCATTCCCCTGACCCTGAAAGAGCCTCCAATGCAGCACTGTTGGGAAGGACGAGTAGAGAGAGGCTTCTAAAATCTCAGGGCTAGGACGAATGGAGACAGTACTGAGACCGCTCGAGAAATTCAATGATCAATGGGATGATGATGATGAATATATTCCTCAATGCTGGGAAGTGAATTGACTCATAAACTTGACTCCTCGATCTCTCTCACAGGAATAGAAAATACCAATTCAGATATATAAAGTATATTTGTTACCTTTGTTTGTTCCAACTCTATTTAAAAGAGATTTTAAAAAAATCTAGAAACAATCCAGGTGCCTCAAGTTCTAGCTTTGGCACTGCATGGACCCCAGGTCATTAAAGGGGTGTCCTGGTGGTCCCTAGGACCACGTGGTTATGTACCCAGTAGCCCCCAGTGCCAAATGCCTGAGAAGTACCAAATCACCAAACCTGCAGGAAATGGGCCTGGCAAATCGGATCAGCAAGACTGACCCTTTTGGCTTTTAGCAAGCGCTCTCTCTCTCTCTCTCTCTCTCTCTCTCTCTCTCTCTCTCTCTCTCTCTCTCTCTCTTCTTCCAACTCAATATTTTAAATAGAGCATGCATATTGAGTGAAAAACAATGTAGACTCCATTACAGCTACACTGAGCCCTCAAGAAAGGTTTGAGTAAAGACATTGCTTTTCGGTGAAGCTGGGAGATCTTGTAGTTTTTGGCTTCAATTGTAAACAATAATAATGTGAACTCCAAGGCACAGCATGGATCTTTTAAGAAAAGGGCTTGAAGTTTTGGGCCCTCATTCACTTAATTAAGTAGACCAAGCCTGAAAGGCTGAAAATCTTACATTGCAAGTGAATGCTCTTACCTGAAAACTTTTACTTGCTAAATAAAATAATTTATATTTATAGTGATATCAAAGCCTTTCTGCAAATATTATCCATATTTTCATAGTATTTGAAAAATATGAATCTAAGTCCATCATTAATAAGTCCCACCAAAATATGTTTGAACATGCTATAATAAGAAGCAAATTGTAAGCTACTACATTTTTAATATATGTCTACATAAAATTGAAAAATGATTGCTCTGGGGAATTTTTGTGAGGTCTATATCCCAACCAATATATGCATAGAGTATATTAAACCACTTTGGGTATGCAGAAAAACTGTTCCTTTATACAACAGCATGAATCTAATAATTTTAAGCAGTAACTTAGGTAATTGATCAATTCAAATCATAGGCTATAAATTTGTATACTGTGCTTTAATATTGCTTCATTTGAAACTAAGCAAGTACCATTGGTAATTAACCATTTTGAGTGTGGTTATCGCCACATTGCCTAACTTTATTCTTTAATACTTTCAACGCTTTTTGAAGCAAAGGTGACTTCCGAGCTCCAAACTATAAAAAGTATAATTTCCAAAGAGGAAATCTGCATTTAAGTCACCCATACATGGAATCTTAGCTCGTAAGTACAAGGCATGTCAGTGCTGGCAGCCTCTTTCATAGGAGATTGGCCCCAAATGATGATGAAAACAGTCATGTCAATGCAACCACTTTATTGCATCTAAGCTTAGAGAGCTAGAAATTTGAAATGTTTTTATTTCTCCCTCTCTGCCTTTCACCATTCTCTCTCATCTTGCTTCTCCGTACTTCTCCTTCAGGACGCCTGTGAACACACCACAGGGAAAGAGTGAAAGTGTGATTAGCATTTGTTACAAGAGTAAGACAAATATGTGAGTGTAATTTCCTTAGAAAAAATGAGGTGAATCCCTAACTTTTCAAAGTTCTATACCTGAATACTCATATTTTTTTCCCTTCATCTCTTTGTACATTGCTTTCAAACCTCCTGGTCTGATCTTGTTGAAACAATACAATATTATCCTAGAGCCTTTCTGGAAAACTGAAAACTGGACAGTGAAGCTGCCACGTGGAGCAGCAGCTCTTAGGTTAAAAACTTGGCTTTTCAACATATGATTTGTTCTAATTTGGCTTGTTCTTTCCAGCATCTGCAAGTTATCATTCTCTCTCTCTTCTCTCTTTCTCCTCTCTCTGTTATCCCTGTCTCTCCTCTCTCTCTCCTCTTCGTCTTTGTCTTCTGTCTATCTATCTCTCTCTGTCTCTCTCTACCTCTCTCTCGGCATCTTGATTTCAATGTCCTATGTGGCATGTTTTATTCGTGTATGTGTTAGCTGCTGAATGCCCCTAAAATTAGGGGCGGGGAGTTCTGGTTTGTCTTTCTGGATTCAGCCAATAGCATATGTGCCTGCAAGCAACTGAATATTCTGGGGGTCTTGTTTCTTCAAGAGATTTTCGTACATGTCTCAGACTTATTTTGTATTCTTAAAGACTTCCAATCAGATTTAAAAGTCTCTCCACCCTAAGTTAATAGTCTGTTCTACCACATAGGTAGGTTTTTGTTGTTGCTGTTGCTTAAATTTTCTTCATGCTCGTCCTACCTTGACGTTTGAAGAAAAAAAATGTCCTAGGACCTCCAAAAAGTGTTAGGACCTTCAAACTCTCTCTCTCTCTCTCTCTCTCTCTCTCTCTCTCTCTCTCTCTCTCTCTCTCTCTCTCTCTCTGTCTTCAGTGTTACTTTTTTTTGGCTGTTTGAGTAACACCCAACAATGTTCAGGGGTTACTTCTAGCTCTACACACAGGAATTACTCCTGGCAGTGCTCAGTGGACCATATGGGATGCTGGGAATCAAACCCAGGTCAGCTGTGTGTAAGGAAAATGCCCTATCTGCTGTGCTATCACTCCAGCCCCTTCAGTGTTATTTTTAATCACTGTATCACTGTCATCCCATTGCTCATTGTTCATCAATTTGCTCAAGCGGGCACCAGTAACATCTCCGTTATGAGACTTGTTGTTACTGTTTTCGGCATATTAAATACACCATGGGTAGCTTGCCAGGCTCTGCCATGCAGGTGAGATACTCTCAGTAGCTTGCCGGGCTCTCTGAGAGGGGCAGAGGAATCAAACCCTGGTCAGTCTTGAGCAAGGCTACCAGCTGTGCAATCGCTCCAGCCGTGTTATTTTTATATAGAAAGAAAACCTTGATATGCCCTAAGGCAAAACCTACTGTGCTAAGAAAATATTGGGAGCCAAAGCAGGGCCTTGCATCAAGCAGAAATACTAAAAGAGTGGTTACCTCTGCATATAGACGTCCCCATGAATCCATGGGTATAGCTGCTCCTGATAGAGAGTTAAATGAGCATCAGGCAACTGCAAGAAACGTACATGCACCTGGAAAGATATGCTGTGGGGGAGATCAGACCCGCTCCACACAGCACATTCCCTCCAGCTATAATCTTGGCTCCCAGGCATTGAAGACCACAAAACCCATAAATTCTATAACAACTTTTTTCTTATATTATGTTTTATGATAAAAGTCAAGTACTTTGGACCTGAAGAAGTGAAGGGGAAAAATAGAAATAAAATTTACACAAAATTCCCAGTTGAGAGTTCTGAGAAAGAAAAAGACTCGCTGCCCAGATCCTGGGCCTCGCTTGCTCCAGACTCTGCACCCAGGGACCAACTCCTTAGCCCGATGCAAGGCAAGTGCTCTACCTGAGGGACTAGCAATCAGACCAGGGGAAGAAAAGATTTTGAGCAGAGTTGGTTAGAGTGTATGGAACCGAGAGTCTACTCAGAGATTCCAGTACTCTGCCTTGTCCTTCTGAACCCACTGTTATCAGGAATCTTTCTTTTGAGATGTTTTCAAAACAAAGCAAAACAAAACAAACAAAAAAGCAAAAACCCAGAACCAAGGATTACAATAGTTTTCTTCCACTTTTATGTCCAGTTCTTGGGAATTAGTTACTTAGGTGTCTTCATAATTGTAATTAGATGAGGAAAAATTCCAGCCACCAAATTTCTATCTCACAAAATTTTATCCCATGTGATATTAAAATGTTTACTCCTATTCACAAAACAAAATGAGCTATTACTTTTGTAAAAGAAGTATTATTGTTTGTAAATTAATGATAGCTACTAAATAAACTGCAAAGAATCTACAACAAAGTCACCATAAAGCTATTGAAAATGAAGTCAAAACACAAAAATGAATTGAATTCCTATATTAATAAAGAACATGAGTAATGAAAGGTAACATGATACCAAATACAATCATACCAAGAAAAATTAAGCATGTAGGTATACATTTACCAATGTGTAGAAATGGTATGCTAACTTTTAAAAAAATACAGTTGAAAACAATCAAATCCAAATACATGTAAAACTATAGTTTCCATAGATGATTCAATGTCATAACAAAGTATATCCAAATTAATATATAGTTTCATGAAAAATTTCAGCAGGGGTCTTTGTAGGTAGACACTGACAAGCTTATCCTAACACCTGTGTGGACGCCATTAGGACATAGAATAGCTAAAACAATCGAAGTAGAAAAATAAAAGATGAGGAGTACTAAGTATCTTCAAGTAGTTCAAGTAATTATTTAAGAATGTGAATCACAGACTTCCACCTGCCAAAAAGAACAAGAAACATTGCTACGTGTTGTGCTTTGTTTGGGAAGACAGCACTTCAGACGGGAAGTTAAAAGCAATCCGAACTTGAAGATATATATGGTTGTTTTTATTAAATATAAGAATTACTTCCATGGTATGCGAAGATAAAATCTCCTCTTCCTCATAGTTTTAATTGTATTTTATGCAGATGGCTACAATAGTATTAACATTTATGGTACAAAATTTCTGGACCTCACTTCCACCAAAGTGTCCAAGACCCTCCACCATTGTTCTTAATCTTATTTCTTGCCTGCCTCCACCTACTTCTGCTCTATCTGGCAATTTCAGACTTGTAATCCAAGACCAAGTGTCTGTGCTCATTCAACACTGTCTATTCTCTTTTGTTTCTTTGTGTACCACAGATGTGTGAGATCATCTAGCATTTGTTCTGCCATAAAGAGACATTCTTGAAAATGCAGATTTAAGGAGAAATCTCTAAGCAGAAACATAAGAAGAATTATTTGAAAGTTAAATCAGTTAAGAATTTTATACTTCAAAAAAGTTGACAGTCTATGAATTATTTCTTTAAAGTTAGTCATGTGACTAAATTGAAAGAAAACTAAGAGATCACAATCAGAATCTATCTGTATGCTTACTTTAATTTGGTCTTTGTATAGATAGTATCAGTAAAATTAATAAAATAAAACTCCATTATCAACAATATTATAAACCATGGAGGTACAGCAAAAATGTGGAAATTAATATTATTTTGGTGCTTTAGCCAATATACTTTTAAATATGATTTGAAATTGTATTGGTAAATGAAGTCTAGTTTAAAACTTAATAATTTAAAATACACTTGTCTTCAGAATTACAAAATTTAGGTGTATTGCTTTTATTCTACCAATGCTTGTTAATCAAAGTTAATCCACGTTATCAGAGAGAAAATAATAAATTTTGTCTCACAAAGTTTTTGCTAAGTATAAAAATGAAATAAATTGTTTATGTTAATATCAGTAATGTCCAAAGAATGTTGGTATGTGAGATGAACATACTTGAAAGTTAAAAGATTAAAACAAATAATAGAAACCACTAGTATGTAAGAGTAATAATCTCAGAATTTGGATGGGGGTTGAAGGGGACTTGAAACTCATACAAATACCTTTAATATTTACATATTTATGAAGACTAATTATTAACAAGTGATCCATCAAATTATGAAATAGTAAAGTAAGAGAAATTATAGAAACTTAGCAATGCTGCATTTTGGTAAAGAATATTTAAAGTAAAAATTAACTATAGGGGATTAAGAGATAGTATAGGGATTGATGTACCTGAATTGAGACCATTAAGAAACAACAAAAGAATCCATTTACTGATTTTAGAAATCTTTGAGGATTTGAGTCCGATGACAAGATAAATTATGAAAAAAATAAATGAAGAAAACCTCTGACTTTAGTTGAAAGCCATGGATGAACTTCCCATGTTTTTTTCTTTCCTTTTCTTTTTTCTCATGTTTTGGCTAAACAAGATCTTTCTACGCTTTGTACAACTTTCAGTAATGTTCTATTTCCTTGAGGAGCACCACTGAAATTTTGATGCAGACTGCAATGAATCTGCATATTGTTCAGAGAAGAACAGCCATTTTAACAATTTTAGTTTTCTCATACATGAGCACAGGATATCACTCTATTTTTTTGTCTTCTATTACTTTTAATAGTCTTACAGTTTCCATTGTGTAAGTCTTTTATTTCTAGTATTCCGCTTAGCTTATTGAGTTTTGGTAGTGGGAGTGGACATCTCAGTTTTCTACCTGACATTAGAAGAACAGTTTTGCATTTTTCACAACTGTATGTGTTAGCTCTTAATATATTGCAGCCTTCAATGTACTCTTCTACATTTGTTATTGAAATTTATCAAATTGATGTTGAATCTTTTAAAAAGCTTTCATGCATTTATATGTTCAAATAATCTTATCTTTCCTTTTATGATGCATATTACATTTAATTATATTTAAGTATTGTGTTAATTAAACATTGTGATGCACATGTATGTTGTAGTATCTAAACTTAATAACTGCCTGGCTGCACTTATATACTGCGTGAATTACTATTCATTTGATATGCAAATTCATTTACTGACATATGTTGACATATTCTTGCATTCCTGAAAAAGTCCTACTTGATAAATTATCCCTATGTTTTTTTTTTTTGTTTTAGAGGAAGGGGAGTTGGGCTGTTCTCAGCAAAGCTCTCCTGACAGTGCTTAAGTAATCACAGTTGGTGCCTGAGATCAAATTGGTCAGCTGTAGGATAATGGTTGGTTTGCCCTTCCTCCCTGGCTGATGGAAGCTTGTGTTTGTTGATTGCCCCCCAACCTGTTAATCGCCTTTGTCTCCTGATCAGACTCTGACTTGTAAATATTGTCTTTCTCTTCTCCTTAATGTCCTTCGCATGGTTAGCTATTTCAGAGCAATTCACTTTTTGTATGGATACAAGCAGACAATTAAAAAAAACAAGCCTTTGGCTTGGGAGTTGATTGACTTCAGATACTATACCTCCTGGACATCTGCTCTCTCAACTTAAGCCTCAGTTGCCCTTACTTCCTAGATCCCCAAAAGTAGGGTCCCGATGAGGGACTGGATGGACCCAGGGCAAGCGGTTATCTATGAGCTAACCTGGCATTGAAATGGGCCTGGCCAAAGTGCCCTAATGCTTAACTATTAGTTAAGAGCTTGGTCATGGACAAGTTCTGTCATGATCCAAAAGTAATAACTAGATTTGGACCCTGCTGGGGTTAGGAATGATTGATCCTGCCTGAGCACTGTCATCTGAGCCTGTGGTAAGATGTCCCCAGGAGAATCACCCTACAAGCTTAAAAGTGTTTATTACTGTGTCTGTACAGAATGGTAAATATTAGGAGAATTAAAGATGCTAATTAATCAAATCTCACAATGGAGATGTTTCTGGTGTCCATTCAAGCAAATCGATGAACAACGGGACTACAGTGATACAGTGCTATAAGCAATTAAGTTGCAGGTCTAAGGAAAGGAGAAACACACCTAAAGGCTGTTTTGCCCTCATGGGCTGCAGGTGGTGGAGAAGTCTGGAAAAAACATTTTTGATCATGCTTCCCATGGGGAGGCGTGGCTGGGGAGGAGTGGTGAGAGGGTTAAAAAGAGTGGCTTCGGGAAGAGTTGGGGGAATTGATGGTTGGAGAAGGGGACTGTTGGATTGTTGGATTGTTTGCGGGGGTCGATGGTTGGAGAGAGCTGGGAGAGATGAGAGACTGAATAAATGGCAACTAACCAGCAACCAGCTTGGCCCTTGTTCTTCCTCCGTCGGTCCAAGGCAACAGCCTTCCCGGTGGAGAAACAGTAGTTCAGAGCACAGAATGCGGGCGGCGAGAGAGAGCCGACTGAAGAGCCCACGGACACCCTTTCATGTGTCATCCCAGCACTCGTCAGGGACTTACACAGCCTTGCGGTGTGGGGCCTTTACAGCTCCTCGCCAGCGCGGAATTGGCGTTTACACCGTCAGCCACATACTTCCTAAAGCAGCACCTTACTTCCTATCCCTCCTCTCTGCCCTGACGTGTTATTCTTCTAATATGTTGTTACAACCATTTATGAAGATTTGGGTTGAGTATCTTATTTTGGATTGTCTTTGCTTTTTATTTCTTTTCGGGGTCATATCTAGTGTTGCTCAAGGCTTACTCCTGTCCCTGTGACCAGAGATCACCGCTGGTGATATTCAAGGGACCATATGCGGTGTAAGGAATGAAATCATTAAAGGCAAGTGTCTTTTCATTTCTTCTGCTCTCACTTTTATTACTTTCTTTCATTGACAGTTTTTATTTTATTGTTTGATTTTCTAGTTCCTTTAAATGCAAGGCTAGGTTGTTTAGCATTTCTATTTTATTTATTTATATTGGTTTGAGAGCCACACCTGGCAGTGCCTTGGGGCTAGAAAAATAATAAATTGCTCTGACACATTCTTCTTTTCTTATATAAAATGTAGGAGATAACATATATTTCTATTGTCTGTTATAGTTTAAATAATTTACAAATAATTGGGGCTGGAGCTAGCACAGTGGATAGGGCATTTGCCTTGCACGTGGCCGACCCAGGTTTGATTCCTTCGTCCCTTTCGGAGAGCCCAGCAAGCTACCAAGAGTATCTCTCCCGCACAGCAGATCCTGGCAAGCTATCTGTGGTGTATCCCATATGCCAAAAAACAATAACAACAAGTCTCACAATGGAGACTATAAACTAAAACTCCCGAAAGAGAACACTGAAGAATGTTCTGACCCCACGCCAGGCTGTCTTCACTGGGGCGCCCCAGAGGGGGTTGGGTGAGAGCCCTCCCTGCCCCAAGGGACCCAGCTCTGGCATCCAAAAACCTTCACAACCCAACTGCTGTCATGCTCAAGGCACTCGGGCCGAGCCTCACATATGAGTAAATATACTTCTGGCCACAAACACATCATAAAACACTCCCACCCATTCTCCATAATTATCACACCACATTTGATGGGGTTCAGATAGTAGGCAACAAATTATAGAGGGAAATATATATATATGTATGTGCATATATACTTATTTTCAGATATATGTACCCAAGTTTACATCACCCAAACTTTAACAACATGGTAGTGATATCCTATAGAATGTCTTAATGGCTCCTGCCAAAATAGAACAATTCTCCACTGTTTCCTGGACAGTGACTTACAGGCCCAGAGAGAAGATCATCGGCCACTCCCTGGTGAGGAACAGAGGACTCCTGAGAGCCAAATCTAAGAGATTTGGGGGCATCAGTTCAGCTGACCGCTGGGTAACTGGGCAAAAGCAAAGGCAAAGTTGTCCTTTGAAGAATTTGCAGCTGTCTCAGGGACCTGTTGTGCTGGGGTCCACCATCAAATACCACATGGGCTCCAAAGTTCTTGGGGTCATGATCAAAGGAGACATGGAGACATCAACAAATAAAATTTGCAGGAGTGTATTCACACCAGCTGGTGGGCTGTCCTGCTAGACAAGAGCAGCAGCCTCGGCAGAAGCACAGGATTTGATTAGGAAAAAACACATCCTGCCCTACCTGTTGTTTTCATAAACACCCATAAAATTAGCCTAACTCACTGGGCCCAAATCCTGGCACCCAGTAAATTTATGTAGCACAGTGAAGCAAGCATTGATATAAAAGAGCAAAAAATGAATTACACAAAGGAATCAACTACTGATCATAAACCACGTCACTCTCGTGGACCCTATGGCATTGTTCCTATTTTACTCCATGACTGGCAGGCGTCCTTGTGAAGGAGTTACAAGAAATTATGTGTACAGTTACCAAATAACTACACTAAAAAGTAAACTTCTAAACTAAATGTCATATTTTACTATAACAAACAAAATATCATTGCTGAACAATAGCTCAACATGTCTGAAAAAGAGACTTTCTCCTGCACCCACTATACAATTCTTCAAAATTCAAATTTTGAAGAATTTAATTTAATTTTTGCTTCCACATGCTCAGGCCAAGCCTCATACATGAGCAGCCATGGGACAAATCACCATAAAGGGAAATATATATATATATATGTATATATATATACACATATATGTACGTATATATGCCTCTCGGAGAACCCAACAAGCTACTGAGAGTATCCTGCCTGCAAGAAAGAGCCCAACAGGCTTCCCGTGGTGTATTCGATATGTCAAATACAGTAACAATAACAGGTCTCATCCCCTGACCCTAAAAAGAGCCTTCAATTGTTGGGAAAGAGGAGTAAGGGGAGGTTGCTAAAATCTCAGGGCTGGGATGAATGGAGACGTTACTGGCGCCCACTCAAATAAGCTGATGAACAACGGGATGACAGTGATACAGTGACAGTGATAGTTATTTAGTCTATCTCCAGCTACAAAATGAAGAAAATAAAAAAGTAATGATTTTATTTCATAAGATGGCACCATTCTAAATTAGCCTGTAAATATTATGTTCGCTTACATTTTATTTTGTTTAACTGTGGCCTGCAAATATGATTTACTAATAAAAATATCAAAAACTGTGAACAATCAAAATGCCTATCAACTTAAGTCAACCCAAATCATGCTCTTATCATAAAAGACATTTTTGAAAAAATATATAAATAAAAATAAACCAAAGCTTTCAGTTAGATAAAAATAGGCAAATACCTAGGTTTCACACAAGTTTTATTGTGTGAAAATATGAAAATATATCCTATTAATTTTTTTAAAAGAAGCAATTATAACAGAAATTAATAAACAGTATTGAGTCCAAAGTGGCTTATTTTCTTCCTTATATCAGCAGTCATCAAATACAAACTTTTCTTTAATGAAGAAAGGGGTACAAAGAAAGGGAAAATATAAAGGTGTTGAGTGGCCGCTGTGCTCAGTCTCTAGCCCTCATTCAGCCCGCAACTCCCTTCCCCCACATGGCCTTCGACTACAATGTAGTTGGTGATCGCTTCTCTGAGTTGACCTTTCCCCGGAACGTGAGGCCAGCCTCGAAGCCATGGAGTCAACCTCCTGGTACTTATTTCTACAGTTCTTGGATGTTAGTCTCCCACTCTGTTATTCTATATACCATAGATGAGTGCAATCTTTCTATGTCTGTCTCTCTCTTTCTGACTCATTTCACTCAGCATGAAACTTTTCATGCCCATCCACTTAACTACAAAATTCTTGACCTCCTTTTTTCTAACAGCTGCATAGTATTCCATTGTATAGATGTACCAAAGTTTCCTCAACCAGTCATCCGTTCTGGGGCATTCGGGTTTTTTCCAGATTCTGGCTATTGTAAACAGTGCTGCGATGAACATACATGTGCAGATAAAACCACAACAGCTAATTAGAGAGAGAAAACAGAAGGGAATGCCTTGCCACAGTGGCAGGGTGGGGTGGGGGGGAGATGGGATTGGGGAGGGTGGGAGGGACACTGGGTTTACGGGTGGTGGAGAATGGGCACTGGTGAAGGGATGGGTTCCCAAACTTTGTATGAGGGAAGTATAAGCACAAAAGTGTATAAATCTGTAACTGTACCCTCACGGTGATTCTCTAATTAAAAATAAATAAATTAAAATAAAAAATAAATAAATAAATAAATAAATAAAAAATATTTAAGTCATTTCATAAGTAATTCCATGAATAGTATTAGTTAGATGCCAGTATAAAAAAAAAAAAAAAAGAAAGGGAAAATATGACTAGTGTCCACAAGTCATAGATTGACTCAGTGAAATAATATGGCAAATCATATTGTGTGCTAATAATCTATAAAAATAATCCACAAGATAGGGAAGTATGAGACAGTATATAAAATATTAGCATTTCATTTTATGATGAAAATATGTCCATATATATATATGTTCATCTAGAATATGGAAGAAATGTAAAATATTAGGCTTTAGAGAGGATAAATTTATATATGAGGGATGAAAGTTTTACAGTAAGTAACACTTTAATCATTTCAAATTTTGAGCCAATTAAATATCAATTCAAGAATAAATATTTTTAAATAAACTCTTCATAAAATAAAAACCACCAATGCTTAACAGCATTTCTCTTTCAAATGCAGCCTTAAACATATTCTCAAATTTAAAAGCTGTTTAAAATATAACAGTCACAGTGCTGCTCTTTCAACCCCTGTTCTCCCTTGAACACGTATCTTTGCTTGCCTGTTTTTTCCACACTTGAGAAGCCCATATTCTGTCTTGAATTTATCTCTTGGATATATTTCCCCCCATGTATTTTTAGTGAATAATTTTGTTCAATTAAAAGCTATCCTGCTACACAAAAAGAGATAGAGAGGAAGAAAGAAAAGAAAACAGTTAAATTGTCAGAACATGTATGCTCAGTATAGAAATGAGAACACAAGCATGGTGACTCCAACAGAACAAATTCAGCCTCAGCATAATTCCAGAGTAACAAGACTTATTCACAGAGAGTTAGGCACTCCATTGACGTGGTGAAGAGTTCTTTTCCTTTTTCAAGGTGCCTGTCCTATTTTTAAATTAAAATGTAGAGTTCACCCTCTTTCTTCTCTTATCATCATGACAATGAGTTAGGGAACAGTGAAAAGGCAGGTCCTCCCTGTTCTGTCAACATAGCTGTGACCTGTGACAAGTCCTTAGAACCCTGTGATTTTTCAATAAATTCTCAATAAATGCCAGCTGGTACTTTTATACCAGTTCATCGATGCAAAGGAAGGTTGTGCACAGGTGTCTGTAAAAACACCCTTGCATCACAAAATATAAAGCTCCTCCGATTTTCCTTTTAAGCCTGAGAGTCATTTTCTACCAGGTGCATTGCCAGAAAACTTACCCTCTTCGTGAGAACATTGCATCATTGCATAGGATGAGGGTCTGAACAGTAAATTACTGAATTAGATGAAATGTTCATGCACATGTTCTCCTGTGCTACAAGGACGACCCTGCTTCCAACTGTTGGTAGTGAGAGGGAAGCTCTCTATACACACCTGCCACTGTTTTCTAAAGTTCTCCCGTGTCTTACCACAGCTTTGAGTATGTTTTCCAGCTATTATCTCTGGATTGAATGATCAGCTATAGCTTTAGTTCTTGTTTCAATTCTATTCACTCCTGCTTCTCAAACCATACAGCATGTTATAAGTCTTAGTGACAAAGATCCTGTGCATACATTAATTCCTTAGTGGCCACTAGCACACTCCATTTCAGAAGTAATTCATTACGGGCTGCAGAGGGAGCTCAGAGGATCGGTACCCGTGCATGCACGCAGGAGGTCTGTATTTGATCCAAACTCTGTGTCCTCAGAACACCATGTGAAAAAAATCCCTGAACACTGATCGAGGAAGAGCACCTGAGCATCAGTGTGTAGTGCAAAATTTAAAAAAAAATCACAATTAGCATTTTAAAATATTACACTAATAATGTCAGAGGTGTATTTTTAATGTGTTTCACTGAAAACTGATTGTCCTTGGGACCATTTCAATAGTGCCGTAGGTAGGGCATTTCCCTTGCAGGCAGCTGGGCTGGGTTGAGTCCCCAATATGCCATGTGGTCCCCCAAGCCCACCAGGTGTTATCCCTCAGTGCAGAGCCAGAAGTAAGCCCTGAGCATGGCTGGGTATGGCCCCAAACCATCTCCCCAACTAATAAGTAAAAGTTGATGATAATATATCGAAATGCTCAAATGATAAAATCACTGGAGAGTCATAGATATAGTACGTATTTATTGTTTTAGGGGGTACAATTGGTAGTGCTCAGGGCTTCCTCTTGGCTCTGAGCTCAAGGATCACTCTTGGTAGTGTTCAGGAGACCACATGGGGTATCAGCAATTGAGTCCGGTCAGCTGCAAGCAAGACAAGAACCCTACCTGATATACTATCTCTCCAGTCCTGAGGCAAAGAATATTCCATACATGTAAAATAAATCCACACTAAATAAAATTTATTATTCTAAATATATAAGCAAATTTAAGTTGTATGTATATTATATATGTGTATGTACATACGGTTTCATATATAATACTGGGATGTTAAAAGGAAATTCAATGCACTATTAAAATTTGATGATCTGTGTAGTATGTTTATAGAACTTTTTATTTCTTTTGCTTTCTTTTGTTTGTTGAGCCACACTGGGCAGTGCTGAGGACTGAGTTTCTGTTTCTGCAGAAATCACTCCTGGCAGGCATGGGGGAATCATATGGTGAGCCAGGAATCAACAAAGGTTGGTCACATGCAAGGCCCCTGCCTTACCACAGAACAATCTCTCTGGCCCAGCATGTTTAAATTCATTATAGAGGAAGTCATTTCAACACAAGTCCAAAGCTTTGAAATTACTGTGTATCGAAACGTCTTTTTCAATATGTAATCAGTTTCCTTGATGGACAATTTTCTCAGTAAAGCACAGTACATATATGAATATCGGCAAAAACCATAAGGCAGCAGATAAAAGAAGTTCATATATTTAAGGCTAAAATCTGTAGAAATAAAATTTTACTACAACAAAATAGTCTTTTAAAAGTATGGAAAAATATCTAGGAACTTCATAAAAGACATAAGGCAGAGTAGGCCTTGCTTACTGTATTCTTGGTTACTAAATGAATCACGCTGGAGCTCCATTCAACACAAACACCAAAGCACAGCATCCACGGTGATGCATTTCAGGGAGCTTTAAAATTCAAGATAGGATCTGGAAAGGGATTCTTGCAGCTTGCCATCTTGTCCCCAGCTCAAGTCTGCAGAGCTCAACTTAAAACTTAAGGTCTGGGCCCAGAGATGCAGTTTAGTGGCAAAATATTTGCCTGGCATGGGAGGCTCTGAGTTTGTTTTCTGGAGTTCTCAAATGAAACCTAAGGCAGTGGCCCAACAAGAGACTCATCAAGAGATATTTAGCAGGAATTAAGACATTTATTTGAATCTGAATGGAGTAGAGTTCCTTTCTGCTTAACTGTACCCTAGGAGTTGACTCTTATTGGCACAAAATGCCCTACCAAGGCGACTTGCAAAAGGCCTATATAACCCAGTGCTTCATTTGGGATCATTCTGCATATCTCTACCCAGGGAACATACTCTCCCCGACCCCCTACCCCCACATACACACACTTTAGAGGGACCTCTTCTCTACCATCATTCTGCAGTTAAAGTATTTTCTTCTTTCCCTCTTTTTGAAATTATTTTTTGGAGGATAGACAAGAAACCTAGAAAAGAACTTGGGTGGAGACTGGGACTGCCTTATGCTTTTGCTCCAAAGTCATAACTTCATCCCTACTGAAGAACCACAGCTCTCTGCAAATCCAGGAGGTAGGGCATGCTTTCCCTGCAAATCATGTCACATACAGCTTGACCGTTGCATTACTGAGACTGACAGAACTGGAATGTCCAGAAGTTTTCGAAGACTCACCAGTTCTGATCTCCCAGGCCATTTCGCCAGAGGTCTTAGGGGTTAAGCAGAAGACTGGCCCATCTGGCTCCCGGTTTTCTCCCTTTCCCCAGTCAGTAATCGAACCCAGGATGCCACTTCCCCCGCACCTGTGCCTCAGGTGTCTCCTTGGACCCTGAGCTGCCCCACCTCCCTGAGCACCATTCCCATTCACCCCTGAGCCACACACCAGTGCTGCTCCTGGTTTTCTCCTTTCCCAGGTCTCTGCCCCCCCCCACACACACACCTGGCACCCCACCCACATCGTGGTAGTGGGTGTGGCCTATTTTGGAGTACTGCACTTAGAAATCGCATCTTCATTTCAATCAACTAATTCTGTGGAGATTGTCCTGGCTATCTCAAACACATTAGGACAATAGTCCAGTAGTGTAGTCCAATTGTACCATAATACTGGCATCACTAGAAGCTCTACAAGTCCAGTATAAAGAAAAAACACATCCTCTGAAGCTTCCCTAGAGACCTCATCTAAGCCTCGGAGGAGCACCTGAGAGGAAGAGAGTAATACTGATAGTGAGCTGGAAGGTTCCACCACCACATTACTACAAAAACATGAAGAGACAACGAAAATCCCCACCACAAGGAGAAGAGGATGAAAAGGGTCCAGGTGCCTCAACAAGCATTACCCACAAATGCGATTTCTCCGATAAAAAATTCAGAAATGAAATATTAAAGATGTTCAATGAACTCAAAGAAATGGCTCAACAGACATCCAAGACATTAAGGGAAGACATTAAAGAAACAATGGAACAGACATCTGAGAAAATACAGGAAGAAATAAGAGCAGACATAAAAAAAAAACTACAAAATAAAGTGTCACGAATTAAGGATTCTGTAGATGAAATTAAAAACTCAGTGGGGACCCTCTGAGCCTAAAGACTTTGATTCCAGAGACCTAACACAGTCTGGCATCCAGTGCAGCTTCTTACAGCAATGCACTGGGACTGTGAACTGGGCTACAACTCCGTGCTGCCTGGGGATGGAACTTTCCTCTCCATCCTGTCTTTCTGCATGGAAAATGGCGGCAGCAGCAATATCCATGTGGTGAGAGCCATCTTCTAAGACTCCTAACCCAGAGGTATACGGTTTTTACACTTGGGGCTCCTGGGAATCATGGGAAGTGGGTGTTACCGGCACGCCCTCAGCCCAGATAAATCCAGAGCTGCTGAGAGCAAAACGGACCCTCTGAGCCTAAAGACTTTGATTCCAGAGACCTAACACATTTGGGCATCCAACGCAGCTTCTTACAGCAATGCACTATGAGATGGGCTATGCAATTTCTGGCAGAATTTTCCCTGAGCTTTATACAGAAATCCAAAACTGCGTGGAGGCTGCCACGTCCACACTTAACATCGCGCAACTTAACATCTCTTAATTGTCAGCAATGTGAAACGGTTCCTTTTTAGCAGGTCTGACTTGGCGGGGAACTTCAAATGATAACAGTGAGGTTTTTGTTGAAATATTGGAGGTAATCAAGTAACAGCAATTTCTTTGGACTGTGAACTAAGCAACAGCCCCACACCAGCCGAGAAGAGGAAATATTCCTCTTTCCCGGTTGTTTCCCATTTTCAGGGAGAAACGCGGCGTGGCGTCCACCATACTATGAGGCGTGGGAAGGGGGATGAGGGAAAAAAAGGAAAAGGAAAAAGGGAAAAAAAGAGTTATGTACTTAGAGCAGTGGGGCTACATATCTCCTCATTCTCAGCAATGGAAAACTAATTATCAAATGCTTTCTTGGTAGTAGGGCTGTCTTTCTTGGGGTGAAACTCCAACAACAATAGTGAGTTTTGTGTTGAAATATGGAATGTAATCAAGGTAAAGATAAAATGAAGTGAAATTCATCAGTTATGCAGTTGGGGGTGGGGGGACTGGGGCGGGAGGTATACTGGGGTTTTTGGTGGTGGAATATGGGCACTGGTGAAGGGATGGGTGTTTGAATATTGTATAACTGAGACATAAGCCTGAGAACTTTGTAACTTTCCACATGGTGATTCAATTAAAAAAAAAAACTCAGTGGGTGCCCTCAATAGTAGAATGGCCACAGCCAAGGACAGAATCAGTGAGCTTGAAGATGAGCTGTAGGAAGCTTACAGGCAACAACAATCAATGGGAAAAGGCCTCAAAATAGCTCTTAGGTGAATCAGAGACCTAGGGGATGATTTCAAGGGGAACAATATTAGAATCATTGGAGTACCAGAAGGACAGGGAAACAATCCCAATGAAAAAGCCACAGTTAAAAATATCATTGCTGAAAAGTTCCTAGAGCTGGAGAATGCAGGCATCCAGATCCAAATAGCCCAAAGAGTGCCAGCTAAAGAGACCCTAGTAAAAATACTCCAAGACATATCATAGTCAGAATGATGGATGCCACAGATAGAGACACAATACTGTAAGCAGCAAGGTCAAAGAAGGAAATCACATACAAAGGAGCACCCCTTAGATTCACAGCAGACCTATCAGAGGAAACCCTCCAAGCCCGAAGGCAATGGTGGGAATATAGTGAAAAAAATGAATGAAATGAATGCTTCACCAAGAATACTTTATCAAGCTAAACTCTTACTCAAACTAGAAGGAATGATATACAATTTCATGGATAAACAACAGCTCAGGAACTTCATAGACTCAAAACCAAACTTAAAAGAAGGACTAGAGGGGCTACTGTAAGACAAGAAAAAACCCTACAAGCACAACAACCCCTACAGAAAGATGGCACAAAACCCATGACAATAATCTCCCTCAATGTCAATGGTCTAAATATACTAATTAAGAGACACAGAGTGACAAAATGTATTCAGAAACTAACCCCAATATTCTGCTGCCTATAAGAAATACATCTGAACAGTCAGAACAAACACAGACTCAAAGTCAAAGGATGGAAAACAATCCTGCAAGCAAACAACTTTCTCAAAAAATCTGGGGTTGCCATACTAGTATTCGACAACATAGATTTCAGGTCGAAAAAAATTAGAAGGGACAGAGAAGGCCAATTTTTACTAGTTAAGGGATATGTACAGCAGGAAGAAATCACACTCCTAAACATGTACATATCTAATGAGGGACCAGTTAAATACTTAAAACAACTGCTAACAGATTTTTAATAAGGACATTGCTAACAGCACAATAGTAGTTGGAGACTTCAACACTGCCCTATCACCTCTAGATAGACCTACAAGATTAAAAGTCAGTAAGGAAACAGTGGCTTTGAAGGAAAAGATATAAGAGAGAGGGCTAATACAGGGCTTTGCGTCCCCAAAAGAAAGAATACACATTTTTTTCCCAGTGAACATGAAACATTCCCAAAATAGACGATGTTCTGGGTCACAAAACATACCTCAATAGAATCAGGAAGATAGAAATTGTATCAACTACCTTTGCAGACCATGATGCACTGAAGATAGAGGTCAACCACGAACAGGCTGCTGGTGGGATTGCCGAATGGCTCAGCCCTTTTGGAAAATAGTATGGACACTTCTCAAAAAATTAGAAATCGAGCTCCCATTTGACATTGCAATACCATTTCTGGGAATATATCCTGGAGATGCAAAAAAGTATAGTAGAAATGACATCTACACTTACATGTTCATGGCAGCACTGTTTACAATAGACAAAATCTAGAAAAAAAAACCTATTGCCCAAGTACAGAAGAGTAGTTAAAGAAACTTTGGTACATCTACACAATGGAATACTATGCAGCTGTTAGAAAAGATGAAGTCATGCAATTTACATATAGATGGAGCAACACGGAAAGTATCATATCAAGTGAAATGATTGTTGGTGTCTCATCAGTCAGCCTGAAACGTTGACTAACCCCCCTGCCTCTGAAAGCAAGAGCCAGCCCTCTTACAGGGGCCCAGGGACCCTGCTTTCCATATGCTCCAGCATTCCGCAGACAGACACTCTCGTTGAGGAGACAATTGGATGAGGGGCATGACAGTTAATATTTGCCTGAGCTAGTTATCCTGGCCCTGAGATTGGGGAATACAAACCATTAACTAGAATCTGTACTGAGCCCAACAAGGTAAGTGTGATACATGGGTGGAATGAACCCCCACCTCAGATTGTGTGCATAAAAACCCTGTGTAAGTGTCAATAAACAGAGACTGCTTGACCACCAGCACCCCGCCTATGCACAGTGACCTTCTTTCTTGGTCTTTTTCAAGGCAGCGGCAGCAGAAATCCCGCGGTGATCAGGGGGCCAGTGCAGAAACTTCTCCCCTTCCCACTCCCTCTCCCATAGGGAGTAAGTCCAGTGACTTCAGGGCTCATACTCCAGTGTGCTGGGTTGACTGGCCAGCACTCCAACGAATGAGTCAGAAAGAGTGGGACACACATAGAAATATTTTACTCATTTGTGGAATATAAAGTAACAGAAGGGGAGACTAACACCCAAGAACAGCAGAGATAAGTACCAGGAGGATTACTCCACAGCTTAGAAGCTGGCCTCAAATGCTGGGGGAAAAGGCAGCTCAGATAGAGAAGGGACCACCAAGTAAAGGGTACTAGGAGGGCCCGCTCAGGATGGGAGAGGCGGGCTGAAAGTAGACTATAGGCCGAACATGATGGCCACTAAATGCCTCTACTGCAAACCACAACACCCAAAAGGAGAGAGAGCACAAAAGGGAATGCCATGCCACAGAGGCGGGGTGGGGAGATTTGGGGGGTGGTGGGAGGGATTCTGGGACCATTGGTGGTGGAAAATGGTCACTGGTGGAGGGATGGGTACTCAATCGTTGGATGACTGAAACACAAGCATGAAAATTTGTAAGTCTGTAACTGTACTTCACGGTGATTCACTAATAATAATAATAAAGACTGGCCAATCTCTCTGTAGGTAGAAACTCTGAATGATGATGAAAGGAAATTATTATTTTTATTTTACCATTTTGTCTAAGTCATCAGGATTTACAATACTACTAATTATACTTTCTGTGCATACTTTAATTACATCACACCCACCACCACAGTGCCTACTTTCCTTTACCAATGTACCAAGTATCCTTTACAGCTACTAAACCTATAAAATCTCTAGTTCGGATGGCATTTATCATGTATTATTTCTTTACTATGTCACTTTGATCCTATATATGGGCAAGTTTGGTTTATTTGTTTTCTTTTAAACTATTTTTTATTTTTTGATGAAGTTTGCAACAGCTACATAAATCTAGATAATGGGGCTTGAGAGAGTACAGTGGGTAAATCTAGGATAATAGGTATGGAGACATAGTAGACATAAGCCAGTTCAATCCATGTACCACATATGATTCTCTAAGCACTTCCAGAAGAGTCAAGACTAATCCTCGAGCACAGATGAACGTGGTCTCAAGCCCCTTACCCTACCCAAGGGAAGGGTAACATAACATCATTATAACATGATTTATAACAACATCACTATAAAGGATATTCTTAAACCTTATTATAAATGAAGAGTACCCTGATAAGCTCTTGCATATCTTGAGTCTCTTGTCTTGTGCCTGGCTGTCTTCACCGGGGCCCCTTGTAAGGGGTGGGTTGAGTTTCCTTCCCTGCCCCGAGCAGAGCCCCTGCGGCCAAAGACTTCCGGAACCCAGCCACAGCTATGCTCAAGGCCCCTCTCCACACCTTCGGATGAGCCTCAGGCATGAAGGAACTGGAAGAGGAACCCAAGTGTGTGGGACCCAGGGCTGAGATCTCCAAGCCTGCTCAGATCGTGACTGGGCCTCTCTGCTCAGATCTCCCATTTTCCAGTTGCTAGGCGGTGACACCCAGAAACTGCCCCCCCCCGCCCCATGTAATCCCATCAATGGCCAATATCCAGAACCTATAAAACCATGCTCCTGGAATTACTCGGCCACTTTATGGCTACGCAATATCTTATAGCCTAGTTCTCCCTCTCAGAGAACCTGGCAAGCTACCAAGAGTTTCCTGTACACACGAGAGCCTGGCAAGCACCCTGTGGCATATTCATATGGCACAAACAGTAACAATGATGGGTCTCATGCTCCTGACCCTGAAAGAGCCTCCAATGTGGCACCATTGGAGTAAAGAGAGGCTTCAAAAATCTCAGGGCTAGGACGAATGGAGACATTACTGAGACAGGTCAAGAAATTCGACAATCAACGGGATGATGATGATGACCCTGATATAGTACTAAAAAGTCATAAATGCATTTTTATTTTGATAAAGTTTTTCACAATAATTCATTACAAATAATACTCAAACACCAATTCTACCATCATGCACCTTTCCACCGCTTGAAGAGGAAAGTGTGTTAAGATTGCTGTATTTCACCCTTATATAAGAGATTACAAGCATATATATTAAAAGCAAACAAATATGTGCTACTTTTGATACATCAGTAGGCTAGAGTGTAAGAGGACTCTTGGCTGCAAATGCCACTGCATGCCTCAGGATGTTTTGTGTTGCTCTCTTCTTGGAGCTTTAATTCATAGTCTCAGTATCTTGGTTGTTGATGAGATTATATGGCACCAGGGGCAGTTTGTGAAATTTGGCTGCCAAGAAACTAGAAAACTGGGGATCTGGGGGGAGGAGGCCCAAGATGTGGGCTTGGAGATCTTAGTCACAGATCCCACATACCTGGGTTTTTCTGCAGGTTCCCCTGTAGGTGAGGCTCGTCCCAGATGGTGGAGAGCGGGCTTGAACACTGCACTTTCATTTTAACAAAATTCCTTTCTGAATACTTTTCAGGTGACTGAAAACGATATTTTGAGAAATATTGACTATAGTTTTCATCAGTCTTTTGGAACCCTAAGTATGACTACTGCTTCAGAATTAGACTTTTCAGGTTACGTTTACTCCTAAGGATGGCTGTGGCTGGGAAGTGAAAGGTAAAAGATGATTGAAAAATTCTTCATTGGAATGAAAAGCTGGAATAACAATGCCATTGACTGAGATGAGGAAACCAGGTAAAATAGGATATTGTACAGAAGGAAAGATTGAGCCTTGGGGCAGGACTGTGTATGGAACACTGGGAGTTTTGAGGCATGGAGGTGAGTGGCACTCTAATGTATGACTTAATAAAGTTCTGAGAAAATATAGGAAGTCAGTTAACCCACTTCATTACGGTGGAAATAGGGTGGAAATAGATAAAATGACTTGATTCTGGCTTTGGGGGGCTTGGGGTGGTGAGTATGAACAGCACCCCTCCCCCATGTTCTCACAACTCTTTATTTCCAGCTCACAAGAGAAGAACAGTGATCTCTTTGTCTAGGAGAACAAATCCTAGCAACCCCTCCAGTATCTTTTTTTTTTTTGCTTTTTGGGTCACACCCAGCAATGCACAGGGGTTACTCCTGGCTCATGCACTCAGGAATTAACTCCTGACGGTGCTCAGGGGACCATATGGGATGCTGGGAATTGAACCCGGGTCGGCCCCGTGCAAGGCAAATGCCCTACCCACTGTGCCATCACTCCAGTCCCCCCTCCAGTATCTTTCCAGGTAACTTCTCAGAAACTCAAGATCTGTGCTTTCATACTTTACATATTCCACTCCTTAGTGGTCTTACTTGTCTGGTTATGCTGGATGTAATTGAGCCTATACAGTGACAAATGGGATCAATACTGCAATGACCAATCAGATTTGCTCTATAACAACCACTGATGTTGTAGCCTCATTCATTTCCATTGTGATAACTTAATCACTGCTATCTTCCGAGTTTAAAATGTGAAATAGGCTACATCTCCAGTGGGCTTTGTCATATAGAAACCAAGTATTAAGATGCTTTCTTGTAATTTTATCAGGCATCACTCTGCTAGGTCCATCTACAAATCTGCTATCACCTACATGCTAGTGGATACTTTCCAGCTACCATTTGTCTTTCATCTGCTATATTGTATCTACCATGGCAAAAACCAGCCATAACCCCTTATAACTTTTCACTGAGAAGCCTCTTATGTAAGACATACATTTCAGAATGTGTCCAACAGTGTTACTGTCACTAAAATATGAACACCATGAGGGCAGGCACCACATCTTGTTTATAACTGTGTAATAGCATACCACTTAGCATGTGCAAAGCTACTAGAAAGAGAAAGCTGTTTCCCCCTTGCCCACTGTTGCTTGCACCTCCATTTAGCTGAGCACTATACTTTATTCCTGAAAAGTCCTGGACTCTCCTGAGACTGAATAGTTTACACTCACCCAATGTCATAAACTTTAGCCCAGATCTTGGATTCACAGGAGACTCAAAGATAATGGGGGCAATAACTGGGCAGGGAGTGAAATATATAACCTAAAAAGTCTAAAATAAACCAACTGTTTCCATCAGTGTAAGTGGGAATGAAAGATGTTAATATTTTAGCAACCAAAATAGGCCCTAAATTAACAATATATCTCTGGGAAATTAATGGGAACCCTCTAGTACTCTGATATGTAACACAAAGACCCACAAAGAGCCTCACACAATCAGCCGTACTTCACTTAGTGCTATACTAAGTTCTTCTCTGCTGGGGAGTTGCTCTCTCCCCTGCTTACTTTCAAACAAACTTTTCTAACTCTGAGCATCTACATTACTCGATACCTTTAATTCTTGAAAATACCGAAGAACATGGGAATCTTGAATGAACACAGGCCCGCTGCCATTGCTCAGGCATCACAGGAACTCTAAGCAATTAGTTAACTAAATAACACGAATTTGAATCACAAACAAATTTTGATTCATGGTCGGGAAGATCTTTATCTGTTAATATTTATTCAAATTTTAAGTTCCAAGTTACCAACGTCAAGTTCCACAGGTCAGTATTAGTGCAGTGTTAAGACCAGCGTTTCCGGAGCTATGCCCTAGAAAGGAAGAAAATGAGAGATCTTTAAACCCGGTTGGTGGCTGTGTTTGCTAACTGGTCTTTCCCCAAATGTCGGATATTCTAGTGTCCTGATAGACGGCAGTTCCTCGAGTGCGGGCCTACATCTACCCACGATCATCCCATTGCTGCTTGTGCATTTCTAGTCTGGGGGCACCCAGAGTGCTCAGGGTCTACTCCTAGTCCTGTGCTCGGGGATCGCTCCTGGAGCTGCGGGGACAGAGGGGTGCAGGGCAAGCAGGTCAGCGCTGTACAAGGCCAGTCCCCTCCTCTCCCCTCCCCGCTCCAAACTTATGGCATGGATGAAGGATGCACCCGGGACCTCAGCGGTAAAACTGGGCAGTTTTAGGAGGTCTTCGTTTTAAAAGGGAGGACCGTGAATGTGCAATTAGAAGGCTCCGAGGCCAGTGCTCTGGAGCAAGGGGATCAGGGTCCAGGGGCAGGGGAACCTCTCAAACGGACAGACACCTGACGTCCGAGATTTCGCAGTTCTGCAGTAAGAAACTAGAATAAAGAGTCTGCAAACTGCGGTGGGGCCCACCTGCCAGACGGCCCCACCCCGGGGATTCCCGGCGCGTGGGGAGGGGTGCGGGCTTCCGCGGGGCGCATGCGCGATTCTCCTCGCCCGCTTCCTCCCTCCGACCCGGCTCACAGGGCTTCCCCGGCCTCTCTCCCCCCACCCGCCCTCCCCGGCGCAGGCGCAGGCGGCCTGGCGCTGACGTCACCGACGCGCCGGCCGCGCCCCGCTAGCGACCGCGAGCGTCCCTGGTGACGGCGGCCCGCGAGATGCGCGCACTTCCGGTCCCGGGGCGACGCTGCCGGGTTTCCGAGCAGCTGCGGCGGCGGCCCGGCGCGGAGCGGCCCTCGCCCCTCGGCCTCGTCCCCGCGCCTCGCCGCGCCCATGGTGCCTCGCGGGGCTGCGGCCGCCGCGGCCGCCGCGTGCTGAGCGCCAGGCCCGAGCGCCATGCCGGGCCCGCGCCGCCCGCCCCGCGCGCCGCCGCTGCTGCTGCTGCTGCTGCTGCTGCTGCTGCCGCCGTCCCCGCCCGGGTCCGAAGCCTCGCCCGAGCCCGGCCCGCCCGAGCCCCGCACGCTGCCGCCGCTGCCGCCCGGCCCCACGGCCGCCCCCGGCGCCAACGGCAGCAGCCCCGGGGCCGGCCCGGCGGGGGGCGGCGCGGCAGGGGGCCTGGCCGTCAGCCCCGACCCGGCCGAGCGGCCGATGACCCAGCGCGCGCTGACCGTGCTCATGGTGGTCAGCGGCGCCGTGCTCGTGTACTTCGTCGTGCGCACCGTCAGGTGAGACCGCGGGGTGCGGCCGGGGCGCTCGCCTGAGGCCCCGCCGGGCACCCGCCTCGCCCGCTGGCCGGGAGGCTCTGAGCAGCTGCAGCCGCGCCGGGGACGTGGGGAAGGCCAAGGCGATCCTCTGCCGAGAATCCCCCCCAACCCATTCCTAGCGGCCAGGAGCGCCCTTGCCCCGACGGGGGGGACTCGGCGTAGGGTGCTTGGTCTTCCCGCGCTATCACTCCTCTCCCCTCGCACCCTGCCGGCTTGTTCCGACTCTTGCCAGTGCCTTAGAATGCAGTCGGGCGCCGCTGCTTCGCAGCCTTGGCGAGCTCTCAACTTGATACGCGGATGCCACTCACTGAGAAGCGAACGCTGAATGGATTGTTTGGGGTGGCTCATAAACAGTTAGAAGAAAAGTTCTCCCTTACCAGCACTGTCATAGTTTGAGCTTTAATTTGCCATTCGATGCTAGTACCCAAGGGTTTCTATCTTCTACCCTTGGGAGCCTGGAGAAGTGACAGTTTAAATAGTTCAGTCTAATATTCCCAGAGTCCCCTTACAAACTGAACGTTTGCGTTCATTTGACATTGCACAAGCGATTTCAATACAGAACGGTATCATTTGCATGATAAAATGGATTCAGTGATTCAGTTTAATATTTGAGCAGTTGCTTAACATTGTAACTAAGCAAAATGTCTTAATTTTTTTCAAAAGTTGAATTATGTAATGAATGAGATTCCACACAATTTTTTTATATAAAATGAATTGTTAAGATTTTTAAATTCATTTTGAAATTCAGATTTGCAAAATAAGCATTTTTAACTCATAATTACTATAAAGGCTACACAGGTATTTGAGTTTTCTTTTTGGAACACGTTTAATTATTTAGATGATATATTTTAAAGAAGAGAAAACTGCCCCAAATGGCATGTGATTGATTTGTCTGTACCTCATAGTTTGGAATTGTTTGGTTTTGGTTTTTGGTGTACAACCTCGGAGGTGCTCAAGGTCTGTTCCTGGCTCGATGCTCACAGGTGCAATGTGGTGCTGGGGATTTTAACCTGGGTGTCTGCCCCGATGCCACATGCAAGGCAGATGCCTCCCTCCTGCACCTACCTAACTCTCTGGTCCTCCTTCTTCTACCTAGAGATCACTTATGATAGGACAGTTCTCTGGTTGACTGTTTTTCTCATGAACAAGGAGTCTTTGTTCTATGAGGATCCTTTTGATTAAGTAGATGAGGTCATTATAAGCAACAAGATATAAACAAAGATAGCGATAGGCACTGAATTTTCTACCAACTTTGCTGCCTGGTCATGTCAGAAAGAAATGATCAAGTCTTTGTAATAGAGTTAATCATTGCAATTCTGTAATGCGGTTAATGAGTTTTATAGTCATCTGTGCATCTGTCTAATTCCATTGTTACTGAAGTAAAGCTGCTGTATGGCATCAGTCACGATACTGAAATACTCAAGCTGTGTGATGAGACTGACATACGAAAATCTATAGCGGAGGCTTTTCAAGTAGGTTGCCTGGGCCAGCTCCTCTGAAGCTGAAGTAACACTTTGAGAGGCAAAACCTAGTTAATATTTAGATTCTCATCCTCTCCGCAGAACCTTTTTGCAGTAAATTCAAACAGGGAAAAAAAAGCAGGGTTATTATATGTTACAAATGTTAAGTCCATGCCATTAAGGCAACTTCTGATACAAACTGCAAAATGTTTTTGCCTCAAAACCTCCTCCTCTGAACTAACACTTTGAGAAGGAGTGAGCTGAAGAATGGGCCAGCAAAGCTCTGTCTGGGAAATTCCTCAGACTTGGAGCTGTGCAGGGATGAGCTGCTCTGATGTTTTCCAAACAGTCGAATAATATATGCCCCCATACTAGGAGCAATAGCACAGTGGGTAGGGTGTTTGACTTGCATGTGGCAACCCTGGTTCAATTCCTCCCTCTCTCTCAGAGAGCCTGGCAAGCTACCGAGAGTATCCCGCCCACACGGCAGAACCTGGCAAGCTTCCATGGCATATTCAATATGCCAAAAACAATTATTACTGGTGCCCACTGGAGCAAATTGTTGAGCAGTGGGATGACAGTGACAGTGACTAGCCAAGCTCCATTATTGAATGTATTTCTTGGGGTTTGTTTTCCATGTTTCCCTTGAAATGAAGCACTTGTTATCCTCAATGGGAAATTGACATACTTTGACTTCAGTGTCTGGTTCAGAAAGGACAGGGTGAGCTAGCAGTTGTAAGAGAGTTCCTGATGGGACCGCATGAGAGGTTGCTGAGCCCTGTAGGGTCTGTAAGATCAGAACATTAAAAATAACACATCCTCGAACCAGAGGCCTAGTACAGTGGGTAGGTTCGATTCCTGGGTCAGCACCACATACGGATTTCCAAGCTCCTCCGGAAGTGACACTTGAGTGCTGAGCCAGAAGTTAGACCTGAGTACCCCCCCCCCAGTGTAAAATAAAAAACAAAAGTGAGACATTCCCTTCAAAGTTCTTATAAGATATTTGCCAATATGCTTTCAGATTTTACATCATGACTTAGACAAGAAAACTACCTTTTATAGAGTTTTGGTATAAAATAAAAAGAATAACTATGAGTACCTGGAGTACCTGGAAGCATATTAAAATGCTCATCTTTTTCCAAATTTGTATTGTGGTTCTATTTTTTTCTTCAGTCCTTCAAAAAGTGGATTCCAAATGATTAAAGACAAATAAATGGGGAGAATCTATTTGTTTTATATATTTTTTATCTCCATCCTAATTTTATTCAAGCCAGATATTAAAGACATTTGAAAAAAACTGAATGTCATTTTTTTTCACAATCATTTTCCTTTTGACAATATCTCTCTCATGTGCTTATTATCATTGTTGTTTTGTTTGGGGTGTTAATCCCTAACTCAGTGCCAGTGGGTTAGTGGGGCTTGCTTGGGGACCTCGTAGTGTTGGGCATTGCACCTACCATTTCCTTAATTGATAGGAGGTGGCATTGGGAGCCTCGAAAATAGTATGTTAAGTTCCGCAGAGAAAAAGTCCTGTGTGTCAGGTGTTTACCTGCACACTGAGGCCAGAGTTCGATCCCAGCACCTCATGGAATCCCCCGGGTCCCACCAGGAGTGATCCCCGAGCACAGAGCCAGAGCAAATCCTAAGCACTGCCAAGTGTGACCCCAAAAACAACTCCCCACCAACCTCCCTCAAAAGAAAACACAAGATTTTCTCTGTAGAAATTAAAAATCATGCAAAGAACAGAATGGGATTTTGAAGATTAACCTATAATCTCTGTGAAGAGAGTGTTATTCTCTTCTATAACCCCAGGACTGAGATATATGAAACATCTGGTACACATTGAATAGCCAGTTACCTAATGTATTACATTCTTGGTTGGTTATTATTTTTGTTGATAGTGATATAGAAATATATGTTTAATTGTTACTGATGGAGATTGAAGATCAAAATTAATGTTTAGTTCACATCCTCTCTGCAGGACCTTTTTGCAATAAAACCAAACCAAAAAAATAGGGTTATTATATGTTAGCAAATGTTAAGTCCATGCCATCAAGGCAACTTCTGATAGAAACTGTGAAATGGTTTTTTCCTCAAAAACATGAAGTTTTTTCCATGTCTGTGCATTGCTTCTTTTTCATTGTGTATGCAGTGTGGTGTATTGTAGTTCAAGGGTTAGATTCCAGCCCTGACACTTTGTCCTCCATGATCCTTAGCAAATCACTTAACCTCTCTAGCTTAAGACCTCCTGTGAAATAGCAATACAAAGCTGTTTTATGTGACGGAGGTGAGAATGAAATGGAGTTTTCTGGCCTCTATGAGGGAGTCCTATTCCGCTGCTTTATCTTAGAGAATAGCTTTGAGCTAGATACACACTCCTCCTTTCATGCCCTCATACATGGTGGTTGGTTAACAGGAAGCATTAACGACTCGATATAAGGTGACAAAAGGTATGAGAAAGGAGGTACTTAGTGAATTGTCAATGTACTATATTCATTTGATTGCTGTGTCTATAAGTTAAGACATAAGCTTAGGGTTCGTTAAAAGAATCTTCATAATTTAACATTTTTGAGATTTTTATGAACTATCATACTATGAAACATTTATTGACAGTTTACTTAGGTTTCAAATACTTTATTTGCAATTTTAATTCAATTCTTGGGAAAACCTTAGAGTTAGTACTCTTCTCCAGGTGATGAAGTTGTACTTTGGGTAAATAAGTTGCTTAGTGGTATGTATAAGACCTGGCAAAGATGCATTGAAAGCTCTTTCAGTGTGCAACCAGGAAGTGCATTCATTTGCTGGTAGTCGAGAGAGGTTGGGTGACAGGCAAGGAGAAGTTAGGTTGAAATGTTAGGGTCGAGCAGACGTGGAGGAACGAGACTGAGACAACTCTTTCTGCAAACACACGGGGTTTATTCAAGCCAACATGCTGGGACCCTGCAGGATGCCTGAACTAAGGGCAACTGAGGCTTAAGTCCTGGGTCTATACAAAAAAGAACATTGCTCTAAAGTAAATTGCAAAGAACATAAAGGAAAGTGAACAGCAGTATTCACTTACAAATACAAAATTCAGAGATCCCTGATGAATCTGACTTTAAAGTCACAGGTTCTGATTAGGGGAGATGAGTGATTAATAGATAGAGGAAGCAGAGCACGAAGGCTATGTTAAAAGCGAATACCAATACCGAATGCCAATACGGAGGGACTGGGAGTGCTTTGGGAGCATTGTGGGGGTGCTACCCAGTAAACCTAAGCTCCTTCCCTGGAGAAGAAAGGACAAGCCCGTGTTAACCTGCATTGGTATTCACCTGCACACCGCCAGCAGCTCACCTGGAGGTTTTGCTGCTAGTGGCTGACTAGGTCTTACAGTTGTTAAATAACTGAAATAGCTTGAATCTAACTTTTATTTTTCTGATTTTTCTATTTTTAAAAATTCTTCTTATGTGATCTCCAGGTCTCAACTGGGTTTGGTTTGGGGGGGTCACACTCAACTGTGCTCAGGGTATATTCGATGCTCTGTGCTCAGGGGCCACTCCTGGTGAGGGACCTCGGGACTCTAGTGCTGAGATTGAACCCAGGTTGACCACATGCAACACAAGTGCCTTCCCCACTTTCCCATCTCTCTAGCCCCCAATATTTGCTTTTAATTTACATTTTTGTAGAGACACTGCCAACTCTTCTTTTTAAAAAATGCTAATTTCCGTGTTTTTTTCCACAAATGCAGAAACATAGTAAGAGATAAAAATTGTTTTGAAATATTTGTAAGTTGAACTTTTCAGAATAAAAAACAGTATGAAAATATTTAAATTATAAAGTATACATCATTTGATAATTAAAATCATGTGATATGATCATGTAATAATTAATTTTCATGAATCACTTGTTTCCTGAGTTATTTTTGAGTGATATTTATTGCTATTTTCTTTAATACTCTTCACATAAAAAGAGGTAGGTGCAGGCGCCAGAGCAATAGTATAGTGGTAGGGCTCTCACCTTGCTTGCAGCTGGGGCAGGTCTGATCATCCACAGAAGTGATCCTCAAGGGCAGAACCAGAAGTAAGCCCAGAGTATTGCCAGATGTGGTTACAGTAGGTATAAACTTGACCACTTTTAGAATTTTCATGAAAATATTTAAGCTTCTGTTTGATTTGGATTAGTGTTACATGGTGGTCTTTCTAGGTAGTCAAGCTCTTGTAAGGTTTTCTATGATTTTAATTTATAGTGTGACAGTTTTATTTATTCATTAGTCTTATCAATAGTATGATTAAAGACTCCGGATAAAAACATCTCTAATAGGGTAAGTTATGTATGTGTGTAATGTTCTAGGTAAGTCATATTCTCTGTTAATATGGCAGTTTTGCTTTCTAGTTTTATAAGTCTAGAATATTAATTTGCATTATTTGTGTATTTTGAATAATTGAAAAACTTGTACAGTCACTTATACATGGCTTCGTTGTTAGGTATATTAGACACACCTTGAATTTTTCTAGACTTCTATAGTGTTGTATCGATGTGATCATTTTCCTCACCTCTGTCTAAAATAGACTCTCTTATAAGATATTGGAATTTAGTTAAAAAGGTTATGTAATGTATGTTGTGTTGAGGTAACACAAAATCTTAATCTCAGGGGTTTATTCAAACCCATGAAATTTCAACTGTAGAGTTGGCCTGTTCTCATGACAGTTGTTCCGTGTGTTAACTGCAGTTTGCTGACTGCAACCGTCTCTTCAGTGGTTATCAGAGCTACATAAAAGAGATTAAAGAATGCATAGGGACTTTTGCCTCTGCTAGAAATGGGCTCAAAGTAGGAAGGACTGGGAAAAGACTGTGCATGTGCTTGTGTGCGTTTGCTTTGCAGATTTGTAGTATCTGCCATGCACTAAGGTCTGTAAGTGCTGTACCTGGAAAGTGTACAGGTTTCTGCAGAATGCACAGTTTGAAATTTTGGCATTGCAGCTACATTGGTGAGTCCTTGAAGAGATACTATTGAAATGCTTCCTCTTTCATGAGCGTGAATTTGCATTATCTAGTGTACTCAAAATAATGAGCAGTTAAATGTTTTTGCAATTCCCTTGATCTGTACAGTTTTCCAGTGCTTCCTTTAACCTATGCAATTCACAGTGGTGCACATCGATACTCATTGTGAAAATACTTAAATACTTCCTAAAAGTAGTGCCAATATATAAAATTAGCAGGATTTATATATTTCTCTTAACCGCCTGGTGTTTTTTTTTCTTTTGACTATCATTCATATTCACTCTATATTTATAGATTTTCATACCTTATACCTTCTGGGTTATCCTCTTTGTAGTTTTTCCTCCTCTCTCTTCCTTTTTGTTATTGGATCACCATGAGATACAGAGTAACAAAGTTGTCCATTATTGGGTTTCAATTAGATAATGTTCCAATACCCTTCCCTTCACACGTACATTTCCCACCACCAATGTCCCCACTTTCCCTCCCACTGCCTCCCCCCAGTCTGCCTCTATGGCAATGGCAGACACCTCTCTCCCTCTCCCTCTCTCTGCCTCTCTCTCTCTCTCTCTCTCTCTCTCACTCCTCTCTCTCTCTCTCCCTCTCTCTCTCTCTCTCTCTCTCTCTCTCTCTCTCTCACTCTCACTCTCCTCCCTCCTTCCCTCTCTTTTAGGCATTGTGGTTTATAATACAGTTACTGAAATGCTATCTGTACATCACTTTTAGCATGCCATGTGCATACCTACCCTTCAGCACTCAGTTCTTGTCCAGAGTAACCCTTTGCAACTATGATGGTCATAGTTGTCCCTTTGTCCTAACTGCAGTCCCCACCCACCTTTGTGGCAAACTTCCTCCTCTGGACCAATCCTCGTGATCCTCGTTTCTACTGTCTTTGGGTATTAGTCTCATACTGTGTTCACTTTTTTTAATCCAGCATATGAATGCGATCATCTATGTCCTTCCCTCTCTCTCTGACTCATTTCACCTAGCATGATACTCTCCATTTCCATCTACATATAAGTACATTTTATCACTTCATTTTTTCCTAGCGGTTGCATAGTATTCAATTGTGTAGATATACCATAATTTCTTTATCCATTCATTCTTTCTTGGGGCTTAGGTTTTTTTTTTTTCCCCGAGCGTATTGCTATTGTGAATAGTACTGTAATGAACATAGGAGTGCAGACGACTGAGAGTTTCAAAAGAAAAGTGCGTGGTGCACGCAGGACACGAGCGTTCAGTGGCGGGAGCTGCCTCCCCAGGTCGGCCCTTGGTGATGGATGGACTAAGGACTGGGGAAACAGAGAAACAGGGCCTGGGTTTGTTGGGAATTTCTTTCTCCATCTCTCCCTTACAGCACAGTTGTAGTCCTAGGTTTGGTCATAGTTCCAGTCACCATAGTTCCCGCATCCTCGACTTCCAGTCCCCTTTGACCCCTTGCAGCATGTTTACATAGCAATCAGGAAGGGTGGGATACACATAGGTGAGGTTGAACATTGTCATAACTACAAACAGAGGGAAAGCCACTCATTCAGGGGAAGTTCTAGGGGGTTAACTCAAGACAAAATGTCATCTGAGGGTCCAGCACTCCAGACTACTAGGAGATCCACTCAAGGGCGGGATTCTGTTCAGGGTGTATTGCTTTCTTCTTTCCTCAGCTAGCAATCCATTCGAATAATCAGTAAATTTATTTCTTTCTAATATTTCTAGTCATTTTGTATGAACCACAGTAAGAGATATGTTGAGTTTAAAGTTTGGTTCTTCCTGGGGCATCTAGCTATATATTGCAGGGAGTCTCTTGTCCGAGTGCCTGGCTGTCTTCCCCAGGGCCTCCTCGGAGGGGATGGGCTCCAGCTTCCCTCCCCACCCTGAGCAGAGCTCCCAGTGGCTGAAGACCTCTGGAGCCTAGCCACAGCCAATGCTCAAGTCCTCTCTCCACATGTTCGGACGAGCCTCACGCATGAAAAAGCCGGCAGAGGAACCCAGGTGTGTGAGACCCGGGGCTGAGACCTCCAAGGCTGCTCAGATCTGGACTGGGCCTGCTCCGCCCAGATTTCCCATTTCCCAGTAGCTAGGTGGTCACACCCAGGGACTGCCCCCAGTCCGTGGAATCCTGTCAAAGTCAGCATCCAGAGACTTAAAAGCCAGCTCCGGAAGCATGTGGCCGCGAGTATCTTATAGCCTACTTCTCCCTCTGGCAGAACCTGGCAAACTACTGGGAGTTTCCTGCCCACATGGGAGAGCCTCGCAAGGTCCCCCTGGTGTATTAATATGCCAAAACCAGTAACAAGCTGGGTCTCATTTCTCATTCCCCTGACCCTTTAAGAGCCTCTAGTATGGCATCTTGTAAGGGCCAGTAGAGAGAGGCTTCTAAAATCTCAGGGCTTGGACGAATGGAGACGTTACTGAGACTGCTCAAGAAATTCGACGGTCAATGGGATGATCATGATGCTGATGATGACGACGCCGCCGATGACGACAGTTTGTTCCATGACCGACCGTGCTCTTCACTTACTATTCTTATGGTGCTTAGCTTGTCTCCTTTGATGCCAGGGTAGATTACAGCTTGCCTGTCCATCAGGTCTCTGTTGGGGCCCTCCTTTTGGGGGTATTAGGAAGAAAGGGCAACTGAGGTTTAAGTCAGGTAAATATATATGGGTGCCCTGGAGTGAATATTATTTGGAATCAGTTAACTCCCATGCTACAAAAGCATAGCATCAACTCTCTTCCTGTGTCTATACAAAAAGAACCCTGCTATACCATGCAGGTGACATAAAGGAAAGAGAAAGTCAGTACAGGGTTACTGTGCTTGATGGAATCGGGTGTGCCTCTGGGGCTCTGTCCTGGGAGTGGCCGGGTAGCTCAGTAAACCTAAAGCTCCCTCCGGGAGGAGCAAGGACAGCCAGATGTTAGTCAACAGATGACTTTTCTGCATTTTGTTTCTGGGCCCTAAGAATCAAGATTTGCTGGGTCTGTGGAAGCTCAATTTCTAGGTTTTTGGTTGGGCGAATCTGCTTTCCCACAGCAGTAAACGAGAGTTCCTTTCTCCCTGGCCTCACCGGCACTGGTTGTTCTTATTCTTTTGTGTGAGTGTCAGTCTCTGTTGTGTAAGATGATATCCCATGGTTCTGATTTGCTTCTCCCTCATGATTAGTGACGTAGAGCATTTTTGTCCTGTGCCTTTTGGCTATTTGTATTTCTTTGAGGAAGTTTTGGTTCATTTCTTCTTCCCATTTTTATATGGGTTTGTATATTCTTGTAAAGTTGTCAGTCCCATATATATCTTTGATATTAATCTCTTACCAGATGGGTGTCAAGTGATTAATGTTTCCCATTTCATGAGGTGCAGAAGCTTCTTGATTTTATGTAGTCCTGTTTGTTTATCTCCCTTCCACTAGCTTGGTCAGTGGTGTTTCATCTTTGAAGATGCCTTTAGCTTCAATATCACGAAGAGTTCCACCTAAGTTTTCTTTTATGTGCCTATGGATTCCCATCTAATTTAGGGTCTTTAAACCATTTTGATTTGGCATTTGTTCGTGCTTTAGATTGAGATCTGAGTTTTTACTGTGGCTGCTGAGTTTTCCCAGTACCACTGTTGAAGAGGCTTTTCTTGCTCCACATCATCTTTCTTCATATTTGATTATCCTGTATCAAAGATTAAATTATTATATACTTGAGGGTCTTTTTTAAGATATCCAGCTCTGTTTCTGGATCTGAGGGTCTGTCTTTATTCTAGTTCTGTGCTGTTTTAACTTCTGCCACTTTGTAGTAGTACACTTTTAAGTTGGGGAAAATGATGCCTCCCATTTCTTTTTCCCCAAAATTAGCTTAGCTACTCATGAGGGGTTATTGTTGCATATGAATTTCAGGAGTATTTGACCCACTTCTTTGTAAAAGTGTCATGAGTATTCTGAAATTATAATCACCAGGAAAGGCCTAAAAGGACCAGGTGTGGAGCTGGAAGCTAGAGGGGAAAGACGGATTGTCAGAAATCTGCGGGATTAATCCTTCCACAGTGGAGGGGAGAGGTCTGTTTGGGATCCTGGGTTTTATTTTATTTTGGGGTTTTGAGTTTAGGCCACACAGGGCAGTGCTCCGGACTTGCTCCTTGTTCGGTCCTCAGAGACCACACCTTGATTCTGCTCAGGGGGCCTTCTGCACTGCCGAGATCCCAGCCACATTCAAGGCTGTGCCTTCAACCCTGTACTACCTTTCTGGGCCCTTGCTAGGTATAAATGGGACTTTAAAGTTGGTGATGAAATAAAGCCATGCTTTACGGCTAACCCACCCCGATTTCCTGAGCTGTGGAGCCTAAAACACTCCAGGGAATCCACGAGAAGACAAAGAGGCGGTGAGCCCGCAGCTGTGTGTGCGGTTTCCTCACAGGACAGCTCTTGTCGTTTCCCTGGGCTCTTCCACTGAGTATCTGCCACAGTCCCACCAAATGGGAGACAAAACTCAGCACAGGAACCGATTGCTTGTGTCCAATTAAGGATAAGCTGGGAGAAAGGGATCCTGAGAAATAATATTGTAATATTCCAAACATGGCGTTGATTTCATGAGCACTCTCGATCTTTCGTTTTTCAGTTTGGGTATTAGCATGAACAACCTTGCTGGGGAGCGCAATGGTAGGAAGCTTCAGTGAGATGATCTTTTATTTAATGCTGCACTTGGTCAGGATTATGGTAGCTGGCCGACAGAATAATGAATCATATGAAAAGAAGCCAAAGAAGTTTTCAAAAGCACAGTAATCTGTAGCCTTTGACTTGGGATCAGCCGTTGCTGAGAGCGCTGTCCCTCTGCCTCTGAATGGAGTGGTCACACTGGTCCTGACTGAGAGATGGTGAGAGGGAGAAGTAGCTCACTGTGTCCTGCAGGCACGCTTGGGCAGAGATCTCTAGCAAGGAATGTTTCCCTGTTGAATGCTGAAAATTGAAAGGGTGGGTCATGAGCTTGGCTTTTTATAGGATAGATTTCATTTATTTCCTATGTTAATGAAAGGTAACATTTGCCAAACCAAAGATGAAAATAAAACTTCAGAGTATTGAATATAAGTTATGTATTTGTGAGCTTAATTTGGATGGTCTTAATTTGGGTAGCAGAGGAGAATTGCCTGTATTCTGCATAAAGCATTCTAAGTGTGTGTACCTTAGGGTGGATGCATGCTAAATAGGTTTAATTATTCTTGTTCTCATTTAGTCTTGAACCCAAAGACTATTTTCTACATATTATAATTTTAATTCCTTAGCTCACCTAGATTTTGCCGTGGTGTGTTTCTGGAGCTGATGCTCCTTTGGGCTTCTTGTATCTCAGAGGTGATTATCTGCATATGAAGTTGTTGGTGTCTGTGTTATGTACAGAAAATGCAAAAACATATTGTGGATATATACATTTTAGTCAAGTTACTGTTTAATAGAGATTTATTAGATTTTTTTCTTTATGCCTGTGCCTGCATATTGTGGGTAGAGTGGTAAGCCAGAATGCAGCTGCTTCATGCACCCCTGAAATGAATGGCATAGTAGGGGAAACTCGTGGTTGGTGAGCTATGTATGCAAGTGCATGTTAAATACCGTCTTTGGAGGAGAGTCTGCGGGCACTGTGGAAGGCAGTGACACCCGATGCTCCGTGAGGTAGCTCTGGTCATCAGGAATGCCTCCCTCTGGTCTTGCTGCTGGAACGTTACGGATCAGTGCGTAGTCTGAACACAGCAGTGTTGTGGTGATGGGAACTGGCAGAAAGATTGCATGACCCTGAGAGTTAGGCGGGAGTCTTCATGGCTGGGATGCAGAACTTGTAAATCCGAAGTCTAGTGAAGAGCTGAAGCCAGGGAGGTGAGGCCCACCCAGCCAGTGTTGAAGGGTGCGGGCCATGTTGCAGGCATGGATTCAGACCGCACAGTAGAAAACCGTCGCCATTTTCAGAGGATGTGTGTGTGGGCACTGAGGGGGGCTAGGGGGCGATCACAGTAGAGAGAGGTCGAGATTCTAAGGCCCTTTCAGCAGGCGAGTCAGTTGGCGAGAGCACTGTTCCCCACAGTGAGCCTGTCCTGAGCTCGGGGAGTGTCAGCAAGGCCGTCAGTTGGCGTGGGGCCTGGTGGCCTCCTGCTGCAGTCCTTCTCCACGTGTTCTAGGCCCGGTCCCCGCCCCGGCTGAGTAGAGACCTCCCCTCCTCAAACAGCCCTCGGCAGTGGCATCCTGTAGGACTCTGAGAAGCTGCTGTCTTCCTGCACAACTGTCCCGTCTTTCTCTGCTTGGACCCCAGTTGTCAGAACTCCATTACATTGTAGGGTCTCCCATCTCCTCCCCACACCCCGCCTTTGCTCTTCACAGGCCTTTCCCCATGACAACTCTCCCAGTATTCCTTTGCCAGGGCCGCTGTAGAGAAATAGCACAAACTGGCTCTGCAAGATAAGACAAAACATTATCACCACGCGCTTTTGCGTGCTGACATCCCAAGGCACATCAGTCGTCAGTTGCTTTCTTGTCCAGGCCATGAGGGATGCCTGTGCCCCTCCAGACTGCGCTGGCAGTTCTGAAGACAGGACATGAGGCTCTAACAGAGAACACAGGTGAGCCGCCCTTCCTTAGAGGTGCCTTGCAAGAGGGGAGACTCAGCTGCCCTTCCTGGGCACGCCTCAGAGAGTCCCAGAGGTGACACAGGAGTGACAGCCGTCTGCACTCTCTGAGAACTCTCCCCTGAGTGAATCCTAGCTCCTGCCACCTGTTTCCCGGGCTCTCAGTCTGGGAATACGGAACAGTTGGTTTGTTTCGTTATCACAATGATGGATTTTGTTTTATTTAATTGTTTTGTCATGGGGGTTGTACATTGGGCCACACCCAGCAGTACTCAGGGTGTACTCCTGGTTCTGTGCTCAGGGGTCACTTATGGTGGAGCCCCAGGACGATAGGCAGGGCTAGGAACGAAAGCAGTTAAGCTGCGCGCAAAGCCAGCCGCTGAACCCCGGCATGGCCTCTCTAGCCCCCGCCCAGCCGGCATTTTCCTGCGGTGGCTGGCCTGTGCGGCTTCTGCTGGGAAGGTCTGTTGGCAGGCGCTGACCCCAGTGGCCTTCACATTTACTCACTGCTCACTCTGTCTGCGAGACACTGGTTCCTTGGGATTACGGCCCACTGTGGTGGCTTCAGCCCTTACTGCTATGTGAAGCCTTTATAGTCTAGTCAGGTCACGTTCTGAGAAGCTCAGACACAGAACTTCAGCAGATAATTTTGGGTATGGACAGAATACAGCCAGAATGTATCATCTCTGCTTTTTTTTTTTTAGAACTTGCAGTGGTAATTGATGAGTTGTTTGGGTTTTAGCAACGGGTGATTTAGGATCAGTGGTTAGATAAAATGATTTTTACTTTATGTTTTATACATAAAGAGTTGGGTTGTAGTTATTTATTTTTGGTTTTGGGGCCCACACTCAGAAATGCTCAGGGGTGACTCCTGGCCCTGCATTCAGGAACAATTCCTGGCAGTTCTATAGTTACAATATTAGTAACGTCCAAGCAAATAAAACTGGTTTAAAGTGATTTTTATTTTAATGACATGAAATTAGTATAGTAAATACTTTTTAGTACAATTCACTGTTTTAGGGGTCAAAATAGACAACAAAAATTTAGTGTCTTCTTTTTTCTTTCTTTTTTTTTGTTTTTTTGCTTTTTACGTCACACCAGGTGATGCACAGGGGTCACTCCTGGCTCATGTACTCAGGAATTACCCCTGGCGATGCTCAGGGGACCATATGGGATGCTGGGATTCGAATTTGGGTCAGCCGCGTGCAAGGCAACCTGCTGTGCTATTGCTCCAGCCCCCAAAATTTAGTCTTTTCAATGGAATACTATGCAGCTGTTAGGAGAGATGAAGTCATGAAATTTGCTTATGAACGGGTAGACATGGAGAGTATCATGTGAAGTGAAATGAGTCAGAAAGAGAGGGACAGACATAGGAGGACTGCACTCATTTGTGGAATACAGAATAACATCACCTGAGGCTGACACCCAAGGACAGTAGATACAAGGACCAGGAGGATTGCCCCATAACTGGAAGCCTGATTCATGAGTGGAGGGGAGAAGGCAGATGGAATAGAGAAGGGATCACTAAGAAAATGATAGCTGGAGGAATCAGTTGGGATGGGAGATGCATGCCGAAAGTAGATAATGGACCAAACATGATGACCTCTCAGTGTCGGTGTCCAAGCCATAATGCCCAAAAGTAGAGACAGAGCATGGGGAATATTGTCTGCCATGGAGGCAGGGGGAGGGTGGAAAAGGGGGGTTATACCGGAGATATTGGTGGTGGGGAATGTGCACTGGTGGAGGGATGGTTGTTTGATCATTGTGAGATTGTAACCCAAATATGAAAGCTTGTAACTATCTCATGGTGACTCAATAAAATTTAAAAAATTAGTGTTTTGCACATTTGCTAATTAATATTTATTTTGCTGTATCATGATAGCTAATATAAGGACATGCCAGTATAATACTTTATAGGTAATATTAATCATCATATTTTGAGTATGATGTAGGAGAAATTAAGCAGTTATATTAGTCCATACTTGATAATACCCTACAGATTCTCAGTTCAAAGAAGACAAAGGTAGTAAAATAGACACATATGGCACACTACATTGATCCTTTTTTCCCTCCTTTCAAAGGGTAGTAAAATGAAATGGAATTTTACTCTGTTGTGTTTATTTTATGTGGCATAATACACATCCACATAAAATTTTATAAAGCTTACTTTGATGGTTTAGTTTTATTTTTCTCCTGTAACTTTTACATGTTATTTAAATAGAAATCTTACCAAGCTGCGTGTCATGGAACACTGAGGAATACACATCTACTTTAGATGGCTATTTGAATAATAAATTGAATACCTATAGGGCATTCATGTGTGATGAATGAATATGACTAAACCTGTCTATAACATATAGCTATTTTCTTTAAAGCTCTTGGGCCTCCATATTCTCTTATCTTTTGGTTAAATACAACCAGCAAAAGTTTTGGGGTTTATGTACTTTATTTATTTTGTTTCTAGGCCACAGCCAGAGGTGGTCAGGACTTACTAGTGGCTCTGGACTCAGGGTCACTTCTGGCGGGGCTCAGGGCACCATTTCAGGTGCCACGGATAGAACCCAGGTCTACTGCATGCAAGGCAAGCACTCTGCCACTGTACTATCTCTTTTGTTCAAAATTTGAATTTAATTTGCAACTTGTATTTATTATTATTAAAAGTATACATGACAATAATTTCACGGATGCAATTTTCAACACAAAGACAAGTTTGAGTGTGATGAGCTGAATGCAAACATTCATTTGTAGGAAAAGAACAGTAACTGTTAAATTAACTTTTTTTTTGCCTTTTGGGTCTATCATTTTTATTTTGATTATTTTATGGGGGAGTCTATCAGTTTTTTTTACTTAATTCATTTTTTAATTAGTGAATCACCGTGAGGGTACAGTTACAGATTCATACATTTTCGTGCTCGTGTTTCCCTCATACAATGTTCGACAACCCATCCCTTCACCAGTGCCCATTCTCCACCACCAATAAACCCAGCATCCCTCCCACCCCCCCCCCAATCCCATCTCCCCCCATCCCACCTTGCCTCTGGGGCAGGGTATTCCCTTTTGTTCTCTCTCTCTCTCCAATTGGGTGTTGTGGCTTGCACTAAGGGTGTTGAGTGGCCATTGTGTTCAGTCTCTAGTCTACATTCAGCACACATCACCCTTCCCCCACGTGCCCTCCAACCACATTTTACTTGGTGTTCCCTTCTCTATCAGAGTTGCCCTCTCCCCAGCATGTGAGGCCAGCTTCCAAGTGTTAAATGAGCTTTTATGCTCCCTTTTATTCTTACTAAAATATAATGAACATTTAAAGGTAAAAAACCCTTTTTACTAGAATTTTAGTATGCTTTGTGTATTTTACACCTGATGACTGTATTTTAAATGGGTTACTTGTTTTATCAATTCAGTAATTTTGGGGTGCCACAGCTGGCAGTGCTCAGGGATTACACCTGGGTGTGCACTCCTGGATCATTTATAGCAGTACTCGGGACCATCTGGGATACCAGGGATCAAATCTGGGGCCGTCAGATGCAAGGCAAGCATCTTGCCCAGTGCACTGTCTCTCTGGCCCCTCAATCCATTGATTTTAAATCCTCACAGTTTTTTTTTATTTCTTTATGAACACTACCTTTTGATTTATTTGTTATTTGATATATTTGCTGTTTATATGGCTTTTGTTTTGTGGCCACACCTGCTGGTGCTCAGTGGCTGATCTTAGCTCTGTGCACAGGAGTGACCCCTAGCGGTGTGTAGGACTGTGTTTGTGACAGGGCTGTACAGTCTCCAGCCCTGCCTGGAAGAGAGGATGTACATACGCAGTTAAAGGGCTCTACAGTCTAGAGTGAATAACGCAGAACTAATACCAGTGTTTATTTTTGCCAAAATATGGTAAGGACCTTGGGAGTGAAGTGGCAACTAACATCAGTTTCATAAGCCCTTAAGCTCCACATCCATATTTTCCATTTTTACAGACTTGTCAAGAAAATCTGTTACTGGCAATAACCAGGTTATTGTCAATTATTGTTGTTTATTTGATAAAATATAGCCTAGATGAGTCTAGTTTATTTCTAAAAATAATTTGACATGCCATTAATCTTTTCTTAACTGAAAATGCCAAAATGTTTAGAAAACTCGGTGTTTTGCTAAAAATGGAGCAACAGACTGAATAAAAGGAAGTAGAGAAACTCAACTGAATATTCTGAAGATAACCAGGTGCCATCAGAAGTCACAGTGTATTCACTCTTTCTCTCTCTCTGTCTCTTTCTTTCTTTCTTTCTTTCTTTCTTTCTTTCTTTCTTTCTTTCTTTCTTTCTTTCTTTCTTTCTTTCTTTCTTTCTTTCTTTCTTTCTTGCTTTCTTGCTTTCTTGCTTTTTTCTTTTTATTTATATTTGTGTTTTGGGCCCAGACTCATCTGTACTCAGGTTATTCCTGGCTCAGTGCTCAGAGGTCATTCCTGGCAGACAAGGGGCCATTTTAGGTGCTGGGGATTGAAGCTGGTTTGGCCGCATGCAAGCCAAGTGCCCTACCTGCTGGTCCACGGCTCCAGCTCTTGTATTTACTTTTTAGAAATCATGTAATCCCTCAGGACCACCAAGGAAGTATTTGTCCTTTTACCAAAATTAATACTATCACCACTTCTTCATATATATATATAAAACACTACAGCTGTTCATCGATTTGCTCCAGCGTCTCCATCCCAGCCCTGAGATTTTAGCAGCCTCTCCCTACTCGTCTTTCCCAATGATTGGAGGCTCTTTCTGGTTCAGGGGAATGAGACTGTTATTGTTACTGTTTTTGCCATATTGAATATGCCACGGGGAGCTTGCCAGGCTCTGCTGTGCGGGCAGGATACTCTCAGTAGTTTGCCGGGCTCTATGAGAGGCCTATATATATATATATATATATATATATATATATATATATATATATATATATATATTATTGTAAGTAGTTCTTTTAGTGAACTTAAAGAAATATATATATGTAAACACACACACACACACTAAAAGAACTACTTACAATAAAAATTCAACAGATACTGTGGGTTGGTTCGTATATATTGGCCTTCTCCCCAATGAAATTCCACTTGTTTATTTTTTGTTTGTTTTCTGTTTTTTTCCTTGCAGTGCTGAGGGTCAAACCCAGTGCCCCACACATGCAAGGCAGCCGCTCTACTGTGGAGCCGCCTCCCCACCCCAAGTGTGTATTATATGCTTTTGTAAAAATTATTTTATTAGTGAATCACCGTGAGGTACAGTTACAAACTTAAGAACTTTCGTGTTTGCTATATGTATCTTACTGCGTACACAGTAGGAAGACACTTTAGTTTGTACTTATCCTGATTAATTATCTTTGTTTCCTTGGGAAGTGTATGAGATTTGATGGACTAAGAGCAAGTATCTCTACACATTTTCTCAAGTCTATCTTTAAAACTGGCAGGAACAGATGTTGGGATGAGTCAACATGTCCTGAACTTGGCCGAACCCTGAATGTAATCGAGGCTTTTTACATGAATCATGTTGAAATTGACAAAGTGCCCCTTACATAGAATCCTGGGGGTCTGGGGAGTCTCATGCAAAAATAATAACATTTGGTCCCTATAAATGATTTTATGTAGTTTTTAACAGCCATATTTTTTATATTTTGGGCCACATCTGGCAGTGCTCAGGACTTCCTCGCGGCTCTTAGCTCGGGATCACTCCTGGCAGTGCTAGGGACTATCTGGGGTGCCAGGGACTGACCTGGGTCACCCACATGCAAGGCAAGAGCTTTACTTGTTGTATCGCCTCTCTAGCCCAGTTGTTATTTGAAAAACTGAAAATCAGGCACATGAGAACTTACATGCTATTTACCTTAAATATTTTATTTATGCCAAGGTGATTTCTTTTTTTAAAAACCCAGACTCAGTGCATACAAGGCAAGTTCTCTGTCACTGAGCCCCATCCCTAACCCTGACCAGATGCTTGTATTAGGATTTTGTTTGGGATTGTCTTTCCTTCCCGGTTTTTGGCCCCACTGACCTGGTGCTCAGGGGTCTCTCCCAGTGGTGTTCAGGAGACCAGGCATGTACTCAGCCCGTTCAGCTATCTCTCTGGCTCTATTTTGGGTTCTCCTAATTTTAAAGTGGTTTAGATTGTTACTTGGCCCAGAGAAATCAGCAATCGTAGCAATTCTCTTGGTTAACCGTAGGATAAACAAAGACACCCACTTTCAAATCTCTCTCTTTTTTTTTAATTGCAAGACTTTATTGCTTATTCCAATCGAAGAGTCCTAAGAAAAAATAGCATCTTCAGCAGTACCAATAAGGGTTAGCGGGTATCTGATAAGGTTTTTGTGGCAAGTTGATTGGTTGCAGGATTTATTTATGAGTCTCTGGAGCAGGGTGTAGACGAGCTACATGGGGGCTGACGTGGGACACGGGCTTGGCTGCTGGGACTTCCAGAAGTCCAGGGAGACAGGGAATCCTCTCATTTTCAAGAAAACCCCTGTGTGATTTCAGATCCGGTGACTGAGCTTCACATTTTGAGAAATAGAGGCTGTCATATACCCTGTATAATATATACTGAATTAATACAGTACTGGATGTGTTAGGAAAATAAGAGCTCATGTGGACATAAGCACATAGACGTGAAAATTGAGGTAAATAATTTGGAGGAAAAGTGTTAAACAGTACGTTATCTATGGAAAACAGTAGAGAGAGTTGTTAATAAACTTAGAATTGTGCTGCACTTTGGGGCATCTACCCCCAGGACTTAAAGACATTCTCTTAAAGGACTAAGCACACCATTATTCACTGCAGCACTTAGTACAGTAGCTAAGATACGGAACCAGCCTGGATGCCAGGCCCTAGAAGAAGGGCTTGTGAAGACATACACAATGAAAGAGTGTGCAGCTGCAGGGAATGATGACGTCCTGCAACCTGCTACAGCCTGGATAGAGCTGGAAGATAACATGTTGAGGGAAGCAAGCTAGAAGGAAGAAAGACATACGTAGGGTGATCTCACGTCTCTGTAAGAGAGAGAGTAATTGGATGAAGAAGTAGACTGTAGTCGGGAGGATGCACAGATCTCCTGGGACCTTAGAGTTTAGGAAGGAGATCAAGGTGGGAAGGAAAAAGATGGAAAAGGGAAGTGATGGGGAGCAGTTGGGGCTCGGGTTACACTGAGGATGTGGGAGAGGGGAGAGCTGCAGAGTCAACCACAGGCCAGCAACGCTGAGGACAGCATCTAAGCTGTAACCCTGGACTCGCAAAGGGCAGGGGTGCGCATGGGGGTACAATGGAGGGAAGCGGACTCTGATGATGGGATTAGTACGGAAATAACTGTTTAAATGATGGCTCTTTACATTTTTAAATGATAATATGTATTTTAAAAACAGGGTTCTGAGTCGTGAAACTCTTTATGTATATGATTAATAATTGGCACTCAAACATTTTGATTCCTCAAAGACAGTAAAGATTTAGGCTGCGTCAACTCAAGAAGTTGGGTTTCTGGGCTGTTGCCTCAACTGTGCTCATTGACAAGGTGTGAGTGGGATGGAGATTTGTATTTCAAACAAATTTGGGCATGGTGTGAATCTGTAGATGCAGAGAGGATCACTTGGAACCCCTGATTTAGGGCAAGGGCATATTATATTGGAGTCCTTAGAGAATTTTGCCCAGTACTGGTGCTTTCTTTGGAGGTTTCAGTTTAAATGTGTGGAGATGTGCTATGGGTGTGGACCTTCGGAAGATGCCCTGGGTGCTTCGCCGTGCTGCTGGTGTAGAACCTGAGAATGTGTATATGCAGCTGCTGGTGGAGCAGGGTTCCTGTCACCCTGCAGTATGGGGAGGTCTGAAAGGTGGGCAAAGGCTGGGGCAGAAGGGCTGATGAATATGTGATGTTTGAGATGTGGCCTAAGGGAGTGCCTACGTTTTCAGAAGAGGATGTCAGGCAGAAGAAATGGTAATAGCATACAAATACGTAGGACTAGTTACGGCTCACCAAAATCCTAGGTGCTTTCTTTCTGTAATGCTCCCATTGTAAGTATCCTGGTTCAAAATTCAGAAACAGGGATGGCTTGTTTTTAACTTTATCTCCATATATATCATGCATTTGTATTATATATGTGTATATATACATCTATATTATATGTGTATATATAATATACATGTGTGTATACAATGTACATGACATATGACGTAGATAATTTTAAGTAAAATCTTGTTCATGTTATTTTTGACAGGATGCGAAGAAGAAACCGGAAGACTAGGAGGTACGGAGTTTTGGATACTAACATAGAAAACATGGAACTGACGCCTTTAGAACAAGATGATGAGGAGGAAGATAACACTCTGTTTGATGCCAACCATCCTCGAAGGTCAGTGTCGAAGGCCGAGCTGTATGAATCAGGAAGCAGGTACCTGGCAACTAAATTGAAAAATTAAAATTGTGATCCTCAAAACGATGGTGTTTCTGTCCTTTAGACTTGCTTCAGTTCTGTTTCAGGCGGTACTTGGTGCCTCCCCAGAAAGGGCTCGTTCCCTTTGCTTTCTCAGTAGAGCAAACACTGCGTCTTTCTCCCCAGAAGGGAGTCTTGACTGTACGGCTTATTGCAACGCCTGTTGCTGGAACTGCTAGTTACTGGTGATACGTATTAATCCTCCGTCCCTCTTGGAGAGCCCTGCAAGCTACCGAGAGTATCCCATCCTCACGGCAGATCCTGGCAAGCTCCCCATGGTGTATTCGATATGCCAGAAATAGTAACAGCAAGTCTCACAATGGAGACCTTACTGGTGCCCGCTCGAGCAAATAGATGAACAGCGGTATGACAGTGCTACAGTGATGTGTTAATTCAAGGTGTATGTGTATAAAATAATAACAAATTTGATTTTCTCTTTTGCATTCTGAGGGTATTTTCATTTTAGTTTGGCTTATGCAATTTGAAATGCTTCCTTGTTGAACTGTCATTGGACTGATGGTCTGTGGGCTGATGGTGTCCTGATGTCTAGTCACAGATCTTTCTCATGAGTGTTCAGACTTTCCCAGGAGGTTTGGATAAGGGAAATTACACATTGTTTTCAATGCCGATTAAATGAGGAAAGGATGCAGTAAAAGTTTACACTCCATAAACAGATGTGGGCTGGAGCTATAGCACAGTGGTAGGCGTTCGCCTTGCATGCGGCTGGCCCGTGCTCAATTCATCCGCCCCTCTCGGAGAGCCCGGCAAGCTACCGAGAGTATCTCCCCGCATGGCAGAGCCTGGCAAGCTACCCATGGTTTATTCGAAATGCCAAAAACAGTAACAGTAAGTCTCACAATGAGACATTACAGGTGCCCACTCAAACAAATCAGCGAGCAATGGGATGACAGTGACAGTGAGAGAACAGAAGTTACGGAACAGAAGGCAAGTTACTTAGACGGAAGAAAAGAACGGGTCCAGAATCAGGTACAAATGCAAGGACGCAGAATTCTGGCTTTCTAAAAGAAAAGCATATGAGTCTCTGTGAGGTCTTAGTTGCTGGCGATTCATCTGTCCTTGGGACTCCTTTTTGCTCTTGCTAGCCCTCCCCCCGTCCATTTTCCCTGTGTCATTGTGGTGTCCAGGGCATGCCACACACCTGCCTGTGGCTCCTGCCCGTCGTTTTCCATTTTGTGTTGGTGCCCTACGGGCTTGCACACCAGGCAGCGCCGCCCACCTCCCAGGTCCAAAGCTTGATGGATTTGCACCCCCTTAGCTGCAGTGCACGCTGGCGCTGCAGGGACTTTTAAGTTTGACCTATTTCCGTTTCTTCTTTTTGCCATTGAAATTAGATCCCTAAAGGCATTTTGAAATCGGTGTCATGGAAAATTTTGCCTAAGTTTTTCAGTGTGTTTTACCTTTTCAGGCCTAATAGGAGTTTAATCTTGAATGTGGTATGGGATAGTAGTTCTTTTCCTTTATTTTGGATGTAGATATCCAAGTTTTCCACCACCAATTATGGGAAACTGCCTCTGAATTTATTTCATGCATTGTACTCCTTTATTATTAGAGACCACATTTATGAGCATTTGTTCCTGAACTCTCAGTTTCATTTCATTGTAAATAATATAGATAGAACATAATGGCTAATATGTGTATATATATATATATATATATACACATATATATATATACATAATGGAATTTGCATTACATACAGTGGAATAAAACTAAGAAATCAGGAATATTTCTATGTACTTAGCACACTTTTCATGACTATCTCTGTTTTTAGTATGAATTTGGAGAATTTGATCTCACCTTTTGTTTGTTCTCAGGATTCCTTTCGTTATTTGGGATATTTTATGACTTCATATATATTTCAGTTACATTCTAGTTAATTGAAGAGTGATGTTGTAAATGTCTTAGAAATAGCATTGGATCTGTGTAATGCTTTCGGTCTGACAATCATGTTAACAATATTCCTCTAGTTCATCTTTATATTTCTTTGAATAGTGATATTGTTTTTAAAATAAAAGTTAACATCCTTTATTAGGTTTCTTCTGCATATTTACTTCATTTTGAAATAAATGGGACTCCTTCTGAATTCCCTTCACTTCCATGTTGCTTCTATTTTTACTTGCGTTTAATGTATAAGTGCGTCGTATTTGCGTATCGATTCTGTAGTCTATAACTTCATTGGGGCTCTTTCAGGGTCAGGAATGAGACCTGTCGTTACTGGTTTGGGCATGTTGAATACGCCATGGGGAGCTTGCCTGGCTCTGCCTGCAGTTGTTGGGAAAGAAGAGTAAGGAGCGGCTTCTAGAATCTCAGGGCTGGGAAGAATAGAGACATTACTGGTGCCCGCTCGAGTAAATCGATGAACAACGGATGACAGTGATAAAGTGATAACTTTATTGATTTTTTTAACCTTCAGAAAGTTTTTTTGTGAAGTATTTACGGTTCTTTGCCTTTATTATTAAACTGTCATCTTCAGATTGTTATAATTGTACTTCTCTTCCAATTTGAATTCCTTTCTTTTATTATTTCTTTGGAGCTAGAGTATTATCCTATTGAATAATAGCGGTGAAAGTAGAAATCTTTGTCATATACCTGATATTAGAGGGAAGGGTTTCATATTTCACCTTTAATATCTGTGGTAAGTCTTTCTGTCTTGAGATATACTCGTTCTGTTTCCATTTTGCTGGCCATTGTTAATCATAAACAGATGTTTAATCTTGTCAGTCTTTCTCTATTTAATAACCTGTGATTTTACCTTTACTTTGTTGATGTGGTTAATTACATTAATTGGTTTACATGTTTGTGTCTCTGGAATAAATCCCATTTGGTTGTGATTTATGAGCCTTTTAATATATTGTTTCACTAAGATTTTGTTTTGAGGATGTGCATCTATGTTCATTTACCAGGGATATTGGTTTATAGTTCTTTTTTTGTGATGTCCTTGTCTGCCTTTTGTATCAGGGCAATGCTGGTCTCATAAAATAAGTTTGGTGGCATTTCCATTTGGCTGCTTAGAAGAGCTTGAGGGCACAGGTAATAGGGCATTCTCTCTCTCTCTCTCTCTCTCTCTCTCTCTCTCTCTCTCTCTCTCTCTCTCTCTCTCTCTCTCTCTCTCTCTCTCCCTCCTCTGTGTCTCTCTCTTTCCCGCCCCTTGGCATTCAGTGGTCTCAGGTTATCTCCCCTCTCAGAATGGCCAATGCCGTGGGCAGAGGAAGGAGGAAACCAGGGCCAGACTGTTTGGTGATCAGTTGCCATTTATTTCATTCTCCCCATGCATCTGTTCCAGTCTCACTAAGCCCCTCATTCCTCTCTCCTCCTGTCCCCCTCGCTCCTCTCTCCATCGCTGCCTTGGCCTCTCTTGGTCTCTCCCTAGTCTCTCTCCAACTCCCCCTCATTGGGGGTGGCAACCTTAGACTCAGGCCTAGTAGCACAATCAACTTCTCAAAGCCCTTCCTGACCACCCATCAGGATTAAGGGCAAAATACCACCTAGGGGATTTTTTTCTTCTTTCCTTAGTCCAATAGCTTAATTAACATCTTAACAGATTAATTTTCACTGTATCACTGTCATCTCTTTACTCACCAGTGGGCACCAGTAACGGCTCCATTGTGAGACTTGTTGGTACTATTTTTGGCATATTGGGATACACCATGGGAGCTTGCCAGGCTCTGCCGTGCGGGCAGGATACTCAGCTTGCCGGGCTCTCCGAGAGGGGCAGAAGAAACGAACCTCAGTCGGCTGCATGCAAGGCAAATGCCCTACCTGCTGTGCTATCCTATTATCTTAAATCACTATCAAAACATTTTGTCATTGTATCATTAGATATTTTTCAAAATGAGAAAAACCAAATACTTTTTCCAGCCAGCACACAAATGAGAAAACTAGAAGCACTTAAATATTAATTGTACTTCTTTTTTTTTCTTTTTGGGTCACACCGGCGTTGCACAGGGGTTACTCCTGGCTCATGCACTCAGGAATTACAGGAATTACTCCTGGCGTTGCTCATTAGGACCATATGGGATGCTGGGAATCGAACTTGGGTTGGCCGCATGCAAGGCAAACGCCCTACCCGCAGTGCTATCGCTCCAGCCAGCCCCTTAATTTTACTTCTTAATATTAGTTATTTTGTATGGACACAGTAAGAGATGCATTAAACTTGTAGGGTGGCTCTCCTGGGGACATCTTGCTATAGATATCAGTCTATAGTGCTTAGTCTTTCCTAACCCTCCAGATTAATCTTTCCTAATCCTAGCAGGGTCCTGATCTAGTTGTTACTCTTTGGATCATGACAGAATTTGACCATGACAGTGCTTTTAACTTAGAGTTAAGTATTATGGAGCTTTGGCCTGTCCCATTTTGATTCCAGGGTAGCTCACAGCTTGCCCTGGGTCCATCCAGTCCCTTTTTGGGACCCTGCTTTTGGAGTGCTAGGAAGTGAGGGCAGCTGAGGCTTAAATCAAGAGAACAGAATGCGTAGGAGTGAATATTATTTGGAGTCAATTAATTCCCAAATTACAAAAGCATAGCATTCACTGTCTTCCTGTGTCTACACAAAAAGGATCTTGCTCTGAATTAACTATGCAAAGGACTTAAGGAGAAGGGAAAAGCAATATTTACAAGTTAAGAGAGTCTGATTAGGGGATAAAGATGATTGGTTGGGGAAGCAGAGCACAAAGAAAGAGGTTATAAATAAACACAGAGGAATGGGAGCACTGTGATGGGAGTGACCCAGTAAACCTATGCTCCCTGGCACAAGGCAGAAAGGACAAACCAGTGTTACCCTACACTGGGCTTTTGTTTGGGGGAAACTCCTAAGGTTATGGTTTCAATCCGCTTGCTCATTAAGTGTTCTGTTTTCTGTTCCCTCATGATTCATTCCTAGGAAATTGCGAGACTTTAAGAATTTCTCTATTTCTTTTGGATTCTTCAACTTCTGTGGTGTGAAATTGTGTGTAGTAATCTATATTTCTGTGGGATCACTTGCAACTTTTTTTCCACAGTGGTAGGGCGTTTGCCTTTCATGGGGCTGACCCATGTTTGATTCCTGTGCCCCTCTCAGAGAGCCTGGAAAGCTACCGAGAGTATTGTGCCTGCACTGCAGAGCCTGGCAAGCTACCCGTGCGTATTGGATATGCCAAAGACAGTAACATTAGGTCTCACAATGAGAGATGTTACTGGTGCCTGCTTGAACAGATCGATGAGCAACGGGATGACAGTGACCGTGATCTTTTTAGGACTTTCTCCCCCTTTTTTTAAACATTATATATATATATATATTATTTTCATAAAAGTAGTTCACAGTAGTTCATTACAGATAATATTCAAACACCAATCCCACCACCGAGCACCATCCCACCACAATAAGAGGGAAGTGTGTGAAGGTTATTGTATTTCATTCTGGAGCCATTTAAGCCAGAATATAAGAGAATACAAGCAGGTATGTTAAAACCATCAAATGTGTGGTACTTTTGATAAGTAAGTGAGATAGAGTGTAAGAGGTTGTACGGCTGCAGATATGGCTGTGCACTCCAGGAAATTCTGCAGTACATTCTTCCAGGAGCTCTGTTTTATAGTCTCTGGGTCTTTGCCATTGATGAGATTACACGGCACTGGAGGTAGCTTGTAGATGTGACTGCCGAGCTACTGGAATACTGGAGAGCTGGGGAGAGGAGGCCCAGTCCTGGTCCCATCAAGCTTGGAGATCTCAGCCACAGGATCCCGCTTACCTGGGTTTCTCTGATTTCTCCCTTTTCTTAATGAATTTAATTAAGAATTTTTCAACTATTACCTTTTTGAAAAACAAACTCTTGCTTTTGATAGTGTTTTGTAGCATCCCTTTGATTTTTATTTTATGTATTTGGGGTTTGGGGGTCACACCTGATGCTACCTGGGGGTTACTCCTGACTTGCTACTCAGTAATCACCCTTGGTGGTGCCTGGGGGACAATAGGGGATACCAGGAACTGAAGCAGAGTCTGCCATAGCAAGGCAAGCACCCTCCTCAGTCTCTTCTGCCCCCCTGTGCTCAGGACTTATAGGTGGTGCTCTGGGGACTGTGTATCTAGTGCTGCGGAATGAAGCCAGGTAACCTGCATGCAGAGAAGTGCCTAACTCTTGTACTCTCTCTTCAGTCACCTGAGTGATAATGTAATGTATACTATTATATATTTACAGATGTATAAATTTATATTGGTCCTTTAACTTGCTCTCCTCTGCTGACCTATGGTCTCATTTGGCCTTTTCCTTTTCCTTTAGGTGTGAAGTTAAATTACATACTTATAGTACACTTGTTCCCCCCAAAAAGCTTAGATTGCATGAATCTCCCTCTGTTGCTCTCACTATGTCACATGTATTCTTCGAGCTTTATCTTCTGTTTTATATGTTTCTAAAATCTTTTTTTTTCTACATTCTTTTGATTACTTTATTGAGTCAGTAATTATCCAGTATCCTGCGGCTTATTCTCCATATATTTGAACTTTTTTCCTCCTTTCTTTTTTTTTTTAATAGTTTAAATTCTTTTGTTTGGGGACCACATCTGCCAATGCTTAGGGGTTCTTCAGGAATCTCTCCTGATGGGACTCGGGGGAACGTGTGGGGTGCCGGGATCAAACCTCAGTCAGCCCCATGCAAGACACATGCCTTACCCTCTGTACTATACTATCTCTACAGCTCCATGTCCTGCTTTATGTGGTTGATTTTGTGTTTTATTTTATTAGAATTCTTAGTAATCCTGGATATGATTCACTCTTTATGAATTCATTTACACATAGACCAGTACATGAGGTCTTGCCATTTAAATGTTTCATGTATACTACAGAAAATTACAGAGAAGAACTAGATGAAGAAGAGCTTTCTGGGGTGGAGAACCCCCCGGAAATGTCTCTGAAGGCCATTCCGGCTGACTCCTTAGAAAGCTCTCTCACTTTGCATTTTCAGCGTGATTAATCTGACCAATATTATACTATGGCATAATATAGTATTGTTAGTGTAGTATAGTATTGTTAGCATAGTATCTTTGTCTCTTTTTACTTTTTTCGCTGAAGCCTGTTTTGTTGTGTGTATATGTGACTGTCCTTGCCTCTCTGAGACTGCCCCTTGCCTGTGTGATTGTTGCCCAGCTTTTTACTGAGTCTCGTCTTTGTGTCTGTCAGGGGCTGTTCTGTGTAGCAGAGGGCTGCGTTTATTTCCTGATCCCTCCGTCATTATGTGCCTTTTGATTGCTCACTCGAGGCCATTGATATAAAGTGAAATTGATATAAATATGTTTGTTGGCTGCTTCTCTCTGTGGCATCTGGTCATTATTCTAGTTTGTCTGCAGTGCTTTTTGCACATATATGACCTGATATGAATTTTATGTGTTTCATTTCTTCTTGTTGGTCTTAGAATTTTTATTTTGAAGTTATCATGAGGTTTATAGCTAATGTCCTGTGCTTTAAAACTAAAATCAAGTAAACCTTGATTTCTACCTAAATTGTCCCCATTATTACTCTTCTCTCCCATATTTCGTGTGTGTGTGTGTGTGTGTGTGTGTGTGTGTCTGTCTGTCTGTCTGTCTGTCTGTCTGTGGCTACTCCTGACTATGCTTGAGGGAGCACAATGGGAATCAAACCGAGGGCTCATATGCAAAGCCTACACCTCATTTCTTCAGTCTATTTCTCTTGCCCTGACACTTTGTTTCTCTCTGTATCCTCTGTCTGCCTGCCTGCTTGCCTGTCTGTTCCATCATCCATCTTTTTCTTTTCCTTCTTCCTTCCTTCCTTCCTTCCTTCCTTCCTTCCTTCCTTCCTTCCTTTCTTTCTTTCTTTCTTTCTTTCTTTCTTTCTTTCTTTCTTTCTTTCTTTCTTTCTTTCTTTCTTTCTTTCTTTCTTTCTCTTTTCTTCTTTCTTTGTCTTTCTTTCTTTCTTTCTTTCTTTCTTTCTTTCTTTCTTTCTTTCTTTCTTTCTTTCCTTTTCTTTATTTCTCTTTTCCTCATTTTCTTTATTTTTTCTTTCTGTTTATTTCGCTTTCTTTCTTTCTTTCTTTCTTTCTTTCTTTCTTTCTTTCTTTCTTTCTTTCTTTCTTTCTTTCTTTCTTTCTTTCTTTCTTTCTCTCTCTCTTTTTTCTTTCTCCCTCCCTTCCTTCCCTCCTTCCCAGCCTTCCTCCTTCCCTCATTCTCTCTCTCACCACCTGTTTGTTTAGTGGTGTTGAAGTGTTTTAGCTGCCTTTTCTGAAAAGCTCATTACTCCCTCTTCAGACCTGAATGATTAATGCACTTCATTCTGGAGCCGGGCTGGAGCCATAGCACAGCAGTTGGGCGTTCGCCTTTCACGTGACGGACCTGATCCTGAGTTTGATTCCTCTGCCCCTCTCGGAGAGCCCAGCAAGCTACCAAGAGTATGGAGCCCGCGCGGCAGAGCCTGGCAAGCTACCCGTGCATATTGGATATGCCAAAAACAGTAACAATAAGTCTCTCAGTGGGAGACGTTACTGGTGCCCACTTGAACAAATCGATGAGCAACGGGATGACAGTGACAGTGAATTCTGGAGCCAGTTACTTAATCTTCCTGTGCTCTCTATACCATTATGTTTCTCTCCCTTCCTTCCGTCATATCTTCTAAAAATATCCCGCACACTGGGGAAAAAAATAGAAAAAAAAAAAAAGAAAAGCTGAGTGATATCCTAGCCGGGTAGAATTTTCCTGGTTGAGTATCAGTATGTTGTGTTACCTGTTCACCCATATACGCACCCGTCCATCCAGTTGGCAAAGAGGTACAGTTCCTTATGTAGCAGTTCTTTCCTGCAGACCCTGTATGCTTGTGGCACATGAGTAACAGAAAATTGAAAAAAAAAAAAAAACTGTGAAACTTGTAGTAGGGAAAAACAAGATGAGCAAGTCAAAACTTAGTTTTCATTTTTTACTCTGATAGAGTTGATGTTTATTTTTTCTCTAAAACATATATCTATGCTATACTATTAGAAATAGGAGTATTTTAAAATTTATAGAACAACTTACCATAATAAAAATGGCACAGAGAATAACCTATAATTTTATCTTGATTTGCTTTCACATTTTACTTCATTTGTTTTCTTTTTTTTTTTTTTGGTTTATTTATTTATTTATTTTTATTGAATCACCATGTGGAAAGTTACAAAGTTCTCAGGCTTATGTCTCAGTTATACAACATTATAACACCCATCCTTTCACCAGTGCCCATATTCCACCACTAAAAACCCCAGTATACCTCCCGCCCCTGCCCCCACCCCCCAACTGCATAACTGATGAATTTCACTTCATTTTATCTTTACCTTGATTACATTCCATATTTCAACACAAAACTCACTATTGTTGTTGGATTTTACCCCCAAGTAGGACAGCCCTACTACCAAGGAAGCGTTTGATAATTAGTTTTCCATTGCTTAGAATGAAGAGATATGTAGCCCCACTGCTCCAGGTACACAACTCTTTTTTTTCCCTTTTCCTTTTTTTTTCCCCCCTCATCCCCCTTCCCGAGCCTCATAGTATGGTGGACGCCACGCCGCGTTTCTCCCTGAAAATGGGAAACAACCGAGAAAGAGAGATATTTCCTCTTCTCGGCCGGTGTGGGGCTGTTGTTTAGTTCACAGTCTAGAGAAATGGCTGCTACTTTGATACTTTGATTACCTTCAATATTTCAACAAAAAACTCACTGTTATTATTTGGAGTTTCCCTCTCAAGTCAAACCTGCTAAAAAGGAACCGTTTCACATTGCTGACAATTAGGAGATGTTAAGTCTTGGATTTGGTTTTGGATTTCTGTATAAAGTCCAGGGAAAATTCTGCCAGAAATTGCATAGCCCAGTTCACAGTCCCAGTGCATTGCTGTCTGGAATCAAAGTCTTTAGGCACAGGGGGTCCGTTTCACTCTCAGCAGCTCTGGATTTATCTGGGCCGAGGGCGTGCCGGTTACACCCACTTCCCATGATTGCCTAGGAGACCCAAAGTGTAAAAACCGTATACCTCTGGGTTAGGAGTCTTAGAAGGTGGCTCTCGTCCCGTGGATATTGCTACTGCTGTCATTTTCCATGCAGAAAGACAGGGTGGAGAGGAAAGATCCATCCCCGGGTAGCGCATAGTTGTAGCCCAGCTCACAGTCCCAGTGCATTGCTGTAAGAAGCTGCGCTGGATGCCAAAATGTGTTAGGTCTCTGGAATCAAAGTCCTTAGGCGCAGAGGGTCCGTTTCACTCCTTATATGTTTTCTTTGTCTTATTAATTAGAGTTACAAAAGAATCTTTCTCCCTAGTTTACTTCATGCTACATTTCCACATAACTAAACTCAGGTTACACTGCTTTTCATTGGCATGCATACTGGAGATGTGTATTCATCTATCCTTAGTGTTTGTGAGAAGTGTAAGATATTTGTTCAAGCTTTTGTCCAATTTCTATAGTCTGTTATCTTTTCTTTGCCAGTACTCTAAGGAGACCTTTTGAAATCATGAAAATGCCCTGTTTCTAAAAAAAAAAAAAAAGTTTTCCCTTACTTAGAGCATTCCTTTGTCACAGTTCTTGCACAATCCTTAATCTTCGCAATCATAGTTGTAAAATAAGGACTTCCCAGTGTATAAAAATTAACCAGCAGAACCTAATTTTTAGTTCAGAAGATCTGGATCCTTTGATTTTGCATTTATTTTAGAGTTATAAGTTACAACAGGAGGCATAATTCACTTTATTTTTGCAGTGTTGATGGTGTATTTCCATGGTAAACTTCTCAGAAAGTAATTATAGGTCAAGAGAATTGGTGGTGACAGTAGGGTATTCCTGTGGGTGTAGCCAATTGGGTTGATTGATTTTTATTTTATTTTATTTTATTTTTTTTGCTTTTTTTGGGTCACACCTGGCAATGCACAGGGGTTACTCCTGGCTTTGCACTCAGGAATTACCCCTGGCCGTGCTCAGGGGACCATATGGGATGCTGGGATTTGAACCTGGGTCGGCCGCGTGCAAGGCAAACGCCCTACCCGCTGTGCTATTGCTCCAGCCCCGGGTTGATTGATTTTTGTCATGAAAGGCAGTGAGAAGCTGCTTATCTTTTGTCCCAGTACTGTACTATGTTCTAAAGGAAAGAGGCATACTGTGTGGCGCCATGTAGCTGGCAGGCTCTTACCTATGGTATACCAGCACTGTCCATCAGGAGCTCACACGACTGTCTCTTCACCATGCCCAAGTGTGGACCTTTTCTGTAGGCCAAACCTATTTTTTGCCTCTTTTAACATGATGGATGTTTCAGGACACCAGAAGCAATGAAGACTGTTTTTTTCTTACATTCTTCTTCAAACAGTATTTAAGCTTAACTATTTAAGTAACACCTGCAGATTCTAGACAAGCACTATGATTTTTTTTCAAGTTGTGGGTTTCTTTTTCTTTTTTTGTCTTGGCTTTGAGGAATGTGAACACCCTTCTAACGGACAGCAATTTCAGTCTTCTAATTGCGTTAGGTGGGGCAGTCTCAACAAAGTAAGCAGAAATTTTATTGAGAAACAGGGTATTTTCATGATTATAAAAGGTCTCCTTAAGAGTACTGGTAGAGATCTGTAGCAGAAGTACTCGTTTCCTTCTGTAGCTATTTTTGTTTCTGTAGTGAGATTTATAGCCCTACCTATTGTTGCTAGAAGTAATGTACTTCATTTGAAGCTGAGTCAGTGGACAGACCATTTTGTCAGTTTTAGAGCTTAAACATGCCTTTACCATCAGTTTCATCAATATTTCAAATTGATCTTTTTTGGAAGGTGTATCTAGATCTCACTGTATCTCATTTAATAGCAAATGCTAACTTTAATATATTTGTTTCTTCCAAACAAGGGGGAGGCGGTGTGTGTGTGTGTATGTGTGTGTGTGTGTGTGTGTGTGTGTGTGTGTGTGTGTGTATGTGTGTTGTGTAGGGAATCAATGAAAAGTTATTTTAGGATCTGGGAGACTTCACCAATGACTTTCCAAGGTAGCTGTATACATCATAAGAGAAAGATAAAAAATGAGCAATACCATTGTAGATTCTCTCTGTGGGGATCAGACCAAGAGTATCACAACCCAGAGGAGAGACTGGCTCAGTTCCACAGCATAGCTACAAAAGGCATGACTGGAGTCGTCCCTTGTTACTAAACACCTGCATTAGTGCACTGTCCCTGACACTGCCAGGCTCCCAGGCACTGAGTGATGAAACGAAGAATGTATGATGAAATCAAGATATAAATAAATGAGAGTTCTCCTTCTATAATATATAATCACAGAGTGATGAAACGAAGAATGCATGATGAATTAAGATTTAAATAAATGAGAGTTCTCCTTCTATAATCTCATTGTATATTGTAAATATTGATATCATCTATACCTTCAAAGAGAAAATTCTAAATTCAGTGCATCATGTCTTGTATATAAGCTCTTTCTGTTACTTTTTCGTTATAAATACTTTGACTTGTCAGATTTGACTGCTGGCAACACAGAGCCACATTTATCAACAATATAACTGATGATAATTAATGTTGAATCATCCTTTGCTGGTGCTCCTTTCATTGTTTTAAGTGCTTTCTAAAATTAGTTCTTCTTGATTTTCCAAATTCTGTCCACAAAATAACAGGAAGCAAGTCATTTCCAAAGAAGTAAGTGAATTTCCATGCCTGGAGTCTTATCCGAGTGTATGAAGCTGTCTTTTTGTAGTCAGATTTTTCTGAGAAGGTTATTTTTAGTGCTGCTTTTAATATATCAGAGTTTTAGTTGTGATTTTTGCTCTTAGGAAGGATTGAAATAATTGTTTTTCATTGTTTCTTTTTCATTTTATTGGGTTGAACTCATATGAAATTGCTAGTATATGGTTTCATCAAAACTTGCTAGATAGAATACTATTTTACTTTATTTAATAAATGGAGCTGAGTTGGCTCAGAAACTCTGGCTCACCTCTAATGCACAATGGCCCTGACTGCCCAGCCGCTGCCAAGTGTGGGCATTGTTCCTAGGCCGTGTCACAAATGTCTGTGGTGATCACACAGAGCTAAGCTTTCTGTGAAGACTAGAGGAGAGCGCTCTTGTGGTTCCTGAGAGAAATTTTCCCCAGAGCTCTTGACAGAATTGGTGTAGGTTTTCATTTTCTATAGGGCCATGTGATCATTTTAGACTAATATTTGGGAAAGAAACTGAATACCTCAGAGGTAATGGAATTCAAATTGTTTACATAATTTGTTAAAACTATTCGTTATTGTTTAACCTAATTCTAATTTGGGGTCAAATGGCTATTGAAGACCACCATCTTTACTTTGACTGTTAATGCCAATCCATCCAATTATTGATGACGATACAGTCAGTTAGGGAACTGGGTATCCAGTTATGTGGGAAAAATAATATCCAGATATATGGGAAAAATAACAAATTTCAAATAACTTATTTTAAATTTGTTGTTGATACTCCAGTTTTGTATACTGTAGTTTAGTTGCCAAAACACTTTGAACAAATGAACTGTTAGACTGAAAAAAGCAATTATCAGCTCTTTACTTTCATATAAGATGCATTAGCTTCTCAGATTGGAGCATTAATGAGAAAGCAGAGAATCTACTGAATGAAAATTACTTTTATTTTTCTCAAAGAAATATATTCATTTTTCTCAATACAAATAGTCATAATCAGTTTTTAAAAACAAAGCAGAGGTTTGCAGCACAAAACAAATGAGAACAATATCTTTTTGCTATTCTGTCTGATTTCTGCTGAGTAGTGAAGCCATTATCACCATTGTTATTTTCATTATAAAATAATGTTTAAAAAAAGACATTTCACAATCTTGATAACAGCTTCTAAGAGCTAGTATTACTGTATTACTGTCATCCCGTTGCTCATCGACTTGCTCGAGCGGGCACCAGTAACGTCTCCATTGTGAGACTTGTTAAATTTGTGATAAATTTGAGCTTTTAAGAAAAGATAGTTTAGGTTTAACAAAAAGTAATGTAATACTCGGAACTTATTTCAAATAAAATCCTTGTTCTTTGCATGCTTAGAGCTCTTGACTATTTTTACTTTTTTTTTTTTGAGTCACACCCAGTGATGCACAGGGGTTACTCCTGGCAGTGCTCAGGGGACCATATGGGATGCTGGGATTCGGACCCGGGTCAGCCCCGTGCAAGGCAGACGCCCTACTCGCTGTGCTATGGCTCCAGCCCCTTGACCATTTTTAAGTAATAGCACTGTAGTCCCGTTGTTCATCAATTTGTTCGAGCAGGCACCAGTAACATCTCCATGGTGAGACTTGTTACTGTTTCTGGCAATTGAATACACCACGGGTAGCTAGCTTGCCAGGCTCTGCCGTGTGGGTGGGATACTCTCGGTAGCTTGCCAGGCTCTCCAGTAGGGATGGAGGAATCGAACCCAGGTCGGCCTCGTGCAAGGCAAACGCCCTACCACTATGCTATCACTCCGGCCCTTAAGAGCTAGTACTTCTAGCGTTTCAGTTATTGTATTTTTGCCAAATACATAGTTTTTATAATCCTAAAATTTCCTTTGTAACAATTTGTGTCCCACATCATTATGTTTGACATTGCATAGTATCATGTGTGTTTGTTACAGTTCTGCACAGTACTGTATGGCCACAGAATAGTTTCTGGTTATTAACATCAGCACATCAGAATCAGACAGCAGATTTGACATGTGTTTAACCTGAAAATTTCATGAAGAAAAAAGTTATCAATTTGCAAATAGGTTTTGTTTCCAAAGCACTGCTTTTAATGTTCAATATAGAAGACATAAAGCACTGAATTTAGAATTTTCTCTTTGAAGGTATGGATGATATCAATATTTACAGTATACAATGAGATCATAGAAAGAGAACTCTCATTTATTTAAGCTCTGTGAGACTGTTTTCCTACCTGTGAAAAGAACAATAGGAAGCGCTTTGAAAACCTTTCCTATCTTGATGATTTCATCATACATTCTTCATCACACATTTATCATACATTCTTCGTTTCATCACTCAGTGCCTGGGAGCCTGGCAGTGTCAGGGACAGTGCACTAATGCAGGTGTTTAGTAACAAGGGACGACTCCAGTCATGCCTTTTGTAGCTATGCTGTGGAACTGAGCCAGTCTCTCCTCTGGGTTGTGATACTCTTGGTCTGATCCCTGATCCCTACAAAGTGAGTCTCCAATGATTTCACTCATTCTTTGTTTTTGTTTTTTATAATGTGCACAGCTGTCCTGGGAAGCCATTGGTGAAGTCTTCCGAATGTTTGCCTTTCCTGTGGTCTTTGAGCTTCACTTCTCATGGACTGCTCAGTTTTATTAGTTATTCCTAGCTTAAACATTGTCAGTGCAAGATTTTCACAGTTAAAAGTCTTTTGTTTATTTTTATTGTTGGAAAGGTAGAGATGAGTTTATTGAAAAATAGAAGACAAAGCAGCTTTGTCAAGGTGGATCTTTATGTAGGGTTAAGTTCTGTAGTTACATTTAAACATACAGTGAATTGGGCCTTATTGCATACAGAGCAGAGGGCTGGCCTTAGTGTCCTATGCTTGTTGTGGTCTCCTGTTGGGCTCGGGGATGTGTGTGAGTCACTGAGTAGAGTTTGTTAACGAAGACTGTTATGCATCTGGACTTTACCATCTGTGAGAATGATGAAATATGTTTACAATATTCCACAGATATATTCTTCAGCACTTTGGGAAGCTGTTTTTGTACATGTGAAAGATGAGTTTGAGATGTGAAGAAATTGAGGTTGAGGAATTTGCAACGCTTTCTGTATTGTGGCTGTGGGATGTCAAAAGAGAGGCAAGGGCCAGGTTAAGGAAAGAAAAGGTGAGACAGTGGTAAGGTAATGCTGATTATGAGCAACCCTCGGGGTGGGGAGACATCAGAGGGGAGAGTGGATGGTCCCGCCGAAGAGTTCGGAAGGTGGGTGGTGGCATGTTTGCTTAAGGATTCCGTGAGAAGAACAAGCATCAGTGAGCAGAGGGAGATGGTGGAATGCTGAACAGGATACAGAGAAAAGATCTGAGTATAGGACTACAAGATGAGGTTTGAGTTTAATTCTTGCTTGGTTTAAAGTATTCCTAGCTGGGGCATATAGATAAGTATCACCACCTGAAGTATTGCTGCATCTGGAGCTTAGGCGTGCCAAGTAGGAACCTGCTGACTCCATAGCACATAATAACTATGTGCTGGGCTGGAAACATCTGAAACGGTTGTGGTGGTCACAGCTTGAGAATCGCAGCGTCTGGTGGGAGAAAAGGGCACATGGTTGGAAAATGAGAACAGATGAAAGAAAATGTTCCTTATGCAACTGTCACTGTCACTGTCATCCCGTCGCTCATCGATTTGCTCGAGCGGGCACCAGTAACATCTCTCATTGTGAGACTTATTGTTACTGTTTTTTGCATACCCAATATGTCACGGGTAGCTTGCCAGGCTCTGCCATCCGGACGCAATACTCTCGGTAGCTTGCCAGGCTCTCCGAGAGGGACGGAGGAATCAAATACGGGTCTGTCACGTGAAAGGCAAATGCCCTACCGCTGTGCTAGGCTCTCCGAGAGGGGTGGAGGAATCGAACACGGGTCGGCCACATGAAAGGCGAATGCCCTACCACTGTGCTATCGCTCCAGCCCATGCAACTTTAATAAATCATAATGATTATCTATATTTAGATACATTTTCAAGTTTTTTATGAATTTCAGGATGCATTTACAAATTTCATTCTAAATATGTTATGCTCCTGGTTCTTCTTAACCATAGAGCTTCTTACAGTATCCACCACCGCTAGATGTCCTCGAGGTTCTGACTAAATGATTCAAATTCCATAGACTGCTCAGTGGTAGGGAAGAATCTGTACTTCTATGGTCTTACTCTGCTACATGTAGTCACAATTTTGATTTTACTGATTGTGTTAAGTATTATATCTAACTACAAAGTGTTATATTATAATATAAATAATATACTTATAAAATATATTATCATACAGCAGATAGGGTGTTTGCCTTGCACATGCCTAACCCAGGTTCGATTCCTCTGTTCCTCTCAGAGAACCTGGCAAGCTATCGAGAGTATCCCACCCACACGGCAGAGCCTGGCAAGCTCCCCATGGCGTATTCGATATGCCAAAAACAGTAACAACAAGTCTCACAATGGAGAGATTACTGGTGCCCGCTCAAGCAAATCCATGAATAATGGGACAACAGTGCTTTTATTTAAAAATGGTCAAAAGCTTTAAGCATGCAAAGAACAAGGATTATTTGAAATAGTTCCGAGTATTACATTACTTTTTGTTAAACCTAAACCATCTTTTTTTTAAAAGCTCAAATTTATCCTCTATTCAAAATATATAGAGAATATCATTATTTTATAAATATTTACTAAGTAAATAGAGACCTAACCTGATTGCTTTTTGAAAATTTGGGTAAAGTGATACATATCCATGCCAAATAAAAATCCAGATGCTAATGGTGATTAAAAAGAAAGAATCAGTTTGTGAAATCTGTTCTCTTTTAGCTACTGTATTGTGTTTACTAAATTATATTCTTTAAAATCATCCTAGAGACTGGAGATGTGGGTACAGCAGGTGACCAGGCCAGCCCAGTTTTATCCCTCGTACCCCATGTGGTCCCTTGAGCCAAGGCAGTGAAACCCCTGCTCACCACTGACTGGTCCCCCAAAAAAACAAAATAGAAAGAATTTTCTAAGAAGCTGTGGATTAAGAAGCCTTGAATTACAGTACAGCTCAGCATATAATTAAAACAAAGATCTATCAAAATGCCTATGATGAAAATATAATAGTACCATAGTCAGTAAACTTGAAAACATTGTATATGCTTATGAAAACCATGTTTTTTGTGTTGGTAAATCTCTTTATTTTATTATAAGTATGGCAGGCATATTTGTCTTCTTCCAGCAATACAAACTCAAACCTGCTTCAAGTAATCATGTATTTGAAGATTTAGAAATAGAATCAGTTATAGATTATATTTTCAGAAATTATAGAAACAGTAATATTGTATATGAAAAAGTCTTTAATTAGCTATACTATCTGCAAATAAATTCTTTTGCAAAAGTTGAAATTGTAATTGAAAAAGTAGTGTATGATACAATATAGCCAAAGTAATCTTTGTTTTATTGGTGCCATTCATTAAAATTTATTTAGATTGATTATTTTTTAATCTTTCTGCCACACCAACTCTTTGGAAATTTTTTAGATGTGTAGCTTATTTCAGGATAAGCATTTATTGTAATTTTTTTTTCCTTACAGATAAGAATGTGCCTTTTGATGAGAGGATTTCATCTTTCTCCAGTGAAGAGAATTTCTATGTTTAAGGAATAAGAAGCCACTTTATCAAGGGAGGGTATTTAAGTTACATGTATTATAATAACCTTTAATTTGTTGTAGAAAATACTGTATCTTTTTGTTATGTCTGTATGTCTAAAAGCTCTTCATGAGCTTGGGAGTAAACTGTATTATAATAGAAATATGTTTGAAAATTATTTTAAGATGGTGTTTTTTGATCAGTTTTTGTTTATCATATTGTAAATTGTTTTCTGTACTAATCAGTTAATACTAATTACTTTGCCAGTATTGTATTTTGAAGAATTGAAAATAACAACCAACTGGTATGCAAAAATAATTAAATTTTTTCTTTACCAAGATGTTTCCCCGTTCTTATGGGAAAAAGCCAAAATTATTACCTTTCATTTGGGTTTTTTAAATATTGATAAATGTCTGAGTTATTGTATGCAAAACAATAAATATGATTTAAAATCTTTCAAAGTGGTACTGAAAATTTTTTTTAGAAAATAAGCTAAATCCGTGGTATCACAAAGTAACATTTTATGATCTCTAGAAAAATATGTGAAAAGTTAGTATATTCCTTTAGTGTGTTAAGGTCTCTGCTTGGACTACATATTTGAGTGACCAGTGGGTCTCGTAGCCGTTTGACTTGTTCCCAGTGTTTAACGGAGAGAAAGTGTGGCCCAGCCCTGTGGCCCAGAGCTCTGCTCACTGTGGTGTCATCAGGAATATTAAAGCCTGTGCAGACTCGGCTCCAGAATCAGGTAGACCTGGATACAGAGACTCACTGTCTCATCTAAGAAACTGTCCTCTGCCCAGAGTCAGTTTTCCACATTCTAAAGCCTAGAGAAGTTACAAGAAAAGCGTGATGTACAAACCCAGTTGTTTGCGCTGGCTACGGAAATAATGTAGGGGGTTTTCTGTTTCTCAGGGTAGGTTCCATCATAAAGCATCAAAAGGTGGTCTCCGCAGGGTGGGTTGCAGCAAAGATCTTGCTCCCCGGGCCCCTGGGTCTGTGCTGCCGTCTGCTCGCCACTGTCTTCCTCCAGGGTGAGGACTCCAGAGGAGTTTCTGTGGAGGATATGGCTCTGAGCTAAACGTTCGGACCTGGTGAACTGCATGTTAGTTTATGGGTTTCTGCCCCCAAATGACATATTTAATCCCTGTCTGCATTTCATTGCCCCAAACAAACCTGAAGCCATGTCATAGCTCGAGATAGCAAGGATAAGGTGAGTTAGACTCTCTGGCCACACAAAATGTCCCCCTGTGCTTACCTCTGTGTCGAGTGGCTGACGGGTTCGTCCTGATCAGTCGGATTTTCCTGTTTGAACTGGGGAAACAGAAATAAAATGAAAATACATTTCCTTTCTAAATGAGCCCATTCTGGTCAGTTCTTGGTAATAGTACCTCTGGTTACTCAGTGGTTTTGTTTTAATTTTCATGAGATGCCAAGACTCCCTTTAACTTTTATGAGATTTCCTCATTTCTAAGTATTACATCTTGGGATTAATTGTAGCCACATACTTTTTATTTTGTTCTGTCTGAAAATCATGTAGTTATCTTAGGACATAGTGATAATTGAATCATTGATGTTATTTCTAAACTGACTTTTTCATTAATCTAAATTGTGTTTAGAATCCAAACTGAATTTTGCATTAAATGTGGAGTTAGAAATCAGTATGCCAGAGTAAGAATTCTAGTAATGAAGATAGCTTAAAGTAATACATTTAATAAATGATCCCTAGTTTTTTTTTAAGGATGTTACCAAAATGTTTCAGACTTTAGCAGCAATGTTATTAGAAATAAATGGTCTTGTTTCATTATTTTCTAGGTGACTACTTTTAAATGAATTGCCTTTGACTTAATATTGAAATTCAGTCTTGTTAAAAATGACTTACTGGGAATGGACAGGTAGTACAACACATCGGGTACTGCCTCAGACACAGCCCAGGCAGTTCAATCCCAGCACCCCGATGCGCCCCCCTGCCCCCGCCAGCAATGCCAGGAGAGATCCCTGAGTACAGAGCCAGAAATAAACCCCTGAGCACAGCTAGGTGTGACATACAAACAAAAAATACTTTTACTGTTTTCATAGTTACTCCAGAATTGCAGATCTGTTGTTACAGCGACCATGGACCAGGAATACCAGATACTGGGCCACATCTTAGCTTCATCAGTATGTAATAAGCATGCTGATTGATTACAGTTTTCGTCAAGAAAGCAGAAAGCACATTATAAAATATCTGGTGAAGGGATGGGTACTCGAGCATTGTATGACTGAAACACAAGCACGAAAATATGTAAATCTGTAACTGTACCCTCATGGTGATTCATTAATAAAAAAATAATAAATTAAAAAAATATATCTGGTGATCCCTTAGGTGTTACGAGTTACTAATTCTTTTGCACGTTTTAATGGTAAGAGCACACCCTAGGAATTAGAAACCAATGGAGATTGTGTTTGTAACCAGGATGAGAATAAATGAAGGAAAATGGAGTAAATATAGAGTACTTTTGAGATATTCTAAACTTGAATTGGAAGCTTCTGATTAATTACTAAATGGAATTGAAAATTCAAGTAGACTTTCCCACTGGCACTTATGTCTCAGAACAGTTACCTGACCACTACCCTGGAATAAGCTTTTGAGCTGGATCCAGTCTGGGCCTTGTCAGGTCCTAATTCATTTCTGGGTTAATTGCCTAGTCAAACAACTAACCTGTTCATTACCTCTTGTCATCAGGTGCAGCTTCCACCACGTTTGTGTAGTCCTTTATCTCTAAGACAGGACTCACAACTTACATCCCTGTGACCTTTATTTATTCCTTTCCTCACTGATTCTATCATTATTGGTAATTAATGCAGTTCATCCAAAACTAGAACAACTTTCTTTGCAACCGTGTAGATTGTGCCGCCTATACAACCATCTAATGAGAGAGAATGAGAGAGAGAGAGAGAGAGAGAGAGAGAGAGAGAGAGAGAGAGAGAGAGAGAGAGAGAGAGATCAAATTAAATAAACTCAAATTCCCCACTGTTTTACCCAATTACCGTCCCATGGACCATAAGTTCTCATAGGTAAATCAGCTAATTTGTAGGTAAATTAGTATCATTAGGAAGTCCAGAGGTCTGCAGATTTATTTTCAAGCAACGTTTCCATGACCTTTGATTACTTAGTTGATCCTAACTTGTCAGATTTGTAATACTCAATTTACCAGAGCTGTGGATTTAAGGAATCCTAAGGTATAAAGTAAAATCAATGGACACAATCTTTGAGAAGAGAAAAAGTATATTCTGTTGCTAATTTTTTTCTTGGAATCTGTCAAGCTAGGTTCCAAAACTATTCCCATTTCTTTGATTTATCCTTTCTGATTTTAACACTCTGTTTTCAAGATCTATGAATATTATTTCAAAATATTTCACAGTTGTTTTTGTTCCAGCTGTTTATGGTAGACCTTGTTAGAAAGCATTATTCAAGCGTACTGATCCTGAAATAGTTTTTTCAATAGTTTCTATTTAAGTACTTTACCTACCAAAATATTAAATAGAAAATTATTCTTAGCAAAGCCACCTATCTGCTCACAGTTTTCCCTACATCTTACTTTATGATGCACATGGTTTAATAAGTGATTCTGTCAAGCCAAGAGATAGTACAGTGGGTAGGGTGCTTGCCTAAATTGTGGTTGTCCTAGGTTCGACCTCCAGCACCCAGAATGGCACCCCCAGCACTGCCAAGAACCAACACAGAGCTAGAAGTAAGCTCTGAACTGCCAGGTGTGGCCAAACAAACCCAAACTAAAGAATCATTCTGGGACTGAGAGCCAGAGGAGCTCGGAGGGGTATTTTCCTTGGCGCTTTCCATATAAAGGTGAAGAAGTGTTGATTTCATCTCTTCAAGATTTCATCTCATCAAGAAATTTCATCTCTTCAGGAAATGTGATGCTTCTAGCCTATGGGACCACCCCTGCCTTTTACTTTTATTAAGATAATTTTGTCCAAGGATATAACACAGAGGGCTGGCCCACATACTTTGTATGTGAGAGGTCCTGGTTTGATGGCTGCTACTGTGTAGTCCTCTGAGCACTGAGACAAGAGAGACCCCAAAATAAATAAATATACTTTTGCTTATAAGTCTCACAATGAGAGATGTTACTGGTGCCCACTTGAACAAATCAATGAGCAACGGGATGACTGTGACAGTGATAGTGTGAGTGACTTGCTGATTCTACACTCAAGAATGCATCCTTGTGGGAGATGCATGCCGAAAGTAGAGAATGGACCAAACATGATGACCTCTCAGTGTCTGTGTTGCAAGCCATAATGCCCAAAAGTAGAGAGAGAGTATGGGGAATATTGTCTGCCATGGAGGCAGGGGGAGGGTGGGAAAGAGGGCGTATACCGGGGATATTGGTGATGGGGAATGTGCACTGGTGGAGGGATGGGTGTTTGATCATTGTGTGAGTGTAACCCAAATATGAAAGTTTGTAACTGTCTCATGGTGATTCAATAGAATTTTTTAAAAAAGAATGCATCATTGTTACCTGTGATAAGGGCTGGAGAGGTAATGCAGCAGTTAATCTGATTTAGTTTAAATAGACAACTCAGAACACAACAGGTAGAGCCACATCAGACAGAAAGTTCCTTGTGACCATCATGAAGAGTCCTAACAGACTCGTTTGGTTTGAGGGGCTAGGTCAGGGCTTACTCCTGAATGTTCGGGAATCACTCCCGGCGCAGCTCTGGGTCTAGATGTGGTGCCAGGGAGCTAACCATGGCGGGCCATGAGCAAGGCAAAGGCCCTCGCCACTGTATGATCCTCTGGCCCTGCACCAAATAAATTGTTATTATTATATCAGTGACAAATTATTACTATTTAGGAAGTAACAACACAGGGGAAGGGATTTATTTTTTTTTCTGAGCTCATTACTGACCCACCCTATACAGTGTTATTTTTGTTGGAAAAATAACACTTGCTATTGTCTACACAAGGCTATTTAACATTCTCTCCACGCCATTATTCCAACTGGACCACAGACCTCTTTTCTAAATGTTGCATCCCATTACTCTTTCAGTTACTGCATTCAACTCTGAGTGCAGAAATTGAATAATCTAACCAATGAGACCACTTGTAGTTCCTGGTTGTCTGACAATTAATCAGCTGAAACAAATTATCTGTCTCTAAAGCATGTATAACGTTGGAGCAGACACAGAGAAGCTGTTAAGAAAATTTAGTTTGAGGAAATAAAATTTAAAAGATGCAGGCACTAAAATCATAGTAATTCAAAGTGTGTGTGTATGTGTGTGTGTGTTTGTGTGTGTGTGTGTATCTGACTTTGCCCTCTCTGAGTCAGATTACATGGACAATGTAAATCCTACAACTCACTATGTGGCTCTATCAGAATACGAGATTACTGTATCGAGTCATTATCCCATAGGTGTAACTACAGCTGAAGATTTGATGTAATTCAAGTGTTTTATGTTTTGTTTGGTTTTGATTTTTGTAACACCTGGCAATGCACAGGGGATACTCCTGGCTCTGCACTCAGGAATTACTCCTGGTGGTCCTCAGGGGACCCTATGGGATGCTGGGAATTGAACTTGGGTCGGCCGCGTGCAAGGCAAACGCCCTACCCACTGTGCTATCACTCCAGCCCCTAAGGATTGTAACCTTGAAAGTTTTCTTTATTGATTGGCCTTTACAATCTTGGCCACTCCCTTCCTTTAACTTAATAAGTAGCACACTGAGCTGATTTAAAATAGTGTATTTGGGAAAAGGGCAAACCTTTAATCTTATTTTTCCCTTTAGACTAACCGCGTTTGCTGACCGCCTACCAATTTATCACTTGCTAAAGTTGCTATTTTGCTGACCTGGCAATGTTTTCTACTTAGGGTGTGAAATGTTTTTATTTTTAAACTTCTGAGGGTCTAACATTATAGAAGTCTCGCAATACAATGTTTAGATGATAGGAAAGAATGCTCTCTTCTCTTGAGTCCAAGTGTCATTTCTTTAATTTGTTCTAGGTCTCCTACTGGGTTTGGTCTAGCTCTTACAGAATTTTTCTCAAAATGACAATAAAAGCATCACTCACCACCATTCTACTGAATTCTCTTTACAACAATACAGCGTTTCAATGATTAGTTGGCTTCAAAAAGTTCACTTAGGTGACTTCGACCAAATGGTCTCCATTGTATAGAAATTGTGATTGATTTTCCAGCGTCTAGCATCGAAGACACAAATCTTTCTACCTTCCCCATTATGCCAATCCCTCCCTTTAATTTCAGTTACTTATCTAACAACCTATTTCAAGTCAGAATTACTAAATCAATCCTGGTACTTGTGTGCAATAACAACACATTTTAACCAATTTTGGCAGCAGCAGTTCAGAAAATCCCCAGAATGCTGGGGGCTGACGGGGAGACAGTCTCCTAACAGTGCGCTAAAGTGAACTACAAACATCACTACAGCTGCCCTGGGGGGGCAGGGGTGGGGGCCTCGATGTTTATACAGGCTATAAGATGAGAGTCCTCCTCCCACCCGAAGGCTAACTTTTCTCCCTTCTATACCAGGATTTGATGCTCCCTTCCGGGAGGAGCAGCTGTGAGTGAGTTCTGGAGTGTGGCCAATGAGGAGATTATCTGGCGCCTAAAATTTGGAGCACGAAATGAGGCCCCCATAACCATGCCACCGGACTCTGTGCCAGGCTGTCTTCACTGGGGTGCCCCAGACGGGGCCGGGTGAGAGCCCTCCCTGCCCCAAGGGATCCAGCTCTGGTAGCCGACCTCCACTACCACACTGCCGCCATGCTCCAGTCCATTTCCACACTCTCAGACCGAGCCTCACGCATGAGTCAATGTATTCCCAGACTGCACACATGGCCATCATCAGAAAGGGAAATTATACATGTATATAGATAGATAGATATACATACATGTATGTATATATATATATATACATATTATATATATATATGAGTTGGAACAATAGCACAGCTGGTAGGGCATTTGCCTTGCATGTGGCTGACCCAGGTTCGATTCCTCCGCCCCTCTCAGAGAGCCCAGAAAGCTACTGACAGTATCCCATCCGCAAGCCAGAGTCTGGCAAGCTACCTGTGGCATATTCGATATGCCAAAAACAGTAACAACAAGTCTCGCAATGGAGATGTTACTGGTGCCCGCTTAAGCAAATCGATGAGCAATGGGATGACAGTGACAGTATATAAATAAATAAATAAATATATATATATATACATATATACACACACACACACGCACACATATGTTTATGCTTCTTGGAGAGCCCAGCAAACTACAGAGAATATTCCACCCGGCAAGCTCCCCATGGCGTATTCAATATGCCAAGTACAGTAACAATAACAGGTCTCATTCCCTTGACCCTAAATAGAGCTTCCAATTGTTGGGAAAAATGAATAAGGAGAGGCTGCTGAAATCTTAGGGCTGGGACAAATGCAGACATTACTGGCACCTGTTTGAGTAAATTGATGAAAAATGAGATGACAGTGATACAGTGATATACCAGGATCTATTGGTGTTGCAAATTTCTCTGGGGACTATAGTTTTTAGCTGAATATATACATATACATATACATATACATATATATACATATGCAAACCTATACATGTATGTATATGTATATGTATGCATTATACACACATATGTATGTGTATATATGGTATATATACATATATATACACATGTCAATGGATACATTGACTCTACCAGACGTGGTTTCATTGCGTTCTGTCCCTGCATCTTAGGAAGCAGTATGTAGCAAGTACCACAGAACTCAGTCCTCGTGATTCTGCCCTGACTCCAGCGGTGTCCAGATGCCGCTCAGCAGCATGACCTTATGACGACCTTAAGTAATCTTCAGTGTTTCTAAATTCCATTCTCCCCATTTGGAAAAATTGGATTAATCCCTATGCCATAAACTAGTGTGACAATTACAGAGGATAATATGAGTAGTTATTAGCGTAGTGCCTGCATGAAGTTAATTCTCTCTAAATGATATTTATTGCTATTGTCTATTACTTCCACTTTGAAGCACACTCTTCCTCCTACTTGATTTGAAACTTTTATTATATTATTTTTAAAAGACACTTGAGTATCTTAAAGTTTCTTTGTGGAATAAGGCATAATTTAGATAAATATAATTCAGACTATTTTGATACAGAAAAGGTTGCATAAAATTTAAAACAAATCAGAGAGTGTCTCATGATATTCTGAAACACAAGTCTTCTGTAAAATGTTTATCACCTCATTTCTCTTGGCATTGTGGATATTATTGAGTCTTACTAGTCACTAATTCCACAAAATTTTAGTTTTGTGTAAATTAAGTTCTCCTGTGAGCTAGTTAATCCACACAGAAAAAGTCAGAAGATGGCAAGGCAGGCACCCCAGGAGCTGTGATCTAGGAAGGGAGTCAGATAGTAAATCCCTTGGCAAACAGAGTTACTCCTCATTGTGATAAGTATGTGAAAGAGCTGGGTAGAGACTGTTAGAAAGCTGCTGTTACTTTCAGTACAGTTACACTCCTTAGCTTGGAATTCAAGAAATGTTTCACAATAGGGTTGATTATAAAAATGAACCCTGGAGGAGAGAAAGCAAGCAGGTGGGCTAGCCAATAGTGGAAAAGCATTTGAGGATAGTAAAATGTCAAAGTTTGCTAAATGAGGACCAACTTGAACCATTATAGAAACAGAGAAGAGGTGGGGGGTGGGGAGGGGATGCCTGGATTTTGGAAGCTGGCTGGAAAAACCAGGACACAATTAGAAAGTTAAGAGGGGCCAGATTATGCAGAGCTACAAAAGCTGGCAAATTTGAATTTCATAAAAACAATTGAAAAACCCAGAAATCATGGAAAGGTTTAAAATAGGGAGTGTCTAATCTAATTTTCACTTGAAAAAGTACCACTGGTGTTACTTAGAAGATATGGAGTAAGGGAAGAGAAATCTGCAGAAGTTAGTTAGAACCCTTTGAAATAAATAAGTGGCAAAGCGGACCAAGTTGTTGGTAGATGAAAATGATTCAGATGGATAATGCGTGACATAGTTTAGACATAAAGACCAACATTGACATCTATTAATAAACTAGTCAGATCAAGAAAAGGGAGTAATCAAATTGGACCCCTTGGGAGTGTGGTGTTAGAATACTATATGTATCACAACCAATGGAATAAAGCTTAATGCCTACAATTAAACTTAAAAAGATAATAACTTCCAATTTTCTTCCTTAAGTAATTAGAGAAGTTGTATGCTGAGATCACATGGTATCACATTCATCCCGTTGCTCATTGATTTGCTCTAGCAGGCACAGTAACGTCTCCAATGTGAGACTTGTTACTGTTTTTGGCATATTGAATACGCCACGGGTAGTTTGCCAGGCTCTGCCCTGTGGGCCAGATACTCTCGGTAGCTTGCTGGGCTCTCTGAGAGAGGCGAAGGAATCAAACCCGTGTCTACCGAGTGCAGAAAGATTAACAAAAGGCAAAATGGTAGCTATTGAATTTAAAAGATTTCAATGAGATAAGCACATTGAGGCTATCTTAGATCAGAAATTTAAGAGTAGTGAGATAGGAGTTTGAGTATTCTGGGGATGTAGTCAGCTCTTGGCTAGAAATTTAAAAAATTACATTGTGCATTATCCACATAAGCATCTTGAAGTCACCTAGGGAGGTTGTGAAGACTGAGAAAGAGTCTTGAGGTCCAGGTGGGAGAAAACACAATGTACCTTGCTTGTGAAGAATTCTTGCTTGTGTGTCTTCTTGACTTACTGCATTACAGGTTTCAAAGGAAAACTGTCAGTGTAACAGTTCAATTGGATGAAGAAGTCCTGAAGGTAGAAGAGGTCATCACAGTGGAGGGGGGTAAAGATTTAGAAACAGGAAACAATACAGACTGGGGGCTGGGAAGCTTCCACTAGGATTTGTTTTGAAACAGTATCATTTAGTTTATGAGAATAACAACATTGTAACTCATAAATGTCATGGGTCCATCATTCCAACCCCATCAGGCCTATCTCCACCAGGGAAATTGCAACTTTCAAAACTCCATGGGGTGGGATTTGTACACAGAAACATTTAAAAGTCCCTTTTAAGGGGTTGGAAAGCATGTATTGGAAGGAAAAGGTTGAAGTAGAATCTGTTTTTAGGAAGATGAATCAGTGAGTGCTAAAATGTTTTTATAACATAATATATATTCTTTTTTTTTTTTTGCTTTTTGGGTCACACCTGGCGATGCACAGGGGTTACTCCTGGCTCTGCACTCAGGAATTACCCCTGGCCATGTTCAGGAGACCATATGGGATGCTGGGATTTGAACCCGGGTCGGCCGCGTCCAAGGCAAATGCCCTACCCGCTGTGCTATCTCTCCATCCCCACATAATATATATTCTAAGTATCAACACCTAAATATATTGGTCTGGCTAATTAGTATAGAGTGAATGAAGAAGACTTAAACCAGATCCCATCAAAAAGAACAAGAACAACAAATGCTGGTGTGGATGTGGGGGGAAAAAAGGGACTCTTTTCTTGTTGGTGGTAATGCTCACTGCTCCAGCCTTTTTGGAAAACAATATGGACAGTCCTTCAAAAACTAGATATTTAGCTTCCATATGACCCCGCAATATCATTTCTGTCCCAAGGATGCAAAAAAGTACAGTATAAACTACATCTGCACCTGCACATCCATTGCAGCACTGTTCACAATAGCCAGAATCTCGAAACAACCCAAGTGCCCGAGAACAGATGACAGGTTAAAGGAACCATGGTACATCTACACAATGGAATACGATGCACTGTTACAAAAAATGAAGTCATGAAATTTGCTATAAGTGGATGGACATGGAGAGTGTCATGTTAAGTGAAATGAGTCAGAAAGAGAGGGAAACTACCATAGAGGCAGGGAGAGGGGTGGGGTGGGGGGTAGGGACACAGGGGACATTGGTGATGGAAAATGTGCACTGGTGGAGGCATAAGTGTTCAATCATTGTATTACTGAGACTCAAACATGAAAGCTTTCTAAGTGTAGCTCATAGTGATTCAATTAAAAAATTACAAAAAGGAAGTCCCCACTGAAATTGAAATAAAGTTGGGATAAAATGAAGTTGGAGTAATGTAGTTTTTTTTTCAATAAATACAAGAAAAAAGTGAGATTCAGAAAAGAAATCAAAGTATTTTAGAAAGCAAGGTAATGAGGTTCTGGAATTTAGGAAAAGGGTATTTCAAAAAACACAAAGCTTATTTTCATATGTAACATGAGAGAAAGATTGGTTTGAAAACTGAATCATGAAAGTTAGATACTGTGCAACTAGTTTTTCTAAGTAAAAATAAAGTGGAGAAAATTCTAAAAAAAATTAGATGGCCTGGGGTAACCATTTGAGTCCATGGAAAAGCCAAATTAGTTAAAAAAATTATGAGACTGATGAGTATATAGAAAGTTAAAAGAAAAATAGTCCCATACAGCATTATTTCAGGCCTCTTTGTATCAAGCAACTAAGTGCATGAAAGCCTGTTGTAAAATCACTGGCCTTTTCTGTGACTGATTGCCCTCATTTTTGCAAACTAGCTGCCAAACTTTTAGGCACCGCATGCAAACATCTAGTCACCTAGTCAAGGAAGATGGACTTCAATGCCAATATCCCTCTTTTTTTTTTTTTTGAAGTGGATATTGTCATGCAACACCCGGAGATGCTCAAGACTTTCTCTTGACTCTGTTCAGTAATTATTCCTAGTGTGTTCAGTTACTATATGTGTTGCTGGGAATCAATCTCAAGGTAGTCATATTCAAGACGAGTGCCCTATCTGCAGTAATATCTCTCAGGTCCCACAGGTTTTCTTTTATCTGTTAAGATTCATGCTTCCGTCAGCATCCCAACCTCAACAAAGAGTGAATGTGTGACTGGCAATATAACTAGAATCCTTGTTTGGGACTTAGACAGATGTCTCTAAATTACCTGATCCTGGATAACATTACTGTAAGAAAATTTTTAAAAAAAGGATTTTTAAAGACAATGGGAAAATTACTTTTGTGTAACTCAAATTTTGAATGTATAACTGACTTTAAAAGAAATAAATGATTTAAAAATAAATTAAATAGACGATTAAAATGGGATTTATGCTGAAAGATGATAGAAATGAAAAACAAACATCTTAAAGGATTTAAAAATAGCAAGGTTTTATAGTGTGATGTCCATTAAGCAAACAGACCTGGTGGCGTGGGAATGGGAAATAAGGGGAAAAATTAGGTACATGGACCAGCGGGACGCTGGTGGTATCTCGAGCCGGAGCCGATATCAGCGCAAGAGCTTTGGTTCCAGAAACTGCTTCCAGACACTCTACTAGACTATCAACTAAGCCAGAGCCCCACGCCGGCTGATGACGGGAAATAACCATCCTCTTCGGTTTTTTTCCCTTTGTCAGACAGCGTGGCGATTACTAAACAGGCATGAACTCGGTGGCGCGGGGCAAGGGGGAAAAAGAAAAGTTATGTAACAAACAGCAGGACTTAATATCTCTATATGCTTAGTAATGGAGAATTATCAAATGCCTCATTGGCAATAGGACTGTCTTTTTCTTTTTGGGGGGAAACCCCAGCAACGGTAGTGAGTTGTGTGTTGAAACATGGAATGTAATCGAGATAAGCGCAAATGAAGTGAAACTTATCACGTACAAGGGTGGGGACTAGGGAGGTGGGAGGGGGCGGCAGATATACTGGGGGGGTTGGGGATGGAAGATGGGCACTGGTGAAGGGAGGGGTGTTTGAATATTGTATAACTGACATAATCCTGAGAACTTTGTAACCCTCCACTTGGTGATTCAATAAAAAAAATTTAAAAAAAATTAAAAAAAAATAAAATAATAAAATAAAGCATCAATCATTAATTACTTATTAAAAAAATAGCAAGGTTTTATGGGTTGATGATCTTGATGAAATATCTTTGTATTTTGGAATTGATGGAAACTATTTCAAAAGCAAATTTTACACAGAGCATTTGGAATTATGAAATGTTTGAGATTGTTATTGTGAGGATTACAAATACTGTATTAATCCTTATTTATCATTTAACAGTGATCTTTCTATCATAGAATGTGATTTATTAAATGAATGATAGGGCTCAAGACTAATTTTTTTCTGTAGGTTACAAAAACTTGGGCTTGAAGAAAAGTTTCAACTCTTGAAAAGCTGAAATCACTACTGAAATGCAGTTTATTAGGATTTGGAGGCTGTCTCAGGTAATAATAGAGGGATAGAGAATTTCACAAGAATGGGAAATATTTAAAATAAAAGATTATAAACTATATAAAATGTAGGGTATATGTGAAATGTTTATCTCATATGGACATAAACTATGATCTATAAAGAAGTTATCTTGGGCTTAACCTATTCTCTGTTTGCAAATACAGTCCCTTTAAAAACCAAGTGTCTAGAAAATCCTAAAGACTAAAAAAAATCTCCTAGATACAATAGGTTTGTATAGTAAAGTGGACGTTACAAAATCAATATCAAAAATTCTGTGGCTTTTTTATATACAAATAATGAAAGAGAAGTAAGAGAGATATCAAAACAAACAATTACGTTCACAATAGTGCCTCAGAAAATCAAGTTCCTTTGAATCAGCTTAATGAAAGAGCTGAAGGACCTATGCAAATAATACTATAAAACACTACTTCAAGGAAAAAAAAGAGGACACTAGGAAATGGAGTCACATCCCCTGCTCATGGATCGGGAGGATTGATACTGTCAAAATGGCAATACTCCCCAAAGCATTATACAGATTCAATGAGGTCCCTATAAAGGATACTCATGGAATTTTTCAAAGGAAGACAAAACACTCCTTAAATTCATATGGAACAATAAACCCCCATGAATATCTAAACAAATCTTTGGGAAAGTAGACGAGTGGCATCATCTTCCCCATTTTCAAACTGTACTACAAAGCAGTAGTAATTAAAATAGAATGTTATTGAAATAGAAACAGACCCAAAGACCAATGGAATAGAGCTGAACATTCTGACAAAGACTCTCAAGTATATGATTACTTAATCTTTAATAAAGGAGCAATAAATGTGAAGTGGAACAAGGAAAACTTCTTCAATAAGTGGTGCTGGGAAAATTGGACAGCTACCTGCAAAAAAAAAAATGAACTCAGCCAAGCACAAAAGTCAGATCAAAATGGATTAAAGACCTCAATATCAGACTGCATCCATAAAGTACATGGAGGAAAATGTGGACAGAACCCTCCATGATATTGAAGCTTAAGGCATCTTTAAGGATGAAACACCACTGACCAAACAAGAAAGAATAATTGTAAATGGGACTACAAACTAAGAAGCTCCTGCACCTCAAAATAAATAGTGAGCAAAATACAGAAAGAGCCCATGGAATGGGAAAAATTATTACCCAATATCCATCAGATAGGGGGTTAATATCTGGAATATACAAAACACTGGTAGAACTTTACAAGGAAAAGAACCCTCCAACCCTATCTAAAAATAGGCTGAAGAAATAAACAGAAACTTCCTCAAAAAAGAAATATAAATGGTCAAAAGACACAGGAAAAAATGCTCTAAGTCACTAATCATGAAGGAAATGCAAATCAGGGCGATCAGATATCTTCTCATGCCACAGAGACTGACACACAGCAAGATGAACAAGAACAACAAGTGCTGCTTCGGATCCAGGGTGAAAGGGACTCTCCTTAATAGTTGGTGGGAATGCCGAATGGTCCAGCCTTTTGGAAAACAATATGGGCTTACCTCAAAATCTTAGACATTGAGATTCCATATGACCCAGTAATGCTACTTCTAAGAATATATCCCAAGGGTGCAAGAAAACACAGTATAAATGACATCTGCACTTATATGTTTATTATAGCACTGTTCACAATAGCCAGAATCTAGAAACAACCCGAGTGTCCAAGAAAAGACATCTGGTTAAAGAAACTTTGGTATATCTACACAATGGAATACTATGCAGTTGTTAGGAAAGATAAAGTCATGAAATTTACTCATGATTGGATGGACATGGAAAGTATCATGCTAAGTTAAATGAGTCAGAAAGAGAGGGATAGATTTGTGCACCAATTTGTGGAATATAAAATAACGTAATGTAGGATATCATTGGTTTGTCCTTTCTCCTTTGCCACAAAGAGTTAAGGTTTCTGGTAATACCCATCACAGTACTCCTGAAGCACCTCTATTCCTCTGTGTTTATTGAAATGTAGCTCTAAACATTTTAGGACAACATTGGTATGTCTTTTTCCCCTTGCCACAGGAAACTCAAGTTTATTACAGTGCTCTTGAGGCACTTCCATTACACTGTGTTTATCTGTAAATTCCTCTCCATGCTTTCTTCCCCAACCGGTCTATCACCTTTTCCCCTAATCAAACTCTGTTAACTTGTAAGGTCAGATTCCTCAGAAATCTATGATTTTATATGTCTGACTGAAATATTACCTTTCTTCTCTCCTTATGGCTTTTGAATAGTTTAGTTTAAAGCAATGTCCTTATTGTATGGACACAGGAAGACAGTCAATATTATGCTTTATAACTTGAGATTTAATTGGTTTTGAATATTATTCCCTTCTGGGCATCTGCTTTCTTGACTTAAGCCTCAGTTGTGTTTAGTTCCTAGCACCCCAAAAGCAGGGTCCCGACAAGGGACTGAAGGACCCAGGGCAAGCTGTGAGCTACCCTGGCATCGAAATGGGCCAGACCAAAATGCCATGATACTCAACTATAAGTTGAGAGCATGGTCATAGACAAATGCTGTCATGATCCAAAAGTAACAATGAGACTAGGACCCTGCTAGGGTTAGGAAAGACTAATCTGGCCTGAGCACTGTAGTTTGAGATCGAGATGATCCCAGGTGAGCAATTCTATAAGCTTAATATATATCTTACTGTGTCCATACAAAATTATTAATATTTTGAATGTTTATATGTTTGTTGGACTAAGGAGAGGAGATACACACCCATATTTACCTGTAGGCCAGTCATCTTGCTGGATCAGAATCTGCCCTGGAAGTAGCTTCCCCTGAGGGATGAACCATACATTAATGATTGTATGATGACACCTATGTGTAAGCCCCAACCCCTCATGCTGGGGGAATTAGCGAGGCTGTAAGAGTGAGCTGGGGGGATCCAGTTCTAGTTCCAGAGTGAAAAGGAGATAAAGTAGCACGGGGGAGGGAGAAGCAGATGGAGAGAGACAAGAGTGAATGGAGATGAGATTGGAATAAACTGCAACTGAGACCAACCAGCCTGGCTCCCGTTTCTTCCTCACTTGCCCATCACCATCGACCTCCCCGGAGTGGGGGAAGTGGCGTGATAATATCGAATGTGGGTGGCAGTAGAGAGATAGAGCTCTGATGCCCCTTTTTTGTGTTTACACAACATAATATGAAACTAACACCCAAGGACAGTAGAGACAAGGCCAGGAGATCAGTCATGGTTTGGAATCCTGTTTATCGAGCTGGGGGAGAAGGCAATCAGGATGGAGAAGGGACCACTAAGTCAATGATGGTTGGAGGGATTGCCCGGGATGGGAGATGTGTGCTGAAAGTAGACTAAGGACCAAACATGATGGCCTCTCAGTATCTGTACTGCAAGGCATGATGACCAAAAATAGAGAGAGAGAGTAAGAAGTAATGTGTCTGCCATAGATACAGGGAATGTGATGGGGTGGGGATGGCGGGGGGGATACTGTGGACATTGGTAGTGAAGAATGTACACTGATGGAAGGATGGGTGTTCAATCATTTTATGACTGAAACTCAGTCATGAAAGCTTTGTAACTATCTCATTGTGATTCAATAAAAATAAAATATAAAGTAAGTGTCAATTGTACATTATTTAGAATAAAGAAGAATTAGAAATATGGATTGATGATGTTTGATGAACAGATCAGAAAGTAATCCTTCAGATGTTATGTTCAATTTCTGCTGTTTTTCCTTTTGTGTTCATACCTTAGCAGTATGTTTTTAGTCTTTAGCATGCTCCCTTGTAGGGTGAATTTATGTGCATGTTAGCTGGAGTGATATGAAGACTCGCCAATATTGTTCTTAGTCAGATCCTATATTTCAGCTGTATTTCTCCATCAAAGTTGGCTGACTAGCAAGACTTATGTTTATGGTTCCATAGAAAGCAGGCCTTGTGTTATGCAAAAATATGTACTGGCCAAGCATATGGGTTCATAAACATGGATGTCCACACTCTGATTCTTCTTTACTTTCATTGTTTCTCTTTGTATAGAAAGCTTAAAGCTATTATTGCTCCTCCAAACCCTGTGAGAGAGCTTATCTCTTTGGGTAGTCCAGCTCTCATATGCAGCAGTTCAATTCTATGCCAGAATATATTAATCATTCAAGAACTTCAGGTATTTTAACAGCTTCATATGAAAAAAAAAGATTTATTTCAGTTGCCACTCTTCTAAGAAAATCACTTGTATCACTTGTGAAGATTTTTTTGATCTATTTGCTCGAGTTAGCGGTCTAAGAAAAGAGCAAGAATAAAAGGAAGAATTGGTAAATTAAAATTAGAGGATAAATTTAAATGAATAATTATTCTGAAAGAATTTAAAAGGATCATGATCCCACCAACCGACCCCTGGGACACTCTCTCAACAGCTCCCGGGCAACAGGGGCTCCCCTGGAGCCCCCCACCCCCCGTGCCACATGGACACGCCTCTCCAATCCTCCAAAATGCGGCAATTCTCAATCAGGTACTCACTCTATGATCGATATTGACCCCGCCTACCCAGCCTAGTGCCCCAAGAGATTACTGGGGGCGTGGTCTCAAAGGGGCGTGGCCCCTACCAGAGCAGTGGCCACTATTGTAATTTTTATTACATTATACTCTATATAACCTACTTCTTTGAAAAACACCGTGGCCATCTCAATCACCCTATGCCAAATAATCCTTTAGCTGATTCTAACTTCACAAAAACTGTCAGTGAACAATAGAAGCTGCACAAAATCCTCGTAAAGACAGCATAGCCTTAACTCATCACTAGAGGCCCCACATAAATCAGGAGGAGCGCCTGAGAGTAAGGAAGTATTCTAGAATTGGAACAAGGCTACCAGCATCAACTTAGCACAAACAGAATCCCCCCTGCAGCAAGAGGGAAGAGGATTGAAGGTTCCAACTCTAGACTTCCATAAAATATGAAGAAACAGTGAAAATCCCCTCCATGAAGAGAGGATGAAGAAAAGATTCCAGAAAACTCTACAGGGGTTACCCACATACAGGACCTCTCAGAAAAAGAATTCAGAGAGGAAATTTTGAAGAGGGTCGATGTACTCAAAGCAACCATGGAACAGACACCCAATAAATTAAGGAAGGCTATGAATGAAGCTTTGGAATGGTCAACCAAGAAAATGCAGGAATAAATGAGAACAGAAATTTCAAAGCTACGAACAGATGTCACAAAGCTATGAGCAGAAGACACACAAATAGAGGAATCAGTAGATGAATTAGAAATCTCAGTAGGTGCCGTCAACAGTAGAATGACTACAGCCGAAGAGAGAAACAGTGAGCTCGAAGATGAGCTGCAGAAAGCTAACAGGCAACAACAAATAATGGCAAAATAACTCAAAATGGCTCTAGAGTGATTCAAAGTCCTAGGGGATGACCTCAAGAGGAACAACATAAGAATCATTGGAGTACCAGAAGCACAAGGAAGTAATCCCAATAAAAAAAAAAACACAGTGAAAGACATCATTGGTAAGAAATCCCCAGAGCTGGAGAAGGCAGGCTTCCGAATCCAAGGAGTCCGAAGAGTACCAGCAAAAAGAGACCCGAATAAAAATACTCCAAGACATATCATAGTCAGAATGACGGAGGCGGTGGATAGAGACACAATTCTGCAAGCAGCAAGGTCAAAGAAGGAAATCACATACAAAGGAGCACCCCTCAGATTTACAGCAGACCTATCAGAGGAAACTCTCCAAGCCCGAAGACAATGGTGGGACATAGGGAAAAAAACTCAACTAAATGAATGCCTCACCAAGGATACTTTATCCGGCTAAACTCTTACTCAAACTCAAAGGAACCATACACTATTTCTCTGATAAACAACAGCTCAGGAACTTCATAGACTCAAAACCAAACTTAAAAGGACTAAAGGGGCTATTGTAAGTCAACGAAGAACCCCACAAGAACAACAAACCCCACAGAAAGATGACACAGAACCCCATGACAATAATCTCTCTCAATGTCAATGGCTTAAACGCACCAATTAAGAGACACAGAGTGGCAAAATAGATTCAGAAACTAAACCCAACATTCTGCTCCCTGCAAGAAAAACACCGGAACAGTCAGAGCAAACACAGTCAAAGTCAAAGGGTGGGAAACAATCCTGCAAGCAAACAACTCCCTCAAAAAGGCTGGGGTGGCCATACTAGTATCCGAAAACATAGATTTCAGGTTGAAAAAGATTAGGAGGGAAAATAAAGGTCACTTCCTATTTATCAAGGGATATGTGCAACAGGAAGAAATCACACTCTTAAATGTATATGAACCTAATGAGAGACCGGCTAAATACTTAAAACACTCTTAACAGACTTTAAGGAGGACATCGCTAACAGTATAATAGTACTCAGAGACTTCAACACTGCCTTATCAACTCTGTATAGATCGAAAAGAAAAAAACTCAGCAAGGAAACACTGAGTCTGAAGGAAGAAATGGAAAAGAGAGTTCTAATAGACCTATACAGGGCTTTACAGTCCCAAAAGAAAGACTACACTTCTTTTCCAGTGTATATGGAACATTTTCCAAAATAGACCATGTACTGGGCCATAAAACATACCTCAATAAAATTGGAGAAATAGAAATTGTATCAACTATCTTCTCATAACATGATGCACTTAAGATAGAAGCTAATCAAACACAGACACAAAGAATCAAAACAAGTACCTGGAAATTAAACAGCTCAGTGTTGAACAATAAGTGGGTCAGGAAGGAAATCAAGGAAAAACTCAAGAGATACCTCGAAATAAATGAGAGTGAAGACACGAGCTACCAAAACCTATGGAACCAGCTAAAGCTGTGTTAAGGGGAAAGTTTATAGATCTGCAAGCATTCCTTAGGAAGGAAGAAAGGGCCTACATAGAGAGCTTGACTTCACAACTCAAGATCTTAGAAAAGGACCAGAAAAAGGAACCGAAACCAGACCGAAGGAAAGAAATAATAAAAACTAGAGCAGAAATTAACGACATGGAAACCCAGGAAACAATCCAAAAGGTTAATGAAACCAAGAGCTGGTTCTTTGAGAAAATAAACAAGATTGACAAACTACTAGCAAGACTCACAAAGAAAAAGAGAGAGAGAACCCTAATAAACTGAATCATGAATGAAAAGGAGGACATCACAACAGGAACCAATGAAATTCAAAAGATCGTCAGAGACTACTTCGAAAGCCTTTATGCCACGAAACAAGAGAACTTAAAAGAAATCGATGAATTACTTGATTCCTACAGTCTCCCAAGACTGACAAACAAGATTTGGAATACCTGAATAGACCCATTAATATTAAGGAAATTGAAAATGTAATAAAAAATCTCCCCAAAATCAAAAGCCCAGGTCCAGATGGATTCACTGGCAAACTCTTCCAAACATTTAAAGAATACGTGTTGCCAGTTCTCCTCAAGCTTTTCCAGGAAATTGATAAAACAGGAACTCTCCCAAAACAGTTTCTATGAAGCACACATCTCCCTAATACCAAAAGAAAACAAAGACACCACTAACAAAGAAAACTATAGGCCAATATTCCTGATGAAACACGAATGCAAAGATCCTCAACAAAATATAAGCAAATAGGATCCAACAACTTATCAAAAAGATCATACATCATGACTAAGTGGGATTCATCCCAGGGATGCAAGGATGGTTTAACATTTGGAAATCAATCAACATAATCCATCATATCAACAAAAGTAAAGATAAAAACCATATGATCATATCAATAGGTGCAAAGATGACAAGCTCCAACATCCTTTCATGATGAAAACCCTCACCAAAATGGGTTTTGGAGGAATTTTCCTCTAGATAGTCAAATCCATCTACCACAAGTCTATGGCAAGCATCATACTAAATGGGGAAAAACTAAGGGCCTTTCCTCTAAGATCAGGCACAAGACAAGGATGCCCACTCTCACCACTTCTCTTCAATATAGTACTGTAATCACTTGCGATAGCTGTTAGACAAGAAAAAGAGATTAAGGACATCCAGATAGGAAAGGAAGAAATGAAACTCTCACTATTTGCAGACGGATATGATACTATGTCTAGAGAAGCCTAAAGCCTCTACTAAGAAACTCTTAGAAACAATAGACATATACAGTAAAGTTGCAGGCTACAAAATCAATACCTAAAAATCCATGGCCTTCCTACATGCAAACAATGAGATAGAGGAAAGGGACATGAAAAAAGCAATCCCATTCACAATCATACCCCAGAAAATCAAGTACCTCAGATTCAGCTTAACCAAGGAGGTAAAAGAACTCTACAAAGAAAACTATAAAACGCTACTCCATAAAATAAAAGAGGACACGAGGAAATGGAAACATATCTCCTGCTCATGGATAGGGAGAATCAACATTGTCAAAATGGCAATACTCCCCAAAGCATTATACATATTCAACACGATCCCTATAAGGATACCCATGGCAATCTTCAAAGAAATGGATCAAGCAATCCTAAAATTTATATGGAACAACAAACGCTCACGGATAGCTAAAACAATTCTTGGGAAAAAGACAATGGGAGGCATCACCCTCCCCAACCTTAAACTTTACTACAAAGTTGTAACAATTAAAACAGCATGGTACTGGAACAAAGGCAGAGCCGCAGACCAATGAAACAGGATGAATATCGCTACACATAACCCCAAATGTTTCATCATCTAATATTTGATAAGGAAGCAAGAGATGTGAACTGGAGCAAGGAAAGCCTCTTTAACAAATGGTGCTGGCACAACTGAACAACCACATGCAAAAGAATGGGCTTAGACCTCGACCTGACACCATGCACAAAAGTCAGATCGAAATGGATTAAAGACCTCAACATCAGGCCACAAACCCTAAGGTACATTGAAGACAGGGTCAGCAAAACCCTCCACGATATTGAAGATAAAGTTGTCTTCAAAAATGACATGGAACTGGCTAACCAAGTTGAAACGGATATAAAAAAAATGGTAGTAAAATAAACTGAAAAGCTTCTGCACCGCAAAAGATACAGTGACCAGAATACAAAGACAATCTACAGAATGGGAAAAGATATTTACCAATACCCATCAGATAAGGGGTTGATATCAAGGGTATATAAAGCACTGGTTGAACTCTACAAGAAGAAAACATCCAACCCCATCAGAAAATGGGCCGAAGAAATGAACAGAAACTTTCCCAAGGAAGAGATACGAATGGCCAAAAGGCACATGAAAAATTGCTCTACATCACTAATCATCAGAGAGATGCAGATCAAAACAACCATGAGATACCACCTCACACCACAGAGACTGGCACACATCCAAAAGAACAAAAGCAACCACTGTTGGAGAGGATGTGGGGAGAAAGGGACTCTTCTACACTACTGGAGGAAATACTGCCTGGTTCAGCCCTTTTGGAAAACAATATGGACAATTCTCAAAAAATTAGAAATTGAGCTCCCAATTGACCCTGCAATACCACTGCTGGGAATATATCCCAGAGAAGCAAAAATGTATAGTCGATCAACACCACACTGTCTCCTCTGGACAGATCTAGAGGATTAAAACTCACCAATGAAATACTGGCTTTGAAGGAAGAAATAGAAGAGAGAGGGCTAATAGATCTATACAGGGCTTTATATCCCCCAAAAAAGGAATACACATTCTTTTCCAGTGCACATAGAACATTTTGCAGAATAGACCATGCGCTGGGCCACACAACATACCTCAACAGAATCAACAAGATAGACATTGTACCAGCTATCTTTTCAGACCATGATGCACTGAAGATAAAACTTAACTGTGGACAGATGCAGAAAACCAAATGAAACACCTGGAAATTAAATAGCTCGTTATTGAACAATGAGTGGGTCAGGAAGGAAATCAAGGAAGAAATCAAAAGATACCTAGAAACAAATGAGAATGAAGACACGAGCTACCAGAACCTGTGGGATGCAGCTAAAGCCGTTTTAAGGGGAAAATTTATAGCTCTGCAAGCATATCTCAGGAAGGAAGAAAGGGCCCACATAAATAACTTGACTTCACAGCTCAAGACCTTAGAAAAAGACCAACAAAAGGAGCCAAAACCAGGCAGAAGGAAAGAGATAATAAAACTTAGAGCAGAAATTAATGACATGGAAACCCAAAAGACAATCCGGAAGATCAATGAAACCAAGAGCTGGTTCTTCGAGAAAATAAACAAGATTGATAAACCACTAGCAAGACTCACAAAGAAAGAGAGAGAGAGAACCCTTATAAGCCAAATCAGAAATGAAAAGGGGGACATCACAACAGAAACCAATGAAATTCAAAAGATCATCAGAGACTACTTTGAAAATCTCTATGCCACGAAACAAGAGAATCTAGAAGAAATGGATAAATTCCTCGACTCCTATAATCTCCCAAGGCTGAACCAAGAAGACCTGGAGTACCTGAATAGTCCAATTATCATCAAGGAAATTGAAATGGTAATCAAAAGTCTCCCCAAAAATAAAAGCCCAGGTCCAGACGGATTCACTAGTGAGTTCTTCCAAACATTTAAAGAGGACCTTTTGCCAGTCCTTCTCAAGCTCTTCCAGGAAATTGAAGAAACAGAAACCCTCCCAAACAGTTTCTATGAGGCTCATATCTCCCTAATACCAAAAGCAAACAAAGACACCACAAAAAAAGAAAACTACAGGCCAATATCCCTCAAGAACACAGATGCAAAAATTCTCAACAAAATATTAGCAAATAGAATTCAACAACTCATCAAAAAGATCATACACCACGACCAAGTGGGATTCATCCCGGGGATGCAAGGATGGTTTAACATCCGGAAATCAATCAACATAATCCACCATATCAACAAAAGAAAAGATAAAAATCATATAATCATATTAATTGATGCAGAGAAAGCATTTGACAAGATCCAGCATCCGTTTATGGTGAAAACACTAGCCAAAATGGGTATAGAAGGGACCTTCCTCAATATAGTCAAAGCCATTTATCACAATCCTATGGCAAGCATTGTCCTCAATGGGGAAAAACTAAGAGCCTTCCCTCTGAGAACAGGGACGAGACAAGGATGCCCATTCTCTCCACTTCTGTTCAATATAGTACTGGAAGTACTTGCAATAGCGATTAGGCAAGAAAAAGACATTAAGGGCATTCAGGTAGGAAAGGAAGAAATTAAGCTCTCACTATTCGCAGATGATATGATACTATACTTAGAGAACCCTAAAACCTCTACCAAGAAACTCCTAGAAAAAATAGACTCGTACAGTAAAGTTGCAGGCTATAGAATCAATACCCAAAAGTCCATGGCTTTCCTATATGCAAATAATGAGAGAGAAGAAAGTGACCTGAGAAAAGCAATCCCATTCACAATTGCGCCTCAAAAAATCAAATACCTCGGAATCAGCTTAACAAAGGAGGTAAAGGACTTGTATAATGAAAACTATAAAACACTACTTCAGGAAATAAAAGAGGACACGAGGAAATGGAAAGACATCCCCTGCTCATGGATTGGAAGAAATAATATTGTCAAAATGGCAATTCTCCCCAAAGCATTGTACAAATTCAATGCGATCCCTATAGGGATACCCTTGACATTCTTCAAAGAAATGGAGCAAGCGCTCCTGAAATTCATATGGAACAATAAGCCCCCACGAATAGCTAAAGCAATCCTTGGGAAAAAGAAAATGGGAGGAATCAACCTCCCCAACTTCCAACTCTACTACAAAGCGGTAGTCATTAAAACAGCATGGTACTGGAACAAAGGCAGAGCGGCAGGCCAATGGAACAGGGTTGAATACTCTGACACATCCCCTCAAATATATGATCATCTAATCTTTGATAAGGGAGCAAGAAATGTGAAGTGGAGCAAGGAAAGCATGTTTAACAAATTGTGCTGGCAAAACTGGACGGCTACATGCAAAAAAATGGGCTTAGACCTCCATCTATCACCATGTACAAAAATCAGATCAAACTGGATTAAAGACCTCAACATCAGACCAGAATCCCTAAGGTACATTGAAGATAAGGTCGGCAAAACCCTCCACGACATTGAAGCCAAAGGTATCTTCAAAGCTGACACGCCACTGGCTAAGCTAGTGAAAACAAAGATAAATAAATGGGACTATCTCCAACTAAGAAGCTTCTTCAACTCAAAAGAAACAGTGACCAAAATACAAAGACAGTCTACAGAATGGGAAAGGATATTTATGCAGTACCCATCCGATAAAGGGTTGATAACAAGGATATACAATGCACTGGTTGAACTCCACAAGAAGAAAACTGCCAACCCGATCAAAAAATGGGCTGATGAAATGAACAGAAACTTTTCCAAAGAAGAAATCCGAATGGCTAAGAGGCACATGAGAAAATGTTCCACATCACTAATAATCAGGGAGATGCAGATCAAAACAACAATGAGATATCATCTCACACCACAGAGACTGGCCCACATCCCCAAAAACAAAAACAACCGGTGTTGGCGTGGATGTGGGGAGAAAGGGACTCTCCTTCACTGCTGGTGGGAATGCCGACTGGTTCAGCCCTTTTGGAAAACAATATGGACGATTCTCAAAAAGTTAGAAATTGAGCTCCCATTTGACCCAGCAATACCACTCCTGGGAATATATCCCGGAGAGGCAAAAAGGTATAGTAGAGATGACATCTGCATTTCCATGTTCATTGCCGCTCTGTTCACAATCGCCACAATATGGAAAAAACCAGAGTGCCCGAAAACAGATGATTGGCTAAAGAAACTCTGGTATATTTACACAATGGAATACTATGTAGCTGTCAGGAAACATGAAATCATGAAATTTGCATACAAGTGGATCAACATGGAAAGTATCATGTTGAGCGAAATGAGTCAGAAAGAAAGAGACAGACATAGAAAGATTGCACTCATATGTGGAATATAATGTAACTGAGAAGTACAAGTTGGCAACGATGCAACTTCTGGCAGATATCTCTCTGGACTTAGTTACTAAAATACTAAATTACAGAAACCCAAAACTGAGAGGCCGCTAAGTGTGGCCACTCGACCTCATACTTCTTCATCCTCAGCAATGGAAAACAAATTATCTAATGCTTCCTTTTCAGCAGGTCTGACTTTAGGGGAGAGTCTCTCCAAACAATAATAGTGAGTTTTGTTGAAATATTGTATGCAATCAAAGTGAAAGTAAAGTGAAATTTATTAGTTACACAGGCGGGGGGGGGGCTAAGGGTGGGGGGCCTAGGGGCGTGGGGGGGTTTGGGGTGTGAGCGGGCGGGGTGGAGCTATACTGGGATTCTTGGTGGTGGAATATGAGCACTGGTGAAGGGATGGGTATTCGAGCATTGTATAACTGAGATTTAAACCTGAAAATTTTGTAACTTTATAACTTTCCACAATAAAAAAATTAAAAAAAAAGATAAAAAAAAGTATAGTCGAAATGACATCTGCATTTCTATGTTCATTGCAGCACTGTTTACAATAGCCAGAATCTGGAAAAAACCCGAGTGCCCTAGAATAGATGACTGGTTGAAGAAACTTTGGTACATCTATACAATGGAATACTATGCAGTTGTTAGAAAAAATGAGGTCATGAAGTTTGCATATAAGTGGATCAGCATGGAAAGTATCATGCTAAGTGATATGAGTCAGAAAGAGAGCGACAGACATAGAAAGATTGCACTCATCTGTGGAATATAGAATAATAGAGTAGGAGACTAATACCCAAGAATAGTAGAAATAAGTACCAGGAGGTTGACTACATGGCTTGTAAACTGGCCTTACATTCTGGGGAGAGGGCAGCTCAGATAGAGAAGGGAACACCAAGTAAATTGTGGTTGGAGGCCACGCGGGGGAGGGGTGCTGCATGCTGCATGTAGACTAGAGACTGAACACAATGGCCACTCATCACCCCTATTGTAAACCACAACACCTAATTAGAGAGAGAGAACAAAAGGGAATACCCTGCCACATTATCAGGGTGGGATGGGGGGGGAGATGGGATTGGGGGTTGGTGGGATGCTGTGTTTATTGGTGGAGAATGGGTACTGGTGAAGGGATGGGTTCTTGAACATTGTATGAGGGAAACATGAGCACGAAAATGTATAAATCTGTAACTGTACCCTCACTGTGATTCACTAATTAAAAAAATTCAAAAAGGAAAATAACTCATTAATCAAAAAATTAAAAAATTAAAAAATTAAAAGATAATTTCCATACAAAAGGGTTATCGAAGGCAATATTTACTTCATGCAAACAATGGCATTCAATATTGCCATCTTTTTCATTTCCGTAATGACTTTTACCATTATCTGCCTTTGAAACTTCAATTTTATTCAATTCATCAATGATTTAACTTAAGCACCTTTTAGAATTTGTTTTCAGGAGTGTAAATGTTTTAGGGGTAAAATGTCACTTTACATCCACACCAAAATGTCAATAACCTACACTACTGCCCCCAGGATCCCTACCAAACCTTCTGTCCACTCTCCAAGTTGGTAACCTCAGTTCTGTGGTCAGTCTGTGTTTATTTTCCTGAGCATTGTGGATTCCCTTCCTTTGTTTATTTATATGCCACATATTAGTGAGATCATCCAGTTTTTGCCTTTCTTCTGAATTATTTAACTTAGCATGACATCTTCCTGTTTCATCTATATTGTTCAAAAGGCAACACTTCATCTCTTTTTAGAAGAATAGAATTTTATTGTGTAGATTCATCTTCTTTACCCAAACATCTGTCACTAGACACTTAGGTTGTTTTTGTGTCTTGACTCTCGAATTAATGCTACAGTGATTTTGGAGTGATAGCACAGCGGTAGGCTGTTTGCCTTGCATGCTTGGGTTCGATTCCTCTGTCCCTCTCGGAGAGCCCAGCAAGCTACTGAGAGTATCTGGCCTGCACGGCAAAGCCTGGCAAGCTCCCTTGGCATATTCAATATGCCAAAAACAGTAACGACAAGTCTCAAAATGGAGATGCTACTTGTGCCCGCTCAAGCAAATCGATGAACAATGGGATGACAGTGGTGACAGTAAAAGTTATTTTGATATTAGAATTTTTATATTCTTTGGCTATATACTTAGGAGTAAAGTTGCTGGAATAAGTGGTGCTTATTTCTTTAAAATTTTAGAGGTCTGCATGCAGTTTTCTAGAAAGGCTGAACTAATTTATTTTCCCTCCAAAAGTGAACAAATGTCACCTATTCTCACCACCACCTGCTCTTTCTGCCATTTTCACAGTAGCGAGCTGACTAAGCATTATTGTCTGGATTTCATTGCTCTAGAAAGAGGCAATAATGAGCGTTTTCTCCTTGTGCCTGCTGGTCTTTCTTATGTCTTCTCTAGGAAGGTCTGTTTGTTCAACTCATCTTCCCATTTTTGCTTGGGGTGTGTGTGTGTGTGTGTGTGTGTGTGTGTGTGTGTGTGTAGTCATTATTAGTTTGTTTTTGTTCTTTGTGTGATCTTTATGTATCTAGGATACTCAACCTTGGACGTGTGATGTACAAATATTTTCTCCTACTTAAAAGGGTATCTTTTCGTTTTCATGCTAGTATCTTTTGTGTTGTAATTTTATATTATCCCATGAATTTATCTTTGCTTTTTCTTAATCATGAAGTCAAATAAAGGCACCACTGAAAATAGTACCATGGAATATTTCGCCATTGTTTCCTTCAATGTATACTATGAGTTCAAGTTTGTTATCCAACTCTTTAAAACGATTTGGTGGGAAGGTGTGTTTTGGGCCACACCTGGAAATTCTCAGGGACCAGTTCTGGCTCTGTGCTCAAGGATCACTCCTGGTAGTGCTCAGAGCAACTTACTCCATTCCAGGGATCAAATACAGGTTGGCTGAATGCAAGGCAAGTGATTTATGCACTGTATTATCTCTCTGACCCCCAACCCTTTAATACATAGTGTTAACTATTCATGGTTTAAGATAGATGTCCAGATTCAGTCTTTGAGATTTGGCTAAAAGATCTCTTTTATAAACCAACACCACATGTTCCCCCACAGCATAGCGGCAGCACTGGAGTTCTTCAGCCCCCTGGGGGCCGCAGGAAACCTCCTCTGCCCGGTGCATGAAGCCCAGCTGGTGGAGAATGAGATATGGCAACTCTGAGCACCAAATATATTGTACTAAAATGCAATCCTGAAGATGAGCAAAACGTCTGTGGTTAACAGAGATGCAAATGTGGATGCAAAGAGAAACTGGCTAAAGGGACAACAGTGCTTCCTGTGTTGTTGTCGTCTCTAGACAACAAAATGAAAATGTGGCACACACATGGTTAAAACTGGAAAGCTATATTAAAAAATGACCTTGATACAGAAAGGTTCTCAAGTTCTGGATATCGTTTCTACTATTGTCAAGAGTATTTATGTATGAATTAAAAATAGTCTGTAAAAGGAAGAAAAGAGTAAACAATAAATCCAAATTGTTTTCCTTTAAAAAATGGAGGCATGGAATTGCATTGAACTGAGATGAATCAACTTGAAAAAAAATCTACCAAAATTCCACCCTGTAGAATTATTTTTTATATGTTTGGTTGTTTGGGAGCCATGCACAGTGGTTCTTAGGTCCTACTCTTGTCTCTGTGCTCCAGCATCAAACCTGAAGGACTTGAGGGAATCCACATTGCATGCAAGGATTAAAGAGGGTCAGTTGCAAGCAGGGTAAGTATCCTACCTGCAATGCTATCATTCTGGTTCAGGACCTTTTGGATTTATTTAGCTTGATAAGTCTGATAGACATTATTATTTTGCTTTGTTTGGTCTTGTCTCTTTTTTTGGGGGGGTCACACCCACCTGCTATGCTCAGGGCTTACTTCTGGCTCCGAGTTCAGGGATCACTCCTGGTGTTGTGGTGCCAGGGAGGCTGCAGGAAGGGCAATTTCTCAATCTGCTTTATTATTTTTCTCTGGCTTCACTGTTTCTGAGCATCAGCAGCATCATTCTGAAGATGAAAGAGAGGCACAAATTCAGAAATACACTTAGGAATTATTAGCAGTTGGCGCTGTAAGTGTGAGATGAAGCAGAATTGACTGTAAAGGGCACAGCCTCTTAGAAAAGAGACAAATCTTAAAGATCAACTCTTGGGAGCTTTCACAGAAAGAGAGAAACAAAGCAGACAAATAAATCTGAAACTTTGGGAGAGCATGTAATTATATGGATAAAAGACATTCTATGTCAAGCACAACTTTTGTGGGAAAATCTATTTGTGTTTAGGCTTTATAACAGTGAGGCTGACCTTAAACATATGGGACACTTAAAGATTTTCAACATAGTTTTTTTTTTGTTTGTTTGACAAAGTTAGTCAAGTGTTCTTATAAGTTAGATCCAATTAAAATAGCATTTCCCAAGAAATGCATTTTTATACATCGTTCAGTTCAGTTACAGCGGTAGGGTGTTCGCCTTGCATGCAGCCGACCTGTGTTTGATTCCTCTGCCCCTCTCGAGAGCCCGGCAAGCTACCCAGAGTATCTCGCCCACACGGCAGAGCCTGGCAAGCTACCCGTGGTGTAATCGATATACCAAAAACAGTAACAATAAGACTCACAATGAGTCACAATGTTACTGGTGCCCACTCGAGCAAATTGATGAGCAACAGGACTACATTCAATTCAGTTACTACACCCTTGTTACTAAGCCTTGCTTAATTCATGTGCTCAATCTAACATTAATTTACATGTTTACATATGTTAATTGCATGACTCTTATTCTTTCACCAGGGACACTGAAATGTATTCTATAAACATGCAGATTTTTTGTTCATTACATTGTTTTATGATGATGTGCAGTATATCTGAACATGAAGCATTATTCATTAATAGCCACTTAAAGGATGAGTTACTCTAAAATGAGAAATATTAAAAATAATAATAATAAGTGCTTGTATCCCTAGTGATACTCAGCTAGCTAAGCAAATTGATTTAAGTTCATAAAAAGAATGAAATATTTGGAGCTTGGTTTTAAAATGTTCTCCAGGGCCAGAGAGCCGGTACAAGGAGTGGGGTGCTTGCTTTGCTGCAGCCACACCAGGTCTGACCTCTAGCACCACACAAGGCCCCTGAACATGGTCAGGAGAGACCCCCAGGCAGATTTCTAAAGCAATTAGCTTCCAGATAAATGTAACAGGTCTTAGTAATCTGTCAGAGTGTTTATTTTTTAATGTTGAAATTATGTAAAATAAAGTACAAAAATGTTTATACATACTGAGATGAGAAATTTTAATGTATTTATATATCTTCTATTAATACCAGTTTATAAGACCCATTATATAGAGGACAATAAGCTAAGTATAGCACAGCAATAGGGCGTTTGACTTGCACGCAGCCGACCCAGGTTCAATTTCTCCATCCCTCTCGGAGAGTCTGGCAAGCTACCTGTGGCATATTTGATATGCCAAAATCAGTAACGACAAGTCTCACAATGGAGATGTTACTGGTGCCCACTCGAGCAAGTTGATGAACAATGGACGACAGTGCTACAGTGCCAGTAAAATATTTTCATAGAAATTATAAACTAATAAAACCATAAAACTAATGATCACATTTGTGATCATTATAACAAACTTAACAAAAATAATCTAATGTAAAAATAAAATAAATCACTATTTGTATACATATATACAAAGAAAATTCAAAAAGAATATCTCAACTATTCTTCATTATCACTAAATTTGTTTTCGATAAACAAGACTCTTTTAAGGACTTTAAGGGAGTCTTAAATTTATTGGCAAAAAAAAAGAAGTTTCTTTTATTTCTTGGATAAGCATGTCATAAATCTTTAACATGAACAAAAAAGGGCCAAAGTGTTCACTGTTTGTTTAGTTTAAAAGTGACAAGATGGTGGTCTCGAAATAGCTTATGTGGCCGCTTGACTGCCCAGGAAGTTGCAATTATGTCATGTACAATCTTTACTAAAGAACCACAGTCCTCCATGAGAAGGTGTTGACTCCTGTTTTGTCTTTTCTGTTTTAGAACAGTGCTTTTTGATTATGAAAGCTGGATTTGAGGAGATTTCCTACCACTGTGAGTTCCTATAAAATAAAACTCCTATGTTTATATTAAGAATTACATGAAATTTTATTATTCAAAAGTTACTATGCTTCTTCCTTATGTATTTAAAAAACTGATTAAAAACAACAGGGTAATTTGACAGAAAACAATTCCTTGTATATCAGATAAAAACCATTTCACAGTAATGCTAATACATGTGGTAAAAGGGTAAAGAAAATATAGTTTAGACTTTGTTGCAGGTATTTGAACATGGTGATATATATGGTACTATTTCTTTTTTTTAAGGCATATTAGACATATTTTGTGAGACAGAAAATAACTCAAACAATCCTACCTGAAAAAAAGAATATGAAGCATGTGTGTGTGCCCATGTGCCTTATTAAGGGAGAAGCAATTCCTCCAAAAAATTTTGTTCAGTGTTTTAAAATGCCTTGCTTAATGGGTGCTCGAAAGAAGATGTGGCTAAAAAGAATAAGGGATATACTGACAATTCACATTAAAATGCACTTTAAAAAATATAAAATTGTTTTCTTTCAGATAAATAAGAACATTGTGCTTTGTTTGAGGCCACATTTGGCTGTTTAGGGCTTTCTCTTTGTTCATTCAATATTAATCTAGTAATAGAGCTGTGCTTATGATATAATTTGTATATAAATATAAAGTTTTTATACTTCCACTTTTATTAGTATCAAGATAGATTCGTGGCATTTTATTTAGTCAATGCTTTTCCTTTAAGTTTACTCACTTGTGACGCATAAATTGACCAGTGGGAGTTCTTTCAGTCTGAATCTTGTGTCCTTGATAACCTGCCTCTTTATTTTTTTTTAAACTTTTTAAATTGAATTACTGTGAGATAGACACTTACAAAGATGTTCATGATTGGACTTCAGTCATAGAGTATGCCAACGCCCATCCTTGCACTGGTGTGCAGTTCTAGCACCAGTGTCCCCAAGGTTCCCTCCTATCATTCCATGACCCCTCACCGTCTGCCTGCCTCTCTTCTCTTCTCTCTTCTCTCTCCTCTCTCTCTTTCTCTCTCCTTTCTCTCTTCTGTCTCTTTCTCTCTCTGCTCTCTCCTCTCTTTCTCTTTCTCTCCTCTCTTCTCTCTCTCTATCTCTCTTTCCCTCTCTCTCTCTCATCTCTCTTTGGGCATTGTTAACCTGCCTCTTTAGACTTCATTGTTTTCTTATACAATAGAATCCAGAATCCTGGTGTGTTTCTTTACTGATCTAATCCTGGATGTGTCCAAGACCCCTGGTTTTATTTTTAGTAGTGCATATTAAAACTTAGATCTGGGTTTCTGGGTTTCAGGAATACTTCTTGCTTCCTGGAGTGTGATGCTTCAGGTACTTGAAAACCTTAAGTTTATGTTACTTATCTCACTTAAAGTTAGCATGGCTGAATATTTGTTAACATTTTTCATTTTATAATTTCACCTTTTTTCTTGCACATGAAAAATGCCAACTATCAATAGCACATTTTACTTGCTTTAGTTTACAATTTGAATACAACTGACATAAAAGTACAGCACCAATGGATGTGTTTATTAGCCAATATGTTTATGAACAATAAGTTTCTAAAAATATAAGATTTTTTTCTGGTTTAATTTTTAAACAATATTTCACTGTGACACATATTGTGAGTGGTGCTCAAAAACTACATGATTTATTTTCTGTTGTAATGGTACTTTTTAGTCCACAGTTAAGTTTCACTCAACTCACTCCAATTTCATCTCCACATTTTGTTTATCAGTGTCGCTTTACTTTCACCTTGCCAATAGCTAGTTGGGTGCTCTTGCTCCTTACTTTTACTTCTTCTTGTATAACACAGCTGAAAATTGCTGAGGAGAAAATGTAATCATCCTTGTTAAATTCAATATGCATTGATGTCTGCAACTGAACCAATCTCTTAATATGTTTGCTCACTTATGCTTGACTTCTGAACATGATTCCAATTACCCCCTGCTATTATTCCCCTTTTATATCTTTTGTGGAACTTTTATGTATAACAGCTATCTTCTTTTGTTTTATCAAGTTAAAGCTAATAGTGTGATTAATACTTAAGTTATGGGTTTTTGGAATTGGAAATCTGACTTTTTTTCTGAATCAACCCTCATTATTGAAAGTTTAGAGATTTTAACAAGATTATCAAAGTTTAAATTCAAAGCCACAGAACGAAATGACATATGCTAGATTATGTAATAAATCACTTGGTAAAGGGGTTGAATCAACCTGTACTAGGGTGTAAGCACTGCCTCCAAACCCTCCAGATACCAGTCGATCTTCACAGTAATTCTCACCTACAAAGGAAAATGGTACAATTGTTTACTTCATACTTCAGGGGAGAAAGATGAAATGGTTACTTCCCCAGCCCACTGGATAACTAGAATATTTACTAATGACAGTTTCTTTCCACTTTATTTCTTAATTAAGTGTTCACTTCTAGTCTTTTAAATTTCTGATGCTGTAAGGTTTTATTTCTTATATACTGACATGTGTTTTCCCAATTCATACCAAATACTTGCTAATTTCTGCTCCTTTTTTTTTAACTTATGAACGTTCATGTTTGCAGTGCCCATTCTCCTCCACCAATGATCCCAGTATCCCTCTCACCACCCCCACCCCCCGACACCCCACCCTGCCTTTGTGGCAGGGCATTCCCTTTTGTTCTCTCTCCTTTTGGGTGTTGTAGTTTGCAATAGAGGTGTTGAGTGGCCTGGCCTTCATGTTTGGTTTATAGTCTACTTTCGGCACACATCTTCCAACCCGAAGGTGTCCTCCCAGCACCCTTTACTTGGTGTTCCTTATCTCTATCTCAGCTGCCTTTTCCCCCAGCATGTGAGGCCCATTTCCATTTGTAGGGCAGACTTCCTGGTCCTTATCTCTACTACTCTTGTGTGTTGGTCTCCCACTCTGTTACTTTATGTTCCACTGATGAGTGTGATCTTTCTATGCCTGTCTCTCTCTTTCTGATTCATTTCACTTGACATGATACATTCCATGTTGATCCATTTGTATGCAAATTAATTTCTGCTTACCGGAGTTCATTAATACAGGTGCTACTGTAATGTTCCATGAAATATTCTGGTAATTGGATTTCTTTTCGGACAATATGATGTTAGCACAAGAGTTAGTACATACTGAGGATAAGACTTCAAATATCGACTGTTGCATGTTCTGAGTGAAACAATTTTCTGCATCTCCTTCCTCATCAGACTAAAAAGAAGATTTGTCAAAATAATAGCTGCACAGTAAGTGTCAAAAGTTAGCTGGCTGTGTTTTAGCAAAAATCAATTTATCATAGCACCTTATTAAACTCAGGGTAGTCTGTTATGTTCAAGTACACCTGATACTTTGCAAAGACCAGATATAGGAATGAAGAAAGAAGATGATGGAAACCACTAGTGTGAACTTGGCATCAGTTTGGCAATTCTATTTTGGATATAAAATTGTTTCTGCTTTGTTTTTTTGTTTGTTTTTGATTAATCTCAGAAGGAAGAGGTGAATATCGTTATTTCTCTCTTAGCTTTTCTTATCATGATAGTTTTTCTAATTGTCAGGGAATAATAAAAAGATTCATCTGAATTCAGTCAGAAACTTAGTGTATGCTCCTCAAATATTATTTGAGAACCAAGAAAAATGACCATAGGTTATATTCATGGGCATTGAATATAATATGATTTACGCATAAACCATGATTTCATGCACAATCTGGCTTTTGCATGTGGCACTGCTAATAAGAAAACTAGGTTTCTGGTTTCGACTCTGATATTACTTTCAGCTCAGATTCTGAATGCAATATCCTCAAAAACTCTTTATATCCCTCCTACTTTAGTGTATTAGTATTTGGGTACTATTATGTATGTAAGTTAATTTAGTATGTTTTGGGGAAAGTCTTGAGCAACCCATCCATAGATGCACTCATCATGATATTGCAGTTCCCCTTGGCATGTTTATGTAAGAAAAAGTACATAGTTATATTCAGGGACTTGAATGTTACAAAAGATTCAGAGTCATAATATACTTTCACATAATTGCTTTCCAAGTCTCAATTTCTCAATAAATTTCATACAAGAACTCTTAGTTGAGGAGATTTGCTGAGCCTTCTCTGTACTTCATTACAGTACTACTTTGTTTGTGGATTGATTTCCTACCCAATCTATTTTGGTGCAAACTGTAACGAGATTCTTATAGGCTTCTTCACTTTAACACCATGACCTAACTTGACTAGACTGAGCCTGTCACTTTGTTCCTTAAATAGTAATTTGATTCTCGTGTCTTGTAAATTTCTAATACTATTAGGAGAGGATATATAAGTCAGTACTTCATCTTTGATCTATGTCACTTGTGTTTACCAGAGTAAGAATAATGCTGAAATATGAAAATATTATTATCTAACCCAGTATATGGTTCTTATTGTCCTGACTTTATCTGGAATATATACATTTTCAAAGTTTTATTTAGAAGATCTTATTTTTAGGACATTTATTAGTATCAAGTGTCTAAGAAAGGGATTCCCCCAGCAACTTATGCTAAGACAAGGATTTGAGAATAAAAGGCTATTTAGTGTTTAAAAATCATTGGTAGGAAGTGATTCAGATATCCAGTGAATATTTTTAGTGAGGCCACATAAACAGAACTTCTTATGGAAACTGTGAAAGGCAAAAAAATAACTAAAACTCAAGATAAGTGGCTTCTGATACCTCCCAAGGGGAATCCATATCACTTTTCTTGTCTTATTCAGGTATTATCTGGACAAAAGGCAGAAACCTTGGTCATAGTATTAATGAGAATAGTTACATAGTTTCATGCATTTTTTTTTTTTTGCTTTTTGGGTCACACCCAGCGATGCTCAGGGGTTACTCCTGGCTCTGCACTCAGGAATTACTCCTGGCGGTGCTTTGGGGACCATATGGGATGCCGGGGATCGAACCTGGGTCGGCCGCGTGCAAGGCAAACGCCCTACCCGCTGTGCTATCGCTCCGGCCCCAGTTTCATGCATTTTTTAAGAAGAATGGCACACCACAGTAATTTATTTAAAATAGTAAGCATGTAAACACATATTTGAACAAATAAGTAGTACAACACAGAACAGAACTGTTTTAAAGATAAATTTTAGACAAATGCACTGATATGCATCTGAAATGCAAACAATTATAAAGAAAGATGCCTTGTACTGTGTTGAAAAAAGTACAGCACTGTCTGTAGCATTGTTGTCCCGTTATTCATCGATTTGCTCGGGCAGGCACCAGTAACGTCTCCATTGTGACACTTGTTGTTACTGTTTTTGGCATATCGAATACACCACGGGTAGTTTGCCAGGCTCTGCTGTGGGGGCAGGATACTGTTGGTAGCTTGTCGGGCTCTCTGAGAGGGATGGAGGAATCAAACCCGGCTCGGTCACATGCAAGGCAAATGCCCTACCTGCTATAGCTCCAGTCCTGCTGAACAAAGTATTCATAATAAATAATTTTTGTAATATCAATATATGAATTTGTGCACTAATTTTTCAGGCATTTACACAAATGTTCCATTTTTGTACACACCACTGTGTGAGCTTGTCATTTAATAATCATACTAAAACAAAAGTAAAAAAATACTTGTGTATTTCATCTGAAATATAATCTCTCTATATGTGTATGATATACACCAGTTTAATTCCTGCTGTTCATAAAATGTGACAGGTCAAAAAAATTGAATTATGTGGGATAAAAGGCTCAAAGGATAATATTGAATATATTTGCTGCAATCACTCCACATTTGGCAGAAAGGCTTAATAAAAGAGCATTTTAAACCACTCAAATATTGTTTTAAGTCCCAGTGACATGACATAAACTCTGTGCCTCAATTTATTAAGTGGCAGAATTGGAAAGCTTTGTCTGTACTTTCAGGTTGTTAGAGGATGAAAAGAGATAGCATATAATTTTGCATTTGGCTAGGTCTTCACTTAGCTTTCCCTGTTTTCAGTAAGTGCTCTTAAGACTCTTCCCTTATTTGCTACAATAATAAGAGAATAAGAGAATAAGAGAATTGCAATAATAAGAATAATAAGAGAATTGCAATACTCTTTGCATTGACTAAGAAAATTCTAAATGGGTGGGTGAATGAGCAACTATTCAGCAGGACAAGCCTGAAAGAGAAAATCAAAATTAGAACTTAAAGACTGGAAAAATATTGCACTTTGTATAAAAAATAAGTAAGGCAAGGATAAGTTTTGAGAATATTATACAAAATGCTCATGCAAATTGAAGACATGTACTAAAAGCAGTCATAGGGGAAAAAGTGAAGGATGTAGGGGATAACTCAAGTGAAAAAGTATTTTATCAACAAATATATGGAAATGGATTTAATTTATCTAAAGGGAAATTAAGCACAAATTAATTGGTTACTAATTGCTATTGATTATTGCCCCTAAACTTCTCTAGAATTGCTCATGTCAGTTCTTTCCACTCTAACACCAAGAACTTCATTCTGTTCACTTTATTTTTACGTTTGCTATAATCGCCTTCTAATGCTGCTTCTTCTAATTTGCAATCTTAGCTATATTCTAAAAAATGCAGTCATAGGACTGGAGCAAAGTACAGCAGGCAGGAGTACAGCAGGCAGGTGTTTGCCTAGAAACGTGGCCAAACTGGCTGTGACCCCAGGACCCCCGTATCCTTCCCCAAGCCTTGTCAGGAGTAAGCCCTAAGTACTGCCAGTTGTGACCCCTAAAACCAAGCCAAAAATGTAAGCATATCACCCATACACTTTCATTTACAATCGGATACTTTTAGTTAAGCTAAATTTATTTCACTGGGATTCCTTTTTTTTTTCATTTATCCTCATATTCTTACACAGCCTCATATCCTAAATTTAATTTCTCAGAAATAACGTGTCACTCCCAGCAGGGGGGTGGGGTGGGGCTGTGAGCATCCTGTTTAGGAGTCGTCTCCCTATCGCTGGTTAACTTGCTTAGTTCCTGTATCGCTTAGTCCAATGTAAGTGCCCTCCAGTCTTGAGTTAAATGCAGTGACCTCCAACATCGGGTTATGTTTTATTCTTAAGTGTCTCATTAGCACATCTGAGATTAGTCATCTCATTAGAGTTATTTGTCTGTTAAAATTTACTCCATTAGTGCAGATTTTTCAAGGAAAAATAGGTGGGTCTGGATTATCTTTAGTGCTCTAATCTCTTATAATTCTAACAAATTAAGTGGTATAATAAATATTCGATAACAATTGTTAAATTAATGAATATAGATGACACTGTTTTGACCAATAAATACAAAACATTATTTTTAGTGCTCATAAGAATATTTGCATAATTCAGCTATAGAAATAAGTTAAAGAGGAAGCATTAATAAATTTTAGTAAGAAAATATTATGTGGCCAATAGGAATGATATTCACTAGGTAAAACTTCATAAAGATATTTAAAAAATTACTAGTCAACCTAAAATTACTCTAAGATATTGCGAATAGAAGATAAGTGAAACTATAGACTATGTGAAAATTTACTAATTTTAAATTTCAAAATTATGAGACCTACTCAAAACTCTCAAAACTAAAGATAGTATGGTCTTAAAGCATGAGATAGAAACTATCCTACAAGTAGGAAAAATTAAATGGCAGCAAATTTCACATCAGTTTACCACAGAGACCAAGCACATTTGTCAAGTGATAAAAGAAGAAAAAAAATGCCCTGTTACTAAGAAAACATAAATGTGGGCCAGAGCAATAGTACAACATGTACAGCGTTTGTCTTGCACATGACCAACCCAGGTTTCATCCCCAGCATCTCATATGGTCCCCCAGCACCACCAAAAGTAATTCCTCATTGTAGAGTCAGGAGTAACCCCTGAGCATTGCCAGGTGTGACCCCAAAGTCCTTCAAAAACACAAAACATAAATGTCAGATAAGAATATATTTTTTAATTCTTACTGCTCCTCTTTTCAACTATTTTCCACTACAGTACACAAAATTCAAAAATGACATAGAAAAAATAGCTCCTACCAATGTCACAAAAGATTATTATACTTATTTGTGATTTGTATTACTTAGAGATTGCAAAAAAAAGATAAGCTTTTATTTCTAAAGTTAACAATATAGCAGTGGTTTTTGTCATCTTTGAAAAGTTCTCTTTTGTTGTATGGCTTTGAGTGATTCATTTGAATGTTCAAGAAACAACTGCTTAGTGGTATCCTGTTAACTTTCAGAACTAAAACAATAAATTTATAGTAAAATTATAATTAAATCATCTTAACTATTTGTAAGTAAAATTCAGTAAGATTATCTTCATATTGCTGTTCAACGGATCTTTAAAATTCGACCCCATTTTCACTGATTTTTTTTCACACACCCTGCTCTCCTGTCATTGATAGCCTTTCTTAATTTTTGTTTCTAAGACAATTTATACAGCTTTTGATAATATGAGTGAGGCACACTGGTCCAATTGTGACTGGTTCGTTTTGTTTAATATGATTGCCTTGAGTTTCATATATGACAGAATTTCAGTTTTAAAGACTACAGATTTTCAGATTTTTTTAATAATATTCTTGGATGTCCTAGATGCTGCCCAGAGACACAGGCAGGTGCGTGTTTGTCAGTGTGCAGATCATTTCAACATGAAAGTCGACCAAAAGCTTACATTCGGCAGACTGGGAACACCTGTAAAGGCGATTAGAGGGCACCCTAAAAAACCTCTGTCCCTCTTGGAGAGCCCAGCAAGCTACCGCGAGTATCTTGCTCACATGGCAGAGCCTGACAAGTTCCCCATGGCACAATCAATGCACCAAAAACAGTAACAATGATGGTCCTCATTCCCCTGAACCTGAGAGAGCCCCCAGTATGTCATCAGGCTACACTAGCATGAGACAGGGATGAATAGAGATGCGACTGGCACCTACTTGAGCAAATTGATGAACAATGGGATGACAGAGACAGTGAAAGTGACTCAAACTAAGCTCAAAATAAATTTATAGACCTTTTTAATATCCAAAGGAGAAAGGAGGGGCATAATGGAACAATGTATTTTGTTCTATGAACTTTAAAAATAGTCTATGAACATACAATACAATGACAACTTTACAAAGAAAATAAGAATTAAAAAAACTAAAATAACGAACTTGAAAAATATTATGATTTCCTAGTAATTTTAACACATGATTATCTAAAAACAGTATTTTAGAAGTTTCAGGAACCAGAGAGATTGTAAAGCATGGTAAGTTGGCTGATTAGCATCTAGCCAGACCTGGTTTGACACACAGCAAGACATATATTCCTCTGAGTACCACTGGTGTGATCCCTGAGCACAGCATCAGGATTAAGTCCTGAGTACAGCCAGGGAAATTCTAATGGGAAATTAAATAAAATTTAATTTTATTAAAAGCATTTCATTGTTTTTAATTTAATCTCAGAGAAAGAGAATGAGAGAGATGAGATGATAGAGAAATTTCAAAATTAGAAAAAATGGGGTGTACTATGAGAGGTAACAAAATAAAAGCTGACATTTAAACTATAGAAATTTGGCTAGTGCTAATAAAAGCCTCGAATAAAATGACTATCACTCTACAACTAAGAGATATATTAGGTGTAAATAGATAAAGATAAGTTTAGAAAGATCTAATTGTATAAACATTCCAAGATACATAAATTGCACCTCAGAACTGAAATGCTGTTTAAAAATACCATTTTATAATCTATACGTATAAAAGATGAGATCAAGGAAATTTTTGGAAAATACAACATGTCTAGCAATGGAGATGTTACTGACCCGCTCGAGCAAATCGATGAACAACAGGATGACAGTGCTACAGTGCTCATCACAGGATAGCTAAAACTTAAGGAATTCAATTGTTGTGATATAGGATGATAAAAAGTGAAGAAGCACATTTTGGAAAGTGAGAAATCACGAGTTTGTATTCTCAGTTATTATGTTTCAGATCCTGTGTGATACATAGGTGGACAGAGCTTGGGGTGAGGACAAGGGTGAAGATGTGCTCGGGACAGTTGTCAGAACATAGGTGACATTTGAAGTCAGGAGACAAGAGGGCATTTAGAAGAAAGATTAGAAAATAAAAAGAGCAAACACAAAGAAACAAACTCTAACTGATCCCAGCTTTCAGAAGACAGATAAGAAGCCATCAAAGGAGAATGGAAAAAATTATCTAGAGTAAGAGCATTAGGAATAATAAAGTCAGAGTTTGGTGTCTTGAATGTCAAAAGCAAAAGGAGAGTTGAGAGGGGGAGAACGTGCGCATGCTCTGGGCTGTTTGCCGTATAGGGACAGGAGCCGGGAACTTGTTAGTTCAAACTTGAGATGACCTGAGAAAGAAATTTTGTCCTTTTAATTGCACACATAATGGATAGTTGATATACCTGCAAATTCCCTTTTGTTAGGAAAAGAGCACTGTGTGTGTCATGAATATGTCAATGAAAGTTAGAATATGTATGTAAAATAATAAGTATTTCAATTCTAGAGTGACAGGGAAGAAAGATCCCCAATGATGTGCTGTATTTTTACTACTAGTCGACAAATCCTGCTCAGATCGGGACTGGGCCTCTTCTGCCCAGATCTCCCATTTTCCAGTAGCTAGGCGGTCACACCTAGGGACTGCCCCTGGCATCGTGGAACTTGCTTTTAAGATATAAGAATTTATAAGATATCTAATAGCCTACTTCTCCCTCTGGGAGAGCCTGGCAAGCTACTGAGAGTTTCCTGCCCACATGGGAGAGCCTGACAAACTCCCCGTGGTGTATTCATATGCCAAAACCAGTAACAATGATGGGTCTCATTCCCTTGACCCTGAAAGAGCCTCCAGTGTGGCATCATTGGGAAGGACGAGTAAAGAGAGGCTTCTCAGGGCTAGGACAAATGGAGCCATTACTGAGACCGCTTGAGAAATTTGACAATCAACGGGATGATGATGATGATGATGATGATGATGATGATGATGATGATGATGATGATGATGATGGTAATGGTAATGAGTCAACAAATCCAGACTCTTTGAGGACTTGCATTCAATGCTGAGATCATCTCCACTACTAAAAAATTAGTCAAGCTTTCTCCTACCTTATCTGGTAGACATGGATCAGAGTAATTGGATGTGTAGACAGGATTTGCTGCACTAGCCTGTGTGCAAGAGGAAAAGGATAGCAAGCAAAGATAGATTTGTAACATGAGTAGGTGAGCGAGCAAAATGAAATAATTGTAGTACTGTTGATGAGTTCAATTTAATGATGTACAATCATAGTGTACCAATTCCTATAGGGGAAAAATAAGTGATAACAGGATACAGAAATGAAATCTGTGAATATATAGAGACATTTCAAATGTAGAACAGGATAAAAAGAGAAAACTTGTGAATATTTCAAGACCGAATAATAAAAAAAATTAAGTCCATAAACTCATAGTAAATAACATGCTGTATTTTGTGTGTGATCCAATACAAGTTAAATTATTCATAATCCATTTTAATTATTCTCAGTTCTTTTGTTTATTTTTTATTTTTTGCTTTTTGGGTCACACCTGGCTATGCACAGGGATTAACTCCTAGATCTGCACTTAAGAATAACTCCTGGTGGTGCTTGGGGGACTATGTGGGATGCTGGGAATCGAACCTGGGTCGACTGCATACAAGGTAAACTCCCTACCTGCTGTGCTGTCACTCCAGCCCCATTTTATTTATTCTTAAGGGATCTGTTATCATCATACAATGAATATATTCACTTTTCTCCTAAATTCTGCCTACTTGGTCTCCAGAAACTAAGAATGAGGCTTTTAAAGATGCAGATTTTTTCAAATTTTGTCTATTACAGATTTTAATTATAGGAGCATTCAAGTATGTGTATAATAAGTGTATGTGTATAATAAGTGTATGTGTATAATAAGTGTATGTATATAATAAGTGTGATTAATAACTAGTTTTTAAGTAGGCAAAGATTCTTTCAGATCACTATTTCCTATTTCTATGTAATAGACCACTGTTTGCTGCTAATACATTATTGATATTGAAGCTTAAGTGTATTTTAGAGCAAGAAAATTGATTGGAGGCTTATAATTCTTGATAATTTGTTTCTTGTTTAACAAAAGATATTTTTTCATTAAAAGCATCTTAAAGGAAAATCAGCATCTATTCAACTTCTGAAAAACACTACTGCATGATCTGCTCCCTTTGATTTAGCATCCAATATTTTCTCAAAATGTGACTTGCTGAAGTGGACAGGTTTTAGTCCATCAGTGACTTCCCTGTCAGACTCACTCAGATGCCAAGTTATTACTGATTTTATGACGTCATTGGTGGTGTAAGCTTAACCGCTTGTTAGAAAATCATGGTATGTACTGTCCAATTCACACTTCATCACCAGCAATAAAAGTTTTGGAATCAGAATGTATTTTCGGCAACATTTTGATCCATAATGTTTGTGTGAGTGCAGGGAATTCACCTTGGTTTTGAGAAGTTCATAACTTCTGCTGATGATAATAGCAATGTTTTTCTCTTTCTTTTTTCTTTTCTTTTAAAATATATTTTTATAGTTGTTCACAATATTTGATTACATTTAATATTCAAATACCAATCACTATATCCTACATTGTCCTTGGGCTTGGAAGGTTTCTTATGATAGGTCTGCTGTGAATCTAAGGGGTGCTCCTTTGATCTTGCTGCTTGCAGTATTGTGTCTCTATCCATGGCATCCAACATTCTGACTATGATATGCCTTGGGGAATTTTTATTTGGGTCCCTTTTAGCTGGCACCCTTCAGACTCCTTGCATCTGGATGTCCCCATTCTCTAGCTCTGGGAATTTCTTGGCAATAATGTCTTTAATTATGGTTATTTTTTTTATTGGGATTGGTTCCCTATGGTTCTGGTAGTCCAATGATTCTTATGTTGTTTCTCTTCAGGTCATCCCCTAGGACTCTAATTCAGTCTAGAGCCATTTTCAGGTCTTTTTCCATTATTTGTTGTTGCCTATATGCTTTCTGCAGCTTGTCTTCAAGCTCACTGATTCTGTCTTCGGCTGTGGTCATTCTACTGTTGAGGGCTCCTACTGAGTTTTTTTTATTTCATCTACGGATTCTTTTAATTGTGTGACTTCTGTTTGTAGTTTTGAAATTTCTGCTCTCATTTCTTCCTGTATTATCTTGGTGGACCGTTCCAATGCTGCATCCATATCCTTCCTTAATTTATTGGATGTTCCTTCCATAGTTGCTTTGAGTTCGTCAACCATCTTCACGATTTCCTCTCTGAATTCTTTATCTGAGAGGAGGTTGTATTTCTGGGAAGTTGATGCTGGGGTTGCTGAGATCCTCCCTTCCATCTCTTCAGGTGGTGAGGATTTTCGCTGTTTTGTCATGTTGTTATGGGCTTTACTCTCAGGCGCTCTCCTTAGCTTGAGAGGGGCCTCAACAGAAGACATGGGGCTATGATCATTCTACAAAGGACTTTATGTGCAGCTTGATGTGTTCACTGACAGTTTTTGTGAAATTAGGATAGGCTAGGCTAGTTGAATATAAACACATAGTGACTAAGATGACCAGGGTATTCTTCAGAGGAATAGATTCTATCAATTGTGGCTGAAGCACAATACATGAAAAAGTGCTCTGCATCACTAGTCATCAGGGAGATGCAAATCAAAACAACCATGAGATACCACCTCACACCACAGAGAATGGCACACATCCAAAATAACAAAAGCAACCACTGTTGGAGAGGATGTGGGGAGAAGGGGACCCTTCTACACTGCTGGTGGGAATGCAGAATGGTCCAGCCCCTTTGGAAAACAATATGGACGATTCTCAAAAAATTAGAAATTGAGCTTCCATTTGATCCAGCTATACCACTTCTGGGAATATATCCTGGAGAAACAAAAAAGTATAGTCGAAATGACATCTGCACTTATATGTTCATCGCAGCACTGTTTACAATGGCCAGAGTCTGGAAAAAACCCGAGTGCCCGAGAACAGACGACTGGTTAAAGAAACTTTGGTACATCTATACAATGAAATACTATGCAGCTGTTAGAAAGGATGAAGTCATGAACTTTGCATATAAGTGGATCAACATGGAAAATATCATGCTAAGTGAAATGAGCCAGAAAGAGAGGGACAGACATAGAAAGATTGCACTCATCTGTGGAATATAGAACAACAGAGTACAAGACTAATACCTAAGAATGGTAGGATATAATACCAGGAGGTTGGCTCCATAGCTTGGAAACTGGCCTCACCGCTGGGGGAAAATCATCCCAGATAGAAAGGGGAACACAAAGTAATATGTGATTGGAGATCCTGTGAGAAGGGAGATGCATGCTGAAAGTAGACTAGAGACTGAACAGGATGACCACTCAATACCCCTATTTCAAACCGCAACACCCAAAAGGAAAGAGAGATATCAAATTGGAATGCCCCACCACAGAGGCGGGGTGGGGTGGGGGGATGGGACTTTGGGAGTGGGAGGGATACTGGGTTCATTGGTGAAGGAGAATGGACACTGGTGGAGAGATGAGCTCTTAAACATTGCATGAGGGAAAAACAAGAATAAAAATATGTGAATTTGTAAAAAAAAAATCAATCCCACCACCACTACACGTTCCCAATTTCCATATTTCCATCTCAAGCCCCCAAACCCCACGTTGCAGGCAGAACTGAAATAATTTATTTGTAATGCTGTTATGAATAATCTGCTAAAAATGATGCAAGAAAGGTTTCTTAGGGAAAAGTGTGTGAAGACTGTTGTGTTTCACCCAGGAGCCATAAGTCCTTCTATAAGAGATTAATGCTGCTAAAGGTGAGACTTGTGTGCTTCTACCCATATCTGTATAAATATATTTCTCCTTCAGATTGGTTGCCTTCTACCTTAAGCCCCATTAATGTGAGGTGCTACTTTTGATATATCAGTGGTGCAAAGTATGAGATATCTAGGAACAGATTCCCTCATGGGTGAGGCTTGTCCAAGCACGAGGAGAGTGGCCGTGGGCTTGGCAGCAGTTGAGTTCTGGAGGTTTTTGGCTGCGGGGGCTGGATCCCTTGGGGCGGGGAAGACCTCACCCGCCCACCTCTGGGGTACCCCACATGGCACAGCCGCGCATGGGGTATGGAGGCATGGTTCCAGCTTCTGTTCTGTGCTCTCATCCTAGAGATTTATATCGAGTCTCTCTTTTCTTTTCTTTCTTTCTTTCCTACTCTTTTATTCTCTTTTGGCCTTTGGGTCACACACAGATACGCTCGGGGGTTTCTCCTGACTCTGCCAAGAGAAATCACTCCTGACAGTGCTCAAGGATGATATAGGATGCCAGAAATAGAACCCAGGTTGTTCACATTCAAGGAAAATACCCTAACCTTTTCCACTGTCTCTTAAGACTCTAAAATTATTTTTTTCTTTTGTGAAATAAACAGTCCAGATTTCCTTGACTTACCAGGCTGATTAACTATGTAGAGTGCTTTTTAAAATATAAAATAAAGTTTTAGGCACAGATCTATTTTACAAGAAATATCATCATTCAAGATCATAGAACTTAAAAGGTTAATTATGGAGAATTTCAGTCCATAAAAATTAATTACTTATTACAAGCTATCTGTAAGAATGTGAAAGATTAGTTATTTTTTATATAAGTAGGACAAAGTTTCCTCTGTCTTCAAGTTTCTACTAATTTTTGATTGAAAAATATGCTTTGCTATTATTTAGAACATTATATTAAAATATGTTCCCAGTAGCAAGAAATAGTTTGTAATATTGCTACAAGAAGCTTTTCATATTCCTATGCTCAATACTCCTCCAAGCTAGGCACTGAATTAAAGGACAAGTGAGAACAGAAAGAAAATAGTAAAAACATGGAAAACAAAGAAAAATGAGGCATATTATGCCTGGCCTAAACAGTATAGATTGAAACATAATCTAGGAGGAAATGAAAATTTTGCTTAAATCTATGGGATTACTCTATGCTGTGGTTGATATCACAGTTTCTAATAATTTGAATTAGGTAATAGAAAATACTTGGATGTAGGGCTGCATTCACAAGGAAGTTCATATTTTTAATTAATTCATCTTTATCTGTAGTCCATATCTATCTATCTATCTATCTATCTATCTATCTATCTATCTATCTATCTATCTATGTGTCCGTCTGTCTGTCTGTCTGTCCATCTGTCTGTCTCTGTCTGTCTGTCTGTCTATCTATATATCCTCATATCAAGTTTTTGTGCCTTAGAAATAGCCTAAGACAGAATCTGGCATGCATACACAGATAGGCAGGGATAGGGTAGAATAGCAGTGTATACTCATTAATCAAAAATCAATTTGGGTCCTGAACAATAGTAAAGTACGTAAGGTGTTCTCCTTGCACATGGGTGACCAAAGCTCTATGTTCCCCTGAGCCCACTAGGAGCTGTCCCTTAGTGCAGAGCCAGGACTGAGTCAGCAGAGCCAGAGCACTGCTGGGTGTAAGCCAACCCATCAAACTGACTAGAAAATGGTATCAAAATATGGACCAGAGAAATAGCGCATGGATGCACTCAACCCTTGGCTGATCACCTAAAGTGTTGTTGACTTCCCCCAAAGCACCCCAGGGTATAACTTCAGAGGTTCCCAGCATCTCCAAGGTGGTCCTTGTCCTTGGCACAGCACCATATTTTCTTTCTTTTTTAAATTTTTTTTAAATTTTATTCGATCACTGTGAGACAGTTACAAGCTTTCATGTTTGAGTTATAATCACACAATGATCAAACACCCATCCCTCCACCAGTGCACATTCCCCACCACCAATATCCCGGGTATACCTCCCCATTTTCCCACCCTCCCCCTGCCTCTAAGGCAGACAATATTCTCCATACTCTCTCTCTACGTTTGGGCATAATACCGTGCAACACAGACATTATCCATTATCCACTTTCGGCATGCATCTCCCATACCAACTGGTTCCTCCAGCCATCATTTTCTTAGTGATCCTTTCTCTATTCCATCTGCCTGATCCCCTCCACTCATGAAACAGTCTTCCAGCTATGGGGCAATCCCCCTGGCCCTTGTATCTACCGTCCTTGGGTGTCAGCCTCATGTGATGCTACCCTACAGTCCACAAATGAGTGAAGTCCCTCTATGTCTGTCCCTCTCTTTCTAACTCATTTACTTAGCATGATACTCTCTATGTTTATCGATTTATAAGCAAATTTCATAACTTCATCTATCCTAACAGCTGCATAGTATTCCATTGTGTAGATTTACCAAAGTTTCTTTAACCAGTCATCTGTTTTAGGGCACTCGGGTCATTTCCATATTTTGGCTATTGTGAACAGTGCTGCAATGAATATATAGGTGCAGATGTCATTTCAACTGTCCTCTTTTGCATCCTCGGGATATATTCCCAGAAAAGGTATTGCGGGGTCATATGGAAGCTCAATTTCTAGTATTTTTTTTTAATTTTATTTTTTTATTGAATCACCATGTGGAAAGTTACAAAAGTTTCAGGTTTAAATCTCAGTTATACAATGCTCAAACACACATCCCTTCACCAGTGCACATATTCCAAGAATCACGGTATACCTCCCCCCTTCCCCCTACCTCCCCAGCCCCCCGCCCCGCATGTGTAAATGGTAAATTTCAATTTACTTTCACTTTACTTTGATTACATTCAATATTTCAACAAAAAATTCACTACTATTGATTTAGAGTTCCTCCCCCCTAAAGTCAACCTGCTGAAAAGAAAGCATTTGGTAATTTGTTTTCCATTGCTGAGAATGAAGAGATATGAGATCAGGAGGCCACATTAGCAGCCGCACAGTTTCGGATTTCTGTATTTCAGTATTTTAGTAACTAAGTCCAGAGAAATATCTGCCAGAAATCACAACATTGTGAGCTTGTATCTCCCAGGTACTTTATATTCCACATATGAGTGCAATCTTTCTATGTCTGTCTCTTTCTTTCTGACTCATTTCACTCAGCATGATACTTTCCATGTTGATCCACTTATATGCAAATTTCATGACTTCATGTTTTCTGACAGCTACCTAGTATTCCATTGTGTAAATATACCAGAGTTTCTTTAGCCAATCATCTATTTTCGGGCAATCTGTGGTGTGAGATGATATCTCATTGTTGTTTTGATATGCATCTCCCTGATGATGAGTGATGTTGAACATTTTCTCATGTGCCTCTCAGCCATTCGGATTTCTTCTTTGGGAAAGTTTCTGTTCATTTCATCACCCCATTTTTTGATCGGGTTGGCAGTTTTCTTCTTGTGGAGTTCAACCAGTGCATTGTATATCCTTGTTATCAACCCTTTATCAGATGGGTACTGCATAAATATCCTTTCCCATTCTGTAGATTGTCTTTGTACTTTGGTCACTGTTTCTTTTGAGGTGCAGAAGCTTCTTAGTTTGAGATAGTCCCATTTATTTATCTTTGTTTTCACTTGCTTGGCCAGTGGCTTGTCAGCTTTGAAGATACCGTTGGCTACAATGTCGTGAAGGGTTTTGCCGACCTTGTCTTCAATGTACCTTAGGGATTCTGTTCTGATGTTGAGTTCTTTAATCCATTTTGATCTGATTTTTGTACATGGTGATAAATGGAGGTCTAAGCCCATTTTTTTGCATGTAGCCATCCAGTTTTGCCAGCACAGTTTGTTAAACATGCTTTCCATGCTCCACTTCACATTTCTTGCTCCCTTATCAAAGATTAGATGATCATATATTTGGGGGTGTGTGTTAGAGTATTCAACCCTGTTCCATTGGTCTTCAACTCTGCCTTTGTTCCAGTACCATGCTGTTTTAATGACTACCGATTTTTAGTAGAGTTGAAAGTTGGGGAGGTTGATTCCTCCCATTTTCTTTTTCCCAAGAATTCCTTTAGCTATTCGTGGGGGCTTATTGTTCCATATGAATTTCAGGAGTGCTTGCTCCATTTCTTTGAAGAATGTCAGGGGTATCCCTATAGGGATTGCATTGAATTTGTACAATGCTTTGGGGAGAATTGCCATTTTGACAATATTAATTCTTCCAATCCGTGAGCAGGGGAATTCTTTCCATTTCCTCTTGTCCTCCTTTATTTCCTGAATTAGCATTTTGTAGTTTTCATTATAAAATCCTTTACCTCCTTTGTTAAGCTGATTCCTAGGTACTTGATTTTTTGAGGCGCAATTGTGAATGGGATTGCTTTTCTCAGGTCACTTTCTTCTCTCTCATTATTTGCATATAGGAAAGCCATAGACTTTTGGGTATTGATTCTATAGCCTGCAACTCTACTATATGAGTCTATTGTTTGTAGGAGTTTCTTGGTAGAGGTTTTAGGGTTCCCTAGATATAGTATCATATCATCGGCGAATAGTGAGAGCTTAATTTCTTCCTTTCCTATCTGAATTCCCTTAATATCTTTTTCTTGCCTAATTGCTATTGCAAGTATTTCCAGCACTATATTGAACAGAAGTGGAGAGAGTGGGCATCCTTGTCTTGTCCCTGTTCTCAGAGGGAAGGCTCTTAATTTTTCCCCATTGAGGATGATGCTTGCCATATGCTTGTGATAAATGGCTTTGACTATATTGAGAAATGTCCCTTCTATAACCATTTTGGCGAGTGTTTTCATCATAAATGGATGCTGGATCTTGTCAAATGCTTTCTTTGCATCAATTGATATGATTATATGATTTTTATCTTTTCTTTTGTTGATATGATGGATTATGTTGATTGATTTCCGGATGTTAAACCATCCTTTCATCCCCAGGATGAATCCCACTTGGTCGTGGTGTATGATCTTTTTGATGAGTTGTTGAATTCTATTTGCTAATATTTTGTTGAGAATGTTCGCATCTGTGTTCATCAGGGATATTGGCCTGTAGTTTTCTTTTTTTGTGGTGTCTTTTTTTGCTTTTGGTGTTAGGGAGATATGAGCCTCATAGAAACTGTTTGGGAGGGTTTCTGTTTCTTCAATTACCTGGAAAAGCTTGAGGAGGACTGGCACTAGGTCCTCTTTAAATGTTTGAAAGAACTCGCTAGTGAATCCGTCTGGACCTGGGCTTTTGTTTTTGGGAAGACGTTTGATTACCATTTCAATTTCCTTGATGTTAATTGGGCTATTCAGGTACTCCAGGTCTTCTTGGTTCAGCCTTGGGAGATTATAGGAGTTGACGAATTTATCCATTTCTTCTAGGTTCTCTTGTTTCGTGGCATACAGATTTTCAAAGTAGTCTTTGATGATCTTTTGAATTTCTTTGGTTTCTGTTGTGATGTCCCCCTTTTCATTTCTGATTCGGCTTATAAGGGTTCTCTCTCTCTCTCTTTCTTTGTGAGTCTTGCTAGTGGTTTATCAATCTTGTTTATTTTCTCGAAGAACCAGCTCTTGGTTTCATTGATCTTCCGGATTGTCTTTTGGGTTTCCATGTCATTAATTTCTACTCTAAGTTTTGTTATCTCTTTCCTTCTGCCTGATTTGGGCTCCTTTTGTTGGTCCTTTTCTAAGGTCTTGAGCTGTGAAGTCAAGTTATTTATGTGGGCCCTTTCTTCCTTCCTGAGATATGCTTGCAGAGCTATAAATTTTCCCCTTAATATGGCTTTAGCTGTGTCCCACAGGTTCTGGTAGCTCGTGTCTTTATTCTCATTTGTTTCTAGTTACCTTTTGATTTCTCCCTTGATTTCCTTCCTGACCCACTCATTGTTCAATATTAAGCTATTTAATTTCCAGGTGTTTTATTTGGTTTTCTCCATCTTTCCATGATTAACTTTTATCTTCAGTGCATCATGGTCTGAAAAGATAGCTGGTACAATGTCTATCTTGTTGATTCTTTTGAGGTATGCTGTGTTGTCCAGCACATGGTCTATTCTGGAAAATGTTCCATGTGCACTGGAAAAGAATGTGTATTCCTTTTTTGGGGGATATAAAGCCCTGTATATATCTATTAGCCCTCTCTCTTCTATTTCTTCCTTCAAAGCCAGTATTTCATTGGTGAGTTTTAATCTTCTAGATCTGTCCAGAGGAGACAGTGCGGTGTTGAAGTCTCCAACTACTATTGTGTTGCTCGAGATGTCCTTCTCGAGGTCTCTTAGCAGCTGTTGTAGGTATTTAGCTGGTCCCTCATTGGGTGCGTAGACATTTAGGAGTGTGATTTCTTCCTGATGTACATACCCCATTTTTAATAAAAAGTGCCCTTCACTATCCCTTCTAATCTTTTTCAACCTGAAGTCTATGTTGTCTGATACTAGTAAAGCCACCCCAGCTTTCTTGAGGGAGTTGTTTGCTTGTAGGATTGTTTTCCATCCTTTAACTTTGAGTCTGTGTTTGTTCTGGCTATTCAGATGTGTTTCTTGCAGGCAGCAGAAAGTTGGGTTGAGTCTCTGGATCCATTTTGCCAGTCTGTGTCTCTTATTTGGTGAATTTAGACCATTGACATTAAGGGAGATTATTGTTATGGGATTTTGTGCCATCTTTGTGTAAGCGTTTGTTGTGCTTGTAGTGGTTGTTCTTGTCTTATGATAGCCCCTTTAGTGCTTCTTTTAGGTTTGGTTTTGAGTCTATGAAGTTCCTGAGCTGTTGTTTACCCCCAAAGTAGTGTATGATTCCTTCAGTTTGAATGAGAGTTTAGCCAAATAAAGTAATCTTGGTGAAGAATTGATTTCATTGAGTTTTTTCACTATATCCCACCATTGCCTTTGGGCTTGGAGGGTTTCCTCTGATAGATCTGCTGTGAATCTCAGGGGTGCTCCTTTGTATGTGATTTCCTTCTTGGACCTTGCTGCTTGCAGTATTGTGTCTCTCTTGATGACGTCCATCATTGTAACTATGATATGTCTTGGGGTTTTTCTGTTAGGATCTCTTTTAGCTGGCACCCTTCGGGCGCCTTGAATCTGGATGCCTGCATTGTCCAGCTGTGGGAAGTTTTCCGCAATGATTTGTTTGACTGTGTCTTTTTCGTTTTGGTTGGTTCCCTATGGTTCTGGTAGTCCAATGTTTCTATTGTTGTTCCTCTTGAAATCATCCCCTAGGACTCTGATTCTGGCTAGAGCTATTTTGAGGTCTCTTGCCATGGTTTGTTGTTGCCTGTAGGCCTCTTGCAGCTCATCTTCAAGCATACTGATTCTGTCTTCGGCTGCAGTCATCCTATTGTTGAGGGCAGCCAGAGAGTTTTTGATTTCATGTATGGAATCCTTCATTTCTTTTTGAAGGTTTTTTATTTCTGCTCTCATTTCTTCCCGTATTTTGTCGGCTGTCTGTTGTATTGTTTCTGCCAGGTCCTCCTTGAAGTTGTCCATCTTTGCATTGAGTTCACTGAACATGTTGAGGATTTCAACTCTGAATTTTTTATCAGAGAGGTCAAGTTTATAGGAAACGCCCATTGAGGTTTCTGGACTCCTTTGATCGTCCTCTGCTTGCAATGGGTATTTTCGCTGTTTCTTCATGTTGTTGTGGTGGTATGATAGAGGGACCTTGAAGATGAGTATCCCTGTTTCCTCTTGTTGCGAAAACGGATTGTGGATAGGCTCAGTCAATGGTGGTTGCCTTTTTATTTCCTGCTTTGTAGAACCTGGTCTCCCACTGAGATGTTCCTTGAATCCTTCTGTGAATTCTAGTGGTTTATTGTCCTATTGCTTGCGAATAGCTAGGATGTTAGTCTTGGATATGATGTCGAGGAAACTATCTGCTACCGCGTTAGCCATGCCCACTTTCCTTAGGCCACAACCCCTGACGATTAGGCCACACCCCTTTCCCACAACCCGACAGTGGTCAAGGGTCTGGGGTCGGCGTGCTGGCCACTTGGCCGGCAGTCCGGAGGGGAAAGAAGCCCGGGGTGCTCAGGGCCGCGGAGCAGGCTGGGTCTGGAAGGGCGGGTCGAGGTGGCGTCACAGACCTGAGCTGGAAGACAGGACGGCTGCTGCTCTTGGGATCGGCATGCCGGCCACTCTGCCGGCAGTCCGGAGGGGAGAGAAGCCCAGGGTGCCTCAATTTCTAGTTTTTGAAGGACTGTCCATATTGTTTTCCAGAAAGGCTGAACCAGTTGTCATTCCCACCAACAGTGAAGGAGAGTCCATTTTTTCCCACATCCACCCCAGCACTGGTTGCTTTTGTTCTTTTGAATGTGTGCCAGTCTCTGTGGTGTGAGATGATATCTCATTGTTGTTTTGATTTGCATATCCCTGATGAGTAGGGATGTAGATCATTTTTTCATGTGTTTTGGCCACTTGTATTTCTTTTTTGAGGAAACTTCTGTTCATTTCTTCTCCCCATATTTTGATGGGGTTGGAGGTATTTTTCTTATACAATTCTACAAGTATCTTGTATATCCTGGATATTAATCCCTTATCAGGTGGGTATTGGGTGGGTATTCTTTCCCATTCTGTGGGCTCTTTCTGTATTTTGGTCACTGTTTCTTTTGAAGTGCAGAAGCTTCTTAGAAAAGCTCCTAGAAACAATAAGTCGATACAGTAAAGTGGCAGGCTACAAAATCAACACCCCAAATTCCATAGATTTCTTATATACAAATAATGAAAAAGAAGAAAGAGACATTAAAAAAACCAATCCTGTTCACAATAGTACCTCAGAAAATCAAGTACCATGAAATCAGCTTAACCAGAGAGGTGAAGGAACTATACAAGGAAAATTACAAAACACTACTTCAAGAAATAAAGGAGGACACTAGGAAATGGAGACACATCCCCTGCTCATTGATAGAGAGAATTAACATTATCAAAATGGCAATACTGCCCAAAGACCTATACAAATTTAATGCAGTCCCTATCAGGATACCCATGACATTTTTTAAAGAAATAGATAAAACACTCCTGAAATTTATATGAAACAATAAACCTCCACGAATAGCTAAAGCAATCCTGGGAAAAAGAAGATGGTGTTGTCACTTTCCCCAACTTCAAACTCTACTGCAAAGCAGTAGTAATTAAAACAGCATGGTATTGGGATAAAAACAGACCTGCAGATCAATGGAACAGAGTTGAATATCCTGTCACAGACCCCCAAATATATGGCCACTTAATCTTTGACAAAGGAGCAAGAAATGCAAAGTGGAACAATGAAAGCCTCTTCAACAAGTGGTGCTGGGACAACCTGAAAAAAAATGAACTCTGACCTCTGTCTAATGCCAGGCACAAAAGTCAGATCAAAGTGAATTAAAGACCTAATATCGGACATGACTCCATAAGGTTCATAGAAAAAAATGTAGGCACAACTCTCCATGACATTGAAGCTAAAAGCATCTTAAAGGACGAAACAGCACTGACCATACAAATGGAAGCAAACATAAGCAAATGGGACTACATCAAACTAAGCACCATATTTTCTAGGTCTCATATTGACCCATTGCCCTGCCAGTGGAATAACACAGGAAAGAGACCTCTGGTCTACTAAGCAATGCTTGAAACCACTCCCCACTTATTTTATTTATTTTTATTTATTTTATTGAATCACCATGTGGAAAGTTACAAAGTTCTCAGGCTTATGTCTCAGTTATACAATGTTCAAACACCCGTCCCTTCACCAGTGCTCATATTCCACCACCAAAAACCCCAGTATACCTCCCAGTCCCTACACCCCACCCCCGCCTGCGTAATTGATAAATTTCACTTCATTTTCTCTTTACCTTGATTTCATTCCATATTTCAACACAAAATTCGCTATTGTTGTTGGAGTTTCCCCCCCCCCAAAAAAAAACAACCAGCTCTACTGACAAGGAAGCATTTGATAATTAGTTTTCCATTGCTGAGAATGAAGAGATATGAAGTCACGCTGCCGCGGTAGCGGCTGTGAGGTTTAGGATTTCTGTATTTTAGCATTTTAGTAATTAAGTCCAGGGAGATTTATGTTAGAAATTGCATAATTTCCCTTCCTGGGGCAGTATGGGGCAATGGCTTAGTTCACAGACTAGAGACATGGCTGCAAGCAGTTTCTGGGACCAAAAGCAGTCTAGCTGGCCTCCGGATCATGGTCAATTAGCAGCAAAGCAGCCGCACCAAAGTGTGGCCGCCTAGGTTGAGTCTCGGTGGAGTGTGAGTTGGTATCAGCCCCGGCCAGAGACTGCCCAAGCGTCCCACTGTTCCAAATATATACCTCTCTCTCTATTTTTTTTCCTCCTTGTTGGGGTCTCAGCAGCCAGTCTGAGACCCTGGCCAAATCCCCTGCCCTTAGAGACAGAAACAGGCTCTCTTCAAACAGGGCCCTAAGGCCCTGTGCCAGCACTCCACCCAGAAAGGCTCCCTGGTCGAGAAGACAGTGGGATGAAACTTGAAAGTCACTGCTTGTCTGAGCTAAACATACGCGGCGGCCTTGAAAGGAGGGAACATAGATCATCAATTAACATCTGTAAAGGGCCTAGCAAAATGTTTACTTCAGAGCTGATAACCAGATGTTCATAATGCCCACTCCTCCCTAAAATTTCTTCTTTAAATATTGGTGTGTGAGCTTAATAAAATCGAGAGTTATTTGACCTCCAACTCTCCCCCTTCTGCGTGGTTCTTTCTCGATGGTGGTGGTAGGGTGGCCACGGTACGCAGGGGGGCAGGGCAGAGGCTTCTTCCCTTCCCACTCCCTCTCCTATAGGGAGTAAGTCCGGTGGCTGGGGGATCATACTCCAGTTTGCCGGGGTCTAATGGCCAGGACCTTGACACCTTCTCACGCCACCAAGTTCATACCTACTTATAGTCCTCACGCCGCTTCTCCCCGGGAAGGGCTCCCCACTTCTTTTAATAATACTGGTTCTATATGATTTCCATGTGGATTACTAGAGAATCCCAGAGAAATTAGGACCTTGAAGACTAGAACACACACAATGTCTTTATCAAGCTAAGAATGCTTATAACATTTAGATGTTTTTTGAAAAATTGATGATGCGTGTGTATATATACACTGCTTACTGGAATATTTCATGCAAAAAGAAAAAAATCCCAGCTATATTTATAAGACAAAATTTCCAGCAAACCCAGCTTGTTAGCAGTGCTTTCATGTACTCCAATTGTACTATTGGTGTGCAATGAGCTAAAGATATTTATGAATGAATAGATAAGGTAACATGTGATGCAGACGGTAAAATAATGTTTTCCTGGGAGTATTCTGTGAAGTCTTTCAGTGGAAGCCATATAGAGTTCTAGTACTGTGCAAGTATTTTCATATAAAGAGAAAGAGGGACTGATCTGACAGATGATTGGCAGGACTTAATTCTTCCCAAGGGATGGACAATCTTTAAATACTCATGCAGTTGCCTTTAGTTAATATGCTAATATTTATTATATTTTAAAAACTCAGTTGGCTGGACTTTTCATGTTAACGCAAAATGGTTCATTGCATTAGTCAAAATCCAGAGACACCAGCAGAGTAAAAATTTAAGTATAAAGCCTTTATGTGGTTATTTTTCACAGTGATTTTTCTACATTACTTATACTATTTTTATTTTAACATTCAATGTTTTGCTTAGTCATTCTCATCTCTTAAGGGCAGAATAAAAACTAGAAATTCCTATTGATAATACGCATACGCAAAACTTTAAGCTAATTTTTGTCTCTAAGATTTTTTTAATTGAATCACTGTGATATACACAGTTACGAGGTTTCTCATTGAGCTTCAGTCATACAATGTTTCAACTACCATCCCTTCACCAGTGTGTATTTCCCACCACTGATGTCCCTAGTTTCCCTCCTACCACCCCACTTCCCAGCCTGACGTTAAGGCTGGAGCACTTCTCTCTCTTGTCTCTTTCTCTGTCTCTGTTTGTCTCTTTCTCTCCCTGTTCCTCTTCCTACCATGCCTCCTTTTGGGCATTATGGCTTGCAATCAAATTACTGGGAATTTATCATGTATATCCCTTTACCTCCTTTCAACACTCAGTTCTAATTTTATAAAAACACGTTGTATTTTCTCACTATATGTAGTGACTAAAATGGGGGATCAATTATTTTAATTTATTATTTATTTATTTATTTATTTATTTATTTATTTATTTTGCTTTTGGGTCACACCCGGTGATGCACAGGGGTCACTCCTGGCTCTGCACTCAGAAATTACCCTGGCGGTGCTCAGGGGACCATATGGGATGCTGGGAATCAAACCCGGGTCGGCTGCGTGCAAGGCAAACACCCTACCCACTGTGCTATCACGCCAGCCCCAATTTTAATTTATTATTTGATGACACTTGAAAACACGGGAATTTAACTATGAAGATATTCACAGCTTAATCATTGAATAACTTTCTTACCGACTTTGCGCTGTTGCAATAATTGTTAATGAATGTGCATTCAGAAAACAATGCCAATGTCATCATAAAGATGAAGAAAGCAATGCTAATACATGATTGCCATTCATCTAGTTTGGAAAACTTCCTCAGATTATGACTGCACTAAAGCTGAATAGAGAGGACTAAAGATGGAGATATGCCACCTCTTCTTCCACTTATCAAGCTGCATTTTATGTCTTAGTTCGAGTGAATTGCATTTCAAATGATTTTACATATCGTATGGGCTAGTCTTCTTTTGTTGATTGTTACTTACTCCTTGTACTCAGCTTCTTTTTGCTCATACATAGAAAATATTTTTTCATTCTCTTCTCTACAAAGATCACTGATTTGCCCTCCATAGTCTCTAATTAACAAGTTTCTCCCAAAAGCTGTCCTTGAAATATGTCAATATCTGTTACTGAATGGTTTAACTTAATTCCTAATTTTAACTTTTCCTAAAGATTGAGCAGCTTTTCAAGATTAATTAGCTAGTAATTTGTAAACATGTTGTTGATTAGCTTAAGTGTGTTGACTGAAAATTACATGTAAACATTAGATTAAAAAACTTTTAGAATACCTCTAATGAAAAAATTACTTTAGGAAATATTGGATGCCAGAAGGTACCAATGATTCATATGATGAAATAGTCTGAATGAAATGTCTTGAAATAATCATATTATCATTCACACTGATATATTGCAGATTTTTAAAATTTAGATGTGAAAACATAGTCTCTAGTCTCTGGATGTTAGACATTTGGTAGTTTAGTTCTCCCTCTCAGACAACCTGGCAAGCTACAAGAGTTTACTGCCTGCACAGGAGAGCCTGGCAAACTCCCTGTGGCATATTCATATGCCAAATATAGTAACAATGATGGATCCTATTCCCCTGACCCTGAAGAGCTTCTAATGTGGCACCGTTGGGAAGGATGAGTAAAGAGAGGCTGCTAAAATCTCAGGGCTAGGACAAATGGAGACGTTACTGGGCCTGCTTGAGCAAATCATTGATCAATGGTATGACAGTGACAGTGACAGTGACAGATGTGAAAACAAATATGAAGTAAGTTTCAAAAGTAGAGATATACTTTAGAGATAGACTCAGACCTCGGGGGACCTCATTTTCATACATCTTTATATTACTACTTTTGTGATCTCATGTATATCATGTTTTTATTAGGGGTAAACTTGGTTGGACTGAGGGGTGTTGCAATAAACGTTTTTGGGGTGTGTCTGTAAGAGTTGTTTCTCATGAAATTAGTATTTGTTTTTTGGACGGTGAGGCACACCTCCTGGTGCTCAGAGTTTAGTCCTCAGGATGTGATGGCAGGGATCAAACCCGGCTAAGCTGCAAGCAAAGCAAACACCCTACCTACAACACTATCTCTCTGTCTCCAAAATTAGGATTTGAATGAGTAGATTTTGTAAATACAGGTCCTTCCTGATGGGGACCTGTGTTACTCAGTTTGTGGAGGGCGTGAACAGAACATAAAAGAAAGAAGTTTAGCCCTTTTACTTCTTGCCTACTTTAACAGTCCTTGCTAACCTTGAACAGAGACTTACTCCATCAACCTCATGAGTTCTAAGGACTTTAGACTTGATCTGGCTATATATTACTGATATATAGCCTATTTCCAGCTTGCAGATAGCAAATTATGGAACTTCTTTGGCTCTATTATTATGCCAGATTCTCTCAATTTAAATGCCTATATTATGTAAATGTATGCTAAAGATTGTTTCTCTAGGACTACTAGGATACACCCACAGCGAATACAGTAGCTTCTCACTTGAGTCTCTGTATAAGTTAAAGGGGATAACTTAGCTTCTCTCCCAATCACAAGGCAGAAAGTTCTTTACTTCAACTTAAGTTCATTAAGCAGTGACAGTGAAATTGGAATTTTGAGGAAATGATTAGAAGAAGGAAGCATGTTTCTTTTTTTTTAAAAAATATTCTTTTATTGAATCACCATGTGGAAAGTTACAAAGCTTTCAGGTTTAAGTCCCAGTTATACAATGCTCGAACACCCATTCCTTCACCAGTGCACATATTCCACCACCAAGAATCACAGTATACCTCCTCCCCACCCCCCTACCCCTCCCCAGCCCCCCACCCCACCTGTGTAACTGATAAATTTCACTTTTATTTCACTTTGATTACATTCAATATTTCAACAACAAAAAACCCCTCACTATTATTATTTGGAGTTTCTCCCCCCTAAAGTTGGACCTGCTGAAAAGGAAGCATTTGATAACTTGTTTTCCATTGCTGAGAATGAAGAGATATGAGGTCAAGCGGCCGCACTAGCAGCCACACGGTTTTGGATTTCTGTATTTTAGTATTTTAGTAACTAAGTCCAGAGAAATATCTGCCAGAAATTGCATCATTGCAAGCTTGAACCTCTCAGCTTCTTTATATTCCACATATGAGTGCAATCTTTCTATGTCTGTCTCTCTTTCTTTCTGCCTGACTCATTTCACTCAACGTGACACTCTCCATGTTGATCCACTTATATGCAAATTTCATGACTTCATGTTTTCTGACAGTTGTATAGTATTCCATTGTGTATATATATGTACCAAAGTTTTTTTCACCAGTCATCTGTTTTGGGGCACTCTGGTTTCTTCCAGATTGTGGCTATTGTAAAAAGTGCTGCGATGAACATAGAAATGCAGATGTCATTTCTACTATACCTCTTTGCCTCTCTGGGATATATTCCCAGGAGTGGTATTGCTGGGTCAAATGGAAGCTCAATTTCTAATTTTTTGAGAATCACCATATTATTTTCCAAAAGGGCTGGACCAGTCGGCATTCCCACCAGCAGTGAAGGAGAGTCCCTTTCTCCCCACATCCGTGCCAGCACCAGTTGCTTTTGTTTTTTGGGATGTGTCCCAGTCTCTGTGGTGTGAGATGATATCTCATTGTTGTTTTGATATGCATCTCCTTGATGATTAGTGATGTTGAACATTTTCTCATGTACCTCTCAGCCATTCAGATTTCTTCTTTGGAAAAGTTTCTGTTCATTTCATCACCCTATTTTTTGATCGGGTTGGCAGTTTTCTTCTTGTGGAGTTCAACCAGTGCATTGTATATCCTTGTTATCAACCCTTTATCAAATGGGTACTGCGTAAATATCCTTTCCCATTGTGTAGATTGTCTTTGTACTTTGGTCATTGTTTCTTTTGAGGTGCAGAAGCTTCTTAGTTTGAGATAGTCCCATTTATTTATCTCTGTTTTCACTTGCTTGGCCAGTGGCGTGTCAGTTTTGAAGATAACTTTGGCTTCAATGTCGTGGAGGGTTTTGCCAACCTTGTCTTCAATGTACCTTAGGGATTCTGGTGTGATGTTGAGGTCTTTAATCCATTTTGATCTGACTTTTGTACATGGTGATAGGTGGAGGTCTAAGCCCATTTTTTTGCATGTAGCTGTCCAGTTTTGCCAGCACCGTTTGTTAAACATGATTTCCTTGTACCATTTCACATTTCTTAGGAAGCATGTTTCTGATGTTTTGGAGAAGTTGTAATGGAAATGAGTATCTAAGTCTGTGGCCGCTACCCATGATTGATGTCACAAGGGCAGCATCACAGGAAGATGCTTCTTGATGATTCTCATCTCTGCCAAATTCTGCCAAAGTTTCTCTGAACTTCTCAACATTCATATAGAGCTTCTAAAGTTTACCCAACTTTGTTTTTCAAATGAATGAACTTCCAAGAAATTCACTTAGAGTTAGTCTTTATTCTCTGTTACCGTGTACACTTAAACTGAACAGCCCATTACTGTGTTTTAGTGAAGCAAGTAAGTTTTTATTGAATAAAACTTTCTTAGAAAGACATGAGGGGAGAGGAGAGGAAATACTTGTTCAAGAGAGAATGCAGGCTTGGGAGGAAAAGACCGAAGAGCAATTTCTAATAACACTAAAGTGGAGGAACAGAACTAAGGGACTTTTCCTTTAGTTGGTGTAAAGCTTTGTTTCCTTTGTGACATGGCACACCCAGCAGTGCTCAGAGGCTGGGAGGGGGTTTTGTGGGTCTGTTCCCGCTGTGCTCTGGGCATCATGCCATGGGGATTGGTTTCTTTTGCTGAGTAGTCAGATCTTTGTAATGATTTGAAAGTAGTAAAGAATTTTTTGAAAAGAAGTTATGGAAGTTCTTATCACCACATGAACTAAAAATATCCAAAATTTCACTTTGCAGCATTCTTAACCTTAGATCCCTTAGAACACATTTTACTTATTTTGTATCTTTTTTGATTGAACTCTTGTGAGTTACAGCACTGCTAATGATAGTTTGATGTGTACTTACTTCCAAAACCACACCCATTATCAGAGTTCCTGCCTCCCGTTCCCCAGGTGCTGAAGACTCCTCCCTTAAGGTATCTTTGTCCACCTCCACAAACTCACTCCCTTTTATCTCTAATTCTTTTGCCTCTGGCCCTTTGTTGCTCCCTTGCTGTGTATCTTTTTTTTTTTTTTTATTGAATCTCCATGTGGAAAGTTACAAAGCTTTCAGGTTTAAGTCTCAGTTACATAATGATTGAACACCCATCCCTTCACCAATGCACATATTCCACCACCAAGAACCACGGTAAACCTCCCTCCCCTCCCCGCCCCCTGCCCCACCTGTGTAGCTGATAAATTTCACTTTACTTTCTCTTTACTTTGATTATATACAAACAAAAAAATCACTGTTATTGTTTGGAGTTTTCCCCCCTCCAGAGTCGGACCTGCTGGAAAGAAGCATTTGATAATTTGTTTTCCATTGCTGAGAATGAAGAAATATAAGGTCGTGTGGCCACAATAGTGGCTGCGAAGTTCTGGATTTCTGTGTTTTAGTATTTTAGTTACTAAGTCAAGAGGGTTTTCTGCCAGAAGTTGCATCATTGCTGGCACGTACCTCTCTACTACTTTATATTCCACATATGAGTGCAATCTTTCTGTGTCTGTCTCTTTCTTTCTACTCATATCTCCCTAATACCAAAAGCAAACAAAGATACCATTGCTGTGTATCTTTGAGTCCCACATAAGAGAAGGATCTTTTATTATTATTATTATTGAGTCACTGTGAATTACCAAGTTATTCATGATTTTCAGGTGTATATTTTTTCAAGGCCAGTCTCTTCACCAGTGTTCACCTTCAACCAATGCCCTAATTTTTCCTTCTGCTTCCTAGCATGCCTCTACGGCAGGCACGTTCTCCTTTGATTCTTTACCTACTATTTGTGATGGTTTGCAATACTGCTACTGAAAGGGTATCATGCGGATTACTCTACATCTTTTCAGCACTCAGTTTTCACCCAGTGATGTAGGATGACATTGCTTTGTCCTTTCCTCCCTTGCCACAAGAAACTTAGGTTCATCCCAGTCACACCCATTAAGGTGCTCCCGAGTCACTCCCATCCCTTTGTTTAGCTGTAACTACTTCTCTATGCTCTCTTCCCCAAAACAGTTGATCAGCTTTTCCCCCTAATGAAACTGTTAATTAGTAAGGTCAGATCTTTCTAGGACACTGAACTTATATTGTAAGTTAATATTGCCCTTCTCCTCTCCTTGAGTCTTTTGAATAGTTTACTTTAAACCAATGTCCCTTTTGTATAGACACAAGAAGACAATATTATTCTTTTGTAACTTGGGATTTAATTGGCTTCGAATATTATTCATTCTCGGTCATCTGCTTTCTCCACTTAAGCCTCAGTTGCCCTCAGTTCCTACCACCACAAAGGAAGTGTCCGATGAAGGACGGGACGGATCCAGGGCAAATAGTGAGTTATGTGCTGCCCTGGCATGGAGATGGGCCTGGCCAAAGTGCCTAATTCTTAACTAGAAGTTAAGAGCTTGATCATGGACAAATGTTGCCTGATCCAAAAGCAACAATGAGACTAGGACCCTGCTAGGGATAGGAAAGACTAATCTGGCCTGAGCACTGTAGTCTGAGATTGAAATGGCCCCAGGAGAGCAATTCTATAAGCTTAATGCATCTCTTATTGTGTCCATACAAAATAATTAATATTATGAACGCATATATGTTTGCTGGATGAGGAGAGGAGAAACACACTCATGGGATTCTGCCCCTGGGTGGATGGTCCTGCTGAAGGAGAATATGTCCTAAAAGCAGCATCCCCTGAAGGGAAAAACTTTACTCCTATTGATAGTGAACACATCTATGTGTAAGTCCCACCCCTCTCATGCTGGCGGGATTTAACTAGGCTGTAAGAGTGGGTTGGAGGGCAAGATCCAGAGAGAGATACAGAGCTGGGAGAGAAGTGGAGAGAGAGACAGAGAGAACGGAATAAATGACAACTGATCAATCAACTGGCTCAGCCGTCGTTTCTTCCTTCGTCTGCCCCATGGCCCGGGCTGCTCCGGCTGGGTGAGTGGCCCGGGACCATCCCCTCAAACTCGGGGGTGGCCCATGGGGAGAGCTGCCAGGGCTCTCCCTCGGTCACCCCCCCAGCAGATATTTTTTACACAGTGATTATTTCCCCTCTATCATAGTTTTAAGAGGCCCTTTCCTATCTTAACATCCCCTCCACGCCCCCCCCCCCATGCACATGCACACACTCAGAATTGCAAGCTTCCTATTAAGAACAGTGAGAGAGACCATTCTTAGCTATCACTCCCCTTTTGACTGACATTACTCAGTAAGATATCCTCCAGTTACATCCATGTTGTGGTAAATTGCATGATTTTGTTCTTTACTAGAAGTGCATAGTCTTCTATTGTGTAAATATAACATGGCTTCTTGATATACAATGTATCTGTAGTTGGGCATTTGTACTAATTTAATAGCTTTGTTATTGTATCAAGTACTATGATCAAAATGGATATCCTTTTAAAGTAACACATTTTACTTTGGAGGTAGATGTCAAGGAGTGATAATACTTGTTAACATGGAAGTTCTAATGCTATTTTTTTTTAAATATTCATATTGTTTTCCATGGAAGTTTAACTAGAGAACATTCTCACCACCAACAAGTGAGGATTCCTTTCTTACTAAAACTCCAATGCTGGCTGCTACCCAGTTTTTGAATATGGGTTATTCTAACTGGCATGAGGTCATATCCTAACCATTGTTTTGATTTGCGTTTCCTGGACCATCAGTGATGACCAGCACTTTTTCATATGCCCCTGGCCCTCAGTATATCTCTTTTGAAAAGATGTCTGTTCATCTCCTCGTCCCATTTTTGAATGTGGCTATTGGATTTTTGTTGTTGAGTTTTGTGAGTCTTTTATAGATCTTGGAAAGTACAACCTTAACCCCGGCCCTATAAGAGGACTTCAGCTTAATGATGGCTACTCCAGTATTCCTATTTGCCAATAAGAATTTTATCCTTTCTATAAATATTTAATTTACTTATAAATATGTGGGGTTATTTTCACTTTCTTTTGAGTTGCTGGGGTCTCCTGAAAAGTGCTAAGTGGTCTTGGGTCCACTCAGCTCTACTCAGAAAACATCACTGAAGGCCCACAAGGCTCATAGGCCCACAAGGCAGTGCTGGGGGCGAGCAGGGCCACATTCGCTGGAGCAGGACGTGTGGTGTCAGGAACAGAATTCTGTGCACGCAAGGCATGTATCCCTGATGCCTGAACATTCCTCCAGCCTAACTCTAAGGATCTAGTAATAGCTACCTCCTGTCAGAAGCAGGGGTACAATTTTTGAAGCAGTTAGCATCATGGTCTCATAATGCAGTCTTGGTCAGACCATAAAGAAACAGATATTACTTGATAATGTTCAATTCCATCTGCTGCAAATAGTTCTTCACGAAAATAACTCAGGTTCAGCACCAGACTTATAAATGATAAATTAAGTATAATACTTTTTTCTCCTAAAGTTTAGAGTCCACAATAAAGACATAAACTGCAATGCAATGATACAAGTTGTAATTGAGGCATCATGGAGCTAATGGTGAGGAAGCAAAGTTTAAAGGAATGAACAAAAGTATTTTCTTCCACTCAAGTTAGAGAGAGCAAAAAATATGCTAAAAAGGTGAGAAAAATCCTAAAGCAGAGAAACTGAAGGCAAAAATAGTAAGACCATGTAGCAGAAATAAAAATATAAAAATTCATAAGCCAGTCTGCATCTGTATTTTTTAGGGCTGCTGTCTGTTATACTAAAGGCAGCCTGTTCCATTTCCAGCAAAAGCCACATAAAACAGAGCTACATACCTGTAATCACAGGATGAAATTGGTATGCAGGCAGCAGACAGATAAGAAGCATTCAAAAGGGGCCACCAGTAGCACACTGAATAGTTTCTAAGGAGTGTCTCAGCTTTAGCGATCATTTTCCCACTCACCAGGAGTGTCGTTTTCCCAGTGCTATACACTTGATGATGCAGGCATTGCTTTTAGCTAGTACACACAGACACAGCTGGGTGACAGCTCAGAACTTCGACTTCCTGTTTGCACCAGTCTTAAGAGATCCTCTTCTACTTGTTTGCTTATTTGTTAGACACAGTTAGGACTGCCAAGTATTATTTAGAGAAAAAAAATCATGAAGCAAAAGGATGTCAGATGATGGATATACAGAAATAGCCATTATATTTTTTTAAAATGTGATAACACCCTTAATTTCTGTTGAGATCTCATTCACCTCTCCTTTCATGCCCAATGTTTGTTTTTCAAATATGCTATTCATGGTTCAAAATCCTCAGCAACATTTATGAAATTGGAGGAAAGAAGAGTATTTACAAAAGTATAATAATAATCATTATTTTTAATGATGTACTAAAAATATGTTGCTTGAGACATTAGTAAGAGAATTCACAATGGACTGATGTAAAATGCTTTTGTACAACAAGCTAGACCATCAACAGTCTCCCACCCGGTAGGAAAACCTATTTGCAAATGCAATCTGATAATATCTAAAATGTATGTTAATATCTATAATATGTAAGTGACTTATATAACTCAATAGCAGGAAAACAAAATTCCAATTAAAAAGCAGGAAGTGGAACTGAATAGACATTTTCCCAGAATACATAAAAAGGTCCCAATGGATGTATGAAAAGATTTTCAACATATCTAATCACAAATAAGATGCAAATCAGAATCACAATAAGATACCATTTCACATTGCTACTATGTTTAGTATCAAAAAGGAAGAAAATGTATTTTTTCTTTTGGGTGGATGTGGAGCAAACAATCTCTGTGTTCTCCTGGGTAGGATGTAAACAAGATCCTCAACTTTGGAAGACAATATGATTCTGAAAAATAGTATCATACTACATTTAATTTTATTTTTTATTATTTAAATTTAAAAGATGTTATTAGAAGCATTAATGCTTTATTATTTTCATTGAAATATTATGATTTATATTACTATTAATGATAATTTCAGCCATACTTCACTTCAACACCATCAACACCATATCCACCACTAGGGTATCCAATTTACAAAGCCAAGTTCCCACATGTCCCTCCTAACCCTTCCACCTAATTGCAAGCTAATTTCTTGTGGACCAGCGCTCTGGTTCTGCTGCCTTTGGTCATTTACGTCTCCCTTACCTGCTATCTTTAAGAAACACATACAAGCGAGATCACTCTTAATCTATTCCCTGTCCTTCTAGTTGACTCCACTCAGCCTTATACCCTCTGGTTCTATCGATGTTGCAGTAAATGGCTTGAATTTGTCCTTTCTTATATAAAAGTATAAAAATAGAACTACCGTATAACCCATCAATTTCTACTCTGAATTTTATCCACTGGAAATATAAACTAACTTAAAAGATTATCTGCAATCCTTGTGTTCACTACAGCATTATCTATGTTTGCTAACACATAAATACAGCATTACTCCATAGATGAATAATAAAGATGTGATATTTACACAATGGAGTATAATTCATCCATAAAAGAGAAACAAATCCTGCATTTACAACAATAACATAGATGAATCTCGATGCCATAATTCTGTGTGAAATAGATAAAAAAGATAAGGAGAAATGCTGTTTGATATGTATATCTGGAATCTATAAACAAAATAGAATCATAGTAACAGATGCAGTGAAGAGATTGGTAGTTGTAAGAGGTGTGGGATGTGGATAGGAAAAATCAGTGAAGGTATCCATTCTGATTTGCAATATAACTAAGTAAATAAGTTCTGGAATATAATGTATGACTTGGTGATTATATGAAATATGTGTATATTCATGTCATATACAGACACACACACATGTGCACGCACCCCCCCCCCAACACACATATTTGGCTTTTGGGATCACATCCAGTTATGCTCAGGGGTTACTCCTGGCTCTGCAGTCAGGAATTACTCCTGGTGGTGCTTGGAGGACCATATAGAAAGCTGGATTGAACCTGATTCGACCACATGCAAGGCAAATGCCCTACTATTGCTCCAATCTCCATTAATGTATTTTCAAATCATAATGCGATCCTTAATAGTTACAATTGTTAGAGTATAATTTTGAACAAGTTAATATTTTTTTGTCAAGGCTTGAATTATGACAAGATAATTTACGATATTTTAAATTAGTATAGATTTCACTGTTCCAAACATCTTTACAATAACCTTCTTCTAGAGTACCTGAATTTATGACATTTCACTGAAACTTCTATGCTTATTTTCTTATTTTTCTTTTTAAATTTCTTCCTAGATCTTATTGCATTTATAATCATAAAACCATTTGTTTGTTACTATTATAGTACTAAGATTAGAATGTTTGATTAAGAGGCAAATAAAATCTTCTTAGCTGCATATGTCAACCAAACTACTAGGGCACATCTGATTTCTAAATTTTTTGATGATTTTTATCAGACACACCAGATGTGAAAACAGAAAGAACAGCTTGTTTTTTAGAGTGAAAATTGAACTTCGACACTGTCAAAACAAACCAAAATCATGTTTTGACTTGTAGAGTAAACGTATTTTCTATGTAAGACCCAGATGGCAGTAAAATAAGAAACCAGAATGTCATCTTGAGACATCTTATCCTGACCAAAGCCTCAGGGAAAGCGTTTTGAACATAAAGTTGAATTAATCTTTTTAAATGATGCTTGATATGAATGAAAATTCAAATTTAATACTCTAATTTGTTTATTCTTTGTGTGGATTTGTTTTGTTGTTATCAAAATCTGACTGATTGAATGAAAAAGCTGGAGTTAACACTTCCTTTTAGAGAGAACCAAATACATTCATGGATTCAGCTTGTAGTTTTCAAATCCAGTTGAATTATTTACAGGAAAATTGCTGACACACTGATAATATTTTTTATATCTTCATTTTCTACACATTCAGAACACTTTAAACATCCTTTATTATCACATGTAAAGGGTGAATTACAAAGATATATGTGTTAGATTCCTATAGCTGCTGTAACAAATTATACAAACGTAGTGACTTAAAACATCATCAACTTAATATCTTGCAGTACTAGAGGTCAGATACCAAAATTAATTACAGGGCTTAAAACATGTGTTTAAGCACAGCTTGTCTCATTCCTTCTGGAGGATTCAGAATAGAAGAATTTTATCAAATTTCCTTCCTGGGGCCAGAGTAATATTCAATGGAAAGGATTTTTTGCCTTACAGATGATGCGTCTGGGTTTGATCCCCAGCATCCCATATGGTCCCTGAGCACCACCAGAAGTAATTCCTGAATGGAGAGCAAGGAGTAACTCTGGACATGTCCAATTGTGACCCTATATTTAAAAAAACATAATTTTCTTCTTGTCTCTTGTAAGGACTGTTGTAATACTATTTTGGCATCCAGATATATTGTACAATAATTATTTTTAATGTTAAATTCAGGTTTATTTATATTAGCTAAGTATTGCTTAACTAATTCTCCTTCCCTTTCTCTCTTTTGCTCACTCTCTTTCTCAATGGAGTATGAACTAGCATAAAATCTACCTTCCAAAATATATATAACTATTATTTTTAGATCTGTCATTGTCACTGTCATTGATTTGCTCGAGCGGGCACCATTAACGTCTCCATTGTGATGCTTGTTGTTACTGTTTTTGGCATATCAAATGCGCCATGGGTAGCTTGCCAGGTTTTGCTGTGCAGGCGGAATATTCTCACTAGCTTGTCGGGCTCTCCGAGAGGGATGGAGGAATTGAACCCGGGTTGGCCTCGTGAAAGGCAAATGCGCTACCTGCTGCACTATCACTCCAGCCCGTTCTTTTTAGATAGATATATAAAACTATAACACATTACTTATTAAAATTGACATAATGCTACTCTACACAACTAATATTTTTTAGCAGTACAGTAGTATGTTACTTCAAAGTCTGTGTGACTAAACCACAAATACTTGCTGCCAAAGTATCCTCAGGCTTCCCCTTGGTCCCAGGAGTCTTCCTCCTTCCTATCGCCCTTTTTCTCTGGTGATCACAACTCTGTAGACTGAGGGCGGGGGCTCACTTTTATGGTATTTTGTGTTTTGTGCATTGCTCCTTCTTTTTTTTTAGGGTTAAGAGTACATGATGGTTTTATTATTTTTCTTCTGTTTGAAAATACTTAACTCCTCCCGAAAATCTTTTGGCGCTCACTCTTCAAGCCCATGTTCCCCCTTAACCACATATTTCTCTTGGTTGTTTCTGTTTCTTTGCTGGACAATTTCTATTCGGAGAAGCCTGCTTGAAAAATATTTCCCCTATTTACACCAACTCACTTCTTTTTTCATTTGTTTGTTTCTGTTTTTGGGCCATACTAAGTGATATTCTCTCTCTCTTTTTTTTGATGTAGTAGTACTGCTATTTATTCAACCATTGATTAAGCTGATTGAATTGGACATGAACTCCACATTACTTTTTCTTTTTTATTGAATCACCATGAGATTCAGTTACAAAGCTTTCATTTTTGCGATTCAACCACACAATGATCGAACACCCATCCCTCCACCCGTGCACACTCTCCACCACCAGTGTCCCAGTATATTCCCCACCCCCTTCGTTTCCCATTCCTCTCCCTGCCTCCATAACAGGCAATTTCCCCAATACTCTCTCTCTACCTTTGGGCATTCTATTTTGCTTGAATTTTCCTACCACCATTTAAGCTGTCTGCCAGGGCAAATGCTAGATCATTTATTGTCCATTGTTCATTTTGAATATCATGGGTGCTGCTGTTGTGCATTTCTGGAATCCTAGATTATAAATGTTGGGTTCCAGAGACATTTCAGTAGGGCACTAATCCATATGGGGATTCAATTGGGTGTCTCTGGACCAGGGCTGTTGGTGCACTAAGATGGCACCCAGAAGCACATTGTTAGGGTGACAGCCAGGCCCAGAAGGAGCAGGAAGCCGGGAAGGACAGCCTGGAGCCTCTGTCACCATGCTGCATGGAGATTTAGTCCTGGAACCCGCATACCTGGGCCTTTCTTGTGGAAGCTCTTAGTCGCCGGGATTCCATCTGGAGTAGCTGGGGAGACTGCACCTGCTCCATCTGGAGTGTCCCGGTGAAATTGGCTCGGTATGGGGCCCAAAGAGATTTCTGGCTCTGTGCTGTCTTCCGGGACTTGCTTCTGTGTCTCTGGCTTTTGATCTCTTTTGAGATTTGTTTATGGGTCTCTGAAGCAAGACCAGTAAGAGAGTTTACAGGGTGGCACTGGAGTTGGTTCGTGGGGGTGACTGCCAGTGCTTCCATGTGTATTGGGAAGTGGGAGGAGGTAGCCCACCACAACTCCATGAAAGCTCTATGAATTTTCAGTCACAAAACCCACGTACCCAAATTTTCAGCAGATTATATCTTGGTGAGGTCCAACCTGAGATGATGGAGTCAGACTGGGAGAATGGTGGTGATGTTGGATTGTGGAAGCAAGTGGCTGCTGGGGGCTCTGCTTGGACAGGCACAGGCCAACCTGTCCCCTCCCATTTTACCCCAGTCTGTTCACCCATGTGCGCATTCGAGATTAACTGTGGCTTTGGATCTCTTTCGAGATTTATCTATGGGTCTCTGAAATAAGGCCAAAAAAATGAGCTTGTGTAACTGAGCTGGAGGTGGTTTGTGGGCACGGCTCCCACATACCTAACTTCTGGTGGTTTAATTTCTTGGTAAACTTGGTCCCAAGTTGTTGGGATCTAGCCAAAGGCCCAGCGGTAATTTTGGGGTGTCAGCAAGTCTGAAGGCACCATCAGGCTGCTGATGCACTCACTCTGAGGGTACAGGTTGACCTGTTGGCACCGCCATATCCCCTGTGAATTGCTTCTTTATATCCCACATGTGAAAGGGATCACCTGATCTTTCTTTTACTTTTTCTGACTTACTTCATTTATCATGACTTCTCCAGTCCCGTCCATGTTGTCATAAAGGCAAGATTTTAGTTTTAAAGGACAAACAGGATTTCATTGTGTATATATATAAACACATTTCATTTAGTAGCCCGTTGTTAGACATTTAGGTTGTTTCGATATCCTGGCTGTTATAAGTAGCACTCCAATGATCTTTAGCTGTACATTTGTCTTTTTGGATGAGGTGTTTGTGTTCTTTGGATCTATACCTAGGAGTGAGTTTGCTGGACCATACATTAATTCTGTCATTAACATTTTGATGTTGTTTTCCAAGAGCTGACCCAGTTTACATTGCTATCAAATATATATGAAGGATCCCATCTCTACACACCACCAGCAATAATTGTTTTTAACCATTTTGATATAAGCCACTCTCACAGGGTAAAATGCTATCTCATCATTTTGATTGGCATGTCCATGAGAGTAAGTGATAATGAACATTCTCCATGACATTATTCATCATGCCTGTGTCTTTGTTGGTGAAGAGTCTGGTTGGCAAGTCCCCGGCCTTTTATTTCCTTCTTCAATTGTATAGTTTCCGCACTTATATCTTGGATATTAGTTCTCTGTCATGTGCAGAGTTATCAGATGTTATTTTAATAGGCACAATATTTAGAATATACTCATTGTGTTTAGTGAAAGTTTACATCCTTTGGAAGTTTTTATATGTTGAACAGCAAATGGTTGTAGCCTCCTCCCCAGATATACCTTTCCATCACTCTATGTTCTCTATGAGCTTTATTTTTATACAAATTCAAGATTTAAATAAGATGGTTGAATGAAAATAGCCCCTGATGGTTTTGAAACAAATAAATTTTCTATGTTAATAAGTTCTCTGAGATGTCTTTAATTGAATAGCCAGATTAAATTAATTCAAATGTCAATGCATTATAGTCCTCACAGGTGAAATTTATAGCGAATCTTAATAAATGCCAACAGAGGAACATAGAAATAATGTAGAGATGAAGGCATTTGCCTTGCAGATTTCCTGGTTAAATCCCCAGAACACACAGGGTTCCCCGACCTTGACTAGGAGTAATCCATGAGCACAAAGTCAGGTATAACCTCCAAATAGCCAAGTGTAACCCCAAAACAAAAGGCAGAAAACAAGACGTGATATGAAGGTAAGTAGAGAGATATTGATGTACTCTTGACCCTCAAGAAAAATATAGAAAAATGGGCTGAGCCATATAGCTGTGATGTGCTTGCCCTACATTTGCCAACTTCTCTATGAATCTGCAGCACCACATTTTCATCCCTGAGCACTTTAATAGGCTATTCTTGAGCAAAAAAGACAGCAATTGTTCCTTACCATGCATCTGAATATATATATATATTCAGGCCACATATATATATGCATATATATATGTATATACATATGTTGCACTGTAGCACTGTCATCCCATTGTTCATCAATTTGCTCGAGTGGACACCAGTAACATCTCCATTATGAAACTTCTTGTTACTGTTTTTGGCATATTGAATATGCCATGGGTAGCTTGCTACGCTCTGCCGTGCAGGTGGGATACTCTTGGTAGCTTGCCCAGCTCTCCGAGAGGGACGGAGGAATCAAACCTGGGTCAGTCACGTGTAAGACAAATGCCCTACCTGCTGTGCTATTGCTCCAGTCCATACACATATGTAATTAATATTATATAAAATGTATATGATATATATATATAGTTACTGAATGGTATAGCAGTGGAACAAATCTTTTTTGTGTGTATTGGGGGAGGCACACAGTGGTGCTTAGGGCTTACTTTTGGGTTTGTGCTCAGAGATGAGACCTGGTGGTACTCAGGGGACCATGTGTGGTTTTCTGCTGGGATATCTTTTTTAGACAGTTTCAGCTGATTTCTCCTCAGAGTGTTACAGGAGCCAATTGTACCGCAGTAACTTTTTCTTCTGTTTTGATGATAAGGTGCCAGTATAGTAGTCAGGGAGCCTTGGGGCCACTCCCCAAGATACTCTGGCAATCCACTGTTCTAGAGGGGCTAATGACTGCTAGGCTCACATAGCAGTATTTCGGGAGCCCTCTGGTGCTGGAGAAATAAGCTTGGGGACCAAACTTGGGGATCCATGACTCTTGGAAGAAAGCTCTGGATCAAAATCCCTTTTCCTGACTTGAAGTGCTGAATAAATTAAACCAGATGATTCAATGAATTCATTCCTAAAAGGAGATGCCTCCACCATCATCTACACAGATTGTCTCTGAACTGATTTGGCTTTGAAAGCATCATCACCTTTGCCAAATCTCCTCCCAGTTGACTGGTCAGTCGACTCCAGAGCAATTATAAGCTGTCAAAAAAACAGATTCATTAAATTCCTATCTTTGGGGAGGATTTTCATTTAAGTCAATTATAATCTTGGAAGAAGACCATTACACAAGGACTATTATGTAAGTCATAGCTCCATCTTTCTTTTTTACAGTGGCAAGGTCTACAAAGGATTTATCTTTGAGTAATTGACAAGGTCTCTCTAAATTCTTACAAAAAGGAAGCCCATTTTTATCATTTACTTCTTCATTTTCTGAGATTTCTAGAATAGGTTACCAAAGGGGAACATGTGCTTTTAAAAATGTGTAAGAAGATGTTCATTTCTAATAATTATAGTTTTAGTTTATTATTTATACCTAATAATTGATACTTGAAAAACATGTCAATACTTGCTAAATTTTGCAAAACATTTCCCTTTGAAATTATAGAGCATACCATTAAAATTTTTTATAATTGAAGGAAACATTCAGCTCAATATCACAGATGAGTAATGGATGGCACATAAAGGTTAATTGTTTGATGAAAGTTCACAGTGAGTCAATATTCACTCAGAAAATAAAGCAATTATTGTGGTTTTCTAATACTGAATCTTCTGCAGTGCCATGATATTTCATTGTGAAAATTTATATAGGTTTCTTGATCTTGAATGTGAGAGCATATTGTTTTCCATCTAAATTTCTTACAGCATGGATTGTAAATAAAACTGAATTGTTTATGTTATATGATGAATTTAGATGTTGTGATCTAGAAATTCAAAATTTAAACAAAATACAAAATTAAGTAAGCAGATAAGAAACTATTTAAATGTTTTATATCACTCATAAGAGCTAAGTGAGCCATGCTACATGAAAATGTAAAGCAAATTAAACCAAGAGGAAAATTCCAAACTTCCCAGAACAACAGATAATATTTTCATGGGTTTTCTTTGTCATGAGTGTTTGTATTTTGTGTTTAACTGCTTGGAGTATATCTTAAGTGATTAATGTTCAAATAATGCTCACTGACCTCAACACTGCCTCTTTATTTTATTAGACATGTGAATACTCACTGAGAATTTCCTGCGCTAAGTGGTCTCCTTGCACTTACTCTTTGATTATTTTCTCTTATTGTGTTGTCTGGAATGTTGAAATCCCCTTTGCCAATTAGATATGAAATATGTGATGATAACTATTATGTCTTAATTTATCTTTTCATTTTTTCATTTTTTTAAAAGCTTGGTTCAAAACAGCAAATTACTGAATGATTATTTAATGATTATGTGACTTAGCAAAATAAAGCATATGAAAACTTGAATGTTAAATCTTTTAAGAAAATTTGCCTAGCAACAATATTTTTCCCCTTTAAAATCATCATTATCATCATCATCATCATCATCCCGTTGATGGTTGATTTTCTCGAGCGGTCTCAGTAACATCTCCATTTGTCCTAGCCCTGAGATTTTAGAAGCCTCTCTTTACTTGTCCTTCCCAATGGTGCTGCATTGGAGTCTCTTTCATGGTCAGAGGAATGAGACCAATCATTATTACTGGTTTTGGCATATGAATACGCCACGGAGAGCTTGCCAAACTCTCCCATGTGGGCAGGAAACTCTCCGTAGCTTGCCAGGTTCCCCAAGAGGTAGAACTAGGCTATAGTATTTTCTTCCTCCCCCCTTTTGAAAATATTTTCTAGGGCTGAAAAGTTAGCAGATTACTCCCTTGCTTTGCATGCAGACAATCCAGGTTTAATCCCTAGCCCTGCCTTTGGTCCCCTGAATACCATTTGAATTTGAAATGATACCTGAATACAGCAACAGCAGTATATTCTGGGTGTGGCACGCGACACTTGCCACTTCCTGCCATTTCCATGTTTATCTTAACTAAATGAAGTTAAAACAGGATAGATATCCATTTGAATTTGAAAAGAAATAATTTTAAAAAACCCCTTCTTTATTAAATAGAAATTACACTTTTAAAATGGAGTTTGGAAGACTAATGTGATTTTGGAAAGATGAACTGGTATCTATAGATAACTGGAAAAGCACAGGCAGAAAGTTAGCAGCAAGGTGGGATGTGGAAAGCGTTAACAATAGATATTTAGGTTGGTATGTGTATAACAAGACTTAGGCAAATGTAAGCAATGATCTTTAATGCCAGATGAGTTTGCCTTAACTTGTCAGAGACAAAGCCATAAAAAATTTAAAAGTCATTGCTTTATGTATTTGATTCGATTTCAGCATATTCAGATTTTTTCTGGATATGTGTAATCATTTTCTTATTTATTATTGAACAAGAAGTAAAGTATCTAAAAATTTTAGTATAGACAGACCTTTCTATCTATAGAATATTCTTTCATTAAAAAAATGGGGCTGGGACAAAGTACAGCAGGTAGGGAGCTTGCCTTGTACCCGGAAGACTATAGTTCATTTTCTGGCACCCCGTATGTTTCCTCAAAGGCCATCAGAAACTATCTCTGAATGAAGAACCAGGAGTAAGCTGCACACCCCTGGATTTTGCCCCCAAACGAAACAAAAATACATTTCAGGATGCCAGAGAGATGGTACTTGGGCTAGGGCAAGGCTCATGGCCTCAAGCATCACCAAACTGGCCCAGGTAATTGCAGGCACTTGAGGACCTGAACAACACCATATTCCTAACCCTTGCATGGATCACTGGACCATTTGCAGACAATTTCCATATAGGGCTCCTGGGGCTCCTGTGCACTGCTTAAGAGACCTTCCACACATGTCCCATTTTTTCTGAATAAATTTTTTAAAGAAAAATAGTTGTGAGCCCCCACCAGCCTTCTATACAGACCACAATGTGCTGAAGATAGAAGCTAATCACACACAGATGTGGAAAATCAAATCAAACACCTGGAAATTAAACAACTCAACGTTGAACAATGAATGGGTAGGGAAGGAAATCAAGGAAGAAATCAAAAGATACCTCAAAACATATGAGAATGAAGACACGAGCTACCAGAACCTATGGGACAGAGCTAAAGCCATGTTAAGGGGAAAATTTATAACTCTACAAGCATTCCTCAGGAAGGAAGAAAGGGCCTACATAAATAGCTTGACTTCACAGCTAAAGATCTTAGAAAAGGATCAACAAAAGGAACCCAAACCCAACTGAAGGAAAGAAATAGTAAAACTTAGAGCAGAAATTAATGATATGGAAACCCAAAAAACAATCTGAAAAGTCAATGAAACCAAGAGCTGATTCTTTGAGAAAATAAACAAGATTGATAAACCACTAGCAAGCCTCACAAAGAAAGAGTGAGAGAGAACTCTAATAAACTTAATTAGAAATGAAAATGGTGACATCACAACAGAAACCAGTGAAATTCAAAAGATCATCAGACACTACTTTGAAAGTCTTATGTCACGAAACAAGAAAACCTAAAAAAATGGATAAATTCCTGGATTCCTATAATCTCCCAAGAAGACTGGGAATACCTGAATAGACCCATTATTATCAAGGAAATTGAAACTGTAATCAAAAGTCTCTCCCAAAACAAACGCCCAGGTCCAGATGGATTCACTAGCGAATTCTTCCAAACATTTAAAGAAGACCGGTTGCCAGTTCTTTTCAAGCTTTTCCAGGAAATTGAAGAAACAGAAACTCTCCCAAAGGGTTTCTATGAGACACAAATCTTCCTAATACCAAAACAAAACAAAGACACCACTAACAAAGAAAACTATAGGCCAATATCCCTGATGAACACAGATGCGAAGATCCTCAACAAAATATTAGCAAATAGAATCCTACAACTCATCAAAAAGATCATACATCACAACCAAGTGTGAGTCATCCCAGAGATGCAAGGATGGTTTAACATTCAGAAATCAATCAACATAATCCACCATATCAACAAAAGAAAAGATAAAAACCACATGATCACATCAATAGATGCAGAGATGACAAGCTCCAACATCCTTTCATGATGAAAACCCTCACCAAAATGGGTTTTGGAGGAACTTTCCTCAAGATAGTCAAAGCCATCAACCACAAATCCTTGGCAGGCATTATCCTCAATGGGAAAAAACTAAGGGCCTTTCCTCTAAGATCAGGGACAAGAAAAGGATGCCCACTCTCACAACTTCGGTTCAATATAGTACTGGAAGTACTTGCAATAGCTGTTAGGCAAGAAAAAGATATTAAGGGCATAGCACTATCAATGTCATTCTGTTGTTAATTGATTTGCTTGAGCAGGCACCAGTAATGTCTCCATTGTGAGACTTGTTGTTACTGTTTTTGGCTTATCAAATACGCCATGAGTAGCTTGCCAGTCTCTGCCATGTGGGTGGGATACTCTCAGTAGCTTGCCAGGCTCTCTGAGAGTGATGAAAGAATCAAACCCAGGTTGTCCGCCTGCAAGGCGAATGCCTTACCCAACGTGCTATTGCTCTAGTCCAATGTTGGAATGTTAAATCCATAAAAACCTATTATTGACAGTATTGAATAACTGTAAATCACAGTGACTAAAATTTAAAAATTACACATTTTACATAAATCTTTTAATTTTTACTTGTGGATGGGTCGTCAGGATCATACCTGGCAGGGCTTACTCTGGCTCTGAGCTCAGATATCACTCCTAGTAAAGTTCTGGGGGACATAATGAGTGCTAGGAATCAAATCCAGTTAGGTACAGAGCATTGGCCCCTATCCAATCTCTTTGTCCTATAAATATATGTTTTGGGATAGGAATTATTTTGGGATAGGTATTTTGATCTTTTTTAATATATTTTATGGTTATATCTACATCACCAGATTAGTTGCCAAATGACTATGCCAATTTTATGTCTCTCATCAATGTGAGAGTGCCAACTGTAGTGCACCATAGCCAGCACTGCTTCTTTGATATCACTTCCTCTAAGTCGGGGCCTGTCCAATTTGACACGGCCAAATGAACCTTTCCTCAGAGCCAGTCAGTGCACACTTTGGTACTTGCCGTGCCCCTCACTCGAGTGGAAACTTCCATGTCTATTTCCATATGCTGAAGAGAATGAAGCACAGCAAAATCAACTATTTGCTCAAGATCACTAGGCTATGGTCAAACTGAGAACTGAACCCCAATCTTACAAGACCCATCTTCTTTCCAGTACATGACCAAAACAAAGAGGCCACAACCTGTACGTAGGCCTGGATCAATTCATGGTAACTGTCTAGAAATGTGTGTTGGGATGAGATCATAGGCTATTTTTAACCAATTTATACATGTTAATTACTATGCTGATTATTAGTTTTATAACCATTTTGGTCTTTTTCTTTTTTCAAGTAGCATTTGGGAAAAAAGTTAATGCCACACAAAAGTTTTATTGGAATTTAAATAGCTGTCTCTATGCAGTGATTGAGTTCAGTTATTTAAACTTACTTCAAGTACTGCTGCTATTGTAGATCTAAGTTTTGGTTGTGTGGTTTATGTAGGTTTTACGTGTGAGTGACTACCAAGCCCTCACTGGCAGACACTGGCCATTTTTCACTTGGGCCAGTGGATGACTTCTTTTCCAGCATTAAGGGCATTCAGATAGGAAAGGAAGAAATCAAGTTCTCACTATTCCCACATGATATGATACTATACCTAGAGAATCCTAAAGCCTCTACCAAGAAACTCCTAGAAACAATAGACTTGTACAGTAAAGTTGCAGGCTATATAATCAAAACCGAAAAGTCCATGGCTTTCATATCTGCAAATAATGAGACAGATGAAAGCAACACAAAAAAAACAATCCTGTTCACAATCATGCCCCAGAAAACCAAGTACCTCAGAATCAGCTGAAATAAGGAGGTAAAGGACCTATACAAAGAAAACTATAAAATGCTACTCCACGAAATAAAAGAGGACACGAGGAAATGGAAACATAACCCCTGTTCAAGGCAGAGCCGCAGACCAATGGAACAGGGTGGAATATCCCTACACATAACCCCAAATGTATGAACATCTGATCTTTGATAAGGGAGCAAGACATGTGAAGTGGAGCAAGGAAAGCCTCTTTAGCAGATGGTGCTGGCATAATTGGACAACCACATGCAAAAAAACCATATGCTTATACCTTGACTTAACACCATGCAAAATAGTCAGATCGAAATAGATCAAAGAACTCAACATCAGACCAGAATCCATAAGGTAAATTGAAGACAAGGATGGCAAAACCCTCCATGACATTGAAGCTAATGGTATCTTCAAAGATGACACATAACTGACCAACCAAGTGGTAAATGGGTTGGTGATAAACAAATGGGTCTATATTAGACTAATAAGTGTCTGCACCGCAAAAGACACGGTAACCAGAATACAAAGACAATCTTAGAATGGAAAAGGATATTCACCCAATATCCATCTGACAAGGGGTTGATTTCAAGGATATACAAAGCACTGGTTGAACTCTACAAGAAGAAAATATTCAACCCCATCAGAAAATGGGCTGAATAAATGAACAGAAACTTTCTCAAGGAAGAAATACAAATGGTCAAAAGGCACCTCAGAAAATGCTCTTCATCACTAATCATCAGGGAGATGCAGATCAAAACAACTGTGAGATACCACCTCCGCACACCAGAGACTGGCCCACAACTAAAATAACAAAAGCAACCGGACCCTCCTACACTGCTGGTGGGAATGCTGACTGGTTCAACCCTTTTGGAAAACAGTATGGGCACTTCTCAAAAAATTAGAAAATTAGAAATTAAAAAAAAATTTGAAATTGAGCTCCCATTTGACCCGACCCAGCAATACAACTTCTGGGAAATAACCAAGTAATATACCCCAGAGATGCAAAAAAGTACAGTCAAAGTGACATCTGCACTCATATGTTCATTGTAGCACTATTTACAATAGACAAAATCTGGAAAAAAAGCCAGAATCTGGAAAAAAACAGAGTGCCCCCAAATAGACGACTGGTTAAAGAAACTTTCGTACATCTACACAATGTAATACTATGCAGCTGTTAGAAAAGATAAAGTCATGAAATTTGCATAGAAGTGGATCAACATGGAAAGTATCATGTTAAGTGAAATGAGTCAGAAGAGAGAGACAGACATAGAAAGATTGCACTCATCTGTGGAATATAAAGGGGCAGAGTGGTAGACTAACACCCAAGAGTTGTAGAGATAAGGACCAGGAGGTCTGTCCCTCAACTTGGAACCTGGCCTCACATGCTGGAGTAAAAGGCAGCTGAGATAGAGAAGGCAACACCAAGTAGAGGATGTTGGGTGGACCCATTTGGTTTGGAAGATACGAACAAAAATTAGACTATAGACTGAACATGAAGACCACTCAATACCTGTATTACAAACTACAACACCCAAAGGAGAGAGAACAAAAGGGAATGCCCTGCCGCAAAGGCAGGGTGGGGTTGTGGGGGATGGGGTGGGGGTGGTGAGAGGGATATTGGGATCATTGGTGGAGGTGAATGGGCACTGGTGGAGGGATGGGTAAATGATCACTGTATGACTGAAATGCAAATAAAAAAGTTCATAAGTTTGTAACTGTACATCACAGTGATTCTCTAATAAAAATTTTTAAAAAGTCAGAAAATAAATTTAAAAAAAACCTCTGGTACATCTACACAATGGAATACTATGCAGCTGTTAGAGAAGATGAAGTCATGAAATTTGCATATAAGTGGATCAACATAAAAAGTATCATGTTAAGTGAAATGAGCCAGAAAGAAAGAGACAGACACAGAAAGATTGCACTCATATGTGGAATAAAAAGTAACAGAATGGGAGACTATCACCCAAGAATAGTAGAGATAAGTACCAGAAGGTTTGCTGAAAGGCTTGGAAGCCGGCCTCACATGCTGGGGGAAAAGGCAGCTCAGATAGAGAAAGGAACACCAAGTAAAGTGTGGTTGGAGGACCCGCTCAGGATGGGAGATGTGTGTTGGAAGTGAACTATAGATTGAACATGATGGCCACTTATTACCTCTATTGCAAACCACAACACTCAAAAGGAGAGAGAGAACAAAAGGAAATGTCCTTCCAGAGAGGCAGGGTCGGGTGGGGGAATGTGTTGGGGGTGGTTGGGATGGATACTGGGATCACAGCGTTAGAGAATGGGCACTGGAGGAGGGATGGGCACTCAAGCATTGTATGACTAAAACACAAGCAAAAAAATATGTAAATGTAACTGTACCTCATGGTGATTCACTAATAAAAAATAAAAAAAAGAAAAGTTGTTATGTGTTCATGTATTTTCGCAATACATACGCTTGACTTTTATTTATATATCATACACTATATTCACCACTCATCTGATAAAGAGTTAACATACATAACATAAAGCTAAATGGGAAAAACTAAACTGGCAAAAGGTAACCATTCGCATCAAAAAATGGAAAAAAAGAGGTGCCAGAATCTTCCTCAAAGAAGATATACAGGATGGCAAAAGGGAATATGAAAAAATGTTCTGCATCATTTATCATTAGGGAAGCACAGATCATAGGCACAGTGAGTTATCACATAACACCACTGAGACTAGCACACATCACAACCACTGTTGACACAGATAGCGGGGGGGAAAAGGGGTCCTCATCCACTCCTGGTGAAACCCAACTGGTATAAATCTCAACTGGGATAGCCTTTCAGGAAAACAGTATGGAAACCTCACCTCAAACCAGGGATTGAGCGTCTATATGACTCAGCAATTTCAATTCTTGACATATACACCGGGGCCACAAACGTTATTCAAAAAAAAAATCTTTTGCACTTCTACGTTCATTCACAATAGCCAAAAACCTGGAAACAACCAAATTACACATGAACAAACGATTGGACAATGAAACCTACAGATAAGGGATTGCTACTCAACTAGCAGGGAAGAGCAAATCACACAATTTGCGGCTCATGGATGCATCTGGAGAGTATAGTTCTTAGTGAATTTAGTGAGAAGAAGAAAAGACGCAGAATGAGCTCTTTCAGATGTGGGATATAAATAAATATAGTAAGGAAATAGTAAATGCCCAAAGGCAACAGAAACAGAGAAGCGCTCTTCTTTCCTAGGAGTCTTACTACGGAGCATGGGGATCCTAGCGGGGGCGGCTGGGGTGGGGAACTGGAGTGATCATGGAAGAGGGTGTGGTATTGGAATATTTTATACACAAATTTTTATAGCAAATAAAACTGGAATATTTTATACACAAACATTTTTTATTAAGTTTTTATTTTATTGAATCACCGTGAAGAAAAAATACAAAACTTTCAGGTTTAAGTCTCAGTCATATAATGATTGAACCCCAATCCCTTCACCAGTGCACATGTCCCACCACCAGACACCCCAAAATACCCCCCTTCCACCCAGCCCCCACCTAAGTAGCTGGTGATCTCCACTTTATTCTCTCTATACTTTGAATACATTCACTATTTCAGTAGAGAACTCACTATTATTGTTTGGAATTTTCCCCAGCAATCAGGTCTGCTGAAAAGGCATCATTTAATAATTTCTTTTCATAGCTGAGAATGAAGACTCTATAAACTTGCATGGCCGCTGTCGCAGACACGCAGTTTTGGTTTTCTGATATTTTAGCTCAGTTCACAGTCCCAATGCATTGCTGTAAGAAGCCGCTCTGGGTGCCAAAATGATTCCAGAAGACTTCTGGAATCAAAGTCTTTAGGAGCAGAGGGTCCGTTTCGCGTTCAGCAGCTACAGATCTTATCTGGGCCGAGGGCGTACACAAACATTTTATAGCAAATGCCCTGTAGAGGATGTGGTACTGGAATATTTTATACACAAAACCCCACCCTAACAGTACTGCAAACCACAGTCCCTGAAATAAAATTTAAATGAGCTATATACTCTATCTTTACATAATCTAATTGTTGTCAGATAAATTATTTGTATCTTTCTATAGGTGACTATGACTTTTTGTTGCCATGTGACTCTTTACATGAGAGAGTAAACCTTCTCACCAAATAAAATATATAGATAATGTCAGATCAAATAGTTTTATGACAGGTAGACAAAATTTGACCCCAAATGATAATTTAATCTTGATCTAATTATAAAGTCTTAATGCCCCAGTGTATTAAAATATGGTGTGGTTTGAATAATTCAGAGTGAGATATTTTTAATTTTTAAACTTAGTAAAGCCAAGATTCATCATTTTGGATTTTAAATAGTTTCTTTGGTCAAAATTTTAAGAGTCTTTTGTTATGCTTCTTCACAAGTCAACTAACTACAAGAGGAATGAAACTTTTGAGTCACTTCTAAGCCACCTTAGAGTGACATTGAATAGAGAGTCTGTGCATTGAACTAGATGGCAGCCAAATAAGGAAATTCTTGAAATAATGGAGCACGTACCATTGATCTCAGTATTAGTTCGTAAAGTCCTCCCTGCCCTCCACCATCCAAAAAAAAAATCACTGCGAAAAAGTAAAATTTGAGACAGCAAGGATAAATTTCCAGTGGCATGATCATTATGGCCTCAGTGCTTGAGTCTTTGGACTGAAAATTAAAGGACCTATGAAATGGATGTCACTGAAGTGCCATTTCAAGTGTGCCCTCCTTGAGTTTACGCTTTCCCCTTTTTGCCTCCTGGTTCCACTTCTGGGTATTCTCCACATTTGACTGCTTGAAATCTGTGTGAGCAGCTGACCCAGTGAAAACTGCCTTATCCAAAACTCATTGATTTGTCCCTTCCCTCACCTCCCATTTAAACTTTCATCGGTCTGCAAGCAGAATTTTTATTAGGAGTGTTGTTTGGTGACCACATCTGGCAGTGCTCAGGGCGCTATTTCTGGCTCTGTGCTCAGGTCACTCCTAGGAGTGGTCCTGGGCTTGACTCTGCGCTCTTCTGCATGCACGTGCTCAGCAGGTTGAACCATCTTTCTGGCCCTTGCAGTCAGCATTTCAAAGCACGCAGTTCACTTCCTCCTCTGACAGGAAGGCTGCGCTCTACGCTCTGAAAGTTAGATCCTTGGAGGGAAGAGAGGAACTTCTTGCTGCTAACTAAGATGCCCTTATCCTCACAACTGTTGCCTTTTTCACATAAATAAGTTTAAGAAAAACAGTGTCAATCCTATCATGAAGGTCAAAATGTTTCTCCTTATTGTATTTTCTGTTTCAGTTTTTTCCTGACTAGTAAGCTGAAATAAAATCCACTATGAAATAAAGTGAACCTTTGACAACACCCTCAAGTTTGAATTTTTTATTATTATTATATTTTCTTCTCCATTAGAGCCAGCTCCAGTGTGACTCTGCCTGCAGGGAAGAAGATACTGCTCAAGCAGGCTTTGTTATTATTTAGGGTTATAATATATCCCTTTTATGGCTTATTTTGCATTTCTCTCCTGGAGATAATAGCAATATAATTCTGAAATATTCTCTTGTAGAAGTTCCTATTTATTATACATGGTGAAAGGAAAAATTCAACTTACTCTGGTCATTCTATTATATTTGTGGTCGCATTTACTCAGGGACTGTTTATTGGAGGGTTGGCTTAGTTTACTGAAATTTCTCTTTAACGATTCCAATGAAAATAGTGATAAGCATTAAATGTAGAAGTAAGGTGTTTGGGAATTACCCAGAGGAATATGAATATTCATCATATACCTCTCTGACATTTCCTCAGCTGTTGCAGCACAGGAAAAAGGATAACAGACTGAAATATGCAGCATGCCTGGTAATCAAGAGATGATTTTAAGTCCCATTTTTCATACTATCGTACCTGTGAGAAAACACTTTGATTCTTCATGTTTCGGAATCTCTCTCTATGACACAAATGATAGATGTCATGATCTTTAAGCCTTTATTAGGTTTCCTAACAGTTTCAAACATTTAAATTGTTACATTGCTAGGTCATTGCTAGGAATATTCATGGATATCTAAAAGGTATGGGTTAAATAACCTAAATCATTTTTCTCCATATCTTGAAAACACAGACCTATGCTGGAAAAATAAGCAAGATGGATCTCATATCATTACATAAATCACAGCATCTGCTATCACTGCTACTTTTCCATCAGATAGCTGAGTTGAGTAGCTGACACTATAAAGAGTCAAATCATCTGTCAAAACTTTCAATGATAAGAGTGAAATGGAGTGTGTGGAGTCCGAAGAAGGGGACTACTTTGGAAAATAAATGGTCAAATGTCCTTAGGGAAGATATGTGTTTCTATGTGTTGAGTTGGATGAAGATAGAATAGTCCTATATTTGTATACCCATTCAGACCTTTTTTCAATGAGGGCATTTTGGTTGAGGTCACCCTCTAAGTTGGTCAATGTCAGAGTGAAATAGATTGCCTTCATAAGTGAACACAAAGCACATATCATCAGCTCTTTGAATAGAATGAAAATTTGACTCTGATTATTTTCCCTAGGAAAGAGTGTCCTGTCTCTAGTCCAATGGGAACATCTGCATGTTTCTAGCTTCAGGTACTAAAAGAAGCATTGGCGAGAGTTTAGAGTCTATAAGGGTCTAGAGTCTGCCGATGTTGGTTTGAGGTGGCATCATTGACCTCCCTGGGTCTCTGCTGTTAACTCACTGTACAGATCTTTGATTCCATCATCTCCATAATCATGCAAACTGATTCCTTATTGTAACCTTTATCTATTCTAATATGTCATATATATTATATAGTACATATTTATATCCATATATATAAAGATACTCTACTATATCTATTCATAGTTAGAACCGCAATGAGTATAATTATTGAAAGTAATACACACAAATAATAGAAATACATTTGTCTATTTTTAAGATTCAGTTATTCCTTATTATACTGATATTATTATTATGATATTAGGCACAAAAGAAAAGTGTTTGTACAAGTCAATGTAGTTTCCTGTGGTTCCTTATGAGAAACTTTTGAGCTAACCTATTTAGTTTTATTCTAGGAGAAGTATTACAAAGAGCAAATGAGTTGCATACAGGCAATGTTGAGCCATTGTGTGGTCACATTTCACTTTAGCTGTTGGGTTATGACAGAAGGACAATGTGGATTGATTATGCCATTATCCCTTATTGTGTGCCTCAGGGCTGGATGGCCAATTTGGTGTAACTGTTTAGTTTGTCTTTAGAATTTTATGTGTTAGTTGGACTTCTTAGGAAACACAACTGAATGCATTAATAAAAATGCATTAAATGATATGAGTGAAAATATGTCACTTCACTTTTAGAAACTCAAGAAGATTCTTTAAATATATGGACCACTCCATCTTCTTCTGAATGAAAGGGACCAAGGAGAAGAATTGAGTAAGTGATAACTGAGAAAATAAAGACACTCTGCAACATTTGTTAAAGAAAATTATGGAGTACTTTTCAACTGTTGACTAAGAAGTGATATTAGTTTCCTCTACATTGATCTTTTGCAGGGTACTAACATAACCTCAGGATAAAAGGAAATATTTTAAACATTCTAATTCCATGAATATATCACTTAAAAAGTTATAAAATTGCTATCAATGAAATCCCTCAGTGTTTTGAAAAACAGAAAAATATTTTCAGTTAAATACATGACTCTACACTTGATCTTAGCCCAAAAGTCAAGAAGCGATGGTATCCCACCCACACGGCAGAGCCTGGCAAGCTCCCCGTGGTATATTCGATGTGCTGAAAATAGTAACAACAAGTCTCACAATGGAGACATTACTGGTGCCCACTCGAGCAAATCAATGAGCAACAGGATGACAGTGATACATAAATACATTACTCTAATTACCAAAACATACTAACATAGAGACCATGTGTTTCATGTCAAAAGTAAATGCTGAATATCAATAATGTGTGGCTATCAGAACATTGTCACCAAGTAGTAGAAAATCAGCTCCTGGCATGACTAGAAATAAATAGTCAAAATGTTGATTTTTGGAAAAGGATATTAAATCTCTGATGGATTGAGGTATGAACAAACTCTTGGAAAACAAAAATTATAGAGATAATTGTATAACATGTCAGAATTGTGAAGCAATAACACTATTGGAATGGACAAATGAGAATAGATCATGAAAAGTCACAGATCAACATGAATTGTCCCCTTGTATGAGGCAATAATCTCAAAGACAGCTGTGCCCTCTGGCAGAGTTAATATTGAAAAAAGTCCTTTGGGAATCTAGCTTCAAGTGCTAGTCTTATAGTAACAGTCAAATAATCAGTCATTAGGGTTTTAAAAATTATTATTATTTTATTCTGTGGGAGCTGTCAAACTAGACAAGTGGGATCCAATGTATCATTCAGGCAATTGTTTCCAGTTGTCATGGTGGTCCCTTTGCAGCTGGAGCACTTTGGAAGGAAGCCATGCAATGATCACCAGGAATTTGTCAAGTGCAGGAATATTTCCTAAAACAAAATTCTGGATGTCCACTGTGAAGTAGAAAAGAGTAGCGTGAACCCAAGACCAAGCCACAAGCTTGGAACTAATCACCATTCAGTTCAAATATTGTGTCTAATAACCAATGTTAGATGGATCACTGGTCAGACTCCTCAGCTGAAACCGCTACAGGACACTGCACCCTCAGTGAGCAAGGCCTAATGCTGTCAGGCAGACGACTCTCAGGCTCAAAGCATATCAGCGCAGGATGGCGTACCTAGATAGTTCCCCGTTGTCACTGGCATTTCTAGAATCATATTCTTTCTTGTTTTGGTTAATGAGTATTTCTGAGAGCTTCTTACATAGCAGTGATAGAAGGGATCTCTGCAGAACCTTAAGGTGTCACTATGCAGATAACTTGCTAATCAAAAATTAGGAAATTTAAATAACTCTCAGGCACATAACAGTGATCCAATTCTCTGTTGTTTCAGGGACAAAGAGAAAAGTGAGCAAACTGACACTTTGTTCGCAGTGATTTGCGAACTAATAACACTATCTTAGGATTATCTATATTATATTATTTAAGTAAACAAATAAAATAAAGGGGCTGGGGCAATAGCACAGTGGGTAGGGCATTTGCCCTGCACACGGCCAACCCGGGTTCGATTCTCAGCATCCCATATGGTCCCTTGAGCACCGCCAGGGGTAATTCCTGAATGCAGAGCCAGGAGTAACCCCTGTGCATTGCTGGGTGTGATCCAAAAAGAAAAAATTTAAAAATAAATAAATAAATAAATAAAATATAAAATACATATAAAATAAATATAACTTTATATAATGCATATAAATATATAACTATATGTGTTATATAAATCCATCTATATATAATTGTATAAATATATATAAAATAAAGGGTTTCTTCTGGCTGCTGAGTTTGTGAATAAAGCTATTTACTTCTAATCTAGAAAACTCAATGGATAGTTAGACACATGTTTGCGACATGTTTTTTTCCTGCAATATGGTTTCCACACTGAACTGGGTGCACACTAAGGAACCAAGTCTGTGAGGAACGGAGAGTAAAAGGATTGGGGAGAGGAGAAGGAAAAGCATGGGGGAGAGAAATGAGAGTGAGAGAGAGACAGACAGACAGAGACAGAGACAGAGAGACAGAGAGAAAGAGAGAGAGAAAGACAGAGAGACACACAGACACACAGACAGACAAGACAGAGTCATAGAGAGACAGGCAGGAAGAGGAGAAGGAAGAAGAACGATTCTGAATAGCAGTGCTGCTGAAACAGAAGATTTCGTGCTGAAATGAAACCATTCTTCAGTTTTGTCACCATGGTAGGCCAAGGATTGAGGAGACAAGTCTTTGCACCTTAATGATGGTCCAGTAAGGGCATAATCCTTGGCATGGTGCTTCTTTCAAATACAACATGTCCCAGAAGACAGGGAAGCTGTGTGCAACGACCACCACTATTCTCAACAGCACGATGTAAAAAAGAAAAATGAAGGAGAATTAGAGATTAACCTCCGGGACTTGGGGCCTTTGTAGAAAACCAGCGGGGTTCCACCCCTGCCCCTCTACATGGTCCCTGACCACTACAGGAGTGATCCCCAGCCAGAAGTAAGCCCTAAGCACCACTGGGTGTGGAAAAAAATGCTGCACTGGAGTCCTAAACAGCACGCAGTGAGGAGACTACTGCTCATAACCAGTGTTTTCTCTTTTGTTGGTTTGCTTGCTTTAGTTTGGAAGCTATGCCCAGGGATACTCTGAGCTTGCTCTTCACTGTGTGCTAAGGGGCCACTTGCGGTGGCCTTGGGGAACTGTAAGGGGCCCCAGCAATTGAATTCAGGCCAGCTACACGCAGGAAAATATCCTACCTGTGCTATACCTTACCGCTGTACTCTCATGTGGGCTCCTTCTCTTTTTTCCTACAAAGCTTTTTGATGATCTCTTTATTTGCAAAAAAATATATACTCCCTCCCCACAGCAGAGGAAGATCCCTTAGAAACAGTACTCCTAGAAATCTATTGAACATTATAGCATTAGTACTTATACATATATTCTCTTTTTGGGGGGAGCAATTCTTTTCAAATATGAAGTTGCATCTCATCTTTTTTTGTATATGATCTTCAAGATTTCAGCTCTCTCAGGTCATCTCAGGCAGTTGAATATTTGTCATCAGGAGACTGAGTCACTAATTCAGAGTCACGTGTCATTTGTAGTGAGGTTATGAGTTTGATGTTAGATTCTATACCTTCATTTCATAGGCAAACAAATTGTCACAGTGGTAGTAGGAATACCCTGGAAAGCATTTGGGCATTAAGACAAGCAATAATGATACATGGAAATGAATATTAGACTCACATCTTACTAAACCCTTGTCAAACTTAGTCACTGATTGGCACCTTCATAACGGTGTAGTTGAAGGAGCTCACACAGGCTGGTTAAAGTGAGGGCTCTAAAGACGAAACTTCAGTAGCTAATGTAAAATGACTTTTCCTCCCCAACTCTCCCTGTTCTTTAATTCTTTATTATGCCTCTACCCTATAGTGATCATTGTTTCACTACATCCATCTGCACAGTGAACAGACTATGAAAACTTTGGTTCACATGAAATATGAGTCTTGGGTTATAAAAAATAGGAAAGTTACAGTTTCCCAGGTTAGCTGGATTCCAGGTAAAGTGCTACTGAGTTTCATCCAGGTACAAGAAGACCTTGATTATTTGTCCAACTCCTCTCATTAACCTACGATCTTTTCATGTTTTCTTTCCATGTAGGTCATATTGATACTTTACCTCGAAGGCTATTGCTGTTTCTTTCCATTCAACTTAGCCAGAACAGACTTTTTCTGCTTGTATGCACTGTTTCTCTGGAATTTCCTCTGGGTCTCACACATAAATTGTTTTCTTAACATTACCTGAACTCTCACCCCATAGCATCCAATGCAATTCTTACTGAATTCCTTAAAATAAATTTCAAAAATTAACACTTTTTATTTTGAGGGGAGTAGCACTGTCTCTAGTACTTAACTCTTTAACTTGCTATTGTTATCATAAGTGACTTTTCTCATCAGTTAGTTTTTCTAAAAGTACCAGGTATCTTTAGAACTCAGATCCCTAATGATCTGTAATCTAACTTTAATAAAACCTGTAACAATTAAGCATCATGAGTCCTCTGAGAATATATGAGTGGTAACAAGTAAAAAGAGGTTACTATAACATACATCTTTGTAGGATTATGCTTTTAGTTTGATGACTTTATGTAATTAAATTACATATATAAATTTAATTAATTCTGTTTTAACAGAAGACAATATAAAAATAAGCATATTTTACTCAAGATCCATATTGTTTGAATTCTGCATCAGACACTCCATATGATGAAACTTTTGATAGTGATGGTGAATACAAGATGCAGGTATTTGATTCATTTCTTTGCTCAATGCAGCAAGAGATTATATGGCAGTTTTAACTTTTCTTTCCCTTTGAGTTAGTGAATATGGCTAGCAGATGATTCTTTATTTTTTCCTTTTTTAAAAGAAGCAAGTTTTTTTAATTTACCACAGGAACTTGCTGAGGTAGATGAGAGAGGAGAGAAAGAAGGGAAATGTGTTCAACAGAGAACACAGAGTTCTTCAGAGTGGAAAAAAGCAATGACACATTGAGGCAAGGAAGTGAGATACATTCTCACTTTCTTGCCTCTGTGTGTTGGCATTCAGAGCTAGTAGTGGCATTCAGAGCTAGTGGCTAGCATAAGATTCTTAATTGAAAAGTTTTGATTGGCTCATCCAATTCCTTCTTCCTGTTGGATTCTTTCCCAATGTTAACTGGAAGGGGGGGTGTCTACAAGCTTTGTGATCTAAGGATCACTCCTGCTGGTGCTCTGGAAACAATATTTGGTGACAGGGATTGAACCTGAGGAATCTGCATGCAGGGCAAATACTTTACCTGCAGTACTATCTTGCCGGCCTCCCATAGTTCATTTCTTTCCTTCTTTCCTTCTTTCTTTCCTTCTTTCTTTCTTTCTTTCTTTCTTTCTTTCTTTCTTTCTTTCTTTCTTTCTTTCTTTCTTTCTTTCTTTCTTTCTTTCTTTCTTTCTTTCTTTCTTTCTTTCTTTCTTTCTTTCTTTCTTTCTTTCTCTCTCTTTCTTTCTTTCTTTCTTTATGTTTTTCTTTATTCTTCTTTCTGTCTGTCTGTCTTTCTTTCTGTCTTTCTTTTTTCTTCTTTCTTTCTTTCTTTCTTTCTTTCTTTCTTTCTTTCTTTCTTTCTTTCTTTCTTTCTTTCTTTCTTTCTTTCTTTCTTTCTTTCTTTCTTTCTTTCTTTCTTTCTTCCTTCCTTCCTTCCTTCCTTTCTTTCTTTCTTTCTTTCTTCTTTCTTTCCTTCTTTCTCTCTCTCTTTCTTTCTTTCTTTCTTTCTTTCTTTCTTTCTTTCTTTCTTTCTTTCTTTCTTTCTTTCTTTCTTTCTTTCTTTCTTTCTTTCTTCCTTCCTTCCTTCCTTCCTTCCTTCCTTCCTTCCTTCCTTCCTTTCTTTCTTTCTTTCTTTCTTTCTTTCTTTCTTTCTTTCTTTCTTTCTTTCTTTCTTTCTTTCTTTCTCTCTCTCCTTCTTTGTCTTTCTTTCTTTCTTTCTTTCTTTCTTTCTTTCTTTCTTTCTTTCTTTCTTTCTTTCTTTCTTTCTTTCTTTCTTTCTTTCTTTCTTTCTTTCTTTCTTTCTTTCTCTCTTTCTTTCTTTCTCTCTTTCTTTCTTTGGAGCAAGTCAACTTCATTATTTTTTTAATTAGTGAATCACTGTGAGGCACATACATGTATGTATGAGTTACATACTTACACATTTTCATGTTTGTGTTTCAGTCATACAATGTTCAAGTACCCATCCTTCCCCATAGTTTATTTCTCACCCAGTACATTTCTTCCTGTCTCACATTCTCTCACGTGTAAACAATTCATAGAGTTTTATAGATTGTTTTCAATGACTAGACTTTAACACTGGAATTTCTCACCTCTATGACATTATCAAGTTTCATTCTGTACACACTTCTTTTTTTTATAGTTTGATATCTATAAAATCTACCATTGTTTTATTTTTACGCTTGCAAGAGTTTTCTTTAAGGGTAAATAAACATAACGTTATTCATTTAAAAGAGACATTTTCTTAAAAGAATAAAATATATTTTGATATGTTACTGAGATTTGTGTTTTAATATCCTTTATATATTTTAATTAAACAATTTTAATTAATGAATAGTGTGATAATTTTCTTTGTCCCATCTCAAAAGCAATTATTTTAATAAAATTTAGTGTGTTTAATCTATATACATCACAGAAAGAAAGGATAACTGTTATTCAAAAGTTAATGTAAACTAATTTTCAACCATATGGACTTGGTTGTTCTGTTTATTTACTAGACTATACTTCATATGATTAATTGTATCTCTGAAGGAAGCATTTATATAAAACCTTGAGAACACAAACCTAAGAAATCATAATTGTATTGGTTGGTTTCATTCCAGTAAATTCAGAGATGTTTCATTTATTTTTTTTAATTTTTTAATTTATTCTTTTATTGAATCACCATATGGAAAGTTACAAAGCTTTCAGGTTTAAGTCTCAGTTAAACAATGCTCGAACACCCATCCCTTCACCAGTGCACATATTCCACCACCAAGAATCACAGTATAACTCCCCCTGCCCCCCACCTCCCCAGCCCCCCACCCTGCATGTGTAACTGGTAAATTTTACTTTACTTACACATTACTTTGATTACATTCAATGTTTCAACAAAAAACTCCTATTATTGATTTGGAGTTTCTCCCTCATAAAGTCGACCTGCTGAGAAGAAAGCATTTGATAATTTGTTTTCCATTGCTGAGAATGAAGAGATATGAGGTCGAGAGGCCGCATTAGCAGCTGAATGGTTTTGGATTTCTGTATTTTAGTAACTAAGTCCAGAGAAATATCTGCCAGAAATTGCATCATTGTAAGCTTGTCCCTCTCAGCTACTTTATATTCCACATATGAGTGCAATCTTTCTATGTCTGTCTCTTTCTTTCTGACTCATTTCACACAGCATGATACTTTCCATGTTGATCCACTTAAATGCAAATTTCATGACTTCATGTTTTCTGACAGCTACATAGTATTGCATTGTATAGGTATACCAGAGTTTCTTTAAACAGTCATCTGTTTTGGGGCACTCTAGTTTTATCCATATTGTGGCTATTGTAATGAACATAGAAATGCAGATGTCATCTCTACTATACCTTTTTGCCTCTCCAGGACATATTCCCAGGAGTGGTATTGCTGGGTCAAATGGAAGCTCAATTTCTAACTTTTTGAGAATCGTCCATATTGTTTTCCAAAAGGGCTGAACCAGTCGGCATTCCCACCAGGAGTGAAGAAGAGTCCCTTTCTCCCCACATCCACGCCAACACTACTTGCTTTTGTTTTTTGAGATGTGGGCCAGTCTCTGTGGTGTGAGATGCTATCTCATTGTTCTTTTGATCTGCATCTCCCTGATGATTAGTGATGTTGAACATTTTCTCATGTGCCTCTCAGCCATTCGGATTTCTTCTTTGGGAAAATTTCTGTTCATTTCGTCAACCCATTTTGTGATCGGGTTGGCTGTTTTCTTCTTGTGGAGTTCAACCAGTGCATTGTATATCCTAGTTATCAACCTTATATTGCATGGGTACTGCGTAAATATCCTTTCCCGTTCTGTTCTGTAGATTGTCTTTGTATTTTGGTCACTGTTTCTTTTGAGGCACAGAAGCTTCTTAGTTTGAGATAGTCTCATTTGTTTATCTATGGTTTCACTTGCTTGGCCAGTGGCATGCCAGCTTTGAAGATATCGTTGGCTTCAATGTCCTGGGGGGTTTTGCCAACCTTATCTTCAATGTATCTTAGGGATTCTGGTCTGATGTTGAGGTCTTTAATCCATTTTGATCTGACCTTTGTACAGAGTGATAGTTGAAGGTCAAAGCCCATTTTTTTGCATGTAGCCATCCAGTTTTGCCAGCACAATTTGTTAAACATGCTTTCCTTGCTCCACTTCACATTTCTTGCTCCCTTATCAAAGATTAGATGATCATATATTTGGGGGGGATGTGTCAGAGTATTCAACCCTGTTCCATTGGTCTGCAGCTCTGCCTTTGTTCCAGTACCATGCTGTTTTAATGACCACCGCTTTGTAGTAGAGTTTGAAGTTGGGGAGGTTGATTCCTCCCATTTTCTTTTTCCCAAGAATTGCTTTAGCTATTCGTGGGGACTTATTATTCCATACGAATTTCAGGAGTTCTTGCTCCATTTCTTTGAAGAATGTCAAGGGTATCCCTATAGGGATCGCATTGAATTTGTACAATGCTTTGGGGAGTATTGCCATCTTGACAATATTAATTCTTCCAATCCATGAGCAGGGGATGCCTTTCCATTTCCTCGTGTCCTTTTTTTTTTCCTGAAGTAGCATTTTGTAGTTTTCATTGTACAAGTTCTTTACCTCCTTTGCTAAGCTGATTCCGAGGTACTTGATTTTTTGAGGCGCAATTGTGAATGGGATTGCTTTTCTCATGTCACTTTCTTCTCTCTCATTATTTGCAGATAGTAAAGCCATGGACTTTTGGGTATTGATTTTATAGCCTGCAACTTTACTATACAAGTCTATTGTTTCTAGGAGTTTCTTGGTAGAGGTTTTAGGGTTCTCTAGGTATAGTATCATATCATCTGTGAACAGTGAGAGCTTGATTTATTCCTTTCCTACCTGAATGCCCTTAATATCTTTTTCTTACCTAATCGCTATTGCAGTTACTTCCAGTATTATATTGAAGATAAGTGGAGAGCGTGGGCATCCTTGTTTCATCCCTGTTCTCAGAGGGAAGACTCTTAGTTTTTCCCCTTTGAGGACAATGCTTGACGTAAGCTTGTGATAAACGGCTTTGAGTATATTGAGGAAGGTCCCTTCTATACCCATTTTGGAGAGCATTTTCATCATAAACGGGTGCTGGATCTTGTCAAATGCTTTCTCTGCATCTATTGATACGATTATATGATTTTTATCTTTTCTTTTGTTGATATGATGGACTATGTTGATTGATTTCCGGATGTTAAACCATCCTTGCATCCCCAGGATGAATCCCACTTGGTCGTGGTGTATGATCTTTTTGATGAGTTGTTGGATTCTATTTGCTAATATTTTGTTGAAAATCTTCGCATCTGTATTTATTAGGGATATTGGCCTGTAATTTTTTTTTGTGTGGTGTCTTCGTTTACTTTTGGTATTAGGGAGATATGAGCCTCATAGAAACTGTTTGGGAGGGTTTCTGTTTCTTCAATTTCCTAGAAAAGCTTGAGGAGGACTGGCACTAGGTCCTCATTAAATGTTTGTAAGAACTCGGTAGTAAATTCGTTTGGACCTGGGCGTTTGTTTTGGGGAAGACTTTTGATTACCATTTCAATTTCCTTGATGTTAATTGGGCTATTCAGGTACTCCAGGTCTTCTTGGTTCAGCCTTGGGAGATTGTAGAAGTTGAGGAATTTATCCATTTCTTCTAGGTATTCTTGATTCGTGGCATACCAATTTTCGAAGTAGTCTCTGATGATCTTTTGAATTTCATTGGTTTCTGTTGTGATGTCCCCCTTTTCATTTCTGATTCAGCTTGTAAGGGTTCTCTCTCTCTCTTTCTTTGTGAGTCTTGCTAGTGGTTTATCAATCTTGTTTATTTTCTCAAAGAACCAGCACTTGGTTTCACTGATCTTTCGGATTGTCTTTTGGGTTTCCATGTCATTAATTTCTGCTCTAAGTTTTATTATCTCTTTCCTTCTGCCTGGTTTGGGCTCCTCTTTTTGGTCCTTTTCTAAGGTCTTGAGCTGTGAAGTAAAGTTATTTATGTGGGCCCTTTCTTCCTTTTTGAGATATGCTTGCAGAGCTATAAATTTTCCCCTTAATATGGCTTTAGCTGCACCCCACAGGTTCTGGTAGCTCGTGCTTTCATTCTCATTTGTTTACAGGTACCTTTTGATTTCTTCCTCGATTTCCTTCCTGACCCACTCATTGTTCAACATCGAGCTATTTAATTTCCAGGTGTTTCATTTGGTTTTCTGCATCTGTCCATGATTAAGTTTTATCTTCAGTGCATCATGGTCTGAAAAGATAGCTGGTACAATGTCTATCTTGTTGATTCTGTTGAGGTATGCTGTGTGGCCTAGCGCATGGTCTATTCTGGAAAATGTTCCATGTTCACTGGAAAAGAATGTGTATTCCGTTTTGGGGGGATATAAAGCCCTGTATAGATCTGTTAGCCCTCTCTCTTCTATTTCTTCCTTCAAAGCCAGTATTTCCTTGGTGAGTTTTAATCTTCTTGATCTGTTCAGAGGTGATAGGGCGGTGTTGAAGTCTCCAACTACTATTGTGTTGCTCACAAAGTCCTTTTTAAGGTCTCTTAGCTGGTGTTGTAGGTATTTAGCTGGTTCCTCATGGGGTGCATAGACGTTTAGGAGTGTAATTTCTTCCTGATGTACATATCCCGTTATTAATAAAAAGTGGCCTTCACTATCCCTTCTAATCTTTTTCAACTTGAAGTCTATGTTGTCTAATACTAGTAAAGCCACCCCAGCTTTCTTGAGGGAGTTGCTTGTAGGATTGTTTTCCATCCTTTGAATTTGAGTCTGTGTTTGTTCTGGCTATTCAGATGTGTTTCTTGCAGGCAGCAGAATGTTGGGTTGAGTCTCTGGATCCATTTTGCCAGTCTGTGTCTCTTAATTGCTGAATTAAGAGACCATTGACATTAAGGGAGATTATTGTTATGGGATTTTGTGCCATCTTTGTGTAAGGGTTTGTTGTGATTGTAGTGGTTTTTCTTTAGTGCTTCTTTTAGGTTTGGTTTTGAGTCTATGAAGTTCCTGAGCTACTGTTTACCCCCAAAGTAGAGTATGATTCCTTCAGTTTGAATGAGAGTTTAGCCAAATAAAGTAATCTTGGTGAAGCATTGATTTCATTGAGTTTTTTCACTATATCCCACCATTGCCTTTGGGCTTGGAGGGTTTCCTCTGATAGATCTGCTGTGAATCTCAGGGGTGCTCCTTTGTATGTGATTTCCTTCTTGGACCTTGCTGCTTGCAGTATTGTGTCTCTCTGGATGATGTCCAACATTGTAACTATAATATGTCTTGGGGTTTTTCTGTTAGGATCTCTTTTAGCTGGCACCCTTCAGGTGCCTTGAGTCTGGATGCCTGCATTGTCCAGCTGTGGGAAGTTTTCCGCAATGATTTGTTTGACTGTTCTTTTTCGTTGGGGTTGGCTCCTTGTCCTTCTGTTAGTCCAATGATTCTAATGTTTTTCCTCTAGAAATCATCCCCTAGGACTCTGATTCTGGCTAGAGTTATTTTGAGGTCGCTTGCCATGATTTGTTCTTGCCTGTAGGCTTCTTGCAGCTCATCTTCAAGCATACTGATTTTTTCTTCCGCTGCAGTCATTCTATTGTTGAGGGCAGCCAGAGAGTTTTTTTATTTTATCTAGTGAATCCTTCATTTCTTTTTGTAGGTTTTTATTTCTGTTCTCATTTCTTCCCGTATTTTGTCGGCTGTCTGTTGTATTGTTTCTGCCAGGTCCTCCTTTGTCAATCTTTGCATTGAGTTCATTGAACACCTTAATGATTTCAACTCTGAATTCTTTATCAGAGAGGTCAAGTTTGTAGGAAACGCCAATTGAGGTTTCTGGACTCCTTTCATCATCCTCTCCTTGTGGTGCAGATTTTCGCTGTTTCTTCATGTTGTTGTGGTGCTATGGAAGAGGGACATTGAAGATCAGTATCCCTATTCCCTCTTGTTGCGAAAAAGAATTGTGGGTAGGCTCAGTCAATGGTGGTTACCTTTTTATTTCTCCCTTCTAGAAGCTGGCCTCCCACTGAGATGTTCCTTCAATGCTTATGTGAAGTCTTGTGTTTTATTGTCCTACTGTTTACGAATAGCTAGGATGTTATTCTTGGACATGATGTTGAGGAGATAATCTGCTGCCACATTAGCGTTAGCAGGCTGGAAAAGAGGCCACGCCCACTTTGCCTAGATCATGCCCCCTGACGATTAGGCCACGCCCCTTCCCACAACCTGACAGAGGGTCAGGGGGTTGGGGGTGGTGTGTTGGCCACTTGGCCGGAAGCCTGGGGTGCTCAGGGCCGAGGAGCAGACTGGGTCTGGAAGGGCCGGTCAAGGGAGGGTCCCGCACCTGGGCCGGAAGACAAAATGGCTGCAGTGCTTGGGGTCAGTGTGCCGGCCTCTCGGCTGGCAATCTGGAGGGGAGGGAAGCCTGGGGTGCTCAATGCTGAGGAGCAGGCTGGGTCCAGAAGGCCTGTACAGCCTTCTTAATAGTACGTGAAATTATTTAATTAATTAATTAATTATTTTGCTTTTTGTGTAACACCTGGCGATGCACAGGCGTTACTCCTGGCTCAAGCATTCAAGAATTAACTCCTGGTAGGTTGACTCCATGGCTTGGAGGCTGGCCTCACATTCTGGGGAAAGGGCAACTCAGAGAAGGGATCACCAACTATAATGTAGTCGAAGGCCATGTGGGGGAAGGGAGTTGCGGGCTGAATGAGGGCTAGAGACTGAGCACAGTGGCCACTCAACACCTTTATTGCGGGCCATAGAAGATAAATAGAGAGAGAGAACAGAAGGGAATGCCCTGCCACAGTGGCAGGGTGGGGTGGGGGGGGATGGGATTGGGGAGGGTGGGAGGGACGCTGGGTTTACGGGTGGTAGAGAATGGGCACTGGAAAAGGGATGGGTTCCCGAACTTTGTATGAGGGAAGTATAAGCACAAAAGTGTATAAATCTGTAACTGTACCCTCACGGTGATTCTCTAATTAAAAATAAATAAATTAAAAAAAATAAATAAAAATAAAAATGGAGTTTACTTAAAAAAAAAAAAAGAAGGGCTCCTGGGTGAAATACAACAATCTTCCCCTCTTTCCTCTAAGGATACTTTTCTGTTGTATCTTCAGCGGTTTTTTATAACAAACAATACAAAATAAATTATTTTGGTCCTGCTTTGGGGAAGGTACTGGGGTTCGAGATGGAAATATCTGAAATATGGTGGTGGGAAGGTACAGTGATAGTGTAATTGGTATGTGAATATTAAATGTAATCCAATACTGTGAACTACTTTATAAAAATTCATTAAATTCATTAAATTAAAAAAATAAAAGAATTAACTCCTGGTGAGGCTCAGGAGAACCATATGGGATACTGCGAATCAAACTTGGGTCAGCCATGGGCAAGGCAAACGTCCTACCAGCTGTGCTATCACTCCAGTCCCGAAATTATTTTATTTTTATGTACTCACCAGAGAGAAGAAAACTGAAAGAAATTTTTTTGCAAACTTATTTTAGATTCAATTCTCAAAACTATAGTTTTCCAGATTCATTTCATTTCAAATTTTATACCTTCACACAGTCATGTCTGAGAACAAGGAAAAATATCTCTCATCCCTGGGTTCTTCCGAGCCTGGGAAAAATAAAATAGGACAGATTAGCCAGAGCAGATGCAAAACAATTAATATTATACATGTAGAGGATTTACATGGCTACAAATGCTCCAGTCCAAGGAAGGCCGAGCAGAGAGCCTGTTAAAGAGATGTGGCCTGAGCAGAAGGGGATGAATGCTATCTGCCAATAGGAAAGTAAAAAGTTGAGTTTTTTCCAGAGAGAGACAAGCAGTTTCCTGATAAACCTAGATAAAGACATGAACACCTGGACTATGGATGGAATTCTTAAATTTTTCCACTCACACTATATTCTTCTGGGTTGTTATAGGGAAGGAGACATGCCCAGTGGGGCTTAGGGCTGCTCTCAGGGAGGCAGTGCTCGGGGACTCTGCAATCAATCCCGAGCCCGAGCCCAGAACATAGCAAAGCCCGTGCTCTTGGAACATCTGTCTGGCCCTGGGAACTTTCCCCGAACACCACTGGGTTTGCCTCCCTAAAAACTATAGGGAGTTTCTATTACAAAAACTTGTAATAGAAAAATGCATGTCCTCACTCATATATGGAAGTGGGTGCTATTTTAGAAATCTAATGCTCTCACCTTAAAATATATTGGCACAGAAGTTGCGGCTCTATTAAAAAGCAGAGCAAACTAAAAAGTCCCTTAGAGGTCAAATAACTGAGCTATGGCATTATTAAATTAATAATCAATGAATAATTAATCAAAATAGATGAATTCTATTTTTTTTTCTATTATCACCTGCTCTGATCCCACATTCCCATATGGTGGCAATTAAACTGTCATTTCTATCCTGGGACTAGGCCAGTGATGCACAAAACTACTGAGTTCAGTTGTGTTCCCCTCAGGGGAGGACAACGGAGAGGCAGGAACAGTCGTCTTTAAGACTCCCCTCAGCACCTCTCAGTAAAGTTTTTTTACTCTTAGTAAAAATTTTATTTTTTACTCTCAGTAAAAATAAAATAGTTTTTATCAACTTCATCAAAGCTGATAAATGTGTAGGAACTGGGTTTGGAGCAAGATCCGTTACTCTTTCCCGAGCAAGTCAGTTTCCGTAGTGATGTTTATTGATTAGTAGGCTAACACTATTTCTCAGCCATCATGTTTATTTGCAATGTTAGTATAATGTTAAAGAAGAGTTGGGGTCACTGGGAAAAGGTGGGCAGGGTCCATGCTTCCAGGCTGACACAAGGTAGACTCAGCCTACCATGGCACGGTGCCACTGAGAATAAATGTGAGACTCCAAGGTCATCCTGTAGCTTGGAACAAATGAGCTACCCTGCAGTTGTACAGGTGCAACTGAGATATGGATGTCTCATTATAAATGGGAATGCTTATACCAGGGGGATCATTCAGAGGCCAGAGACCACACATAATGGGGGGAGGCCTGAGTTTGGTGTCTGTGACAAACAAGTGTGGACCCCTCCTGATATCTAAGCACTGAACTGTGAGAGGTGCTTACAAGCCATACGCTTATCTAATTTGAGGATTTATACTGATACATTTGCTCTGTATTATAACAGGCCTAGATGAGGGTGAACCACATTTAGAGAAGTTGTGTCTGCAAATTTTTAATGATGAAGAAAACGTAATCACACATTTTCTACTAAAATAAATACTCATTATAGTTCTACATTTATAATCATTTCCTAACCTGATTTTTTATTCATATTGCTCTCACATTCTTTAAGAAATTTCCTACTGATTATCTTTCCACTCCAACTTTCATCTATACACCAGATTTACATTTCTGTTTATCATAGTTTCAGGGCTTCTCCGTCTTTGGGGAAGCCCTTCTCTCTCGAGTGTGTTATTCGAATTTCTCTCACAGTCTCTCCCTCCTCGCCTTCAAAACCTCCAAATAAAATCTGTCTTACTAAAAAACAAAAAAACATAGTTTCAGACATACAATATTTCAATACCACACCCACCACCAAAGTGTCAGCATCCTTCCATCAATATCTTAAAGCCATTAATTTTTAGGTTGATTGATTTTTATCCTACTGATTTTAAGATGATTAGAATTAACAGACTAACTGCATTTTAACAAGCTACGTACATTTGATTTATTTTTATTTTTAAGATGTTATATTAATCTTCATAACATAACATGGATAAATTATATGGGTGTTTGATTAAAACTTAAAACTTCACTCAGAAACTCTAAATGATTCTTTTTAGAGCTATTATAATTAATGTATCACTTACATTGGTGACTTTAATTTTAGGGCTTCTGTTTCAAATTTTCTTATTTGTCTGATCAAAAAAGTAACAGAAAATTCTAGCAGATTTTTTTTACCCCAAAGAAAAGCTAAAACTTGCAAGATAAAATTAGTAATTATGCTGTAGTCCTGCAATTTCAGTAGGTTATCATAAAAATGTGTTTCTTTGTGTAAACTTTATAATTTGCATGATACTTAAGTACATGCAATTCTTTCCATGAAACTATGTGACAAATATTTAAGTTATTTCCAATATATGAATATATTAAAGATATTTATTGTTTTCATTTTTCATATTAGATTAAATAATCATCTACAGACATGTATTCTATAATAAATATACCCCAAGTATCTTTCATTATGAATTGCTACTCTTCAAACATAATTGGTGAGAAGACTACTTTGGCTGAGATTTGGGTTTCAAAGTATTCCACTTCATAATAATATTTTTAGTATTTAGTATTTATGTGCCACCGCATAGTGGCCACGCAACATCTTATAGCCTAATTCTCTCTCTCGGAGAACCTGGCAAGCTACCAAGAATTTCCTGCCCACATGGCAGAGCCTGGAAAGCTCCCTGTGATGTAACCATATGCCAGATATAGCAACAATAATGGGTCTCATTCCCCTGACCCTGAAAGAGCCTCCAATGCAGCACAGGTGAGAAGTACAAGTAAAGAGAGGCTTCTAAAATCTCAGGGCTAGAACAAATGGAGATGGTACTGAGACCACTCGAGAAAAATCGATGATCAAAAGGATGATAATGATCATGAATATTTATGTGCAATAGAAAAGAGAAAAGAGTAACATTTACTAATAACATCATTTTATATTTTATAGCCTATGTACAATTTTCAGTAATTTCATGTCCAATATTATGTTGTCTTCAAAGAAGCAAGTTAAGGAAAAGAAAATAAAACATTTTAGGAATATACTACAAGGACATTGAGTAAGAGAACTTAACATGTTAAAACTGCAAGAATACAGAAAATGTTTGCATAAAAAGACACCTAATTGCAATTAAATGAGTGAATTTATTGTAGAATATGTAAAACATTAAAGACTTTTATATCACCATTTAATTGATTTTTTTAGAGAATATTAACATTCTTAAGACTGATTTTAAATAGCACCAAAGGAGCTATATATGTGAAAGTGGTCAAGTAAGAACTCTGAAACCTGACTCTTCAATGAAAAAAGCAAAAATAAAAGTGGCAGAAATTATGAGAATCATCTTTTTCAGATACCTGTTTATTAACTGAAAGATTTATTTTTATTTTTTCTTTTTGGGTCACACCCAGTGATGCACAGGGATTACTCCTGACTTGTGCACTCAGGAATTACTCCTGGCGGTGCGTGGGGGACCATACGGGATGCTGGGAATTGAACCCGGGTCGGCCTCATGCCAGGCAAATGCCCTACTCACTGCGCTATTGCTCCAGCCCCCTGAAGGATATTTTTAGAGCTTTCATTTTTCCTTAAAATTTTTATTCATTCTTTAAAAGAAATGTTGTTTTTTCTTTATGTTCTTCTCCATTCTCAGTCTGGTAGTCTACCATTTAAGTTTTATAACTCACGAGTATCACTTTATCACTGTCATCTCATTGTTCATCGATTTACTCAAGCAGGTGTGAGTAACATCTCCATTCGTCTCATCCCTGAGATTTTAGCAGCCTCTCCTTACTTGTTTTTCCCAATGATTGGAGGCTTCTTTCAGCATCAGGGGAATGAGTCCTGTTATTGTTACTGTTTTTGGCGTATCTAATACACCACGGGGAGCTTGCCAGGCTCTGCTGTGCAGGCAGGATACTCTTGGTAGCATGCTGGGCTCTCTGAGAGGCATATATATTTATTTCCCTCTATGTTCACTCATGTGTGAGGCTCAAGAGTACATTAACTCAATAGTGCATAACTCAAGAGTACATTTTGGAATTTAGCACGTCCTATCTTGCCTTAAAAAAAAATTGACATTTTTGTGGATTTATAATTTTCCACTCAGCAATGATGATATCTTATTGTTTTGGGTCATCTTATGACCTTTTGAAACTTTTATACTTTCTTTTTATCTCTCTTTGCTTTGTATTGGGGGACACACCCAACTGTGCTCAGAGCTTACTCCTGGCTATGCTTTCAGAGATCACTCCTGGTAAGTTCAGGGGATCATGTGGGTTGCTGAGGATCAAATTCAGGTCAGCAGTATGTCAGGGAAAGTGCCATGTCCCAAAAGACTCTAGGCCTCAAAGACTTTTCATTATATAGGTTTCATAGTTCATGCTAAACTAATTACTTTACTTATTATATTATTGTGTCTAATATTTGCTATTTCTCCTGCATAAAAACACTTATTCTCTCATTTGTTTATAATTCCATCACACAGATTTCTTAAATTTGATTTTTTATATATTCACAAATATGTTCACATTTGATTATTTGAAACTTATTTGTTGTTTTTCCTGTCTGATGCTAATTCTTTTTTATTTTTGTATTATCATATTATAAAAAGGTCCAGATTTCTATCAATAACTTGGTAATTGGAGAGATCTTGTTTTATTCATTTGACATTACTTACCCACAGAATAAATAAGTGAAGTCACATTTTGTATATATACACAAGCACTCACAAACCCCTCTTTGAGTTTGCATATGTAATAATAAGAAACAGAATAAAATAGCGACTTGCTGAAATTTGCAGTTCGTTAGCACCATAACTTCCACTGACTACTTTCTTTGTCTTTCATTTGTACTCATTACTACTCTGGACTCTTTATCTTTACAAGACAGAGAATCCACTGACTAGAATATAAATTTGTCAAAATTCTACTATTGATTTTATGCTCTGCTCATTTCTACCAGCTGTGCACATGCACAAAGTAGCAGACCCACTCTCCATCATCACATTTTTCAGGACTAAAAAAAAAACAGAATAAATTAGGATCAATATTGTATGCTGCACTGTGTCCTTGCAGTTCCTACATATATTTATTATATATGTAAGACTATGCTCATAGTTTTGGATTAGTAGATATTTAAAGCATATAATAATTGTGAAACCAAGTCTCATGAAATTTCGATTAAGTGTTAAATTTGAATTGACTTGATTTCCATTCTCACGGATTTGGAAGGGCATGGTCTGCAGTAATCAACAGGACCTGGGGTTTCTTTCAAGGAAACAAGTGATTTGACAGCAATATTCCTTTTTTTGAATTGTGCATAATAATTTTTGACATTCCAAAAGTCAATATTCTACCTGCACCTGTGTGAATGTTTCATCGGAATCAATTATGAAATGTGAAATTATACAGATGTTAACTAATGAATGCAAAACCCTGTTCAACTACCAGAAAGTCCAGCACGCTTCCTCTAGTATAAGGACAGTGACTCAGATGGGTCAATTTTCATTATAATAATTATGCCAATCACATCTAATCACATTAAGGATCATAGGTAAATTTGGATATTTTCACATTATTGTCTATGAATCAAATAGCGTTGCATGTCTTCAGAGTCACATTTTACTGTGACAGAAAACAGGTGCTTCAAACTTCTCATCAATTTTTATCAGTGAGATTATACATCATAGTCTGTAGTCAAGACAGTCACATTTCTGCTTATCCAGGAAATGTCACTGAAAGGATGTCTTCTTGAAATCATGAGTCACTCCTCGAATGAAGAAATTCCAATGACAAAGGTCATTTTATTTGGGGATTTTGCACTTCTCCCAATCTTTATGGAAAAGTTCATCTTCATACAGAATCTGTCAGTTGCATAAAGATCCCTCTTGTCTAGTGTGTTGTCCACGAAAAGGGGCAGTGGTGCTCTATCTCTCTCCTGCCGCCCGAGTTCAGTAGTCTCACGCTGCTTCCCCTACCCCAGGGAGGTTGATGGTGACAAGCAGACAGAGGGAGGAACGAGAGCCAGGCTGGTTTGTCTCAGTTGCAGTTTATTCAATTTCCATCTCCATTCTCCTCTGATTCTCCTCCTGTTTCTCCCTTCCCCATGCTACTTCATTATCTTTCTTGATCTCTCATCATTCTCCTTCTGCCTCTCTCGTTCTCCTTCTCCTCTGGCCCTGGATCTGGGACCCCCAACCCACTCTTACAGCCTAGTTAAATCCTCCATCACGAGGGATTGGGGCTTACACATAGTTGTGGTCACAATCAATAGGGGTAAAGTTCTCTCCCTCAGGGGATGCTGCTTCTAGGACAGATTCTCTTTCAGCCGGATGACCCACCCAAGGGTGGAATCCCATGAGTGTATTTCTCCTCTCCTTGTCTAACAAACATATAAGCATTTATAATATTAATCATTTTGTATGGAAACAATAAGAGATGCACTAAGTTTATAGAATTGCTCTTCAGTGCCAACTTGATCTCAGACTACAGTGCTCAGGCCAGATTAGTCTTTCCTATCCCTATCAGGGTCCTAGTCTCGTCATTGCTTTTGGATCATGACAGCATTTGTTTATGATCAAGCTCTAAACTTTTTGAGCTCTAAAGTATTGTGGCGCTTTGGCCGGGCCCATTTCGATGCCAGGGTACCTTATAGCTTTCCCTGGGTCCACTCAGTCCCTCATTGGTACCCTGCTTTTGGGATGTTAGGAACTAAGGGCAACTGAGGCTCAAGTCGAGAAAGCAGATGCCCGGGAATGAATATATTAGAAATTAATTAGATCCCAAGTTACAAAAGCATATTAACAACTGTCTTCCTTTGTCCATACAAAAGGGACATTGCTTTAAAGAAAACTATTCAAAAGACATAAGGAGAGCAGAAAGGCAATATTAACTTACAATACAAGTTCGGTGTCCTAGAGGGATCTGACCTTATAAATTAAGAGACTGATTAGGGAAAAAACTGATTAACTGGTTGGGGAAGAGAACATAGAGAAATGGTTGCAGATAAACAAAAGAATGGGAGTGGCTTAAGACCACTGTGATGGATATGACCCAATAAACCTAAGCTCCTAGTGGCAGGGAGAAAGGACAAAGCAATGTTATCCTACAGTCTAGCTAGCATATGTCAGCCTTTTGAATTTCCAACCAAATCCATCGCTTTGTAAGCTTGCCTAGAGAGATCTGGGAACAGAGACCCAAAGAAAATGGTCACTGTATCATTAGTCAGTATCTGTCACTGTCACTGTCATCCCGTTGCTCATCGATTTGTTGGAGCGGGCACCAGTAACGTCTCTCATTGAGAGACTTATTGTTATTGTTTTTGGTATATCACTATTTATTTAATTATTTTGGTTTTGGGGCCACAAATGGCTGTACTCAGGACTGACTCTTATCTCTGTTCTCAGGAATCACTCCTGGTGGTGCTCAGGGAAGTATCTGGGATGCTGGGGATTGAACCCATGCAAGCCAAACTCAATTGACCACATCATATTCTATCGGTGGTTTTGTCTGACCAATATCGCTGTTGTCCCCAAATTGCAAATGGAATCAGACCACCATCTCCTTCGTGAGAAATTCTACTTCACAGAGTGGGGAGAAAGGGCTGAAAAGTTTGAGAACTCCCATAACAACCACCAACTGGGAGCTCTTTAGCACTACTGCAGCAATATGGAAAGATGCTATTGTTGACAACATCTACAAGGAATATGACTGGCTGACTCAGCACCTCCATTACTGTGAGAGGAATGAAAAGAGAGAGAAAGCCACAAAAAGTCTCCTGTCTTCAGAAACTCTGGACCTCATTTGCCAATGTGGTCTGGCACAAGCCTTAGGCAATAACAAGCTAACATCTAAGCTCGCAAAGCTGTGCAGAGAAGTGATAAAGGAATACCTCAAGTACAGAAGAGCAGCCGTGTTGGCTAATGAAGCCGGAAAAAGTATTTGCAACACCTGCCTGTCCTTCACCAACTATAAGACCAAGATTACTGCCCTCCCACATCCTGATGGATCTATCACATCTTCCAGAAGGGCAATGGAGAGGATTATCCACAACTTCTACTTGGATCTCTCTGATAGCCACGTCCACCTGCCCACATACAAAATTCCACAGGATGGATATATTGTTCCCAGCTTTCTCCCTTCCTAAATCCAACACACCATCTCATTGGTAAAGAAGCATACAACACTCGGTCCAGACAAGGTCAGATCCGAATACCTGAAGAATCAGCTGGCAGTACTCGTCAATACACAGGCTCATCTCTTCACATGCTACCTGTCCAAATGCAAGGTTCTGTCCCAGTGGTAAACCACCAGGACCGTTCTGTTGTACAAGAAGGGAGACATCAACGACATCAGCAACTATTGCCCAATCTGTCTGTTGTCCGTCATCTACAAGTTGTTCACTCGAGTCTTCCTGAATAGAATAGGCAGAACACTAGACAAACGACAACCATGCAAGCAAGCCGGGTTCCAAAAAAGATTCAGCATGATCGACCATATCCACATGGTGACCAAGCTCATTGAGGACTTGAGAGAGTTCAAGATGCTGCCCTGCCTAACGTTCATTGATTTAAAAAGGCCTTTGATTCTGTTGAGACTGAAGTGGTCATCGAAGCCCTAGCTAAACAGAGTGTTCAAACTCAATACATCAGGATTCTCCTTGAGCTGTATTATGGATTCACCACCAGGATCTCACATTCTACAAAGAATTATTCATTGACGTAAAGAGAGGAATTCAGCAGGGTGACACCATTTCACCAAAACTCTTCAGTGCCATCCTCGAAAATGTCATGTGAGGACTGGAATGGGAAGGAATAGGAGTGAAGATAGATGGTTGGCAACAGTACCACCTCTGCTTTGCTGACGACATTGTTCTAATAATACCAAACATTGGCCAAGCAGCACAAATGCTGGCTGGCTTCGACCATGAGTGTGGAAAGGTTGGACTGCAGCTGAATCTTACCAAGACAATGTTAATGAAAAACGAACTTGTCCCTGACGTTCCATTTGCTCTCAATGGAATGAACATCTCTGAATGCAGCAGCTATATGTACCTGGGTCGAGAACTTGACATGAGGAGCAGCTTGGTGCCAGAACTGCACAAGAGGAAGAGAGCAGTGTGGAATGCCATCAAAAGCGTCAAAGAAGTGGTTAAGAGGATGAAGAACTTCCGGCTCCAGGTACATCTTTTCTACTCCACCATTCTTCCTGCACTAACATATGCCTCAGAGACCTCGGCCTTACGAAAACAGGATGAGACCACTATTCAGGTCTCCCAAAGAGGAATCAAAAGAGCTATGCTTGGAGTATAGCATCTCACTCAAGTGAGAGAAGGAGTTCCTACCTCCATCGATGATCAAGAATCAGGGACACTGTCTTATTTGCCCAAGGCATCAAAAATCAGATGGGCCGGACACATAATTAATTCAGAGATGACTGATGAACTAGAGCTATTACCAACTGGATTCCATGGGATGTCAAAAGAATACGTGGCCACCCACCTACGAGATGCTCAGACTTCTTCACCAAGACCCTGAATAAATGGTTTGAGGCTCTTCATGTTTCTGGAGTGAGCAGATGCCATTGAGTTACACTAGCACGTGAGAGTGATGAATGGAGACATTACTGGCGCCTGCTCAAGCAAACTGACGAGTAATGGTATATACATGTGTATATATATATATATATATATATATATAAATCTTTACATTGAATCATCTTTAATTGCAAAATTACAAATTTTTCATGACTGAATTTCAGGTGTACAGGATTCCAACACTAGTCCCTTCGTCTATGTCCTCTTTCCTCCACCAGTGTCCTCAGTCACCATCGTGCTCCCTGAGCCCCAGCCTGCCTCTATAGCAAGAACTTTTTTCTTTTTCTTTTCTTCCTTTTCCTTCCTTCCTTCCTTCCTTCCTTCCTTCCTTCCTTCCTTCCTTCCTTCCTTCCTTCCTTCCTTCCTTCCTTCCTTCCTTCCTTCCTTCCTTCCCTCCTTCCTTCCTTCCTTCCTTCCTTCCTTCCTTCCTTCCTTCCTTCCTTCCTTCCTTCCTTCCTTCCTTCCTTCCTTCCTTCCTCTTTCTTTCTTTCTTTCTTTCTTTCTTTCTTTCTTTCTTTCTTTCTTTCTTTCTTTCTTTCTTTCTTTCTTTCTTTCTTTCTTTCTTTCTTTCTTTCTTTCTTTCTTTCTTTCTTTCTTTCTTTCTTTCTTTCTTTCTCTCTCTCTCTTCCTTCCTTCCTTCCTTCCTTCCTTCCTTCCTTCCTTCCTTCCTTCCTTCCTTCCTTCCTTCCTTCCTTCCTTCCTTCCTTCCTTCCTTCCTTCCTTCCCTCCTTCCTTCCCTCCTTCCTTCCTTCCCTCCTTCCTTCCTTCCCTCCTTCCTTCCTTCCTTCCTTCCTTCCTTCCTTCCTTCCTTCCTTCCTTCCTTCCTTCCTTCCTTCCTTCCTTCCTTCCTTCCTTCCTTCCTTCCTTCCTTCCTTCCTTCCTTCCTTCCTTCCTTCCTTCCTTCCTTCCTTCTTCTTTCTTTCTTCTTTCTTTTCCTTTTAGGCACTGCGGTTTACAATTACTGGCTGAATATTGTACATATCCCTTTGACTCTTTTCATCACTCAGTCTTCATCTCAAGTGATAGCTTACCCCCATCATTGTTGCGGTTGTCAGTGCGGAGTTATCCCTCAGGCCAGCATTCCTTGGCTAGATTGATATTACAAGTAGGGAGTGAACCAGAGAATCCAATTCATCAGTAGCCCACATCCTCAGAAAGCAGCTCAGATTACCTTTCTTTCTGAGTCGTTGATTTCTTTCTTCTCCCATTTTGAACAGAAATGGGAGAAGAAAGAAATCATGAATATTATGTGTCTCAGCATGTGTCTACATGCTGAGACACATAATATTCTATGGTGTCAAAGATGGAAATCATCTCTACTTAATCATCTATTAAACTTTACGGGAGATTTTTTCACGGTATTTTTCAAGAAATTTAAATTTTCCCTTTACCTAAAATATTTTCAGGCACATGGAGAATCCTCAGTGAACATATGTGCTATGGAAAAACTCAAGGATTTCTGGAGTCATGTTCACGTAGAGGAGTACTGTGTGCGTTTCCAACCCTCTTCTCTTCACCTGTAATGGGACGCCTCTTTCCCAGGGCATCCTAGAGGCACTAGAAGCAACCTGAGTTGGTTGGCCTAACGTGTTTCTTCAGCTGTCACAGGGATGCCCTGCATGGGTCCTGGGGTATGGTATAGGTTGCATATGAGATAAGAACAAGATCGAACCTGCCATATTATCAACCATTTTCATGTCCACACAGGGTTTTGTGTGTGTGTGTGTGTGTGTGCCAATGATATGAAAACCTCTCCCATTTCCTCTGGCCCTTCAAACTCGCCCAGGATTCATCTAAAGAACTTCACCTTATTTGCCCTACAGTTTCCAAGTCAATCTGTGCCCTGCCCCTCTACTGCCCACTGGAGGGGCCACAGCTGGCAGGACACTGTACCGTGGCACTTACAGAATGTAAATAAGGCAATGGAGAACAATCAAATTTCTTGGCTCTTTTGATTCAAGTTTGAATAGGATCCAGGAGCCAGAGATGATTAGTGGGTGCAAAGCACTGGTGCCAGCATCATGGATATCAGATCTGTCAGCTGCTGTGTCTTTCTTAGAATTATTCCCTGAGAACCTTAATAATTTTCCCTGGGAAGACATCTTTTAGCACCATTGAATTGTACTATATAAAGTGCAGAGATTGCCATTGATTAGACTAATTATTGTCTATTAAAAGCACTAGGTCAGTCAGGCCTGGAGAAAGAAGTCCTGCCCTGTCTTTGTTCACTACAGCCTAGTAATCATGGTACATTATTTGATATTAAATGCACTACTTTTTAGGTTCCTCTAAAATTATCACCTATTGAAAACTTATACAAGTGCCTATTTAGCACACATCATATGTCAGAACAATTCTTGGTAGATGTATATTTAAATATTATGTGAGGTTTTTGATGGATTTTATTTCAATGCTATCAGAAGCAGTAGTGTTCTCAGACTTACTGACTACTGTTCATTTCCAGTGTGAGGCTTGAAAAGAGAAGCAAAAATATTCCTCAAAACACAAAACCCAACTTGCAGTCTCAGGAAATGAACTTTAATAAGTGTAATCCTAAGAAGTTGGGCCCATTATGTTTATCTGCATATGTACATTAAAATGTCTTTGAGGTGTTTATTCAGGATATTGACCCCAATATAGCTCACACCCTTTTAAAAGCTTGCTAGCTTCAGCTCTCTGATTACCTGATGGATTTTTCAATTTGACCTTAATGTAATTAACCGAGCTTGACAAAATATATTTAAGTACAGTTTTAAAAGATTTTTTTTCTAAAAGGAAGAAATATCTCTTTTGACAATCTATGAAAGCTTAGATTGATTAGCACTGACAGCATGGATAGAATTAGGAACTTGGTCTATTTACTCTCCTTGCAGGATGTGAAAGTCAAACTGGATTATTTCGGTTCAGAATTTGATAACAACAGTTTATCTAGAAATCTACCACGGTCACTATATGTTTGCCTGGACATCATTCATTTATCAGCTTGCTATGAATGATTTTCTTATCATTGGATACTGTGCAGCTAGGCACCTGCAAGGCAGCTCTGGGTGAAAACACCTGTTCCTTACCTCCTGAAACGACAGATCTAGATATACTTGTTTCTTATTTAACATAGTAGTAGTTTTAAAAAGTTGGTTCCTCTAGAGGGTATCATGCTGAGTTGTTAGTCAGAAAGGAAAGGACAGATAGAAAATGATTTCTCTCGTATTTAAGACTTAAAATATGCAGCAAGGAGGGTTGGGGAGATGATACAGAAGGCAAGTGCTTGCCTTGCACGCAGCCGACTTTTTGGTTCCCAGCCCTGGAGTGACCCCTGAGCATGGTCGGGAGGAAGTCCTGAGTATGGTGAGGTAGCCCCCCCAAACACAATGACAGAGCAAGGCAACAACAAAGGCTTAGAAGAAAAGGCAACGCTAACTCACATCACAAAAATTTATTTAAAGAAAAGTTTCTCTTGTGCAAGCAGACTGATGGGGGGGGGGTCTGTGTTGATGGAGAGAAGTGGACACTGGGGAAAGGTCAGTACTGAAACACTGTGAGCTTGAAATCGTAAATAAGCTTATAATTTCACTGTGATTATGTAAACAACTGATTGATATTGTGGATGGTGGTTTGAAAGTTAAGAACTTGGGGATCCTTGTGGTCCTTGGGGGCAGGAGGTGGGTTTTAACACTGATGATGTTAAAGTTATGTGCATGGGGGCCTGAGAAATAATATAGTGCTTGCCTACCATGTGGCTGGCCCAGGATTTATTACAAGCACTCCCTAGGGTCTCCTGAACCCTGCCACTACTGATTCCTGAGTGCAGAGCCAGGAGTAACCCCTGAACATCATTGGGTGTGGCCCCCAACATATTTATTTATTTATTTATATGCTCATGTATATAGATATGTGCGCAAATATATACATACACATATATGTCTATATATAAACATATATATGTTTATATATATAAAACATGCATTTTTATGTTTATACGCATGCATCAAATATAATATGGATCTATAAATATATATACATGTGCATGAGAGACAATCATTGTAGCTTTTTAACAGTACTTCGGCCATTACAAAAAATAAAAGTATGGCTTCTTATATTCGATTTTCACAACTTGTATAGAAGGAAGTCAAGCTAACATTTCTGTGCTTAGATACAGATCTTTTTACTCATTCCTTTTTACAGAGTGTAGAGGCATCTCGCTTTCATTTCACTGCAGTGTATATATCTTATCCAAAAAAACATAATAAATGACTTTACTTGGCTCAACACCAGAAATTGAACTAGTCAAACTCTATTTGGTGATATGGGTGCTTGGGATGGAAGATTCCAGGTCACATATGCTTTTCATTAGTCTGCAAATTTGTTTCTCCTTCAAGACCAAATTGACACATGGTAAAAAATTGTCTGTTTTGTTCACTATATTCCTAAAAAGTTCATAAAAGTCTTTTTTTCAAAATGTATTTTCAGAGTGATCTTATAGAAAAAACTTTAAAAGTCCTTTAAAAACATATAAATTTGGGGTCAGAATATCTAACAAGTTATAACATTCAAAAGTTAAAACAATGGTCCTGAAATTATTTGCCTTAGATGGATGGTGAAAGTTTTTATTGTGATGTATTTTTCATTTGTACATATCAGTTTTCATACAACTTTCATTGCAAGGTTGTTAAAATCTCTACCATTTTAGATTTGCCTAATTCTCCTAATAGTTTTAACATTTTATGTTTTACATATTTAGAAAGTTTCTTGTTAACTTGGATAACCATTTAGGAGGATAAATCTTGGATGGGTGACTCCTTTATCATTAAGACATTATCTTCTTTATTCTTAAAAATAAGTTTTCTCTGAAATATATTTTTCTGAAGTTAGTATAGTGATTATAGATTTTGTTTTAATTAGTGAAGGCATGTTAGATTTTTATTCTTATCTCTTTTTTAAAAAAACCTTTTAAGTTTTAAATTGCATTTCTCATAGGATGCATAACATTAGTTATTGTTTTGTTATTAAAGTTAAAAATAACCTACAATTATGATATTTAAGGATTTTATTTTGGTTATTTATGAATGGAGAAGTATCTATGTTTCAATTGTTCTCTATTTGATCCATTTTTTAAATTTCTACTTAATTCTTATAATTCAATTAGGTTTCTAAGATAATGATTAATTTGGTTATCACTTATTTTGTTAGGTATTTTATTTTTGTGACTGCCTTAAGTATACACTATGAGTTTAAATTTAAACTTTACTTTAATATACTTAAATTACTGAAAAACGTATACCTTTGTTTGTCCCTTTCTTGGCATTTTGCTATTTTGCCATACTTTTATATCTTATGCCCCCCATTATTTCTGCTATTATTTAAGTAAGTTATGTTTTAAAGAGATTCTAGTAATAGAAATACAAACTCTCGCATGTAGTTACAATTTCTGACACTCATTTTTTATGTAGATACATAGTTTTACCTAGTATAATTTTTTCTTCTGCATAAGGACACTCTTTAGTATTTATATCATTATCATCATCATCATCATCATCCCATTGATGGTCGAATTTCTCGAGCCGTCTCAGTAAGGTCTCCATTTGTCCTAACCCTGAGATTTTAGAAGCCTCTCTCTACTCGTCCTTCCCAATGATGCTGCATTGGAGGCTCTTTCAGGGTCAGAGGAATGAGACCCAGCTTGTTACTGGTTTTGGCATATGAATACACCATGGGGACTTTGCGAGGCTCTCCCATGTGGGCAGGAAACTCCCGGTAGTTTGCCAGGTTCTCTCAGAGGAGAAGTAGGCTATAAGATATTGTGAGGCCGCGCTTCCAGGAGCTTGGTTTTAAGTCTCTGGCTGCTGGCTGTGAATGGGATTACATACCACTGGGGGCAGTCCCTGGGTGTGACCACCTAGCTACTGGGAAATGGGAAATCTGGGCGGAGGAGGCCCAGTCCTGATCCGAGCAGCCTTGGAGGTCTCAGCCCCAGGTCCCACACACCTGGATTCCTCTTCCAGTTCCTTCATGCTTGAGGCTCGTCTGAATGTGTGGAGCCCTCTTGAGCATGGCTGTGGCTAGGCTCCAGAGGTCTTCGGCTGCCGGGAGCTCTGCTCAGGGTTTTTTTTTTTTATAGATTTTTATAGATTTATTCTTTTTATTGTTTGACAATAAAAATCAGTTTATATTTTTATATTTTACCTCTTATATATTTACTCAGTGTGTTCTGAAAAGATTTTCACTTTATCACTTTGAATAATTTGATTATTTTAGTTTTCACTTCCTATAAGTCTTGGTCCCTAATTACATGATGGTTGGATAAGCTAAGAGTTTCTGACTTCTAGAGACCACTATTTTCTTCTGCGTTGTTTGATTTGTGACTTTATTTATTTATTCTTATTTTTCTGTGGTGTAGGTGGCTCTTCTTAGGGCTTACTGCAAGTTTTTCGTTTAGAGGCCACTTCTGGCTATGCTGGGCAGACTGTACGTCGTGCCTGGGTCTAACTGAAGGGTGACTGCATGCAGGAAAAGCATCACTCACTCATCTGTCTCTCTGCTCCTTACTTACACATTCTTCAAAACACTCTGAAACCTTATTCTGGACACTTAACCTTACTAAATAACCAGAAATAACCTGGTCCTTCCAGACTAGCTTCGAAGCTTTTGTTAGGCAAGATCAGAAAAATGCTTAGAATACTTAATAATCATCTTTCTGAGATAAAAATGATTGTAGATGATTGGATGACTTCTCTGTGAAGCATGTTTCCTTTCTGATTGGTGGGAACACTATTTGCAATTTGTGTGAGCACCAGACACTTTTAATATTTTTTGTGCATCTTTCCTTAATCTTAAGTTGTTTCCTCATATTTGCTGTTTGGCTAAATACTTAAGGACAAAGGCCAGAAACTAGAAAATGCTGTCGTTGCGCTTTCTCTTTTTTTTTACCTAGTACTCTGTCATGGGGCCAGAGACATAGCACAGGGGTAGCACGCTTGCCTTGCATGCTGCCAATCTGGGTCTGGTCCCCGACATCCCATATGGTCCCCAGTGCCTGCCAGGAGTGATTAAGAATGCAGAGCCAGGGGTAAGGTCTGAGAAAGCAGAATGTGAAAAACCAGAAAACAAAACCAGTCCTCTGTCCCGTGAATCCCAGTTATGGTGGTCTCCCACGACACAGACACATTCCCCTGTTCATTTACCGAAAGGCCCCACTAGAATCTAAGTAAAATTCACCTCATAGGGTTTTTAACTTAGAAGTTCCCTTAGGGGCCTGAGCCGTATCACAGCTGGTAAAGTCCTTACCTTGCATACGGCAGGCCCAAGTGTGATCCCTGACTCCATGTGGTCCCTAAAGCTGCCAGGAGTGTCTTTTGAGCATAGAGCTTAGAGTAAGCTGGGGGTACTGGGGTTGTGGTCTATGCTCCCCAGAAAAGGAAAGAAGAAACACTCGGAGCACTAAGCTGAGATAATCATAATACTCATGTTATTTATTTATTGTTGGCGGGCACAGGCAGAGCCTCGCAAGCTCCTTGTGGCGTGTTCAATATGCCAAAAACAGTAACGATGGGTCTCATTCCCCTGGCCCTGAAAGAGCCTCTAATCATTGGGAAAGATGAGTAAGGAAGGAGGGGCTGCTAAAATTTCAGGGCTGAGTATAGTAGAGATGTTACTGGTGCCTGCTCAAGTAAATCATCAAATAGCGGGATAACAGCGATACAGTGATGCAGTTATTTATTTATTGTGCCTGTGAGCATTCACTTTCTTCCTTTCTTTTTGATTGGGTGGGTATTAGTGTAAGGGTTAAGGATCTTGCATAAGACGCTGCCGACCCAGCATCCCATCTTTAGGTTTGTTCCCCGAGTGCAGAACCAGGAGTAAGCTCGGAACACTGCTGGGTGTGTCTCCCAAACAAAACAAAAATACATTTAAAATGCTGTGATACTTATGTCTCAATAATCACACACAAAAATCTCCCTTATAGTCCTCAATATTTAAAATACATAAGTTACTTTCTAAAAGTCATAAGTCAATTTGGAGGTATGTTACATGTATGCCTCAGAATGTCCAGCCACTAAAATAACATTTTTTTAGAAGAGCCTGTAAAAACAATCTGTAGTCCTCATTTATTTTTAAAGAACAGAAACAAAAGCCAACTTAAATATATATTCTTTCCTTATTTTTCAGCCACACCTGCAGGTCTCATGAGTCACTCTTGATGATGTGCTCAGGGACCAGGCCTTGCCAGGGGTCAGACTGACTCCATCCTTCATGTGCTTCACTCTGGAAACTTTTTCCCCAGCCCAAAATTCTTACTTTTCTCATTCTAATTGATTTTTCTCCAATTTTGTCTTCTTACCTTTTCTATCACCCCGCTATATAATGAATTGCAAAACACCACAATTAATGCAAGCATTCTATGAGCGCCATAAATATGTTCTTTGTTCATTTGGATTAAATGGAAATGAATCAATCAAGCCTCTGAACCTAATCTAAATGTTATAAAAACTGAGATCATAAAGTAGCATCATCCTATCCAGGGTATTCTATTATGGTTTTACATAGTAAGCATCTTCTTTATTTTAGATTCCCTTTTTATCTTTAATTCATTGCTCTGCAATCACCTCGGATGTGCATATGCTAATTTACTTCATTATTAGAAGTATAATATGGATATCCAAGGGGTGTTTATAATCATGTCATTTTTAACGCATTTTCTGTAGATGAAATAAGTATACCTGTTTCAACAAGTGGCATAGATATTTTTTAATCTTAATCAGAATGATCCTATATGATGAATTTATTTGAAGTAGAGGAACTATTATAACCCAAAGGAGTCACAAGAGAAAATAAACAATAACCAGAAGTCAACAAAAATTATTCTCCTCATAATGGAGAATAGATGATAATTATAAAAGAGAATTAATTAAATCATCTAACTAAACCCTTGGTAGGAAGGGTTGTAGAGTCTATTCGATTTTTAAGTATATTTTCTTATCCTTGCACAATTATAAGCAAATTAGAAGCCAAAAGAAATGATTGAAATATAAGATCAAGGAATAATCTTTTTTTATGATTCTGAAAATGTACATACTCAGGACCACAATAGTGAAAATTGTTTGAATCTGGAATTATGCTAGTTGCAAATACTCCTCATTTCTCAAAAGATTTGTGGCAACACATATTGGGGTCATTTCTCTCCCTTTAAAATTGCCTTCATCCTCAGCCAGAGAATAAATGAGGCTGAAAATTAATTCACATGGCATTTTAACCAATAGTCAGTAATTTCTGTTCAGAAGCAAGAAGCAGTCCAATGCACTTAGGAGTGATTTTCCCAAAAGCCACTCTGTCAGCTGCCACTCTGGAGGGAACCAGTCCATTTCACTCGCCAACATTTTCCACAAAGAAAACTCTTCTTGTGTGAAGTTGCCAATTATTAAGCTGTGTTTTAATCAGTAATACACAGGACTGAAATCTTTTATTTTGGATACACCCTTTCCTGTATTGGGGATCTCTTCAGTTTATGCATCTTATTAGCTTACAATGCTGTGTTAGAATTAAGAAAGCTAGAGAGTGTTTGTAATAATTGTTAGCTTTTTTTTTTTTTTGTAAACTAGGACAGTACATCCTGAGGAGAAGTTTAAGATACATGGTGAACTTTTATCTTTGGGATTCTGTTTGTTTGTTTTTTGTTTGTCTGTTATCTTTTTTTCTTTTTTATTCTTGTCACACCTGGCGATGCTCAAGGGTTACTCCTGGCTCTGCTCTCAGGAATCACTATTTTTTTTATTAATAAATCACCAAGGGGATACAGATACAGGTTTACATATTCTCGTGCTTGTGTTTCGGTCATATACAGCTTCAGTATCTAGCCCTCCACCAGTACCCATTCTCCACTGTTGACCCCATCATCCCTCCCACCCCCTCCCACCACATTCCCCTCCCCAACCGGCCTTATTGGCAGAGCTTTCCCCTCTGTTCCTTCTCTCCCTTTCGGCATTGTGGTTAGTAATGGAGGTCTTGGTTGGCCAATGTGTTCGGTCTATAGTCTGCTCCGTGCACGCCTCTCCCATCCCGAACGGGTCCTCCCACCACATTTTTGCTTGGTATTCCCTTCTCTATCTGAGCTGCCCTTTCCCCTGGCATGTGAGGCTGGCCTCCAAGCCATGGAGCAAATCTGGTACTTAATTCTGTTATTCTTGGGTGTTAGGCCTCCATTCTGTTGTTTTATATTCCGCAGATGAGTGCAATTCTTCTATGTCTGTCTCTCTCTTTCTGACTCATTTCACTTAGCATGATACGTTCCATGTTGATCCACTTGTATGCAAAGTTCATGACTTCAACTTTTCTGACAGCTGCATAGTATTCCATTGTGTAGATGTAAAAAAGTTTCTTTAGCCAGTCATCTGTTCTTGGGCATTTGGGTTTTTCCAGATTTTGGCTATCATAGATAGTACTGCGATAAACATACATGTGCAGATGTTATTTCGGCTATATCTTTTTGCCTCTCTGGAGTATATTCCCAGAAGTGGTATTGCTGGGTGAAATGGGAGATCACTTTCTAATTTTTTGAGGAGCGACCATATTGTTTTCCAGAAGGGTTGAACCAGTCAGCATTCCCACCAGCAGTGTAGGAGGGTCCCTTTCTCCCCACATCCTCTCCAACAGCGGTTGCTTTTGTTCTTTTGGATGTGTGCCATTCTCTGTGGTGTGAGGTGATATCTCATAGTTGTTTTGATCTGCATCTCCCTGATGATTAGTGATGATGAGCATTTTTTCATATGCCTTTTGGCCATTTGTATTTCTCCCTTGAGAAAGTTTCTGTTCATTTCTTCGCCCCATTTTCTGATGGTCCTGGATGTTTTCTTCTTGTAGAGTTAAAGCAGTGCCTTATATACCCTTGATATCAACCCCTTATCAGACGGGTATTGATTGTGTAAATATTCTTTCCCATTCTGTAGATTGCCTTTGTATTCGGTTCACTGTGTCTTTTGCAGTTCAGATGCTTCTTAATTTAATATAATCCCATTTGTTTATTTCTGTTTTTACTTGATTTCTTAGTTCCATGTCATCTTTGAAGATACCTTTGGCTTCAATATCTTAGAGGGTTTTACCGACCTTGTCTTCAATGTACCTTATGGATTGTGGTCTGATGTTGAGGTCTTTAATCCATTTTGATCTGACTTTTGTGCATGGTGTCAGGTCGAGGTCTAAACCCATTCTTTTACATGTGGTTGACCAGTTATGCCAGCACCATTTGTTAAAGAGGCTTTCCTTGCTCCACTTTACATTTCTTGCTCCCTTATCAAAGATTAGGTGTTCATACAATTGGGGTGGTGTGTAGGGATATTCCACCCTGTTCCATTGGTCTGTGGCTCTGTTCTTGTTCCAGTACCATGCTGTTTTAATTGTTACCGCTTTGTAGTAGAGTTTAAGGTTGGGGAGGGTGATGCCACCCATTGTGTTTTTCCCAAGAATTGCTTTAGCTATTCGTGGGCATTTGTTGTTTCATATGAATTTCAGGATTGCTTGGTCTATTTCTTTGAAGAATTTTATGGGTATCTTTATGGGGGTCACATTGAATATGTATAGTGCTTTAGGGAATATTGCCATTTTGACAATGTTAAGTCTTTCTATCCATGAGCAGGGAATATTTTTCCATTCTTCGCGTCTTCTTTTACATCATGTAGTAGGGTTTTATAGTTTTCTTTGTAGAGATCACTAATCTCTTTAGGCTGATTCCAAGGTTGATATGATGGATTTATGTTGATTGATTTGCTTATGTTAAACCATCCTTGCATTCCAGGAATGAATCCGACTTGGTTGTGATGTATAATCTTTTTGATGAGTTGTAGGATTCTATTTGCTAGTATTTTGTTGAGGATCTTCGCATCCGTATTCATCAGGGATATTGGTCTGAAATTTTTCTTGTTAGCATTGTCTTTATTTGCTTTTGGTATTAGGGTGATATGTGTTTCATAGAAACTGCTTGGAAGAGTACCTGTTTTTTCAATTTCCTAGAAAAGCTTGAGGTTTACTGGTAACAGGTTTTCATTAAATGTTTGGAAGAATTCGGTGGTGTACTTATCTGGGCCTGGTCTTTTGTTTTTGGGGAGACTTTTGATTACAGTTTCAATTTCCTTAATATTAATGGGTCCGTTCAGATATTCCAAGTCTTCTTTGTTCAGTCTTGGGAGATTTTAGGAATCCAGGAATTGATACATTTCTTCTAGTTTCTCTTGTTTTATGGCATACAGACTTTCAAAGTAGTCTCTGATGATCTTTTGAATATCATTAGTATTTGTTGTGATGTCCCCCTTCTCGTTTCTGATTTGGTTTATTAGGGTTCTCTCTCTCTTTTTCTTTGTGGGTCTTGCTAATGGTTTATCAATCTTATTTATTTTCTCGAAGAACCAGCTCTTTGTTTCATTGATCTTTCGGATTGTTTTTTGGGTTTCCATGTCATTAATTTCTGCTCTAAGTTTTATTATTTCTTTTCTTCGCTATGGTTTCGGTTTGTTCTGCTGGTACTTTTGTAAAATCTTGAGCTGCGAAGTCAAGCCATCTATGTAGGCCCTTTCTTTCCTCCTGAGAAATTCTTATAGGGCTATAAATTTTCCCCTTAACACAGCTTTAGCTGCGTCCTATAGGTTCTGGTAGTTTGTGTCTTCATTCTCATTTATTTCGAGGTATCTTTTGGTTTCTTCATTTCTTTTGTGACCCACTCATTGTTCAGCAATGAGTTGTTTAACTTCCAGGTGTTTGATTTGGTTCTCTGCATCTGTGTGTGATCAACATCTATTTTCAGCGCATCATGTTCTGAGAAGATAGTGGATACAATTTCTATCTTCCCAATTCTATTGATTTGTGACTCAGAACGTGGTCTATTTTGGAGAATGTTCCGTGTGCACTAGAAAAAAGTACATTCTTTCTTTTTGGGGTGTAAAGCCTTGTATAGGTCTACTAGTCCTCTCTCTTCTATCTCTTCCTTCAACACCAGTGTTTCCTTGCTGAGTTTTGTCCTTTTTGACCTGTCCAGAGGTGATAAGGCAGTGTTGAAGTCTCCAACTACTATCATGGTGCTAGTGATGTCCTCATTAAATTCTGCTAGGAGTTGTTTTAAGTAATTAGCTGGTTGCTGATTAGGTGCATATACATTTAGGAGTGTGATTTCTTCCTGTTGTACATATCCCTTGATGACTAGAAAATGACCTTCGCTGTCCCTTCTAACCTTTTTCAGTCTGAAATCTATGTTGTTGGATACTAGTATGGCCACCCCAGCTTTTTTGAGGGAGTTGTTTGCTTGCAGGATTGTTTTCCACCCTTTGACTTTGAGTCTGTATTTGCTCTGACTGTTCAGGTGTGTTTCTTGTAGGCAGCAGAATTTGGGTTCTGTTTCTGAATCCATTTTGCCATTCTGTGTCTTTCAATTGGTGCGTTTAGGCCATTGACATTGAGAGAGATTATTGTCATTTTATTTTGCGTCATCCTTCTGTAGGGTTTGTTGTTCTCGTTGGGTTTTTCCTTGTCTTTCAGTAGCCCCTTTAGTCCTTCTTTTAAGTTTGGTTTTGAGTCTATGAAGTTTCTGAGCTGTTGTTTCTTCATGAAGTAATGTATGGTTCCTTCAAGTTTAAGTGAGAGCTTAGCCGGATAAAGTATTCTTGGTGAGGCATTAATTTTATTGTGTTTTTTCACTATATCCCACCATTGTCTTTGGGCTTGGAGGGTTTCTTCTGATAGGTCTGCTGTAAATCTATGGGACGCTCCTTTGTATGTGATTTCCTTCTTTGACCTTGCTGCTTGCAGTATTGTGTCTCTATCCATGGAGTCCATCATTGTGAGTATGATATGCCTTGGAGATTTTTTATTGGGGTCTCTTCTAGCTGTCACCCTTCGGACTCCTTGGATCTGAATGCCTGAATTCTCTAGCTCTGGGAATTTTTAGCAATGATGTCTTTGATTGTGGTTTTTTCATTGGGATTAGTTCCCTGTGCTTTTGGTACTCCCATGATTCTTATGTTGTTCCTCTTGAGGTCATCCCCTAGGACTCTAATTGGTGCTCGGTGGACCATACAGGAGACTGAAGATTGAACCCAGGTCAGCCGCTGGCAAGACAAATGCCCAACCCGCTGTAACTATCACTCGGGTTCCGAACTTTTATCTTTTTATCTTTGGAGCTGCAACAGAGGAAGCTGCAGTCTCTTGGCTGCCAGCACGGAAGTAGCTTCAGTGGGAAACTTCTACAATAGGTTACCGGACCAGAGAGATTGTACAGTGGGTTGCCTTGCACGCAGCTTTCCTTGGTTCAATCCTTGGCACCCCATATGGTCCCCTGAGTACTGCCAGTAGTACGATCCCTGAGCACAGAGCCCGGAGTAAGCGCTGAGCATAGCAGGGTGTGGCCCTCCAAACTAAACCAAGCAAACTATAATATAGTACCAAACACCCTGTCTCCCACCGAACTGGTTTGGAAGAACTTGACTTAATTTTTTTTTTTTTTTTTTTTTTTTTTTTAGTGAATCACTGTGAAGTACAGTTGCAGGCTTACAGACTTTCGTGCTTCCGTTTCAGTCATACAATGATCGAGTACCCAACCCTCCACCAGTGCCCATTCTCCACCAGCAATTATCCCAGCACCCCTCCCAACACCTTGTCCCCTCTGTGGCAGGGCATTCCCTTTTGCTCTCTCTCTCCTTTTGGGTGTTGTGGTTTGCAGTAGAGGTATTAAGTGGCCATCATGTTTGGTCTATAGTCTACTTTCAGCCCGCATCTCCCATCCCGAGTGGGTCCTCCTAGCACCCTTTATTAGGTGTTCTCTTCTCTATATGAGCTGCATTTTCCCCCAGCATGTGAGGCAGGCTTCTAAGATGTGGAGCAAATCTCCTGGTACTTATATCTACTATTCTTGGGTGTTATTCTGTTACTTTACATTCCACAAATAAGTGCAATCTTTCTATGTCTGTCTCTCTCTTTCTGACTCATTTCAGCTAACATGATACTCTCCATGTTGACCCACCTATATGCAAATTTTATGACATCTTTTCTAACAGCTGCATAGTATCCCATTGAATAGATGTACCAAAATTTCCTTAACCAGTCGTCTGTTCTCTGGCACTCGGGGTTTTTTTTTCCAGATTTTGGCTATTGTAAACAGTGCAGCAATGAACATACAAATGTAGATGTCATTTCTACTATACCATTTTGCCTCTCTGGGATATATTCCCAGGAGTAATATTACTGGGTCAAATGGGAGCTCAATTTCTAGTTTCTTGAGAATCGTCCATACTGTTTTCTAAAAAGGCTGAACCAGTCGGCATTCCCACCAGCAGTGAAGGAGAGTCCCTTTCTCCCCACATCTGTGCCAACACTGGTTGCTTTTGTTCATTTGAATATGGGCCAGTCTCTGTGGCGTGAGATGGTATCTCATAGTTGTTTCGATCTGCATCTCCCTGATGATTAGTGATGAAGTACATTTTTTCATGTGTCTTTTAGCCATTCGGATTTCTTCTTTGAGAAAGTTTCTGTTCATTTCTTTGCTCCATTTTCTGATGGGGTTGAATGTTTTCTTCTTGTAGAGTTCAACCAGTGCCTTGTAAATCCTTGATATCAACCCCTTATCAGAAGGGTATTGGTTGATTATCTTTTCCCATTCTGTAGACTGTCTTTGTATCCTGGTCACTGTTTCTTTTGAGATGTAGACTTTTTTGCAGGCACATTACTTAAATTCTCACTCATCTCAGCCAGTTCTCTAAGTTATATTGGTAGGTTTTAATCAATGTGAGGTCAACTCTTTTCATTCTTAAACTAGATCCATATGCATATCAGCTGAGTTAATATATGTTACCTAGCACCTGTCAGTATAATTTATAAATAAATTAATTTCAACTTTGCTTTTATTTCAGTCGGGGAATTAAATTGAATGACTATTTACATTTTGTGCTCTGGGTTTATTTCTTTTTCTGTTTCTGTATTGTTAACCAGACTTATATGCTTACTTTTCTCTCAGGACACATTCATGCTAAAAGATTACTTCAAAATATTTCCCAACAGACCTTAGGTTTGGTAATTTGAGTTATTAAACGGGCTATTTTCAAAAAGCAAAGGAAATCCCGTAATAGCAACTGAAGAGGGGACGTTTTCTCAGATTGTCACAAAAGGCTGATTATGTTTCCATGATTAGTGTGAACTTGTCCTGGGGAGGACCAACAGTCACCAGGGCTCATGCAACACTTGAAGGATGAAAGTGTATGTGAGGTATCGAGCAACCAAACTAAGGAGCGCTTTTATTAACTGTTATTACTTTGTTTTGTGGGGCTGGAGCGATAGCACAGCGGTTGGGCATTTGCCTTTCACGTGGCCGACCCGAGTTCGATTCCTCCACCCCTCTCGGAGAGCCCAGCAAACTACCGAGAGTATCACACCCGCACGGCAGAGCCTGGCAAGCTACCCATGTGTGTTGGATATGCCAAAATCAGTAACAATAAGTCTCTCAATGAGAGATGTTACTGGTGCCCGCTCGAACAAATCGATGAGCAATGGGATGACAGTGACAGTGACTTTGTTTTGTAATTGTTATGGCGATAGCACAGCAGGTAGGGCGTTTGCCTTGCACGTGGTTGACCGGGTTCAATTCCTCCGCCCCTCTCGAAGAGCCCGGCAAGCTACCAAGAGTACCTCGCCCACACAGCAGAGCCTGGCAAGCTCCCCGTGGCGTATTCAATATGCCAAACACAGTAACAACAAGTCTCACAATAGAGACATTACTGGTGCCCGCTCGAGCAAATTGATGAAGAACCGGACGACAGTGCGACAGTGCTACAGTGTTATTGCTTTATTTTGCACAGTTAGAGCTTTGGTAAGTATGTGGGAGGGGTAAAGATCACACCACAGATTCATGAATAAACTGGTGTTTCCATAACAACAGAATAAAAATTCAGTGTCAATTTCAATTTACTTTGAGGAAAATGATATATACATTGTTTGCCTTTTGGACTATGATTGTTTTTTAGTAAACACAGAGAAGGGCATCGAGGATATTAGTTCTACTCTTTTCTCCTCATTTTCCTAGACTCATCTTTATTTTTTAAGTAATTAATTCAGAACCAGACACATAACAGAGTTATAAGATATTAGCTCTCTGCTTCTGTTAATGTTTACTAATGTTAAACTTTTGAGACTATTTATAGATCCACAAAAATAACTCTGGGATGAGAATTTTTGTGGATTTAGTTAAAATTATGTAAATAAATAAAGCATATATATGTCTTATCTGTTAATAGTTGAGATATATGTTGATTATATCAGGAAGAAAGCAGCATGGTTATTCTAAACCTCTACTATCCTTTTGATTTTTATATGACTAAGTTAATTTTTTTGTTTCCTCCTCTAGGTGAAACATATTTATTCCATTCCCCTGACCTGAAAGAGCCTCCAATATGGCATTGTTGGGAAGGATGAATAGAGAGAGGCTTCTAAAATCTCAGGGTTTGGACGAATGGAGACGTTACTGAGACAGCTCAAGAAATTTGATGATCAACCGGATGATGATGATTCTATCAAAACTGGGAATTAAAAAAAATCATTCTCACTTGATTAAAAGGTTAGGCAAGTGAATGAATGCATTCATGAAGAAAATGTCCAACAAGTATGGTTTAGGGATTGAGAATAACTAGACTTGATTCTAAACATTAACAACAACAAAATGTAAAGATGTTAAGAAAAAGGTGGGTCATGAATCATTGAGGAGTGACTCTGGGTTTGAATTGGAAGGCTGAGTACTCAACACTTTATTACTGAATGTTTTATAAATAAAAATAAGAGTAAACTGGAAAGCAGGGCTGTACTTATATGAAGAAATTACCCTAAAACTTATCTAGATGATGCTTTCCTACATATCGTATTTAGAACTGACATAATCTAAGTGATTAGAGATGATTCTCAATTTTATAGGTTGCAGTATTGCAGTGAAACTAACTTTTCAGGTTCTTGTGGATGGCAAATAAAAATTGTACCCCAAGCACTGAATTTCTTTAGTGTTATGTGTATGCCTACTGTGCTAAGCATGCCTCTTTAGAAGAATCAGTAGCAACAGTAGTGGTATTGACCAACAACACCAACAACCCCAATCACCAACAAACACAGTGACCTAAGCTTATTGTTATATCTCTCCTCCTAGTTTGTTATTTGATTGGTTATACCACATGCAAATGAATGAGGATTTAAGGAAGTGACCAATTGTATTGCAAATCCAAATGAGAGATCATTTTTTTTTTTGCTTTTTGGGTCACATCTGGCTCTTCACTCAGGAATTACTCCTGGGGTGCTCGGGGGACCATATAGGATGCTGGGAATCAAGCCTGGGGTGGCCACATGCAAAGCAAATGCCCTACCCACTGTGCTATCGCTCCAGCCCCTGGGGGGGGTAATTTTGAGGTCTATATTTTCTAGCTGTTTTTTCTCACTATTTGCATACCACTGGCTCATGGCTAAGCATTTTTTAAAGTTATTATTTATTCATTTATTTTTTAAATTATTTTATTTTATTTTAACTATTATTTTTTTAAACAAAGTTGTTCATGATTTGATTTCAGTCATTCAGTATTCCAACATCCATCCCTCAACTATTGTTTTTACTGTACATGTTTGTGCAATGTTAGTTTAAAAAAAGTGTGGGCACCCCATGTGTGCATTTGGTGGCAGATAGCCAGCTCCTGGGGCCAGCTGATGGTAACAGGTGAATGAAGGAACAGGGAACTGCGGCTGGTTGTTGGTCAGTTTATTTATTTCTCTTCTCTCTTACAGCTTTTCTCCTGCTTCCTTCTTACAGTATAGTTAGTTATTTCCTGTACAGCATAGTTAGTTATCTTCTCCACTTACAGTCAATATTTCTTCTCTATTTACAGCATCATTATCTCTCCCTTTTCCCCTAAGTAGTTCAATTTTCTCCCTTACAACACAATTATATAGAAATCATGAAGGGTAGGGGCACACATAGGTGGAGTACACATAGGGCGGGGGGTTGAACAAATAAATGTAAAGTCGCTCCTTCCGGGGAAGTTTTAGGAGATGAACTCCAGGACAAAATCTCATTTGAGGGTCCAGCACTCCAGATTACTAGGAGATTTGCTCAAGGGCGGGATTCCATCCAGAGTGTATTGTTTTCTCCTTTCCTAAACTAGTCATCCATTTAAACAATCAGAATACATTTACTTCTAACTAATATTTCTAGTCATTTTGTATGAACAGAGTAAAAAGATATATTAAGCTTAGAGGTTGCTTCTTTCTAGGGACATCTTGCTATATATTCCAAACCACACTCCTCAGGTCAGTTTAGTCTTTCTTAACCCCAGCAGCATCCTTATTTAGTTACTTCTCTTCGGGTCATGACGGAATTTGTTCCATGACCATGCTCTTAACTTATTACACTTATGGTGCTTTACTTGTCCCCTTTCAATGCCAGGGTAGCTTACAGCTTGCCCTGGGTCCACCTTTGTCCCTCACTGGGACCCTCCTTTTGGGGGTGTTAGGAAATAAGGGCAACTGAGGTTAAGTCAAGTAAATATGGATGGTGCTCAGCAGTAAATATTATTAGGATTCAATTAACTCCCCTGTTACAAAAGCAGAACATCAACTGTCTTCCTGTGTCTATACAAAAAGGACATTGCTAAGCCATGCAAGTGACATAAAGGAAAGAGAAAATCTATATAGGATTATTAGTGCTTGATGGTATTGGTGTGCCTCAGGGGCAATGTTGTGGGAGTAGCTAAAAAAACCTAAGCTCCCTGATGGAGAAGCAAGGGTAAGCCAATGGTATGCAATGTAGAGTAACTATCATGGAAATAAGTCCTAATTTTATTCACAGAACACATGAGGAAACTGGGGTAGTGAGAAGTTCAGATTATTCATAGAAAAAAGTCAAGACTTGAACTCAGAATTTAAACTGAGATTCTATACATACATTTACCAAAGTATATTAATTGCAGTGTTTTTAATTAAGGAGATATTAAAAATAGGAAATTAATTTTATAGAAAATTGACAAAATTAAATGAATGACATGGTAAAACTAAAGAAAAGTAAAAATGGCAGTTTTCAAATTGAAAATAAGAAGAATGTTGCAATAATACTGTGTATAAAATAGGACTGAAATTTATTTAAAAGAGATTTTTATGATGGTGGCATTTCTAAACTGCTGCCACAAAGGAAGAAATGTTTTTGTACCTTATATTTTTCACTAGTGGTTTTAGATTCTGTAACTGTAATTCCTATTTATTAACAGTGAAGAATAATACCAAGTCCTCTGCCATGCCTTAATATCTGTGCTCATTATCCTTAAGAACAGGGAAACTGAATTTTGTTTCATTGAATTTAAGCTTTTGTCCAACTACTGGACATTTTTTTTCATGAATCTCTGAAAGGGGCTTTAGAACATGCTTAAGAGCATTGTTATGAGATTGTATGAAAGATAATACAGCCTTTCCTGCACTGTAAACAGTCCCGCTGTCTCAGATGGCAGACTCTAAATTCCATATACTCTATAAAATGAAGTTGCAATTGATGCGGCATATTTGTTAGGGACAGACCCTCTGGACTCCATGCTTTTTCCCACTATTAGACCTACAACAAAGTAAAGCTGAAGTTAGAATTATACAATTGAGGAATTAGGAACACTTGAGGAATTATAAACAAGAGCCCAGAGACCGCATGGCTTGGCACTTTAGAAAGGACACATGTGTGTTGTTTCACTCACTTGAACATGGCTCTGGACATATCTAACTATTGTGAAAAATATAACTCAGCTTTTGGAATGCCCTCATGGGATTATGTTGATCAGTTTTACCAATGCTGGAAATTACTAAATTATAAAAGTATGTTCCAGAGTTTGGACTGGAGAGATAGCACAGCAGGTAGGGCATTTGCCTTGCACGCAGCCGACCCAGGTTTGATTCCTCCGCCCCTCTCGAAGAGCCCAGCAAGCTACCAAGAGTATCTCGCCCACACAGCAGAGCCTGGCAAGCTCTCCCCGTGGCGTATTAGATATGCCAAAAACAGTAACAAGTCTCACAATGGAGACGTTACTGGTACCCGCTCGAGCAAATGGATGAGCAACAGGATGACAGTGACAGTGACAGTTCCAGAGTTTATAAAATATATCTAGATATGGGGGCCAGATAACACAGGAGGTAGGGCTCTTGTCTTATGCAGCTGACCTGTGTTTGATTCCTAGCACCCTGTAGGGTCACTTGAAGCCCATCAGGAATGATCCCTAAGTGCAGACCAGGAGTAAACCCTGTGCACTGCCAGATGTGGCCCAAACAAACAAGCAAAAGAAATACTTCTGGATATGAACCAAAGTCAAATTTTTGAAGGAAATTAAGACAATGTTTTCAAATTTATCATTATTTTCTAGAATATGGTTTACTCCTATTAAAAATTTCAAAGACAACTAAGCAAAACTATAGGAACCAGGAATATTTGGAGCAAATTTCAATCTTAAAATGTTTTTTTTTTCTCTCTCTCACATGGAGTAACTTTTTATCTCAGGAAGACATTGTATACTCTAAGCTTAAATGTCATTGTATCACTGTCATCCTGTTGTTCATCGATTTGCTCTAGCGGGTGCCAGTAACGTCTCCATTCGTCCCTGTCACGTGGTAGTGTAGCCTAATAGCGTATTGGGGGTTCTTTCAGGGTCAGGGAAATGAGGCCCATTTTGTTACTGTTTTTGGCATATTGAATACGCCACGGGTAGCTTGCCAGGTTTTGCCATGTGGGCAGGATACTCTCGGTCGCTTGCTGGGCTCTCTGAGAGGGAAGGAGGCTTTTGGGGCGGCCTTTAATCGCCTTTACAGGTGTACCCAGTCTACCAAATGTAAGGTTTTGATGCCAGATGCTTAAATATAGGAAACAAAATGGCAAAATACATAGGAAAATGACTACAGAAAAACTGAATTATCTTCTGAAAACGAGGCATGGGATTAGAAAAATAGATTTTCTTTATCTATTTGACTGGCTACACCTCATGCAGGCAAGATTGAAAAAAATCAATTGTGTTAACTAGATTACCTGCCTCTTTCATTCGCACTTCAGTAATGCAATTGAAACCTTTGTTTAAGCTTGCAGATAAGATGGAGTTTGCCTGGGAGGGAATTTATTCAACACTTTGGAATCCATCAGACTGCAATCCACCCTTTCTTATTTGCTTTTTTAAAAATTATTTATTTTTTTATTATTTTTATTAATGAATCACCATGAGTTACAGTTACAAACTTATGAACTTCCATGTTTGCATTTTGTTTATATCTCTCCACCAGTGCCCAGTCCCCTCCACCAATGTTCCCAGTATCTCTCCCACCCACCAAATGGCCACATAGTGCCTCTGTTGCATATCTTATTCTCTTTTATTCTCTCTCTCCCTCCCTTTCTCTCTCTCTCTCTCTCTCATTGTTTATTGCCCATACTCACCTGTATTAGGGCTCACTCCTGACTCAATGCTCAGGGAGTCTTTCTGTGTAGTGCTGGTGTGAGGGACCATATACCGCGGTGGAAATCAAACTGAGGTCTGCCTGATGCAAGTCAACTTCCCTAACCCCTGGATTATCTCTCAGGCCTCTTCTACTCTCTCTCTCTCTCTCTCTCTCTCTCTCTCTCTCTCTCTCTTTCTCTCTCTCTTTATAAAAATGTTCCTTGTGCCTTGCAGAGAAGATAATTTACTGTGAAGATGTGAATATACCATCCTTTTCCTGCTGCCCTCCTGAGAAGATAGCTCCTTTGTGACCCATTGTCAATGTCTATTACTTGGGTAAAGCCATTTTCTAGGTTAGAGAAACAAGTGTAGATAAGTTAACTGATTTTGTGGCCATGTGGCCACTTCTGCATGTGTAAGTGGGGGAGTTGCATTTGGGTACACATCCAAGAACTCTGTTCTGGATTTCAACTTCTCCCTCTGGGACATAAAGCTATCAGACTAAGAGGGCTCTTTTTAAGCAGAAACAGTTATGGATTTTTTTCAGAAATTTGTGAATGGATTGATCTGCTACCTTTTCTGCAGATCATATATCCACAGATTAGATCAATGCAGATGTCTCAAATATACAGCACACTGGGAGGTAGATTTCTGACATGAATAAAAGTATTTCACCACTCTGTAAGAAATCTTGAAGGTTGAAATCTGTTTAAAGTCTTAAGAAAACATCATGTTCAGATGATGTGGTCTAGCTGAGAACAAAGATGGATGGTTGAATCATTGCTGGAGACATAGAGAAGGGGTGTGAGAATGAATTTGATAATCTAAGAGTCTAGAAACTTGTTAGGTGAATTCTCATACTGGTTCTAAGACTTCCTAAGCTTCTGGGAGAAGTCAGTTGAGTTCTCTATTTTTGTGTGCTTTTCCTTAAGTCTTTTCTAAAATCTTATTTTCAGTATGTTCTCTATTATTATGTTTTGTTCATATATATGATTTTCAGGTTTGTCTGTGAATCCAGAATTTTGTAGTAACTTTCAAGATTGCCTGATAGCTTCATGTGCATTGGTATACAGGCTCTGTCTTTTTGATTGTTATAAGAAGGAAATCTTGAATGTCAAAAACTACAAATTGAAGTACGCAATGGCCATGAAGAATACTCACGTGTTCCTAATTTTGAAACCCAAGTTTCAAAATCAAGTTCAGTTCCAAAACATGGATTTCAAAAGAAAATCTAAATTGGGCTGATTAGAGTCTATGAACAACTAAAAATACGAGATTTCAGTCTATACTATATTTCTTCTGTACCTGAACTCTGTGCTTTGTGGATTTCATGAGTTGAGATCATGGAATTCGATTATGCTTTTATTTGGTGGGGCAGGAGTGGTGATAATATTTTAAAAAATGACTAAACAGAGGACAGGATTTAGTCCCCAAATAGTTACAACCCAAATTTGAGGAATTAGGTTCCCTTTGTCTTTCCAATGATAGTGTGCCTTCAGAGACTTTGTGGAGAAGCCCCTTGAAGCAGATGTAGAGAACAATTTTAAAATTAAGTCATAGAAAGATTGCATGTTTGTAGAAATATTAGCAGCCAAATATTTTTTCAACTAATGTAGAGTACCTAAAATTTTTATAAATTGAAGAATGCCTTTTGTGGTGTGAATGTGTTTTTATTCTCTCCCACTTATAATTTGCCTCAGAATGAAAAGTTAGAATACCCGACTCCAAATGTATGAAATCTAACAACATTTTGGTAAGTGATATCTCATTTAGAGTGTAATGGGCTAGTTTGAAATGCACATGGATCTGAATTCATATAAGAGGAGACAATGTTTTCACTTCATCTGTGCCAATGCATGAGAAAATAGGGGAGATATTTAACTATAGAAAATACTTACTTGGTCTCATGAAGGTTGAGGTTGGTGTGGAGAGATAGGATGCTTGTTTCTAGGGTGTGAGTCCACTGTCTTACAACTTTCCAGCCGTAAAATTCTCAGAAATATCTAAGGGTTCAAAATATGCTAGATGCATTTCTTCAATTGGAATATATATATGTATATATATATATATATCTGTATATACATATATACAGAACATTCTGTACTGTTCTAGGTTATTCACAGATATTAGCCCATTCAATCTTTTTATATCTCTGTTAAATAAAAAATGATTGAATATTAATCTTGCTCTTCAGTAGATGCAGAGAATGAAGTAGAGTGAGAATAAGTACTTAGCTCAAGATATGTACAGCTAACTGATGTTAAAGTTGGAATTCTGGTCATTCTTGGCTCCAGAGGCTATACTTTAGCCACTCCTAGTTTACTTCTTTGTTAATAATGGCTGAAATTGAGTCCTATGATTAGAGCAGATAAATTCCAAAAACATAATGCTTAATGGAAATATACATAAAAAATGACAAATTCAGAATAATAGCAAGCACTGAGTTATTAAAACTAAGCAAACATTGCTGCCTATCATTAACGGTTATACATACATATACATATATAGACAGTACCTATAGAGAGTGAGAGAAAGAGAGAGTACTTAAATTACTCCGAAATGAATATAATAGATAGAAATCAGGTTCTGGATACAGATTAATTTTGAGTACTACTTGTATCATTTGTGGTCCTGTTGATCTTTGATTTGCTTGAGCAGGCGCCAATAACGTCGCCATTTGTCCCTGTCACGTGCTAGTGCAGCCCAATGATATTTGTTGCTCCAGGAACAGGAAGAGCCTCAAATCATTTATGCAGGGATTTGATGAAGAAATATGACCATCTAGTTGATGGGCGGCCATGCTGTCTTCTGACGTCCCATGGAATCCAGTCGGTAACAGCTCTAGTTCAGTTGTTGCCTCTAAATCGCCTTACATGTCCAGCCCATCTGATTTTCGACATCTTGGCAAACGAGACAGTGTTCCTGATTCTTGACTGTCGATGAAGGTCAGAACTCCAGATTCCTTCTCACACTTGAGTGAGATGTGATACTCCTAGCATAGCTCTTTCGATTCCTCTTTGGGATACCCGAATAGTGTTCTCATCCTGTTTGCATAGGGCCCAGGTCTCTGAGGCATATGTTTGTGCAGGAAGAACAGTGGAATCGAAAAGATGTGCCTGGAGTCAGAGGTTCTTTGTCCTCTTAACCACTTCTTCGATGCTCTTGAAGGCGTTCCACACTGCTCTCTTCCTCCTGTGCAGTTCTGGCGCCAAGTCGTTCGCCATGTTGCTTTCTTGACCCAGGTACACATAGCTGCTGCATTCGGAGATGTTCATTCCATTGAGTGCAAATGAAGCTTCACAGACTAGTTTGTTTTTCATAAGCATTGTCTTGTTGAGATTCAGCTGCAATCTGATCTTTCCACACTCGTGGTCGAAGTCGGCCAGGATTTGTGCCGCTTGGCTAAAGTTTGGTGTTATGAGAATGATATCATCAGTGAAGTGGAGGTGATGTAATTGGCAACCCTCTATCTTCACTACCATTCCTTTCCATTCCAGTCATCGCATGATGTTCTCGAGGGTGGCACTGAAGAGTTTCGGTGAAATGATATCATCCTGCCGAATCCCTGTCTTTACATAAATGATTACTTCCTTGTAGAATGGTGAGATCCTGGTGGTGAATCCACAATACAGCTTGCAGAGGATTTGGATATACTGAGTTTTAATGCCCTGTTTGGCTAGGGCTTCTATAACTGCATCAATCTCAACAGAATCAAAAGCCTTCTTTAAGTCAATGAACGTTAGACAGAGCGGCATCTTGAACTCTCACAAACTTCAATGAGTTTGGTCACTGTGTGGATATGGTATATTGTAGCCTCAGGTAGTTTAGGTTTATTGGGTTACTCCCATTACAGTGCTCCTATTCCTCTTTGTCTATTTGTAGCTTCTTTCTTAGTGTTCTGTTGACTTGTAAATAATTTTTTTCTCTTCTCCTTGAGTCCTTTGCATAGCTTATTCAGAGCAAGTCCTATTTGTATGGACACAGGAAGACTTAACAAATGTTATGCTTTTTTTTATTTTTTTATTTTTTTTAATTTTTTATTGTGGAAAGTTACAAAGTTACAAAGTTTTCAGGTTTAAATCTCAGTTATACAATGCTCGAACACCCATCCCTTCACCAGTGCTCATATTCCACCACCAAGAATCCCAGTATAGCTCCACCCCGCCCCCTCACACCCCAAACCCCCCCCACGCCCCTAGCCCCCCCACCTTAAGCCCCCCCCGCCTGTGTAACTAATAAATTTCACTTTACTTTCACTTTGATTGCATACAATATTTCAACAAAACTCACTATTATTGTTTGGAGAGTCTCTCCCCTAAGGTCAGACCTGCTGAAAAGGAAGCATTAGATAATTTGTTTTCCATTGCTGAGGATGAAGAAGTATGAGGTCGAGTGACCACACTTAGCGGCCTCTCAGTTTTGGGTTTCTGTAATTTAGTATTTTAGTAACTAAGTCCAGAGAGATATCTGCCAGAAGTTGCATCGTTGCCAACTTGTACTTCTCAGTTACATTATATTCCACATATGAGTGCAATCTTTCTATGTCTATCTCTTTCTTTCTGACTCATTTCACCAACATGATACTTTCCATGTTGATCCACTTGTATGCAAATTTCATGACTTCATGTTTCCTGACAGCTACATAGTATTCCATTGTGTAAATATACCAGAGTTTCTTTAGCCAATCATCTGTTTTCGGGCACTCTGGTTTTTTGCATATTGTGGCTATTGTGAACAGAGTGGCAATGAACATGGAAATGCAGATGTCATCTCTACTATACCTTTTTGCCTCTCCGGGATATATTCCCAGGAGTGGTATTGCTGGGTCAAATGGGAGCTCAATTTCTAACTTTTTGAGAATCGTCCATATTGTTTTCCAAAAGGGCTGAACCAGTCGGCATTCCCACCAGCAGTGAAGGAGAGTCCCTTTCTCCCCACATCCACGCCAACACCGGTTGCTTTTGTTTTTGGGGATGTGGGCCAGTCTCTGTGGTGTGAGATGATATCTCATTGTTGTTTTGATCTGCATCTCCCTGATGATTAGTGATGTTGAACATTTTCTCATGTGCCTCTTAGCCATTCGGATTTCTTCTTTGGAAAAGTTTCTGTTCATTTCATCAGCCCATTTTTTGATCGGGTTGGCAGTTTTCTTCTTGTGGAGTTCAACCAGTGCATTGTATATCCTTGTTATCAACCCTTTATCGGATGGGTACTGCATAAATATCCTTTCCCATTCTGTAGACTGTCTTTGTATTTTGGTCACTGTTTCTTTTGAGTTGCAGAAGCTTCTTAGTTTGAGATAGTCCCATTTATTTATCTTTGTTTTCACTAGCTTAGCCAGTGGCGTGTCAGCTTTGAAGATACCTTTGGCTTCAATGTCGTGGAGGGTTTTGCCGACCTTATCTTCAATGTACCTTAGGGATTCTGGTCTGATGTTGAGGTCTTTAATCCAGTTTGATCTGATTTTTGTACATGGTGATAGATGGAGGTCTAAGCCCATTTTTTTGCATGTAGCCGTCCAGTTTTGCCAGCACAATTTGTTAAACATGCTTTCCTTGCTCCATTTCACATTTCTTGCTCCCTTATCAAAGATTAGATGGTCATATATTTGGGGGTGTATGTCAGAGTATTCAACCCTGTTCCATTGGTCTGCCGCTCTGCCTTTGTTCCAGTACCATGCTGTTTTAATGACTACCGTTTTGTAGTAGAGTTGGAAGTTGGGGAGGTTGATTCCTCCCATTTTCTTTTTCCCAAGGATTGCTTTAGCTATTCGTGGGGGCTTATTGTTCCATATGAATTTCAGAAGCGCTTGCTCCATTTCTTTGAAGAATGTCAAGGGTATCCCTATAGGGATCGCATTGAATTTGTACAATGCTTTGGGGAGAATTGCCATTTTGACAATATTAATTCTTCCAATCCATGAGCAGGGGATGTCTTTCCAAATGTTATGCTTTTGTAACCTGGGAGTCATTTGACTCTACATGATATTTTCCTCCAGGGCATCTGTTCTCTTGACCTAAGCCTCAGCTGCCCTCACTTCCTAGCACCCCCAAAGCAGGCTCCCTACATGGGAAGAGAAGGACCCAGGCAAGGGGTGAGCTGTGTGCTACCCTGGCATCGAGATGGGCCTGGCCAAAGTGCCTAATGCTTAACTATAAGTTAAGAGCTTGATCATGGACAAATGCTGTCATGATCCAAACAGTGATACTAGATTTGGACCCTGCTAGGGTGAGGAATGATTAATCTGGCCTGAGTGCTGTGGTTTGAGCTTGTGGCAAGATTTTCCCAGGAGAGCTGCCTTGCAAACCTCAATGTATCCCTTGCTATGTCCATACAAAAATAAGTAGCATTCGTATGTGAATAAGTTCTTGGACTAAGGAAAAGAAAAAAACCTTAAGAGTCAGGAAGGACTTTGGAATGCCCTGCCCTCAGGAAGGGCTTTCTTATGTTGATTTTGCTACCTGGCTGGGTGTAGCCTAGAGGCAAGGTGGGAGAGACAAGGAGGAGACAGAGAAGGCAGGGAGAGGCAGCAGTTGATACAGAGAGAGGCCGGAGCAGAGCTGGGAGTGCGGGAGATGAGAAAGATGGAAGATTGAATAAACGGTATCTAATCAGCAACTAGCTTGGTCCTCGTTCTTCCTTCGCCTTTCCTTGACCACCGGCCGTCCCAATCCAGTCCACACACTGCGGTTCCAGGGCACCGAAGTCGGGCGGTGAGACAGAGCCGCCCGGAGAGCCCGCAAGTGCACTCGCCCCTCGGCGAGCCTTAGTTTTTTACAGTCTATCATGCTGAATTCCCTTAGGAACCTGGCTTGTTGGCATGGTTGTCCTTCCTCTAGTGTTTTGCCAATTCTATTCAGGATGACATGAGTGAACAACTTGTAGACGATGGACAGCAGGCAGATTGGGAGATAGTTGCAATGTTGTGGATGTCTCCCTTCTTGTACAACAGAACGGTCCTTCTGGTTTTCCACTGAGATGGAACCTTGCATTCAGACAGGTAGCATGTAAAGAGCCAAGCCAGTGTATTGATGAGTACTGGTGGCAGATATTCAGGTGTTCAGATCTGACCTTGTCTGGACCTGGTTTTCTTTGCATCTTTACCAACCAAATGATATGTCGGATTCAGAAGGGAGGACATTGGGAACAACATATCCATCCTGTGGAATTTGGTATGTGGGCAGGTGGACATGGCTGTCAAAGAGATCTGAGTAGAAGTCGTGAATAATCCTCTCCATTGCCTTTCTGGAAGATGTGATAGATCCATCAGGACATTGGAGGGCAGTCACCTTGGTCTTGTAATTGGCGAAGGACAGGCGAGCATTGTGAATACTTTTCCCGTCTTCTGCCGAATCGGCCAACACTGCTGCTCTTCTCTCTTTGAGGTCTTCCTTTATCACATCTCTGCACAGCTTTGTGAGCTCAGACGTTAGCTTGTGGTTTCCTGAGGATCATGCCAAACCATGTTGACGAATGAGCTTGAGAGTTTCGAAGACAGGCGTCTGTTTGTGGCTTTCTCACTCTCGGCATTCTTCGCAGTCATGGAGGTGCTGAACCAGTCGATAGTATTCCTCATCAATGTTGTCAAGGACGGCATCTTCCCACGTTGCTGCAAAAGTGCCAAAGAGCTCCCAGTTGGTGGTCATTCTGGGAGTTGCCTTCTTAGACTTAAATTTTGCAAATCTTTCTCCCCGCTCTGTGAAGTATAATTTTGCCTGAAGTAGACAGTGGTCCGATCCCGCTTGGAATTTTGGGATAGCAGCGACATCAGTCAGGCAAAACCTTCGATTGAATACGATGTGGTCAATTTCATTGTCGAACTGTCCACCAGGAGACTCCCATGTCCAGCGTTTAGGTTTGGCCTTCTGGAACTGTGAGTTACCATGGATGGTCTTGGTCGACATGATGAATTCAGACAGTCTCTCACCCTGATTGTTCCATTGTTTGCCATGGGTCCCAATGTGGAGTTCTTCAGGCAACCTTCTTGGACCTATCTTGGCATTAAAATCACCACCAATGATTTTTTTAAATGTATTCATTTTTTAATTAGTGAGTCACAGTGAGGGTACAGTTACAGATTCACACATTTTCGTGCTTGTTTTTTTTTTTTTGCTTTTTTTTGGGGGGGGGTCACACCCGGCAATGCACAGGGGTTACTCCTGGCTCTGCACTCAGGAATCACTCCTGGCGGCGCTCAGGGGACCATATGGAATGCTGGGATTTGAACCCGGGTCGGCCGCGTGCAAGGCAAACACCTTACCCGCTATGCTATCACTCCAGCCCTCGTGCTTGTTTTTCCCTCATGCAATGTTTGAGAGCCCATCCCTCCACCAGTATCCATTCTCCACCACCAATGAACCCAGTATCCCTCCCACCCCCCAATCCCATTCCCCCCACCCTACCCCGCCTCTGTGGCAGGGCATTCCAGTTTGTTCTCTCTCTCCTTTTGGGTGTTGTGGTTTGCAGCAGGGTCATTGAGTGGCCATCATGTTCAGTCTGTAGTCTACTTTCAGCACGCATCTCCCTCCCTGCACTGGATTTCCAATCACATTTTACTTGGTGACCAAAAATGATCTTGTAGAAGGTGTGGTTTTCTTTATAGAACTTCTCCAGTTCCATGTAGAACCTCTCAATTTCTTCTTCATCGTTGTTGGATGTTGGTGTGTAGATGACAAAGATAGAAACTGCCGGCAATGAGCCACATCTATTCAAGCATAATCATCTGATTCGGGTTGTTAGGCATTCGAATGAATCAATGCTCAGGGCCAAGTTCCAGTTGACAAGGACACCGACACCACCAACACCTCTGTTGTCACATGTTCCGGGGAACAATTCTCCAGTGATGTGATTGATGTCTTCTCGTTTTAGTCAGACCAATGATGTTGTACTTGATTTTCTGCACTTGCACCATCAGGTCCTCCATGGATACTTCTGATGCCAGGATACGTGCATTGAAAGTACAGACAATCATTTTAGTCTTTCTTCATTTTGGCAGTCTAGTTCATCCCCGATATTTTTTTTTTCCACTACCCAGCCACCCCCATGCTCCAGGCCGCTCTCTGTACCCTTGGGACGAATTTCACGCATAAGTGAAGCCACACAAAACCAGATTCAATGAGACCCGGAAACAAGATTCTCTGTCTGCCTCCTCCAATCTCTGGCATCTGAGGGAGGGGGTCAAACCCAGTCACTCCACCCTACCGAAACCAGCTAAATACCTCACCGGCAGACCCCCACTACATCCACTACCCAGCTACCGCCATGCTCCAGGCCGCTCTCTGTACCACGCAGCTGCGTGACACACCATAAGACTCTTAATACCCATTATTCCCTCACCATATTTGATAGGGTTCAAACATGGTGTGAACCATGGTAACACCTCTAAGGGCGATTGGAGGCCGCCCTAAAAGCCTCCATCCCTCTCGGAGATCCTGGGAAGCTACTGAGAGTACCCCGCCCGCACGGCAGAGCCTAGCAAGCTACCCGTGGTGTATTCAATATGTCAACAACAGTAACAACAATCGGCCTCATTCACCTGACACCAAAAGAGCCCCCAGTATGGCAGAGTTAAGAAAGATGAGCAAGGAGAAGCTAAAAAAATCTCAGGGACGAACTAAACAACCAAAAAAATTTTGAGTATGAAAGAGAAAAAAATAATACTAATGAAAGTACACCAAGAGTTTCAACTGCAGTGAAACAGTTTATCATGTAAAAAAAGTATTTGATGCTTAGATAACAAAATAACATTAAATAAATTAAATCTGACAGGTGATACACATAAAATTATTGTAGTGTTGTATCATAATCTTTTCAAATACAATGTACTAACATACATACATGACTTTATACTCCTCTCATGGAAACATTACTAAGGATTCATGTAAATATTTTACAAATGTGTATACTAATATTTTATATCCACACATGTATGTGCTTATACCTATAGCATAAATCTCAACATTTTCAATCCATTCTATTATACATGAATAATTTTTTCATAAATATTATGTTATTTCAATGTTTTCACTATGTAAACTTGCCACAAGGGGAGGAAGGGAGGGCAGTTAGTATACAGAAGGGACCACTATGACAATGAAAGCTGAAAATGATAACTCTGGACAGGAGCAAAGTGCTAAAAGTAGGTAAAGGTATACACATGATAACCTTGCAGTAACTATTGCAAACCATAATGCCCATAAGAAGAGGGGGAGAGAGAGAGGGAGAGAGAGAGAGAGAGAGAGAGAGAGAGAGAGAGAGAGAGAGAGAGAGAGAGAGAGAGAGAGTCCCTGCCATAGAGATAGATGGTGTGTGTGGGGGGAAGGGGGCTGGCAGAAAGAAAAGTGGGGATATTGGTAGTGGGATATGTACACTGGGGATGGGTGTTGGAACATTGTATGACCAAAACGAAATCATGAACAACTTTGTAACCAATAATCTCACAGCGATTAAATTTTTTTAAAAAAGTTTTCACCATGTAGGTAATTCAGCAATACACATAGTTAAGTAATCTTCATGATTAAATTAAGAAAATAATAAAAATAGAACATGCATGAACACTTTTTTATTTCTTATACAAAGTTTCAATCGGATACCTCCTTTTATTAGTCAAGTTGGCAAATTTTAAAAGGAGTAAATGACATTGAAACAAATCTTTCCCACTAAGGTTACTTAACGGTACTGAGTTCTCTAAATGATTAATAGCAAGTTTCTTAAAATGCATAAAGTTGAATGGGAGTGTTAATTACTTTAATATACATTTTCTTCTAGATTCAATTAACTTGAATGCCATATTTAGGCATGATAATTATAATACAAATCATGCTGTTTATATATGTATGTATATATATGACTACATTATCTCTCCATTTGTTAGACATCTCGTTTAGAATTTAGGAAGCTAAATAGTACTGAAATTTATGGTATCGATATAAAAACTTACCATGCTCTACCTCTACCCAAGAGTCCATGACCTACAAGTGTCCCAATGTCGCTCAACTCTGGTCTTTGCTCTCCCCGTCTCTCCTCTCCACTGTTTGGTAAGCAGTTTTGTATTCCAGTGCCAAGGGTTGTCATTACTCTATTTCTTGTTTTTATTCTCTATATTCCACAGATGAGAAAGAAACTTATTTTTCCCTTACCTATATTTGCTCTTGTTTGTGTTGCTTTGTTCCTGACCATGCCTGGCAGTGCTCAGGGTTTGCTCCTGGCTGTGCTTAGGGAACTATATGTGGTGCTGGGGGTCGAACCCTGGGCAGCTGCATGTATGGGCCTACCCCATACTATTGGTCCAGTCCCATTAAGGAAACATTTGACCCATATCTTTCTTGGAAAAAATAGCATAGTAGAAATAGCCACTCCTGTTTTACCTAAAGTTTATGAATTATCGTCAACAGACTTCAATCAACCATATCCAGATTCATTCTATTATGCTTGTGATCTCACTATTTTTTATCATTCTTGAAACCTGCTAAAGTGGCTTTTTTTAACGGCCAAAGTAAGTAAAGAATTCAGAATTTTACCCTATGGATAATATAATTGCAGTTTATTAATGTGCCTTTGTATTTAAGATTAGATCTCTAGTTCATTTCCAACACCTATTAAAGTCTTTGCAGACTCCCTTTCCTACAACAAGGCTGTCTTTCAAACTCCAGGGAATCGTGCTGTCATTTACCTGGTCAAAGTGCAGTAACCAGGTCTTTTTGAACAATGCTTACCTACTCCTATTCCTTTTCAAACAAATACAACCTATACCTCACTCCATGCTTTAAGCTTTTTTCTAACTTCTTTATCTGATTATCATTCTCCCCTAACATTCATATTTTCTTATCTTGATATGTCTTCAAAATGGTGGAACTAACTTAATGTGATATTTTTTATATCTAGAACCAAATCCACTAAAGTTTTTAATGCTAAATAACTCTTTATTTGTCATGGGAAGAAAATTGAACAATCTATAGCTTGCATTTATATTTTTTATGCCTTTGGTCAAACACTTTCCAATAAGTTAGAGTTCTGTCTTCACAGCTGTCAAAACTAATTGTGATTCACATTATGCTTGAAATACGATATCTTTTGTGTGGATTTAAAAAATATTTCACACTGGAACTGTCAATGATCATATTATTTCATATTATAATATCTTATATGACTTGGGCACATGTAACATGTCAATTAATTTATTAGACATTTTACCATATCATTTAACTTACTTCCATTAAGTTCTTGAGTTTGTAAATATCATTCCTTTCACACCTAATGCCCTACTTTATAATGTGTTTTATAGTGACCTCTTTACTATCACAAACTTGAATTCACAAAAAAAACTAACTTTATAAACAAAGAAATTTTTCTTTTAAGTATGAACAAATGCAAAAATGTTTATTTTTATATGTGAATGTGAAAGCATGTCCACAAGAGATGTTAGTCACAAATCATTCTTTCAACTACTCATAATAGATGTTTTCACTTAAAGAAATATTTACAGGTGTGAAAAATTTTAGTTTCTATTGGAAACAAAAATGAAAATTAATTCTAAATGAATGCAGGATAAACATAGGAAGATCAATTATAAAATGGGCTGGAGAAAATGATCAAGCATGAGTCGGAGAACATGACTCAGTGTCAGTGCCTGACATGTGCTAAACTGGATGTTATCCTGGCACTGTCCACCTCACAGAGGTCATTTGTGGTAGGGTAGAATACAACCATAGACACCCGATGACACAGTATCACACCCCTATCACAACACAAGAGGAAGAAAGGAAGAAGAATGTTTTATATAATCAGTTCTGTTTTCGTTGTAAAATTGTTACTCAGTTTTCACTTTAGATTTGTAGTGTGTACATCATTGGGAAAAATAACCTTGGCCGAATATCCATATATTTATTTTCTGGGAGGTTATGGAATACAGTTTCAAGTAAGTATTCACTAGATAATTTTCAAAGTTTTATACACTGGACACTTTCAAGCAAAGAAAAAAATGTATATTTTGTGTATTTTGCTTAGTTTATGTTCCTTATTTTTCTGTATCTATCCACCTATTTATTCTTCTCACTGGTTTCTCCTGCAAGTGTATGGTTTTAGCAGTTTAAATATACTTTTGCCTTTGGGCTTTGAGTTCTAAAATGCTAGGTCATTCATGATAAAGTTGAAGTAATAAAATTTATAGATTACTAATTAGCATATTAAAATGTAGAATTAAATAGGAACTTAATCTGTGTAGTGTATTTGGTTGGTATAGATTAACATATTTCCAGCTTAATAATTATAAATCTATTTTTTAAACTTCGCTATTGCAGGTCTCAGAGAGATAACACAAGGTGAAGTCACTTGTCTAGAATGCTGCCGACCCCAGTTTGATTCCAGAATGCCACATATGGTCCCCAGAGTGACAGCGATTACCACTGAGCATCAGATTCAGGAGAGACACCTGAGCACCAAAAGGTGTGGCCTCTAAACCGAACCAGTCTGAACTAAAGCAAAGCAAAGCAAACTACAAATTGCACATTCCAAAGCCTAAGAGACACCTCACCCGGGGCTGCCTAAGCTCTTCAGGACATCCATTTCCGTTACTTTTGTTTTTCTCCCAAGTCTTAGATTTCCATTGAGGATTAGGGTTCATCACTCAACAGGATTAATACGGATTACTAAGGGAAAAAGTCTGTTGATGACAGACTTGTCTTAGTACTAACAAGGGCGCTCTCTGAAACAGAGGTCAGTACTTCCAGTCACTGAAACAACCGCTGCTAGTAGGTGCAGTGTCCGGGTTTGTTTATTTTTACTAACTTGGATTTGAATTTAAAAGAATGTTAGTTTGCAGTTATCTTTGTGTATCCTAAATGTATCTGGCATAATATCTACTGGAAATGAATGTATAATTATTTCTTCCATTATTTGATCTAGGGTTTAATTAATCACTTTTATTGAGTACCTTGGTAGAGATTTGAAAAGAGTTTGAATAAATCAGAGAATATACTTAGGACATCTTTTTCTAGAGGCAAATCCCAGTCCTACTTAAATTCATCAGCCAGATCATGTTCACTCTTGGCAAATAATAGTGTGATATCTCAAGGATACCTAGGAAACACATCTCTCTAAAGACTGTGAGAACATGTACTTTGTTCAATGTACCTTATCAATCCCAAATTTTCAAGACAGCATTATATCTGCCTGGAATCTCAGATGATGGGGACCCTTTTTATCTAATGCTATATATATTTTTACGTTGTTTGAAATCTTTTGACAATCTCCCTTTTGTTTTGTTTCTGGAATAAACGTCTGATGAAATTAATTCTCAGCCACATCTTCTAAATTCGAGGTGATGGCATTTTAGAATTTATAGATGTGTATTTGCTTCTTATTTAAAATTATCCTGAGAATGATTTGTGCTGATTATAGAGCCACATATAAGAATAGTAAAAATGAACTTGGATGAGTATTAGTTCATGACTCAGGAATGCAGACAAAGTTTTCTCTAGCTCCTGTAAGAGTGATTTCCTATCTCCAACACTTTGGTGTTGCTCAGATGGAGACTTCTGGTAACTTCTACAGGATTTCCCCAGGAGGTTCCTGTGGTAACTGCACTTTGTTTAGTCTCTCATCTGGGTTGAAGTGTGTTAAATAGAATCCTGTGTTTCTTTCCAGAGTCTGACCAAACAAGTATCATCTGACTCTGCCCCTTCTGCTGCTAAGTACACTCATATTAAGTCATCAATCTATAACTATGAAGACGATGACTAATGTTTTCTTTTTACTCTTTTTTTTGTCCCATTTAAGTTCCCATCAAGAATTCCACAAAGAGTATCCTGTCCAAATCAATGTTAAGCATGTTTGCTAGGTTTCATTTGAAATGTGCTGGAGATTTATAGGATTTCATTATAGCTAATGGTTTGCTGAGTGAAAAGTATGTTCAATCAAGAGCTTCTTTGAATAAGATTCCCAGATCTCACTCAAACACAGCTGGTTTCAAGGCAGAATAATGCAAAGACTATTTCAGCCAAAGTAGATGTTTCATACAACTTAGGTGGATCTCTCAAATTATTGCTGCATTTCCAAAACCTTAAAATATTATCTTGCTTTGTGTATGGAACAAGACCAAATGTTATAGAGAATTGCTCAGTCATCGTTTATTTCTTCCTTTTGTCTTGGCAATCCCTGAATACTTAATGAATATGATGGTGTGAGGTTATCTGTTGCCTGCAAATTTTGTGGCTCCTTGGCATTAGTTTTCAGAAATACTTAATTGTTATTTCTTGTCTGCCTCCAGGCCAAGTAGGATCCAAACAGCCCATCTCTAGTCCGTATTAGTCCAAGGGACACTTTTAGAGCAGTTTAAGTAACCCTTCTTTCTAGGTAATAAATTCATCTTTATTTTGTGATGTGATATCAGATACATATCAGTGATGCTGGTACAAAAGGTTAAAAACCACGCTAAAAAAAACGATCATTTTTCAGCTTTCATTAGGAAAACACATATCTTGATTGTAGAAGCTATAAAGTTGTGAGTTTAAAAAAGTTTAGTCTAACTGGTTTAAGCACAGAGGGAATATACTGACCATGTAACAAAGCACCAAAGCTAGAGTTCAGTCAGTTTATGTATTTTTGGATCTAGAGGCTGAAAGAGTATTAACAAGGCTGTTGTTTTTTTTTTTAATTTTCACTCTGCTTCCCTTACCTCAGTTTTGCTCTGGAAAAAAAATTGCATTATGTAGAATCCAATGCAGCATCGTTGGGAAGGATGAGTAAAGAGGTATTAAAATCTCAGGGCTAGGATGAATGGAGACTTACTGAGACCGCTTGAGAAATTTGACCATCAGCTGGATGATGATGATGATGATGATGATGATGAGGAGGAGGAGGAGGAGGAGGAGGTAGAATTACAGATGACAGCAATTTTAGGTTATGTCTTTATTTTTCCGGATTTAAAAATGAAACTATACTACAGAAAGAAATGAAGGAAGGACAAGAAAATGGTTCCCTTATGATCTTAGAAAAGGTTCTAAGTAGCTCACGTATTTTCCACTAAACCAATCACTGAGTTCCCTTCCAGATTCTATTGAAATTCCATTTTGAGGACTGGATTTGAGAGGAAGTTTATAAAACTGTAAATGTTTGTTCAAAGAATGATATGTGGTAGTCCTTGAAGAAAATCAGATTGATGTGCAGAAGATGGATGACTGGATATCACCAAACCTAGTCCAAGTTTCTACCTACTTAGTGAAAAATGAAACATTTATTTGTATGTAGGAGCCATATCCAACAGTGCTTGGAGTCTCCGCAGTGGTCCTGGTAGAGCTGCGCCTAGTGGCACCAAGGTTATGGAGCAGCAGGGCTACACCTAGCAGCGGTGGGGTTCAGGCAGGGTTGAACTTAGGGTCTGGCACATCCCGAGCATATATTCACTTTGCTGTCACTCTCCATAGTTGCTGCCTTCCACACCCCTGAGAAATAACATTGTCTGGTTAGGATTCTATTATGGTGATTTTCCAAGAAATTAGTACTTTAAACTATCATTTGGAGCAATAGCACAACGGGTAGGTCATTTGCCTTGGACGCAGCCGACCTGAGTTTGATTCCTCCGTCCCTCTCGAAGAGCCCGGCAAGCTACTGAGAGTATCCTGCACTCGAGGCAGAGCCTGGCAAGCTACCTGTGGCGTATTCGATATGCCAAAAACAGTAACAGCAAGTCTCACAATGAAGATGTTACTGGTGCCCACTCAAGCAAATCAATGAAAAACTGGAAGACAGTGATACAGTGAAACTATCATTTGAAGATCAAACCTGGAACACAGGACATTTTGAAGATCCCTGAATCCTTCAGGAAAATATTTCATAATCCGAGGATTTCCCAAAATTCAAAACTTCTCAGTTTTTAGTCCCATACAATGGAACTGGGGAGCCTCTGAACAGAGCTGGAAAAGAGCCTTTCAAGCTCCTTAGGGGCTTCGGATCCATTCCTCAGTTTGAGTCTTGGACAGGGAACTCTCTAGCTTCGCCCTATTGTGGAAGCTTCGGGTGTATTACTGTAACAGAGATGCAGGATACCCACCGGAAAATTTGTAAAGGTGAGAATATAACTATGGCTAGAAGAGGAAAATGATATTTATAGAATTCTTGGCCAGAAATGGTAAACTAAATGACATGCAGTTTTACAGTTATTCTACTTATAGAACCACACAATTAACAGTATGTAACAAACATTTGATGAAGCTAAGATATTTTATGCATGAAATTATTGAATGTGTAAAGGACTAAACGACATGAAATTTACTTCTGGTTATTTAAAGAGTTGGTGCTGAAAGAGCTAATAGAGATAGGTGTGCACTAAGGGAGAAGTCCTCAAAAGCCAGGGACCAACCAATTATGACAGAGATGACATCTAGATTAGCAGATAGATCTAACATGAAGAGAACTCTGGAACTTTTTATGGTGTCTGAGTTAGCCTAACAGAAATGCATTGAAAAGTAAAACAGCAGCCTTGATCTCACTTGCATCAAATATCTTATAAGTTACTGTATCAAACTACATGATAAAGGGTTGATTGTTTTATACAATAAATATTTACTCATTAAGAATGTAGGGAATCAATACAACTTCCCAGGCCATAGTAATTCAGATATTTTAGTAAAATTAAATTCCAAATCTCAAATCCAACAGCTCTTCATTCTTCTTCTTGCATTAAAATTTCATAGTTTTTCTTCAGCTGCAGGGTTTTCTTTCGAATGTCATACTGCTTCAGAGTAAATATCCTATCTGAGCTCAAGATGGACAGTATTTTCAACTCCGCAGGAAACCACAGTTGTCAAGAAAAGGTTTCAAACAGGCAGGTCAATTAGGAATGCAGAACCCCTGCTCCCAGGCAAACTTCCATGCTGACTCAGAACAGGCTCTTCTCTGCTGGTGAAGTATGTGACCTTACCAAATTTACATTTTCCTTCCAGGAAAAACACTTCCTACAGAATTTTAGTCCTGATTTTTGGACTATAACTGTGTCTTTATAGATCACAGTAGTTCTAACATATAAACTGGATTAAATGCTTTAATCTGCTGATTTCTTGGAAATATTTTAATAATTATTTTCCCTTAAAGAACACTAAGGTATATTTCATAAATTTTATGTAATGCACATAATTGTTCTATAATAAACTGGTGAACAGAGCAATAATTTGTAAACGCAATTTCTACTTTATCAGATTTAAGTTGAGAGCAAATAAACATGCTGAATAAGCACATTTCCCCCAGCTACTGTTGTCTTGCTTGAACTGGTAATAAGCTAACTCAAACACATGGGGAAAGGAAGGCACTACTGGATTTTTTTGGTCTTAGAATATAAGTATTAATCTCCAGGAAAGCAGATGTTTTGAAAGACCTAACAAGTGAATTATTTAGTAAAGTAAGGAACCCTTTCAGGCCAAGAGTTAGTACAGCTGGTTCGGAGTGCTCACTTTCCATGTAACCAATCTGGGTTTAATCTCTGTGGTCACATATGGTTCCCCAAGCACTCCCAGTACTAATCCTTGAGCACAGTTCCAGGAGTATCCCTGAGCACAGATATGGCCCCAAATCACTGTCTCTGTCTCTGTTTCTGTCTGTCTGTCTCTCCCCTCTCTTTCTCTCTTACACACACATAAACACACACATACATGCATACACAAATACATATATAGATATATTTTAATATGCATTTGTATATTACTTTCTAATATGCATATACATTTTCTAATATGCATTTGTTATTGAAGTTGACTTCATTTTTATATGCTAAACAAAGATAAAGTTGTCTGAAACGCCATGTCAGGGGTAGGTATTTCTGAAGGAATATAAAAATAAGTGAAAGAACATGTAAGTAAATAATAGCAGGAGTCCATATTGAGAGGCAGGGTTGTTTCACTGAACTGGATAAAAGCCTTCAGAAATGGGCTGCAGGCACGGCGGCTCTTCATGGTTCTTTCCCTCACATTTTTTTTTCTTGTTACATCTTCTGATCTCTCATTCAGGTCAGACTTCCCGCTTTTGTGACAGCAATCTCTCTCACATAGCTTCTTACTATTCATCATTTTGGCTTCCAGTGAGATTTCGTGGCTTAAACACTAGACCATCCCCATCCTTCTGCAACAGCTCTAACAGTAAACCTATTATAATCAATAGTGAAGCATTGGATCAGATTAGTGTCTTCATACTTTTTTTTACCATATGAAAATATTTATTTATTTATTTTGAATCTTTGTTTTATTTTATTGAATCACCATGACAAAAGTTACAAAGCTTTCAGGTTTAAGTCTCAGTCATACAATGATCAAACCCCCATCCCTTCACCAGTGCACCTGTTTCCCCACCAAGAACCCTAATATACCCCCTTCCACCCACCCCTGGCACCTGAATGGCTAATAATCTTCATTTTATTCTCTCTATACTTTGAATACATTCAATATTTCAACAGAGAACTGCCTATTATTATTAGGAATTTTCCCCTAACAATCAAACCTGCTGAAAAAGCATCCTTTCTACGGGGAAGACAGCAGCGGCAGTAGCAGCAGCGCCCACATGGTGTCCGCCATCTTCTAGAGCTCACAACCCAGAGGTATGAGCTTATAGTGACGTGTCACGCAAGAGATCATGGGATGGGAGTGTTACCGGCATGCTCTCTGACCAGATGAGATCCAGAGCAACTACACAAGACATGGCCCCTCTGCTCCTTAAAGACTATGATCCAGGAGGTCTACTAACCCATTTTGGCATCCAGAGACTTCTTATAGAAACGCATCTAGACTGTAAACTGAGTGTCTTCATACTTTTAGTCTGTGATTTACTGCTGAAAGACAAAGCCCGCATCTCCCCGATCAACTGCCCAGGTCATTCTACAGGGTATAAAACAAAGTTCATTAAAATAAACACATACAACATCCTCAGAGTGAGATAAAGGTAACCTAGCAGGAAACTCTGAGTAGTAGATATTCCAAGACTTGTATCTCTCAATTAAATATCTTCTTCATAAAACAAATATCTCTCCAGTAGAGAAGAGGGGTCTTGACATTGTGGTTATCCTGAAACTTCTACTTCTGTTTGTCTATCCTAAGAATGCAACCCATGTGATTAGAATATTATTGCTTTATTTATTTTTGTGTGTTAAAAGTAGATGTATTCCGAGTCACTTAAATCAACTCCTGTTAATAGCACCTGTTGTTCTAAAACCAGACTTTAATTTTCTTAAGCAGGAAAATGATTTGCTCAATCTTAATAAAGCATGAGATTATTACAAATCTTCAATAATATTGAAATTTGCCTTTTTCCCACTTCATTTGAATGACAATAATAGTGAACTCACGAATCACGAATCACGAAATGCCGTTGATCATCGAGTGGCTTGAATGGTCTCAGAAATCTCTACATTCATCCTATCCCTGAGATCTTAGAAGCCTCTCTCTTCTCGGTCTTTCCAACAATACCACATTGGAGGCTCTTTCAGGGTCAGGGGAATGAGATTCAGCTGGTTACTGGCTTTGGCATATGGATACACCATGGGAAGCTTGCTAGGCTGTCCCATGTGGGCAGGAAGCTCTCAGTAGCTTGCCAGTTTCTCCCAGAGGGAAAAAGTAGGTTATAAGAAATCACTTCTGGGAGCTTCCTTTTAAGTCTCTGGATGTTGGCTGTTGATGGGATTACACACACCTGGGTTCCTCTGCTGGTACCTTCATGTGTGAGGCCTGTTCGAACATGTGGAGAGGGGCCTTGAGCATGGCTGTGGCTAGGTTCCAGTGGTCTTCGGCCGCCGGGCGCTCTGCTTGGGGCAGGGAGGGAAGCTGGAGCACATCCCCTCTGAGGCGCCCCTGGGAGGACAGCCAGGCACAGAGCCTGCAGAAAGCTCTGAGGCAAGCTGTGGATTGGAGCTCGGAGCTGGGTCTCTGCTGTGGTGAAGTTCCGACTTCAGCGACAGTCGAGCCCCCGACTTGGCACTGAGCTCCAGGATCCATTCCTCAAGCACGCGCGTGCCATGTGCTGCGCCCCCCACACCGGCACGCACTACCCAGGGCTGCAGCCATGGGTCTGGCCCGGGCTCACTCAGGAAAGCAGCGGGAGAAACGCATCACAGGCTCAGTGAAATAGTGAACTAGTTATAAAAATTGCTAGTGTTTTTGATGTAACATAAACTGCTTAAGGCAGAAGAAAATAATAAAAAGAAATTGATGTTTTATAATATTATTAAACTTTTGAATTTAGTTATATTTGTCCATAGTTCTTTTAGAATTTAAGTAATTTGAGCTGCTGTATTTTCTATGTGATTTAACACAATTTGTATTGGAGAATTTCAAATAAAAGATAATGGATTATGTAGATTAAATTTTATTAAACTAGACAAGATGGTAGGAATTTTAGTGTGTATTAATCCAAACAACAACAGAAATACATTATGCTTTATATAGGTGATATCTACCAAACTGTCTCTTTGAAGAATAAAAGTTAGAGATAATTCACACCATAAAAATTGGGAGAATATCAGCACAATGTTTGACAGTAGTCAATTTCTAGGAATTCTTTGCAACCTGGGACAAAAGATGCTCCATAGAAGATATATATGCATATATGTATACATTTATATATACATATATATGTATGATAAGTTTTATTACTATTTCACTGGACTGGAGCAATAGCACAGTGGGTAGGGCATTTGCTTTGTATGCAGCCAACCCGCGTTCAATTCTTCTGCCCTTCTCGGAGAGCCTGGCAAGCTACCCGTGGCATGTTTGATATGCCAAAAACAGTAGCAAGTCTGAGATGTTACTGGTGCCCACTTGATCAAATCCATGAGCAATGGATCGACAGTTCTACAGTGCTACTATTTCGCTGGGTAGTGGAATTGACTATGTACTGCATTTTTCAATTCTAGTTATTCCTCTCCAAGCTGTTCTGCTCATTTGCAGTATGACAACACTACGTTTTGTTGTTGCTCTTCTTCTGCCATCTTTTATGTCCTCTTGAAATGGAATACACCTTCTCTTGCAGAACTTCAAGTTTTTTCTTGATTAGTTTGTGGTAGTGATGCGAGGTACTTAGAGCCTGAGACAGCTCTGGAAAATGAGTAGCATTGTAGTTGGCCGGAGAAAATGCCTACCTGGGACATGGATGTGAGTCCTGAGAAGAAGAAAGGGAACATGGAAGTGTGTAGGTGACTCTACCCCTCTGAATAACAGGAGCAACTTGAAATATGATATTGCTTTTGTGTAGACAAAACTAGAGGGGAGGGGCTGGAGCAATAGCACAGCAGGTAGGGCATTTGCCTTGCTCGTGGCTGACCCGGGTTGATTCTCAGCATCCCATATGGTTCCCTGAGCACTGCCAGGGGTAATTCGTGAGTGCAGAGCCAGGAGTCACCCCTGTGCGTTTCCAGGTGTGACCCAAAAAACAAAAATGAATAAATAAATAAATAAAACTAGAGAGGGGAGTGCCAAGCAGGCAGAGCTTTTCATCTGGGAAATTTAAGATCAGAAATAAACTTTAGGGAAGAGTGGAACTTTCAGAAAAATATATATTAAAGCTAGAAGAATCTTAGGGATCAATATTTCCCAGGATGTCTCATAAAAAAACAAAAAAAAGGGAATTCTTTGGTATGGTAATAGATGTTACATGAAAAGTAGTTTTTAAGGATTTTTTGATTAAAAATATGTGCAAAAAGAAATCCCAAACATGGAAACATTTATTTACTGCCAAGGTTCTCATTAATATTCTTTGTGATACAGCTGATTTAGTTTGTTTTCTCTCTATATTATTTTCTTTATTTTTTTATTTTGCAAAGATAGTTTTGTGGTTGTGGAGCTCAAGACATTTATTTTAGAAAATTTATTTGCACTTAATCTTAGAATATTGCAAAGCAACTGAGGCTGAAAAAGAGAGCACACAGTTAAACTGACATAGAGTAAGATGGGAGTTAGAAACACACGAATAATTCTTATTATGTGTGTGTATGTATGTATGTATGTATGTATGTATGTATGTATGTATGTATGAGTTGGAGTAACACACCCCACAGCGCTCAGACTTACACCTGGCTTTGTGCTCAGGGGTCACTCCTGGAAGTGCTCAGGGGATCTTATCGGGTGCCACACACCCAAACGAAGCAGTCACATACAAGGCCAGAGCCCTGCCCACTGTACTGCTTCTCTAACCCCAGATTGTAGATCTTTATATTCTACTTCATGATAACTTTCCTCTTCTATAACATCGACTATGCTTTGTTTTTATTTATTTTAAGAGCACTATTATTATCCTCTCATTCATTCTGCCTATTTAAAATGTTTTAAATGGACTATTAATGACTATTGACTAGAAGACATGGTTTTAGTTTCTAAGAGTTGAATTCAAGTTGATGACTCCTGGAGCCCTCTAAACAGATGTGGCCCGTTTATGTCACAGACACCCACGTAGAGCAATTATAGTGTATGTATGCATACAATCTTCCTTAGATTGCATGTGTTCATTAAATAGACTGGTTAATTAATTGATTTTATTTATTTAGGTTTTTGGGGTCACACCTGGAGATGCCCAGGGGTTACTTCTGGCTTTGCACTCAGGAATTACTCCTGGTGGTGCTTGGGGGACCCTATGGGATGCTGGGAATCGAACCCAGGTTGACCGCAGGCAAGGCAAACACCTTTCCCGCTGTGCTGTAACTCCAGCACTCAGACTGGTTAATTTAGAAACTATAACTTGTGAAAACACTGACTTTGTGGAATTTCTCCCTGAAATGGAAGCACTAGTATGCATATCAGCCTGCCATTGTTAAAAGAGAGGAAGAAAGGGCATAAAAATCTGTGCCTTAGATAATATGCATTCAATTTTTGTATTTTTTTATAAACATAGTGTGCTCTGTAGCACTGTTGAAATGACATGAACAGTTTACCTTCTACTGTAGTTCGAAGAAGGCAGAGAATCGAGCGCTGCAAGGGCCACCTTGGTATCTGTCATCTTCTTAGAAACTTTCAGACCAAGCTCATGATAGTGGAATCTCAAATTAGATCTTAGTAAGGATTGCAGAATTTTGAGTCAGTTTTCAGAATTCAGGACAGTACCAGACAAGCAAAGGTGGAACACAGGAAGACTTGTTTACTCGGTAAAAAGGAGAATATGAACTCTTGTCATTTTTCACATTCATAATTATAATCTGTGATTCTAAAGAAACTAATTAAATGTAAATTAAATATAGACAATGACAAGTTTGAATTTTAAATAGGAGCATTTTATATACTCATTTGAATATAAAAAGTGATGCCAAATTATATTAAACTATGTTATCTTGTCCCTTACCATAAATACACCACTCTTTAGGATTGATTTTTATTTCATCTCTCAAGCCAATGTTCAGGCTTCAGGTTTTGGGTCTCAACCCCAATACTTATGTAATGTAAGATGCAAATATTTTCTCCTAGTCAATATTTGGGGCAGTATGCTTGAATTTGTGCTGTGTGATCTGCAAAGAGAAAGTTCAACAGCAATATTTGTATGCTCAAGAAATAAACAAAAGGGGTAGAAAGCTAGTACTGAGATTAATGTGTTTAAGTTCAACCCAGGTTTGATCCTCAGTAAGACACATGGTCCTCGACCTTTCCTCTGAACACAAAGCCAGGAGTAAGTCCTGAGCACAACCAAGTGGGGGTGCAAAATCAAGCCAAACTGTGAACATTTATAGCTACTGGTTTAAATGGTCCATCTAATCCAGAGCTAGAGATCTTGTGAATTAGTTTATTTTACCTAGTCTGCTCTAGAAGGGGTAAATATAGTCGCACTGCTGTCCCGTTGCTCATTGATTTGTTCGAGTGGGCACCAGTAACGTCTCCATTGTGAGACTTGTTATGTTTTTGGCATATCGGATACACCATGGGTAACTTGCCAGGCTCTGCTATGTAGGCGGGATACTCTCGATAGCTTGCTGGGCTCTCTGAGAAGGGCGGAGGAATCAAACCCAGGTCGGCCACGTGCAAGGCAAGCACCCTAACCCACTGTGCTATTGCTCTAGCCCTATACTTTATAATACTGCAAATATATTGTATCATATATTATACTTCATAATCTATCTATCTATCTATCTATCTATCTATCTATCTATCTATCTATCTGTCCTTTGATTTTCTTTGATGAATAGAATGTGGTAACAGAAAAAATGCTGTGTGAATTTCCAAAACCCATGACCTTAAGTTTAGTTTTATTTGGTTCTCTGATTTCACTACGAAAACCAGTATGAGATAAAATGTTGAGAAACAGGTGGGGCTGAATAGATTTATATTAATCACAATAACCAATATTTTTCAATTGTAGGAGTGCCTTCAAGCTAATTGCTAAAGACAAGAGCACCCACAAGGAAAATATTAGTGTAATCTCATTTACAACTTATTGGATAATGATATAATTTATAGATCACTAAGGTTTGTCATTGTTTATTGCAACACGAGTACAGAAGTTCTTTCCTCATTCAATCTCTCTTTTCATGAAAAAAAAAATGGCTCCTTTGGATATCCAATAAAATGTCCTCAGTATCTTAGACCCATTACTTCATAGTTTTTAATATTTAATATATACACAAAAACTTTGTATATGTAAATGGGAAATTAAATAATTTGAAATGTTGAAGAATTTTACAAACTATTTTAAGATAATTATTTTATTAACATTTAAAATGTAATATTTAATGATGAAATATATCAATACATTATCCCCTTGGACCAAGAATACCTGCAATTTCCTTGAGGAGAAATGTGTCATTTATAGATTCTGTCATGAGATAAAAAAATAACTAATAATCTTTCAATATGATTATTGCCTTTTTATATTAACTCTGGGAGCTGGATATGGTATTAAAAATCTAAATTTCAACAACTCTTCAAGGTAATTTTATATTAAGTCATAGTTTATACTGAGTAAATGCTTTGCAAACTTTGAAGTGTAATTGACCAATAAATAGTGTTATGAAAAATTCTACATTTATAGAGTACTATAATTAAATTATATTATTTAGATACATAAAATAACTCTAAAATAAGGAAGAAAATTTACCATAATCTCTATTTTATGTAAAACTTATTGAGCCACACAATTATTAAACTGGAAGATCTGAAATTCATTTCAGTTTTGCTAACCTCAATCCATTATTTTTTGCACTATGAGTAAGAATGAAGAAAGATAGACAGTATTTACATAACCTGGTACAATACAAGATAGAACATGCTAAAAAGGATAGAGAAAATAAGAACAAATTAGTATAAAAGATAGACATTATTTGGGGTATACATATTAAAAATGGAGTTTGAATTGAGTTTTTTATGGAAAGAGGTTAGTTTCAGCAAGTACAAATCAATGTCAAAAACATCTATTAGTGTAATACACTAACTAAATAATGTTTTTTTTAAAAGCTGGAACATTTCAATTAATTCAGTAAAAGTAATTGTTTAAACATTATGTGTATTACAAACCCATAGCAAACTAAAAATGTAAGAGACTTTTTACTTAAATTGAATAATGAGTGCCTTTCAAAAATATTGCAAAATCATATTTAATGGAAAAATTTGAAAGGATAGCAATTAAATCCAGAGCATAATAAGGATGTTTAGTAGGCCTAGTGCTAAAGAGAGGTTACTAAAGACAGGGAAATTTATTGCTTTAGCAGCTGAAGAGTATATGACTTCTTGAAATCTGCTTCATTAGGCTTTATGCAAAATATTTTTGGACAAAAAAATTACAGAAATATAATTAACAAGATTTGTAAAGCGGAAAATTGTTTTTATTTATTTATTTATTTATTTTTATTAACTGCAGAGTTTCTTTTTTTTTTTTTCTTTTTTGGGTCACACCTGGCGATGCACAGGGGTTACTCCTGGCTCTGCACTCAGGAATTACCCCTGGCCGTGCTCAGTGGACCATATGGGATGCTGGGATTTGAACCCGGGTCGGCCGCGTGCAAGGCAAACACCCCACTGGCTGTGCTATCTCTCCAGCCCTAACTGCAGAGTTTCTTGCTGCCGAGGCTGGCTGTCTTCACCAGGGCCCCTCAGAGGGGGTGGGTTGAGTTTCCCTCCCTGCCTCGAGCAGAGCCCCCGCAGGTGAGGACCTCCGGAACCCAGCCACAGCCATGCTCAAGGCCCCTCTTCACACGTTTGGATGAGCCTCATACATGAAGGAACCGGCAGAAGAGCCCAGGGGTGTGGGACCCTGGGCCAAGATCTCCAAGCCTGTTCGATTGGGACTGGGCCTCTTCCACCCAGATCCCCCATTTTCCAGTAGTTAGGCATTCACAGCCAGAAATTGCCCCCAGTGCCATGTAATCCCACCAATGGCCAACATCCAGAGACCAAGCTCCAGGAAGCACGAGGCTGCAAAGCAGCAGCGTGACATCTTATAGCCTAATTCTCCCATTTGGAGAACCTGGCAAGCTACCGAGAGTTTCCTGCCCGCATGGGAGAGACTGGCAAGCTCCCCGTGTCGTATTCATATGCCAAAACCAGTAACAATGATGGATCTCATTCCCTGACCCTGAAAGCACCTCTATGTGCCACCATTGGGAAGGACGAGTAAAAAGAGGCTTCTAAAATCTCAGGGCTAGGATGAATGGAGACGTTACTGAGACCACACGAGAAAAACTAAGATCAACGGGATGATGATAATGATGATGATGATGATGATGATGATGATGATGATGATGATGATGATAATGATGATGATGACGATGGACGGCAGTATTTACCCCACTGTTTATCTATATGTATGTACATACATATATATAAATATATATAATATCTAGGTTCTGAGAGGTACCATTACAAATCTCATCATCGTCGTTAGAGGATCTTAATTAAGTACCACCTTAAGCTCATCAGATGGCTCATTGGATCACCCATCATCTTTCATTCACAATGAAAGAAATTCAATAACTACTTTGAGATTCTTCTAGAATGACTCATTATTTTCATAGGATAGATAGAACTTACAATTTTCATGACATGAATAACAGAAACAAAGAGCATTTTCTTAAATCTACTCATTTTTATCAAAACATTAGCCTTATTCAAAGTGTCTCAGGCTGAGTGAGTGTTTCTGGTTAGGGCTACCTTATGAACTCATATGAATAAGAAATAGCTTTTTCTAATAATCACTTCAGTACTTACTCTCCCCCACCCCACCTCCTACACACACATACCTTTTTACTGTATGATATTTAGTAAAACAATGCACTTTATGACTTCAAGAAACTACCTGACCAGTTACACGCTTGGAACATCCTCCGTGAAGGATCTGCTGTCTATGCCAAGGAGGATTCCAGAATAGTCTATCTCCACTGGTGTCAATTCCTGCTACTATCAAGCAGCACATACCAGATACCACGGCACTTTCATTTACTTTTAGTTGTTGGTTTTAATCTTGGTACAAGTCCAATACAAGTCTTCTCCATGCTTAGCTCCATTTGATCCCGCTGAGTTGTCACTAGTGGATTTAGAGGCACCAGCTGCTGATCGCTGGGGCAAGAGTTGGAGCATCCTACGTTCCTGATCCAAGGAGTTATACCTTCCTGTCAGCATCCATAAATCAAGTAAAGGATGCATTCTTTACTACCATGTTAATAAAGTTTCAGACCCTTCAATTTCAGATACCATCACTATATCTCCTTGTAAGATGAGGATTTTATCTCCATACTCAGCACATCTATCAATATCTACATCAGGATGTCCCCTGCCTCCTTCTGTGTCAAAACAGTACATAGGTAGGCTTTATCTGATGGGCGCACTAGTGCTAGATTTGTGAACACACTATACTTACAAAATTATCATATTTTGTGCTCATAGTATCTTATTGAACTTTTAGGTAAAATAGTCTTCTATGCATTGTAATTCATTGTATTGTTTCTGGGTACTATGTTTAAATTGGTTAGAAGATACCTCTAAGCAATAGGCATCACATATTAGTTCTAATTAAGCAAATTGTTTTACAATTCGGGAAGTATTTTATTATTTATTCATCTATTTATTTATTTATTTATTCTTGAGATAGTTAAAAACTTTCCTGTTTGGGTTACAAACTCACAATGATCAAACACCCATCTCTCCACCAGTGTACATTCCCCACCACCAATATCCCAGGTATACCCCCCTTTGCTACTCTCCCCCTGCCTCCATGGCAGACAATATTCCCCATACTCTCTCTCTACTTTTGGGCATTATGGCTTACAACACCGCCACTGAGAAGTTTGTTCTATTATCCACTTTCAGCACACATCATGTTTGTTCTATTATCTACTTTTGGCACACATATCCTATCCCAGCTGATTCCTCCAGCCATCATTTTCTTAGTGATCCCTTCTCTATTCCATCTGCCTTCTCCCCTCCGCTCATGAAGCAGGCTTCCAGCTATGGGGCAATCCTCCTGGCCCTTCTGTATACTGTCCTTGGATGTCAGCCTCATTTGATGTTATTCTATATTCCACAAATGAGTGCAGTCCTTCTAATGAGTGCAGTCCTTCAAATGAGTCTGTCCCTCTCTTTCGGTCTCATTTCACTTAGCATGATACTCTCCGTGTCTATCCATTTATAAGCAAATTTCATGACTTCATCTCTCCTAATAGCTGCATAGTATTCCATAGTATAGATGTACCAAAGCTTCTTTAACCAGTCATCTGTTTTAGGGCACTTGGGTTGTTTACAGATTTTGGCTATTGTGAACAATGCTGCAATAAATATGTAGATACAGATGTCATTTCTACTGTGCTTTTTTGCATCCTTGGGATATATTCCCAGAAGTGGTATTGAGGGGTCATATGGAAGCTCAATTTCTAGTTTTTGAAGGACTGTCCATTGTTTTCCAGAAAGGCTGGACCAGTTAATATTCCCACCAACAGTGAAAGAGCATCCCTTTTTCCCCACATCCACGCCAGCACTGGTTTCTTTTATTCTTTGAATGTGTGCCAGAATCTGTGGTGTGAGATGGTATCTCATTGTAGTTTTGATTTGCATCTCCCCGATGACTAGCGATGTGGAACATTTTTTCATGTTCCTTTTGGCCATTTGTATTTCTTTTTTTGAGGAAATTTCTGTTTATTTATTCTCCCCATTTTTTGATGGGGTTGGAGGTTTTTTTGTATACAATTCTACTAGTGTCTTGTATATCCTGGATTTTAATCCCTTATCAGATAAATATTGGGTAAATATTCTTTCCCTTTCTGTGGGCTCTTTCTGTATTTTGTTCACTGTCTCTTTTGAATTGCAGAAGCTTCTTAGTTTGATGTAGTCCCATTTGTTTATGTTTGCTTCCACTTGCATGGTCACTGGTGTTTCATCCTTAAAGATGCTTTTAGCATGAAAGTCATGGAGAGTTCTGCCTACATTTTCTTTTATGAACCTTATAGATTCATGTCTGATATTGAGGTCTTTAATCCACTTTGATCTGACTTTTGTGCCTGGCATTAGACAAAGGTCAGAGTTCATTTTTTTGCAGATAGATATCCAGTTTTCCCAGCACTACTTGTTGAAGAGGCTTTCCTTGTTCCACTTTGCATTTCTTGCTCCTTTGTCAAAGATTAAGTAGCCATATATTTGGGGGTCTGTGACAGGAGTTTAATCTTTTCCATTGGTCTGAAGGTCTGTTTTAATCCCAATACCATGCTATTTTTATTACTACTGCTTTGTAGTAGAGTTTGAAGTTGGGGAAGGTGACACCACCCATCTTCTTTTTTTCAAGGATTGCTTTAGCTATTCATGGGGGTTTATTGTTCCATATGAATTTCAGAAGTGTTTTGTCTATTTCTTTGAAAAATGTCATGGGTATCCTGATAGGGACCACATTAAATTTCTATAGTACTTTGGCAGTATTGCCATTTTGATCATGTTAATTCTCCCTATCCATGAGCAGGGGATTTGTCTCCATTGCCTAGTGTCCTCTTTTATTTCTTGAAGTAGTGTTTTGTAATTTTCCTTGTATTGGTCCTTCACTTCTTTGGTTAAGCTGATTTCAAGGTACTTGATTTTTTGAGGTGCTATTGTGAACGGTATTTTTATTTTAATGTCTCTTTCTTCTCTTTCATTATTTATATTTAAGAAAGCCATGGACTTTTGGGTGTTGATTTTGCAGCCTGCCACTTTACTTATACAGATCTATTGGTTCTAGGAACTTTTCTGTAGATTCTTTAGGGTTTTCCAAGTATAGTATCATATCGTCTGCAAATAGTGATAACCTGACCTCTTCCTTTCCTATCTGTATGCCCTTGATATCTTTTTCTTGTCTAACTGCAATGGACAAGACTTCCAGTACTATATTTAATAGGAGTGGTGAAAGCGGGCAACCTTGCCTTATGCCTGATCTTAGAGGGAAGGTGAAATATTCTTAATGTGAAAAATTATGTGCTGTCTCCATAAGGTAAAAATGTTTTTTGAAATGGTTCTTCATACATCATTCAAAAATTATTTCTGGCCTGATCAAATCATTCTTCTAGACTTGTTCTTTTACATACCATGATTAAATATAATTTAGACTTAATTGAGAAACTATATGGATTCTGGCCTTACATGAAATCCTTTTGTTAATTGTTCAGTTTGATAGTGAAGATGTATAAATAGGCTAAGCTGATATTATTACAGGGTAAATGTCCAAATGCTCAAAACTAAAATATATATACATATATGATATATATGTATATCACTGTCACTGTCATCCCGTTGCTCATCGATTTGCTTATGTGGGCACCAGTAATGTCTCTATTGTGAGACTTGTTGTTACTGTTTTTGGCATATCCAATATACCATGGGTAGCTTGCCAGGCTCTGCCATGTGAGATATAAACGTATATATATTTGCTTTGCTTTTTGGGTCACACCCGTCATTACATATGGGTTACTCCTGCCTCATGCACTCAGGATTTACTCCTGGTAGTTCTCGGGGGGACCATATGGAATGCTGGGAATCGAACTCAGGTTGGCCACATTCAAGGCAAATGCTATATCCACTGTACTATCACTCCTGTCCCCAAACTGAAAAATATTTTTAAAATAATTGTTGGTTATTTCTTCAACTAGTTGCCTACCTCCAGTATGCAAATAGCAAATAATAATGATGATAATAATGTCTAAATAATGTCTAATAATGTCTATTTAATGTCTATTTTATAATAGTTAAAATTCATGATAAAGATATTTGCATCTTCTTTTCAAATATCGGGGTTCAATGCCCAATCATGTACACCGTAGCACTGTCTTCCCATTGTTCATCAATTTGCTTGAGCCGGCACCAGTAACGTCTCCATTGTGAGACTTGTTGTTACTGTTTTTGACATATTGAATACACCACAGGTGGCTTGCCAGGCTCTGCCATGTGGGCGGGATTCTCTTGGTAGCTTTCCAGGCTCTCTTAGATGGACAAACCTGGGTTCACCACCGTACTTAGCAAAGTTCAGCAATCATATGGACTTTGCTAAATATGGGAGATTAGGGAATTATTCAAATTTATAATCTTATAGAAATAGTGTCCAGAGATATTTTAAAATCTAGATTTTCAGGGCCAGATGTATAAATTTTAAGAAAGAACCGAATTTGAAACATTTTCATTCTTTTAGCCATGTGTGCTAGGAAGTTGGTAAATACTTAAAATTTCTGGCTATAATTTTCTATCAAAAGGCATTAAAATTTTAAGTAGGACTTTCCCCCCCACATCCTTCAATGCTCAGTGCTTACACCTGGATCTGCACAGAGGTATCACTTCTGACAGGGCTTTGGAGATCATTTCGGAGTGGCAAGGATCAAACCCAGGTGGGCTGTGTGAAAGGCAAACACCCTACTTGCTTTACTATTTCTTTGGTCCTCAGGGACTTTTAACCAGGATTTAGGTGGATGAGGTCATATTCTTAGAATAGTTACTTACATACAAAAAGAATTCAATCATAATCATACTAAAGTACACAAAGAATGAGCATTTGTAATTACTATTTTTTTCAAGTAATTCTCAATTCCCTTCGAGCATTCAATGGATTTTTACCCATTACTTCTAAAATGCGTGTGTAAATATTTTAAACATTTCATATTTCTCTATTCTTCTATTAAGTTAACACACATATATGTAATTTAATTTATAAAGTTTAGGTGAATATATCAAAATAATATTTTGAGTATTCTTAGAAGCATCCTTCCAGTTATAGAAAAATGTACATTTAAAATATGGAAATAAGGTGGACCAGGTGCAGTCAATGAAAAGAAATATCAAGAAGACATACATTTTAAACATATGGAACGACATTGCTGTAAATTAGCCTGGATTTTCAGCTATTTGTAGAGTGGTAACTCCTATCACATTCCAATTCAGCAATACAATGAAGGCCATGGGGAATTGTAATTAGACAATTAATAAAATGGGGTGAGTATGAAATTTCTCACACTTTATTATGCATGACAATCTTACAAAAAACAGATGTCCCTCAAGAAAGAATTGGCGTGGATAACTGGGCTGGTGTACCCTCAGAGCACGAGAGATGTACCTTCACAGCTCAGATCACTGCTTGTCATCAGCGTCCGTCCCATGGAAAGATGCTCCGGAGCTGGATTCAGTGGCTCAGAGATTATTTGGTCTCTATACAAAGTAAAGACAGAGATGGTGCACGCACATCAATTTTACTTAATTAGCTTTTTACATGACTTTCATTTCTGTTAAGTTCGCTAATTAACAACATGCTTCCAAATCAGCTCTCCTACTTCTCCCTCTTGAGTTCACAGGCTTTTTCACTCCCCTGCTCACTGAAATCAGCTCTGCCAACATCCCTTCTTCTGCAGTAATTCAGGCTTTAGGGTAGTTCCCCGTTGAGATACAGTCGCTACACTATTAATTTTGTTCTATACTTTTCTCTCTGTGGGAAACAGGCTATTTAATTCGTGAGATTGCTCTGAGGCAGTGTATTTATGTTGTTCAGTAGATTTATGTACTGCTTGTGTGGAGCGACTGTGTATGCTGGCTGGAAATTACTAGACTTGCCACAGATATGAATTTTAAATAAAATTTCTCAAAAACCTATTTAGGTAAATGAAGAGCACCCACTCCACAATGAAAATGATTGCTATTTTGTGTTTAATGTTTTTTCCCCCTAAGAACAAGCATGATTAAACATTCATGACAAACCTTTCATTATTGTTGAATGCCTAAAATATATTTTGCTTGATCAAGATATTAATACAAATTGACTGATAATATTATATTCCCTAACTACAAACAACCATATTTGGAAACTTTTAAATGACTCCAGGACTTACCTAAACTTATAATCAGCCAACTCAGCCAAGTCATTCAATTTATGGAGGGGGTTAATATTTTTCTTTACTGATGCATTTTTTGATATTTACCTGTACATAAACTGTCACATACATTTCTCCTTTTGAGTACAAATAAATGCTATTACAATTTAAATTACATAGAGTAAATAATCTAAACTCCAAATATCTGGAAACAGCTTTAGAATTTTCCTAACTAGGGTACCATACTAGGTTTCTTAAAAGGTACTCTAAAAATTTGTCTTGCTTTTTTCTCTTTTATGGCCATACTGGCAGCGCTCAGACCAGGCCATGCCGGGGACTGAACCTGGACTCCCACGTGCAATCATGTGTGTTCCAACTCATTGAACCCTCTCCACTGCCCCGAGGTTTCATGTTTTATCACAAAATAATTACTTTATTCAGATGACTTTCAAATTTTAAGCATTAATTTTGTGGATAAAAATGCAAAGTCAAGATGTTCATAAATACTGCTAGAACCGTGAAACAGATACAATAAAAAATTAATGGGCTTTACCCAAACGTCTATTATATATTCATAAAATTAAAGAAACCTTTTCAATAATTGCATTATAAAGTGGCTTGAAATGAAAACATATAACAATGAAGATTTCTTTAATAAATTCTATAGTTACAGCTTATTATAAAAAGTAAGAAATATTGTAGTGATAAAATACTAGATTTTAAAATACTGAATTAAGGGTCTGGAGCTCTGACGCTCCCCAGCCCGGCCTCACTGCTCTCAGTCACCTCTTGGCTCCGTCCTGAGGCCCGACTCTTCCCCCAAGTAATCAATTGGGATTTCCCTCTGGTGACCGTCCCCACCCTGCCCAATGAAGAAGAGCTCTCCTATTCCCCCCCCACCACCAGCCTGGGTCTGGGGTTCGGACGCTACCCAGCCCAGCCTCACTGCTCTCAGTCATCTCTTGGCACCATCCTGAACCCCAGGTTATTTGGGGCGTGCCCTCACTTTAGAGGCGTGAACTCAAAAGGGGCGTGGCCTCCTTCTGGAGCAGTTTTTTTACCATTCCATACATCGTGTTTTGATCACAATTGGTATAACGTATTCCTCTCTGAAGAATACCCTGGTATTCTTAGTCACTATATGTTAATAGTCAACTAGCCGAGCCTAGCCTAATTTCACAAAAACTGTCAGTGAACACATCAAGCTTCACAAAAAGTCCTTTGTAAAAAGACCATAGACCCATGTCTTCAACGGAGGCTCCTCACAAGCTAAGGAAGTGCGCCTGACAGTAAGCCCATAACAACATGAAGAAACAGCGAAAATCCCCACCTCCAGGAGAGATGTAAGAGAGGATCTCAGAAACCTCAATAGGGACTTCCGAGAAATACAACCTCTTCTCAGAAAAAGGATTCAGAGAGAAATCGTGAAGATGGTTGATGAACTCAAAGCAACTATGGAACGAACATCCAATAAATTAAAGGAGGATATGGATGCAGCTTTAGAACGGTCCACCAAGAAAATCTAGCAAAATTTGAGAGCAGAAATTTCAAAGCTACGAACAGAAGTCACACAATAAAAAGAATTGGTAGATGAAATAAAAAACTCAATAGGAGCCCTCAATAGTACAATGACTACAGCCGAAGAAAGAATCAGTGAGCTGGAAGATGAGCTGCAGAAAGCATATAGGCAACAACAAATAATGGCAAAAGACCTCAAAATGGCTCTAGAACAAATTAGAGTCTTAGGGGATGACCTCAAGAGAAACAACATAAGAATCATTGGAGTACCAGAAGCACAGGGAACCAATCCCAATGAAAAAAAAAAAAACACAATTAACAACATCATTGCTAAGAAATTCCCAGTGCTAGAGAATGCGGGCATCCAGATCCAAGGAGTCCAAAGGGTGCCAGCTAAAATGGACCCAAATAAAAAATCCCCAAGGCATATCATAGTCAGAATGATGGATGCCGTGAATAGAGAAACAATACTGCAAGCAGCAAGATCAAAGAAGGAAATCACATACAAAAGGAGCACCCCTTAGATTCACAGCAGACCTATCAGAGGAAACCTTCCAACCCCGAAACCAATGGTGGGGTATAGTGAAAAAACTTAATGAAATGAACACCTCACCAAGAATACTTTACCTAGCTAAACTCTCAGTTAAACTTGAAGGAACTATACATTATTTCATGGAGAAACAACAGCTCAGAAACCTCATAGACTCAAGACCAAACTTAAAAGAAGGACTAAAAGTGCTACTATAAGACAAGGAAAAACTATACAAGAACAACAAACCCAACAGAAAGATGGCACAAAATCCCATGACAATAATTTTTCTCAATGTTACTGGTTTAAAAGCACCAATCAAGAAGCACAGAGTGGCAAAATGGATTCAAAAACTAAATCCAACTTTCTGCTGCCTACAAGAAACACATCTGAATAGTCAGAACAAATATAGACTCAAAGTCAAAGGATGGAAAACAATCCTGCAAGAAAACAACTTCCTCAAAAAAGCTGGGGTGGCCATACTAGTATCCCACAACATAGATTTCAGGCTGAAAAATATCAGAAGAGACAGCAAACGCCATTTTCTATACATCAAGGGCTATGTACAACAGGAAGAAATCACAGGCTTAAACATATACGCACCTAGTGAATGACCAGCAAAATAATTAAAAGAACTCCTAACAGAATTTAAGGGGGATATAACTAGCACCACAATAGTAGTTGGAGACTTCAACACTGCCTTATCACCTCTGGACAGGTCGACAAGAACAACACTCAGCAAGAAAACAATGGCTCTGAAGGAAGAAATGGAAAAGACAGGACTAATAGACCTATACAGGGCAATACACCCCCAAAAGAAAGAATAAACATTCTTTTCCAGTGCATATGGAATGTTTTCCAAAATAGACCATGTTCTGGGCCACAAATTATACCTTAATAGAATCGGGAAGAAAAAAATTGTATCAACTATATTTTCAGACCATGATGCTCTGAAGATGGAAGTTAATCACAAAGAGACTCGGAGAGCCAAGTCAAACACTTGAAAATGAAACAACTCAATGTTGAACAATGAGTGGGTCACGAAGGAAATCAAGGAAGAAATAAAAAAATACCTCGAAACAAATGAGAATGAAGACACAAGCTACCAGAACCTATGGATACAGCTAAAGCTGTGTTAAGGGGAAAATTTAAAGCTCTGCAAGCTTTCCTAAGGAAGGTAGAAAGGGCCTATATAGATAGCTTGACTTCGCAGCTCAAGATCTTAGAAGAGGACCAGCCAAAGGAACCCAAACCAGATCGAAGGAAAGGAATAATAAAACTTAGAGCAGAAATTAATGATATGGAAACCCAAAAAACAATCCAAAAGATCAATGAAATAAAGAGCTGGTTCTTCGAGAAAATAAATAGGATTGATAAACCACTAGCAAGACTCACAAAGAAAGAGAGAGAACCATAATAAACCAAATCAGAAATGAAAAGGGGGACATCACAACAGAAACTAGGAGATTCAAAATATCATCAGAGACTACTTAGAAAGTCTGTATGAATTCCTTTATTCCTACAATCTCCCAAGACTAAACCACGAAGATTTGAAGTACATGAATAGGCCCATAAATATCAAGGAAATCGAAATTGTAATCAAAAGTCCTCCAAAAAACAAAAGCCCAGGTCCAAACAAATTCACTGGCAAATTCTTCTAAACATTTATAGAAGACTTGTTGGCAGTTCTCCTTAAGCTTTTCCAGGAAATTGAAAAGACAGGAACCCTCCCAAACAGTTTTTATGTGGCACATATATCCCTAATACCAAAAGCAAACAAAGACACCATTAACAAAAAAACTATAGGCTAATATCCCTGATGAACACCGAAGAGAAGATCCTCAACAAAATACTAGCAAATAGAATCCAACAACTCATCAAAAAGATCATACACAGTGATCAAGTGGGATTCATCCCGGGGATGCAAGGATGGTTTAACAATTGAAAATCAAACAACATAATCCATCATATCAAGAAAAGTAAAGATAAAAACCATATGATTATATCAGTAGATGCAGAGAAAGCATTTGACAAGACCCAACATCCATTTACGATGAAAACTCTCACCAAAATGGATTTTAGCGGAACGTTCCTCAAGACAGTTAAAGCCATCTACCATGAACCAATGGCAAGCATTATCATCAATGGGGAAAAACTAAGGGGCTTGCCTCTAAGATTGGGGACAAGACAAGGATGCCCACTCTCACCAATTCTCTTCAATATAGTACTGGAAGTACTAGCAATAGCCATTAGGCAATAAAAAGATATTAAGGGCATTCAGATAGGAAAGGAAGAAGTCAAACTCTCACTATTCGAAGACGATATGATACTATATCTAGAGAAGCCTAAAGCCTCTAATAAGAAGCTCTTAGAAACAATTTACCTGTACAGTAAAGTTGCAGGCTATAAAATCAATACCAAAAAATCCATGGCCTTTCTATATGCAAACAATGAGACAGAGGAAAGGGACATGAAAAAAGCAATCCCGTTCACAATTGTTCCCCAGAAAATCAAATAAACTTGGAATCAGCCTAACTAAAGAAGTAAAGGACTTTTACAAAGAAAACTATAAAAAGCTACTCTATGAAATAAAGGAAGACATGAGGAAATGGAAACATATCCCCTGCTCATGGATATGGAGAATCAACATTGTCAAAATGGCAATCCTCCCCAAAGCACTATAAAAATTTAACACAATCCCTATAAGGATACCCATGACATTCTTCAAAGAAATGGATCGAGCAATCCTGAAATTCATATGGAACAATAAACGCCCACCGATAGCTAAAAAAATTCTTGTGAAAAATATGATGGGAGGTATCACCATCCCCAACCTTAAACTTTAATACAAAGCAGTAACAATTAAAACAGCATGGTACTGGAACAAAGGCAGAGCCGCAGACCAATAGAACAGAGTGGAATATCCCTACACACAACCCCAAATGTATGATGACTTAATATTTGATAAGGGGGCAAGAAATGTGAAGTGGAGCAAGGAAAGCCTCTTCAACAAATGGTGCTGTCATAACTGGACAACCACATGCAAAAGAATGGGCTTAGACGTTGACTTGACACCATGCACAAAAATCAGATCAAAATGGATTAAAGACCTCAGTATCAGACCACAATCCATAAGGTACATCGAAGACAAGGTTGGCAAAACCCTTCACAATATTGAAGCTAAAGGTATCTTCAAAGATGTCATGGAACTAAGCAATCTAGTAGAAACAGAGATAAACAAATGGAACTATATTAAACTAAGAAGCTTCTGCACCGCAAAAGACACAGTGACCAAAATACAAAGGCAATCTACAGAATGGGAAAGGATATTCACCCAATAACCATCTGATAAAGAGTTGATATCAAGGGTATATAAAGGACTGGTTGAACTCTACAAGAACAAAACATCCAAACCCATCAGAAAATGGGCCAAAGAAATGAACAGAAACTTTTCCAAGGAAGAGATACGAATGGCAAAAAGGTACATGAAAAAATGCTCTGCATCACTAATCATCAGTGATATGCAGATCAAAACAACCATGAGATACCACCTCACACCACAGAGAATGACACACATCTAAACGAACAAAAGCAACCGCTGTTGGAGAGGATGTGGGGAGAAAGGGACCCTCCTGCACTGTTGGTGGGAGTGCCGACTGGTCTAGCCCCTTTGGAAAACAATATGGACAATTCTCAAAAAATTAGAAATTGAGCTTCCATTTGATCCAACAAAACCACATCTAGGAATATACCCTGGAGAAACAAAAAAGTATAGTCGAAATGACATCTGCACTTATATGTTAATCATGGCACTGTTTACAATAGCCAGAACCTGGAAAAAAACCGAGTGCCCAAGAACAGATGACTGGTTAAAGAAACACTGGTACATCTATACAATGGAATACTATGCAGCTGTTAGAAAAGATGAAGTCATGAACTTTGCATATAAGTGAATCAACATGGAAAGTATCATGCTAAGTGAAATGAGTCAGAAAGGGAGGGACAGACATAGAAAGATTGCACTCATCTGTGGAATATAAAATAACAGAGTAGGAGACTAATACCCAAGAATAGTAGTATACAATACCAGGAGGTTGACTCTGTAGCTTGGAACTTGGCCTCACACGCTGGGGGAAAGTCATACCAAATGGAGAAGGGAACACCAAGTAAATTGTGAGTGGAGATCCCAAGTGGTAAGGGAAATGCGCGCTGAAAGTGAACTAGTGTCCAAACATGATGGCTACTCAATACCCCTATTGCAGACGACAACACCGAAAAGGAGAGAGAGATAACAAATTGGAATGCCCTGCCACAGAGGCAGGGTGGGGAGAGGGTGATGGGACTGGGGGGGAGGGATACTGGGTTCATTGGTGGTGGAGAATGGACACTGGTGAAGGGATGGGCTCCTGAACAGTGCATGAGGGAAAAACAAGCACGAAATGTTTGAATCTGTAATTGTACCCTCACTGTGACTCATTAATTAAAAATTAAAATAAATAAATAAATAAAAATAATATACTGAATTAAAATATATTCACAGTAACTCATTTAAAAATACATATACATAATTATTTTTATATTGTTTTGAGACTTTCTTGTGAGTATTGGCTGGTGTTGGTGGTAACAATAATGTGAAAAAAAGACAAATATTAAAATAATCTTATCTTAAGCCTTGATTATTAGCAAATAATACCTTTTGGGGCTGGAGCAATAGCATAGCTGTTAGGGTGTTTGTCTTGCACGTGGCAAACACATTTGCCGGGTTCGATTCCTCCGTCCCTCTCAGAGAGCCTGGCAAGCTACTGAGAGTATCTCACCCGCACAGCAGAGCCTGGCAAGCTACCTGTGTTGTATTCGATATGGCAAAAACAGTAACAAGTCTTACAATGAAGATGTTACTGGTGCCTGCTTGAGCAAATCGATGAACAACGGGATAACAGTGCTACAGTGCAATACCTTTTGAAACTTAAAAGCAAGTGGATGCCATGTCAGAGCATATTAAAAAAATCAATATACAAAGACATGAACTTACTAATTGATATAAACATAAACATATTATTTTGGATTTAATGAGTTCATTGTCTCTAACCACAAGGAAGAGAAATGCCTTAAATGGTATTTAATAAAATGCAAATTATTTGCAAAAGTTATCTATTTTAACAAAAAATTAATACATGAAAGATGAATATTTGGCAGTAACTCTGTGGAATCTTCTTGAAGTCAGTGGGCTCCCAGGGGCGGCTTATGTGAGGCAGAGAGGAGAGACGGTTGCTTTCTCTTGATCTGCCTCTGTCACCCCTTCACTGGCTGGACAGTGTTGATGAAGTCTGCAGCTGAGCTCCTGCATGGCATGGGCCAGAGCCCGGCCAGCTCCACCAGGCGACTGTCAGGCCACACCTGATGCCCACTTTGTCTTCTCAGCATGGGGTTTGATCCATGATCCACCGCCCAATTTCCCTGGGAGCTGCGAACTCAGGCTGAAGCATGGAATTGCTTTTTGCTGGAAAGGAAAGTCAGTCCCAGGCCTAACCCAGACCTTCCAGGTTTTTGTCCTGTCTCACAGACAGGAGGAGAGAAGCAGTGAAGTGAAGACAAATTTTATCTGGAGGCTTTTAGGAAGGTGTAGGAGAAAGCACAGGGAGAGAGAGAATGCTGGCTTCTGCAGAGACAGAGAGAACCCCAGTACACGTCTCAAGGAGAGAGATATGAGGCACATGTGTTTTGCATTTTATGCACTCAGCGTTGGCACCAGGGGCACATGGGCTCAGCGCCATATGCATGCACTTCCTTGACTCCAGGTGGCTTCTATAGGGTTTCCTCCCCCTGCCTCCTGTGTAGGGCTTTTAGGTAAGCCAGTGTCCCTTGTTACAGTGGTTGCCAAGGGGGTAGATTTGGGATTGGTCTATAGTCTTCTTTGAAATTCCTTCCGTTGGCCTTTGTTTCTGCTGGAGTTTCTCTAGGAGCGGGGTCCAGCCTTCTCTGGGTCTGTTAGCATCAGGTGAAGATCGGATAAGCCCTTAGTTCCTGCTTCTGTCAGGTGGGTTTTTGCAGCCTCAGGGCTGTTAGTTTTACTCCTTCCTAGGAATTCCACTGCCATGGTCCTTCCATATCTCCCTGCCTACATCAATCTCTAATTTGTGCGAATAAGGTTGTTTAACATAGTTTTAAAACCACTGCTTTCAGGACCTGGACAGAAAGCACAGGTAAGGAAAGCACTTGCCTTGCACAAAATCTAACCAGGTTTGATTCCTAAAGCACCACATGTGGTCCCTGAGACCCACCAAAGAGTAAGCCCGAGCACAGAACCAAGAGCAATCTCTGAGCAGCTCAAAAGTCAAAAGAAGGCTTGCTCTTCGGGTGCATTCTCTCCTTGGAACACACATGTTGCTTGCTTGTCTGTTTCTTTGCCCATTTCCCCTCTGGAGAAGCCTGTGTTCTCTCTTGAACATTTCTTCTTTCTCTCCCTTTGTATCTTTCTAAGTTTTAATGAGAACTATCTTGCTTAACAAGATAACATCTAGCAACCCCAAGCTAACGTCTGAGCTCGCAAAGATGTGCAGAGAAGCAATAAAGGAAGACCTCAAAGAGAGAAGAGCAGCAGTGTTGGCCGATGTGGCAGAAGATGGGAAAAGTATTTGGAATTCTCACCTGTCCTTCGCCAACTACAAGACCAAGATGACTGCCCTTCGACATCTTGATGGATCTATCACATCTTCCAGAAGAACAATGGAGAGGATTATTCATGACTTCTACTCGAATCTCTTCAACAGCCACATGAACCGCCCATATACCAAATTCCACAGGATGGATATGTCCATCCCAATGTCTTCCCTTCCAAAATCTGACACAGCATTTCATCAGTAAAGATGAATACAGCACCAGATCCAGACAAGGTCAGACCCGAACACCTGAAGAATCTGCTGCCAATACTCATCAATACACTGGCTCAGCTCTTCACACGCTACCGGTCAGTATGCAAGGTTCCATCCCAATGGAAAAACAGCAGGAACGTTCTGTTGTACAAGAAGGGATATATCAATGACCTAGGTGGGCGACTATTGCCCAATCTGACTGTTTTCCCTCATCTACAAGTTGTTCACTCGAGTCATCCTGAATAGAATATGCAGAACATTAGATGAAGGACAACCATATGAGCAAGCCAGATTCCGAAAAAGATTCAGCACAATTGACCTTATCCACACAATGACCAAGCTCACTGAAGTTTTGCGACAGTTCAAAATGCTGCTCTGTCTAACGTTCATCAATTTAAAGAAGGCCTTTGATTCTGTTGAGACTGAAATGGTCATCGAAGCCCTAGCCAAACAGGGATCTCCAACTCAGTACATCAAGATCCTCTGCAAGCTGTATTACAGATACACCACCAGGATCTCACCATTCTACAAGGAAGTGATCGTTGACGTAAAGAGAGCGGTTCGGCAGGATGATACCATTTCACTGAAACTCTTCAGTGCCACCCTCGAGAACATCGTGCAAAGGAATGGGAAGGAATGGGAGTAAAGATAAATAGTCAGCACTATACCACCTACGCTTCGCTGATGACAGCATTCTCATAGCACCAAACATTAGCCAACGGCACAAATGCTGGCTGACTTTGACCATGAGTGTGGAAAGGTTGGACTGCAGCTGAATCTCAGCAAAGCAATGTTCATGAAAAATAAACTAGTCCTTGATGTTTCATTTGCTCTCAATGGAATGAACATCTCCAAATGCAGCAGCTATGTGTACCTGGTTTGAGAACTCAACATGAGGAATGACAGCGCCAGAACTGCACAGGAGGAAGAGAGCAGCATGGAATGCCTTCAAGAGCATCGAAGAAGTAGTTAAGAGGACAAAGAAACTCCAGCTCTGGGCACATCTTTTTGACTCCACCATTCTATTGACTATAACAGCACAGAAATTCATATTATTAAAAAAACATTTTTGTGTCAGATTTGCTCTTACAGAAAAAAACACACTTTTGTTTGAGGAAAAACTCTGAAGAAACACAAGGTTTAATCTTTCCACTCCATGTAAGTATGGATAATTGTACAATGAAAATCAAAACTTGGTTCAGGCTAAGCGATGAAGGCATAATTTCTTTCTCTTCAACATAAGGTCTATTTATTTTTTAATTTTTTTAATTTTAATTTTTTTATTGAGTCACCATGTGGAAAGTTACAAAGTTCTCAGGTTTAAATCTCAGTTATACAATGCTCAAATACCCATCCCTTCACCAGTGCACGTATTCCACCACCAAGAATCCCAGTATAGCTCCATCCTGCACCCCCACACCCCTAACCCCCCCACGCCCCTAACCCCCCACTCTTAGCCCCCCTGCCTGTGTAACTAATAAATTTCACTTTATTTTCACTTTGATTGCATTCTATATTTCAACAAAACTCACTATTATTTTTTGGAGAGTCTCTCCCCTAAAGTCAGACCTGCTGAAAAGGAAGCATTAGATAATTTGTTTTCCATTGCTGAGGATGAAGAGGTATGAGGTCGAGTGACCACACTTAGCAGTCTCTCGGTTTTGGGTTTCTGTATTTTAGTATTTTAGTAACTAAGTCCAGAGAGATATCTGCCAGAAGTTGCATCATTGCCAACGTGTACTTCTCAGTTACATTATATTCCACATATGAGTGCAATCTTTCTATGTCTGTCTCTTTCTTTCTGACTCATTTCACTCAACATGATACTTTCCATGTTGATCCATTTATATGCAAATTTCATGACTTCATGTTTTCTGACGGCTACATAGTATTCCATTGTGTAGATGAACCAGAGTTTCTTTAACCAGTCATCTGTTTTGGGGCACTCTGGTTTTCTCCAGATTCTGGCTATTGTAAACAGTGCTGCAATGACCATAGAAATACATATGCCATCTCTACTATACCTTTTTGCCTCTCTGGGATACATTCCCAGGAGTGGTATTGCTGGGTCAAATGGAAGCTCAATTGCTAATTTTTTGAGAATCGTCCATATTGTTTTCCAAAAGGGCTGAACCAGTTGGCATTCCCACCAGCAGTGAAGAAGAGTCCCTTTCTCCCCGCATCCACCATAAGGTCTATTTAGAGATGATGACTTATGTTTTTGGTAGAATAAGAGATGAGTTGGGCTAATCATGGAGGTGTTCAGGGATCTGCACTGAGAAATTACTCCTGGTGTGCTCAGGGTAAGATATGCAATGGCAAGGACTGAACTCGTGCTGGTGGTCTGTGAGAGAAGCACTCTACCTTTCATTACTGGGCTCTGGTCACAGACCCGATGACTTTGAATAGTGTAAACTGTTACTTCCATCCTCTTCATCTTTTAGATTGACTTGCTGTGGGAAACACTGTGAATTTGTTCTCAGAAACATTTACACTGAATGAGACCATTTAATAAAACACATCCTGACCACAACTGAGAAAGCAACTCTAGGCCTTCATAGAGAGCCGAATTATGGAAAGAGAGATTGTTTTTATGAGAAGTTCATACACAGTACCTATGTCTGTGTTCATGGCAATCAGCTTGGTTTTAAAGTAGGCAGCTTTGTAGAGAAAAGGGAAAGGTGATTATTTTAGTGCATACATTACATTAAAAAGGCTAAGAGGTTGATGTTCACCAGGGCTGACTCACTGATGAGGAGCAATGCTCTGACTGTCTGGCTTACTGTAAAAGAAATATAAGCAATGTTTATAACAGGTTAATTATCTTTTTTTTCTTTATCTGATGATGACCCAGGTGTAACAATCATATGTAAATTTGACGTAAAATTCTTCAGGTGATTTAATTGACATTTATTGGTTTTCTTATAGTAATGATTTATTAATTTGTTGTTTTATGAATACTCAAGAATTGTTTTGAGTGTGAAAATGATTCGCATTATTACAGCATATGAGAAATGCAGAAAAGCATAAAGGGAAATTTCTCATGCACCTACAGAGTCAGTTACCACCAGAATTGTTAGTGACTGCAGTATTAGTCAATATTATGAGTATATAAGTTAATTTTGTCTTAAAAATGTAAATACATTGTTTATTCTATACATTAATTTTTCCAAGTAATTTTTATAGATTTTGAATTATTTTCACTTACTATAAAATTACCATGTTCTTAAGTTTTACATAATTTCAAAAATAGTTTTGTAGATTTTAATCTTATTTTACCTTTCTGCTTTTGAGAAATTTGGGTTGTATTTATTTTTTACAATATTATGAATAGCACTGCAGTCATGTATGAGAACAATATAACTGCATCAAAGATTAGTTCAGTGGGGAAATTAAAGTAGCTTAAGGGTAAACAATGATGAAAATATTTATATTGCTTAAACTATTTCCAGGAGGACATCTCAAAGTATAATTCTCAGGAGGAAATAAAGAGATATACAACTCACTTCATTCTTCAGAGAATATTTTACACGCCAAACATACTGTTTTTTTGTGCTTTAATTCCATTATTCTGTACAGGTAAATGTATGCTATAGTACTGGGCACAGTATTTCCTCAAGTTCTACAATAATTTTTCATATAGTATATAGTTTATATATTAATATCACTGTAATCTTGTTGTTCATCAGTTTGCTTGAGTGTGCTCCAGTAACATCTTCATTTGTCCCTGTGGCATGCTAGTGTAGCCCAATGGCATCTGCTCGTTCCAGGAGCATGGAGAACACATTGTTGTAACTGTTTATGGCATGTTAAATACATCATGGGTAGCTCTCCAGGCTCTGCTGCATGAAAAAAAATAAAATAAAAATAAAAATAAAGAGATCATGCGGCTGTGAATGCGACTGCACACTCCAGGCAAACTTGTGTCACTCTCTTCTGGGAGCTCTGCTTTATAGTCTCTGGATCTTGGCCATTGATGAGATTACATGGTGCAGGGGGGAGTTTGTGGGTATGACTGCCAAGCTACCTGAAAACAGGGGATCTGGGTGGAAGAGGCCCAGTCCTGATCTGAGCAGGCTTGGAGATCTCAGCCCCGGGTCTCGCATACCTGGGTTCCTCTGCCGGTTTCTCCATGGGTGAGGCTCGTCCAAGTGTGTGGAGAGGGGCATTGATCATGGCTGTTGCTGTGTTCTGGATGTTTTCAGCTGTCAGGGTTCTGCTTGGGGTGGGGAGGTAAATTCAACCCGCCCCCTCTGAGGGGGCCCTGGTGAAGATACCAGGCACAGGGGCAGGAGATTCTGCATGCAGAATATATTGTTATACAACAATGAATTTATAGAAAACAGAAAGTGTTTAGTAACTGAATATTCTTTTTCATCAGTTTGTTTTATTTGTCTTTTAAATAATTATATTTATGCTATAACTTAAAAACTAAAACATTTTATAAGATTTGGTTAATAAGACTATGTTTTAGGGGCACAGTTTCACCCTTATTTTAAATGTATGTTTTCACCACAAACCACCCACAGAGTACAAAGATTCCTCTACCAGAGTCTATGGGATCTCCTTTCTCTCATTTTTGTACCTTCCTCACCTCCCTAACCCCTTGTCACCTTAGTTATGCGGTTAGAGTTTAGGGTTTGTTTTCATTCGTCTTTATCTATTCCATTGCTTTAAATCTTTATATTCTACCATTAGAAAGGTCAACTAGGTACATGTTTTCCTCTTTTGACTTATTTCACTTATTTTGACCCCATTCTCTTGTATCCATTATGTCACAATGGCAATTTTTTTCTTATGGCCTATACAACTCTGCTTGGTGTGTGTATGTTTGTATGTGTATACACACACTATCATCATCTCTATAAACTCATCTGTCACTTGTACACTGTGGTTGATTTAAAACTTTCAGCAAATTTTAGTTGTGCTGCAATAACACAGGTGTGCAAATATCTTTCTGAATTTCCATTTTTCTTTACACCTGAGAGATGCCTAAGAGTAGAATTGCTGTACCACATGGTAGATCCATTTTTGATATTTTCAGATCTCTCTCCCTAGTTTTCCATAAAGGATAACCAATTAATAGTTTAAACAACAGTGAAGGAGGGCTTCATTTTCTTTCATGAGTCCATAGGTATAGCATATGAGGCATTTTTATGTATGGTATTATTATAATGGTAAGGTACTAGCTCCTTCCTGCTTTAGCTTACATTTACCTGTCAACAAGTAAGAATGAGCATTTGCTCAGTTATGCATTGTCCTTGGTAAGGTTATTTATTTTCTTGTTGTTGAGTATTTTTTTGTTTAGTGAACAACTGTGAGGTACAGTTACAAACATATGAACTTTCACTTTTGCATTTCAGTCATACAGTAATTGTACACATCTCTCCACTAGTGCCCATTCTCCTCCACCAATGTTTCCGTACCCCTCCCACCATCCGCATCCCAACCCCCACTACCCCACCCTGCCTTTGTGGCAGGGCATTCCCCCTTGTTCTCTCTCCTTTGGGGTGTTGTAGTTTGCAATAGAGGTATTGAGTGGCCTTCATGTTCTGTCTATAATCTACTTACAGCATGCAGCTTTCAACCCGAATGGGTCCTCCCAACATCCTCTACTTGGTGTTCCCTTCTCTAGCTCAGCTGCCTTTACCCCCAGCATGTGAGGGCAGTTTCCAAGCTGTGGGGAGACTTCCTAATTCTTATCTCTACTACTCTTGGGTGTTAGTCTCCCATTCTCTTCCTTTATATTTCACAGATGAATGTGATCTTTCTATGTCTGACTCTCTTTCTGACTCATTTTATTTAACGTGATACATTCCATGTTGATGCACATATATGTAAATTTCATGGATTCATTTTTATAGCAGCTGTATAGTATTCCATTGTGTAGATGTACCAAAATTTCTTTAACCAGTCATCTGTTTTGGGGCACTCCGTTTTTTTTCCAGAGTTTGGCTATTGTAAACAGTGCTGCAATGAACATACAAATGCAGATGTTATTTCTACTATACGTTTTTGCCTCTCTGGGATACATTCCCAGGAGTGGTATTGCTAGATCAAATGAGAGCTGAATTTCTAATTTTTTGAGAATCGTCCATATTGTTTTCCAAAAGGGCTGAACCAGTCGGCATTCCCACCAGCAGTGAAGGAGAGTCCCTTTCTCCCCACATCCATGCCAACACCAGTTGCTTTTGTTCTTTTGGATGTGGGCCAGTCTCTGTGGTGTGAAATGATATCTCATTGTTGTTTTAATCTGCACATCCCTGATGATTAGTGATGTAGAGCATGTTCTCAGGTGCTTCTTAGCCATTCAGATTTCTTCTTTGAGAAAGTTTCTTTTCATTTTATCACCCCATTTTCTGATGGGGTTGTATATTTTATTCTTGTGGATTTCAACCAGTGTTTTGTATATCCTTGATATCAATCTCTTATCAGATGGGTATTGAGTAAATATTCTTTCCCATTTTGTAGAGTGTCTTTGTATTTTGGTCACTGTTTCTTTTGAGGTACAGAAGCACCTTAGTTTTAGATAGTCTCATTTGTTTATCTATGGTTTTACTTGCTTGGCCAGTGGGGTGTCATTTTTGAAGATACTATTAGCTTCAATGTCAATGATGGTTTTGCCAACCTTGTCTTCAATGTATCTTAAGGATTCTGGTCTAATATTGAGGTCTTTAATCCATTTTGATCTGACTTTTTTACATGGTGTTAGGTAGAGATCTGAGCCCATTTTTTTTTTTGCAAGTAGCTGTCTAGTTTTACCAGCACAACTTGTTAAAAAGGCTTTCCTTGCTCCACTTCACATTTCTTCTGGATGAGCTTGGTCTATGGTGGTCACCTATTCCCTCTTGTAGAGTATCACCTTCTTCTCAGGTGTTCCTCGGTGGCATATGTGAGGTCTCTAATGTAGCTTCGGAGGATGTGTTCTTTTATATTGGATTTGTAGATCTTCTTGTGATGCCAGTATTATGGTGCAGTAGGGAAAGGCTACTGGACTATTGGCCCAACGTGTTTGTGATGGCCATGATATTCTCCACAGAATTAGGTGATGGAAATGAAGATGCGAATCCAGAGTGCCAGGAAAGAGTAAAATAACTTCAGCTGCATGAGTGGCTGCCACCCCCAAATAAACCATGCCCACTTCTGCGGAGGTCATGCCCACTACTAGATGGACTGAAGACTGTAAGTGTCAAATATCCTGATACCAACCCTCAAATATTTGATCACTTAATCTTTAATATGGGAACAAAAAGTATGAAATAGAGCAAGGAAAATTTCTTCAACAATAGTGCTGGGGAAACTGGGTGGCTACATGCAAAAAAAAAATAAACGAACTTAGACATCTTTCTAATGTCAGGAACAAAAGTTAGATCAAAATAGATTAAAGTTCTCGTCTCAGACCTGAATCCATAAGATAGATGAAGGAAAATGTAGGCAGAACCCTCCATGACCTTGAAACTAAAGGCGTCTTTATACATGAAATGCTCCTGACAAAGAAACTAGAAGAAAAGATCGACAAATGGAACTTCATTAAACTAAGATCTTTCACCTCAAAAGAAATAGTGACCCAGATATAGAGACAGCCCGCAGAATGGGAAAATTATTTACCCAATACTCAACAGATAAGGGGTTAATATCCAAGATGTAAAAGGCACTAGTAGAACTTTACGAGAAAAAAATATCTAAGCCCATCAAGAAATGGGGAGAAGAAATGAAGGAAGAGACTTTAAATTCACTTTAAATTATGTATCTACCATTATTATTTTGTTATTAGAAATTATAAGTTATAGTGAATTTTTAGATTGTGTATTAGCTTTTATAAATTATGAATCTAAGGCACTTTCCCTGTGCTTCACACAAGTAAGCACACCATTACAGATGACAGTATGATGATAAAGATGGTAATGAATATAACATGTTTAGACTCAGGCAGTAAGCATCTAGTGTTATGTGTTTTAACAAGAATATATAATTGATATAGTTTTTATTTAATATGCATTTTATTTGCATTATATAACTTCTTTTTTATTTTTTATTATTGAATCACTGTAAGGTAGTTACAAACTTATGAACTTTCATGTTTGCATTTTAGTCATACAGTGATCCTTCACCCATCCCTCCACCAGTGCCCATTCTCCTCCACCAATGTTCCCAGTTTCCTTTCTACCACCTCCTCCCCATCCCCTACCACTCCACCCTGCCTCTGCGGCAGGATATTCCCTTTTGTTCTCTCTCCTTTGAGGTGTTGTAGTTTACAGTAGAGGTATTGAATGGCCATCTTTTTTGGTCTAGAATCTAATTTCAGCATGCATCTTTCACCGCGAATGGGTCCTCCCAACATCCTCTACTTTCTGTTCCCTTCTCTATATCAGCTTCCTTTTCTCCTCAGCATGTGAGGCCAGTTTTCAAGCTGTGGGCAAACCTCCTGGTCCTTACCTCTACTACTCTTGGGTGTTAGTCTCCCATTTTGTTACTTTATGTTCCACAGATAAGTGCAATCTTTCTATGTCTGTCTCTCTCTTTCTGACTCATTTCACTTAACATGATACTTTCCATGTTGATCCACTAATATGCAAATTTCATGGATTCATTTTTCTAGCAGCTGCATAGTATTCCATTGTGTAGATGTACCAAAATTTCTTTAACCAGTCACCTGTTTTGGGGCATTCCAGTTTTTGCCAGATTTTGGCTACTGTAAACAGTTCTGTAATGAACATACAAGTGCAGATGTCATTTCTACTATATCTTTTTTTCTCTCTGGGGTATATTCCCAGGAGTGATGTTGCTGGGTCAAATGGGAGCTCAATTTCTTATTTTTTGAGAATCTTACATATTTCTTTCCAAAAGGGCTGAACCAGTTGGCATTCCCACCAGCAGTGAAGGGTGAAGGGGAGTCCCTTTCTCCCCACATCCGTGCCAATACCAGTTGCTTTTGTTTTCTTGGATGTGGGCCAGTCTCTGTGGTGTGAAATAATATCTCATTGTTGTTTTAATCTGCATCTCCCTGATGACTACTGAAGTAGAGCATTTTCTTATGTGTCTTTTAGCCATTCAGATTTCTTCTTTGAGAAAATTTCTGTTTCTTTCTTTGCCCCATTTTCTGATGGGGTTGGACGTTTTCTTCTTGTAGAGTTCAACCAGTGACTTGTATATCCTTGATATCAACTGCTTATCAGATGGGTATTGGGTGAATATCCTTTCCCATTCTGTAGACTGTCTTTGTATTCTGGTCACAGTATATTTTTAGGTGCAGAAGCTTCTCAGTTTAAGGTAGTCCCATTTGTTTATATTTGTTTCCACTTGCTTGGCAAATGGTGTGTCACCTTTAAAGATTTCTTTAGCTTCAATGTCGTGGAGGGTTTTGCTGACCTGGTCTTCAATGTACCTGATAAATTCTGGTCTGATATTGAGGTCTTTAGTCCATTTTGATCTGACATTTGTGCATGGTATTAGGTAGATATCTGAGCCCATTATTTTTTGCATGTAGCTGTCCAGTTTTCCCAGCAACATTTGTTATAGAGTCTTTCTTTGCTCCACTTTATATTTCTTGCTCCCTTATTAAAGATTAGATGATCATATACTTGAGGGTGTTGTCGGGATATTCAACCATGTTCCATTGCTCTGTGGCTCTCCTTTTGTTCCAGTACCATGCTGTTTTAATTACTACCACTTTGTAGTAGAGTTTGAGGTTGGGGAAGCTGATGCCCCCCATCTTCTTTTTTCCAAGAATTGCTTTGGCTCTTTGTGGGTGCTTATTGTTCCATATGAATTTCAGGAGTGTTTGCTCCATTTCTTTGAGAATGTCATGGATATCCTTATAGGGAATGCATTGAATTTGTATAATGATTTGGGAGTATTGCCATTTTGACAAGGTTAATTCTCCCAATCCATGAGCAGGGATATGTTTCCATTTCCTCGTGTCCTCTTTTATTTCTTGATGTAGTGTTTTGTAGTTTTCTTTGTACAGGTACTTTGCCTCATTAGTTAAGTTGATTCAGAGGTACTTGATTTTCTGAGACATAATTGTGAAGCGGATTGTTTTTTGTCATGTTGCTTTCTTCTCTCTTATTATTTGCATATAGGAAGGCCATGGACTTTTTAGTATTGAATTTATAACCTGAGACTTTGCTATACAAGTCTATTGTTTTTAGGAGTTTCTTGGTAGAGGTTTTAGGGTTCTCTAAATATAGTATCATATCATCTGCGAATAATGAGAGCTTGATTTCTTCCTTTCCTATCTGAATGTCCTTAATATCTTTTTCTTGCCAAATAGTTATTGCAAGTACTTCCAGTACTATAGGGATCATAAGTGGAGAGAATGGGCATCCTTGTCTCATCCCTGATCTTAGAGGGAAGGCTCTTAGTTTTTCTGCATTGAGGATGATGCTTGTGTAGGCTTGTGATAAATGACTTTGAATATATTGAGGAAAGTCCCTTTTATACCCATTTTGGTGAGCGTTTTTATCATAAATGGGTGCTGGATCTTGTCAAGTGCTTTATCTGCATCTATTGATATGATTATATGGTTTTTATTTTTTCTTTTGTTGATATGATGGATTATGTTGATTGATTTCTGAATGTACCATCCTTGCATCCCATCCTTGCATCCCCGGGATGAATCATGCTTGGTTGTGGTGTATGATCTTTTTGATGAGCTTTTAAATTCTATTTGCCAGTATTTTGTTAAGGATCTCACATCTGTGTTCATCAGGGATATCGGCCTGTAGTTTTCTTTTTTTGTGTTGTCTTTGTTTGCTTTTGGTATTAGTGAGATATGTGCCTCACAGAAACTCTTTGGGGGAGTTTCTGTTTCTTCAATTTCCTGGAAAAGCTCGAGAAGAACTGGCAATAGGTCCTCTTTAAATGTTTGGAAGAATTCACTAGTGAATCCATCTGGACCTGCGCTTTTGTGCTTTGGAAGACTTTTGGTTACAGTTTCAATTTCTTTCATGTAAATAGGTCTATTTAGGTATTCCAGATTTTCTTGGTTCAACTTTGGGAGATTATAGGAATCCAAAAATTTATCCATTTCTTCTAGGTTCTCTTTTTTCGTGGCTTACAGTCTTTTGAAATAGTCTCTGATGATATTTTGAATTTCTTTGTTTTCTGTTGTTATATCTCCCTTTCCATTTCTGATTCAGTTTATTAGGGTACCCTCTTTTTTGTGACCCTTGCTAGTGGTTTATAAATATTGTTTATTTTATCAAAGAAACAGCTCTAGGTTTCATCAATATATGACTTCCTTACTATTGAAAAGGTACTACTTACCTTTTGTCAACCAATGTAATTAAATATATTAAATATTATTTAGGATAATCACTAGTCAATTTTAGGAATACACATTGAGTCAACTTTGTAAATTATTATATGGCATATTTGAGATTGTAGTATTTTTCTTAAAACTTTATTTTTATTATTTTTTTAATTTTAATTTTTTTATTGAGTCACCATGTGGAAAGTTACAAAGTTTTCAGGTTTAAATCTCAGTTATACAATGCTCGAATACCCATCCCTTCACCAGTGCACATATTCCACCACCAAGAATCCCAGTATAGCTCCACCCTGCACCCCCACACCCCTAAAACCCCCACGCCCCTAGCCCCCCACCCTTAGCCCCCTGCCTGTGTAACTAATAAATTTCACTTTACTTTCACTTTGATTGCATTCAATATTTCAACAAAACTCACTATTATTGTTTGGAGAGTCTCTCCCCTAAAGTCAGGCCTGCTGAAAAGGAAGCATTAGATAATTTGTTTTCCATTGATGAGGATGAAGAGGTATGAGGTCGAGTGACCACACTTGGCGGCCTCTCAGTTTTGGGTTTCTGTATTTTAGTATTTTAGTAACTAAGTCCAGAGAGATATCTGCCAGAAGTTGCATCATTGCCAACTTGTACTTCTCAGTTACATTATATTCCACATATGAGTGCAGTCTTTCTAGTTCTGTCTCTTTCTTTCTGACTCATTTCACTCAACATGATAATTTCCATGTTGATCCATTTATATGCAAATTTTATGACTTCATGTTTTCTGACGACTACATAGTATTCTATTGTGTATATGAACCAGAGTTTCTTTTACAAGTCATCTGTTTTGAGGCACTCTGTTTTTTTCCAGATTCTGGCTATTGTAAACAGTGCTGCAATGAACATAGAAATACAGATGCCATCTCTACTATACCTTTTTGCCTCTCCGGGATATATTCCCAGGAGTAGTATTGCTGGGTCAAATGGAAGCTCAATTTCTAATTTTTTGAGAATAGTCCATATTGTTTTCCAAAAGGGCTGAACCAGTCGGCATTCCCACCAGCAGTGAAGAAGAGTCCCTTTCTCCCCGCATCCCCGCCAACACCGGTTGCTTTTGTTTTTTGGGATGTGGGCCAGTCTCTGTGGTGTGAGATGATATCTCATGGTTGTTTTGATCTGCATTTCCCTGATGATTATTGATGTGGAACATTTTCTCATGTTCCTCTGAGCCATTCGGATTTCTTCTTTGGAAAAGTTTCTGTTCATTTCATCACCCCATTTTTTGATCGGGTTGGCAGTTTTCTTCATGTGGAGTTCAACCAGTGCATTGTATATCCTTGTTATCAACCCTTTATCGGATGGGTACTGCATAAATATCCTTTCCCATTCTGTAGATTGTCTTTGTTCTTTGGTCACTGTTTCTCTTGAGGTGCAGAAGCTTCTTAGTTTGAGATAGTCCCATTTATTTATCCCTGTTTTCACTTGCTTGGACAGTGGCGTGTCAGCTTTGAAGATACCTTTGGCTTAAATGTTGTGGAGGGTTTTGCCGACCTTGTCTTCAATGTACCTTAGGGATTCTGGTCTGATGTTGACGTCCTTAATCCATTTTGATCTGACTTTTGTACATGGTGATAGGTGGAGGTCTAAGCCCATTTTTTTTGCATGTAGCTGTCCAGTTTTACCAGCACAGTTGGTTAAACAAGCTTTCCTTGCTCCACTTCACATTTTTTTGCTCCCTTATCAAAGATTAGATGGTCATATATTTGGGGGGATGTGTCAGAGTATTCAACCCTGTTCCATTAGTCAGCCGCTCTGCCTTTGTTCCAGTACCAAGCTGTTTTAATGACTACTACTTTGTAATAGAGTTGGAAGTTGGGGAGGTTGAATCCTCCCATTTTCTTTTTCCCAAGAATTGTTTTAGCTATTCGTGGGGGCTTATTGTTCCATATGAATTTCAGGAGTGCTTGCTCCATTTCTTTGAAGAATGACAAGGGTATCCTTATAGGGATCGCATTGTATATGTACAATGCTTTGGGGTGAATTCCCATTTTGACAATATTAATTCTTCCAATCCATGAGCAGGGGATATTTTTCCATTTCCTCGTGTCTTCTTTTATTTCCTGAAGTAGCGTTTTGTAGTTTTCATTATACAAGTCCTTTACCTCCTTAGTTAAGCTGATTCTGAGGTATTTGATTTTTTGAGGCACAATTGTGAACGGGATAGCTTTTATCATGTCGCTTTCTTGTCTCTCACTATTTGCATATAAGAAAGCCATGGACTTTTGGGTATTGATTTTATAGCCTGCAACTTTACTATACGAGTCTATTGTTTCTAGGTGTTTCTTGATAGAGGTTTTAGGGTTTTCTAAGTAAAATATCATATCATCAGCGAATAGTGAGAGCTTGATTTCTTCCTTTCCTACCTGAATGCCCTTAATATCTTTTTCTTGCCTAATCGCTATTGCAAGTACTTCCAGTACTCTATTGAACAGAAGTGGAGAGAGTGGGCATCCTTGTCTTGTCCCTGTTCTCAGAGGGAAGGGTCTTATTTTTTCCCCATTGAGGATGATGCTTGCCGTAGGCTTTTGGTAGATGGTTTTGACTATATTGAGGAAGGTCCCTTCTATACCCATTTTTGGCGAGAGTTTTCATCATAAACGGGTGCTGGATCTTGTCAAATGCTTTCTCTGCATCTATTGATATGATTATCTGATTTTTATCTTTTCTTTTGTTGATATGATGGATTATGTTGATTGATTTTCGAATGTTAAACCATCCTTGCACCGCCGGAATGAATCCCACTTGGTCGTGGTGTATGATCTTTTTGATGAGTTGTTGAATATTGTTTGCTAATATTTTGTTGAGGATCTTTGCATCTGTGTTCATCAGGGATATTGGCCTGTAGTTTTCTTTTTTTTGTGGTGTCCTTGTTTGCTTTGGTATTAGGGAGATGTGAGCCTCATAGAAACTGTTTGGGAGGGTTTCTGTTTCTTCATTTTCCTGGAAAAGCTTAAGAAGAACTGGCAATAGGTCCTCTGTAAATGTTTGGAAGAATTCGCTAGTGAATCCGTCTGGGCCTGGGCTTTTGTTTTTGGGAAGACTTTTGGTTACCGTTTCAATTTCCTTGATGTTAATAGGACTATTCAGGAACTCCAGGTCTTCTTGGTTCAGCCTTGGGAGGTTATAGGAATCTAGGAATTTATCCATTTCTTCTAGGTTCTCTTGTTTCGTGGCTAGATATATTCAAAGTAGTCTCTGATGATCTTTTGAATTTCATTGGTTTCTGTTGCGATGTCCCCCTTTTCATTTCTGATTCAACTTATAAGTGTTCTCTCTCTCTCTTTCTTTGTGAGTCTTGCTAGTGGTTTATCAATCTTATTTATTTTCTCAAAGAACCAGCTCTTGGGTTTGTTGATCTTTCGAATTGTCTTTTGGGTTTCCATGTCATTAATTTATGCTCTAAGTTTTATTATCTCTTTCCTTCTGCCTGGTTTGGGCTCCTTTTGTTGGTCCTTTTCTAAGGTCTTGAGCTGTGAAGTCAAGTTATTTATGCGGGCTCTTTCTTCCTTCCTGAGATATGCTTGCAGAGCTATAAATTTTCCCTTAAAACGGCTTTAGCTGCATTCCACAGGTTCTGGTAGCTCGTGTCTTCATTCTCATTTGTTTCCAGGTATCTTTTGATTTCCTCCTTGATTTCCTTCCTGACCCACTCATTGTTCAACATCGAGCTATTTAATTTCCAGGTGTTTGATTTGATTTTCTGCATCTGTTTATGATTAACTTCGATTTTCAGCGCATCATGGTCTGAAAAAATAGCTGGTACAGTGTCTATTTTGTTGATTCTGTTGAGGTATGTTGCGTGGCCTAGCGCATGGTCTATTCTGGAAAATGTTCCATGTGCACTGGAAAAGAATGTGTGTTCCCTTTTTTTTGTATATAGAGCCCTGTATAGATCTGTTAGCCCTCTCTCTTCTATTTCTTCCTTCAAGCCATTATTTCCTTGGTGAGTTTTAATCTTCTTGATCTGTCCAGAGGTGATAGGGCAGTGTTGAAGTCTCCAACTACTATTGTGTTGCCCATAATGTCCTTCTTAAGGTCTGTTAGCAGCTGTTGTAGGTATTTAGCTGGCCCCTCACTGGGTGCATACACGTTTAGGAGTGTGATTTTTTCCTGCTGTACATATCCCTTGAATAATAAAAAGTGCCCTTCACTATCCCTTCTAATCTTTTTCAACCTGAAGTCTATGTTGTCTGATACTAGTAAAGCCACCCCAGCTTTTTAGAGGGAGTTGTTTGCTTGTAGGATTGTTTTCCATCCTTTGACTTTGAGTCTGTGTTTGTTCTGGCTATTCACATGTGTTTCTTGCAGGCAGCAGAATGTTGGGTTGTGTCTCTGAATCCATTTTGCCAGTCTGTGTCTCTTAATTGGTGAATTTAGACCATTGACTTTGAGAGAGATTATTGTCATAGGGTTTTGTGCCATCTTTCTGTAAATGTTTGTTGTGCTTGTAGGGGTTTTTCTTGTCTTATAGTAGCCCCTTTAGCCCTTCTTTTAGGTTTGGTTTAGAGTCTATGAAGTTCCTGAGTTGATGTTTATCCCCAAAATAGTGTATAATTCCTTCGAGTTTGAATGAGAGTTTGGCCGGATAAAGTATTCTTGGTGATGCCTTCATTTCATTGAGTTTTTTCACTATATCCCACCACTGCTTTTGAGCTTGAAGGGTTTCCTCCGATAGGTCTGCTGTGAACCTAAGGGGTGCTCCATTGTATGTGATTTCCTTCTTTGACCTTGCAGCTTGCAGGAATGTGTAATACAGATCTGTTACGTCCATCATCCTAACTATGATATGTCTTGGAGTTTTTCTGTTAGGGTCTCTTTAACTGGTACCCTTCTGGCTCCTTGAATCTGGATATCTGCATTTTCCAGCTCTGCAAACTTTTCAGCAATGATTTTTTTGACTGTGACTTTTTCACTGGGGTTGGTTCCCTGTCCTTCTGGTAGTCCAATGATTCTAATGTTGTTCCTCTTGAATTCATCCCCTAGGACTCTAAATCTCCCTAGAGCTATTTTGAGGTCTCTCCCCATTGATTGTTGTTGCCTGTAGGCTTCTTGCAGCTCATCTTCAAGCATACTGATTCTGTCTTCCGCCGCAGTCATTCTATTGTTGAGGGCACCCACTGAGTTTTTTAATTCATCTACCAAATCCTTTATTTGTGACATTTCCTTCTGTGGGGTTTTTCTTTCTGTTCTCATTTCTTCCCGTAATTTCTCAGCTATCTGTTGTATCGTTTCTGTGAGGTCCTCCTTTAATGTAATAAATACCTTGTCAAACTTTCAATTGAGTTGATTGAACATCTTGAGGATTTCACCTCTGAATTCTTTGTCAGAGAGCTCCAGTTCGTAGGTAAGGTCTACTGATGCATCAAGACTCTTTTCTTCATCCTCCCCTTGTGGTGGGGATTTGCGCTGTTTCTTCATATTGCTGTTGTAGTATGGAAAAGGTTTACCTCTGGCTGTGAAAAAGAATTCTGAATGGCTTGGTCAGTGGTGATAAATTTCTTCTGTACTCCCTCTAGCATATGTCGCTCTCTGATGTTCCTCTATAATTTATGTGAAACTTCAAGCAATACTTTTTGAGAGTGAGGTCCGTTAGCTTTGGTTTGAATAGCTGCTTCTATTCATTGGTAGTTTTCAAATTTGGAATTAGCTAGGAACTTATTTTGGAAGTATTTATGGCCCTCTAAGATGATACTCAGGGAAATAGGTGATGAATATTGAGAAGTACCAAAAAATTGCTCGGTGTTTGAAAGATAGGCCGCCACTCCGGAGGAGGCCACGCCCACTTTGTTGAAGCCACGCCCACTTTGTTGAGGCCACACCCACTAACACAATGTGGCTGGGCGACCTCAGGGGGTGGGGAGGTGCAGGCGCAGATGGGATGGCGCCCGTTCACTCCACTAACCTGAAAAGCGAGCGGACCAGTGGGCCTGCGCCGAAGGTGATGCGGGTTTAGGTGGGCTAAAACTTTATTTTTAGAGGGTGTTTCCAAATGTGGAAGTACTCAGGGATTACTCCTGGTTCTGTGACCAAGAATCATTCCTGGCAGAGCTTGGAGGATAGTATGTGGTGCCCGGGAACAAAACTAAGACAGCCCTGTGCTAGGCAAACACTCTTCCCTCTGTACTGTCACTACATCCCTACTTTAAGAATTAAAAAGTAATCTATATTGTAGGTGTCTGTTTGGCATGCCTAGCAGTGCTCAAAACTTACTCTTGACTCAGTGCTCAAGGGTCATTCCTGTAGTGTTTAGAGGAACATATGCAATGCCCAGATTCAACTGTGCCTGGATATGCAAGTCTAGCACCTTAACCTCTATACCATATCTGTGGCCCCTGAAAAAAATTTTTTCCTTTTTTTTAGGGGGGTCACACCCAGCGATGCACAGGGGTTACTCCTGGCTCTGCATTCAGGAATAACTCCTGGTGGTGCTTGGGGGACCATGTGGAATGCTGGGAATCGAACCCGGGTCAGTCGCGTGCAAGGCAAATGCCTTACCCGCTGTGCTATTGCTCCAGCCCTGAAAATATATTTTCTTAACTTTAATAACTTTTTTCTTTTTAGGGTTTTTTCCATATTAGAAATTGAGATATTTTCTGATTAAAAAGTACTCTATTATGTTTACTATGTACTACAACTTATTTTAATTATATACTCATTCATTTCTTTTGTAAAAATTTTTAATTTCTGTACCCAGATTGTGCCATTAAAGACATTGTAGTTTTTTGGAAAGTATGGTCCTTTGTACGTTAGAGATTACCCTAACAAGCTTCATTTCAGAGCTTAATGAGAAACTTTACACTGTAAAGTATATGGTAATTCGTATACTCGTTCTGTGGTCCTAATCTTTGGAACCACAAGTATCTTTTAATCCTTTATATTATTTTTTTCTTTGTATATTAAGAAAATGTTGCTTGTAAATTATTGAATCTTCTTCTTCTTTTTTTTGCTTTTTGGGTTACACCTGGCAATGCACAGGGGTTAATCCTGGCTCTGCACTCAGGAATTACCCCTGGCGGTGCTCAGGGAACCATATGGGATGCTGGAAATTGAACCCGGGTTGGCTGCGTGCAAGGGAAACGCCCTACCCGCTGTGCTATCGCTCCAGCCTCTTATTGAATCTTCTGATAGTTTATCTTCTTGGTGGATACAAACTAAATAAGATGAAGTCTCTCTTTTTTCCCCCTCTGACTTTTTGACTAAGAAATAAGGCAAGCACTCAATCATAGCAAGTTCCTTTATATCCTACTGAGGTGTATTATTCCCCCCCCCCATGATTTTAAACCTTTTTCTGACACAGTCTATATCTTCACACACGGAACCTACCACTAGTTTTGAGCTATTTTTATCATATATTCTTAGACACAAATGTACTAAAAAATGGTACTAAACATAATATAATTCCTTTTAGTAGTAAAAGTACTTTAATAGGACTAAAAGTACTAAAAAGTACTAAAAAGCTAGATATAGATAGATTTATTTTCTGTTATTCCTCACTATTCCATCAGCATTTTGAACAGAACAATGCCTGATATGAATATAGTAGGTTTTTAGAATATATTCTCTGAATGAGTAAGTAATATTTAATGACTATGAATGAGGTGAGAAGTCAAAAAATGTTCAAAAACACTAGCCTTAAAAATCCATACCTGTAAAAAACTAAGACACGCCAATGGGCATGTGCACTCAAGGGCTTTCAGGGTGGCTCTGTCTCACCGCCCATGTTAGGTGCTCTGGATCCGCTGTGTTGGTCAAGGGCAGGTGATGGAAGGAAGAAGGCCAAACTGGTTGCTCGATCAATTTATTTCGTTCTCTTTCTCTGCTTCTCTCCTGGTTCTGAATCTCTCTCTGGATCTTCTTCTGTCTCCTCTGTCTTCTTCTTCTGTCTCCCCTTCTCTGCCCCACAGTCTTAGTTTATATAGCAAATTACATAGGGCAGTAGCACAAAGGTGGGTTTTACATCAACAAATCAACAAAGAAGGGTAAGACCATTTCTTGAGGAGATTAACAAAATCTCATCTAAGGAAATCTCATCTAAGGAAATCCACTCAAGGGTATGATTCCAAACAAGGGTGTGTCAGGGTGTGAGCTAGTAATCTGCTTAAATAGTTATAGTAAATCTACTTCTAATATTTCTACCAATGTGATTCTGTATGAGCACAGTAAGAGATATAAAGTTTGGTTCTTCCTGAGGACAACTCACTATTCATTCCAGACCACAGTCCTCAGGCCAGGTTAATCTTCCTAACCCCAGGAGGGTCCTAGTCTCGTCATTACCTTTGGATCATGACAGCATTTGTCTATGACCATGCTCTCAACTTATAGTTGACTATTAGGCACTTTGGCCTGGCCCATTTCGATGCCAGGGCAGCTCACAGCTTGCCCTGGGTCCATTCCGTCCCTCATCGGGACCCTGCTTTTGGGGTGCTAGGAAAGCAGATGCCCAGGATTAAATATTATTGGAGTCAATCAGCTCCCAAATTATAAATATTAACTGTCTTCCTGAGTCCATACAGAAAGGACATTGCTCTAAGGTAAACTAAGTTCCCTGCGGCAAGGCTAAAAGGACTAACCCCATGTTATCCTACATCTCCCACTTTTCTTTTTACAAAAATACAAAAATTTGAATTAGAGGCACAATTCCAAATCATGATACAGTCTTAATAGTTATACTAAGTTTTCAGTCCAACCCTGGACCCGGAGCAGTGCTTGTAATAAAGTGTCCATTGTCATGCACTGTCCAGGGATGCTGAGAGTCACTTTTCCGCGTTTTGACGACATCATGTGTCTCGATGAGGTTTGAGAAACTTTTCCAGCAACAGCAACGGTAGTAGTCACACCATGGATTCTCTGGAGAACTTTAATCAGAAGTCTGACAAATTGTCAGAATAAATAACCTTTTTTTTTTGCCATTTCTCTGATGCTAACTCCTCTGATTTTCTTGTGACTTGCAGCTGAAATCGGATTGGCTGACTGGAGTTTAGAGGGTTAAGTAGTTTCTGAAGGTTTGAGGGTTGACTTCGGTGAATCAATTCAACTTCTGACAAGACGTAGCGGAACCCAAATTTTCTCCCTGGGGTTATCATCTGTTGAGACAAAAGCACAGCCTTTTCCTTGAATTAGGAGTTTCCCTGCTGCCCATTCTTTGTCAACATGGGACAAACTCCATGTTATCCTACACATACCTATAACACACACTGCCTTCTCACTGATTTCTCTGTTACTACCATACCCATATCTTCATTTTCTATTTCTAGAATCCTTAAAATTATGGTCCACTGTTTGCATCTGTTTTTCTGTCTCTTGAAGCTATCAAAGATGAGACTATATTATTTGTGATTATTTAAAACAGCTTTAAATTCTGTGTTTGAGTAGGCTATTGAAATTGCTTTTTCTCAAATTGCAGTTACTCTAAGACTAATAATTTCCCCTTGAGCATTTCTTTCCACATTGTCTACTTGCATGAAAATAAGACAGGCTCCTTTTGGCACATAAAGAAATGTTTCCATGAATATTTAGGATGAAATATGAGCATAAAGAAGTGTTGAAAGCATAATTTATTGGCTTAACAAGCAAGTTTACTTCTGAGAGTAGACTGATTAAAAATTTACTCTTAGGCAACTGGCATAAATTAGGCCAAACTGAAAATTGAGCTAAACCTTTTGTGCAAGGTGCTTCCTCCTGGTATTTTGGAATGCCTATAAATGATCTTATGCATTTTTGAAAAAACAAAAGTTTTAGATAAAGGAAAATGATAATTTATTACAAAAAAAATAAGCATGCCTATCGTGTGTCAAGGTTTTTGTCTAAAAGAATGATTCTTATGAAATGTTTAACAATCTGGAGGTCAAATTTGTCTATCATTAGAAACACTTTATATGATTTAGGAAATGAAACTGAAACAAATATGTAATTGTAACTCTATAAAAACCACAACTAGTATATATTTTTAAACTTTGTTTATAATGAATTCAATCCAGAAAAATATTCAAAAGGAATTTACTTTTAATGTAGAAAAAGGAACTTAAAATTTGGATAGACACAGTACGACATAAGCATTCAGTTTCAGTTTAGTTTGTCTCAGTGAACATTGTCAGGCACTGTTCAAGGATCTAGAAGACAAATTATGTAATTTTGTCCTTGTGTAGACAAGAGTTAACTGCAGTCATCTAGTAAGTCAGATTTACTAGAGATAATATTATCGTGCACCAAGATACTATTAACTCCAATATCTTTTCAATAAAAGTATCATAGAAAGTTCTAGTTATAATAAAACTACAGTATTCCCAGGATAAGTAGAACCATCAAGCAGTTATGAATAATTATTATGTTTCCACAGTTCTTACCTTAATAAGAAGAGGATAAGTTAGGCTAAGAAGAAAACACAATAAACAAGAATCACAAATCACAGCCCCTTAGAAGGACTGGTTGTATCTTCTTATAATAAATTACATGAGAAAAATGATTTGATTTTAGCTGTTGAAATGGTGTTTTAAATGCATTTTGTAAAAACTTGTTGAATTAATTAATGCACTAGAATAAGAATGACTGTAAAACATAGCACACTATACAGGTATGTGAGGTACAGAGTAAAGGAAGTATATATCTTAAGCTTAATTACTTCTTTAGCTAATAAATTTTGGTACAGAAGCTGGAAATATATTTTTTTTTCTTTGTATATCACTATTACACAGTTGACATACCAATTTTTTTGCACTTGGTTTTATTTTAGTATTATGTTTTATGGATTCTGTCAGGAATAATAGAATTGATATTCTAATTTTTTTCCTTTTTAGGTCACACCCGGTGATGCTCAGGGGTTACTCCTGGCTCTGCACTCAGGAATTACTCCTGGCAGTGCTTGAGTGGCCATATGTGGGGATTGAACCTGGGTCGGCCACATGCAAGGCAAACACACTACCTGCTGTGCTATTGCTCCAGTCCCATTCTAATTTTTTAAATTAAAGGACTGATTCTAGAGTTTATCCTGTGGCAGTGGGTGCCACGGGCGCTTCTTCACACCGGAGGCAGGCGGGCAGTGGCTTCGGTACCCGCCCAGGAGCTTTCCCTTTCTGTTGCTGCTGCTCCTCTGCATCCAGCTTGTGGGGGGGAGGGACAGAAGAAGGAGTGACTGCCCTTAGCAGGCTGTCTTCACCGGGGACCCTCAGAAGGGGCGGGTTGAGTTTCCCTCCCCCCCACCCAAACAGAGCCCTGGCAGCTGGAAACCTCCAGGAACCCAGGCACAGCATGCTCAAGGCCACTCTCCACATGTCTGGATGAGCCTCACCCATGAAGGAACCGGCAGAGGAACACAGGCTATGCGGGACCCAGGGCCGAGATCTCCCAGCCTGCTCGGATTGGGACTGGGCCTCCTCCACACAGATCCTCCATTTTCCAGTAGCTTGGCAGCCACATCTTCAAACTGCCCTCTGCGCTGTGTAATCTCATCAACGGCCAACATCCAGAGACTATAAAACAAAGCTCCCGAAGAGAACAATGCAGAATATCGCACCACAGAGCCTGGCAAGCTTCCCGTGGCATGTTCAATATGCCAAAAACAGTCACAATAATGAGACTCATTATTCTGACCCTGAATGTCACAGGGACAAATGGAGACATTACTGGCGCCCACTCGAGCAAATCAATGAGCAACGGGACGACAATGATACGGTGATATGATATTTGAATACTCTTTCTTAGCAACTGAGTCAGCCAATATGGTTCAAGTAGGCATTCTGGCTCACTAGGAGTTACTGTAAACATGAACTGGTGTATTTCTAATAGAGGTGTACCCTTTACTAGTGTGAGGATATACTCCACATATGCTACCAGATATTTTCTCTAAATCTGTTAATGGTCAATGGTTTTATCAGTCTTTGGTTTCTATTTGTAGTTGTAAGACTATTTTTTGTGTTTTATTGTTTGGTTTTTTGGGTTGTTTGTTCATTTTATATTTCATTTTTGAAGTCACACCTGCATATGTGTGTGGTCTCCATTGGGCTTGTTTTTCAGGTGTCATTCCTGAGAACCACGTGGTGCCGGGAATTGAACCTAAGTTTTCTATGAGCAAAGCATGCACTCCAACCCTTTGACTTCTCTCCCTCGTCTTTGTAAAACTTTTTTTTAAAAATTTATTTATTGAATCACTGTGAGTGCAGTTACAAAGCTTTCAGGCATGCTCAGTCATACAATGATGCAACAACTATTCCTTCACCAGTGCAAATTTTTCCACCACCAAAACTTCCTGAATACCCCCCCATCCCACACCTGTGTGGCAGATGATTTTAACATTGTTCTCTCTCTACTTTGATTGCATTCAATATTTCAACACAAGACCCACATTTATTTGGGATTTTACTCCAATCCTCAGATCTGCTGAAAATGAAATGTTAGACAATATGTTTTTATTGCTGATTGTGAATAGCATATGATGTCAGGTTTTGGAATTCTGAAATTTTAATAATTAAATCTGGAGGGATTTCTGTCAAAAGCCGCTGGTTCCTGAGATTTGTTTCTGAGTCTCTGGGATTATGGCCATTAGGCAGCTTGCCAAGTCACCAAAGGGCTAGTTCGTGCCTTTGTAAAACTTTTATAACATTTTTTCTTTTATCTGTTTCCTAAGACAAGGAAGTAAGGCATGTGCCTGGGAAAGAGGAGGGATTTGACCAGGATAATTTTTCATTTCACATATAGCTTTCAAATATAAAGTAACTGCATATCAATGCCATAAGTGTTAATAATATCATAACTATGTTGGCAGAGAGTCTCTTGCCCGAGTGCCTGGCTGTCTTCCTTGGGGCCCCTCAGAGGGAGTGGGCTCCAGCTTCCCTTCCCGCCCAGAGCAGAGCTCCCTTGGCTGAAGACCTCTGAAGCCTAGCCACAGCCATTGTCAAGGCCCCTCTCCTCACGTTCGGATGAGCCTCAAGCATGAAGGTACCGGCGGAGGACCACAGTTGTGTGGGACCCGGGACTGAGACCTTCAAGGCTGTTCAGATTGGTGCTGGGCCTCTTCCACCCAGATTCCCCATTTTCCAGTAGCTTGGCAGTTACAACCCAGAAACTGCCCCCAGTGCTGTGTAATCCCATCAACGGCCAACATCCAGAGACTAAAACCAAGCTCCTGGAACCACACGGCCACATCTTATAGCCTAGTTCTCTCTCTCAGAGAAACTGGCAAGCTACTAAGAGTTTCCTGCCCACATGGGAGAGCCTGGCAAACTTATCATGGCATATTCATATGCCAAAAACAGTAACAATATTGGGTCACATTCCCCTGACCCTAAAAGAGCCTCCAATGCGGCACTGTTTGGAAGGACATGTAAAGAGAGACTTCTAAAATCTCAGGGCTAGGATGAGTGGAGACATTACTGAGACTGCTGAAGAAAATCAACAATCAACATGATAATGATGATGATGATGATGATGATGATGAATACGATGATGATGATAACTATGTTATGGAATCTCTAATAATTAAAAGAAATACTGTGAGAGAGCCAGAAACTCTTAGTGCTTAAAAAGCTCTCAGAGTCAGAGAGATAGCACAGCAGGTAGAGAATTACCTTGCACACAGTTAATCCAAGTTTGATCCCTATGATTTCATATGGTCTCCTGAGCCCACCAGGAGTGATGCCTGATGACAGAGCAGAACGAAACCCTGAGCACCACCAAGTGTGGTCCCCTGAAACAAAAGCTAATTAATTAGTTAATTTTAAATGCTTGTAGAGCTGGAGAGATAGTACAGTGGATAAGGCATTTGACTTGCAGTTGGTTGACCCATGTTTGATCGCAGGTGGCACAACATATGGTCCCCTGAGCCCACCATGTGTGTTCTCTGAACACAGTGTCACAAGTAAATCCTGAGCACAAACAGGTGTGCTCCCCCAAAAATGAAGAAACTCTCTAGTCTAACTTTTTTCTTTCCAATATATCCGTTAATAGTATGTACTTAATAGAAGTATGCTAGTTGTGTTTGTGCAGGTCATTAGAAGGGAAAACATAAATATATACTTACTCTAAATATATCCGCGTAATTCATACCTGTTTTGCTCAATTATTTTTTATTATTTGAATCTATGGGCCCATGATAGATCAAGGACTTATAACCAAATTATATAAACACTTAAATTATATACTTTCACATTCATGAAATAAAAGTGGTTATAATTAAGTGCATGAATAATGCAAAGATGAGAGACAGCTCAAATTGTAGAGCAATGTCTGACAGTTGTGAGCCCCTAACTTTGTTCTCTCACACCATATTGCCTCCTGCCCCAGAATCGCCAGAAAGGGATCTCTTACACAGTCAGCCTACAGGGTTGGATACATAAAAGTGAATCAAAAGAGTCCTTTCATGAGAAAAATATGTCGTTTACTGTATTCTGAACAGTGCTAAAGAGAGTAAGTCTTTGAAGATTCAGTAACACTTAATTAGTGAACCCATCTGCACCAGAGCTTTCAGTCTTGGCGATATCTTAATTTTATATTCAAGTTTTTATTTATATCTTATATGTTGGTATAGATTCATAATCCTTTGCATTTTTGAGATAGCTACTAAACTATCATTTCTGATCTGATTTATTTGTGCTTTCTTTTCTCTTTCTTTTCTTCCTTCCTTCCTCCCTCCCTCCCTCCCTCCCTTCCTTCCTTCCTTCCTTCCTTCCTTCCTTCCTTCCTTCCTTCCTTCCTTCCTTCCTTCCTTCCTTCCTTCCTTCCTTCCTTTCTTTCTTTCTATCTCTCTTTTATTATTTTTGATCATAGCTAAGGACTTCAATCTTGCTTATTCTTTTGGAAAAATATCTACTGGTCACATTGACAATATTACTATTATCTTTTTTTTTTCACAGTATCATAAGATTTATCACTGAGTTAGCAACAAGGTGCCGAAGCTAGAGAAGAGGAAGATTCCCTAATCAAAGAAGCATGGCTTCAGATTTGTGTTGCCTTTGGCCTGCTGTGTGTTCAAGACCCTCGCAGTCTGTCACAGCAAGTGTGCGTGCGTCTCCTGTGACTCCCCTTACAGCCCCAGCTCTGTGCTTCTCCAGTGCCTCCTCTTGGAGTTGTACCTAACCTTGTTACTAGCTTTCATCCAAATCCACTTAGGAATAGGCCGGTTCTGCTTTTGTTTCTTGGCCAGGGACCACTTGATCCTGAAAGTCTGTGGGAAGACATGGCCAAGAGCCACTTTCACCCCTGACCATGGCGGAGGAAAGGAGAGAGAAGCTGTTACTATCATCTTGATTTCCATGCCATTGATTTCTGCTCTGATTTTAATATTTTCTTTATTCTCCCAAATTTGGGATTCATTGGTTGTTCTTTTTCTAGCTTCTCAATTTGTGAAGTTAGATAATTGGTTTAAGCTTTTCCTTTTTACCTAATGCAAACCTACATAACTATGAATTTCTTCTTTAATCTTACATTTTCTGTGTCTCAGAGGTCCATACCTAAGTCTTGTTCACTTAGAAGAAACTTTTTCTTTTATTTCTCATAGATACCATAATTATTTAATAGTACATTGCTCCATTTTCAAATGTTGGTGTTTTCCCCAACTATTTTTTTCCTGCACTGGGGTGAGGTGTGTATGTCACTCTCAGTAGTTCTTGGGGCTAATTTCTAGCTCATCAATAGCTCATCAATAACTGCCGGAAACCTGGGCTACCACATATCGTGGTTTGAAACTCAAGCTTGAGTTGGCTGCGTGCAGCACAAATGCTTTAACCCATGTCCTATTCCTCCAGCCTCTGCAAACCTTGTATCTAAGATGAATTTCTGCCCTCATTGCACTGTGTTCTGAAAAGAGACTTGATGCCATTTCTATTTTCCTGATATCATGCACACTTGAATTATATCCCAGGAGGCATCCCACTGTGGGGAATATCCCATGTACACTGGAGAAAGATGTGTATTTTGCTTTGGAGGGGGCTCGAGGGTCCTGTACCTGTATATTAGTCTCATTTATGCAAATTCCTCATTGAGGACCCTTGTTTTCGAATTGACTTTCTGTATGGCTGATGTGTCCAACGATGACAGAGGATTATTAAAATCTCCCACTGCTGTTTCGTTACTACCATTGACTCTCCTCAGGCTTCTTAGCTACTTTACAGATATTTCTTTCCCTTCATTTGGTGCATACATATTGGTTTAAAATAAATTCTAGGTAAAGTCTGTTCCTACTACCTTTTAAAAAAAAATCTCTGAATGCCATTTTGTCTGATACAAGTATGGTTCTCTTTTCCTTTCTGTAGTTTACTTATAGCATGCATATTTTCCAAACTCTCAATATGAATTGGCATTGTCAGAAGCGTTCAAGTGTATCTTGTTGTCAGCCTAAAGTTAGCTTTTGTTTCTCAATCCATTTCTCTGCAACTCCTGACAGGTTTCAGTTCACTGAAATTTGAGAAAATATTGTTATGAAGGAATTTGTTGCCATTTTTCTATGTGGGTTTTGGTCATTTTTGTACTTTAAAAATATTTGGTAGGATTTTACACAGTATTTTCGCAATCTTATTTAGATGCAAGAAATGCCTTCAGTTGCTGATTGTCTGAAAATGATTTTATTACTCCATTGTATCTGAGTGATAACCCTGCACGGTAGAAAATTTCTTGGTTGCAGTTTATTTCCATTCAGCACTTTCACTATATCATTCTACTCTCTCCTTGCTTGTAGTTTTGTTTGAAAAATCTAATATGAATTTTATATTGGTTTCACTTCTATTTGAGGTTGCTTTATTTCTCCCTTCCCACTCTAAGGATTCTATTTCCCTCTTTGGTTATTGCCTTTGTTATTACAATATGTCTTGTTGTTTTCTGTTTGGTTTATTTTGTTTGGGTTACATTCATCTGCTGCAGCACTGAAAATTCTCTGTCCTCAAATTAGGGAGTTCTTAGTTATTATCTCTGCTATCAGGGATTCATTCTCTTTCCTTTCCTTCTTGAATTCCTGTGAACGGAAAGTTGTTACTCTTGTAACTGTCCATTAAATTACTTTAATTTCATTCATTATTTTAGAATATTTTTTGTCATTCTTTCTTTACTGATGTTGCTGTGTGCTTTCTCCTGGATATCTATTTAAAAAAAAATAATTCAAATTTTGGACTGGAGCAATAGCTCAGCAGGTAGGGCATTTATCTTGCACACTGCGGACCTGGGTTCTATTCCTCCGCCCTTCTCAAAGAGCCCAGCAAGCTACTGAGAGTATCCCACCCACATGGCAGAGCCTTGCAAGCTACCCGTGGCATATTTGATATGCCAAAAACAGTAACAAATCTCACAATGGACACGTTACTGGTGCCCACTCGAGCAAATCGATGAGCAACAGGATGACAGTGATACAGTGAATTTAAATTTTATTTTATTTTAATGAATCATTGTGAGATACATTTACAGACTTACAGATTTTTGTGATTACATTTCAATCAAACAATGTTCAAGTGCCCATCTGTCCATCAGTGCCCATTCTCTGCCACCAATGTTCCCAGTGTCCCTCCCACCACCCTCACCCCTTACCATCCCCTGCCTCTGTGAAGATCACTAATTTGATTTTCAGTATTTTTAATTCTTCTGATGAGTTCTGCTACTTTATTTTTTTCTATTTTTCAATTGTTTCTACCAACTTTTCCTCAAGCTGATCAAATCTCTCCTTTTATGAGTTTTCTCAGTTCAATGAAGATAAAGAAGATTGTTACTCAGATGTCATCCTCGAGTACTGTTGAAAGTTCTGATGCAACAGAGGGATTTTCTTGATTTCCTTCTCAATCTGTTGATGTGACTGCAATCCTTTATTTGTTCATTTTACCTGTCCACGGAGATGAAAGGAACCCCAAGTTCAAAATGCAGTGACCCAATGGTTCATTTGGCCACATCACGATACTGTTCATTATTCTACTAATTACCAGCAGTCACAAATGTCAGAATTTCTTAAATGCTTTCAAAATCACTGTGGTGCCTGTGACCGCTATTTGTGAGCACCGGGATGACTAAAGGGCATTGTGGCACCTGCACCCTATAGTTGCTATAGCATTAAGTTATGAGTAGGCTCTGGCTCAAGGTTCACGATTTCTGGTGTCTGACAGTTCATGTGGCATTGCAGTCCAAATGGTTTCAGCAGTGACTGGGGATTATAGTCACACATACCAAATCATAACTGTTTGGCAGGTTGACTTTTACAATGCCAGGAGACTATTGCATTTGCCACTTACTATTTGGGAATAGCTGCTCCAAAGCCTGGCTTGATGGGTATGTCTGCTTCTGAAGTGTCTACTACCTGTCTTGCTTCTGGAATGGTAGCTACAGTTTGTTTCCTCAATAGCACTTGTTCCTAGCTGTAGGCTGGGTACAGTACTATAGTTTATTGTGTATTAGTCAGCCCTCAGCCTCCTGCTCTAGGCTGGTCCACTCTGTCAGGTTCTAGACTTGCAGACACTCTTATCTTCCAGTCTCTGCTTCTCCCCTTCAGCCACCAAGAGAAGCACTCTTTCGGTCTGATTATTATAGTTCTGCCATCCGTGAAGTTTAGTGTCCCTAAAATGAATTTTGCTTTCTCCAGTAAATTTTCTCATGGAGTCCCCCACGCGGAACACTACACTCCATTTAATATCTATGAGTCTTTGAGTTAACACCACAGAAACATCCACAGAACTGCTCCTTTCAAAGCATCTTGGTCCCATTATCTATCTGTAATTTTTTCACGCGTGGTATTTTTCCTTCTTGTCATACTCTTATGCCTCTATCAATGGTCACCATTCTTAACTTTTCCTTCTATATCTTTGGAATTTAGCTTGGAAAGCAATTCCTCATATCCTTTTCAGAAATATTTTCAAGATAATGATAAGACATCATGCTGTCTCATAGGAAATTGATTCCTGGACTGTTGTTGTTATTATTATCACAAGTATTTGAGAGCATATTTGTTCCAGCTATATAGCAGAAATGAAAATATTTGTTGAGAATTAAGTCTCATATGAAAGTGCAGTAATTATCACAGGGAAAAGAAAAAAACCTTGAGAATTCCTAAACTTGAGTTAAGGACTGTTAGCACAAGAAAATAGAATGATAGCGCTCAAAGATGTAGTTGTGGAATCCAATTTCATGTTTGGATATTTGAGGATTTCCATTAATTGCTTACTTACATTACTCAATCACATAAATTGAACTAGCCAGATACAGTTATGGTTGATATATGTGCTTGAAGTAGATGAAATAAATAAATATATGACTAAAAGAGTGCTTAAAGCTTCATTGTTGTCGTGGGTTGTACCATTCAACATATTTCTTCTTTAAAATTTTATTTAACCTTGACATTCTTCAAAGGAATGGAGCAAGTACTCCTGAAATTCATATGGAACAATAAGCCCCACGAATAGCTAAAGCAATTCTTGGGAAAAAGAAAATGGGAGGAATCAACCTCCCCAACTACAAACTCTACTACAAAGCAGTAGTAATTAAATCAACATGGTACTGGAACAAAGGCAGAGCTGCAGACCAATGGAACAGGGTGAATACTCTGACACACACCCCTAAATATATGATCATCTAATCTTTGATAAGGGAGCAAGAAATGTGAAGTGGAGCAAGGAAAGCATGTTTAACAAATTGTGCTGGCAAAACTGGACAGCTATATGCAAAAAAAATGGGCTTAGACTTCTACCTATCACCATGTACAAAAGTCAGATCAAAATGTATTAAAGACCTCAACATCAGACCAGAATCCCTAAGGTACATTGAAGACAAGGTCGGCAAAACCCTCCACGACATTGAAGCCGATGGTATCTTCAAAGAGGACATGCCACTGGCCATGCAAGTGAAAACAGAGATAAATAAATGGGACTATCTCAAACTAAGAAGCTTCTGCACCTCAAGAGAAACAGTGACCAAAATACAAAAACAGTCTACAGAATGGGAAAGGATATTTATGCATTACCCATCAAATAAAGGGCAGATATCAAGGATATACAATGCACTGGTTGAACTCCACAAGAAGAAAACTGCCAATCCAATCCAAAAATGGGGTGATGAAATGAACAGAACCTTTCCCAAAGAAGAAATTCGAATGGCTGAGAGGCACATGAGAAAATGTTCAACATCACTAATCATCAGAAGGTGCAGATCAAACAACAATGAGATATCACCTTACACCACAGAGACTGGCCCACATCTCAAAAAACAAAGCAACCGGTGTTGGCGTGGATGTGGGGAGAAAGGGACTCTCACTCACTGCTGGTGGGAATGCTGACTGGTTCTGCCCTTTTGGAAAACAATATGGATGATTCTCAAAGAATTAGAAATTGAGCTTCCATTTGACCCAGCAATACCACTCCTGGGAATATATCCCGGAGAGGCAAAGAGGTATAGTGGAGATGACATCTGCATTTCCATGTTCATTGCCGCTCTGTTCACAATAGCCACAATATGGAAAAAACCAGAGTGCCCGAAAACAGATGATTGGCTAAAGAGGCTCTGCTATATTTACACAATGGAATACTATGTGGCTGTCAGGAAACATGAAGTCATGAAATTTGCATACAGGTGGATCAACATGGAAAGTATCATGTTGAGTGAAATGAGTCAGAAAGAAAGAGACAGACATAGAAAGATTGCACTCATATGTGGAATATAATGTAACTGAGAAGTACAAGTTGGCAACGATGCAACTTCTGGCAGATATCTCTCTGGACTTAGTTACTAAAATACTAAATTACAGAAACCCAAAACTGAGAGGCTGCTAAGTGTGGTCACTCGACCTCACACTTCTTCATCCTCAGCAATGGAAAACAAATTACCTAATGCTTCCTTTTCAGCAGGTCTGACTTTGGGGGAGAGACTCTCCAAACAATAATAGTGAGTTTTGTTGAAATATTGTATGCAATCAAAATGAAAGTAAAGTGAAATTTATTAGTTACACAGGCGGGGGGGCCTTAGGGTGGGGGGCTAGGGGCGTGGGGGGGTTTGGGGTGTGAGGGGGCGGGGTGGAGCTATACTGGGATTCTTGGTGGTGGAATATGAGCACTGGTGAAGGGATGGGTATTCGAGCATTGTATAACTGAGATTTAAACCTGAAAACTTTGTAACTTTGTAACTTTCCACAATAAAAAATTAAAAAAAAAAGACAAAAAAAAAGAAAAAAAAAAGTAATAAGTTAAGTCATGAGTTTAAATAGTTTCCCCAAAATCAGATATATAACAAAGCGAAGAGCTAGGATTCTAACCTAGATAATTTTGGTTCAGAATCCAAGTTTTCAAATGTGTTTTTTATTATGCTGCTGGCAATTTTGACTAGTCATTTCCTTTGTGGTCCATGGTTCTAGATAATTATTTAAAGATATTTTCTAGCCAGTAACTACCATGTTGTCCTGAACGTTCTTGATCACAAATTGTAAAATCTTATTCTCCCCAAATGACTGCTAGGTTTTGACTTATTTCTTAATATTCCCCACACTATGGGCTGGAGCGATAGCACATTGAGTAGGGTGTTTGCCTTGTATGTGGCCAACCCAGATTTGAGGGAGCCCAGCAAGCTACTGTCCCTTTTGGGGAGCCCAGCAAGCTACTGAGAGTATCCTTCCCGCATGGCTGAGCCTGGAAACCTACCCGTGGCATATTCGATATGCCAAAAATAGTAACAACAGGTCTCACTATGGAGACGTTACTAGTGCCACTCGAGCAAATCTATGAGCAACGGGATGGCAGTGATTCCCCACACTATCCTTCAGACCTTCTGTGAATTTTGCAAGTAACTGACAACGGGCAGTTTAGACTGACACAACAGTCAGTGACACTCATTTCAAGAAAGATGTGACATTACCTGAAGTGCAGAAAAGGGGATGCCCTTTGACCAAGGAGGGATGTATGTTCCTGACCCGAGGAGGAAGTGAAAGACCATTTTAACTCTGTTCAGAGTGGACTTTTCTTGAACAAACTTTCCTCTTGTTTTGTCAGACCCATTTTTACTTATTCTCTAATCATGTGACCATGTGCAGAAGTGCTATAAGCCTCTTCGCAGTCCCGATCCTTCATCCCGGAAGAAGCAAGACCTCAAAAGTTCAGCCACATGATTCCTCCAACAGAAACAGTATCTGCTGTATTTTGTTATTGCCAGAGAAAAGTGTAGATTATGTTCATTTACAGAATTTTTGAATATGGGAGCAGATCATGGTATGTCGGGAATTAAGTCTCAATAGTAAACTAGTTTAATCTGCTTCTGTATGTAACTTCATCTTTTAGTATCTTTTGCTTTATTACATCCACTGAAAAGGCACACTGAAAGTAACCAAAAAATGTTCAATTATTTCTCATAAGTAAGTCTAATGTAAAGACTCAGCTAAAAAAAATCAAAGGTCAAATATATAAGACCTGAATATCTCACATATCATAATACAAATTAAACCTATGATATAGGTTGAGTACATAATAACAGAAGAAATAAGTATATAACCAACACATAACTATTTCCAGTTTCAGTATCTACCTAGGCAAAACATTATTTATTCTTTTCCTTTTATTTTTATTATTTTTTGTTTGTTTGTTTTGGGGGCCACACTTGTCAGTGCTCAGGACTTACTACTGGCTCGGTACTCAGGGATCACTCCTGGTGGTAGTGAGGGGATCATACGTGATCCTGGGGATTGAACATAGGCCACATGTGATGCAAATGCCTTAAACTCCGTATTCCCTCTCTCTGCAACACTCCCATACTTTTGAATACTTAAATTTGCTTTTTGAAGTTTAAATGGTACAATTTTTAGGCTTAGTAATTAAAACAGGAACAGAGTATATTCAGGTAGAGCAGATAATAAAGCACCATGTTAGCTTTCAACTGCAAAGATTTGAATCCACTGAAGCTCTCTGCCTCCTGGACAGCGTGGGTCAGGCTCAGACTCCCAGCTGTGCTCTGAGAAGCAGAGGCATGATGGGGATAATGCTTGAAATACTTAATTACTTAATGCTTTACGTGCAAACTCTTTGTGGAAAACAGCAGGCCAATCTTTATCCCATCTATTCCAAAGAAGTCTTTTGGTTCCCTGGACAATTTCCCTTATCATTTGACTTTAAATAATCTTTGGCAGCCTTGCATTCTCACTAAAAACATCTTTAACCTCTCTGCAAAGGCCTACTGTACACTGTGTTACTATATAACCACTTATCTATTGCAGTAAATGTATGAGAATGAAAGCTCCGAGATCTGGCCTATGATTTTTTACAGAAAGTTAAATATTGTGACTCATGTGGACAGTCAAGTCTAAGGAGCCTGGTGTAAATTTCCAAAGGTACTTCTAGGGATGTGCAGAACCACAATTGTAGAGTGAAGTATTTTCAGTGAAGTCAAATTTATGTTTAATTAACAACACTAAGATCCATCTGGAATCAAATTTCAATCCCAATGTCAGTGAGAATGCCATGACTTAAAATCGACTGTACAACCTCATAAATATAACTGAGAATTAAATCTAAAATTATTTTAAAAAAAGAATTTTCTTGCTCATATTATTTTTACTTATTTTTTGGAGGGGGTTAAGCAACATCCCATTGTGCTCAGGGGTCACTTTTGAAAATGGATGGAGGAACAGGTGCTGTACCAGGGATGGAACCAAGGTCAGCAGTATACAGAATGAGCACCTTACTTCCCATACTAGCCCTCGGCCCACTTGTTTTGCTTACTTTTACTGTTTCTCATTTTTAAACTTTTTTTTTACTTGCTTAAAGTTAGCATTGGTTTGCCCTTTCTTCTCCAGGGCAAGGCTGTATTTTCTTTTTTGAACATTTTGACATTTATTTTGTGGGTTTTTTTTAATACAGCAGTTTCCTGGCATAAGAACTAGTAATTATTTCCATTTTGCAAATAGACAAAGGTACAAAAGTCATCTTGGCCTTCAGCTGATGTCAAACAATTAGTGAGTACAGAACTGAAACTAGAACACAGATTTGCATAGATTCTTGCCTCATACTTTGTCATTCGAGTACGAGTATGTAACTTATAGCAACTAGGATTGGGGAAGGACTGTTTAGATGGTTAATGAATAGAAGGAAATTTGCTGATTAAAAAGGCACAGGTATAAATTGAAACATAACTATCATCACAAGTGAAACTGTATTATGTTGGGAAATGATTATGTTAGTTGAAAATGAGACAAAAATGGAACGATATGAAATTGTGAGAGGCAATGTTCTTTAAGCTCTTCGATCTATTTTCCTTTGCAAATCATTTTGGCCATGGTAATTTGTGATGAAAAGTATCAGCAATCATGAATCAAAGATCACAAGACAAAGGTGAAATGATTCACCAGGCTTTTCTTTTTTTTTTTTTTAAATTTTTTTATTGAATCACCAAGTGGAGGGTTACATAGTTCTCAGGATTATGTCAGTTATATAATACTCAAACACCTTTCCCTTCACCAGTGCCCATCTTCCATCATCAACCCCCCCAGTATATCTGCCGCCCCCTCCCACCTTCCCAGTCCCCACCCTTGTACGTGATAAGTTTCACTTCGTTTACGCTTATCTCGACTACATTCCATGTTTCAACACACAACTCACTACCGTTGCTGGGGTTTTCCCCAAAAAGAAAAAGACAGTCCTATTGCCAAGGAGGCATTTGATAGTTCTCCATTGCTAAGAATATAGAGATATTAAGTCCCGCTGTTTGTTACATAACTTTTCTTTTTCCCCCTTGCCCCGCGCCACCGAGTTCACGCCTGTTTGGTAATCGCCACGCTGTCTGACAAAGGGGAAAAAAACCGAAGAGGATGGTTATTTCCCGTCATCAGCCGGCGTGGGGCTCTGGCTTAGTTGATAGTCTAGTAGAGTGTCTGCAAGCAGTTTCTGGAACCAAAGGTCTTGTGCTGGTATCGGCTCCGGCTTGAGATTCCACCAGCGTCCCGCTCTTCCAAGTACATAATAATTTATTCCCTTGTATCCCATTCCCACGCCACCAGGTCCGTGTCAGCTTAATGGACATCATACTATGGTTAACGCCATGCCGCGTTTCTTCCCGAGAAAGAAGGATATTTCTTCTTCTCAGCCGGCGTGGGGATATGGCTTAGTTCAGTCTAGAGAGATGGCTACCACTTTGATTGCCTTCAATATTTCAGCAAAAGACTTACTATTCTTGTTAGGATCTCCCACAAAAGCCCGACCCATTAAGAAGGAACCATTACATATTGCTGATACTAAGATGACATTAGGTCGCGCGCCTGCGGCAGCGGCCGCACAGTTTTGGGTTTCTGTCTAAAGTCCAGGGAAAATTCTGCCTGAAATTCTATCACTACAATCTTTTACCCTTTTATGGTGCTCATAAGATGGGAAAACCTAGAGAAATACCGGGCCCCCCGCACTGGCGGAAGTGGGAAAGCTCCCTTGTCCTCCTCAGTCATACTGGGGCTGCGGGCGCGGCGAAGTGGGGAAGCCCATGTGGCTGCACTGTCTTTAAGTGTCCGAAGTGGGCGGAGACCGGTACTTCCCCGCCCTCGATCTCCCGCCAGCCGCGCGCGCATTTGGGTGCGTCTCTCAATTTTGTGCTCAGAGTAGTGGGGTGGAGGCTGTGCTGTGCTCAGGAGAAGTTGAAGGAGAGAGAGAGAGATTAAAAAAAAGAGAGAGAGAGAGAAATGCCGGGCCCCCGCACGGGGGGCCTGGCGGAAATGCTCAAATCACATACTGCAGGTTGCTGGCGGGCTGCTGGTGTCCAAAGCAGCTCCCTCATCTTCCTCCGTCATACTCGGGCTGCGGGCGTGGTGAAGTTGATTCACCAGGCTTTTCAAATCTTAGGCTAGAGCTCTGAGATCTTTCAATTAAAGCACAGAGAGAAGTGACTATATGAGCTTCATTTTAGCATCTTCAAACTTCACTGTCACTGTATCACTGTCATCCCATTGCTCATTAATTTGCTCGAGTGGGCACCAGTAATGTCTCCATTGTGAGACTTGTTACTGTTTTTGGCATATTGAATATTGGCATATTGAAGTACTTAACATGGGTACTTTCCAGGCTTTGCCGTGCGGGCCAGATACTCTCAGTAGCTTTCTGGACTCTTCGAGAGGGATGGAAGAATGGAACCAGGGTTGGGTGCGTGCAAGGCAAATGCCCTACCCACTGTGCTATCACTCCAGCCCTGACAGTGACAGTAATACAATGAGTTTTGTCTGGTTTTGTTTTGGAGGCATACCAAGCTGTACATACGGCTTATTCCTGGATCTGCTCCCAATGATCACTCCTACTGGTATTCTTGCTACCTGATGAAGGGCTGGGAATTAAATTAGGGTTTATGATATGCAAAGTAAGCACTCTACGCATACTATCTCTCCAGCCCTGCACATTAATTTTCACTAGAAACATGATATTGGCAATTTCAGAAAGTCACAGTAGTCTTTTATAAAGAAAAAATGATGTTTTATTTTACTGATGATAAGATTTCCTGGGACTCCTGAGACTCACTGCCATGCGTTAAAGCATAATGACCAGCAAAGATTCAGAGATCAGTATCAGTGTGATGATTGTGTGTAGTTATACAACCCCACCCTGCATCCACAGACTATGAACTACACACGTGAGCCTGGAAGACGTATTTGAACATCTCTGAGATTTCATATCCTTTGATGACTTGGAAACACAAACCTTGGGAATTAGGTTTAATAGGAGGCTCAATACCAACTCCTCCAAAATATCAAACATATCTATATCCTTATTTTAATCTCCGGAACTGGTGAATTGGAAGGGATTTAGAAGAAAAAGAGATCTTTTCTGATGCTATTAAGGAACACAAGATCTTCGTTCATGATGTTAAAGAACTTGGTTTAACTGGGTGTGTTTTAAACCCAGTGATGCTTCCTTTCAGGTAGTGCAGATAAGAAATATACAAAGAAAAACATATTATGAACCAGTGGACTGAGAAATTGGATTGTGACTACAAGGAACTCTTAAAACTACCATAATCTGGAAGACACAAGGAATAAAAATAACTCTCAATTTTAGAAAGAGATCTTCTGTCACATTAATTTTGCATTTCTGGGCCACAGAGCAGTGAGGGAGTAAATTGTTTAAGTCGACTGGTTAATATAACTTGTTTCAACAAGCAAAGTAATATCATTGGGAAGAAAGTATTTAGCATATGACTTAGATGTGTATAGTTGGTGAGTAGTTTTTAAGCATTGCAAATCCTGAACGATTTTAAGTCTAGAATCATTATCACAGGATGTAATCACTCCAAGGAGTTTCATTTTTTTCTTCTATTTTTGGACTTAACATCTATCAAGATTTTTCTATAGACAGTATGAGAATTTTTCTTAAGCTATAAGTAAGAATTATGTTGCCTTTTGACAAATAAGAAAGCTGAGACTCATAAACATGAAATGACTTGCCTAAAGTCTTATAAAAAGAAAAAGTCAAGTTCAATTCAAATTTGGCTGTGGCAAAATGTTTGCTCACTTCTCATACTTCTCCTGTAAGACAATATGAAGAGATGATGGTTGGGTTCTGGAAACTAAATTAAAGCCACGTGTTCAGTGTTTTATTTTATCAATTTAAATAACATGGTACATTGGGAAGATCAGCAATATAATGGATAGTGATTATAAAAAATTCAAGCACCAGTGAGCGGAAGGGGGTGATGTGTGTGTGTTGTTTGTGGGCTCTCAGGGCGGCTCTCTCTCTCTTCTCTCTCTCTCTCTCTCTCTCTCTCTCTCTCTCTCTCTCTCTCTCTCTCTCGCGGCTCACATTCATTGCTCTCGAGCTGCTGTCTATGGACTGTACCAGGATGGCTCCTCCTTGTGCTCTGCTTCTGTGTTTGCCGCTGTGCTCTCATCTGCCTGTTTCTCTATCTCTGTCTCTGTCTCTATAGTCTCTCCTCTGGTCTCTTCCAATCTCTCTTCTGATCTTTCTCTCTGGAGCCCCACTCGCTCTCACTTCTGACTCTGACTCTCACTCATTTTGTGCTCTTTTTTTCCCCTGCTTCTGGCTCCGATGACTCCCTGATTCTCTTTCGCTCTGTGTTCTGCTTCTGTGTCTTCTCCCCCTACTTCTCTTACAGTCTTAGTTTATATAGCAATCACATAGGGTGGTGACACAAAGGTGGGTTGAACATTAACAAATCAATAAAAAGGGCTAAGACCACTCCTCCAGGAGATTAACAAAATCTCATTTGAGGAGATTACTCCAGATTACTAGGAGATCCAATTAAGGGCGGGATCTCATCTAGGGTGTGTCGCTTTCTTCCTTCCTCAGCTAGTAAACCACTTAATTAATTGTAGTAAATCTACTTCAAATATTTCTTGCAATGTCATTCTGTATGAGCACAGTAACAGATATATCAGACTTAAAGTTTGGTTCTTCCTGAGGACATTCACTATATATTCCAGACCACAGTCAGTGGTCAGGCCAGTTAGTCTTCCTACCCCAGCAAGGTCCTAGTCTTGTCGTTATTTTTGGGTCATGACAGCATTTGTCTATGACCATGCTCTCAACTTATAGTTGAGTATTGTGGCACTTTGGCCTGCCCCATTTTGATGCCAGGGTAGCTCACAGCTTGCCCTGGGTCCATTCTGTCCCTTGCCCGGACCTGCTTTTGGAGTGCTAAGAACTAAGGGCAACTGAGTTGAGAAAGCAGATGCCCAGGAGTAAATATTATGGGAGTCAATCAAGTCCCAAGTTACAAAGCATATTAACTGTCTTCCTATGTCCATACAGAAAAAAACATTGCTTTAACATAAACTAAATTCCCTGAAGAAAGGCGGAAAGGACAAACCCAATGTTATCCTACAAGTGATGATGTAGATAAATGTGTGTGTGAATGAGAGACAGAGACAGAGACAGAGACAGATCAAATGAGAAATTTGAAGGTCTTTTTCAAAAAGGTTGCTTGTCTTTCTTGGTGGTTGAAGATAGAAGTTGGGTGGAGGCAAAATGTCTGTTCAAATAATTTCAACTCTGACAGACAGAACTCTAGGAAGGACATGAAGACTGAGACACTATGACATATGTGTGTGTTAGCAGAAACAGAATGTTAATGTATATTAAACATTTAAACATCAAATTTATATGTTGATATATCATAAATAAATGTTTAAATGTATTGTATATTCACTGTATCACTGTCATCCCATTGCTCATTGACTTGCTCAAGCGGGCGCCAGTAACATCTCTAATTGTCCCTGTCATGTTCAGGGCCAGGGAAATAAGGCCCATTATTGTTACTGTTTTTGGCATATTGAATATGCCCAAGTAGCTTGTCAGGTCTTCTGTGCAAGATCCTAAGATTCTTTGTTTTATAGTCTCTGGATCTTGACCACTGATGAGATTACATGATGTTGGGGGCAGTTTGTGGGTGTGGCTTCCAAGCTACTGGAAAACTGGGGATCTGGGTGGAGGAGGCCCAGTCCCTATCTGAGCAGTCTTGGAGATCTCAGCCCCGGGTCCTTCATACCTGGTTTCCTCTGTCGTTTCCTTCTTGGGTGAGGCTCATCCAAACACATGGAAATGGGCCTTGAGCATCACTGTGGCTGGGTTCCAGAGGTCTTCGGCTTCCGGGACTCTGCTTGGGGTGAGCAGGGAAACTCAACCCACCCTCTTAAGGGGCCCCTGGTGAAGACAGCCAGGCACAGGGTAGGAGATTCTGCGTTGCTCTCTTCTTCCGGGAGCTTTTATTACTTTAGGCTATTTGAAAGGAATATTAACCTTGATTGGTACGATTGATCAGATGAAAGTCCCTAAATAAGCTTGCAGTTCTTTTCTGGGTTTGAATAATTCTCCCCTGCCCTGGGGGAAGCCAGCAGACATGTACCACACAAGAGTTGCTGAGGACACAGGGCGGAGACTTGTAGCCGCGGGTGACAGTTATGGCCCGCAACACTGGTGAGAAGATGGACTTTGATCCCAGCCCAGAGTTCAGACTTTCCCTACTCACACTTACTGGTATGAGCCCACCATGGCAGATGCTCGGACTGCAAGCTTGGGGGACTCAGCAGAGGACCCTGCTAGGCTGCTGACACCCACCAGTTTATGTTTCAATTTATTTGAAAGAGATAAGTAGTGTGGGGCTGGAGCAACTAGAGTGTTTGCCTTGCATGCAGCCGACCAGGGTTCGATTCCCAGCATCCCATATAGTCCCACGAGCACCGCCAGGAGTAATTCCTGAGTGCATGAGCCAGGGGAACCTCTGTCTGTGCATGACTGGGTGTGACCCAAAAAGAAAAAAGAAAAAAAAGAGATAAGCAGTGTGCTACTAACTGGTCTGCAATTTGCTGGGTTGATATCACTGGCCATTTAAATATTGCTTTTACGGGTTTTAGTGGCAAAAATATAAATCTTTTTATATTTTGAAATTTGCCATGCACCCTACCACCTAATGTGTAATCCAGATGCCAACTTTTGACAGATAAGCACACATAAACATATATTGGCACACACATGAACACACATTAATATCTAAGTGCTCACAGAAGTTACATGAGGTCAACATATACTGTACAGAAAAACATCTCGTACGTGGTATCATACTGTCATTTCAAGTATATAACATGGAACCCGATTGAAAGCCTTGAGTTTCCTTACTTATTCTTATTTCTCTTTAGGACTTAAAGCTCACAGACGGCCAAAAGTGTCCCCTACAGTGGTATATTAATGTAACTTTCCCAATTTTATCACATCATAAACTGCCATGTAATAGTTCTTTGATGGTCAACTGCTGCATTATTAATAGGAGAGGCTTTTGCTTTTCCAGAAATATCCTGAATTTGTTGTGATCCATAGTCTTTATAGCCCAGTAATTATGATGTGAGTCAGAATGGGAATGCAAAGGACTTGGCAAACTGTATTAGGCACACTTTGATCCAACTATTGCTACATTTGAAGTGCTGCTTCTCTATAAAAAGAATATTAGGGCTTGAAAACAAATCTTTTTGGATTGTAAATGGTTGCTCTATCTTGCAATAAAAATAAGAGATTTATTGGCAAAGGTTGTTACTTGTCAATTTCATATTTTAATTTTCCAAACTCTGGTAGATGAATGTAGAATGATATAGCTTGAGCATGGATTAGTGATTAAAAAGTTCAGCATGTAAATGTCACCCAAATAGTTTATTTATGGCTCAGGTGTATTAATTTACCAAGTTAAACTCAAAATCATTCTCTCCACTGTAAAAATTAATTTTGATACTTTCTTATACAAAGAACTTAAGATTGTTATAAAAGGATGAAGACTTCAACAATGTTATGAAACACAAATACATAAATATTACAAACAAATTTGATAAAAACTAATAGTACAAACATCTCCAAAAATTAATATTTTTTAATTTCTACTAGCAAAATTCCCACATAAAACTAACTGCAGGCAACCAATCATTTATTAGTCAAATTAGCAAGCATTTATGTTTATAAGTTTTGTCATGGAAATAATTAAATGGGCAAATCTATGTATAAAGTGTATATTAATATAAGTTTGAAAACCTAGAATATATATATTTATATAAAATCTGTTACTTCAATTCTTTATTGTAATTTTAATTTTCAAAAGAATGCAGCAGAAACAAAATCCTAAAAGCAAATTAGTCATGTGACAATTCTGTCACTATATCACTGTATCACTGTCATCCTGTTGTTCACGGATTTGCTCGAGCGGGCACCAGTAACGTCTCCATTGTGAGACTTATTGTTACTGTTTTTGGCATATTGAATATGCCACAGTAGCTTGCCAGGCTCTGCCGTGTGGGCAAGATACTCTTGGTAGCTTGCCAGGCTCTCCGAGAGGGACAGAGGAATCGAGCCCAGGTCTGCCTCATGCAAGACAAATGCCCTACTCTCTGTGCTGTTGCTCCAGCCCAGGTTTCTCAACATGCCGGATCTTGTGACAATTCTATAGTGAATAAAATTAGGAACATTTTATGAAATTGTGGTAATATTTTGTTTTTTTGTTGTTGTTTTTGTTTTTTTTGTTTGTTTGCTTTGTGACCACAACCATCTGTGCTTAGAGCTTACTCCTTATAGTATTTGATAGACTGTATGTGGTTCTAGGACTCAACTGGGGTGAGCTATGTGCAAGACAAGTCCCTTAATCTGTAAACTATTACTCTGGCCGATTTCAGTTTAAAATAGGACACATTTCACTATATACTGTGTGATATATGGGTGCATTTCAATATAGACACTCCATGACACTTTAGTCGATGATTTTCAGCTTGCTTCAGTTCAACACTTTTTTCACTTCTATGTGTCATTCCTGCTGGACATTGCCAGCTGTTTTGCAAGATTTGGACAAAATGCCTCAGTCTGGGGGCAATGCGGGTTGTGCAGATTGGAGGCAGGATGGTGCCAATGCTGCCAGAACCCCTGTGCTCTCCCGAACTGGCTCACCATCTAGCCTTAGACAGCTCTCGGCTCAGCATGCCAGGCATGGAACTCTATGCATGATCCCTGCTGGAACTCTACGCATGATTCCCGATGGACATCGCCAGCTGTTTTACAAGATTCGGACAGAATGGTGTCCGTGGGGCACAGAGAAACCATGGCAGCAGCTGCAGCATTGCTGCCTGTCCCGGCCAGGCCGAGTTGCAGTGCCATCAGACATAGAGCCTTAGCAGCAGTGTTCAGAATGGCTCATCCACTGTGGGGTGCTGTCAGCCAATCACTGGGTGACCTGGGACTCAGTGCAGGTGTTCGACCTGGCACAGACCCTCCAAGATAGGGTCCTACTTTGCCAGCTGCTCAACAACCTCCGGGCGCACTCCATCTACCTAAAGGAAATCAACCTGAGGCCACAGATATCCCAGGTGCTGCCCAGAGATGCAGGCAGGTGTGCATTTGCCAGTGTGCATATTGTTACAACATGCCAGTTGACCAAAAGCTTACACTTGGTAGACTGGGAACACCTGTAAAGGCGATTAGAGGCTGCCCCAAATGCCTTCGTCCTTCTCGGAGAGCATGGCAAGCTACCTAAAGTAACCTGCCTGCACGGTAGGGCCTGGCAAGCTACCAGTGGCGTACTTGATATGTCAAAAACAGTAGCAGTGATGGTCCTCATTCCCCTGACACTGAAAGAGGCCCCAATATGCCATCAGGCTACACTAGCATGCGACAGGGATGAATGAAGACATTACTGGTGCCCGCTGGAGCAATTCGATGAACAATGGGATGACAGTGATACAGTGATGCTAACAAGTATCTATATTTATATACAAAAATGTAACACATCTCCACTGTAGAAATCTGAAAATATAGCTTCAAGAACAAAAAGTATAAAAGAAAACTAGAACTTCTATTTTAATTTTAAGTGTCTTTTATGCCATAGAATTCATAAATGTTTTCCCACTGATCTGATGATAGTTCTATTTTAAATTCTAACATTGGGTATATTATAGTTTAAAAAATAACTTTTTTTTCTAAAAAGCATCCTATAGATTCTCTTTTGTAGAAAATATATATTTTTGTTTGATTCTTCTGTTGTGGGCCATATCGGACTTATGCCAGGCATAGATGGGTTCATTGCCGACTTTGTGTTCAGGAATCACTCCTGGAGAACTTGGAGGTACCAGAGACTGAACCTTGGTTGGGCACGAACAAGCAAATGCCTTACCTGCTCTACCTTCTCTCCTACCAGTCCCGTAGAAACGTTGTGAAATGACCTCATTTCTTGATCTGTTCAGTTGGCTATTTGATTAATTTAGACATCTTCAAAAAAAATTTTATTGTATCACCATGAGACAGACCATTACAAAGTGGTTCATGTTTGGGTTTCAGTCATGCTGTATTCCAACACCCATCCCTCCACCAGTGCACATTTCCCAGCATCTATTCCCCAGGTAGAGTCCCCAGGTTCTCTACCCCACCAATTCCTCCTCCCAGCTCCCTCCTCCTCCTCCTCCTCCTCCTCCTCCTCCTCCTCCTCCTCCTCCTCCTCCTCCTCCTCCTCCTCCTCTTCCTCCTCTTTCTCCTGCTTCTATGTTCTTGTTCTACTTGTTCTTCTTGTTTTGATTCTTATTCTTCTTGTTCTTGTTCTTTTTGTTCTTCTTGTTCTTGTTCTTCTTGTTCTTGTTTTTCTTATTCTTGTTCTTGTTCTTGTTCTTCTTATTGTTCTTGTTCTTCTTCTTGTTCTTGTTCTTCTTGTTCTTGTTTTTCTTATTCTTGTCTTGTTCTTGTTCTTCTTCTTGTTCTTGTTCTTGTTCTTGTTCTTCTTCTTTTTCTTCTTCTTCTTCTTCCTCCTCCTCCGTTTCCTCCTCCTCTTCTTCCTTCCTCCTCTTTTTCCTCTTCTTCCTACTATACCTTTTCTTTTTCCTCATTCTCCTCCTTTTTTCTTTCTCTCCATCTCCCTCTTGTGCATTGTGGTTTTAAACACAGATACTAAAAGCTTGTCATATATCCTGGTTAATTGTTGACATCTACCCCAAATGTATGGGGGGCAGAGGGGAGTTAAGATAGAAACTGGACCAGTCTAACAATAATAGTTGGAATTGATCATGTTGGACAAGAATTGAGTGTTGAAAGTAGGTAAAGGGAAGGTAGACTTTTTCTTTTAATCTGTGATTTAATAACTGAGAATTTTCAAACAGCCCAAAGGATTATGGCTCTAGCTAGAAGCTGATGATAAAACAAAAGCAACATAGATCTCATACTTTTATGTCTCCAGCATCATTATTCCAATGTATAAAATTTTGTATGAAAGAGATTTTCTGAATTTTAGTTTCTTCTGCTCTCCTAACCAATGTAATTTTTGGACTTTTGTAGAAATAAATTAAGAATTACACCAAAAATGACATAAGAGGTGTCTCCAGTGCCAATGTCATCCTACTTCTACTTCCCTCTTCTTTGATTCTTGATTCTTTTCTCTCTCTCCTCTTACTCCCTGTGACTACCCATATACATCCTGTTCTCCCTTCTCTTTCTTCATCATTTTTTTTCTTCTTCCATTATCTTACCTGTGTCTCCAAGATCCTTCTTTGTCTTTCAAATACTTAGATATATGTTATATGTCAAGTATGGTATTATACACAAGGTATATATAAATGTAATCTATATTTTTACATCTGCCTACTGAAAGAATCAAGGAGTCAGAATTGAATCTTAAAATAAGTTACACTAAACTCTATTGTTGTATAAGAGTTAAGAAAATCCCTGATACAAGAAAATCCTCTTGACACTGTTGTTGATTTAGACAATAAGTTCTACAAAATGTGAGCTTGTCTGAGACTTAAATAATTGCTAATGCTTAGCCAGATAGTATTTTTATTTATTATAAAAATTTTATTTGATAAATTAAATAGAAATTATTGGGCCTTCGTTATTTTTTCCATACACACCAAAATTCCTGGCTTAAAAGTGACTTTAAATTTTAAAAATGATGATTAATGAATGCAGATATATGTGTTAATAACATATCGATAGCATATCAGTAAGATAGAGCTTGATGCATACACATGCAAATGGCACAATTAAAGCTCCATGGATGCAATTCAATACGTATATATCACCCATTTTTAACTGCTAGTTTTAAATTTGTCATTATTAATAATTAATCATTATCATTGAAATCTAATGAGCATGTATTTCATTTTAAATTCAGATACTATTTTTATTAAATTGTTAATGCTAATTCAAATTTAATGATCTATTTCTAGGTAAAATTTCATAAGAAAATCTTAATTTTATATATTCTCAAAGTTAATATTTGTCATTTGCTTTCACCATATGGAAATTAGTTCATTTAAAGTCAGAAAAAAATAAATTGCAAAAATAATGCACTCTAACTATAATTCTATTTACTGCTTTAAAACATGAATATTTAGTCTCACATGCATGTATAATACATGTAAATTTATGCTGCTTTCAGAAGGGACCATTTAATTAGAGAAGAATGAAAGTAATTTAAAAACATATTCATTTCTTTTGTGAATAAGATGATACAATAGAATCTCAGTAGATTCATACATTCATAAAGAAAATAAATTAGGAAACAACCATGCTAATTGACACAAAAATAACTACATAACACAATCTTAATATGCCACTCAAAGTTGTTGTAATATAGTTAAGAATTAGTTTTAAGATTTCATTAGAAACAAAGCCTAGTCAAATCTCATAAGTATTTTCATGCTGAGGCAAACATAGGAAATTTGTTTGGATTAATTCAAGTTTGTATCTCAGGTTTTGTCATTACATGTTCTCAATCATCTGTGAATATATATGAAGGAAAAACAACAGTCAAGCTTGACAATCTAGAAATAGGTCATAATTTAATAAATTCTATTGCTCATTGTCTTTGGAAATTGAATGATTTCTGAGAACTTAAGAGGCCAAGCTATCAAATATGAGCGCACAGACAATGAAAAATGGAAATTCAATTTATACGCATGCCCAAAAAAGACCAATTTTTAAGAAACAAATGTTCATGAAAATTTTCAAGAAAAAAAGTTCATGTAGCACAAACACATAAAATATATGAAACATCAAAATCATATTTAGAACATTTCAATATGTTGTTGATTATCATTAATAACCACTATTTTAGAGTGAGATTTTCTTTGGATTTGTAAAACCACTGAGTTACAAATGTGGAGAGATTTGCAGAAGGCACACCAGAATTTCTTAGAGGCCCTTCCTGGTTCTGGGCTGAGGGGTAATTTCTCCTGCTGTTTGATGGGCCATAAGTGGTGCCAGTGATCGAAATGGGGTATCAACAGGCAAGCCTCACTTTACCTCCTGTCCTATTTATCTGACCCCTCTCAATTTTTGTACTTTTGTCACTTAAGTGAGTCATTAAACTATATTAACTCAGTGGCGCATAACTTACTTCCTTAAATACAAATTTTCTATAAAAAATGTTCTAGAAATACTCAAATATGGGGCCAGATAGATTGTGCAATGAATATGCTCTTGCTTTTGTGCAACTGACCAGGGTTTAATCCCCAGTGATGTTCCACACATCCCTGCCAGAAATGATCTCATCCAAGGGCCAATAGCTTGCCCTGAGCATGGCTGGATATGACCCTCTACCAAAAAATAAATAAAAATAAAAAGTAAAATCACTCAAATAAAAAAAGTTTCTTACTACTCTAATTTTATCATCTGGTAGTAGATACAGGACAAGATAGCGGACATGAAAATGCTAAGAAAAAGGAATAATGTATAGAGGCACTTATAATTTATAAGGGAACCCATATTTTGCCTAAAATATTCACAACTTTAAGTAATTTTTATATGTTAAAATAATTTTTAGAGTACAGAAAAGGTAGTAAAAATAAGCGTTGGAAGACAGCTTTGAGAAAATTATCTGGATCATTACTATCAGGTGTGTTTTTAGAGAAAGGACTCATAAATGCAATTTTAATGTCTAAGTTCACAGGCATGTCTAATACAGGAAAGGGGAGACCTAGTACAGCCTTCTTCAAGGGAAGGAAGCGACCCCAGGGTTCAGGACATATGTCTACTGTCTAAATAAGGAAAAGAAGGAGAAGCGTCCATATTGTTTTCCAAAAAAGCTGAACCACCCCTGCGCCCCGTGGCCCTGCGAGAAACTGCCCCCAAGTGGGCGTCCTGCCGGCATGGGCCCTGCTGGACCCTACCCCCACTTTGCCACTGCTGCCAGTCAACCTCAGTGCCGCCCTAATTCACATGTCCTGCCCAGGTAACCAACCGGGAACGCCCCCCTGTGCCCCGCGGCCCTGCGAAAAACTGACCCCAAGTCAGCATCCTGCTGGCTTGGGCCCAGCTGGACCTTACCCTCACTTTGCCGCTGCTGCCAGTCAACCTCAGCGCAGCCCTAATTCACAAGTCCTGCCCAGATTTTGGGGGCGTGTCCTTACATCAGGAGGCATGGCCTCAAAAGGAGGCGTGGCCTCCCTCCAAAGCAGCTGCCGCTAACGCGGCCGCAGTATTTTCTCCCCTCTCAATGCATTGTTCACTTATGTCACAATTTATATAATCTAACTCTTTGAAGAACATTGTGGCTTTCATATATATATATATATATATATATATATATATATATAAATTGTGAAACTACTCCACTTCTTCAATTGAGGCCCCTCACAAGTTAAAGCGGAGCGCCTGACAGTAAAGCTCATAACAACATGAAGAAACTGAAAATCCCCACTCTCAGGAGATATGGAAGAGAGGATCTCAGAAATCCCAACACAACTTCCCAGAAATACAATCTCCTCTCAGATAAAGAATTTAGAGAGGAAATCGTCAAGATGGTTCAGGAACTCAAAGCAACTAAAGAACGAACATCCAATAAATTAAGGGAGGAAATGGATGCAGCATTGGAACATTCCACCAAGATAATCCAGGAGGAAATGTGAGCAGAAATCTCAAAGCTAAAAACAGAAATCACACAATTAAAAGAATCGGTAGATGAAATAAAAAAAAAAAAACCTCAGTAGGAGCCCTCAACAGTAGAATGACCTCAGCTGAAGACAGAATCAGTGAGCTTGAAGATGAGCTACAGAAAGCATATAGGGAACAACAAATGACAAAAGACCTCAAAATGGCTCTAGGGCGAATCAGAGTCCTAGGGGATGACCTCAAGAGGAACAACATAAGAATCATGGGAGTACCAGAAGCACAGGGAGCTAATCCCATTGAAAAAAACCACAGTCAAAGTCATCATTGCTAAGAAATTCCCAGAACTAGAGAATACAGGCATTCAGATCCAAGGAGTCTGAAGGGTGACAGCTAGAAGAGACCCCAATAAAAAATCTCCAAAGCATATCATACTCACAATGATGGATGCCATGGATAGAGACACAATACTGCAAGCAGCAAGGTCAAAGAAGGAAATCACACACAAAGTAGCGTCCCATAGATTTACAGCAGACCTATCAGAACAAACCCTCCAAGCCCAAAGACAATGGTGGGATATAGTGAAAAAACACAATAAAATGAATGCCTCACCAAGAATACTTTATCCGGCTAAGCTCTCACTTAAACTTGAAGGAACCATACATTACTTCACAGAGAAACAACAGCTCAGAAACTTCATAGACTCAAAACCAAACTTAAAAGAAGAACTAAAGGGCTACTGTAAGACAAGGAAAAACCCTACGAGAACAACAAACCCTACAGAAAGATGACACAAACTCACATGACAATAATCTCTCTCAATGTCAATGGTCTAAACGCACCAATTAAGACACAAAGTGGCAAAATGGATTCGGAAACAGAACCCAACATTCTGCTACCTACAAGAAACACACCTGAACAGTCAGAGCAAATACAGACTCAAAGTCAAAGGGTGGAAAACAATCATGCAAGCAAACAACTCCCTCAAAAAAGCTGGGGTGGCCATACTAGTATCCGACAACATAGACTGAAAAAGGTTAGAAGGGACAGCGAAGGTCATTTTCTACTCATCAAGGGATATGTACAACAGGAAGAAATCACACTCCTAAATGTATATGCACCTAATGAGCGATCAGCCTATTACTTAAAACAACTCCTAGCAGAATTTAATGGGGACATCACTAGCACCATGATAGTAGTTGGAAACTTCAACACTGCCTTATCACCTCTGGATAGATCAACAAGAACAAAACTTAGCAAGGAAACATTGGCATTGAAGGAAGTGATAGAAGAGAGAGGGCTAGTAGACCTATGCAGGGCTTTGCACCCCAAAAAGAAAGAATACACTTTTTTTCCAGTGCACACGGAACATTCTCCAAAATGGACCACGTTCTGGGTCACAAATCACACATCAATAGAATTGGGAAGATAGAAATTGTATCAAATATCTTCTCAGACCATGATGCACTGAAAATAGATGTTAATCACACATAGATGCAGAAAACCAAATCAAACACCTGGAAGTTAAACAACTCATTGCTGAACAATGAGTGGGTCAGAAAAGAAATGAAGAAACCAAAGATACCTCGAAATAAATGAGAATGAAAACACAAACTACCAGAATCTATAGGACGCAGCTAAATCTGTGTTAAGGGGAAAATGTATAGCCCTACAAGCATTTCTCAGGAGGAAAGAAAGGGCCTACATAGATGGCTTGACTTCGCAGCTCAAGATCTTACAAAATTACCAGCAGAATGAACCCAAACCATAGCAAATAAAAGAAATAATAAAACTTAGAGCAGAAATTAATGACATGGAAACCCAAAAAACAATCCGAAAGATCAATGAAACAAAGAGCTGGTTCTTCGAGAAAATGAATAAGATTGATAAACCACTAGCAATACTCACAAAGAAAGAGAGAGAGAACCCTAATAAACCGAATCAGAAACCAGAGGGGGACATCACAACAAAAACTAATGAAATTCAAAAGATCATCAGAGACTACTTTGAAAGTCTGTATGCCATAAAACAAGAGAACCTAGAAGAAATGTATCAATTCCTGGATTCCTACAATCTCCCAAGACTGAACAAAGAAGACTTGGAATATCTGAACAGACCCATAATATCAAGGAAATTAAAACTGTAATCAAAAGTCTCCCCAAAAACAAAAGCCAAGGCCCAGATGACTTCACTAGTGAATTCTTCCAAACATTTAACGAAGACCTGTTACCAGTTCTCCTCAAGCTTTTCCAGAAAATTGAAAAAACAGGTACTCTCCCAAACAGTTTCTATGAAGCACTTATATCCCTAATACCAAAAGCAAATAAAGACGCTGCTAACAAGGAAAATTTCAGACCAATATCCCTGATGAACATGGATGCGAAAATCCTCAACAAAATACTAGCAAATAGAATCCAACAACTCATCAAAAAGATTATACATCACGACCAAGTCGGATTCATTCCTGGAATGCAAGGATGGTTTAACATACACAAATCAATCAACATAATCCATCACATCAACAAAAGTAAAATTAAAAATCATATGATCATTTCAATAGATGCAGAGAAAGCATTTGACAAGATCCAACATCCATTTATGATGAAAACTCTCACCAAAATGGGTTTTGAAGGAACTTTCCTCAAGATAGTCAAAGCTATCTCTCACAAACCCGTGGCAAGCATTATCCTCAATGGAGAAAAAGTAAGGGCCTTCCCTCTAAGATCAGGGACAAGACAAGGATGCCCACTCTCACCACTTCTGTTCAACATAGTACTGGAAGTACTTGCGATAGCAAGTAGGTAGGAAAAAGACATTAAGGGCATGCAGATAAAGGAAAGGAAGATATCAAGATCTCACTATTCGCAGATGACATGATTATATACCTAGAGAATCCCAAAACCTCCATTAAGAAACTCCTAGAAACAACAGACTTGTACAGTAAAGTTGCAGGCTCTAAAATCAATACCCAAAAATCCATGGCCTTCCTATTTGCAAACAGCGAGATAGAGGAAAATGATATTTAAAAAAACAATGCCATTTACAATTGTGCCCCAGAAAATCACGTAACTCGGAATCAGCCTAACTAAAGAAAAACACAAAACCCTACTACATGAAGTAAAAGAAGACATGAGGAAATGGGAAAATATTCCCGGCTCATGGATAGAAAGACTTAACATTGTCAAAATGGCAATACGCCCTAAAGCACTACACAGATTCAATGCAATACCCATAAGGATACTCATGAAATTCTTCAAAGAAATAGACCAAGCAATCCTGAAATTCATATGGAACAACAAATGCCCACGGATAGCTAAAGCAATTCTTGAGAAAAAGACGATGGGAGGCATCACCCTCCCCAACTTTAAACTCTACTACAAAGCGGTAACAATTAAAACAGCATGGTACTGGAACAAGAACAGAGCCACAGACCAATGGAACAGGGTGGAATATCCCTACACACCACCCCAATTGTATGAACACCTAATCTTTGATAAGGGAGCAAGAAATGTGAAGTGGAGCAAGGAAAGCCTCTTTAACAAATGGTGCTGGCATAACTGGTCAACCACATGTAAAAGAATGGGTTTAGACCTCGACCTGACACCATGCACAAAAGTCAGATCAAAATGGATTAAAGACCACAACATCAGACCACAATCCATAAGGTACATTGAAGACAAGGTCGGTAAAACCCTCTAAGATATTGAAGCCAAAGATATCTTCAATGATGACACGGAACTAAGCAATCAAGTAAAAACTGAAATAAACAAATGGGATTATATTAAACTAAGAAGCTTCTCCACCCAAAAAACACAGTGACCCGAATACAAAGGCAATCTACAGAATGGGAAAGGATATTTACAAAATCAATGCCCATCTGATAAGGGGTTGATATCAAGGGTATAAGGCACTGGTTTAACTCTACAAGAAGAAAACATCCAGCGCCATCAGAAAATGGGGCAAAGAAATGAACAGAAACTTTACCAAGGAAGAAATACGAATGGCCAAAAGGCATATGAAAAAATGCTCATCATCACTAATCATCAAGGAGATGCAGATCAAAACAACTATGAGATACCACCTCACACCACAGAGACTAGCACACATCCAAAAGAACAAAAGCAACCGCTGTTGGAGAGGATGTGGGGAGAAAGGGACCCTCCTACACTGCTGGTGGGAATGCCGACTGGTTCTACCCTTCTGGAATACAATATGGTCGCTCCTCAAAAAATTAGATATCGAGCTCCCATTTGACCCAGCAATACCACTTCTGGGAATATACCCCGGAGAGGCAAAAAGATATAGCCAAAATAATATCTGCACATGTATGTTCATCGCAGCACTATTTACGATAGCCAAAATCTGGAAAAAAAACCAAATGCCTAAGAACAGATGACTGGCTAAAGAAATGTTGGTACATCTACACAATGGAATACTATGCAGCTGTCAGAAAAGATGAAGTCATGAACTTTGCATACAAGTGGATCAACATGGAAAGTATCATGCTAAGTGAAAGGAGTCAGAAAGAGAGAGACTGACAATAGAAGAATTGCACTCATCTGCATAATATAAAACAACAGAATGGAGGCCTAACACCCAAGAATAACAGAAATAAGTACCAGATTTTCTACATGGCTTGGAGACCAGCCTCACATGCTGGGGGAAAGGGCAGCTCAGATAAAGAAGGGAATACCAGCAAAAATGTGGTGGGAGTACCCATTCGGGATGGGAGAGGCGTGCACAGCAGACTATAGACCAAACAAATCGGCCAACCAAGACCTCCATTACTAACCATAATGCCCAAAGGGAGAGAGGGAACATAGGGGAATGCTCTGCCAATAAGGCTGAGTGGGGAGGGGAATAGGGTTGGAGGGGGTTGGAGGGGTGGGAGGGATGATGGGGTTAACAGTGGAGAATGAGTACTGGTGGAGGGATAGATACTCAAGCTGTATATGCCCAAAACACAAGTACAAAAATAGGTAAACCTGTATCTGTACCCCCACGGTGATTCATTAATAAAAATTAAAAATAAATAAATAAATAAATATGACATGTATCTTAAAAAAAAGCTGAACCAGTTGGCATTCCCACCAACAGTGAAGGGGAGTCTCTTTCTGCCCACTTCATGCCAACATTGGTTGCTTTTTTTCTTTAGGATGTGGCCAGTCTCTGTGGTGTGTGGTGATACCTCATTGTTGTTTTGATCTGTATCTCTCTGATGATTAGTGATGAAGAGCATTTTTTCATTTGTCTTTCGGCCATTCCAATTTCTTCTTTCAGAAAGTTTCTGTTCATTTCATCGCCCCATTTTCCCATGGGGTTGAATATTTTCTTCTTGTAGAGTTCAACCAGTGCTTTGTATATCCTTGATATCAACCTCTTACCAGATTGGTATTGGATGAATATTCTTTCCCATTCTGTAGAAAAATATATTTAGAATTTGGCTATAATTTTAAAACAAAGAAAAAAGGAAAAGGAGGAGAGACACTAGCAGGTCTCACTGTAATATGGTGCGGCTAATCACTATACACAAGTGCAGGAGAAACTTGTGTGATGTCTTTTGTGATGCCTATTTGAATGAATTAATGCACTATATGCCAAGACTCTCAGTTTCCTTCGAGTAGAATGTTGGTTATTGCAAAGAAAAGGATGATAAACAGCTAATCTGAAAACAAATTGAAGTAATAAGAGTCCTCCATGATACTGATGATACAGAACTGCAAACACATGTGAAAATGTAATTAGAGCCTACCTTTATTGTCTTAAAGAAATGTATCAATGCTTGAAAAGAAATAGAACCATAATCACAGAAAATAACATTGTCTGTTAATAAAATACAATGAAACCTACAAAGAATCACAAGAACAAATTATGTGGGCTCACATCATCTGACTACAAAGGCAATCTTTAAAATTAATTGTATTTCTGTACATGAGCAACAGAAACTGAAATTCTAAAATTCCCACTTAGAAAGGTAGAGGTGATTGGGCAATTTGGTGGTCTCATGGGGGCTGCAGTTACTTGGTACATTAAAGCCATAAACTCTAACATGGTTATAGCCATATTGCCTAAACAGTAATAAAAATAAATATTTGAAAAATACAAATATATAAAATGGCACGAAAATCATGAGACATATAATTATTTTAAATATCTATATGAGGGAAACTATAAAATGTTACTTAGAAAAATATGTCTTTAGAAATAACAGAAAATATATCATCCAAAATGAACCAATTTATTCTGAACTTTATTTACATGATAAGGTTTTCAATAGCCAAAATGTCTTTGGCAGAAAAAAATGTGTAGGATTGTCAAGGTAGAAGGAAAGAATGAGAAATGAATGTATAGATCCTGTTTTTTCATAATTAGTTTCTAGAAATTAATGATGATAATTTTTAAAATTACATAAAATGAGAAAGATGATTTCAATCTCCCAGTTATTATACATTTTCCTCATTATTAAAACTATCTCAGGATGATTTGTCCTCTGGTCTGCATCCCATAACTTATTAGAGCTCAGTAATTGATCTTTATCTTTTCTTTATTTTTCATGCATTGCATAATATACAATTCAATTTGTGTATCATATCTTCTTTACATTTCACATAATCTAAAAACTAATAAATCCTGATAATCTCCTACAATACTTAATTTTAGAAATGTTCTCTGTATCTCTATGAGAAATTATCTGAATGGCATTTAAAGTTCTCACTCTGTCTAAGGGAGCTTACCAAAATTCTACTCTTTGAATTGGGAAGTCTATTCTTATTCTATTTTTTTTTTTTTTTTTTTGCTGTTTGGGTCACACCTGGCTATGCGCGGGGTCACTCCTGCCTATGCACTCAGGAATTACCCCTGGCGGTCTGGTGGTGTTCTGGGGTCCATATGGGATGCTAGGAATCGAACCTGGGTTGGCCATGTGCAAGGCAAACGCCCTACACGGTGTGCTATCGCTCCAGCCCCTCTATTCTTATTCTTTTATTTTTTCTATCCTATTCTTAAGCCCAAAAGTACTCAAACTGTGCTCTTCTATCCTGTGTCTCTCCAGATCAACTTGCTTTGATTATCCAAGTAGTTTCTGAAGTCTTTGAGGTTTTCCTCCTCCAGGACTATCAGAATAAACATTTCTATTTCAATTTTTATGGCACTGTTTTATTGATCCACATCAAATCTTTTTCTTCAACCTGAATATATCCATGCTGGATATTTCAGTTGCTTTTGATGAAAATTTGTCCACATCAAACTTTTAGGAACGGAGATATTGGAGAGCAGGAAAGGTGCTTGTCTTTCAAGTAACAGATCTAGGTCAGGGCCTCGATGGCTCAAATGGATTCCTGACCCTGGCTGGGAGGAAACCCTGAATCCAAAGCTAAGAGCAAGTCATGAGCATAGCACTGTAGCACTGTTGTCCCGTTTTTCATCAATTTGCTTGAGCAGGCACCAGTAACATCTCCATTGTGAGACTTGTTACTGTTTTTGGCATATCAAATACAACCACCAGCTGGCTAGCTTGTCAGGCTCTGCCTTGTGGGTGGGATACTCTCAGTAGCTTGCTGAGCTCTCCAAGAGGGGCGGAGGAATCTAACCCAGGTCGACTGCATGCAAGACAAACACCCTACCCACTGTGCTATCACTAAGTTATGAGCTTAGTCAGACAAAAATATTTTTTTTTGTTTGCTTACTTGAGGCCATACTTGGTAATGCTCAGGGAGTACTCCTGGTGTTGTGCTCAGGTGTCCGAGACCATGGCTTATCATCACCATGGTCTCCAAATAAACTTTCTTTTTAAAAAGACATCCTCTTTACCAAAGAGAATATAATAAGCACAATTGTGTTTTCATAGGGAGAATGTTAAATTTCAAATAAATTTAACGAACATTCTAAAACTTAAAGAATTTCTGGGTCCTTTGCCTTTCAACAAATACGTAAGAGACGAATTTTCAGTTTACGTGAAGCAAACTGCTGACATTTTGATTCTGATTGTGTTGAAACATTAGATCAAGCTGGGTATGTCTAATTTTGACAACAATAAATCTTATCAAAGCACAAAATTTTTTTTCTATTTATTCGGTCGTTGTTCCTTTGATCAGAGTTTTGTAGATTTTCCATGAATCTTATACATATTTTTTAATTTAGCTAGGTATTTTAACATTTGAGTCTTTTATTTTATTTTTATTTTTATCAAGGTACTGTGATTTGCAAAGCTATCTGTGGTTGAATTTTAAGCACAAACCGTTCCAACACCAATCCTATCACCACGGTCAACTTCCCTCAACCAGTGTCCCAAGGTTCCCTCTAGCCCAGGTTACCTCCTTGACAGACACATTTTTTAATTTTGGTTGTTGCATTTATATCTCATGCTTTCAAAAATTTTGTTGGTTCTGTGGTTGAGATACACAGGGACCATCCCATGTGTTACTTAGGTATGGACAGCACGGGGGATAGAAGTGAAAAGGCTCATATGCTAGGCAAACCCCTTAACCTGTTTCCTATTTCTCTGTTTACTTCAGAGGCTATTTATCTTGATATTTGCATAGAAAGGTGAAAATGAATATTAACTTAGAAATATTCCATTAATATTTTAAAATAAAATTATTGAAATTAACATGTGTGTGCATCATGTGACTCCAAGCTTTATAAGTTTAAAGATTAAATAGAAAAAGAGAACTTTCAATTATGTAACATTTTTCCTAGGTTTTTACACAATAAAATATATCCCTGAGTTGTAATAGCAAAATCAGCAAATTAATATTTCGATATAAAAAGAGGTCTAGCACTTAGAAATTTGAATGTGACTTAATTCATAAATATTTAATGCACTCACAGCAATTGAGGTAACTAGATTTTAAGACCTTCATTTGTCAGTCATAGCAATTTATAATTCTTAGTAGTAGGGTTTCAATAATTGGAATATATCAAAAGTTTTTTTTCTTAGTGTCAGGGGAAGGGGCTGATGTTCTTGGTGAGATTAATTTTGCATACTGGAGAGATCAAATTACAAAGATATCCTTGAATAAAAGGTGATTCAGCCAAAGATTGGAACCGATGTTCCTATAAATGAAGGGCAAGTATATTGCTGTTCTATGTATATTTTAAGTTAACAATTGGTTAGCTTTATATTTTAGAAAAGTGATAACTGTCAACTTTTATTTGCTTGACAAAATTTATAGCTAATCAATAAAAAAATTAACTGTTTCTTTGAAGATGACTAATAAGCTATTCTTCTCACAATCATTAGAAATTAAGTTTTACAGTGATTTATGTTTTGAGGGTTAGGAGGATTTATAGACTGGCCCTATCCACTCCACTTCCCTGCCCCCCACAGACATATTTACCTATCACACAGTATCTCTCTATGTTAAAGAATGGTAAATGTTTTACATTGAGCTTTATGATTATGATGATAATATAATTTTTCTTCCAACTCCAGGACAAGTTTTTAGTTTTATTTTTTAATTATTTTTGTTTGGGGACTCAGAGCTTGTTCATAGCTTTGCACTCAGAGATCACTGATGTCAGGACTCACATGTGGTGTTAGGCATGGAATCCTCATACAAAGCAATGGCTTAATGACAGAACCTCTCCATTCCCTTCAGGACAAGTGTTAAGGTAAATAGGCTTCTATTAATATATTAATAGACAAACTAAACCAGGACCCTCTCAGTCTCATAATTGGGACTTCTGGTGATCTTCTTAATTGTGCTGTAATAGATAAAAGCAGGATTTAACTGGACATATGTATTAGTTGTTATCCATAAAAATGGTGTTTAAGAGAATCAGAATATAAACAAAAGATTTGGTTGTCAGTGACAATGGATAGTCTTACTTTGGTTTTCAGATGTAACTCAATATTTGGAATAAATAGCATCATTTAAACATTTCCAAATTTTAATTTATAGATTTCATATGTGGCTTTCTATAAGTGTCAAAAATGTAGGAAACAGTTCATTTCTTAAAATAAGAAATCTTATGTTTTATTAGAAAATATTGATTGAAAATTTTGATGATGATGATTTTCACTTTACATTTAATAGCCAACAGAGAGTAGAAATGAAATTGGAAAGTATGACTTGAAATAGCAATTGATATTGAGATCTTAAAATTAAAAAGATAAGGAGTAATTTTATGTACATTGGTTATATTGTGGAGAGATTTATTTTTATTTTTTATTTATGAGCTTAATGAAACCATGTAATATATTCTGCATTTCTATACCAATTTACATCAAATCACTCAAATTTTAAGCAGGTTATACTGCTTTAAATATTTTATTTAAACATGATGGTTTATGCTGTTGTTTGCTATACAGTTGTTTCAGGCTTTCAGAGTTCAAACACCAATCCCACTACCAAAGTAACCTTCCCTGCACAACCATCCCCATTTTCTGATCCACTCCTCAAACCTACTCCTCAGGAGGCATACAATAGTTTAAGTTGATGTTCCAACCAAATGGCTAAGGAAATTACCAAAATAGTACAGTAAAAGAAAATTATAAAAATTTTTATTGAATCTCACTACAGGGTTAAATCCTTATTTAAGGATTTACTAAACTATTCATTGCTAGTTGAACCTTCTGTGTTACTGTTCCTGTGTTTTGAGTTTAGTTGGCTTCTAGGTTCCTTTCCCATCTAATTTGGCGTGTTCCTACCACAATTATAGTGTTGAGGAATTAGGAGGTCTCTCCAGGCTACATATGTGGCTGCGTGGTGCAGGGACTTATGGCTCTATGTTGTGGGTCAATGAGTTGCCGTGGCTGTGACTGTGTAGGAGGAGAGCGGCTGCTGGAGCCTCCAGAAGTACAGAGGGGGTGAAATGGTGCCCATTCCCACTTTAAGAAGAACCCAGAATTTGCAGCCTGCAAACCAGGAGAGCTAATTTTTTTTTTTTTGCAGCTTGGTGTCTGTAGAGAGCATTAGTGAAATGTTGGAATTGAGCCATTGATGTGGTCGCATCAGGGTGGTGTGGGTGTGACTATAACAGGTTATGCTTTTTTAAAAAACTTTTTTATTGAACCACTATGAGGTAGACCATTGCAAATCTGTTCATGATTGGATTTCAGCCATACAGTGTTCCAACACTCATCCCCCCAACAGTGTACATTTCTCGGCACCGTGTCCCCAGGTTCCCTCCCACCATCGCCCTGCCACCTCCTACCCCCTCTGTGCCTTTATGGCAGGCACTTTTCTTCTCTCTCTCTCACTCTCCCCTTTCTCACTCCCCTCCTCCCTCTCTATCCCCCCTTCTCTATCTCCCTCTCCCTCTATCTCTCTGCCTTCTTCTTTCTCTCTTCATCTCTCTCTCTCTGTCCCTCTTCTCCCCCACCCTCCTCTCTCTCCCATTGTGCATTATGGTTCTCAATATTAATACTGAAAGTTTATCAGGAATATCTTCACCTATACTTTAATCCTCAGATCCTGTCCAGCATGATCACTCCCTGCTATTATTATCATACAGGTCTCTTCTCTATCTTACCTACCCTCAGCCCCACACATACTTGTGGTTAGATTCAACCATTGCAATCATTGACCAGTCCTCCGAACCCCTGTTTTCCCTGGCCATGGATATTAGTCTTATACTCTCTCTGTCTCTCTCCATATATAAATATATATATGTGTATATATATACATATATATATACACATACCACAGTACAGTCATTCTATATCTGTTCCTCTTCTGATTTGTTTCACTCATAGGCAAATTTCATGACTTCATTTTTCCTAACAGCTGCATATCAATGAACAGGATACAAAGACAGCCTATGGAATGGGAAACAGTATTCACCCAATATCTTTATTTTTTTAAATTTTATTGAATCACCATGAGATAGTTACAAGCTTTCATGTTTGGGTTACAATCACGCAGTGATCAAACACCCATCCCTCCACCAGTGCACATTCCCCACCACCAATATCCCAGGTATACCCCTGCTTTCCCACTCTCCCCCTGCCTCCATGGCAGACAATATTCCCCATACTCTCTCTCTACTTTTGGGCATTATGACTTGCAACACAGATACTGAGAAGTCATCATGTTTGTTCCATTATCTACTTTCGGCACACATCTCCCATCCCAAATGGTTACCCCAGCCATCATTTTCTAAGTGATCCCTCTCTATTCCATCTACCTTCACCCCTCTGCTCATGAAGCAGTTTTCCAGCTATGGGGCAATCCTCCTGGCCCTTGTATCTACTGTCCTTGGGTGTCAGCCTCATGTTTTGTCATTCTATACTCCACAAATGAATGCAATCCTTCTATATCTGTCCCTCTCATTCTGATTCATTTCACTTAGCATGATACTTTCCACGTCTATCCATTTATAAGCAAAATTCATGATTTCATGTCTCCTAACAGCTTCAAAGTATTCCGTTGTGTAGATGTACCAAAGTTTCTTTAACCAGTCATCTGTCTTAGGGCACTCGGGTTGTTTCCAGATTTTGGCTATTGTGAACAGCACTGCAATGAATATATAGGTACAGATGTCATTTCTACTGTGCTTTTTTGCATCTTCAGGATATACTCCCATAAGTGGTATTGCAGGGTCATATGGAAGCTCAATTTCTAGTTTTTGAAGGACTGTCCATATCATTTTCCAGAAAGACTGAACCAGTCGGCATTCCCACCAACAGTGAAAGAGCATCCCATTTTCCCCACATCTATGCCAGCACTGGTTGCTTTTGTCCTTTTGAATGTGTTCCAATCTCTGTGGTGTGAGATGGTATCTCATTGTTGTTTTGATTTGAAACTCCCTGATGACTAGAGATACGGAGCATTTTCTCATGTACATTTTGGCCATTTGTATTTCTTCTTATTTTTTTTTTGGCTTTTTGGGTCATACACAGCAGTGCACAGGGGTCACTCCTGGCTCTGCACTCAGGAATTCCCTCTGGCGGCGCTCAGAGGACCATTTGGATGCTGGGAATTGAACCCAGGTTGGCCAGGTGCAAGGCAAAAGCCCTACCTGCTGTGCTATCGCTCCATCCCCTGTATTTCTTTTTTGAGGAAATTTCTGTTCATTTCTTCTCCACATTTATTGATGAGATTGGAGGTTTTATTTGTTATACAATTCTACTAGTGTCTTGTATATCCTAGATATTAATCCATTATCAGATGGGTCACCCAATACCTTTCTAATGATTTTTTGTGGCTTTTTCTCTCCATTTCTCACACAAACATAGAGGTTCTGAACCAGTTGATCTTATTCCTCGTCGATGTTGTCAACGAGGGCATCTTCCCATATTGATGCAGTAGTGCCAAAGAACTCCCAGTTGGTGGCCATTCTGGGAGTTCTCTTCTTAAACTTTGCAGCCCTGTCTTCCCATTACGTGAAGTAGAATTTTGCACGAAGGAGATCCTATTTTGAGTTTTGGGACAAGAACAACATCGGTCAGGCAAAACCATAATTGAATATGTTGTGGTCAATTTCATTATGGAACTGTCCAAAGGGAAACTCCCACATCCAGTTTTTAGATTCAGCTTTCTGGAACTGCGAGTTACCAGGGACGGTCTTGGTCAACTGATGAACTCAGACAGTCTCACCCTGTTTGTTCCAATCCAGGCTGTGAATCCCAATGTGGAGTTCTTTGGGTGACTTTCTAGGTCCTATCTTGGTGTTAAAATCACCAACCTTGTTGAAGATATGGTCTTCTTTATAGAACTTCTCAGCTCCATGTAGAACTTCCCAACTTCTTCTTCATCATGGTTGGATGTTGGTGCGTAGAACACGAAGATAGAAACGGCTGGCAATGAAGCAACATCTATTCAAACATAAGCATCCAATTCCGGTTGTTAGGCATTTGAACAAATCAATGCTTATGGTTAAATTTATGTTGACAAAGAAACAGACACCACCGATGCCTCTATTCTCACGTGTTCGGAGGACTGGTTCTTCTCCAGTGTTAAAAACGTCGTGATGTGTTCAATACTTTCTTCAGAAAATCTCGAGCACATTCACCAAAGTGGTCTGGTGCAAGCCTTAAGAAATCACAAGCTAATGTTTGAGCTCGGCAAAGCTGTGCAGAAAGGCAATAAGGGAAGACGTAAAAGAGAGAAGAACAGCAGTGTTGGCAGATGAGGCAGAAGCCAGGAGAAATATTCGCAATGCTCACCTGTACTTTGCCAACTATAAGACCAAGATGACTGCCCTCTGACGCCCTGATGGCTCTATCACATCTTCCAGAAGGGCAAATAAAAAGATTATTCATGACTTCTACTCAGATCTCTTAGATAGTCATGTCCACCTGCCCACATACCAAATTCTGTAGGATGGATATGTCAATCCTAGCGTTCTCCCTTCCGAAATCTGACACATCATTTCGTTGGTAAAGAATCATACAGAACCCAGTCCAGACAAGGTCAGATCGTAACACCTAAAGTATCTGCCACCAGTACTGGACAATACAGTGGCTCGGCTCTTCACACACTGCCTGTCTGAATGAAGGGTTCCGTCCCAGTGAAAAACCAGCAGGACTGTCCTATTGTACAAGAAGGGAGACATCCACTACATCAGCAAGTATCATCCTTTCTGCCTGTTGTCTGTCGTCTACAAATTCTTCATTTGAATCATCCTGAATAGGATCGACAGAACACTAGATGAAGGACAACCATGCGAGGAAGCCTGGTTCTGGAAAGGATTCAGCACGATCCACAATATCCACATGGTGACCAAGTTTTCGAGAGAGTTCAAGATGCCGCTCTGTCTAACATTCATCGATTTAAAGAAGGCCTTTGATTCTGTCTCAAGACAGAAGTGGTAATCATAGCCTTAGCCAAATGGGGTGTTCAAACTCAGTACATCAGGATTCTCCTTGAGCTGTATTACGGATTCACCACCAGGATCTCACCATTTTACATAGAAGTAAAGAGATCATTGACGTAAAGTGATGGCTTTGGCAGGGCGACACCATTTCACCGAAACTCTTCAGTGCCACCCTTGAGAATGTTATGTGATAACTGGAATGGTAAGGAATGGCAGTGAAGATAGATGGTCAGCAACTACACCACCTCCACTTCTTAATGGCATCATTCTCATAACACCAAATATCAGCCAAGTGGCACAAATGCTGGCCAACTTCAACTGTCAGTGTGGAAAGGTCAGACTCCAGCTGAATCTCACCAAGACAATGTTCATGCGAAACGAACTAGTTCCTGATGTTCCATTTGCTCTCAACAGAACGAAAATCTCTGAATGCAGTAGATATATGTACCTGGGTTGAGAATTCACCATGAGGAATGACCTGGCACCTAAAATACGTAGGAGGACGAGAGCAGCGTGGAATGCCTTCATGAGTGTTGAAGAAGTGGTTTTGAAGACAAAGAACCTCCAGCTCCGGGCACATCTTTTCGACTCCACTGTTCTTCCTGCACTAACATATGCCTCCGAGACCTAGGCCCTACGTAAACAGGATGAGGACACTATTCAGGTATCACAAAGAGGAATCGGAAGAGCTATGCTTGGAGTATCACATCTCACTCAAGTGAGAGAAGAAATCCAAAGTTCCAACCTCCATCAATGATCAAGAATCAGAGACGCTGTCTCATTTTCCAAGGCATCGAAAATGAGCTGGACACATAATGCGATTCAGAGATGACCTCTGGACTAGAGCTGTTACCGACTGGATTCCGCAGGACATCAAAAGACCAAGTCGCCACCAACCTACAAGATGGTTGGATTCTTCGTCAAGATGCTGAATGAATGGTTTGATGCTTTTTGTGTTTCTGGAGCGAGCAGACACCATTGGGCTACACTAGCACGCAACGGGGATGAATGGCAATGTTACTGGTGACCACTCAGACAAATCTACAAACAACAGGATGACAAGTGAAAAGTGACCAAAAGCAATGATCCAAAAGCAATGATAAGAGGTTAATATCAAAGATATACAAAGCATTGATTGAACTCTACAAGGAAAAACATCCAATCCCATAAGGAAAATGGGGCAATAAAATGAAGAGAAACTTTCTCAAAGAAGAAATTCAAATGGCAAAAAGCAAATGAAAAAATATTTTTTATCACTAATCATCAGAGAGATGCAGATTAAAGAAACAATAAAATATCATCTTATCATGGAGACTGTCACACATCCAAAAGAGCAAAAGGAACCAGTGTTGGTGTGGGAACAAAGGGAATCTCCTTTATCATTGGTGGGAATGACGACTGGCCCAGTAATTTTAGGTTATGCTTTTAAAAAAGTACCGTCTTGCTGTTTAATCAGTTTTTCCCCAGAAATGGTGGTAAAGTTGCTAAATTATAAATATGAAGTTCAAACATTTAAACTTGGTAGACATTGTTAGATCACCTTCAAAATAATGTTTCAATAATTCATGAGGAAATAAAAATATCAGACTTACTATTCAAGAAGCAACTGTAAACTTTGGTATTGAACTTTTAGCCACTTTCCTCTCATTCACTGAATTCAAAATTCTATGAGAATTTTAATTTATTTTTACAGAGATCTTGATCTGAAAACACTAAGAAATGCTTCTAATAAAGCAAACTTGAACATTTTCTTCTAATCTCTGTAAATTAAGTATCAGCATTTCAGTCTCAGGATACTTTAGGATATCCCTATTTTAAGCAATGTGCTCATGTAGGATATCATTGGTTTGTCTTTTCTCCCTTGTCACAAAGAGTTTAGGTTTATCTGGTAATAATCTCTAAACACTTTAAGACAACATTGGTATGTCCTGTTCTCCCTGCCACAAGGAGCTCAGGTATATAGGGTCACACCCATCAAAGTGCTCCCGAGTCACTCCCAGTCCTTTGCCTATCTGTAACCCCTTCTCTATGCTCTCTTCCCCAACCAGTTAATCAGCTTTTCCCCTAATCAGACTCTGTTAATTTGTAAGGTCAGACCTTGCTAGGACACTGAACTTGTATTGTAAGTCAATATTGCCTTTCTCCTCTCCTTGTGCTTTCGAATAGTTTACTTTAAAGCAATGTCCTTTTTGTATGGACAAAGAAAGACAGTTCTTAATATGCTTTTGTAGCAAAGCATTTAATTGGCTTCGAATATTTTTCACAACCGGGCATCTGCTTTCTCGACTTAAGCCTCAGCTGCCCTTACTTCCTAACACCCCCAAAAGCAGGGTCCCGATGAGGGACGGGACGGACTCAGGGCAAGCGGTGAGTTATGTGTTACCCTGGCATCGAGATGGGCCTGGCCAAAGTGCCTGATGCTTAACTATAAGTTAAGAGCTTGGTCATGGACACATGCTGTCATGATCCAAAAGCAATGACGAGACTAGGACCCTGCTAGGGATAGAAAAGACTAATCTGGCCTGAGCACTGTAGTCTGTGATCAAGATGACCCCAGGAGAGCAATTCCATAAGCTTAATGCATCTCTTGCTGTGTCCATACAAAATGATTAATATTATGAATACTTATATGTTAATCAGACAAGGAGAGGAGAAACACACCCATGGGATTCCACTCTTGGGTGGGTGTCCTGCTGAAAGAGAATCTGTCCTAGAAGAAGCATCCCCTGAGGGAAAGAACTTTACCCTATTGATTGTGACCACACCTATGTGTAAGCCCCAACCCCTCATGCTGGGGGATTTAACTAGGCTGTGAGAGTGGGCTGGGGGCCAGTCCCAGTGCCAGATCTGGAGAAGCTAGATCGAGATCCGGATCCAGAAGAGAAGGAGAATGAAGTAGCATGGGGGAGGAAGAAGCAGGAGGATAATCAGAGGAGAATGGAGATGGGAATGGAATAAAGTGCAGCTGAGACCAACCAGCCTTACTTCACCTGCCTTGTCATCGCCATCAGCCTCCCTGGGGTCGGGAAAATGGCTGGAGACTACCGAACTCCGGCGGCAGGAGAGATAGAGCACCACTGCCCTGTGCCCGCTGCCCATGTCCCCCTTCTTTTTTTGTGTGTTTACACATAGGGTGACTTGCATAAAATTTTTATTGCATGCTTCTTTGACCTATAAAAATCTGCCAAATACTGTTATTTAAGAAATTTACTTTTGTAGATCTAACTATAGAAAGTTTTCTTTAATATTTGGTGTAACTTTCCTCCTAAACAAGGGGAGTTTTTCCTTTTCTTTCTATTTTTTTATGTCCAATGCAAACAAATTATTCCATATGTGAGTTTTATTCTGAATCATTTTTATACCCCTTGAAACAAATTGTAAGTTGTGAGAGGAAACAGTTAACTATAAATGATAAAGAAATTTTTCAGAAAGATAATTTCTCATTCTTCTCATTTAACCCAAACTATTGTTCATTGATCATTTCTTTTCTTTTTTCTTTTTTGTATCTATAATCAGTTCTAAGGCAGAGATTTTATAAATAGGGATTCAGAGGTGAAAACTAAAGACCCAAAATTACATTTTTGTTGTTGTTTTAGAATCTACTCAGCTTGCTTAGTGCTCATTCCTGGTTCTACTCTTGGTGAATCCCTGATTCACTCCTGAGAATCCTTGTGAGACTCTATGTGATGCTGGGTTTGGTGTTTGTCATGTGCAAGGCAAAAATGATTTATACAATGTATGGGCTGAGCAATTGCACAGTGGGTAGGGTATTTGCCTGGCACGCTGCCAACCTGGATTCGATTTCTCTGTTCCTCTCAAAGAGCTTGGCAAGCTACCAAGAGTATCTCGCCCACATGACAGAGCCTGGCAAGCTACCCGTGGCGTATTCGATATGCCAAAAACAGTAACAGCAAGTCTCACAATGGAGATGTTACTGGTGCCCACTCAACCAAATCGATGAAAAACAGGAGGACAGTGCTACCGTTGCTGTACCCTCACATTCAAAATCACATTTTAAAAAATGCACTTAGCTGTGCATATTATAGTTATTTGATAGTTTGTGATTTAAATCTAAAGAACAGAAGTTGTATTCTCAAGATGATCTAAAAGCTAATAAATAACAGTAGCATAAAAATGATTGATCACTAGTATCACTTGTCCTCCCGTTGCTCATTGATTTGCTCGAGCAGGCACCAGTAATATCTCCATTCGTCTCTGTCATGTGTTAATGTAGCCCAATGTTGTCTGCTCGCTTCAGGAGCACCAAGAGCCTGAAACCATTCCTTCAGGGTCTTGATGAAGAAATCTGACCATCTCATAGGTGGGCGGCCACGTGTTTTTTTTACGTCCCGTGGAATCCAGTAGGTAACAGTTCTAGTCCAGTGGTCGTCTCTGAATCGCATTACGTGTCCAGATCATCTGATTTTCGACAACTTGGCAAACGAGACACAGTTCCTGGTTCTTGATTATCGATAGAGGTCGGAACTCTGGATTCCGTCTCTCTCTTAAGTGAAATGTGATACTCCTAGCATGGCTCTTTTGATTCCTCTTTGGGAGACCCGAATAGTGTTCTCATCCTGTTTTCGTAGGGCCCAGCTCTCTGAGGCATATGTTAGTGCAGGAAGAACGGTGGAGTCAAAAAGATGTGCCCAGAGCTGGAGGTTCTTCGTCTTTTTAACCACTTCTTTGACACTCTTGAAGGTGTTCCAAGCTGCTCTCTTCCTCCTGCGCAGTTCTGGTGCCAGGTCTTTCGTCGTATTGAGTTCTTGACCCAGGTACACATAGCTGCTGCATTCGGAGATGATCATACCATTAAAAACAAATGATGTCAAGAACTAGTTCGTTTCTCATGAACATTGTCTTTGTGAGATTCAGCTGCAGTCTGAGCTTTCCACACTGACAGTGAAAATCCAAAGTCGGCCAGCATTCCTGCTGCTTGGCTAACTTTTGGTGTTATTAAAATGATGACATCAGCGAAGCAGAGGTTACTGACCATCTATCTTCACTCCCATTCCTTCCCATTCCAGTCATCGCATGATGTTCTTGAGGGTGGCACTTAAGAGTATTTGATATCCCAAATACAGTAACAACAGTCTCTTAATGGAGACGTTACTGGTGCCTGATCAAGCAAATCGATGAACAATGGGATGACAGTGATACAGTGATATCAAAAAGATTGATATATTGTGAAAATTTACAATGGTCTTAAAGATAGCTGAAAATACAACTACAAATTTGTTAAATTCTCATCATGTGTATTATATATAGTATCTTATTTCATCTTAGCAGCATTTTTCAAGTGATATACTGTCATTGTGCTTGGTTAGCAACATAGAAGTGGTGTTTCAAAACATGAAAGAAACTCAATTTTCATGTCATAGAGAATGTTTCATGATAGATTGTGAAAAATTCTCCCCTACACACAGACCTTGACTTCAAGGAACTAGCATAGAAATATAGGTCTTTCCCTCAGTAATTATGTAACATTCTACTTAAAGAGTTGAAGAAAGTAAAATTGTTGACATCTCTCTATATATTCTTCTGTTGCTATTTTTTGTTTCTTTTGATGGATAATGGCAATATATTACAAATTAAAATTCCTCAAAAAAGTATTTTTCCACTAAAATTTTTATTTAGTGATCAGAGAAAAAAAACAGGGACTAAGCACTTGCCTTGCACACAGCTTAACCTGGTTAAATCCTCTTTACCACCATATACAAATCTGAATATTGCTAGGTGTGGACCCAAATCTCACACACACACACACACACACACACACACACACACACACTTTCTTCTTTCTTTTCCCCCTTTTTCCTCTTCCTCCCTTCACTTCCTCCTCCTTCATTCTCCCACTCTTTTTCTTCTTTCTTCTTGTTTTTAATGTTTGAGGTAGAGTATAAGGTGGCTTATACTTACACTTGCAATAATTTGTTTTCTTTTAATTGTTGTTATTCTTAATTTTTCATTAAAAGAAGTTTAAAAAATAAGTCACAGCAAAATTTAGAGGAATATAGAAACTTTCATTTACCTCTGATCAGTTGCATTTTTTGACATTCAATTTTCACTGCTTATGTTGTTTTATCTAAAAGTAATCTATGTAATCTGGGTTGATCAAGGATAATCAATAGAATCTGTATTTTGTCTATTCCCTTACTTAAATTCAGAGAGCTTTCAAGTGTATCTAGTTTGTGCTTAAGCAGTGATTTGTTGACAACTGTATCTTATACAATAGTTCATCTTAATTTTTTATTATTTGAATTTTTAAAAAATTGAACCACCATGAGATACACAGTTACAAAGCTTTTGTGATTGGGTTTCAGTCATGCAATGTTCCAACACCCATCCCTCTACCAGTATACATTTCCCTCCACCAATGTACCCAGTATCCCTCCCGCCACCCCCATTCATTTGTCCCCTATCCCCCACCCACTCACCCCATCCCTACCTGTCTCTAAAGTAGTTCACCTTAAATTCTAAGTGTTGTGTCCAGTGGTACAAATACTTAATCTAATGGCTAACTGAAGGAATACATGATACCATCATTAGGCAAGAAGTTGGAAGGAGGAATTCTTCATTTACTTTGCAGAGTCAAAATAAATTTGACCTAGTACTTTGTGATCTTTGCATGCTGTTTTTATCTAAAGGATCAGACAATAAGAATTTCATCTTTTCTTCAGGACTACTCAACTCATCCTTCTAGCACAATTTGCAAATTTGCAAATTAATGTAGGCTATATGCACATTTTTTGCATATTGCCTACATTTTAAAAAAACAATTTTTTGTTTTTTATTTAAACATCTTGGTTTACAAAGTTGTCCATGATGCAGATGTTACAGTCTTTCAGGATCCCAACAACAATACCACCACAAGATTGACCTTCCCTTCCCATGCCCAAACCTGTCCCCTTAGCAGGCACACAATAATTTACTTTATGTTGCTTGCCTCAACTTAATGGCTAAATGTATTATCAGAAACACTGCAGTAAAAGAAAATTTGTGAAAATTATTCTATCTCAACATGAATGATTAAATCTTAGTCTGATTCATCATCATCATCATCATCATCATCATCATCATCATCATCATCATCATTATCATCCGTTGATCATTGAATTTCTAGAGTGGTCTCAGTAATGTCTCTATTCGTCCTAGTCCTAGCCCTGAGATTTTAGCAGCCTCTTTTTACTCATCCTTCACAATGATGCCTCATTGGAGGCTTTTTCAGGGTCAGGGGAATGAGACCCAGCATTGTTACTTGTTTTGACATATGAATACACCATGGGGAGTCTGTGAGGCCCTCCCATGTGGGCAGGAAACTCTCAGTCGCTTGCCAGTTTCTCCCAGAGGGAGAACTAGGCTATAAGATGTCACGTGCTTCCAGGAGCTTGGTTTCAGTCTCTGGATGTTGGCCATTGATGGGATTAAACAGCACTGGGGGCAGTTTCTGGGTTGTAACTGCTTAGCTACTGGAAAATGGGGAATCTGGGTGGAAGAGGCCCAGCACCAATCTGAACAGCCTTGAAGGTCTCAGTCCCGGGTCCCACACAACTGTGGTCCTCCGCCGGTACCTTCATGCTTGAGGCACATCCGAACGTGAGGAGAGGGGCCTTGACAATGGCTGTGGCTAGGCTCCAGAGGTCTTCAGCCAAGGGAGCTCTGCTCTGGGCAGGAAGGGAAGCTGGAGCCCACTCCCTCTGAGGGGCCCGAAGGAAGACAGCCAGGCACTCGGGCAAGAGACTCTCTGCCCTGATGTTTAAGTAAGCTGAAATTTCTGTGTTACTGTATTTTTTCTTGGGATCCTTTGTTATTTTCCTATCTGGAATGTCAGATTGTGGAATTTGGAGGTGCAATGTGGTCCAGAACTTCAGAAATTCTAGAATTGGTCCGATAGGACCCCAGAATTCTCAGTCTAAAAACCTGTGTATCTCTGGAATTTTCATAGTGTTCCTGCACAGATTCCTCATGATGAAGGGGGATTGGGCCATTGGCACAGCAGCAGCTCTGGGTTGTAAGTGTGGCAGAACAGGAACCCAGCCTGCCCCCTTCTAAGGATGCCCCTGACTTTTCAGCTGGAGCACTGATGTATCCATCAACTGCACTTGCCTGGTTTCCATCTCCTCAGAGATACACAGAATCTCTGTGTATTTAATTTTTGAATGTTTAATTTTCTATTCCAAATGCATTGCAAATATCACAGCATTTTATTCCTGTTTTCGTTTTTCAGTTATTTAAAAAGTGAAAAACATTTTTAGTCAGCAAAATATCTGAAGTAGAAACCCAGCCATGGTTTGAAGAGTTCTGATCTAGACTGTAGATTAGACTGGGGTGACTCTCCCAGCGTGTTCTGACAGAGTGTTGTTTAACCTGCCAGAGATGAGGTGGTTTCCTGAGGTTTGCTATCTCAGACTTGAATCTCTCAGACTTGAATCTCTCAGACTTTGTTTTGTTAGCATTTATTTGGTTCTCAACAGCCACTAAGCCCAAAAACACCTGGCCCATCCCATTTTTTCTTATGCCCATCTCCATCAGCATTTCTTACGACTTTAATGCTTTTAGAAACCATCAGATATGAATCTATCCAGGTACCAGCCCAGTCAGGGCTCCTGCTCGGAGACACATTTTAAACCAGTACCCAGGAAAACCGGTTTTCACCATTGGTCTGTGGGGGACGGGAATTGAGGAACACCGCACCACATCCAAAGCTGAATCATTCTGACACCCTCTGCCACCCTATCCAGGTACCAGCCCGGGGCAGGGCTCCTGCATCTGGGAGCATATTCTCTGGAGTTACTCTCTCCCATTCTTATCCCACAAGAACCAGAAGTTACTCTCTTAGCTGGAACTTTCATCAGGTTAGCTTAACCAACAGAAACACATTAGCCAATATCTCATCAAGCCCACCTAAATTAATATTGCATCATAAACAGAATAGTAAGAGTGAGTGTGAAGGGCTGAGCCACATAGGTCACAATGGTAAAGCAATGCAGATCCCCACCAAGCTTACTTGTTGAAGAGGCTAGCCCATACGACCCCAAAAACAATGAAGTGCTATACAACCTTTCTGACAAGGAATTTAGAAGGGAGCTACTGAGGATGTTTAGGGAGCTAAAAGAAACAATGAAAAACAATACCAATAAAATACAAGAGGATTTGAAGGTAGAGATGCGTAAAATACAAACGGAAATGTCAGACCTGAAAAACCTGGTAGATGAATTCAAAAACTGGACGGTCTCAGCAACAGAGTAATAGCTGCTGAGGACAAGATCAGTGAGCTCGAAAATGAAGTCCAGAACTCTCTAGAAAAGAACAGAAAATGGAAAAGAGAGAGACAATCCAGGAACAGATGGCAAGAGAAGATCATGATGAAGCCAATAAGAATTATTGGAGTCCCAGAGGGCCTGGAAGAAAACCCTGATGAAGAAGAAACTGTCAAAGACATCATTGCTATGATTTTCCCAGAGCTGAAGAAAACATGCGACCACATTCAGGAGGCCCGAAGGGTACCAGATAGAAGAAATCCAACTGAAAATACCCCAAGACACATCCTGATCAAAATAACCAAAACCTTTGATAAAGACAAAATTCTGAAAGCAGCAAGATCAAAGAAAGAAATTGCCTATAAAGAAGCAACCTTAAGATTTACAGCCGACTTCTCTGATGAAACCCTCATGGCCCGGAAACAGTGGTGGAATATAATGAGAAAACTCAAAGAAATAAATACCTCACCAAAAGTACTTTACCCAGATAGACTTTTATTCATAACAGAAGGAACAGCACACAGTTTCACAGATAAACAACAGCTCAGGAACTTCATAGACTTAAAACCATGGTTATAAGAACAACTGAATGGACTACTTTAAGATGACACAGGTCCCTCAAATACACCAAACTTCAGCATAAAAATGAGACAAAACCCCATAAAAATAATCTGTCTCAACGTCAATGGGTTAAACGCACCAATTAAAAGACACAGAGTGGCAGGATGGATTAGAAAATTGAACCCAATATTCTGCTGCCTGCAAGAAGCACACCTCAACAGTCAGAGCAAACACAGGCTCAAAGTCAAAGGCTGGAAAACAATCCTACAGATGAAAAACTCCCATAATAAAGGTAGGATAGCCATCCTAGTACCAGACCACATTGATTTCAGACTCAAGAAGGTCACAAGAGACAGTGAAGGTCATTTCTTATTGATCAAGGCATCTGTACAACAGGAAGAACTAATAATACTAAATATATATGCACAAAATGAGGGACCAGCAAAGTACTTAAAAAAACTACTCATAGACTTGAAGAAAGACATCGATCGCAACACAATACTAGTGGGAGACTTCAACACCGCTTTATCACCTCTCAATAGATCAACCAGACTTAAGCTTAGCGAGGACATATTTCATCTGAGGGAAGAAATCGAAGAAAGGGGTTTAGTAGATATATACAGGACACTTCATCCTCAAAAAACTGAATATGCATTCTTCTCAAGTGTGCATGGAACATTCTCCAAGTTAGACCACATGCTGAGCCACAAAACATACCTCCATAAAATTAAGAAGATAGAGACTGTATCAATGATCTTCTCAGACCACGATGCGCTGAAATTAGAAATAAATCACACACACAAACAGAGATCGAAATCAAACACCTGGAAATTAAACAGCTCACTATTAGACAATGAGTGGCTTAGAAAGAAAATGAAAGAGGAAATCAAAAGATTCCTGGAAAGAAAGTATAATAAGGACACGGGTTACCAAAACCTATGGGACACAGCAAAAGCTGTGTTAAGAGGAACGTTAATTGTAAAAAATTAAGGCATGCCGAGGGGCACACGCACTCTGTCTCACTGCCCGTGTTAGGTGCTCTGGAACTGCTGTGTATGGACTGGATCGGGACTGCCGGTGGTTAAGGACAGATGAGAGAAGAACGAGGACCAAGCTGGTTGCTGATTAGTTACCGTTTATTCAATCTTCAATCTTTCTCATCTCATGCACTCCCAGCTCCGTCCTCTCTCTCTGGATCTACTCCAGCCTTCTCTCGCTTTTCTCATATCTCCTCCTACTTCTCTCTCCCACCTTGCCCTCTAGGCTACACCCAGCCAGGTAGCAAAATCAACATAAGAAAGCCCTTCCTGAGGGCCAGGCATTCCAAAGCCCTTCCTGACTCTTAAGGTTTTTTTCCTTTCCTTAGTCCAAACACTTATCAACATCTTAATACTAGTTATTTTTGTATGGACATAGCAAGAAATACATTGAGGCTTGCAAGGCAGCTCTCCTGGCAACATCTTGCCAAGACTCGGACTACAGCACTCAGGCCAGATTAATCATTCCTAACCCTAGCAGGGTCCAAATCTAGTTATCACTGCTTGGATCATGACAACATTTCTCCATGATCAAGCTCTTAACTTATAGTTAAGCACCAGGCACTCTGGCCAGGCCCATCTCAATGCCAGGGTAGCATACAACTCACTGCTTGCCCTGGGTCCATCTTGTCCCTCGTCGGAACCCTGATTTTGGGGGTGCTAGGAAGTAAGGGCAGCTGAGGCTTAGGTCAAGAGAACAGATGCCCAGGAGGAAAATATCATGTAGAGTCAAATGACTCCCAGGTTACAAATGCATAGCATTTGCTAAGTCTTCCTGTGTCCACACAAAAAGGACATGGCTCTGAATAAACTATGCAAAGGACTCAAGGAGAAAAGAAAAACAATATTTACAAGTCAACAGAACACTAAGAAAGAAGCTACAAATAAACAAAGAGGAATGGGAGCACTGTAACAGGAGTAACCCCAATAAACCTAAACTACCTGAGGATATGTTATTCTACAGTTAATAGCTCTATAAGCATTCCTCAGGAAGGAGGAGTGAGCCCATATAAGTAACCTAACCTCACAGTTTAAGAGCTTGGAGAATGACCAACAAAAGGAGCCCAATCTGAATAGGAGGAAGGAAATAATAAAACTTAGAGCAGAAATTAATGAGATGGAAACCAAAAAAAAAATCTGAAAGATCAATAAAACTAAGAGCTGGTTCTTTGAGAAAATAAACAAGATTAATAAACTTCTAGCAAACTCACAAAAAAAGGGGAGAGAGAAAACCCTGATAAACCGAATTAGAAATGATAAGCGGGACATTACAACAGAAATACAAAGGATCCTCAGAGATTACTTTGAGAATCTTTATGCCACGAAACACGAAAACCTCAAGGAAATGGATAAATTCCTAGATTCCTATAGACTCGCGAGGCTGAACCAAGAAGACCTGGAATACTTGAACAGACCTATCATCATCAAGGAAATTGAAATGGTAATAAAAAGTCTCCCCAAACACAAAAGCCCTGGCCCAGATGGATTCACTAGTGAATTCTTCCAAACCTTTAAAGAGGACTTACTCCCAATCGTCTTTAAGCTTTTCCAGGAAATTAAAGTATCAAAAACACTTCCAAAGAGTTTCTATGAAGCAAATATCACCCTGATACCAAAAGATACCACAAAGAAAGAGAATTACAGACAGATATGCCTGATGAACACAGATGCAAAGATCTTCAACAAAATATTAGCAAATAGAATCCAACAACTCATCAAAAAGATTATACATCTTGACTAAGTAGGATTCATCTCAGGGATGCAAGGATGGTTTAACATTCGCAAGTCAATCAACATAATTCATCATATCAATAAAAGAAATAATAAAAACCATATGATCATATCAATAGATGCAGAGAAAGCATTTGACAAGATTCAGCACCCATTTATGATGAAAACTCTCAGCAAAAAAGGAATTTTTCTCAATATAGTCAAAGCCATCTACCAAAAGCCCATAGCAAGTCTCATTCTCGTTGGAGAAAAACTGAAAGCCTTCCCGCTAAGATCAGGCACAAGGCAAGGTTGCCCGCTTTCACCACTCCTATTAAATATAGTACTGTACTGGAAGTCCTGGCCATAGCAGTTAAACAAGAAAAAGATATCAAGGGCATACAGATAGGAAAGGAAGAGATCAAGTTATCACTATTTGCAGATGATATGATATTATACGTGGAAAACCCTAAAGACTCTACAGAAAAGCTCCGAGAAACAATAGGTCGATATAGTAAAGTGGCAGGCTACAAAATCAACACCCAAAAGTCCATGGCTTTCTTATACAAAAAATGAAAGAGAAGAAAGAGACATTTAAAAAAATCCTTTTCACAATAGTAGCTCAGAAAATGAAGTACCTTGGAATCAGCTTAATCACAGAGGTGAAGGACCTCTACAAGGAAAATTATAAAACACTACTTCAAGAAATAAAAGAGGACACTAGAAAATGGAGACACATCGCCTGCTCATGGATAGGGAGAATTAACATGATCAAAATGGCAATACTGCCCAAAGACTATACAAAGTTAATATGGTTCCTGTCAGGATGCCCATGATATTTTTCAAAGAAATATACAAAACACTCCTGAAATTCATGTGAAATAATAAACCCCCACGAATAGCTAAAGCAATCCTTGGAAAAAAGATGGGTGGCGTCACCATCCCCAACTTCAAACTCTATTACAAAGAAGTAGTAATTAAAACAGCATGGTATTGGGATAAAAACAGACCTGCAGACCAATGGAACAGAGTCGAATATCCTGTCACAGAACCCCAAATACATGGCAATTTAATCTTTGACAAAGGAGGAAGAAATGCAAAGTAGAACAGGGAAAGCCTCTTCAAAAAGTGGTGCTGGGAAAACTGGATAGCTACCTCCAAAAAAATGAACTCTGACCTCTGTTTAATGCCAGGCACAAAAGTCAGATCAAAGTGAATTAAAGACCTCAATATCTGACATGAATCTATAAGGTTCATAGAAGAAAATGCAACCAGAACTCTACATGACATCAAAGCTAAAAGCATATTTAAGGACGAAACAGCACTGACTATGCAAATGGAAGCAAACATAAACAAATGGGAGTACATTAAATTAAGAAGCTTTTGCACTTCAAAAGAAACAGTGACCAAAATACAGAAAGAGCCCACAGAATGGGAAAGAATATTTACCCAATACCCATCTTATAAGGGATTAATATCAAGGATATACAAGACACTAGTATAACTGTATACAAAAAAAATCTCCAACCCCATCAAAAAATTGGAGAAGAAATGAACAGTAGTTTCCTCAAAAAGAAATACAAATGGCTAAAAGGCACATGAAAAGTGCTCCACATGGCTAGTTATCAGAGATTTTCAAATCAAAACCACAATGCGGGGCTGGAGCGATAGCATAGCGGGTAGGGCATTTGCCTGCACGCGGCTGACCCAGGTTGATTCCCAGCATCCCATATGGTCCCCTGAGCATCGCCAGGGGTAATTCCTGAGTGCAGAGCCAGGAGTGACCCCTGTGCATCGCCGGGTGTGACCCAAAAAGCAAAAAAAAAAACCCACAATGAGATATCATCTCACACCAGAGAGACTGGCACACATTCAAAAGAACAAAAGCAACCAGTGCTGGCGTGGATGTGGGAGAAAAAGGGATGTTCCTTCTCTGTTGGTGGGAATGCCGACTGGTCCAGCCTTTCTGTAAAACAATATGAACAGTCCTTCCAAAACTAGAATTTGAGCTTCTATATGACCCGACAATTCCACTTCTGGGAATATATCCTGAGGATGCAAAGCAGCACAGTAGAAATGACATCTGTATCTATATATTCATTGCAGCACTGTTCACAATAGCCAAAATCTGGAAACAACCCTAGTGCCCTAAAACAGATGACTGGTTAAAGAAACTTTGTTACATCTACACAATGGAATACTATGAAGTTGTTAGGAGAGATGAAGTCATGAATTTTGCTTATAAATGGATAGACATGGAGAGGGCCATGCTAAGTGAAATGAGTCAGAAAGAGAGGGACAGAAATAGAAGGACTGCACTCATTTGTGGAGTATAGAATAACAACACATGAGGCTGACACCCAAGAACAGTAGATACAATGGCCAGGGGTATTGCCCCATAGTTGGAAGACTACATGAGCTGAGGGGAAATGGCAGATGGAATAGAGAAGGGATCACTAAGAAAATGATGGCTGAAGGAACCAGTTGGGATGGGAGATGCATGAAAGTTGATAATGGAAGAAACATGATGACCTCTCAGTATCTGTGTTGCCAGCCATAGTGCCCAAAAGTAGAGAGAGAGTATGGGGAATATTGTCTGCCATAGAGGCAGGGGGAGAGTGGGAAAGGGGGAATATACCCGGGATATTGGTGGTGGGGAATGTGCACTGGTGGGGGGATGGGTGTTTGATCACTGCGTGATTATAACCCAAACATGAAAACTTATAACTATCTCACAGTGATTCAATAAAATTAATAAAAACCCATCAGATATATAATTTATATCCTAAATGTAAAACATTAATAACATGCACAAAATAGCTGAAACAAACATTTCACAAATTAGATATTTCCCATATTATTTTCGATATGCCATTATATTTTCTATGCTATGCATTTTCGATTTGGTTCCATCTACTTTTAAAAATTGTTCATGGAAAGTCACCAGTAAATCAACATATGCAGTTTGAAGTATTGATTTCATTAAAATAATTGAAAATCAAATTCTGACTTTTTTATAAACTAGCATCCCTATCTCACCAAATTACATGAATACACATACGGATCAATTTAGCTATCATATGAAACACACTATAATGATTTGTACACATAATATTTATGTCACTGTCATCCTGTTGCTCATCGATTTGTTTGAGCGGGCACCAGTAATGTCTCTCATTGTGAGACTTATTGTTATTGTTTTTAGCATATGGAATATGCCACGGGTAGCTTGCCAGGTTCTGCCATGCGGGCACGATACTCTTGGTAGCTTGCCAGGCTCTTCGAGAGGGTTGGAGGAATCGAACACGGGTCGGCCTCGTGAAAGGCAAACGCCCTACTGCTGTGCTATCACTCCAGCCCAATATTTTTGCATTTATGTATATTTATAATTCAGTATAAACCTTACATAACTTATTTTTCAGTTTCTATAATGTCAATAAAATGCATGTAAAGTTAGAGATAAGGCCATATAAGGTAGAATAGTTAGTCAACACCATCCTATTGTTTTGTGTTTTACTTAACAGATACATTTTTATTCTTCTACATAGAGCAAACCCAGAAAATACAATCAGAACAACATAAATCATCTTGAAACTATTATGCCAAACCAACTTTGGTTCTATGATTCTATCAGAGTCTACCTTTGCCTTTCTGGCATAAATTGCATCTTTCCCTAATGACTATGACAGGAAAATGTAACTTTTGATTCTAATTGATAAATAACGTGATACTGGTTATAGTCCAATGGGAAGTCATACTAGAGAAAGTAATCCTAATTTGAATTAGAAGAATGGAATTGATTTATACCATATTAATAAGAATTATATGAGCATTATCATATTGCTGAAAATGTTTTGTGGATCCACTTTCTTTGTGTATAAGATCATACTAGTGCATCTCTCTGTTGGTCACAGGACATTATTTGTGAAGTAGTGATTATATCCTATGTGTAAGTTAATTTTTTTAAACTTGAGAATATTATAAAACAATATATATTATCATACATGAGATCTATTTCATTACTTTTTTACTTTGATTTTTTTTTTATTAGGTGGGGACACTCAGTAGTTCTAAGGTTTCTCATGGCTCTGCACTCAAGGATCATTTTTATCAGGAATCAGGGGTTGGGTATTAAACCCTGGTGAGCCACGTACAAGGCAAGCACTCTGTCTGCTGCAGAGTGAGCCATGTACAAGGCAAGCACTCTATCTGCTGTACTTGTTATTCTAGCTCCTATTTGTTGTGTAGACACACAAAAAAGAGGAAAAGGCACCACACCAGGCACAGGGCAGCAGCACTCTGTATCTCCCACCGCCTGCTTTCAGTAGTCTCCAGCCGCTTCCCCAACCCAGGGGAGGTTGATGGCGATGATGAGGCAGGCGAAGGAGGAACAAGGGCCAGGCTGGTTGATCTCAGTTGCAGTTTATTCCAATCTCCTCTCTATACACTCCCATCTCTCTCTCTGCTTCTTCCCTGAATCCCCTCTTACAGCCTCCTTAAATCCCCCAGCATGAGGCATCAGAGCTTACATATAGGTGTGGTCACAATCAATAGGGTAAAGTTCTTCCCCTCAGGGGATGCTTCTTCTAGGACAGATACTCTTTCAGCAGGACACCCACCCAAGAGTGGAATCCCATGGGTGTGTTTCTCCTCTCCTTGTCCGATTAACATATAAGTATTCATAATATTAATCATTTTGTATGGACACAGCAAGAGATGCATTAAGCTTATGGAGTTGCTCTCCTGGGGTCATCTTGATCACAGACTACAGTGCTCAGGCCAGATTAGTCTTTTCTATCCCTAGCAGGGTCCTAGTTTCATCATTGCTTTTGGATCATGACAGCATGTGTCCATGACCAAGCTCTTAACTTATAGTTAAGCATCAGGCACTTTGGCCAGGCCCATCTCGATGCCAGGGTAACACATAACTCACCGCTTGCCCTGAGTCCGTCCCGTCCCTCATCGGGACCCTACTTTTGGGGGTGTTAGGAAGTAAGGGCAGCTGAGGCTTAAGTCGAGAAAGCAGATGCCCGGTTGTGAAAAATATTCAAAGCCAATTAAATGCTTTGTTACAAAAGCATATTAAGAACTGTCTTTCTTTGTCCATACAAAAAGGACATTGCTTTAAAGTAAACTATTCAAAAGCACAAGGAGAGGAGAAAGGCAATATTGACTTACAATACAAGTTCAGTGTCCTAGCAAGGTCTGACCTTACAAATTAACAGAGTCTGATTAGGGGAAAAGCTGATTAACTGGTTGGGGAAGAGAGCATAGAGAAGGGGTTACAGATAGGCAAAGGACTGGGAGTGACTCGGGAGCACTTTGATGGGTGTGACCCTATATACCTGAGCTCCTTGTGGCAGGGAGAACAGGACATACCAATGTTGTCTTAAAGTGTTTAGAGATAATTACCAGATAAACCTAAACTCTTTGTGACAAGGGAGAAAAGACAAACCAATGATATCCTACATGAGCACATTCTTAAAATAGGGATATCCTAAAGTATCCTGAGACTGAAATGCTGATACTTAATTTACAGAGATTAGAAGAAAATGTTCAAGTTTGCTTTATTAGAAGAATTTCTTAGTGTTTTCAGATCAAGATCTCTGTAAAAATAAATTAAAATTCTCATAGAATTTTGAATTCAGTGAATGAGAGGAAAGTGGCTAAAAGTTCAATACCAATGATATCCTATAATTCGTGCTGCTTCTAACGTCACCTTTATTTGGAACCACACCAAAGCTCCCTCTCTCGCCAGGTCTGTGACAGGTACCCTAAGCAGAAACTAAGGATGCAGCAGGGAGGGAGCACCGTGTCTGTATAATGAGTACAAATCCTACTTCTTTCGGTTGCTCTAATGCTAAAGCACAGGCCTTTGACAGTTGTGGAGACAGAAATTCCAGCAATGAAAATGACGAGCTATCTAGGGGAAGTTTTTAACATTATCATGACTTACTGCTAGAAGACGCTGAATAAATGCATTTGACACACATCAGCTCTTTTAATTACCCTTTTGAAGCTTCACTGGTCCTTTTATCCCTTATATTTAATAAGCTATTATAACAGTTTCATATTATCTTCAAATTAAACTTTTCTTCCATTAGAAAATGAAACCTTTAAAATGATTGAAATATTTTAATACATAGTTGAAAACCGTTTCAGAGTGGAAAAGTCAGAGATAGCTGTCCTTTTGCGTACTTTCATATATGTAGAGGCATAATAACCCACAAGACACTCCTTTAAAGGATTATATATTACAAGATGAAAACTTTAGACCTGACGTGGTGGGAGAGGGGGAGGTATCATTCTTCCAAGGATATCTCAGTAAAAGATTAATCATAATAACTGCTGAAATGTGTGGGATACCATACTCTAGAATGTCCTTAGATTCCAGATGTTCCTGAACACAAAATATGGTTCTCAATTTTATTTTATTATTTTCTACACTTCTTAAGCATGACGTTATTTAGGCTAACTCAGACTAGAACACATTAGGATAAAAGAAACATATGAACTTCCTGTCCTGTTTTCTTTTTTTCTTCATTGCTTATTGTCTGTTTTGGGTTTTGTTTGTGCATTTTTTTTAAGGGCCACATCTGACTATGCTCAAGATTTACTCCTAGATCTGTGCTCAGGATGACTCCAGGTGGGCTAGAGGGTCATATGTGGAGCCAGGGATCAATTTTGGGTCAGCAGTGTGAAAGGTAGCACCTTAAACATTGTACTCTCTCTCCAGCCCCTCTTTATTAATTTTTGTTACTGTCTTTTAAACCTATTCCTATTTATCCAAGAGAGATTTTACTATTATGTTTTAGGTATATTTTGCATGTAGATGTTTTTGTAATTATGCCTCATTTGTGTCTTACATTTTAAGTAGGATTGCCTTATATATGATGATTATCATATTTATCATATTAAAACATTTTCATAATTTTTATATTTCTAATACATTTCTTCACCATTCACTAATTCAGGTATGATACTCGTGGCACATACCCATGCTAATCTAATTTTATACTTTTAAAGAAATTTATACTCTTTATACTCTTTTAGAGATCCATTTGCACATTGCCTCAAAAACTCGATTGCTATAAATATTTCTGCAATGATCAGTTGATGTGTGTCTCTAATGACTTACATGAAAATTTAGACTATACACCTATATAGTCAAATATACATAATTTGTTTTATCAAGAAGTTTTAGAATCTCTTTAGATATAATGCTAAAAATTACATTCTCAGAAGATGAAATCACATAGCTTTTATATGTACCAGCACTTTATATTATCCAGCTATTAATTTGCCTGTAATTAGGTGTTACATGCTATATCATTGCATTAAATTTTTAATTCTCTGAAGATATTGCTTAGTCAGTGTGACTAGCTCTATAACTATCTTATACACTTTGTCTTCTTTAATCCCTTTGTTAATTTACTCCTGGGGCTTATGCTGGTTTTCAGTAATTCTATCTTTTATTGTGCACTATTTGTTAACTTTACATACCTTTTCTCACTTGATTCTATGAAGCCTTACAATTGTTATTTTCATATATATATATCGTGTTTATTTTTTTAGATTGTTTTAAATATAAGTTTTTATAGTTAATAAAGGGCTATGATTTTTGAAATTTGAAATATGTGAAGTTCTTATATATCAATAGGATAGTCTTCTGCATTTCATACCTAAGTTTATGAGTATTAACTCCAACACGGTATTAAATTCTTTTTTTTTTTTTTGCTTTTTGGGTCACACCTGGCAATGCACAGGGGTTACTCCTGGCTTTGCACTCAGGAATTACCCCTGGTCATGGTCAGGGGACCATATGGGATGCTAGGATTTGAACCCGGGTCGGCCGCGTGCAAGGCAAACGCCCTACCCGCTGTGCTATCTCTCCAGCCCGGTATTAAATTCTTTGGGGAGATTCCCGCTGGTGTTCAAGGGACTGGTTCCTCTCTCGGTGTATCCATTTGATCAATGTCAGCTGAGCGGTTCAGTGGTCAGACAGGCAATAGGTGCTGTTTATTCCTAGAAGTATGTGGGGACACTGGGCCTACAGGCACCATTGCTGTGGGACTTGGGGGCAGTGCACTTGGTGTTTAGGTTTGAGTCTAGTACTTTTGTGTGCAACAAGCATAATCCATTTCTATGTGCTATCTTAGAAGCCCAAGCTATGATACAGTCCTATTTTAAATTTACTAATAGTCAGTGAGTCAGTCTTATTTTCCTACATGTAATAAGTAAATTAGCTTCCAGTATATATTAAATACTGGTTGACTTCGACAGTGAGCGTGGAAAGGTCAGACTGCAGCTGAATCTCATGAAGACAATGTTCATGAAAAACAAACTAGTTCCTGACGTTCCATTTGTTCTCAACGGAACGAACATCTCCGAATGCAGCAGCTATGTTTACCTGGGTCAAGAACTCAACATGATGAACGACTTGGCGCCATAACTGTGCAGGAGGAAGAGAGCAGCGTGGAACGCCTTCAAGAGCGTCGAAGAAGTGGTTAAGAGGATGAAGAACCTCTGGCTCTGGGCACATATTTTCGACTCCACCATTCTTCCTGCACTAACCTATGCCTCAGAGGCCTGGGCCCTATGCAAACAGGATAAGAATGCTATTCGGGTATCCCAAAGAGGAATTGAAAGAGCTATGCTTGGAGTATCACGTTTCACTCAAGTGAGAGAAGGAATATGGAGTTCTAACATCCATTGACGACCAAGAATCAGGGACGCTGTCTCGTTAGCCAAGGCGTCAAAGATCAGATAAAAGAGATGACCGCTGGACTAGAGCTGTTACAGACTGGATTCCATAGGATTTCAAAAGACCATGTGGCCACCCATATATGAGATGGTCAGACTTCTTCATCAAAACCCTGAATGAATGATTTGAGGCTTTTTGTGCTCCTGGAGCGAGCAGGTATCATTGGGCTCCACTAGCACGGGACAGGGAAGAAAGGAGACGTTACTGGCACCCACTCGAGCAAATCAAAGATCAATGAGATGACAAGTGATACAAGTGATATATTAAATTACCAATATTTTATTCATTAACCTGACATTTCTTATCAATTAATGTTTTATATATTCATGTTGCTGTCTCTGAGCTTTCATATTTGGTTCCTCTGCATTATTGTCTGTTTTTCAGTGTACCACTCTGTATTTATTTTTATGGTATTGTAATCCATCTAATTATTTGGTTGATCAATTTTATAGATATGAAAATATTATGTCATGGTCCAAATTTCCCTCAATGCCAAAATATCTTACAACACCCTTGATAAATAATTCTCAGTGTCTGTTCAATAATACTATTCAGTGTAACTTATCCTGTTTTTGATTTAGTGTCTTAACACATGATCTTTACACTTTAAAATGATATATATTCCTGTGAAACCTCCACTGTTCCACAGATTTAGTTTCTCTTAAACAAAACAAAAGACTGACTTAGTCTTATGTGACAATATTTTATATACTGTTGTAAATTTTTTAGTCTTTTCCTTTAGGTTTAATATTATCTACTAACTTATTTTTCCTCATGTATTATGATCTTGGGCAGTGGTAGGGCGTTAGCCCTGCACACGGCCGACCCGGGTTCGATTCCTCCGCCCTTTTCAGCGAGCCCAACAAGCTACTGAGAGTGTCCCGTCCACACAGCAGTGCCTAGCAAGCTACCTGTGGCGTATTCTATATGCCAAAAACAGTAACAAGTCTCACAGTGGAGAGGTTACTGGTGCCCACTCAAGCAAATCGATGAACAACGGGATGACAGTGATACAGTGATTGTGATCTTAGCATGTATGCTCTTTGTGCTCTGGTTGACTTCCTCTATCTTTCCTCTACACAAAATCTAATCTTTTTTATCCTTTTAAAGCTTTACAGGTGTAATTGTGTAAAAAGGAGTTCAGACTGTTACAATCATGCAGTGGAGTGAAATTGTATGATGAATATTTTCCATGTGTATACAAATTATATAGATAAATACATGTTCCGTGACTTAATGGAATTCTTTAAAGTATGTCTTAATGGACTCTGAACCAAATTAAAGTGTATCAAAATTTACCAATGGAATAATCTTACTCTCTAAAAGAAACAAAAGGTATTTTGAATTTCCGCTACATTTGTGGTTCAGTTGACCTTCCCACTAGAAACAAATTCTGAGAAACTTTTATCTCTGTCAGACAGAAGTCCAGATTTCTTTATCCACACATCACAGTGCCTCCATTCAATACAACAAATTGACCATTTTGAGCTTATTTCAGAGGAGATCTAGTCTTGGATCACTCCAAGTAAAATTGGGCATCATAGTGCCCTGGCATGCCTTTTTCTTATTTTCAGGCAAGATTTCCTCACACATCATTCTGCTCTAGCATGGAAATAACTTGGAAAATATCAGTAGGATGATTTGAATCCCCCCCCTCCCTGCCTCCGCCCCCCCAGGGAAGAGAGCAAACCTTAAGAACCAGTGACAAGTTCCATGTGTGGAGACCCCAAAGCGTGACAAATCCTGTCAAGCGTATGACACGCTGCTGCAGGCTTGTCAGCTCACCTTCAGTGTGTTATTAAATGCAAATTCCAGCACAGGGCCCTGAAATTCAAGGGAAAGCATGCAGTTCTTTGAAGAAGTGTGTCCCAATGAATTCTCTTAGGTTTCTTCCCACAGCAAAACTTGCTTGCATTGCTTGAAAAATGAATACTTTGGGTTCTTTGAGCTTCAACATATTTCTCTAAGCAATTTCTAGCCTATTTTGACAAGCTGTTTTTTGGTTGTACTTGGACACTGTAAGCAATTTAGCTGAATGCTTTCAGAATCAGCTCAGAAATCTGTTAAGCTTTGTCTGATTGCACAGCAGCATAATTTATCTTTTCCTTCAAATCCAAGTAGAAGGTCATCTCCTAGTATGCTTTCCTCAGCTCGCGTCAATGCCTTTTCTTTTCGTATGCTATAAAGGCAGTTTACAATATCATAGGACTCATTCATTCATGCATGCACTCACTTGACTGTGCATTAACATAGCCAAGTCTGGGGTGTATACTAGGATTTTTGACTTGGATAAAAACTAAACTATTGTTTGAAAATATGTTACAACTTAATCGTAAAAATATCATTAACAGACAACTACAATGCAGTGTGGATCATGTATGAATGAATGTATGTGCAAGAGATGTTTTATTTTTAGGAAAATGAATGAATTGCCTTGAGTTTAAGACAGTTACGGCTTAATAGATGAGAGCATTTGTAAAAGGTGCTGGAGAAATGAATCACTCCACTGCCGAATTTGCTGTACACAAATCACATTTCTCCACTGGAGTGTTTTTTCTCTTTGGTGAGAGAAAATGTGAGTTCTTTATTTCTGAATTATCATACCTGGTTAGGAAACTCCTATCTAGCAAGTGGTCAAATGATTGGATATAGATACATATAGTGGTGCTGGGGATTGAATTCATGGCCTTATATATGCAGAGCACATACTTTTCCACTGAGCTACATCCCCAGTCTTCACTGCATATTATTAAACCAGGGAATATATAGATACTCTAATGTAAGCACTCATTTAACGTAATGGTCATTTTTTATTTTCTTCAGGTCATTTATTTACAAATATCCAATATATTCAATGACAAAATTGATAGTGTATTGAATTATTTTGCGTTGAGAAATAGACTTGAGTAGAAGGCTGATGAAGAAAAAAATAATTCTGTGAAGAACAGGTGATGCAGCAGGGTTAAGTCCTTAACTGGCTTATCCAGTTGTGTTGACCTGGGGAACTTTCTATGGCTTCAGTAAGTTCATGCAGTCCTCAGATGGATTATGCTTTTTGTTAGACTAGAAAACAAACTTAAAGTATAAATTCTTAAAATAAATCTAGCCAAATAGCAGAACTTTTCCAGTGTGAAGGTGCCCAGAACCTATTTTTTTAAGTAACATGTGAAAAATCAAATGGAGAGTCCTATCATATTACCTAGAAATGAGCCATGTAAATAATCTTTAATCGAATCTTAACCATAACTTCATTTAGAGAGTGATATGAAGAAATTTTTACACAGTCAAACCTTCAAGGATATACTTTTTATTTAAATGTACACATATCTGCCTCTAAAAATAAATCTTTTTAATTTTATTTATTTTTTATTTTTTAATGAATCACCCTGAGTAACCATTACAGACTTACAAACTTTCATACTTACGTTTTAGTCATACAATGATCAGAGTACCAATCCCTCCACCCGTGCCCATTCTCCACCACCAAAGTTTCCAGTATCCCTCCCAACAGCCCCCATTCCCCCGCACCCCCACCTCTGTAACAGGCACATCCCCTTTTACTCTCTCTCTTCTATAAGTGGCCATCATGTTCGGTCTATAGTCTACTTTCAGCACACATCTCCCATCCCGTGTGGGTCCTTTAAGCATCCTTTACTTGGTGTTCCCTTCTCTATCTGAGCTGCCTTTTCCCCAGCATGTGAGGCTGGCTTCCAAGCTGTGGAGTAATCCTCCTGATACTTATTTCTACTATTTTTGGGTGTTAGTCTCCCATTCTGTTACTTTATATTCCACAAATGAGTGCAATCCTTTTATGTTTGTCCCTCTCTTCCTGACTCATAAAAATAAATCTTAACCATCAAAAATGCTATAAAGTTTTGAATCATTTTAATCTTATATTGAATTATAGGACTCCATGAAAGTATGTTTAAATTAATTTTATAACAAATCTGGATGCTTGTTTTATTTACTTGGATGCCATAGTAATTAAGTTTGTGAGAACTGAGTATAAATTTTTAGCTAATTTAAATAACTTAAGTTGTGCAAAGTAGAAGAGAAGAAGGTGAAAGAAAGTGAATGTAAGAACCAAAAATAGGTATGGACAAATACAAGTTAAGTGAATAAAATGCAGTGGGGAAGAGCAAGACATGAGCTTATTAATAACTTAGTTGTACTAACATTAGGTTTTAAGAAATGTTAAAAATATGAAAAGCTAAATATAGAAATATTAATATTATGTATTTGCAAATATTGCTTGCTTTTTATTATCTTAAAGAGACATTTTCCTAATATATCTGGAACTCTTATTGTCATGTATTAACATAACACAAATTTATTTTTAGAAAACAACTAAATAAAATTGTACTAAGATTAGAATTGTGGAATGGATAAATAAGGCATGTTCTGGCCCATGGGTAAAGATAAAAGTTCATAATTTTTTTTATGTGAAGCAGTCATTTCAATTAAATAGCACCTAAAGGCCATTATTTAAGACTAGTACCTTTTGTCTTTAAACTGACCTTCTTCCTGAACGTCTGTGTTAAAATATATATAGATAGATAGATACCATAAGTGATAAAGGTCACAGTTAGTAAATATGTCCTATTTCATATTATACATCATTCAGGTCTAGAACTTTTGACCAAATCCAAAAAGAAAGAGTATTAATCATAGAGCTCAGCATTTGATAAATAATCAATGTTGTCTGGCTACACAATGTAAAATCATTTGGAGGACAAAGAAGACTGATAGTTGGAAAGGCCACATTAAAAAATAAGAGTGCTTTAAGAGTATTTGACTTTTCTGACTTAAAAATTTGTCTCTGTAGAACATTATGTGAAGTAGGCAAAGATTTTGAGCTATGCAAGAAAAAATTCTTCATAGTTTTGTCTGAGTTTTCTACATATTTTAGACAAATTAATTTCAGCACTGTCACTGTCACTGTCCTCCTGTTGTTCATGGATTTGCTCAAGCAGGCACCAGTAACATCTCCATTGTGAAACTTGTTGTTACTGTTTTTGGCATATTGAACACGCTATGGGTAGCTTGCCAGGCTCTGCGGTGCGGGGAAGATACTCTCAGTAGGTTGCCAGACTCTCTGAAAGGGACAGAGGAATCGAACCTCTATGGTTGGCTGTGTGCAAGGCGAACGCCCTACCCACTGTGCTATGGCTCCAGCCCAGGAGGCAAAAAGGAGGGACAAGCGAAGTCCATGTTCTGAAATAAATGAGGTGAAAGGCAAATATGACTCAAAATGTTAGAGTGTATGCCTAGCATGCGTGAAGCTGTGAGTTCAATTGCCTGTGCCTCATGGTCCCTGAGCACCAGAGAAGGAATTTTCCTCTGAGCCCATAACTACTATTGGTAAGCATTTCCTCATCACAAATTTATGGGATAAAGAGAAGTAATCTACGTGAATAGAGCAAGCCCAGACTGTGTGGTGTCATGAAGAAACAGAATTCCAAATTTAGATTGAAATAAGACAGCCAATTACAGATTTGCCCTTTTTTCCCCACATACTTCTGAAATGTTTTGTACATTGTCTATACTGTAAGGAAAGTCCTCATTCCTTTCCATATGCTGTCTTAATCTGTCCAATAATACAAAGAAAGAGATATAATTGTATCCTGGTTTTGTATCCATTGGGCTGGAATGATAGCACAGCGGAGCACAGCTGTAGGGCATTCGCCTTTTTTAAAAAAATTTTTTATTAGAGAATCATTGTGATGTACGGTTACAAACTTATGAACTTTTGTGTTTGCATTTTACTCATACAGTGATTGTTTACCCATCCCTCCACCAGTGCCCATTCACTTCCAACAATGATCCCAGTATCCCTCTCACCACCTCCATCCCATCCCCCACCACCCCACCCTGCCTCCGTGACAGGGCATTCCCCTTTGTTCTCTCTCCTTTTGGGTGTTGTAGTTTGCAATAGAGGTATTGAGTGGCCATCATGTTTGGTCTATAGTCTACTTTCAGCTCCATCTTCCAAAACAAATGGGTCCTCCCAATATCCTCTACTTCTACTATGCAGCTGTTAGAAAAGATAAAGTCATGAAATTTGTATGTAAGTGTATCTACATGAAAAGTATCATGTTCAGTGAAATGAGTCAGAAAGAGAGGGTCAGACATAGAAAGATTGCACTCATCTGTGGAATATAAAATGACATAATGGGAGACTAACACCGAAGAATTGTAAAGATAAGGATTAGGAGGTCTGCTCCACAGCTTGGAAACTGGCCTGACATGCTAGGAGACAAGGCAGCTCAGATAGAGAAGGGCATTTGCCTTTCACATGGCCAACCTGTGTTCGATTCCTCCGCCCCTCTCGGAGATCCCGGCAATCTAGCGAGACTATTGCGCCTGCACGGCAGAGCCTGGCAAGCTACCCATGGCATATTCAATATGCCAAAAACAGTAACAATAAGTCTCCCAATGAGAGACATTACTGGTGCCCTCTTGAACAAATTGATGAGCAATGGGAAGACAGTGACAGTGACAGTTTGTGATCGTGAGACAGGCTCATAGTCTAAGGAGTCTGCCCCAGCCAGAGAGATCCTGGCAGGCACAAAGGCGGTTGAACTCAGAGCATTAGCCCTAGTGCCTGTTTCTCTGGGAATTGGTCACCAGAGCCTGAGCTTATCATTCCCTTTGTACTGCATCTGAAATGCTTAAGAACCAGTTCTTGCTCCAAAATCCTCAAGGTAAACAGATTTAGAATTAGCCTTCAGAAACATTCTAAAACTTGTAAAATGAACAGAAACATCTATGGCTCACTTTTTACTTGACTATTGAGGAGCCAGCCCCTACACAGTCCCATACTGAAATAGCAGGGTAAATATCAGGACAGAGGGTGCACCCACGTCTCGCCAGCCTCAATCGTCCCTACAGCATATAAAATGATGCAATAGGGATATAACATTGAGGCTAGATTTTTTCGAGATGCCCAGACAAGATTTTCCTACAGTGTGTTACTTGGGCATATGTTGCCTTAAACTTAGGTCAATTAAGACCCTTCAGGCTCAAAAGAAACTGTTTACAATTCCCTTAGCTGCATAGAAGAATAACTACTGTGTTGCTCATAATTCTTATGTTTATGAGAAATAACATTTATATTGAAGAAAATATGGCCAGGAATATCTTAGGTAGAGACCATCTGATTTTCATTACCCTCTAACTCCTTCCCTGTCTTGTGAATTCCTTGTGTCTTCTTGAAATTCAAGATATATATATATATATAAATTATATGTATATAAATTACATTGATATTATGTTTTATAAGTACATAAAATATATGCTGTAAAACTATTATACATTACACTATTATATAGTATACCTTATGGTATCATATGTTCTCCATGTATTGTACAGGAAACATGTATATGTATACCCTCTATTGTCTCATTGAATTTAGATTCAGCTCACTAGATTGTGAAGATGGTACTGATAGTTAGATTATGGTTTAGACTTGGGTTTGATCCCCCATACTCCATATGGTCCCCTGAGCACCACCAGGAGTGATCTCTGAACACAGAGCCAAGAGAAGGCCCGAGCACACTGAGTGTGCCCAGAAAACAAACAAAACTCACAGTTAGAATTAACTCCCTTGTAGAGTATCCACAGCATGCAATTAAATATGCTTTTTTCTGTTACTAATATGTCTGACATTAATTTGGTTGTTCCACCAGACAGAGAAGTACCCAGGGGGAGAGGATAAAGTTTCTCATCTGTCCTTACAATAGTTTATTGGTATGGTGCCACTACGCTGACTCCATCCTATCACACTTCTTCTTAAAATACCATCTTGATAGATATTCATAACATATCAGAAGCATTCTATTTCCCAAAGTCTAAAATCTTTTCTTTTTGACCTCTTGAATTTTGAGGACACCGCAATCAGAGTCGGCACAAGGCACCCGCAGGTGGACTGAGTAAAAGTCAGGATCGCTACACGCCGTCCTGGTACATCTTTCTGTTCTCATCTTGTTCTGAATAAGTCAGAATAATTTTTTTGAGATTCAGTTTAATTCTTCCCATTTCAATTAATTTTCTTGCCTTCTCATAAACTTCATCTTCCCCCACATGATAAAATTGACACACAGTAGATGTTCTATATATTAAGCATTTAAAAAGTGCCCCAGTAGTCTGATCACAGGGCTTTATTCCCCCAATTTGTGATTCCTATCTTTATGTGTCATAGGTTTTCCTACATCTTTTAATAGAATAGAAACTCTGCAGAACATTTTTATAATATCACTATAGTATTTTGTGTCATTCAATTGGAAAACGTGTATAGGTTCATCTGCTTTTTTTGACAGTAATACATTAATTTACACTATTGACTTTATAGTGTTGAAAAGTATTCAGAAGCCAAGATCTGAGATGCACTCATCTTATTAATAAAAAGTGTAATGATTGCTTTTTGGGCCCAAAAGACAGGGTAATAATAGAATTATAAAGAGTATATTATCATTGTTAGTGGAAAAATTACATTGATGTGAGCATTAAAAGGTAATGTGCATTTTCCCCCTAGATTCTCTTAAAAGATTACCCTTTCTGAAAACAATCTTAAAAGTACCCTTTGGGTTTTCTTTTTTACTCCTTGTCAACTTTACAAGGTTCTTTCAGAAACTACCAATTTTATTTTAAAGTTTTAATCAATATTTCTCCCAGTAAAATGTTTTTCTTTGACACAGTGAGTTGTCAAAGCAATTTTTCTTTCCAAGACAGCTTTGAGCTGTGCCTGACAATAGATCTTATGGATATTGTCTGAGTCAAGATTCGATCAACACCATGGGGATTCCTTTCACATTTGTACCTGCTCAGTCCACACAAGCAATACACAAATTTATTCTAAAGAAGAGATTGTCCTTGATGGAGTGACTACTGCTGATCATATTTGATTTCCATTAGTTAAAAACACATAGATGTACAATTGGAAATTGTACCTGAATGCATTTTTATTGGACTCATGTTTTCATTCTTTGAAAGTAGTTGTTTAAAAAAACTACCAAAAATGTTTCTCCCTTCTATAGTGCTAATCAAAGAGCAACTGGATTACAGTGACAGTGACAGTGATAGTGCCTAATAGTTAAATGATATATGCAATTAAATCTTCCGGTTATAAAATATTTCTCTTTCATCTAAAACTCCTTCTTTATATTAAAAAATAGACAAAGATAGATTATTGATTGTTTCTGGATGCAAAAATTGAGATTAGATTTTGTTCACATGTGAAAAAATATCTCCTCTCTTCTGTGTGTTTGCATGCATACATTTATGTATATAAGTACATATGTATATATATATAATTAGCTGTTTACTAGTTTTATTTGTGTCAACAGAAGAGCTATACTCTGACTGAACAGAGCTATACTCTATTAGAGAAGCTAGAGGCTGTCTCAGTTATTGATGACCTGCTGGACGCTTTCCTGCTTGAATAGAATTGGTTAAGTGGAAGATGAAGTCATTTTCTAAAGATTGGCATGTTGCCCCACATTCTTCTCACTCCGACCATTCAAACAGTGCAAGAGCACAAGAGAGAAATAGGAGCAAGAGAGGAAGTGTGATGCTGACATGAAAAATGGGGTTAATGAACCAGAAAGATGCATGATACAAATAAAACCATTCCAACAAAGTATAGTTGCATCTTTTGCTCCATAAACAAAAGGCTTACACTTGAGAACTTATTCAGCTTTTAAAATTTTAATTAACTTGAAATGTTAAGTGGATATTAGTTATTTACTTCCTTGTTGAAGATTGAGGGAAATTAACCAATAGAACTTCTGGTGAAGGGAATTTTTCAGCAACCAGGATATTCTTATATGAGTGAGGTTTATACTTTTTAACAAAAGTCAAAATCATTTTTTTACATGGTCCAATATTTAGGCCACACTGTATCATAGTTTTCTATATAGTTTTCTATATGGTGATTCAGAAAATAATAACTAGAGCTACTGATATTTTCATATTTGAATCACAGACATTTTCTAAAGAAAAAATAGCAGGAGGCTGGAGTGATAGCACAGTGGGTAGGGCTTTTGCCTTGCACGTGGCCGACCCGGGTTTGATCCCCAGCATCTCATATGGTTCCCCTAGCACCGCCAGGAGTAATTCCTGAATGTAGAGCCAGGAGTGACCCTTGTGCATTGCTGAGTGTGATCCAAATGGCAAAAGAAAAAAGAAGAAAAGAAAAATAGAAGGACTAATTTAGAAATCTTTGTTTATGGAGAGATGGGAAGGGTACAGTTAGTAAGAACTCTTTATTCCCGTTAGCCAGGATTATTCTCAAGATGCATTTTCCACAAAATTTGCTATATCCAAAGTCACACTTAGGATTTCTGAGTTAAGAAGCGGCTTGAAGGAATCAAAGGGAATTAAAGGAAAGATCCCTGGGCTGAATGTTTCACCTGGGAATGTGGAACCAGCCTCAGGTGGCTCCAATCAAAGAGAATTTTCTGTTTGACTCTAAACAACCTACCTAAAAATGATCTAAAGATAGTTGTCCAAATCAGTGATTATCAGAAATGAAACCTACAAAAAATATCCAGTCTTGCCCTCAACCTTTGCCTAAGTGTTTTTCTAATTTGCACAAGCTCGAGGTGATCGAGGCAGTTCCTCCCTATGACCTTGTGCCATAGCGGCAGGTGCTGACAGAGGTGAACACTCATCCTCACCCTGGGATGCTAAAAGGCAGTTCAGAGAGAGAAGGGACCACCAAGGAAGGGTGTTTAGAGGGCCCGCTCAGGATGGGAGATGCGTGCCGAAAGTAGACTATAGACCAAAAAAAATTGCATTACAGACTACAGCACCCTAAAGGAGATAGTGAGTAAATGGGAATGCGCCTGCCATAGGGGTGGGGTGGGGGGGGGAGATGGAGGAGTGGAATACTGGGAACACTGGTGGTGGAGAATGGGCACTGGTGGGAGGGATGGGTACTTGATCATTGTATGATTGAAGTGTAAGCACTAAAGTTTGTGCGTCTGTAACTGTACCTCATGGTGATTCATTAAAAAATAAAAACTTTTAAAAATAAATTTAAAAAGTGTCTACAAAACGATGCTATATGATACAAATGTAAGATTCCATTTTGAGTGTTTATTCAGAAGTCCATCATATAGGTACCCATTTTCTATGTCATAGGAAATCAGAAAATTAAAATATTTTTATTAAATTTAAGAAATATTTTAAATTAATATAATTGTATATTAATTATACATTAACAATGCAGAACATAAACCTATATGCAAGTACTTTTATCTTTTATCATATAAAAAGGATTTTGTAATATAATTTTTATATTTATAAAGGTTTTTTACCACCAATGAACCAAGTATCCCTCCCACCCCCCCAGTCCCATCCCACCACTCCACCCGCCTCTGTGGTGGGGCATTCCAACTTGATATCTCTCTTTCCTTTTGGGTGTTGTGGTTTGAAATAGGGGTATTGAGTGGTCATCCTGTTCAGTCTCTAGTCTACTTTCAGCATGCATCTCCCTTCCCGAGCAGGATCTCCAATCACATATTACTTGGTGTTCCCCTCTCTATCTGGGATGACTTTCCCCCAGCGTGTGAGGCCAGCTTCCAAGCTATGGAGCCAACCTCCTGGTATTATATCCTACCATTCTTAGGTATTAGTCTCGTGCTCTGTTGTTCTATATTCCACAGATGAGTGCAACTTTCTATGTCTGTCCCTCTCTTTCTGGATCATTTCACTTAGCATGATACTTTCCATGTTGATCCACTTATATGCAAAGTTCATGACTTCACATGACTTCATCCTTTCTAACAGCTGCATAGTATTCCATTGTATAGATGTACCAAAGTTTCTTTAACCAGTCGTCTGTTCTCGGGTGGACACTGGTGGAGGGATGGGCTCTTAAACATTGTATGAGGGAAAAACAAGAACAAAAATGTGTGATAACTGTACCCTCACTGTGACTCACTATTTAAAAAATAAATTAAAAAAAACTTGAAATGGATATTAAGGGTTACAATTAGTCATTCATCAGTAGATATAAGGGTCAGGAGGATTGCTCCATAGTTGGAAGCCTACCTCATGAGCAGGTAGGGAGAGGATAGCAGGAATAGAGAAGGGATCACTAAGAAAATGATGGTTGGAGGAATCGGTCGGAATGGGAGATGCATGCCGAAAGTAGATAAAGGACCAAACATGATAACTTATCAGTATCTGCATTACAAACCATAATGCCCAAAAGGAGAGAGAGAAAGAGAGAGAGAGAGAGAGAGAGAGAGAGAGAGAGAGAGAGAGTATGGGAAATATTGTCTGCCATGGAGGCAGTGGGAGGGTGGGAAAAGTGGAGGTATATTGGTGGTGTGGAATGTGCACTGGTGGAGGGATGTGTGTTTGATCATTGTGTGGTTGTACCTCAAACATGAATGCTTGTAACTATATCTCATGGTGAATAAATAAAATTTAAAAATAAATAAAAAAGTTTTTTATTATCATTCCATTCATTTTCTGACTTATTTGTCCATCTGTGTGACTATACTTCTGTCACACAGAAGTGTAGACTTCTGCACAGTAAAACTTGGAAATTTGTGCTTACTTGCCAAGAATTTAAGACTTCTACTTAAAATTCAGGAAAATAGTCTTATTTAGGTTGCCTTTTTATGTATAAGTTACATGGTCTGGAACTTGACCCTTTTCTGGAATAAATTAATTCTCCCCCAAATATAAATTTAAAAATAAAACAAAACATCGAGACAGTGCTCAATCTGTAAAGTCTCTGTTCCCCTGGGTACCTCGTTGCAGAAATGTTCCTAAAGTTTGGAGCATAACTGCCTGTAATAGAGTATAACTGCGTGGAATCAATGGAAATACTTTTATTTAATCTTCCTACTGACAAGTATATCACATTTTCTTCATCTGGGAATAACAATCTCTCAATCACAGTCCATCAATCTCTAAACATGAAAACAAAAAATTGGGAGGGGGGAATACCTCTGAATTTGGCTTATGTTATTTTTTATGGGCAAAACTTTAAAAGATTCTGCAGTCCAAAATACATTTTAGAAAAATGCTTAGAGAAGATCTTACAGAGAAAACAACAAATATATAAAATTGTTGAATATTCTTTTTGAAAGAATATTTTATGTTTGGAAGAAAGAAAACCTTCAGAAATAAAATAGTGTATGTAAAGGAGAAATTTCATATGTATTTTTAAGGATTTTCTGCAGTGGCACCCAAGCATGTTAGTAAATTACTGTATATTCATACAGTGATAATGCTGTTCACAGTCGGCTGTGATGAATTACTCTAGTTTTGTAAATTCAAACTTTGTAGCTTAGAAAAACAAATCATAATTAAAAATTCAGTGATTCATGTTTCAAACATATGGCCAAAATTATGTGATGACAGACATACTGCATTAGAAAAAGTTGACTATTAAACATTGCTTAAAGCCAGATAGACAAAACCCATGTGCAATATGCATACCTTGTTTCAATATTTTTCAGCATATGTACAATTCTTAGTGTTAATTTCATGATGATAAAATCGCTTATAGGCTATATAAAACGTTCACGCTTGAGTCAATTCTAAGCTGGGTGACATCTAATAGGTTTGGAGGTGTTAGTTTCTTAATCCCTTTACCTGGAAACTGTGATGGAAGCTCATTCCTATTCCCGGGGTTCCTGATTCATCGGACAGGCTTCCTTGATAAACATCTACTAGGGCACTGATTTGTTTTGTGCATGGCCACTTTCAAAGGATCAATAATGCTTCTACTCCTTTGCCATTCAGGTCACTCTGGGGGTCTGCCCCCTTTCTCGTGCTACATGCTTTAGTGGTACATAATAGGTGCTTCAAGAAAATATTTTTTCAAATTTTGTTTTGCCATATTTGTGGCATATTCAATATTCCTAAAACAGTAACAAGTCTCACAATAGAGACATTACTGGTGTCCACTTGAGCAAATCAATGAACAACGGGAGGACAGTGCTACAGTGCAGTGCATTTCTGTAATGAAGCAAGATCATTTTTATTGAAACTTAACTTAGAAAGATGTAAAGGGTCAAAAGAGAGGAAGTATGTGTTAAGTAAAAGAGACAAGCAAGCAAGCTCAAGGGAGAATACGCACTTGAAGAGCGAACTTCAAATCCTGGTTTTGAATGACTGAAAATATGTGCTAGCTCTCATGAGTGCTCAAAACGGATAGGCCTATGTTTCTGCCAATACATGACACGCTCACAAACTGAATTTTTCTGTAGCTTTGCAGCAGCTACACACATCATGCTTTAGGTCTTTGTCATACAGCATAGAATCCTTATGATAACCTCTTCCCCACAGTTCCAACTGAAGCAGGTTTGTACTAAGTGTATCACATGGTTGTTCAGTTGTTCTGATTCCACTCTTAAATTTTCTTTTTTTTTTTTTTTAATTTATTTATTTTTAATTAGAGAATCACCGTGAGGGTACAGTTACAGATTTATACACTTTTGTGCTTATACTTCCCTCATACAAAGTTTGGAACCCATCCCTTCACCAGTGCCCATTCTCCACCACCCGTAAACCCAGTGTCCCTCCCACCCTCCCCAATCCCATCTCCCCCCCACCCCACCCTGCCACTGTGGCAAGGCATTCCCTTCTGTTTTCTCTCTCTAATTAGCTGTTGTGGTTTGAAATAAAGGTGTTGAGTGGCCGCTGTGCTCAGTATCTAGCCCTCATTCAGCCTGCAACTCCCTTCCCCCACATGGCCTTCGACTACAATGTAGTTGGTGATCGCTTCTCTGAGTTAACCTTTCCCCGGAACGTGAGGCCAGCCTCGAAGCCATGGAGTCAACCTCCTGGTACTTATTTCTACAGTTCTTGAGTGTTAGTCTCCCACTCTGTTATTCTATATACCATAGATGAGTGCAATCTTTCTATGTCTGTCTCTCTCTTTCTGACTCATTTCACTCAGCATGAAACTTTTCATGCCCATCCACTTGACTACAAAATTCTTGACCTCCTTTTTTCTAACAGCTGCATAGTATTCCATTGTATAGATGTACCAAAGTTTCCTCAACCAGTCATCCATTCTGGGGCATTCGGGTTTTTTCCAGATTCTGGCTATTGTAAACAGTGCTGCGATGAACATACATGTGCAGATGTTGTTTCGATTATACTTTTTTGCCTCTCTGGGATATATTCCCAGCAGTGGTATTGCTGGGTCAAATGGGAATTCAATATCTAATTTTTTGAGAGTCGTCCAAATTGTTTTCCAGAAGGGCTGAACCAGTCGGCATTCCCACCAGCAGTGAAGAAGGGTCCCTTTCTCCCCACATCCTCTCCAACAGCGGTTGCTTTTGTTCTTTTGGATGTGTGCTAGTCTCTGTGGTGTGAGGTGGTATCTCAAAGTTGTTTTGATCTGCATCTCTCTGATGATTAGTGATGCAGAGCACTTTTTCATGTGCCTTTTGGCCATTCGTATTTCTTCCTTGGTAAAGTTTCTGTTCATTTCTTCGCCCCATTTTTTGATGGGGTTGGATGTTTTCTTCTTGTAGAGTTCAACCAGTGCTTTATATACCATTGATATCAACCCCTTATCTGATGGGTATTGTGTAAATATCCTTTCCCATTCTGTGGATAGTCTTTGTATTCTGGTCACTGTATCTCTTGCGGTGCAGAAGCTTTTTAGTTTAATGTAGTCCCATTTGTTGATCTCTGTTTTTACTAGATTGCTTAGTTCCGTGTCACCTTTGAAGATACCTTTATCTTCAATATCGTGGAGGGTTTCGCCGACATTGTCTTCAATGTACCTTATGGTTTGTGGTCTAATGTTGAGGTCTTTAATCCATTTTGATCTGACTTTTGTGCATGGTGTCAGGTCAAGGTCTAAACCCATTTTTTTGCATGTGGTTGTCCAGTTGTGCCAGCACCATTTGTTAAAGAGGCTTTCCTTGCTCCACTTCACATCTCTTGCTCCCTTATCAAAGATTAGATGGTCATACATTTGGGGTTGTGTGTAGGGATATTCCACCCTGTTCCATTGGTCTACGGCTCTGCCTTTGTTCCAGTACCATGCTGTTTTAATTGTTACTGCTTTGTAGTAAAGTTTGAGGTTGGGGATGGTGATGCCTCCCATCATCTTTTTCCCAAGAATTGTTTTAGCTATCCTTGGACGTTTGTTATTCCATATGAATTTTAGGATTGCTTGATCCATTTCTTTGAAGAATGTCATGGGTATACTTATAGGGATCGCATTGAATCTGTATAATGCTTTAGGGAGTATTGCCATTTTGACAACATTGATTCTCCCTATCCACGAGCAGGGTATATGTTTCCATTTCCTCATGTCCTCTTTGATTTCATGGAGTAGCGTTATGTAGTTTTCTTTGTAAAGGTCTTTTACTTCCTTGGTTAAGCTGATTCCGAGGTACCTGATTTTCTGGGGAACGATTGTGAATGGGATTGCTTTTTTCATGTCCCTTTCCTCTGCCTCATTGTTTGCATATATGAAGGCCATGGATTTTTGGGTATTGATTTTGTAGCCTGCAACTGTACTGTATAAGTCTATTGTTTCTAAGAGTTTCTTAGTAGAGGTTTTAGGCTTCTCTAGATATAGTATCATGTCGTCTGCAAATAGTGAGAGTTTGATTTCTTCCCTTCCTATCTGGATGCCCTTAATCTCTTTTTCTTGTCTAATAGCTATCGCAAGTACTTCCAGTACTATATTGAAGAGGAGTGGTGAGAGTGGGCATCCTTGTCTTGTGCCTGATCTCAGAGGAAAGGCCCTTAGTTTTTCCCCGTTGAGGATAATGCTTGCCGTAGGCTTGTGATAGATGGCTTCGACAATCTTGAGGAAAGTTCCTCCAAACCCCATTTTGGCAAGGGTTTTCATCATGAAAGGATGTTGGATCTTGTCAAATGCTTTCTCTGCATCTATTGATATGATCATATGGTTTTTATCTTTACTTTTGTTGATATGCTGGATTATGTTGATTGATTTCCGAATGTTAAACCATCCTTGCATCCCTGGGATGAATCCCACTTGGTCGTGATGTATGATCTTTTTGATGAGTTGTTGGATCCTATTTGCTAGTATTTTGTTGAGGATCTTCGCATCGGTGTTCATCAGGGAAATTGGTCTGTAATTTTCTTTCTTAGTGGTGTCTTTGTTTGCTTTTGGTATTAGGGAGATATGTGCTTCATAGAAACTGTTTGGGAGAGTTCCTGTTTTTTCAATTTCCTGGAAAAGTTTGAGGAAAACAGGCAATAGGTCTTCTTTAAATGTTTGGAAGAATTCGCCAGTGAAACCATCTGGGCCTGGGCTTTTGTTTTTGGGGAGGTTTTTGATTACCGTTTCAATTTCCTTAACATTGATGGGTCTATTCAGGTATTCCAGGTCTTCTTTCTTCAGTGTTGGGAGATTATAGGAATCAAGGAATCCATCCATTTCTTTTAGGTTCTCCTTTTTTGTGGCGTAAAGACTTTCAAAGTAGTCTCTAATGATCTTTTGAATCTCACTGGTTTCTGTTATGATGTCCCCCTTTTCATTTCTGATTCGATTTATTAGAGTTTTCTCTCTTTCTTTCTTTGTGAGACTTGCTAGCGGTTTATCAATCTTATTTATTTTCTCAAAGAACCAACTCTTTGTTTCATTGATCTTTCGGATTGTTTTTTTGGTTTCGATGTCATTAATTTCTGCTCTAATTTTTATTATTTCTTTCCTTCGGTCTGGTTTGGGGTCCTTTCTCTGGTCCTTTTCTAGGGTCTTGAGTCGTGAAGTCAAGCTATCTATGTGGATCCTTTCTTCCTTCCTGAGGAATGCTTGGAGAGCTATAAATTTTCCCCTTAACACGGCTTTAGCTGCGTCCCATAGGTTTTGGTAGCTCGTGTCTTCATTCTCATTTGTTTCTAAGTATCTTTTGATTTCTTCCTTGATTTCCTTCTTGACCCACTCATTGTTCAACATGGAATTGTTTAATTTCCAGGTGTTTGATTTGATTTTCCGTATTTGTGGGTGGTTAGCTTCTATCTTCAGCGCATCGTGGTCTGAAAAGATGGTTGATACAATTTCTATTTTTCCGATTCTATTGAGGTATGTTCTGGGGCCCAGTACATGGTCTATTTTTGAAAATGTTCCATGTGCACTGGAAAAGAATGTGTATTCTTTCTTTTTGGGGTGTAAGGCCCTGTATAGGTCTATTAGGCCTCTCTCTTCAATTTCTTCATTCAGAGTCAGTGTTTCCTTGTTGAGTTTTGTTCTTGTGGATCTATCTAGAGGTGATAAGGCCGTATTGAAGTCTCCGACTACAATTGTGCTGTTAGTGATGTCCTCTTTGAAGTCTGTTAGGAGTCGTTTTAAATATTTAGCCGGTCGTTTGTTAGGAGCATATACGTTTAAGAGTGTGATTTCTTCCTGTTGTACATATCCCTTGATAAACAGAAAATGACCTTCGCTGTCCCTTTTGATCTTTTTCATCCTGAAATCTATGTTGTCGGATACCAGGATGGCCACTCCAGCTTTTTTAAGGGGGTTGTTTGCTTGGAGGATTGTTTTCCATCCTTTGACTTTGAGTCTATGTTTACTCTGTTTGTTCAGGTGTGTTTCTTGCAGGCAACAGAATGTTGGGTTTAATTTCCGGATCCATTTAGCCACTCTGTGTCTTTTGATAGGTGCATTTAGGCCATTGACATTGAGAGAGATTATTGTGATGTGGTTTTGTGTCATCTTTCTGTGGGATTTGTTGTTCTTATGGGGCTCCTCCTTGTCTTACAGTAGCCCCTTTAGACCTTCTTTCAAGATTGGTTTTGAGTCTATGAAGTTCCTGAGCTGTTGTTTATCCGAGAAATAGTGTATAGTTCCTTCGAGTTTGAGTGAGAGTTTAGCTGGATAAAGTATTCTTGGTGAGGCATTCATTTCGTTGAGTTTTTTCACTATGTCCCACCATTGTCTTCGGGCTCGGAGGGTTTCTTCTGACAGATCGGCCGTAAATCTGAGGGGTGCTCCTTGGTATGTGATTTCCCTCTTTGACCTTGCTACTTGTAGAATTGTGTCTCTATCTACAGCATCCGCCATTCTGACTATGATATGCCTTGGAGTCTTTTTATTTGGGTCTCTTTTTGCTGGCACTCTTCGGACTTCTTGTATCTGGACGCCTGCCTTCTCCAGCTCTGGGAATTTCTTAGTGATGATGTCTTTGACTATGTTTTTTTCATTGGGGTTACTTCCCTGTGGTTCTGGTACTCCAATGATTCTTATGTTGTTCCTCTTGAAGTCATCCCCCAGGGCTCTGATTCGCTCTATAGCCATTTTGAGGTCTTTGGCCATTATTTGTTGCTGTCTGTAAGCTTTCTGCAGCTCATCCTCAAGCTCGCTGATTCTGTCTTCGGCTGTAGTCATTCTGCTGTTGAGGGCATCTAGTGAGATTTTTATTTCATCTACCGATTGCTTTATTTGTGAGACTTCGGTTCGAAGGTTTGAGATTTCTGCTCTCATTTCTGCTCTCATTTCTTCCTGTATTTTCTTGGTAGACCGTTCCAGCGCTTGATTCATCTCCTCCCTTAATTTATTGGATGTCTGTTCCATAGTTGCTTGGAGTAGGTCGACTCTCCTCCATATTTCCTCTCTGAATTGTTTATCTGAGAGGTCGTAGATGTTGGGAGACTCTTTTGAGGTTTCTAGTATCTTTTGTTCTCCCTCTCTTGGTGGAGGGGATTTTCGCTGTTTCTTCATATTGTCACGGAAGTGCAGAGTTGGAACCTTGTAGTTATTTATTCCTCTTCCTGCAGGATGGAGATTGGTCAGGATCGGACGGCGGCGGCGGCAAGGTGCCAGGCAGGGGCTTCAGGAGAAGCCCCGAGCCGCGGCGGGCAGGGGGCGGGGACGGGGGCTTCTCCGCGCTGAGGCAGGCTCTCCAAGGGATTGCCTGTTTACCTGCAGGATGGAGATTAGTCAGGATCCGACGGCGGCGGCGGCAAGGTGCCAGGCAGGGGCTTCAGGAGAAGCCCCGAGCCGCGGCGGGCAGGGGGCGGGGACCTCCACTCTTAAATTTTCAATCTAACAGGTACTCACAGGATCACAAACACTCTATAATCAAAGAATCTGAAAATGACTCTTCTTAAGTATTTCCCATTTCCTCATTACAAGATATCCCTGCAATTCCCCACACACTACTTGTATCAATGTTGGGGCATACTTTGGACATACACAACTCATTCTCATGTAGAAACCTAGCTTCGGGGGTTGGTTATGAACACACTATAAAAGATAGCCATGCTCAAGGTCCCTCTCCACACGTTTGGACGAGTCTCACACTGAAGGAACCAGCAGAGGAACCCAGGTAGGTGTGTGTGATCCGGGGCTGAGATCTCCAAGTCTGCTCGGATCAGGACTGGGCCTCTTTCACCCAGATCCCCCATTTTCCAGTAGCTAGGAGGTCACACCCAGGGACTGCCCCCGGCGTCATGTAATCCTATCAATGGTCAACATTCGGCGGTCAATGGTCAACTATAAAACCAAGTTCCCAGAAGTTTTATAGTCTTATAGCCTAGTTCTCCCTCTCAGAGAACCTAGCAAGCTACCAAGAGTTTCCTGCCCACATGGAAGAGCCTGGCAAACTCCCTGTGGCGTATTCATATGCCAAAACCAGTAACAATGATGGGTCTCATCCCCCTGACCTTGAAAGAGCCTCCAATTTGGCACCATTGGGAAAGACAATAAAGAGAGGCTTCTAAAAATCTCAGGCCTAGGATGAAGGGAGACGTTACTGAGACCCCTTCAAAAAATTGATGATATGATGATGATAAAAGATGTATGATGACATATGATGATGATGATGATGATAAAATATTACATAAACAGATTAATGGCAGGATTATCCACATGATTATACTTTTCATCTGTAGTTTTCTTTATTTGAATTTTAAACAATCATGCATATTATTTTATCTCCCCAAATTTTATTTATTTTTTCAGTTTTAACACTGTTTAATTATATATATAACATTGTACAACTTTAAGACATCCATGTTAAATTGATGCAGTTGTATACAGCAGGGTAAGTGCACCATACCAACTACTTACATCTCATCACCTAATTACTATTTCTGTTTTTGTGGTGGGGAAATTTAAATACTTTGCTGATGTTTTAGCCTTTCAGATTATTATTGACTATAGTTACCTTGTTGTATATGAGGCCTCCAGAGTTGATTCATTTTACAGTTTTTTCATCTTTATCCATTCATTTCTTTATGAATTTAGGTTGTGTCCTTACTTTGACTGTTGTGAATAATGCTGCAACAGATGTGGGAGTATATTTATGTATATCTGTGATCCTATGGCCATATCTTAGAAAAGCAACTGAAAGTCAGTGTGCTGGATATTATTATAGTTCTATGATTAACATTTTGGGGACCCTCATGACTAAAACTCCTGTCTTTATTTGTTAAATTATTCAACTTTATAACTTAATATATTGCAATTCCAGGCAATTGTGATTTAACTAGTATTTCTTGAATGATTAGTAATGGTGAATACCTTTTCTTATATCTAATATATCTTCTTTGAAAATGTATCTAATCAGTTACCGTGCTCATCATCTAATCACACCTTTTGACTGAGTTGCATAAGTGATTTTACATGTTTTGGAGATTAGCCCCTTATCTGATATGGGCTATATAAATATTTTCTTCCATTCCATGAGTTGTCTTTTATTTGCCAATAGCTTCTTTTGCTGTGTGTGTTCAGAAACTTCTTAGTTTGGCTAACAACAAAGGCACTTAAGTTTTGCTTTTGTTATAAAGTTTTGTTTTATTTAAAAAAAATTCTTGCCAAAAAAGCAATGTCAAGGAACTTCTACCTGCTTTTATTTTCTCAAGGGGATTTAAAGCCTATATGTAAATTTTTAGTCCATTTACAGTCAGTTTTTGAGTGGTGCAAAATAGCAGTCCAGTTTTATTCTTTTTATTTCTTCCTTTTACTTTTGTTTTGGGCCACACCTGGCTCTGTTCAGGGCTTACTCCTGGCACTGCACTCAGGGATCAGTGGATCAGGCTTGCGGGACTCTGGAGGGTGGGCTACATGCTGGGTACCCGCCTACTACGGTACTATTCATCCAGTCTTCTCCTTTTTCTCCTCTTTGTTCTTCTCCTTCTATTCCTTCTCTTCCTTTTTCTCCTTCCTTGTTGTATTTTAAAGTTCATTTCTGAGTTACTCTGTGTTCCATTTGCTCCACTGACCCATGTGTTATTTTGTGCCACTAGAACAGTATTTTGATAAGTAGCTTTATAGTATAAGTTGAATAAAAAAATATGATGACTCTTTTGTTTTCTTGTGATTTCTTTTTTTTGTACAGTCCCATCTTTCCTGTGTCCGGTGCTGGTGTGTAATGAAGATACACAGCCAAGGGACTTGGCGCAGGGAGTGACAGTCCAGCCTGATCTGGATATTGAGGCAGTTGTGGGTTCTGTCTGCCAGTTTGTTCTCCTGTAGTTGCAAAATCTCACTCCAGGTTGCATAACAGTAGTGGTTAGTGTCTGGGAGCAGGGGGCTGGGCAGAGAGGCGACCCTGAGCACCCACAGGGCAGCTGGCACTCACCATGGAGGTCTAGGAAGATGCATTGTTTTCTTGCAGCAACAGCGGCATGAACTAGCTGCCAGTGTAGCCTGAGCCCACTGTTGAGAAAGAGGAAATGAAGGCGCATTCAGGTGGCTGGCACAAGTGAGCACAAATAACTGCGGTCTAAAGCTCGCGGTCTCTGCGGGCTGTCTGCAGAAGTCACATCGCCTCACTTCCCTTTTCAGGAGCAGCAGCCTGGGAACACAGACACTCACTGTACGGTTACTTTGGGTGGCTTTGTTTTGCTTCCTTGTTCCCAGCCTTTTGTTTATATGTCACTGGTGAGGGCAGAGGGGAGCCGTTCTACTGCACGGTTGGAAGACACAGCCGCTTGCCCTGCCCTCCGCCCATAAAGGGGCCGCTTTCTACAGGGAGGTGGCTTCTTCTACTTCTGTTTTTTGCTTTTATTTTTGTGACACACCCAGTGGTGTCAGGGATTTGCTTTTGACACCCTCAGAGATCATTTCTGGCAGTTTGGGGTCAAGTAAGGCAAGTGTCCTGCCCACTCTCCGTCCTCCCATAGGCCACCTCTTGGCACTGACCAAGGCTAGCTCGGGGAGCAGCATGGTGGCGGCAAGCGAAGCTTTCTTCCTTCTCAGGATTCTTGTGATATAAAATCTTGTATCTGGACTTGAGGACTCTTCAAGGGCTGAGGCATTGTTCTTGAATTTCTAGTCTGTTGATTGATTGATTTGGTTTTGCTGGGGCATGGGCACGGGAGTTCCCTATGCGCTCATTTCCAAAATCATTTATAAAATACAGGTGTTTGCAGCTTCTATCTGGTGTATGCCATTCCTTTACGCTGTTCTCTTCATGTCCGTTACCTTGAATTGCCTCTGTCACCTCAATTATTATTATTTCTACGTCTTCTTCATTTTCTTCTTCTTGCCCCTCCCAGCAATTGCCATGGCTTACTCCTAGCTCTGTGGTCCGGGGTCACTCCCGCCAGTCTTGTGGGACGCAGAGGGGGACACAGAAGGGGTGCCAGTGACTGAACCCAGGCTGGCCACATGCAAGGCCAATGCCCTCGCTGCTGTACTACTGTTCCAGTCTCCTCAGTTTTCAGACACCGTGCACTGTTAAGCACTGATCACATTCTTCCACATTTCCTCTATTTCTTATATGTAGAATAAATTTACTACATGTTAAAAATTTCAATAAATATTCTTAACTTTCAAACTCTTATTCTCTCCTCCAAAAGTATTCATTCTCCCCCTTCTTTGCAACCAAGAACTTTCCAGGGTCATGGATATTTATAACCTCAGCTTCATCTCTGAACTCATCAATGCAAATATCACATGATAATGCACTTCTCTCCCTTCTGTCTTTCTCAGTGCTCATGTTTATATCTGATACATAATTCCATAAGAACTTTTCTATATACTTATACGATTATTTCTTTTCAAATAATAAAAACTGGAATCAGAATTATCTAAAGGTACATATCTTCTAAAGATTGTTCATCATTATAAATATTATTATAATTATTGCCTAATACTCCAATCTTCCTTTTATTAACACATTCAAGCTTTTTAACTTATTATCTCCATCATGACATCAAAAAATACTAATCATTCTCATCCCTTTCTCTACAGTATAGCTGTTAAAAATGTTGAAGGAATTGCACTAATACAAATTAAGGTCTTCATATAACCAGAAACTCTCAGCAGTGCTGACAAATACTTCTCAGATACTATACTCAAAATGGGTTCAACATTTACCTCCTATTTTTATTTTTTGCTGTTGCTTTGAGTCTGCACCCAGCACTACTTGAATGATTACTCCAGGGACTGAACCAAGAGCTCATGCTTGCAAAGGATACATTACATATCACATTTCAGTTTTACAAATTACGTTCTTACCATATATCAACATCAGATAGTATATCCACTTATTTTAATTAAAATGTCTTAAGTGCTACTGCTTTTGTATAGTTTTAGATAAGTGTGTGTTATATATATTGATATACATTTGTGTATGAAAATTTATATGTGTAGTTCAGTTTGTATATTTTTGATCTTGCTTTTGTTTATTTCTATGGTAGCACCTTTAATTTTAAAAGAAATGGGATCTATCAACATGTTGTCGCCAAACGCACAAACCTAAAAATATCCATACTTTTTAATATACTTTTTTTCTGTCACATTAAAGAGTTTATTCTACTTCTGAAAGAAATACCTCAATTTCAGCACAGACTTATGTAACTATTCTTCCCTCAGTAAATCTTCAAATTTCCTAAGAAATTCTAATTTTTTAGGTAACTATTGGTTAAGGAAAAAAATGATCTTTGATAAACTTAATTGGGAGAATTAATGGGATGCAGAAAATCAAATATGTTTTCTACAAAATTTAAAGAAGCTTTACTAAAATGTAATATATAACAAATTAAAAAACCAAATTACATAGAATAACCCAGACTTGAATCAACAAACATTAAAAAACTATCAAGTCCTCATACTTATATCTAAGTTTCTCTCATCTACTACCATGTGGTGACCCTAATATTTTAAATTCAAAGCAATGAAGTGACCACCTTCTTTTCCCTCAGCAATGCTCTTTAGCTGATGAAGTCCAGAAAAGAGCAGGCACTTTCAGTGTTACCTATGCCCCACCAAGTTGCCTTTGTCTGCACTGTCTACGTTTCCACTGATGTTCCATGATGGTTTTCCTACTGGTAGTAATGAAAGATACTTGAAGGCATATTCATTTAACCTCCCACTGACTTCTGATTTCAAAACTTCCCACCTTTTAAAAATACCCAAATCTTAAATTTCTTGCCTGCAGTCAAAAATCTTTGTCATGCATACTTTTACACATGTATGAGAAAAATCAACTGAAGTTGATCACTCCTCTAGCTAGAGCTTGGCATGACTTACTATTTCTCAAGGCATCATGCAGTATCTTATATGCTGATTTTTCTTTTCTTTCTTTCTGCTTCTTTTTCTTCCTTTTAAAATATGGATCCTTTAGGGTCAGAGAAATATCTCAAGGGACTTACAGCATGCCTGGTCCCTGAGCACTCCTATGTTTGGCCCATAATACAGAAAACCACAAGTACAAGATCCCAGACAGAAGATGATGAAGAGGCATATGGAGAGAGAAGAGGGAAGGGAGGGAGGAAAGGAGAGAGACAGACAGACAGACAGACAGACAAAGACAGAGAGAACATCTTCTTCTGGATTCTTATGCATCAACTAGTCACTCCCATTTGTTTGTGTTTGTGTTTGGGGGGGGGCTGCACCCAGCTTACTCATGGCTTATTATGGCTTTGCACTCGGGGATCCATCCAGGAGAGGTTCAGGGGACCAAATGTGAATGAACGGGGTTAAACCTGGATAGGCTGCATGAAAGCAAGTGTGCTTCCCAATGCATCATTGCTCTCACCCTCACTCTCATTTTAGAGACTCCTAAACACCTATTATTTATAACATTAAACTCAAAATATTTTTTAACTTCAAACCAGTTTTTCTCAGATTTTCCCTTGTAAATTGTAACAATCTTGTCAGGTACCAACACAATATTGATTTCTCTACTCCCTCTTCTCTTTTCTCTGTTCAATTCAAATCCTTATTGAATGTATCTAAAACTTATTGCTCACCTCCATCATGCTTCTCAAATTCTACTACCAGCCCCATAGGAAAAGCCATTACCTACAACTTTTTGCATACCTTAATTTTGGGCTATCCTCTCAGTTTGGTTTACTATCTTGATTAAGCTCCCCAAAGGTATTTCCATTACCATTAAGAAACCATAGCCATATGGTTTCAGAATCAACAAGATCCTGAAAATTAAACACCTGTTCTTTATTATTCCATTTTGAATTGTCTATTCAAAGCCCACAATGGTATAGATAGAGAATATTTTATAGACACTACTTATTTTTGTTTAAAAAGGCATTTTATTCTTTTATAGGTTTTAAAACTAAACAATATTAATGTTGTTAATCCAAGACATAACGCACAAAAGCAGATATATGGCTGTAGTAATATATGGAACTAGCAAGCTACAGGGGACTAGTAATGGGGACATTACTAGCGCCTGCTGAAGCAAATCAATGAACAATGGGATGACAAGTAACACAAGTGAATATATGGAATATATGTGAGTGGCAAGGATGCGAGCCTTTGTTGTTGTAGAGAACTATCTGTAAAGGAGATGATAGACAGTTCTTTTCCTGGCCTTCCCCCAAATGAAGCATCCTAACATATAGATACTATTGGCTTTAAAAGTACTACAATATATTAATATGATGGGACAATGCATATCAAAGTGTCAGGCTACCAATTTGCCCTCATTATCAGTGATGACCTTATTTTAGACTAAATAAACACATTGAATTTAGTTGATTGCTACCTAACAACTAATTTATTAAGCAGGTGGCAGCTTGAACACTTGCTCATATTTTAGCTGTGACATTATTGATTCAACTGATGATAATTATTAAGCCTATCAATGAGTTCACAATTGTCAGTCATGTAAAAATCTACTCAATGTAATGAAGTTAATCAGAAAAATAATGTTTTCCTACATTATTTGGTGTGTTAAATTCTTTTCAGTGAAGTTTTAAGTTTCTAAGTAAATTTTTGGCCACAGTTGGCAAGATTTACATTTGGCATTTATAGTTTTATTGGCAGTCACTAGCAATATTATAAAAACTTTTAAATAAAATTAATATAATTTTAAAAGTTAATCTTAAAAAATTCCAGAAATAGATACCAGAGTTATCTGGTAAGATAGTGAGTTAGGTGCATATTCATGGCTGAACTGGTTTTTATTTCTAACACCACATATGTTCTCTAGAGAATCACTCAGAATGACCTATGAGTTCAGAGTCTGAAGTAAACTCAGAGCACTCAGTGAGGTCCAGCCAGAAAAACAAAAATTCCAGAAGTTGAAGAGGAATTGATACTTTAGGTGCCAGCTCAAGGCTCACTATTCTGTTAGAATTTCCAGATGACGCTTTTAAAAGAAACCATCATAGCACCATATATTTGTCACTGGGCCTACATTCCTAACCCACCTTTATTAAAGGGAATATTGTGGGCTGGATAGCACAGCGAGTAGGGCATTTGCCTGGACGCAGCCAACCCGGGTTCAATTCCTCTGCCCTTCTCAGAGAGGCCAGCAAGCTACTGAGAATATCTCACCTGCAGGGCAGAGCCTGGCAAGCCCCCTCCCCACCCCCCACCTCCGTGGTGTATTCGATATGCCAAAAACAGTAACAACAAGTCTCACAATGGAGGTGTTACTGGTGCCTGCTGGAGAAAATCAATGACCAACGGGATGACAGTGACAGTGATACAGTGATGAGAAAATATATAAATACATGGAAAAGACAGATATGTGGGATAAGGTAAAGTAGATGGATAAATATCCATGACAGCTTATGTTTTTATATTGTCTCAGAGCAGGAGTGGATATACAGACATACAGTAAATTATGTCTTCTCTTAAAAATACACACACATATGGTGAATACTGCTTTAATTTTGCTAAATATCAAACTTTAGACGTTTCTAGGAACAGGTCTATTGTAGGATGACATTACTTTGTCCTCTCCCCCCTTGCCACAAAGAGCTTGTCCCGGTTTTTCCCAGAGTTTCGGCTTACCCCAGTCTTACCCATCAAGGTGTTCCTGAATCTCTCCCATTCCTTTGTTTAGCTGTAATCACTTCTCTATGCTCTCTTCCCTAAAAAAAGTTAAACAGCTTCTCACCCTAATCTGACTCTGCTAATTTGTAATGTCAGACCTTCCTAGTATACTGAACTTATATTATAAGTTAATATTAACTTTCTTCTTTCCTTATGCCTTTTGATTAATTTACTTTAAAGCAATGTCCTTTTTGTATAGACACAAGAAGACAATATTATGCTTTTGTAACTTGGGGCTTAATTGGCTTCGAATATTATTCATTCCTGGGCATCTGCTTTCTCCACTTAAGCCTCAGTTGCCCTCAGTTCTTAGCGCCCCAAAAGCAGGGTCCCGAAGAGGGACAGGATAGATCCAGGGCAAGCAGTGAGTTATGTGCTACCCTGGCATTGAGATAGGCCTGGCCAAAGTGCCTAATTCTTAATTATAAGTTAAGAGCTTGATCATAGACAAATGCTGTCATGATCCAAAAGTAATGATGAGACTAGGATCCTGCTAGGGATAGGAAAGACTGATCTGGTCTGAGCACTGTAGTCTGAGATTGAGATGGCCCCAGGAGAGAAATTCCATAAGCTTTAATGCATTTCTTATTGTGTCCATACAAAATGATTAATATTATGAATGCTTATATGTTTGCTGGATGAGGAAAAAAGAAACACACTCATGGGACTCCGCCCTTGGGTGGATCCTCCTGCTGAAAGAGAATCAGTCCTAGGAGAAGCATCCCCTGAGGTGAAAGAATTTTACTCCTATTGATGGTGACCACACCTTTGTGTAAGCCCCAACCCCCTCATGCGGGGAGGTTTAACTAGGCTGTAAGAGTGGGTTGGGGGGCCAGATCCACGGATCCTGAGGGAGATCGAGAGCCAGGAGAGAAGCAGAGAGAGAATGAAATAAACTGATCGAGCAACAAGTTTGGCCTTCTTCCTTCCATCGCCTGCCCTTGACCGACAGCACACACAGCGGTTCCAGAGCACCGAACGTGGGTGGTGAGACAGAGCCGCTCGGAGAGCCCGCGAGTGCACATGCCTGTCGGCGAGCCTTAGTTTTTTACAGTCTATAACCAACTGCAGTTGTGAGCAGCTTTCAGTAGTGTCTAGTGCATAGCACTTACGGCTTGAAGTATGTCTCCACTAACAAGTTCCACTCTTTCTTTCTGTTTTCTTTTTTTAATTGGATCACTGTGAGATACAGGTATAAAGCTTTCATGATCAAGTTTCAGTCACATAATGAATCAACACGGGTCCCTCTACCAGTATACATTTTTCACCACCAATGTGCCCAGTATCCCTCCCGCAACACCATCCAACCCCACCCACTGCCTCTGTGGCAAAAAAATTCCTTCTTACTCTCTCTCTACTTTTGAGCATTATGGTTTGTAATACCAAGAAGCCATCATGTTTGGTCCTTTATCTACTTGCAGCACACATCTGCCATCCCGAACGATGCCTCCAACCATCACTGACTTAGTGATCCCTTCTCTCTCCCAGCTGCCTTCTCCCCCAGCTCATGGGACGGTCTTCCAACCATGAGCAATCTTCCTGGACCTTGTCTCTACTGTCTTGGGGTCTACTTTGATTACATTTCAAAATTCTTCTCCCTGCCCCCTTCAGCAACAACTTTATTTGATTTACCAGTTACTATTTTAGTTAGAAAACATTGTTGTATTATAAAATGGCAGTATACATTTGAATGTTTTATTCACTTATAGAATTAAGTATTGATTTGCAGGCAGTATCTATTTTTAATTTTCAAACTCAAACAGCATGGATGACCTTAGACAAAACTAGAGAGAAACTAACAGACTTCAAGTAACAGAAATTATAAAAATTGCTTTAGATTTTTCTTTAATATAGATATAATTTGACTTTAGATTACCTCATTAATAAAATATTTTTGCAAACAAGATAGATGATTTTCTATAAAATATTAGGATAAATGAAGCATAAATGCAGTAACTAGCTTTCATCTATGCCTCATATCACCTGTATGCTTTGGTAAGCAAAAACTGATAAGGTTACTCTAAAGACGTCATTAGTTTAGCAGAAGGCATGTGGTTAGGAAAACCATGTACTTTTTTTTGGTTTTTAATGTTTGGTTAAGTGTTTTCTCAATGCATAATTCAACCAACGCAACACAATTTGAGAATGATTTTGACTTTTATTTGATTTAAAAGGAGAAAACCGGGGCTGGAGCACTAGCACAGTGGGTAGGGCGTTTGCCTTGCAAACACCCGACTCAGGTTCGATTCCTAACATCCCATATGGTCCCCTAAGCACCGCCAGGGGTAATTCCTGAGTGCAGAGCCAGGAGTAACACCTGAGCATCGTCGGGTGTGACCCATAAAGCAAAAAAAGAAAAAAAAAAAGAAGAAAACAATGCTCTAAAAGCTGCTTTAACAATTTGAAGCTCACAGATATTCAGAAATGGTCTTTACCATAATTATTAAATAGAAAGAGAAATTCATTATGTAACAAAGATAATGGACAAAATACAAATGGTTATTTCGTAAACACAATTTACCTTAAATCCCAGAAGAAAAAAAAAGGCAATTTTGTTAGATGAACTGTTCTTTCTTTCAGAATTATTTTTGTAATTGCTTCTGGTTTGACAGATAAATAGGGTTAAATAAAAAAAAAAACGTAGTGGATTTTTTATTAGACCTTCCCATAGTTGTAAAACAGCAATAAATGTCTAAATTGGAACAGAACCATGTTATTGTATTTGAGTTCAATGTACACCTTTTATGGAAACTTATTTATCAGCTTCCCAGGATATATTCTGAACTTCTGTAAAAAAAATACTTTTGCATTGTTCCAGGCAATTTGGTTTAAGCTAGAGCAAACGTCTATATTAAAAACTCTTTATAAAGCTCAGTGTTAGGTGAAATGTGAAATACGAAGATACTAAGAGTTGACAGCTGGCCTCTGAGGGACCACAGGCTAGTGTGGGAGAAAGAAGTTTAAAGCAATTAACCGTAAAGTAAGACATAATGTATTAAGTGCTATAAAATAGAAACAACGTGATGGGAAAGTAAAGCAAGGGAAAACTCATTCTGACTGGGAAAGGGAAAGATTGTTGAAAGTGACTTCTGAGCTTGTTTTTGCAACATTTAGAATTTGACAAGTAAAGGAAAGAACAGTTGAAGGTATACAGGATTAATTGTGTAGGGGAAAATGAGCTGAAAGTGTCCGGCTCTGAGAAGGGATCTGAGGAAAGGAAGGGAGGCTGAAATGTAAGGTTGGAGTCAGTTTACTCAGGATATAGATACAAAACAAGGATTGGACTCTACTCTCTAACTAACAGCAATGGACAGTTTCAAAGCCCAGTAGTGGCAAAAACCAAGCTGTCTCTTATGTCAAAGAGAGTATTAGAATATAGAGGCTAGAAATTAAAACCAACTAGATCACTTAACAAACTAACCTATAGCAAAAGAAAAGTTACGGAAGAACCATAGCGATGACAGGGAAGTGTAGGGAAGGATATAAACGGTGGGAAGAATTGGTGGTATTAACTGGTGAAATGTAATGATGAGAGGGGGGAAATAGATTTTTTAAAATGACTGACTACTAAAATGTTAATTTAAACAGAATTGTTCCCTGAGAAAGTTGGAATTTTTTTTCGTATCTTTTGCATACAAATATTTCTTTGAAACTCAAAACTTTGGAATGTTTATGGTTATGAGAACATAAAAATCATCTTATCTTTTAGATGACTCCTGACTCTAACTAAATTTTCTAAATAGATGAGAAATAGTGTTGTAAAAAATCTGGATATCTGTATCCCATTGCAAGAGATTTAAATTTAAGAGGCTGACAAGTCATGCTGTTCTTGTATCTCTTTATTCTTCGTATCTCTTTATTCAAAAGCATTCTTATATTCAGTGAAAATTTAACCTTTGTTAAGTTTTCACATTTGTTTATTTGTTTGAAGATGAAATCCTTACTCTGCTCACCACTTACCTGCTTTTCTTCCTATTCTCACTTTAAAAAAATGGGCTTTATCTATGAGTATAATAAGCAACATATCAGGTCTTGTTTAAAAAATTGGAACAGTGACAATGCTATTTCTATGAAAAGACTTTGCGGCTATCTAATTTTATTACTTTTGTCATAAACTTATGTTCAATTCTTATGTCTTAGGTCCAGACCATCCCCATTTCTCAATGCTATATTTTTAATTTGTTGCCTGTGTAGATTATCCTGGATGCCTTACTATCATTACAAAATCAATGTTTCTATTAAAATTTCATCTGCTTCATTATCATTTGTTAGTTTCACAATTAATTCATGACTGTTTTACATACATCTTGCTGGCACAAAAACAGTTCCTCCACTCATGTTGAGTCACTTTTCTCTGTCACCTCTGGTGTAGAAATCTCACTGAGGTGGTCACTGGTTCCACTGACAATGAAGGATTATTACCAAGTAATGTATTTTAGAGTTTTTATGTTTTTATGTATTTTTATGTTTTTATGTATTTTAGAGTTTTTTATGTATTTTAGAGTTTTTCATAAAAGGTAAAAATTCTCAATTTATGATACACTTTGGCATTTACAAAATAGTTTTCTCACTGCAATACACAATTATATGCTGAAAGTGGCAGAATTTTGTTTCATCTCGAGGGTAGAATCCTCTTTCTCTCTTATTTTGATGCTTGCTCCCAATTTCTAGAATAATCTTTCTCTCAAACACTAAATTACTAAACTTAGTTTTTTGATATACACAAAGTCCAGGCTGAGTCCTTTTCATCCTCAGAGTCTATCTAAAGATGATGAACACACTGTGTGGTTAGGAAGATGAAGTTGGAAGTGACAGGAGGGGAAAATTCTGCCGTTAACATTGCACCCGTTAGAGCTAGATTTAACCTCGTGATTCCTTAGCTCAGTAATAAAATATTGTTGTGCCTACCTGTCATGGTTATTACAAAGAAGCAAAAAAGAACACTGATTGTTATCATTATTATTCCTTCTGATGGCCAAAGACTTCACCTTTGAGAGCGAGCTAACTGATGACTGTCACAAAAATAATCACCCACATCATAGGAATATTTGGGAAAGAGTATTAGTCATAATTAGAGTTGCCCAAGAATCACCATCAAAATGTATCTTCTGGAACATTAGCAAGTGACACTGTACTGTGGGTGAATCCAGGGAGATCTTTCTGGCAACAAGATGTTTTAAAGCAATGCTGGAGAACTTGTCAGATGTCTTGATTAATTGCTGTTCTTGAAGCAGAAATAAGAGCATCGAAAAACCGTGAACAAACACCAGACTTCCAAATAAGCTCTCAGCCAGCACAGCTCCATGCCAGCCAAGGTACTCAGCTGTAAACTGGAGGTACTTACTTGCCTCTAAAGTCATCAAAGAGCTTAGCCGACCAGCAAATGATAACAATAAACAGCTAACCATGCATGAAACAAGAAATCAGAATTTTCTACTCATATGCATGCTTAAGCTAGGAGAGATGTCAGTCAATGAGCTCTTTCTTAACTAAAAATGGCTAAAGAAACTGCAAGATGGCATTGAAAATTTTCAGCGGAAAATGTGCCCAGAGCTTTATACCGTGCACATAAGCTTTGGCTCTTGGAGGCTCTTGGAAAGGCACCTGCTGAAGCAGGAAAGACAACCTGCGAAAGATTTGGGCTGTCAAGTGGAGTAGACAGGTCTGTTTGGTCTCTGTTGTGTTGCTGTTTGAATTTTTCACACAGATTTGAGTTGCCTGGATTCAATCGCTCCTCTAGGACAAAGAATCCCGTGACCTCATCTGGGTTGCTAGGAGCACCATCAGGATCAGAGGCTGGAGGATTGAAGGAGCTGGGTTGGGGAAGCATTTTTCCCACAGGGAAAGGCGGGTGGCTCTTGGTGCCTTTATTTTGTTTAATTTTGTTTTAAAATTTTTTATTAGTGAATCACCATGGGGTACAGTTATAGATTTACAAACTTTCGTGTTTGTGTTTCAGTCACACAATGATTGAGTACCCATCCCTCCACCAGTGCCAATTCTCCAGCACCAATGGTCCCAGCATCCCTCCCAGCATCCCTCCCTCCCCCCTCCCCCCGCCTCTGTGTCAGAGCATTCCCTTTCATTCTCTCTTTCCTTTTGGGTGTTACAGTTTGCACTAGAGGTATTGAGTGGCCATTGTGTTCGATCTATAGTGTACATCCGGTTTGCATCTCCCAGCCCAAGCTGATCCTCCAAATACCCTTTACTGTGTGTTCCCTTCTCTATCTGAGCTGCCTTTTCCCCCAGCATTTGAGGCCGGCTTCCAAGCCATGGAGTAAATCTCCTGGTCATTATCTTTACTACTCTTGGGTGTCAGTGTCCCATTCTGTTACTTTATATTCCACAGATGAGTGCAATCTTTCTATGTCTCTCCCTCTCTTTATGACTCATTTCACTTAACATGATACTTTCCATGTCGATCCATTTATATGCGAATTTCATGACTTCATCTTTTCTAGTAGATGCATAGTATTCCATTGTGTATATATATTAAAGTTTCTTTAACCAGTCATCTGTTCTTGGGCACTTGAGTTTTTTCCAGATTTTGGCTATGGTAAACAGTGCAGCAATGAGCATACAAGTGCAGATGTCATTTCTACTATACTCTTTTGCCTCTCCAGGTATATTCCCCAAAATGGTATAACTGGGTCAAATGGGAGCTCAATTTCTAATATTTTGAGAATTGTCCATACTCTTTTCCAAAAGGGCTGAACCATGTGGCATTCCCACCAGCAGTGAAGGAGAGTCCCTTTATTGGTGCTTTTAGATTTTGCATTTTGCTCTTAGATTTTGCATTTTGCCAGAAAAAGTGAGAAAGAAAAGCCAGAGTTGCAGCCCTTTATAAAAGAGAAGGGAATGTTTTGTGGGGAAAGTCAGCTGTGATTCCACCTGAACGTGCTGCTATGGCCTCAGTGAGGCTTTGATTTGGCTAATCACTGAGGATTTTCTCGAATACTAACGAAGGATTCCATGCAGAACAAATTCATTCCTGATGAAGTCTCACAGCAGACAACGTGGAATAGTTTGAATCACAGTCCTATAAAATTTGATCAGGATGGAATTACATGACCTTCCCAAAGTGATTTGGCAACTGTGTTTCACCAAAGCATTGCACTGAAACCGGGAAGCCAAGAAAGAGGAAGTCAGAGAGTCTCTGGGGCATCTCCTCTGGGACCCGCTCAGAAGGATTGGCAAGGTCAGCCCGTGGAGAGCATGCATACCTACCCAAGCAGAACGGAAAGATGTGGTGAATACTCAGAGATCCCATTTATTACCAAGTTATGTCTCTATCGCTTACAGAGACCCTCTTAGGATTAACTTATGCTAGGACCATCCCTTGGGCATTATACACTTTTAAAATTCTTGGCACCTCCATGAAATCTAATTTATTTTTATTTCACCAATCCTTTGCATCTCATCCAATTTAAAGAGTACAAAGCATCAAGTGACCTTGATGAATTATACGGAATAATTCACTTTTGTGCTTCTAGCTTACTGAGCTAACAGTATCAACTTGGCTTATGAGATCAGGGTGGTAAGGAAGGGATGAAGCCAGAGTGAGGACAGTGCAGCCTCAAGTTTTATCTAGAGAATATAAAAATATTTTAGTTAAAAAAAAGAAATGTGTACCATAGTAAAGAGAGTTGTTTTTGTACTCATAAGAAAATATCAACAATTGTAAAATACTATTTTAAGTTTCCAAAAGAAAAACAGTGCTATTACCACCATTTCTTTAAGGTTCCCTTTGTCTTTCCTCTTACACTTAAGTACACTTTATTCTTTACTGATTACATTTTATTGCAACTAAAATCAAGCTTTATTTGCATAACCTTTATTTTTTTTAAATGTTACTTATTCTGAAAAATCTTAAAATCCCCTTTTCAAACTCTTCCATTAATCCTCATACTTTTAAAATGTATTTATGTTTTTGTTGATGTGATATTGGTTTACAAGAGTGTGAATTGTGTTTCTCTTTATCACACTTATATTTGCATGACAGCCATTCATATTACAGCACCACACAAAACTTCACCTTTTGTTTTTAGTTTTTAAAGACTTAACAATAAGAATCTAGGAGCTTTGATGATAATCCATTTAACATCTGTGTTATTTGAAGTTCAAAAAAATTGCTATGCTCAAATTCTTAGCCTCTTTGTAACAGAGCCAGACTTTGAAAGTGTGTGTGTGTGTGTGTGTGTGTGAGAGAGAGAGAGAGAGAGAGAGTGTGTGTGTGAGAATAATTTAAAGTCCATCCTGACTGCAATGCCACCTCCTTTAGTGTTCAGTATTTTCTCTAACAGTCATATTGTTAAATTGGTATTTTTCTTGTGCTTCCAATATTCTTGTCTCTAATTGGGACAGAAACCCTTAAAAATAGAAATATTTCTCAGTGATGATTATTAACTAAAGAAATGAGTCTGGGGGCTGGAGCGATAGCACAGCGGGTAGGGCGTTTGCCTTGCACGCGGCCAACCTGGGTTTGATTCCCAGCATCCCATATGGTCCCCCAAGCACTGCCAAGAGTAGTTCCTGAGCGCAAGTGCAGAGCCAGGAGTAACCTCTGTGCATCACCAGGTGTGACCCAAAATGCAAAAAAAAAAAAAAAGAAAAAGAAATGAGTCTGCTTAGTATATGCCTAATTCAACAAGAGGGCCCAGGAATAATGTGACAAGTCAGATTTAGCAAACAGATACCTATGTTTGGCATAAAAATTCTGTTTTGGCGAATTTTAGTAATGATTAACAAACTATTAATATGGTATGGTCATACATTGTGTGTCTAAATTGGTAACCTCTTTGAAAGATTATTGGAGTCACTACTAATTTTGGCTTGATTACATATTCCTCTTTCCTGTGTTTCTCTTCTGCTATATTTTCTTGTTCTTTGGGAGAAATGACTTAAAGTGGCTGTTTCCATACTGAAAGTGAATGTCCAGATTAAAGAACAGGTCAGTAAACACTCTGGTGTCTACTCGGAATTTCAGTCCAGACACATGAGCAATCTCCCTCAAATCTGAACCACTCCATACAATACAAAATTGATGGACTACTTCCATATAAAGAATCTGTACAGTTATAGCCAGTCTCAGACCTACAACAGGATATTAATACTAGGCAGGAGGAATGAGAAGTAGGGTTACCTCAAGGACTAGCATCCAATGCAGGCACCAGACAACCTATTTAGCAGGGTTCTCTTTTCACCATTATATATAATCTTTTGTAGACTCTAAAGTTCCTAATTTCCCTATTCTGAGTGACTCTGAGTTAGTTTCAACTACTATCCTCTCTTGCATTCCAGTACTTTGTGATGTTAAGAGAGCACAGTACATGAGTCATGTTTCTGCACTTGAATTCTGCTCACTCTTTGAATTCTGCTCACTCTCCACTAATGTAGCCTCAGATTCTTCATCAGCATAATGAGATAAAATGGGTACTGAAAACCACTAAACACTAAATTCATTTATGTCAAGCATAGAACAGAATAAGCTTTCAGTAAACAGAAATAAATTTTGCCTTTCAATCTTTTTAAAAAGTAGGGGTGATTTGAAAATCTATTTGTCTATGATTTTCATGTTTTGAATTGGGTTTTATGTTAATTACCTATCATTTGCTTTTTAAAAAATAGCTCTGTATATTTATGATGAATGCAAAGAGGGGCTGGAAAGAATCACAGAGTGACTATTTTGATTAATAGTCAAGAGTATGTTCAAAAGAATGGATGGACATAGAAATAAAAAATAACAATATTATGAATGTGTCACTTCAGTCTGTGGAATAGAATTCCTGGATTTCTGAAGGAGAGAACAAGGTGAGATGGGAAATTATACTAGATGTTACATAGTGGGAGTTTCCATAAGCCAAATCAAGAGACCCTTCATTTGTCAGAAGATGATGATGTTTTGTCTTTTGATCTGTTTTACTTTGGTAATGGCACTCAAAGTTGGTGGACAAGGGAAAAGTCTCTTCTTCTTGATCAGGTGAAAGACTGTAGTCGTGAAGAGATTGAAGGTAAATCTGTGACTCAATAAGTGTTTAGGTTCATAATTAATGATAGTTGTTAAGTAATTAAGAAGGGACTGCAGAAAATATCTGACACATTTTGATCTGAGTATTTGGGTGTATGACAATATCCATTGTTAGGCAGAATAGGAAAGATTAAGGTGGTAGAATTTTTAAGAGCAGGTTTAAGTAGAAAATTGTTTGCCAATAAGAAGCAGTCTATATGAGTCCAAAGGTTAGCCAATAGGATTTAAGTCTGGATTGGAAGATTTTGTTTTTGTTGTTGTTTCTAAAAGGTGTGGTGTTGGGATGACATATGCATGATGGTTTTATAAATCTTTAAGTGATAACAATTCCATGATATTATTTTGTTGAACTTTCATTTGTGTGGCACTTTGGATTACTAATATATTATCAGTCTTTGAAAATTTTGGAAAGAAAGTAGGAAAAATGAAATGCTTTTAGGTTTTGATGTCATTCTTGACAACGCGTGATCTACTTAGAACCCATGGGAGTCACAGCACCCTTTGCTAAGATCCCAGCTTACTAACTTGCCTGTTTTGGAAGGCCGTCTGGTCTCGCGTCGGAACATGCAGCAGTGTTCTCTGACAGCCATCGCTTACTGCAGGAAGGCATTTCTCTCCACAACCACCTCTTCAGTGTGCTCCAGACTCTCAGGGGTGCTAAAGTACAGCTATGAGATGGAGGTTGACATTTTGCTGCTTATTTTGTTTTCATATAGCTTTTGATCATGCTGTCACTTCACATGAAGTGACTCAGGTGGATAGGAAGTTGTCTTCTGCTGTCTTCTCAGAAATGAACACAGACACTCTCTCAGAGAGTCAGATCTTGAATTTTTAACCTGATTGAGCAATAGTTCATCTGCTGCGCAGCTAGAACATGCCACACACATTCCAGCTGCCTTTAGACTTGCTAAACGCATTTTCAGACTGAGAAGGAGCAGTAGGGAAAACATGTTAGATGAAATGAAGTCTTTTTTCACACTACCTCTTTTACTATTGTGATATAAAAAAGCAGGCTCAAAATAGATTGAGGTAGATTTATCTTTTAATGAAAATAGCTGTGAGGTTTGAGGTCAAATATCCATATCTTTTTTTCCTTCTGCGCCAGGCCAGTGCAGGACTTGTTTGCAGCCCTGACCTTGCAGTTGGTCCTGGAGGGAGCTACAATGGTACTGTGGCCTGACTGCCCCCAGGAGGGACTTGGGAAAGAGTCAATGAAGCCAGCCAGTGTTCTCTGAACTCCTTTGTTGTGTGTTGGCTTTCCCAAAGAGCAAAGGGCAGAGAAGGCTAGGAGCATTGTGTGCAGCAGAAAGGAGCCCAGTCTCAGGGCATTGTTGGGCACTGCTGGCTATTCACGGGGCCATCAGCAGCTTTTACAGGCTTCAGTGCTCCTGACCTGTGTGTCAGCAACAGAGCAGGAAAGACTCTAGGTCCTTCCAACACATTCTTCGGCCTGGAGCTGTGGAGAGCAAGGGCCAGCTGTTAATTGGAGAGACACTCCAATTGTCTCTCCCCACCCTCCCTGTGGCCTTACGGCAACTGGAACAGGCTCTCTGAAATTTCCATAGCCCAAGAGTGATGTTACCAGCTGTGTCTTGCTTTACTCTTTTCCCTTGCACAGCCAGTAGAAAAGGTGCTGTGTGCTCTTTCTTGCTGTTTTAAGTTTCTATGTGAATTTTGAAGTTCAGAACAGCAAGTGGTTGAGTATGATGGCTAGGAGAAATGGAAGTGAAGGTAGGTAAGAGAAAAAATGAAACAGAATAGGAAGTTACATTTAGGAAAAGGCTGTCAGTCAGCATTTCAACAAATATCTGCTGAAAGATCACACTGGGAAAATGCAGTAATGTGAATTTAATGTCAATTGGATGCAATTTTATGCCTAAATACACTCAACATGGCAAAGAATTCTTTAAATCTTAATTAGAAATAAATAGGTGGTGACATTAAATTTTTTTCCCCTACAAACTACATAGCTGATGGAACTAATTGCCTTCTCAAAGTAATGCATAATTGGAAAGCAACATTATTATATCATATGTTCTGTAGAACAAAAATAGTATCACACTGATTTTTTTAACTCCATGAAGAGGAGCAGCTTTTCAATATCACTGTAGTAATTAAAATATCATCTATCCATCAAAATGGAAAGTTTTACATTTCTGTGCATTGCTTTACAATCACCTTACTACAAATGAATTTCATGTGCAAGTAGCAAAGCAAGCTTGAAGAACTTATTGAGATAAGTACTTTTTAGTCAATTACCTCTGAATAAAAGTCTCAATGAAATTGTGTTCTGCATAACATTTTAGGATTTTTTTAAATTGCTGAAACAAATATTTCTTTTATATAGATAAGCTTGTCTGGAACTTATCTATTATGGTACAATCTGCCTCTAACTTTCCTCCTCTCCTCATTTTTTAATGATTCACACAATCACTTAGCATCCGGCCATGGATGGCTGGAGAAGCTTGATTAAATTTAAATTCTTCTCCACTCACATGAAACTGGCCAAACTTCCCCCATTGATGCCTACCAATGCCTCCCCAAAATTAACACTTTTTTTTTCTGAGCAAAGGTAGCTTCTTAAAAAGAAAGAAAAATGCGTTGCTCTTTTTCTTTTACTTCATTTCTTCTTTTTCATTCTGAAAACTTACTCTAACTTAAATTCAATTATGATGTTAAATGTATGTTGCTAATGCTTTCACTGAAAAGATTTTTTTCTTTTTTAATCACCGTTCATTGAAAATACATGAAGATTTACTTGTAGTGGAAACAAAATGTATTAAACAAATGTTAAAGTAGAAAAGGAATACAAATGAGCCATCACAGATTTTCATTCATGTGTAAATTGGTGTGAAATGTGGATTATTATCTCCGGATTTGAGAAGGTTCACATATTCTTTCTTTTTTCTTTTTTTTTTTTTTTTTTTTTTTTATAGTTTATTTTTAATTAGTGAGTCAACGTGAGGGTACAGTTACAGATTTATACATTTTTGTGCTCATGTTTCTCCCTTACAAAGTTTGATAACCCATCCCTTCACCAGTGCCCATTCTCCACCACCAGTAAACCCAACATCCCACCCCCCCTTCCCAGTCCCGTCTCCCCCCACCCCACACTGCCACTATGGCAGGGTATTCCCTTTTGTTCTCTCTCTCTGATTAGGTGTTGTGGTTTGCAATAAAGGTGTTGAGTGGCCATTGCGTTCAGTCTCTAGTCTATATTTGGCCCGCATCATCTTTCCCCCACATGACCAACAACCACATTTTACTTGCTGTTCCCTTCTCTGAGTTGCCCAGAATGAGAGAACAGCCTCCAAGCCATGGTGACAACCTCCTGGTACTTATTTCTACTATTCTTGGGTGTTCGTCTTATAGTCTATTATTCTATATTCCACAGATGAGTGCAATCTTTCTATGTCTGTCTCTCTCTTTCTGACTCATTTCACTTAGCATGATACTTTCCATGTAGATCCACTTATATGCAAACGTCATGACCTCATTTTTTCTAACAGCTGCATAGTATTCCATTGTATATATGTACCAGAGTTTCTTCAACCAGTCATCTGTTCTAGGGCACTCGGGTTTTTTCCAGATTCTGCCTATTGTAAACAGTGCTGCGGTGAACATGTAAGTGCATATGTCACTTCGACTATACTTTTTGGCTTTTCTGGGATATATTCCCAGCAGTGGTATTGCTGGGTCAAATGGGAGCTCAACCTCAAGTTTTTTGAGAATTGTCCATACTGTTTTCCAAAAGGGCTGAACTAGCCGGCATTCCCACCAGCAGTGTAGAAGGGTCCCTTTCTCCCCACATCCTCTCCAACAGCGGTTGCTTTTGTTCTTTTGGATGTGTGCTAGCCTCTGTGGTGTGAGGTGGTATCTCAAAGTTGTTTTGATCTGCATCTCTCTGATGATTAGTGATGTAGAGCACTTTTTCATGTGCCTTTTGGCCATTCGTATCTCTTCCTTGGTAAAGTTTCTGTTCATTTCTTCGCCCCATTTTTTGATGGGGTTGGATGTTTTCTTCTTGTAGAGTTCAACCAGTGCTTTATATACCCTTGATATCAACCCCTTATCTGATGTGTATTGTGTAAATATCCTTTCCCATTCTGTAGATAGTCTTTGTATTCTGGTCGCTGTTTCTTTTGCTGTGCAGAAGCTTTTTAGTTTAATGTAGTCCCATTTGTTGATCTCTGTTTTTACTAGATTGCTTAGTTCCGTGTCATCTTTGAAGATACCTTTATCTTCAATATCCTGGAGGGTTTTGCCTACCTTGTCTTCAATGTACCTTATGGTTTGTGGTCTGATGTTGAGGTCTTTAATCCATTTTGATCTGACTTTTGTGCATGGTGACAGATCGAGTTCTAAGCCCATTTTTTTGCATGTGGTTGTCCAGTTGTGCCAGCACCATTTGTTAAAGAGACTTTCCTTGCTCCACTTCACATCTCTTGCACCTTTATCAAAGATTAGATGATCATACCTTTGAGGTTGTGTGTGGGGATATTCCACCCTGTTCCATTGGTCTGCAGTTCTGCTTTTGTTCCAGTACCATGCTGTTTTAATTGTTACCGCTTTGTAGTAGAGTTTAAGGTTGGGAAGGGTGATGCCTCCCATCATCTTTTTCCCAAGAATTGTTTTAGCTATCCGTGGGCGTTTATTGTTCCATATAAATTTCAGGATTGCTTGCTCCGCTTCTTTGAAGAATGCCATGGGTATCCCCATAGGGATCGCGTTAAATCTGTATAATGCTTTGGGGAGTATTGCCATTTTGACAATGTTGATTCTCCCTATCCATGAGCAGGGGATATTTTTCCATTTCCTCATGTCCTCTTTTATTTCATGAAGTAGCGTTTTATAGTTTTCTTTGTAGAGGTCCTTTACTTCTTTAGTTAAGCTGATTCCAAGGTATTTGATTTTCTTGGGCACAATTGTGAATGGGATTGCTTTTTTCATGTCCCTTTCCTCTGTCTCATTGTTTGCATATAGGAAGGCCATGGATTTTTGGGTATTGATTTTATAGCCTGCGACTTTACTGTATAGGTCAATTGTTTCTAAGAGTTTCTTACTAGAGCTTTTAGGTTTCTCTAGGTATAGTATCATATCGTCTGCGAATAGTGAGAGCTTGATTTCTTTCTTTCCAATCTGAATCCCCTTAATATCTTTTTCTTGCCTGATGGCTATTGCTAATACTTCCAGTACTATATTAAAGAGAAGTGGTGAGAGTGGACATCCTTGTCTTGTCCCCGATCTCAGAGGAAAAGCCCTTAGTTTTTCTCCATTGATGATAATGCTCGCCATAGGTTCATGGTAGATGGCTTTGACTATCTTGAGAAAAGTTCCTCCAAAACCCATTTTGGTGAGAGTTTTTATCATGAATGGGTGTTGGATCTTGTCAAATGCTTTTTCTGCATCTATGGATATGATCATATGGTTTTTATCTTTACTTTTGTTGATGTGATGGATTATGTTGATTGATTTCCGAATGTTAAACCAACCTTGCATCCCTGGGATGAATCCCACTTGGTCATGGTGTATGATCTTTTTGATGAGTTGTTGGATTCTATTTGCTAGTATTTTGTTGAGAATCTTCGCATCGGTATTCATCAAGGATATTGGTCTATAGTTTTCTTTGTTAGTGGTGTCTTTGTTTGCTTTTGGTATTAGGGAGATATGTGCCTCATAGAAACTGTTTGGAAGGGTTCCTGTCTTTTCGATTTCCTGGAAAAGCTTAAGGAGAACTGGCAACAAGTCTTCTTTGAATGTTTGGAAGAATTCGCCAGTGAATCCGTCTGGACCTGGGCTTTTGTTTTTGGGGAGACTTTTGATTACCGTTTCGATTTCCTTGATATTTATGGGCCTATTCAGGTATTTCACGTCTTCTTGGCTCAGTCTTGGGAGGTTGTAGGAGTCAAGGAATTCATCCATTTCTTTTAGGTTCTCTTGTTTTGTGGCATACAGACTTTCAAAGTAGTCTCTGATGATCCTTTGAATCTCCTTGGTTTCTGTTGTGATGTCCCCCTTTTCATTTCTGATTCGGTTTATTAGGGTTTTCTCTCTTTCTTTCTTTGTGAGTCTTGCTAGCGGTTTATCAATCTTGTTTATTTTCTCGAAGAACCAGCTCTTTGTTTCATTGATCTTATGGATTGTTTTTCGGGTTTCCATATCGTTAATTTCTGCTCTAAGTTTTATTATTTCTTTCCTTCGATCTGGTTTGGGTTCCTTTTGCTGGTCCTCTTCTAAGATCTTGAGCTGCGAAGTCAAACTATCTATATAGGCCCTTTCTTCCTTTCTGAGGAAGGCTTGCAGAGCTATAAATTTTCCCCTTAACACAGCTTTAGCTGCGTCCCATAGGTTCTGGTAGCTTGTGTCTTCATTCTCATTTGTTTCGAGGTATCTCTTAATTTCTTTCTTGATTTCCTCCGTGACCCACTCATTGTTCAATAGTGAGTTGTTTAATTTCCAAGTGTTTGATTTGGTTCTCCGAGTCTGTGCATGATTAACTTCCATCTTCAGTGCATCATGGTCTGAAAAGATAGTTGATACAATTTCTATCTTTCCAATTCTATTAAGGAATAACTTGTGGCCCAGAACATGGTCTATTTTGGAAAATGTTCCATGTGCACTGGAAAAGAATGTGTATTCTTTCTTTTGGGGGTATATAGCCCTGTATAGGTCTATTAGCCCTGTCTCCTCCATTTCTTCCTTCAGGGCCATCGTTTCCTTGCTGAGTGTTGTTCTTGTCGATCTATCCAGAGGTGATAAGGCAGTGTTGAAATCTCCAACTACTATCGTGGTGCTAGTTATGTCCTCCATAAATTCTGTTAGGAGTTCTTTTAAGTATTTCGCTGGTCGTTCATTAGGTGCATATACATTTAGGAGTGTGATTTCTTCCTGTTGCACATATCCCTTGATGAATATAAAATGACCTTTGCTGTCCCTTCTGATCTTTTTCAGCCTGAAATCAATGCTATCGGATACTAGTATGGCCACCCCTGCTTTTTTTTTGAGGGGGCTGTTTGCTTGCAGGATTGTTTTCCATCCTTTGATTTTTAGTCTGTGTTTGTTCCGGCTATTCAGATGTGTTTCTTGTAGGCAGCAGAAGGTTGGGTTTAGTTTCCGAATCCATTTTGCCACTCTATGCCTCTTGATTGGTGCATTTAGCCCGTTAACATTAAGAGAGATTATTGTCATTGGATTTTGTGCCATTTTTCTGTAGGGTTTGTTGTTCTTATAGGTCTTTTTCCTTGTCTTATAGTAGCCCTTTGAGTCCTTCTTTTAAATTTGGTCTTGAGTCTATGAAGTTCCTGAGCTGTTGCTTGTCCATGAAATAATGTATGGTTCCTTCAAGTTTAACTGAGAGTTTAGCCGGGTAGAGTATTCTTGGTGAGGCATTCATTTCATGAAGTTTTTTCACTATATCCCACCATTGTCTTCGGGCTTGGAGGGTTTCTTCTGATAGGTCTGCTGTGAATCTAAGGGGTGCACCTTTGTATATGATCTCCTTCTTTGATCTTGCTGCTTGCAGTATTGTGTCTCTATCCACGGCATCCATCATTCTGACTATGATATGCCTTGGGGATTTTCTATTTGGGTCCCTTTTAGCTGGCACCCTTCGGACTCCTTGTATCTGGATGTCCACATTCTCTAGCTCTGGGAATTTTTTAGCAATGATGTCTTTAATGGTGTTTTTTTCATTGGGATTGGTTCCGTGTGGTTCCGGCACTCCCATGATTCTTATGTTGTTTCTCCTGAGGTCGTCCCCTAGGACTCTAACTCGCTCTAGAGCCATTTTGAGGTCTTTTGCCATTATTTGCTGTTGTCTATATGCTTTGTGCAGCTCATCTTCAAGCTCACTGATTCTGTCTTCGGCTGTAGTCATTCTACTATTGAGGGCTCCTACGGAGTTTTTCATTTCATCTACTGATTCTTTTAGTTGTGTGACTTCTGTTCGTAGCTTTGAAATTTCTGCTCTCATTTCTTCCTGGATTATCTTGGTGGAGCGTTCCAACGCGGCATCCATATCCTCCCTTAATTTATTGGATGTTCGTTCCATAGTTGTGTTGAGTTCATGAATCATCCTCACAATTTCCTCTCTGAATTCTCTATCTGAGAGGAGGGTGTATTTCTGGGAGGTCGCTGCTGAGGTTAGTGAGATATTTTCTTGGCTCTCTCCTAGTGGTGGGGATTTTCTCAGTTTCTTCATGTTGTTATGGGCTTTCCTATCTGGAGCTCTCGTTAACTTGGGAGGAACCTCAACTAAAAATTTTTGGTTATGCTCTTTTGACAAAGTACTTTTCTGTGCAAGTTGATGTGTTCATTGACAGTTTTTGTGAAGTTAGGATAGGCTAGGTTAGTTGAGTATCAACATATAGTAACTAAGATAATGAGGGAGTTCTTCGGAGAAATGGGTTCAATCAATTGTAGCCAAAGGACAATGTGTGGAATGGTAGGAAAAATATCTGCGGCCGCGTTAGCGGCCGCTGCTCCGGAAACAGGCCACGCCCACTTTTAAGGCCACGCCCCCAAATGACAGGACACGCCCCTAACCTGTTCGGACACGGGAGGGAGGGATCAGGCGCGGTGGGCGAATGACTGGGACCTGCCCGGCGGGGAGGGGGTGCTCCGAGCTGTCCCGCTGCCGCGGGCGGGCGCGGGACGCAGGGGGCGCTTTTCCAGGTGGCACAGGGTCTCCAAGGGGAAGAGCCAATATACCTGTCGGACACGGGAGGGAGGGATCAGGCGCGGTGGGCGAATGACTGGGACCTGCCCGGCGGGGAGGGGGTGCTCCGAGCTGTCCCGCTGCCGCGGGCGGGCGCGGGACGCAGGGGGCGCTTTTCCAGGTGGCACAGGGTCTCCAAGGGGAAGAGCCAATATACCTGTCGGACACGGGAGGGAGGGATCAGGCGCGGTGGGCGAATGACTGGGACCTGCCCGGCGGGGAGGGGGTGCTCCGAGCTGTCCCGCTGCCGCGGGCGGGCGCGGGACGCAGGGGGCGCTTTTCCAGGTGGCACAGGGTCTCCAAGGGGAAGAGCCAATATACCTGTCGGACACGGGAGGGAGGGATCAGGCGCGGTGGGCGAATGACTGGGACCTGCCCGGCGGGGAGGGGGTGCTCCGAGCTGTCCCGCTGCCGCGGGCGGGCGCGGGACGCAGGGGGCGCTTTTCCAGGTGGCACAGGGTCTCCAAGGGGAAGAGCCAATATACCTGTCGGACACGGGAGGGAGGGATCAGGCGCGGTGGGCGAATGACTGGGACCTGCCCGGCGGGGAGGGGGTGCTCCGAGCTGTCCCGCTGCCGCGGGCGGGCGCGGGACGCAGGGGGCGCTTTTCCAGGTGGCACAGGGTCTCCAAGGGGAAGAGCCAATATACCTGTCGGACACGGGAGGGAGGGATCAGGCGCGGTGGGCGAATGACTGGGACCTGCCCGGCGGGGAGGGGGTGCTCCGAGCTGTCCCGCTGCCGCGGGCGGGCGCGGGACGCAGGGGGCGCTTTTCCAGGTGGCACAGGGTCTCCAAGGGGAAGAGCCAATATACCTGTCGGACACGGGAGGGAGGGATCAGGCGCGGTGGGCGAATGACTGGGACCTGCCCGGCGGGGAGGGGGTGCTCCGAGCTGTCCCGCTGCCGCGGGCGGGCGCGGGACGCAGGGGGCGCTTTTCCAGGTGGCACAGGGTCTCCAAGGGGAAGAGCCAATATACCTGTCGGACACGGGAGGGAGGGATCAGGCGCGGTGGGCGAATGACTGGGACCTGCCCGGCGGGGAGGGGGTGCTCCGAGCTGTCCCGCTGCCGCGGGCGGGCGCGGGACGCAGGGGGCGCTTTTCCAGGTGGCACAGGGTCTCCAAGGGGAAGAGCCAATATACCTGTCGGACACGGGAGGGAGGGATCAGGCGCGGTGGGCGAATGACTGGGACCTGCCCGGCGGGGAGGGGGTGCTCCGAGCTGTCCCGCTGCCGCGGGCGGGCGCGGGACGCAGGGGGCGCTTTTCCAGGTGGCACAGGGTCTCCAAGGGGAAGAGCCAATATACCTGTCGGACACGGGAGGGAGGGATCAGGCGCGGTGGGCGAATGACTGGGACCTGCCCGGCGGGGAGGGGGTGCTCCGAGCTGTCCCGCTGCCGCGGGCGGGCGCGGGACGCAGGGGGCGCTTTTCCAGGTGGCACAGGGTCTCCAAGGGGAAGAGCCAATATACCTGTCGGACACGGGAGGGAGGGATCAGGCGCGGTGGGCGAATGACTGGGACCTGCCCGGCGGGGAGGGGGTGCTCCGAGCTGTCCCGCTGCCGCGGGCGGGCGCGGGACGCAGGGGGCGCTTTTCCAGGTGGCACAGGGTCTCCAAGGGGAAGAGCCAATATACCTGTCGGACACGGGAGGGAGGGATCAGGCGCGGTGGGCGAATGACTGGGACCTGCCCGGCGGGGAGGGGGTGCTCCGAGCTGTCCCGCTGCCGCGGGCGGGCGCGGGACGCAGGGGGCGCTTTTCCAGGTGGCACAGGGTCTCCAAGGGGAAGAGCCAATATACCTGTCGGACACGGGAGGGAGGGATCAGGCGCGGTGGGCGAATGACTGGGACCTGCCCGGCGGGGAGGGGGTGCTCCGAGCTGTCCCGCTGCCGCGGGCGGGCGCGGGACGCAGGGGGCGCTTTTCCAGGTGGCACAGGGTCTCCAAGGGGAAGAGCCAATATACCTGTCGGACACGGGAGGGAGGGATCAGGCGCGGTGGGCGAATGACTGGGACCTGCCCGGCGGGGAGGGGGTGCTCCGAGCTGTCCCGCTGCCGCGGGCGGGCGCGGGACGCAGGGGGCGCTTTTCCAGGTGGCACAGGGTCTCCAAGGGGAAGAGCCAATATACCTGTCGGACACGGGAGGGAGGGATCAGGCGCGGTGGGCGAATGACTGGGACCTGCCCGGCGGGGAGGGGGTGCTCCGAGCTGTCCCGCTGCCGCGGGCGGGCGCGGGACGCAGGGGGCGCTTTTCCAGGTGGCACAGGGTCTCCAAGGGGAAGAGCCAATATACCTGTCGGACACGGGAGGGAGGGATCAGGCGCGGTGGGCGAATGACTGGGACCTGCCCGGCGGGGAGGGGGTGCTCCGAGCTGTCCCGCTGCCGCGGGCGGGCGCGGGACGCAGGGGGCGCTTTTCCAGGTGGCACAGGGTCTCCAAGGGGAAGAGCCAATATACCTGTCGGACACGGGAGGGAGGGATCAGGCGCGGTGGGCGAATGACTGGGACCTGCCCGGCGGGGAGGGGGTGCTCCGAGCTGTCCCGCTGCCGCGGGCGGGCGCGGGACGCAGGGGGCGCTTTTCCAGGTGGCACAGGGTCTCCAAGGGGAAGAGCCAATATACCTGTCGGACACGGGAGGGAGGGATCAGGCGCGGTGGGCGAATGACTGGGACCTGCCCGGCGGGGAGGGGGTGCTCCGAGCTGTCCCGCTGCCGCGGGCGGGCGCGGGACGCAGGGGGCGCTTTTCCAGGTGGCACAGGGTCTCCAAGGGGAAGAGCCAATATACCTGTCGGACACGGGAGGGAGGGATCAGGCGCGGTGGGCGAATGACTGGGACCTGCCCGGCGGGGAGGGGGTGCTCCGAGCTGTCCCGCTGCCGCGGGCGGGCGCGGGACGCAGGGGGCGCTTTTCCAGGTGGCACAGGGTCTCCAAGGGGAAGAGCCAATATACCTGTCGGACACGGGAGGGAGGGATCAGGCGCGGTGGGCGAATGACTGGGACCTGCCCGGCGGGGAGGGGGTGCTCCGAGCTGTCCCGCTGCCGCGGGCGGGCGCGGGACGCAGGGGGCGCTTTTCCAGGTGGCACAGGGTCTCCAAGGGGAAGAGCCAATATACCTGTCGGACACGGGAGGGAGGGATCAGGCGCGGTAGGCGAATGACTGGGACCTGCCCGGCGGGGAGGGGGTGCTCCGAGCTGTCCCGCTGCCGCGGGCGGGCGCGGGACGCAGGGGGCGCTTTTCCAGGTGGCACAGGGTCTCCAAGGGGAAGAGCCAATATACCTGTCGGACACGGGAGGGAGGGATCAGGCGCGGTGGGCGAATGACTGGGACCTGCCCGGCGGGGAGGGGGTGCTCCGAGCTGTCCCGCTGCCGCGGGCGGGCGCGGGACGCAGGGGGCGCTTTTCCAGGTGGCACAGGGTCTCCAAGGGGAAGAGCCAATATACCTGTCGGACACGGGAGGGAGGGATCAGGCGTGGTGGGCGAATGACTGGGGCCTGCCCGGCGGGGAGGGGGTGCTCCGAGCTGTCCCGCTGCCGCGGGCGGGCGCGGGACGCAGGGGGCGCTTTTCCAGGTGGCACAGGGTCTCCAAGGGGAAGAGCCAATATACCTGTCGGACACGGGAGGGAGGGATCAGGCGCGGTGGGCGAATGACTGGGGCCTGCCCGGCGGGGAGGGGGTGCTCCGAGCTGTCCCGCTGCCGCGGGCGGGCGCGGGACGCAGGGGGCGCTTTTCCAGGTGGCACAGGGTCTCCAAGGGGAAGAGCCAATATACCTGTCGGACACGGGAGGGAGGGATCAGGCGCGGTGGGCGAATGACTGGGACCTGCCCGGCGGGGAGGGGGTGCTCCGAGCTGTCCCGCTGCCGCGGGCGGGCGCGGGACGCAGGGGGCGCTTTTCCAGGTGGCACAGGGTCTCCAAGGGGAAGAGCCAATATACCTGTCGGACACGGGAGGGAGGGATCAGGCGCGGTAGGCGAATGACTGGGACCTGCCCGGCGGGGAGGGGGTGCTCCGAGCTGTCCCGCTGCCGCGGGCGGGCGCATGACGCAGGGGGCGCTTTTCCAGGTGGCACAGGGTCTCCAAGGGGAAGAGCCAATATACCTGTCGGACACGGGAGGGAGGGATCAGGCGCGGTGGGCGAATGACTGGGACCTGCCCGGCGGGGAGGGGGTGCTCCGAGCTGTCCCGCTGCCGCGGGCGGGCGCGGGACGCAGGGGGCGCTTTTCCAGGTGGCACAGGGTCTCCAAGGGGAAGAGCCAATATACCTGTCGGACACGGGAGGGAGGGATCAGGCGCGGTAGGCGAATGACTGGGACCTGCCCGGCGGGGAGGGGGTGCTCCGAGCTGTCCCGCTGCCGCGGGCGGGCGCGGGACGCAGGGGGCGCTTTTCCAGGTGGCACAGGGTCTCCAAGGGGAAGAGCCAATATACCTGTCGGACACGGGAGGGAGGGATCAGGCGCGGTGGGCGAATGACTGGGACCTGCCCGGCGGGGAGGGGGTGCTCCGAGCTGTCCCGCTGCCGCGGGCGGGCGCGGGACGCAGGGGGCGCTTTTCCAGGTGGCACAGGGTCTCCAAGGGGAAGAGCCAATATACCTGTCGGACACGGGAGGGAGGGATCAGGCGTGGTGGGCGAATGACTGGGGCCTGCCCGGCGGGGAGGGGTTGCTCCGAGCTGTCCCGCTGCCGCGGGCGGGCGCGGGACGCAGGGGGCGCTTTTCCAGGTGGCACAGGGTCTCCAAGGGGAAGAGCCAATATACCTGTCGGACACGGGAGGGAGGGATCAGGCGCGGTGGGCGAATGACTGGGGCCTGCCCGGCGGGGAGGGGGTGCTCCGAGCTGTCCCGCTGCCGCGGGCGGGCGCGGGACGCAGGGGGCGCTTTTCCAGGTGGCACAGGGTCTCCAAGGGGAAGAGCCAATATACCTGTCGGACACGGGAGGGAGGGATCAGGCGCGGTGGGCGAATGACTGGGACCTGCCCGGCGGGGAGGGGGTGCTCCGAGCTGTCCCGCTGCCGCGGGCGGGCGCGGGACGCAGGGGGCGCTTTTCCAGGTGGCACAGGGTCTCCAAGGGGAAGAGCCAATATACCTGTCGGACACGGGAGGGAGGGATCAGGCGTGGTGGGCGAATGACTGGGGCCTGCCCGGCGGGGAGGGGGTGCTCCGAGCTGTCCCGCTGCCGCGGGCGGGCGCGGGACGCAGGGGGCGCTTTTCCAGGTGGCACAGGGTCTCCAAGGGGAAGAGCCAATATACCTGTCGGACACGGGAGGGAGGGATCAGGCGCGGTGGGCGAATGACTGGGACCTGCCCGGCGGGGAGGGGGTGCTCCGAGCTGTCCCGCTGCCGCGGGCGGGCGCGGGACGCAGGGGGCGCTTTTCCAGGTGGCACAGGGTCTCCAAGGGGAAGAGCCAATATACCTGTCGGACACGGGAGGGAGGGATCAGGCGCGGTGGGCGAATGACTGGGGCCTGCCCGGCGGGGAGGGGGTGCTCCGAGCTGTCCCGCTGCCGCGGGCGGGCGCGGGACGCAGGGGGCGCTTTTCCAGGTGGCACAGGGTCTCCAAGGGGAAGAGCCAATATACCTGTCGGACACGGGAGGGAGGGATCAGGCGCGGTGGGCGAATGACTGGGACCTGCCCGGCGGGGAGGGGGTGCTCCGAGCTGTCCCGCTGCCGCGGGCGGGCGCGGGACGCAGGGGGCGCTTTTCCAGGTGGCACAGGGTCTCCAAGGGGAAGAGCCAATATACCTGTCGGACACGGGAGGGAGGGATCAGGCGCGGTGGGCGAATGACTGGGACCTGCCCGGCGGGGAGGGGGTGCTCCGAGCTGTCCCGCTGCCGCGGGCGGGCGCGGGACGCAGGGGGCGCTTTTCCAGGTGGCACAGGGTCTCCAAGGGGAAGAGCCAATATACCTGTCGGACACGGGAGGGAGGGATCAGGCGCGGTAGGCGAATGACTGGGACCTGCCCGGCGGGGAGGGGGTGCTCCGAGCTGTCCCGCTGCCGCGGGCGGGCGCGGGACGCAGGGGGCGCTTTTCCAGGTGGCACAGGGTCTCCAAGGGGAAGAGCCAATATACCTGTCGGACACGGGAGGGAGGGATCAGGCGCGGTGGGCGAATGACTGGGACCTGCCCGGCGGGGAGGGGGTGCTCCGAGCTGTCCCGCTGCCGCGGGCGGGCGCGGGACGCAGGGGGCGCTTTTCCAGGTGGCACAGGGTCTCCAAGGGGAAGAGCCAATATACCTGTCGGACACGGGAGGGAGGGATCAGGCGTGGTGGGCGAATGACTGGGGCCTGCCCGGCGGGGAGGGGGTGCTCCGAGCTGTCCCGCGGCCGCGGGCGGGCGCGGGACGCAGGGGGCGCTTTTCCAGGTGGCACAGGGTCTCCAAGGGGAAGAGCCAATATACCTGTCGGACACGGGAGGGAGGGATCAGGCGCGGTGGGCGAATGACTGGGGCCTGCCCGGCGGGGAGGGGGTGCTCCGAGCTGTCCCGCTGCCGCGGGCGGGCGCGGGACGCAGGGGGCGCTTTTCCAGGTGGCACAGGGTCTCCAAGGGGAAGAGCCAATATACCTGTCGGACACGGGAGGGAGGGATCAGGCGCGGTGGGCGAATGACTGGGACCTGCCCGGCGGGGAGGGGGTGCTCCGAGCTGTCCCGCTGCCGCGGGCGGGCGCGGGACGCAGGGGGCGCTTTTCCAGGTGGCACAGGGTCTCCAAGGGGAAGAGCCAATATACCTGTCGGACACGGGAGGGAGGGATCAGGCGTGGTGGGCGAATGACTGGGGCCTGCCCGGCGGGGAGGGGGTGCTCCGAGCTGTCCCGCTGCCGCGGGCGGGCGCGGGACGCAGGGGGCGCTTTTCCAGGTGGCACAGGGTCTCCAAGGGGAAGAGCCAATATACCTGTCGGACACGGGAGGGAGGGATCAGGCGCGGTGGGCGAATGACTGGGACCTGCCCGGCGGGGAGGGGGTGCTCCGAGCTGTCCCGCTGCCGCGGGCGGGCGCGGGACGCAGGGGGCGCTTTTCCAGGTGGCACAGGGTCTCCAAGGGGAAGAGCCAATATACCTGTCGGACACGGGAGGGAGGGATCAGGCGCGGTGGGCGAATGACTGGGGCCTGCCCGGCGGGGAGGGGGTGCTCCGAGCTGTCCCGCTGCCGCGGGCGGGCGCGGGACGCAGGGGGCGCTTTTCCAGGTGGCACAGGGTCTCCAAGGGGAAGAGCCAATATACCTGTCGGACACGGGAGGGAGGGATCAGGCGCGGTGGGCGAATGACTGGGACCTGCCCGGCGGGGAGGGGGTGCTCCGAGCTGTCCCGCTGCCGCGGGCGGGCGCGGGACGCAGGGGGCGCTTTTCCAGGTGGCACAGGGTCTCCAAGGGGAAGAGCCAATATACCTGTCGGACACGGGAGGGAGGGATCAGGCGCGGTGGGCGAATGACTGGGGCCTGCCCGGCGGGGAGGGGGTGCTCCGAGCTGTCCCGCTGCCGCGGGCGGGCGCGGGACGCAGGGGGCGCTTTTCCAGGTGGCACAGGGTCTCCAAGGGGAAGAGCCAATATACCTGTCGGACACGGGAGGGAGGGATCAGGCGCGGTGGGCGAATGACTGGGACCTGCCCGGCGGGGAGGGGGTGCTCCGAGCTGTCCCGCTGCCGCGGGCGGGCGCGGGACGCAGGGGGTGCTTTTCCAGGTGGCACAGGGCCTCCAAGGGGAAGAGCCAATATACCTGTCGGACACGGGAGGGAGGGATCAGGCGCGGTGGGCGAAAAACTGGGACCTGCCCGGCGGGGAGGGGGTGCTCCGAGCTGTCCCGCTGCCGCGGGCGGGCGCGGGACGCAGGGGGCGCTTTTCCAGGTGGCACAGGGTCTCCAAGGGGAAGAGCCAATATACCTGTCGGACACGGGAGGGAGGGATCAGGCGCGGTGGGCGAATGACTGGGACCTGCCCGGCGGGGAGGGGGTGCTCCGAGCTGTCCCGTTGCCGCGGGCGGGCGCGGGACGCAGGGGGCGCTTTTCCAGGTGGCACAGGGTCTCCAAGGGGAAGAGCCAATATACCTGTCGGACACGGGAGGGAGGGATCAGGCGCGGTGGGCGAATGACTGGGGCCTGCCCGGCGGGGAGGGGGTGCTCCGAGCTGTCCCGCTGCCGCGGGCGGGCGCGGGACGCAGGGGGCGCTTTTCCAGGTGGCACAGGGTCTCCAAGGGGAAGAGCCAATATACCTGTCGGACACGGGAGGGAGGGATCAGGCGCGGTGGGCGAATGACTGGGACCTGCCCGGCGGGGAGGGGGTGCTCCGAGCTGTCCCGCTGCCGCGGGCGGGCGCGGGACGCAGGGGGCGCTTTTCCAGGTGGCACAGGGTCTCCAAGGGGAAGAGCCAATATACCTGTCGGACACGGGAGGGAGGGATCAGGCGCGGTGGGCGAATGACTGGGGCCTGCCCGGCGGGGAGGGGGTGCTCCGAGCTGTCCCGCTGCCGCGGGCGGGCGCGGGACGCAGGGGGCGCTTTTCCAGGTGGCACAGGGTCTCCAAGGGGAAGAGCCAATATACCTGTCGGACACGGGAGGGAGGGATCAGGCGCGGTGGGCGAATGACTGGGACCTGCCCGGCGGGGAGGGGGTGCTCCGAGCTGTCCCGCTGCCGCGGGCGGGCGCGGGACGCAGGGGGCGCTTTTCCAGGTGGCACAGGGTCTCCAAGGGGAAGAGCCAATATACCTGTCGGACACGGGAGGGAGGGATCAGGCGCGGTGGGCGAATGACTGGGGCCTGCCCGGCGGGGAGGGGGTGCTCCGAGCTGTCCCGCTGCCGCGGGCGGGCGCGGGACGCAGGGGGCGCTTTTCCAGGTGGCACAGGGTCTCCAAGGGGAAGAGCCAATATACCTGTCGGACACGGGAGGGAGGGATCAGGCGCGGTGGGCGAATGACTGGGACCTGCCCGGCGGGGAGGGGGTGCTCCGAGCTGTCCCGCTGCCGCGGGCGGGCGCGGGACGCAGGGGGCGCTTTTCCAGGTGGCACAGGGTCTCCAAGGGGAAGAGCCAATATACCTGTCGGACACGGGAGGGAGGGATCAGGCGCGGTGGGCGAATGACTGGGGCCTGCCCGGCGGGGAGGGGGTGCTCCGAGCTGTCCCGCTGCCGCGGGCGGGCGCGGGACGCAGGGGGCGCTTTTCCAGGTGGCACAGGGTCTCCAAGGGGAAGAGCCAATATACCTGTCGGACACGGGAGGGAGGGATCAGGCGCGGTGGGCGAATGACTGGGACCTGCCCGGCGGGGAGGGGGTGCTCCGAGCTGTCCCGCTGCCGCGGGCGGGCGCGGGACGCAGGGGGCGCTTTTCCAGGTGGCACAGGGTCTCCAAGGGGAAGAGCCAATATACCTGTCGGACACGGGAGGGAGGGATCAGGCGCGGTGGGCGAATGACTGGGGCCTGCCCGGCGGGGAGGGGGTGCTCCGAGCTGTCCCGCTGCCGCGGGCGGGCGCGGGACGCAGGGGGTGCTTTTCCAGGTGGCACAGGGCCTCCAAGGGGAAGAGCCAATATACCTGTCGGACACGGGAGGGAGGGATCAGGCGCGGTGGGCGAAAAACTGGGACCTGCCCGGCGGGGAGGGGGTGCTCCGAGCTGTCCCGCTGCCGCGGGCGGGCGCGGGACGCAGGGGGCGCTTTTCCAGGTGGCACAGGGTCTCCAAGGGGAAGAGCCAATATACCTGTCGGACACGGGAGGGAGGGATCAGGCGCGGTGGGCGAATGACTGGGGCCTGCCCGGCGGGGAGGGGGTGCTCCGAGCTGTCCCGCTGCCGCGGGCGGGCGCGGGACGCAGGGGGCGCTTTTCCAGGTGGCACAGGGTCTCCAAGGGGAAGAGCCAATATACCTGTCGGACACGGGAGGGAGGGATCAGGCGCGGTGGGCGAATGACTGGGGCCTGCCCGGCGGGGAGGGGGTGCTCCGAGCTCTCCCGCTGCCGCGGGCGGGCGCGGGACGCAGGGGGCGCTTTTCCAGGTGGCACAGGGTCTCCAAGGGGAAGAGCCAATATACCTGTCGGACACGGGAGGGAGGGATCAGGCGCGGTGGGCGAATGACTGGGACCTGCCCGGCGGGGAGGGGGTGCTCCGAGCTGTCCCGCTGCCGCGGGCGGGCGCGGGACGCAGGGGGACATATTCTTTCTTTTAGTAAATTCTAGGGAAACAGTTCGAAGACTTTTATGTCTGATACATCTAATATAGGATTCTTATATGAGAAAAGCTAACAATGAATGAAAAATAATTAAGAACCTCCTTTCGAGAATAATATATCCCAAAAGATCTGGCCACAACTACTTAATGATTAATAATTAAATTGCTGTAATCTTATTATCACATTTAATATTCATCAAGTATCAGACACTAAATAAGAAGATAATTTCAAACCTCAATCATTTTGGTCATTATTATCTTTATAGAACGAAATGTTTTTTCAGTTGTAAGACTTCATTATTTTAAGCAAAATTAAGACAAAATCTAAACAAGTATTTCCATTAATTTATACACACCATTGTTCAGTATCATTATAAATTTAGATATGTTAAAATATTCAAATATGTGAGCCTTAGAATCTGTGAAGTGTAGTAATTAAAAAATGTATCCCAGACCTTATTAGCACCAGGTACTCTGAAACATATTTATAATAGATTTAACTGATTCATTATTTATTTCTGATCCCAAATTGTTTGGCAAAGTCAATAGAAAATTAAACAAATGGTAATAATAAAGTTTAGATTGTCATTTTATGTGGGGGATATGGATCAATGTTTGAGATAAGACAAAAGTGATAATAAGTACTGAACAACTAATATATAGTGGGCATCAGGAAAGATGTCTTAACTAAAATGAACAGCAAAAAAATATAGAAAAAGAATAGTGGTAAAAAAAAATTATTATGGCTAATATTCCATCTTATTTCATGAAGTTCAAGTATCAAGGAAAGTGATTTGAGAGACAAGAAGATACAAGTTACTGAATGCTTGATAAGCAGAGAAAACGGAAAACTACATTTATAGCTCATTTAATACTGCTAGGGTCCAAGGTGCGCTGGGCGGGTCCATCTTCCCTTTGATGCTCCCTGTTTCTTTTGAAATGAATGTAATTAAAGTTCTCACTAAGGAAAACGCTTACCTGGAGCATCAGTCTGTAATTAACAGAACTTCTTGACTTGAGTCATACAGGTGCGCACATGGAGTTTGTCTTGACACATGCAGAGAAACTTCAATTTTACATCTGGAGAGCTGGAGGCAGGATGTTTTCTGAAAATTATTCTTTCATGTGACTATTACAGGATACAAGATTTTAACTTTTTCAGTCACACATTTGATTATTAAATAGTGGTGACAATAAATCAAACAGTTCAATATTCATCAACATCAAAGAACTCTACAGATAATATGAAAAGAGACAAATCAGTGGTAAAATTATACAAAAATAATTATTGTACTTTACTGACCTTATACCGTGCATTATGAAATGACATTAATGTTAGAAAATGTGGTAAAATTGTGAAGAAAAAATCAAGGGTTTAATATTATTTTTATTATTAGTGTGTATTAATCGAATCACATTAATGCATTTATGTGTTAAATGATTCAAATTTTATTGTTTATGAGAAATATGTTATGCCATATTCCCTAGAATATCTCAAGTCTTCTCATGTTTTTCTATTAACAGCCACATCATGGCATATCCATTATACAAGGCTATTACTACTGGACCAAGTAAATAAATAATTTTAAAACCAAGAATTGAAAACAAAATAAATGAATGGCCAAAATTAGACTAGACCTTTTCATTTTGTTTGCAACCTTGTATCCTGTGTGTGAAAAGATCTTATTATTGACTGTGTACAACCCATACCCCCACACACCATGCTATCAAGGATGCAATGTTGTGGCCATGGTGTCCAAGTCAATAGTCATTAATTTTATTAGTTCTATCTCACAAGCATTTTGCTTTATACCTGTCCTCAGGGATTAAATGGTGTTCCTCATTTTCAATAGGCTGCATATTATTTACTCATAATGGTACTCATACTATGATATCTGGAAGAAGACAATTCTGGAAGTGACTTCTGGAAGAAGACGCTGATCGAAACCTATAAATACAATATGTTTTGAGGATCAACGCATGTGAATTAAGTGTAGATGAAGAATGACTTTCAGAGAGCACACTGAAACTCTAATTCGGACTCTCCTTCAGTGTCCTGAGCGCAGGCAGATTTGGGAGCTCAGAGGGCGGATCAATGTTGTCACCTATCAAACCAAAATGGTTGAATCTTCTCATTCCTGTCTCAGTCAGTCTTGACTATGGCTTGCCCTGGTGTTGTAGTCACCCTGATAAGAGCTTTCTACAACTGACCTAGACCTAAAATAACTGAAAATGGTATTTTATTAGCTGATGGCTTCAGTAGCACATCCTATATTCTTCACAGGTCTGATGATTAGAACTGGCTTTTGCCCAAACTCTTGATTCTTAAATGCAACTGCCACGTTTATGTCTCTATCTCCCAGATGCTCATTCCACCATATATTTTATCACTGTGATGTGCTAATCTAATATGAAAAGGAATGAACTCAGAACTGCTCCAGAAAGTGACAACTTAGTGCCAAAAACAAACGCAATTTGATGAAGTTATCAAACTTTAAGATGTGTAACGTGCATTAAACTACAATAAAATATAGTGCTGTGTTTCTAATAGCTTTGATACTGGTCCAATTAAAGTACCACCAACTTTCCTTTGATACTTCTGTTACTTCTGTTTGAAAATATGTGACTCCCATAGTCAGTTTAGACTATTATATCATATGTCCTGATTTGTAAGGAGGAAAGCTACTTCTAGGAAACAACTAAATTCCCACAGCTCTTGCAACTACGATTATCATGTCACAAAACTAGTTTGCTCATGACAGTAACTCAAGAGGCAGGTAAAAGGGTTTACTCCTGGCAAGGGTACCTGACACTGTTTATGACAGAAACAAGAGGACCAAGAATCTCTTGGATCCATATACATAAAACATAAACATTACTCAGACTCACTTGATGTTTCAATAATGAGAAATTTATCTGATCAGACAATTTTAGTTATCAGTACTACCAAGTACAAAAAAGGAAGACAGAAAAAAAATTATGAGTCCCAATTGTGATTTAGAATGGCTTATGGAAAATGGGTCTATAGTTGCTGAACCAGCCCTCTTATATAAATTCTTTTTTTTTTGCAGAGTTGGTTATAGATTGGAATTAGAAATTGCATAGACACAAGCTAATATGATAGTGCACAAGAATAATTATATTATGTTGGATATCATTGGTTTGTCCTGCTCCCCTTGCCACAAGGAGCTTAGGTTTATCAGTCACACCATCAAAGTGCTCTGGAGTCACTCCCATTCCTTTGTTTATCTGTAAACACTTCTACCAGTTTATCTGCTCTTCCTCTAATCAAACTCCTAATTTGTAAGGTCAGACCTTGCTAGGACAGTGTAAGTTAATATTGTCTTTAAGTTAATATTGTCTTTCTCCTCTCTTGTGTCTTTTGAATAGTTTACCTTAAAATAATATCCTTTTTGTATGGACAAAGAAAGACATTTATTAATAAGCTTTGGTAACTTGGGATTTAATTGGCTTCAAATATTATTCATTCCTGGGCATCTGCTTTCTGGACTTAAGCCTCAGCTGCCCTTACTTCCTAGCACCCCCAAAAGCAGGGTCCCAGCGGGGGACGAGATGGACCCAGGGCAAGACGTGAGTTATGTGCTACCCTGGCATCAAGATGGGCCTGGCCAAAGCGCCTAATGCTTAACTATATGTTAAGAGCTTGGTCTTGGGCTTGTCATGTCATGATCCAGGGCCCTGCTGGGCTAGGAAAGACTAATCTGGCCTCTGGCCTGAGCGCTTGTAGGCTGTAGTCTGAGATCGAGGTGACCCCTGGAGAACAATTCTATAAGCTTAATGTGTCTCTTGCTATGTCCTTACAAAATGATTTATAATATGAATACTTAAACCTTAGTCGGACAAAGAGAGGAGAAACACACCCATGGAATTCCACTCTTGGGCGGATGTCCCGCTGAGAGAGATTCTGTCCTAGTGAAAGCATCTTCTAAGGGATAGAACTTTACCCCCTATGGATTGTAACCACATCTATTGTGTAGGCCCCACCTGCGGCATCCAGAGTGGATGCGGGAGATTTAAGGTAGCTGTATGAGGGGGCGGGGGCGAGTTCGAGTGGAGGCAGGGAAAGAGAATGAAGTAGGAGAGAGAGAGAGAATGAAGTAGGATGGGGGAGGAAGAAGAGGAGGAGAGTGTATAGAGGGAAGATTGGAATAAACTGCAAGTGAGACCAACCATCTTGGCTCCGTTCCTTCCTTCGCCTGCCACATCATCGCCATCAACCTCCCCGGGGTGGGGGAAGTGGCCAGAGGCTACCTAACTCGGGTGGCGGGAGAGACAGCTGCTTCCCTAGGCCCTGTGCCTAGCTCGGTGCGGTGAGGCGCTCTTTCCCTCCCCCGCGCCTTTCTTTTTATTTTAGTTTTATACAATATTATATACTTTTCAAACCACCAATTTAAGCTTCACCACATGTTAGTCCAGTCCAGTGAAGTAATGTTCTTTGTACTCACTGCCTCACGAAGACAGGGCATGCTAATTGACAAATTATATTTGAACTTTCACATTCTTTTCTTGTTAAATTTGGGTTGGTAGATTTTCAAATTCTGAAATTATCTCATAAACAAACTCCTGAGACTTTGGAGTAATACATTAAAATCACAAAAATAAATCTCTTTTAAATATCGTGACTTGGAGGCAAGTAAAAACTATATTCTTTTGTGATGCATTTATTCTAACCAAAACCACAAAATATATAATAGAGTCTTAGTAATCAGTTGGTCTTGTAAAATGGATAAAATGTGGTCTTGGTGCTAAATATTTAATTAAAGCTTTGGTTTTATTGAAACTTTCATTTTGCAATCATTTGGGGGAAAATATAGTTAAGAGTGAGGATAGAAACTGTTTTATTTCATCAGATAGAAAGTGCTGGTTATCTCTACTGCAAACCACATCACCCAAAAGGATGGAGAGAGCAAAAGGGAATGCCCTGCCACAGAAGTGGGGTGGATGGGGGAGGGTGGGGTGGTGGTGGGAGGGATTCTGGGACCATTGGTGGTGGAAAAATAGGCACTGGTGGAGGGACGGGTACTTGATCATTGTATGACTGAAATGCACGCACAGAAGTTTATATGGCTGTAGCTGTACCTCACAGTGATTCACTAATTAAAAAAAAGGAAATTTTTGGTTATTGTAATATTTTAGGATAATGCAATTTTGTGTTTTCTGTGTAATTGGGTATTTCTAGTCTTGATTCTTACTGCCTGATTATAAACCATGCTCAACACAACTCTGTTCTTTGCTTGATCTCTCTTATATGCATCAAAATCTCTGGATATTTCAAGAACACACTACATTGCACCAAATAATTTTTTATTTTCTTGAGTGAGTCTTGCATCTAAATTTTGACAATCATGAGAAAAGATATTCCTATTGTGTAGAAGAGCTCCTAGTAGGAAGAATTGTTTTATGAATATTGAACAAATATACCTAGAAGATAAACTACTTTTAGGTTTTACAAACTGTCAATTTTGCAAATGCAAATATATTAAGCAAGTAAAAAAACTCATTAGAAAAACATGTCATCAGCAGCTCCATAATTAAAATTAATTTCCCCATAAATTAATGTCTGTTGTATTGATAAAAGAGAACTAAAACTACGAATAGTACAATTGTAATAACAACTCCCAAGAGCACAAAGAGAACAGTCAATACAGGAAAGTATTGTACATATTTAGTTTCCTTTTACTAGCCTATATTTTTCCAACATTTAAATAAGATCAGCAAATTGGATATTGAAGCAAAACAGAGGCTCATTAAAAAAATAAAAAAGGAGAAGTCTTTGGGGCCAGAGAGATAGTATAGCAGATAGGGCACTTGCCTTGCATGTGGCCATCATGGGTTTGTTCCTGACACTCATATGTCATCCTAAATCCACCAGGAATGATCCCTGAGTGCAGAGTCAGGAACAAGCCTTGACCACTGCTGGATGTGCTCCCCAAATAAGCAGAGAAACAAAAGACTCAGCTTCGTTGGAGATCCTTGCAAAAACATTTCTCTCATATGCATTTAGTAAGCATCAAACATTTGAGCCTACAGCTACCTTGTTATAGTTCTTTACCAGAGAGATCAACAATCTATTTAATCACAGTGATCTGCCCAATTGTGTAGATCAAATAACTTGGAATCCAAAGGGTACCAGTTCCACTGGTAGCCATCTTCCCAGCAAAGGATCTGTTATCAGATGTGTGTTTACATTTTGGCAGCACTGACAGATATGCCTATTGATAGCCCATCTGTGGGTGCGGGTAGGCTGAAGCTAAGGAAGGGAGTCAAGCTGGACTGAAAGAAGAGTTTCCCATAACATACTGAGTGGTTCCAGAATATGCATATTACCAATTTGTAGCATTTTTTTCCTTCTCATTCTAAGTAATGCCTAAAGCTCATTGAATTGTGTGCACTGCGCACATAAGTAATGAACAGGTTTGGGACTTCCCTTAGGAAAGATGCCATGATATAATTAAGATTTTACAAAATAAAAGTTTTCAAACAAAAAACTTTTGTTTGAAAAGAAAAGATATAATTTAATGATTTAAATATTTTTCATATTTTAAATATTGACATACTTTTATCTATGGAACTGTATTGAATAAAATAGATAACAAGCTTTCCTTCTGTCTATGGAACTGTATTGAATAAAGTAGATAACAAGCTTTCCTTCTGAAATCCTTACCTGTTTGCTAAAATTAATTGGACAATATATGTCATATATGATATATATAAATGCTATATATATATGTACCTTACCTTACATTCATATGTGTTACCCAAATGTACATTCTGTAACACATAAGCTTACATTTCATAGAAGTCATATACAACATTCTCAGACCTTTAAAGACAAAACACCCTTCTATTTCAAAACTTCTCAGATTTTTACTATAATTATATGTTTTCTGAACTTTCAAGACAGATTTGAAATTGACCTCATTTTAATGGAGAAGGTTCTGTACTAGTATTCTTAAATATTTAGTAGATACTTTTACTTGGGTGATTGAAAACCAAAATAAAGAGATAGCTAGGTGAGAGGCATGGATATTATACATGATTTGCTTATTGAAATTTAAGAAAGTAGCAACTATCCTTAAAGAATGAGCCAAATAATAATTTCATTTTTATATGTCACTGTCACTGTCATCCCGTTGCTCACTGATTTCTTGAGTGGGCACTAGTAATTTCTCCATACTGGTTTTGGCATATCGAATACGCCACAGGTAGCTAGCCAGGCTCTGCCGTGCGGGCTAGATACTCTCGGTAGCTTCCTGGGTTCTCCGAGAGGGGAGGAGGAATCAAACCCAGCTGCGTGCAAGGCAAGCGCCCTACCTGCTATGCTATATTGCTATTTTTATTTTTGAGTTCTTGGTCTGGCAATTGATTAAGGAGGCACTCAAAGAAAATCATTGATCTAACCCCTAATTTGGATTAGTCCTATTTTCAGGAAGAAAGGCAAATTAAATTTAAAAAAATCAATATAAAATGACTAAATTTTAGTAATTTACAGAATTTGACTCTGACATTTTTGTAAATAGCTAATAGAAATAACACACCTCATGTAATCAAAATATTTGCTTAAGAATTTCATAATCTTCCTCTTAAATAGTTGTGTGATGTAGTACATTTTGTGATATGTAAAAGTCAGATTCTATTATAAGAGAAATCTAGCTTGCATGAAAAAGAAAAAAAAATATTTGGGGACTAAAAAGAGTAGAGCGAGTATGGCATTTGCCTTACATGTGCCTGTCCCATGAGCCCTGCCAGGAGTGACCCCTGAGAGGACCCAGGAATAAGTGCTGAGCACCACTGTTGCTCTCTCCCAATCCTGAAAAAATAATGGGAAAGAATTTGGAACACAAATTGATAATGAATATCCAACACCACTCAGAAGAGAGTGTTGACTTGGAAGGAATAATTTTTCCTATCATTAGGGTATTCTATCTCTAAACAGGCATTATATTATTAGACTTCTCCAAAACTCGAATTATACCTTCTTCCAATTTACTTACCTGCATTTAAAAACCATTACTCATTAAATAATTACTTATTGAGTTTTCTGGAAATTTTCTTGCCAGTTAACAGGTGGCACCAAGAATGGTGATTAAGAGAGTGGACACAGAATTCAAACAAATTGCTCGGATATAGATCCTACATCTCTCACTGTTGAGCTCTGTGATCTTCAGCAAGTGTGATGAACTTTTGCTAATCTCCTGTGTGAAATTTTAATATTTGTAGTACCAATCTTGTAGCTCATGATGATATCATTGCATCCAAAGGAAAGAGGAATGAAGTGTTATCTACGGATCCTTGAAACTAAAGGATCATTATGCAAACATAAACACGAACTATATTCATTCACCACTGTTACATTTCACTGTATTTCAAATATGTACGATGCTAAAGTGACTTCATGAAAACAGACAATACTTTATGGATAAATAAAATAGTGTAGGACCTGAATGCATATATTTTCTTGTTACAGGGTTCCCAGGAAGAAGATTGCATATGTGCTTTCTGAAAATCATCTCCTAAAAGGTGAACTGCAAATAATAGTATGTGGATATGATCGCAGCTGAAATCACAACTCAAGGGCAGACATAAGAATGCACAGCATGTAGGGTAACCTTGTTTTTTTCAGCCATGATGCTGACGAAAGCAACCGGCAGCATCTCCAATTGGCTCTAACAATGCATTGGCTACTGGATGGATGTGCAAGAATTATACAGTCTTGTAAAGCTATGTAATATATAATTGGGTACAAAAATTGAATTTATAAATTAGGGAGGTAAACTGGATATAAAGTAACTGCAAATTGTGCAATGTTGTTCCATTAATTTAAACCACTAGATAATGCAAAGCACACAAAAAAATTCCTACAGTTTTTTCTGATGTTTATGGGGCTTATGCTATGTATCATATATTTGATATATATTCTTTAAAATCAAAAGTTTGCCAAATTTCCATGACTAGGACTGAGGGGTCAGGGGAAAAAAAGCATCACTAAATCTTATTTTAAATGGTCATTTTATATTGATTTCTAAAATGAAATCCAGGATCTGAGTAGAAGAGATGAGAAAAACTGAAAAAAAAACCCAAATTATTTAATTTATTTTATAATTTTACATTGCTATACATAAACAAGAGGGAGACAGTGTTGAACAAAATGAACTTGACAGAAAAAATCTCAGCTTCCAATTTCACAAATAATATAAGAAATACTCAGTAGCAATTATCCTGTGCAGCAATGCGATCCTTGTAAACTTTTTTCCTGTTATGTACATTTGAAACACTTGTGCTTTCACCTACACAAAGAAATAAAATTTATTAAAAGGTGCTACTTCACTGGCCTGGAGCCACAGTCTGAACACCACAATTCAACTACATAGCCAGCCAAAAGACTTTTGATTCTTCAGTTTTCTCTTTCCTTTTCTTTTTAAGAGTTGGGCAGACCAGACTCTGACTGTGAATCTAGACATGAATTAATTCATCTTTAAAGTAGGACCGTCCTAAAGTAGGTTAGTAACTGAAGTTTCAAAAGAACTTCTTTATTCTACAGTGGTCTTATCTCCAGAGGGCTTCACTGTGCAACCCCTGAAAATGTTATAACGCAAATCTATTGTGTGTTTGCTACAACTTGGTTTGCACACACACAGACACACATATATAACCTTGCATTTATGCATCACACATCTCTATTTGTATTATATAGGTATTCCTAGAGCACATACATAATAAAATATCTATTTCTAGGTGGGCTTTATTTGGATTTCCTTTTATCAAATACAAACAATAACCCTTAGTCACTCAATTTTTAAAACATTGGCATATTAATAATGTTTGATGGGGAAAATTTTTAACTTGTGGTGGAGGAAACAACTAACTATACATGATTCTTTCTACTCCCTTTCCACAAATATAGGTACTGCCAACAATAACCACTTGAAAAATGACTCTTCTATGAACCAAATACCACGATTGTGTGCATTATTACTTACTGGTTCAATTAATAATAAATTGCTTTGTTTACCCTTTTCCTGTGTTGTATCTTAATAACTAGTTGGTATATACACTACCCACAGCATTATTTAAATAAGTTGCTTCTGTAAGCATATATGTAGAAATTCCCATTTAGCAATTGATATACAATTCATATGATATACAAGACATGAAGACATTTCAATGCCCAGCACCTTCTTTCAGATAGAAAAACTTCCACAGTCATTTCAGCACTTCTGTGGGCTGAAACATTGTATTTGCCTAGAAAATCTGTTGCTGACTGTTTTCAACTTCACAACTTAATATTATGTATTGAACAGTCTGTGTGATAATGATGAAATGCTTCCATGACCTACTCGTGCCAACAGCACAATAACAGTGATATTCTCTGAAGAACGGGAATATTTCACAATCAGCTGCCTGAGCACTGCCAGGTACAGGGCTGAATCATGAAAAAGCAGTAAAAAATTAAAGCTGTCAATATATGAGAGCTCCAAAAGAAAAATAAACAAACAGATATTTCATGTTGGTATTTGATTTTATCATGATCCACGCTACCCCTTTGTTGTTTTCTCCTTAATTCTTACTCTGCTATTGGCCTCTGATGATCCCTCACCCTCTCCCTGACAGAGGTCACCGTAGTTAGTGAAGGCGGATGAGAGATGGAAATATCATTTGTAAGGATGAAATGGCCTTGTATAGTTTGTCTTTTCTGAACCCTAAATGCCATTATTTGAATTCATTCTTGAGTATTGAAAGTTCCCTGAGATGAACAAAAGTAGTCTCAGTCAATACTGAAGCCCTTTTATATGCTGAACATTTCAGACCTGGGCAACAAACTTTGAGAAAGGATAGCAATGGGAAGCTGAAAAGGCACTACTCAATGCATCTACGAGACAGACACCAACGCACAGAACAGCTCATAGCTGGGGTACTCTCACTGTGGCCTTAAACTCATCTCAAGCATTAATTGAAAGTACAGTGAAAATGAACAGGAGCCTTGCTGCTTCTCTGTAAGATACACTTTAAATGATTTCTGGTATGAATTTTACATGAATTGTTGTGATTTCTATTACTTATTGGCTGTAAATTAAAGGCCACTCACTTGATCCACAAACTGTTCAAATTAAACTTCTAAAAACCACTTCCTTTTGATTTGTCATGAAAAAAACAGACTTTTCAAGTTTACATTCAAATTAAACTTCTAAAAACCACTTCCTTTTGATTTGTCATGAAAAAAACAGACTTTTCAAGTTTACATTCAAAACACATAATTATCTTATAATTTCTAGTAGGAGGTTTAAGATAAAAATACATATTGAATTTTAGCTATGAATCTCCTTTATGGATTTTATTTTGTTTACTTCCAGGTATTTATTTCCTCTGAAAATAAATTTAATGCATTCTGGGTTTCTATCATATTTTAAAAAAACACACACTACTAATATATTGAGAACTTCGCTATTGATAGTAGCCTTTTCCACGACAGCATATTCTGCAAGTTATTTCTTATTCCCTCAGACTCTAAGAAATAAGTTGTTTCAGGCCAAGAGCAGAAGTGACACAGAGTTTCTACTTTCCAAAGACACAATTTATAAATGTCCTGTCAGTGTGGCTAACATTTACTAGAAATCTCCCTTACTTGTCAATTCTGCCACGTGCTAAAATTTTAAATATTACTTTGTGAATAATTTCTTGGACTATTCAGAAGATGCATTAGCATAATATGAGATTAGGTTTAACCACACCAAAAAAAAATGTTAGCCAATCTAATTTATTTTAAGTGTGGATTACTGATGTGTTTTATTATTTAAACCTCTTACAACGATTTATCTCTGTTATGGAGACAACATTCTCTTAGTCTGTTATTTCGGCACTAAGAAGATTTAACAATGCTTTAAATAACATGTCAGTCTTTCTATTTGAAGAATGGCAGGATATTGGAGAGCTGGGAGTCACACTAAGTTCTCTCAATCAAATATTTATTATAAAAGGCAAAATACTTCCATAGGATTTTGAGGTGGAAAAGTAGTGGAGGTCTTCCTTCAAATGGAAATAGTTTGATTTTGGGAAATATTAAATATCTAGAGGCAACTTTTGCACTGCTAGCATAATGTATTTCCATGAAAGGAGAATGGTCGGCTGTGTAGAAACATCAGAGATAATCTTTGGTACCAATGATAGTTTGTCCCCACTAAATTTCCCATCTCAGATGGGAATAACTGGTACCTTCTACACCTTTGGGTATCTGAATTTCAAAATCAAAGAGTTTATATTTATTCTGGAATGCATCTTAAAAATATAAGACCTTGATAAGTGATACTTTTTATCATTTATTTGTCTCTACTCAATTTATTTCAGAAAGGGTTTCTAAGCACCCCAATACCCAAACCAAAATATAATCTAGAAGACAAACAAAACCAGAAACAAATCGAATTCATGATCAGACTTGAAATCCTGACTGAAGGCAATTATTTGAGTTGTTCAATCTTAACCAGTTTCACGGCTCAAACTGTTTCCATTGTGACTTTTGCTGACCGGGGCGGTTGGATTTCCCCAAGGGCTGAGTTGTATTCCTCGGTTCTTCTTCTTATGTGCTTGGCATTGCAATGGCGGCCCAACTGTGATGAACATATTTGCTTCACTGACTAATGACAAGTGCATTGTTGGATCTTGTAAACACTACTGATTATACATTCAAACTGTTTTCTTAGTGGAAGTGGCACTTACTAGGACCTTTGAAGTCGAAATGTTTAACTTTTAGAGCACTTTGCAGGTATTTCATCAGCTGGTAGTGAATTTCTCATGAATATCTTCTATCTTCTTCCAGTTAGGTGGCGGATGCTGAAACTCAGTCTAGTTTGGGATCTCTTCTCAAAAAATGAGGAAGCATCTTCAGAAAAGAAGTGCCTATTCAGTTTGTTCGCAAGTCTTCCAATGTGCTTTATTGCTTCACGCACTTTCCTGTTGTCAGTTTTAGAGCTCCCCTATTATGAAGCACATTCAATGTTTTGAATTCTAATGGCATTCTGTGTGGACTTGCAGTGGAAAAGTACCTATATTTCAAGTCATCATAATAATGGTATTTAACAGCTTTTCCATTCAGGTCCTTAGGGAAAGGCCAGAATCCATACAGGTGGATCTCATCACAGAATCTTGTGGCCAGCGTGTACATGAGGAGACCTGTGCTGGGCCTCTTGATGGGGACTTTGTTTGTCAGCCAGTAACTGAAAAACACACGCACACAGACAGACATAGAAGAGAAGAATTTAGACTAATGCACAATGTATCTTAGAGCAAGTATACCACAAAGAATTAAACTAAATTTAATTTTACATGTATCCTTATTCAAAACAGTCCCAAGATACCGAAAATAGTTCGTAGGCACTTAAAACATTTAATATGTTTCTGTAGGGTTTTTTTATTCCTTTATTTCCTTGCTCAGTTTTTTGTTAAGGGACATGTAGAATAGGTAAATAATAGCATGGAATTTCATATTCAAAATACACCAGCAGCTAGCAGTTATATAATACAGATTAGTGTGTTCTCCAGAAATGCCAAGTATAACTGAAAAAATGATACGGTGATTGGGCAAGGATGAAATAACTTCTTTAGAAAAAAAAGGATATTATTCTTATAGACTTTTAAAATCTCTAATATTTTAATGAAAAATACAAACAAATGCATGTTCTGTATAAAGTGTACCCACTTGTTTCATTTCAGTGTTTGAGTCAAATTTTATTGAAGATAATTAAGACTGCTGCCTTAGCTGACAAAAGTACAGCAATAAGAAACAATAACATAGTTGTAAAAAGCTCACTAACATTGTATAAAGTTTTATCAAATGGGAAAAAATTCTAATACTAAAAGAATTTTAGACTGTTTACTAGCAAAGGAAATAAAATTCTCCAACATATTCAGCTTCATCTTCTTTGCCCGATTTTGCTGAGATGAAATGCATTCAAACCTGTAAGTTATTCATCACGTTTGAAAAGAATAAGGTTTACTTGGCAATCCACTATCTTGTGCAGAAATAGCTAAATGAGGTGGGGAATGGAGAGCAGTGGAGACAGTTAAGGACTTACGGTACTTGCCTTGCTCAAGTTCAATCCCCAGAGTCATGTATGATCTCTGAGAACTGCTCAGGAGTGAACCTGAGCACAGAGCCCTGAATGAGCCCTGGGCTCAATGTGGGTGTTCCAAACTAAAACAATAATAAATAAAAATTGATGTCTTATTTTGCAAATTGTTCCAACAAAAATGTAATAAAGTCAATGAAGTATTTTTGTTTTCCTATAAGTTCTAACCCCAATGGGATTTGGGGTCCAGGGGTGATTCCTCTGGTACTGGATCCAGCATCAATGGGCCCTCGAGGGCCTGGCCGTGCAGCCCTATGCAGCAACTAGCCCTGGTATGCTGTGTAGAGGTCACCAGACTTACACTCAATGGCTTTTGGGGCCAGCAAGACTCTACTAAGCAGTGCTCACAAGGTCCAGGCAGCATCAGACATTGACCAAGGAACCTTCTGTGTGATTAGGCTTGTGCCCCACCCTCCTAGGCTACGTCCTCAGCCCCCATGGAGATTGTTTTTAAGACTTTTATTCTTATGATTGTTCTTTTGGGGAAAACATAAGCACTGTCATCTTAAAGTAAAAAGAAAGTTGAAAGCTCAGGCTATACTTAAAACCCTTGAGATAGATTTGATATACTGTACTTTACTTTTCCATTTTACTAAAAAGTAATTTATAAAGCTTTCAAGAGAAGAACAAATGCATCTAGACTATTAAATGAGAAAAAAAAGTTTTTTTTGTTTAGAGACAGGTTGTGCACCTTTTGTTATCACATGTGTTTTGAGAAAATCTCACAAAAGAAGATCCACAACAAACTATTGAAAAAGAGCATCCAAGAATTTTCTCATACTCTATAGCCAAGTGTATAAAAACCAAAGACAATGCATTATTAGCATTGTAAGGAAACCAAACAATTATTCAGTATACAGGGCATAGTTAAAACTATAGTTTTGAAGGCTTTGAAGATACAGCCTGAAAGTTTTCTCAACACTTTTGTTGTTGTTATTTTGTTTTGTTTTGTTTTGCTTTTTGTTTGGAGGCTCCACCTGGAAGTGCTCAGGGTTAACTCCTGGCAGGTTTGAGGGAGCATTGGAGTACCAGAAATTGAAACCATGTCAGCAGTCTGCAAAGCAAGTACCCTACCTACTTTTTATCACTCAGGCCCCTAAAGCCTGAGAAAGCAGGTGTCCGTAATAATAAGCAATTCTTTAAGGAATATTTTGTGAGTGTGAGAGTGACACGTGTGTTGTTAAAATTATAAGATTATAAAATTGTTTAGTTTTATAAAAAGCTGATGTATCTTAGTCCCTCCCCGCCCCGAGCAGAGTCCCCGCAGCCGAAGACTTCTGTAACCCAACCACAGCCATGCTCAAGGCCCCTTTCCACACATTTGGACGAGCCTCACCCATGAAGGAACTGGCAGAGGAAGCCAACTGTGTGGGACCCGGGGCTGAGACCTCCAAGACTGCTCGGATCAGGACTGGGCCTCTTCCGCCCAGATGCCCCATTTTCCACTAGCTAGGCGGTCACACCCAGAAACTGCCCCCCAGCACCGTGTAATCCCATCACTGGCCAACATCCAGAGACTATAAAACCAGTCTCCCGAAGTGACATCTTGTAGCCTAGTTCTCCCTCTCGGAGAACCTGGCAAGCTACCGAGAGTTTCTTGCCTGCATGAGAGAGCCTGGCAAACTCCCTGTGGGGTATTAATATGCCAAAACCAGTAACAATGATGGGTCTCATTCCCCTGACCCTGAAAGAGCCTCCAATGCAGCACCAGAGGGAAGGACGAGTAAAGCGAGGCTTCTAAAATCTCAGGGCTAGGATGAATGGAGACGTTACTGAGACTGCTTGAGAAAATCATCGACGATCAATGGAATGATGATAATCTAAGTCCTTAGGAGAGAAAACAAAGTAACTAGTGAAAAATTGAATATTTTAGCGTATAAAACGTCAAAATATATGTGATGCCAATGCTACATTAATAAATGTTTCCATTTCTGAATTATGAATTACACCATAAAAGCCCACTCAACTGCATGTGGTCAAGGACACAATACCACAGCAACTTTTACAAGACATGTGAAAAAAGAACTGTAAAGTAAAATATTCCTGAAGGCAAAATGATCCTTAAATGCTTCCTAAGAGTGTTAGAAATGTACAATAATTCAATTACCATTTGATTCAGAGCACTGTATGAAACACTGTAAATAGAAAATCAATTACTTCTCAAGTAAATGACAATTTGAAAACAGAGCAGAAATATAAGAATTATGGAGACATCAGCACATGGAATGACAGGTAAATAGTAGGGGTCCAGGAAATAGTTCAGTGGGCCAGGTGCTTATCCTGCACTGATTCACCACCGTGCAATTCTGGCACTGCATGTAGTCCCTGAGTGCTGCCAAGGTTGTCTTTGAGCACAGAAGCAGAAGTAATCCTAAAACATTGCTAGGTGTGCCCCCAGTCAATAAAGGAAAAAAAAATAAACATAAAAGTCACAACAAAAAGTTACATAAATTGCTTTGGTTCCATGTCTTTGTGGGCTTTCATAAGTCTAAAATTAAATTTGATTTTTCCCTCCTAGTTTTGATTTTTCCAGCTAGTTTTGTTTGCTGCAGGGGGTGGTCGTGGAGGCGTCCCAGCCAAAACCTAAGCGGATTGAAGGAAACAGTTTTCTGACCCCCTCCCCCTGCAATGAGTGAGAAATAGACGTTAGCTCTTATCAAAACAGAAGGAGGTGGTTGATTGTTAAAACATAGTACATCAGTTTCTTTATCTGGCTGCTTTACATTTTAATCTTTATTATTATTTTTTGGAGGGGTTTTGAATGCAGTGTGTTAAGGTCTTACTTCTGACTCTGTGCTCAGTGCTCACTCCTGGCAGGCTTGGAGGGCTATCAGGGGCACCCAGGACCAAACCTGGGTTGATGCCTGTAAGGCAATTGCCCTATCCTGGTATATAAAAAACTGTCTCAACAATTATTTTATGTTTTACTTCATGTATAAAACTGATGTCCTTCTTCCTTACTTCTTTATTTATCATATTTCTTCCATCTTTCCTTCATTTTAGTTTTTATCATTCTTATCGTTTTTATTGTCATTTCTGCTGTATGTAGCCAACCCGCATTTGAGAGTTATGTGTAAATAGAAGCTTTCTGACTTTGCAACACTGCAGTGTCTCTATGGATTAATTTCTCAGCATGGAAGCCCTGTTCTTGCCTAATATGTTTTCTTTACTCTTCCTCTAAAATATAATACTGTTTCTTACTTTTAAAAAATCCAACATGAATCTCGTCCTCAGCCACCATCCAGATCACATGGCTGCTTCTCCTGGAAGGGACCAAAACATGAAGCACCCATAACCGACCCAGCAGACTCCGCACTAGGCTGTTCCACTCAGGGTGCCCTAGAAGGGGGTGGGTGAGAGCCCTCCCTGCTCCAAGGAGCCCAGCCTGGACAGTCGGCCTCCACTACCCAACCACCGCCACGCTCAAGGTTGCTCCACACATGCTCGGCCGAGCCTCACATATAAGTAAACATATTGCTGGACCGTGCAACCGCTTTTGTGATCGTGCAGCACATCATAAGACACTCCTACCCATTCCCCATAATTACCACATTATGGGGTTCAGATAGTAGGCAACAAATCATAGAGGGAAATGTATACATGCATATATACATATTTTCAGATATATATACCAAAACTCACATCCCCCAAACTTTAACATGTTAGTGATATCCTATAGGATGTCTTAATGGCTCCTGCCAAAATAGAACAATCTTCACACTGTTTCCTATATGAACACTTTTTTTTTTCGCTTTTTGGGTCACACCCGGCAATGCACAGGGGTTACTCCTGCTCTGCACTCAGGAATTACCCTTGGCGGTGCTCATCCCATATGGGGACCATGTGGGATGCTGGGATTTGAACCCGGGTTGGCTGTGTGCAAGGCTAATGCCCTACCCGCTGTGCTATTGCTGCAGCCCCCTCCTACATGAACACTTTTTTGTAAGCATGTTCAGCAGTTCTTCATAACAGACAATACAAAATATATTATTTCAGTTGGGTTTTGGGACAAGGATTGGGGCTTGGGATGGAAACATCCAAATTTGGTGGTGGGAATGTGTAATGGTGGTGGGATTGGTGTTTGAATATTAAGTGTAATCAAATATTGTGAACTAACTTATAAAAGAAAAAAATTAAAATACAAAACTTGAAATATTCTAATACGCCAATTAAGAGAACTATACAGATCATAGTTTTACTTACAGAACATTGGTGTGAATCTGTGTTGTAATGTTTATTTGTTTAGGGAAAGCTAATTCACTTCATTGAACTTTGGTTAACAATTATTTTGACACAAGAATGGTATCAAATAATAAGTGTGAAGGTATATAGATAAGGTTGGGATTACTGCACATAATGTCACCTGAATCTCAACATTATAATACCATCTACACAAAAAATAGCTCATTCTACCGCGCAACTTCACTGACTTTGGATCTTCATGGTAACTTTGGGAACATATTAGCTAGAAAAATGGGGTCATGTAATTTAACCTTAATGGGCTTGTTTATTAATTGAGAAACAAAGCATTTCATTGAAGGCGGAGCTTTCCTTTACTTATAAGACCTTCCTTCTGTTTCAAATATTTCCTCTTCAGAAGCTGTGAGAAGCACTTTGTCTTTTTTTGTCTCCTCTCTGTTCCCATTTATCCATTCTCATCTTCTTTCATGTGTTAATGTATGCAATCATTGGTGTTTAATAAACGCTTCTTAATTTCAAAACTAGAAATATAACTCATGATAAAAATCAGATCCTATCTCATGAAAGAAACATAATAATCTGATGAGTAAAATGATGTTATTTCAGAGAATGTGGATGGACAGTGTGCCCCTGACACCTGATATGGTCCCCTGAGCCCCAAAGGAATGATTCCTGAGTGCAGAGCCAGGAGTAAGTTTTGAGAACAGCCAGGTGTGGGCCCCAAATAAAATAAAAAGTATTTATTTCAAGCCATTAATTTTAGAAAGCAAAAATATTATATTTCAGCAGGTTTAGCATACTGATTACAGTTCAGAATCTATTTTCAAACAAGGGACACTACTTTACATTTTAACTATAAAACCAGAAATGTATAAGAAACAGAATGCTTTTATCTCTTAAAATAATATTCTCGGGGGCTGGAGAGATAGCACAGCGGGTAGGGCGTTTGCCTTACACGCGGCCGACCCGGGTTCAGATCCCAGCATCCCATATGGTCCCCTGAGCACGGCCAGGGGTAATTCCTGAGTGCAGAGCCAGGAGTAACCCCTGTGCATCGCCAGGTGTGACCCAAAAAAGCAAAAAAAAAAAAAAAAATATTCTCTACCAAATGACAACATCTCAGATTTGAATTTAGAAAATAGAACCGAAGTGTCAACAGGTTCAACTCCAGAACCCCCTATAGAGATCACACATCCTTCTCTCTCTGAAGGGCATGTAACATGACGCTCGCCATAACCATGCTGCTGGACCACTCACCAGCCTGTTTCACTCAGGGTGCCCCCGTCCAAGGGACCCAGCCCGGGCAGATGAAACCCTCCAGGACCCAGCCACTGCCATATTCACAGCTGCTCAACACACGCTCGGGCCAAGCCTCACCCATGAGTGAAGCTCCGGAAATACCCAGGTAAGCGGGACTTTGTGACTGAGAACTCTGGGTTCAACAGGACTAAACACACAAGACTCAACCTTTAACAACATGTTAGTGATCTCTTATAGAAGGGCTTAATGACTCCTGGTGAAATAAAGCAATCTTCACACACTTTCCTCTAAAGATATTTTTTGGTAGCATTTTCAGCAGCTTTTCATAACAAGCAACAAAAAAACATATTATTTTGATTCTGATTTGGGGCAGGGATTTGGTTTTGGGATGGTGGTAGGAAGGTGTAATGGTGGTGGGATTAATGCTTGAATATTAAATGTAATTAAATATTTTGAACAACTTTATAAAATAAAAAAAATTAAAAAATAACTCCCTATAGCACTCAGTTGAAAAAGAAGAAAGAAAATTAGTTATCGTAATTATTTGAGTATTTCCACTGAAACAGAGACCACAGGAGCTCGCCCCTTTCATATTCTGGATAAGCTTTTCTTCAAGCTCCCAGCAGATGCCATTGCGCATGAAAGTCACAAAAAGTGTTTCTAGAGATTTTTGCCACAATATTTAGAGTATCTTTTGTCTAACGTGTTACAGTAGAACTAAGGTCAACAACGACCTGTGAGTCTAGGGGGAAATGGTCATTATAATAAGAATTCACATTGTCTAAATTTCTCTCCAGACATAACCATTTTATCATAGAAACCTGAATGAAAGCAGAAAGCTGGGCAAACATCTAAAGGCAAAGTTTTGCTTTAAAAATAGTCACCCCTTTCTTATCATGTCAGCTTCTTCCTCTGTGAGGCCCCTACAGTATTCCTTAGGAAATATTCATCCCATTTCCTTTAGACTTTGCAGCCTTCTGGAGGCTACACTAAGATTACAAGGATTAAGTGCTTGTCTTGCTTGAGGCTGACCCTGCTTGGATCCACTAACCCCCTCTTCTGTGACTTAGAAGAATAAATAATTGGCATGGTTATTGGGTGATTTTAATTTTAATTAAAACAGAATTGGCAGCAGAAGTCCTTGAGGGCACTTTTTGTTTGTTTGTTTGTTTTTGCTTTTTTTTGGGTCACACCCGGTGATGAACAGTGGTTACTCCTGGCTCTGCACCCAGGAATTACCCCTGGAAGTGCTCAGGGGACCAAATGGGATGCTGGGAACCAAACCCAGGTCTGCTGCATGCAAGGCAAATGCCCTACCCACTGTGCTCCAGCCCCACTGAGGCCACTTTGGACATAAAGTTCATGTACATAAAAGTAAAGATCTATCTGGTATTTTAGTGTCAGTTCAATATTAATGGTGATGTGACTTTTTCCCTCCAACGCAAGATTTACCACCAGTGCATAGATTTCACTTCCTCAATACACTCTCCAAGGTGTTTAAAATCACAAACTATCTTGTGGTTTCAATATATAACTTGCTTAATCATATTACAGATGTCAAAGTAGGTGACCTTGTAAGGGGAGGAATTTCCATGGACTTTAAATACTACTTTTCATAAGTCTTTTCAGTAGCATTTCAAAAGCAGAAATTCAAATGTCAAGTGGTTTTTAATTTTTTTCTTTTCTACAAGTCCTTTGATTATAGAGCTCTCTGCATTAAGGCATGTAAGGCAGACAGAACATGCACCACCCCTCCCCCACCAGTGCTTCTCTATTTGATACATATTTGTCTTATGTGGTATCCAATATAGGATTCAGTTTTTTATGTTAGCTCTGAATCTAAACTCTGCTCATTTGGTCCCGCCATGTACCCATCCCAGGTTGGTAGAGTGTTGAAAATTCTAGACTGACCTGTGTTTCTTTGGTTTTGACTCATATTTTATTTGTGAACATCTAGCTCTCATTATTGCAATCAATTTCAGGAATTCTCTTTCATACAGTTTCACAGTACTTTCCTGCAGTGCACATAATATCCTGTGACATGTGCTACCATAGATGTAATCATTACTTTTTCACCGAGGGAACAATCCATGTCTATGGAAGTAAAATGACTTTAAATTTGCCTCTGCCAAAAAGCTTTGTACAGGTGGATTGAGAAGCATTTAACAACAGATAATGATGAGAGGGAAAAAGACTTCTAGGACCTTGCAATTACTATGATGTAAATAAATTACAGGACAAGGTTGATTTCAGTGAATTGACCTGCCATCAATGGACATTGGACTGAGAAGAGGTGACGCAACCAGTAAATGTAACTCAGAATAAGCCCGCTGCAGTATAGCGCTGGCTGTAGAAACAGAGAAATACATGTTCCTTAGTGGGGCAGGGGAGGCATACAGGGTCTTGTACAAATTAGTACAGGTATAGTATGCTTGCCTTGTGAGTGGTCGATCTTTATTTTATCCCTGACACTAAGTATAGTCCCCTGAGTGCTGTTGGGAGTGAACCCTGAGCACAGACACTGAAGTATCCCTAATTTGAGCCAAATGTGACCCAGTCTCCTGAAGTATCCCTCCCCCCAACCTACTTCTTGTAAAAGTTCACAAGAAAATTCAACTTTAAGGAATTTTCAGTTTGAATAAAATTCTAATTCACTGTTTACTTATACTTTATCTGCAAAAAGAAAAGAAAACTGGGGATATACATATTAAGTGAAATGAGTCAGAAAGAGAGGGCCAGACACAGAAAGACTGCACTCATTTGTGGAGTATAAAGCAACAGAATGGGAGACTAACACCCAAGAACATCAGAGATAAGTACCAGGAGGATTACTCCACAGCTTAGAAGCCGGTCTTGCATGCTGGGGGAAAAGGCAGCTCAGATAGAGAAGGGACCACAAAGTAAAGGGTGCTAGGAGGCTAAAAGTAGACTATAGACTGAAAATGATGGCCACTTAATACCTCTACTACAAACCACAACACCCAAAAGGAGAGAGAGCACAAAAGGGAATGCCCTGCCACAGAGGCGGTGTGTGTGGGGGGGGTGGGGACAGGGTGGGGGTGGTGGGGGGGATTATGGGACCATTGGTGGTGGAGAATGGGCACTGGTGGAGGGATGGGTACTCGATCATTGTATGACTGAAATGCAAGCAAGAAAGTTTGTAAGTCTGTAACAGTACCCCACGGTGATTCACTAATAAAAAAAAATTTAAATAGGGATATAGCTTGCATGTTTGTAATAAAAAAGCTTCAATGCACACATTATTCTATTTTTGTTTCTTATTATCCATGGCAAAGATGGATATGCAGCAGATATTTAATGAGTGCTCATTAAATTTTTTCTTGCTGACACTTAAGAGATTTATAGTGTTAATAAAATGGAGTCTACACATAGTTTGGAAATTTCTGAGTGACACTGGTCAACAGCAAGGAAAGTGCTGGAAAAGCTGACATCTTGACTAGCATGCTTTTTGCTAATTGTGTGATCTTGCCCAAGCATAAACTTATGCAGTATCAATTTGTTCAGCAGTCAAATGAAATTCTTAACATGGTTTCTAGTACATAAAAAAACTCTCATTTATAGAAAGTCACATGTACTGTGAATTCAGACTGAGAAACAGGAATTTCCTTCATCTAGAGAAGCGGCCTAATATTAACGTTTTGTTTTAGTTCTTATTCTTCCTAGTTTTACAAAGTGAGATCTGACACAGCATGGTATGTCTCTGCCAAAACATTACAGAAATGGCTGGTACCTCATCTCACTAAAAAACTTAACTTAATTTCTGATTTTCTCTAATGCTGAAACCATGCGATTCAAAATTCTATTTATACAAATTATGAAATTCATTTTTGTTTACCTTAAAATTTTATATCATTCGTTGCAATTTCAAAGATAAAAACAAAGAAAATCATGTCAAAGAAAAACGATTAGATATATTAAACAAACTAGAATCATCTGGAACTTATTTAGGCTATCAAGACCATCAAGAAGTTAAAATGGATTGCTCTGAAAACTATATTATATGTTTGTTAGCCAAATCTGAGTAAAGGAGAATTAAATCATTCTTTGTGGGGATGTAGCTTCGTGGTAAAGCACTTCCCTTGATTTTCTAAGGACCAGGATTTGGTCACCAGCACCGCCAACACAAATACTCAATGAAAGAAATAGCAAACAAACACAAAAGAAAACAATCAGGATAGGCTGGGGGATAGTGCAGTGGGTAGAGCTACTTGCCTTACATATCGTGTGCCCTGGTTCAATCCCGGCACCACATATGATCCCTCCAAGCACCTCTAGGAGTGACCCTGAGCTCAGAACCAAGAGTAAAGTCTGCACACAGCCGGGTGTGGTTCCACTCCAGTAACACACACCACCCAAACACACAGGAAACATACCAAAGGAATTCTCACCTATAAATTCTATTTAGTATATTTTAAGACTTTCAAAATAAAGTGCTTAAGTACTTGAGTTAGTTATTAACATATGGGAAGAGAGAGACAGAGGCAGACACAGAGATGAGTCCAAAGTCTTACTGACTTTTAACAAATTCTGAAAGACAACAGAATTCATGATACGGATTGCTAAAATGAGGGCTGTAGCTTAAGTTCCAGGCTTTCAGTGCTTTGTATGATTTAACTTGGTTCTCAGCAGGAACACAAGGAGTGGCCTCTATAAGTACAGCTTATATACTCAAGGAGTAGCCCCTGAGCATCACTGGGTGTAGTCTAAAGCCTTCTGCCTTCCCCCAAACTGCTGATGCCCAAGAAGTAAAATATTAGAAACATGGCAGGAGAGAGAGTCTTTTGAATAATGAGATAATTAAATGAGGTCAATGCCAACTTCTCCTGTATAGGATTGAAAAGAAGAGATAGGATATGTGAGCAAAGGACATGCATAGGCTATGGCACACTACAATATATTGTGAAGAGATGTGATTTTGAACCCGTAAAACATATGTAGTCAAATAAAACATGTTCACTGAAATTTAATAAAAGAAAAGAGATCATGGAGTGTACAATAAAATGAAAATTAAAATCAAATTGGAGCAATCAGAAAACTTACTGAAACTAAATATTAGGATAAGTAGAAGAAGATTTATTTTCACCATAATTAAAGATGTCAAGAAATTATAAATCCCCCAGTCAACATTGGGAGCGTTTTTTAGTGATAATCCATTTTACTCTAACTTTTTTTTCTTAATTTTATTGAATCACCGTGAGATAGTTACAAGTTTTCATGTTTGGGTTACAATCACACAATGATCAAACACCCATCCCTCCACCAGTGCACATTCCCCACTACCAATATCTCCGGTACACCCCCCTTTTCCACCCTCCCCCTGCCTTCATGGCAGACAATATTCCCCACACTCTCTCTACTTTTGAGCATTATGGCTTGAAACACAGACACTGAGATCATCATGTTTAGTCCATTCTCTACTTTCGGCATGCATCTCCCATCCCGACTGATTCCTCCAGCCATCATTTTCTTAGTGATCCCTTCTCTATTCCATTTGCCTTCTCCCCTCTGGTCATAAAGCATGCTTCCAGCTATGGGGCAATCCTCCTGGGCCTTGTGTCTACTGTCCTTTTTAGTCTAGTCTACTGTCTACGGGCCATGCCCGATACTTTTCCTGGCCCTGTGCACAGGGATCACCCCTGGCAGTGCTATGGGGACCATATGGGATGCTGGAGATTGGACCTGGGTGAGCTCCATGCAAGACAAATGGCTTACCTACGGTATTACCTTGCTGGCTCCAGTTTGACTATATATTTTTTAAGATTTATAATTAATCTCTTAATTATCTCATTTAATTGTGTTTTTTGAGGAAAGGCAAATCCATTATGCTCAGGGCTTACTCCTAGCTGTGCTCAAGGAACACTCCTGGCTATATTTGAGGGATTAAATCAATGCCAGGGATCAATCCAGATCACCAACATATAAGGGAAGCATCTTACCCATTGTACACCCTCTCTGGCCCCAATACCTCATTTTAAAAATACCAGATTATTTACAAATGTGTACACCAAACATACAAATGTTGCATTAACCTTCTAGATAGGAAATGTGATAACATTCTTTTCAAGAAGAATAAGAACCAACAAATGCAATATATAATATATCCAATAGTATAAAATGCTTGGTAGGAAAGTATGCACCTAATTTTCACATATAATTCCTTTCAAAGCATGTGAAGGAATAAAATTTTAAAAATCACAAGAAATTTAAAGATGTATAAAACTTTTCTAACAAGTGTCAAAATAATAGTATTAAAAGTACTAGGAGATAAATAAAAGGAGGCTGGTCAGACTAGGTCATTATTTCCAATTTCAATCCCTTCTATGTGGTATGAAATATTGAATGTCCTGTCTATCTTTCCAATGCATGCATTTATGCCAAATAAAATGCTTCCCACTGAGTATGTAGGTTAAAAAAGCAGAGTTAAGAGGCTGGAGTGGTAGTACAGCATGTAGTGGGTTTGCCTGTGGGGTTCGATCCTAGCATCTCAAATGATCCCATGAGTCTAGAAGTAGTGATTCCTGAGCTCAGGGCCAGAAGAACTGCCAGTTGTTTCCCCAATACAAAAATCAAAATTTAAAAAAGGGAGCTTTCATTCGGGGGGAAAACTTGGCTGAGGGAATATTACTGAGGCAATATCAAGGATCTATGCTTCGGGAACTGAAATATATCCCTATAATCAGAAATGTTATTCCTATGTTTCTCTTCTACAATAATAATTAGGGAACAATTAAAAAGTTTTCTCCATAACACCCTGAAAGGCTTGAGGGTGGTATATAAATTTTACTAAATCACATATGGGCTGGAGCGATAGCTCAGTGGTAGGGCAGTTGCCTTACACGAAGCCTACCTGGGTTTGATTCCTCCACCCATCTCGAAGAGTCTGGCAGGCTACCGAAAGTATCTTGCTCACTAGACAGAGCATGGCAAGCTACCGTGGTGTATTCAATATGCCAAAAACAGTAACAGCAAGTCTCACAATGGAGACATTATTGGTGCCCGCTTGAACAAATCCATGAGCAATGAGATGATAGTGACAGTGACAGTGACTCATAAAACAGTAGCTGAAGGAAAATTGTCAGTAGATACTTTTTAACATGCTCTTTTCCTCTGGAGGAAATAAAACAAATAGAAGAGTAGTTGTAAGGATCATATTACAAAGTACACGATTACTTGTACGGGAAATATGGTGAGATACCTCCACAATATCAGAGTAACCCCTATCTTGCCTCCAACTTACCTCACCTATGATATCTCTCATAATCATAAATATAGATAATTTCAATATACTGTATGCAAAAATAACTCAAAATGGATTTTATATACAAATATAAAGGCTAAGTCCCTAAAACTAACTGAAGCAAATATAAGAATAAATTCTTATGAATATAGGCACCAATGAGGAAGTGACAAAAGAAAAAATAATGAACTGAATTTTATCAAATGAAAATGTTTCATGTTCAAAGAATTTAATCAAAAAAGAAAAAAGACGAAGAAGTGGGAGAAAATATTTGTATATCATATATCTAATAAGTAACTTGCATCAAAAATAAATGATGTGCCCAGAGAGATAATATAATAGGGTAGGGTTCTTTGAAATTACTAAAGACAATTTAAAGTATGCTCACAAAAATGAATACAGTTATTTAAAGAACAAATTTTTATAATAGCAAATAGTAGAACAAATCAACTCACATTTTAATTAGAAATGAACAAATAAAAGATGGAATATCCATACAATGGAATATTAAAATGAAATTAAAATTGAGTGCTAATATATAAAGTTGAATAGGTAGAGAGAAGAGTTATGACTGCAAATGGGTTGGAAGTCATTTTTGGGGGTTAAAAATGTTTTAAAATTAAGATGAGAGTTGCAGACTTTCAATGTACTAAAAATAACTTGAATTGTATACTTTATGGAGAATTTCAAAGTAAGTAGATTAGATATCATTAAAATAAACTAAAAGAGTGTTGGTGAACATACTTTACGTTGGTAAGAAGATAAATTTCTGAGTCAAATATTTTAATAAGTTATATGCAGCTCTTAATAATAAAATAATAGTAATTACAACACAAAATAAGTGAGCAAACAACTTTAAAATTATATCTATAATTTGCTGCCGACAAAATTATTATTATATATGTTATTATATGCACATTATACATTTCATTTTTAATATAGAATTCCTTAAAGTAAAACAAAGCAGAAACCATATTAATTGGACTCCACTGTGCTGTAAAACTGAAAATCTTTGATCAATAGACAAGCTTAGGCCTTAAAATGGAGTAAACTAGCACAGCAATTTCTACCTCTCTACCGGATTCGGTTGGTTCCTCTCCTATCCGTGTTTCAAGACTCATGTTCTATGATTTTCAGTTATTTGAATGTACTATCTAACTTTCTGCAAATGTAGAAAGAACTGAATAACAGTGTAAGTAATGGGTCACCGTGAATTATAAATCTACATTGAAATGAATTCAACTATAGTAAAAAGTCTGATCAGATATTCATCAATATACTTAGCTAATAATCTAGAATATTTGGGTTTAGTCCTGTTCTTGTTTTTGTTTAAAGTAGCTGATGATGTATTGCCTGCAATAACAAGTAGGGTCTAAAAATGATATATCAAATCAAAAGAAACAAAAATTGAAGTCACTTTTTATACTTCACACTTTTAGTGACAGGGAGACTTGATCATTTCTTCTCTATTTGAACTGTACAATTCAACTGAAGACACTATTATGAAACTCATACCTATTTTGAACATTGCCTTAGACTCTTTCAAACTATTTGTTAGACCTGTACTGATACAAAAGAATTCAGAAGTGAGAGGAAACTTTTTTCACGCACTTGGAATAAGAATACAAGTTGAGGAGATAATTAACGCAGACTTCATAACAATAAACTTATCAAAGAATGAATCTTAAATCACTTGTTTGATGATTGATTCTACTAGAGGGCAAAATCTGAAGACAGGCAATGTGTGGAAGTTGGCTTAAAAAACATGTGTACTATATTCTTGGCCATCTGTTTTTCTTTGTGTTAGTACATGCACATAATACTATTTTTATCATGTCTCAAATTTCATTTATAAACTTCCTTGATGTGCAAACATGCACAATGAAGCAAGGGATGGATGCACAGTCAGAATAAAGACTATAGTAATGAGAATAATTGCATTTTAACTTTTGGGGAAAATTACTGCTTACATTGAAAGTATTAAAACATCTTCCATTGACTCTCAAATGATCTTCTTTAACTAAAAGGGAAAAAACCCTCTAAATGTGTTATCTCAATTGTTATTTTAACATTAGTACTTTCAATAATGATGATAGGGTGCATTTTAATAAAAATCCTTAAAATTTGTAAACACGCTAAATATTTGTCCAGAGGCTACTTTATTTTGCACAGGATGTAAGCAGGTTTTTTTTTTTTTATCCAGTTTTAACAATTGTATATGAAAACAAATTCACAAATCAGGAACTGAGTTATAGATTTGAATAATAAATCATAAGGCCTATAAAAAATAAAGAATCTTCCTTGATCATTCTATATAGTTTAATTAAATAAGCAAGGACACTTCAAGAAGTACCTAAAATTGTCTACCTACATGTGATACTTGGTAGATAAAATGCTTATACAATTTATTAGAGCCAGTAATTATTCTCTGTGAACTGGGAATCAAGTAAATTTCTGAAAGAGTTAGAGTAGAGCAAGCATAACAAATTTTCTAGCTTTTTTGTATGAATTTAAATCTGACTACTTTATTTTGAAATTGCAAATACAATTAGTGAAAGGAATGAAATCCCAGTTTTCAAAAGGACACAGTTAAAAGAGTTCTGAGTATGGTCTGTGAATTTTACCTAGAATTATATGCATAATATTAACAGTAAGCTTTCTAAGGCAGCAACTCTGAAACAAGGAGAAGAGCACAAAAGTAAGACTACACTGGCAAATGTTTTTGAGAGTTCCCATTTATGCTATTAAGTACTGTGTTACACATATGGAGCTCCCTAATTCTTGAATGTTCAAGTTTACCTAGTTTAGACCAATCCCAAGGAGTTTGGTCTCAGAACTCTAATTTAAATAAAGCTGAATATATTCTCTATGATTATTTTTCCATGGAAAAAATGATCATGTCAGAACCAGGGCAGTGAAATAAGGCAATGACAGGAGTCTACAGTAATGACTGATTAGATTGGCAACTGTTATAGTAACTACGACATATCTTTACAGTTTACTAATAGAAATCAATATATAATTCAATATGGATTTAATGGCTTGAGAATCTTTACTTATCTATATTAGCTACTTTTTTTCTTGGTATGTTTTGGGGAAATATCTGGTGATGTTAAGTGCTTACTTCTGGTTCTATGTTTGTTTTTAACACTCAAGAAGCACTTAAACAAGCTACAGCTTATTGTTAACCTTCTCTGAAACAGAATTGTCTGTAGACTCAATTTGAATAATCTATACTAGGCCAAAAATATCATTATAGTTTGAATAGAATGTGATGTTGCAGAATAAGCAAATCCTTGCCCTCATATATTCATTTTTTCTCTCTTAAAAGTTCTCAGTGCTTTCTGCATATCTAGAGTTCTACTCTAGTGTTCTTACAAAGAGAAAAAAAAAAACACAACAGTCTGTGTGTACATATACACTAGCAAAAAGCCCTCTTATCATGCTGTGATCAGAATTCTGGGTTTGGAATGTTCTGAACTATTTTTATTATGTAATTCTATAGACAGGAAGTCAAGACTACATTGGAATGTTTTCTTTCGTTTTGACTCAGGGCCACACTCAACAATACTCAGGGGTTACTCCTGTCTCCACACTCAGGAATCACTCCTGGCCCTGCTCAGGGTTCCACATGGGATGCCAGGGATAGAACCCCGGTCAGTCATGATCAAAGCTAGTGCCCTGCCTACTGTACCCCCTCTCAAGCCGCTGCTTACCTGGCTACATGTTTTTACATGCATTCTTCTCCTGCAGAGCTTGTCAGCTGTTACTCATTCTCACATATTCTCATTTGGGAAAACACTTCTCTCTGTCTCTCTGCCCTTCCTTCCTTCCTTCCTTCCTTCCTTCCTTCCTTCCTTCCTTCCTTCCTTCCTTCCTTCCTTCCTTCCTTCCTTCCTTCCTTCCTTCCTTCATCACACCTGGCTAAGCACAGGGATTACTCCTGGCTCTGTGCTCCTGGTGGTGCTCAGGGGATCATATGGGATGCTGGGAATCGAACCCGGGTCAGCCGTGTGCAAGGCAAACGCCCTACCCACTGTGCTATCGCTCCAGCCCCAACATTGTGCTTTTCCAAACAGAAGTTCTATGTGTTTCAATTTCCAGTTGATTCATCAAAACAAAGCTAGTGCAGAACAGGGAAAATTTACAAATTGCTTACATCTATTTCACCTAAAACATTATTTGTAATCTCTTAGTGATGATGACTAAGCCATCTGGGGAATCTGATAGCTGAAGGGGAAGGGGAGTGCTATGTCAGGGCAAGGAGGAAATGTCGTGTGCAAAAGTCTCAAGGCTATCTCATAATTCATTAATGTGAAATTTAGTGATAGGATATTTAGTTTTTATTTATTTGGAGATATGTGATCTCTGTATTTTTTTCACATAAACCAGAATCATGTATCTTTTAAACAATTATACATCTTAAGCATGAATATAGTATTAAATAAAAATAATAAAATAGTAGCAACAAGTTTAAGATAAATAAGTAAAGCACACTAGTTTAGACTATAAGGAGTAAGGAACATTTCCTTTATATTATTGAAATGAGTCTATATTCATTATAAGATTTGGTTTGCAATGCAGATATGTCCAATTCTTAATAAAATTGCCCAAGATATTCTTGTTATAAAATGTATTTCAACAACCTTATCAAGGTTATACCAAATTAAATAATGAATTTAGTATTTGACTTTGTTCCCACTCAAAAACAATCTTTTAATACAAATCCAAGGAAAATAAATTACTTGAAAATTGATTTTTTGCACCTATTTGAAAACAACCAAGGGACCAAGTATGTTAATTCCTTATTAGGAAAATGCTTATATAATCACTAATCTTATTCACTGAGCTTCACTTGACATTCATTGGTGCAAGTTAAGAGCTTTCTTCTTCTTCTTCTTTATTAAATGGCTGAGTTAGAGCTAAACCTTGATTAAAATGTTGAACAGAATAAATTCGGTATCAAGGAATAAATACAAAAATTGTTTAAAATAGGCAAGTTAATTCTCTCCTTTGAAAACAATTTCATTGCAATACCTTGGGGATGTGTAGGGATAATATATTCATTAAGAAAAGAGAAAGGCAACAACATTTCTTCAATCAGGAGAGCTTCCAAATATTTCAAATACCTTTGTTTCTTAAATAAAGACCAAGAGAAATATTGAACCAGTTTGTTCCATAAAATTCCTAGCAACCGAAGATGACGAAGATGAGAAGAGGGACTTGGAATCATTTTCACTTCCCTGCATTGACTGTGTTGACACTCCAGTGGGGAAAATCACATTCAAACTTCAGTGCATTTGTATTCATCCCACCCTGTAAACAGTTTCAGTTCTTTTCTCTGGAGACTTATGTATCTCAGTGTCAGCTGCAGTGCCACAATATGCTGAAGTGGCTCATCTTGACAGGTCACATCCTGGATTTCCTATTCTGAATGGCAGCTGGGATACCCTGAGGCTTTTCTCACAGAGGGTGGGCTTCTTGTCCAATCAGGCCCTCTGGAGCTGCAGAGAGAAGTGGCACGTGTGGCCACAGATAACTTGAAGTCCAGGATGTGCCTCTGTCACTCTGGCTGTTCCCTAAATAGCATGACATTTACCATCGCAATCTCTGGTTCTGGAAGAGGAGCAAGAAGCGCCTTTATAAGATCACAGATTACCAGGCTCTCACAGTAGCCCCTTTTTCCAGTACCTAGACCATGCATCACCAGAGTTGTCTAAATCAGAAAACCTGAAGCAATTAGAACTGAAATCTTTATCTTCATCCTCTCATCTATGCATTTACTCATATCGAAACTGCAGTAAAAAAAGTACACCTTAGTTTACTGTTCTGTAGTGAACAGCAAACAGAGCAAATCTTTAACTGCAATAACAAAACCTGAGTCCACTCACATCCACTGGAAAGCAATTTAAGTGTCCTACGTGAGCCATTGCAGGAACAAGCGTTTTCTTCTTGAGTTCATCACAGACAGGGGTCTGCATAAACCAAGCACTGTGCAAAACTCTAATGAGCTGATGGGCAATAAATTAATACGTGCTGACATGGGGAGTATTTCTCTAGCCTTTGAAAGTCCCTTCTTTGTGCCAGGCAAGCAAATTTACAGGGCAATCACCCAAGGCATATGAGCAAACAACCCTGCTACTCATTTTTCAGACTCAAACCTCTACTTTTCACTTTCTGAGACTTCAAAGAGCAAAACCTCTTTGCAAACCTCTCCGAATATGTCTCATAATAGCATCAAAAGGTGTTTTTTTTTGCATTAGGTAACAACATTGGTTGAATTTAAAGTTCCTAAGCATGTCTTCTAAAAGGGCATCCCTGAGACCAAACACTTAAGTTTGTGCCCTAAATTTTTTCCCTTCTGAACCTCCATGGACATCACAGTCCCTGTCCTGCGATTCAACGTGCACTCTCTGTTTAAAATATGGAAGAAAGCTCCAGATTCCTCCTAAGCAAGTTTCAACAATTTGTGTGAGGAAGATCCTCAATCCATGGGTGTCTGAAAGGGCAAGGGGATAAAGATCTTCAGGCTACAACTTAGGGGTGCAAGGGCAGCTTTCTCAAAAACCCAGATTCCAGTGAAGTGTTCTGAGTATTCAGAAATACAAGTTCCAATCAAATCTGTAGCACTGTAGCACTGTCATCCCCATTATTCATCTATTTGCTCGAGCGGGCACCAGTAACGTCTCCATTGTGAGACTTGTTACTGTTTTTGGCATATCGAATACACCACGGGTAGCTTGACAGGCTCTGCCGTGCGGGTGGGATACTCTCGGTCGCTTGCCGGGCTCTCCGAGAGGGACAGAGGAATCAAACCAGGGTCGGCCCTGTGCAAGGCTAGTGCCCTACCCACTGCACTATCACTCCAATCAAATCACCTCCTAAAAATTCAGATCAAGTCTCAGGCAGGTAAGTCTAATGCAGACAAAATCGGAGCCCAAATATAGCCATAATTTCCCCACCGATGGTGTGAGAATAGAATTTTGGGGCGGAGGAATCGTTTCCTGTAAACTGCTTATCCTGAAGATGTGTGTCAGGCATACACTCAGGTCTCATTCTCAGCCCTGTGGCACTCAGTCCTCAGGGTAATTACCGAGACACTCCAGAGAACACAGGACCTGACAAACTCCTAAGAGTTGTGGTAAGCAAAGTTGTTTTCCTAACACTCTCTATGCCCCCTTTAAAGGAGCTTCATTAGGCTCCATAGCGCTCCTGTCTCTAATCATAGTCAGAGGCATTTAATCAACAAGCTTATTTTCAAATATTTTCATTTATTTTCTTTGGTTCTTCCCAACAATTGTCTAAATGTTTTACTAAATATTTATTTACCTGAAGTTTGTATCTACTGTTTCTATTTGAAAGTAACAAAGAGGTTTTAAAAAAGTTATTGATAGTTATAGATCTAAACTTCCAAAGGAAAATTCATACCTTAAATGAAAATGGTCTTAAATTGGGGCTGGAGAGATGGTTCAGTTGGTAAGAGATAGGACAGTTCATGCAGCTAACCTGGGTGATGCCCAGCATCCCATATGGTCCCCTGGGGAGCGCTGCAAGGAGCAACTCCTGAATCCAGAGCCAGAAGTATCCCCTGAGCTTCTCCAGGTGTGCCCCCTCCCTCGAATTCCCCACACCCCGAAATAAAAAAGAATTGGTTACAAATTATTTGTGCCTTGAGTTAGAGTAAAAGAACTATTTTAAGGACTTTTATCATGCTTGAAAATATCTTATAGAGGGAAGCAGGACTGGGGACGGGAGGGAACCCGGAGACACTGCAGAAGGGACACCGCCATGGATCATGGGTCTGGAGTTGGACTTTGTATGCCCACAGCTACCATTAACAACATTTTGTAAATATTTGGCACTTTGAGGACAAGAAGCAAAAACTAGTATATTAAGTAGCTAACAAAGTGAAATACTTCTGATGAAAGTATTCAAAATATGTGTTTGGACAAAGAAATAATGATGTGTATCCATCATGAAAACATAGAACATTTTAGTCCTGAAATTCATCCAACTTTGTTCTATTTCAATATTGCATTGCCTACTCTGGATCTTTTTCTCTCTGTATAAACTATAGAATACCTATATCTTGATTTGATTGGATTCCATTCAATCTATAGATCAAGTTTGATAAAACTGACAACTTGACTACATTGAGCATTTTTCCACTAATACAAGATCTCTCTTCATTTATTATAAAATATTTCATATTAATAATGAATTATTAATTGTATCAATCCGTTATTATTTTCCTTCAATTTATTTATTTTTCCTAACATAATTTTATACAAACTTTGTTACATTCATATCTAGCTATTTCATTTTTTGTAATCAACTTACATAAATTCCATTTGTTTATCCAAGGTATACAGGAAAGCAATGAGCTGTTCTATATTAACTATGTATCCTGTAATCTTAATGTATTTATTCTACTAAATCTATTTTGATTATTTTGCATAGATATTTTAATTGTTTTTACTCCAAAAAATTTTACCATGAGCAATAGCACAGCAGGTAGGGCATTTGCCTTGCACGCGGCCAACCTGGGTTCGATTTCTCCGTCCTTCTCGGAGAGCCTGGCAAGCTACCGAGAGTATCCCGCCCACGTGGCAGAGCCTGGCAAGCTCCCTGTGGAGTATTCAATATGCCAAAAACAGTAACAAGAAGTCTCACAATGGAGACATTACTGCTGCCCGCGAATGAACAACAGGGTGACAGTGCTACAGTGCTGCATCTAGTAACGTATATTCCACCAAGTAAAGCTGGTTTTTCTAAAATAGAGTTGAACAAGATAAAAGATGTAAAGCCATAGCTATTTTTAACCTATGCTATACCAATAAGCATGCAGGCTTGTTTTTTTTCAATCTTTGATCATAAATGGACAACATGAAAGATCAAAGACTCTGTGATCTGGTCTAAGGTTTAGCTACCATTTATCAGAATGTTGTAAACAACTTGTTCCAAGTCAAAGGCTGCAGGGATGAGTCAGATGCACCATCGTGTGGTGGTCACAGACACACAGGAGCTAGACTGATAGGGCTATAGGCCCAGTCAAGAGGCCATTACCCTTCAGGTCAACAATAGCAATTCCTTCCCTATGATTATAGAGCCACTTCTCTGCCCTACTTTCTCGGAGCTTTTATAAAAGAGCTGTCTTCCAGTAACAAAACAGCAGACTGCTGCCAGATTTTTCTGCTGATAATTCTAGCCCCACACTCAGGGCATGGACAGAGATCAGAGGCACTGACCTTCAGTGACCAAGGACTCAGCACTGATTTCTGCTTGGGGAGTCATTTAGCACCATTTTCTGAACACCTGTGGTATGGTTTGACCTACCCAGGAGCACAGGCTCAACACAACAATTCAACAGCAAGCTACATAATCACTACTACCAATGCACAGGAATTCCACGATGGCTATGAATTCTCACTAGTTGGCAAGTTCAAGGAGTGAGAGTTTTGAAATGCTAGTGTTCCTATCTTCAGTTACTCACTCTGAGTTATACACCAATATATTCCAGCTTTGGTTGTGTCTTTCAGCTTGATACCAAGAGGCAAACACATTCAGTTTGCTAACAGTGCCTCCATTTATTCAACTCCAGTGCACCTCACTTACCGTCTATAAAAACGAAGATAATATTAACCTCACAGGACAGTTACAAAGACAAAAGTTAAAACTTGTGATGTGCTGCAGACAAAACTTGACAGTTAAACTACCTTACTATTTCATAAAACAGTCAATAAGATATGAAAAAAAGTTGTATTTTTTCTAAGACACTTTGATTTATAAAATTACTCGTAGTAGAGTTCAAGCATTTGAAAATTTTGAATCTCAATTCATTTCCAAAATTGAAACTGCATGTATGTGACAGATACCTATATAAAATAAATACTTTGTTTTTCTGAATTCAGAATACTCCCTTTAAATCCTCAGTAAGTCTGTTTCATGTCTCTGGATGACAACATAATTAATGCTTGGATTTTAAGCAAAGTAGTCAAAGATATTTAAAAATGTTGAGTGGGATAGTGTACAGGAGGTAAAGCACTTTTCTCAAATGCTGCCAGCCCTAGTGTGATGCCCGGCACCACACAAGATCTTCCAATCACCATTTGGTGTAATCTCTAAATACAGAGCTGGGAATAATCCTTGAGCACTGCTGGGGGTAGCCTCACCCTCCTCCCAGCAAAAAGAATATGACACATCATAGAGCTATTTAAATAAGCATCTCTATTTTTTTTTAATGAGTACACTCTATGTGCCCATGCATATTTGTGTATGTATGTAAAGATACAAAATGTACTCATTTGCAATAAAATTAATTAGTTTCAAGAAAGTTACAAATGAATTCTAAAGAACTCAATTAAGAGCTGTATCTACTTAACTGCTATTTTATACGTAAGGTATGCAAATATTATGACCGCATTTATGTATGACCTTAAATCTAAGGAATACTTTTCATTATAATTACTTGGCCTATAACTATGAAGTTGGTATTTTAGTAACAAATTGTTAAAATGCATTGTAGCCAAAACATGAGTTCTAGAAACTTTCTCTCCTAGTTTCTCAAATTCACTGTGAATATATACAGGACTTTTATTAAGTCTCCATTACTAACTCTTCAATAATCTAATTTGAAATTAAAGCTGCTATTTTTAACCAACTGATAATTGGTTATATTTGTTACCTGTTTTCAGAACCACTTCTTTCTCTCTTACCATGGGCTCTCTGAGAACTGGTAGAGAACTAGACCTAGTCTACTGTCTTGGAGAAACTAACAATCTCCATCTGTCCAAATGAGCAACTAGTGAGTTGATTATAATCCAAACAAGGGAATGCATGGAATGCCAGGTAGCTACCAGATCAGAAGTTCCAGAAGAAACTTTTAAGATCACATTTTGTGAAGTCAATTACTTCCCAGTTCTACATCTTCCTTCTTAGATTCTTGAATAATTTTCATACTCTTTCTGGGCACCAATTACTCTCACCTTAGGAGTCTTATACAAACTACTTTTAAGAGGACCAAATATGAAAAATGATCTTTGAAAACTGTGAAAATCTCATTCTTATTGCTATTGTTCCCTCTCCAGTGCAGTCAAAAAATTCCTTTCACTCTTCTTCATGCCCCATCCTATCTCAGCATACTAATTTTTCCTTCATTCTCCATCTCTGCTCTAGCTCTTAATCTTCCATTGGTATTGTGATATAGCAATTAGCCAGATAAAGGGTTCCTAGATGGAGTGGGTCTGATCATGTGTAAGGGAATCAAAATAATCATTTTATCAAATATATCCTGATTTGTTCTTATGGTCACACCTGGCAGTGCTTAGGCCTTATTCTGGTTCTGCACTCAGGGATCCCAGTGGGCTCACAGGGGTGCTGACTGGGTAACCAATGTCGGCCATGTGCAAAGCAAACACACTACACACTTTGACACCTACATTCAGCCTTTATCACTGTATCACTGTGTGACTGTCATCCCGTTGCTCCTTGATTTGCTCGAGCGGGCACCAGTAATATCTCCATTTTGAAACTTGTTACTGTTTTTGGCATATTGAATATGCCACTGGTGGCTTGCCAGGCTCTAACGTGCGGGTGGGATACTCTCGATAGCTTGCCAGCGTTATTAACAAATTTATTTAGAACATTTATTCCGAAAAATACTTGGAATTATCTTATTTCTGATAGAATTAGTTTCACTTAAAATTATCTAAGTACATATCACTAAGATTCCATATCTGGATGCATTAAACATGTTGTGTTTTTTTACATTAAAACTTAGAGCATTAATAAAAATCAGTCTCCATTTTATATTTTACCCTTTGTTGTTGTTGTTTTGCTTAACTTGGGGTCATTTTTCCCTGAGGGGTGCTGGTGGAGCTCCAGTCATTATAGTTGTACCCTAAATGGGGTACTGTGTATCTGGGACATATGCCTGAGGGAAGCCTTCCTAATTATTAATGTATATATACATATATATATATACATATATATATATAGAGAGAGAGAGAGAGAAGGAGAGAGAGGATATTTCAGTATCACATATCACAGATGTTTCGTTAGTGAAGATATTTCAGTATCACAGATGTTTCATTTTCAAACATGCCTTGGACCACAGCAGCTTTAATCAGATGAATGAGTTGCTATTTGCATCAATGAAGTGAAGGAAATTGTTCTTCTTTTCAAAGTGTGACAGTCTTTCAGTCAACACAGGTAAGTGAACTATAATAAATTGCAGCATTCTAAGAGCTCGACACATCATTAGCTAACTTCTACATTTTTTGTTTACTTTCTTGTTATGCTTTATTGGGCTGCAGTAGAGCGTTATTAATTTGAATAGCTTATCAAATTAGCCTCTAAAGCATCCTTGTAGGTGCCAATTACCCACGGCAATCTCATTTTACGGAAATACAGACATGATCTTGTCTAATCTTTCTTATTTTTTTATTTAGTCACCATGAAATCACAAAGTTATGACTGCGCTTCAGGCATATAATAATTCAACGCCAATTCCCTCAGTGGTGTCCATTTCCTGCCATCCATGTGCCCTCCACCACATTTACCTCCCACCCACCAGTCTGATTTAAAATTTTATGGGTTTTGTGAATTGTTCTTGCAAATTTTCAAACTTGAGGAAAGTGTTTGGGGATTCATAAATCACAGTTCCAGAAATACAAGCACCATGCAGCTTTAGATCATCGTCTGAAGTGATGATAAGTTCCTACCACTGAGGTCTATATTGTGGAACCTGGTGCTAACTACAGACAGATTCACATTAATTTTTTAGACACCTAGCTGATGTTCAGAGAACTGGAGAATGGCAGTTGACATCAGAAAATATTCCTGATACTATCATATAGCCTGCCAAGCTACCCGTGCGTAATGGATATGCCAAAAACAGTAACAATAAGTCTCTCAATGAGAGACGTTACTGGTGCCCGCTCAAACAAATCGATGAGCAACGGGATGACAGTGACAGTGACTATCATATAGAAATTAGTCCCTTGTGCATAGAAATGTTAGCTATTCTGACAAACCGGTGTTGTTCTCTGCTAATTCTGGAAGATAGTGCTAGCTCGCAAACATAATCAGATAATGTTATTTTATATATATGTGGACAAATTCATTGAAAATTCATGAGAAAAAGTTGTTCATTAAAAATTTCCCTTTCCTTGAATCATAATACAAATAACTCTCTGAAAATGAAACGACTTTATAGAAAACAGGAGATTTATTTTACTACTACCTAAAATAAGTTTTGTATTCATCCCTAAGAAATTTTTCACCAGACATAATTCTCAACATACATTTTGGATAACATTTAGAATGGGGAAAAAATATTGCAGAAGCTGTGGTTGCCAACTAATATTTCAGAAATAAATAATAAAGACAATAGATATTTACCAAGAATAATCTAGAACTGCTTCATTGGCTATGTTTGGAATGAATATATATATATACATATATATACCCTTGTGGGATGCATTAGACATAATCATTAACTAAATATCACCAGAACAAGAAAATAAACTTCATTGACACCCAGGACAAATTAAAAAAGACAGAGAAATGGAGAGACACCTGAGTTTAGTACTTTTTGTTGTGAGGGTAAGATGTAATCATTTAGTGAGCTACTTTGGTCAGTCAAAATATTTCATTCAAGGAGCTGGAGCGATAGCACAGCAGGTAGGTGTTTGCCTTGTATGCGGCCAACCCAGGTTCGATTCCCAGTGTCCCATATGCTTCCAATTACCTGAGCACCGCCAGGGGTAATTCCTGAGTGCACAGCCAGGAGTATCCCCTGTGCATTTCCAGGTGTGACCCCCCAAAAAAAACCCAAAAAATATTTCATTCAAAATATTTTGTTAGAAATAATTGTTATCAATAAAATAAGCCCTTAGAAAAGGAGGACTATCTGGAAAGGGAATTATCTGGAGAGAAAAAAATGAACTTTTCTTATAATCCAGGGAAGAATTGGGGGATGAGGTCGCAGGCTATGAACCTTCCAAGCAATGCCCCAGACGTCCAAGGGCATCACCAGTGACTCTTGGACAACTTGACTGGTAATTCAATGCAAGCGCCCATGTATGCAATGCTGCTGAGATCCCAAATTGATGCAGTTCCTGGGCCACCCTGGAGGGACAAGAGCCTGCCAGTGCAGCAACACCATGTTCTAGGGATTATGAGGTATGAGAATCCAGTCTTGCTGCACTCTAACCTCCGTGCTACCACCCAGCCCAGGAAAAGATGTCACTGATACTAGTTTTCAATGATGCACTGAATATAGATAAGCATTTGTTTATAGTCTTGTATAGTATACATGATACAGATGTATAGTATATAAACACACACACACACACACATATATATATATACATATATATATGTATATATATATACCAATAAAGTAGCAGCTATATAAGGTAGGTAGTCTTTATAAACCCATTCTAAAGACCAGAAGCCTGAAGGGATATAATGAAAAAGTGGTCAGAAATCATTGGGCTGGTAAGCTCTGGAACTAGCATTCAAAAGGAATGCTACAAAATCTAGTCCCTAAAACTATGTTGAGGCAAAGCTATTAATTTGGCCATGCTATTTTTAGCTGGCACTGCATTTATTTTAAATTTAAAATAAAATAGCAAATAGAGATCCTCTCTGTTTTATAATTTTCTCTTAGGTGCTTTGAGATTAGTCATTAACTGATAAAAATACCAAGAGACATGGAAATCTTTCTCTAATCATATGTGCACAAGTAAGTCATCATACTGTTAAGTTAAATATAAGGTGTTCTTGACATTAAGTGTAACTTGGAATTAAACAACATTCAATTTTCTACTCAAATATTAAGTTTTGTATTTATTTTTTCAACTTGTCGAGTTAACATTATTATTTTATATCTCTGAGACAAATAATTTTTAGAACTAGAGTATAAATAAAACTACAACCATAACCTATGCATAACTAGGAAAAAAAAACTTTAATGGCATATTATAATTGCCAGAATCTATTTTTACATAGATGTGGCAGAAAGAATACTGATTCTTGTAAGAAATGAATTGGGGGGCTGGAGTGATAACACAGCGGGTAGGGCATTTGCCTTGCACGCGGCAGACCCGGGTTCGAATCCCAGCATCCCATATGGTCTCCTGAGCACCGCCAGGGGTGATTCCCGAGTGCATGAGCCAGGAGTGACCCCTGTGCATTGCTGGGTGTGACCCTCCCCCCCAAAAAAAAAAACAAAAAAAAATGAATTGGATTGGAGAAAACTGCTACCCTAAAATGTAATACTTTGGAAACTTATTTTTCAGTTACCAGGTAAAAGTAGATCCATGTCATTTATTATCACTTATTGCCTTTACTCAATAAATAAATGAGGAAAGCCATAAAGAATGTCTAAGGAATGGTCTCATTAGTGCTAAAACATACACACATACATAAACACACACGCATGCGCACAGACACACACAGACATACACAGACTCTGATTCGGATTAACAGTCTTATTTTCACTGGAGCAAGAGCACAGCAGGTAGGGTGTTTGCCTTGCACGCGGTTGACATAGGTTCGATTCCCAGCATCCCCTGAGCATCACCAGGAGTAATTTCTGAATGCATGAGCCAGGAGTAACCCCTGTGCATTGCTGGGTGTGACCCAAAAAGCAAAAAAAAAAAAAAAAAGACATAGAGCTCATTAATTCATTAATTGCTCTTTTTTCTTGGATCTTTCATCTTAAAAACAAGGATGACTATATTGCCAAGAAGAATGAGTTTGCAGAGTTTTACTGCTAAAATAAATAGAGGGTAAATAGAGGGTATTTCACCTGAAGCTTCTTAAATTCATTTAAGTAGTCCATTGTATCCCAAATAGTATCAGCTCTTGTGGGAAGATGACTTGACTTATGCCTCAGAATTGTTACAGGTTACAGATACTAAAATCGGTGTCATTTCCGTTATTAAGTTAAAAAAGGTCTAAAAAAACCCAAGAAGTTATAGCGCATTAAATGGGAAAAATAATGGAAGATAAGATATGGAAATGTTTAAACACTAGTTAAACCTACTGGCAAGTGGAAGAAGTGTGTGTGTCTGTGTGTGTGTGTGTGTGTGTGTTTTCTGCAATGATTAGAATGTTGGGGCAGTCATTGAACTCTATTCCCTTTTATTTATAGTATATATCCATAAAAGAAGGGTGAATTTTTGAGTTTGGGGGTGAATTGTATATGAAAATATCAACAGCATAACAGAAAAAAGAAATTATCCCGTGTGTTAATATTGCATAATTGTCCTTAATAAGAAATCTAGGAGAAGTGGGAATCTTAGCCTAATGATACAACTTAGTTCATTATTTTATGTGTTTTTCCCAAATTAAGAGAGAAAGAGTGAGAGAGAGACGGAAAATGAAGCTGCAAGAACATATTTATCTATTTACCAAGCATGTAGTCTAACATTTTGTTGTTGTTGTTGTTGTTAAACCTTTCAATTTGGACTCCTCAAAAGCACAATTGATACTTAATGATGACTCGTATTTTTCTTTCTGTTTGTTTGAGGGGCAAACCCAGGTTACTCCTGTCTCTGTGCTCAGTGTTAAAACCTGGTTGTGGCTATGCATGGGGAATCACCTTTGGTGCTTTGGATTAAATTGGAATTTTCTGCACTGCAGGAAAATGTTTTATTCCTGTGCTGTCTTTCAGACCAATGACTGAGATTTTATAAGTGAAAATAGCACTGCACTGTAGCACTGTCTCCCCGTTGTTCATCGATTTGCTCAAGTGGTCACCAGTCTCCATTGTGAGACTTGTTTTACTATTTTTGGCATATCACCCTAACCACTGTGCCAGCCCTGAGCTCTGTAAGTCTTGACAGTTATTATGAAAAGTGTGGTTCAACTTTTTGCCAATGCAATTATCTTTATTAGGGAATGAGGGAGAAATAATATTTCATTTTCTTAAAAAATTATAAACCAACAGTAATAGTAAACTGAGATTACCTTCCCCCACCCCTATCCCAAACTGCTACTTTGCTCACTTTAAAGCATATTTTCTCTTTAGGAATAAATAAATTTATATTAATTATTAGCTCAATAATATCTTAGAATTAAACAGGATTTGGTACAGAATAACTGGAACACACATAGCACATAAGCATGTGTATATACACTAGTATATAAAACATATAACTAGTATATGTCTGTTTTCTGTATAAAATTTTCACAAATAATGAATCATGAAATCCCGTTGATCGTCGATTTCTCCAGCGGGCTCAGTAACCTTCCATTCATCCTTTCCCTGAGAGCTTAGAAGTCTCTCTCGACTCAACCCTCCCAATGATGTTGCACTGGAGGCTCTTTCAGGGTTAGGGGAATGAGATCCAGCTTGTTACTGGAGTTAGCATATGAATACACCATGGCAAGCTTGCAAGGCTGTCCCATGTGGGCAGGAAACTCTCAGAAGCTTGCCAATTTCTTCCAGAGGGAGAAACAGGCTACCAGTTATTGCGCTGCCGCAAAGCAGCCGCATACTTCTGGGAGCTTGCTTTTAAGTCTCTGGATGTTGGCCATTGATGGGATTACACACACCTGGGTTCCTCTGCCAGTACCTTCATGCGTGAGGCCTGTCCGAACGTGTGGAGAGGGGCCTAGAGCATGGCTGTAGCTAGGTTCCGGTGGTCTTCTTTGGTGGTCTGCTTGAGGCGGGGAGGGAAGCTGGAGCCCATCCCCTCTGAGGGGCCCCGGGGATGACAGCCAGGCGTGAGGGGAAGAGACTCTCTTTTTACCCCCATGTAATTTGATATTTCTCTATATTTAGTTACAACTAAAGCAAATGATAATTTAAATTTACTTCATGAGATAAATTACTACTTTTTGCTAATATCATCATGGTTTTTAGGTTCAGTTAAGAAACAAAAAAGTGACCAATTATGTAAAGAAACATTCCTTGTTGTAAGTAAAAATGCTCAAACGATAAAAATTCTAGAGTGAAAAGGAAACAATTAACTCCTGTCAAAATGCAATCAAGCATTTGTAATAGATAAATTATAATATAAGAATTTTTCTGCATCTTACCTATTATTATTAAGATTAGGTGTTTTTACAGTTTAGAAAAGAAGATGACCATGTGGGTAAATAATAATAGGGTTAGAATAAAAATACATTTGTGACAACCACCATAAAATTTGAAGGAATGCTATGCAAACACAGTACACCAGATCAAACTCAATAGCAGGGTGAAGATTAGAGTATAGTTTGCTTTTTAGTTAATAACACTTTAGATTATTATATAAATGTACATTATGCATATTAATTTGATTACCAAAATAGAACAAATGAAGTACATAAAAGTTACTGATTTTTTTAAAGAAATTACTATGTACCTGTGTTGACCATTCTAAACTATGGCCATTCTAAACTGAAAAAAAGATACTAACTATAATTTTTAAATATTCCACTTCTGGGCATATATCCTCGGAGTCCAAAAACACCCTGAAGAAAAGCCATCTGCACTTCTATGTTTATTGCAGCACTATTCACAATAGCCAGAATCTGGAAACAACCTGAGTGCCTGAGAACAGAAAAAGAAACTATGGTCTAAATAATGAAAAACTACAGAACCACCAGGCAAAATGAAATCACCATTCGGCACCTGTATTGCGAACCATAAGGCCAAAAGGAAAGAGAGAGTGCGAGAGAAAGAAGGAAAGAGACTGCTATAGAGGCAGGCTGGGCACAGAGGAGCAGGGATGAAACTGGGAACATTGTTGGTGGGAAATGTACACTGGTAAAGGGACAAGTGATGGAACATTGTATGTCTGAAACAGAATCAGGAACAACTCTGTAACTTTGTATCTCAGGATAATTCAATTAAAAAAGATACTAATAAATGAGATTAACATTTCTGGTAGAGTTCCTGGTGTGACTAAAGGGGTTTCTTGAGTAGGTCTGTATGCCAATGACTTCAATTTTTTTAAATTTATTTTATTGAATCACCATGTAAAAAGTTACAAAGTTCTCAGGCTTATGTCTCAGTTATACAATGTTCAAACACCCGTCCCTTCACCAGTGCCCATATTCCACCACCAAAAACCCCAGTATGCCTCCCACCCCCACCCCCCACCCCCGCCTGGGTAACTGATAAATTTCACTCTTCTCTTTACCTTGATTACATTCCATATTTCAACACAAAACTCACTATTGTTGTTGGAGTTTCAACACAGACTCACTATTTTTGTTGGAATTTATCCCCCAAGAATACAGCCCTATTGACAAGGAAATATTTGATATTGAGTTTTCCACTGATGAGAATGAAGAGATAAAAAGTAGCGCAGCTGCTACTGCGGCCACGCGGTTTACAATTTCTGTATTTTAGTAATTAAATCCAGGGAGATTAAAGTTGGAAATTAAATCATTTCCCTTCCTGGAGCAGCATGGAGCAAAAGCTTAGTTCACAGTCTGCATACATGGTTGCAAGCACTCGCTGGAACCCCAAGTCTTATAGCTGCCTCTGGTTCCTGCTCGTTCGGCATTCCCGCGACTGTGCAGAGGCATGGCCACCCGGGTCGAATCTCGGCCGGAGCCCGAGCTCCAACCCCGGCCCGAACCTGCCCAGGTGTCCCGGTTTCAAGTTCAAAGCACCCATTTTTTTTTCTGCGCCATAAAGTTCATACCTGCTCAAAGGACCCATAAAATGTCGGACACCATGCCTTCTCCCCCAGGAGGGAGGAGAGACCAAGGGAAAAGGATATTTCCTCCATTAGCCGGCGTGGGGCAAAAGCTTAGTTCACAGTCCACATACATGGTTGCAAGCACTCTCTGGAACCCCAAGTCTTATAGCTGCCTCTGGTTCCTGCTCGTTCGGCATTCACGCGGCTGTGCAGAGGCATGGCCACCCGGGTCGAATCTCGGCCGGAGCCCAAGCTCCGGCCCCGGCCCGAGCCTGCCCAGGTGTTCCAATGACTTCAATTTTTTTCCTACCCAACATACATTAATAATTTCCTTGAGTCATTCATTTTTTTATTTATTTATTTTTCTTTTTAGGTCATACCCAGCGATGCTCATGGGTTACTCATAGCTCTGCACTCAGGAATTACTCCTGGCAGTGCTTGGGGGACCATATGGGAAGCCAGGGATTGAACCCGGGTCAACCAAGTGCAAGGCAAACACCCTACTCACTGTACTATTGCTCCAGTCTCGAGTCATTCATTTATTCTGGAAGAATGGAGGTGGTTCATACCACTTCACAAAAGCAATTGTTAATTTTTCTAAAATTAGAAAAAAATATTGCTTGATATCTTCTTAGTAGCCTAAATCTGAACATGTTAGTAATATTAATACTGTAGTAATAAGAAAATCTTGTATTCAAGGTTTGTTTGTTTTCCCAAAGAGATGCTGTTAAACATTTATTAGCACAGACTTCATGGGGGGGAAAAAACCTTCATGGATGAAATGCTACGAAATTGCCTACAGTTGTAGCACAATAAGTTTCTTGAACTAGCGAAAGGAGTACGGCATTTGGGTCAAATAATGTGTGTTCGAGATCAACCTCCCGTCTAGAGTTCTAGTAAGTCACTGAAACTTGCCCAAATAAGGCCTTTATGTCATTATTGTAAAGAGACCTTTAAAGAGATGATTAGATAATATGCAAAATCTGTTTTAAACCTTGTTTGAATCAATTAAGATATATGTTTAGTTTATCATACACACATATATACATACATATATATTATAAATATTTATATTTCCTCCTACAGATTCAATTATAAAACTAATGGCTTAGGTGAGGCCGAGTGAAAACAGAAAATCAGATGCATGACTCAGGCTGACTGCCAGAAGAGAGGGACGGGGGCATATGAGTTATGAAGAATTTGATAAAATGTCTCGACTCTAACAGATGAACAACTCAGCTTTGATTCACAGTAATAAAGAGATAAAAGCTCATTATTACCAGATATTTTGCATTTTGAAAAAATCACCAAAACCTGAAAATTCATGCTTAAGTTTTGAAAACTCCTGGTTCTTAAATGTTGGCAAAACATTTAAGCTTTAATGTTGTGCTATTAGATCAGAAGTCTGGAATTAAACTGTTAGTCATAATTTACTGTAGCTTTTCTATAATCAAGAAGAGGAACTGGAATAGCAAAAGGGTGTTTCTACAGCAGAAAGAGATTTTAATATAGACCAACATTATATTACTTATGCTACTAATAAATGAGTAGAGTACCAAATGGATAATGAGTAGAAAACATTTTAAAATCTGGCTTGACTAGAAATAATGTCTAACTTATTTAATTCTGGTTAAGGCATTAGTAACTGATTACTCTTTGGGGTACAATAAAGAAAACTAATAGGAAAATATTAAATTAAATATTTAATTAGGTACTAGTATTGTAAGTCACTTGTTTATTTATTTCTAAGAATGCAATGAGTATAATCCAAATATTTTATAGCCTCTTTTAAAATTCAAGACACTCAGGTAGAAGTCAGCAATACAGTAACTACTTAAAATATTTTTTCGATTTCTTTTATTAGTTGTATCTTTATGAATATCTGCTTTGCATGGAATATAAAAGTATAGAACAGGAAAGGCAAACCTTCCCAAGGCAATTTTAGCAAATGGAAACAGTAACATATGAATTTTTATACTGTATCATTCTTAGTGTATCTCCCAGAAAAATTATTTAAGCCTTGTTGACAAAGTTTCTTCTAAAATCACAGTTTTTATCCAAATCATCTTTCACCTACTGAGAAGTATTAGAATTGATATTTAGTTATGATATTAATATAACATGCTCCCTGGTCAAATGCACATTTTAAAGTTCCTTGCTGTATATATTTTAAATTTAACTTTAAAATATTTCAAATTTGGATGGTTTGAGTTTTATGAAGACCATGGCACGCTACTGATCAATTTTCTAAAAGTAACCTTGATTTTGCTCTGCTGATGGCAGCTGAAAGCCTGAGTAGCTAAATCGACTCAGGTTTAATGAAAGACTTCCAAACTCAGCAAGAGTGTCGGTCTTACCTCTTTTATAATTGGAAAATAAGAAAGGTTTCCCTTTCAGAAGTATTCAAACACTTGTCTTTTAAGTTTGGAGTATAATCCTTAGCTACAGTTTATTCAGTTGTTTCTTCTTGTCTGTAAACAATAATCTTTTTATCTCAGGCCAGGAAAAACAAGCCAAAACAGCTCAAAATCTATGATAACTTACATAAATAGATGTGCATATACTTTCTCAGTATAATTTTGGTAAAGCTGACAAAAATATTTTTTCTTATACTGATAAATCTTTCATTAATAGAAAAATGAAAATGACACAAACATTGACATGCTAAATATAAAGCTACAATCTTCTCTAGAATATTGGTGCGGAGATCCGTTGGGATGCAATGGGACATTCTCTAGCATGAAGTGTCAAGTCTTGGGTGACACTCTGGAACTCAACATCCTGCCTGGGAAATGAAGGTTTAACTTGATTGTGTCAAAGGATAACTAAAATATCATCCATATATATTAGCCACATGTAGTATATTTATACACTTGGTGATAGTCATATGATATTTTAAGTGCCACTGTACCTAAAATATCTCATTAGCCATCTCAGTTACTGGTCTTTTATATTGTATCTTGCTTTATCAGTGAAACAACACAATTGCCTAATGAATATAAAAAAAATTCTTCAATGATTGTCAAATGGAATATATGTTTTCTAAGCAGATAGAAGCTTCTTTACGGCTTTCTCAACATTTTAAAATATTCTTTACTTTTTCTCAGGGAGCTGCAGTGATTCATCTAAGGAAATCCAATGCAGAGGATAGTTACTTGATGGACACACATAAATACATTACATTTTTAGTTTCTTTTAGGGTAAAATGGGGGTGGGTTCCGAAGAAGGTAAAAAATAGTTTTCATTATACTTTGAAGATAAAATAAAGAACAGTGGGGGCAGAGTAATAGAGCATTTGCCTTGCTTGTGGCTAACCCTGGTTTGATCCTTGGCACCGCAGATGGTCCCCCGAGCATGACCAGAAGTAATTCCTGAGTACAGATCCAGGAGTAACCCCTGAGCATTGCCAGCTGTGGCTCACAAACAAATAAACAAAAAAGAAACTAAAATTGCTCCCTAGTATCAGCATCAGCTTGAGTAGAAAGTCCCCATATCAAAATAAGCGCTAAAAAGTCCAGATGCCAAATTCCCCCAAGATTTCACTTCATGTTGAGTCAGAGCACTGAGCCCATGCAAAGCCATTTCCGAGCAATGCTTCCTCCCTGCCTTGGGGTCTCTGTCCCAGACAACCTGAATCCACGCACCTAACATTCCTCTCCAGGGTTAACCAATCTCTAAAGTTTTCTCATTTCATAGTTCCAAACTAAAAAAATTAAAATGAAGGTTGTGTCATATCTTTCTCTCTTCTGTTCTCTTATTCTTATACGTCCCCTCTCTTCGACTCCTTTGCCCCTGAATGTAAAAGGTGTAAAGTCCAAGGTCTCCAACACTGAGCCATATTCCTGGCCATCCTTTACTTTTGTATTGGCATTGCTGAATCCATTTATTTGCCAGTTTCCCCAACCTTCATCTGGTCTATTTACAATCAGATCCCTCCCCACTGCCATACTCAAGTGCCTCACACACTTGAGGCACTTAGTTCCAGTGGATGCCAAATTAAGTAAGAAGACTGCAATACAGTACATATCATACCTATGATCTATTAAGTGAAAGAAAATGTATTTATAAATCCAGGCACACAGAATTTTGTCCTGTCACCTTGAATTATTTCTAAACAATTTGCTCATTTTGGTAGTTATATAATCATTTCTCCTTCTAATCCTTTCTAAAATACATTGTTTTGGATCTTAAATTTTCAGTAAACAAGAAGCATCTATCTCTTTTTTTTTTTTTTGGAGGGGGTTGGGGGTTGCACACCTGATTTTGATCAGGAATTACTCCTGGTTTTATACTCTAGAATCACTCTTACCTTGCTCGGGGGACAATTCCTCATGACAGACAGAAATCTACAATGGATACAGTACCTGTTTTGTTGTCAAGTAGCAACAAAGGCATAATAGAAGGTCAACATTCATATGATATGAGGAAAAACCCTTTCTTGAAAACTGAGAAAATATTTTGGGAACATAAAGTCACTCTGGCCCATGAAGTGACATATACTGTACCACAGATTCGGTAGAAGTGATAGTGGTGGTAAGAAATGCCTATATGAGGGAAATGAGGATCAATTTCTATTATTTATGAACTAAAAATAAGCTATTAAATAAGGCTCCCCATATCAACATATATATGTATATATGTTGCACCTAAATAACCTTTTAGAAAACCATATTAAACCACAAATATCCTATTTTGAAGCAACACACTATTTTATTAGTACATAAAAAGGAGCATCAGTCAACATTTTCATGGGAATGAGGATGGGCATTGATGGGCCTGACTGTTGAAGAAGCCAAACACAGAATATTGAAACATGGCTTCCTTTCCTACCACTTTTGTTTTCACTAGAGCTTTGTGATTTTGGTTCTCTTATCCCTAATTTTTCTCTTTTAACTTGTTTTAAGCATGAAATGAAAGAGTCAAAATGAATTATTAATAATAAGTCAACCCCATACAATGCCTCTACCTGAAATCCATAGGAAACAGCTCCCAGATTGGTTAGCCAGCCTTGTCCATACATTCTAATACATTTATTCCAGTTCATACATTCTATTCATGCATTCGTATTTGTAGTTTTATAGAACACATAAATATTTAAGGGATTTATGTTTATATACTTAAAATATCTTTACTATTTAAGCTAAATAAGTATTAGTTCAAAGTGAGCTCACTTTGGTGGCGTATGTATTTAGACTGAAACACAACTGAGAGTGACATGAAAGTTCATGATGTGTTACATATTTAAAAGAACTGATTACTACATATATGCCTTTACTTTAAATTAAATATTAGCTCTTTTATATCTAGAAGCAGTCCTTGAAAGTAGTAATGGCGCATTACCCTTACATTTCACTAGAATACTCTACATAGATAACTGCATATGTTTTGTATATTGATCAATGTTCCTCTTTTTTCCTGAAAGGTCAGAGAGTGAGGGGATTTCTAAGGTTGCCTGTGTACTTTCTAATACTCATTAGAAAATAGGTCTTGAAAGGTGAAAGGTAAAACATAATAGCAAAGGCACACAATGACTATAATTGATAACAAAATATTTTCATGTATTTTCCCTAAGTTTTCAAACACTGGGTTATTAAAGACAATAATCAAGATAATAAAATATAACAACACAGCAAATTATGGGACTATGACAGCTTGATAGTAATATAAAATGAATGTATCATTAGTTGTGATGTTTACAAGTGGCACTGTTTACTATTACAAGTAATGTACTTTCTGAAATCAGAACTTAATCTTATATTCCATTGTTAAGAATATAGGCAGATAAAATTTAGTAAGCATCAACTTACACAATTTTGCATATACTGGGCTCATTTATTCTCAGTATATGCCATTGGATTAAATAATAAGTTAGTGGGAAGATAAGTTATCCAGTTTCTAACCTCATTATTTGAGATGTAATCCTTCAGTAGAATTGTTTTGCTCTGTTCCTATGCAAGCTAAATAGTGAAATAAGCCCTCCAATGGGAATGTGCTCTTCAAGCCCGTGTTCTCCCTTGAACACTTGCCTTACTCGCTTTGTCTCTGTGCTTCTTTGCTTGGTTATTTATATTCTTGGGAGAAGCTTGTGTTCCCTCTTGAATACATTTCTTCCCTTTCTTTCCTATCCCATATTCCTAAGCAAATTTTGTTCAATTAAAAACAACTTATCTTTACTCATGAACACACACATGCACAGAGACACCCAGTGGGTACCCAACTGACTATTTTAAAGTCCTGTCTTCCATTCGGTTTCATACACCTTCTTCTTTGATTGTTTTCCAGAGAACTAACCAGAGCCATCACCCAACTCTCACAGCTGGAGAGATCTCCAACCTCTCACATGCTCCAGTGTCCACCACAGCAGATACAAATCAATCAATTTTCAAAGAAAAAATGATCAGTAATCATGTATGCTGATGATTGTTCAACTGGACATATACATCCCTTGGGAAGAGTATACAGAGAAATGACATTTAAGTCAATCTCAGAATCACTGTATCACTGTCATCCTGTTGCTCATCAATTTGCTTGAGCAGGTACCAGTAACGTCTCCATTGCGAGATTGTTGTTACTGTTTTTGGCATATCAAGTATCCCACGGGTATCTTGCCAGGCTCTGCCGTGCGGGCAAGATACTCTCGGTAGCTCCACCCCTCTAGAGAGGGTAGCTTGCCAGGCTCTGCTGTGCGGGCGAGATACCCTTGATTCCTTCACCCCTCTCGAGAGCCAGGCAAGCTACCGAGACTGTGGAGGAATCGAACTCAGGTCGGCCGCATGCAAAGCTAACACCCTACCTGCTGTGCTATCACTCCAGCCCAATCTCAGAATAAGGTACAAAAATGAAGACCTGTGCCCACATTTGAAGCAAGACTGAGAAAATAGTAGAAATTATCAAGGTAGATATCAAGGTAGAGAGAAAAATGGGGTCCAGAGAGACAAAAGTTGGCTACCTTAAATCCACTGTACCATTAAGAGTATCCCCTCTCAAGAAGGCATCGGGGATAGAGAAGGGATCAATAAGTCAATAATGGTTTGAAGGGATGGCTCAGGATGGGAGATGTGTGCTGAAATTTTCTGCCATAGGGGATGTATGGAACAGTGGGGAGGGATACTGGGGACATTGGTGGTGGAAAATGTACACTGGTGATGGGTGGGTGTTCGATCATTGTATGACTGAAACGCAAACAAAAGTTTTGTAACTGTAGCTCACGGTGATTCAAAAAATTTTTTAAATTAAATTAAAGTGGTAGCCATCTCTATAGACTGAACTAAGCCATATCCCCACGCCGGCTGAGAAGAAATATCCTTCTTTCTCGGGAAGAAACGCGGTGTGGCGTTAACCATAGTATGATGTCCATTAAGCTGACACGGACCTGGTGGCGTGGGAATGGGATACAAGGGAATAAATTATTATGTACTTGGAACAGCAGGACGCTGGTGGAATCTCGAGCCAGGGCCGATACCAGTGTATTACCTTTGATTCCAGAAACTGCTTGCAGACATTCTACCAGGCTATCAACTAAGCCAGAGCCCCACGCCGACTGATGACGGGAAATAACCATCTTTTTTGGTTTGTTTTCCCTTTGTCAGGCAGCGTGATGACTACTAAACAGGCGTGATCTCAGTGGTGCGGGACGAGGGGGGAAAAAAATAGAAAAGTTATGTAACAAACAGCGGGACTTAATATCTCTACATTCTCAGCAATGGAGAGCCATCAAATGCTTCCTTGACAGTGGGACTGTCTTTTCTTTTTTGGGGGAAACCCTAGCAACAATAGTGAGTTATGTGTTGAAACATGGACTGTAACCAAGATAAAGCGTAAACGAAGTGAAACTTATCATTTACAAGGGCGGGGACTGGGGGGGCGGGAGGGGGCGGGAGGTTTAATGGGGTGGTTGGTGATGGAATATGGGCACGGGTGAAGGGAAGGGTGTTTGAGTATTGTATAACTGACATAATCCTGAGAACTATGTAACCCTCCACATGGTGATTCAATAAAATTTAAATTAAAAAAATAAAATTAAAAAAAAGGGAAAAAAATTTTTAATTAAAAAAAAAAGAGAATCCCCTCTTTTCAATGGTCACTAAAGTTGACAGGAAATCGATAATTACAGGTAAGTTGGCATTCCTGTAATAACTGGCACTCCTATAGATTCCAGTTTAAGCCATACACATGTGTATGACTTCACAGATATAAAGTAAGACATGTGTACGTGCAGAGATACCAGGAAAGATATTGTGATTTAAGTGTGATCAGCCCAAGCTGTCAAGAATCACTGTGATACCAGAAGGGCAGATAATAGAAGCCCCAGTAAGAAACGAAATATTTCTTCATGGAAATATCATGAAGTTTAAAATTCTTCAGAAGCTCCTAGCTACTCAAAATAGTTAAACAACAACAAATGTTTTATAAAGCTGTATTGCAGCTGTGTTGCACATTGGTCAAAATAGAAACCATGTGGAAATGTTTTTGGATAGGACTAAATTTAAAATGAGCAAGTCACTTCAGAAAGCACTTGAAGTAAGTACCTCATTTTTCAAAATTGTTTTCCAGGATGTGACTCTGAGCTGATTTAGTACTCCAAAATAAGTAGTATGAAAAACTGGTAAGTTCAAATTTCTTCAACTCTACTACTGGTCAATTATAATCAATCTATTTTACAGAAAATTGCATTGAGATTATTGAGAGTTCATTCAAACACTTGTGCAAGCATGCACAATTTGCATGGATTTAGCCTGCAAGAGTCCTATAATTTTGTATGGCATTTTATCATTGCAGTCATTTCAAACTGACAGGTGCACATTCACGAAAGATTAGTGCAATAGCTAATATCTGACAAATGGTAATTTTGTGTCCAGACTTAGGGCTGGCTAGGTTGGATACAGTGATATATGTGAAAATACTGTCCTGTCCATATTTTTCTATAAATATACACATAAAAATCATATTATAAGAAAACAGCTACTGTTGGTTTTCTTATGATAGCCAAAGTATAGTTAACTATACTTTGGCTATCATAAGAACTATAGTTAACTAGTGAGATATTTCACAATAGTGTCAATTATACAAAAAAAAGGCTAAGAGAATCTCTCAATTTGATTTCTAGAAGGTTTACTATTCCTTCATGCATAAAATTCAAAACCTAGGAATTACAAACTAAATCATTGAATAAGTAAATAAATATATGCTTTTTGGAGTTCATTCTAAGACAAACTGTCAATGGCCAAACAAAATTCCAGGAAACTTAAGGGGACATATTCAAGAATATAAATAATATATATATTTTTATTACAGATAATTAACACTTATTAATTACAAAAAACTTTACAAATAATTTTATTTAATAACAAAATCAAAAATAACTGTAGTTTTTATAAAAAGTGAATATTGATTGATATATTATAAATAAGAGGTCATATTCTAAAAATTATTCAATTGCTGGGAATAAGAGTTATATTATCCTCCCAACACAATATGGTATTATTATCATTATTATTACTATTGGTGATAAATTCAAGTTGGCACACTAACATGAAGCAGGGGGTTCTTACTATGTAGAAATAGTATTGAAACCAATTTTTGAAAATTCCAAATAATAGCAAATTAAATATGAATCATCAATGTACTTTCAATCTAAAGAAATGCAATGTGTTTCTAGTACTGTTCTTTACATACAAGAGGACTTACAGTATTGTTTGCATAAATTAAGTTGAAGTATATATACAATATAGCATGGTATATGTAATATACTACATAAAAACATGTGACACATTTAAAACATACGATATTTATATTATATGGAGATGTGCATCATATATAGTATATGATAATATACTTTTATATTTATAGCATCCATAGTGAATATCAACTTTTATAATATCTACTTTTATATTTATAATATCTATGGTATAGCGTGGGCTGGAGTGATAACACAGTGGTAGGGCGTTCACCTTTCACGCAGCCAACCCGTGTTCGATTCTTCCACCCCTCTCGGAGAGACTGGCAAGCTACTGAGAGTATCGTGCCCACATGGCAGAGCCTGGCAAGCTAGCCATTGGATATGCCAAAAACAGTAACAATAAGTCTCACAATGAGAGATGTTATTGGTGCCCGCTCAAAGAAATCGATGAGCAACAGAATGACAGTGACAGTGACAGTGATGGTATAGTGTAAATAGTATAGTATATTTACATATCAATATGTTATTTAGCATTGTATATTATATCTAATATAATTGCTGTGCTCATATATATTAAGAGTATGCTAAATATTCATGTATATGCTGTATTTGCATACAAGTATATGCACATATTTATTTTTCATGTACAGAATATACAAATATCATTCCAGAAACAATTTCCCCTAATATGAATTTATAGAAAGAGCCGGGTTGAAAAAAAATAATATAATAATAGTAAGGAAGGTAAGTAAATCGACGAGAAAGGGGATGACAGTGATGGAAGGTAAGGTGAATGCCTTGCCGAGTGACACCCTGGGCTCAGTTCTCTGCACAGAGCAGAGTTCCCCAAGCACCTCCCAAGGTCATCTGTGAACACAGAGCCAGGAGCAAGCCCTGAACACAGCTGGGTTCAGCACAAACCTCTTTCCCCTAAGGCAAAAGCAAAAATAACACACACAAAAAAACAGGACCTATACTTCTCCTATAGTATGAAACTGTAGAACTCCAGAAGGAAAACCTAACAGATTAAAATATCCCTGTAACAAATATATGTACCATGTCCTCTATATCTACTAATTTATGTTTATATGTGTTTGTGTATTATGTATATTTATGTATATACGTATCATATACATGAATGGTATATATGCATGTTTTGAATGTTTACGTATGTGCACACTCAACAACCTACAGAAGACAAATAAAGATAATTTAACTTTATTTTGGTCTTAAACAACATGAAGAATATTCATGTTCTTGAGTTTGGCCAATATCTCCAGCCACTAGAACAAAAGCAAAAATAACACAGAATTGTTTTTGACTTCCAAGCAATATTTAATTTCCAAGAGGAAATACCTTAAAGCAAGAATATTTAAGTATTAACTGATTATTATGTTATCAAAAGTTAAATGCACTTCTTTCAGGTTATTTAAAAAATCCTGATGAAATTTAAAAAAATGAAATGGTTTAATAAAAATTTTGAATACTTTCTTTGGAACTGATAATACCAGATCTGTAGATTAATTCAATTAAGTTCTTAAATATATAGTGCTGAGAATTCTAAGTCAGAAAACTTCCCAAAATACAAACATCAAACAAAGTGCAGAGGCACATGTGTGAGTCAAATCCAGAAGAATTAATTCCCATATTTATGTTATGCATACAATGATATGATGTAATTTTATTTTATTTTAATTATTTAATTTTTTTTTTTTGCTTTTTGGGTCACACCTGGCGATGCACAGGGGTTACTCCTGGCTCTGCACTCAGGAATTACTCCTGGCCATGCTCAGGGGACCATATGGGATGCTGGGATTCGAACCCGGGTCGGCCACATGCAAGGCAAACACCCTACCCGCTGTGCTATCGCTCCAGCCCTTATGATGTAATTTTAAATTATGTTTCTTTTTTAAAAATCTATATCCTGAGCAAAGCTAGAGACTCTCTGCAGAGAGAGTCTGGCTGTCTTCCCCGGGGCCCTTCAAAGGGGATGGGTTCCAGCTTCGCTTCCCACCCCGAGCAGAACTCCCGGCAGCCAAAGACCACCGGATCCTAGCTACAGCCATGCTGGAGGCCCCTCTCCATACGTTCGGACAGGCCTCATGCATGAAGGTACCGGCAGAAGAACCCAGGTGTGTGTAATCCCATCAACGGCCAACATCCAGAGACTTAAAAGCAAGCTCTCAGAAGCGATATCAGGTAGCCTACTTCTCCCTTTAGGAGAAACTGGCAATCTTCTGAAAGTTTCCTGCCCACATGGGACAGCTTTGCAAGCTTCCCATGGTGTGTTCATATGCTAAATCCAGTAACAAGCTGGATCTCATTCCCCTAACCCTGAAAGATCCCCCAGTGCCACATCGTTGGGAGGACCTAGTCGAGAGAGACTTCTAAGATCTCAGGGAAAGGACAAAATGAGAGGTTACTGAGCCTGCCCGAGAAATTGGTGATTAATGGAATTTTCATGATTTGTGATATGTCCTGAGCAAATTCTTTAACAATTTATCTATGGTAGTTTGACAACAAAACTGATTACTTTTTTCAATGACTTTTTTCTCCCACCATATCAAAAAAAATTTTTGTTGTATTTTTAAGATTTTTGGATGAAGTAATATGAAATAAATTTTTTATATTCCTGCCAAGGAGATAGGCTAGGGGATTGTAGGGATTCTAGGGACACTGGGGGTGCTACAATTGCATGATCGAAGCAATTCTATCATGAACATCTTTGAAAATCATGGTGTCATAACAAAATGTCATGAAAAATAAACTGCAAAAATAAAAAGAGTTTTAAAAAAGAAATTATAAATATCCTATTTAAAACATTAAACAGGAGCACAGGAATCACACAAAGTGTTGCAGTGAATGTTTTGCACGCTATATCCAGGGATTTGGTATTTGGAACCAGGAAGTTATCCCTGTGTAATCCTAAGAGAACCAAGCTGGGAGTATCTCTGAGTACCACAGATGTTTGAGAAATAAGTAAAACTAAGAGTGTAGTCAAGAACATTTTCAATAAGTGATACTATAACTGGCAATCTATAAAAAAATGACAAAAGTAAGTCTGGATGTATCTCATGCTCTTCAAAAACAGATTCTATTTCTAACATGTCAGGTATGAAGCTATATAACATTCTTTCAAAATATACAGAAGAAAATCTAAACCACTTTGGATTCGGTGATAATTTGGGAACACTCAATAAAACAAATAATAGAGAATCTGACTGTAACTAAAAATAAACAGGTCTGCTCTGCAAATGACATCTTTAAGAGAATAAAAATGAGAACTGGGTAGATACTGCAAAGGGCTGTGGGGTCCTGAGTTTGATTCCTGCTTCCTCATAACCACCATATGTCCCTGGACATGTCCTGGTGGCCCCAGCACCAAACTTTACACTTGTCCTGAGCGTTGGCCACTAGACCTGTACAGCTGGGCTAAGGATTACTTGGCATGGCCTGGGGATTCCCTTTACACTACTAGGGAGGTCAATTCTCCCCCCAAAAAAGGTAAAATTGAGAATCAGGAAGCTGTACTAAAAAGTCTATTCAGAAGACATTTGATTTCTATGTTCATGCAACACTACTCACAATAGCCGCAATCTGGAAACCATTTCCAAGAAGGGAAGACTAAATAAAAAAATTATGATATAGGCACACAGTGGAAGACTACTCAGCTATAAGAAACAGTGACATCAGAGGACAGACTGAGGGTATACAGAGGTAGGTTAATTCCCTTGCAAGTATCCAACATAGGTTCAATCCCTGGCACAGTCTTCCAAGCCCACCAGGAGTGATCCCCGCGTTCATAGCCATGAGCACCATTGCGTATTGTCCCAAACCCAAAAATTCAATAGAAGAAGCCAGCAATTTTCTGCTATGTGGATGAATCCTGAGAGCATCATGCTGAGGGAAGTTGGTAAGAAGGAGAGGGACAGACACAGAATAATCACCCTTACATCTCTTATATGAAGAAAAAAAGTAGGGGAGAACAGCAAATTCCCGAAGGCAACAGAAAGTGAGAACTGTTTTTAGTAGGAAGTGCCTCACTGCAGAGTGAGGAGGGGTGAGGATGCACTGGACAGCGGTGGCAGGAAGAAGACAACTGCACTGGTGCTGGGCTGTTCTACTTATGAAACACTGCCATTATGGATTCATAAATCATGGTGCCTGAAATAAAACAAAACTAAAAAAAAGACAAAGGAAAAGAAGAGGAAAAGCTTCAGACTGGGACTAAATATTTGCAAAAGGCTCATCTTGTTAAGTTCAGTTATCTAAAATAGATAGTGAAATCTATTTTGATGGGCCCTTTTCATCAGTGTTCAGGGGCTCCAGTGACCGGTCTAAAGATTCTTGGCTCATTGGGCCAGTGGTGCCGTGCAAGGCCAGAGGATGGAATGCTTTCAGGTCCTGTGATGCTGGGATCACGCCATCAGGGCTTGGGACCATCGGGTGCAAGACACTGAATCAGCGTGAACTTCAATCAAGACATGTGTCATACCACCTGTATTGTCTCTCTCACCCTAACAAGAAATCTTAGAATTCAAATATGATAAAACAAATGACCTAAAGAAAATAATCAGCCCAAAACATCAATAAAACTTCACTGATGCTTCACTAGAAACATCGAATGCTAGAAAGGAGCTCATTTCTACCACTCATTTTCTAGTGGTGGAAATGGATTCAAAAGACCACACTGCCACTTTGGAAGGCATTTCTTACAAAGTTAAATATACATTTTATCACAATTATACTGCTAAAAGTATACCCAAAGGCACTTAAAACTATCCCAAAAATGTACACACATTTTGAAAGCTTTATGCTTGACTGCCAAAACTTGTAAGTGGTTGGTAAAAAGATAAATAAACCTGTACATCCTGTTACTGGAGTATTATGCTTCAAATATAACACAAACTGAGACATGGAGATAAATTTGGAAGAACTCAAAGCTATATTGCTGAGATGAAAGAAACCAAATAGAAAACTCCAAGGACTGAGAATATGGCTCAAAGCAGTAGAGCGTGGGCCTTGCATGTGTAGAAGGCCTGGGTTCGATAACTTGGTGCCATAGACACCCCACCCCAGTACTATAAGGAGTGGCCTTGGTGTTCAAACACAGCCAAGGGTGGCCCCCCACAACTAACAAAAATAAAGTTTGCATAATGTTTAATACTAATTATATGACACTCTAGAAAAGGAAAAACTATGGAAACAATAAAATGATTAATGCTGGTTCGGCTAGTGGGAGAGAGGAATGAATAGATTCATATGGAAGATTTTTAAGACCTTGAAACCAGCCAGTATGATACCATACTCATTAATACATGTCATCAAACATATGTACAAATTCATAGAATATACACGTAGTGATCTGTAAAATAAACTAAGGTCTTTGGGAGACGACTTTGTGTCAATGTAGGATTCTCAACTGTAACAAATCAACAACTATTGGGAAATGTTGGTAATAAAAGAGATTTATGAATGTATGGAGCACAGATGAGAAATCATTGTATCTTCTCTCAATTTTACTGCAATCCTAAAACTTTCTCCCAAATGGTCAGTCAGATAGTAATGTATCTCACTGAGAGACAGTACATGAAACCACTGCCTTCATGAGGTTGAGCTGATTCTACACCCAGAACTATGCACTGTCAGGACTGGTTCCTGAGCACACAGCCAAGAGTAAGCCCTAAACATTCTTATGTTTGTCTCCCCTCCCATCAATTAAATAAAATAATTAAATTTTAAATCATCATCATTATCATCATCCCATTGATCGTTGATTTTCTCGAGTGGTCTCAGTATCTCTCCATTTGTCCTAGCCCTGAGATTTTAGCAGCCTCTCTTTACTCGTCCTCCCCAATGGTGCTGCATTGGAGGCTCTTTCAGGGTTAGGAGAATGAGACCCATCAGTGTTACTGGTTTTGGCATATGAATATGCCACGGGGAGTTTGCCAGGATCTCTCTTGCAGGCAGGAAACTCTCGGTAGCTTGCCAGGTTCTCTGAGAGGGAGAACTAGGCTGTAGAATGTCACGGCCGCGTGCTTCCAGGAGCTTGGTTTTATAGTTTCTGGAAGTTGGCTGTTGAGCAGAGTCTCTTGCCCGGTGCCTGGCTTTCTTCACTGGGGCCCCTCAGAGCTGGGTAGGTTGAGTTTCCCTTCCCACTCCAAGCAGAACCCCGGCAGCTGAAGGCCTCCGGAACCCAGCCACAGCCATGCTCAAGGCCCCTCTCCACATATTCGGACGAGCCTCACACATGAAGGAACAAACCGGCAGAGAATCCAGATGCGCAGGACCTGGACACCCCACCCCAGTACTCCAAGCTGAGATCTCCAAGCCTGAGATTGGGACTGGGCCTCCTCCACCCAGATCCTCCATTTTCCAGTAGCTAGGTGTCACACCCACAAACTGCCCCCGATGTTGTGAAATTTTAATTGGTCAGTTAAAAATTCTAATTCAGGGGAACTTTAAATTCGCATTAGAATTAAATGACTATATGAAATGAGAATTTAAATTCCCATTTCTTATAGTCAAGGAACATTTATTTTTAATCTAAATTAGCAATCTCTCAAGTGAGTACGTATTTGTAGAACAGGACTTATATCTTTATAAGTTTAAAATCATTCATGCCTTTAGCACTTCTCCCAAACTCGAAGATAACAGGTAAAAGATTTACTCTCCTAGATCCATGCATCTAACTGAAGGGAAAAATTAGGAAAGTTAATTCTCTTCCCAACCAGAACACAAGTTACTTTTTCCAACTTTGTATTCCAGTGCTACATAGTAAACATCATCATTCCACAATTTTACCCTGTCTTTAATAACTCCCCTACCTTATTTTGCTCTATTAATGCTGTAACATTTCATTTTGTCCAGCTCTCCTTCCTCCTCCCTGCCACTCTCCTCCTGAAAATTGCTTTTCTGTCACTAAAGTCCACTTTAACTGGTAGTTAAGCTTGTAGACTTCTCTGAGAATCGAAGGGATGAATTCTATACCTGGTCATGTAGTGTGTCTCATCATTTGGAACATGCCCTCATCAGTTCCTCAGCATACAATATGCCCTACCTCGATGTCTGTTCTGTGCTACTCTAACGTTACGTGTTCCTATAGAGCAGTGAGCAACTTGTCTTTATTTCTTTCTGAATTCTGCACCATTTAGTACCCAACACATACTCAATAAATAGACATTTTTTTCTTTCCATTATTTTGAATAGCTGTATCTATCTATGCATTAAATATAGTTTTTTGATCAACTACCATTTGTAAGTAAAGCTTTATTTGTTGTTTTATCTTCTGAGCTTGTGTTAATCAAATAAAAATGTTGACTTAATTCATAAAAATAGCATTTGGGACTTCTGGGAGGAAACATTAAGGCATCTTATCTCAGCCAGACTTTCCTATCTCTGGTAGGTTTCTTAACTACAGATTACTTAATTGCTCCTTAAATACAACTAACTTTTATGTTTCCACAGTACTGCCCACTCATCATTTAGCACTTCTGTTGGTAATTTTCCTATCTCATATTAATCAATTTTAGTATGAAATCTTATTATGCTATAAGAGAGAAATTATAATGTTAAGTTTTCATGCACGTACATAAACCGGAGTCAAGTTCAACAAGTCGCCTTTTGAAGATCGGGAATGAGCTAAAACAATAGGGCATGTAAACCAAATTCAAGTTTGTCAGTAGAGTAATCCTGACAAAGCAGAGGAAACATGTACTCCTCGAGAGGTTTTTACTGAGCTTCCTTCTCAGCTAAAGGCAATGTGCAGTGACGTGTTGTTCCATTATGGCAAGGACAGGCCGGTTCTTTCCAGACACTTACCCTCTGACAGCATGAATAAGCCTCAGTGATGGATACGCAGTTCGCACTTTCAGTTTATTCTTCAGGATCAATGCATTGACCCATTCCACGTGCTTCTCTCCTCCTTTCACCATGAAAGCGGGGATCCAAAGGACACTGTCATTCAGCATGGAAAGTCTGTGCACAAATTTTTCTCTGTCACTTTCATTTCGAAAGCCTCCAAATGCTCTTTGGATAACTGATGGGTTCATGGTAATAAAATCTGATTTAGTTCCCACATCGGCAGCAAACTCCACCACAGGGGCTAGATTACACCTGAAGAGGAAAAAAATTAATGGACAAATGAAAAACTAAATATGAAACATTCACTCCCAGAGCAGTGTTCAGGAAATGAAGAATGGGAAATGAACCTGCTTTAAACACGGGGAAGGTAAAACAATGATCTGTCTGATAAGATTATGTTTTCAGAAAGTCTAACACCATTTCAGAGCATTGCTCTCAGTGACAAGATATGCTCAATACAAGATCCAAATTGTTGATTATATTCATATGCTCTTATTTCCATAAAACAACAGAGTATGAATTCCTAATTGGATTGTTTATGATGGAGTATTCCTTGGCCTCTGTTGCCAGGATGTCCACACTCTAAACCACACACTGCTGCTCAAGAAAGTAAAACACATTAGATACAATATCCAATCTATACCACTTATTGTCAGAATAAAGTCATTTCAACAACTCTACACACAAGTCAATAAAAAAAGCATTCCTCAAAGCAAAACACAACGATCCCTTCTTGCATTTTTCCACAAACATTTTAATTACCTTCTATTGGTTTTATTAGAAAAAGAAAGTAGACAAATGGAGTTTTCCACATTCAATATGCTAGATGGAAATGCCAAATAATGCAGAAACTCCCTTGCTATCATGTCATGAATCTTTCTATTTATTTTGAGAATACTCTCAAAATTCATGTCTTCCCAGATAATCTGCCCTGTGTGTCCCAAGGGAACAAAAGGCAGAAGCCATCACTTCATCTTCTCCACTCACAAAGTGCCTGGCTCAGATCTTATTCTTTTAACTTGATTTCATTTATTCCTACAACAGCAGTTTGGAAAGTGTGAGCACCTGAAGTTGTGCTTTGTTTTGTGGTTTTCTCTGATCCTCACTTATTTTTGGAGTTTCCCCAGTCTTGGGCAGAGACTCAGGGGAGCCAACCTGGGATGCTCTGTTCTTCTGGGGCATTGACTGGTCAATGCCATGCCCTGAGGCTGTAGTGCCAGGGATGCCCACCTGAGCTACCTGACACCGTGGGGGCTGGGGCTCAGGGCTGCACCTACTGATGTTTAGAGTACTAGACACTCCAGGGAATCAGACCAGGATCAGCCACACAAGGAACATGCATTTTCACACCGTATTGTATGTTCCAGTACCTGGAACTTTGATTTCAACTGTGTAATGTCCCTTTGATTCTGTCGCATAGACATTCAAATACCGGAGTTTGAAAATAAATTTTCCTGAGCCAGATATATAGTAGGGTGTATATTCCTGGGCCAGAGGGTAGGGTGCTTGTCATGCATGTGACTGACCTGGCTTTGATCCCCAGCACCCTAAACACTCCCCAGGGCCCACCAGGAGTGATTCCTGAGCATAGATTCAGGAGTAAACCCAGAGAACCCATCCATAGGTGTGAAGCTGAGTGTGAACAGTCCCCCAATCCCATGAAACATAAATGCTGCATTTTAAAAAAAATGGGTGCCATGCTTAATTGGTTGATAAGTGAAAAATGAGATTGTTTTTATAGTTTACAAATCTGGGAAAAACTTTATTTTAATCCATACAATCAAGACCTTTCATGTAAACATAAACATATCTTTTTTTGTTCTTACTGGTTTTATTTCTGACACACAAAAAACTGTAGTGTCCGTACAAACATATTCTTGTGCCCTATGACACAATGAGATAAACCAATTTAATCTTCTTATGTTGCCACAGCTTTGACTATATTAAGAAAATTTCTCACATTTTGTGCTGTAGCTTCAGCCAAACAAATAGGTGCTCACCTTGTTGCAGACAGCTGGACTTTAATCACCAGAATCCTATATGGTTTCCAGAACCCACCAGAAGTGAGCCCTGAGCACAGAGTCAGGGGTAAACCCAGAGCATCAATGGGTTCACCCACTCTCAACCCCCCAAAAAAGAAAGTTCATCACATTTCTTTCCCTTGTGCCCCTCTGAAACAGCTAAATTTAATTAAAATTATAGTTTATGAGTTTATGCTGCGATTAAATATACTGGCTTCTAGATACTTCTTTATAGCTCTTAATGAGGTCTGAGAGCACTTAACTACCACAAAAATTATTTCATCTAAACAATTTAACAGAATTTATGTTATCGAAAACAAGCTTCTGAGAGAAAACAAGTCATCACACTACATATTTTTAAAAACTATTTCATCTGTATATCATATTATTTTATATCTTTGCACCACTATATATCCCTACATATTTCTACAACCATTAGATTTTATATTTACTTGCCCCTACTCATGCTCCATGTGTACATATATATATATTTTTTAATTTTTGGGTCACACCTGGTGATGCTCAGGGGTTATCCCTGGCTCATGCACTCAGGAATTACTCCTGGCAAAGCTCAGGGGACCATATAGGATGCTGGGAATTGAACCCGGGTCAGCCATGTGCAAGGCAAACGCCCTACCCGAGTACTATCGCTCCAATCCCTCCATGTGTATTTTAAATTATTCATAAATTCATATTCCTATAATGATTAGAATATTACAAACAACCCTAAGGAAAGAACCAGGCAAACAAAACCCAAGTAATCAACTTGCTCATTCATGGAACTCATGGAAAACTGAGAACTTTATAGTTTTTGAAGTAGTAAAATGTGTCTCACACATTTCAGTTTAAAACAGTTTACAAAGCTTTAAAAATAGCTAAGATTCTAGCCAAGCTAATTTTAAGATGGATTTGCATACTGTGGGAAATATGAATCTTCAGCATCATCATAAACACTTCGACAGCAGGTAAAAAAGACGCAAAACCTGTTAACAGCACAGGATACTTGCTCCTATCAGGGGAAATAGCTTCAGCTCTAGCTTTCTGCTAGCAACACTTCCTCAGGAATTTTTTGTTGAGGATTTTCATTTTACAGATACACACACACACATGAAATATATTTGCACTTCATTTTCTGCATATTTTCAAAAATAAACTTAAAAGAGCCAGTGAAAGAGAGGAAGAAGCAATTCTACTTAACTGTGTTTACAAGAAAAAGCAGTGTGTGATTTTAAGTTTTATTTCTTATTGATATATATATAAAAGTGCCCCCATCCCCATGTTGACACCCACTCTTTTAGTATTGACTGAACATGTTTTAGGAACAGGATTATCTGGCTCTGTGACTCTTAGGAGCTATTAAGATCATCAATTACCTTTAATGTCAAAAGACAGATACTGTCCTCTTTGGAAGCACTAAGTAACTTAATAACAAAATAAGAACATTTCTGGAAATTAGAGTTGATCTAGCAGGTACACCAAGTACCTGATGTAAACAAAGGATGCTAAATGACTATGTTGTCCATTGAAAGAACATCAGCAAATCAAAAAGAAATCTGTATCTAGGAGTTTTATTGTAAAGTTTTTATGATATAAGCACAGCCCAGTTTTGGCTATATAATGGAAATGGAAACAGAGGTACTAAGAATAGCATAACAGAAGGAACCATCATTAAATAGAATCCAAGAGACTCTAGAGTTTGGCCTGCTCATTTTCCTTAGAGTAACAGCGTCAACTTTTTACTTACAGGAAAGAATAACATATGGCCAATAAATTAACTTATTCTGTGGCCAAGTCAGATATTTAGTCATATATTTAGCTGAATGACACAAAGCAAGGCCAAACTAAAAAAGCTAAAATAACCAAGCAGCTGTGTTGCATTCCAGCATTTGGGCACATTTGTCTCGAACTTCAGTGCTTCTAAGTAGCAAGACCGCTGATTAAGCAAGATTATGAATAGATTTGCAATCACACATTCTTTCTTTTTCTTTTTAAAAAATATTCTGAACTGTTTCAATATTCAAGAGTAGCCAGAATATGTTCTAAACATTTCTGAAGCAGCATACTATTTTGTACTGTAATTCTTAATCTTTAAAAGTCAAGATGGTCATTTGATCTTAAATTGAAGGTGTGGGCTTCCAAGCAATACGCAAGAGTGTCACTCCCTGTCAAGAATGTGGTACAGCCAAGTCTCTGTGGAACCAGCAATTACCACCCCAAAAGTATAACACCTTAGAGGCACATAGACTCCAGGAATGCACCCAGCAATGCATACAGGTCCATGCAGTGCCTGGTATTTAACTGGATCATTCATGTGCAAGATATGCACTTTAGCTTGCGTATTACCTCTCTATTCCTAAGGTGGTTCATTCTGAAATGATGGATTTTTGTAAAATTCACTGTGTGCACAAGACATGTTATACACTAGAGGTCAATTATTTTAGCCAAATTAAAATAATTATGCTTTATAATATAACATTAAAATACTTGTGCTCAATATGTTGTAATTATAAAATATGTCATAATTATTAATGCCATGTAAAAACATGAAAACATACAGAGAATTAATATGCTGGCCAAAATTCCTATTTACTTCAGGCTGTCCAGTTCTCAATTTATTGGTCCTATATTTTATCATTGATTATAAGACCACCTGCGAGAAATCACGTAGCTTCACTCCTCTAGATCAGGGATTCTAAAAATTTTCTACCATGACTCCTTTTTGCTCAAGAAATATAACCGGTGAGTGCTGTCAGAAATAGACTGGATTTATCACATAGTTGATTTTGTCTTAATTTTTCACATTGCATGCTAAAGAAAAATTTCACTGTTTTTAGATTTCTCCATATTCAGTTCCTCATATAAGGTCATGACCCACAGAGATAAGCCAGGCTCCAGACCTCTAAAACTTCTTATGTTTATACTGAACATCTGTATATACTGAACATCGTCTGCCACTTCACATCATTCATATTCCCCAAACTCTGGACACATGATTAGTGTTCTTTCTCCCCTATGCACAATCTTACCTATCTCTATACTGTCGTTGATATCCCCCAGTCCAATCTCCATTATCAAAGGATCTGGATTTGTCAACTGACCTGGAAATAGAAAAAAATAACCTTCCCTCTTATATACCCCTGAAGAAACAGAATGGTCTGTGGCCACAACCACTCTGCTTGAACTTGAAAAGTAAAGAAAATAAAGACCTTTGATATCTTTATTCTCAATAATTTATTTGTGGTCACCTTCTCAATTATAAGCTGCTGAAGCAAGTAACTTATCTTCCGTAAGACCAAAAAAAAAAAAAAGTAAGACTCCAGGAACTTTTGGGGTAAAGGGTAGGACAGTTTCCATTGTATAGGTAATCATTAAAGGCATAGTGGTCAAGAAATTAACATTAGCACTGTCGTCCCATTCATTGATTTGCTCAAGCGGGCACCAGTAATGTCTCCATCGTGAGACCTGTTACTGTTTTTGGCATACCAAATAGGCTACAGGTAGTTTGCCAGGCTCTGCCTCGCAGGTGGGATACTCTCAGTAGCTTGCTGGGCTCTCTGAGAGGGACAGAGGCATCAAATCCAGGTCAGCCACATGCAAGGCAAACACCCTACCCTATGTGCTATCACTCCAGTCCAAGAAATATGTTAAATAATCGGTGCATATAAAACAAAGTACCAACACACCACCACTTTAGCCTAACCCACAGAGAGATGTTTCAGCTGGCCTCTTCACAATGTGATTTCTTTAAGAATAAGAAGAAATGTTGATAGGTATGCGCATACTTTCCCCCCATCTCTCCTGAGTGTGTAACTGAATAATCAAAGCATATGAAACCTGGTGTCCCTTTCCAACACCTGACAAACTTAGAAGTTTGTTTTTTGTTTTGTTTTGTTTTTTTTTTTTGCTTTTTGGGTCACACCCAGCGATGCTCAGGGGTTACTCCTGGCTCTGCACTCAGGAATTACTCCTGGCGGTGCTCAGGGGACCATATGGGATGCCGGGGATCAAACCCGGGTCGGCCGCGTGCAAGGCAAACGCCCTACCCGCTGTGCTATCGCTCCGGCCCCAGAAGTATTTTTGATTTTAGAATAAAAAACACGAAATGGCTTGAGACTTGAAGTTTGGAGGATGTGACAGCTTTTTGGAGAGAAATCACAGATTGGCATGACTTGCATTTTCATGGGACCAAGACTGAGTTTTATGAATCCTTGAACTGATAAGGAACTTAGCTCTATCTGAGTAGCAATTGTCCATGGACACTGCTCGATGGGGTCCTCTCTGGACCTATAATTACCAATCTTACCTTTTTCCTTTTTAATGTACTGGAAAACACTGACATTTCTCAATTTTCTGTACACATATGCATATATATGATCCTCCACTATATGTATCCAATATTGCCCCACATAAGCAAAGCGTGGCTCTTTTTAAAAAAAAATATGGACGACACTCAGCAGTATTCAGTGCTTATTCCTGGCTCTGTGTTAAAAGGTCAAACCATATATGGCTCCCATAACCTCCAGGACTGATCCCAGAGCACATAGCCAGCACAGAAAGATTTGGCCCAAGCAACCAAAGAAATAAAATATCAGAGTATCTTCTGTAAATTCTTTACTTATAGTCCTTGGTTAGATTATGTTTACATCCTCCACACTCTTTTACAAGATCAAACAAAATGACAAATTTGAGAGCATGTGAGCTAGGAAGATGGCTCACAGGTTATAGTGTTTGTGGTGCATGTGGCTGACCCTGGCTCAGTCCCTCCTGCTGTGTGACCCTGAGCACTGTACCGTGAGGAATCCATAAACACTGCTAAATGTGGTTCCAAACAAAACAAATGAAGGAAAAATAAAACAGACCTGTTTGTCTACATATAATTCATCACACTAATAATTATAGAAGACAAGAGCTTCAACTGAGTTTAGACACCACCTGGAGCTTGACAACTTTGTAACATCTAATTGTGAAAGGCAACATTACACAGCATTGCACAAGTCTCTCCAGTGGATAGTTCACTTGCCTGCTTTGCCACAAATTACTTACCTGAGGCATCAGCTTGGAACCCACACAGTTTCACAGCAGATATTCAATAATATTTTGCTTAATTTACCCTCATTTATTATAGGCATTAATCTGGGATATAAGATATATTGTAAATACTTCATAAATATGTCCACAAATTAATATTTTAAAAGGTTCTTTCTCTAATTTTACTGCCTGTGACAGTTAAATCTTCTTTTTTGAAACTGAGAGATAAGGTCTGTCTCTTCCGTTTCTGCTTGTACTTCTACTTGCTCATACCCAGGGGCGATAATGAATTTTGACTAATATACAGAAAGAGAAGTTGGGGAGCAGCTGTCACTGAAAGGATCACAGTCCTCTGAGGTCTACTGGTGAGCTGTCCGGCTGCCTCTGAAACTCCCTTCTCGCTGGCAATTGCTGGACTCTTGGCACCTACAAACACATGGTCTCAAGCACACTCTTACGAAATCCCCCGCTGGGGATTAGTGAGATTAGTCTGGGTTAGATTAGTCTGGCTACAGTTTTGATCCTTGCTCCCAGGAAGAGGGAATTAAAAATACCTGCCTCAGTTTAGTAGGCACACTGGATAACAAGGCTCCTCAAGAGGTATTGGTTTAGAGTATCCCTTCAAACCAGGATGTTAATGTGTTAAATATTTTGAAAGACATAAATTTTCACTTAATATCTCCTAAAAATCTTTTTTTTTTTCAGTCCACTACTAACTACTTCTAGACCTGTAGTGAGTGTGGTTACACAGATCTCTGTCTCCAAATCTGACCTCTTTCCTGGTGCACTGATGCATTAATCAAACACTTCCAATATTTGTAGCAACTGACACTTTAAATGAGCATTTTTAAATCTTTTGAGTGTATCATCCTCCATTGTTTGTTGTTAATTCACTATGGCACTATCATCCAATTGTCACGTGTGCGCATGCACACACACACACACACACACACACACTCAAAACCTCTGACTTAGGACAATTCCTTTTTGCTTTTATTTTTTTTTTGTGGGCCACACGTAGGAGTACTCAGGACTTACTGTGAGGTTTTCACTCAAAGATAACCTCCATAGTGGGGCTTGGGCTGTGCTGGGGTAGAAAGAGACCAGCCACACGCAAGTGCTTTAACCTATGCACTGATTCTTTGTTCCCTAGATAGTACAGTTAAAAGTCAGGAAACACAATGTCTCTCATTTTCTTCTTTTTTTCAATTGCTGAAACTACTGGCAGAGCTTTATGATCACACACACATTTTAAAGCAATAACGTCCTTGAAATAAGTCATCAGACTTTTTAGAGGTATTGCATTAAATCTGCATAAGGCTTGGGTAGTATGATTATTTTGATGATGTTAAGTCATCTAATCCATGAACATTGAATATTTTCCCCTTTTTTGTGCTCTTTTCCATTTCCCTGAGTAGTGACATTGTTTTAAATGCATATGTATTTCACATCATTTGCTAAGTTGAGTCATTAGGCACTTGATGTTTTTGAACACTATGTTACATATTGTATTTTGAGAAATCATCTTCTTATTCATTTTTACCTAAATAAATGCAACAAAATTTTATATATTTATATTCTATGAGATAGAGAAAGGAAATTCTCTTCAGAAAATGTTGCTGGGAAACTGAGGAAGGAAGGAAGAATGGAAGGAAGGAAGGAAGGAAGGAAGGAAGGAAGGAAGGAAGGAAGGAAGGAAGGAAGGAAGGAAGGAAGGAAGGAAGGAAGGAAGGAAGGAAGGGAGGGAGGGAGGGAGGAAGGGAGGAAAGGGAGGGGGAAGTAGGGAGGGGAGATGGGGAGGGAGGGAGAGGGAGGGGGAGGGAGGGAGGGAGAAAGGATGAAAGGGAGTATTCCTATCTCACATCATACACAAAACTTAATATACTTTATAACATGAATTAATGCCTATAATAAATGAGGGAAAATTAATCAAAATTATTACTGAATATCTGTTGTGAAATTAATGACTCCCTAATGAATTAATGACCTCAGGTTTAGATCAGAATCCACAAAAAATACTTAAGAAAACATGGTAGACTTCTCCAAGAAGGATATAGATAAACTGCAGTGGAGTCTTCTGTGATTTAACTCCATTGACAAAGAAAACAAAAAGTAACAACTGGGACTATCTCTTCAACAACAAAAAAACTCAACTAAAATAAAAAAACACAATGAGTGGGAGAAGATATTTGCACCCCATACATCAGATAAATGGTTATTATTCAACTATAAAAACATATAAAACATTCAAAAGCTCAACAACAATAACAACAAAACAAATAATTCTCTCAAAATATGGGGAAAGGAGGTTAATAGGAATTTCCCTCAGGGGAGACAGAGGGACTTTAAGTAGGTGTAAGAAGATGGCAATCTTCCCACTTACTATGAAGGAAATGCAAATGAAAGGTATAATGAGATAACACCATAAATCAGTGAGACTGAGAATTATCAATATTGGCAGGGATGTGGTGAAAAAAGAACTAGCATAAGTTGTTGTTGGGAATGTAGTCTAGTGTGGATTCTATGGAAAATAGTCTGAAGATAGCTAAAAAAAAGTAAAGAATAGTGTCCTCATAAACCCAATGATTCCAATCTTAACACCTATCCAAAATATGCAAAAAATTAACTTAAAAATATATATACACACATGTATGTCCATTGCAGCACTAAGTATAATAGCCATGAAAACTACCCAAATGCCCAATAACAGATGCATAGACAGAAAACCTGTTAAGTATACATTGTGCAATACTGCACAGCTATAAGAAAATATGAGATCTTACAGCTTGCTACCATACGGATGGAAGCAAGACTGAATAGTATCCTAAGAAAAAATATGTCTAAGGATAAGAACCAGGAGGTCTGCCCCACAGCTTGGAAACTGGCCTCACATGCTGGGGGAAAAGGCAGCTCAGACAGAGAAGGGAACACCTAGTAGAGAATGTTGGGAGGACCCACTCGGGTTGAAAGCTGTGTGCCGAAAGTAGACTATAGACCAAACATGAAGGCCGCTTAATACCTCTACTGCAAACTACAACATCCAAAAGGAGAGAACACCCTGCCGCAGAAGCAGGGTGGGGTGCTGTGGGTTGGGTGGGGGTGATGGGAGGGATACTGGGAACATTGGTGGAGGAGAATGGACACTGGTGGAGGGATGTAAATGAAATGCAAACATGAAAGTTTATAAGTTTGTAACTGTACCTCATGGTGATTCAATAACAAATATACTTTTTAAATTTTTAAAAGAGGGGCCGGAGCGATAGCACATCGGGTAGGGCATTCGCCTTGCACGAGGCCGACCCGGGTTCGATCCCCAGCATCCCATATGGTCCCCCAAGCACCGCCAGGAGTAATTCCTGAGTGCAAAGCCAGGAGTAACCCCTGAGCATTGCTGGGTGTGACCCAAAAAGCAAAAAAAAATTTTTTTAAGAAGAAAAATATGTCAAAGGGAGGGCAAATACCAAATAATCTTACTCATTGTTATTCTAGAGAGACAAAACAGGAGAATACAAGTATTTAATTATGACAAATCCTTGTACTTGAACTAAATAAACTGATGTTACCAAGCTGGGGCATGGGGTGGGGGCAGGGAAAAGTGTTGCTGGGCGTAGGCAAGGCAAACAGGATGTGATCAAAATACAGTGGTGGGCAGTCTTCACATCTGTGCTCCTGGTGAAGGAGGGTAGTAACATCTAATATTAATGTTTGGTAACATTCAATACTAAAAATCCACAAAGTAACACTATTATAAGCATGTCACCAAAATTACAATTAAATATTTGCAAAAAGAGCGTTAGTATATATAGATACATTATATATGTGTATATATATATATGTTTTACAACGGCATAGTATATATTTGCAATGCCATAGAGGGATGTCAAGGTACCCTGTACAGTAAAATCAGTCAGTCAGATGGAGGACACTCACCATATGATTACAATCATATATGTAAATATAGTAAAACAAGTATGACTAGAGAAATAACATAACAGGTAGGGCATTTGACTTAGCATGCAGCTGACCAGGGTTCAATTTCTCTGTCCCTCTCAGAGAGCCTGGCAAGCTACCGAGAGTATCCCGCCTGCACAGCAGAGCCTAGCAAGCTACTCGTGGAGTACTCTGTATGCCAAAAACAGTAACAACAAGTCTCACAATGGAGACGTTACTAGTGCCCACTCAAGCACATCGATGAATAACAGGGTGACAGTGACAGTGACAGTAAAACAAGTGAATAAATAAAGTTGAAAGCAAACCAATTAGTATTTACTTGAAGGAAGGAAGAAGTGATGTATAAATTGAGTAGAAAGCAATTAATATAAGGTAAAAGTAAGATACTTTTAGTGGTAAATTCAGTGAAGCGTTTTGATTTCCAAGGATTCACTCCTGACACTTACGTAATATCAAGTGAGCTGTTACTATATATATATACATATATATAAGTATATATATGTGTATATATATATATATATATATTGCTTTTTGAGTCACACCCGGCCATGCACAGGGGATACTCCTGGCTCTGCACTCAAGAATTACCCCTGGCAGTGCTCAGGAGACCGTATGGGATGCTGGGACTCGAAGCCAGCTCCTATGGTGTTACTTTAAGATAAAATATATGTACAATGAATTTGAAAGAAAAAAAAGGAAAAGAAGATGTTATTTGAACAAATAGATAAGGAGAAAATTTATCCATAAAACATAGAGGAAAAATTAACTTAGCACAAGATGACAGGGTGTACTCCAGAAATGTCCATTGAATAATAAGAAAATAAGCATAGATTTTCAGAGCAAAAAAGAATTTCTGAGTTAATCTAGTTCAAGAGTCTCATCTGGCTATGGAGAAATCAAACTCCAAAGAGCTTTGTGTGACTTGTTCAAAGTCACACAACTACACTTACTGACAACAGCTGCAAAAGTATCTGGGTTTTTTTCAAGTCTAAAATGAGTCGTTCTAATAATACTTCATGGAAGGGCACTGGATCATTCTCAACAGGGTTAAATACAATATTTAACTATGAATATTGCCAGGTATGGTTTTTATATCATGAATAAATCTAACTCCAACAATAGAAGGAAGCTGCATTTATATTTAATGAATAACTTATTTACACTTAGGTTTATACTACACATCTCATAGGTATTATTTCATTTTACTTCTGACACCTCGACTAAAGGGAGGGAGGTATTATTTGCCTCACCAGGACAAGGAAAAAAGTAAGACTTTAAAAAAATAAATGGGGGCCGGAGCAATAGCACAGAGGGTAGGGCGTTTGCCTTGCACGAGGCCGACCCGGGTTCGATCCCACGCATCCCATATGGTCCCCCAAGCACTCCCAGGAGCAATTCCTGAATGCAAAGCCAGGAGTAACTCCTGAGCATCGCTGGGTGTGACCCTAAAAGCAAAATAAATAAATAAATAAATAAATAAATGAACCATTTATGATTTAATATATATTAAATAGAAAATCTGGAACTTGGAAATATATCTATCTAATTTAAACATTTATCTCATTTGATTAATATTTTTCATCTCAAGAGAAAAGTTATAATATCATTACTAATCTGCCTTTAAAATGTTTTAACTTACTTTTATCACACAATAGGCATTTCATACAAGAAAAGAATTCTTACAATTAGGTCAGTAAGCAATAAAGACATTTTCAACATTGCACTGGTATTTTTTTCTTAACTTCACACATCCTTGATTTTCTTTATTGTTCGCTTTCTAGCTTTACTGAGATGTAGTTGAAATATAATATTGCACAATTTTAAGGTATAGAAAATGCTTATTTAGTGAAATCACATTCTATATACATATAATCAACAAGACTAGTTAAGACAGTCACAATTTGACAGTTACTGATTTGTGAACATGTGCATGTGTATACTTGTGTGTGTGGCTTTATGTATTGTTTAACGAATGTCCTTAGAGTAGACTTTGAAGAATAGTCGGTTCACTGTAGGAATATCTAACATTCACAAGCATTCTCTTTTCTGCCTTTCAAGCTAAACCATCAAATTTAAAATGTATTTTGAGATGTTATCTCAGCAGTCTTCATATTTTAGGATAAAAACATAACTAGAATCTTTTTAATACAGGAAGATTTGTTATTTCTAATTGGAAATTATGTGCTTTCAGTATTTATTTGAAAAAAAAGATCACATTTAGAGCAAGAGAAAAAAATTTTGGTTGCTCTTCTTTCCAATGTCCTGTGTACATTTGAGAAAAATCTCTCAAACTCCACTGTAGAAACATTTATTTCATTACCCTAGACATATCCACCAAGGAAACACTTCACGTTCCTGAAGTTTTATTTTCTAGTTATGCAAAAAAGTTACATTTCAAAACATGCCATTTGTGATCATTATTATGGTCATTTTCTTTCCATTTCTTACAATACGCAAGTTTTACCTTGGATTTTCTTCACTTGGTTTCCATTTTCTATCATCACATCACATTTTTTTTAATTCTCCCCTATTTATTTCTACCTGGAAACTACTTTCAGTTTACCATGTCTGTTCCACTGTAACTTATCACCAAGAAATTCAGTACATAAAATTCTGAGACCAAAATTGACATTGCTATTCACTGATTGGTTAGCTCCACAAACTCCCTGCAAATTCCTCAACAAAGAACAATTAATCCAGTATCATCAGCCTTCCAAACTCTTCTCCAGCATTATCTGATTTTATTACCCACAATCCTGCAAGCAGAGAAAATCTACACTTTCCAGTGTCCTGGCTCTTTTGTGAACCATAGCTCCAGTCTGGAATATAGCTCACTCTTTCTTCTCTCTGTTCATACTTAGTTTCATACATATATACTGAGATCTCCAAGCCTGCTCGGATTGGAAATGAGCCTTCTCCATCCAGACCCCCATTTTCCAGTAGCTTGGCAGCCACACTCACAAACTGCCCCCAGCACCATGCAATCCCACCAACGGCCAACATCCAGAGACTAAGCTCCCCGAAGCATGTGGCCGCAAAGCCGCAAAGCGACCTTGAGACATCTAATAGCCTTGTTCTCCCTCTTGGAGAACCTGACAAGCTACCAAGAGTCTATTGCCTCTATTGCCTGCACAGGAGAGTCTTGCAAGCTCCCTATGGTGTATTCATATCCAAAACAGTAGAAGATATATACATACCTCTCAGAGAGCCCAGCAAGCTACCCAGAGTATCCCGCCGACATGGCAGAGCCTGGCAAGCTACCCGTGGCATATTCGAGATGCCCAAAACAGTAACAATAGGTCTCATTCCCTTGACCCTGAAAGAGCCTCCAAACATTGGGAAAGACAAGTAAGGAGAGACTGCTAAAATCTTGGGGCGGAGTGTAATAGAGTTGATACTGGTGCCCGCTCAAGTAAATGGACGAACAACGGGATGACAGTGATACAGTGATACTTAGTTTCACGACTCTACTCAAGTGCACTTCTCTTTGTAAATCTTTATATGTCTGTGTCTCATTTCCAGTGGTCACCTCTGTGAGAGAAACTCATTAAAGAATTCTTCACACTATTAATTCATTGTTTTGTTTTGTTTTCACTAGACTTGTTATCTCAAAAGAAGAATTTTGAGATAATATTTTTTCCCACTAGACTTGCTTTCCATTTCTGTATCTCCTCTTCTAGAAACAGGTGAATAAAAGGGTGTAGAAGTTGGTGAATAAATTACAAGAACTGCTTAACTGTATAATTTAGAGAATAGGTAATGAAAATATGTGCTTGACTCTGGATTATGTGTTGAGTTGGAGGTAAGTGTGGTTGTTGACAAACAAGCGTTTTGTAACAAAAATTGGAGCCATATTTTAAAAATCTAAGGGAGGACTAATCATTTACTAATATTCATCCAATATCAGGGAAGCATAATTTTAGTCAAATGTTCATTGAGAAGAGTTAAACCAAACTGGAGAGACAGTGACAGCAGGTAAGGGACTTGCCTTGCATGCGGTCAATGTGTGCTCGATCCCCAGTACCCCAGTACGAACTGCTGTTAGGTCTTCTGTGACCTAACCGAAGTGACCTCTGATAATAGAGCCAGAAGCAAGTCCTGAACCCTGCTGCGTGTAGCCCCAAAACAAAAAATAATAATAATGATAATGATTATCATTCTGGAGCAATATCACAGCAGGTAGGGCATTTGCCTTGCACGCAGCTAACCTGGGTTCGATTCCTCAGTCCCTCTCAGCGAGCCCGGCAAGCTACCGAGAGTATCTCACCCGCACAACAGAGCCTGGCAAGCTACCCATGACATATTTGATATGCAAATATCAGTACAACAAGTCTCACAATGGAGACATTACTGGTGCCCACTCGAGCAAATCTATGAACAGGATGACAGTGCTATTATTATCCTTATTATTATACTATTTAAGCTTGCTTTGTCCTGGATTTTTATTACTTTTTGCCTTTTCTAGTATGTTCTTTTACTACATGTTAGATGATTATACAGGTGTACTATTATTTGTCATGCATCTTAAAATTTATTTTATTTTGGGGCCACACCCAACTGTGCTTAGCTCTTACAGCTGCCTCTGTACTCTGTAATCACTACTTGAGATGTGTAGTACCAAGATCTGATGGGGGTAGGTGTGTGTGTGGTGTGTGTGCAAGGCAAATGCTTTACCCACTGTACTATCTCTCTTATTGTGTGTGTGTGTGTGTGAGAGAGAGAGAGAGAGAGAGAGAGAGGGAGGGAGAAAGAGAGAGGGAGAGATATCGCTTTATTGACCATTTTTTATCTTAATAGAAGTCCCAGGTGTGCCCCAGAGGGTCCCCACCCCAAGGGACTCAGCCCTGACAGCCGACCCCCACTACTCAACCGCCACCACAGTCCAAGCCGCTATCCACACACTCCAGCCAATCCTCCCGCATGAGTGAACATATTCCTGGACTGCACAGCTGCGAACACACCCTACCCATTTTCCATAAAATCATAGAGGGAAATACACATATATGCCTCTTGGAGAGCCTGGCAAGCTACTGAGAGTATCCCGCCCACATGGCAAGGCCTGGCAAGCTCCTCGTGGTGTATTCGATATGCCAAAAACAGTAACAATAATGGGTCTCATTCCCCTGATCCTGAAAGAGCCTCCAATCATTGGGAAAAACGAGTAAGAAGAGGCTGCTAAAATATCAGGGCAGGGACCAATGGAGACATTACTGACTCCTGCTCAAGTAACTCATTGAACAACAATGATACAGTGATAGAGGTGCCAAGATTTATAATATTGCTAATGACAGTTTCATGCATAAATCATTCCCACACCACCCCAGCCACCAGATAATCCTCTTCCCTTCACCAAGGCCCCAAGACCCTGTTCATTCTACAATCCCTGAAGCTGGTCTTGTATATCAACTCTGCTTCAGCCATTTGTTGCTCCATTACTGTGTCGTTAAGCTCCACATATGAGAGAGATCCTTTTCTATCCCTTTTCTCTGACCATGAAAGTCTTTATACCTAAACAATTGTTCATATTAGGGCAAAATCATAAAACTGAAAATAGCAAGTAAAGTAATGCAACTATATTCAAAGTGTGATAGATATACTTGCCAGATTATTATAACTATATCAGTTTACATTTTTGAAAAATACACAGAAATGAAAATATCAATGCAACTTTGCTTTAAATATATACTTTACAAAAATGTAGTAGCATAAGGCAATGTCTAATTGGCAAAATTTGATTCACAAATCAATTTTTAAAATGTAGATAGATGAGAAACTGTTTATAAATAATGCTGAAATTAAGAGGAAAAGTTATAGCCTATTTCACATTGCAGTCCATCATAAATTTTATGTTTAGTTTTCAGATATTTTATTATATCATTATCTCTAGGGGACTCCCGAGCAGTGAGAGGAGCCCCTCCTGGTGATTGTTGGTTCCATGTGAGGGGCTGGAGGCAGTATTGTTTGTCCTTTGTAGCACAAAGGGTCACATGGGTCCCCCATGGTGCTTACAGGCTTCCAGACTCACTCCCAGCAGAGCTACAGGTCTAACTGCAGCTGGAAATGCGCAGAATCATTCTGGGGACTGAACCAGAGCTGGCTGACCGCAAGGTAAGTACCTTCACCACAGTAATTCTCTGGTTCCTTAAGTCAAATTTCAAAACATAAATAATCAGAATTAGATGAAATTTTAATCATCCAGAACATGAATTTTTGATTAAAAGTAGAAATAAAACAAAATTATTGTATAAATGTCAATAAATACTTTAAAAAACCAAAATTTAATAGATCATGATGAATTAAGCATTAAGTAAAAATGAAGTAGCCAATAGCATCTAAGCAAAATAATATTCTGAAATGTAAAATGATTATTTACATCAATAATATTTTTTAAATTCTTTTTAATACTCTGGACCTGACTCCTCACCAGAAAATTTTGTTTGAAGTAAAAAATGTGAGTGAGAGAAAAATCACACCCTCAGGAGAATGAAGGGAAAAGAATCAGACTCCTTTCTGTTAACACATAGCAAAGCCAACATTTTTTTCTTTCTTTATTCTGTCATAAAAGACTTAGCATTCACAGAAGGTCAAGAGGATGATTTATAGTTAGCTATAAATTATCCACCAGTGGAAAATCAAAACTGATTGAGTTATAAAATGTATTATACCCATCAAGACACATTAATTCCTCCATCTTTTTCTTTGAGAAGCTCATGAGCCCTTTACTTAGGAAGCCATAAAAGAGCATGTTTTTATCTTTTTTAGTTTCCTAAAGGAATGTATATCTTCACTACAATTATTTCTAAATTTATGAACTCAGATTTTATAGACACATCTATATATTCCTCTGTGAATTTGTTGATATTTCTGTGTCTTCTATGACATATTATCTAATAAGTTTTTCAATGTCATTTTTTTTCTGCCCCACCCTTTACACACATACACACACACAGTGAAATTAAGGAAAAGTTTCCCTTCTTGTTCATATAAGACAAAAATTAAATATTTTATTTCTACTCAATCGTTATATCTATTAGGAAATTCAGTGACATTTAATTTTTAAAATAAAACACATACCTCAATTAAAAATATGCTTAATATCATTCATCATAGTACAGTTTGACATTTTATGTCTTACCTATATTTTCCATCTAACACTACAGCCATTGTGTTGAAGGGATATTATTCTTACTTGACAATCACGTTGCTCTGAATCTTAATATATTTGTCTAACATTAAAACTTCTCGCAATTTTCATGCTAAAACTTGAGTTTTTTCTCATAACACAAATTTAGGGCTTTTCACTATTCCACATTTCATATATTTGTGTTTTCTATATAGTAGGAGCATAAACTGACTTATATAGGCGTCCTCTTAATTTTTCAAAAATTAGCTTAACATAAAATCATGAATACAAGATTATGATATAAATCATTTTGTCAAACTCTATATTACATTTTTCATTTAATAAATAATAGCCATTTTGATGCTATATGTGAAAATACAGACTAAGTAAATCATAGACATTGGGGAGTTCCAGCTTGTCTACAGGATACTATCAAAACCCGTCTGCAGAGACTGCCTGGAGCCTATGATCCACTACATACTGACGAAAGTTCTGAGTTTGGGGTATTCCAACAGGCTTCCGGGCAATGCCACTACTGGCTGTTCAGAACACACTTTGAAAAGGGTTAACTTATATAAGTATGCACCTATTTTAATAAATTTCTTAAAGTTTTCTCATTATTATTCTTAAGACTTTAGGGTAAAAGTGAACCAGGAGGAAATGGGAAATAACTGGTCAAAGAGAGGGAAAAATTTCATAGTAAGTAAAGAGAATCTCGTTCAGCAAGTTAAAAAAAAAAAAGAGCAAATAGGCCAAGAGAACATAAGGGGTAAAATGAAAGTAATACACAAAAACTGAGTGGCAAACCCCACCAGCTAGCTAGAAAAGACAAAAGGTAAGTGTCTGTATTTCTTAGTTACCGGCTTCCTAATCACTTTAAGCCATGCTTGCTTATTTCCAGTATCTCCAATTATAGTCAGTGAGAGTGGGATCTGTTAGTCAAGGAATGCCAATTGCCAATTACTACTGTTCATTAACTCCTTCCCCAGAGTCCAATGTTGTACCATGTGGAACTAGGTTTCCCTTTTTGGTTGGCTTTTGTTTGGGCAAGACCCAGGATGGCCAGGCTTGCTCCCAGGTCTGAGGTGATGGACACTCCTAGTGGTTGGTGCTCAGGATCATGGGCGGGGCTAGGAATGAATCCAGGTAGCATAGCCAGTGTGCAAGACTATGGCCTTAACACTTGCATCATCTATCTGGCCTTGAGATTGGGTTTACTTAATAAACTGGACGTAGTTCCTTCTGCTACTGAAACACAGGCTGGCAGTTTCTGTGAGCCACAGCTTGCCCAGAGAATGGAAAGAAGGTACCTCCAGTATCCTGCACCAAACCAAGGGAAAAGATTGGGAAGATGGAGGAGAACATGTTCTTTGTTATAATTTGAAACTATGGCTATTGTGCTTCTGACACAGAAAGAAACTTCAAGAATCATGTAACTACATTGATCAGTGATCCTTGTGACTTGAGTAACATCTCACTAAAATTAGCATTCAACATTATGCATCAACTGATAATACAAACTGACTGAGGGAGCATCCTTTGCAGGAGAGGAATGAAGGATTATGTCACTGTGTTTATGTCTTGTATTGAGGCATAACTCTCACTGTATGCACACACATGTAACACAGGAAATTTTAACAACTCTGTATTAAGCTACTTTTGTCAGACATTACATAGAACCCGCCAAAATTACATTTCTCTAGGGAAGCAATAATGTACAGCCTCCAGGCCATTCATTCTAATATGGAAACTGTTTGGAGCAAAAGATAACTGATTGCATGTAATAATTCATTCTGATACATCTTTAAACAAAGAAAATACTTTATTTCTTCAAAACTCAAACATAAAAAATATCTGAATTTTATTAATTGTTAAATGAATATGTTTTGTGAAAAATACTTTCATTTATAAACAGAGTTCAACGTGAATATAATTACTGAGAATTAAATATGATCTTTAAGGGGTCACTGAACAAATTAGTGTCATCTGAAAGCAGAACAGATATAATATTTTCCTTAATGAACTTACTATCTAAAAGTGAAAGTGGGAAGCAGTTTTGGAAAAAAATGGGGAAAATAAGGCTACATATGCAACCAACCAAATTGATCTATTCAGCAACATATAATAAATTTCTATAAAGATGAAAAATGTGAAAGATCCTAGGACAGTTATTAAGACTTTCAACAATTTAATCCAGTTTGACATGAATTGGAAACTACATCAATAAATAATGAGTTTTTGATTGGAATTTCAAGAAACATTCTTTTAGAAGTTCTCTCGTGCAGGAGACACAGTTACAGTAACTAAAGTCTATATTTTGCGGGGAAAGGCAAGGACATTTGACCCATAGAGAATGAACATATCGGCCATAAAAATGAATAAGAATTTTAGTAATGTTAAAGATCCTCTGTTAAATAAAATCTCAGTGAAGATCCTGGTGTAGGTATTGAAGTAATATATTGTTGATGCTCACAGAGCACATTAAAATTGAAAATATTAAGAAGTATCACGAGTGTGGTACTAAGGACATGTGCACTGCATTCTGGGGCCCCCAGCTTCACACTCAGCTAGAGGTGTGTAATTTCTTTTACACAATCTTCCTCTCCCTGCATTCTGCATCCCATAACCCTTTGTTTCTTCTTCTTCTTCCCCCATTTTAATTTCCGCAATAAAACTATTCACTGCACAAAATAAAATAGTATTCAAGATATAGAACTTCAAAAAAAGGTGAAACTATAGGTCTAGAAATAATAATCTTTTTTAAAATTTATTTTCCGCCCCCTGAGAAAAAATAATCTTAATATAATAATTCAAACACAAAAACACAAATGCAGATATATTTTTATTACTAGAAATATTGCAACTTCAGTTGTCTCGATGATGTCTCATTCATTGCCTCACCCTCCAATTATTAATTACAAAATGATCAACATCTTTGAGATAGTCAACTTAATTTTTTTCTTTATGGGAAAACTGGTATTTATTGCGCTTTGTTTTATTCTTCCTCCTTTAATTATGCCTGACAAAATTATTTTATTTCAGAGATTCACATGTCTATTAGTGAATCTAGCAAAAGGATCTAACTTACGGCTGGATTAGGCACTGAGATAATTTGGTTCATTATTATTGCCAGGCTCAGCAGCAAATTTTCTGGCTCACTAGTTTGAAGGATGTTATGTATTTAGGAGTGTCCTGATTAATAAAATAAAGGAAATGAAGCCACATGCCCTGTGGCATGAAATGACAGCCTCTATTCAGAAGTGTCAAAGATTTTCTTTACATGCTCATGGTTTTTTCTCTCCCTTTTGGATTGATGGTTCTTAAGTGCTAATTGAACTTTTTCAGAATCTGTCAACTATTACAATTCAGTAATAACCAACTATTGAGGTCCTGCCTATTGCTTCCTACAGTAAAAAGTAGAATTTCCAATCCAAAGTGTGGAGTAAAGCTACCAAAATGTACACTATTTTTAGTAAATGAAACCAAGAGATCACTTTTCAACTGCATAATAAAATACAATTAAATGGAAATGAATTTTTCAGCTAGCTGGAACTTCTTTTCTGCAGAAATAATGTCTTTCTAGTGATAAATGAACTTTATCTAAAGGTTTTCTTAAAAATCAAAGACTCAATCCAGGACTAGTATATTTCCCACGTGAATATTTTAGTCTTCTAGAAGTAAGTCTCTGGGTTCTATTCCTGGCACCACAAACCCATGCTGAGGGCACTTCAGGTGGCCACGCCATTTGGGAGTCCTGGGTTTATAACCAAGGGAATGTGCAGCCCACCTAGAGTCTTCAGTCCTCCAAGAGCCCCACGCCAAGTATGAAAGTATCACAAACCACAGTGCGTCTTCCATCTCGCAACTAGAGTTTCCAGGAAAGGAAGGGGGAAGGCAAAAATAAGAAATACTATTCATATTGAATAGAAATACTATTCAATAAACTAAAATGTTTATTCTTCTCTATTCACATTTCTTGGTTAAGTTCCTAGCACAAGCCTAGAATGATTTCACTAGTCATAACTGTATTTCTATTAATTGCAAAGAACCTCTTGAAGTTTTAGTCCTAAAAACATCCTACTACTTGCAAATGCGCAAAGACCACTAGAAGACTTCCTACTTAAGTTCTAGAGATCCATTGCATAGCAATTATAAATAATAAGAAGAACTTCAATGAGCTAAATCTTTATAGCTTTTCCTCACAATTCAATATATGATAGTTATATGACCTAATAACTAGCCCTATCTAACTACCTAACTAACTAACCCTAAACCATAGCTCACTATGGTGACAGTTAATTACAATATTATAAATATGCATGTAAGTGTCAACAATACTATATGAATGTATTCATTCAACATGTTGTATACCTTAAATATACACAGTATCTCAATTATACCACTATATTAAAAATATGTTAACAATGTTTTTTCTCCAATCAGTAACATATATTTTAAAAAACCATTTGCAATTGAAAAAGCACCAGCGAGTGAATTCTGTGACTAAAAATCCAATTTATATATTGTTCATTTTTAGATTTAGGAGCCTTTCTTGAAAGTTAGCTCATAAAATTTAACATTATAGATCTCAATGGATTCTTTCTCATTTTGTTATGCTCTTCTCAATTCTGTTATACTCTTGAAATATGTCATCTCTTTGCAGGAATAATATAATAGAGATGTTCACAGCTTAGACAAAAATCTAGTTACAAAAAATTTCCAAAAGTTAACATGTAATCTCCATGGGACAATAGCTCTTAGGCTATAAAACACTGACTTTCTCTAAATTCAGCCTTATGCAAATTGTCCTGAAAGGCAGCCTTCAAATTTTATGATACAGGTCAACCTAGCACAAGTTAAAAAGAAATACAGACTAAGAACATAAATTGAAAGACAAGGACGCCCACATTCTGCCGGTGAAATGCTTTGTAAAATGAAGACAAGGGTTACCAAATCTCTAATCTCTTACATCATAAAAGATGGCACAAGAGATCTAAATTTAATGCAGTAAAGGCTAGCAGTTTACCCTGCATGCAACTGGGCCACCTAACATTTCTAAGGAGATGATGTGACAGTCTTTTCTGTCCACGATGAGAGCCTGCTTAAAACCCCAAAGGTCAGAAGAAGCTGGAGCGATAGCACAGTGGGTAGATCATTTGCCTTGCACATAGCCAACCCAGGTTCGATTCTTCCATCCCTCTCAGAGAGCCCCGCAAGCTAAGCTACAGAGAGTATCTCACCACATGGCAGAGCCTGGCAAGCTACCCATGGCATATTCAATATGCCAAAAACAGTAACAACAAGCCTCACATGGAGATGTTACTGGTGCCTGCTTGAGCTCGAGCAAATCAATAAGCAATGGAATGACAGTGATACAGTGACGAGAGTCTGATTGAGGGGTGGTGTGTGTGTGTGTGTGTGTGTGTGTGTGTGTGTGTGTGTGTGTGTGTGTGAAGGATTCTTTTTCCTGCAAAGTAATAGATGATAAGAAATCGTGAGAAAGCACTTCCGTCCCTTCTTTTTTCCATTACCCTTTTTGGTTGATCAGGACTCATGAACTACACGTAAATGCAGTCTTGACCTAAGACTCAGAGGAGGACTGGGTGGAATAAATTATACAAGTCTAAGAACTAAAACATATGCAGGAGCTGGAGAGAGAGTACAAGGATTGCAATGCTGACCTTGCATGCAGCCAACCCCAAATCCATGCCCAAGCACCAAGTGCAACTCCTAAGGACTTTCAGGTGTGGCCCAACCCCCAAACGACCCCCACCCCTTCCCACCAAATAATGAAACCTGGATGTAAGTCACATTTGGTTGCTGTATTCCTTCAATGTTAAGTTAACTTTTAAAATTCTTTTATACTGCAATTTCTATTATGCTCCAAAATCTTAAGTAAACCGATCCTTCGATTGAATTCTTCTATAAAAGGAAGCTCTACTTTCCATCATAAGCATATTTCACACAGCTCACTTTTTTGACATCTTTTTGTCATTCCCTCAACAAATATTTTCCCTTCCTCTTTGGCTATAATTTTGTTTATGTATCAACACATTGACAGGGTTTTCCTCTTAGTCAAATAAGAGTACAGACTTTAGAGACTCATTTATGTGAAATCAATTTACAGTCTTGTGTCTCACTAGAAAAAAGTTAAAATAATTTGTAGCAATATCCATCACTAATAGCTGCATTCACTTGATAGTGTTTATTATATATATATGCGCATTAGTTTTCTGAAAAAATGTTGCCAGTATATAAAAAATATTCACATATTAAAAATATCATTTCATATATGTATAATCATTTTAAAGATATTTCAAAAGAGATATGCAATTCTGTAGGCTTCTCCACAATAACTTCAAAGTATTTAAGTTGTTTGTCAATATAGTAAATCAAAATAATTTCCTAGCTACCATTATATTGCACCATTTCATTATCCAGTCTACTTGTTTCAGTCATTCAACAATTCTTTTCTAAAGAAATAAACAAGTCAAATAATCAGTCCAGATTAACTGAGAATTAAAAACTATAAAATTAATAGCATCATAAACCTATCTATAATGTTTCTTTAAGTTAATTAAAAGTTAACTAATGACATAATATAAATATCTATTTATGAAAACAGATGTGCTAAATTATGCGAAAAACCTCAAAGCTAATAAATACTAATATCAACAATCACCATATAAATAGCAGAAAAGGCATTTAGTTGATGTTTCAAATATATAATTATTAAATTGTTCTTAACATATGCCACATAATTATCAGTAAAAATGTAATAGTAGACAATACCAATTTCATAGTAATGATCATAACCTTTCCAACCAAGTTCATTGTAAACCACTAACTTAAAAGACCATTATACATCCATAAATAATTATGAAAGTCATAAATGTTAGTGAGAAAATTAATTAATACAAATTAATATAAGGACAATTAAAAGAAAAACAATTTCCCAATGTGATATTAAATGTTATAAAACATTGACGTTTGACCAAAAGGAAAAGAGAAAGCTGTGCATCTTCTTGCTACAGGGAAATCATCTTAACTTTCACTTATATGAAAATTGTTATACTTAAAATATTATTTGGGTAATATTAGAATCAATGTATATTTGGATACTATAGCACACAAGCTATATCAAAGATAAATATTAGCTTAAGCTTTCTTATAAACCTTAATATCCCTATAGATTTTAGAGCACGGCAGAGCCTGGTAAGCTTCCAGTGGCATATTCGATATGCCAAGAACAGTAACAATAACAGGTCTCATTCCCCTGACCCTTAAAGAGCCTCCATTACGGCACTGTTCGGAAGGACCAGTAAGGAGAGGCTGCTAAAATCTCAGGGCTGGGATGAATGGAGACGTTGCTGGCACCCGCTCAAGCAAATCGATGAACAATGGGATGACAGTGATACAGTGATGGATTTTTAAATTTATGCAATTTTTATTCCTAGTATAATATCCTTGAAATATGACAATCTTTAGAAGTAAAAAAAAACTTACCTTATGACAAAATTGTGACTGTTAATCTCTTTTCCGCATCCACTATCTAGCAGAATGCCAGAATTTCCAACCACTGCACAAGTCTTAAACCTGCGATTTTTCATTGGTGAAACTTCAGGTAGAAGACTGTGCAGATCTTGAGAAATATTTAATGTTCGGCGCCTGTCCAGCACATAATGTATGACATCACCAGGCTTAAAACTGCTTTTGACTACTGAGACATCTCGTTCTGCATCTAAGAAACGAAGAATATTCTTCCTATATTGGAAATAGAAGGAAAACTTTCTATTAATGATGCCATGTCATTTACATGATACAATGTAATTAGAAAATGAATTGTCTTTAATCATCAAGAATATGTAAACCCACCAGTCAAGTAGATTCAATAAGAAATGAAATATAATTTTTACAATCATTTTCATGGTAATTCTGTAAATAGGTATATAATGACACCTTTCAGTGAAGTTAAAAAGTCCTATCGGGGCCAGAGCGATAGCACAGCGGGTAGGGCGTTTGCCTTGCACGCGGCCGACCCGGGTTCGATCCCCGGCATCCCATATGGTCCCCCAAGCACCGCCAGGAGTAGTTCCTGAGTGCAAAGCCAGGAGTAATCCCTGAGCATCGCTGGGTGTGACCCAAAAAGCAAAAAAAAAAAAAAAAAAAAAAGTCCTATCAAAATATATAATATTAGATCACTACTTTGAATGACTCATCTGCATATAACATGATGCTCTCCGGTTTCAGTGAAGTTTCAAGAAATATTTATTGTGTTTAATGCTGTCTACTTAAAGTACACAGAAATAATTTAGAATTGTTTTGAAGTATGTGTACCATTTTTCTAAGGTTTTGAACTTCTCAAAAAAATGATAACACCTAGTTAAATCATGATTGAGTTCTGAATCTTAGAAGAGTAAAAACCAGGAACTGAACATATGTGTAAGGTGTATGCTAGGTTGAATAGATATGGTGACACGGGTTCATGAATGGAAAACACTAGACTGTGTGGCGGAGATAGGTCATAGATCTTAGTGTTCCTTCTTCTTACTTTTAGTACTTGGAATCAAGTATATTTGACTTAAGCACATGTATACTCTCCAAGAGTATTTCCAACTCTCAGATTTCAAGAGCAGCTGGATATGAACAAGGAAGTGAATTTTCTTACAGGGAACATGAGTGGATTATCCCTGTGCTTACATATAAAGAAATTGACTTCCAACGTGCTTGATCCATCCTAATTTAAGGTTTTCGTTTTATGGAATATTATATTATATAAGCAATAAACATATAGAAAACATATATGATGAGTTTGGGGATGAGAAGTTGTGAAAGAAATGCAGGTGACTGAGAAGTAGATAACCCTTGGCATGATATAGCAAAGTACCACGTAAAATTATGGTCTGTAGTAATTTGGAAGTCATACTCTAACAAACTCATTGCTCTGAATAATTCATTAAAATGTGAGTGTATTATTTTTTGTTGTTTTTTTTCTCTTAGCAAACACCTAAGAGGAATAAATCCGGCATGAAATAGCCACCTTAAAAGCTGAGATGGAAGAAAGATCCCCAGCAATAGCCTGTACTCCAACCTAGAAGAGTCCAGTAACTGGGAGACCTTCCAAGTCTTTCTAATGCTCCAATTAATATGACATACAACTATAAATCGGTGCTACCCCGCTAGCAAGAGAGACTATCTTCCCACCTAATTCTATAGATCCAAAGAACTGAATAGCTGCCAGAAATTGAGGACAAGAAGGGATAGATCAAAATAGAGTTCTCAATCAAAAAAGTTTAAGGCAAAAAAAAAAAAAAAACAAAGAAAGTTTAAGGCTGGCATACTTTTACCAGGGACTAAATTAAGAGATGCACCAGGAGCCAAGAATTTTTTGAGGGACCTGTATTCTCAATGATACTACGTGATCAGTTAAAGATAATTTAAGTTTCTTATATTTTTATAAAACTAACAAACACAGACCAGCTAGAAACTCTTTTTTGTTTGTTTGTTTGTTTGTTTGTTTGTTTTGTTTGGGCCATACCCCACAATGGCTCAGATGGCATTTTTGTCTCTGCTACTTCTTGCAGAGCTTGGAGGACCATAAGGTTTGATACCTTATCAAACCCAGGTGATGACGTGCAAGGAAATCATCCTACCTGCTGTACTGTAGCTCCAGCCCTCCATATAGAAAACTTTAAGAAAACCTTCCTAAGAAAACTTTAAAGAAGACTAGAAGTCAGATATTTACTGAAATATTGTTATGGCAAACATATTTTCAGTGTGCTAAAAACGGTCATCTTTAGGACATTCAAGATGCAGTTCATTTTCCCTCTAGTGGCATTGTTTAACTACACCAAAATGTGGGAATTTTATTACTTAACGTAAAATATGACCTTATCTCATAACTCCTCCCAAAGGCTGATGGTAGAAATCACATCTATAAGCTGGAAGTGTGACTAGCAAGATTAAGAGAAAATAATTAGCTTATATATATCCTTTTTAATATTTGGCTCCAGTTTAATGACCTAATAGAAAACTGGATAATTCAGTTTATCTGATGGATTTTATACACCAAAGACATGTCCATCAATTCTTAAATAGAAATTTTTCAGAAAGAACAACTTAAATATTTTAGATATCAGGTTCACAACAAGAAACGGATTCATACAAGACCTTTAATTATTAATTATCTAAGTTAATATGATGCTATCAGATACTACACAAGTTTATCTTAAAATAAAGATTTTACGGGACTGGAGCAATAGCACAGCGGGTAGGGCGTTTGCCTTGCATGAGGCCGACCCGGGTTCAATTCCTAGCATCCCATATGGTCCCCTGAGCACTGCCAGAGGTGATTCCTGAGTACAGAGCCAGGAGTAACCCCTGTGCATCGCCAGGCGTGACCCAAAAAGAAGAAAAAAAAAATTTCAAGTGTAATTAGTGAATACATTTAAATACATTTCAAATGAACTGCAAAAAAGCCTTTCATTATGTTAAACATAATTTAACTACCAGCACCACATTTATGGAATCTTTTATACATAATAAATACAATTCATTTGAAAAGATAGTAAAACCTGACACTTGTATTTAAACAAAAACAACCATTTCCTGTGAAAAATGTCAAAGCTGGTTCTCGGGTGTAGGCAGCCCGGATGTGGTAAAAGCCCTGAGTGAAACGGTGTTCAAGTTTTCCTTTGAACTTGAAGGTTTGCTAGTAACCCAAGCAGTGACATGTTTACAGCTTCAAGTGAACAGATGAGATGTCCACATTTGAAAGAAGTTTCTTTGGCGTCTTATGTGTCTAACAGAACACCTTTCATTGTGGTCACTCTATGGGAAAATTGACAGTGAAAAGTAGAGTTTCAGGCCAGAAAGACAGCAGAATCAGGAGAGCACTTGTCTTGCATGTAGTTGACCCAGGTTCAAACCCCTGTGTCCACGAGGAGTGATCCCTGCGTGCAGAGCCAGCACGAAGTCTTGGGCATATACCAAGACCCAACAGTTGGTTATCAGTCATATTTCATCAAAATCTTGAAGATATAATATCTGATTCTTGAAAGATAATAATGCTTATGAGTATTGTGTCAACTACAAGTAGCATGCGGGGGCTGAGGGCTATTAGGCACTTTGGTGATGCTGGATAACTGTTCGCTAGTGCCATTTCACAGAAATTAAGCTGGAATATATATATATATTTAAAGACAATAAACAAAAAATATGTTTTCAGTTTTGAGTTATAGACTCAAAGTAGTTTTTTTAAAAGTTGGCAGCATTGAAATAACTGTAAAGTGTAAAAGTAATTTCCAAAACAATGAAAAAATACCAATTCACATAGAACAAATATAAAAATGTAAGTTTTGAAGACAAAACTTAGCACAATTGCTGGTGTAGAATTTGTTTTATTTAAACTCAAAAGAAGAGAGAAAGAGACCCTAAAAATCTCCAGTATGCTCTACTTCTTATGTTGAACAAAAACTTTGGGTTACTATTTTAGGGCTTACATCTATGCACAGAAAATTATCTAAGCTAAGATTTCTGGTCTGAAAATAATTACTATGTGCAAATAATTTTGTGACTTAAATGCTTAATATTTTTTTAAACATTACTGAAAACTAAAGGCTTTCTCTCCTACTTTACAGTTTGCAGGCATTTTTTTTTTATTATAGATGTAACGGGCTATTTAAAATCCTGTGTACTTGCTAAATTGAGTTATTGTTAAGACTGCAAATCTATGAAAAAGAAAAAGGAAACAAGTGCTTAAATATAACTTAATGTCATTAGAAGGAAAAGCTGCTCCACTTACATTGAATTGAAACAATTCAAGTATCACTGAAACAGACTACATATGCTTTTGTAGTTGATAGTTGATAGCTTTTGTAGATGAGAGTTGATATGAATAAAAACAAAATGTCAACATTTTAGGTGACAGCTCAGAAAAATTCACTTCAACTTCTGGGTTTTAAATAGCCATAAATCAACAAGAGATTACATTTCATATTCAAGCTTTCTAAAACAATTTTTCCGAATATGCAGTCAAGTCTTGACCCTCTTTAAAATATGAGTTTGTGTTTTCTACATACAACTTATAAGCACAACAAAAGAAAAGGCACATATACATCTTTGTCATCTTGTGAAACCAAAGCAATTAAGATCAAGAAACATTAAAATCAGGAAACATCTAAATCCAGCAACCATCCTAACTGAAGGTAACTGAAAGCATTTAAAAATGTTTCACTTTCAGTAAGACTAAAAAACTTAGTCATAAGAGGAAGAATTTGTTAGGGTGTCCCTTTAAACGGAAACGTTGACTTAGACTGTTTAACTGACAATAGAGTCCACACACAGACTTTCTAATTGAATTTTCAACTGTAACTTCCTTTCAGCATCAACCCCTCCTTGAGACAGCAGCTGTAGAGAGTCCCAGAGAATTTTCTAAACATTATTTTCCATGTGAAGTATTACATGTGACTAATCTAATACTGAGTGTCCCTTCTTCTCTGTGAGTTTCTGGTTAAGGGTATGAATGAGTGTTGGGGCAACTAAAATATGCTGTAAATGATTTAGTGGACCCTTTCAGAAAAGAAAAGAAGGAAAATCTTAATGTTGGTACATATTACAAGTTGAGAAACAAATAAGGTTAGCTTACAACTATCTATAAGAAATCATTTTTGGAAAACACGTTCTCTAGAAGAATTGAATCAATTCAAATGTTATTAGCATTGTTTATTCAAAATAAGGGGGAAGGTTTAACAATGCCTGGTGCTTCATTATCCCTACAAAATCAAAGAGATTCATATTTTGTTTGTTGTCTGTTTCATAGATTATTTCCGGAAGGCAATTTGCTTCCGAGTTGCCATGAAACATCACCTATAGCTTGTTCAGAGTTCTGAGCCAAAAGTCCGAGGTGCTGTAGCCAAGATACACTAGAATGGAAAGGTTCCCAAATAATCACAATCGAAGGAAAGGACAAAAAAATGTCCCATAGATCTTCAAAAAAGAATGTTCACTGAATTTACATGCCAGACTTCCCTTCAACACCATCCCAGTATTATTTATATAAAATTGTAGGAAAAATGTCTTATGTTTTATTACTTTAAATTGTATAAAAGTCTCACTCTTAAGAACTTTACAAAGTATTAAGAATTTTATAGGAGTATTATAAATTTACAAAAATTTTAAGATGATAAGATTCATTTTAATAGCATACACTTTCAGTATTAAAATACAGAATTGGAGGGACAGAGCAATAGTACAGCGGGTCGGGCATTTGCCTTGCATGCAGCCCACCAGACTTCAATCCCTGGCATCCCATATGGTCCCTCGAGCACCGCCAGGAGTAATTCTGAGTGCAGAGCCAGGAGTATCCTCTGAGCATCGCTGAGTGTGACCCAAAAAACTAAATAAATAAATAGCACTGGAGTCAGTTCAGAGGGCTAGACCACTTGCATCTGCAATGCTAGATCCTTGACAGTACCTAGGCCCCCAGCACTGCACAGAGAGTCCCTCGGACCCAGTGCATGTGGAGATGAAGCACACTGCATCTCCATTCAGAGCTGGCAGGAGGCTGACCAGCCTGGTTTGAGTATGGCCTCCATTGTACTTGGACTCTGACCACCTCTGGGAGGTCCCATAAATAAACAGAGAGATCATATTCTAAGAAATTGTGTTTCATAAATGGAGCTCTAATGCCATAGTCTGTTCTGGGTTTAAATCATGACTCTGCCACTAAGAAGCTGTAAGTCTCCGAAGAAGCACCACTGGTCACTTGCTATTGAAAAGAGTGGAAGATTGATAGGAAACTTTCACTCAAGTAAATCAGACTATGGAACAGCAAATTCTTGTGAGCAGTGAGCACGTATAGGTAGCCTGTGAGCTTTATCTATTTAAGAACTGTTAAGTTATAATAACAAGAGTTAGAATAATTTCCTAACAGAATCTGTCAGGAAATTTTTTCCTGTCAAAAATCTGTTAAGAAGAGTTTGTACTTTTACAGTCCTATAATTAATATGTAGTGTTGATGTTTTGTATTTCTATTTAGCATGCTAACCATGATTGAGAAATAAAAGCAATAAAGAAAAACTCATTGTTTCATAAGGATAGGGAAAATGTCAAGCTATAAATGTTGGGTATAAAATTTTTTTTTTCAGTACAAATTTTCACAGACTAACGCACAAGATAATGCCTTGAATATGTTTCGTTTATTTGTTTAAACAATTTACAAAGAATAATGTCAAATCTTCAGTTATTTTGTTTATATAATTAGCTATAGAATGCTAACGCTTCCCAAATCTTGATGAATCTTCAATGTACAAGAACTTACACATGAAAACATCTCTTTTACAATTCCCTAGAGGCACTGTTGTTTGATAAATATATATAAATCAATTATTGATGACCTTATGAAAGTAGCATATAGGATTGAAGGAATAGTAATAAGAAAGAAAATCATGTCTGTAAATGCAGAGAAAAACAACTTTTCTACAATTCCTATTTCAGGCTTTAATGCAAATAAACAATGTATTGAGGATATTACATGAGTATTATAAATTGGATGAGATTTTTAAAGTGCTCAAAATTTAAAAGCATGTTTCAATCTTGCAGATCAAAAAATTATGAGCTGTAATGTTTTTATCAAAAACTTCAAAGTGTAGGGGGCTGGAGCGATAGCACAGCGGGTAGGGCGTTTGCCTTGCACGCGGCCGACCCGGGTTCGATCCCCGGCATCCCATATGGTCCCCCAAGCACTGCCAGGAGTAATTCCTGAGTGCAAAGCCAGGAGTAACCCCTGAGCATCGCTGGGTGTGACCCAAAAAGCAAAAAAAAAAAAAAAAAAAACACCTTCAAAGTGTAATCTATAAACACTTGTAAAATATGTCGATATCCACTTATAGACATAAAATAATGTTTCTTTATGAACATTATAGGTTTGATGATAGAAAAGAAAGAGAAAAAAAAGAAAATTAACAATCCAAACTATTTTATGCTCAGTTTTGGGATGCTGTAAAAACAAAGCTAACAATCAGAAATTTTCATATTCTAAATTTTTTATGATGTGTGTCAAATTGATAAATACTAGTCACTACAGCTAAAGGCTATTATAACAACCTTATGAACTGTTTGCACATTATACAGTAATGTTCTTGCAAATCATGATTTGCTTGTGATTTGACTACTCTGTATTTATTATTCAATATTTTCTCACTGTTTTGTTGTTATTTTACAGTTAATAAGAACCATGTGAAAAGTGCACCCGTGTCATAGCTTCAGCTATAAATATGAAACTAGATCATACTTGAAGATGCAAATGCAACACTCATAACTTTTTAAGCTTTCCATAATAAATGTGTTGGGTTAATTCATTTGAAATATTTTCCCTGGAATATTTTTGAACTGTCAAAATGAACATCTGTGATTTCATGCACATCTGCATTATTTAATTGACACAAGAACTATGTTACTATATATATTTATTAGATTATTATCAACTACTTATATAATTAACTTATTTGTTTTTCTTTTCTCTGACAGATTGAGCTTCTCTAGATATTTTATTTAGACCATACCAATTTATTTTCTTTATTTGATTAGTTTCTTTACATGATTTATGCTGCCTTTTTAATTAGTGCCCTCCGTGCACTAATAACTCAATTTGAAGATGTCTTTCAAGACATTTTTATAGAAAAAAATATTTCCTTTTCTCATCTATTATAAACACAAAGTTTACACAAAATGATTGTAAGGAAATCAATTTTTTCAAGGCTAAATGATACAGAAATTTAAATTCCAGTGGCATACTTCTGGTCACAAATAAACAACAGCAAACTTCTAAGTCAGTTTAATCAAGTACAGGGTCAGCATGGCTGGAGCCTTCCTATAGCTTAAGGTACAGGAGAACCAAGCCTGAACAGGAAGCTATCTCATCTCAGGACACATCTCTCTTCTCTCTGTCTCTCCATCTCTGTCTATCTCTCTCACCACCACTCCTCTCCCCCACCAGTCTCTCTCTCTCCTCTCTCTCTCTCTCTCTCTCTCTCTCTCTCTCTCTCTCTCTCTCTCTCTCACACACACACACACACACACACACACACACACACACTCGTGCATGCACTCTTGGACCACAGTAATGAGTCCAATATATATTGTACATACCACTGCGATTTGAGAACAGACTACATTTTCCTTCAGAAGAAAATTCACATAGACATGAGGAGATTGGAGAAACACAATAAAATCAAAGATAGCTGTCCCATCAGCATCAATTTTCCTTTTCTTCTAAGTATTATAAATAAATTACTTTGAACAAAATACATTGTTGGCTGGCCCGCTGTATTACTCTAATTCCAATCTATCTTTAAATAACCACATTACATCCAACTATTCCCACTTACCATAACTTTTTCCTTATAATTAAAAAACTTTTATAAATATTTTGAATTCCAGGGCTGGAATGAAGAAATAAGGTAGTGAGTGAAGTACCACATACAAAATCAAGAGAGATGAGAACCCTCGTTGTAAAAATGTCAGACTGATAGATCACAGCTAATGTTTCTGAAGAGTATGAAATGAAAATTGTTTAATGAATTTGCTATTTTTTAAAACATTGGTACTCAGAGTTTTTTGTATCCAAGTAAAATAATACGTGTTTGTTTACCATATTCTACCCAGGAAACACCAATCTATAAACTTTGTAATCAGACTCTACTCCTGGTCTCATTTTTATACTCCACCTACAGATATTCTAGGTTTCTCTTAAACTAGAAGCAACCAGTTGAAATTACCATGACTTGTTTCCAATTTCCCTGTCCTGTCATTAACAAAATTTGACAAATACAACAATCAAACCCTTCCAGCATTTCCTGAATGCAACTCTCTTCTTCATTCACAGACACCCTGTCAAGGACGTCATAGCATGGAGTAAGTGTCTTTGCTCTGATTCATTCTCTGAATTGCTAAGCATATTCTAAAGATGTGACTGACTGCTCCATTTTTTAGATAGGATGCTTACAATCTATATTTTATGTAAGTATGAGTCTAGAGGTGATAAATATATAAAAGTAGCTCAGCAACTAATACTTTGAACCACAACCTTCTTTTATAAAATCCCTATGTTAATGTACAATTTTTGAATGATTAGCATTTTTCTCAGTGTGAAAAATATATCACAATGTCATTTTGAATGTTATGGTTCTTTTCTTTAAATTAATTCATCTATATACTGTAGTTTAAACATAACAACCGGCAAAAGAAAGCAATTATAAAGAAAACCATCTGCTAACTTGGTCACAATTAGAAAGGTCTGGCCCTAACATTGTTTTTCTATATTTTGGGGGGAGGGGGTTTTGTTTTGGGTCACATCTATCTGTGCTCAGGGCTTGCTCCTGGCTTTGTGCTCCGGAATCATTCTTGGTAGTGCTAAAGGGACCGGGAACAAACTGAGGTCGGTATCATGCAAGTCCAGAGTCCTGCCTGCTATACAGTCTCTCGAGGCCGAACTTTCATAGAAAAAACAAATACTGTAACAATTATTATAGAGACTCACATAGATATGTCATTTATAAGGTAAGTCAAACTTATCTGTAATAATTAGCAAGATGTAATATGGATAGGTTTTTTTCTCTTAAACACAGAGTGAGAAAACAAGATTGTATCACTTGTTGGAGGTAAAGAATAACTCTTAAAATGTATATCCATCATGAGTGTTAGACTAAAGAAATGCATAGCAAAAATTGGTATTCTGTTGAATGTTTTCTTTAATTGGTATAAAGGTAGTATATTCAAAACACACAGACATGACTGTGTAATGATTTTGTATTATGGTATCTCATCCTTCAGTGAGGAAAGTTATAGAGAGCTATTTCAATGTAATTAAAATTCTCAGAATTAAAATATAAATCAAGCATTCAATGTATTTGGCAAGCCAAATATATTAAGAAACATGATGCGAAATTACCGTGTCTTATTAAAGAAACTCACCTTATCTCCAGGACCAAAGATGAATTGATTCTCCAACCTTCTACAGAGTGCTGGAAGATTGAAGAACCAGCTTTTCGAATGATTTTATCAGAACTATTGACAAGTGATCGACTCAAACATAGTTCACCATCTCTGAAACAAAATTAAAATACCAACAATTTAATAGTAAGAAGTATTTTTCTAAGAAGCTTAGGACATAATATGATATACATTACTGTTGTCAGTTTATAGACATTTTTACATGTCAGCAGAAACAATATGATGAGGATGATGAAATATATCATAAGGATTAAGTGAACGTGACTTTATCAGTACAATTATTTATATTTATTACTTTGGAGATTTTCTTCCTGCAGTGCCATGCACTGCACCCAGAACCCCACAAGACAAATGTTCTACCATTGGCCATACCCCAGGTCTCCTTTACTCATAAACCATTTCAGATAAAGAAAAAGCCTTTGTGGTATTTAAAGAAAAAAATACTCTCATCAAAGCCCAGATCCACTTCAGCCTTTCCTTCCCCACTGTGCACAGACAATAGAGACAGGATGTTTGGTCAACTCCCCTGCATCTGTATAATTGTGACTCCCAAGATTGCAATGTCAATTTCATAGAAGCTACAGACAAAATAGAACGTGCTTTTGTTTGGAAGACCTTGAGTTATCAAGTGATTTGGTCATGCTGGAACTTTTTCACTTGCAAGTCTATATGCCCTTGGACAATAGTCTCTTCCTAAACCACAGTGGATTTATCATTCCTTAGAAGTTGCAAAAACATTATCCCATATGTGATAACAGTGTGTGGAGAAAGCAGGACTCTGTATATGAAAGAAATTTGTAAAGCATTATTTAGCAACTCATTTCTGAAATGACATTGGCTTCAAAAGTCTTCAATTATGAGATATTTTCCTGATGGTCCTGGGAAAACGTGTGTGTTTGTGGGGGGAATCAGTCCTCCTAGTACTTTATCGTATCAGAATATCAACCATGCTAAGGCCCCTCCGAACAGGTACCTACACTTTGTGGCATAGTAATCTCAGGGATGCTGGTGCCAATGATAATGGTGACAAATACAAAGGAGAGCATTAAGGCATTTATTATGAGAACAGTGATTGTTCAGTAAACTGCTTTCTTCATACATTTAAGACAGCATCTACTTACAGAGAGATATTGTATATTGAACTATTAACTTTGAATCAAAAATACACTTGTTACGGGCATAGCCCTTTTAATAATGTTTGTTTTTTCACGTTACTTTTTAAGTTTTTAGACTCTGAAGGATTTAGTTAAAAGTACCGTGACTATTTGCTGAGTTACAAAATCGAAATCTGTATTTACTATGTCGATAATCCTCTCCAACTATCAGTGGAAGCTCTGCATCTGTAACAGCTGTTAAATGAATTCTATAATTGAAGGATTTGAGTTTGGTATTTCAGTTGCATTCTACTTTTAATCACGTAGTTTAAATTTGAAGTAGTTTAAAGCATAAAGTAATCTATGAACTTTAGAACTCATTAAAATTAATATTTAAGCTTCCTATTGAGAAAAAGATATCTTAGTAAACCTATACATAACTGATAATGATCACTTTGTGAGGACATTTAGAATCCAAGGAAACAAAATGTGAAAGGTATGGTCGAACAGTACAGACGTCAGTTCTACATTACATGTGTAATGATAATAATAGTAATAGAAGCAACTATATGTGAATGGCAATGGATGAAACAGGAATTAAGCTTCATACTTTGAAGCTACGATATCTAGATAACGGCTATAGACTCGAACCATTTATTTTTCTGTGTAGAAGAGATGTTTGGGGCCAGACTTGGCAGTGTTCAAGGCGTACTCCTAGCTATACACTCAGGGATAACTCCTGGTGGCTCTCAGGAGACCGTATAAGCAGGATGCTGGGGATCAAACCTGGGTGGACAAGGCAAACACCTTGTGTGCTGTACTAGGACTCTGAGCGTAGATTCTGACCATTTCAGAGGCCAGGAATATTTCTATTCTTTATTTCCTAAGTGACAAGTCTCACGATGAAGATGTTACTGGTGCCCGCTCGAGCAAATGGATGAGCAATGGGATGACAGTGATAGTGATAGTGATCTCCTAAATAACTGTCCGGATAGTGCAGAATTTTGATAACTACAGAATTCTGTAATGGTAATTATTTTTTACCACCAATAACTATCTACAGATGTAAAAATCTACATAGACCATCATTTAAGAATACCTATGGAAAATTGCTTTACTGGCATATAAATATAGATTTAGTTTTTCAAAGTTATTGCTATGATATTCTTAATGATATGGAGTGTTACAAAACCTGTAAGATTTTTATAAAGTTCTTTAAAAGTTCACAACTGTTTTATAGTAATTAAATCAATTGCATTACTATGATTCAACTGAATTCAATTCAATTCAAATCTCTAGTTCATTTTCATTGAATTTGTGATTATCCAAATAAAACGTATCGCAGAAAAAGAACTTCAACTTAAGATATCTCCAGGGTCACACTTTGCCATGCTTAGTGTAATCTGAGACTATAAAGCAAATGTCTTTGTATAGAGTCACATGGATATAAAGGGATATTTTCACTTGTGGCCTTGAAAGTAGTATATCTTTAAAGAGACTCTTTAGGGGCCAGAAAAATACTACACAAGTCTGTATCCTGCATACCCTGGTTCAAATCCCCAGCACCAGCCTTAGAGATCAAAGGGCTGGGGCACATGCCCTGTATGGAGGAGATGAAGATTTGATCTCCAGTCGGAGTAACCCCCGAACACCACCAGGTGTGGCTCGAAAAACAAAACAGACTTTTTCCTCTGAATGTAAAGCATAAATGCAAAATAGAAAACCCAACTGTATAGACTGCTGTTAGTTATGTTATGGTTAGTATTTATAGCTACTTTTGTCTTTAAAGTGTGAGCTTCCAGACATCACTTTAATTTATTCTATGAGGTTTGCAGTACCGAACAAATACAATGAAAAGAATAAGGTCCCGAATCCCTAAGTTCAACCACACTGAAAAACCTTTATGACTTGACTTTGCAATCAATGTGTTCGACCTGCACTAATTTCAATTTCCTCCTTAACATAAAATACATAAAAATCTTTTAGAGGAAATTAACTTGCAACTATACCTGAACACAAACTTTACATTTTTTTCCACATCACCTATGTGTTAAATAAACACTGTTTATCTTTCCTTGTAGAGTTTCAAATGCCACACGAAGGTGTAAATTTTCAAATTCCCTGATTCCAAGAAGAAAGTGGGGCTAACTTTGTTGACAATGTTAATTCTCCAATTTTGATTATCAAAATGATGGTAATCACTTTCAGGTTTATTATTATTTCAGCCGTAATACTAGTGAGCATTTTGTGAGGAAATCTAAATTACAGTGAAATTAAAATGGGCATATTTCATTGACAAAAAGTTAAAATTTCACTTATCAAAAAATAATACTATGTGGCAACTTTTAAAAAATAACACCGAGAACATGATGTCTTTATGATATTAAAGTTTGTGTAACACCTTCTAGTATATTATCTCATTAAATGAGCATGCCTGTATTTCTTTCTTGTAGCAGCAGGTAGGGAGTTTTTGCCTTGCATGTGGCTGACCCGGGTTGGATTCTTCTGTCCCTCTCAGAGAACCCGGAAAGCTACCGAGAGTATCTCACCCACACGGCAGAGCCTGGCAAGCTATCCATAGAGTATTACATGGCCAAAACAGTAACAACAAGTCTCACAATGGAGACGTTACTGGTACCCACTAGAGCAAATCGATGAACTGCAGTGCAATGCAGCTAACAGTGCAGCACCCTTAATTCCAAGTACAGTGAAAAAGGAAAAAAAATAAACAGTGAAAACAGGGGCCAATGGTAAAACAAGTACTGTTCTTTCCAGCTAGGGAGTGAGTAGGCCAAGAACAGAGCACTTCAGAACACACCCCCCTCCCCTCCCCGACGCCTCTTGAGTTAAACTTTATTAGTCAATCGTCACATAGGGCAATGAACAGGTCTGTACAGAAGGAAATGCAAGTTTTAAAAACCCAACCGTTGCTGGCCCTTTCGCCAAATAACCCCTTAAAGAACATGCATCTAATATTCCTCTCTGCATCTAATACTCCTCTATCCATCTAATACTCCTCTATACATCTAATACTCTTCAATGCATCTAATACTCCTCTATGCATCTAATACTCTTCTATGCATTTAATACTCCTCTATGCATCTAATACTCCTCTATGCATCTAGTACTCCTCTATACAACTAATACTCCTCTGGAAATATGAGAGCAGGGAGAGTTGGGAAGAAAATGCGCGGTGGTGTTTTCCCGTCCAGGTGCTCCACGCAGCCTGATGCCTCGCTGACCGCTACACCTGCTTTCACAAACGGAGGGCTAGGAGCCAAAGGGACTGCCCATCCCCTGCCCAATGGCTGCACGGAGACCAAATGTTCGTCTGGAATGCGGGGTGTGGAGGTGCCTAAGAAGCGCTCAGTGGAATCCACTGCTCCCTAGCAAGGCGTGCAGTGCCCCCCAAAGGTGGGAGCCCGCCGCCTGCCTCTCTCCGGAGCACTCGGCCTGAATGCTGCCGGCCCGGCGTGCGCGCCTCACGGCCGGCCCCGCGGCCAGCTGCGGAGTCAGGACGAGACGGGCCGTCCCCAGGAATCAACGCTCAGGGCTCTGGGGGAACAGCGACAAACGCCTGGAGGAGGAGCCCGGCTGCCGCTGGGTGCGCGGGGTCCGAGTGGGCCGGGCCCGCGCCCCCGGGAGGGTCGGCCGCCGGGCCCGGCTGCACGTTCCCGAGCCGGGACCCCTCCGGGCGCCGCGGGCGCGTGAAGCCCCGGCAGGCTCCTGGCCGCGCCCCGCGGACGGCAGCTGCGGGTTTTAATTCAGGAGGAGGGGCCCGCGGCCTGGGAGGGTCCGGGAAATTTCCCGCGGGGCGCGGGGCCGGCCCGTGCGGGAGGGGGCTGCCGCCAGCTGCACGCCTCCCCGCAGAGCTGCACCGGCTGCGGCTCTCGCTTGCCCGCACCCCCGCGGCCGCCCGGGGCAGGGGCGCAGCGCGGGGAGGAGAAACAGAGAGGGGCGGGGCAGGGCACGCAAAGGCTTCGAGCGCAGCCCAAGGGGGTCGCTTGACCGCCCGCGGTCTGAGCCCCCTCCAGTCTCCAGCGGCGCCCGACCGCGTCCAGGAGCTGCCCCGCGGGGTGCGGGGGGCACGGGGGCTGCACCCTGGAGCTGAGCTGCTCCGCCCTGCCCGTCGCTTCACGCGACTGGGGGAACTGCCCGGACACCTGCGTGGCGCGGGGGCGCCTCCCGGCCCCGCCCACCCCTGAGCCCGGCCGGGGAGACGCGGTTCCAAACCGCTCCAGAGTCCCGGGGCCCAGGGGCCGCTTTGTCTGGGCTCGATAGGGAACAAAGAACCTCGACCTGCATGGCCCAGCCTCCCCTCTCGCCCCTGTGAACAGGGGCCCCACCTTCCCAGAGACCCCTTTGTCTGCCAGAGGAGCCCGGGTGCCCCAGGGCTGGCCACTTGGCCTCCCCAAGTCCTTCTTTCTGCCCTCGCGCCGGGGTGCATCTGCAGCCCAGCCCAGTCCCCGTGGAAAGGAGGAACGTCTGGGTCCAGTCCGTCCCCTGCCAGCACCCCCAGAATAGACCGTGTCTGAATTCGTGGCTGCTCACACCCATCCATCGCTCTCCATTCATTCTCTCCCAGCATCTCTCTTGGCACTTGCGGTCCCAGAGTCCCCTTTAAAAGACAGGGATTCCCGGTGGCCTTTGCCATCCTAGGAAAGAGCAATCCCTTCCCTCCAAGGGCAAGGCGCTGGTCTAGCTCCTCTGGGCGTCTGTCACTCAGGACAGAGCGAGACTGGGGAAATCGGGGTACAGCAACTTTTCTGCGCAAGCCTCCGTGTGCAAACACACGTTCCGGCGGGGCTGGGCACCACCTGCTCCACCCCCCCCCCGGATGGATGCTCCTGACCCCCCTCCGGCCCCCAGAGAAACCCCCCCACGCGCGGGCATCTCGCCGCCGGAGGCACTTCCCAGGGCTCACGCCCCGGGACGCGGGAGCCTTTCCCAGACAGGACTTTGAACAGAGTTGACAGGCGGCCCCGCGCCCTGGGAAAACGCTCTCTCCGCGCAGCGAGCGCCCCAAAGTTGTAGGCCACCCCCGGTCCACTTCAAAGGCGCAGGGGCAGGAGGTGGGGAGAGGAAGGAAGTGCGATATTTAAAGAACTTGGGCGTGGGGGCGGGGTGCTGAACTCATCTAGACTCGCTCAGGAAAACACAAGCCAGGGGGCGGGGGGCACGCGGTTCCAGAAAAGCTGCGGCCCCGACCCCATCCCCCGTACCCCTCTCGTGCCAGCTACCGGACCGAGAGGAAATAAGGCGGCGCCCTCGGCCACTGGACTTTGGAGCTGACATTCCGGGACGCGCACAAACCCAGCCACCAAGAAGGAGTCGGGGACCAGAAACGCGTTTCCTGCATTCGGGGCTTAACTTGGGCCCTCCGGGGACCGGGTCTCGCGGCTCCGTCTGCCCTCGGCGGGCCGGGGCGGGGCCGCCCCGGGGACGCGGGAAGCCCTGGCCCCGAGCGCTTGTCGCCCGCACGCCGGGCGAGGGTGGCGGGCGCCGGGGCCACTGTCCCCGCCGCGACCGCGCACGCCGCCCGCAGCGCCTTTGTGGCTCCCGCCGCACGCCGGGACGCCGCGCTCCCCCCGCAGCCGCCCCGCAGCCGCCGCGCCCCGCCGGGACCCGCGCCGTTACCCGACGAGTTGCGTCTCGCGGTGCTCCTCGGTCCTGGCGATCTCTTTTGTCTTGTAGAAGATGAGCAGCAGGCTGATGGTGCAGATGGTCCAGCGCTTCCTGATGGAGCGCATCTTGGGCGCCCGGGAAGGCGCCGCCGGCCCCGGCGCGCTGCCCCGGGCCGCACGCGGAGACTCCGTGTTCGGAGACTGAGTCGCGGGGCGCGCCAGGCGGGGAACCAGCGGCGATCGCGAGCCCCGCGCCTGACGGGATCGCCGGTGCCGATCGCGGGGGGCCCCTGGGGGGCTCCAGCCCCGAGTCTGGGGGCGCTTTTCGCAGCGCTCGCCCGGGCGCTTGGCGACGGAGGCTCGGGGCGCCGCCTCCCCGGAGCTCGCGTGGGTCCTCGCCCGAGACACCTCGCGCGCAGGAGGTGGCGGCTGCTTCTGCTGCCGGCTCAGGGGCGTCGCTGGCCCTTCCCTCTTCTTCGCAGGGAAATGATGAGCAGAAGCAGCCAATCGCCGGAGCCGGGGGGCGGAGGCTGCTGCCGCCGTGCTCGGCTAGCGGCTGCTCCGAGAGGAACGTCGCTGGCGCCGTGCACCGGGGCGCGGGGGACGCTAGCGAGCTCCCAGCTGGATCCATGCACTCGCCGGCGCGCGCGCAGGCAACGCGCACCCCCTCGCCAGACGCGGCATCCCCTGCTCGCTCGCTCTGCGCTGCGGGGCGCCAGCGCGAAGTCGGGACGCCTCCTCGGGACACTGAGACATCAGTTTTCCAGCCGAGGGAGCGGGGCCAGGAGAGGGTCCGCGTCACTGGGGAAGGGGGACGCAGTAGGTTCGAGTAGAGACCCGTCCTGCAAAAGGGTCCGCAAGCGCCTTGGCTAAACAAATAGAGTCGCGCACACGCCCTCGCGCGTGGAGTGTGTCTCGGGAAGGAGGGGCAAGAGCAGGATTCTGTTTTCAGACTCCCTGCTCGGCTCAGTTTGGGAAGTCCAATAGCAAACTTGATCCAATCAGCTGATCCCCGCCTCTGGAAGGGTGGTGGATGGTGATGTCGCGGGGTCCTGCACGGACAGCGAGGGATGGCTGGTGTCAGTGGGAGCCCGGAGGATGCTTCCGTGACTCTTCCCTCTGCTGTCTAGGAGTAAAGAAACTCTCATCGCACTTCAACTTCATTACAGAGAAATAGGGTAGACTAGTCACCACCAAAGGCATTTTTGTAAATACAGGAAGGCGGGAGGGAGGGAGGGAGGAGGGGAGGAAAGAAGAGAGGGGGAAGAAAGGGAGTCTAAGTGATATGGTTTTAGTCTCAAATTTTTCTCTCTCCCCCGCCTCCCTCTTCGTTTTATTTCTTTCGCTGTACTGCGGAGGAAGGGCCCTCGGGACCCAGCTTTCCAGTCTTCACTCTGAGAGCTTTACCGCTGTCCTTTGCTCTCTGCCCTGGCAAGAGCCAACTGAGAGCTCTAGTGGCACGGGCCTCTGGTGTGGCTCTTTGTCACCTGGCCGCTTGGAATGGGTGCACAGACACTCTCACTTAAGCACTGTCTTAAAGGGATGGTTTTCCCGGCTACTTGGCGGGTCCCAAACTCGTAGTTCTGTGTCTCGGTCCCTCCGCTCCCACCAACATACGTGCTCCAGGCTCTCCGCTGAAATCCTCTACCCTTTGGGTTGATCTGTGGATCCAGCTCTGGGTCTCTGGGGCTTACACTATCCCCGGCTAGGAAAAGGAGAGGCCCACTTCCAACCCTTAGGCACAAAGAGAAAGAAAGAAGGAAATCTGGAGTAACTAACCTACTGACAACTTAACCCACCTCTAAGAGCCAAGACCTTTATTTAAGAAACTCAGATGCCCACCAACGTGTGCCAGGCTTCCCCTTTGCTTTAGAAAATTAACAAGCTGTCAGGTTTAAAGCTTGATAGCCACAGCAGGGCAAACTAAAGGACTGGGTCTAAAATGCTCAAAGGAGCAAGTAATTATGAGCTGTTATTGACACTACAAGTGGCCCACGGGGAGCCTTTTGAGTTTATTGATGTGTAGGCAAATCCTACTTGCATTAATGCTTCTCTATCAGTCTCACTTCTCAGCTAGCAGAATCTTATAAAATAGCTTCTTATAAGTTAAAGGGAAATGAATGAAACCGGTTGGGTGTGGGCAATGCGTGGCGAGGATGCAACATTTTCCAGGCAAGTCAAATTTTGATTGTTAAAGAGTAAACAAATATATTTTGAATTCTAAATAAAACAGCACTCCCTGACAGTAATGGACTGATAATCATCACTTAAATTCACCTTGAGCAATTATTATGGGTCAGGCAATGTTTGACCACACAGAGGTGAAAAAGATGCAGCATCTAAGTTACCACAAAGCCCACTCAATGGCAACAGAGCAAATTGTAAATAGAGGAAATTGTGCTGTAGCCCCACAACCCACCATCAACAGCATCTGCCATTTATCCCTGGCATCTATCAGTAGGTACAATCTGATGCATGTGTAATTCTGGGAACATAGAGGTAAGTTCCATGAGGAACAGCGGCCAGACAGTAAAATAGAACTTTGCAAGCAGAGGGAAGACAACGAGTATTCCAGCAAGAAATATAATGTTGGGAGTTTGGGAACTTGGGGGCAGTTTAACACTGTTAGAACAGGAAACAGAAAAAGTTGTGGGGCAAGTTTTGGATGTGGGAGCAGAGAGATAGTACAAGACGTAAGAAGTTTGTCTCGAACACAGTCGAAACCAGTTCAACTCCAGCACCTTATACAGTTCCTAGAGCACCACAGGGGAGATTCTTGAACTCAAGGTCCAGAGGAGCCCTGAGCACCACTGACTGGCCACAAACTGTGGCTTCAAAAGAAGTAAATGAAAGAAGAAAAGGTGATTTTTAAAAATGTTCATGTGAACATGAGACAGTCGAGTTAATGTGAATGTGGTATACTACTGATCTGAAAGAGGAAACGTGTGCCTGTCACGGCAAAATATTCCATGGGAAGACATTGAGAAGTTAATAGCTTCAGCATTCTGCTATTCCCCCAGCAGACACCATTGTGTTTATTCAAGGATTACTGACGTACCCTAGTCCGTTGCCGTATTAATATCTCAGCCCTCTTGCTTCCTTCCTCTCACAGCCATAGCAATGCTGGGAAACTGAAAATGATTTTGCCAACACAGTTGACACATTGTAATTGCTTCACATACAGTCAACGTGCTGTAAGCATCAGTTAATATGCAGTAGGTGCTAACACCTGAACAACTATAAAGTCCAGAATGCACTGGAGAAAACTTTTGTATGATATCAAGGAAAACAAGGTAAAGGACAAAATAAACTCATAATATTTTTCTCCTGATACATTGCTTTATATAAGTCACTCCACCGGCAGCAGGCACACCAAGAATGTTTGCAATTGCTTGGTGATCACAGGACATGACATAATAGGATGACAAAGTGTTCAGTGGGTCTAGAGTACAGTGGGTAAGGTGCTCTCATTGCATGTGGTTGACCCAGGTTCAATGCCCAGCATGCTTATATGATTCCCTGTGCAAAACTGGAAGTAATACTTGAGTGAAGAGTAAGGAATAACTCCTGACCATCACTGGGACTGGGAGTTTGAAACCTGCCTTAAAGATGGGAAACACACACACACACACAAACACACACAGAGAGTGTGTAGCACATCAACTTCAGGAAATTACCATTTCAAACTCATCCCTATTTTCTAAAATATCCTAAGTGTATTGTAATTATCAATTTGCTCCAGCTCTAGACCTTGTCAAGTAGAGATTTGGGTAGAAATTTTTGTATTCTAAGTACGTCCTCACTCATGATCCACCAATATAAGTAACCCTAGTGCATGAGCTAAGTGAGTTATTTGTTCTCCTAGTAACTTCGGGCCTAGTTATCTGATTCCACTTCAACCTAATAGTTTTGCTATCCCTTGGCCAACTTACAGCTTAATCATAGGCCAGTGACAATGAACCATAGTTTGTGAATGCAAATTCCAAGACTTTACACACCAATCATATAAAGTGCTTTTTTATTTTCTGAGTGGGAGCTTTTTACAATCTGATAGTTTTATACCTGCACCCCTAAAATCTAAGGTACTGCTATTCCTGAATAAATATTTTTCTATATTTTATTTTTCTGACTGAGGTTTGAACTTTTCCTGTGTGAGTCAAAGAAATCTGGCCCCCAGATCAAGGCCTTATTCCTTTTAACCTGACCACGTGCTTCCTGCAAGAAATATAATCTTCCATAGATTCTACAGTGGGAAACAATCTTTCCTAAGCTACACGTTTGCTATAAAATCTTTGGAACTGAAAAAGTGAGTTTTTGTCATGTATTAAGCAGTAAGTTAAATGAGGGGAAACTGTTTATTCAGACCAAATAGAAATGATCAAATGCACAAACAGCAAAATGAAAATACTGATTATGGAAACACATTCAAGAAACACATAAGACAAATAAAAACATACGTAAGTAAAACTAAACTCCCCAATTATTAAATGTCAACGTGTCATTCTGAAGTTTGCTCAGCATTACACTATTTTCAGGAGAATATTTCCCTTAGGACTGAAAAGTTTTAATGAGATTTATGTGATTCTCCTTCCCATAGTGAACAATTTTGAGTTTGGAGTAGATATTAGTGTCACTTATTTAAGATAATTAGACTCATGAAAGATTCCCTCCAATAAGTTTCTAAGTAAAAAATAAACAGCTAGGCCAACAGCTAGGCCAAACTGATGTGAGTCTGTCTTCTCACATAGAGTGAGGTACACGAACCTCACCCGCTAGGTAAGAAGTCTTGTTCACTCACCCCATCAATTAGAACATCCATTTTTATCAATGCTGAGACATGATTAAGTACCCTTAAATTTTCCTTCTGTATTCGGACTTTATATTCTTTAATAAAGATAACGCATTTATCTTTATTCAGCACAATTCTGCAATTACACAGTACCCTATGAATAAATAATGCAAGTAATGGCAGATCCTTTTAAAATGCTGCTTTATCCCTCAACTTAATGTGAATCATATTTTAATTGTTGGCTGAGCTATTTTAGCTGGAAAGAAATGGCCTGACATTTGTGTGCTGATAGTGAGTGAGGTTTTTGATGGCCCCTAACGATTTTAATAGAGTATATTTTGGTTTTAGGTTTATAGTGACTTAGAGCAGAACGTAGATAGATAGTTCCTATGTTAACTCACCTCCGAATATGTCTAGCCTTGCCTGACATTCCACATAAGACGGATCTACTTGTTAAAGTTAACTATAAATGAGAAGGGAATACAGGGGTTAGTATAGTGCTTGCCTTACTCCTGCCAATCTCTAACATTCCAGCCTTCCCCAGTTAGATACCTGGAACAACATGTGCTCCCTGACAATATCTGCAGTCCTGAGCACTGAGGGGTGTGTTTTATTCACAAATAATAAAAAATAATATTAAATGAATCCTATTATATTGACACATTGCTACCCACAGTTAGTATTTTGCATTAAGGTTTAATCATAGACCTGTGCATTATATGGGCTTTGATATATGTCTATATAATGAAGTTTATCTACCTTTTTCATATCCTACAGAGTAGTTTAACTGTATGAAAGGTCCTCTGTGTTCTGGCTATCTATGTTCTCCCTCCTTAGCCCCAGGCAGCAACCAACTCATCCTTTTATTGAATTGATAGTTTCACCTTTTCTAGAAGTCATAGTTAAAATATCTTTTCATATTGATTTTTGATTTTAGCAATATTCTTTACATATTCCTTCACATCCTCTAATGTCCTGAAACTATTTTTAACACTGAATAATATTTCATTGTCTGATTGTATGGCAGCAATATAGTCAAATACCTACTAAAGACAATTTTTGTTACTTCCAATGTTAAGCATCTTGCCAACCAAAAGATGCTTAACATTCAAAGGCAGGTTTTGTGTGGAAATAAATCTTCAAATCACCTGAATAAGTGCTGCAAGAACAATTGCCAAAGGGTATTTACTAAGACTAAGATTTTTGTTCTTTCTTAATCAAAACCCAAACTCTGTTACAACTGATTTCATCTGGAAATACTATTACATCTACAAATATGAGTTTGTGTCACTAACCACCTAACAGACAAATGGTGCTTTGATTTGTCATCATATCTGTAAAAAACTAAAAATAAAAAGAAAGGCGAGGGCGAGGGAAGGGACGGAGGCCAAACTGGTTGCTCGATCGGTTTATTTCATGTCCATCTCCATTCTCCTCTGATTCTCCTCCTGCTTCTTTCTCCCCCATCCTACTTCATTCTCTCTCTCTCTCTGCCTCTCTCCCGGCTCTCGGTCTCTCTCTCGATCTGTGGATCTGGCCCCCAACCCACTCTTACAGCCTAGTTAAATCTCCACAGCATGAGGGGGTTGGGGCATACACATAGGTGTGGTCAGCAATAGGGTAAGGTTCCTTTCCCTCAGGGGATGCTTCTCCTAGGACTTAATTCTCTTTCAGCAGGAAGATCCACCCAAGGGCAGAGTCCCATGAATGTGTTTCTCTTCTCCTCAGCCAGCAAACATATAAGAATTCATAATATTAATCATTTTGTATGGACACATTAAGAGATGCATTAAAGCTTATAGAATTGCTCTCCTGGGGCCATCTCAATCTCAGACTACAGTGTTCAGGCCAGAACAGTCTTTCCTATCCCTAGCAGGGTCCTAGTCTCATCATTACTTTTGGATCATGACAGCATTTGTCTATGATCAAGCTCTTAACTTATAGTTAAGAATTAGGCACTTTGGCCAGGCCCATCTCGATGCCAGGGTAGCACATAACTCACCCCTTGCCCTGGATCCTTCCTGTCCCTCGTCGGGACCCTGCTTTTGGGGTGCTAGGAACTGAGGGCAACTGAAGCTTAAGTGGAGAAAGCAGATGCCCGGGAGGGAATTATATTCGAGGCCAATTAAGTCCCAAGTTATAAAAACATAATATTGTCTTCTTGTGTCTATACAAAAAAGACATAGCTTTAAAGTAAATTATTCAAAAGGCATATAGAGGAGAGAAAGGCAATGTTATAATATTCAGTGTCCTAGGAAGTTCTGACCTTACCAATTAACAGAGTTTGATTAGAGGAAGAGCAGATAAACTGGTAGAAGTGATTACAGATAAACAAAGGAATGGGAGTGACTCGGGAGCACTTTGATGGGTGTGACTGATAAACCTAAGCTCCTAGAAAGGACAAACCAATGATATCCAACACATATCAATATGTGAGTGGTGGAAGCATTATTGGTTTTGCTTGGATTTCTTTGATTATATATGATGTACATTGCATATAGTAGTCACAGATAGAGCTGAGATGAAGGACTATAAGTTTTATGGCTTCCAAATTTTAGGCTTATTTATCTTTTTTGAATAAATTTTTCTGAAGAATATAAGGAATACATTTTTACTTTTTACGTGCATGTCTTGTTATTTGAGCATCTTTTGTAAAAAGATGTTGCGTTCCTCGTTTGTCAAAGATCAAGATCAATTAAAATCACTCTATCTCTATTTCTACCATTTTATATCTTCATTTGATGCATTTGTCTGCTTTTCACAAGTTTTATGATGCCGTCATTGTCATGACTTTATAGTAATTTGAGTTTTTACATTAAATCACTGATGATATACACATTTACAAAGCTGTTAATGATTGGGTTTCAGTCATATGATGTTTGATCACCCGTCCTTTTTCACGGTGTACATTTCCTATCACCAATGTACTCAGGTTGTTTCCTCCAGCCCTCTTTCCCCAATCTCTCTCTGTCCCTCTCTCTCTTTCCCTCTCCCTCTTGCCCTCTCTCCCTCACCCTTCTCTCCCTTTTGGGCACTATGGTTTGCAACATAGGCACTGAATGGTTATCACGTATATCCCTTTACCTACTTTCAGCACTCAGTTCTTGTCCAGAGTAATCATTTCCAACTATCTTTGTCATACTGGTCCCTTCTCTGTCCTAACTGCATTACCCCCCCCCCCCACTACCATTTGTGACCAGCTTTATCTATGGACCAGTCCTCCTGGCCCTTGTTTCTAATGTCCTTGAATATTAGTCTCATACTACATTTCTTTTACATTCCACAAATGAGTTCAATTATTTTATGTCTGTCTCTCTCCCTTTGATTAATTTAACTCAGCATAATACTGATGCAGATCTATACTCCCCATGTCTATTTATATGTGAATTTTACGAGTTCATACTTCCTAATGTCTGCAGTATTAGTGCTTTGATATTGTTCTTCCCATTTGCTTTTGTATCAGCTGTTTTATGTATTTTCATCATATGTAGATTTTAGGTTAAGACCAAAAGATTGTTCAAATGAATTTAAGGCCAATGTGGAAATACATGCACGCATGCACACACAGATGCACACACACACACACACACACACACACACTCTCTCTCTCTCTCTCTCTCTCTCTCTCTCTCTCTCTCACACACACACACAAACTTGCCGGAGTTTGACGGGTATTGTTTTGTTCTTTATTATTTCGGGGGATGGTATTGTTTGGAATTTGTTAGTAAGATGGGAAGAACTAAAATCCAAAAATCTACCTAAGTATTTTACTTTTTGAAAGATATTATAAGTGGTGCTATTCTTTATTTCCATTTCTTATTATCCACTTCAACTTATCATGACATTTAATAATTGGAATGCTGTTGTATTAACCTGAAGTCTACAAAAATCAGAAACAAAATTATATGTGTAGATGTATAAATTTTAAATAGGTCACATGATTGTAGAAAGTGACAGATCCCAACGCCTTAGGAAAAACTTGGAGGTGGGAATCTTGGAAGAGGAGAACTGAGACTTGGCAGGAAAAATCTCAGGAAACATAGAAGTGAACATCTTCCTGAGCAACCTCAGAGTGATTTTCTGGCTCTTTTAGTTTATTGGATGAGGTCCACATACATTTATGAAATACTAACTCTTTACTCACTGTTAGTTGACCTAAAAATTACTCTTATCTAAAAATAAAACAACTTACCCAGCATCATCTATGCTTGATGAAATATTTAGCTACCATGGCCTTATCAAGTAGGGATATAAACTTACTCATCACATATAGACTGGGTGAGAATCATATAAACTAGTGAACATTATTCATGCAAAGCTTTTTACTTATGAACTAAGGATTAGGTTAATTGTTACAAAGAATATTTAATGTTAAAATATAGTGATTAACACAAAATAACTTTGTCACATTTTTCTCTAGACAAAATATCTACTTCTTATATATATGTATATATATTATAATGTAGGAGTACTGCTTTTTGTTCAGCCATTGATTAAGCTGATTGAATTGGGCATGAACTCCACGGTACTTTTGTTTTTTTTTTTTCAATTGTATCATCGTGCGATAGAATTACAAAGCTTTCATGTTTGATATTCAGTCATACAATGATGGAACACCCATCCCTCCACCACTGCACATTTTCCACCATCAATGTCCCCAGATCCCCCGCCCCCCCATCCTCTCCACATCCCAGTCCTCACCCTGCCTCTATGGCAGACAATTTTCCAAATACTCTCTCTCTCTAATTTTGGGTAATGTAATTTCCTTGAAATTTCCCACCACCATTCAAGCCTACCTGCCAGGGGCATACACTAGATTGTTTATTTTACATTACTCATTTTGAATATCGTGAGACCTCATATGGCCATGATTGTAAATGTAAGTTTCTAGATTGTAAATGGTTGGGTTCCAGAGACATCTCTGTATGGCACTAATCCATTTTGGGATTTAATTGGAAGTTTCTGGACCAGGGCTGTTGGTGTGCTAAGAGGGTGCCCGGATGCAAATTGTGGGCATGACAGCCAGTCTGCTAGGTGGGTGGGCAGGGACTCAGGGAGGGGCAGCCTGGCACCTCTGCCGCCATGCAGCCTAGAGATTAGTCCTGGAACCCGCATACCTGGGCCTTGTTTGTGGAAGCTCTTGGTCATGGAGATTCCATCTGGAGTAGGCGGAGACACTGCACCTGCTTCACCTGGGGTACCCCGGTGAAATTGGCCCGGTATGGGGCCCAGGGAGATCTCCAGAGTTGTGGAGTGTTCTGGTACTCGCTGCTGTGTCTCTGAGCCAGGGCTGTTGATGTGCTAAGATGGTGCCCAGAGGCAAATTGTGGGTGTGACAGCCAGTTTGCTGGGAGGGCGGGGACCCGGGGAGGGACAGGTCAAGTCCTCTGCTGCCATGAGGCTTGGAAATTTAGTCCTGGAACCCACATACCTGGGCCTTGCTTGTGGAAGCTTTTGGTCACTGGGATTCCCTCTGGAGTAGGCAGGGAGAGCACACTACTCCATCTTGGGTGCCCCAGTGAAATTGGCTTGGTATGGGGCCTGGAGAGATCTCTGGAGCTGTGGTGTCTTCTGGGACTTGGGGCTGTGTCTCTGGGTCAGGGCTGTCGGTGAGCTAATATCCACATTACAAAATTTTCAGCAGATTATATCTTGGTGAGGACCATCCTGAGATGGTGGAGGCTGGGGTAGCACCGTAGCACTGTCATCCTGTTGTTCATCGATTTGCTTGAGTGGGCACAAGTAACATCTCCATTGTGAGACTTGCTACTGTTTTTGGCATATTGAATACACCCCGGGGAGCTTGCCAGCTTCTGCCGTGCAGGCAGGATACTCTCAGTAGCTTGCTGGGCTCTCCAAAAGGGATGGAGGACTAGAACCCGGGTCGGCCACATGTAAGGCAAATGCCCTACCCGCTTTGCTATTGCTCCACCCCAGTGAGATATAACATTACAATTATTTGACTCATTTTTAGTTTCCAGTAAACAGAGCCATTATACGGAACTGAAATAAATATTTTTATTTTTAAAGTTTTAATTGTTCTGCATTCAGTGAAACAGATCAGCCAAATTCTAATTTTTCACAAGGCATTTGCTACCCCATACTACCACTGTGATTGGTAACAAAAATTAAATTCTGACCCTCCCTTCAAAGTCATAATTAGAATATATTTAACTCATCTTATATCCAAAATAAGATTTTACAACTGATAGGTGCAAATTCCCAAAGCAATAAATATCTACTTTCCAGAATATTTCAGTTAATTCACTTCAGCAGTAAATGGATGTTTTTAAATTTAAAAGTACAAAGTTATAATTCATTCACTCTACTTCTGAAGATTATGGATTCCAAATTAGCAAATGATTTTGGGGGAAAGAGTACAAAGGAGTCTCCTAAGTAGTGCTCCGAGAACCCAGAGGCCACTCCACCAATACTTGAAAAACTGGGCCAGACAGCTCCATGCAGGGCCCAAGGGTGCAACTCTGCTTCAAGCCTGCAGAGCCAGGGACCACCAGGGAAGGCAGCCTTCAGGGTCCCAGGGGCCTGCAGCACCACACAGCAGCTCAGGGTAGGGGGCTGGAGATGTCAATGCGGTCCTAGGGTTGAAACTCCATCCCAATGCATATAATGCATATACCCTGACCACTGAGCTATCTTCCCAACACCCACAGTATTTTATTCTAAGCTTACATACCTTAGATGTTCCCACTCAAACTCTGAATCACATAGTCTATTCCCGTGTCCTGGGAATGGTAAGATCTCCCAAACTGGGTTCAAAACAATTCCTAGATAATGTCCTGAAATCAAACCAATGTTTGCCCCTCTTACTCAGTTTATAGTATTTCATAGAACATTCATTTGAGCCCAACATTCATTTGAATCCCAGTGATCGCTAAGAAAAGTTGAAAGGAGAACTTTAGAAAGAGGTAGACACGTTACATTGCCTAAGGAATTCCTAGAAAGGAGAAAGATGATTAAGTGTGAAGGTAGGGGGAATATATATCAGCAATTTTTGATTGTGGAAGCATGTGGCTGCTGGGGGCTCTGCTTGGGTGGGCATAGGCCAACCTGCCCCCCTCCAGTTTACCCTGTTCTGTTCACCCCTGCATCGGTGGTCCAAGTTTAACTGTGGCTTTTGATCTCTTTCTAGATTTATTATGGGTCTCTGAAGCAAGGCCGGCAGTAGAGCTTTACAGGGTGGCACTGGAGTTGGTTCGTGGGGGTGACTGCCAGTGCTTCCATGTGTATTGGGAAGTGGGGGAAGGTAGCCCACCACAACTCTGAGAAAGCCTGGAGATTTCAGTCACAAAACCTGCATACCAGAATTTTCAGCAGATTATATCTTGGTGAGGCCCGTCCTGAGACGGTGAAGCCAGGCCTGGGGTATGGCAGCCATTGTGGAAACAATGGCTGTTGGTGGCTCTGCTTGGGCGGGTACCAGACCAACCCACCCCCTCCGATTTACCCCATTCTGTTCAGTCTTGAGAGGATTCGGGATTAACTGTAGCTTTTGCATTTTTTTTCGAGATTTACCTATGGGTCTCTGAAATAAGGCCAATAAATGAGCTTGTATAGCTGAGCAATTTGGGGGTGTCAGGAAGCCTGAAGGTGCCATCAGGCTGCTGATGCACTTGCCCCACAGGTACAGGTTGACCTAATGGAGGCACCATACCCCCCACCCAAATATCTAATTTTTAAACAAAATATCTACTTCTTAACAATGAATTAATCTAAATTAATTTATTTGGTCATAGAAGTATCCATAAAGTTTAATATAATTTGTTTATATTTTTATGGGGCTGGAGCAATAACACAACAGTTGGGCATTCGCCTTTCACGTGGCCGAACCGAGTTTGATTCCTCTGCCCCTCTCAGAGAGCCTGGCAAGCTACTGAGAGTATCCAGCCCATGCAACAGAGCCTGGCAAGCTACCTGTGCGTATTGGATATGCCAAAAACAGTAACAATAAGTCTCTCAATGAGAGATGTTACTGGTGCCCGCTAGAACAAACTGATGAGCAATGGGATGACAGTGACAGTGACTCATATTTTTATGACCATTATTACTTTCTTTCATGTATCAGAAACAAACACTGATTTTAAAACAGAAAGTTCACATAGAATTGAGAAGTAAATACAAATTAAATTCATGTAAGATGAATATAATTAATAGAATAACCAAAAATTTCCCTTCATACTCATTCTAAAATAATTTTCATTATTTAATTGATGTTAGTTCTATTATCCTTTTCATTTGGCACTTGACCTTTACTTAAGCATGCATGTCCTCAGAAGAGACATGTAACTACTATTAAACAGTCATGAATTTATAATTTTCTTTTAGAATATTCTTTAAAATAGCTTTTATCTACTTCTAAATACACATGTGCTTTTATATATGCATATATATATATATATATGTAGCACTGTAGTCCTGTTCATCTATTTGCTCAAGCGGGCACAAGTAATGTCTCCATTGTGAAACTTGTTATTACTGTTTTTGGCATACCTAATATGCCACAGGTAACTTGCCAGGTTCTGCCATGGGGGGTGGGATACTCTCAGTAGCTTGCCGGGCTCTCTGCTCTGAGAGGGACAGAGGAATCAAAACTGGGTCAGCTGCGTGCAAGGCAAACGCCCTACTGGCTATCCTATCGCTCCAATCCCCTTGGGATGTACTAAAAAAAAATACCAATAAAAGAAAAGAAAAAGAAAACATATATTCATACCTATGGCTAAGATGTAGGAACAACCCAACTTTCCAACAATATACATATAAAAAGTTGTGAAAGATACACATAATAGAATATGATGCTGCTTTCGGGACAGATGAAATCAGGTTTCCTTCAAATTGTGTAGAACTGGAGGGTTTTCCTCATGCTGAGTGAATCAACCTGTCAGAGAAGGACAGATGCCAGATGTCATCACTTGGAAAAAATAAAACAAACGGGTGTGGAAGGGGGTGATGTGTGTGTTGTTCATGGGCTCTCAGGATGTTTCTCTCTCTCTCTCTCTCTCTCTCTCTCTCTCTCTCTCTCTCTCTCTCTCTCTCTCTCTCCTCCCCCTCCCAACCCCACTCGTGTTCTATGCTCTCGAGCCGCTGTGTATGAACTGGATTGGGATGGTTCCTCTTTTGTGCTCTGCTTCTGTGTGTGCTGCTGTGCTCTCTTCTGTCTGTCTCTCTATCTCTGTCTCTGTCTCTGTCATCTCTCCTCTGGTCTCTTCAAAAGATACAGAAGCGAGGGAGAAGACACAGAAGCAGAGCACAGAGCAAAAGAGAATCAGGGAGTCATGGGAGCCAGAAGCAGGGGGAAAGAAAGAGTACAAAGCAAGTGAGACTATATATGGGTACACTTGGAAAAGGTATTTGTATTTAAGTAATTCACAGTGTACATTTTAATGCTTATTCATCCTAGCTCCTTAATTTTAATCCTACAAACATAGATCTTTTTGCTTTGTTTCCTACTGCACAGACCCCTTAAATGTTAAAATAAATAAATACACCTTATCACATATGTTTTGGGATTGCTTAGCTATTTTACATTGCTACTTTATGACTTTTTGTTTTGTATTTTTCTGTGTTCCTGTGCCAGATAGGAATAGGATGAACTATCAAAGAAGAGAGTAGGCATAAAACAAAGTGTGATTACAATGCAGACAATTATTAGAGACTACTTTCTGGGTCACTAGGAAGTTTATTATATAGAATTAAAATTCTTGGTAAACTACATCATAAAATAGTTGATTTAGTCCATTTCTTTTTCATATCTTAATGCATTTCACATGACCCAATATATCCATGTAATTTCTTATTTGATTAAATGTATTTTATTTTTTGCATTATTTTAAATTCATCACTCATATTCATGAATTGGAAGAAATATCATTGTGAGATGATATTCCTATGGGTCAGAGATACAGTGTGTATGGTGCTTGCCCTGAAGATGTCTGACCTGGGTTTGACATGCAGTCCATGTATTGTCTTCTAAATGTAGCCAGGCAGGAGTGATCTCTGAGAGCTGGGGTCGGAGAAAGCTTTGGGACATCTGGGCGTTGCCCTCCCCCCAAATATCAACATCCTACTCAAAGTACTATGCACATTCAATTCAAGTCCCATGAAAATTCTATTAACTTTTTCCAAAAATATAAAAAAATACTCAAATTTGAATGTAAGCCATGAAAATATGAAAATCCCTAGCAGCCAATGCTACCCTAAGATAAAAAAAAAAGAAAGGAGCATTGTGCTTATCTGTTTTGACCTATGCTATAAAGTATAAAGCTATAATGATATAAACGGACAGTGTTAGAAGTACCTGTAGACCTGTAGCACTGTCGTCCCCGTTGTTCATCGATTTGCTTGAGTGGGCACCAGTAACGTCTCCATTGTGACTTGTTGTTACTGTTTTTGACATATTGAATATGCCACGGTGAGCTTGCCAGGCTCTACCATATGGGCGGGATATGCTCGGTAGATTGTCAGCCTCTCCGAGAGGGACGGAGGAATCAAACCCGGGTCAGCCTCATGCAAGGCAAATGCCCAATCTACTGTGCTATCGCTCCAGTCCAATGGAATAGAGTTGAGAGTCATGAGTTAAGCCCCAGATTTATGGGCAGCTAAGCTACAAATAACTAAAAACATAATGTGAAACAAAGAAATTCTGTTCAGTAAATGGTGTTATGAAAACTAAATAGCCACATTTTTTAAAAAAGGAAATTAGCCTTATATCATGAACAAAAATAAACTCAAAGTGGATTAAAGATCTCAAGATTAGACTAAAATTTCATAAAATTAATTGGATGGAACTCTCCAAGAAATTTGCTAAAGAGGAAACATCAAAGAAATGTCCACAATGGTAAAAATAACAAAACCAAATGGGACCACATCAAATTAAAATGCTTCTGCTTAGTGAAAGAAACTCAGACTTTCATAAAAGGATTGATATACAAAACCTAAAGGACACTCACAACAAAACTCAACAACAGAATAACCGGTGACATCATCCACAAATGACATGAGGCGATGAACAGATAATTTCCCAGAGAAGAGATATAGATGGTAAAAAAAATGGAAAGATCTTAATTATTATTCATGATTAGGGAAATGCAAATAAAAAAACTGATATTTCACTTTATGCTTGTGAAAATGGCATCGGACAAAGTCTAGAAACAGCCATTGTGGGCATGATTGTGGTTAGAAAAGAAACCTCATCCACCATTGGTGGGGATGTCATCTGGTTCAGTCTCTATGTAAGCAAATATCTACTTTTTTATAGTAATAGAACTATCATACAACTCAGTGATAGCATTTCTTTTCATCTATCTCCAAAATACAAAAACATTAATTTACAAAGGATATAGCCACATCAATGTTCATCATCACACAGTAACAAAGATATGGAATTGATCCAAATGCCTTCTATCTGTGTTATATATTCATGATGAAATACTATTCATCTCTAAGAAACAAAATCACACAATCTGAAGCAATGTGGGTGGAACTAGGGAAGTTAAGCTGAGTGATATTAGAAAGAAAGAGATAGATACACAATGGCATGTATCTGGTGTGGGATTTAGAAATATACACAAGGTAACAAAGAAGGGGCAAAGAAAATATTATGAGAAAGCCAATTAAAACAATTGAGTTGGTGTGGTAGGGGATTTGAAACAGAACAGTTTGCGTCACTAAAACAGAACAGTTTTTGCGTCCTTTGGGGAGGGATGTGGGTACATTAATTATGGGTATGATATTGGAATCATGTGCGTAAAAAAACATTATTAATAGTATTGTAAGTCACAGAATCTAAATAAAATATTATTTAAAATATAAATTCATCAAAAGTTGAAGAAAGTAGCATAACATATTTAAGAATAAAACTGTTGTGTAATTTTTCCAAGTGCATTTATACTATTGATTTTATAATTATATAAAGTGTTGTTCATTGATTTGCTAGAGCGGGCACCAATAATGTCTCCATTGTGAAACTTGTTACTGTTTTTGGCATATCAAATAGACCACGGGTACCTTGCTGGACTCTCCAAGAATGGAGAACAATCAAACCTGGGCTGGCCACATGCAAGTCAAATGCCCTATCTGCTGTGCTATCACTCCAGACCATAATTATAGTATTATAGGATAATATCGGGAAATAACCCATGTCTCCATTACAATGTGGAAAATTTCTCTGTAAAGAAAATATTGTCAAGCCAATATTTAAAATGGAGATTTTATGATACAACATCAAAATACTAAAAAATGATCATAAATAAAGTACATCGTATTAGAATGTACTGAAACACACTAATCAATGGAACAGAATTGACAGCCTAGACATAAAACTATATATATATATATATATATATATATATAAACATTAGATGTACAACAAAGAAGTCAAGTTTTTCAACGGGATAATTAAAGTCTTGTTAATAACCAGAATTGGGGAAACTGAACAGTATCATGTCAAGTTGTATGTCAACTAGGCCTCCCTCTCAAAAATTTACAAAATTAATTCAGAATGGATTAAAAAATGGAAGCAAGAGCTGAAATATTAAAATAGAGGGAAACATGCAATATACTTATTGACAATAGCATTACAGACATGTTTGGGACTTGATTTCAGTACAAGAGATAATAAAGCAAAAATAACAAATGTTGCTATATCAAACTAAGAAGTTCCAGTACAGCAAAATAAACTAGTAGTTCTGGGTAGGACACGTGAGAAAGTTAGTAGGGATGTAAGTTGGTATAACCATTATTAAAGGCAGTTTGGAGATTCCTACAAAGGTAAAATAAAATAATTTGAACATTCACAAGTTATTTTCCTAAATTTTTTAATTGAATCACCATGAGATAGAGTTACAAAGCTTTCATAATTGAATTTCAGTCATTCGATGATTGTACATCCTTCCCTCCACCAGGGTACATTTTCCACTGCCAATAGCCCCTGTATCCCTCCTGCCACCCCCACTCATCACCACCCCCTGCCTCTATGGCAGACACTTTACTTCTTACTCCCTCTCTACTTTAGGGCATTATGTTTGTTTGTTTATTTTTTTCATGGCCACACCCTGGCAATGTTTAGGGCTTACTCAAGGTTCTGTGCTCAAGGATTAATCCTCATGATGTTCAGGAGTGTCGGGAATTGAATCTGGGTAGGCTGTGTGCAAGATAAAATCCTACCCATGATACTATTGCTCTGACCCAGAATTCTATTTTCTTGAACTCATGGATCAATCCAATTGTCCCCCAGCATGTTGACTGCCCAGGAGATGGTCCATGTGCATTTAGCATCTCCCTATCTTTATGTTAGGTTTTATTTCATTTCCAGTACCAGCGTACCGTGGTCCCTGTTCTCTTCCAGTTTCTGTTTTCTACCTTCTTCCATCCTGGGGAAGTTCTCCAAGGCTCAGAACTTGTCTGCACTTTCATGTTCCACAGCCATAAATGTCCCTGACACTATAGCTGTGCTCGCCAGTGGAATTTCTCAGTGAGGTGTCTCACTGCATGCTGTGATTTTTAAATTCAGATTTCATGCTCATACTGCAGGAAAGGAAAATTCTCAGAACTCGCCCTTTTAAGTCATCTTGAACCTGCCCTCTCTCTATTGTTACTTTTTTAAAACTTGCAGTCTATTTTATTTGAATGCCTTGGGTGTTTGTTTGCTTATTGGCTTTTTAAGAAAACTGTTTGTAGAATTGGTTTAAACCTTTTAATTTCAACCTCTGTTTGTCTTTGAAACTCTAATGGGTCTCTTGAAAGTGCATCAGTTCTGGCTTTTGTTTCCTAATATAGCCAACCATTTCATTCTTTTTAATTTTTTGTTTTGTTTTGGGGTCATATCAGACGGTGCATAGAGCTTATTCCTGGCTGTTATCAGGAATCACTCCTGGTGGGTGCCAGGGACACTTTAGGATGCTTGGGGATGAAGCATGAATCAGGGGAATGCAAGGAGAGCACCTGCACACTGTTCTATATCTCTAGCCAGCCTTTTAATTTTTGAGTTCCAGTTGTTAAAGTTTGGGGACATCACTAATTTGTAAGTATTGTCATTTAATAGAAGTATCATGACCATATATCAGTCGACATATTTGTGACTCATTGTGTATATTTTCTTTTCTCATAGTAAACATAATAATTTCACTTATTAATACCAAGCTCAACTTCTCTATTACTTTTCACTTGTCACTTGTCATCCCGATGTTCATCGATTTGCTCAAGTGGGTGCCAGTAAAGTCTTTATTTGCCCCTGTCGTGTACTAGTGTAGCCCAATGGCATCTGCTTGCTCCAGGAACACGAAGAGCCTCAAACCATATATTCAGGGTCCTAACAAACAGTCTGAACATCTCATGGGTGGGTAGCCACGCGTTCTTTTGATGCCCCATGGAATCCAGTTGGTAAGAGCTCTAGTCCAGCGGTCGTCTCTAAATAGCATTACATCTCTGGCCCATTTGATTTTTGATGCCTTGGCCAATGAGACAGCGTCCCTGATTCTTGATTGATGAGGGAGGTCAGAACTATGGATTCGTTCTCTCACTTGAGTGAAACGTGATACTACAAGCATAGCTCTTTCGTTTCCTCTTTGGGATACCCAAATAGCATTCTCATCCTGTTCTCATAGGGCCTAGGTCTCTGAGGTTTATGTTAGTGAAGGAAGAATGGTGGTGGAGTTGAAAAGATGTGCCTGGAGCCGGAGGTTCTTTGTCCTCTTAACTACTTTTCAACGCTCTTAAAGGCATTCCACGCTGCTCTCTTCCTCCTGTGCAGTTCTGGTGCCAAGTTGTTCCTCATGTTGATTTCTCGACCTAGGTACACGTAGCTGCTGCATTCGGAGATGTTCGTTCCATTGAGGGTAAATGGAGCATCAGGAAGTAGTCCGTTTTCATGAGATTCAGCTGCAGTCCTACCTTTCCACGCTCACGGTAGAAGTTGGCGAGCATTCTGCCACTGGGCTGATATTTGGTGTTATTAGAACGATGTCATCACTGAAGCAGAGGTGGTGTAATTGCTGACCGTTTATCTTCACTCCCATTCCTTACCATTCCAGTCGTCACATGATGTTCTTGAGGGTAGCACTGAAGAGTTTCGTTGAAATGGTGTCGCCTTGCCAAACGCCTCCCTTTACATTATTGATCACTTCTTTGTAGAATGGTGAGATCCTGGAGGTGAATCCATAATACAGCTTGCAGAAAATCCTGACATACTGTTTGAATGTTCTGTTTGGCTTCGATGATTGGTTCAGTCTCGACAGAATCAAAGACATTCTTTAAATTCATGAATGTTAGATAGAGAGGCATCTTGAATTTTCATTGAAACTTCAATGAGCTTGGTCACCATGTGTATATATATATGTATATATATATATATATATATATATATATATATATATATATATATATATATATGGTTGATCATGCTGACTCCTTCTTGGAACCCGGCTTGCTCCCATGGTTTTCCTTTGTCTAGTGTTCTGCCAATCCTATTCAGGATGACTCGAGTGAATAACTTGTAGACGATGGAGAACAGGCAGATTGGGCAATAGTTGCAATGTCGTAGATGTCTCCCTTTTTGTACAATAGAACTGTCCTGCTGGTTTTCCACTGGGACAGAACCTTGCATTCAAACAGGTAGCATGTGAAGAGCCGAGCCAGTGTATTGACGTGGTGGCAGATTCTTCAGGTGTTCAGGTCTGACCTTGTCTGGACTGGGTGCTTTTCGTTTCTTTACTGATGAAATGGCGTGTTGGATTTCAGAAGAGAGAACGCTGGGAATGACATTTCCCCGCAGAATTTGGTATGTGGGCAGGTGGACGTGGCTATCAAAGAGATCCATGTAGAAGTCATGGATAATCTTTTCCATTGCCCATCTAGAAGATGTGATAGATCCATCAGGATGTCAAAGGGCAGTAGTCTTGATCTTGTAGTTGGCTAAGGACAGACAGATATTGCGAATACTTTTCCCAACTTCTGCCGCATCGGCCAACACTGCTGCTCTTCTATTTGAGGGCTTCCTTTATATCTCCTCTACACAACTTTGTGAGTTCAGACATTAGCTTCTGATTGCCTGGAGCTCGAGAGTTTCTGAAGATAGGTGACTTTTTGTGGCTTTCTCTCTGCATTCCTTGTGCAGTCATGGAGGTGCTGCACCAGTCAATCGTATTCCTCGTTGATGTTATCAACGACGGCATCTTCCAACATTGCCGCAATACTGCTCCCAGTTGGTGGTCATTCTGGTAGTTCTCTTCTTAAACTTTGCAGTCCTTTCTCCCTGCTCCATGAAGTAGAATTTTGCATGAAGGAGAAAGTGTTCTGATCTCATTTGGAGTTTTAGTACAACAGTGACATCACTCAGGCAAAACCATTGATTAAATATGATGTGGTCAATTTCGTTGTGGAACTGTTCACTGGGAGACTCCCATGTCCAACGTTTAGATTTGGCCTTCTGGAACTAGAGTTACCATGGACGGTCTTGGTCAAGATGATGAACTCAAACAGTCTCTCACGCTATTCTTTCCCTTCCAAGCTGTGGGTCCTGATATGTAGTTTTTCGGGCGACCTTCTAGGTCCTATCTTGGCGTTAAAATCACCAACAATGACCTTGTAGAAAGTGTGGTCTTCTTTATAGAACTCTCCAGCTCCACGTAGGACTTCTCAATTTCTTTTCATCGTAGTTCGATGTCGGTAGGTAGACGACGAAGATAGAAACTGCTGGCAATGAGCCATATCAATTCAAATGTAAGTGTCCGATTTGCATCGTTAGGCATTTCAACAAATCAATGCTCATGGCCAAGTTTGTGTTGACAAGGACACTGATACCACCTCTACTGTCATGTTTTCCGAGGAACAGTCCTTCTCCAGTGTCAAAAACGGTGTGATGTGTTTGATGCCTTCTCATCTTGGTCAATCCAATGACATTGTACTTTATCTTCTTGCAACATCAGGTCCTCCATTTATGCTTCTGATGCCAGTGTACATGATTAAAAGTTAACAGTCATTCTAGTCCTTCATTTTGGCATCCTAGTTTGGCCCTGAGATTTTATCTGCCTCTCCTTGTTCATCCTTCTTAACGCTGCTGCCATATTGGGGGCTCTTCCAGGGTCAGGGGAATGAGGCCCATTGTTGTTACTGTTTTAGGCATATCGAGTATGCCACGGGTAGCTTGCCAGACTCTGCCGTGTGGGCAGATACTCTCTGTAGCTTGCCAGGCTTTCCGAGAGAGATAGAGACTTTAGGGAGGCCTCTAATCTCCATTATAGGTGTTCCTATGGTTCAGACCATATTTTAACCCCATCAAATATGGTATGGTAATTATGGAAATTGCGTACAAAGTGTTTATGATGTGTTGTGTGGCCACTTCGTGGCCTCGTGGTCTGGAAAGCGGCCTGGAGCATGGCAGTGGATGGGTAGTGGAGATCGGTGGATGAGGAATTTATCTGGCACTGGCAGGGTGTGTCTTATGAATGTGACCCCTGGGTTGCCAGAGATTGGGGGAAGCATGCAGAGGATCTCTGTTTTGGGTCCCATTGAGCCTAGTGTCCAAGGTCATAAATTTCCACATTACCTGGCTCTGTGGGACTTCACTCATGTGTGAAGCTCGGCCCGGACGTCTGGAATGCATCCTGGAGTGTGGCGGCGGTTGGGTAGTGGAGGTTGGCCCATGACAAATTTATCTGGCACCGGCAGTGTGTCTCTAGTGTCTCTACTACTAATATAGGTCATATTTAAGTTATAGCTGTTTAACCTGCTTCTATAATTTTTTATTGTTGCAAAGTATTTCATAAATATATAAAATATTTTATGCATGTATTTCATCTACTTGGTCTCTGCATGCATTTGAGTTTGCAAGCTTTAGAAACAATAGCATTTAAGGAAATACAATTTATGGTCAACTGGTAAGTGGACCTGATAATCTGATAATCTTGGTTCATATAAAGTGAATAATTTAGCAAGTAATTAAAAAGATCTTATGAAATAAAATTTTCAATACTGAGTACACCAATGCCTAATCTGTCAAAAAAGTAATTTTGATCTTGTGAATGAATTTGTAGCTATTTATTGAGGGGGATTTATGGGAATAAAAGAAAAATAATATTAACTAATGTATATGACCTGTGAGTCATTACATAACAACTCTGTCTTCTGTAATACTATAATTCCATAATTATCTTTCTCTATAATCATTCAGAAAGACTTATAAAAATACCTATGGATAATGTAGGTGTTGCAACAGAACACAAACTATACATATTCAGGGCTCTTATGAGTTGTTACTCTACTATTAAAAGAGCAAAGAACAAAAATCTTTTAATTCTACTGAAAAATTTTAAAATATTTGCTAGTTTTACATGTATGTGTGACTTAAATGTAAAGTGCTTTTTCACATGTTTTGCATTTAAATATATAGGAAAAGTAGACTTGGCTTAGGCACATTTTGACACAGGAGTCAATTTACAGGGAATTATTAGGAATGGAAATATTATTCCAACATTTCCAATGTTCAGAATTAACGTGGAGATCAAGTAAAATCCATGATGATTTTAAATGTGTTTTATCAGTTATGGATATCAGTCTTACCTCTGTCGATGAGAAAAGGCATTTAGGAAGCAGTTGGATAATGCTCATCTACAGATTTTATTTTTATCCCCTTGAAGGTATAATCACTTACAGCAGGATAAAAGTTAGCCTTGAATCCTTTAATGACAAGTAGCCTTTAATAACAAGTGGGAGAAACAAGCATGAAAAGACATTTCAAACTCTCAGGCGCTTTCATCTACCACCTAATATAGTATACAGTTATTCACAACCTATCACCTAAGGATTTAAAAGGTGACTAGAATTCCAGAGGAAACTTTGTAAATAAAGCTTTATAATAATAGGTGATATAAAAATGACACATATAGCAATGATTTATAATATCGTTCAGCAACTTAAATAAGGGCACGGGCTGCACATATGCCCTAATTGCTGAACTATTTCCTAGCCCCTGTTTTTTTAAAAGTATCTTTTTATAATAACACTGATTTACCAAGTTGTTCATAGTACACTTGTTTCAGGCATTAAATCCCACCGACAAGCCCTCCACCAGGCTGCCCTACCCTTTATCCAGGTGCCCCCTTTCTCACTCCTGACCCTAGCCCACCCCCTGGCAGGCACAAATACATTTACTTCACTTTGATTGTGATAACACAAAGGCAAATGAAATTATCAGACCATAGATCAGTAAGTCCGTGTGTGATCATTGTCATACTTCACAATGATGTCACTGAAGTTGTTGTCATTACTGGGCTGGTTGGTGCTGGTGGGGCCTCTGGGTTACTGTTTAGGCTTCTCGAGCTTGGTGGTCTTCTATGCAACTTTCCCATCAGAGTTGCTGTGATCCTGCTGGGCTGACAGGCCTGTGAAATGTATGCGGCTGCTTGGCCCAGACACAGTTGGTTGGCCTGGCCCTCTGATGAGCGTCAGTTGTGGAGCGGGGCCCTTTCTGTGAAGGAGGGTGTTGAGTGTGGCTGCTGCTGCTGTGCCTTCAGGCAGGAAAGGGAATCTGCCAGCCCCATTCTGAGAGGGCCCCAGAGTTCTCAGCCTGGGGAGATTTGGTAGTTAGGCATTATCGTGTTCTTTTGGAGATGTGATGCTGGACAGTTTCTTTCTGCTAGCACGATGGTGGATGTGTGGGGGGAGGGGGAGTGGGAAGGGGGCAGGGAGGGGAGGAACTGCTCTACCAGCACCTATTTGCATCTTTCTAGTTAGTTACCTGTGCACAGCTTTCCAAAAGGGAGGAGACTTCACCAGTGGACTATAATTTTGGCGTGTCATGTTGTAGCCTTTGAGAATTGGTTCTCTCTCTCTCTCTCTCTCCTCTCTGTATATATATATATATATATATATATATATATATATACACACACACACACATATATGTGTGTGTGTGTGTGTGTATTTATCACAGTCTTTTGGGCTGGAGAGATAGCACAGCAGTAGGGCATTCTCCTTTCACGCGGCCGACCTGTGTTCGATTCCTCTGCCCCTCCCAGAGAGTCTGGCAAGCTACGGAGAGTATGGCACACGCATGGCAGAGCGTGGCATACTACCCGTGGCATATTGGATATGCCAAAAACAGTAACAAGTCTCACAATGAGAGACATTACTGGTGCCCGCTCGAGCAAATCGATGAGCAACGAGATGACAGTGACAGTGACTGTCATCCCGTTGTTCATCGATTTGCTCGAGCAGGCACCAGTAACGTTTCCATTGTGAGACTTGTTACTGTTTTTGGCATATTGAATATGCCATGAGTAGAATGCCAGAGTGTGCTGTGTGGGCAAGATACTCTCAGTAGCTTGCTGGGCTCTCCAAGAGGGGCGGAGGAATCGAACCCAGGTTGGCCACATGTAAGGCGAATGCTCTACCAGCTGCGCTATCGCTTCCAGCCCATATATATATATATATATATACATATATATATATATATATGTATATATACACACACACACACACACACACACACACACACATATGTATATAACCTAGTTCTCCCTCTCGGAGAACCTGGCAAGCTACTGTGTACTGAGTGTTTTCTCCCTGCATGGGAAAGCCTGGCAAGCTACCCATGGCATATTCATATGCCAAAACCAGTAACAATGATGGGTCTCATTCCCTGATCCTGAAAGAGCCTCCAATGTGGCACCAGTGGGAAGGATGAGTAAAGAGAGGCTGGTAATATCTTAGGGCTAGGATGAATGGAGACATTACTGAGACCACTCGAGAAAATCAATGATAAACTTGATGATGATGATAAAAATGACATATATAACAATGATTTATAATATCATTCAGCAACTTAAATATTATATTTATTTTAATACTCAAAAATATTCATTGAGTTCATACTTGTCAGACATACTTGTAATTATACAGATATACTTGTAAATATTTGTACTGAATACATCACTGTATCACTGTAATCCTGTTGTTCATCGATTTACTCGAGCAAATAGTACCAGTAACATCTCCATTCGTCCTAGCCCTGAGATTTTTGCAGTCTCTCTTTACTTGTCCTTCCCAATGGTGCCACATTGGAGGCTCTTTCAGGGTCAGGGGAATGAGACCCATCATTGTTACTATTTTTGGCATATCAAATACACCATGAGCAGCTTTCCAGGCTCTGCTGTGTGGGCAGGAAACTCTCGGTAGCTTGCAAGGTTCTCTGAGAGGAAGAACTAAACAATAAGAGGCCGCATGACTGCTACTGTGGCATTGCACTTCCGAGAGCTTTGTTTTATAGTCTCTGGACTTTGGCCATTGAAGGGATTACACAGCGATGGAGGCAGTTTGTGGGTGTGACTGCCAAGCTACTGGAAAACTGGGAAACTGAGTGGAAGAGGCCCAGTCCTGATCTGAGCAGTCTTGGAGATCTCAGCCCTGGGTCCCGCACACCTGGTTTCCTCTGCTGGTGCTTTTATGCTTGAGGCATGTCTGAGCTTGTGGAGAGTGGCCTTGATTATGGCTGTGACTGGGTTCTGGAGGTTGTTTGGCTGGTGGGGCTCTGCTTGGTGTGGGGAGGGAAACTCAACCTGTCCCCCTCCGAGGGGCCCCAGTGAAGACAGCCAGGTGCAGAGGCATGAGACTCTGACATTGAATACATATTTGTCAGATACTGCACTTGACACTTAATATTCAACACAGTACAAAATAGAAAATTGTTTTCCTCTGATGAGCTTAAATAGTTGATGTAGAAAAACTAAAGAAGAGCAGTAATTACATATTGTGATTAGTGGTGTGAAGAAGTCAAAAAGCCAATGTAACAGTGGGTGGTAAAGAAGTTCCTTGAAAACATTGGTCAAAAAGTGCTTTCTTAGAAGGTGACATTTAAAATAAGACTGACAGAATAAGAGGGAGTTGACAATGCATAAACCTGGGCAAGAGTTTTTAAAGCCAGTGAATAGCAATTGCAAAGACCAGGCATTAGAAAATAGATAGGCAGAAATATCAGAAAATAAAGAATACATTGGAAACCATTATGTTGAGCATAACAAATTCAGGAAAAAATCAAATACTGTATAAGTAGGTATTTGTTGATAGGAAATGTATGAAATATTTATACCAATGAATAAGGAAGTGAACTTATTCATTTATACCAATGAATAAGAAAGTGAACACAAGTGTTTTTTTTGGCAATATTGTTTGTCTGTTTGCAGCTTAAAGCTCACGAGTTTAAGTAAAAAACTGTCAGTCAATAGTGTTAGTGGACTATTTTCTGTTGTTTTGAATGCAGAATATATGCAGTTGGGTTCAGAAAAATTGATATTTTTCAGGAGGAAAAGAGAGTCAAGTGTTGAAAGATCTAAAAAGTCATGAAAACAACGATGGATCACCAAATCTAAGGGATAAATGTGAAAACAGGCATATTACATACAAAATCTACAATCAAATCATATGAAATCCTGAGGCTGAAGTGTTTGTCCAGCAGTCACGGTGCTTGCCCTGAGTGTAGTCAATCTGGGTTCAGTCTCTGGACATGATCCCTGAGTGAAGAGACAGCTATAAGCCAAGAAGAGCACCAGTTGATGTGGCCCCAAAGCAAATAGGCAAGCAACCCAGCAAACAAACAGAAAACACATATTGAATCTTAACACAAGTGAAAACACTTTATGGGTCTTTCATAGAGAGTAAGCTAAACAGATAAGAGATGGTATTCAGAATGAGACAGCTGATAGGAGTTTTAGGGATAAACAGATTGATAGCAGAAGAACTTACAGGATTTCATAGGAAAAAGAACATAAATAGGAGACTAACTTTTGCCTCAAGTTTTGAGAAAATAAGCAGAGAAATGCCATAGTTTTGGATGGATCATCCTTGTGATTCTTTGAAGTCATACAGAAATGACTTCATACAGAAATTCTGTATAGATTACTTGTGTTTGTTTAATTGGGAATGAGTACATAGCATCTGTGTACAAAGGGTAGCAGGAGGAAGTTCAGTTACTGGGATATGCTCGAGGTAGATAGTTTGTGTATGTAATGGGGAACTAAAAAGTATATATTTACTATTTCTGCCCATGCACTATGTTACAAAGAAAAATAATTGTTATTATTGAAGGATTGTTGGAGAGCCTTTTCTCCTCAAATGCTCAAAAGTGATTATACGAATACTAATTACTTAATCTTGAATTATTTTCAGCAAAAGGAAGAACCTTTTAATATCATAAAATGATGCTTCACATTATACATAACTTTGCTTTCCTATGGAGGCTGGAGAAGTAAGTGCCTACTGGATAAGGTGCTTGCTTCACAAAGGAAGGACCATTTTGATCCTGTACCCCTCATGTCCCAGAGCCCAAATAGGAGGCAGAGCCAGGTGTAAACCCTAAGCAACCCTCAAGGATGGCCCAATAACCTGCTCCCCCAAAATAAAGGTTTGCTTTTTTGGGTTTTGGTATAAATATTTTATAAATTTGTTTTCAACAAATACAATTTTTATGGCCCTCAATTGTTCTTTAGTGTATTGAGCCCAATGTGATTATTTTATCTTATCCTTTATTTTCTGTTCCTCAAAATGTGTTTTGTAAGTTGATTATAGATCTCTTCTTAACATTTTAAAGAAGTTTTTAATGTGAATTTAATCAAATTTAATCTTCTCACTTTTATCACTTTGGAAGTAGTCAAAATAAGTCATCCCCAAATATGACAGACAAAAAATTCAACCAGAATGTTGATTTTGGTAATAAATACTCTTCCACTGATAAACCCCTGGAATCTAAGTTCTAGACGCTTGCTGGTTCCCATGTAGGAGCAGGGAGCAATCTAAAACCCACATTTCTGAGAAGAGAGTGAGGTTTTTCTCGGCACACTCTCCTGAGAGCATGTCCCCATTTCCGGGAGCGTGCACCTCATCCATCAAGCGCAAAGAGTGGTTAGGGCAGCTGGTACCCACTCAGGCGAGTCAGAGATCTGAAGGTCTGATGTGAGTTGACCCAAGTGGAATTCTCCCCATGACCTCTGTGTCTCAGTGCTGGACAACAGTGCTGGAAGACAACAGTCTTTCGTCTCATGGCCAGTGATACTGAAGCCACATGGTTTTATTTTTTTCATTTGAGGTCCAACCATATGCCTGATTTTTCTCTCTCTGTCTCTGTTTGTCTCTCTCTGTCTCTCTCTCTCATAGGGTGTTTTCACACTTGATATGTATTATTTTCTTTCTGGATTTCAGGAAAGAAGATGCTGATGGCTTGCTTCTGGCTCTGTGCTTGGGGGACCCCTGTGCCACCAGGGATCAAACCAGGCTTGGCTGTGTGCAAAGGAGGCGCGTTCCCTCCATCTCTTCAGCCTATTCCGTCAGAATGTTCTGTTAGTTTTCTCTGATGGATGCACCAAAGTCACCTGCTAGAGACATCTGATTTGCTACCCTTTTAGAGTTTCTGCACCAACCCAAAATCTCAAGTAGTATACTTGTAAGTGTGTTGTACAAGCAGAGCAAAAAAATTCACCATCGGCGTGGTTTTGACATTAGTATTGCTGCAATTGTAGTGCCCCATCCACTACAATGATGGTGTTTTCCTAACCAGTCAGTTTTAATAGCCCACATTAAAACGTATATATTTTGACAACCAGTGAAAAAATTACCTTCAATTAGGAAACAGACCCAGAGAGAGACTTGTATTTGGGAAGTGTATTGAATAGTATTCCAAGTCTCAACATTTCCTATGAAGGAAAACACTAGAATTGTGCAAAGAGAGAAGACAAATTCAGTACTGTTAGAAGGATCATCTTTCAGAGTTACATAGGAATACTACAATGAGGATCACCCTTTTGATATGTCTTGTATTGCAACAAGAGAGTGATAGATTTATATTCTGGCATTGACCCTGAGTAATATTCCTTGGAACGAATGTGACATGAGCACAGACACTGTTATTAGCTAAAGGATATTTCTACAGAGAAAGTCATCTGTTGGCACTCCGAAATGTGGAGAGATGACGACCTCGACTATACAAGGCAGGATTCTGAATCTCATATCTTACTACAAAACGCAATCAAGAATGATAGTGTATTAGTTGATCAGTCCTTGATTAAAAATTTAAAAGGATTTTAGGATATAATTTCCTTATCTGTACTAAAATTCTGGAAACATAGAATAACTTAGTTCAGTTTTCACCCAGTTCATTTCTTCTTACAGAGGCTAAATTCAACAAACTTAATATGTCTGGAGACTTTAGGAAAACATTTTAATTAATTTTTTGGAGATTTAAAAGAAAATAAAATGAAGCCTATGGAAAAATGCCACCAACAATAGTTATAAGTGGATTTTTAAAATATTCTTGCTATTTGTAATACTTCATTTTTAATTTTGGAAATCCTTTGCAGAGTTTTAATTTCAATTAATCTTTAGGACCACTGAGATTTGCTGTCAAAATGAGATAGTGGAAATAAAAATGTCATGGAAGTGGCAAACATTTCTGTCTATTTTCTCTTTGCAGTGGGATAATAAAACTCAGGCCCATTGATCCAGGCACTCTGCATAGGCACATCCCACGGCTCATAGAACTGAATCCTCAAGATGATCCATTCCGCTCACACTGAAACAATTCTAAACGTCTCATTGTAAGGTACATATGACATTATGGCTTTTGCCTGTGGGATAGAGAGAGCATATTCAAATATATTGAATGCTCAATGTGGCATTCCTTTAGATGAAAACCATGAAAGCTTCACATAAATACTTATGACTGAACATAATTACAATGTTTTAAATAGCCATAATATAAATTCATTAATATATGAGTTAGGAATAATCATTTGAAAATATAATCAATGAAAATAGATCTAGCTAATGTTATACTGCCATCATGTACTCACTCAAAGTTCTATTTAGAACTTCATATTGTCTCCAAATTTGTATTGTATTTGTATTATTTCCTAAAGACAGTGTTCAAATGGGAGTTTTGAAACTTGTGAAGTTAGAGGCAAATTGATTACTCTTTTTGTTTTATGGCTTTTTGGGTCACACCCAATGATACACAGGGGTTACTCCTGGCTCATGCACTCAGGAATTAACTCCTGGTGGTGCTCAGGGACCATATGGGAAGCCGGGTTGGCTGTGTGCCAGGCAAACACCCTATCCACTGTGCTATTGCTCCAGCCCCAAATTGATTACTCTTGAGTGCCTAAAAAAGGGCTGTTGATGGAGAAAACAGACAATTTTATTTTCTTCTTCTCTGCTGACTCAATGTGACTAAGGGATGAACTAGCATAATCTTTCTGTTTGTTTGTTTGTTTTGTCTGACTTTGAGCTATATTCAGTTGTGTTTAGGGCTGACTCCTGGATCTGTACTCTGGGGTAGTTCCTGGTGAGCTTAAGGGGACATATTCTGTTGGAGATTGAGCCCAGGTGAGACACATGTAAAGCAAGCCCCCTAGCACTTACTACCTCTTTAGGCACCAAACCAAGATATTCTTAACACTAATAAAGCACAGAGTTAAAGAAAATTAAGGAAAATAGTAATTTTACATTTTTAAGCATTGTGGGAGAAGAAGAAATATAAAATTACTAGGAGGAATTTCTCATTTATCACTAACTACATTGCTTACCTTAGACACAATAACAAGAAAAAAACAGAAAATAAATCAAATCAATGATGGTGATGTGGGGGGGCAGAAGAGGAACTTTTTTACAAACTTTAATTATCTAAATATTGCTGTATTAAATATTACTTTCTCTCTAGAAATGTCTATACTAAAGACCCTGGTTAATAAAGTTCTTATTCCTTGTAAAATTTACTTGATAATTAAGTAACCCATTAATTAGAGTATTCTTTTCATTAGTACTCCTTTTTCTTCATAGCTATCATTTTATGCCCCTGGCAGAGAAGGCCATTGGAGCAACCGATGACAATCCAGATACTCAATAATAAATATACACAAAATAATTGACATGGCACATTTATCTCAACCTCATGAGTGTTTCCATTATAATGCATATTTTTCATACCCTCTACCTCTTCCTCCTTAGGACACTTCTCAATTACAATCTATAAAATAAGCATGTTTATTGTAAACTGTCAATCTTGTTATTAAGAGACAAGAGATGAATAAAACTATTATTGTGGTGCTTAATCATACATGCAACTTGGAGGGTGTTTTTGGATTAAACTGACATTTCAATTAATGAATGTTGCTAAGTCAGATTTATAATGTAGACCTCATAGCATCAGCTAAAGGCCTGAAAAAAATGATCAGTCTACCTGAAAGGAGGGATTTTCTTTAACAGATTTCCTTTAGATTTCATCTGCACAATAGCTTCTGGTCTATAGTGTATACTTGACATTTGAGCTTCTGTAATTATAATCTTCCCTCTTTCCAATCTCTCTCTTTCTGAATTTCTCTGATGTTGAACAAATAAATAATATTAATACCAGATAAGATGCTAAGAGAAAAAAAATAAAAAATTTTAATGGACTGTAAGCTCTGATAGTCAAATGTGATGTTTTTAGAGAGAAAATGCTCATTGACCAATGTGAAACTGGTTACCTCCGAATTACATCCCTTACGTCATTAGGTGGAATAGTAATCACTTCTTTGACTAGGACAAGGGCAAACACTTAGATAGTAACAAACACTTCTATGATTAAGGGAAGCACAAGTAAGAAAAAAAGAGCTTTTAGCATCTAGGATTTTCATTACTTTCAATTCAAATCAATGTGCATTATTTAAGTGATGGTAACAATTTTTAGCAAATGCACAAGGCCTTCATTACTTTAAACCAAGTTGGCATATTGGAAAATTACCTACATAGCTCCTTTGGGGGAAACATAATAACATCTAAGTAACTGACTCTGTTTCTATTAAGAGTCTCAATAAGAATGTCATATAAAACTTTGATATTTAATGTAAGAATGATTTCTTTGCTATTGTGATCCCATGGTCATATACTACTCCTTAAATTTTCTTATTTTGTCTCTTTGGTTACATGATTAATGGAGAAATTGTATTTATGTAAGGCATTCGACTGGGGTTCTACTTGTCAGAAAATTTCAGTGAGCCCTAACTACAAAATATGTTTGGAGGACAAGATATATTCTGTAAAGGATTCATCTTGCTGTCAGCTCAGGATAAAAGCTAGCTCTGTTTAGTAGAGTCACACAGAGCAAAAGTCCTTCTATTTGACAGGTCCCTTGCAATGGTCTTTAAAGTTGAGGTAGTGTTGGGAGAAAAACACCATATAATCTTGTGGAAAGAAACAGAATCAAATGGGACTACATTTAACTATGAAGCTTCTGCACCTCAAAAGGAACAGTGACCAAAATTCATTGCAGCATTGTTCACAATAACCAGAATCTGAGTGCATGAGAAGTGACACCTGGTTGAAGAAACTATCATACATCTATACAATGGAACATTATGCAGTTGTTAGGAAAGATGAAGTTATGAAATTTGCTTATAGGTGGATGAACATGAAGAGTATCATGCTAAGTGAAATGAGTCAGGAAGAGAGGGACAGACATAGAATGACTGCACTCATTTGTGGGACATAAAATAACATGAGACGAACACTAAAGGGCAGTAGAGGCAAAGGCCAGGAAGATTACCCTACAGTTGGAAGCCTGCCTCATGAGCTGGGGGAGAAGGCAGCTGGGATAGAGATGGGATCACTAAGTCAATGATGGTTGGAGGGATCACTTGGGATGGGAGATGTGTGCTGAAAGTAGATAAAGGACCAAATATTATGGCCTCTCAGTATCTGTATTGCAAACCATAATGCCCCAAAGCAGAGAGGGAGTAAGAAGGAAATTGTCTGCCACAGTCAGGGGATGGGGTCGGGAGGGGTGGCGGGAGGGATGCTGGGAACAGTGTTGGTGGAAAATGTACACTGGTGGGGGGATGGGTGTTTGATCATTGTATGACTGAAACTCAATCATGAAAGCCTTGTAACTGTATGTCACAATGATTCAATTTTAAAAAAAGCCTAAACACTAAAAAGAAAGAGAGAATTAGAAAAATGGCTAAAAATATTAACACTACTTACTTTGGGATGTTGGCCCCAAACAAGAAAAGCAATTAGTTATTCCAACAACAAATAGGGCATATGGACCAACAAAGTAACAGAATAAAGGACATAGTGCAGAGTGTTCATGGGAAGGCCCAACTGCAACTTTTTCAAGTTCCAAACTAATGAATAAAAATTGGAAAAATATTTCCCATTAATTCCCCTGCAGAAGAAATATTCATAATTTGTTATGGGAGAAACAAAGAATGATGGGTCCTGTAATTTGTTGATTTAAGTGTTTGGAAACTCTCTGTCTTCACAACTCACTTTAAAACAGTTCTGAACAATAATTATTCACAAGTTTGAAAAACAAAAGGAAGCTATAGAGCTTAAGAATATGCAGATAAGGTAAAAAAAGTCTAGCATAGTGTTATAGTAATTTTTATTTCAATATTTTCCATTAAAGCCCTTTGTATTGGGAAAATAAGATAAAATATAACAAGACAGTTTTTTTATAGCAAATGTAAATTTTTATTCTCAGAACAAGCAACAAATATATTTAAAACTCTAGTATTTTTATAAGAATTCTTACAAAATGTGCTTTAAAAGAAAAACTGATAAAACAAAATTAGTAACTATGACAACACAATAGAACACTGTTAATTAAAATAGGTAGAACTCTGCTATGCCTAGAATACTTACATACTCCTTTAACCTCTTGCAGATTATGAAAAAAAAAACCCACGAATCTATATAGTTTACTTTGTGAAAAGGGTTCAACAGTTTTCTTTTTCCTATTTATTTATTTATTTTCAGTGTTTAAGCTACACCTGGCGAGGCTCAAGTGTTTGTGCTCAGGTATCAGTCCTGGTGACATGGATCATACTTGGCTTGACATCATGTAAGGCAAACTCCTGACCTCCTGTACTATCTCTGCAGCCACACGTCTGTGTCATCGCTTGCTGCCAAGCCCAGCAAGCAGTGTTCAGGACTTACTCCTGGTTCTGTGTTCATGGATAACTCTGGCAGAGTTTGGGGGTCATGTGTGGTTCTGAAGATCTACCAAGGTCTGCATCATGCAAGGTGGGGTGCCTTATCTCTATTCTGTCTCTCTTTTTCTCTCTTTCTCTCTCACCCTCTTTCTCATTAATATTTTTAACAGATAACTTTGTTTTTGATTTAAAAAATCTTAATAAAACCTCCTTTAGAGGACTTAAATTTTCAGGAAAACCTCTTACCTCTATATCCAATCAGAAAATTCAATAAACATATTTTTAGATACTAGACTTAGCCATTAGACAACTGTGAAATAAGAAACAAAAAAAAAGATAAAAGTTAGCTAACACCCAACTATTATCTCCATGACATTTTCTAAATCCAGGATCAAGAAGAGTCATGCAAGTTGGATATGTGATGTACAATTTCTCTTTTTAATTTAAAACTACTTTTACTTTATTTATCAGCAACTTATACATTGGCTATCAGTCCATCTAACAAGAAACAAAAAGGTACCGCAGAGTTGTATGGAATAAAAGGTTTTTATAGTTAGACAAGAAGTTGGGACAAGAAAAGAAAAATTACTTTAGGTAAGAACTTCTTCCCTCAGGGAATAAACATGAATCTTATTCAGATCACTTCCCCAGCACTCCTGAACAAGAAATTCTTCATTGGTTTAAAATTCTACTTTTGGAAGAGGCTGAATTTGTGAAACTGTTGTTAAATTAAGTATTAAGCCTTGAGGCTTAGCATAAAAGATTCTTTTTTAGACCTATAAATTGAGTCCATTTTAGTGGTATCTACCACTCTGAGTATCCAGCCCCCACATCACACTGAGATACATAGGGAATAAGAATTTTGTTATTATTATTATTAATTATTATTATTGAAATACAGTGAGATACACAATTACAAAGTTGGTCATGATTAGGCTTCAGTCAAACAATGTCCCAACACCTGTTCCTTCACCATTTTACATTTCCCATCACCAATGGCCCTGGTTTCCCTCATGACATGCCCTTTTCTTCTCTCTCTGTCTCTCTGTCTCTCTGTTTCTCTGTCTCTGTCTCTATTTCTCTCTCTCTTCTTCTCTATCTCTTTCCTTGTGGCCTACAGTTGCTGAACGGTTACAGGCATATCCTTCTACCTTTTACTTTAAACACTCAGTTCCTGTCCTAAACGATTATTTCCAACTATTATTTTTATACTGGTACCTTCTCTTCCCTAACTACCCTTGTCCCGAGACACTCTTATGGCAAGCTTCCAACCTTTGGCCAGTCCTCCTGGACCCTGAGGAATAAGAAATCATTGTATCAATATGTGAAAATTTGGATAGACTCTCATCATATGAAATCCCAAACCTCATACCAGATACTTCTTATGTCCTTGAGATAACAGAAAACAGGAGTTGCTTGCTAATTAGCTCTATCACTTGGGGGCTATGGATGCGGGCTCTGTATATCTCAGATATACACTTTAGGGTTCAGTGGAGAAGCAGCAGTGAAGAACTATCATCTCAGTGATTCTTCTAAAAGGTGTCCTTGTGCACACTTGGAATTCTTCTCTTGGAAAGTCTGGTTTCTAACTTAGCAGTATACCTAGGGACATCTGTAACCCTCGCTGGAGACTGGGAATCCATGGTAGCCTTCCTTGATGTGAAACCAAGTCACTCATATAACTAGCACCAGTCACCCTGACTCCTGGAAGGAGCTGGACGTATTCCTTGCCCATTTTTCTGGTAATTTTGAAGGACGGGTCCTTTCATTGCCCAGCTCAGATGTTCAATAAGCTTCCATGTCACAGGAGAGATGCAAACAGAGAGGTGTCAGTCACTATTTCCACAGGACTCGGCAGGGATGGAGGTTCAAAATATCTTTGGTCCAGTCATTCCTGAAAATAGGTCCATTGAAATATTTAAAAAAACTGTTGGCCCAGATTCAGGGTTCTAAGAGCTATTTTGCTGGTGTATTTTTGTTGTTAAAGATAAACCAAATGAACTGACCAATCTTGAGCTACTGACCAAGAGGGGAAATTTAGAAAAGATTAAAATAAAATTATAAATAACAAACAAACATTGAAACTGGGCCAAAGATCAGCATTAGATGAAAACAAGTTCTGACCCCCGAGTTAAAGCTTAAAGTTAAGGGTTATTTGTCCTCAGTTTAACCTTCTCCCCAGAGCCTAACCATTCAGATTTGTGATAAGACACTGTGCCTCACAGGATCCACCAATGAAGAGAATTTGTTATTCATTGAGGAGCCCATAGTCTGCAGTTTCCTATTTTTTCCCGGTAAACGCTTTTAGGGACCATGTAAGCAAGATTCCTTTAGGGACTTATGACACATGTCTTCCAATTTGTCAGGGTGTTGCCAGTGAAGCTCTTCCTCCACCTGTCAGCTGATTTATCACCTCACTGGCTCTTCAGCAGCAGTGGAACTGAAACAGTTAGAACTTTACAGCTCCTCCAACAAATGCACAAACACTAGCAACAATCAGGCTTCAGTTCTGCAGCTGCTCAAGAACCAGTTGACTGCAAGGCAGAGTGACAAGCAGGGACAGACCTTCCACTCAGCTCTCAGGCAGGATTTGGAGGATGGTGAGTCCAAGCCCTCAGATCTCTGCCATCTTGTCTGAGAGACCATGAGAAGCTATTTTTGTAGAAGTTTTTTTTAGGTGAAATCTTTGGGGTCTTTTGTAATATATATCATATATACAGAATATAATATATATTATTGTGTCATTGGTAAATCGTGAGGGAATCTTATCTTATTCAATTTGGATCCCTTTGATGAATTTTCTTGCCTTTTTCGGGGGGGAGGGGGTCACAGTGAGACATACAGTTACAAAGCTGTTCATCTTCAGGTTTCAGTCATACAATGTTCTAACACCATCCCTTCACCAGTGTACATTTACCACCATCACTTCCCCCAACTTTCCCCTCACCACTTTAATCCCTCTCCCCTCCCCAACCTGGCTCTATGGCAGGAACTTTTCTTCTTTATATCTCTCTAATTCTCTTTCTGTAGCTTTCTCTCTCCCTCTCCTCTTTTGGTTTGCAATTCAGGCAATCAGGCACTTAAAGGTTATTTAAAGGTCTTGCCTATCCCTTTACCTACTTTCAGCCTAAATTTATGGCTAGGACTTCCACAACAATATGGGACAATAGTGGTGAAAGTGGACAAACTTTCTTTCACTTGATCTCAAAGAAAAGCTTTCCAATACTTTTGGCATTGAGTATACTGCTGAAGCATGCGTTTAGAGCTTTCTCTTCAAGGTGGGAAGTTACCTCATGTATATGCATTCCATGCAGCAGACCCAGGGTCTGATACCTGGATACCACATGTCTCCCATTAGTACTATGACTTGTGGCCCTTATTGTCCTTTGAAGCACTCTCTTGCTGGTGAGCATTGAAATCTCAGGCCCTTTTCAAATCATGCACTTGCAAGGGTAAGGAAAGCCCCCCTTCACCCTAACACCCTGCTCTCTGGGGACCATCTAAAATATTCCTCTTTGTTGGGGTCTGAGCGACAATACAGATGATAGGGCACTTTCCTTTCATGCAGCTCACATGGGGTTGATTCCCAGCACCGCATATGGTCTCTTGAGCCCCAAGAGAAGTGACCTCCGAGCACAGAGCCAGGAATAAGCACTAAGCAACCCCCGCAAAGAACAAAACAAAATTCCTCTTGGTTGTGCTTTCATCAAATGACAGACACTAATAAATGATTTAAAGTACAAAAACATCAGATGACAATAGATCAATCAATAGAGAAATAGATACATACAGATGTAGAAAGATATAGATATATGTACGATCTGTATGTGTGTGTAAATGCTTAGATTTGTAAAATAGGTGTGGAGTTTTCCTTTCCTCCTTTTTAACTTCTCTTCTCCTTGACTGCCTCTCCCTTTTTTTCTTTTCTTTTTTTTTCTTTTTGGGTCACACCTAGAAACACACAGGAGTTACTCCTGGCTCTGCACTCAGGAATCACCCCTGGTGGTGCCCAGGGGACCATATGGGATGCTGGGAACCAAACCCAGGTCGGCTGTGTGCAAGGTGAACATCCCACCTGCTGTGCTATTGCTCCAGCTCCAAGATCGCCTCTCCTTTCCTTATAAAATTCATTTTGATTTTTATCTGCTTATTGGTGAGTTAGCATCCATTTTCTTTTCCTAAAAACATCTTATGTCTTCTTGATTATCTTTCATCCTTCTCTTTGGGATAAACTGATAGAATAAAATAAATCAAATTATCTTGACCACCCCTAAAAACATCTAATCAGTATAGATTAATATTAATATCCCATGATTTCAAATATATAGTTGTAAAAATTTTTTTCACTGTACTAAAGAGCATCTGTAAATTGAATGAATGAACCACAAAAATTGTTAACTTTTAGTCATTTGTTCTTGGCTTGGTAAAGTTTCTGATATTCCAGATCAGAAAGTCACTGGCTATTCTGTCAACCCATGTTCATATATCGTTGATGTTTATATATAGTCAATGTATAGCTTAGCAGTTTTATGAATGAGCTTGTGAAAACATCATTCTTGTGGAAATTCCAGGGCTGTGCAAGCAAATATTTGGAGAAGGTGCATTTATATTTGACTCAAGTGATATAAAATTGGCCAAAATAAGTCACATGACTGTGCCTAAATTTAAAAGATAAGGTATTTTGTTACATCCTGAGAGGTGAGAGGATTGGCAAAATCAAATAGAAACAATAGTAAATACTGTCAAAGCAGAGATTCTTAAGCCAATGATATCATCTATGAGACACAGAGACACAAAGACAATATAAAGTGCAAAAGATGTATTTAAGGGAACCATAAAATGAAATCTTAACAATATCTCTTTCTGGAAGACCAGAAAACTTTAGATCATGTATTTTTTCAAACTTTAGGTCATATATTTATACATTTTGCATGTGACTTTTGAACTATCTTACATCTAAAAAGTATCCTTTGTTAATTTTGCCCAAATTGATATTTATTTCTAGCTAATAAGAAACTCTAGGTGATTGAATGCAATCCAAGCAGCAAAACTTCAAGTGAATATATCAAGATGCTGAAAATCTCTGTGTGACTTTGACTTCAAAGAACAATATCTCTCACTTAAGGCTTTGACGCTTTATTGCTTTTCCTGTGTTGACTTGCAGAATCTTGGGAGCATTCATTTCTAAATCCAGCTTTGTAACTTAATCTTAACAATGGACAGAAATTTATCTCTAGCATCTGTCTCCAGACAAAGATGCTGTAACTTCTCAGAAGTGGAAGACTTTGTGGCCTTGTCACAGGCCTGTTTACTTCTGGCTTCCTGATAACCAAAAGCTGGGCAACGGTCAGTGATCATCAAAAAATAATTACACAAACAATGGAAAAGTGGTTGTAGTAGAGACATGTGCAACTAGAAGTGACATTTAACTCTTTCAATTTATGTTTTACTGTTAGGCCTCGCTTTAACCCCATTACTTTTGTTTGATTTACTTCTTGTTTCTTTAGTTCCCTTTATGGCAATTTCTATATTATTAAATACAAATACAGAAACATGTTGCTTTAGTGTTATTATTATTCACTTCTATGAAATATCTAATTAGTGCCTTTTTTGCCAGCTGGAGACAAGTTTAAAACTTTTAGATTTTTTTTAGGTTCAATTTTTTGTTTGGGGGACACACCTGTCTACATTCAGGGCTTAATTGTGGGTCTGCGCTCAGGTATCACACCTGGTTGTGCTTGCGGAATGAGAGTCAGTGCCATGAAAGGCAAGCATCCTATGCATGACACTTAAAAATGTTTCATTTGTTAGACACAACATGAAAAACAGTAACAGTTTCAGAGTTTATTTTGCATTAAGTTACTGTAGAGAGAGCTGGCACCAGAACAGTGAAAGTGGCAAATGCCTGTACTAATGTCATCTTTCCCCTTTTTCCCATATGCTAGTGTTATTGGGGTTTTATTTGTTATTTGGTATGATTTGACAGGTGATAGTAAGGGAGGGGGGTTTTGGAACACTTGAAATATGTTTCATATAAGTCTATGGTAATTGCTCCTTTGCTTATTTATAGCCATTTGACTTATAAAGAGATTCATCTGAGTGCACAGGATTTGGATGGAAGAAGCAGATCATTTTACTTTGGTCATAATGCATGGTAAAAACAAATACTTTGAAGTATAATATTCAATAGCACCTCTGCAAAGAGAGAAAGAGAAAGAGAGACTACAGATTGATTGCTAGTTACCATTCTGAAATAATTATAGTGAAGGGTAACAGTTATGATCTGAGTAGTGGAGTTATTTCACTTCATATACTTTTAAAATAATTTTAAGGTTTTCATTAGGAATAAGTATAAGAATTAGAAGATATAATTAAAAAATATTTGTTCATGATAAATAGAAAATACTTTTAACTATCTAAATGATACTACTAACTGCTTCAACTGAAAATAAAAAGCTGTATTTTTTCTAAGATCAACTACAAGTACTAATCAATATATTTATCGCTCTGATGATAGGATCCTCTCGGAGAGCCTGGCAAGCTACCAAGAATATCGAGCCCGCGCAGCAGAGCCTGGCAAGCTACCTGTGGCGTATTGGATATGCCAAAAACAGTAACAATAAGTCACTCAATGAGAGACATTACTGGTGCCCGCTCGAACAAATCAATGAGCAACAGGATGACAGTGACAGTGGCAGTGATGATAGGATATCATATTTTATAATTATTACTTTTAGACCCATCATCTCTATTTTATACCTATCCTTTTATTAGCTGGTATTAAGTATAGTTTTTGTTGTACATTCGATTGAAAAATAAAACTCTTTTTCTCTTCAGCCCATCAATGACTATGACTATGGGAGGGAGTTAGTGGTGGGTGTTGGGTGTGCCCCCAGGGGAAACTTGTTCCATAGAAGTCAAGAATGCTGAGACATGACGGCTGGTAGTTGAGTGCTTCACCTTGTCTGAAGGGAGGTGAGCCACCTGGCTTGATGATCCCTTCTTGGGTTCACCTTGGGTGGTGGCTCTTGTAAAATTGCCAACACTTAGTTCTTGTGCCTTGACCCGGTACTTCTAGGAAGGTCCACTCCCACTCTCATCTCCTGGGTTGTCTGATGCCTTTGCTCCTACCCTGCCAGTTCCTCCCACCTCTCTTCTCCTTCTCACTTCTGGCATCTTTGCAATGATTGTTCTGAAAACATAGCCCAATGCTCTTCTCACGCAGACATTTCCCTCTATAGATCTGTTTTACAGAATTTATAACAAACTGAATATACAAAATGGCTTCGAGGAAATATTTGTTGGGATCATACGAGGAACACTAAGTTCTAGTTAATGAAGGGGACCCATTTTCAGTTTAAGCCCCACAGCAAGAAATCCTCATTTTTATGTGGTATGGTTTCCTAAACTATGTTCTCTTTCATACATACACTACTCCTAAGGAAAACAAACAAAATTGCCAGCCAGATACTGGAGATGATCCACTATGGTAACAGTCTCTAAGGAAATCAATTGATGTCGAGTCTACTTAAAGTGAACTGTTTGTTTTCGCCCCCAAAGGCTAAGCATTTAATGGCAATGGCTCATAAAGCTACTGTCAGGAGAAAAAAGATTCAAAGAGTCAGGTTAATTTAATTTCATTCAATTGAAGAAATACTTATTAAATTCTTACCATATTTTCCCTAACACCATTCTAGATGCCTTGAAATAAAACAGAAAAACAAAAATTATAAAAAACCAAAATAACAAAGGACCGTGTCATTAATGATGAGAACTTTAATATTTGAGGTCAGATCTTATTCCTGGTGGTAATTGGAATGAACTCAGGTCAGCCTTATGCTAAGCAAGTGCCTTACATACTGTACCATCTCTATGGTTCCAGTTATGATTTGTTTTAAGGAGAAAAATTAATCCAGAAAAAAGTATTTCTAATGGTTGGTGGAATTTGAAACTTTAATAGGATGAAAAAAGAAAAAAAATAAATGATGAGTGAATCCTCTAGTTAACTGGGGGAAAAAATAAGTTGAGCCTTAGAAGAGATTGTAGTGAGACTGACTATATGTGAAATAACATGTGTTAATATTTCCTTATGTTCTTAGTGAAAAAGAAATGGAAAGTTTTTTATTCTGTTCTTTGTCACTGTAAGATTCACCCACTTGCTTATTTTGCATTGTATCTAGCACTCTGACTGGAACCATAGCACAGTGGGTAGGGCGTTTGCCTTGCACGCGGCTGACCTGGGTTTGATTCCTCCGTCCCTCTCGGAAAGCCCGGCAAGCTACCGAGAGTCAGCAGAGCCTGGCAAGCTACCCATGGCATATTTGATATGCCAAAAACAGTAACAACAAGTCTCACAATGGAGATGTTATTGGTGCCTGCTCGAGCAAATCAATGAACAACGGGAAGACAGTGCTACAGTAATCTAGCACTCTGCCGGGTCTGTCTCACATCTTTGATTTCTGAAGACTCAAAGGAAATCTTGCCATTTCTAGCAACGTGGATAGACTTCGAAGGCAATTCATTGAAGTATGAAATACTCCATGCAAAAATAAGTATTCTATGCTATAACATATGTGACAAATGACAAGGGATAACATAGGTGTGAACTTTGAGAATGGCAAACTTAGAGAAACAGAGTAGAATAATGACTGCCAAAAACCTTGGGTGGAGTAGTTCACCATACGATACATCTTTATGATACATCTTTTCCTTAAAATACAGGTACTGGAGAGCTAGTGTAACACGGTAATTGTAGTTAATACTGTTTTATATGGACTGGAGCGATAGCACAATGGGTAGGGCATTTGCCTTGCACACGGCTGACCCAGGTTTGATTCCTCCATCCCTCTCGGAGAGCCCAGCAAGCTACCGAGAGTATCCTGTCCCCGAGGCAGAGCCTGGCAAGCTACCTGTGGCTTATTCCATATGCCAAAAAACAGTAACAACAAGTCTCACAATGGAGGTGTTACTGGTGCCCACTCAAGCAAATAGATGAACAACAGGACAACAGTGCTATAGTGTTACTGTTTTGTATACAGAACTGTGCCAAGAGAAGAATTGCAACTACACACACAATATGCACACAGTAATTCAAAGGATAAAAGTGTTATTTCCAGCTCTGTTATCTTTACTATTGATGGATTAATGCCTACTCATCTTTAGATACTGGCCTAAATGTCAATTGCATTGAGAGATGTTCTCTGGGCAAAGAAAAGATATTCCTTAATGGTTACTGGTAGTGGTTTAAGAGCATTCAATATCCTCTAAAATTCTTTTTTTAAACTGATTTGTGCTAATAATTAGATCACTCAGGGATAATTAAAAAGAGTCTATGTGACATAGTTTAATAGAATTTTTGGAATTGCTGAAAAATAAAAATAACAAGCCTATTAAAAGAGTTACAGCATTAAGAGATGCATCTGCTGTCAAGAACAACACAGAGGCTCTTGCTGCCCCCCCCCCCATGCCTGGCTATCTTCACCAGGGCCCCTTGGAGGGGACAGATTGCCTTTCCCTCCCTGCCACAAGCAGAGCCTTAACAGTTGAAGACCTCAGGAACCAAGCCACAGCCATGCTCAAGGCCACTCTCCACAATTCAGAAGAGCCTCATGTATGAAGGGACCAGCAGAGGAACCCAGGTGTGTGGGACCCAGGGCTGAGACCTCCAAGCCTGCACGGATTGGGACTGGGCCTTCTCCACTCAGATCCCAAATTTTTCAGTAGCTTGGCAGCCAAACCCACAAACTGCCCCTGGTGCCATGTAATCCCACTAATGGCCAACATCCAGAGACTATAAGACCAAGCTTCCAGAAGCTAATAGCCTTGTTCTCTCTCTTGGAGAATCTGACAAGCTACCAAGAGTCTATTGCCCACACGGGAGAGCCTTGCAAGCTCCCCATGGCGTATTCATATCCCAAATACAGTAAAAGATATATATATATCTTTTATTAAAAGATATATTATATATCTTTATTAAAAGATATATATATATATACATATATATACATATATATATATATATATACCTACCTCTTGGAGAGCCCGGAAAGCTACTGAGAGTATCCCACCCGCTCAGTAGAGCCTGGCAAGCTCCCCGTGGCGTATTCAATATGCCAAAAACAGTAACGATACGTCTCATTCCCCTGACCCTGAAAGAACCTCCAACCATTGGGAAAGATGAGTAAGGAGAGACTGCTAAAATCTCAGGACTGAATGTAATAGAGACGTTACTGGTGCCTGCTTGAGTAAATTGGAGAACAATGGGATGACAGTGATGCAGTGATCTGCTGTCAGAAGAGACTGGGAATAGAGAAAGAACAAATGATGACCCAATTCCCCCCTCCTTTCCTTTTACCCGCTAAGCTCAAAGTTGCAAGTTCCTCTGATGAAAAAGATGGGAGATGCTGTACGTGAACATCAGTACCCTTCCAATTTAGAGTGGGAAAGGAAATTGATAGGCTGACGGGCACTAGGAAGAGAGAAGATAATGACTATTTTTCCTTCTCACTTATTATCTGAAAATGACTGTTCCTAGCTCATACTTGGTGATCCTAAATATATATTTTGAGGATCAGTAATATCAGTATCCTATCGATGCATTTGCAAAGTGTCACATACGTGGAAATGTGCACTGAAATTGGCCTCCACAATTCAGTGTTTGTTAGCATTTTCATCGTTTCACTCTGTTTAAGAAGTTCCTCTATACCTTTATATAGTTTGCTGTGCTTCAGTATATTTGCTTATTGAGATTCGAAATTCATATTTCTGAAAAATATGCAATTAAGTACTACTCCTTATATATGCCATCCTGATTCAGAGTCTTTCTGCTGGAATGTCATACATTTCCATTATTAATTTCCCTTCTGACTGTGCTCTTCACTATCTTATCCCTCCTTTTGTCTGCTTTATTTTCAGTGATTTTTTTGTTTCCTTAGTGAGTTCTGTCATTGGTACTTTCTTTCATAAGATTTGCATTGGCTTCTGTCCCAGGAGAGAGCAAGATATACTGGGTTTTCTAATATACTTTAAAAGCTCTGAACTGCGTTTTGACATAAAAGACTCTTAGGATGATAGAATGACAGCCTTATATTGTACTTTGAGAAGTCATCTAGTTTAATTCCTTTCCTTCTATAAGGTTAATAACTGTAATCTAAGTAGTGATTCATATATATATTTTTTTCTTTTACTGAAACAACCATGAATAACATTTCCATCATTTTGTTAATTATCCTATTTCGATATTAAAATATTAACAGAATACTCTCTTTTACTTTTCCTCCTATCAAGGCATTTTTTTTTCTTAGAACTTCATCTTGTCCAAATCTTCTGAATACACGAGGGACAGCTTTTTGGTCTTACAATCATAGAGAGTTATTAACTTTATAGTATAAAATGGTCATTATTATTTTGAGATATGTCTACAGTATAGCAGGCTAACATTCTTAATCTATAAGCATAGATTTCCAAGGTGAACTATTATTTGGATAAGTATATTTAGTTATGGGTTGGATGGGAAAATAGATGCAAATTAAAGTAAAAACAGTTCTTGTTCTCTATCTTCCTCTTTATTTATTTAGTGATTAATCACTAAATTATGCATTTTCCTTTCATTGAATATATTTCTCTTTGGCTCTGGGAAGTGAGTGAGACATGTAGGTACTGAAATGACAGCAGTTCAATTGTCCTCACCTGGCACAAGTCTAGTGAAATACTAATACTCAGGAATATTTGACGCTGCTTCAGATTCAAGAAAAATGCAAAGAGGGTTGTGAAGAGGGAAATTTATTTTTTATTTTTGCTCTATTGTGTGTATTGTTTTGTTGTGATGTTTTACACAAACTATCAGGAATAGTTTTATTAGTCTCCCATAATCCTTGGACATCCTGTTAATTTATCTCCTGACACACATTTCCCTCAGAGCGCTAGGAGACGGAAGAAGGCACACGTTTGCTTTTTCTGGACTCATCCACTTAGGTCTTTTGACTCACAAATTATTGTCTCTTTGGGATTGAAGAAATTAATATTATATTACCAAAAAAATTTCTTTAGCCTTTGTTTTATAGTGGAGGGTTTTGTGCTGAGTCCTCAGACTAAAAGTGGTCTCAATACAGGCTCTGGCTCTGTTCTCCAGGGTTCCACACGTCCCCACTCACTCTGATCCGGAAGGTCAAGTCATCCTAAAAGCCTGCTGTGTGATCCTGGCTTATGCTTCCACATCCGGCTCCTTCCTCAAAGTGCTATCTTCTCTAGTTTGTCAGGGCACCAAATTCACAACATGAAATGGATTTTTTTAGGGTTATTATTTTTTCTTTACTAAGACATTGTGTTTTTTTTTCAGACATTCATTTTATCAGACTGAGATAGATAAAAGATGCAAATCACAAGATTAAAAATAACATGTCTATGAATGTTTTGTAAGAATATGTTTTGTTTGGTAATCATGCCATGTTTTACATAATAAATTATTGAAATATATTGCATTCACTTCATGTTATATTTTCCACCTATAATTAATTATAGTATCACAATTTTGGGGATGCAAAAATGTAGCTGATTTTATTATACATATAACTAAAATTAAGTTTACATAATTTATTTATATATTTCTATGTAACTGAAATAATAATGATGAAATTACCAAGCTTATATGTTCCATAGAAAGAGAATACTCAATCTACTAATTACCAAAATCTTGGAAACAACTTAAAAATATTTTTCACACTAAAAACTAACTTTTTTATTATACAGCACTGTAGCACTGTCCTCCTGTTACTCATCGATTTGCTCGAACTCGGGCACTAGTAATGTCTCCATTGTGAGACTTGTTGTTACTGTTTTTGGCATATAGAATACTCCATGGGTAGCTTGCCAGGATCTCTGAGAGGGATGGAGGAATTGAACCCAGATCAGCCACGTGCAAGGCTAGCTCCCTATCTCTTGTGCTATATAACATGCTTATTTGACATGAATGATATACACCTCATAATATTATACTAAGTATATGTGATATGAAATACTCTAGCTCTCTCAGTCTCTCTGCCTGTGTGTTAATGGCTCTGTCTGAGTTAGAATTATGGAAGTGTCATTATTCTAGTGTGGTGGGGTGGAACAGAAGACAATCTTGTAGTTAAAAATGATTTTTAAAACCTACATACTTAGTTTAGAGTTCTCTAAAATGCCCAGGGGAGAAAGCTTTGTTTATATAACCCCCATTGTCTTCACCTCAAAGCTGTTTTGTTCTCAAAAATTTTTAAACTTTTTTATCCCCACAAAGAAATAAACTTAGCAGTTCCTCTGCCTTTGGGCCTCAAACTGAAGCGGTCAAGTTCTTTAGTCTGTGCTCATAGTTGAACTGTTGAAAATTTTCTAATACATATTTGTGCCAGGAAATCGAAATAATTGATTTTAAAATATGTTACTTTGTTTGATTTGGGGGCCACACCTTGTGGTGCTCCAGAGCTACTTCCAGATTTGTGCTTAGCGGTCTCTTCCAGCAGTGCTCAGAGGGGAACACTTAATGTCCAGAATCTAATCCAGGCTTCCTAAGTGCAAAGTATCCGAAGCCATTATACCATCTCTCCCGTCCTAAGCTAATATGTTTTCAAGTGAAGAATGTCAACCAGTGAAATACATTTTCTTGTCTGACAAGCAAAGTCAGTTTTTAAAATTTCAAGTTTGAAAATCTAGCTTTCAGGGACAAAAACTTACTTTTCAAGCAAAGTGGAACATTTTTATAAGCAGATTAATGAAAAAAGATAATAATTGATAATAAGGTTAACATATTTCTTACAAAACAGTTCCTAGTGGTTCCATTGCTTTCTGAAGTGTGAAGTACAGGTATGCTGTATGGTGATACATATGTTGATGATGATGATCTGGGTGTCCTAGGTTGTTCCGGAATGATGACTGAGATACGTGTGTGGGGAGTGAGAAAAGCTATAGCCTCAGTAGAGAGTTACTGTCCTCCTGTTTGATCCACCTTGGTCCCCCCAATGTAATAGCCGGCAGCAATTAAGACTCATAGTCTTACATGATCATGTGGACGGCAGGGACACATTTCACTAGTCCCACAAGGCAGCCATCAAGCTGCACCTGAGGCCTACCTGATCTGTAGGACACAGGATTTGATATACCCATCTGCGTTCTTAGAAGCCATGGTTTCAGGTTCAAGGGAGGTTTTTTTTTTTTTTTTTCCAGGAAGAGGGAAGTTATGCAGTTCAAATTGAGATGCAATGAGCACTACAATAGAAATGCGTACCACTTTCCATTAATAGTTGATAATATAGGATTTTTTCCCAAATTGTGTCCACTTAGGGCTTGTACATAAGAGCTTGTTCATAGTGTGTTGTCAAAGTGCAATACATTTGGGTTGTGTGGCCTTCTTTCAAGGTCTTATCAAAGCCTTTTGTTCCAACTAAAGCCTTACTTCTTCTGAAGGGGCCCAAGTTTATCTGGCCAGACCAAAGTTAGTTTCTTATCAGAGTCTTAACAGATCTCAGCTTCTGTCCCTGAAGGAAGATGCCTTTATGCTTCGGGGGTATTTTAGGGCTATTGACATCATAACTTCCCTAGATCACATTATAGCTTTATTATTTCCAAAGAAAATTTGCCAGAGGCCCCTATCTACCTACTGCTTCGATAAATGATAACAGTTTGAATTAGAATATGAAGTTATCACAACACATTTTTTCCCAATACAATCAGAATAAGAAGAAAAGAAACATAATATCAAATTAAACATACTTTTCTTAGTTTCTTTGAGATTTCTGTTTAGTTGGTATCAGCAATTTTTCTGTAATGCAGAAAGACTCAGTAAAGATGTTCTCTGTTTTATTTATACCAGAAAAAACAGACATTTTCTTATAGGAACAGTGCCCTAAAAAAGTACCAATTTGCCAATCTCCCACCCAACTCAGTTGGTATTAATATCTTGTGTTCAATTCATCACAAAGGAAAGACCATGGCACTATTCTGAATGAAGAAAAGCTTCAGAGTCCAAAGTCTTGGCGATGTCCCAGAAATGCACTTTTAACTGCCTGAGAGATCACCCTAGAATAACTTATAAATGACCATGTGATCAACTTGCAAAGGTACCATAGCATACTCCTTTCTGGAATTCTTCACATCACTAGGGACTCCTCTCTCTATCAAAGAGGATTAGGTATTTCTTTTTTTTTTTTTTTTTTTTTTTACTGACTGTTTATCTTCTTCCCCTACCTTCTCATATTTACCAAATATTTTTTTTTTAATTTTTACTTTAAGATCTGTCATGGAAAAGTCTATTCTCCAAGACAGACAACAAATCTGGGAAAACAAAGTAGAAGTCACAACTGGCATTTACTTTTCTAGCAAAGAACATAACCTTGTCTGAAACTGAGATTCTCCCCAAATTTAGGGTGATTCAGGTCACTTCCCATGACTTGAAGGTAAAGTGGGTCTAACGTGTGATTCTCAGTTACCTCAGTAAGGCTAACCGGATATAACAAACTGTTGCTGGTGAGTTTAAAAGAGATTCACAGGCAGTGCTGGAGCCATAGTACAATTGGCTGGGCTCTGGCCTTGCAAGTAGTTGACTAAAATTCCATCCTGACACCGCATAGGTCCACAAAGCCCTGCTAGGAGTGGCCCCTGAGCACTGAGCCAGGAGTAAGCCTTGAGCACATCCAAGTGTTGACCAAATGCTAAAATAATAATAATAATAATAACAACAACAACAACAACAACAAATTTAAGTAGAAAGGATAAAAAAATCAAATAGGAGTAATTGAGTTAAAGAATGGGGTAGTTGACCTAAAAATATAACAGAGAAAATCTATAATGACAGAACTTGAAGACTGAATCAATGAACCTGAGAATAAAGCAAAAGAAAGCACTAAAATGAACAGGTAATAGAAAAACATAATTCAAAAGATGAAGAAAGCATTTTTGTTTGCAGAACATCACCAAAAGCTACTATATTTGAATCCTAGGGAGACTGAGAAGGAGAAAGAGCAAAAAAATCTAAGTAATAACACATGAGAGCCTTCCTAATTAAATTAAGGAGACATATACTTTGATTCAGAAAATTTGAGATGCCACAATTATAATAAACTCAAAGTGATAAACACCAAGACACAATGTAATTAAAATCTCAAAAGCCAAAATAGAGAAAAATACTAAAAGATAGAAGAGGAAATACAAAATTTACATAGGAAGTACCCTATAAGATTCAAAGCAGCTCTATCTCTATGGGCCAAGAAGGAAAGATGTGATATATCCAACACGTAAATATAAGTGAGACAGGAAATTATCTAAACAACAGCTAGAGTAATTCATTACCATTAAGGCAACTCTGTAATATATACTTAAACGTCTTTTATAAAGAAAAAGAATTGTATAATGAAATAGTAAGATATATATATATATATATATAGTTGTGGAAAGAAAATTAAAGCAATGATATGGTATCATAGAATCAACTCTACTTACTCTCTTTAAATTTATAATAGGACATATGCTAAAATCTTTAGAAGTAAAATTCATGCCTTGCATGTAAGTCATCTTGGTTTCATCCCTAGAACTGTGTATTGTTTCTTGAACACTGTCGATGTTGATCCCTGAGTACAAAGCCAGGAGTAAATCCTGAGCATTGCAAGGTGTGACCTATTGCTAATAATTAAAAAAAATAAAGCACAAATAAATGCAATATAATAAAGATATTATGACCAATAAAGGTCAAACTATGACCTTTTGAAAGAATAAAAAGAAATTATAAACCCTATGCTACTCTAAAAACTTTAACCAAAAGAAAATATTAATAGGATCAGAAATGAAAGATGAAATTTACATATCATGAAATACAAAAGGCTATAAGGAAATGCTATGGAAATGTGATGTCATTATAGAAGAAATGAAACAATATTAGGATTATACAATTTACCAAGATTGCACCAGGAAGAAAAAAGAAAGCTTGAACAGGTTAGTGAAGGCAAGGAAGTCGAAACAGCAATTAAAGTATTCCCCAAAGCCTAGATTCAGTTGTTTTTTTCTATTTATTTCTGCAAGATCTTTCAATATCAATAACTGCTTTCATTTTCAAGCTCTGAAGAAAATTCTTTTCTAAGTAAGACTACTCCAGAGTTCTATTAGGCCAATATTTTGCTTACTTCAAAAGCAGAAACATCATTGAAAATAAAAAGTTAAAGAGTAGTATTTCTGACAAACATAGAAGCAAAATCATCAACAAAATTTACTAAAACAAATTTAACTGACATCAAAATGATTGTACATTATGTTTAAGAGGTTTATTCAAAAAATGTAAGGATGATTCAACATATACAAATAAATTAATGACATACCATATCAGCATCTTCTGATCATATAAATATATGAAGACATGATTCAACATTATTTATGATAAAAACTTTGAATAAAATGAAGATATATGATCTTGCCTCAAAATAGCAAAGTTTGCATAAAACAAAATCATAGTGAACATAATAATCAATGGTAAAACATGAAAGCTTTTCCTCTCAGATCTGGCACAAACAGAATGTTCACACACAAATGCTATTCAACATAGTATTGGAATTCTCAATCACATTGATTTGGCAAGAAAAATAAGTGAAAGGGATTTAAACTTGGAAAGAATGGCAAATGTCATAATGATACACATATGAAACAATACAAACTTCACCAAAAATTGTTAGAAAAAAATTAACTAAAACAAAAATTGGTTGGCTTAAAAATATGTTGGAAGTAATAATTCAGAAGAAAAAGAAAATTTTACAATCAATTTTAATTACATCAACAAATTTAGTATTTGAAAATCAACAAAGATATGGAAGTTAGTTTGTTTTGTTTTGTTTTGTTTTTCTTTTTTGGGTCACACCCGGAGATGCACAGGAGTTACTCTGGCTCTTCACTCAGGAATCACTCCTGACGGTGCTCAGGGAACCATATGGGATGCTGGGAATCGAACCCGGGTCGGTCGCATGCAAGGCAAATGCCCTACTCGTTGTGTATCACTCCAGCCCCAAAGATATAAAAGTTTTTACAAAAAGAAATAGAAGATGCAAGGAAACTGGAAAAACCAATTTATGCTGACAGACCGGAAGAACTTACATTCTTAAAATTATCACCCTACCAATACACTCTAAAGAGTCAACACAATGCTCATCAAAATTCTAATGGTGGGCTGGAGTGATAGTACAGTTTGTAGGGTGTTTGCCTTGCATGTGGTCAACCCAGGTTCGATTCCCAGCATCCCATATGGTTCCCTGAGCACTGCAGAAGTGATTCCTGAGTGCAAAGTCAGAAGTAATCCCTATTCATGACTGGGTGTGACCGGAAAAAAAAATCCTAATGTTGTTCTTCAAGGCTGTCAAACATGTGCTACTAAAATTTTTATGGAACTGTAATGGAACCAATAAAATCCCAAATAGCCAAAGTAACCCTTAGAAATCAGAAAATAGGGGTGTTTCCCCACTTGATACAATGAGACAGTGGTAATTAAAACAACCTGCTACTGGAGGTTGTTTACAAGCAGGTGTATAGACCACTGTTACAGAATTGAAAGAAATATACCTTCAGCTAGATGAACAATTCATATACATAAGGAGTCAGGAGTTTTTGATGTAGAAAGGAAAGCTGCTTCTATGAATGGTGTTGGGAAAACAGGTTAGATCATTGCAAAAGAATGGACCGCCCCACTCTCTTATACCATGATCAAAATATACGGGAAGTGGACTAGGCGCTTGGATGTTAGATCCAAATGCATAAAGTATGAAGAAAACATAGGCAGAATGCTCCACGGTACTAGAGCCAGAGGTATGTCCATTGATTATATTGCATTGCCAAGAACAGCAAAATTTAAAAAATATAAGAACAAACGTTACAACAAACTGAAATGCTTCCACACTGCTTAAGAATGTGTTCCAAAAACAGAAACTCCATAGATTAGAGGGTTATTTGGACACTAAAATATTTGGACACTATAATGTTTGTATAATATGTCTACATATTCTGCATGTATATAGTACACTATATATAGTATAGAGAGTATATATACACTATGCAGTTGATAATTATATGTGAGAAAAACAGTTTTTTTCATTAGACAGTAGGTACATAAAAAGTGCTCATCACTGTTGATTATAGGGTACATGTAAACTTAAAAAATATATAACTAGAGACCTGAAGAAATCGCTCAATAAAACTGGGGGCATGTTATGGCTGTTTGGGGCCTGTGTTTGATCCCCAGCATCTCATAGTTTAACTGAGCATTCCCACAACTGACCTCTGAGCATTGAGCTAGGAGTTGCCCCCAAACACTGCCCAGTGTGGGTTAAAAAACAATATAATTTTCAGATTCGTCTTATAAGTGAGAATGATCTGTATTGTAATGTTATGACAAATTAGTGCTGTTTGAGATTTGGAGAAAGAGGAGCCATAATTAACTGCTGGTAGGAATGTAAATTAGTTCAGCCTCTGGGAATAGATATCTCATTAAAGTAAAATTAGCATGTGATCTAGAAATTTTACTCTTAGATATTTATTTCAGATCCAGAAAGGCACAAATTAGCTAAGATATATGCACAACTACTTTCACTGTAGTACCATTTCCAACAGTCAAAATCTGAAAAAAGGGGCTGGAGCAATAGCACAGCGGGCAGGGCGTTTGCCTTGCATGCGGCCAACCCGGGTTCGATTCCCAGCATCCCATATGGTCCCCTGGGCACCTCCAGGAGTAATTCCTGAGTACATGAGCCAGGAATAATCCCTGTGCATCACTGGGTGTGACCCAAAAAGCAAAAAAATAAATAAATAAAATAAAAAAATCTGAAAAAAATATAATTAAGTGCCCAACAGAAGATGGGCTAATAAGAAGCTGTAAAAGAAAAGGTAAAATTTTGCATTATCCACAATGTTAGCAGGATTTCGAAGGTGTCATCACTATATCATTGTATCACTGTCATCCCGTTGTTCATGGATTTGCTAGAGAGTAACGTCTCCATTCACCCCTGCCATGTGCTAGTGTAGCCTGATGGTGTGTTGGGGACTCTTTCAGGATCAGGGGAATGAGGACCGTCATTGTTACTGTTTTTGGCATATTGAGTACACCACAGGTAGTTTGCCAGGCTCTGCCATGCCTTTTACCCTGGACCACATGCAGGGTGTCATACAAGTAAAATAAGTCACACTAAATAAGGGATGAACTCACTCATATGTTTATATAGAGAAACAAATCAAAGGATTGATAAGTCTAATGAACACAAACCTGGATACATTGGAGGAGGAACAGAGAAGACCCAGGACATCGTGGACAGGGCACATGCTGGGAACCACAATCAAAGAGTTTTGCACTTTGGTGGTTGTGTGTCAGGTTAAATTTTCACCCTAAAGTTTACACTAGTGTAAACCAATTTTCTTTGGCTCTTTGGATCACATCTAGCCAAGCTCAGGGGTTATCTCTGGCTTTGAACTCAGGAATTAGGATGTCGGAATCGAAATTGAGTTGTCTGAATGCAAGGTAAATGCCCTACCTGTTGTAATATTGCTTTTGGCTCCTAATGCAAACTAGTTTCACCTTAAAAATTTGAATTTCAAATGTCATTTTAATTTAATGAATTATAGAAAAGGAAATTATTATGTAGCTGTTTAAAAAGTTTATAAGATTCGTGTATATTGATATAAGAAAAAGCTAATGGCTGAGTAGTTTGACAAATGAGTCATAACATATATATATAGAATAAATTTATTGCAGCTATAGATTTAAATTCTTACAAACAAATGGTCAATACGCTTTAACAATACATTGGTTTTTCTGAACTCTATCTGTTTAATGTTTTTAATTGCATTTTAGTTTTTAATTAAGAAGCGGAAATTTTTGTGGAGAGGTGCAAGGGTGGTGAGGACTGGAGTGCTCTAGGGACTAGGGGCTAGGAGGGACTAGGAGGGACTAGTGGCTCTCAGGAGTGCAGTCCCTGCTAGAGTCCAGAGTCCAAGGATTTGGAATGTTTTGGCCCCACACTCATCTGGAATGAACTGCTTTTCAGTCACCATGTCCTCAAGTTTATCTGCATTAGACCTATTAACATCTCACTTGGAGAGGTGGGTCTTCTGGCCACCAGAGAACTTGAATTTGGCCCTGGGTAGACAGTCAATCACATGATCCTTGATCTATTTGGAGCTTGAGCTTGGGGCATGCATGACGGACATCCACCACAAGGGTGGTCTCCATGGTCCACTAGAACAGTCCAAAGAAACCACAGGCTCAGGACCAACCAAGGATGTTCCTTGGGGTCCCACAGGCGGAGCGCATGGCTGCCTGAGTTGGCTCCATTTACCCATGTTTTTATTTCTGAATTATTGGAACACTTTTAGTTATTATTACATTCATCAAAACAAAGAGAGTTTTTGATACACTCACAGAAATGATAACAGAGTAATATTATTTCGGTTGAGTTTCAAGATGTGTGAGACAATCTCACCTACGGCCACAACCCGAGACTCATTGTACTTCTGGAAGAGAGCATAAAACAACACGCCAAGGCCATGCTACTGACCCCGTGCCAAGCTGTTTCACCCAGGGTGCCAGGTGGAAGCCCTCCCCACCCCAAGGTACCCAGCCCTGGCAGCTGAAAGCCTCCAGAACTCAACTGCCACCACGCTCAGGGCTGCTCTCCACACACCTGGATGGGCCTCACCCGTGAGTGGACTTTACCTGGACCGTGTGGCCGCAAAAGCCATACCCCACACCACAAATATTCCAAGAGTAGCACTCCGTAATTGGTATTTAAAGTAGAAGGCAACTAAATTTAGAGGGAAATACATTTTTTACAGATATATATGTATACACATATAAACCTATATATGTGTATAAAGACATATCTCTATATAGACATATAGATATATCTATGTATATAAGCACACAAGACAATCTTTAACAACATATTAGTGATCTCTTATAAAAAGACTTAATGCCCCCTGGGTGAAATACAATCATCTTCACACAGTTTCCTCTAAGAAAACTTTTTTGGATCATTTTCAGCGGTTTGTTTATAACAAACAATATAAAAATGAATTATTTCAGTTCTGCTTTGGGGCAGGGGTTGGGGTTCGGGATGAAAATATCCCAAATATGGTGATGGGAAGGTGTTGGGGTGGTGGGATTGGTGTTTGAATTTTAAATATAATCAAATATTGTGAACTACTTTAAAAAATAAAATAAAATAAAGCTGTGTATATTCACTCATGTCATTTGGAAATTTTGGTATTGCGATATGTTATCTGCTGATACAAACTATCATTTAATTCATAAATGCATATAAATAGAAATAACTGGTTAATTTGTATTGGAAAGTTAATTGTAAGGTAAGTGTGGAAATAGAGAAAAAATGATGATAATGTGATTTTGGAGAGACGGGGTAACATCTAACTGTGCTTAGGGCTTTCTCCTGACTCTGAATTTAGGGGTCACTTCTTGCAGGCTCAGGAGACCATATAGAGTAGCAGAGATCAACTCAGATCAAGTGCACGTGAGGCAAACACTTTCCCTGCTATACTATGTCTCCTGCCCCACTGGGGTGAGTTTAGTGGTTATTTCTACTGAGCCCTGAAGGTTAAACGGTCCCCTATAACTGAATAGATGTTCTTTCTTTATAATAGTGAAGACCTCAAATAAAGAAGTATTCTACAGTATTTGAAGCAGTAATTCTACAAGGTAACCATAAAGACAAGCTTTCATATCTTTTCTTAGATTTAAATCCACATTCTTCGTATTTTTTTGTTCAAACTACAGGATTTTCAAAACTAGAGGGCAATTATATATTGTACAGTGGGTGCGGTGCTTGCCTGGCTTTGACTGGTCCTTGGAAGCCCATATAGTGCCCTGAGCACTGCCAGGAGTGATCTTTTAATGCGGAACCAGCCCTGTCTCCTGCTTGGATAAAGCCCAGTGACATCTGCCGGATCCAAACCTCACATGGATGCCGGACCAATAATAGAAGGTCCACTTTTTTCATTTTCAATTTACATGTATTTTATATTTTCTCAGCATGGGTGCTATGCATGGGTAAATGGTATGCTTAAAATAATTTATAGCATATTCATAAATTTAGTGGATTTCCTTTCTTGAACACATTTTACATAGACTAAATCAATGTTTAAAAGTTGTACTTGTTTTATTCTGTTCTTAGAGACTTTTGTTAACAGAAACATGATATTGCATTATTATAAACATTTACATTTTCACATTTGTATAATTATTTTTCTCCTTCCTTCATAACGTTATCTTTAATTGCTTAAGCAATCTTACTAATTGTGAGTACTATAGGCCTTTACATGTATTCCTAATGTGAATAAATGCAAATCTGTATTCACTCTAGATATATTATTAGATGTCTTCCTTTCATGATTTTAAGCATAATGAAAAATAGCAGTGAAAATAGCTTCCAACTTCAGAGAACTCAACACTGAAATATGTGGAAACATAATATCTCTTTTACTAGAAAATTATGCCATGAAACTTTTATTCCCATCAATAATATTTTTCTAGTTTTCTAATTTTAAAACTATTTAGGCATGAACATTTTCTTACTGTGTTATTGCTAATTTGTAAGGTAGTTTGAAGCCAGGATGCATGCTGTCTCCATTTTCTTCTTTCACTCCGAGTTGTTTTGTATGGAACCCTAGAAGCCTTAACTTACATTTTTTTGGCGGTTCTATTTTTCTGAAAAAAAGTATTGGCTTTTTGATAGCAATTACATTGGCTTTTATAAACTCTTTATTTAAAATGGTCACTTTGGCATTTTTTGAGTCTGTATCTTGGAATTTCTGGGACTGGAGCGACAGCACAGCGGGTAGGGCGTTTGCCTTACACTCGGTCAACGGGGTTCAATTCCTCTGTCCCTCTCAGAGAGCCGGGCAAGCTACCAAGAGTTTCCCACCCGCAGGGCAGAGCCTGGCAAGCTACCCGTGGTGTATTCGATATGCCAAAAACAGTAACAAGTCTCACAATGGAGATGTTACTGGTGCCTGCTCGAGCAAATCGATGAGCAAGGGAGGACAGTGCTACAGTGCAATTCATTTATAGTAGTTTATTAGGAAATCTTTAGGTTTCTCTAATTATATTATCAAGATATCTGCTCGTAGTAATAGTTTTACTTCTGCTTTCTCAGTTTGGATGGAAAAATATATTTTACTGATGTCTATTCTGCCATTTATTTATAAGTGTCATTATTAATTTTTCAAATCACGTTAGTTATTTATTGGTCTTTATTTTCTACATGCACTTTTGTATAACAGTCCAATGTCTCAAATTTTAATAGATTTTTTATAAAACAGTTCAGTTTTGAAAAATATATACAAGTAAGTATGTCACTCATGAACATTGTAAATATTTCTTTCCTTTTTCTTTTTAATGGTCATCAGTGGCAAAAAAGGGAGTTACAAAAGTCACACCTAGAGCTGGCTTCATGCTCAGAAGGGAACCCCTGACTCCTCTTAGTTCTGGTTGCATATAAGATCAGGAAACTTCTCTAAAAATAAGCTAGAGAAAGGACACCTCATCGTATAGTATTAGCATTTCTTGTCTTATTTATTTATTTATTTTGGCTACACTCCACTGCTCAGAGTGCTCCACTGCTCACTCCACTGCTCCACTGCTCAAAGTTTACTCCTGGCCCTGTGGACAGGGATCACTCCTGTTTGGGCACAGGGGACCACACAGAGTGTTGTGGATAAAACACAGTGGATAAAACGTGGATAAAAACATTTATCAAGGCAAATGTTCTCCTCAATGGAATGTCTGTCCGGTCCCTTTAGGATTTTTTGATGGTGCTATTCTCAGTTGTGCTTGAATGGCCATATGTACCTCAAATCTTGCAAATGCAAAGCATGTTCTCTACAATTTGAGCTACATCCTTGGCACTGAATCTTCCCTGCATTTTTTTGTACTTTAATTTGGTAAGATTTAAAATTGTTATATATTTGTGTAAGTTGCCAACCCTCCTGTTTCACTGACTCTACACATATATCTGAGCTTTCCTTAACTCGCAAGTGTGGTCCTAACAGAAGAATTTTCAATGATGCAGAGAAATTGATTCATACCTTCATCACATTTTGGTAGCAACAATCTATTACTACTAGTCATAAATGACTTGATACATTACATCAAAGCCAGCACCACTGGACAATTGCATAAATTAGATATATTTTCTAGGTAGTAGTTTATTTTCTCAGTTTGACTGCGAATACTTTTCAGTATATAGCTAATTTTATTATACTTATCTGTTCTATTGTAACTTCCTCAAAAGAATGAGTCCATGCAAATTTATAAACTTATGTTTTTTAATATACCAATAAACATTTTTGTAGTTAGAATTTTCTAGAAAATATATCCACCATGCATATGCCATGATTTGCTGATATATCACTATAAGCAAATATTAAGCTTTTAGAATATCATATAAATCAAATCCACTGATAAAATTTTCATAAGTATACCAGAAATTGTATATTTGAGAATATGATGCTGAATCCTTCTTAAGATATTTTACATTGCTTTTTTGGGTTCTTCGTTTTTAACATTTGGACCATACCTAATGGTGCTCATGACTTGCTCTAAATTCCGTTTTCAGGGATCAGTCCTGGGGGTGTTTGAGGAACCATATGTGGTGTCAGTGACTGAGTTTGGGATGGTTATGTGCAAAGCACGTGCCTAAGCCCTGTACGGTATCTCCAGCCCCATACTTTAAATTATTGTTAAAAGTAGCTAAAGAAAGATTACTTGATACCATTTATGTTTTTGTGTAGAGTACATTGTGGAAAGATTTTTTTACAAGCAAATGCAAATTATTATTTTTTTATTTGCAGATATACTGCAAAGGAAGGTCACTATCACTGTCATCCTCTGTTGCTCATCGATTTGTTTGAGCTGGCACCAGTAATGTCTCTCATTGAGAGACTTATTGTTACTGCTTTTGGCATATCCAATACACACGGGTAGCTTGCCAGGCTCTGCCGTGCAGGCAAGATACTCTCGGTAGCTTGCAGGGCTAGGAGATAAGGTTAGGCATTGTATAGGGGAGAAAGTGATGATACTTATATGTAATAATTAAAATGTGACTATAAGTTGAAATCAAGGATACAATTTTTATAGTAATTTTTGAGTAATGATATTTAACAAATATTTTACAAATTTCATGAATAGTTTTTATGAATCTCATTTCCAATAGATCTCTAAAATATTATAAAGTTAAAAGATTACCTTTGGAATGTGTAACATCTATTTGGTGAAATCTATAATTACATATTTTCTCATGAATTTCTTTTTTTTCTTTGCTTTTTGGGTCACACCTGGCGATGCACAGGGGTTACTCCTGGTTCTACACTCAGGAATTACTCTTGGTGGTGCTCAGGGGACCATATTGGATGCTGGGATTCGAACCCGAGTCAGCCGTGTGCAAGGCAAATGCTCTACCTGCTGTGCTACCGCTCCAGCCCCTCTCATGAACTTTTAAAACTATCAGTGTACTTAATTTCCAAAACTTGTTTCTATTTGTTAGGTCATATAAATGTAAGTTTCCTCTGGTTAGGCAAAATTTGGTAAATAGCACACTTAATGAAAGGTGAAACTAGTAAACCAGAATATATAATCTTGAGAATCCAAATAATATTAAAATTCTTTCTGATTGCAACTATGGATCTATTTTAATGATATATGTTTGCTTTGCAAGCACTGTCAGTGAAAAGTGGAGAATCAATGGAAGAAGTTAGCTACCGGCTCTCCAATTAGACGTTGTCTGTCTGAGGCATGCTGTAAGCTCTGTTCAATATCAGCAGACTGCAGTGTTGCTTATTAAGCATCCCATGATTCAGAAGGATGTGAGCTCATAGATTATTCATTACTAAGAAGAGATATCCAGCCTTATCCTACTTATCTAAGCCTTTTGTCACATAATTTCTCAGCTTATTACTTATATAGATTGGAGATAACTTGTCTTGGTGTTTATTAAGTAGAAAAGCAATTTTTGAATTCCAAGGACAGAGATAAAAGGAAAGAGAGAAAGGTAGTCAAGAGTTCCTGTGAATTGTGAGTTCAGTTATTTCACCCTTCTCAGGATGATCTGCTATTTGTACCATCAAATACAGAATGCTTCCTATAAGTATCTGGATAAAATTCTGAGAAAATCATGATGAAAGGTAGTTCAGATATTCTCAGTGTACAGAAACATCTGGCAGAGCATCAAAACAGGTTCTCTGAGGGAAAATGTACAAAAATAAATCATAATTAACTGCTGAACATTTTATCCAATTTCAGCTGTTTGGCAATTAGTTAAACTTGTACACAACTATGAACATCAGTTTCAGATAATGTGATTCTTTTACAAAACACTTGTTCTTTATAAACTTTTTAAAATGACAAATAATTCATCTGTAGACTTACTGACATATAATTTATTACTGTCATCACTGTCATCCCATTGATTATCTATTTGCTCGAGCGGGTGCCAGTAACATCTCCATTTGTCCTAGCCCTGAGATTTTAGCTGCGTCACTATACTCATTCTTCCCAGTAGTGCCACATTGGAGGCTCTTTCAGAGTCAGGAGAGTGAGACCCATCATTGTTACTGTATTTGGCATTTTTTTTCATTCTTTTATTGATTCACTATGTGGAAAGTTACAAAGCTTTCAGGTTAAAGTCTCAGTTATACAATGCTCAAACACCCATCCCTTCACCAGTGCACATATTCCACCACCAAGAATCACAGTATACCTCCCCCCTTCCCCCCACCTTCCCAGCCCCCCACCCCGCATGTGTAACTGGTAATGTATTTGGCATTTTGAATATACATTACCAGTAATGTATTTGGCATGTTGAATATAATATGGAGAGCTTGCCAGGCTCTGCAGTGTGGGCAGGATGTTAAGTTGCTTTTTGTAGATAAGACAATTTTGTTATCAAATGATCACCAGAGATCCATTAAGTCTCAAAATAAATACTCTACAGGATGATTTACATTAATATCAATAGTAAGTCAGTTATATTTTTACTAACTGATCAGAGGACATATCACATAAAGAACATTTTAAAACCCCAAACGTTCCATGTGAAGCAAATGAACATTATTTTGGAAATCATTGTGAAAGTTATACTGAAAACAAAACTGTCCTCTTAATTAAAACTTGAGATTTCAATGTAAAGGGCTTCATAAAGTTGGGTCCTAGAAAACAAACTGTATATTTTTATTGGAGGTAAAAAATACTCAATAACATAAATCAAAGATCTTAAATATTTTCTTTACTAAAATAAATTTTAATACTTTTAGCTTTATAGATTTCATTGCTCAAGTCGGCACCAGTAACAACTCCATTGTGAGACTTTTTGTAACTGATTTTGGCAATATTTTTAGGTAAATGCAATATAAACAGATACAAAAAAGTTTATTAATCAAATATTATGGAAATTATTATCAATTTTACCATGCTATTTATAGTTCAAACTCTTTATAGTTATTCTTCATATTTCTATTTTTTTGTTTTTGTTTTCTGCTTTTTTGCGTCATACCCGACGATGCACAGGGGTTACTCCTGGCTCTGCACTTAGGAATCATTCCTGAGTGATGCTCAGCATCCCATATGGTGCTCAGGGGACCATATGGGATGATGGGATTCGAACCCAGGTCGGCTGCATGCAAGGCACACACCTTACCCGCTGTGCTATCACTCCAGCCCCACATATTTCTAAATATAGTGTGTTAACTTGATGAGTAAGTTAATTTAAATTGTCAATAAGAATGTTGGGATGTGTTTGGTGTTAAAATTTTTTTTATTGCATAAGATTGATGAAAAAATTAATTCCACAACTTTCTAAATCTGCATTCATATTCTGTTGTAAAGAGCCTAAATAATATATAGTGTACATTCTTCAAAATGTCAAGTTGAAAGAATATTCAAAGTTATATTCTTATTGCCTTAATGTTTTAAATAATTTCATAGTTCAATAAACAAATTTTAGAAAAATGTGGCAATTATAATTTAATTTTTATGTTTATAAATTAATTAAAAATTCAGTAACCACCAATATGATTTTCTTTGATCAGTTTGCCATTAATGATATTGATTATTAAAATTACATGTTAATGATACTTTTATACAAAATTTTATTTCATAGACTGTTCTTGACTCCAATATTTCACCTAATAACTTAAAAGTCTTAATCTATTTTGATGGTCACACAGGGGATGTTTCTGCTCAGGGCTTACTTCTGATTCTGTGCTCAGGGATCACTCCTGGCCAGGCTTGGCGAACCAATGAGGTGCCAGGATTTGAACAATTTAAAGCTGCATTCAGGCATATGTCCTACCCACCATCACCTTATAATTTTTAAAAGAAGAGACCAGTACATTGTTACTTATTTCACTGTCACTGTCACAGTCATCCCGTTGCTCATTGATTTGCTTGGGCGGGCACCAGTAACATCTCCATTGTGAAACTTCTTGTTACTGTGTTTGTCACACACCTGGCAGTCCTCAGAACTTACCTACCAACTCTGTCTTCAAGGATAACATCCGGCAGTATTCAGGAGCAAAATCTGCTGTCAGGGCTCAAATTTGGGTGAACCATGTGCAAGGTCAGTGCCCTCATATTATGTTTATTTTTATATACCACAAATAAGTGAAATAGTTCTATATATTTCTATCTCCTTCTGACTCATTTTACTTAGCAAGATATTCTCATTGTATAAGAGAATTTCATAGTTTTTTCCCTAACAGCTGCATAATATTCAATTATGTAGGCGTACCATAATTTCCTTAACTAGTCATCTGTTCTCTGGCTTGGATTGTTTTTAGATTCTGTTGTGGATAGAGCTGTGATGGACATATAAGGACAGATGATGTTTCTGCTGTGTGTCTTCGGGCCCCCAGGGTACATTCCAATAAGTAGTATTGCTGGGTCATAAGGAAGGTCAGTTTCTAGATTTTTGAGGAATGCCCATATTGTTTTCCTAAAAGTCTGGATGGGCCAGTCAGCATCCCCAGAACAATGAAGGAGAGTCCCTTTCTCCCTGCATCCACACCAGCACTGGTAGCTCTTATTCTTTTGTATGTGTAACTGTCCTTGTCTTGTGACATGATATCTCATTGTTTTGATTTGCATCTCCCTCACAATAAGTGATCTAGAGCTTTTTTTCAGGTGTCTTTTGGCCATTTGTATTTCTTTTTTGAGGAAGTTTCTGTTCATTTATTCTGCCCATTATTTTTGGTGGAGTTGGATTATTTTTGTTTGTTTTCTTCAACCACTACCTTATCTCTCTAGCATAGTAACCCCTTATCAGATGGGTATTGGGTACATATTTTTCCCAATTTGAGTGTTGTTGTACTTTGCGATGTTAATTGTATTTTGGTCACTATTTCTTTTGAGGTGCAGAAACTTTTCAGTTTAATGTAGTTCCATTTGTTTAACCTTGCTTTCACTTGCGTGAACAGTGGTGTTTTACCCTTGAAGATGAAGTTTGCCTTTAGCATTAATGTCAGAAGGGTCCTTGACCACATTTTCCTCCATGTACCTTATTGAATACCTAAGTAGAAACAAGGGCCAGGAGGACTGATCCATGCTTAGAAGCCTGCCTCAAATGCTAGGTAAGAAGGCAGCTGGGATAGAGAAGGGACCATTGTGACAATAGTTGGAAATGATCATCTGTATAAAAAACTACTTGCTGAAAATAGGTAAATAACCTCTCAATAGCTGTATTGCAAATCATAATGTCCAAAAGGAAAATTAAAATGGAAAGAAAGTGTTAGTCTTATGCTAATTTACAGACTTCCACTCCACTCCCTAAAAACCATCATCAAGAGCACTCTGATAAGGAAACACTTCAACTTAAGCTTATTTAAGTTGTTTTCCTAAATTATTCCCGTTAATCTGTGCAAACATTAAGGTAGAAAATTGTGCTGGTCATGGTCATGCATGTGGTATGTATTATTCAGAACAGTTCTAAATTCAAAGCAATTCAAAGCAATGACTGAATAATATTAAGTGATTGTATGTCAACACAAATAATTAGTATTCAGTATAAAGTCTTAATAAATGAATGTCAGACACTTAGGCATGTCTTTGGGCATAATAAAGGCAACATTTTAAAAAAACTGTGATTTTACTTGATTTAGTTTATGCTTCATGTTTAAATATGTTATTGAATGTGGGATTTGTTCCAAACACTTTTGGGCCCCTGGTTAGATGTGTGTTTTCTATTATATCTAGAATTATCATCTTTCACTAAAGTTTTAACTTATATGTTCACAATAAAAAATGGGTATTAGGTTTTTGGAAATAGAAAACTGTAACCATACAAATTCAATTACTGTTCCATCTACAATGCTCATCATGCAAAATCAATTATTGGCTCATTTAAATCTAAAAATTAAGGAAGGGGCTCCATCTCCTCCTCGCCTGCACCTACTCACCCCCCCACCCCTTGCCGTCTTCTTTCGGACCCCGAATCCAACCTGCCTGAGCACCGCCTACCTAGACCCTGGCCACCCTCCAGGCTGGTCCTTTCCCTTATTGAGGTCACCCAGACACATTGCGTTAGTGGGCGTGGCCTCAACAAAAGTGGGCGTGGTTTCAACAAAAGTGCACGTGTCCTCCTTCTGAGCCGGTGGCCAACTATATTTTTTTTTTCGAAATAACAAGCATTTATTAGGTACTTCTCAGCGTTCATCACCTTTATCCCCAAGTATCACCTTAGCTGTCCCTAAAACAGTTCGCAAATAGGTTGCTAGCTAATTCCAACTTTCAAAACTACCAATGAATATAAGCAGCTATTCAAGCTAAAGCTAAAGGACCCCATTCTCAAAAAGCATCGCTTGAAGCCTCACATAAAGAATAGAGGAACATCAGAGAGGGATATGTTCTAAAGGTGATACAGAAGAAATTAATTACCACTGACCAAAGCCCATTCAGAATCCCTTTTTGTAACCAGAGGTGAACTTGAAGGTCCCTCTTCCATACCACCACAACAATATGAAGAAACAGCGCAAATCCCCGACACAAGGAGAGGACGAAGAAAGGAGTCCAGATGCCTCAATAGATGTTTCCTACAAACTTGAGCTCTCCGATAAAGAATTCAGAGGTGAAATCCTCAAGATATTCAATTAACTCAATGGAAGGATTGACAAGGTATTTGTTAAATTAAAGGAGGACCTGAAGAAATGATAAAACAGAGAGCCAAGACATTACAGGAAGAAATGAGAGCAGAAATAAAAATCCTACAAAAGGAAATGTCACAAATAAAGGATTTGGTAGATGAATTAAAAAAATCTCAGTGGGTGCCCTCAACAATAGAATGACTGCAACAGAAGACAGAATCAGTGAGCTTGAAGATGAGCTGCAGGCAGCCACAGGCAACAACAATCAATGGGGAGAGACCGCAAAATAACTTTAGTGAGAATTAGAGTCGTACCGGGTGATTTCAAGAGGAACATTAGAATCATCGAAGTACCAGAAGTACAAGGGAACCAACCCCAGTGAAAAACCCACAGTCAAAAAAAAAATCATTGCTGAAAAGTTCCCAGAGCTGGACAATGCAGACATCCAGATTCAAGGAGCCAGAAGGATGCCAGCTAAAAGAAACCCTAACAGAAAAACTCCAAGATGTATCATAGTTAGGATGATGGACATAACAGATAGAGACACATTACTGCAAGCTGCAAGGTCAAAGAAGGAAATCACATACAATGGAGAACCCCTTAGTTTCACAGCAGACCTATCAGAGGAAACCCTTCAAGCTCGAAGGCAGTGGTGGGATATAGTGAAAAAACTCAATGAAATGAATGCTTCACCAAGAATACTTTATCCGGCCAAACTCTCATTCAAACTCGAAGGAATGACACACTATTTTGCAGATAAACAACAACTCAGAAACTTCATAGACTCTAAACCAAACCTAAAAGAAGGTCTAAAGGGATACTATAAGACAAGAAAAACCCCTACAAGCACAACAAACACTTACAGAAAGATGGCACAAAACCCAATAACAATAATTTCTCTCAATGTCAATGCTCTTAATTCACCAATTACGAGACACAGACTGGCAAAATAGATTCAGAGACTGAACCCAACATTCTGCTGCCTGCAAGAAACACATCTGAATAGCCAGAACAAACACAGACTCAAAGTCAAAGGATGGAAAACAAACTGCAAGCAAACAACTCCCTCAAAAAAGCTGGGGTGGAAACATAGACTTCAGGTAGAAAAAGATTAGAAGGGATAGTGAAGGCCACTTTTTATTAATCACGGGATATGTACAGCAGGAAGAAATCACACTCCTAAATGTGTACACACCCAATGAGGGACCAGCTAAATACCTATAACACTGAAGATAGAAGTCAATCATGGACAGATGCATAGAACTAAATCAAACACCAGGAAATTAAATAGCTCTATGTTGAACAATGAGTGGGTCAGGAAGGAAACCAAAGAAGATATCAAAAGGTAACTGGAAACAAAAGAGAATGAAGACACGAGCTACAAGAACCTGTGGGACGTAGCTAAAGCTGTAATAAGGGGAAAATTTATAGCTCTGCAAGATTATCTAAGGAAAGAAGAAGGGCCCACATAAATAACTTGATTTCACAGCTCAAGACCTTAGAAAAGGACCAACAAAAGGAGCCCAAACCAGACAGAAGGAAAGAGATAATAAAACTTAGAGCAGAAATTAATGACATGGAAACCCAAAAGACAATCCGAAAGATCAATGAAACCAAGAGTTTGTTCTTTGAGAAAATAAACAAGATAAACAAGTACTAGCAAGACTCACAAAGAAAAAGAGAGAGAGAACCCTTATAAGCCGAATCAGAAATGAAAAAGGGGACATCACATCAGAAACCAAAGAAATTCAAAGATCATCAGAGACTACTTTGAAAATCTGTATGCCACGAAACAAGAGAACCTAGAAGAAATGGATAAATTACTGGATTCCTATCATATCCCAAGGCTGAACCAAGAAGACCTGGAGAATCTGAATTGTCCTATTAATATCAAGGAAATTGAACCAGTAATTAAAAGTCTTCCCAAAAACAAAAGCCCAGGTCCAGACAGATTAGTGAATTCTTCCAAACATTTAAAGAGGATCTATTGCCAGTTCTTTTCCAGGAAATTGAAGAAACAGACACCCTCATAAACAGTTTCTATGAGGCTCATATCTCCCTAATACCAAAAGCAAACAGACACCACAAAAAAAGAAAACTACAGGCCAATATCCCTGATGAACACAGATGCGAAGATTCTCAACAAAATATTCGCAAAAAGAATTCAAAAACTCATCAAAAAGATCATATACTACGACCAAGTGAATTTCATCCCAGGGATGCAAGGATGGTTTAACATTCGGAAATCAATCAGCATAATCCATCATATCAACAAAAGAAAAGATAAAAATCATATAATCATATCAATAGATGCAGAGAAAGCATTTGACAAGATGCAGCACCCATTTATGATGAAAACTCTCGCCAAAATGGGCATAGAAGGGACCTTCCTCAATATAGTCAAAGCAGTTTATCACAACCCTACAGCAAGCATCATCCTCAATGGGGATAAAATAAGAGCCTTCCCGCTGAGAACAGGGACTAGACAAGGATGCTCACTCTCTCCACTTCTGCTCAATATAGTACTGGAAGTACTTACAATACTGATTAGGCAAAAAAAAGGATATTAAGTGCATTTAGGTAGGAAAGGATGAAATCAAGCTCTCACTATTTGCAGATGATATGATACTATACCTAGAAAACCCAAAAACCTCTACCAAGAAACTCATAGAAACAATAGACTCATATAGTAAAGTTGCAGGCTATAAAATCAATACCCAAAAGTCCATGGCTTTCCTTTATACAAATAATGAGAGAGAAGAAAGCGACATGATGAAAGCAATCCCATTCACAATTGTACCTCAAAAAATCAAGTATCTCGGAATCAGCTTAACTAAAATGGTAAAGGACTTGTATAATGAAAACTACAAAACGCTACTTCAGGAAATAAAAGAGGACACGAGGAAATGGAAAGATATCTCCTGCTCATGGATTGGAAGAATTAATATTGTCAAAATGGCAATTCTCTCCAAAGCATTGTACAAATTCAATGAGATCCCTATAGGGATACCCTTGTCATTTTTCAAAGAAATGGAGCAAGTGATACTGAAATTCATATGGAAAAATAAGCCCCCACGAATAGCTAAAAAAAATCTTGGGAAAAAGAAAATGGGAGGAACCAATCTCCCAAAATTTAAACTCTACTACAAAGTGGTAGTCATTAAAACAGCATGGTACTGGAACAAAGGCAGAGCTACAGACCAATGGAACAGGGTTGAATACTCTGACACATACCCCTAAGTATATGATCATCTAGTCTTTGATAAGGGTGCAAAAAAGGCGAAGTGGAGCAAGGAAAGCATGTATAACAAATTGTGCTGGCAAAAAAGGACAACTACATGCAAAAAAATGGGCTTAGACCTCCACCTATCCCCATGTACAAAAGTCAGATCAAAATGGATTAAAGACCTCAACATCAGACCAGAATCCCTAAGGTACATTGAAGACAAGTTCGGCAAAACCCTCCATGACATTGAAGCCAATGGTATCTTCAAAGAGGACATGCCACTGGCCATGCAAGTGAAAACAGAGATACATAAATGGGACTATCTCAAACTAAGAAGCTTCTGCACCTCCAGAGAAACAATGACTAAATTACAAAGACAACCGACAGAATGGGAAAGGATATTTACTCAGTACCCATTGGATAAAGGGGTGATATCGAGGATATACAATGCACTGGCTGAACTCCACAGGAAGAAAACTGTCAACCTGATCAAAAAATGGGGTGATGAAATGAACAGAAACTTTCCCAAAGAAGAAATCCGAATGGCTGAGAGGCACATGAGAAAATGTTCCACATCACTAATCATCAAGAAGATGCAGACCAAAACAATGAGATATCATCTCACACCACAGAGTCTGGCCCACATCCCAAAAGTCAAAATCAACCAGTGTTGGCGTGGATGTAGGGAGAAAGGGACTCTCCTTCACTGCTGGTGGGAATGCCGACTGGTTCTGCCCTTTGGAAAACAATATAGACGATTCTTAAAAAATTAAAAATTGAGCTTCCATTTGACTCAGCAATACCACTCCTCGGAATATATCCCAGAGAGGCAAAAAGGTATAGTAGAGATGGCATCTGCATTTCTATGTTCATTGCAGCACTGTTTACAATAGCCACAATATGGTAAAAACCAGAGTGCCCAAAAACAGATGACTGGCTAAAGAAATTCTGGTACATCTACACAATGGAATACTATGTAGCTGTCAGAAAACATGAAGTCATGAATTTGCATATATGTGGATCAACATGGAAAGTATCATGCTTAGTGAAATGAATCAGAAAGAAAGAGACAGACATAGAAAGATTGCACTCATATGTGGAATACAATATAGCTGAGAAGTACAAGTTTGCAATGATGCAATTTCTTGCAGAGATTTCTCTGGACTTAGTTACTTAATTACTAAGTAAGAAATCTAAAACCATGTGGCCCCTAGTGCAGCCACTTGACCTCATATCGCTTCATTCTCAGCAAGGGAAAACAAATTATCAAATGCTTTCTTTTCAGCATGTCCGACTTTAAGGGGGAGAAACTCCAAACAATAATAGTGAGTTTTGTGTTGAAATATTGAATATAATCAAAATAAAGAGTAAGTAAGGTGAAATTTAGCAGTTACACAGGTAGGGTGGGGGTTCGGGGGGTGTGGGGGGTCAGGGTGGAGCTATACTATGATTCTTGGGGGTGGAATATGTGCACTGGTGAAGGGATGGGTGTTCGAGCATTGTATAACTGAGACTTAAACTTGAAACCTTTGTAACTTTCCACATGGTGATTCAATAAAAGAAAAATAACTAAAAATTTAAATAGTTAAAATAAAATTTAAATGATAGATGATAGTAAAATTTATGTTATAAAACAGGTACATTTCATTGACAACAGTTTTGATATAAAAATATTTACCTTCACATTATGTAACTTTAGGTCACTGACATTTAATTCATTGGGACTTATGGAATAACACAGACCATGCTTACTGCTATTTGTTATTTTTTTTGTGAATACAATTTATATTTTTGCATAGTATATACTTACACCATTTAAATTGCATAGAAAATGTTGAACTTTTCACACAGGATATTTTCTAAGGGGTTACTTTAATTGTATACAACTATCAGTGTATTTATAAAAGGGAAAACTTATGCTTACTATTTCATAAATAAGAAGATACTTTTTTCAGTGAATAAAAGTAAAAATTGAATTAACTACAATAAAATAATTATTTTATCAGATTTAAGCTTAATATATATAGTCAAGGAGACCACTTACAATTCAACTTAAGTATAAATGTGATTTGTGATAGGTGTGGGTAGCTGAACTTTTTGGAATCATTAAATTCCAAAACCAAAGACGAGATTGTAGGAAAGCTAAGTCTTTGTCATTTCTTTCCCCCATCTGACCAATTACAGTGTAGACCAAATAACAAAAATTATAATAAAAGAAATTATACTTGAATATATTGTAGGTATCCGCATTGGCAAAAGACATAGAGAAAGTTATCTAAGATACATTTTAAATGTTACCAAAATATCTTGAATTCTTTATACAATCTTTATTTTGAGGAAAACATAATTTATGGGGCTAGAGAGACAGTACAATAGGTAAGGCACGTGCGTTACATAGGTAACTGGGAAATCAATCTCCCCTAAGGTCCTCCAAGTCCCATAATCACCTTATTAGGTCCTCCAAGCCCCACCAGGATTGATCCCTAAACACAGAGCCAAGAGTAAGCTCTGAGTACACAATGGTAAGGAGAGCCCACCTTCCCCCGAAGGTCATTTTATTTAAAAATTAAGGATTATTGTCGGGACTATACACATCTATCTTTTCTTTTCTTTTCTTTTCTTTTCTTTTCTTTTCTTTTCTTTTCTTTTCTTTTCTTTTCTTTTCTTTTCTTTTCTTTTCTTTTCTTTTCTTTTTTTTCTTTTCTTTTCTTTTCTTTTCTTTTCCTTTCCTTTCCTTTCCTTTCCTTTCCTTTCTTTTCTTTTCTTTTCTTTTCCTTTCTTTTCTTTTCTTGTAATTAAAGTAGCAAGGTTTTCAGAATTATTCATGGTTGAGTCTTAGACATACAATATTGCAGCATCACCACCACCACCAGTGTCGACTTTCTCCACCAACATTCCCAGGTTCCCTCCCTTACCCCTCATTGTTCCTTACTGCACCCCCCACCCCACGCCTGACGTTTGGACCGGCACATTTCTAAGTTCAGCTGTTAATTAATACTTGGGTCTCTTGATTGAAGTGTTGTTGATTTTGTGGTTTGGGTCCTTGGCTTTATCATTCCTTAGCACCACCTTTGAATTTTCATCCCTGACTTCTCTCATTGCATCTCATCTGTCTTTTCTTTCCCTACCCTCCACTCTTTCTTTCCTTCTTCTTATACTCTGGGTCTATAGTTGATCTAGGCATCCACCCTAAAACCTTACACTCACTCATCCAGTAATTCTAAATATTATATATAAGTGACATTTTTCTGTGTTTGTTCTTCTTCTGGTTTACTTCATTTAACATGATATCCTCCAGCTCCATCCACGTTTCAGAAAATTGCATGTTCTCATCAGTCCTCACAGTGGTGTTAGATTTCACTGTGCATGGATCTTCAGGATCTGCTTATCTGCTCTCGGACATCTCGATTGATTCTTAATCTTAGCTATTGTCTGGAGTGCAGCAATGAATAGTGCTGTGCATACATTCCTTGAATGAATGTCTTTTTTTTTCTTCTTTCTTTGCACTGATTAATATTACCATCACTGGCTGGGGTGATAGCACAGTGGTTAAGGTGTTTGCCTTTCATGTGGCTGACCTAAGTTTGATACCTCTATCCCTCTTGGAGAGCCTGGCAAGCTACCAAGAATATCCTGCCCACACAGCAGAGCCTGGCAAGCTACCTGTGGCGTATTCGATGTGTCCAAAATAGTAACAACAATTCTCACAATGGAGATGTTACTGGTGCCCGCTTGAAGAAATCAATGAACAATAGGATGACTGATACAGGGCTACAGTGCTACAGTATCACTGTCACTGTCATCCTGTTCATCAATTTACTCGAGCGGCTCCAGTAATGTCTCCATTCGTCCCAGCCCTGAGATTTTAGCAGCCTCTCCTTACTCTTTTTTCCCAGTGATTGGAGGCTCTTTTCAGGGTAAGGGAAATGAGACCTGTTATTGTTACTGCATTTGGCATATCAAATATGCCACAAGGAGGTTGCCAGGCTCTGCTGTGTGGGCAGGAAACTTTCGGTAGCTTGCCGACTCTCTGAGAGGCATATGTATATATTTCCCTTTATGATGATATGTCTCGAGGTCATGACCACATGGTCCAGGAATATGTTCACTCATGCCAGAGGTTCAGCCTGAGCGTGTGGAAAGCGGCCTGGAGCATGGTGGTGGTTGGGTAGTGGAGGTTGGCTGCTGGGGCTGGGAGGGCTCTCACCCGGCCACCTCTGGGGCTGGCCTGTGTGAAAACAGCCTGGTGCAGAGTCCAGTGGCATGGCTATGGGGGCCTCGTGCTATGCTCCCTTCTGGGAGAAGCAGCCGTGAGTTCTGGAAGGTGGCCGATGAGGAGATTATCTGGCACTGGCAGGATGTGGCTTATGGGTGTGACCCCTGGGTCACTGGGGATTGGGGGAAGCAGGCAGAGGATCTCTGCTCCTGGGTCCTATTGAGCCCAGAGTCCAAGATCACAAAGTTTCGCATTCCCTGGGTTCTGTGAGACTTTGCACATGTGTGAGGCTGGCCCCGAGCTTGTGGAAAGCAGCCTGGAGTGTGGCCGAGGTTGGGTATTACCATGTGATTTTTAATCTTTTTATATACTGATATGATAAACTTGAAAAATATAGTATTAATAATTGCTTTCTCCCTCACATTCTGTGTTCTTTTAAGTGCTATACTACTTGCAAATTCTACTCTTTTTAGAGAAGTCACTTAAGTATTTGTATTTGAGGACATGTCAAATGAATTCTTTTAAGTGTTATTTGTCAGAAAATGCTATTCTTTCCACAAATTTAAGTGATATCTTGGTAGAATATTCGTGGTCTGAGCTCTTTACCATTCAGCACTCTAATAGATCATGACATTCTATTAGGTCTGCAGAGTTTCCCATGAGTACGGGGATATCTTATGTGGTTTCCCTTATAAAAAAACTATTTAGTTTACTTTTGCTGTTATTAGAATCTCTCTGTATCTCTTAGTTTTCACCATTTTAATTATAATGCCTTGGTTTGTGTCTACTTGTATAATTTGTAATTGGAAATCTAATTTTCCTGGGTCAGGGTGTCCATTTTCTAAGGTAATGGAAGTTCTATAAAATTCTTCAAATGATAATTCTGCCCCTGGTAGGAGAGATTGCTTGAGGGAGCGAAGCACATACTTTGAATGCAGGGTACCCAGGCTAGATAGTTTGCCCTATATGATCCCTCCAAGCAATGTAAAGAGTGACCTCCAAGTCACAAGCTTTATGAATTCTTAGGAATTTTCTCACTTTCATTTTTAAATTTCTTGAATTTCTGGTACAGAGATATAATATAGTGGATAGGGTGCTTGCACTTTATGAGACAAACCTTGGTCTGGCCCCTGGTATCCCATATGGTCCCTGAGCATCCTTAGGAATGATCATTGAATCTAGAGCCAGGAGTAAGTCCTGAGTACTGCTACACATGGCTCCAAATTTTAAAAAAATGTATTACTTAGTGAATTAGTAATATTTATCAAAGTTCATTAATCTAATTTTAGTGAGCCTCATTAAAACCATTGCATTTAGGTCTTCATTTTTATTTAAAAAATATTGGGGACATACCTTGCAGCGTTTAAGGTATTCCAATCTTGGTGCTTTTGTGGCTCTAGTAGTACCTTGAGTGCCTGTTAGAGGCCAAACACCAAACTCCTGCATGCAAAACTTTAACTCTGATAACTTGAAATAGTTCAGTCCCTTTTTTTATGTAGCCAGCATTGCTCAAATGTATTGGCTCTTCCCAGGTGTTTTCCTAATCTACCAGTGTATGTATGCTGGGGAACAGGCTTCTTCTGTCTCTCACATACTCGCTTTCTCATATTTGCAAATTATGAGTAAATACTCATAAAATTGGATGAACATCTCTAGCTTTCTGAACAGAAGATGAAGGTATCACAACCCTGAACAGAAGATTAAGGTATTAGATGAAGTTTTCTTACCACACACTTGACCATTTTATCATCCTCAGATAGATTTCCTTGAATTGTTTACCATATTTTGTAAATATGCTTTGTAATTGATCTTAAGGTGGGCAGAAGATTTTATATTAAGAAATGGTCAACAATAGGACTATGAAATTCCAACTAGAAAAGTTTGGATAACAGATTGCTGTATCACTGTATCACTGTCATCCCATTGCTCATCGATTTGCTCAAGCAGGCACCAGTAACATCTCCATTGTGAGACTTTTTGTTACTGTTTTGGACACATCAAATACGCCATGGGTAGCCTGCCAGTCTCTGCCATGTGGGCGAGATATTCTCGGTAGCTTGCCAGGCTCTCTGACAGGGATGGAGAATCAAAGCCGGGTCGGCTACATGCAAGGCAAACGCCCTACCTGCTGTTCTATCACTCCAGTCCAACAGATTACTATCATTAATAATTCATTTCAGTGGACAAGTTATTAAATAATAACACTAGGCGCTGTAAACTTTGGCTTTACTGTTTTATTGTTTGTAATGACAAAGGCAAATGTTCTGTCAGTACCAAAGTTACCAATCTGACAGAAATAACTAGAATGCCAGGTCAAAATTTCTATCATTAACTTTGATGGCAATTTACTTGCCATTACAGGATACAACATACACACAAACTCACATGGGTTGACACAAAGTGAAAACATAAATAAACACCATATTAAATGTCATGTGAGAGGATGTGGCTTTCATGGTAGGACAACTATTTTTTTCTGGAATCATCAAATCTGAAAATAAAATTTATTTCTAACATGTAACCTTTATCTTTTGCATGATAAAGATAATTAAGATGTTATAAGTCATAGTCATAGCTACTGAAGGTACTTAACTAATAGCTCAGTTTCTCTTACTAAGCTGTAATCTAAAATCAATAAATAACTACTCTGTCATCACACTTCTGTGGTATCTAAAGTTAAATGTTGTCTATAGTCTCTATTATCTATATATACTACCATCTCCTCTCATAAAATCAAGTTTTATCTTCTGGACACAAAATAACAGGATTGAAAGTAAAAATGTCTTCTGCCTTGAGTTCAGAAACTTACGGCCTACTGTTCCTCACGTGCTTCCTTGAGCTACAGACATTTATTTTTCTATTTAAAAAATTTATTGAGGCAACATGCTTTACAATGGTGCTAATATGTATGCTCTAGGCATACAGTGGTACTAAACCAAAACCTCAGCCAAGGATTAAATATTTATTCACCACATTTGTAGGCCTCTTTCATAATTGCCTCTTCAATGATTTAAAAACTTTACATTGTGCAAAATTCATACAAATAGACATATTTTTTCTTTTACTTTTTTCCTGAATCACCATGAGATAGAGTTGCAGAACTGTTCGTTGTTGGGTTACAATCATACAGTGATCCAACACCCATCCCTCCTCAAGTGTACATTTTCCACCATCAATAAAAATGTCCTCAATTTTCCTCCCACAACCCTCCCCCAAACCTGACTCTAAGGCAGTCACTTTCCTTCTCTCTCTCTCTCTCTCTCTCTCTCTCTCTCTCTCTCTCTCTCCCACTCACTCTCTCTCTCTTGCTCTCTCTCTTCTCTTCTCTTGGACATTATGATTTGCATTAAATATACTGAGAGGTTATCATGTTTGTTCCTTTACCTATTTGCAGCACACAGTTCTTATACAGAATGATCATTCCCACCTATCTTTGTCATAATGATCCATCTTATATCCCAAATATCTTTCACCCCAACACTTGAGACAAGCTTCCAACCATGGGCCAATCCTCCTGGTCCTGTTTCTACTGTCCTTGGGTATTTGACTCATACTATGTATTTTTATATTCTACGAAAGAGTCAAAGTATTCTGTCCGACCCTCTCCTCTGACTCATTTAACTCAGCATAATACTCTCCTTGTTCATCCATTTGTAAGTGAATTTAATAACTTAATTTTTCATAACAGCTGAATAGTATTCCATTGAGTAGATGTACCATAGTTTCTTTAACCAGTAATCTGTTCTTGGTCACTTGGGTTGTTTCCATATTCTAGCTATTGTGATTAAGTGCTGGAAAGAACATAGAAGTGCAGATAGCATTACCACTATGTGTTTTTTGGCCTCTGGGGTATATTCCAGAAGTGTTATTGCTAGATCATATGGAAACTCAATTTCTAGCTATTTGAGGCATGTCTATATGGTTTTTCAAAATGACTGAACCAGTAGGCATTCCCATCAACAGTGAAGAAGAGTCCCTTTCTTCTTGTATCCATGCCAGCACTGGTTGTTCTTAATAACCAAGGAATATTTCTGTCAGGAAGAACTCACACTCCAAAGTGTATACACTTCTAATGAGGGACAAGCAAGATACTTAAGACAACTGCTAATGTACTTGAAGAAAGACATTGATAGCAACACAATAGTAGTCGGAGTGCTCAACACTGCTTTGTTACCTCTCCATAGATCAACTAAACTAAAGTTCAGCAAGGAAATAATTTATTTGTGGGAAGAAACAAAAGAGAGGGAGTTAGATAGACATAGGCATTTTCATCCACCCAAAGCTGAACACACATTCTTCTTCAGTGTACATGGGACCTTCCCCAATATAGACCACATGCTGGGACACAAACAAACCTCCAGATAATAAAAAGGATAGAAATGATGCCAACTCACACCACGCACACTCCGCAAGCTGAAGCATCTGCACATCCTCTGCTCAGTCCATCCAGATACCGGCCCGTGCCAGGGCTCCTTCCTGGCTGTGAGTTATTCTCTCCCTTCCATATCCCACAAGAACTATAAGTTACCCTCTTAGTTGGAACTTTCACCAGGTTAGCTTAATCACCAGAATTACATTAGCCAATAACTCATTAAGCCCACCTCAATTAATATTGCATCATAAGTAGAATAGTAACAGTGAGTGTGAAGGGCTGAGCCACATAGGTCATGATGTTAAAGTAATGCAGATCCCCACCAAACTTTCTTGTTGAAGAGGCTAGCCCAGAAGACTCCAACAGCAACAAAGTGCTGTACAACCTCCCCGACAAGGAATCTAGAAGGGAACTACTGAGGATTTTTAGGGAGCTAAAGAAACAATGGAAAGCAATACCAATAAAATACAAGAGGATTTGAAGTTAGAAATGCAGAAAACGCAAACAAAATTAAAAAGAGAAATGTCTGACCTGAAAAACCTGGTAGACGAATTAGAAAACTCATTGGAAGGCCTCAGCAGCAGAGTAACAGCTGCTGAGGACAGAATCAGTGAGCTCAAAGATGAAGTCCAGAGACTCTCTAGAAAAGAACAGAAAATAGAAAAGAGACTCACAATTCAGCAACAGATGGCGAGAGAAGATCATGATGAAGCCAAGAGGAGTAATATAAGAATTATTGGAGTCCCAGAGGGACAGAAAGAAAACCCTGATGAAGAAGAAACTATCAAAGACATCATTGCTACGATGTTCCCAGAGCTGAAGAAAACATGCGACCACATTCAGGAGGCCTGAAGGGTACCAGCTAGAAGAAATCCAAATAAAAATATCCCAAGACACATCCTGATCAAAATGACCAAAACTTAGATAGAGACAAAATCCTGAAAGCAGCAAGAGCAAAGAAAGAAATTGCCTATAAAGGAGCATCCTTAAGATTCAGAGCTGACTTGTCTGAAGAAACACTCATGGACTGAAAACAGTGGTGGGATATAGTGAAAAAGATCAATTAAATAAATGCCTCACCAAAAATACTTTTACCCGGCAAGACTCTCACTCATAGCAGAAGGGACAGCACACAGTTTCACAGATAAAAAACAGCTTAGGAACTTCATAGACTCAAAACCATGGTTATAAGATCAACTGAATGGGCTACTTTAAGACAAGATAAGCCCCTCAAATACACAAAATTTCAGCAGAAAAATGGGGAAAAATCCCATAACAATAATCTCTCTCAACATCAGTGGGCTAAACACACCAATTTAAGGACACAGAGTTGCAAGATGGATTAGAAAATTGAACCCAATATTCTGCTGCCTGCAAGAAACACATCTCAATAGTCAGAGCAAACACAAGCTCAAAATCAAAGGCTGGAAAACAATCCTACAGGTGAGAAACTCCCATAAAAGCTGGAGTAGCCATCTTAGTATCAGATCACATTGATTTCAGACTGAAGAAGGTCACAAGAGACAGTGAAGCTCATTTCGTATTGATCAAGGCATCTGTACAACAGGAAGAACTAACAATACTAAATATATATGCACAAAATGAGGGACAAGAAAAGTACTTAAAACAACTACTTATAGACTTGAAGAAAGACATTGATAGCAACACAATACTAGTGGGAGACTTCAACACTGCTTTATCACCTCTCAATAGATCAACCAGACTCAAGCTTAGGAAGGACATATTTCATCTGAGGGAAGAAATGGAAGAAAGGGACCTACTAGATATATACAGGACACTTCATCCTCAAAAAGCTGAATATACATTCTTCTCAATTGTCCATGGAACATTCTCCAAGATAGACCATGTGCTGAGCCACAAAACATACTTCCATAAAATTAAGAAGATAGAGATTGTATCAACGATCTTCTCAGACCATGATGCACTGAAATTAGAAATAAATCACACACACAAACAGAAAACAAAATCAAACACCTGGAAATTAAACAGCTCACTATTGGACAATGAGTGGCTTAGAAAGAAAATCGAAGAGGAAATCAAAAGATTTCTGGAAACGAACGAAAATGAGGACACAACTTACTTAAACTTATGGGACACAGTGAAAGCTGTGTTAAGAGGAAAGTTCATAGCTCTACAAGTATTCCTCAGGAAGGAGGAGCAAGCCCACATTAAAAAAAAAAAAACTAATCTCACAGTTTAAGAGCTTAGGGAATGACCAACAAAAGGAGCACAATCTGAAAAGGAAAAAGGAAATTATAAAACTCAGAGCAGAAATTAAGGAGATGGAAACCAAAAAAAAAAAATTCCAAAAGATCAATGTAACCAAGAGCTGTTTCTTTGAGAAAATAAACAAGATCGATAAACCTCTATCAAGACTCACAAAAAAAGTGAGACAGAAAATCCTAGCACACCGAACCAGAAATGAAACGGGGTACATTACAACAGAAACTACAGAAATTCAAAGATCCTCAGAGATTACTTTGAGAATCTTTATGCCAGGAAACATGAAAACCTTGAGGAAATGGACAAATTCCTAGATTCATATAGCCTCCCAAGGTTGAACCAAGAAGACATGGAATACATGAACAGATCTATCACCATCAAGGAAATTGAAACGGTAATTAAAAAGTCTCCCCAAGAACAAAAGTCCTGGCCCAGATGGATTCACTAGTGAATTCTTCCAAACCTTTAAAGAGGACTTACTCCAAATCGTCCTTAAGCTTTTCCAGGAAATTGAAGTCTCAAAAACACTTCCAAACAGTTTCTAGGAAGCAAATGTCACCCTGATACCAAAAGCATACAAAGATAACACAAAGAAAGAGAATTACAGAACAATATCCCTGATGAACACAGACGCAAAGATCTTCAACAAAATATGAGCAAATAGAATCCAACGACTCATCAAAAAGATCATACATCTTGACCAAGTAGGATTCATCCCAGGGATGCAAGTATGGTTTAACATTTGCAAGCCGATTAACATAATTCATCATACCAATAAAAAGCCATAGAAACATACCAATAGATGCAGAGAAAGCATTTGACAAGATCCATCACCCATTTATGATGAAAACTCTCAGGAAAATGGGCATTGAAGGAACTTTCCTCAATATAGTCAAAGCCATCTACCACAAGCCCACCGCAAATATCATTCTTAATGGGGAAAAACTAAAAGCTTTCCCTCTAAGATCGGGCACAAGACAAGGCTGCCCACTTTTATGACTCCTATTCAATATAGTACTGGAAGTTCTGACCATAGCAGTTAGATAGGAAAAAGATATCAAGGGCATACAGATAGTAAAGGAAGAGGTAAAGTTATCACTATTTGCAGGGTATATGAAAATATACTTGGAAAACCCTAAAGACTCTACAGAAAAGCTCCTAGAAACAATAGGTTGATATAGTAAAGTGGCAGGCTACAAAATCAACACCCAAAAGTCCATGGTTGTCTTATATACAAATAATGAAGGAGAAGAAAGACACATTAAAAAAAAGAATCGTGTTTAAAATATTACCTCGAAAATCAGGTACCTTGGAATCAGCTTAATCAAAGAGGTAAAGGACCTATACAAGGAAAATCACAAAACACTACTCCAAGAAATAAAAGAGGACACTAGGAAATGGAGACACATCCCTGCTCATGGATAGGATGAATTAATATTATCAAAATAACAATCCTTCCCCAAGCACTATACAAATTTAATGTGGTTCTTATCAGGATACCCGTGACATTTTTCAAAGAAATAGACATAACACTCCTAAAATTTATATGGAACAATAAACCCCCACGAATAGTTAAAACAATCCTTGGGGAAAAGTATATGGATGGCATCACCTTCCCCAATTTAACACTATACTACAAAACAGTAGTAATTAAAACAGCATGGTATTGGGCTAGAAACAGACCTGCATACCAATGGAAGAGAGTTTAATATCCTGTCACAGACCCCTAAATATATGACTACTTGATATTTGACAAAGGAGCAAGAAATGTGAAGTGGAACAAGGAAAGCGTCTTCAACAAGTGGTGCTGGGAAAACTGGATACCTACCAGAAAACAAAATGAAATCTGACCTCTGTCTAATGCCAGGCGCAAAAGTGAGATCCAAGTGGATTAAAGAACTCAATATCAGACATGAATCTATAAGGTTCATATAAGAAAATGTAGGAAGAACTCTCCATGACATTGAAGCTAAAAGCATCTTTAAGGACGAAACAGCACTGACCATGCAAGTGGTAGCAAACATAAACAAATGCGACTACATCAAACTAAGAAGCTTCTGCACTTCAAAGGAAACAGTGACCAAAATACAGAAAGAGCCCACAGAACAGGAAAGAATATTTACCCAATACCCAGCAGATAAGGGATTAATAGCCAGGATATACAAGACATTAGTAAAACTGTATAAGAAAAAAACCTACAACCTCATCAAAAAATGGGGAGAAGAAATTAACAGAAATTTCCTCAAAAAAGAAGTACAAATGGCCAAAAGGCGCATGAAAAAATGCTCCACATCGCTAGTCATCAGGGAGATGCAAATCAGAACAACAATGAGTTACCATCTCACACAACAGAGACTGGCACACATTCAAAAGAACAAAAGCAACCAGTGCTGGTGTGGATGTGGGGAAAAAGGGACGCTCTTCCACTGTTGGTTGGAATGCCACTGGTCCAGCCTTTCTGGAAAACAATATGAACAATCCTTCAAAAACTAGAAATTGAGCTTCTATAAGAGCCCGCAATACCACTTCTGTGAATATATCCCAAGGATGCAAAAAAGCACGGTAGAAACGACTTCTGTACCTATATATTAATTGCAGTACAGTTCACAATAGCCAAAATCTGGAAACAACCTGACTGCCCTAAAACAGATGACTGGTTAAAGAAACTTTGGTACACCTGCACAGTGGAATACTATGCAGCTGTTAGGAGAGATGAAGTCATGAAATTTGCTTATAAATGGATAGACATGGAGAGTATCATGCTAAGAGAAATGAGTCAGACAGAGAGGGACAGACATGGAAGGATGGCACTCATTTGTGGAGCATAGAATAACATCATATGAGGCTGACACCCAAGGATGGTAGATAAAAGGGCAAGGAGTATTTTCCCCAAAGCTGGAAGATTGCTTCATGAGTGGAAGGGAGAAGGCAGATGGAATAAAAAAGGGTTCACTAAGAAAATGATGGCTGGAGGAGCCAGTTGGGATGGGAGATGCATGCCGAAAGTAGAGAATGGACCAAACTTGATGACCTCTCAGTGTCTGTGTTGTAATACCTAATGCCCCAAAGTAGAGAGAGAGTATGGGGAATATTGTCTGCCTTAGAGGCAGGGGGAGGGTTGGAAAGGGGGGGTATTCCGGGGATACTGGTGGTGGAGAATGTGCACTGGTGGAGGGATGGGTGTTTGATCATTGTGTGATTGTATCCCAAATATAAAAGCTTGTAACTATCTCATGGTAATTCAATAAAATAAAAAAAGAAATAAATGATGCCAACTAATTTTTCAAATCATGATGCAGCAAAAGTAGAAGTGAATCTGACCCAGAAATGGAGAATCAAATCAAACACTCGGAAATTAAACAGCTTACTTCTGAACAACCAGGGCCTTAGAGAGGAAATCAAAGTGGAAATTAAGGTTCCCAGATACAAATGAGAATGAGGACATGAACTAGCAGAACTTGTGGGACACAGAAAAAGCAGTGTTAAGAGGAATGTTTATAGCTCTACAAACTTATATCAGGAAATAATAAGGGGCTCACATAAATAAATTAACGTATATAAGAAAGACACAAGTCAAGCTCTATTTGCAGATGACATGAGACTTTACTTACCAAATCCTGAGGACACTTTAAAAGGTCCTAGAACAATACTTTTGTGTAGTAAAGTGGTACATCAAAGAACATACACCTTAATGTTCATTCGTTTTCCTATCACAAATAATGAAAGAGTAGAAAGAGACATTACAAAAAATAATCCTTTTCACAATTTTACCTCATAAAATCAAGCACTTTAGAATCAGCTTAACTAAAGAAGTGAAAGAAACTATTAAAAAAAAAACTATTAAACACTACTTCAAGAAAAAAAAATGTATAAGAGGAAATGGAAACACATCCCCTGTTAATGAGTTGGACAGATTAACATTGTCAAAATGTCATTAGTTCCCAAAGCAGACTCAGTACAGTCTAGATAAGGATTCTCATGCCATTTTTAAAATAAATGATTAAATACACCTAAAATTCATATGAAAATATAATTGACACTAATAGCTAAAGTAGGCCTGTGTAAAAGAACATGGGAGACATCATATTCCTGAACTTCAAACTAAACTACAAATTGGTAATAATGAAACAGTATGATATTGGAATAAGGACAGATCAACAGATCAATTAAATAAGAGTTGAATAGCCTGATACAGACCCTAAAATATATGATCACTTTTTCTTTGGTAAAGGAGCAAGAAATATGAAGTGGAACAAAGAAAGCCTCTTCAACAAGTGGTGCTGTGAAATCTGGCCAGATACAGGCAAAAAGAAAACCAAAGACCCTCACTCTGTCTATGTTATGCCAGACACTAAAGTCAGATAAAAATGAATTAAAGACATCAATATCAGACCTGAATCCATAAGATATATGAAGGAAAATGTGGGCAGAACCCTCCATGATATTGAAGCTAAAGGCATCTTCAAAGTGAAATACCAATGACCAAGCAAATGGAAGTAAAGACAAACAAATGGGACTACATTAAACTAATAAGTTTTTGCACCTCAAAATAAAATTGTGACCAAGATACAAAAACAGCCCCCAGAATGGGAAACTTATTTACCCAAGACCCATTAGATAAAGGGACAATATTCAAGATTTATAAGGCATTGGTAGTACTTTACAAGAAAAACTCATCTAGCCCCACCAAATAAACTGGAGAACAAATGAACAGAAAATTCCTCAAGGGAGAAAACAGCTGGCCAGAGGGCACATGAAAAAGAATTCCATATATTGCTAAGCATTAGGAACATGCAAAATAAAACAATTAGATATCTCACACCACAGAGACTGGCACACATCCGGAAGAACAAGATGAACCAGTGATGCCTAGAAGCAGGGAGGAAGGGTCTTTTATTTATTGTTGGCGGGAATGCTGACTGGCCAAATCTTTTTGGAAAACATTATGGACATTTCTCAAAAAACCAAAAGGTGACCATCAAGTTGACTTAGAAATTTTGCTTCTGGGAAACCCCTAAGATGAATAAACAGAGCATCAATGCCATCTGCACTTCTATGTTCATTGCAGCACTATTCACAATAGCCAGAATCTGGAAACAATCTGAGTGGCTGAGAACAGGCAACTGGTTAAAGAAACTATGGTTTATTTTCAAATAAAATACTGCACATCATCATCATCATCATCATCATCATCATCATCATCATCATCATCATCATCACGTTGATCGTCGATTTTCTCCAGCAGGCCGAGTAACATCTCCATTCATCCTAGCCCTGAGACTTTAGCAGCCTGTCTTTATTCATCCTTCCCAATGGTGCCGCATTGGAGGCTCTATCAGGGTCAGGAGAATGAGACCCATCATTGTTACTGTATTTGGCATATGAATACACCACAGGGAGCTTGTCAGGCTCCCTCATGTGGGCAGGAAACTTTTGGTAGCTTGCCAGGTTCTCCAAGGAGAACTAGGCTATAAGATGTTGCATGGCTGCTTGTGGCTGCGCGCTTCCAGGAGTTTGGTTTTTATAGTCTCTGGATGTAAATATATATATATATATATATATATATTTGTATATATATATAGTTGCAAAAAATCCATTTCCCCTTCCATACCTCTATGGAAAGAGGAGGAAGTGAAATGAACAGAGAAACTCCCGAGTTGTCTAATTCCTGGGGATTCAGATAAAGCTTAGATTTTGAAATACGTGACTCCGACTCTGGCCACCATTCTATAAAGCAGTGGGCAGGGCTGTGGTGTCGTCTTGGCCTCCTGCTGGCTTCTCCATCCCACAAAAAGGCTCCGTTCTCCTCAGGCCCACACTTTGTCCTAACTAGTGTTCTCTTTGGATCGGGGGAGGGGGCGGCTAGAGAGTCTGAGCTGGAACCACAGCCCACCTGGCTCAGCGCAGAGCCTGCAGGCCCTGGAACCACCTGCCAGGGAAGAAGGGCCCAGAAGCATCACCCTCAAGGGGCAATGGAGGAGCTGGACCCTGGCCCCAGTCCCTGCCTCAGAAACTCCTTCCCACCTCCTGACAGAGAGAATTCCTGAGCTCACACAGGCTGACAGCAGTCTTGAGTCTCCCATCTCATCCCTCAGTCCTGGGCGAGACTCACCACCCCCACACTGAGATAACACAGCCTCTGTCCTGGGGAGTACTCAGCACAGCTCCAGGAAGCAGGCACGTGTACTGCAAGTCATCTGCTCAGTGCTCCACATGCAAGCAGGGTTCCCAAGAGCACCGAGCTACACGTCATGCATTCCCCAGCCCCATCCCACTCTGCTCTTGGGAACCCTGCTTGCTGGGGAATGCATGGCGTGTAGAAACCCACGGGGCCGTGGAAGAGGGGTGAGCACGAAGCCGTGGCACAAACATCTTCCCGCTCATTCAGAAGGTTCACCAGACACTTGGGCGTTGGGCAAATGGCATGTGAGTGATCAGTACTAGACTAGGTGAAGAGCCTCGGCAGTTCCTGTAACAGGAGTGCCACCAGCCTGGCCAGCTCTTACCCTGGACACTGGTCTGACCAGGCCAGCCCAGGCGTGGGGCGGTGTTCCAAGTCTCAGCTGTCACTGCCGACTTGGTGTGACTTAGCCCAGACGATTCACATCACCAGCCGCAGGCAGTTTCTTTACCATACACTGATCTGTCTCCAAGAGGCTGAGACAAGTCCTGAAATTCACTTATAAGTGGATGGACATGGAGAGTATCATGCTGAATGGAATGAGTCAGGATAGGGACAGGCATAGAGTGATTGGACTCATTTGTGGGATATAAAAAAAAAAAAGCATGAGTCTAATACCCAAGGACAGTAGAAATAATGGCCAGGAGGTTTGACCTGTATTTGCGATCCTGTCCCAAATGCTGTGAGAGAGGAAAGTAGGGATAGAGAGGGGACTACTATGACAGTTAGAGTTGGACATGACCAATCTGAATAAGAACTTCATGCTGAAAGTAGGCAAAGGAACAAACACGATAAGCTCTCAGTACTTGTATTGCAAACAATAATGCCCAAAAGGAGATAGAAAAAAGATAAGAAGATAGAAGAGAGAAGAAATTGGAGATAGAAACTGGGAACGCTGGTGGAAGGTAATGTATACTGGGGAAGATAGGTGTTAGAGCATTGTATGACTGAAACCCAACCATGAACACCTTTGTAACTGTGTATCTCATGGTGGTTCAATAATAATAATAATAATAATAATAATAATAATAATAATAATAATAATCAGGGAGGATATGGGAGAAAACAGCTCCAGAGCTTCTTTTCAGCAGAGATACAAAGGCATTTGCTAGTGAAGTAGTACTGAATTTTTAAAAACTATTTCTGTACATCTATTGTTATATGCATTCTGTGTTTTGAACAAATAACAGCGGGCTTTGTTGTGTGCATAGCAGGTTATTGTAACTTAGGTGATGAATTTACATGAGTTCCCTCTTTTAACTTAATCTTTAAGAAACACCTGAAGAACAAATTAACCGTTAAGCAACAGCTGAACAATTTGTGAATGTAAAGATGTGTGTGGGCTGGAGCGATAGCACAGCAGGTAGGGCATTTGCCTTGCATGCGGCCAACCCAGGTTCGATTCCTCCATCCCTCTCAGAGAGCCTGGCAAGCTACTGAGAGTATCCCCCCTGCATGGCATAGCCTGGCAAGCTCCCTGTGGCGTATGTGATATGCCAAAAACAGTAACAAGAAGTCTCACAATGGAGACGTTACTGGTGCCCGCTCAAGCAAATCAATTAGCAACTGGGATAACAGTGATACAGTGATACAGTGTTTCAGACATATATAGGCTCATATGAAAGAGGTCATGGTGATTTTTTTCTATTTTATAAATAAGAACAATTTTGTTTTTATTTATAGTATTCTCTCCATCAGAGACATCATTCTTTGGAATAAGTTGGAAAAGCACTTATAAACTCAACTATATTCTTCTGTATACAAAAATGTATTTGTAAAATATTGATAACTGAGTGATGCAGAGGCAATACTATAATAAAAAGAGTTTTTAATTTTGAGACTTATTTTTATCATATTTTAATTATAGTTTTGGTAATGTGATGTCAATAATGGTAACATTCACAGTCACTACATAAAAGTTATTAAACCCCATAGTCCCAAATTTCCCCAAGTAAAATATCTTCATACTGACTTCCAAACCAGCCTGGAGTTAATTAATAGTTGAATATACATTGATTATGTTTTTCTTCTTCTTTTGTGTGTTTGTAACAAGATAGATTCTTGCTTTTGCTTTGTTTGTTTTTGTTTTAGGATCCCCTTCAGCTGTGATCCAGGCCAAATTCTGGCTCTGATCAGAGTAATCACTCCTGTGGGGCTCAGGGGCCCATGTGGGGTACCAGGAATCAAACTAATTTTGCCACATGCAATGTAAATGCCCCACTTGATGGACTATCACTCCAGTCCCCAAGCAAGATAGATTTTATTGAATGAAACTTATCTAGAATGGTGTGAGGGCAAAGAGAGGAAGTGCACACACAAGAGAGAACATGGGTTTTTCCATAGTGGAATTCAAGCAAACAAAGATTGACAGAGACATAGCAAGCAACATATACATACATACATTTATACACACACACACATATTCAAGAGAGAACTCGGGTCTGAAGAGCAAGCCTTTGATTGTTCACTGAGCTTTACATCTGCTTTGAACACATTTTTAAAAATGTGAGCAGCTCAGACAAAAACATGCAGGTAATGTTCTGACTGTTAAGTGTATTAACTTCTGTTCCCACTAATCAAAAAAATCACTCCAACTTCTGTTTGCTAAAGAAGTCTTCTAGATATATTTAGAAAATCAATGAACTCTTAAGATTATCATGTGACCTTGATTTTTTTTCCTCTCCTTTCCCACCTCAAAATTTACACAATAATACTAATTAAATATTAGGAAGTTTGGATCGTGAGAAACCATATTCCTAAGAATAATCATCTAATATAAACCACATATTTTTGATGTGAAAATACTACACTCATTTCAAAATAATATTTCTTATAAAAATATTGGCCATGTGACTAATTGAAGGTCACTTTTTTGAATTTTCTAGATTTTGATAAAAATATTTTGAATTGTGTCATTCTATAATTCAATATGGCAATATTAATGTGGTAATACAGCTTGTCTATAATCTTAAGTTTTTACTTAACAATAATTTATTGAAAAACTATCTTTCATGGGTTTGCATATGTATCGTTTTAATCTGGAACTATGCTTCTGTGCCCATTCTGATCTGGCCTATAAGCGTATAAACTTGTCCATATTTGGTTTGAGTCCATATTGTACTACCTCTGTGTCCATATTTGGTTTTCCTTTGGTTTGTTTGGGGGCCACACCCTGTAATGCTCAGGGGTTACTCCTGGCTCTGCAGTCAGGTGTCACTCCTGACGGTGCTCACGGGACAATGTAGGCTGCCAGGGATCAAATCCTAGTCACCCATGTGCAAGGCGAAAGTCCTACCTGCTGGACTATCACTCCAGCCCAAGGTCCATCTTTGTTATCTCACTTTGTTCCCCTTCACACTACTTTTTCCTCCTTTTTTGAGGGACATAACCACTGGTGCCCAGCTGTACTGGGGGAATGAAATGCCAGGAATGGAAACTGGGACTCCCACTTGCGAAGAATGTTCCAGCCCTTCCAGCTGTATCTACGACCCTCTTCCATACTATTCTGTAACAAAAATATGTTTTTGAGGTTGGAGAGATAGAACAGAAGGTAAAGCGCTTCTCCTGCATGAAGCCTACTCAGTTCACTCCTTGGTACCTCCTATGATCCCCTGAGCCTCACCAGGAGTTCTCTCTGAGTAGGGAACTAATAGGACTTGGAACCAAGAGCACTGAATACCACTGGGTGTGGTCCAAAACCTAAACCAAAACAAAACAAGTTGTTGGTGGTTTATTTTTTATTTTTTATTTTTCTAGGGCTGGAGCTATAGCACAGCCGGTAGTGCGTTTGCCTTGCATGCAGACAACCTGGGTTTAATTCTTCCGTCCCTCTCCGAGAGCCAGGCAAGCTACCTATAGTATCCCGCCTGCATGGCAGAGTCTGGCAAGCTACCTGTGGCATATTTGATATGCCAAAGGCAGTAACAAGTCTCACAATGGAGATGTTACTGGTGCCCGTTCCAGCAAATTGATGAACAACGGATGACAGTGCTACAGTGCTATTTTGTCTTTGGTGAGAACCACCAAACCAACCTGCCTCATGCCTGGCTGTCTTTACTGGAGCCCCTCGGAGGGGGGCAGGTTGAGTTTCCCTCCCCGGAGAGCCCCAGCAGCCGAAGACCTCTGGGACCCAACCACAGCCATGCTCAAGACCCCTCTCCACATGGGAAGAAATAAAAGAGACTCACACATGAAGGAACCAGCAGAGGAACCCAGGTGTGCCTGACCCAGGGCTGAGATGTCCAAGCCTACTCGGATCGGGTCTGGGCCTCCTCCACTGAGATTCCCCCATTTTCCAGTAGCTTGGCAGTCACACCCACAAATTGTCCCCCAGTGCCGTGTAATCCCATCAATGGCCAACATCTAGAGACTATAAAACCAAGCTCCCAGATCTCTTATAGCCTAGTTCTCCCTCTTGGAGAAACTGGCAAGCTACCGAGAGTTTCCTGCCCGCAGAGCAGAGCCTGGCAAGTTCCCTGTGTTGTATTCAATATGCCAAATATAGTAACAATTATGGGTCTCATTCCCCCTGACCCTGTAAAAGCCTCCAATGCTGCACCTTTGGAAAGGACGAATAAAGAGAGACTGCTAAAATCTCAGGGCAAGGACGAATGGAGACATTACTGGTGCCCACTCGAGCAAATCGATATACAATGGGATGTATGTGATAGAATGATACAACGATGCTTCATCAAGAGTTCCTCTGACTACTAATATGACTGCGATTGACTTTCAAATAGTTTTATTGTTCATGAAGTTGAAAATCATTATTTCATAATCACAGCATTATTCCACACTATTTCACCTTGTTATAACAAGTAAAACTTCTTTGGACTAGACACCTGGATTTCCAAGTCCATCCAAACCCATTCTGACTGGAATGATAGCACAGCAGGTAGAGTGTTTGCCTAGCACGTGGCCGACCCAAGTTCAATTTCTCTGTCCCTCTCGGAGAACCCGGCAAACTACCTAGAGTATCTCGCCCGCACATCAGAGCCTGGCAAGCTACCCGCGTTGGATTTGATATACCAAAAACAGTAACAAGTCTCACAATGGAGACGTTACTGGTGCCCACTCAAGCAAATCCATGAGCAATGGGATGACAATGCTACAGTGCTATAGTGCCCTAGAGAGATCTTTGTTGGTCCTCAGGGGACCACATGTCGTGCAGAAGATCCAACCAGATATCTATAAAGCACTTACCTTCCTCCCTGTATTATCTCTCTAGCCCCAGATGTCTAAATGTAATTTTATATGGTGTAATTCACAAAGAAATATCAAATAAATATCTCTAATTGCTCCAGAGTAACAACAATAACAATAGCATTAGGTTTCATTAAAAACTATTTTTAAAGTCTACATGCAACAAACCATGCTAAGTAATATGTTACATACATACATTACTAGTTTAATGTTCATGAGGATGTTTCTATTTATATTTTATATTCAGAGGAATAATGCTAATTAGATACTATAGAAGTTATATCATTTTCCTTAGTTTAAATATGAGAGATTGTGAAGAACAAATCTTGTAATACTACTCAGCATAAAAATATTGCCACTTGCAATAGCATGAGTAAATATTAGGGGGTTTTGCTACATAAATATTTACTTGGTAAAAACTTAAAAATACCTATTTATAAATAACTTATTTTTAAGAGTGCCAAATGCCCTATGCTTTGGCTCCTGTGAGATATAAAGAAACAAAGCTAGCAAACAAAAAAAGACAAAAGGTAAACAAACTCTTAAACTGTGACAACAGAATGATTTTTACCATAAGATAGAAGAGATGAGAGTAGGTAAAGGTTTTTATTAGTTCATTTGTTTGGGGGTAGTTGGAAACTTACATTTTAATGTAGATTATAATATTGTATATACAAATATCAAGTTACATTTCTAGACATATATCATCTATAATTACATGTAAACAAATGTTATTTAAAACAATCAATCTTGTCTTGCTCCAAATAGGCTTAAAATGTATAACCACAACTAAGTATGTGTTAGAATCACTGGAGTTTTAAGAGTATTTTCCTATAAATTTGTTGTTGTTTGTTTCTTTGTTTTCTGAATACAATATGCAGTGTCCAGTGCTTACCCCTAGCTCTGACTCAGGCATCACTCTCTCTAAAGGAGAGCCGGGTGCAGTAGATCAGTCCACATGGTGCAAGGTAAGCACCTTAACTATTATAATAGCTCTCCAGAATCGAGTCTGGGTGACTTAAACCAAAAAAAGAGAAAGTCCTCAGATATATCAAAGAATATACACAGAATCAAAAAGGGAGCAAGACGTTGAGTAAAGCTACTATTGAATGGCTCTGTGAAGCTTGGAATCTGATAAGCGAGTGATATAAAATAAAATCCTACAGGATATAACTCATTCAAATATTTTAACATCTTTTCAAAATATAAATTTAAAGAATGTAACTGTTGCATTTGCTTCATGTGTCAATTTGCTGGCCATGAAATATTTTGGGTTAAAGAGATAGTAAGGGTCTAGATGCTTGTGTGGTCCCTGAGCACCACCAGAAATAATCCCTAAGCACAGTGATATGTGATTCAAACAACTACCATGTCAAAAAGGAGAGATTTTTGCCAGTCACAACAAGACTATACGTGTGAAATTTTGGAAATTTCTAATGGAATGATAAGGTAGCTGTTTGGGGCATTGGATAGATAAGTCATCATGTTCTTAATTATTAATTTTATAATAATAGATAATTTTATATTAATAGATAATAAATTATAGATAATTTATAAACTATGATTTTGTATGTTATAAAATTATTATATGAAAGAATATATTCTTAGTTGTGTAATTTCTTTTTTTAAATTTTATTTATTTAGTTATTTTCAATTTTATTGAATCACTGTGAGATACTTACAAACTTTCATGTTTGGCTTACAATCTCACAATGATCAAACACCCATTCCTCCACCAGTGCACATTCCCCAGCACCAATATAAAGGGCATACCCCCCTTTTCCCACCCTCCCCCTGCCTCTAAGGCAGACAATATTCCCCATACTCTCTCTCTACTTTGGGGCATTAGGTATTACAACACAGACACTGAGAGGTCATCAAGTTTGGTCCATTCTCTACTTTCGGCATGCATCTCCCATCCCAACTGGCTCCTCCAGCCATCATTTTCTTAGTGAACCCTTTTTTATTCCATCTGCCTTCTCCCTTCCACTCATGAAGCAATCTTCTAGCTTTGGGGAAAATACTCCTTGCCCTTTTATCTACCATCTTTGGGTGTCAGCCTCATATGATGTTATTCTATGCTCCACAAATGAGTGCCATCCTTCCATGTCTGTCCCTCTCTGTCTGACTCATTTCTCTTAGCATGATACTCTCCATGTCTATCCATTTATAAGCAAATTTCATGACTTCATCTCTCCTAACAGCTGCATAGTATTCCACTGTGCAGGTGTACCAAAGTTTCTTTAACCAGTCATCTGTTTTAGGGCAGTCAGGTTGTTTCCAGATTTTGGCTATTGTGAACTGTACTGCAATTAATATATAGGTACAGAAGTCATTTCTACAGTGCTTTTTTGCATCCTCGGGATATATTCACAGAAGTGGTATTGCGGGCTCTTATAGAAGCTCAATTTCTGGTTTTTGAAGGATTGTTCATAATGTTTTCCAGGAAGGCTGGACCAGTGGGCATTCCAACCAACAGTGGAAGAGGGTCCCTTTTTCCCCACATCCACACCAGCACTGGTTGCTTTTGTTCTTTTGAATGTGTGCCAGTCTCTGTGGTGTGAGATGGTAACTCATTGTTGTTCTGATTTGCATCTCCCTGATGACTAGCGATGTGAAGCATTTTTTCATGCGCCTTTTGGCCATTTGTACTTCTTTTTTGAGGAAATTTCTGTTAATTTCTTCTCCCCATTTTTTGATGAGGTTGTAGGGTTTTTCTTATACAGTTTTACTAATGTCTTGTATATCCTGGATATTAATCCCTTATCTGCTGGGTATTGGGTAAATATTCTTTCCTGTTCTGTGGGCTCTTTCTGTATTTTGGTCACTGTTTCCTTTGAAGTGCAGAAGCTTCTTAGTTTGATGTAGTCGCATTTGTTTATGTTTGCTACCACTTGCATGGTCAGTGCTGTTTTGTCCTTGAAGATGCTTTTAGCTTCAATGTCATGGAGAGTTCTTCCTACATTTTCTTATATGAACCTTATAGATTCATGTCTGATATTGAGTTCTTTAATCCACTTGGATCTCACTCTTGTGCCTGGCATTAGACAGAGGTCAGATTACATTTTGTTTTCTGGTAGGTATCCAGTTTTCCCAGCACCACTTGTTGAAGACGCTTTCCTTGGTTCTGTAATTTCTAATGTAATTATTATCAGACATTTAGAGTTATGTATGTATAATCTAAATTTTATTTATTGCCCAGTTTACTCCCTTTATTATTATTATTTTCTTATTAGTTTTGTTTCCTTCTCTAACAAGATTTCTGGATCAGTTAAACTTTGACTAATCTGTATTTTCATGCATTTTTCTTTGGTTGTGAGAGACAGTCTAAAAATTTTAAATCTGATAAATTAATACTTTGGCTGATAGTGTATTACTAGTTTGCAGTCCAGTTAGAGTTATTTTGCTAATTTATTCCTGGTATTATTTCTTTCAAAGTTTCCAATGTTGCAGATGAGAAATCTGATATTCCACTGTTTCTTTTTATTTATACATTGCATTTCTTTTGGCTTGAGAATTTGTGAAATTTCCTTCATGCAATTGATTTTTATGTTATAGCAGTTTTTTAAATGGACACCACAGTAATACAAGTATTCAGAATTTAGCTGTCTAAAGATGAAAAAAAATCTTTTAAAGGAATAAAGAAATTATTTTCAGGTGACAGTTATTGCAGTTCAACATTATTTAAACATGTACCTTAAATACCAAATTTAATAGAAGCTCTTATATCTCTCATTTCAAGAGTATTTTCATCTCTAAAATTCTCTTGCTACAGTTTTTTTAAATTTTATTATTTTTTTAGGAGTACTTGGGCCACAAATTGCCATGCTCAGAGCTTACTCCTGCCTCTGGGCTCAATGTTGACTCCTGGAGTTGCTCGGGGGATCATATGTGGTGATGAAAGTGGAACCCAGGGCTACTGTGTGCGAGGCAAATAACCCTCCTGCTATATATCCTTACCATCCTTATCACTGCTTAGAGAAAATAAAAAGCTATACACCAGTGTTTCTACTTCTTGACATCTAACCACATAACCTGAGACATTAATTACAAAAGTAACTGCGTATCTATGTTCTATGCATTGTTAAATACAATAGCCAGGAAATGGAAGCAATTAAAATGCCCAATGATAAAAAAATAAAGAAGTTGTGGTACGTATACAATATTGTCTATTGTACATCTTCAAGAAGAGATGAAACCGTTTCTTTTGCTGAAACTTGTAAGGAACCATAGAGTATCATATTAAGTGAAATAAGTTCGCGGGAGGACAGATGCCAGACAAGCTCGCTTGTCTATAGTGAAACACGAGAATAAAGTGAATGAGGAAAAAACCTGGGCTTTGATTAAGTAACTGAGTATACTGGGACTGGAGTGAAAGCACAGCAGGTAGGGCGTTTGCCTTGCATGCAGCCGACCTGGGTTCAGTTCCCAGCATCCCATATGGTCCCCTAAGCACTAATTTCTGAGTGCATGAGCCAGGAGTAACCCCTGTGCATCGTCAGGTATGACCCAAAGTAAGCAGCAAAAAAAAAAAAAGAAAGAAACTGAGTATACCCTGCAGTAGTAGGAGTAAGAGGAAGGGAAGGAAGCACTGGACTAAAAAGAGGAGGTCTTGGTAATGGTCAATGTGCTATAACTTTTTCATCAAAAACATAACCATTTAAAACTATGTTAACAATCTTCCCTAAAGTATAATAAAAATGTTTAAATATTTCAATATGGGAGGTGCACTGAAGTATTGGATAATAACCTTTTTCTTAGATGTCATTTGCTAAACATTTTCTACCATGGACCGAAAATTTTAAAAATATCAACAATCACATTGAATTCACATATGTCAAGCAAATATTCCCTTTCATATAACCCTTATGTACAGTGTAATGATAGGGTTAGCAAATGTCTAGAGACAATGTGAGGTTTTCACGTTTGTTGTTGTTGTTGTTATAGTTTTATGTTTGCTCTTAAAAAAAATAATAAGTTAGGAGAAATCACAAATTTAAGAAAAAAATTGGCATCAGGAAATATCATGGTTAGCAGTGATAAAACCCAGGTCTGTTGTTTGTATTGGGACTAGGGCTAGGTTTGTGAAGTGTGTAGGATTGAAGCGTAATTATTGCTGTTTCAAGTTAAATGGCAAGTGCTGTATTGGGAAATTGTTAAATTTGGTCTAGTTGGTATGTTTATACCTAAGGTGAGTCAGAGTTAATACAGTGACAAGATTCATATTAGGGTTTATTCTAGGAATGGGTTAGATTATGGAGGTTTTTGGAGTTTTTCTTTTTTCTGTGTTCAAACTCAAAATTGAATGTTTAGTACAAAAAATTAGTTGTTTTTAACTTCAGTAATGGTCAGATTTAGCACAAGTTAGGATTAGGATAAGGATTTGTGTATGGGTTAGATTTGGAATTGTTTAGGGTTGAGTTTATATTTAAAGGAAAAATGGTAAGTTCAGTATTGGATGATTGTTAAATATAGGTTAATTTATAGCTTTCTGCCAGTACTTGTCTAATGATAGGTTCAATGGCAGGATTAGCCAAAGGTAACATATAATGTTAAGTTTTAGTGTTTTATTTATTGATCCTCTTCTATGTTTACATTTAAGAATGAAAACATTAAATATGCAGTTCTATATTTATTTAAAAAATTTAGTTTTTTAACATCAGGAAGGTGCTGGAGCGATAGCGGGTAGGGCGTTCACCTTGCATTTGGTTGACCAAGTTTCGATTCCTCCAACCCTCTCAGAGAGCCCGGCAAGCTACTGAGAGTATCTCACCTGCTCGGCAGAGCCTGGCATTACCTGTGTTGTATTCAATATGCCAAAAACAGTAACAACAATTCTCACAATGGAAAATGTTACTGGTGCCCGCTCGAGCAAATCAATGAGCAATGGGATGATAGTGATACAATGATACAGTGATACATCAGGAAACAAAAGACAGCATGGCTTAAGGATAATTTTAGGGTTAGGCTAGTGTTAGCATTAGGAATTGTATAGGGTTGAAGTTTTATATATTTCTGCAGTCAAAGTTAAAATGACAAGTGCACCATTGGGGAATTGTTAAGTTTGGACCAATGGGTAGGTTTATGTCCCAAATGAGTCACAGTGAGTATTTTGGTTATATAACAGTAGGATTGTATTTCAGGCTAGGGTTACAATTGGGTTTGTATAGGTGTTAGGATTTAGCTTTTCCTCGGTTCATGTTTGAACATTAAGTTCAGTATGTAGGGATCTTGAAATTTAGAAAAAATGTGAATTTTTTAAAATTAAAGAACTGTGATTTACAAAGTTATTGATAGTTGAGTTTTACTCAAATATTTCAACATCAATCCCATCACCAGTGTCACTTTTCCTCTGCCAGTGTTCCAGAATTCTTTCCCCACTGCAATCCTCACCCCATCTCCCCTGTCACCTTGATAGGCACTTTACACAATTTTAGCAGTTGCATCTTACATCTCATGTTTTCAGTTGTGTTGAGTTTGTGATTTGAGTACATGGCTATCTATCTCCCTCACGGCCTTGGTATAACTCAAGCCCTTCTGCTTGTTCAGTTATTATTTTCCATTCTCCCCCTCCACACATACCCAATTTATTTCCTGTCCTTTTCAAACACTAAGTAAAGTATAATCTAGGTATCCTCCTTCTACTATAATCCATTTTCTCATTCAGTATCCTGTAAACCACAGATAATTGAGATCATCCTGTGTTTTGCTTTTTTTCTGTCTTATTTCATTCAATGTGATAACTTCCAATTTTAACCATGTTGCATACAGTAAATTGCATGACTTGATCATTCCTCGCAACTGCATAGTATTCCATTGTGTATGTATATTACACCTTTATAATCCATTCATATGTCTTTGGACACTTTGGTTGATTCCACATTTTACCTGTGCTGAATGCAACAATAAATACTGGTATGCATATGTCCTTTAGACCCGCTGTACTATTGCTCCAGCCCCTAAATTTTTACTTTTGAAAGCCTAAATTAGCATTTTAATACATGTTTAATTGTATTGTTGAGCATTAATTCACAAAGCTGAGTTAATGTCTCCTTTTTTTAAGCATTGATTTCTTTCTCTGCTAAATTGTTACTTTGGCCATAGCTTAGTTGAAATTTCTTCTGACTGTTTAATACATTAGTTATGTACAATATTAACTGGACATATAAAGTCTCACATTACTATCAATGACATTGAAGATCACTTGTATCACTTGTCATCCTGTTGCTCATAGATTTGCTAATGAGGGCGCAAGTAACGTCTCCATTCTTCCTTGTTGCGTGCTAGTGTAGTCCAATGGTATCTGCTCACTCCAGGAACATGAAGAGCCTCAAACCGTTCATTCAGGGTTTTGACGTAGAAGTCTGACCATCTCATAGGTGGGCGGCCAGGCGGTCTTTTGACATCCCGTGGAATCCAGTTGGTAACAGCTCTCTAGTCCAGCGGTCGTTTCTAAATCGCATTACATGCCCGGCTCATCTGATTTTTGAGGCTTTGGCGAAGGAGAAGAAGGAACTCTGGATTCCTTCTCTCATTTGAGTGAAACATGATACTCCAAGCATAGCTCTTTCAGTTCCTCTGTGGGATATCTGAATAGTGTTCTCATCCTCTTTGCATAGGGCCTAGGTCTCTGAGGCCTATGTTAGTGCAGGGCATTCAAGATATTAGGGACAATTACAGATATTTTGACACTTGTTTTTGTAAAGGTGTGTAAAATGATATATGGTTATATGTTCTATCATAAAATATTATGTTGTTTAATTGCATTTGTAGTAAAATTCTGATTTTTTTTTTTTTGCTATTTGGGTCACACCTGGCGATGCACAGAGGTTACTCCTGGCTCATGCACTCAGGAATCACTCCTGGCGGTGCTCAGGGGACTATATGGGATTCTGGGAATCGAACCCAGGTCGACCGTGTGCAAGGCAAACTCCCTACCCACTGTGCTATCGCTCCAGCCCCCTAAAATTCTGATTTTTGAGGAAACTAACTCAAGCTTATTCAAAAGGACTTACACATTGGAGAATATAAGAAGTAAAGAAATGAATTTAAATAAAACATATAAGCACAAATATTATGTGTGCATGTATTTGAGTAGAATATTTTCATTTGTTAAAATGAAATCATTAAAAAATTGGTGGTTAATAATAATACCGATTATTAATTAAAATTAACTTATAAAACTACATTAATTTTCCCTGAAATTAGTTAAAGGTAAAAATTAATTAAAAAATCTGAAGATAGGGGCTGGAGCGATAGCACAGTGGGTAGGGTGTTTGCCTTGCACACGGCCGACCCGGGTTCGATTCCCAGCATCCCATATGGTACCCTGAGCCCCTCAAGGAGTGGTTCTTGAGTGCAGAGCCAGGAGTAACTCCTGTGCATCACCAGGTGTGACCCAAAAAGCAAAAAAAAAAAAATCTGAAGATAAATGAGCAATAAAATCAGTAAAATGCATGTGTGTAGTTAAAATGTGTCTTGTTAAGTGAAAGAAACTTAAAGATAGTACATTCAGTTTCATTCTAACTCTGTAATATTTCTTAGTAAAAAAAGTAGTAAAAGAAATATAGTAACATGAGGGAAGGAAGACAGCAGGGATGAGAAAGGGGAGCAGAGGAGACCTAACTTTCTCTCATATTCTCTCTCTCTCTTTCTCTCTCTCTCTCTCTCTCTCTCTGGTTTTTGGGTCACAATTAGCAGTGCTCAGGATTTGCTCCAGACTCTGTGCTCAGGGATCATTCCTGCTGGGACCTAGCAGACCACATATGGTGCCATGGATCTGACATGGGCAGGTCATGTACCTACTCAGATTAGGTGAAAGGCAAGCATCCTACCTGCTGTATTATCTCTCTAGACAGATACAGTTTTTTAAAGTGAAGTTTTGATTCTACATAAAAGCATAATGATGTTCTTATAGATTGAATTGGTCTCTGTAAAATTGATGTGCTGATGTCCTAATATTTAGTACCTGAGAATTGACTTCATTTGCAGAAAGAGGGTTTATGGAAAAGTTATCAAGTAAAAATAAGGTCATCATTGTGTGTTCTAAACCAACATGACTGTCATCCCCTTTAAAAGGAAATTGGGACACAGAGACGCACAAAGGGAAGAAGATATAAAGTAAAAAATAGAATAAGTTTTTCTACAAATCAAGGGGTAAGTCCTGGAAATAAAATCTTCTCTGCTCGGCTTCTGAAGAAACAAATTCAACATATTATAAATTTGGACTTTCACAGTATAAAAAAAGTAAAGAAAGCATTATTATATGCATTATACTTTCTGATAGATACATAATGTTAACCTTTGTAAAAATATAAAATATACTATCTGGATTTCTACAAATATGTTATCACAAATATATAACTCAAAAGCACTTTCTTAATTGGGGATTTAACTTAATAATTTATTACCATGGATCACTAATTCTAAGAAATTAATCACATGAATCTAAGATGAGATGCATTGGGAACTCTGTTGTTTTGTCAGTTTTGCTAATATTTTTCTTCTTTAAACCTAAATTTAAAAAGTTTTAGTCACAAAAACAAGGGAATAATTCCTAAATATATTTATCAACTTTAAGTAATATTTACACAGAACAAGACTATGAGTTGGCTATCATTTTAATGGATTTGCAAAAGTCATTAGCTGGCAACAGAGGAAAAAAGAGATTTTTTTTCTTGCTCATAAATCCTGAATAGAAAAAGATACATCAGATATGTCAATAAAAATAGACCAAAATAAACTCGCTGCATTCACTTACTCAGGAAGAGTGATTGCATTGCAATAAATCAAAGAATTTTGTTAACCATTCATTGTTTATACTAAAGAAGTAACACAAGGGTAGGAAAACACCTAAGGGAATAAAAAGCTAAATTTCCAGTTAAAAGAAAACAGAGCACTTAGAATTTTAATCAAGGCAATTTAAGGTCACGGAATGCTTACATAGGCCATGGAAGAGGTGAGAAAGGATACAAAGAATGTTGAAACAAGCAGATCTATGCATTTACAAAATATTGCTTATAAAACTTCAGCCTCTCCCCAAAGAAATTCAGCCCACGCTGGATGAAAACAAGAAATGTTATGTCGTATGCTGAGATAGTTCTCTGCAGGCTTTTCATGAAGAGGGGCCTGATCTGACACGCTCACCACCACGTAGTCCCTGAGCATCTCCAGGGACAACTCTTAAGCACTGGGCCGGGAGTATATTCTGCACACTGAAAGGTAGGAACTGCTTTTTTGTTTGTTTGTTTCTGTTTGTTTGTTTGTGTTTTTCTGTTTTAATGAAAGGAAAGGAAGAAGTTTGCAAACTTTTTGACCATCTGTTGGAGGAAATCATAGACGGGACATAACTCCTGCTTGTCCTTTGTGCTAGCAGGAAGTCTTCGCTCTCTTAGCCATGCCTCTTCCTGGAATGTCGATTTGCCTTGCACTTTATAAGCTAGCAGTCATTTCAACAACATTGCAAGAGAAAGTTGTCTTGTCAAGTCTAGACATGTAAATGGGTCCTATAAAATCTCTATGGAGACTTTTAAGATTCTGTTGCCAAAAGCTAAGGACTTGTTTGTGCTTACACTTTTATGTCAGTTTTAGATCTCACTGTTAATTGTTTATTTTTATGATTGTGTGAGAAATGGGGTTACTAACAGTTACTTAGCTATTTCCTGTGAATAGAAACACTATGAGGGGAACCAATAGCACAGTAAAGATTTGCCTGGAGGAAGTAATCCCCTCTGTGCTGCATCCAGGACACTCTCATGAATATAGCTGTTACCTAGGACACATGCATGGGTGGAAAACTTTTGCATTACAGTGCCATGTTCATAAGAAATGTCATAACTTAGTAGTTGATTTATTAAATTATTATGTGAATTCTCAATCCTAGTAATAGACCAGCTCATTAAAAAAGGTGAGGGTAAATTAGAGACAAATCTATGCAGAAAGAAAAAAATATTAAACTGAGAGGAAATTAAAATCCCCATCAGGAATTCTGAGAATTTCCAGTTGAAAATTATTTCTATGTATCAGTAAGTGCATCTTCAGATGTCAGGTTTTTCTGGGTTGCAATGTCCTCTGAGATTTAGAAAATCAGGACAAGTTTTGTCAAAGTATAGTCACAATGGTTATATTTTTTGTCAAAAAGTCAAAACCCAGGCTTTCATTTTCAGAGAAAGCAACACACTCAGTTTGCAGCCATTATATATCACCAAAACTGGAAACATTAATTCAGAACATCATAGTTAGCTATTAGAACTTTTTAGGGCTATTCTACTTTATAAGTTAAAAAGCAAAACCTTCAAAAATGACAGAGGTTTCAAGTCTGAGTCTCACAAAAATGTATATTTTGTCATCCTTACCTCTATTTTATCAAAAAAATATGGTGAAAAATTAAGTTTGGCTCCAATTAATTTGCCCAGCCCAGTTACTTTGTATAGCATTGTTAGAAAGAATTATAATTATTTATTTTTGAACTCATGGCAATGAAACTGCTAAAAAAGGTAGCTTTTTCCCAGAGAGAGGCTGCCACACTTTCTAATCTACAGGCTCATGCCAATCTGTTTTAATTTTAAGTACAAACAGTCCTGAGTTTGGAGTGAAGGAGCATAATTTCTCGCCTTTTTGTCAAAGACAGTTTCATAAGACAACACACTTAACTAGCTACATTTAGATGACCTTTTTGGTTTGTTCTTTGCTTGTTTTCATTTTCTGTCTATGGGCTTTGAGGGTCACACCCAGCTGTGACGCAGGGATCACTTCTATCACTTATTGGGCAACTATAGGTTATCTTTTAGGTCCTATTCATTCCTCATGTGTTGAAGCTGAATAATATGGTGATCTGCTTTGTGCCCATTAAAGCTTGTTGTAGGACTCACATGTAGGTCTCAAGGGATAATGCAAACTTAGGGAAACTGAGGTTGGGCTTGTATGACAAAGATCCGGAGTTTTATTTAAAGATATTTATCATTTGAAATTAGAAATTATAATTTCTGTCAATAGAAATTATATTAAATCCCAAGTGTTTTCATTTCAAAAGTATTTATTGTTTATGAAATTCCAGTAAAAAAATCACAATAATATAGCCAGAACTGTAAAATTTTGAAATTATTTGTATTTCAGCCTGGACTTATATAAGCATACTTCATTGAAAAATCAGAATACTTAATGATATCAGGAATGAAAACTAAAAGAAATGTATGTATTTGTTTTATTTATGATAAAATGCAATCTACCACATTGCTGTAAATCAAAGCTTAAAGAAGAAAATATTTTAAATTAATTGATAATACAATATTAATATTATATGAGAAATATTTCATGTCTATCTTTATGTGATAAAGCTTCCCATGAGTTTAACCTGTCAAATTAACAACATATATGTTTCTTATTTCACAAGGGCAGAGAACATTAATTTGGGGTTACCTAGGAGCCCTTCTAAATCTTCCCATATATTTTTTACCATTTTTATTTCCAGGAAGTTTTAGATTATTAAATTGACAAAAAAGCAATACAAAAATCTTTTGTGATTGCATTGAAATACAACCCCCCTTACTCCCCCAGGTTGATTAATCTAGAAGATGGTGAACTGAGTGATGTCAGTCGGACCAGAACAGAGAATGACTCTCTAATTTGTGGAATATAAAAGACTAAGCAATTAACAAAGGCAACAGAATCTGAGAACTGGTCTACAGAACTGAGCTTATCCAGCGTGGCTGGCAGGAAATGGAAGACAGGAGACACTGAGAAAATGGACAGTGGTGGAGTGAAACAGGCATTCTGCTGGAAGCTGGGTGTTGGAACACTGCAGGTATGATCCTTTCATTTGCAGCACTGGAAATAATGGTGCATTAACTAAAAAAATTAATTTTATAATTGTAAATAAGATAAAACTATGTTGGCTAAACTTCACAAAGTTATTCTGATACACATCTTTAATTTTTAGGAAAATTTCTTAAATTGATCATAAGTTGTTTAACAATACTTTGTCAAATGAGGAGATAATACATGGTTTAGAAGTTTGCCTCATGGAGCCAGAGCATTGTACAGCTTGCCTTGTACAAGCTGACCTAGATCAATCCTTGGCATCCCATATAGTCCCCAAGCATTGCCAGGAGTAATTCCTGAGTGCAGAGTCAGCAGTAACCACTGAGCACTGCTGGGTGTAGCCCCAAACAAACACAAAGTTGAAGCTTGCCTTATATGTGGTTGACTTGGTTTGATTTCAGGTTCCATACTCACCTGAATGAAGCTCATACTCACCCTTAATGAAGCTAGGAATGGTTCCTGAATACACAGCCAAGAGTTAGCCAGAAATAAATTAGGAGTAACATGGGCATGACCGAAACAGTTTACCCACCTTAGAATCTTGTAGCAGTAGTACAAGATTGTGCCACAAGTAGAGGCAGTAACTAGTAGGACGAATCTTCTCTCAAAAAACCTTAGATATAGTTTTTAGTTGTTATGCTGTATTCAGTTATACATACATGCAGTTGAGATAGTAAACAAACATTTTCATTTCCATGTTCTTGTTTTTCAGTAAATATCTATTTCATTCTCTTGGCACTCAAGAGTTTGATTTTTTTTTAATTCAATTACCTAAGATTATAACTGTAGCACTGCACTGTCATCCCGTTGCTCATCGATTTGCTCGAGCGGGCACCAGTAATGTCTCCATTGTGAGACTAGTTGTTACAGTTTTTGGCATATCAAATATGCCACGGGTAGCTTGCCAGGCTCTGCCATGCGGACAGAGATACATACTCTCTGTAGCTTGCCAGGCTCCCAGAGAGGGGCAGAGGAATCGAACCCGGGTAGGGCACATGCAAGGCAAATGCCCTACATGCTGTGCTATCGCTCCAGTACCAAAGATTAAAAATAATTAATTGAATCACCATAAAATTCAAAATTACAAAACTACTTGTGATAGAACTTTACACACAGAAGTTTCAAAGCAGCCCGCCAGCACGCCTCTGGTGTGAGAGATTGCAACAGGCAGCAGAATGACAGTGCCTGTAACACCCTCAGCTGGAGGCAGATATAGGAAGTTGGAAAAGATCCAAATTTACCAACAGATTTCTTTTCCTTTTTTGGTGGGGGTGGCAGGAGTTGGGCCACATCTGAAGGTATTCAGGACTTCCTAGTGGCTCTGCAGTTAGATACATTTTCTGATGGGCTTTGGGAGACAGATGGGGTGCCAGGATTTATTTATTTATTTTTAATGGTTTTATTTATTTATTTATTTATTTATTTATTTTATTGACTCATCATGTGAAAGGTTATAAAGTTCTCAGGCTTATGTCTCAGTTATACAATACTCAAACACCTGTCCTTTCACCAGTGCCCATATTCCACCACCAAAAACCCCAGTATATCTCCCACGCCCCCCCCCGCGTAACTGATAAATTCCACTTCATTTTCTCTTTACCTTGATTACATTCCATATTTCAACACAACTCACTATTGTTGTTGGAGTTTCCCCCCCAAAAAAGAGAGCCCTACTGCCAACGAAGCATTTGATAATTATTTTTCCATTCCTGAGAATAAAGAGATACTAAGTCCCGCTGTTCCAAGTGCATAACTTTTTTTTTCCGCCTCCTTCCCGTGCCACCAAGTTCGTGCCTGCTTAATAATCGTCATAATATGACTGACGCCTTGCCACCCGACAAAGGAAAAAAAAAAACTGAGAAAGAGAAATGTTTCCCGTCCTCAGCCGGCGTGGGGCTATGGCTTAGTTGACAGTCTAGCAACATGTCTGCAAGCAGTTCCTGGGACCAAAAGTAGTCTAGTTGGTTTCTGGATTCTGGTAGATCAGCAGCTAAGTGGCCACACAAAAGTGTGGCTACCCAGGTGGAATTTCGGTGTAGCGTGCGCTGGTATCGGCCACGGTTCGATACTGCCCAAGTGTCCCGCTGTTCCGAGTACATATTTTTTTTTCCTTTTTTCCCATTCCTGTGCCACCAAGTTCGTGCCTGCTTAATATACATCATAATATGACTGACGCCACGCAGCGTTTCTCCCTAAAAAAGGAAGAGAACCGAGAAAGAAGGATATTTCCTCTCCCTAGACAGCGTGGGGCTATGGCTTAGTTCACAGTGTAGAGAAATGGTTGTTACTTTGATTACCTTCAATATTTCAACAAAAAACTCACTATTATTGTTTGGAGTTCCCCCCCAAAGTCTGACTTGCTAAAAAGGAACCATTTCACATTGTTGACAATTAGGAGATATTAGGTGTTGGATTTCTGTATAAAGTACAGGGAAAATTCTGCCAGAAATTGCATCACTGCAAGGTTTTACTTCCCTTTTGTGGTGCTCATAAGATGAAAAAGCCTGGAGAGAGAAACCCTACCCCGCTGTCGCCACATGGGTTAGAGACTCAGTTCACAGTCTGGAGGCATTTCTGCGGGCTGCTGGTGTCCAAAGTAGTTCATTTGGCCTCCACGATCATGCTCGTGCAGCAGCAGCAGCAGAAAGGTCGGTCGCGCATGTGTGTCCATTAGGCTTAAGTATCGAGGGGTGCCAGGATTTAATATGTGATCTATGTCAGCCCTATACAAGGTGAGTACCCTCCCCACTGTGTCTCCCAGCCCTCCCCCACAAAAGTAGATTTACTTCCTCCTCATATTTCAATTTTATAGAGAGGGGTGGTGAGTTTTCTCCCTCTTCACCACTAAATGAAGCCCTTCAGAGAAATGTTTTTTATTTTTTTTCTTTCAATAACATATGCCCTGGCTATATGATATTTTATTACTTTTACAAGATCTTTGACAAAACAATTCTAAGACAGTACAATGATTTAGGAGCCAATGACTTAGTGGCATCTCACCTCAGATTCTAGCATGTACCTAGGTCAAATGATGTAAAGATGGAAATACATTCTCATTACTCAGTGTTCCAGCCTGCAAGGGAATCGCTCAGAGGGCTTTAGTAGGTATTGAAGCCCAATTCCCTAGAGAGAAGCAAAACAAAAATAGGATAAATTCCAAGCACAAGTGCTAAGAAAATGAAACAAAATGCTAAGCACAAGTACAAATTGAACCCAAACTAAATCCAAAAATACAAGCACACATGTAACTTCTTTAAATATAAATCCCCAAGGGGGAGAGAAAATGAGATCTTACCCAGAGGTAGGTCAAGTTGCCCACAGATGCCTTCAATGAAATGAGAGTTGCAATGGGCAGAACACCCCAGATGGCAAGAATATCTCATAAACTGCCTGTAGACTCTTTAACTAACCAATGGGCTCAAACAGAAGGTCCCAAAAACCAAGAAGCCTTAAACGACAAAGGCAACTTGTCATATGCCTGTTGATATCTTCAAGCAATTAAGGATCCCACTTGGAAAAATTCACAAATACTGAAAACAAGCACTGAGGTCTTTCATAGTTTTTGAGACTGTCAACAAATTACAAATAATTTTCCCCCCCCTCTATTAGCAGTGGGTAGAGCAACTTCTGGCCAGATTGGAAATGGTAGGGAAAGTGCCTGAGATTAAGCTGAGGGGTTCAGCTCTCTGTGATCAGTTGACACATACTTGCGGGAATGGGAGTTCAGCTTCCCCCAAACTTGATCCAGGAAGCCCAGGTAGGCTGCTGCAGGCGCTTGCTCTCATGTCCAGGAGACAAGGAGCAGCTCGAAGTATCCTGAATGCCATGACTGGCTACTGGCTGATTCATAAATAGTGTTACCAAACCCGAGTTTGGCACTTCCAACTTGAATGTCATTCAAGAGATGAGTTTTTGTAGAGAAAAGATTTTATTCATAAACTAGAATCCCGAGTCAACTGACTCAGTCAAAAGACATCTACCCACAAAAACCTCTTCCAATCAGGTTTTGGGCAGGGATTGATGTAGTGCTGGCTGGAAAAATAAGGGCAACAAAGGGAAGAAGGTGTTGGTGCAGTAGGTCAGGGACTGTGGGCTGAGGCTCTTCGGTTGGTGCCAGGGATGAATGAACTCTCGAAGGATAAGAACATGTTCCTTGTTACAGGATCAGACAATCATCCTTTCATAGGGTCTTCACAATAATCGAAGATTCCTAAAGGAACTGTTGTTGACTTTTTTAGGATAGAAGATTCCTTGGGCATGATACATTGCTAGAGTGTTCTCGGAGGGCCCACTGTTTCTCTCTCTGCCTCCTCCTTCCATCCATAACTGGACTGGTTCAACATTAATCACACAGAGATTGGGAACATCTCTTGGGGTGAAGGGACAGGGCAAAGACCAGGGTGGGGAAACAGATTATAAGAATTGAATATGTGAGACATAAGATGGGGTCTCTTATGCTTGCTCATTTGCATATGTAGTTCTGGGAAAATAGTGTAGACCTTTTGTTTGCCTATGTATCCTGACAGGGACAACTAAATGCACTGCAGAGCATATTTTAGTCAAACACACTAAATTTTAAAATTTGGAGAAAGGGACTAGTGTCTAAGAACCAATTCTTCCAATCCATGAGCAGGGGATGTCTTTCCATTTCCTCGTGTACTCTTTTATTTCCTGAAGTAGTGTTTTGTAGTTTGTAACTGTACCTCACAGTGATTCACTAATAAAAGTTAAAAAAAAAGATAATCTAAAAAAAAAACCTGGAAGATCTCAAAATATGTAAGAAAAGACAATGAAATTGGAGCAAATTGATATTACAGTAGGTACTTTGCATTCTTACCCTGCTTGTGGCCAACCAGGGTTCAATCCCTAACATCCCACAGTGGTCCCTCAAACCCATCAGTATGGCTCTCCGAACGTAAAGCCAAAAGTAAAAAGCCAAAAGTTTTTTTTTTAATTCTTTTATTGATTCACCATGTGGAAAGTTACAAAGCTTTCAGGTTAAAGTCTCAGTTATACAATGCTCAAACACCCATCCCTTCACCAGTGCACATATTCCACCACCAAGAATCATGATATACCTCCCCCCTTCCCCCCACCTCCCCAGCCCCCACCCCACATGTGTAACTGGTAAATTTCACTTTACTTTCACTTTACTTTGATTACATTCAATATATAAACAAAAAAATTCACTATTATTGATTTGGAGTTTCTCCCCCCTAAAGTCAATCTGCTGAAAAGAAAGCATTTGGTAATTTGTTTTCCATTGCTGAGAATGAAGAGATATGAGGTCAGGAGGCTGCACTAGCAGCAGCAGAGTTTTGGATTTCTGTATCCAAAAGTAAGTCTTGAGCATGTTGGCTGGCTGTGGCCCAGAAAACATACAAACAAACCAAAAGACAGACAAAAGCACCTGCAAAAATAATATGAATGACTAATTAAAATCATCATGCTTGTTTAGTTAGTTGCTACTACTACTCAGATCAATTATTACTCCTTATCTTATATTCACGCATGAGCAAAGTTCTATTGAACCCAGGTAATGTGGAACTTTGTGATCTTGGACTCTAGGCTCAAGTGGACCCAGGAGCAGAGATCCTCTGCCTGCTTCCCCCAGTCTCCAGCGACCTGGGGATCACACCCATAAGCCACCTCTTGTGGGCACCAGATAATCTCCTCATCAGCCACCCTCGAGGACTCATAGCTGCTTCTCCCAGAAGGGAGCATAAAATGAGGCCCCATAACCATGCCTCCGGACTCTGTGCCAGGCTCTTTTCACTCGTCGTGCCTCAGAGGGGAGCGGGTGAGATTCCTCCCCACCTCCAAGGGATCCAGCCCCAGAAGCTGACCTCCACTACCAAATGCTGCCATGCTCCAGGCCGTTTCCCACACTCTTGGCCAAGCATCACACATCAGTGAACATATCCCTGGACACATCATCATAGAGGGAAATAAATATATATGTCTCTTGGAGAGCCTGGCAAGCTACTGAGAGTATCCCACCCACGTGGCAGAGCCTGGCAAACTCCCCATGGCGTATTCAATATGCCAAAATACAGTAACAATAACAGGTCTCAGTCCCCTGATTCTAAAAGAAGCCTCCAATTGTTGGGAAATATGAGTAAGGAGAGGCTGCTAAAATCTCAGGGCTGGGACAAATGGAGATGTTACTGGCACCTGCTCGAGTAAATTGATGAACAATAGGATGAAAGTGATACAGTGATCTTATTTTCATAAAAGTAATTGTCATGAGACATTTATATTATGTCTCATTCCCTGCTATGTTTTCCTTCTTACGTAACAGAACATAGCAATCAGTGATGAGTATAATGAAAATAAAATTTGATCTGGTTTTGGCTGAATTACATGACATTGGATACTGATAAGGAGATGGAATCATTAGAAAAATTATTACAGACACTTTACAATCGACCATATTCATGTGTTAAATATTAAATCAATGTCATGGTTTGGTAATGAGTGACTTGACTTGTCTGAACTATATCCCCATCCACTTATTATACGCTGCCACTTGGGTGAACACAAGGGGCATCCATGTTAGATTGAAGGCAGATGGAGCAGTAACTATTGCATGGAGCACAGAGCACACAAACACATGTGCTCTGTATTTGCTGATTCTGCTGAAGCAATTGTTCTTGCCTCTTTTTTCTTTCAGTCTTTTCCATTACTGTGGCCTATGGGTAGTCAGTTTTCTGGTGAAGGGCTTTAGGGAAAGACATTGTTCTCTGCTTTTGGCTAAAATCAGTGTATGGAAAGACACTGATTTCTTCAGGATTGTCTGTCCCTGAGGTCAAAGGCAATAATAATGGACTCAGTATCCGCCCACTCCTTCTGAGTTTAGCTTCCGCCTGTTGTTTCCAGCCTGTACAGTGTCCTTCCTTTCCTGATTGCCCGGCCAGGTATTTTAAGCTTCAGTATGTGATGATGAGAGAGAAGTTTTACAAAGAGCACTTAACTAACCCCCCGACTGTGTAAATGAATTCTCTGAACAAAAATCTGCTTTCCCTCCCTGGGTGAACCCTGACTGATACAATCACGGTGCACAAGAAGCAATTTTAAGCAATTATTACCTTTCCAGAAATTTTCACAACGAAATGCGACTGTATGTTTGATATGTTATTTACTGGGACATGCATCCTTACTTTACTAATACACATAAAGCTTTATGATGAGTTAATTTCAATATATCAAGTATTGGAAAGCTATAAAATGAGCACTTAAGAAGTTAGATGTATAGTATAAATTTAAGTTAGAAAACATTCAATAATTTTATTACTCATATATGCAATAAGTTCATTTAGAGATGCAAACTAAATTTAATGAAAAGAATAACGTAGTACTTGACTGTAACATATTGTTTATTTTGCTTTAAAAAATGAGCCATTGAAATATTGTAAAGTTGCCAACTCACTATAAATCACTTTGACAGTTAAACCAAAAAATACTAATATCAGAAAGCTTACAGGTAGGACTTCAAAGGAAGATCTGCTAAGTTACAAAGAATGAATGATTCTCCTTTGCTTCTTTTTACCATTATGGGTCTTATAAAATTATGATAATAATTAATTTTATCTGTTATTATCTGTTTGATAATAACAGATAGTATTTAGGTTGAAAATGGAGAATATGAAACTGGAATCTTGTTTACGATGACAAATGCTAAAAACCTTATTTCACATAGTGTGGGAGACTGACTTTTTTTTTAGACAAATTTTACATGACATTTTGACTGAGCTTCAAATAACTAATAAGAGATCATATGTAGTCAAGTATTAACTTTATTTGTACCTTCACATAAATGTACTCTGCTTCATTGTTTGATTAGAATATTCATGTTTTGTTCCTCGTCAGTACTTATATTTGACTGCAAAAAAACAACAGCCAATGTTTCGAGCTTCCCAGACTAATTGACACATGATTTATTCAATCCTTACTAAACAATTCAGACAACAGAACACAGTATATAAAAAAATCTAAAAATGATTATGCATCAGAAATTTTATTTTATTTTTTAAATTTTATTCTAACCAGTGATAGCTACCTTAAACTCTATTTAAAAAAAATCCGTAGTGGTCACTCATTTAAAATAAACTCAAGCCTAATAACTTACCTTTTTTCATTAGAGTCGCTCCCAGCCATGCACTCTGGATCTGACGGTTTGGTGGTTAGATTAATGTAGCAAAGCTGCCTGTACTGGCGAAAGAAAAAGGATAGTTTCCAACTCTATCACACCATTGTTGACAGCACTCTACAATTATCACTTTTATCTTTATTAAAATCATTTTTCAATAATATGGATTTAAAATGATCTGTGTGGCAATAAAATAAAAATAATGAAGGATTGAAAAGATTGTCCAGCGGGCAGGGCTCTTGCCTTTCATGGTGTAGATTCAGGTTTAATCCCCACCACCCTCCGTGGTCTCTGGAGCCCCATCAGGAGTGATCCCTGAGTGCTGAGCCAGAAGGAATGCCAAGTACTGCCGGATTTGGGCCTCACATTAAAATAAATAAAATAATATGAATGACCAAATAAATAAGGTTAGTCTCTTCTTGAATTAATAAGAAATAACTACCTCCCCTACTTAATCTCTATTAGCTGTTTTGATTTATGTCTGTCTGTCTGTCTATTTCTTACTTAATTTTACCTGTCCTTTGTCGTTGCTGTTGTTGTAGTGAGTGGGCGTCAGACCCACAGCTGTAGTGCTCACACAATCACCGTGTGTACTGGATGTCGCACACTGTTAGTTGTAGTGCCTGCTCCGACTTGGATGTGAGCTGAAGATTGCCGGTGCTGTTGTGGCATCTGGGTTCCACAAAGTAGAATCCTATTAATTGGAGTCCCCTGCCGTAAGCAGTGTGGGTCTCAGACTTGCAGTTTCATGTTTGCATGGTGGCATTCGTGGGCCCTGAGACACCCCCAGGGACACAAACCGGTTTCTGTTGTTGTTGCATGTCGGTCATGAATTCAGGGTTAGGCACATGCAAGCGTTGAGCCACCTACCCCAATATTGAGCTTTTTTTTTTTAAGGGCAAGTTTGGAACTTCCATTAAACTATTTTTCAAGGTAGGTATCATAGGAAAAAATATGCATTTATATGTAGCATTTTGAGGATTCTCTCCAAGAATAATCTTTTAAATATCCTTGTGAAAATGTTGTTCTGGTTGTTCACTTCGTTGTTTGGTTTCATTATCCCTGCATTCTGACACGTTGCTGTCCTAATCTGTGTTGCTTTTCTCATTAATATATCGAGACTACCCAGTAAATAAAACAGATAAAAGCTTCTTCCAGAGAACTTACTTTTGTTTGTTTGTTTGTTTTTTGGGTCACACCCGGCAGAGGGGTTACTCCTGGCTCTGCACTCAGGAACTACTCTTGGCAGTGCTTGGGGGACCATATGGGATGCTGGGAATCGAACCCAGGTTAGCAGTGTGCAAGACAAATATCCTACCCGCTGTGCTATCGCTCCAGCCCCGAGAACTTACATTCTAATAAAAAATATTAGACAAACGTGCTCTAATTGCACAAAACTATTTGTTAAGTGAATTACAAAAATTCTATAAATTCAAAAAAAACTATAAATAAGAATCTTTGCTGTACAAAATTTTTCTAGTCAAATATTATAATAAACTGAAAGTCACATACTAAATATAAAAAATAATTTGTAGGTAAACCCTTGGTAAATCTTATTGTTGTTAATTAAAATTTCAAAAAGCTGGAGAAATATTTAATTTTCATAGACTGCCTTAGAAGTGTTCCATTTTCAGTTGTAGCTTCTGATTCAATGGGTCAGAGGTAGGCCTTCTGCGGTTCAAAAAATCTGATAGTAAAGACAATGCTAAAATTTTGCTTTTATTGAGGCACTGTGGTTTGTAATAATGTTAATGACACAGTTTAACACATATAGCACAGCTGCCAAGGACGGCCCTGCCACCTAACCTCCTTCCAACCTTCCAAACTTGTTTTTGTAGACTATTATCTTTGGTTACTTGTTATTTCCTTACTACATTTGTTTATATACCACATACAGAAAGATAATTCTTTATTTTTTCCCATTCTTCTAACTCCACTCAGTTAATTTTTGACTACCCTTTTAATATACAGTTCTAATTATACTGATTTTCTTTTAAAGAAAGAACTCAAAGAAAATGACAAAACCTTATTTTTAATCTATTAATAATTTTACATTTTATATAGATTGAATATTCATTATGCATATACTATAAAGAATACATATTAGCTAGATAAATATATATACAAACTGACATCACATATCTTGGCATAATCTACTTACAGGAATCTTAGGAATCTTACAATAGATATATTACATATGGTGTATCTTCTACTAAATAATTAAGATTTCTACTAAATAATTAAGATAACTTTAGTGTTAATAGGAAGAATATGTGCAGCCTATCATTTAAGTGAATGCTATTTTTATGTTTTTTGTGATATATTTTCCAATTTAATATCTTATAGTATAAAATTTAAAAATATATTTTACATTAATCTCTAGTAACATATCTTTATGAAAACAGGAAAACTATATTAGACATTCTCTTTTAAAATCACCTGAGAATAGCAGAGATGTTACTATAAAAATATGAGTAAACTGCAGTTCTGTAGTCTACCTATTTTTCAGTCTTTCACTCATTTTGCTGATTTTTCTCTATTGTATGCAGCCCCAGAATTTCAAATAGTAAAAGTAATTACTGCTTCAGTCAGAAACCAGAGCTCCATCTAGGGGTAGAGTTTCCTGTGCATAATTAGAGAGGAAGTTTTGCAGTTTAGGCAACACAATTAATGCAATTTATAGAAAGCAATTGATTTAGGAACATGAGATTATAGATAATGCCTTTCTATTTCCTCTCCTCTCCTTTGAAAATAAAACTATATGCTGTAAAACAACGAATAAGCTTATTTCTATACAAAATTTTCAAGAAGCAAAGTACCCTTCAATTTATTAAAATAATCCACCAGCAGCATAGCTAGTTACAATTTCACATTACCAGCAATTAGACATTTGTGAAATACTAGCAGCACAGAATGACTTGATTTTATTCAGAAGCCACTGAATATTACAAAACACCTGAAATTTAAATTTGGAACTGGGAGATTTACTTAATCTCAGGTGATATTACATAAGATTTATGACTTTCCTGGTCTTCCAGAGAAAACAGGTTGTCTAAGCCTTCTTAATTTCTGGACTTTTCTGTAGAATTATTTAATTACTTTCAATTAATGACTATATCCTTTTGATAGAACTATACTGTTTTACATACAGATTTTTATCTAAACCAAATATGTGGAGAACAAAGGGTGTTTGATTCTGTTAGGTGAGTGTAAGAAACAAAACTGCCACTAGCGGAATTAGCTTACAGAAAATCTTAGTAAATGCCTCAGATTTATTGGAATTCTGGCACCCTGAATCTTTCTCCTGGAAAATTATAGTATGTTGTAGTGTCTATGACATTTGGAATCAGGAAGTTTCTTAAACCTTGTTTTTTGGTTTCTTGGATTTGGAGTCACACCTGGCAGTACTCAGGGATCCTTGGGCTACACCAGTGATAGGGGTTATTCAGTGCTTATTCTTTGCTCTGTACTCACGAGCTAGTCCTGAAGATACTCACAGGACCATATCAGATGCTGGGCATTAAACTCGCGATGGTCACGTGCAAAGCAAGGGCTCTACCTGCTTTAATATCTCTCTCCACTCAGGAATCTTTCTTAGCAGAACTTTGGGGACCATACGAGGCACTGGGAATCATATTGGGATTGGCTTTGTATAAGTAAGCGTCCCGACCATTGTAGTATTTCTCCAGTTCCCAGCCTCAAAAATAATTTTAAAACAAATATTTTATAAAATTAGCTCCCAAAGAATTATGTAAGCTATAAAGACTATTGTCACTCAAGAAAATCTGTATACAATTTTAAAATTGTAGTTAGCTTTTTCAGGTTGGTGGAGTGAACGGGCGCCATCCCATCTGCACCTGCACCTCCCCCTCCCCCCTCCCCGCCACGCCATCTTCCTCGGACCCTGGCTCCACCCTTTCTGAGCAACGCCCACCTAGACCCTCATCACCTTCCAGCGCCGGCCCACTGGTCCGCTCCCTTTTTCAGGTTACTGGAGTGAACGGGCGCCATCCCATCTGTGCTTGCACCTCCCCACCCCCTGAGGTCACCCAGCCACATTGTGTTAGAGGGCGTGGCCTCAACGAAGTGGGTGTGGCCTCAACAAAAGTGGGCATGGCTTCTACAAAGTGGGCGTGGCCTCCTCCGGTGTGGCCGCCGCTAATGCGGCTGCAGTTATTTTTTTCAAATACTGAGCAATTTTTTGGTACTTCTCAATATTTATCACCTATATCCCTGATTATCATCTTAGAGGACCTTAAAATACTGCCTAAATAAGTTCCTAGCTAATTTCAAATTTCGAAAACTACCAATGAATAGAAGCAGCTATTCAAGCCAAAGCTAACGGATCTCACTCTCAAAAAGTATTGCTTGAAGTTTCACATAAATAATAGAGGAACATCAGAGAGGGACATCTTCTAGAGGGAGTACAGAACAAATTGATCATCACTGACCAAGCCCATTCAGAATCCTTTTTCACAATCAGAGGTGAACTTCAAGGCCCCTTTGCCATACTACCACAGCAATATGAAGAAACAGCACAAATCCCCGCCACAAGGGGAGGACGAAAAAAAGAGTCTTGATGCATCAGTAGACCTTACCTACAAACTGGAGCTCTCCGATAAAGAATTCAGAGGTGAAATCCTCAAAATGTTCAATCAACTCAATCGAAAGTTTGACAAGGTATTCGTTACATTAAAGGAGGAACTCACAGAAATGATACAACAGACAGCTGAGAAATTACGGGAAGAAATTAGAACAGAAAGAAAAAACCTAGAGAAGGAAATGTCACAAATAAAGGATTCGGTAGATGAATTAAAAAACTCAGTGGGTGCCCTCAACAATAAAATGACTGCAGCAGAGGACAAAATCAGTGAGCTTGAAGATCAGCTCCAGGCAGCCTATAGGCAACAACAATCAATGACATCAAAATAGCTCTAAGGGGAATTAGAGTCCTAGGGGATGAATTCAAGAGGAACAACTTTAGAATCACTGGACTACCGGAAGGACAAGGAACCAACCCCAATGAAAAAGCCACAGTCAAACAAAATCATTGCTGAAATGTTCCCAGAGCTGGACAATGCAGACATCTAGAATCAAGGAGCCAGAAGGGTACCAGCTAAAAAAGACCCTAACAGAAAAACTCCAAGACATATCATAGTTAGGATGATGGACGTAACAGATAGAGACACATTACTGCAAGCCGCAAGATCGAAGAAGGAAATCACATACAATGGAGCACCCCTTAGGTTCACAGCAGACCTATCAGAGGAAACCCTTCAAGCTCGAAGGCAGTGGTGGGATATAGTGAAAAAACTCAATGAAATGAATGCTTCACCAAGAATACTTTATCCGGCCAAACTCTCATTCAAACTCGAAGGAATTATACACTATTTTGGGGATAAACAACAATTCAGGAACTTCATAGACACTAAACCAAACCTAAAAGAAGGTCTAAAGGGGCTACTATAAGACAAGAAAAAACCCTACAAGCACAATAAACATTTACAGAAAGATGGCACAAAACCCTATGACAATAATCGCTCTCAATGTCAATGGTCTAAATTCACCAATTAAGAGACACAGACTGGCAAAATGGATTCAGAGACTCAACCCAACATTCTGCTGCCTGCAAGAAACACATCTGAATAGCCAGAACAAACACAGACTCAAAGTCAAAGGATGGAAAACAATTCTGCAAGCAAACATCTCCCTCAAAAAAGCTGGGGTGGCTTTACTAGTATCAGACAACATAGACTTCAGGTTGAAAAAGATTAGAAGGGATAGTGAAGGCCACATTTTATTAATCAAGGGATATGTACAGCAGGAAGAAATCACACTCCTAAACGTGTATGCACCCAATGAGGGGCTAGCTAAATACCTACAACAGCTGCTAACAGACCTTAAGAAGGACATTGTGGGCAACAGAATAGTAGTTGGAGACTTCAATACCGCCCTATCACCTCTGGACAGATCAAGAAGATTAAAACTCACAAAGGAAATAATGGCTTTGAAGGAAGAAATAGAAGAGAGAGGGCTAATAGATCTATACAGGGCTCTATATCAAAAAAAAAAAAGGGAATGCACATTCTTTTCCAGTGCACATGGAATATTTTCCAGAATAGACCATGCTCTGGGCCACCCAACATATGTCAACATAATCAACAAAATAGACATTGTACCAGCTATTTTTTCAGACCATGATGCACTGAAAATAGAAGATAATCATGGACAGATGCAGAAAAATAAATCAAACACCTGTAAATTAAATAGCTCGATGTTGAACAATGAGTGGGTCAGGAAGGAAATCAAGGAGGAAATCAAAAGGTACCTGGAAACAAATGAGAATGAAGACACGAGCTTCCAGAACCTGTGGGACTCAGCTAAAGCCGTTTTAAGGGGAAAGTTTATAGCTCTGCGAGTTTAACTCAGGAAAGAAGAAAGGGCCTGCATAAATAACTTGACTTCACAGCTCAAGACCTTAGAAAAGGACCAACAAAAGGAGCCCAAACCAGGCAGAAGGAAAGAGATAATAAAACTTAGAGCAGGAATTAACAACATGGAAACCCAAAAGACAATACGAAAGATCAATGAAACCAAGAGCCAGTTCTTCGACAAAATTAATAAGATTGATAAACCACTAGCAAGACTCACAAAGAAAGAGAGAGAGAGAACACTTATAAGTTGAATCAGAAATGAAAAGGGGGACATAGCAACAGAAACCAATGAAATTCAAAAGATCATCAGAGACTACTTTGAAAATCTGTATGCCACGAAACAAGAGAACCTAGAAGAAATGGATAAATTCCTGGATTCCTATAATCTCCCAAGGCTGAACCAAGAAGACCTGGAGTTCCTGACTAGTCCTATTAACATCAAGGAAATGGAAACGGCAATCAAAAGTCTTCCCAAAAACAAAAGCCCAGGCCCAGACAGATTCACTAGCGAATATTCCAAACATTTAAAGAGGACCTATTGCCAGTTCTTCTCAAGCTTTTCCAGAAAATTGAAGAAACAGAAACCCTCCCAAACAGTTTCTATGAGGCTCACATCTCCCTAATACCAAAAGCAAACAAGGACACCACAAAAAAAAAAAAAAAAAACAAAAAACCTACAGGCCAATATCCCTGATGAACACAGACGCGAAGATTCTCAACAAAATATTAGCAAACAGAATTCAACAACTCATCAAAAAGATCGTACACCACGACCAAGTGGGATTCATCCCAGGGATGCAAGAATGGTTTAACATTCGGAAATCAATCAACATAATCCATAATATCAACAAAAGAAAAGATAAAAATCATAAAATCATATCAATAGATGCAGTGAAAGCATTTGACAAGATCCAGCAACCGTTTATGATGAAAACTCTCGCCAAAATGGGTATAGAAGGGACCTTCCTCAATATAGTCAAAACCATCTACCACAAGCCTACGGCAAGCATCATCCTCAATGGGGAAAAATTAAGACCCTTCCCTCTGAGAACAGGGACAAGACAAGGATGCCCACTCTCTCCTCTTCTGTTCAATATAGTACTGGAAGTACTTGCAATAGTCATTAGGCAAGAAAAAGATATTAAGGGCATTCAGGTAGGAAAGGAATAAATCAAGCTCTCACTTTTCACTGATGATATGATATTATACTTAGAAAACCCTAAAACCTTTACCAAGAAACTCCTAGATAAAATAGACTCGTATAGTAAAGTTGCAGGCTATAAAATCAAAACCCAAAAGTCCATGGCTTTCTTATATGCAAATAGTGAGAGAGAAGAAAGCGACATGATAAAAGCTATCCCGTTCACAATTGTGCCTCAAAAAATCAAATACCTCGGAATCAGCTTAATTAAGGAGGTAAAGGACTTGTATAATGAAAACTACAAAACGCTACTTCAGGAAATAAAAGAAGACACGAGGAAATGGAAAAATATCCCCTGCTCATGGATTGGAAGAATTAATATTGTCAAAATGGCAATTCTCCCCAAAGCATTGTATAAATTCAATGCGATCCCATAGGGATACCCTTGTCATTCTTCAAAGAAATGGAGCAAGCGCTCCTGAAATTCATATGGAACAATAAGCCCCCACGAATAGCTAAAGCAATTCTTGGGAAAAAGAAAATGGGAGGAATAAACCTCCCCAACTTCCAACACTACTACAAAGTGGTAGTCATTAAAACAGCTTGTTACTGGAACAAAGGCAGAGCGGCAGACCAATGGAACAGGGTTGGATACTCTGACACATCCCCCCAAATATATGATCATCTAATCTTTGATAAGGGAGCAAAACAGGCGAAGTGGAGCAAGGAAAGCATGTATAACAAATTGTGCTGGCAAAACTGGACAACTACATGCAAAAAAATGGGCTTAGACCTCCACCTATCCCCATGTACAAAAGTCAGATCAAAATGGATTAAAGACCTCAACATCAGACCAGAATCCCTAAGGTACATTGAAGACAAGGTCGGCAAAACCCTCCACGACATTGAAGCCAAAGGTATCTTCAAATCTGACACGCCACTGGCCAAGCAAATGAAAACAGAGATAAATAAATGGGACTATCTCAAACTAAGAAGCTTCTGCACCTCAAGAGAAACAGTGACCAAAGTACAAAGACAATCTACAGAATGGGAAAGGATATTTACACAATACCCATCCGATAAAGGGTTGATAACAAGGATATACAATGCACTGGTTGAACTCCACAAGAAGAAAACTGCCAACCCGATCAAAAAATGGGGTGATGAAATGAACAGAAACTTTCCTAAAGAAGAAATCTGAATGGCTCAGAGGCACATGAGAAAATGTTCCACATCACTAATCATCAGGGAAATGAAGATCAAAATAACCATGAGATATCATCTCACACCACAGAGACTGGCCCACATCCCAAAAAACAAAAACAACCGGTGTTGGCGTGGAAGTGGGGAGAAAGGGACTCTTCTTCACTACTGGTGGGAATGCCGACTGGTTCAGCCCTTTTGGAAAACAATATGGACGATTCTCAAAAAATTAGAAATTGAGCTTCCATTTGACCCAGCAATACCACTACTGGGAATGTATCCCGGAGAGGCAAAAGGGTATAGTAGAGATGGCATATGTATTTCTATGTTCATTGCAGCACTGTTTACAATAGCCAGAATCTGGAAAAAACCAGAGTGCCCCAAAACAGATGACTGGTTAAAGAAACTCTGGTACATCTACACAATGGAATACTATGTAGCTGTCAGAAAACATGAAGTCATGAAATTTGCATATAAATGGATCAACATGGAAAGTATCATGTTGAGTGAAATGAGTCAGAAAGGAAGAGACAGACATAGAAAGATTGCACTCATATGTGGAATATAATGTGACTGAGAAGTACAAGTTGGCAATGATGCAACTTCTGGTAGATATCTCTCTGGACTTAGTTACTAAAATACTAAAATATAGAAACCCCAAACTGAGAGGCCGCTCGAAGATGGAATTGTAAGGTGGGAGAAGAGTGTGAGATTAGTCACCTTCAAGTGTCCAGCTTTCCTCCTGTTTCTCTCAGTGCTCTGTTTACATCCCGAGCAGTAAACTGAGTTACCATAATTGCTCTAATCCTGAGACGAATTATCAGGGAACTTCATGAATCACAGTCCTTACTTCAAAACTCAATCAGTCCCATTTGCTTATTTATCTTATTTTTAAAAATTTCATTTTGTCACCTACAGCTGCCAATTTTATCCTATTACCTCATCTTTTAGATCTTTGTATCCTCCATCTTCAACATATACAGAATATATAGACTTTTCATTTTACACATGTCATATATTTTATAATTATTTTTTTCTTATGTCACTTTTTCCCATTTACTTTGGGGAAAGAGTGGCAAAGTTTTATTGTTATTTTAATGTACAAATAAATGGCCTCAAATATTCAAATGATTTCAAGACCATAAAATCATTGAAAGATTCTTCTTTAAACTATGTTTAGTATGAGCAGGTAAAGAGATATTTGTGTTAATAGTTACAGACTACATTATTTAATTGTGTAATCCCTAAATTCAATGAAATTGGAAGAAACTATGGAAAATAAAACATTAACAGTAATACTAGAATTTTTGAAAATATAATTTTATTTATATGGCTAGATATAAGAGAGTTGCTGTATTTTGGCAAGGAAAACTAATAAAGCGATGAAAAGAACTTGAGAGTTGGGTCTGGAGACCATTACACTGTATTTTTATTATACCTCTTAACAGCTCTATGGTTCATTGATAGTATCTACTCTCCAGGAACATGTAGTTTGTTCAACTATAGAAAATAGATAATGCTTTTGGCTACCCTCATTCATTAAATGTATTATTAATATATCCCATAAACTGACTTTAAAATAACATGCAACAATGCTTTAGTGAAATATTAAAATTTACAATAATGTAGTTAAAATCTAGACTAGTTAGTAGATAAAAGTAAATTTGTAATCACAGAGCAGAAAAATAATTGGGTCCAGTTCAACTTATCATTCATACAGTACATTTTACTTTGACAGATGGTTGAGAGACTTAGCACAAGCTATTTAATTATGGTCAAGATGTGTTTAATACTTGGCGTTGTGTCCTCTAGCACAGACTATTCGTTAGGCCTAGTAACAGTATCCTATGTTTTAGAATTCTAAGAAATCTTTATTTTTATTTTTCTGATGACCTGAGACAGTGAGCCAAATTCTTTATTTTCCAGCCTTACAAAACTTGATCCAACAAAGTTCCTCCCTGTTTTTTAAACAAATATAAAGACAGTAATCCTGTTGACCAATTAGTCAAGCATCATAGAATCATGCAATCATTTTTACCTCATTCAATCTCTTTTTACCTTTTAAGTGTTGTTCTGCAACAAGGCTAGTTACAGGAGGTTTTCTTTGATTCCAAGATTAATGTCCTAAATCTTTTCAGACAGTAAAGCAATATCAGGAACTTTGTTCAAAAACTCAAATCATAAATCAGTGTCCCAGTGCTCTTTTTGTATGCCTCAGAGTTTCTCAAGGTCTGTTTGACCTAGAAGCAGAGTATGTGGGCAGTTTCCATGCCTACTCATGGGTTCCTGGTCAGTCAGCATGCAATACTGAAAAGCAACAACCTTATGGAACATTAAATTCTAAGTATATATCGCCACCTTACTTTTCAAAATACTAATTGGTTATGACAACCACATTGATAATCAGATTTTGACAATATGTATTTCTCACATTCCTTTAAACTGTGCCTACTTCAGAGATCGGTTTGCACTCTTCACACATACATGTATTGAATAAAGGAGATTTAAATTTATTATTTATTTATAAACCTACACATTGTCTTCCCATTTGTAAATGAAGATAAACTATAATTTTTCATGACTATAAAAATTCCAAGTTACTGCAAAATTATTATTCTCAGACTTTACATTAGCGTTAGTGTAAATATTTTTTAAGCATCATCAAACCATAATGATGATAACGAAGTAAATTTTTCTAAAAAGCAGGTGGCATACACAAACCACTTGAGGATCCCTGAGAGACCCCACCCGTGGTTTTGCAACAACCTCAATGGCTGTGATTCAGTGCCAGACTCCAGTATGCGATGCTGCTCAGGCATGTGTGGCACTTGGGGCTACCCAGGCCACTATGTGATGCCGGGAATGAATGCACCCAAACCGCTGGACTCTCTCCTGGCCCTGTATTAGGAATTTCTATGTTAGTAACTGGAATGTTGTGAATCACTTATGACTAAAGCCTTTTGATTAAAAGAGTTTGACCATACTATTCAATTTACAAGATTTCTCTGCTTTGTGTCAATGTTTGTTTTTTATCTGTTAATCATGGTGCAATAACCCATTGACTTATTCATTTACTTTTCTTCATATACATAAAAATAAGGAAAACATATTTGAAAAGTGAATCCATTGTAATCTAAATGCATAAACTATGTAGCATTGCTTGACATATTGGTGAAAGTGGAAATGAAAAAAATATTACTTTTTAATCAACAGAAAATAGCAGAATTTATAAACCAGGTAAAACAACTATATTTATAATATCCAGTGGATTCCTAAAATTATGCTCTTTCACTCAAAAGTATAAAGAACCCCATATCAACACTTCGACTCTCTTAAGCTTTTACAGATGCCTAAAGTTGTAAAATTCTAACAGAATAATGAGTCTAAGATCTAAGAATTAAGTAAGGCCGACCAACCATACCATGTACTCTAATGTAATATGCCTAACTATGTAAGCACTGTAGAAAAGCAATGCCAACTGACCTCAGGCTCTCTCAGAAAAGTACCAGATACTGAACAAAAGTTTAATTACAAGGGTTAAGTTTCTTCTCTTGCATTCGCCTGGCCAGGTTTGGTCTCTGGAAACTCACTAAGCACAGCCAGGAAGCACCAGCAGCTCAGAGGAACCCCTGGGCACAGCCCATGTTGCCCACATCTTCACCCCCATTTAAAAAAAAGCGACAAACATCACCTTTCTTGTTTAAAACTGAGAATACATGACACCGCGTGGGAAAACGGCAGTGTGAGAAGTGCTATGACCAGCCCCCATCCAACCTCCCATCCATAGTTTCCTCTGCTGCCTCCGGAGTAAATAGATGAGGAGAATCAGGGAATATAAATACAGCAGGAAAAAATCATATAATTTCAGCAATTTGTTAAGTAATTTTAAAACCTTCCCTTGCAGGTTCCATTTATCTAATACTTTACAATAATTATCATTTAAAAATATTTTAGTTGTACGTAACCTTGGTGCTGGTCTAATGGAAACACATTAATGTATTTGCATATTATGCAATTTTTGAAAGCTGTCAGATTTGGCTGGAAGCAGAGCCTAATAGAGCTAGAGTAACAACCTTAGCTGCTTTTATATGATGTTAGATAATTACCACCTTTGCTTTCTGGGTCTTGCTTATGAAAGCAGTTAAACAATAAGATTCATGGTAAAATTATGCAAACCTATTAAAATTGTTGTGAAACTGCCCATGAAAAAATATTTTGAAGTCCTAAAAACGCCATCCAAAATTGAAATGTAAGTATTATTTTCCTTCATTTGTAGGAAAAGTCAGAATTAAATCACCAGGATGTCAAGAATAAATTCAGTTGTCTAAAGCTTACACACATTGCTTTTTCAGATTTAGAAGAGATAATGTCCTAGAGGAGCGAAGGACATTATGAAAAGGAAATGATGAAAGCAACATTGCCTGCACAGACATTCACAAAGAGAGAGCAGGTTAAATAATAACATATCCTGCCCAATTATAGAAGCTGTTTGAGAGTTGGAGAATAGATTATTCAGGATGAAAGAAAACTGAAACATATTTACAAAAAACAATGGAATTGGAAGATGCAGTACAAAATGTTCTAACTGCTGGGAATAAATAACCAGTACTGTGTTCACCGTTGAACAGTAAGATGAGAAGAGAGGATTTTTTCAGATATAGTGTCCTTGGAAAGAATGTCTTTATATATGAAAAATCCTTTGTATAAAATGTTTACTTCCTTTGTGGAATATAACCCCTCAAATTGGATGTTCTTGTAGTAATAAGTAGTTTCATTGCATACCTAAAGAGACATTTTGCGATTTAGCTAGAGCATATAAGTCATAATACAACCTTCGCCTGGGTAAGCATGGTTGTTCAATAATAGCTGGGAATGATCACACTGGCCAAGATCTGAGGGTTAAAAGTAGGTAAACGATATTCTTGATAACCTTTCAGTATCAGTATTGCAAACCACAATGCCTACAAGGAAAGAGAGAGACAGAGACAGAGACAGAGACAGGCAGAGACCGACAGAGACAGAGAGAAAAGAGAAGCACCCACCATAGAGGCAGGCAATAGGGTTTGCGATGAGGTGGTGGTGGGAGGGAACCTGGGGACACTGGTGCTGGGAAATATATACTAGTGGAGAGATGGGTGTTGGAATACCATATGACTGAAATCCAATCATGAACGGCTTTATAAGGCTCTATCCCACAGTGATTCAATAAAAAAGTTTAAGAAAAAAATATTACATCTACTGTCACTGTCACTGTCGTCCCATTGCTCATCGATTTGTTTGAGTGGGCACCAGTAACATCTCCCGGTACCTTGCCAGGTTCTCTGAGAGGGAGAACTAGGCTATTAGAGGTCAAGGCTGTGCGCTTCCAGAAGCTTTGTATGACATTGTAAATCAAAAATATCAATATAGTTTACTTTGCATTAACTATATGCAACAATAAACAATATAGTTTATTTATATGTATTACATACTGCAATATGAATATGACTCTAGTGTAAAATAAAAACTCTATAATGTCAAAATGTTGACACATTTTTGTGGTGAAAACGTTTACCATCTTTATCTTTATAAATTACAGATATGTAAAATTTTAACCATAATAACTGTGCTGTTTGTATCATTGAACCACTGTCTTTACATTTCTCCCATCACCTATCTAGCTCATTGGTCATCACTTTCTATTTTATTTCTTTTATGGTTTTTATTTCTTGGGCCACACCTGATTGTACACAGAGCTTCTCCTGGCTATGTGCTCAAGGATCACTCCTGCCTATGCCCAGGGTTTCATACATGGTGCCGAAGAGTAAATCCTGCTAGGTGACTGTGCAAAGCAAATAGTATCTCTGTACTATCTCTGCAGTCCTTATTTTATTTCTCTGAGTCCAGCTTTAAGAATCTACTTATTAGTAACATTAAGCACTATTGATCATTCTAGGAATGTCTTTTCTGATTTTTATAATGCTTTCAAATTCCAATCAAGGATAACATAATTGTCATTTTTCTTAGGGTTCAATATCAGTACATAGTGCATCTACACCATATATTTTTCATTCATCTCTCTACAGCAGGCAGGTTTCTGGGTAGATGTTTTGCATGTGGGAGTCCTGGATTGAGGCTCTGGTTTAACATGATTCTCTGAGCACTGTCAGGAGAGATGAAAAAACACAGAGCTAGGAGCACTTCTGGGTATGATCCCCAACAAAACATAAAATAAAATAAAATAAAATAAGGAAAATAAAGCAAAACTAGATTGTTATGATTGCTATCATTAATTTGTATGAGTTTTTTTAAAACATGTTTTGATATTAACACTCTATGGTAGAGCCTGGCAAGCTACCCGTGACGTACTCAATATGCCAAAGACAGTAACAATGACGGCCCTCATTTCCCTGATCCTGAAAGAGCCCCCAATACGCCATAGAGCTACACTAGCACACGACAAGGGATGAATGGAGATGTTACTGGTGTCCACTCGAGCAAATTGATGAACAAGGGGATGACAGTGATACAGTGACAGTGATTAACATTCTGTCAGATGAAACGTCTGCAAAAATATTCTTCTATTTTATCAAATGTCATTTTATCTCTTGCTTTACCAAATATTTTATATTTCATATCATTTCATTTTGTGATATTGCTTTGCTTTATTTCCTTGTGATTTTAGAGTTGTATCAATAGAACAATTACTCCAACAACAGTATTAAGGGGAAATTTTTCTTATGTTTCTTTCAGGAGTTTCACAATTTCTATAATTAAGTCCTAAATATTTACAAGTTAATTATTGTGAACTAGGGTAAGACAGGAACCTGATCTCATTTCTCTACATAAGCTTATTCAATATTCCCAATTTATTTTACTAAGAAAATGTACTTTACCCATTGTGCAATTTTGACTTCCATGTCAAATAATAGTTGTTCATATATAGAGAATTTTAATGTATATTCTATTCCTTTTTGTGTCAATATTACAATATTTTAGTCAATATATTTTTAATTCATGGTTTGAAATTATATTTTTATTCTGCATTTTCAGTGTTACTTTGGCTGTTTTGTGGTTCATATCAATTTCAGACATTTTTTCTAAAGCTGTGTATTGGAGACTTTTAAACAGGTATGAACTTGGTGGCGCGGAAAAAAAATGTGCTTTGAACTTGAAACAGCGGGACACCTGGGCAGTCTTGGGCCGGGGCTGGTGCCGGCTCGAGCTCTGCCGAGATTTGACCCGGGTGTCCATGCCTTTGCACAGCCACTTTGCTGCTGAACGAGCAGGATCTAGAGCCAGCTATATGACTTGGGGTTCCAGCCAGTGCTTGCAGCCATGTCTCCAGACTGTGAACTAAGCTTTTGCTCCATGCTGCACCAGGAAGGGAAATGATTCAATTTCCAACTTAAATCTCCCTGGACTTAATTACTAAAATACAGAAATCCTATAAAGTAAGCGGCCGCGCCACTTTATATCTCTTCATTCTCATCAGTGGAAAACTAATTATCAAATATTTCCCTGTCAATAGGGCTGTATTCTTGGGGGATAAATTCCAACAATAATAGTGAGTTCTGTGTTGAAACTCCAACAACAATAGTGAGTTTTGTGTTGAAATGTGGAATGTAATCAAGGTAAAGAGAAAAGGAAGTGAGAAATTTATCAGTTATGCACGGGGGATGGTTGGAGGGTGGGGGTTGGGATATATACCGTGTTTTTTTTTTGGTTTTGGTGGTGGAATATGGGCACTGGTGAAAGGATGGGTGTTTGAGCATTGTATAACTGAGACATAAGCCTGAAAACGTTGTAACTTTACACATGGTGATTCAATAAAATAAATTAAAAAAAATAAAACTGTGTAATTGAATAGAAAAAGGAAAGGTAAAGGTGAACTTAATGGGGATTTTCTGTTTTTTTCCTCTGTCATTTGCATAGCTACTGATGGCTAATTCCAATAAAAAGGGTACAATATGTGTGACTTATATTATCAATGTCTTATGACTTTGGAGTGATAAAAATTCTATGTAATCACTCTAAAGTATAGATGCTAGTTACTGCCATTGGTGTTTCATGCTGATACATCAAACTACTTCCCCTGAGTACAACAAAATAAGTCACAATATAGAATGGTCAAACAAACAAACAAACCAAAAGATCTCTGACAAGTTAGTAATTTGAACTTTTGTGTTGTCACAAGTTGCTGCTCTGAAATTTTCAGACTCATAAATCATGATTTAGTCATGTACTTTTGGCAAGAACAGGTATAAGGCAAAGGAAAAATACAGTAACTTCATTGGATAATTCAAGTATGAAGAGGTAAGGATTTTGAGATGTTATAAGAAATAATCTGTCTATTTCAAGTAAAATTTCAAGAAAAAGTTATTTAAGCGTGAAAAACTCAATAACTTAGGTACATATGGTAAACTTAAAAATAATAAGTTAATTCTATCTTATTTACTATATATATGTATATACATATGCTTTCAATGTAGCAAAATATTTTTGTTTACCATTGGAATTCAGAATTTTCTTTCATCTATGTCTTTCTTTTTCTCTCTCTCACTCTCTCTCTTTCTCTCTCTCTCTCTGTTTTTGGTGTGAGGGGGCGATATTTGGCTGTGCTCAAGACTCACTACTGGTTCTGTGGTAACTGATCACTCCAGATGGTCGGATGGTGCTTAAGAGAATGACAATAGTGCCGGGAATTGAACCCAGTTCAGCTGCATGCACAGTAAGCACTTTTATCATTGTACTGTCTCTCTAGTCCTGAAAATTCTGAATTTTCTGTAAATTTGGTCATCATTTTATAATTCACTCTAATATTTCAATTTTAGCACATATTTTTTTCTTATAAAAGATTATTTCAAAATATTTTTCTTTTCTTTTTTCTTTTGGATGATCCTAAGTTTTTCATCTACAAACTTTTTAATTTTTATAATTTTATATAAGTGGCCTACTATTTGTTTTATTAATTTCATGTTTTATTTTGGTTTGGGATCCACATCTGGGAGCATGCGGGGCTTATTCTTGCTTCATATTCAGGGATCATATGTGGTGCCAAAGATTGCACCTAGGTCAACCATATGCAAGGCAAATGCTCAATCCTCTGTGCTCTCTGTCTCTGTCTCTGTCACTCTCTCCCCCTGTCATGATAATTTAGACTAATAGATTAAGTCAAAGAGCCTGGCAAGCTATCGAGAGTATCCCGCCCATATGGCAGAGTCTGGCAAGCTACCCATGGCATATTCAATATGCCAAAAACAGTAACAACAAGTCTCACAATGGAGACGTTACTGGTGCCTCCTCGAGCAAATCAATGAGCAACAGGATGACAGCGACAGTGACAGATTAAGTGCAAAGTTGAAAATTATATTTTTCCTCATGGGATATTTCCTCATGGGATAGTTTCTTGCTTTGAAAATACTGGTATATGTTGGAATTAGGGCATAGAATGTGTGAATTTCTTTGCTGTATCCAAACATGTTTTTGTCATTTTTATAGATTTACATTATACTGTTATATTTTATGATCAATAAACCAGATTAACTTCTGGTTCCTCAAGAAAAAAAATGAAAAATAATCTTTACTCTTTCTGACACAACTCAGGCAGGCATTTCTGAAAGAAAGTGAGAGAGAAGTTCAAGACCAGGTTATCTGAAAAGGGAAGTATCTGGCTAAGCTTCCATGGCATCACCCCAAGGAGACCATTAAAAGCCAAACTGAACGCACATTCTTCGTGGGGTCTCTCTGAGCAAACCCACCGGACAACCCGATCACCACCTCTGGGAGATTCCTAAATGCAAACCACAGAACTGTGACTCAGTTCAGAGAAACTTGTTGGGAGGAAGAAAGCAGAAACTTAATGCTAGAAACTTCACACTAAGGCAAGGGGGGAAGAAGCAGAAATTTGGCACTGAACGTAGATGTCTACTTTAAAACCAGGGATTCTGAGAAAACAGCTTGTACAGAAGTCCAACTCTGTGTGTGCGTGTACTGAGAGGGTTAGAAGGAGATTTATGCTGGAATCCTCCAATAACCGCCAAAATATGCTCCCTGAACTTTGACTGGGTTCCCCTCACTACACACCACTTGCTGTTCACAATGCAAACTCCTATAAGTCAGCAACTTGGAGTCCTGGGATAGAGCCCAGGCTATGGAAGCATTGGCCAACTCTAGCAACAAATTTGGATCTGTGAGTGCAGGGTGCGGGGTGTCGGGATAGAGGAGGGACCACTATGTCAATGGTGGGGGGGAGGGACCGCTCTGGATGGAAGCAACAAGCCAAGAGTGGGAAAAGGACAAAACATGATGGCCTCTCAGTATCTGTATTGCAAACCATAATGCCACTTTACATATATGATCAGGAAAAGGGACTGGAGCAATAGAGGTAGGGTTTGCTTTGCACCCGGGTGACCCAGGTTCGATTTCTCCGTCCCTCTCTAAGAGCCTGGCAAGCTACCAAGAGTATCCTGCCCGCTTGGCAGAACCTGGCAAGCTACCTGTGGCATATTTAATATGCCAAAACAGTAACAAGTCTCACAACGAAGACATTACTGGTGCCTGCTCTAACAACTTGATGAGCAAAGGGATGACAGTGATGACAGTGACAGTGAATGCCCAAAAGTAGGGTAGGGAAGGGGGATAGGAGAGAGAGAAAGAAGAGTGCTTGCCATAGAGGCAGGCTGGTGTGGAGAGTGACGTGAGGGTTACTGTGGCCTTTGCGGGTGGGAAATGTACACTGGTGGAGGGATGGGCTTTGGGACACTGTGTGACTGACACTCAACCATGAACAGATTTGTAATGTTGTATCTCACCGTGAATTCCAGGAGTGTGTGTGTGGGGGGAGGGGATCTGCAACCACAAATCCCCAGCTTCCTTCTAGGTTCTCATTTGACAAAACAAATAAACTCTGAGCCACAGGCACTTGATCCCATAAATGCGAGCACCTGATCATTGCTCAGGTCAGCTTGTACTCAGATCTCTAGCACTAGCACTCATGCAATATGAGGCTGGATGGAAAATGGAGGATTCCAATGACTTTGATGGGGTGGGACAAAAGTCCAAAGAGAATTCCAAATACAGCAGATTCCTCTAACCTGGCTAAGACTTCCATCAATAATTCCATTGATATTCTATATAATCAGGAAATCAGTGGAAGACACCACTGATTCACTTGAAGACAGTTTGTAAGAAAGTTTTTAAAAGGTAATACAAACATAAAGGAGGGGAATGAAGGTATAGTAACTGAGCTAAAATACGTACTAAGAAGTTTCGTCAGGCGAGAAGAGGAAACTAAAACTCATTAGTTTGTTGTTTGGGGACACCCATACCTGACTGTGCTCAGAGCTTACACCTGGCTCTACACTCACGGATCACTCCATAGGGGCTGAGGGACCAAATGTGCTGTCAGGGATCTAACCTGTATATGTCACATGTCACAAATTCAAACAGAAATAAGCCAAGATATATTGTAATGAAATTGCCATGAAGCAGATTGGGAAGGCAATGGCAGTACATTTCCTGGAAGTAATAGCTCTGAACTTGCAAAGTTCTCTAATCTTGCAGAAAACAGGAACTAAGGACAGCTGAGACCCTCACCTGGAGACAGCAAAGGACCCTGAGGAGGCAGGACCCCCTCCAACAGACACTCAATGGGGAACAAAGGTCAGGAAAGAGATTTCAAAGAAGACCATCACCACTCCCAGCCCTACTGCCCCCTGAGCAACCTCCTGAGCAAAGGACATTGACCTAGGTAGAAGCCGCACTTGGGGGCAGGTTGGAGAAACCCTAGCAAGGTCACCTTGGAGAAAGGAAGGGCACGGATATGCTGCCTGAGCGCGAGCCCATGTGTTGCTTGTGCCACACGGCCAAGCACATGTGATGTCTGAGCACAAGTGTCACCCACATCTCCCCTCTTGAGCTGTGTGGTTTCATGCTTTCATGCCTAATGCTGGGATGTGTGCAGGGCTCTGTCCGCCCTTGGAGAAACCCAGGTTCTCTCTTGAGCACATTACTCTCCACTCTCTCCCACTTTCTCTTCCTCCTTCCTTTCAAAAACCTCTGAATAAAATTTGTTTTACTCCACTACCTGTCTCGTCCTGAAATTCATTTCTGCGAGTCAAGACAAGAACCCATTAACCCTGTTTCCTGGGTGGCAAAGGTGGATAGGGAGAAAGTGACAGTCTTTTTCCTCCCTACTTCACATAAGTCACCAGTGGGACCCACAACATCAATATGAAGTACCAGTGCTCTACCCATTGTGTGAGTGCTCTGGCCCCTGCAATTCATTCCTCATCTTAAAGCAAGGATTTGGTCATTTTAACAAAGAAGACAAAATGAAAGAAAAATGAAGCAACACAAGAAACATTTGGACAACCTAAAAGAACATAAGAATTCCAGAAGGTGGGAGAAGAAAGAAAATCTAGTAATTGCTGCTTGGAGATATAGGAAATAAAACTTCCACAATCTTGAAAAAGAAGTGTACCCTGATGTGCAAAGAATTTCAAACAAATTCAAATAGAAGAAAGCCAAGATACATTGCAATGAAATTGCCAAGAACTGTAGGAAGAATAGGTTCCCAAAGGATCAAGAGAAAAGCAATGAGTCTCATTGAAAGGAACCCTGATAAAACTCACACTGGAATTTACTAACATAATCTTCAAGCCAGAGGAAAACTAGATGCTACATTTAAAGCCTTGAATCTAAAGAACTCAACCAAGTATATTTTATCTTGTCAAATTACCATTCACATTGGTGGAGTGATAGAGTTAGTATAGGGATGAATGAATTTCCAGGTGATACAGAGATAGGATAGGTTATGAAACACTTACCTTGCATGAGGTTGATCCCAGTTTGATCCCTGGAACTGCACAATCCCTCCAAGCACATGAGGGTGAACTCTGATCACAGAGCCATTGATGCTCCCAAAACAAAGAAACAAAGGAGGCATAGATATGACACTCAGAAACAAAGAAAAAAATATATAGAAATAACAATCTCAGGGAAAGACATAATTATTGGGGTCTTCAATAATGAATTAGAGACTAACTTGGTTTTCATTCAAAATAGTAAGTTTAAAACTTCAGATAAACTAAGTGCACCTTTAGAACAAAGACTCATAGCAGAGGTTAAACAGGGAAAGGTGGAGAAGATCACCACTTAAAGACAGCATCGGGGTCCACATAGATAAAATAAGAAAAAAGCCAAAGAAACAAAGACAAACTGCAAAAACAGCTCAAATCCTCATTGAAAAATGGCAATGAAATCCTTTTTGTCAATAATTTCTCTAAATGTCAATGGTTTAAATTTCCTAATCAGAAGTTGGCTGGATGGATCAGGAAACAAAATTCAACCTTCTGCCTCTTATAAGATATGCACCTGAACTTTTGGTATAAGAAATGGGCTCAGAGGATAAGTTTAAGACTTAATCACTTGGGCAAATGGTAAACTCAAAACCAGGGATAACCATATGGTATCAGACCTTAGGGCATTAAAATTAGAGTAGTTAATAAGGGATAGAGATGAACATTATTTACTGGCTTGGAATTATGTTAAAAGAAGTCTAAACTCATCAATATATATTCACAAAATAAAAAAGCAGCAGGTGCTTAAAGCAAATATGAATTTAGGATCAGCGATTATGAGAACACAAAAGTACTGGACACTTTAACATCCCACTCTCATCATTGGACTTATCAATTAACAGAAAATCTATAACAAGAACAATAAAACAACCAGGAGCTGTGAATGAGAAATTGAAGACCTGCACAAGATTCATACCTCCCAAAGCTGATGCATAATCTTTTCAAGTGCATCTGGAACATCCTTCATCATAGACCAGATGCTGGAATACAAAATAGGTCCCCCAAAAGTTATGAAAACAGAATATTTTTAATGCAAAAGATTGCATTATATATTATAATGAATATAATAGAACATACATTGTAGACAGAAATTCCATGAAAGTAGAAATTAATCATACAAAGAAGGCAGGGAAGAGTTTAGCTATTTGTAAATTAAACAGGATGCTGTTTAAGAGCCAATGAATCAAAGAGGAAACTTAAAGAATAATTAAAAGTATTCCATAAAAGAAATGAGAATGAAGATCCAAGCTAAAAAAAAATGACACAGCAAAAGTTATACTAAGTTAGATAGACTAACATCAGAGTATAATTAAAAGCTCGAATAAATAAACAACATCACTACACCAAAAACAAGGAAAAGAACAACAAATAAAAGTCAAAGTAAATGGAAAGAAAAATAATATTCGAGTAGAAATCAATGATACAGAAGTTTTGTTTTTTTTAAGTCAGTTAAACATGAGATAGTTTTTTTTTCTCATTGACAAACCTTTTGCTATTCCAGGAGAATGATAATAGAAAACAGTAATGAATATGATCAGATTTGAATGGATAAAAGTTGCAATGATTCGATGGAGATGAAAAAGATCACAAGTTTCTTTGAGCAATGTTAAGCCATTAAATTGAAAATTCAGAAGAAGTGAATGGATTTATATAATCTCAAAAACACCAAGGATGTTTTTCAGGAGGAAATAGAAAACTTGAGCGGACTAATAGGAAGAAAATAGAAAAAAAAATAATAAATATGCCTGCAAACAAAAGTCTTGTGTGACAGTGTAACTACTAAGTTTACTTTTCAAGCCTTTCACAAAATTGAAAAAAAAAAACAGAACCATTCCTAACAGTCAGTATTCTATCACTTGGATAAAATAAAAGGTTTCACGTAAAGTAAATAAACTATATGTAGGATAAATATCAGGTGATATAATTCATATGTAACATATAAGCAAATAAAGCAAGGGAATGAACACCGCCTAATGGAAACAAAACCTTGTACTCTGACAACAGAATTGGAATGATCAAACCTGCGAAAGTGTAAAACGTGCCGGTGTTCATCTGTGACACAGGAGAGGAAGTCCTGGGTTTGATTCCTGCCCACCTGCACTGCTTGGTGTGACCCAAGGTCCCCTCTCCTCCCAAGAAAGAAAGAAAAACTTAAGATTATGCAGGCTAAATTTGACCCTATATAGGACTTCTGATATTCATATTTCTCATATTATATGTGAGCTAGCATATTAGCAATGATAATTTTAAAACTTCAAATGTGTAAAATATATTTAGTCTTTTGTTACTTAAAGGCTATTAAAGAAATTCCAAATATCCAAAATGATATTAAAGAAGAACAAAATATTAAATGAGCATTAATAAATAAATTGATAAAAAATTTGAAGACAAAAACTTCCCCCTCCCACCATTCTTCTCACTGCTTGTTATTCAGTTTTGTGACCCATGGCTACATGTTTGTTAATTCTTTGACACTATCAGTTCTTTTGTTTTGCCTCTTTATATTCCACAGATGAGTGAGATCATCAAGTATTTTTCCTTCTCCTTCTGACTTATTTCATTTTAGATAAGATCCTTCAGTTCTGTTTTTGCTGCTATAAACTGAAAGTGGGTAGTTGAAAGGTGGGGACAGATGAGGCTGTGTAAAAAGAATCTAAGAGTAGTAGGTATGTTCACTGCAACACAGTAAAATACCCAGGAAATGTCATATATACAATTGTACAATTACAAAGGGAATACTATACAGCAGTAGGAAAAGCTGAAATATTTCAGTTTATAACAGCAAGGATAGAACTGAAGGATCTTATCTAAAATGAAATAAGTTAGAAGGAGAAGGAAAATTACTTGATGATTTCACTCATCTGTGGAATATAAAGAGGCAAAACAAAAGAACTGACAGTGTCAAATAATTAACAAACACGTAGCCTTGGGTCACAAAACTGAATAACAAGCAGTGAGAAGAAGGGTGGGAGGGGAAAGTTTTTGTCCTCAAATTTTTTTATCAATTTAGTTATTAATGCTCATTTAATATTTTATTCTTCTTTAATATCATTTTGGATATTGCAGGAATATTCAGTACTTTATAGAAAGCATGACTCTATTGTGGCTAGTATGAACATATTTGTTTTCTTTGTTTGATTTTTGTTTTATGTTTTTTGCAAATAGCACAAAAAGGAGGCTTCTGGGTCTGGAGCGATAGCACAGCAGGTAGGGCGTTTGCCTTGCACGCAGCCAATCAGGGTTCAATTCCCAGAATCCCATATGGTCCCCCGAGCACTGCCAGGAGTAATTCCTGAGTGCATGAGCCAGGAGTAACCTCTGTGCATCGTTGGGTGCGACCCAATCAGCAGCTTCTTACAAAACAGTGGTTAATTATCTGATTAATGAAAACTAAGGTACACTTTTTATAATTTTCCATCATATTTCAAAATATGGGAGTAAGTAGAAAAACTGTTCAGATTAGTAACTGTCTTTAGCTTTAATAATTCATTAGGAGAATTTATCAATTTCAAAAAATGGTTTTGCTAAAATCATTCCATCTCAGCCTTTTAGCTATTTTAAAAATAGACAAATGTTTGATGTCATGAAAATAAAAGTATGTTCCAATGACACAGGAATATTTTCACAATAAATTCATTTTATACTTGTAAATGAAGTCATTAATTGCAAAAATCATCCTGTGAGATTTTACAAAATAAACATTAATAATTTTGAAGGGAAAATATGCAGTATGAAAGCTATTCTAACACAAATCAAAAAATCATCTTGTGTACATATTTTTGTTATTTAAAATAGATAAAATTTTTTGTTTGGTAGTTTTCAGCCACACTCAGTGATACTCAGTGCTCACTCCTTGGTCCATGCTCAGGGATCCTGATGAAGCTCAGAGAGCCACAGATAGTGCCAAGAAATGAATGCAGGTTGCTGCATGCAAGGCAAGCGCCTTATTTGCTGTACTATCGCTCGGTCCACATATAGGTGAATTTTTTGTTTGTTTGTAATTTATAAAAGAAAATAACTGTGTGAAAATTATGAAACAATTTATGATGACAATAAAATGATTTTTATAGCATGTCCCAAATGTCATTCAAACGTCTGAAGTACTGAGTATGAAAATTTGAACCCATTTAAGTATGTTTATAAGTGTATTCACGTATACAGATATAAAATGCTGAAAGAATGTAATGGAAGAATAAGCATTCATAAATTTAATTGGAAAACAAATTTTAAAGACAGCCCTGCCACCTTCTGTTCTTAATGTTTCATACAATTTTCTGGTTTCAAAGTCAAGTCAGTGCAATAAAATTACTAGTTTTAACATGCAATAGAATTAATGCATTGCTTTAACAAATAATTTTTGGAATAGCTTTAATCTCAATAGTCCTACATTCATTAATTTAGGTGGGGAAAATATTTTATAAGCTCAATTTAATTCAAGTGTACATTTTATAGGACTGTTTTTAAAGAGTTTACATAGGTTATTATTTGTTTTCATCTAAAATATTTAACATATTTTATTTCCCCCTTAATATTTATGTTAACTACACCAGCATTTTATGATTGGAATTGAGTTCTTCCTATAAAATAAAAATTGGTATTTGAACCTAGAGAATTATTTGTCAACCTGAGGTCATGTGGTTCCCTGTAGGCTTCCAGAAAATTCCAAGGAGACCACAGTTGATCTTATAAATGGGAGGAGACATGTAAGAGGGGTAACAGTCCATTTTTGTAAAGAGATTAAAAAATCTCTGGCTATAGCACCATGAGTCTGCATGTAACACACAAAAGAACCAAAACATGAAAAATTAGATCCCGATTACAGCAAAAAAAGCTGCTACTAAAAGAATTTTTTAAAGAGAAATATGCCTATTTTTAAATTTAATAAATAAAATATGTGAATCTGAAAACAGTAATTCAAATATATTCTCATAAACATATTTTAAGGAAAAATTATTACCAACCAAAGAGGTTTCAGATTTCTTTTAAAACATAAGATAGTGTTCAATTATTACTACAAAGATATTCATAGAGTTATATATTTTTCCCTACATAAAACAGTCCGAAACTGATCATTAAAGTTCATGTGACATGTACAGAAGCTCTGCTATTACTCAAATTATTGACATCAGGAATTTAAATCTTGATATGGTTCAGAAATTAGCATGAACTTTAATGACAGTGCTTTAGGATAAAAATAATAAAATATTTTATTCTATGATAAAAACCATCCATATGGAATCTATTTTATTTTATAGAACTTTGTCTTTTTTCCCTATGTGATATGGCAAATGAATACAGTATTGCTTATCACAGAGGCTAACATACTTTACATTTGATTATCTATCAAATCACTCTTTACAATGAATAATAATATGCATTGCTGATACCAGTTTTCCATAAAGTCTATGCCATACTTGTGACCTCTATCCTGTAATGATATTCAATAGCACTGTAGTACTATTGTCTTGTTGTTCATTGATTTGCTTGAGCGGGCACCAGTAATGTCTCCATTGTGAGACTTGTTGTTACTGTCTTTGGCATATCGAATATGCCACGAGTAGCTTGCCAGGCTCTGCCATGTGGGCGCTATACTATCTGTAGCTTACTGGGTTCTCTGAGAGGGACAATAATATTCAATTATCTATTTATTTAGAGAGGGCCTTCTATCTCAGATCAAGTATGAAATATTTTCAATGACTCCATAAAATTGACAGAAAAAATAAACAGAGAAATTGTTAGACTGAATCTCAGAATCATTGCTAAATGATAATTTTTTTCCTAAATTGAGGTAAATTTGGACTGGAGTGATAGCACAGTGGGTAGGCTGTTTGCCTTGCATGCAACCGACCCAGGTTCAATTCCTCTGCCCCTCTCGGAGAGCTTAGCAAGCTACTGAGAGTATCCCGCCCACACGGCAGAGCCTGGCAAGCTCCTGTGGTATATTTGATATGCCAAAAACAGTAACAACAAGTCTCACAATGGAGACGTTACTGGTGCCCGCTCGAGCAAATTGATGAACAATGGGATGACAGTGCTTCAGTGCTACAGAGGTAAATTTAGTTTTAAGGGCTCAATTGTCTCTTTCTGCAGAGTTACCACAATGTAGCATCAACAAAATATCCCTCCACCATCATCCACCCCTTTTGATCCCTCACTCTCTGATAACCTGGTAACCCCCTGCCCCTATCATCTGAGTCCATAGGTTTTGCTTTTGTCGGGCTCCCTAGTTGTCTTCTCAATAATCCATAAGAAGTGACATCATCTGACAGCTGTCTTTCTTCTGAGTGATTTCACTTAGCCCAAGTCCCTTCAATTCTATCAATGTTATCTCTAATGGAACAACTACCCCTTTTAAAAAATTACTAAATATGGGGGCTGGAGAGATAGCACAGCGGGTAGGGCGTTTGCCTTGCACGCGGCCAACCTGGGTTCGAATCCCAGCATCCCATATGGTCCCCTGAGCACTGCCAGGAGTAATTCCTGAGTGTAGAACCAAGAGTAACCCCTGTACATCGCTGGGTGTGACCCAAAAAGCAAAAAAATAAAATAAAATAATTAGTATCAGTATAGTATCATTGTAAAAAGCTTATAAGGATGCCATCAGACACTTACAGGTTTTCCTATCTCAGATACCGTAAACAATGATGCAATGAAGCTATAAATGCACACATCTTTCTGATATAATACTGTTTTAATAGATATCAATTGTGTATTCATAAAACAAATAGGAAGCCCACGACTTTCTCTCGTTGCCTGTGTTCGGTGGTCTTGGGCCACTTCCTCACCCGGGATGTCCAATGCCAGGGGCGGATGAAGGAGGAATCAAGGGCCGGATTGGTTGGTCATCAGTTGCCATACGTTCCATTCTCACTACATGCCTTTTCCGGTCTCACTAAGCTCCCCATTGCCGTCTCCTCCCGTACCCCTTGCTCGTCGCTCCTTGCTCCGACTCATAGTCCTTGTCTTTCTAGTCTATCACACCCTCCAAACCTTTGCTGTAGCCACCACCACTAGGTCCATAGCACAATCAACATATGAAATCCCTTCCTGATCGCCTGCAGCCAGGAGATCCACTCAAGGGTGAAATACCACCTAGGGGTTTCTCTCCTTTCCTTAGTCCAGTAACCATTTAAACATTCATCTTCATTCTACTTCTTAATATTAGTCATTTTGTATGGACACAGTAAGAGGTACATTAAGTTTGTAGGGTGGCTCTCCTGGGGAATCTCACTATAGATCCCAGACTACAGTGCTAAAGCCATATTAATCTTTCCTAACCTTAACAGGGTCCTAATCTAGTTGTTACATTTTGGATCATGAAAGAATTTGCCCATGACCATGATATTAACTTATAGTTAAGTATTATGGCACTGGGTCTTGCACATTTCTATGCCAGGGTAGTTCGCAGCTTGCCCTGGGTCCATCCAGTCCCTCATCAGGAGCCTCCTTTTGGGGTGCTAGGAAGTAAGGATAACTGGGGCTTAAATCGAAAAAACAGATGCCCCGAAGTGAATATTATTCACAGTCAATTAACTTCCCAAGTTACAAAAGCATAGCATTCACTGTCTTCCTGTGTCTATACAAAAAGGACATTGCTCTGAATTGACTATGCAAAGAACATGAAGAGAAAAGCAATGTTTACAAGTTAAGAGAGTCTGATTAGGAGATAAAGGTGATTGACTGGTGGGGAAAGCAGAGCACAAACAGGTTACAGTTAAACAGAGGCATGGAAGTGCCTAGGGAGCACTGTGATGTGTGTAACCCAATAAACCTAAGCTCCCTGTGGCAAGGCATAAAGGAAAAACCAATGTTTTCCTACAATAAATAAAATCACAGGTTCACAAGTTAATTCTCTTTTTAATGAAGAGGAGGGCAGGTTAAGGGTTAAATTTGCCTTTGTAACTGTTTGGCTGCTTTGAAAGATGTTTTAGAGACCTACCACTGGGCAGGAAACTGTCACCAAATGGGTCAACAAACTGCCCTAGGAACTGTATGCAAACATTTGCTGGGGACAGTTAACAGTCAACAAATGTTGAAATTACCATATTAAGTGAAATAGATGTGGTTTTCCTTTTTTCTATAGGTATGGTTTTCCTTTGATCCAATAGGTGTGATTTTCTTTGATCCAATAGGTGTGATTTTCCTTTTTTTCTTCCAAAAGGATACAAAAACTGTTTGGTTTTTGGGTTGGGACCCTCGGCTCTATAATTGCAGGGTCCCAGCATGTTGGCTTGAATAAACCCCATGCTTTTGCGGAAAGAGTTGCCTCCATCTTGTTCCTCTCTTCGTGCCTCCCCGGGTAGAGATCTGCTCGAGGTCTCTTCGACCTTAACATTAATATTCCAAAAATGTCAATTGATCTAGCTCTTCTTTCCACAGGGGCTAGACCAGTTGAAATTCCCATTGACAGAGTAGAAGATTTCCTTATTCTTTACAATTTGCCTTTTATTACCAAAGGTATGAAGTGGTATCTCATTACTTTTTCTGATATGCTTTTTACTAATAATCAGTAAAGTTGAACAATTTTCATATGCCCCTGGGCATCGACATCATTTGTTTGGGTAAAATTTCTACTTTGCTCTCCTCATTTTTTAATGTGATGTTTCCTTGTTATTTAGGTTTTTACTCATTAATATACTGTAGATATTAGTCCTTTCTCAGATGTATGTATGGTATGTGAATTTTAACAGACAATAGCAATCTAACCTATGCTGTTGGCTGTCTTTTTGTCTTAATGAGAGTTTCTTTTGCTTTGCAGAAACTTTTTAGCTTGAATTGATCTCAATTTTTGCTTTTATTTTGCAAAAATTAGACTCAGACCCTCAAACACACTAAGGGAGGCCACATTATGAAATGATTGCCTTTTTCTCCAGCTTGTTCTATGGTTTCTAACATTCAATTCTCCAATCCATATTGAACGAACTTTAAATAATGATGTGAAATAGTGATTAATTTTATTCTTGCACACATAGTCTCCCAGAACCATGTGTTGGTGTGGGTTTCCATTTTCTTTCATCTTTCTCCAGGGGCAGTAAATTATCTGCTTGTATTTGTGAGGATTTAAGTATGGAAGAGTCATTTATATTCCACTAATCTGTGAGTGTAAGTTGATTCCAGGTGTACTGTTTTCATTTCTATATACTTGCAGTATTGATTAAAAACTATTAGTTGACATCGCAGTTCCCTTGATTTTTTTATTATTTCCTAAAGACAATTTTGGCTATTCAGGGACTTTTAATTTTATGTATAAACTTCACTAATATTTGTTCCATTTTCTTGAAAACAGTCATAGGCACTTTAATTGAGGTTGCATGAATTCATAGAATGCTTTTGGTATGATGACCTGTCTTTAACGTTTATTCTTTCAATATGAGTGTGAAATGAATTTCCTTGCTTGCCACAATTTTATATTTTTTAACTTTTTCTTTTCTGGAGATGGGGTGTATGTGCAGAAGCCGGTGGAGCCCAGGACTTTATGCTAGGAGTGACTCTGGGTATCATTTGATACAGACCCTGAAACTGATTTGGCAGCATGTAAAGCAAGCACTTTACCCCTTATGCAATATCTCCAAACTCTCCAAAATATTCTTCAAATATATCCATGGATGGTTTGCTACATCAATTTCAGTTCCAAGTAGCACACTATTTATATATATGTATATAAATAGTGTATATAAATTTATATATATGTATATATTTATATATATGTATATATTTGGCTTTTGGTGTCACACCTGGCGATGCTCAAGGGTTACTCCTGGCTCTGCAACTCAGAAATTACCCCTGGCGGTTCTCAGGCGACCATATGAGATGCTGGGAATCGAACCTGGATTGGTCGAGTGCAAGGCAAACGCCCTACCCACTGTGCTATTGCTCCAGCCCCATAGCACACTACCTTCTAGAGATGAACATTAACCTCCTTTCTCCCTGTGAGTCTAGATACACATCTCTTTAAAATTTTAAAAGCTAGAATAAACTTTAATTTCATGTGCATGGTTATAATAATCCTTACCTGGGCCACTGGGAGCAAGTTGCTGCTTGGATGTAGTCTACTGCAGTTTAATAACCCAGGATTCAGCAGGAGTGACTGGGACCTGCTCATCACAGAGCCACTGATCATCACAGGGCATGAACAAATCCAAACCCCTGTGCTCAAAACAGAGAAATGAAAAGTTCCTTGTCTATATGAGGTAATGAACAACTATGGAGTTCTCAAATATCCAAGTACATATAGCACCAATTAGATAAAAAGAAACATATAGAACCACATTTTTGAACTATAATTGTGATTTTTCTGTTTATTGATGACTCATCTGGCACACATTAGGTTATTCCTTTCACTCCAGACACCTCCTCCTCTGGAGGTGTCTAAATTTACTAAATTTACTAAATGTACATTTACTAAATGTACTAAATTTACTCCTTTAGTAAATTTTCTGTTACTAAATTATCACAGATAATTCCAATTTAAGGGATTTTTCTTGATTTATTCCCTACTTCATGCAGCCCCCTTTCACTCTGTCTCGTCATTTTTCTTTCTTATCCCTAAGATAGCAAGATAGCACTTAGTTTCCTTTCTTTATATATTATATGTACTTACTTAAGTTCATTCTATGGTATGAGAAACATGTTCTATATTGTACATGGCTGATCTGAATTAAAGATCTTATTCTGTGACATTTATGCTCCAGATGCTGCTTTTGGATGAAGTGGCCAAAAAAGTTCAGCGTCAGTTTTGATGAGAAGTAAACCCATTTTTCTCCAGAAAAGGAATAGATTACCAGCAAGATATAAGATGGCAGCAAGAGGGCTGTCATTGTGTGGGAGAAAAAGAAAACTCTCATCTCTACTTAGATGTTCTTTGGCAGGTCTAATAATTAAGTTGACACAAGACAGATTAACAGGATGAAAAAACTAATTTCTTATGCAAAGAAGTCTCATGAATATGGGGCCTTGAAATGAACAAAGCAGTTTACATATCCTCTAGACAAAGAAACAAATTTGTGAGGAGCTGACAAGAAAAAAAAAAGGCTTGAGTCTTAATTAGCATCTAAGCAGTTTGTTTAAGGAACTTTGGCCCTGCGTTTCCTGTACCTGCTGATAAGAATTGTTCTCTACTTTCAGATATAGGGAAGTACTTTCATGCAGAAGATTGTGAAAGAAGGTTTATATCTCCTTTTGGCATGGACTGTTTTATTAAGGAACTTTAATTCAAAATAATTAGTATGCCATCTATCCCCAAGACATAAAAACGCTCTAAAAGAACATTTGCACACCATTCATCATTACTGCACTTAGTACAATAGCTAAGATATGGAATTGACCAAAGATGTCCAAAGACAGATGAATTGATTATGAAGATGTGATATATATACACATACACACATGCACAAACACACAAAATGGAATAGTATGCAGCTGCAAGGAATGATGATATCATGGAATTTGCTGCAACATGGTGGGAACTAGAAGATACCATGTTAGATACCATGTTGAGTGAAGTAAGCCAGAAGAAGAAAGACAAACACAGGATGTGGTCTCACTTATCTGGGGAATATAGAATACTGCATGAGGAAATGTATTTTAGGAAAAGGGGGATGCTTAGATCATCCTGATCCCAGTGTTTAGAGAGGATACAGACAGAAGGAAAGAAATCAAGGGGAAAGAAGAAATGGAAAGGTTATGGGTTAACAGGTGTCAGGGATTCAGTCAGACCAGTAATACAAGTGAGGGGATACAGTCTTACACTCAAAACACAGATTCAACAGAACTGAAAACATGAGATCTAAGCTGAAACCACTGAAACTTTGTAATGTGCCTGTAAGTTGACAGGCGGGGGTGGAGGCGGGGTTAGGCTGGGGAGAGAATCTGGGAACACAAGTGGAGGGAAGTTGACACTGGTGCAGAGACTGGTGTTAAATTATTGTATTTCTAAAACTCAACCATCAGTTACTTTGTAAATCATGGGTCTTTACTTAAAAGAAAAATAGTATGCTATATTGTCTCAACATGATGTGATATACCATATATCTATATATATACACACATATACACACACATATCACAGTAGCAATAAAATGAACTGTTCAGTTCACCAGGAAGTGGTCTAAAAATTACTTTGTGGATGCTGGATCAATGGTTGATACTTTTAGTGTTGCTTAGACTTTAGGGTCTGCTTGGGGGAGGCTTAATTTTTTTTAATTTTTGATTTAATACAAATGACTAAACTCAAGGCTTTGAAAGTGTTATTCAGACCCTTGGATTTTTGTATAATTTTACAGGTGATTTGAATGTCCATGACTTTTAAAACATATTTGAGAGTTCTTACTTTATTTGATATTTTAAAATAAGTGTGATTAAAATCACAAGTCATTCAGAGACTACCAGTGAATTTTTTTTTACCACAAAAGGAAATTTTGCAAAAATTAATCAGTAATATGATATGTGATACTCTGATTGACAGCTGCAGTGAAATGTCCTAATATTGATTTTAAAGTTTACATAGTGCATGATAATGTTATCATCTTAAAAGAGGATACAGTTAGATAACTGTACCCCAAATAGGAATGACTTATATCACTTGTCATTCCGTTGCTTAGCAATTTGTTCAAGTGGATACCAGTAATGTCTCCATTTGTCCCTTTCTCATATAGCCTAATAGCATCCGCTCACTCCAGGAACATAAAGAACATCAAACCATTCATTCAGGGTAATGATGAAGAAGTCTGACCATCTCGTAGGTGGGCGGCCAGGCATTCTTTCGATGATCTGTGGAATCCAGTCAGTAATAGCTCTAGTCCAGTGGTCATTTCCTTATCACATTACGTGTCCCGCCCATCTGATTTTCGATGTGTTGGCATCCCTGATCCTCGATCATTTAGGGAGGTCGGGACTCCGAATTCCTTTTCTCACTTGAGTGAAACATGATACTCCTAGCATGGCTCTTTTGATTCCTCTTTGGGATACCTGAATAGCGTTCTTAACCTGTTTTTGTAGGGCCCAGGTCTATGAGGCGTATGTTAGTTCAGGAAAAATGGTGGGGTCAAAAAGATGTGCTTGGAGCCAGAGGTTCTTTGTCCTCTTGACCACTTCTTCAGTGCCCTTGAAGGTGTTCCTCACTGTTCTCTTCCTCTTGCGCAGTTCTGGTGCCAAGTCATTTGTCATGTGCACATAGGTGCTGCATTCGGAGATGTTCATTCCACTGAGGGCAAATGGAAAGTCAGGAACTAGTCCGTTTCTCATGAACATTGTCTTCATGAGATTCAGCTGCTGTCAGACCTTTCCACGCTCACTGTCAAAGTTGGCCAGCATTCGTGTTGCTTGGCTGATTTTTGGTGTTATTAGAACGATGGCATCAGAAAAATGGAGGTGGTGTTGTTGCTGACCATCTATCTTCACTTGCATTCCTTCCCATTCTAGTCATCACATGACGTTCTCGAGGGTGGCACTGAAGAGTTTCGGGGAAATGGTGTCACCCTGCCAGACCTCTCTCTTTATGTCGGTGATCACTTCCTTGTAGAATGGTGAGATCCTGGTGGTGAATCTGTAGTACAGCTTATGGAGGATCCTAATGTACTGAGTTTGAACACCCTGTTTGGCTAGGGCTTCCATGACCACTTCAGTCTCAACAGAATCGAAGGCCTTCTTTAAGCCGATGAATGTTAGACAGAGCGGCATCTTGAACTCTTTCAAAACCTCAATGAGCCTGGTCACCATGTGGATATGGTCGATTCTGCTGAACCCTTTTTGGAACCCGGCTTGCTCACATGGTTGTCCTTTGTCTAGTGTTCTGCCAATCCTTTTCAGGATGACTTGAGTGGACAGCTTGTAGATGATAGACAAGATGCAGATTGGATGATAGTTGCTGATGTCGTGTATGTCTCCCTTCTTGTACAACAGAAAGTTCCTGCTGGTTTTCCAGGAATAGTTGAAGTCAAATATATATTACGTTCCAGGAGTTTAATTATGTGAAATACAAAGTCAAAGGAGAAATAAGTTGTTTCTAACTCAGGTGATCTGTGAAGGAGATATGGTGAGTTTTACAGACATAATCATGAGTGGGAAGATTTTAGTGACTCAAATAAAGGGCCATATTGTTTGTCTTATGGATCAAGATGATTCATATTAGACATAAAGTACACATTTTTATGATTAAAATATTGATAATTTGAATAGTTCCTTTTTAGCACTGTCACTGAAGCACTGTTGTCCCATTGTTCATCGATTTGCTCGAGTGGGCACCAGTAACTTCTCCATTGTGAGACTTGTTGTTACTGTTTTTTGGATATTGAATACGCCACAGGGAGCTTGCCAGGCTCTGCCCTGCAGATCGAATATTCTCGTTAGCTTGCTGGGCTCTCTGAGAGGGATGGAGGAATCGAACCTGGGTTGGCCATGTGCAAGGCAAATGCCCTATCCACTGTGCTATCGCTCCAGTCCAGTTTTATTTTTTGAAAGATAGCAGAATCATGATAGATACTTAGTAACAGGTGGAAGGAAGGTAATGTATAGGGTGATATATCTACTTCCAAATCGCAGAGACATCAGCACTGAAAACATGAAATTTGAACTACAGCAAAGTAACTGCCTCTCACGTATAGTTTATTTTATTTATTTTTGAAGTTAGCCTCAGCAGCACTCAGGGCTTATCTGTGGCTCTGTGCTCAGAGGGTCTACTCCTGGGCATGCTTTGGTGACCATGTGGGGTCTGCGAATTAAAATTGAGTTGGCTGGATGCAAGACAAGTACTCTATCTGCTATACTATCTTCTTCAAATGTCATGTTCATTAGTTTCAGAGAGTCTTTCTATTCATTCTTTGAATTACTCTTTGAGCCACTGGATTTTTTATCCGTATGTTCTTTTTAATTTCTTTTTTAATTTATCCTACATTTTCTTTGAGGTTAATTTCTAACTTCATGGACTTGTGGTTTGAGGTAAGATTTTAAATGATTTGCATTTGTGTGAAGAATCCAGGCCATTCCGGCAGCACAGCAAGCCGGAGAATGCTCTGGACCCCGGACTGGGTGCCAGACAGAGAAGGTACAGCCAGCACGCCTTCTCCAGATGGAGCCCCGGCGACACTGAGCTTCTACTAACACAGCTCCGGTATGTGGGACTGGACATCTCCAAACCGCGAGGCTGCATAATCCTGACATACAAAATATATCTTCTGGAATGGCTCTGCCACTCCTGAGCATCCATTATCCCAGAGGCACATAAACCAATCTCAGAATGCAGCGGCTGCTGGCAGAAATACCTCTGGACCTAATACCAGAATTCCAAATATGGGCGGCCTCTTTTGCGACTGTGCAACATCATATGCCTTTTGCTACCAACTATAGAAAACACACAATCTAATTATGTCATTCTGACAGGTCTGACTGTTGGGGGTAAAACACCAAATAATGATAGTCAGTTTCCTGTCTAAAATTGAATGTAATCAAAGTAAGGAAGGAGTAAAGTGATAATCATCTGCCACACAGGCAGAGGGGTAGTTGGAGGGGGGTTATGCTGGGGTTATTGGTGGTGGAACATGTGCACTGGTGAAGGGATGGGTGTTTGAACATAGTATGACTGAGACTCGATCCTAAAAGTCCTGTAACTATTATCACAGTAACTCAATTAAAAAATTAAAAAATAAAAAATGAATAAATAAAATGATTTGCATTTTATTGAATTTATGGACAGTTGTGTTGCGTCCACACATGTATCTTGAATAATGTCCCATGAACACTATTTTTTGGATATGGAGAGACCTATATGTATCTATTGGATTCAACTCTTCGTTTTGTTTGTTGTTTTCTTTAATTTCTCTGACTTGTTTCTCTCTCCAGTAATAGATGTGTGACGTATTTACTGATTCCACTGATGTCTCTTCAGTTCCGTTTATATTTCCTTATGGGACTTTTGTGTAACTTAATTGGGTGAATATATGATAAATATAGTGATGTTTTCTTGTTCTACTGAACCCTTAATCAGTATAAAACATCCTCTTCATCTCATTACATTTTCTAGAGTATTCCATTTGGTTTGAAACAAGTATAGCAACCCCACTATTTTTTTCCTTTATAATTTTACTATTAACTTCTATGTTAATTGCACTTGAGTCTGTCATTGTGTTGATGTCATTTCTAAGCAGCAGAAGGCTGGATTTTGCTACCTAGTCCACTCCACCTTTTGGTAGGGGAGTTCATCAGTTACCATTTTTAGGAGGATTTTGAGTGTTTTTTCATATTAATATTATTTCTTTGGAAATTTTCTATTTATTAATTAGAGTTTGGATACTGTACTTTTATACAGTGACACATCTCTTGTTTCCCTTTTCCCATTATTTTCTTTAATATATATTTTGTTTTGAGTTTACTATGCAGTTTACAACTGATATTCTTGGTTTATTTCCCCTTCCAAATTTTACACATGTATTTAAAAATTATATCTGTGAGTATTCTTACTTCATGCACGTTTCTTTCTCATTTTAAGTCTTTTGTGCTTTAATTCTGCTTACCAAATATAATTTGGCAATAGTTGTAGAGCTTCTTTGGAGGTAGCAAAAGTCTATGGATTTGTTTTTCTGGGGATGATTTACTAATCCCTCAAATATAGGCAAGAGCACACTCAGGATCAAGGACTTTTGTTTGGAAGTTCTCCTTAATCTAGTGCTTTGAAAGTATTGTCATTCCTGCTTCTTGTACAGATTTATCAGGGGAAATATGAGGTAAGTTTAAGGGAATCACTTTTTTTGTGAGTTGTTGCTTCTCTTTCACTGATTTTTTTCTTTTTCTCTTTCCTGTTTGCTCTTTGGTTCTTGCATAGCTAATTACAATGTGTCTTGGTATTCTTCTGCTTAATTAATTTTTTTCTGAAAAACTTTTAGACTTCTGGATCATTACACATATCTTCTCAGGTTGGAGAATTTTTTCGGTATTATTCTTGTACTTCCGATATTTGTATAATAGAAAGGTTTTTCTTATTAAGTATTTTAATTTTCTTTCTTTTACTTTTTATTTGAGTATAAGCCCTGACGTGCTCATGGCTTTCTCCTAGTTCTGTACTCAGAGATCACTCCTGGCAGGGCTCTTGGGACCATATGGGGTGCCAGGTATTGAACCCGTGTTTAAGGCAAGAAGCCTACCCTGTACTGTACCCCTTCAGGTGTCCACTATTTTAATTTCCTCATTTAAAACATATTCCTGTTTTTCCTTGAACATCATGCACCTTTTCCACTTCTGCACTACAAAATGAAAAATTAATAGACTAGTAACCATCTTGAGTAAGACAAAATATTTACTTACCATGCACTGAAAAAAGGCTATTCAAGACTTTCAATGCCTAAATAAAGTATAACAACAAAGGCACAGGAATTTTGACTGAATAAATCATCAGATTTCCAACCCCTGGTCGCTGGGCTGATTCTCTAATGATGGTGTTACCAGAGGAACATCAACACTGGAGGAGATGGAAGAAGTGGGGTTCCCCCTTGGGTGCTATCCAAATCACATTGCTGGAGGCAACTACTTCCACCCCATTAGATCTTCTAAGGGATGCTTCTAAATAGCTTCTCTATTTTCTTCATCCCTCCAAAATGCATACTCTCTCCCTCAGCAAAGCACCACTCCTGGCTGGGTGTCCATATCCAGTGAAGTTCTCCACGCAAAACCTAATCAGAGCACGCACCAAATTTCTCCTCAACACAAAGCTTGCTGTGAGAGATCAGTGCATAATTTCCCTCTGGAACACAATTGAAAATCCATAAATAATTATGCATATCTTAATATTTGATTCATGAAAAGGAATGTGAAATTAATGAACAAGGAAGGGTCTTTTTAGGAAATCTATGACAATATTTACTAATTTTTGAATACATACCAAAAATGGGATTGCAGTATCATTTAGTAATAGTTTCTTTAGCTTCTCTTTGAAAATTCCAGAGATATATCTTTTGAATTGTTTTGCTTAGAGTCTTATAATTTATGCACAATCTGATAATTAGATGAAATGAACAACACTATAAATGGAAATCCATTAGAAGCATACCTTTCAGGCAGAAGAAAAGCAAAAAACAAATCTTAGAGGTGAAATTTCTTGGAATTTATGTGAAAGGCTACTGTGGTGGATGAGTTATGAGCAAATGGAGAATGGAGTAACATGTGCTATGGGAGGTAGACAAAAGTCAAATTATTTTACTCCATTACATTACTATGAACAATTTGTATTGGAATAGGAATTCCATTTCAATGGTGAAATAATCTTTTAATTAGCACTTTCATGAAACAACTATAAAATGTACAAATATGAAAAAATTTAAAACAAAATCTATTCACAATTGGAAGTCACTAGAGTACAAAGAAATGTGAGCAGTTTGTAAAGATGTTAAAACCTTCTGTACACACTGGTATAGAGTGGGATTTCTATTTTATAATTTCTAGCCTTAAATCTTGACACATTCAATGCATGGAGTAGCTAATAATTCAGTAGAAAACAACAATTTTGTAGCCTTAAAAATATGAGTTTCAGACCACTACAAAATTAATAAATATATACTAAATATTAATTTATGTAGGTTTTATTTATGGATATTCAATTGTTTTCCATTGATTCTTGTGTCTATTTTTATTCCAGTACCATTCAGACTAATATTTGTGCTTTGTAGTAGAGTTTCAAATAAGTACGTTTGTTTTCTTTTTCTTTGTGTCCTTATTTTCTTTTTATTCTTTTTCTCGAAGTAGCTTTTTGATATCTTTTATGATTTCATGTAAATATTGGTAAAGTGGAAATTGGATAATATTAAATTTTTACATCACTGTCATGAAATGTTTTTTTTAAAGATCGCATTTTTTGTTATGCTTTTTTTCCTATTTTTCTTTTTATTCATTTTTTCTTTTATTAAAACACTGGGAGTGACAGTTATTCATGTGTGTTTCTGACAATGTTCCATCAATGATCCCACCACCAATGTCAATTTCACTCCATTAATTTTTCCAGGTTTAGTCTTCTAAGTCTTCTACTTCTCCCACCCCGCCCCTACTCCTAACCTGCATCTCGAGGGATAACTTTTATGATTCTTGACTGATGTTTGGGTCTCATGACTTCAGTGCTGTTGACTCTATAGTTTGTATATTTAGCTCTATCACCCCTCAAAACCAGCAATGTACCTGAATCCTTTTGCCCCCTACCTTCAATGCTTTTCATCTATCTCTTTACCCTTACTCTTCACTTTATTTATTTTCTTCTCCTCCTTACACTTTTAGTCCTACCCCCTTTAAATCATTGCATTACCTCACCCAATTACTCTAAATACCACCTATACATGATAGGCACACCACCGGATCCCTCACCAGACTATTTCTTTCAGGGCACCCTGGAGTGGGGGCTGCGTGAGGCCTCTCCTCATCCCAAGAGACCCAGTCTCAGCAGCTGGAAACCTCCACAATTCAACCACCACCACACTCATGGTCGCTCTCCACACATTTGGGCTGAGCCTCACGCATGAGTAAACCTATCACTGGACCTATCTCACACCTCACACCACTCATATTCCGAGAGTAGTGCACCACATTTGATGGTATTTAAAGTAGATGGCAACCAATTCTAGAGAGAAAACTTTCCTCAGAGGAGAACACTCGAAGTTTGTTGTCTTTCAGCCATGGGCTATCAAGCCCTTCTATAGAAGATCACTAATATGTTGTTAAGGGTTGAGCCTTGTGAGCACTTTCAGCTGTTTATTCATAACAAATAGTACAAAACAAATTATTTCAGTTCTGCTTTTTGTAAGGGGTTGGGGTTCAGGATGGAAACCCAAAATATGGTTGTGGGAACATGTAATGGTGGTGGTATTGAATATTAAATGTAATTAAATATTGTGAAGTACTTTATAAAAATTTAACTAAATTAAATTTAAAAAGTGATATCATCCTATGTTTATACTTCTTCTGGCTTATTTTATTTAACATGACGCCTTTCAGTTCTGTCCATGTTGTAGCAAATTGCAAGATTTTGTCATTCCTTACAGCTGTGTAGTATTCCATTGTGCACACATACCACGTTTTCATGAGCCACTGGTTTGTTGGTGGACATCCAGTTTAATTCCAAATATTAGCTACTGTACTAAGTATTGAAATGAATACTGGTGTGCATATGTCCTTTTAGATGAATGATTTTTTTCAGTCCTGGTGGTAAGTACCCAAAAGTGTGATTTCTGGTTTATATGGTCACTCAATTTTAAGTTTAGTGAGAACATTTTATATTGCTTTCTATAAGGGTTAAACACTCCCTGCATCAGTGAATAAGAGTTCCTTTTTCACCACATCCCCATGAATACAGGTTGTTTTCATTATTTTTATATGTGGCGTTCTTCCTAGTGTGAGTATCTCACTGATATCTTGATTTGGATTTCCCTAATAATAAGCAATGGTGAGCATTTTTCATATGCCTGTTGGCATGTGAATTCTTCAGAGGATTCCAGATCTAATTTTTTACACTCATTATCCAGTTTCTCATCACCATTAATTGAAGAGGCTTTACTTCATTTCCTACTCTCAGCACCTTTGTTAAAAGTTAGCATACCATATGTGTGGGGGTTGGTTCCTGATAGTCCATTTCTGACCTATTGGTCCCAGAGTCTATCCTCACTCCAATCACATGCTATTTTGATGACTATGGCTTTATAATACAGACTCAAATTAGATAAAAGTTTCTTATTTTCCAGGATGGCTTTGGCTATTCAGGATCTTTTATGATTTCATATAAACTTTATTATAGACTCTTTTAGTTATTTAGTTATTATAGACTCTGTTCAGGATCTTTTATGATTCCATACAAACTTTATTATAAACTCTTTTAGTCCTAGGAGGATGTCATCTGAATTTGCATAATGACTTCATTGAATCTATATAGTAGTGTTGGTAGGATAGTCATTTTAGCAATATTGATTATTCTATTCCAAGAGCATGAAATAGCTTTCCAATTCCTACATTCTTATTTTATTTTTAAAAATGATTTAAAGTTTTTATGGTACAAATGTTCCACTTCTTTTGATAAGTTGATTCCTAGGTTCTTGATGTTGGTCAAGAACAGTGTTTGATCTCTTTTTACTCTGAATATTATTTATACATAAAAATGTGACTAATTTTTGTGTGTTGACTTTGTAGATGTCTGTTCTATTTCTTTTAATAGTGTCTTATATTATTTTTATTTGAACTTAGGTCATGTACTTCATTTGTTAAATTTATTTCTAGCTACTTGATTATGTTGGATTCTATTGTCAATAGAATTGCTTCTTAATTTCTTCTTTTCCATTCATTATTAGCTTTTAAAACTGCAAAAGATATTTTATATTGATTTTATAATCAGCCACTTTGCTATACTAATGGTTTCTAATAGCTTTCTAAATAGTCTCTAAGATTTTACATATATATTATAAACATATATTAACATGTCATCAGCAAATAATTATAGTTTCACTATTTTTTTGTAATATATGTTAATATTTTTTTCTTTTTGGGTCACACCTGGCAATGCACAGGGGCTACTCCTGGCTCTGCACTCAGGAATCACTGAATTTACATTCAGTGCAAATTCAGGGAACCATATGGGATCCTGGGAATAGAACCTGGGTCGGCCATATGCAAATGCTATTGCTCCAGCCCCCTATATTAATATCTTAATTTATTTTCATACTGTCTTCTAGTACTAGATTGAAAAACTCTATCTTATTTATGATTTATATGAAGGATTTTAGTTAGTTCCAAGTATTATATTCTTAATTATGTAATATGAGGCTTCTGAACCTTATTGTTAAAGTTTTCGCCATTGATATCAGTGTTTTATCATAAATTGGTTTTGAATATTATATGCTTTCTTCACATTGATATTATACAATTTTGCTTGTGTTTTTATTGATATAGTATACTAACTGTTAATTTGAGCATTTTAAATAATCTTTTTATAACTAGATTACTACTAGACAATACCATATGGCATATCTGTTACATTATTGAATTAAGTTTGCTGGTTTTTTTGAGAAATTATTTTGTGCCTATGCATACCAGGATTATTTTGCTGTGATTTTGTTTTATTTTCTTATAATATTTTCCTGGTTTTGTTATTATAGAAATGTTAATCTTATAAAAAGTACTTAGAATCATTCTTTCAATTTTTAAGTGATCTGGAGAGAATAAGTTTAATTTCTTTTTCAAACATCATTGGTAAAAATCAATGATAAAGTACTTTTTCCTGAAAATTTTGTATTTAAAAACTATTAACATTTTTAGTATTATTCTAGTTTCATACTTGTGTTTAGTTGAACTAGGTTTTATATATCTTCTTGTGGGTAGGTTGTATTTTTTTTCTAGTTCTGTGAACTATAGTACTGTGAACTATTTTATAGTTCTGTGAACTATAGTGCTGAAAATGATGTCTTCTCATAAATATAGTTCCATCACCACACCCATACAATTATTTCTTCTTTAGTTTCCATGCTAACCTGGTGAAGTATACTTAGTGTTCACATGGTAAAGATTTTCCTATTTTATTTTTGTGTTTAATTTCTAATTTTAAAACATTCTGATTAGAAAAGTGATCATACTTGGATTTATCATTTTCTTTAGGTTGATGCTTGTTTGTGTGACAGCATATGATCTACCTTTAATGAAGTCAAACACTACTTTAGAAATATAAATTGTGCATTTTATTGTAGTGTCTTCTATAGGTATCTATTAATGTATTCCATCAATGTAATCAAGTTCATCATCTAAGGCTGTTATTTGTATATTTGTATCTATTTATTTTATCTAAAGCTGCAAGTGGGTTGTAAAATCCACTACTATTAATGCATTCTATTGGTATCACATTCCACTTCTAGTAATAGTTCTATACTGTAGGATAACATAGCCTCAAGTAGTTTAGGTTTATTGGGTTACTCCCATAACAGTGCTCCCATTCCTTTGTATTTATTTGTAACTTCTTTCTTTGTGTTCTGTTGACTTGTAAATATTGTTTTTCTCAGCTCCTTGAGTCCTTTGCATAGTTTATTCAGAGCCATGTTCATTTTTATGGGCACAGGAAGACTGTAGCTAATGCTATGCTTTTGTAACCTGGGAGTCATTTGACTCTACATAATATTTTCCTCCTGGGCATCTGTTCTCTCAACCTAAGCCTCAGCTGCCCTTACTTCCTAGCACCCCCAATGGCAGGGTCCCGATGAGGGACAGGAGGAACCCAGGGCAAGTGGTGAATTATGTACTACCCTGGGATCGAGATGGGCCTGGCCAAAGTGCCTAAGTCGTGAGCTTGGTCATGGACAAATGCTGTCATGATCTGAAAAGTAATAACTAGATTGGGACCCTGCTAGGGTTAGGAATGATTAATCTGGCCTGGGTGCTGTTGTCTGAGTCTGTGGCAAGATGTTGCCAGGAGACCTGCCTTGTAAGCCTCAATCTATCTCTTACTGTGTCAATACAAAATAACTAGTATTAAGATGTAAATGACCGGTTGGATTGAGGAAAGGAGAAAAACACCTTAAGAGGTATTTTGCCTACTGGCAGTCAAGAAGGGCTTTGGAATGCCCCTAAATTGTGCTCCCTTTCATCCTGGTGGGCCCTCAGGAAGGGCTTTCTTATGTTGATTTTGCTACCAGACTGTGTGTGTACCCCAGAGGGCAAGGTGGAGAGAGACAAGTAGCGGGAGAGACTAGGGAGAGACTAGGGAAGAGAAGCGAATCCAGAGAGGGAGGATGGAGTGGAGGAATGAGGGGCTAGGAAGGGAGAGTGCTGGGAGAGAGAGAGGAGAGGAGAAATGGGGAGCTCAGAGAGACTGGAACAGGCGCATGGAGAGAATGAAATAAACAGCAATTGATCAATCAACCCGCTTGGCCCTCATTTCCTCCTCCATCTGCCCCATGGCCTGGGCCGCCTCGGCTGGGTGAGCGGCCTGGGACCCACCAATCCCTTGAACCGGGGGCGGACAATGGTGAGAGCCACTGGGGCTCTCTCCTGGCCGCACCCCTGGCAGATGTTTTTTACACTATACTATTAAAAAAAATTAGTACTACTATTCATTCATATACACTAGTGTTGGGCTGGAGTGATAGCGCAGCGGGTAGGGCATTTGTCTTGCATGCAGCTGACCTGGGTTCGATTCCTCTGCCTCTCAGAGAGCCTGGCAAGCTATTGAGAGTATCTCAACCACACAGCAGAACCTGGAAAGCTACCCCTGGCGTATTCAAAATGCCAAAAAAAAGTAGCAACAAGTTTCAGGATGGAGATGTTACTGGTGCCCGCTCAAGCAAACAAATTGATGAGCCACAGGATGACAGTGATACAGCGATACTAATGTCATATGTCATATTAAATTCTAAGGCTGATATAAATATCCACTTCATATCACTTTTTAATGTTGGATATACACATATAAAACTGGTGTTAGGGCAGGACTGCCCTGGGCGGGGCCAAAGACAATGAAAACTCTGTATTTTCCACTCAGGCCTCTGCTATCTGCTTGCTCCAAGAGGAATGTGCGGGCTCCTGAGCTACGACCATATAAGGGTGTAATCTAAACAGATAGCCTCTGGGGCCCGGGCTCAGCCCTTGGACCCGTGCAGGCACTTACACAATTGTAACCTGTAAATCTATAGGCTGGACAAGCAGATGGGCCTAACAGGATTGGAAGGAGAGGCATGTCGAATTATGAACTTATTGGCTAGGGAATGTGCGGGCTCTGCTGTAACAGCCAGGGAAGGCCTATATAAGATCTCCTTTGGAGAAGCTCAAGGTCTTTTGCCCAACCTGCTGGACCTGCGTGTCCGCGTAGGCGGCTGGACCCTGGCTAGCCAGTCTTACAATAAACCCTGCTTGCTGTTTGCAGTCTCTGGAGTCTCTTTGTTGGCAAGGGAGATTTCGATCCGCCCACTAACACTGGTACATACATAGATAGGTAGATAGATATAACTGTATATGCAAGTTCTGTGTTACATTTGGCTGTAGGAGTGTTTTTCATCCTTTTGTTTTAATCCTGTATTACATTGAAACATGTAGTCTGTATGCTGTGCCTGTTAGAAATTTGTTTCTAATCCATTCTGTCACTTTGTCTTTTATTGGTAAATCCAGAACATTGCCACTTAATTGTTGAAATATAATTATGTATTGCCCTCTCAGTAGTTTTTTTTCTTCATTTGTAGTTGTTTTCTGTTTTTTAAATCACAGAGATTAACCCTTTTTTAAATCACAGGAATTAACCTTGGCTTTCTGCTCAGGGATCACTCTTGGTAGGGCAGGAGAGAGCATATGAAGTGCTAGGATTGAAACTGGGTCAGTCATATGTAAGCCACAATTTAGTTTTGTCCCTGATTTAAACTATCAATAATAGGGTTCATGCATAAATTGTTACAACACCACAGCTTCCATCTTTCCTTCCACTATTGCCTCAGGGTCCTTCCCTCAAGTCCCATCCTGTCTCCCTGCCATAGCAAGTTCCGTACACCATGTCTCAGATTCTGATGCTTTCAGTAATTTTTTAATTTAATTATTACGTAATCAATTCTTTTAAAATATGTTGGGATTTCTTCTCTAATCTTCGATACACTATCCTTTAAGGTTGTTTTGAAGTAAAGTCATACCTGTGAGTTATTATTTTTGTAATCTTAATTTCATTTTTGTGCATTGCAAATTATTCTTCACACTGTCCTTAAAGTTTATAGTTTGTTTTGTTATATATTTTTAACAAAACTGATTTTTGTTTCATGAAAGAGGCTCTTTGTCTTTGCAACTAATAATGATTGGTGGTTTATTGCAAACCACAACACCTAAGCAGAGAGAGAGAACAAAAGGGAATACCCTGCCATAGTGGCAGTTTGGGGTGGGGGGAGACGGGACTGGGGAGGGTGGGAGGGATGCTGGGCTTACTGGTGGTGGAGAATGGGCACTGGTGAAGGGAAAGGTTCTCGAACTTTGTATGGGGGAAACATGAGCACAAAAATGTATAAATCTGTAACTGTACCCTCATGGTGATTCAGTAATTAAAAATAAAAATAAATAAATAAAAAGAATAAATGCTAATGTTCCACAGTACAAATATTATTCGAAAATATCATATAACTATTTGGATGCAAGTATGTTCCAAGAAACTGAATGTTATATGCCCTGCCTGAATAACCACCATTCTCATTAGCCAACTGTGATTAAATCAAGTGTCATTCCTTAATTTTTGGTGATACAAAGACTTTTTCTGGCACCAGCTCACTTCCTGGAACTAATCTCTTCGCCTGGGATGAATTGAAGAAATAACTTTCAAATATAGAGTGTAGTAAATGGTTCCCTGTTAGTGTAAACCAGAACATTTTAAAATCTTGTAGACTTTAAAAGATCAGCTGCTAAAATGGAAGCATAAGCAGATAGTAACATCCCAGAAATTTTAAAGTAACCCTGAAAAGTCAACTATTGCTATGGTGAGAAATGGTAAATTGATGAGTGCTCACTTAACTTCTACTGAAAACTCTGCTAGACAATCTTTATGAGGGACAAAGCAGACCTGTGCTACTTCCTTTGATGTATTTTTTTTGGTTTACTTAGTTTGGGGTATTATTTGGCTAATTAAAATTTCCCCACTATCCTTGCAAATTCTCAGAGGACAAAAACCCTATTTTTGTTCATCCCTGGAATTCCAAAAGTCTAGAACACTGTATATTATTAGATAAATTAACATTAAATTCTGAAAAAAAATGATTGGTGGAAACACATTTTTCCCTGGTGTCAAATACAAGTTCAAATACAATTCAAATACAAGATCTCATACATAAAGGGCAAATGCTCTACTATTGGACCACATCCCAGGTCCCTATTTAACCTTTGTCTGTAAAATTATTTATCTTCTTAATGATCTTAGTGTTAGTCTTATAGGATACAATATACCGGAATGAAAAATCTTTCTATCATAATTTTGAGTCATTTCCTATTATTATCCCGTCGTTTCCATGAAAAAGTCTATGGACATTCTTATTGAAGTTTCTTTACATATCATTGGTTTTACCTATATTTCTTTAGGATTAGATTCTTATTTAGGGTTTAAAAACTATAATTAAAATTCTTTGTTGTAAGTATGTTTGGATTTATCTTATTTCAAATTTATCTTATTTGAAATTCTCTGAATATCCTGTTTAATTATTTCATTTCTTTCCCAAATTAGATAAATTCATCCATTATTTCTTCAAGAAGGGTTTCTCTCTTTTCTTTTGGGATTCCTATGATACAGACATTTTTCTTCCTGATATAATTTTTTGGTTCTTTTACTACTTTAATATTTCACAGTTATTTTTTTTCCAGTTTGCTCTGTATCAATTTTATCAATATTGTTATTTTATCAGTAAAATAACCATAATTTAAACTTGGAGAGCCCGGCAAACTACCGAGAGTATCCCGCCTGCACGGCAGAGCCTGGCAAACTACCCGTGGCGTATTCGCTATGCCAAAAACAGTAACAGCAAGTCTCACAATGGAGGCTTACTAGTGCCAGCTTGAGCAAATTGATGAATAACAGGATAACAGTGGTACAGTGCTACTTTAAACCCATTAATTTACCTATTCACTATTTATTATTTAGCACAAAGTCAACTGTAATCTTTAGCTGAATTATATATCTTCATAAGTCCATTATTATTGTGAGCAGATTTTAATAGCTTCTCTTTTATTTTCAGTCTCATGGTGTTTTCCCATTTTTTATGCTTTTATTTAATATTGTTATAACTGAACTTTCAAACTTTTCTTTAGCAATGCTTCCTATATCTACTAATTTGAACTTTTCAAAGCTTTTACTTTGTTTTAATGCTCAATTATTTAATATATATCAATGTTTAATATTGAACAAAGATTAATATTTTTATTTATTTATGTGTGTTAGAACTGGAGCGATAGGACAACAGGTAGGGTGTTTGCCTTGCACGCGGCCGACCTGGGTTTGATTCTTCCGTCCCTCTCACAGAGCCCAGCAAGCTACCGAGAGTATCCCACCTGCATGGCAGAGCCTGGAAAGCTTCCTGTGGCATATTCAATATGCCAAAAACAGTAACAAGTCTCGCAATGGAGACGTTACTGGTGTCTGCTTGAGAAAATCAATGAGCAATGGGACGACAGTGCTACAGTGTGTTGAATTGAGCATATATCTCTTAGCTTTCTATATTCAAAATTTGAATGCAACCTTAGGAATTTTACCCAAGAGGATGACTTCTGTCATTGAATATCCTGACATGAACTTCTTTAAATTACTGGCATTTAGTGTGAACAAACGTACATGTTGAGGCAATTGAGAGAGTATTGATTGTAATTGAGTGGAACATGAGTTTAAATATCCCAACGAGATCTTATTATCTAAGCTGGAGAGAGAGTATCTGCAGACTCTGTCTTTCTAAAGCTGGTCCCTCAGTCTCTGCCTACCTTCCCACCTAGACTATCAGTTACCAAACTTCTTCGTCTTCATGTGCAGAGTCTTCAGTCTAACTCAGATGAGTGTAACTAGGGTGATTCTCAATGTCTATTGGTGTCATCATCAACAATCAAACATTACTTCCCTTTTAATTTAAATTTAATTCTTAATTTAATTATGGGCTCTAGGCTCTACTTTGCTTCTTCAAAATATAAATTAAAATGATGTTACATGATTGAATGTGGGGGTGGTTGCAAAGTAATTGCCAAGAGTGATAAGCTTCTCTATGTGCAGTGACCAACAATTAATGCAAGGGCATCTGAGATAAAACAGGTGATAAAGCATCTACTTTGCAAGTGGCTGACCTGACCCAGGTTGTATCTGTGCTGCTGTATATGAACTCTTGAACACTGCCAGGAGAGGCTCCTGAGCACACAGTGTTTCCCCAATGATTTTTTTAAAATAATATATAATGCATCTAAGGTGTTTCTGATAGTGTTAGCCTACGTTGCATTTCTTGGACAAAAGTTTTTCCCAAATGAAAGAAGTTGAAGACACCCTTCATAGGCTCTGTTAGAGGCAGGCAGCGCAAAAAGGTGACCACAGTCCCGGTATCTTTAGGAGTTCTGCAGAACCCTATGGTATGTGCAAAAAGGAATTTCTCCTATGAGGAGGCTGCATCTATAATAAATTTCTATTTCCAATCAGCTTCATGATAAACTCCACCGACAGAGTCCTAACCTCTACTTGCTTATTCTCCTCGATCTTAGTTGGTGACCACCCCCCAGAACACTGACCATGAGCGGAGCCACAGGGAAGTTCTGGAAGGATCCAGGAGTCTCAAACATCAAAGCAGCAGAAATATGGAGTATCTCATCTTCTACTCCTGGATCCCTTGTTTCTTGGAGAATTGGTGACTGAAGGGACAGATATTATCTGCTCCCAAGACCTCATTTCTACCAAGACCAGTGATTTTCCACCTTTGTTCACCCCATGCTTCCCTACTTACCTTGCTTCCTTCTTGTTCTACTAATTGACTCCCTAGTCTCAGACCACTGACTCCAATGTATGTGATATTTCCTGTGACCCATTTGAAATATTTCAGGGGTCTACAGGGAGCCACATGGCCTAGAAAAAGTCTCCTAAACTGCACGTCATTGTGCATCAAGTGGCAGATGGCCTCACTTGAGTCGTTTTTGGAAGTTCCAGGATACACCGAATATTCTTGTTGATCATTCATTGTCTCACCTATCTTTCTATCTCTAACCACTTCCTATTTCTTTCTATATGTGGGTGCTCATCTATTCCTCTGCTCCTTTTTTAATGAACTGATATATTCACAGCATCAACTTAGTTGAAAATACAGATGTGAAGAGACTGATGTCTTTGTTAATATACCATCATACCAGGGTCTCACAGAATTGGTCATTTTTGTAGTTACTTAGATGCAATATATACAGACACATACATTAAGCTTATATAATATGGCTCTTAAAAACACCTTATTATAAAAACCCTAAAGTAACATTATCGCAGGAGTAATGTGAGATCAACACTTAAAAAGAGAGGACACAGGGCTCTCCCACGATCCCCTAGACCCTGCCTCTCGTCACCAAGCCTCTCTGCTCGCTCCCAAATCGCGCCGCCCCTCTCCTGTAGGTAATGACCCACCTTGAGCACCGCCAGTGTCCCAAGTGGTTACTGGGGGCGTGGCCTGTATCTCAGGGGATGTGGTCTCAAAAGGGGCCTGGCCTCCTTCCTGGGCTGAGGCCACTAACACAGCCACAGTTATTATTATTTTTTAGCATAATCTGCATAACCTGTTTCTTTGAAAAATACCCTGACCATTTCAATCACTGTATGTCAAATAGTCCATTAGCTTATTCTAACTTCACAAAAACTAGGAGTGAACAATAGAAGCTGCAAAATGCCTTTGCAAGGAGAGCATAGCCTTCAACCTTCACTAGAGGCCCCACATAAATCAGGATGAATTTACTAATCTTAAGAATTCTTAAGGAAGAATTCTAGAATAGGAATAAGGCTATCATTATCAATTTAGCACAACCAAACCCCCTACTCCTGTAGCAAGAGGGAATAGGGATAAACAACTAGAAGGTTCCAACTCTATACTTACATACCAATATGAAGAAACAGCGAAAATCCCCACTACAAAGAGAGGATAAAGAAGAGATTCCAGAAACCTTAACAGGGGCTACCCACATATACAACCTTTCAGAAAAAGAATTCAGAGAGGAAATCTTTTTTTTTTTTTTTATTGAATCACCAAGTGGAGGGTTACATAGTTCTCAGGATTATGTCAGTTATACAATACTCAAACACCCTTCCCTTCACCAGTGCCCATCTTCCATCACCAACCCCCCCAGTATATCTGCCACCCCCTCCCACCTCCCCAGTCTCCACCCTTGTACGTGATAAGTTTCACTTCATTTACACTTTATCTCGATTACATTCCATGTTTCAACACACAACTCACTACCGTTGCTGGGGTTTCCCCCCCAAAAAGAAAAAGACAGTCCTATTGCCAAGGAAGCATTTGATAGTTCTCCCTTGCTAAGAATATAGAGATATTAAGTCCCGCTGTTTGTTACATAACTTTTCTTTTTCCCCCTTGTCCTGCGCCACCGAGTTCACGCCTGTTTAGTAATCGCCACGCTGTCTGGCAAAGGGAAAAAAAAAAAACGAAGAGGATGGTTATTTCCCGTCATCAGCCGGCGTGGGGCTCTGGCTTAGTTGATAGTCTAGTAGAGTGTCTGCAAGCAGTTTCTGGAACCAAAGGTCTTGCGCTGGTATCGGCTCTGGCTCGAGATTCCACCAGCGTCCCGCTGTTCCATGTACATAGTTTTTCCCCTCATATCCCATTCCCACGCCACCAGGTCTGTTTGCTTAATGGACATCACACTATGTTTGACACCACACCGCGTTTCTTCCCGAGAAAGAAGGATATTTCTTCTCAGCCGGCGTGGGGATATAGCTTAGTTCAGTCTAGAGAAATGGCTACCACTTTGATTGCCTTCAATATTTCAGCAACAGACTTACTATTCTTGTTAGGATCACCCACAAAAGTCCGACCCATTAAGAAGGGACCATTACATATTGCTGATACTAAAATGGCCGCGGCCGCGCGGTTTTGGGTTTCTGTATACAGTCCAGGGAAAATTCTGCCTGAAATTCTATCACTACAATCTTATACCCTTTTATGATGCTCATAAGATGGGAAAACCTAGAGACATACCGAGCCCCCGCACGGAGGGCCTGGCGGAAACGCTCAAATCACATACTGCAGGTTGCTGGCGGGCTGCTGGTGTCCAAAGCAGCTCCCTTGTCTTCCACAGTCATACTCGGGCTGCGGGCACGGCGAAGTGGGGAAGCCCACGTGGCTGCACTCTCTTTAAGTGTCCGATGTGAGCGGAGACCGGTACTTCCCCGCCCTCGATCCCCCCCGCCAGCCGCGCCGCGCATTTAGGTGCATCTCTCCATTTTGTGCTCAGAGAAGTGGGGTGGAGGCTGTGCTGTGCCCAGAAGAGGTTGGGGGAGAGAGAGAGATTAAAAAAAAAAAGAGAGAAACGCCGGGCCCCCGCATGGGGGGCCTGGCGGAAACGCTCAAATCACATACTGCAGGTTGCTGGCGGGCTGCTGGTGTCCAAAGCAGCTCCCTTGTCTTCCACAGTCATACTTGGGCTGGTGGGGGCGGCGAAGTCTCAGAGAGGAAATCTTGAGGAGAGTTGACGTACTCCAAGCAACCATGGAACAGACATCCAATAAATTAAGGGAGGATATAAATGAAGCATTAAATCAGTCCACCAAGCAAATGCAGGAAGAAGTGAGAGCAGAAATTTCAAAGCTACGAACAGAAGTCACACAAATAACGGAATCGGCAGACAAATTAAAAGTCTCTGTAGGAGCCCTCAACAGTAGAATGGCTACAGCTGAAGCGAGCTTGAAGATGAGCTACACAAAGCTTAAGACAACAACAAATAATGGCAAAAGACCTCAAAATGGCTCTAGAGCAAATCAGAGTCCTAGGGGATGACCTCAAGAGGAACAATATAAGAATCATTGGAGTAACAGAAGCACAGCGAAATAACCCCAATGGAAAAAAAAACACAGTGAAAGACATCATTGCTAAGAAATTTCCAGAGCTGAAGAAGGCAAGCATCCAGATCCAAGGAGCCCAAAGAGTACCAGCAAAAAGAGATCCGAATAAAAAGACTCCAAGGCACATCATAGTCAGAATGATGGATGCTGTGGATAGAGACACAATACTGCAAGCACCAAGGTCAAAGAAGGAAATTACATACAAAGAAGCACCTCTTAGATTCACAGCAGACCTCTCAGAGGAAACCCTACAAGCCTGAAGACAATGGTGGAACATAGTGAAAATACTCAATGAAATAAGTGCATCACCAAGAATACTTTATCCAGTTAAACTTTCACTCAAACTCGAAGGAACCATACACTATTTCACAGATAAACAATAGTTCAGGAACTTCATAGACTCAAAACCAACTTAACAGAAAGACAAAAGGGGCTATTGTAATACAAGGAAGAACCCCGTAAGAACAAGAAACCCCAAAGAAAGATGATGCAAAACCCCGTGACAATAATCTCTCTTAATGTCAATGGCCTAAATGCACCATTAAGAGACATAGAGTGGCAAAATGGATTCAGAAACTAAATCCAACATTCTGATGCCTGCAAGAAACACACCTGAGTAGTCACAGCAAACAGACTCAAAGTCAAAGGATTGAAAACAATCCTGCAGGCAAACAACTCCTTCAAAAAAGCTGGGGTTGTCATACTAGTATCCAACAACATAGATTTCAGATTGAAAAAGATTTGAAGGGACAGTGAAGGTCACTTTCTATTTATCAAGGAATATGTACAACAGGAAGAAATCACACTCTTAAACGTGATTAACCTAATGAACAACCAGCTAAATACTTAAAACAACTTCTAACAGACACTAAAGAGGACATCTCTAGCAGCACAATAATAGTTGGAGACTTTAACACTGCCTTACCACCTCTTGATAGATCGACAAGAACAAAACTCAGCAAGGAAACAATGACTCTGAAAGAAGAAATGGAAGAGAGAGGGCTAATAGTCCTGTACAGGGCTTTACAACCCCAAAAGAAAGAATACACATTATTTTCCTGTGCACACAGAACATTTTCCAAAATAGATCACGTACAGGGCCACAAAAACATACCTCAATAAAATCAGAAAAAAAGAAACTGTATCAACTATCTTTTCAGACTACGATGTGCTGAAGATAGAAGCTAATCACACACAGACACGGAGAACCAAAGCAAATACGTAGAAATTAAACAGCTCGGCGTTGAACAATGTGTGTGTTAGGAAGGAAATCAAGGAAGAAATCAAGAGATACCTCAAAACAAACAAGAATGAAGACTTGAGCTACCAAAACCAATGGGACACAGCTGAAGCCATGTTAAGGGGGAAATTTATAGCTCTGCAAGCATTCCTTAGGAAGGAAGGAAGGGCCTACATAGATAGCTTGACTTCACAACTGAAGATCTTAGAAAAGGACCAAAAAAAGGAACCCAAACCTGACCGAAGAAAAGAAATAATAAAAATTAGAGCAGAAATTAACGACATGGAAACCCAGAAAACAATACGAAATGTCAATGAAACAAAGAGCTGGTTCTTTGAGAAAATAAACAAGATTGATAAACTGCTAGCAAGACTCACGAAGAAAGAATCCTAATAAACCGAATCAGAAATGAAAAGGGAGACATCACAATAGAAACCAAGGAGATTCAAAAGATCATCAGATGCAGGGATGGTTTAACATCCGGAAATCAATCAACATAATCCATCATATCAACAAAAGTAAAGATAAAAACCATATGATCATGCAGAGAAAGCATTCGACAAGATTCAACATCCGTTCATGATGAAAACTCTCACCAAAATGGGTTTTGGAGGAACTTTCCTCAAGATAGTCGAAGCCATCTACCACAAGCCTATGGCAAGCATTATTCACAATGGAGAAAAACTAAGGGCCTTTCCTCTAAGATCAGGCACAAGACAAGGATGCCCACTCTCACCACTTCTCTTCAATGTAGTACTGGAAGTACTTGCGATAGCTGTTAGACAAGAAAAAGAGATCAAGGGCATCCAGATAGGAAAGGAAGAAATCAAATTCTAACTATTTGCAGATGATATGATACTATATCTAGAGGAGCCCAAAGCCTCTACTAAGAAACTCTTAGAAACAATAGACTTATACAGTAAAGTTGCAGGCTACAAAATCAATACGCAAAAATCCATGGCTTTCCTATATACAAACAATGAGGCAGAGGAAAGGGACACGAAAAAAGCAATCCCATTCACAATCGTGCCCCAGAAAATCAAGTACCTCGGAATCAGTTTAACCAAGGATGTAAAAGACCTCTACAAAGAAAACTATAAAACGCTACTCCATGAAATCAAAGAAGACATGAGAAAATGGAAACATATACCTTGCTCATGGATAGGGAGAATCAATATTGTCAAAATGACAATACTCCCCAAAGCATTATACAGATTCAACGTGATCCCTATAAGTATACCCATGACATTCTTCAAATAAATGGATCAAGCAATCCTAAAATTCATATGGAACAACAAACGCCCACGGATAGCTAAAACAATTCTTGGGAAAAAGATGATGGGAGGCATCACCCTCCCCAACCTCAAACTCTACTACAAAGCAGTAACAATTAAAACAGCATGGTACTGGAACAAAGGCAGAGCCATAGACCAATGGAACAGGGTGGAATATCCCTACACACAACCCCAAATGTATGATCATCTAATCTTTGATAAGGGAGAAAGAGATGTGAAGTGGAACAAGGAAAGTCTCTTCAACAAATGGTGCTGGAACAACTGGACAACCACATGCAAAAAAATGGGCTTAGACCTTGACCTGACACCATGCACAAAAGTCAGATCAAAATGGATTAAAGACCTCAACATTAGACCACAAACGATAAGGTACATTGAAGACAAGGTCGGCAAAACCCTCCACGATATTGAAGATAAAGGTATCTTCAAAGGTGACACAGAACTAAGCAATCTAGTAAAAACAGAGATCAACAAATGGGACTACATTAAACTAAAAAGCTTCTGCACCGCAAAAGATACAGTGACCAGAATCCAAAGACTATCCACAGAATGGGAAAGGATATTTACACAATACCCATCAGATAAGGGGTTAATATCAATGGTATATAAAGCATTGGTTGAACTCTACAAGAAGAAAACGTCCAACCCCATCAAAAAATGGGGCAAAGAAATGAACAGAAACTTTACCAAGGAAGAGCTACGAATGGCCAAAAGGCACATGAAAAAGTGCTCTACATCACTAATCATCAGAGAGATGCAGATCAAAACAACCACGAGATACCACCTCACACCACAGAGACTAGCACACATCCAAAAGAACAAAAGCAACCGCTGTTGGAGAGGATATGGGGAGAAAGGGACCCTTCTCCACTGCTGGTGGGAATGCCGACTGGTTCAGCCCTTCTGGAAAACAATATGGACGACTCTCAAAAAATTAGAGGTTGAGCTCCCATTTGACCCAGCAATACCACTGCTGGGAATATATCCCAGAGAGGCAAAAAAGTATAATCGAAACAACATCTGCACATGTATGTTCATCGCAGCACTGTTTACAATAGCCAGAATCTGGAAAAAACCCGAATGCCCTAGAACGGATGACTGGTTGAGGAAACTTTGGTACATCTATACAATGGAATACTATGCAGCTGTCAGAAAAAAGGAGGTCATGAATTTTGTATTTAAGTGGATGGGCATGAAAAGTTTCATGCTGAGTGAAATGAGTCAGAAAGAGAGAGACAGACATAGAAAGATTGCACTCATCTAGGGTATAGAGAATAACAGAGTGGGAGACTAACACCCAAGAATTGTAGAAATAAGTACTAGGAGGTTGACTCCATGGCTTGGAGGCTGGCCTCACATTCTGGGGAAAGGGCAACTCAGAGAAGGGATCACCAACTATAATGTAGTCGAAGGCCATGTGGGGGAAGGGAGTTGCGGGCTGAATGAGGGCTAGAGACTGAGCACAGTGGCCACTCAACACCTTTATTGCAAACCACAACAGCTAATTAGAGAGAGAGAACAGAAGGGAATGCCCTGCCACAGTGGCAGGGCGGGGTGGGGGGAGATGGGATCGGGGAGGGTGGGAGGGATGCTGGGTTTACTGGTGGTGGAGAATGGGCACTGGTGAAGGGATGGGTTCCCGAACTTTGTATGAGGGAAGCATAAGCACAAAAGTGTATAAATCTGTAAATGTGCCCTCATGGTGATTCACGAATTAAAAATAAATTAATTATTTAAAAAAAAAAGATCATCAGAGACTACTTTAAAAGTCTGTATGCCACGAAACAAGAGAAACTAAAAGAAATGGATGGATTCCTTGATTGCTAAAATCTTCCAAGACTGAACCAAGAAGACCTGGATTACCTGAATAGTCCAAATAATATCAAGGAAATAAAAAATTGTAATCAAAAGTCTCCCCAAAAACAAAAAGCCCAGGTTCAGATGGATTCACTGGCGAATTCTCCAAACATTTAAAGAAGACCTATTGCCAGTTTTCCTCAAGCTTTTACAGGAAATTGAAAAGACAGGAACCCTCCTGAACAGTTTCTATGAGGCACATATTCCCGAATACCAAAAGCAAACAAAGACACCACAAAAAAAGAAAACTATAGACCAATATCCCTGATGAATACTGATGGGAATATTCTCAACAAAATATTAGCAAATAGAATCCAACAACTCATCAAAAAGATCATACACCATGACTAAGAGGGATTCATCTCGGGGATGCAAGAGTGTTTTAACATTCGGAAGTCAATCAACATAATCCATCATATCAACAAAAGTAAAGATAAAAACCATATGATCATATTAATAGATGCAGAAAAAGCATTTGACAAGATCCAGCACCCGTTAATGATGAAAACTCTCACCAAAATGGGTTTTGGAAGAACTTCCCTCAAGATAGTCAAAGCCGTCTACCACAAAATTATGGCAAATATTATCCTCAATGGGGAAAAGCTAAGGGCCTTTTCTCTAGGATCAGGGACAAACCAAAGATGGCCGCTCTCTCCACTGCTGTTCAATATAGTACTGGAAGTATTTGAAATAGCTGTTTAGGCAAGAAAAACTATTAAGGGCATCCAGGATGGATTAGAAGAAATCAAACTCTCACTATTTGATATGATACTATATCTAGAGAAGCCTGAAACCTCTACTAAGAAAGTCTTAGAAACAATAGACTTGTACAGTAAAGTTGCTGGCTATAAAATCAATACCCAAAAATCCATAGTCTTCCCATATGGAAACAATGAAACAGAGGAAAGGGACCTGAAATAAAGCAATCCTGTTCACAATAGTGCCCCTGAAAATCAAGTACCTTGGAATTAGCTTAACTAAAGAAGTAAAGGACCTTTACAAAGAAAACTATAAAATGCTACTCCATGAAGTTAAAGAGGACATGAGGAAATGGAAACATATCCCCTGCTCATGGATAGGGAGAATCAACATTGTCAAAATGGCAATACTCCACAAAGCATTATACAGATTCAACGTGATCCCTATAAAAATATCAATGAAATTCTTCAAAAAAATGGATGAAGCAATCCTGAAATTCATATTGAACAACAAATGCCCATGGATAGCTAAAACAATTCTTGGGAAAAAGATGATGGGAGGCATCATTCTCCCCAACCTTAAACTTTACTACAAAGCGGAAACAATTAAAACAGCATGGTACTGGAACAAAAGCAGAGCTGCAGACCAGTGGAATAGGGTAGAATATCCCTACACACAACCTCAAATGTATACTCCCTTTTATAAAGGAGCAAGAAATGCGAAGTTGAGCAAGGAAAGTCTCTTTAACAAATGGTTCTGGAATAACTGGACAACCACATCCAAAAGAATGGGCTTAAACCTCGACCTGACACCATGCACAAAAATCAGATCAAAATGGCTTAAAGACCTCAATATCAGACCACAAACCATAAGGTACATCTAAGTCAAGGTTGGCAAAATCCTCCACAATATTGAAGCTAATGGTATCTTCAAAGATGACATGCAACTGACCAACCAAGTGGAAACAGAGAAACAAATGAGACTATATTAAACTAAGAAGCTTCTGCACCGCAAAAGATACAGTGACCAGAATACAAAGACAATCTGCAGATTAGGAAAGGATATTCACCCAACATCCATCTGATAAGGGGTTATTATCAAGGGTATATAAAGCACTGGTTGAGCTCTACAATAAGAGAACATCCAACCCCATCAGAAATTGGGTCGAAGAAATGAACAGAAACTTTTCCAAGGAAGAGATACGAATAGCCAAAAGGCACATTAAAAAATGCTCTGCATCACTAATCATCAGGGAGATGCAGATCAAAACAACCATGAGATACAACCTCACCCCACAAAGAATGGCACACATTCAAAAGAACAAAAGCAACCGCTGTTGGAGAGGATGTGGGGAGAAAGGGAACCTTCTACACTGCTGGTGGGAATGCCGACTCTTTCAGCCATTTTGGAAAACAATATGGACGCTTCTCAAAAAATTAGAAACTGAGCTTCCATTTGATTCAGCAATACCACTTCTGGGAATATATCACAGAAAAACAAAAGAGTATAGTCGAAATGACATCTGCACTTATATGTTCATCGCAACACTGTGTACAATAGCCAGAATCTGGAAAAAGCTTGAGTGCCCGAGAACAGATGACTGGTTAAGGAAACTTTGGTTCATCTATACAATGGAATACTATGCAGCTGTTAGAAAAAATAAAGTCATGAACTTTGCATATAAGTGGATCAACATGGAAAGTATCATGCTAAGTGAAATGAGTCATAAAGACAGGGACAGACATACAAAGATTGCACTCATCTGTGGAATATAAAATAAGAGTAGGAGGCTAACACCCAAGAATAGTAGTATATAATACCAGGAGGTTGGCTCCATGGCTTGGAAGCTGCCCTCACATTCTAGGGGAAAGGCAGCCCAGATAGAAAAGGGAACACCAAGTAAAATGTGGTTGGAGATCCCGCGAGGGAAGGGAGATGCATGATGAAAGTAGAATAGAGACTAGAACATGATGGCCACACAATACCCCTGTTGCAAATCACAACACCCAAAAGGATAGAGAGAACAAAATGTAATACCATGCCACAGAAGCGGGGTTGGGCCGGGGGACAGGATTGGTGTGTGGGAGGGATACTGGGTTTATTGGTGGTGGAGAATGGAAACTGGTGGAGGGATGGGTTCTCAAACATTGTATGAGGGAAACACAAGCACAAAAAAGGGTACATATGTTACTGTACCCTTTCAGTGACTCACTAATTACAAATATAAATAAATATAAAAAAAAAAGGAGAGGACATAGAAACTTAACAGGAGAGACCATATTTTCAAAGTGACTATAGAACATACTTTAGCTGTAAATTTTGTATGTTCTATTTAAGTTACCTCAAAACTTATCTAAAGGTATTTTGGTAATAAAGCTTTTATTTTGCTCCGTGGATTTTTGTATGTATAAGGGAAACAATAGAATCTGAAAAATAAAGGAAATTAGGACACTTTTGAAAAAGAAAAAAAAGATCAAGTGAAACAAGCTCTCAAAAAAGCTTTTGAGTGTCAATGTCAAATCATTTTTGTTTTGTTAGGGCCACATTGGGCAGTGATTCAAGCTCCTACCTCAGAATCACTCCTGGTGTTACTCAAGGTGACACATGTATTGTCAGGGATCAAACCCAGGCAGTCTGGGTACAAGATTTAATAACAATCTTATCTCTCCGGCCTAAGCACTAATAGAAGTGCTTATTGTATAGTTTATAATTAGGGTATAAAATCATACCTACAAAGGCATTATAAAGTATTACCCACACCATCAGAGTATCGTGGGAGGAGTAAGTGATTACGCTGGAGCAGAATGTGTAAAATGGAACTGCCCTGTATGTATGAGTTGGGAACAACTCAATTATTACATTAATTCTCAAGTGTGAACCAGTTCTCGTATAGCAATTTTAGATATTCACACTGGTACAAAGAATCTGCTTGAAAGTTGTCAACCAACAAAAAAGCATTTTGAATTTGATTTTGATGCCTATAAATTTATATTCCCTATTTTTTACATTTAATATTATATGGCAGAGCTCCTGGAAGCCGAAGACCACCGGAACCTAGCTACAGCCATGCTGGAGGCCCCTCTCTACACGTTCGGACAGGCCTCATGCATGAAGGTACCGGCAGAGGAACCCAGGTGTGTGTAATCCCATCAACGGCCAACATCCAGAGAGAAACTTAAAAGCAAACTCTCAGAAGCGATATCTTTAGCCTACTTCTCCCTCTGGGAGAAACCAGCAATCTTCTGAGAGTTTCCTGCCCACATGGGACAGCCTTGCAAGCTTCCCATGTGTATTCATATGCAAAATCCAGTAACAAGCTGGATCTCATTCCCCTGACCCTGAGGAGGCCCCAGTGCAACATCCTTAGGAGGGCCAAGTGGAGATAGACTTCTAAGATCTCAGGGAAAGGACGAAATGAGATGTTACTGAGCCCGCCTGAGAAATGGGTGATTAACGGGATATTGTGATTGTGTTGTGAATATTACATGGCATAGAAATAGTTTTGCCTGAGGAGACTTACTCCATTTATGCATGTGTCTGTCTAGCTTTTTTCATAATGAAACAGTGTTAAAAGACAAGTACCTACCTTTAAACAAAGAGTGAAGAATGAATGCAAACATTGAACCCTCAATATATTTTGCAGGGGTGAGAAAATGTAAAATATGAAACTAACTTTAAATATATTATAGTACTTTTTTAAAAGACTGTTACAAATAAAAATTGTCTTGATTATAGAGACAAAATTTAACTACTTATTATTTATAGTATTTCATGGTATTAAATATATTCTCCTAATTTAAATAATTACAAAGTAGTTATAAATATTAAAACCACAGATTTTAGCTATTGTAAAATGGAATGTTTCAGATGCCAATTACATAAAAAGAACAGGAAGAAATTCCACATATGAGAAAAATTCCAGAATATTATATAAGCACCAGCAATTAATCACTCCACATACACTAATTTTGTCTAAATAATCCAGTTCACAATTGGGACAAGCCCTTCCATTTCCGTTGCCTATCTCCATGGAGACCACTAACTGTACTGTTAGAATTCATTTTCCCTGCTGCATCGCTTATCACAGGCACATCAAATTGTATTAACATCACTGATAAACTAAACTTGTGGCAAAACCACTTGAGGTTTCTTCCAAATTTATTTTCATGCTTGACTCCTAGTTGATATTGTTGTTATCAGAAATAACTTGATATCATTTCAACGTTGTTTTGAAATGTGTTTTATATCCCAGCATGTACCCTTGATGGTTTTGTGTACACTTGACAAGAATTTGTGCTCGCTTCCTCTCTGATGGTTGGTGTGCTTTTGTCTTCCTGTGGATTTCTTGATGAGTTTGTTGCTGAGAGTGTGGGGTGTGGTGCTGCTCGGAGGGCCATGGGCTAGGGACTGATCTGGCACTTTTTCTCTGGCTCAGGAGACAAGATATTGACATTGAACTCACTTGACTTTATTTTCATCAGAGATATTTCCAGTCTTGTGTATTACCCTTGTCTAATTTTGAGATCAAGATAATGATGGCATCATAAAATGTTTTTTAAGGATGTCTTGACAAATGTAGTTGTTCATTTGGCTTTGAAGGTCACGTGGTACTCGCTAGCAAATTCATCCATATACTTTGGAGATTTCAATTAGTGTTTTAACTTGTTTGCTTTTTAAGTACCTGTTTAGTTTTTCTATTTTCTTCAAGCTCAATATTATCAGGTTGTATGAAGCTGAACATCACTCCCTCTCTTCTAGATTTTCCAATTTGATTTTATAAATTATTGCGGGAGTCTCATGATAATTTTTTTAAAATTACTTTGTCAGTGTAACTTCTACCCTTCAATTTCCTTTAATAGGATATTTTCCATTAGCTTTTAAAAAGTGAACCTACTTTATGTTTTTTTTTTAAACATTTATTTATTTATTTATTTTATTTTTGTTTTTTGGGTCACACCCGGCAATGCACAGGGGTCATTCCTGGCTCATGCACTCAGGAATTACCCCTGGCGGTGCTCAGGGGACCATATAGGATGCTGGGATTCGAACCCGGGTCGGCCGCGTGCAAGGCAAACGCCCTACCCGCTGTGCTATCACTCCAGCCCCTACTTTATGTTTTTTTATTATTTCAAATATCCATCTTTTGATTTAATCGATCTTTCTAATATGCTTTTATTACTATTTTACAAGTTTATTTTCATTTTATATGATTTTTCTTCTTTTTCTTGACAGTCAGATTGATTTGTTGTTCTCTTCCATTTAATTAAGAGGATTGGTCAGGGCTTTTATTTTTATTTTTAAGCCATTAGATTTGATTCCTTGTGAATGCCTTTCTTACTATAATCATCCTTCTTCATCATGTTTTGGATATGGGTCTCGGTTATAATACCTCTTATTTCATTCTCATTTGTTTTCAGAAACATTTCTAAACGTGTTTCATTTTGACAGCTTACACTCTTGATTGATTTCTAATATTATCTAATTGTGATTAAAAAGATACTTAGGAGATTTCATATAGTTTTCAGAACTTAATTTATAAACATCCCATTGCAATTTTTCCTTATAATGTTTGATATGAACTGGAAAATATCTTGCCGAGGGAAGTCAAATTCAGTCAGAAGAGATGGATGCAGAATGATCTCATTCAGATGCAGGACCAGGAGTTCCTCTGAAAGGTAGCAACAGAGGGCCCAAGGCAACAAAGTGGGAGAACGGATACACACAATCAAATTATTGTTTAGTGGGAGATATGTTGAAAAGGAGAGCAATAGGAAACTTGGGAGAGAGAGATGAGTATAGAGATGACGTGTAATCATGTGTATGGGAAATAATCTATAATGGTATAGTATATCAAAAATTAAATAAATGAAAAAGAACATTTCATGTGAACAAATGATTGATTTATGTTTGATTGGGGCAAGGGTAGAAAACCTTTTAAATATGTGGTAAGCCATTACTCATCTTAAAAAGGTAATATCATGCAATTTGTTCTTATGTAGATAGATCTCAGAGTATCAGGCTGAGCAAAGAATGTTAGAACAAAAAGGACAGATAATGAATCATCTTTTATAAGTGTGATATTAAAAAACAAAGTGTGTATCTAATAAATGCCCTAAAGCAGCAGATTTTGAGAACTGATCTTTGGTAGGAAGGTTATCATGGGAAGATGTGGGGGGGAGGCTAAATGGAATGGAGGGGGATGCTAGCACTACAGCTGAGCATGTGGTGCTGGAATGTGTCATGCATAAAGCCTTATTATTAATGCTACTGTAAACTGTCGCGCGCCGCTTCGTCCAGCGAAGAAACACGCAACTCGGAGATCCTTTTGGCTGCGATTTATTTAGGAACTTTCTCATGCGTTGGAGAAGAAATCAGGAAAGGGGACGTGGAGTAAGGCGGAAAAAGGGACGCATGAGGGAGAACCCACTAGCTAGGTGACCTCCCCCCTTATATACCTCTCGCTGCCTGCTTATGCCCACGTGTCCGCATCTGATAGGTTAGTCACAGCTTATGGGCGTGGCAGGACATCCTGTTTCCTTATTAGTTGTTTTCGAAGCACACAGGTGTTGATTACAAAGAGCGCTACAAAGCATGGTCCCATGGTGGCTCTCCACAGTAAACCATGGACTGGAGCGATAGCACAGTGGTAGGGTGCTTACCTTGCAAGAGGCCTACCCAGGTTCGATTCCTCCACCCCTCTCGGAGAGCCCGGCAGGCTACCAAGAGTATCTTGCCCGAACGGCAGAGCCTGGCAAGCTACCCATGGCATATTCTATATGCCAAAAACAGTAACAAGTCTCAAGATGGAGATTTTACTGGTGCCTACTCGAGCAAATCGATGAGCAATGGGATGACAGTGACAATGACAGATTGTAAACCATGGTGCATCATATAAAAAATAAAAGATAATATCAAATCTTGCTAATTCAAATCACATCAAATTTGATGCTGGTGTTTCAAAACTTAGATAACCTAATAAAATACTCAAAGTTTATTCAATAAATAACAAATAAATACTAGACTACAAGTAATAAGATTTTAAAAAATCATAGAGAACTTGGGTTTTACCACAAATTTTAAAAAATGAATGGAGGGGAGGGGGAGAAAAGACAGGGAAGAGGCAACCGGGGCTTATTCAGGGGATTCTGGTTCAAGGTGGTTTTGAGGAATGATAGAGCCAAATATCCAAACCACAACTCTGAGATCAAGAGACCCAAACTTTAACAAGCAAACTTAGAAAGGTGCCTGTCAGAGGTCAGGCTGGGGATGGGGCGGGGCCAGAGGAGGAGCCTGGGAACATTGGTTGCAGAAGCTGACAGTAGTGGTGGTGGTGTTTGGCAAAACTAAAACACAGTGATCATGCTACAAGGAAGATACAGGACCGTAAATTTTAGAAAATATTCACCATTCAATGTCTTATCAGAGAATCTTAGCCAGACATGTGCATTAGGAAAAAATTAGTTATATCATACCATTACACTATAATTATAACCTAGCTAGGGCCAGGGTTTTTAAAATTTGTTTTTGGAGGGAGCTACTCCGGACTCCCTTTCTGGGGTTGCTCCTGGAAACACACACGAATGATGACATGCTAGTAGTGTTCAAACCAAGGCCTGTTTTTGATGAAAAGCGTGTATTTCAGCCTCTTGAATCAGCATTACAATTTCAGCATCCAAGACTTTAACTAGGCATTTCTCCAAAGAAACTACAGCAGTGATAAATAAGACATTAAAAATGAAAATTAAAAACAATTGTACAAGAAACATCAGTTAGGAAGATCTTTCTTCTAAGATCAGGCTCATGACAAACTTGTAAATCTATTAATTACTGTTCAATTTGCAATTGGAAACCCTTGTCTGTAGTAAATTGATTGGTAATTTGGCAATAAAGAGATTTTGTGATTATATTTTTAAATACTTTGATAGGTTTTCTAAAATAAATTTAGAAGGACAAAGACAAATTTGAGTTCTCACTGAAACACTGCTTCTAATGTGAACTGTTTATCATTGTGTGCCTGGTTTGTGTCTGAATATAGACACAATACCTGGTTACTTTGAGGGGGGACTTTTATTAATTAAAGACATATTTGAAAGGTATAAAAGTCATCAGAGCGGAGTTCTGACTGATCTCCCAGTTCAGTATCTTAGATTTGTCACACACAGTAGCTGATGACAGAATTATATAGGCCTTGTCATTTGGAGTAACATACTCCCTCACTGATTCGAATGACATTAGCCTCACTCTGACACTGTCATTTCTGTTGAAATATCTCAGTGATGGGCTGCTATGATGTATAAAAATTTGTGTTCAGCATCTGATATCACAATGAAGTATTTTAAAATCAGGTTTTCATCTGCCTTATTTGTGTATTTTTTGCATGATAAAAGGCTTTTATTTATGGCTAATTATTAAATGTCTAAAATATGACACTCACAATATTCAAAGCAGCAACAATGGTGAATTTCTCTACAAAGTAAAGTATATTAATATTGCAGGAAAGTACAGTTTGAGTGAATTTGTTGCACAGAAGACATAATTTTCCTGAAAATAAATGATGTGTTAACTATAGCTGCCATAATAGTGACAGTACAAACAGCTAAAAGACAGAATCATTGCAAAGAGTTCCATTTTACTTGAAAGTAAATTCACTGTATATTACCAACTAGAAGTGTAAAGATGTAGAATTCTTATTTTCCTACAAGGAACATGTACATAAAGCAGAAACATGCATTAATAATCTCAATTTTTATTTTAATTGGTAGAAATAAAATTATAATTAATAAAGTATTTTTATTTACTAATGCAATTTTAGAAAGCCTTTTTTGTGGAGATAGACAAATACTTATATAAATATTTAAAGAAAGGCTAAACAATTATTTTCCTGACCATATTTTGTTCTGTTTTCTACACAAACACAGCAAATAGGCTGTAAAAAATGTGGCATAGTTGAGAAAACAGAGCAGTATTTTTATTGGCATGGTAAAAAATGTCTTTAAAGTTAGCAACTGGTATATTAGTTTTCCTTATTTTTAAGCCATTAAACTTGAAGTAAATCCTTTTTACTTTTTTTTCTTGTTGTTGTTTGAAAAGGCAACTGTTTCTAACTTTCTTCAGGATGTTTAACTCAGTTTTTAAAATTTAATTTAATCAAAATGACTTAAAAATATTAGTATGTGCATGCTCATTAAATACACAAAATGAACTGAATTGGAGGCTATTGTCTCAAAGTCTACAACATTCAGGTAATATTTTAGGTGATACAGATTAATTTTGTGTTTATTTAACATCCAGGAGATGACCTGGAAAAAATAAACCTTTTTTATACAAATAACAATAAAAACAGCATGTGTTCAAAAATATTTATATACACTTTTGTGGGCTGGAGCGATAGCACAGTGGGTTGGGCATTTGCCTTGCACGTGGCTGACCTGGGTTCTATTCCTTTGTCACTCTCAGAGAGCCCGGCAAGCTACCCACATATTCCATACGCCAAAAATAGTAACAAGTCTCTCAATGGAGACGTTACTGGTGCCCACTGGAGCAAATCAATGAACATTGGGAAGACAGTGCTACAGTGTTACAGTGCATACACTTTTGCAGATACTGTTCAATGTATCATGGTGGAGTATAACTTTGTATTTTTACCCTAAGGACACTGATCCTTTAAGTGATGAAGCTAAGGTGCAACATTTGTTAGTAAGTTTCCTTTGAAGTGATTTGCAGTATAATTTGAACTAACTTTAACTAGAAGAAATAAATCCTGAGTTTCAAGCACCAATGAGAGATGTATAGAATGATCAATATCGACACATAGTACTCTTGAGAATCTTTTCAATTTAAGGTCTTTTCTGTGGAGAGTTAATTCTCAGGAACCGAAGGTTAGAAATGAGCTTGGGTCACATATGTCTAGAAAAGATAGAGGATTTAAATAATTCATTTTTGCTTTACAGTATATGAGCACTTGCCTTGTATGTGTGATACAGCATAGCCAAAAGCAAACAAACTTTTAATCATTTTATTTTTATTTCCTATGATAACTCTTATTGAATTTATGATTATAAATAGTCTTTTGTATGTATTCTTTCCTCCTCCAGAAACATACCAACATAATAAAAAATATTTCCTAGGGTCTTACAGTTTTATTTATAATGCAGTCTCTTCTCATACTTAATTGGTGAAAAAATCCACCGAATTACACAATCCAATTATTTCACCAGTCAGAAACCTTTAGGTGCTTAGTGTTTCATTATGTTCCCCATGTTACCTAACTAAGACTTTATGCTTAGTGTCTGAATAGCGATGCTGAATGCATTTAATTCATCTATGACTCAAGAGCATTTCTTGTCTCTGCTTCTTTGTTAGCTGCCACGGTGTAAGCAGGCTAAGTACATGTATCAAGGCAATTTCAACAAATAAAAGTTTACGGCACATATAGCATCTGGTATTAGGCAGAAACAGATGGCTCAAGTGCAGATGTTTTCAGATATTGGCTACTGTTACTTTGTAGATCATAAATCATGGTTACATCCAACAGCTCTTAAACTAAAGAAGATGGATGTACAGCTTTCTTTACCAATCAGGGAATACTTTCATGGTAAAGAAAAGAATACACTAAATCTCTATTGATTTAATAAGCTTGTTTCCCCATGACAATTTGATTAAGCTCAAAAAGATATAAAAGAAATATTGGCAAATCGAATATCTCTGCCCAAAAGATGATGAGTATATTTATAATAAATATAAACAATCTTATTACCTCATTTTATGCCATAAATTTATCTAAAATTCATACATGCATATTTATAGACACATACACATACTCTAGCACTCATTGGGCTATAAAAAGCAGACTGTTTAATTTTTACCTAAAGTATCTGTCATAATCGACATCATTCGTAACATGCTGAATGAGCCCATCCTTGTAGAAACTACAATAAAAGGTGGTTGGAGGCATTCTAAGGGTACGACAAATGTCTGATAATTCCACAAAGATCTTCAGTTTTAATATTTTTTTGCATATGATTATAAAATGTAACCTTACGTTTATATTTTGTTGTTATATTTTTATTCTGAAATTTTCATTGATATTCTTCATACCACATTTCTATCCATTTTTCCTTAATATATATTTTTGTTTGATTTATTTGGGGTCCACTCTGGCTATGCTCAAGGGCATCCCAGCTCTGTGCATAAGTGATGTTTCTGGTGGTACTTAAGGGATCTCGTGGCATTTGGTATCAGTCGGTGCCTCCTACATTTCAACATTTGCTTTAGCCTGTGGAGCTATCTCTCAACCCTACCTCAACTATCTCAATGATTATTTAAAGATATGGTCACTCCATGGCATATCAAATACCCCAAGGGTAGCTTGCAGGCTCTGCCTTGCGGGCCGATCGATACTCTCGGTAACTTGCCTGGGACTAAGTAATCGAACGTTGGTCGGCCGCATGCAAGGCAAAAGCCCTACCTGCTGTGCTATCGCTCTGTCCATTTGATATGCCAAAAACAGTAACAACAAATCTCACAATGGAGTCGTACTGGTGCCTGCTCGAGCAAATCGATGAAAAATGGGATGACAGTGATACAGTGTGACACTGTTATGGTCACTCCACATATTGGATATCCAGGAAGAATATTTTAATACTTTCGTCAGTAGAATCAATGAGAACATTTCTGCAGAAATCTTGTTTGCTAGCTAAGTATTATTGCCTTAGAGTTTCTTCACTTCCCCTCTCAGTATTGATGCTTACAAAGTAACATCAATGTACCACTAAAAATATGAAGAAGCCTACATTGAAGTGTATATTTTGTACTTCTATTAAGGGTGAGCTTAATTAACTCTCAACTGCTTACTCCTGGCATTACCAGTTTCACAACATGGAAGAAGAACATGAAAAGAGGAGCATGAATTGCAAAATCAGGAATTGGAGAGTATTGAGAATAAGAACCTCAAACAGGGAATTTAGCAACCACTAGTTCAGACCCAGGACACAGACAATTTTATTGCTTAACAATCACTTCCACAGAGGCCAGGGGCAAGGGGTTGGGCTTGGGGTGGTGGGAGGGATACTGGGAACATTGGTGGTGGAGAATGGGCACTGGTGGAGGGATAGGTACTCGATCATTATATGACTGAAATGTAATCAAGAAAGTTTGTAAGTCTGTAACTGCTTCTCATGGTGACTCAATTAAAAAAATAATTTCCAAAGTCTTCATTTAGATATTTTAATAAAAATACATATACATACATATGTATATATATATATATATATATATATTTCTCATGGGTGAAAAATAGATCTGGCTACACAGGCATGTCTCGCCATGATTGGAGAGCATAAACTGCCCAGATGGAATGATCAATATTTTTTTATTAACCAATTCCCAGTACAGGTAAGTCATTCAAATAAGCTTCATTTTCTGTAGCTGTTAAGGATAGAGATGATCTCACCAATGACTTGGCATTCTGTGAGCTGGGAAGGTGCAGGCCTTGCCCGGCTCTCCTTGGCCCAACGACCCAGGCCTACGGGCTGATGGGAGAGTCGATGCTTCTTAAACCCAGCAGTGCTCAGCGGTCACTAGGGCTGCCCCTGACAGTGTTCTCAGATGCACGTTTAGTTGGGGACTGAGTTCACGACCTCCAATTGAAAAGTTCATGTTCCACTCTTTGAGCTGTCGCCTGAGTCTAAGTTTTGCTCTGAACTCAGCTTCATATTTAAATTCATCCCTTCACTCCTAACATATGTGACCCAAATTTTGACTCTTCACCCAATATTTGTGATCCTCTACCCAATATATGTAACATTCTCTTTGTAAATTTTTTCTTTCCACCTCAAATTTTGTTAGATATTGTCCCTGTCTCTGTACAATAATTTTACTGAATACTTCCTGATGTTTTAAGACATAAACTAAATACCAATGACTCATAGAAGTTTCTGTATATTACATGTGAATTTATTGCTTTTTATTTCATTTTCATTACACTGACAGCATCAATTATAGTGGAATAAATGGAATACAGAGTATTTTCCTAATAAGTTGTATGAATTTATTTTATTTTTCTCAGTAGAAATCCATGTTTTCATTTTCAAGGATTTTCAACATAAAATATAATTGCTTTTATTTATATAAGGAAAAGTAATCTATGAGTAAATAAAGTACTTCACTAAGAAATATATTGATGCTTTCCAATATTACATGAGAAAGAGCTACCTAATTGTAAGCATAAATGTCTAGAAGAATACCCACTCCATTAGTATCATTAAATATTAAATTTTACTCAACTGAAGAGACAGTTCAGTGTGCCTTATAGGCAGCAGATCTCGGTTTGATACCTGGGAAACACATGGTCCCATGAGCACATTGTGGAGTGATTTTGAGCACAGAGTCTGTGCTATGTCTTGAACTCAGCTCGGTATAGCCCCTAAAATAAAATAAAGTGAAATAAATAAAAGTCACTGCCATCCTCCAATATCTAATTGTATGCATCATTTTCATTTGGATGGAATAATAACATATGCATGACTTCTTATCATATCACTGTATCACTGTCATCCTGTTGTTTGTCATTTTGCTTGCGCGGGCACCAGTAACATCTCTATTACACTCAGCCCTGAGATTTTAGCACCCTCTCCTTACTCGTCTTTCCCAACAATAGGAGACTCCTTCAGGGTCAGGGAATGAGACCTATTGTTACTATTTTGGCATATTGAATATGCCACAGGTAGCTTACCAGGCTCTGCCTTGCGGGCAGGATACTCTCAGTAGCTTGCTGGGCTCTCCGAGAGGTATCATATCATATCATATCATATCATATCATATCATATCATATCATATCATATCATATCATATCATATATAAAACAAAACATTTCTTGTTACCTCATCATATCATATATAAAACAAAACATTTCTTGTTTCCTCAAACACAGATTATATTCACGTGCTACAGACCTTAAAGATAATATTTTTGAGAAAGAAAGAAACAAACAAATAACAATACAAGAAAAAATGGAAGAACGCTGGACTTGAAACCAGATTCTACATAGTCTATGAATGAACTCAATGGTCTTGTTTCTTACATAAACTCTTGTCATATATAACAATATCCTTAAACAAAGACCACATGCACTTTTTACTTAAATACAAATGTTTAGCAGTCCATAAAACAACAGGAAAAATTTAACTGAGAAATTAATTTTTATGGTGTTAAGATACTCATTGAATTGGGCATGTAGTTGTAACTAACTCTGAGCAACCACTCTAAGAAAATTACTCATACATATCTATCTATATCTCTATAGATAAGTTCACTGAATTCACTATAGGTCTCTATAGAAGGGGGTAGGTAAACACTTTATCAGTAACCATTGTTTAAACAATAATCATTGTTCAGTTAATACTTAACAATTTGAAACCCCAGATCATTTTTGTATTGCATTTTATTGCCATGGAAAGCCTAAATTCATACTTCGCTGAGACTAAACAGAGAAGTGTTTCTCCATTCACCTAACTCTTAAGATTTTATTACATTAGGAAGGTCCATACCCTATTCAGTCAAGAATTTGTATTAATAAACTGCTGGTCTATTTTATGTTAAGTAATATAGAAAGAATGATTAGAAAAAAATAAGAGAAAAAGTAATTAACAGGCTAAAGGATTCATCCTTTTGATGACAATTTTATATATCAATTTTCTCCAATTCTCAAAACTACTCAAATAACATTCATACCTTTGACCAAAGACATCAAAACTAATTTCAAGTATAAGGAAAAATGATTTTATAGTCGGAAACTTATGGATTTTCATAGGGAAGGGTATTTCATAGGAAACTAAGGATTTCTAGTTTTAGTAGAAAACTTATGAATAAATGCTGTACACAAATTTTAGTGACATTAACCCACAAGTTATATGCCACTTCCTATGTCATGGTCTATTGATCAGAAATATTTAAATGGACTAAACAAATTGCAAAATGGTTTATAGTAAAATTAATTACAAGACCCATATGCTCAAAATTAGAACATTCTGATATGCCTATGAGCATTTTATGTATATTAAGCTTCAAGTATAATTTGCTTTTTGATTTGGTTTACATTTTATGAGAAACTGTCTCAGTGATAACTGGAATATTTATTATTTCATATTCTAAATGTACATGGTGGAGAGATTTTTAGTTCTGTAGTGGTTTCAGTTTGGTTTTATATATATATATATATATATGGAGCATGGGATAGTATTGCTGAAATACATAGTCATGAAAATTAATATCATTGCAATAAGATCGTTAAAACAAAGATTCAACATTTGTATATTATTTAAAAAACTCACTGAAATGGGCATATACGGTACTTAGAGAAAAGGCCATAGATGACAGGCCCTCAGGTGCTATCATAATGGACATGTTTTCTACAAGTTTGGGTCCAAAACAAGGATGTACAATCTCCTCCCCATTACACAATCAGTAATGTTAATCCTACCCATAGGTATTGGCAAAAAATAAAATGCAACCAAATTAGACAAGAAAAAAAAATTACCACAATTTAAGATGACTATACGTAGAAAAATGATTGATTGCATTAAAATCATTATTAGATATGCTAATCACTGTAGTAAATTGATAGGGTAAGAAGTCAATTACGTTATATGGTAAAGTTCACTGGTATATGTAAACAATAAATAAGAATAGAAGAAAGCGAGCAATTCCTTTCTGTGGTTGCATCTAAGGACCTGAGTACCTCAGAATAAAAATTTTACCTGCGTGGTTAAGAAGATTTACACATTGACTATAAACTCCATTCACTTTTGAAAGAAAGATCAGAAAACGAAAGAAGGAAAATTGTTTTATGATCATAGATTTCATGGATTAGCATTATAACATAGACTATGTGCTCCAAACATTATATGGGTTTAATAAAATTCCTACCAAAATACTAATGGCTATTTTGGGAAATATTACAAGTTGCTATTCAAATTAATAAGGAATTATAAACATACACAGATGCACACAAATCAATAACTGTGAAACCATCTTGAAGTAAAGAATAAAGCATTAATTACACTCCTGACTTCAAGTTGCACTACAAGGCTTCAATAACCAATACATTATTATAAAAGATAAAATTACATGGAATTACATGGAGTAGAATTTAGAGTAGACTTAAATGCTCAGACGTGGAATACACACATTAAAAATTTGTACTTAACTTATAATAAGGCAGCTAAAAGCATAAGACAGAAAAAGGAAAGATGCTTTAATAAATACATTGGAAACATTATATAATCATATGCAAAAGAATAAAATTAGATCTCTATCCAATACTCAGAATAAAAGTTAACTCCAAACGAATTAAAAGCTTCATTATTGGACTCAAGAAAATTGACTCTTATGAGAACAAACAAAATGAAGTTAAAATATAGTTTAAACGTAATAGAAATTATATATATTGCTGAGTATTTGCATTACTGTAGCACTGTAGCACTGTCGTCCCATTGTTCATCAATTTGCTCAAGCGGGTTCCAGTAACGTCTCTATTGTGAGACTCGTTGTTACTGTTTTTAGCATATCGAATATACCACGAGTAGCTTGCCAGGCTCTGCCATGCAGGTGGGATACTCTCTGTAGCTTGCCAGGCTCTCTGAGAGGGACAGAGGAATCAAACCCAGGTCAGTCGTGTGTAAGGCAAACACCCTATCTGCTGTGCTATTGCTCCAGCCTTACTACACAAAATAATTGATATTCTAGCACTTGTGAAGTGGCACCAGATGGTGATTTTGATTTTCATTTTTTGATAGTATTACTGAGAATCATTTCATAACATACAGGTTATTAATATGTCTTCTTTGGAAAAATATAGCTCTTTAGACACTTTGTTCATGAACAATTTCAGTGACAGAAAAGGTTGAAAAAGTGTTTGTGAGCAAATTGTCTAAATAGGGAATTCAGCTGTATACAGTATAGGAGTATATCTATTTTAGAGGTGAATTCCCTATTTTTTCTATTATATACATGATCATATATACATATATATGTACACATAAATATTTAAAAGCAAAATTTTTCTTCCTGATTTCTTACATAAAATTTATATTTTTTGCATTTAGACAAAGCAATATTCATTTTTATGGTTAATTTTATAACACTTTTCCCTATAATTCTTGTATTTCACAGATAGAAATATGGATTTTAGTGCAATAGAGAGAAAAAAATTGAAAAAGTAAATGGAGAAAAATAAAGGTGCACTTGCAAAAATATTATATACAGATGTTCGTTATTTAAATTTTGTACACAGGTATTACTATATTTATCTATAGTTTACTAATTGAAAATAATTTCCTAATTGAAAAATTAGGAAAAATAGAGTAAACCTTGGAAGGAATTTATAATACTCTATTAAATTCTTCCACATGTATATTAAAATCTATATTCAAGCCACTTAGGAGCCATGGAAAAGGCAAAGCTTTATAGCCAAGTAAATTTTGCAATTTTGGTCTAGAACTGAGGTGCCTATTAGGAAAGTGAGTTAAATAAAGTGTAAATTATATGTATGTTACTTAATTTTACTTCATGTTATGCTTCTATATGCTTCTATATATCAACATGCTCAAGAAACATGGAATAAAAAATTTTTTAAAAAAATTACATAGCTCCTTGTGACCAAAGTATTTGATCCATGATAAAAAAAATAAAAGAACTCAGGGTCATGGGAAATGTCTTTATGCAGCTCAAATTAAAAATAAATGTTTTGTGGGGGTATGGTGCCTCCAGCAGGTCAACCTGTACCTGTGGGGTGAGTGCATCAGCAATTTGATGGTGCCTTCAGACTTCCAGACACCCCCAAATTGCTACTGTGTCTTTGGCCAGACCCCAACAACTTGAGACCAAGTTTGCCAAGAAATTCAGTGGTCAAAGTTAGGTATGTGGGAGACACACCCACAAACCACCTCCGGTTCAGCTATATAAGCTCATTTATTGGCCTTATTTCAGAGATCCATAAATCTCAAGAGATCAAAAGACGCAGTTAGGGCCTGTAGCACAGAGGTAGGTGGGAACCTATGACTGAGAGCTCCAGGCCTGCTTCAATCAGGACTGGGCCTCCTCCCCCCCCAGGTCCCCATTTTCCAGTATTCTGGCAGTCACACCCACAAACTGCCCCTGGAGAAATGTAATCTCATCAACTGCCCCAGGGACTATAAACTAAAACTCCTGAAAGAGAGTGCCACAAATTGTTCTGACCCCGCACCAGGCTGTTTCCACTGGGGTGCCCCAGAGGGGGGTAGGTGAGAGCCCTTCCCGCCCCAAGGGACCCAGCTCTGGCAGGCAAATACTTCTACAACCCAACTGCCGCCATGCTCAAGGTCGCTCCCCACACACTTGGGCCAAGCCTCACACATGAGTGAAGTCCTAACGGAAACCAGGTAATGCAGAACTTTGTGACCTAGGACTCTGAGCTCAACAGGACCAGGAGTGTTAGATCCTCTGCCCACTTTCCCCAGTCTCTGGAAACCCCGGAGGTCACACCCATAAGCCACCTCCTGCCGGCACTAGACAATCTCAGCTTTGGCCACCGTCCAAATCACAAGGCTTCTCCTCCTAGAAGAGAGCAGAACATGAGGCTGCAATAACCATGCCACCAGATTCCGTGCCAGGTTGTTTCACATGAGGTTCCCCAGATGGGCGTGGGTGAGAATCCTCCCTGCCCAAAGGGACGCAGCCTCAGTAGCCTACCTCCACTACCCAAACACTGCCACGCTCAAGGCCACTCCCCATGTGTTCAGGCCAAGCCTTACATACGAGTAAACATATTCCTGGACCCGACACATCATAAAACACTCCCTACCCATTCTCCATAATTATACCACATTTGATGAGGTTCAGACAGTAGGCAACAAATCATAGAAATACATCACTGTATCACTGTATCACTTTTATCCCGTTGTTCATCGATTAACTCGAGCAGGCACCAATAACATCTCTATTACACTTAGACCCGAGATTTTAGCAGTCTCTCCTTACTCATCTTTCCCAACGATTGGAGGCTCTTTTAGGGTCAAGGGAATGAGATCTATCATTACTGTTTTTGGCATATCAAACATGTCACAGGTAGATTGCCAGGCTCTGCCGTGTGGGTGGAATACTCTCGGTAGTTTGCTGAGCTCTCCGAGAGGTATGTGTATATATATATATATATATATATATATATATATATATATATATATATATATATATATCTTTTACTGTATTTGGGGTATGAATAAACCATGGGGAGCTAGCAAGGCTCTCCCATGTGGGCCATAGACTCTTGGTAGCTTGTCAAGTTCTCCAAGAAGGAAAACAAGGCTATTAGAGAACAAAGCGGCTGCACGCTTCCGGGATGTTGGCCATTGGTGAGATTGCAGGGTTCCGGGGGCAGTTTGTGAGTGTTGCTGCCAAGCTACTGAAAAGTTGGGGGTCTGGGTGGAGGAGGCCCAGTCCCCATCAGAGCAGGCTTGGAGATCTCAGCCCCAAGTCCCTCACATCTGGGTTCCTCTGCTGGTTCTTTCATGCGTGAGGTTCATCCAGACATGTGGACAGTGGCTGTGGCTGGGTTCCAGAGATCTTCAACTGTCAAGACTCCTCGTGGGGCAGAGAGGGAAAGGCAACCTGTCCCCTCCGAGGGGCCCCGGTGAAGACAGCCAGGCATGGGAGGCAAGAGACTCTGCATCACTCCCTTCCAGGAGCTTGGCCTTACAGTGCCCGGATGTTGACCATTAGTGGGATTACATGGTGTCAGGGGCAGTTTCTGGGTGTGACCACCTAGCTACTGGAAAATGGGGGGTCTGGGTGGAAGAGGCCCAGTTCCAATTCTAGCGGGCTTGGACATCTCAGTCCTGGGTCCCACACTCCTGGGTTCCTCTGCTGGTTCTTTCATGCATGAGGCTCACCTGAACATGTGGAGTGGGGCCTTGAGCATGGCTGTGGCTGGGTTCCGATCTTTGACTCCGGGAGCTCTGCTCGGGGCGTGAAGGAAAACTCAACCCACCCCTCCAAGGAGCCCCAGTGAAGACATGGGGTATGGGGTGGGGTCAAGAGACTCTGCCGCATATTTTTAGATATATATACCAAAGCTCACATCACCCAAACTTTAACAACATGTTAGTGATATCCTATAGAACATCTTAATGGCTCCTGCCAAAATAGAACAGTCTTCACTGTTTCCTATTTGAACACTTTTTTTATAAGCATGTTAAGCAGTTCTTCATAACAGACAATATGAAATATATTATTTCGGTTGTTTTTTGGGGTAGAGATTGAGGTTTGGATGGAAACATCCCAAATTTGGTGGTGGGAAGGTGTAATGGTGGTGGTATTGGTTTGAATATTGAATGTAATCAGACATTGTGAACTAAATTATGAAATAAAAAATTTTTAAAAAGTAATGTGGAGTTTATGCCCAATTCAATCAGCTTAATCAATGGCTAAATAAATAGTAGTGCTCCTATATTATAAAAAAATAAAATAAATTTTTATGCTAAAATAACCAGTATTTTATGCTAATTATGACCTCATTTAAAAAAGAATTTATATTTATTTTTCAATTTTGTTTTAGCTGTATGTTGGTAGAAGTAAATTGTAGTAGGTCTCGAGAAAGCAACATGAAAACATAGCCATTATTTTTCAACTTCCAAAACTCCAAGTCTGAATTTAATGCATTTCAAGACATCCAATAACATTAATCTTATCTTTAAACCTGAACCAGAGGAAATGGAAGGCCTGATTCTTTGGACAGAGAGTGACTGGATAAATCTGTTTTTGTAAAGTGAAATTTTACAGATGCCAGTAAACTGGTTAGTTTTTTGCCAATAAAACAAAAAAATCACATCTTGATGCTCTAAATTTCCTCAGATCAAAAATTAATAAATTTTATTGTCTTTTCTGTGAAGAGACTTATTGCTGCATGGAAGACTGTATACGCTGTATATGTCACACATCTAATTTCTCAAGAAACGTTAAAACATTTCTTAGTAAAGTAAAATAGTTTTATTTTAAAAAATTACTTTGATAAATGTAAGGAGAGGAAAAATGTAAGTGAGGTACGTGTTCAAGAGAAAAACACAAGATTCTTCAGGGTAATAAAAGCCTGCCTTCTTAAGATGTGCATGTGTGAGCGTGTGTGTGTGTGTATGTGCATGTGTGTGTGTGTTTATTTCTGTGACAAAGAATCTTATTTTTCATAAATAAAACCTGTTTTTTTAATTTTTATTTAATTTTATTTATGCATGAATCAGCAAATTTACTCCATCTACTGTAAGCTTTGTACTACACAATTGGGCAAGTTGTAGTTTTCTGATGAGCTTATATATGAACAATTATCTTGATCCTCTGCCCTCAGCAAGATTGGAACTGCTCTGCATCCTTACTGACTCATAAAGCACCAAGAATTACCACCCACCAAAAGTTGATGTGAGTTTGGTAGCATGTGAGCAAACCGGGAACATGTTGAATCTTTTACCTAAAGAGCACCATAGTACTGTGTAGAACAAAGGGGAACACAGGTTTCTGATTAAATTTTGTTTTAATGTGTTTAAAATTCTGTGGCAAGTTTAAAATACACTTAGAAAAATTAATTATGTGGCCCAAAGAGATAGTACTGTGGTTAAGGGAGCTTGAGTTGCATGACCCCAACTTGAGTTAGATAGATCTCTGGCATCATATATCGTCATCTCAGCACCTTTAGTGGTGATTCTGAACACACAACCAGGAGAAAGTCCCAAGCGCCTGAGAGGTGTGGCTCAATAAAAAGAAAGGAAGGAAGGAAGGAAGGAAGGAAGGAAGGAAGGAAGGAAGGAAGGAAGGAAGGAAGGAAGGAAGGAAGGAAGGAAGGAAGGAAGGAAGGAAGGAAGGAAGGAAGGAAGAGGGAAGGAGGGAAGGAGGGAGGGATGGAGGGAGGGAAGAAGGGAAGGAAGGAAGGAAGGAAGGAAGGAAGGAAGGAAGGAAGGAAGGAAGGAAGGAAGGAAGGAAGGAAGGAAGGAAGGAAGGAAGGAAGGGAGGGAGGGAGGGAGGGAGGGAGGGAGGAAGGAAGGAAGGAAGAGGGAAGGAGGGAAGGAGGGAGGGATGGAGGGAGGGAAGAAGGGAAGGAAGGAAGGAAGGAAGGAAGGAAGGAAGGAAGGAAGGAAGGAAGGAAGGGAGGGAGGGAGGGAGGGAGGGAGGAAGGAAGGAAGGAAGGAAGGAAGGAAGGAAGGAAGGAAGGAAGGAAGGAAGGAAGGAAGGAAGGAAGGAAGGAAGGAAGGAAGGAAGGAAGGAAGGAAGGAAGGAAGGAAGGAGTTATTAGTCTTTTACTACACTTTACTGTAAAACTTAAGTAGTAAACTGAGACAAACATTCCTAGATCCTTTTTTCAGCACTGTTGGGACTGGGGTGGGGCTGGTATTGAGGAAACTATTCACTTTGTCTCCTGAGTCTTCTGGGCCGACTGGCTAACCTTGCCCTCACCACCAGCCTTCTCGTGTGCTGCTCTGACGGCACAGCCATGGTCTGCCTTTTGTCATAATTAGCACAATAGGTGTTTTGCTGAGATGCAGAAGCAGATAGTCATAAAACTCTCAAAAAATGTGGGCTTGTAAGGAACCAAAAGCAAGATCACAGATTTTGAGAACCTGAGGGCCATCCAGCTTTTTCCCAGAACAGTGATTAATCTCTTTCTCAGCAAACTTGCAAGCAATGGGAGTTATGTGAAAACCCAGCACTGGTTTGCATCCATTATTGATTTGAATGGAGAGATCCCCATAGCCAGCTGATCTGTGACGTTACTTCTTCCAACTGGGAGAATCAGTTTTGCTGTCACCAGCCACATCACTGCTTTGTGATGAGAAATCACTACCGGGCAGTGCTTGAGAGACCATCTATACTGAGGGGCTCCAACAGGGTTCAGCTGTGCCAAGCAAGTACTTGAGTCCCTTTGCTATCTCTTCAGCCCCAGGTACCTTTTTGGCATTAAAGCCCACATTTTTCCAAGAATTTATTCACTCAGAGTTATGTAGTTCAATTCTTGTGACTTGACTTGCAGTTTAGCATTGATTGGAGCAAATGTAATCACTTGCATTGTTACAACTGTGTTACAAACAACATCATCTTGGCTTTCAGAGACTACCAATATCTCCAATTTTGTTTGTTTCCTGGAGTAGATGGACTTAGTCTTGTTAATTTGACCTGGGCTTGTTAATCAGACCAGTTGATTGTAGAATGCAATCGCAGTTTCAAGTATGACTCCACCGGCAAGACTATCTTCATGCGAGACTTTCCTTCACTTAAACAGTCACCTTGCTTGGCTCTTGGTAGCGGCATGTTGTCAAAGCTTCAACTAGAAGTTGTCCTAAATGCAACTCTGTCATTCCTCTCTTCTTTTTGAGGGATCAATCATTTATTTATTATGGAGCTTAACAAATCCGTTTTTTTTTGCATATTAGTCATATGGACTAGAGCGATAGCACAGCAGGTAGGGCGTTTGCCTTGCACACAGTCGACCAGGGTTCGATTCCTCTGTCCCTCTTGGAGATTTCAGCATGCTACCAAGAGTATTCCTCCCACATGGCAGAGGCTGGCAAGCTACTCGTGGCGTATTGGATATGCCAAAAACAGTAACAACAGGTCTCACAATAGAGATGTTACTGGTGCCCGCTTGAGCAAATTGATGAACAATGGGAAGACAGTGCAGTGCAGTGCTATTAATCATAAGTACTCGGTGGATGTATCTGGAGAGTATCATCCTCGTAGGATAACATTGGGTTTGTCCTTTCAGCCTTGCCACAGGGAACTTAGTCTACCTTAAATCAATGTCCTTTCTGTATGGACACAGGAAGACAGTTAATATTATGCTTTGTAACTTGGGAGCTGATTGACTCCAATAATATTTACTCCTGGGCATCTGCTTTCTCGACTCAGTTACCCTTAGTTCCTAGCACCCCAAAAGCAGGGTCCTGACAAGGGACAGAATGGACCCAGGACAAGCGGTGAGCTCCCCTGCATCAAAATGGGCGGTGTCAAAGTGCCACAATACTCAAAAATAAGTTAAGAGCATGGTCATAGACAAATGCTGTCATGATCCAAAAGTAACGACGAGACTAGGACTCAGCTGGGGTTTGGAAGACTAACTTGGCCTGAGGACTGTGGTCTGGAATATATAGTGAGTGTCCTCAGGAAGAACCAAACTTTAAGTCTGATATATCTCTTACTGTGCTCATACAGATGACATTGCTAGAAATATTAGAGTAGATTTACTATAACTATTTAAGCGGATTACTAGCTGAAGAAGGAAGAAAGCGACACACCCTGGATGGGATCCCACCTTGATCCCACCACTCTAATAATCTGGAGTAATATCCTTAGATGAGATTTTTTTAATCTCCTGAAGAAGTAGTTTTACCCTTCTTTGTTGATTTGTTAGTGTTCAACCCATCTTTGTGTCACCACCCTATGTGATTGCTGTATAAACTATGACTGTAACAGAAGTAGGGGGCAGAGATAAGACAGAAGGAGAGGTAAGACAGAAGCAAGGAGAAGAGACAGAAGTGGAGAGAAGGGCAGAGGTAAGACAGAGACACAAGAGAAGACACAGAAGTGGGAGAGAAGACACAGAAGCAGAAACAGAGAGAGGTTGAAAGAGACCAGAGGAGAGACGACAGAGACAGAGACAGAGATAGACAGACAGGAATAGAAGGGAAATGGAGATTGGAATAAACTGCAATTGATCCTAACCAGCCTGGCACTCTCATTCCTTCCTTCGCATGCCCATCGCCATCAGCATCCCAGGGGTGGGCGAAGTGGAGTGAGACTACTGAATGTGGGCAGCGGGAGAGATAGAGCACTGCTGCCCTTTGTGAATACACAATCCTGAGGAAAGTTAAGCAAGGGACATGTTCAAAATGATCTCTCTCATATGTAGGATAAAGAAATAAAAAGAAAAACAAAGTAAAGCCCCAGAGTAAGAAGACAACAAATGCATTTGCAACAGAACCTGAGATCTTGTCTACAGAAATGAGCTTACCGTTGGTGATGGGAGTAAGTAGGATGGAGGTGGAACACTTGGGCAAAGCTGGAGAGAAGAGAACACTCCGATGGACTGTGTGGTGTTGGAATGTTGGATGCATGGAAGCTCTGCCCTTGGAAATATTGCAAATCACGGTGCCTAATAAAGACTTAAAGACCCCCCAAATGGAGTTCAATAGCACTACACATAGATATTGTCCACGGATTGTTGTGGGGAAGACACAAACACTTATCAGATGTCAGAAGTGGCATCAGTTTGGCAGTAGAGTAAGAGCAAACATCAAACAGGGAAGGAAAAGTGGGGGTTTTCCAGCTTAGCATGTAAAATAGATTATTTCAGCTCTGCCATTATTTTGTCTAAATCCAAACTCAAATAGATTAAAATATACTTTGGTATCTTTATATGTCTATTATTACAATATTTATTATCTTAGTTATCCTCTCAAAAGTCTGTCTTTAGGGATGGGGTTATAGCAGGCAGGTAGGGTGCTTGCTTTATACATGATTGACTTGATTTCGATCCCTGGAATACGACATGGTCACCAGGCACTGTCTAGAGTGAACCCTGAGCATAGAGCCAGGAATACAGCAAGGTATGACCCAAACAAAAAGCAAAGAATTGTATTTCCAATGTGTAAGTTTTTTTGTAATAAAAATGGACTGTATTTATATAATCTTCCTTCCTTCCTTCCTTCCTTCCTTCCTTCCTTCCTTCCTTCCTTCCTTCCTTCCTTCCTTCCTTCCTTCCTTCCTTCCTCCCTCCCTCCCTCCCTCCCTCCCTCCCTCCCTCTCTCTCTCTCTTTCTCTCTTTCTTTCTTCTTTCTTTCTTTCTTTCTTTCTTTCTTTCTTTCTTTCTTTCTTTCTTTCTTTCTTTCTTTCTTTCTTTCTTTGTTTCTTTCTTTCTTTCTTTCTTCTTCTTCCTTCTTCCTTCCTCCCTCCCTCTCTCTCTTTCTCTCTCTTTCTTTCTCTCTCTCTCTCTTTCTTTCTTTCTTTCTTTCTTTCTTTCTTTCTTTCTTTCTTTCTTTCTTTCTTTCTTCTTTCTTTCTTCCTTCCTTCCTTCCTTCCTTCCTTCCTTCCTTCCTTCCTTCCTTCCTTCCTTCCTTCCTTCCTTCCTTTCTTCCTTCCTTCCTTCCTTCCTTCCTTCCTTCCTTCCTTCCTTCCTTCCTTCCTTTCTTTCTTTCTTTCTTTCTTTCTTTCTTTCTTTCTTTCTTTCTTTCTTTCTTTCTTTCTTTCTTTCTTTCTTTCTTTCTTTCTTTCTTTCTTCATGGCAGTACTCAGGATTTTGGGTGGAGCTCAGGAGTCCATATGGGGCGCTAGGGATTAAACTCACATTCAAGGGAAGTGACCCTACCCAGAGTATTATCTCTCTAGCCCTCATGAGATATTATATAAAAGTAATGCTTTGGTTTGAGTCAAGCAAATTTTTATGATGATAAAATTAACCTAAAGATTGTTGAAATATACTTGATGATTTTTATCATGTGTAATTTTGCATTTCACTAATTGGAGGGGAATTTTTCCATTCATAATGCTTTTATTCCTTTGACATCCTTCTAAGAATATTCAACAATTCTAACTAGTAAGTATGATTTTCTTTTTCCTTGGTGATAATGCCTTTAAAAATAGAAAAATAATTATATAAAACTATACTTCTACCCAGGAGCATTTTTAATAGAGCCTGAAACTTATGGTTTCTGGTCACTAAAAAAAACCCACAAAATTCTTTAGGGCAGGTATTACATATTTAATAAATTATCTCTCTCCAAAACTAAATATCCCATTTCAAAATGAAGGAAATGAAAACTTTATTAGTTGCTTATTTGTTTATTTCTTTATTTTTGGTTTGGGGACCACATCTGCTGGTACTCAGGGCATAATCCTGGCTCTGTACTCAGGGATCATTCCTAGTGGCTGGGGGGCTGTATGGGGTTTTCAAGAATGGGATTCAGATTGACTGTGTGCAAGGCAAACATTCTACCCACTACTGTAACACTGAGGCCTTGCCTCATATTTTTTATTGGACATTCTGCATAAATCCCAAAGTTTCATGCCTTGTGCATTCTAATATAAAGCAAGAGCTTCACCCAGAAAACTTAGGGATTAATTAATGGGGATTTTAGCTTTAATATTTTATTTGCTAATTGGCACTAGCATATACCAATGATTCTACTTTCAGGTTTCTTCAAGTTCTGGACAGTAGCCATAGATTTATACTTTAATTTCTAGTCTCTCAGTCATGTATGCTTACCTATATCCGTTTTAGCTTTGAAGCCAAATTTAGTAACTGAGATGTAAAACCTGAAATACTGACCAGGATTTATCTTTAACAATATGGATAATGTCATAGTTCTCAAAACAGAAAATACTTTCTCTGCAAAGAACAAAATGAAGTGATGTATTTGTTTTAGGTTCTTGGCAAAAAGAAAGGTCAAATTATCTTCACAAGGCATGCTGTAAGAATGTTGTGTAGTTCCATCTATTATTGGCTTGTTATTATTTTCGATGCTATTATGATGAACAACATTTGAATGGCATTTCAGCCAATTGTTTGGTCATCCCCATTTCCCACTGGAATGGCAGAAAACTCAGGGGGGTTTGAAATCAAGCCATTATCTGCAAAAATACATATATTGGATGCTTATCTGATGTAGCATTCTTTTTGATTTACTTATGAGATAAAATGTAAGTCGAAGAAGAGCAGCAACCATGCTCTCAGAGCATATTTCCATGGTCTTCCTTTCCCTAGGCTCATCATTTTCTTTCAGAATGAGACGGCAAAAAAGAAATAGCCTTTGAGTCTACATCAGCAATTCTACAGGGACTCAAAAATACATGTTGCTTTGCTATTATTTTACTTCCGCTCATAACCATTTTTAGTTTCTGAAATAAATTTGAGTTTATCCTGCTGCTTATCATTCAAAGTAGCTGACTCTTCCTGGAAGAAGAACGTTCCATAAAAAATAAGAGGATAAAAAAATCACAAAGCATATTTCAAAAAAGAGTTTCCTGGTTCAATTATAACTATGTTGAGATGAAAAGATTATTCTAAGAATTTCCACAATATATTAGAAAATAAACTGAAGCTGTTTGTTTTAGTGAAACCATGGCTAGATGGATATTTTTGGACAGGGATAAACTATGACTCAAGCTTGATTGAATTTAATGAAAAACTAATCAAATACATTAGTTTTATGTTCAATTTTCCTGATTATTTTTTTTTCTGAATTTTAGATGATCCAAAATGTCCATGTATATCGGAAGACTAGTGTTATTTTCACTAGTGTTACTAGTTGCTTTTTGGGCCATAGTGTTACTATCACAGTATTACTGTCAATGATATTTTAAAATTTTTATTTCTTTTAGAGGTGATTTATAGTTTTTTATAAGTATTTTATCTCTTTTGTTAAGCTGATCATAAGGTACCTGAGTTTTTTAAAACGATCTGTGAAAGGGATTTAAAAAAATTTTCTCTCTTCTTCTTAATTATTTACATGTATGATAGCCATGGATTTTTGTTGATTGTGAAGTCTGTCACATTATTGCATATGTTCATCTTTCCTAGCGGTTCATTTTTTTTTTGTATAATATGTGTCTAGCATCATACCATCTGAGAATAGTGGTAGCTTGACCTATTTTCCAATCTGGATGCCATTAATAACTCTTTTTTGCCTAATTGCTATGGCCAGGACTTCCAGTACTGTATTGAATCGTAGTGGTGGGAGAGGGACACCGTGTGTGATCTTAGAGGATTGTGCTAGGCTACTATAACTATTTTTTCTTAGAAAAAAATACCTATCTCCATTTTATTCAGAGTTTTTATCATAAATACATGTTAGATCTTATAAAATGCTTTCTCTAAATGCATTAATATGAGACTTTTTCTTTTAATGTGATTCTATACATTATAAAAGATATATAGCATACCCTGACATTGACACAGTATATCTTTAAAAGATCATATCAATAATTTTGTAATCATCAAAATTCCATATAGAAAAAAATTAGGCATTCTTTTAGAAACTTTTCTTAACTAGTAGTCCACTAATAAATTCAAATGAAATAACGAAATACAGCTTTAGAATTATGGGACTAAATGCTATTTTAAACTAGTTTATGTTTTTGTAATTGAAACCACAGATTTGGGACCTGAGCAATGTACAAGGGCAGGGCATTTGCTTTGCACATGGCTACCAATATTCAATTCCCAGCATCCCATCGGGTCCCCAGGCACATTGGGAGTAATTCCTGAGTGCAAAGGGAGGAGTAATCTCTGAGCATATGCTGGGTGTGGCCCAAAAAGCAAAAACAAACAAACAAATCAAACAAGCAAAACTATATACTTACTTTTAATAGCAATATTAATATAGTAAATATTAGAATTTAAATCCTCATAATTAAAATGCTAATCATTCCATTGCAGAAAATTTACTGTTAACAAATCAGACTAGTGACCTAGAAACTGAACTAGTAAAGCATTAAAATCTTATTTTCATAATAAGTAAATATTGGGGAAGTATGTAGCACATTATAATTTTTTTTCAAGACCACACCCAGCCTTGCAAGGATTTACTCCTGGTTCTATATTTAGAGATAACTTATGGCAGGGCGTGGTAAACCATACATAGTGCCAGTGACTGACCCCTGTAGGTGCATACAAGAAAAGTTCCTCTGATCCTTGTAAATTATCATTTTGATTGGTGATCAAGCATGCCAGTAATTAAGAACTCGACTTCAGATGTAATTGCCAGTGTATTTGAAAGATGTTAGATGAAAGGAAAGATAAATATATGAAGAAAACTTTTTTCAGACCAAACTTTGAATTCTGATAGTAGAATTTAAGGATTTAAGTTGAAAAATGAAGATACTGGGAATTTAGCACATAAATTGAATTATATTATCTACTTATACATATGATCTATAATAGTAAATTCATGCCATGATAAATTTATCAAAACCCATAAAATGGTTAAACCGAGTGTGGATCCTAAGATGAGTCAATAAAGCTTTGTTAATCTAACAAGTTAGAACTTCAGTCAGGATTTTGACTACAGGACAGTCTTCATCTACATAAGTGAGGCAGAAAATTCTGGGGAAATATCTAGACAGCCTACTCAATTTTTCTTTGAACTTAAAACTGACATAAAATGCAGTCAATTAAAAATGTAAAAATGTGCTCTTTGAAAGCAAAATTTTACAAAATGGCACTGGTTCTAGAGAGAAAAATGTCATCTATTTTAAGGTTTCTTACTGTATTAATATCAAGAATTCAGAATCTTGGACATACTTGTCTCTGGAGTGGGTCTCAACCATCCCATCTCATTGGTCCCTCCCACCTATGGAGCAGCAGTCAACGTCTTTTAGGATCTGGTGTTTGCTTACCTGTCTGTGTCATCACCCCCATCCTATACACTCCCTCAGCACAGAATCTCCCCACTACTTTCCAAACAAACCCTGATTTTCCCTACTTTCGTGCCTTAGCCAATGTTGTTTCCTTTGCCTAGTCCATACTTGCTACATGTCTCCGATCAAAAATCCGCACTCTAATTTCAATGAACAGGAACTGTGAAACAGTGCAATAGACCAGCAAAGAAGATATTTTTGCAGCAAGATTTCTCATCTTTGAAAGTAATTCCATGACACCCTGCCCTGCTGCCCACAGCTTACATTTCATTATGTTGTGACAACTCTTGGAAACTATAAAGTTTTAAGCCAATGAGCCTAAGAGGAACCCTTTTACCTGAGATGGTGTGTGCTCAATTGTTTGACCAAACTTGTCTGAGATAAAGTGAGAAGCTATTCTCAGCTATAAAAAGGAATAAAGTGACAATTTGTCCCATAGCATGAATGAACCTTGAAAACTTTGTTATTCGAAAGAAGCCAGACACTGAAGGTCATTTGACACATGATTGCATTTATCTGGAATGTCCAGAGTAGACAAATTCATGCAGATTGAAAGCTGTTAAGTGGTTTGGCATGCAGAAATGAGAACTAGCCACTGATGGGTAAAGGAATATTCGTTGGGGGTATTAAAAATGTTCTGGGATTAAATAGCAGTGACAGCTACCATAGAAAAGGCAACTGAAGTGTACACTTCAAGAGAGTGACTTTATGGTACATGGATCATATCTCAATTAAGAAATGGAGATACAAGATTCTGAATTGCAGTCCCACCACTTCCTTGCTATGTGTGTCTAGCTAAATGATTCTTTATGCCTCGGTGTGACTGGAGCAATAGCACAGCGGGTAGGGAGTTTGCCTTGCATGCAGCCGACCTGGGTTCAACTTCTCAAGTCCCTCTCGGAGAGCCCAGCAAGCTACTGAGAGTATCCTGCCTGCACGGCAGTGCCTGGCAAGCTACCATGGTATTGAGTACCGTGGCATATTCGATATGCCAAAAAAAAGTGTCTCACAATGGAGATGTTACTGGTGACTGCTCGAGCAAATCAGTGAACAATGGGATAACAGTGTTACAGACAGTGCTAATATCAAGAAGGACTTCTCGAAGACTAAGTGTTGAAAGGGGGATCATTAGAGTATTTATAAGATTTATAAGACTCTAATGGAAAGACATGATGGCTAAACCATCACAGATGAGCCCTCAGGTACATGGACAGTTAGGGTCAAGCAGTTGGCTTCCTGACATGGAACAAGGAGAGTCCCCTCAGCTAATCTGTGGGGAGGTCTGCAGTACCATGTGCAAAAACAAAAGTAAAATAAAACAAGATGAAACTGGGACACATATCACATGTGCAGCAGTTCCCAGTGAATTAAAGACCTTGAGATTGGAGAGAATCCATGAAATATATTGATACCAACATAGTCGAGAGTACCCGGCCTATGGTGCAGAGAGTTGTTTTAGTGATTTGACTTCACTGTCATTAACAAAACAAAAGTACAGGCATCTGGCAACATCAAATTAAAACTGTTTTGCATGGGAAAAGAAACTGCCTAAAATAAGAAGACCCCTGAATGGGAAAAAATAATAGCATACAATACATTAGAGAAAGGCTTAATATGCAAGCCATATAATGTACTAACAAAGCTCAACAATAACAAAAATCCATTAATCCCATAAAAAAAAAGGGGACTGCAAACATACAGATACTCCTTTGGAAAGGACCTAAGGTTGGTCAGTTGGCATATGAAAAGTGTCCATTGTCACTTATTGTGAGGGAAAGGAAAATGAAAACAACAATGAGATATCATTCACACCAATGAGAACGCCCTGTCCTCATGCAAGGAAAAAGTCCTGCTTAACAATGACAAATCTTAGCCTTGGATTACAAAGGGTTAACCAACAGTAGGGGGAGGAGAACGACTCAGATGGAACCAGAGGTGATAGGAGAAAAGGGGTAGAGGATCAGGAGGACTTTGTTGGTGCTAAGATTCAGTGACACTTTATTCATACCATGAGGTTTAACACTATTGTACCATATTACAGCAGGTAGGGCGTTTGCCTTGCATGTGGCCAACCTGGGTTCGATTCCTCTATCCCTCTAGAAGAGCCCGACAAGCTACCAAGAGTATCCCGCCTGCACGGCAGAGCCTGGCAAGCTCCCCATGTCATATTCAATATGCCAAAACAGTAACAAGTCACACAATGGAGACGTTACTGGTGTCCACTTAAGCAAATCGATGGGCAATGGGATGACAGTGCCATATTAGATAAAATATAGTAAAAAAATTAATTAATCAAAATAAACTCATGTATGGACAACTAAGTGAAACAGTTGCAATGTAGCTTTTAGCTTCTTAACTTGAAAGTCAAAAACTATATCCTGATTGGAGAAAATATAAATCATATTATTTTTCAGTCTTATGAGACCTGTTTCTGTAAAAACCACATATGTTCACATATGTGAACGTATAACTATATTTAAAAATTTGATGATTCTGAGACATGGATATAGCAAAACACAGCACGCTGCTTTCACTGGTTTTACCTTGAGAACACTGGATACACTCAAACATATTAGACATATGCCATCTCTTTTTAAATCCAATAAATCAAATCATTTTCCTACAAACTAATGAGTCAAGGATAAATTATTTTGTACAATATCATGTCAGGGTAGCAAGGTTTGAAAGAACAATCTTTAGTGTTTTCACAGTCGTTTATATTTTGGAAAAAAGTGCATGCTGGGTCATTTTAACAGCAGCAAGCTTAACAGTTAGAAATATATAATTTAGGAGAGAGCCGTCAGTTATCTCTTTTTCCTAGATTTACACAGCTGGTTCGTGGGCTAGCAATGGACCTCTCGCATCAATTCCACACTGATTTCAATCAACATTGATTGCCAACTATGGACCAGTAAGTGCATAAGCTGATTTTGGAAGAATTAAATGTGATGGATGAAGAAATCAGTATGAGGAAGTTTAAGAACAACAGTAAGAAATCAAGAATGCTTTAACACACAAACCCATTTTCAACTGTTTGTCAGTTTCTTTTTTAAACTCAGCAGTTTTGTTGATTGTTCTTTACAGAGTGCAAATCTAAGGAATCTTGAAAGAAGTACATCTTGAGACTCGGCTTCAGTGATTTTGATGCAAACTGTGTCACCACCAGCATGCCCTAGACCCATACTCCTCATTGACCCCAACTCTCCCCACAATTTGTTAAGTTCAGATCTGCAGTCTAGTACCCAATAATTATTTCAAGTGGATTGGAGTGATAGCACAGCAGGTAGGGCATTTGCCTTGCAAGCGGCCAACCCAGGTTCGATTTTTCTGTCCCTCTCGGAGAGCCTGGCAAGCTACCTAAAGTATCTTGCCCTCATGGCAGAGCCTGGCAAACTACCCCTGGTATATTCGATATGCCAAAAACAGTAACAACGAGTCTTATAATGGAGACGTTACTGGTGCCTGTTCAAGCAAATCGATGAGCAATGGGATGAAGGTGCTATGATGATTGTTTTTACCCATGCTTTGTTTCTCTATGTATCATATGTAAATGAGATCACCCTTTACTTGTAATTCTAGCTCTGACTAATTTTTCTCAATGTAATACTCTCCAATTTCACCCAAGCTGCTACCAGCCATACAGCTTTATCTTTTCTTGTGGCTGTGGAATATCCCATTATGTATATATCCCATAACTTATTTCTTATACATTTATCTGTTGTTGGCTGTTGGGGTTGTCTCTTTATCTTGGTTATTTTAATAAGAGCTCCAATGAACATGGTGTGCTGTAGGATGACATTACTTTGCCCTTTCCCTCCTTGCCACAAGTAGCTTGTCCCGGTTTTACCCAGAGTTTAGGCTTACCCCAGTCACACCCATCAAGGTGTTCCCGAATCTCTCCCATCCCTTTGTTTAGCTATAATCACTTCTCCATGTTCTCTTCCCCAAAACAGTTAATCCGCGGCTTTCCCTTAACCTGACTGCTAATTTGCAAGGTCAGACCTTCCTAGGATACTGAATTTATATAATATCGCCTTTCTCCTCTTCTTTACCTCTTCTTTATCTTCCACAAGAAGAGGAGAAAGGTAAAGTAAATTGAATAATTTACTTTAAAGCTATGTCTGTTTTGTATAGACACAAGAAGACAATATTATGTTTTTATAACTTGGGAATTAATTGGCCTCAAATATTATTCCCTCCCGGGCCTCTGCTTTCTCCACTTAAGCCTCAGTTGCCCTCAGTTCCTAGCACCCCAAAGTAGGGTCCCCGACGTGGGACGGGAAGGATCCAGGGCAAGCGGTGAGTTATGTGCTACCCTGGCATCGAGATGGGCCTGGCCAATGTGCCTAATTCTTAACTATAAGTTAAGAGCTTGATCATAGACAAATGCTGTCATGATCCAGTAGTAATTATGAGACTGGGACCCTGCCAGGGATAGGAAAGACTGATCTGGCCTGAGCACTGTAGTCTGAGATTGAAATGGCCCCAGGAGAGCAATTCTATAAGCTTTAATGCATCTCTTATTGTGTCCATACAAAATAATTAATATTATGAATTCTTATATGTTTGCTGGCTGAGGAGAAGAGAAACACATTCATGGGACTCCGCCCTTGGGTGGATCCTCCTGCTGAAAGAGAATTAAGTCCTAGGAGAAGCATCCCCTAAGGGAAAGGACCTTACCCTATTGATGGTGACCACACCTATGTGTACGCCCCAACCCCCGGATGCTGTGGAGATTTAACTAGGCTGTAAGAGTGGGTTGGGGGCCCAGATCCATGGGGCCAGATCCACAGGGCAGATCCACGGGGAGAGATCCAGGAGAGCGGGAGAGAAGCGGAGAGAGAGAATGAAATAAACGGATCGAGCAACCAGTTTGGCCTTCTTCCTTCTTCCTTCCGTCGCCTGCCTTTGACCGACAGCACACACAGCGGTTCCTGAGCACCGGACACGGGCGGTGAGACAGAGCTGCCCTGAGAGCCCGCGAGTGCACTCGCCCCCTTGGCGCTCTTTAGTTTTTTACAGTGTGCATATTACTTTTCAAATTAACTTTTTTATATTTGGGGGATAGATGCTTAGAAGTGAGATAGCTGAGTCATACAGTAGTACTGTTATTACATTTTGCTGAAATATCTAGAACAACCATAATGTCCCATTAAGAAGTGAGAGGATGTTTGGGAAGAAAGAGTAAGAAAAGCTAGAGGTAACACCAATGCTTTGATTGTGTGAGCTTCAACAACTCTGTACATTAACATAATCTTCCATATTATTATATGCCCGTTACTTTGAGTACAATAAAACTACACAATATTGAATCAGTTTACCACAGGAGCATCCCCCAAGTTCAGAGGTATTTGGCACATGTGGTGTGCAGATGAATGCAGGGAAGTGAAGTACATATAGCATGCAGAGAGAAGGAAAAGAAGCACTTAGATTTGGGTACGAGTTAAATTGTGTCCACTTTAATATAATACTTACATTTCCATCATAAGCAGAATATGAAAATAGTTTTTAAAGCTAATAACATTTCTTATCTCTTAATACTTTATTTTTCACACAAAATGCTATTGTTTTTTTAAATCACATGCCATCATAAAGTTTATTTTCAACTTTATTTTAATCTCCCAGATAATAATTTGCTGTTAAAGATCAATTTTTTTCTTTTAAGATTATATTATTTATAATGAATCCTGTGGTTTATCTCAGCTGAAAAATATTTTTTTGCATTTAGAACCCATTGGTATCAACTGGGCACATGAAGGGCAAATGAAATTGATTGTCCAATGCTAAATGTTCGGCTTCCTTCATGCTGATAGTGATGTATTTATCTTGCTTCCTTGTGGGAAGAAACAAGGTATAGCAACTCCCACACTCTCTGGAATATTCTTATCTAGACCATCAAGATCAATGTTGCTAAATTTCTTGTAACCAAAAGTGGAAGTGTCATTTAACTTTCCACCTTTCCTTAAAGAACATTTCTCTTTTATTTCAAGTCCTACAAATATCTTCACGAAATGCTTCCAAGTTTCCACCAATAAACCCTCAGGCTCTCATTCTCCGTATTCTCATTCTAACTTCTCCTTGACTTGGACCCCCACCACACTCATGTGTTGTTTTTATTTGACTGTATTGACATCAATTGCAGTACCCAAGTCTGTACCAGGTATGTATTGCTATGAAAAAAAAGCTAGCCAAATAGCAGGAGTTTAGAATGAAACATTTATTTAACTTAAAAAGCTGAAATGTGGGCAGTATGTTTGTGTAGGAAATATAATAGTTTATTTCATGCAGGAAAGAATTTTGAGAGTAGGTGTCTCCATGCTGCCTCGACATTAGGTAAAAGATACTAGAAGCATTGCGCTGGAATAACCTGAAAATGGAATAATTTATTTATCTTTTGGTTGGTATTTGTTGGAAATGACCAAGTGACAAAGTGCTATTACTCATAGACCATGGTACCACTCCATGTGACTGCATTCTTCACAGCATAATCATTGGATCATCACGGTGAATAGGGTAAGAGAGGTAATCAGGCTTTTCCTAACTCAGTATTAGATGTCAAGCAGTCCATTTTCTGCTTGTTTAACTTAATGACAGAGGTCCACAAAATATTGGTTTATATTCATGTGGAAAATATTAAAAAAATTAAAAATAGAAGAAACCACTTAGGGGGTCAACTCCAAAAGACATTTTAAAATCATAATTCCAACATTTAGCACAATCTAACTATTTTTACTTTCACCTCTGGTTCATGTTAGCTGAAAATGCATTTAAAAATTTTTAAGTCCATTAAATATTATTTTCAAAAAACTTTAGATATCTATATTTGAAATAAAAATAAAATTGAACACATCACTTTATATTTCTTTTCTAATAGTGAAAATGACTGTAGCACACCTTTTAAAGGGCAACAAATCAATCTTATTAAGAGATGAAAGAATCCTCAACATCCCATAGTGTCTCCCCAGACTGCCAACAGTGACCCCTCAGAGCAGAGCCTGGAGTAAGCCCTTATCTTCACCAGGTGTGCCCCCTCAGACCCCAAATAAAGAACATAAATATGAACACATAGCAATAATTTAAATATGAACGAATGGTTTATCAGATATTTAAAAAATCTGACATATTCTTATACTTGAATACCAAATTAATAATAAAGGTGAATATCTACATTAGTTCACATGGAAATGTAGCTTTCATGTAATGGTAAATTTCCATGTTATATGTACAAGAATGGTAATGATACAGAGCGACCAGAGCCTCATACCGTATGAATATAGTGTTCACAACATTTTTCATTTTTTTTTGGAGGGGAGTAGGGACTCACACACAGTGATGTTCAGGAATCCCTCCTGGCTCTGCACTCAGGATTCAATTCTGGCAGGGTGCTGGGACCCTTGTGGGGTGTGAGGGACTGAACTCAGGTTAGCTGCTTACAGGCAAACTTGACACACTGTCCTGTTGCTCAGGCCCATCTTTCGTCTTTTGATATTTCCAATAAATGAAATATTATTCCCATTATATATTCAACAATTTTATGTTTTTATTTCTAAAAATTTCAGGCTAGACATTTATCTAAAATAAGCCAACAAATGTTCTAAAATGTTGATGAATCTTAGAACTGTTACTTTTCAGATTTTTTCACCTGTTTCATTATTTAAATTAAATAACAATTCTAATGCATTTCTTCTCATTTTATAGTATATATGCATTTAGGTACATATATAATAGTTGGGGTCACATGGCTATAATAGCATTAATATATATTCATATAATATAATATATAACACTATGGTCTTATATTGATTATTAATTAATAATTATTATTAACCAAATAGTAATATTAGATAATAATATAAATACTGTGTTATACGGCTGGAGTTATAGCACAGTGGGTAGGGCATTTGCTTTGCACGCAACTGACCTGGGTTTGATTCCTCCGCCCCTCTTGGAGAACCCAGCAAGCTACCGAGAGTATCTTGCCCACACAGCAGAGCCTGACAAGCTACCCGTGGCATATCCGATATGCCAAAAACAGTAACAAGTCTCACAATGGAGATGTTACTGGCTCCTGCTTGAGCAAACGATGAGCAATGGGATGACAGTGACAGTGATAATATTTATATTTCATATTTATAAACACATTAAAGCAATGACACAAGTCAAATTCCAAAGATTCTCTGCAACTAATATCCAAAGTTTTCTCTTTCTTTATAGGACACTGTCCATTTCTTTGCTTTATTTCTTTAGACATTACATGTAAGTGAGAGCATCTGTATCTGTTCTTCTACTTCTGATTTACTTCCTTTAACATAATGCAGTCAAGTTCCACCCATTTTGTAACAAATATAAGATTTTTTCTTTATGGTTTGGATAAAGACGAAAGATCAATTCTTTTGTCCCTCTCAGAGAGCCCAGCAAGCTACCAAGAGAGTATTCAGCCTGTACGGCAGAGCCTGGCAAGCTACCAGTGGCATATTTGATATGCCAAAAACAGCAACAACAAGTCTCACAATGGAGACATTACTGGTGCCCGCTCAAGCAAATCGATGAGCAATGGGATGACAGTGCTACAGTGCTACAGTAGTTTGGTGATGGTAAGGGCTGGTGATGGCTCTAGAGCTAAGACAAGACCCATTTGGAGTTTGGTAAGGACAGCCAGTGTTATTGAAAATTAAACACAGATATCCTGCATAAAAACAATGTAGTCTAACCCTCTGAATATCACTTTGACTACTGCAATTTTGTAGTACTGCCTATATTCAGGGGAAAACAATGCCGATCATCTTATTAGTTATTTCAGAACATTTCTCTATTGTGTTCAGTTCTGGGTTCAGGCCTTCTCACTACCAATTCTTGGAGGGGCCTCATGATCTTGATAGCCCTCTAATATGGGCTGTGTAGAGCCAAGTCACTACCTCAGGCTATGCTTCAGGGGTCAGCCAGGCTGAGTCAGTAGTTTGTACTAAGGAAGATTCAATCTGCCAAAACCTCGGTCTGCTTCACACCTGATGGATTGGCGTGCCTAAGTTGCTTCCTTGCTCTGGAATCTTCCATCTTGGAAGATTCAAAGATTCAAAAATGGAATCAAAGCAGAAAGTTTTGCCTCTGGGTAGATCTTAGCACACACCTCCACCTAAATACCCACACCATAGAGTGTCCAGTTGAGCTCTGTTTCCTGCTTTCAGGAGTTTCCAACTGAGCAGTGCCCCTGCAGGTCACCTGCCTTCTCCACTCTTTCACCAATTCCCCTGCTAAATTCCTGCCTCTAGTGGAAATTCAGGTTCACTATTATAGCGACTCCAGTGGGATTCTGAACTCACCCCACTCCATTGTACAAGAGGGTTGGATAGGCAGCAATTCCTTTGACCATCTTGGCCCCTCCCATCGTAAAAAATATTATTTTTGCTGATTCTGATGGTAGACATAAGCAAAAAAATATATGTTTTGTCCTTGCGCAGGTGACGAATTATTATTATATTTTCTGGTGGCCTAAGTATTTTTTAATGTATGGTTGGATTATTTTTCCCATCACCAGATTATCTAAATCTGATAATAATAAAACTCATGCATATAAGTCTCGTAATAATAAAACTTGTGTTTATTGAATGTTACGCATAAGAGCTTTTCTGTAGAGTGTTTAGGATGTTCCAAGTATTGTATCATATCATCTGCAATAGTGATAGCTTGACGTCTTCCTTTCCTATCTGTAGGCCCTTGATATCCTTTTCTTGTCTAACTGCTATGACCAGGACTTCTAGTACTATATTGAATAGGAGTGGTGATAGCGAGCAACCTTGCCTTGTGCCCAATCTTAGAGGGAAGGCTTTTAGTTTTTTCCCCCATTGAGAATGATACTTGCCGTGGGCTTGTGGTAGATGGCTTTAACCATATGGAGGAAAGTTCCTTCGATGCCCATTTTGCTGAGAGTTTTCGACATAAACGGGTGCTGGATCTTGTCAAATGCTTTCTCTGCATCTATTAATATGATCATATGGTTTTTATTAATTATTTTACTGATATGATTTATTATGTTGATTGATTTGCGAATGTTAAACCATTCTTGTATCCTTGAGATGAATCCTACTTGGTCATGGTGTATGATCTTTTTGATGAGTTGTTGGATTCTATTTGCTAATCTTTTGTGGAGGATCTTTGCGTCTGTGTTCATTAAGAATATCAGTATGGAATTCTCTTTCTTTGTGGTATCTCTGTCTGCTTTTGGTATCAGAATGATATTTGCTTCATAGAAACTGTTTCAAAGTGTTTTTGATATAGGTTGACATAGAAAAAGGGCAGGCTACAAAATCCATACACAAAAGTCTAAGACTTTCTTATATACAAATGATGAAAGAGAAGAAAGAGACAATAAAAATACAATCCCGTTCACAATAGTACCTCAGAAAATCAAGTACCTTGGAATCAGCTTAACCACAGAGGTGAAGGACCTATACAAGGAAAATTACAAAACACTACTTCAAGAAATTAAAAGGAAAGTAGGAAATGGAGACACATCCCCTGCTCATGGATAGGGAGAATTAACATTATCAAAATGGCAATACTGTCCAAAGAAATATACAAATTTAATGTGGTCCCTATCAGGATACCCATGACATTTTTCAAAGAAATAGACAAAACACTCCTGAAATTCATATGGAAAAATAACCCCCCACAAATGGCTAAAGCAATCCTTGGGAGAAAGAATATGGGTGACATTACCATCCCCAACTTCAAACTCTACTACAAAGCAGTAGTAATTAAAATAGCATGGTATTGGGTTAGAAATAGACCTGCAGACCAATGGAACAGAGTTGAATATCCTGTCACAGGGCCCCAAATATATGGCCACTTAATCTTTGAAAAAGGAGCAAGAAATGTAAAGTGGAACAAGGAAAGCCTCTTCAACAAGTGGTGTTGGGAAAACTGAAGAGCTACCTGCAAAAAAATGTACTCTAACCTCTGTCTAATGCCAGGCACAAAAGTCAGATCAAAGTGGAATAAAGACCTCAATGTCAGACATGAATCCATAAGGTTCACAGAGGAAACTGTAGGCAGAACTTTCCATGACATTGAAGATAAAAGCATCTTTAAGGATGAAACAGCACTGATCATGCAAGTGGAAGCAAACATAAATGGGACTTCATTAAACCAAGAAGCTTCTGCACTTCAACAGAAACAGTGACCAAAATACAGAAATAGCCCATAGAATAGGAAAGAATATTTACCCAATACTTATCTGATAAGGAATTACTATCCAGAATATACAAGACACTAATAGGACTGTACAAGAAAAAACTTCCAATCCCATCAAAAAATGAATAGAAGTTTCCTCAAAAAAGAAATACAAATGGCCAAGAGGCACATGAAAAATTGCTCCATATCGCTAGTCATCAGGGAGATGCAAATCAAAACAACAATGAGATATCATCTCACACCACAGAGACTGGCACACATTCAAAAGGACAAAAGAAACCAATGCTGGAGTGGATGTGAGGAAAAAGGGATGCTTCTTCACTGTTGGTGAGAATGCTGACTAGTCCAGCATTTCTGGAGAACAATATGGATAGTCCTTCAAAAACTAGAAACTGAGCTTCCATATATCATCACAATGCCACTTCTGGTAATATATCCTGGAGAGGCAAAAAAGCACAGTAGAAATGACATCTGTACCTATATATTTATTGAAGTACTGTTCACAATAGTCAAAATCTGTTCAAGTGCCCTAGAACAGATAACTGGTTAAAGAAACTTTGGTAGATCTACACAATGGAATATTATGCAGCTGTTAGGAGAGATGAGGCCATGACATTTGCTTATAAATAGATAGACATGGAGAGTATCATGTTAACTGAAATGAGTCAGAAAGAGAGGGACAGACATAGAAGTACTGCACTCATTTGTGGAGTATAGAATAACATCACATGAGGCTGACACCCAAGGACAGTAGAGACAAGGGCCAGCAGGATTGCCCCATAGCTGGAAGACTGCTTCATGAGCAGAGGGTAGAAGGAGGATGGAATAGAGAAGGGATCTATAAGAAAATGATGGCTGGCAGAATCAGTCGGGATGTGAGATGCATGCCAAAAGTAGATAATGGACTAAACATGATGACCTCTCAGTGTCTGTGTTGCAAGACGTAATGGCCAAAAGCAGAGGCAGAGTATGGGGAATATTGTCTGCCATGGAGGTGATGGGTGGGAAAGGGTGGAAATATTGGGGATATTGGTGTTGGGGAATGTAACTGGTGTAGGGATGTGTGTTTGATCATTGTGTGATTGTAACCCAAACCTGAAAGCTTGTAACAATCTCACAGTGACTCAATAAAATTTAAAAAATAAAAATAAATAAAAACAAATGTTATGTATATGCATGCAGAATAAGTAATCGTGTGATATAAAGTACTAGATTTTAACTCATAAAATTATGAACAGAGTTGTTTTTTGGCAGATGTAGCTATAAATTCATAAAAGTCACATTATCATTTTCCTTTCAATAATCCTTTGAGATAGTTCCCTATAGTCTCCAGATACTCAGTCTGGCCTTACTTTGTCATCAGAGTCTCCTTCATTTTCTTCCTGGCTTCTCAGATAGGGATTTTTTAATGTGCATCTCTCTTTCTGTCTCTCTGTCTCTGTCTCAATTTGTCTGTCTGTCTGTCTGCCTCTCCCTTCCTCTCGGTTTGTTTTCAGACAAACCCTGAGTGTGCTCAGGTCTTACTCCTCGCTCTGTACTAAGGAATCATTCCTGGCATTACCCAGGGGCCATATGTGGTTATCAGAAAATAATCTGGTGGGCAGCATGCAAGGACCATCCCTCTGACAATCTCTCCAGCCTGAGAAGTTGTTTATGTTTTCCCTCTCCTCAGTAACATTTTTTTTTAAATTTTATTGAATCACCATGAGAGTTACAAGCTTTCATGTTTGGGTTACAATCTCACAATGATCAAACACCCATCCCTCCACCAGTGCACATTCCCCACCACCAATATCCTGGTTATACCCCTCCTTTCCCAAGCTTCCCCTGCCTCCATGGCAGACAATATTCCCCATACTCTCTCTCTACTTTTGGGCATTATAGCTTGCAACACAGACACTTAGAGGACATTATGTGTGGTCCATTATCTACTTTTTGCCTGCATCTCCCATCCCAACTGGTTCCTCCAGCCATCATTTTCTTAGTGATCTCTTCTCTATTCCATCTGTACCTATATATTCATTGCAGCACTGTTCAAAATAGCCAAAATATGGAGACAGCCCGAGTGCCCTAAAACAGATGAGTGGTTAAAGAAACTTTGGTACACCTAAACAATGGAATACTATGCAGCTGTTAGGAAAGATGAAGTCATGAAATTTGTTTATAAATGGATAAGCATGGAGAGTATCATGATAAGTGAAATGAGTCAGAAAGAGAGGGACAGACATAGAGGGACTGCACTCATTTGTGGAGTGTAGGATAGCATCACATAAGGCTGACACCCGAGGATGGTAGATACAAGGGCCAGGGGGTTTGCTCCATAGCTGAAAGACTGTTTCATGAGCAGAGGGGAGAAGGCAGATGGAATAGATAAGGGATCATTCAGTAACATTTTTGAGATCACTTTTCTCTGAGACTTTGGTTGATCCTGTACCAATTTAATAGCCTCAAATAATTTTCCTTCTGACCATTATTTAAAGTTTCTGTTACATATGTTAAATAAAAATAAAAATGGCAAGAAAAAGGCACAGTTTACACTCTACCAATACACCCTTATTAAAATGCTCTTAAATGTTTGTGTATGTTGCAATTTATAACAGCATAATGCAATACCTCACTAGTTTAATATTGTAGAATTTAATGTGTGTTTCAAAGTGTCTTTCTTCATGTGTCTATCCTGATAAATTTATATTTTCTGTTTTTCCAATTTAATAGACATGTAGACTGCAGATCTGAAATGGGATGTTACTTTAAATTACAGTGCTTCTAAAATTTTGACAAAGTGAAATTGTGATATTTTGATAATATTAAATCCTCTATTATCTTAAAGTTAAAAACACTTATTAAAAATAGTTGCTTTTATTCAGTGTGAAAAGAAATCAGTGAAAAATCTGAAACTTTAAATATTTTCTAACTCCTATGACTGAAACTTACTTCCTCAGGGGACCATATACAATTGAATACATTCTTCTATAAATTTCTTTATAAAACTTAATAGAGCGTGTCAATATTATTATCAAATTGATGAATATTATTATCAAATTGATATTTTGTTGGTGTAATTCCCTTTCCAATGACTTAAGAAACTCTCTTAACATATGCATGCCAGGGGTGGAAGAGAATAAAATTACTCCTGGCTCTGTGCTTAGGGATCAATCACTTCTGGTGGTGCTAAGACCTTATAGACCATATGGGATGTGCTATAGGAGTCAGGATGGAAATTGGGTCAAGTGTGAACTGGGAAAGCACAGTATCCTGTTTGCTGTTCTTTCTTGCCTGCTTCTTCCCAGAAAACATTAAAGGGGCTTCAACATTTTCCAGAGGGTATGAGAAGGCCAGAAGCAAGCAATATTTTCAAGGTCAAAGAAGGATAAAACCAAAGATGATCTTATTGTCATATGCTCTCTCTATACTAACCATGTTGAAGTATGAGCTTTGAAATGTCTCAATACATTTTACATGTCCCAGCACTTGTACTTACCTCACTTTCAAAAAGATGTTTTTCTGTGTATATATTTCTATTTTAATGTATAAAGGAAGTGCTACGCGAATTTCCTCCTCTCTGCACTGTTTTCTCTTAATAGATGGTGACTTTAATGTCTCATTATCATTATTATATTACTATCTTCTATATATATTTTAATCTATCTATCTGCATGTCATCTATATCTACCTAGCCTATATTAATATGATACTTATTTCAGTAGTCACATTTTTTTGTTCCTTGTAACCTATTTGAGTTCTATGAGAAATGTAACTGTTTATCCCAATATTTTTTTCATTCTTAGCACATCCTTCAGTAATTAACTTGGAGTGCTTGACTATTGCAATTTTTTTTAAAAAACACGAAAGGTGGATTAATTGACTTTATATTTTACAGGACTCTAATTTTGTATACACTATTTTTCTCCTGTTATTTCTTTAAGAATGTAGATACTCACATTTACATCACGATATTAAGAATTTAAAAGAAGCACATCATTTAATTTAAATTAAGAAACTTTAAATGAACATTTAAATGAACATTTCTTTATGTTCATTTTAACAAAGTACATACTATTATTATTAATACTGGGTTCAATATTATTAATCTTGATGAATATCATAGCTTTAAATTTATGACAACATCCCATAGTCTTCATGTTTTATTAATTGCAGTGCCTTCATGGATTCCTGGTAAGATTCTAAAAGGGAAAATTCATATAGAATGTTTAATTGTTTAATTAGGATACTTCATTCCTTTATCATAATAGCTAAATAGACACTAATTCTGTATTTTCAGGACTTAAATTCCACAGAATATTCAAAGCTTCTTTATTATTTCTGTAAATGTTTCTGTAAATTCAGGACAGATCAGTAACATAAAATATTTTTGTGATTAAATCTATATAGCAGCCTCTCCTTGCACGTCCTTCTCAATACTGTCATATTGGGGGCTCTTCCAAGGTCAGGGGAATGAGGCCCATTTTTGTTACTGTTTTTGGCATGTTGAATACACCACGGGTAGCTTGCCAGGCTCTGCTGTGTGGGTGGCATGTAGGGAAATCCAACACAGCATTTCATCAGTAAAGAAGCATATAGCACCTGGTCCAGACAAGGTCAGACCCAAACACTTAAAGAATCTGCTGCCAGTACTCATAAATACACTGTCTCAGCTCTTTACACGTTAACTGTCTGTATGCAAGGTTCTGTCCCAATGGAAAACCAGCAGGACCGTCCTTTTGTACAAGAAGGGAGACATCCATGACACTGGCAACTATTACCCGATCTGCCTGTTGTCCGTCGTCTACAAGTTATTCACTGGAGTCATCCTGAATGGGCTTGGCAGAACACTAGATGAAGGACAACCATGAGAGCAAGCCAGGTTCCGAAAAGGATTCAGCATGATCGACCATATCCACACAGTGACAAAGGTCATCACTGAGGTTTTGCAAGAGTTCAGGATGCCGCCGTTCTGTCTAACGTTCATCAATTTAAAGAAGGCCTTTGATCCTGTTGAGACTTAATCCATCATCGAAGCCATAGCCAAACAGAGAGTTCAAACTCAGTACATCAGGATCCTCCGCAAGCTGTACTGTGGATTCACCACCAGGGTCTCACCATTTTACAAGGAAGTGATCATTGACGTAGAGAGAGGGGCTTGCCAGGGCGACACTGTTTCACCGAAACTCTTCAGTGCCGCCTCAAGAACATCATGCGCTGACTGGAATGGGAAGGAATGGAGTGAAGATAGACGGTCGGCAACTACACCACCTCTGCTTCGCTGATGAAATCGTTCTCATAACGCCAAACATTAGCCAAGTGGCACAAATGCTTGCTGACTTCCACCGTGAGTGTGGAAAGATCAGACTGCAGCTGAATCTCACCAAGACAATGTTCATAAAAAATGAACTAGTCCCTGAGGTTCCATTTGCTCTCAATGGAATGAAAATCTCTGAATGCGGCAGCTATGCGTACCTGGGTCAAGTACAGTATGTTTTCGAATTTTCCTAATTGTATCTATTTTCACTGGACTCCTTCAAGTGTCTTAGATGTTGGCACCTGTAATCCTAAAATCTGTGAAATTCTTTATTGATGTCTCTATTTTTTCTTCATCATATTTCCCCCCTTTTTTAGGGGCTCCAATGATTCTTACATTGTACCTCATGAACTCATCCTATAATTCTTTTGTATGCTCTTCATTTCTTTTCAGACGATTTTCCACTTTATTTCACTTTCCTTGAGTTTTCTTCCTTCTCACCTTGTTGCTCCTTCATATGTTGCTTAGCTTCTTTTATCCTACCGTTCAGAGCATCGATTGATTTTTTTATATCACTAATCATTTTTATCATTTCTGAATTTAGTAGTTCTTTCTAAGTCTCAGAATTTCTTGTCCTTTGTTGATCCACCAGGATCTCACCATTCTACAAGGAAGTGATCATTGACGTCAAGAGAGGGGTTTGGCAGGGTGACACCATTTCACTGAAACTCTTCCATGCCACCCTTGAGAATGTCATGTGATGACTGGAATGGGAAGGAATGGGAGTGAAGATAGACGGTCAGCAATTACATCACCTCCACTTCACTGATGACATCGTTCTGATGACACCAAACATTAGCCAAGTGGCACGAATGCTGGCCGACTTCAACCATGAGTGTGGAAAGGTTAGAATGCAGCTAAATCTCATGAAGAAAATGTTCATGAGAAATGGACTAATTCCATTTGCTCTCAATGGAACGAATATCTCCGAATGCAGCAGTTATGTGTACCTAGGTTGATAAGTCAACATGACGAATGTCCTGGCACCTGAGCTGCACAAGTGGAAAAGAGCAACGTGGAACTCCTTCAAGAGTGTTGAAGATGTGGTTAAGAGACAAAGAACCTCCAGGCACATCTTTTCAACTCCCCTGTTCTTCCTGCACTAACACACGCCTCAAAGACCTGGGCCCTATGACAAGAGGATGAGAACGCTATTCGGGTATCCCAAAGAGGAATCAAAAGAGCTATGCTTGGAGTATCACGTTTCACTCAAGTTAGAGAAAGAATCCAGAGTTCCAACCTCTATAAATGATGGAGGATCAGGGATGCTGCCTTGTTTGCCAAGGCATCGAAATTCAGATGGGCCGGACACGTAATGTGACTTAGAGATGACCGCTGGACTAGAGCTGTTACTGATTGGATTCCACGGGATGTCAAAAGATCGCCAGGCTGTCCACCTACAAAATGGCCAGACTTCTTCGTCAAGACCCTGCCAGAACATTTTGAGGCTCTCTGTGTTCCTGGAGCGAGCAGACACCAGTGGGCTACACTAGCACGGGACAGATTTGAATGGAGATATTACTGGCGCCTACTCGAGCAAACTGATGAGCAGAGGGATGACAAGTGATACAAGTAAAATCTATATTGCATTAAAAAAAGGATTCCACAAATTGATATTGTTAGAAACATAATATAACAACATAAAACTGAGCAGAAAAAATTAGATTAACTAAAAACTCATGTGAAAAGAAATATTTTATATTTTGTCCTTCAGAGACAGAGAAAAAGGGAAAGTGCCTGTCGTAGAGGCAGCCTGAGGGGATGGTGGCAGGAAGGAAACTGAGGACATTGATGATAGGAAATGTACCCTGGTGGAGGGATGGGTGCTGGAACACACTGGAAAGAGCATGACTGAATCCCTACACCACGATCAGCTTTCTAACTCTGTATATCATGGGGGCTCAATAAAAATATATATATATATATAACTTTTAAAAACCTTTTTTCCTATTAATTTGCAAAGTATGATAGAAGATAGAGATATTTGATCAAGTGTGATAACTATTTTAAATCTCAACTATTTCAACTGATTCATGCAATTAATTTAATTTAATTACTCTATATTTATTTTGGCATGAACAATATTAAGCACTTATATTATTTAAATATGCACTTGAATATTTATCAAAAATTGTAGTATGAAAATAGCTTTTGCTCATTCTCATAATATATTACATTTTGTCAGATCACTGTCTTTTTCAGTTTCAATTTATGTTGTTTTATCCATTTGGAGACATGATTCAATATGCTCACGAATGCCCAGAATTGTAAATTTACATGTAGAAAATTATATAAAATATACAGTGTATATAAATGTTCCTTTTATTTTCACATAATATTTATTTTGCTGGAATTAAACACTATTATAAATATTCTCTTTAGTACTAACTCAAAGAAACAGGTTAAACCTATTTAAATAAGAAGTGCTAGATTTAATCATAACAACTGAGCATGTAGAATCTTAGAATCAAAATCTCTAGAGGTGTCTTTTGAATCAGTATTTTAGCAGTTGTCACAAAGAAAGAGTATGTATACAAAGCTTAAAGTGGGTGGGGCACTGGTATAAAGTATATTCAAGTAGACAGGTTTGTAAGCTTATGATTGTAGAAACCATAAGGAGAGTAAAAATTATTCAGAGTATAAGACTAGAGATCCACAACTAAATTAAAAAATGTGAACATTTCATCATGGACAACAAAAATAATGGAAATTAAGCATATATAATGATTTATTATCACTGATTTTCAGGGAAATCAAAATATAAAAAAAATTAATGAGGTATCAGCACACACCAGTGAAAATGGTTTATATCATAAAGCATGGAAATAATAAGTTCTGGAGGGAATGTGTAAAAAGGAATTTTCATACACAGTATTTATGCTTGGAACAATTTTATTGGAAAACTATTCAAGAGCTCAAAAACTAAGAATAGAGTTTTCCTGTGACCCTGCAATTCCACTTGGGCATCTGGGACAAGAACACACATGTTAATATTGATGGCCATATGCATTCACTATGTTTAATATTGATGGATATGTGCATTCACTGTGTTCATGCTTATTATTTACAGAAGTTGAAAACAACTCAAGTGCTCAACTTCAGAAGAATGAACAAATAAATTGTGATACATGTACATAATGAAGCACCATTCAGCTGTGAGAAAAGATGAAATCTTGAATTTTTCTGCAATTTGGATGGAATTGGATGAAGTCATGTGAAGTGATGTGAGTCAGAAAGAAAGCAGAAAAATACCAGATCATCTCACTCGTAAATGGAGTGCAGAGAGAGAAAGCAAGGGATTAGATAGTCCTGACTGGAACAAACCTGAAAATCAGTGATAGAATTATCAGCCAAGGAGGCCAAGATGGGAAGAAAAGGATATCAGAGTAGTGATAGGAGGATTGTGGCACTCTGGAGGAAGCTGTGGTACCACAGGAAGTATAAAATACTAATGGCACCAGTACTTACCTAAAAAGTAATTAAATCTATGCCTGCAAAAAATGTACTGACTGGAAAAAAAATTTATTATAAAGACACAATCTGATTTTTTCATTGATTTTTAACATAAAAATTTTTAACTTAAACCTTCTTCTAATGTTTAAGGCAACTTGCCCTTAGAATTGTCTTAGACAGCCAGTAAACTTACTCCAACAAAGTACTTTCTTTTTAAAAAATTTTTTTAATTTATTCTTTTATTGAATCACCATGTGGAAAGTTACAAAGCTTTCAGGTTTAAGTCTCAGTTATACAATGCTCGAACATCCATCCCTTCACCAGTGCACATATTCCACCACCAAGAATCACAGTATACCTCCCCCCTCCCCCCACCACGCCTGTGTAACTGGTAAATTTCACTTTACTTTCCCTTTACTTTGATTATATTCAATATATCAACAAAAAACTCACTATTATTGTTTGGAGTTTCTCCCCCCTAAAGTCCACCTGCTGAAAAGGAAGCATTTGATAATTTGTTTTCCATTGCTGAGAATGAAGAGATATGAGGTCGAGTGGCCTCACTAGTGGCCGCACAGATTTGGATTTCTGTATTTTAGTATTTTAGTAACTAAGTCCAGAGAAATATCTGTTAGAAATTGCATCATTGTAAGCTTGTACCTCTCAGCTACTTTCTATTCCACATATGAGTGCAATCTTTCTATGTCTGTCTCTTTCTTTCTGACTCATTTCACTCAACATGATACTTTCCATGTTGATCCACTTATATGCAAATTTCATGACTTCATGTTTTCTGACAGCTACATAGTATTCCATTGTGTAGATGTACCAGAGTTTCTTTAACCAGTCATCTGTTTTTGGGCACTCTGGTTTTTTCCATATTGTCGCTATTGTAAACAGTGCTGCAATGAACATAGAAATGCAGATGTCATCTCTACTATACCTTTTTGCCTCTACAGGATATATTCCCAGGAGTAGTATTGCTGGGTCAAATGGAAGCTCAATTTCTAACTTTTTGAGAATCATCCATATTGTTTCCCAAAAGGGCTAAACCAGTCGGCATTCCCACCAGCAGTGAAGGAAAGTCCCTTTCTCCCCACATCCACGCCAACACCGGTTGCTTTTGCTTTGGGGGCTGTGGGTCAGTCTCTGTGGTATGAGATGATATCTCATCGTTGTTTTGATCTGCATCTCCCTGATAATTAGTGATGTTGAAGATTTTCTCATGTGCCCCTCAGCCATTAGGATTTCTTCTTTGGGAAAGTTTCTGTTCATTTCATCACCCCATTTTTTGATCGGGTTGGCAGTTTTCTTCTTGTGGAGTTCAACCAGTGCATTGTATATCATTGATATCAACCCTTTTTTCGGGATGGGTACTGCATAAATAACCTTTCCTATTCTGTAGATTGTCTTTGTATTTTGGTCACTGTTTCTTTTGAGGTGCAGAAGCTTCTTAGTTTGAGATAGTCCCATTTATTTATCTCTGTTTTCACTTACTTGGCCAGTGGTGTGTCAGCTTTGAAGATACCATTGGCTACAATGTCGTGGAAGGTTTTGCTGAAAACCAAATCAAACACCTGGAAATTAAATAGCTCAATGTTGAACAATGAGTGGGTCAGGAAGGAAATCAAGAAAAAATCAAAAGGTACCTGGAAACAAATGAGAATGAAGACACGAGCTACCAGAACCTGTGGGACGCAGCTAAAGCCGTATTAAGGGGAAAATTTACAACAAAGTACTTTCATTTGTAAGTACTTAGCCAGGGGAGAAAGGAAGAAACATATAAAATAAATAAATGTAGAAGTGATAAAGATTAAACAAAAGCTGTGAGGGCCCTGCCCTGTCCAGCAGGTAGGACCCTTTGTGGGACTGAGAAGGGGACACAGCCAAATGAACAGACGCAGAGACAAAAGGAGGAGGAAAGAGAGAGAGAACGTTTATTCACTGGCAGCTACAGCATTTATACCTGCCTGCTGGGAGGCAGTGGTATGGTATACGTGCCTGGACCCCCGTATGGGTAGTGGTCAATCATAGATAAACAATGGCAGGGCAGTAAGGTCAGCAAGGTCAGCAATGGCAAGGAAGTTTAAGTAGGCCTCTGTTTGAAAGGAGCCAGGCTCTGTAAAATGGCTCCTTACATCTGGCTTCCTACATCTCCCCCTGTTTTGTTTTAAATTAACTGTGATCAGGGGAGGCATTGTCCGGTATCCCTTGTGACAAAGAAAAAACTCCATTTTTGCAGGGAGAGGAGGGAAGGGATAATCGGGTCTATGCAGGGGGCTCCTCACAGGCCCAATCGAACCCTGGTCTTGGAGTAACCTCTATGCTATATGGGAATACCTCACAGGGAGCCGGGCCCGGGTATCAGCCCTCCCTTGCAGTGCTTTGCCTGGCAACCTGATCCACTATAAGAAGTCCTTGGGAGCCCAGCATCCTTCAAGGTAAAGAACTGGGGGAAGATGAGGTATGAATCTGAACAGAGATGTCAGTGTCCTGCAAATCAAAGCCAATGATAATGAACTGTATAGGCTTGGCTTCTAATTGCTGGATTTGTTGTCTAATAAAAGCCAAGATTCGATTAAAAACGCAAGGGCCAACACTAACTAACAATAATACAGCTGACAGTGGACCCAGCAAGGGGAGTAAGTAATCTTAAATTCTACTCTGAGTTTAGTCATGGAATCGCGGACCACTCCTGTGATCTGCAAAAAAACAGCATTAAAACGGCATTCCTCTCCTAGGGCAGCACATAATTCCCCCTGTTGCAACAATAATAAGTCCAGTCCTCTCCTGTTCTGCAACACCACTTCACACAGGAACATCAGGGATTTCTCGAGATGATGATGGAGGTTTCGATCCTCTCCAGGTCCTCACCAGTAGCTACTCGAAGGGATGAGAATCTGCTCCGCTGGGTTGCGAGTGAATTGATACCAGTCCCGGCTCCTGCCAGTCCAGTTCCAAACAGCATGGCTATGGTTAGTGTGGATATCACCTCCCTCTTCTGAATGGGATGATGGGTTACCTGTGGGGATAAAGAGTCTCCTTCATAGTAGAGGATTCAGGGAAGCACAGAGACCATCACATAATATTCATTTAGTTCCATGTTGAAAACATTGATTTTCCATTATTTAAGAGCACTGTGACAGGAGTCTGGATACTAGAACAATTCTGCAGATATATTTAAAGAGTTTTTACAATATAGATTGATTACAATTTCTTTTCATTTAACATGACAAAACTACTCTGCAGTATCATTCAAAAGGCATTACATCAGTTCTATAGATTTTCAAGAAGTTTTAAGGATGATCACAACTAAAGATCTTCTTATGACATATATTCACTGGGAGAAAGTTCGCTTTACATTAGAAATTAACCAGGGGACATCTTAGAATTCTGATTTCTAGGAAAACACTTTTTAAGGATTAAAACACTCATAAATTACCATGAAACAGTAAGGATTTTACACTTGTGTTCAAAGTTCTCTGAGGTTCAGGATAAGGTTGGTACCGTAAATCCCAGACTATGTCCTCAGGCCAATTCAGCCTGTGCTTCCCCATGCCGATTCTGTTTTGCTGAGTCTTCTTCAGATTTTCTTGTGTCTTCCAGCTGAGATCTGCTCTGGGCTGAATTTTGGAGGGTTGGAATCTCAGGTGGTCTGGATACTGAGCCAGGAGGATGAATTTTACTCCCGATGAGGCCATAGCAGGATCCAGAATATATTAGTAGGTCTGTCATCTGTTAAAATATAAGCAGAGACTTTTCCTCCTACAAGGAGGTTTCCCACTATTTCCTTTATTGTGTGTTTGTCAGATTTTAATGCAAATATAAAAATCAATTGTTTCCCAAGCACTTTCTCATTTACAAAGTTGCAAGAGCCAGATACCTGGAAGAGTTAACAAACTAAATTAGCAAGTCTTATCTGCTGAGCAAAAGTGTGATTAGAATTCACTGTTGGGTTTAGGGAGGGTCTGCATATCCAGTCTGACTGAGGCAGAGCTTGCTGAGCTGGGAATGAAGGGGGATGGGCAGATTCAGGGAAAAATCTTTAAAAACTCTCAAGGTGACAACTGAGATTAACCACTTATATCCCTGAGCTAAGTAGCTTTATCAAAAATCTCAGATCAAATAAAACACTGGTAGGATAAGTTTTGCAACCAATTTTATAACTCTAGAAATTCATGTTTTAACAAAACCATTACTCTTCGAACCTGATTTTACTACAATTATTTCAGCTCACATTTTAATGATTTAATGCAGATGTATGTGCACATTGACACAATAAAATAAGACCTTTAAACCATCAATTTTATGAAACATAAGTAAACCTTCTTTGGCTTAAGTTCAATAATTTTATACCTTAGTTAGTTCGAATCACAAGCTTACTAACTTTATCAATTCCACAATACAAATATGCTTTAAAACACAGAAAGAGCCCTTTGTGTATTTTTTTTTTTACCAAGCTTTGATAATAGCATAGAAAAAACATTTGGACTGTCAATGTTTATGGAAACATAAGAAAACTTTGTTTATTTTGAAGGTTTCTGTACCTCTGTTGCTTAAAAAACAACTAAATTCCTCATTAAAATTGGCTGAGGTTTGTAAGATAAAGCCTTGCACTCTCTGAATTCTTGTTTCACTTTTAGTTTTCTGGCTCTAGTTCTGTAGCTTTTTCTAGATAGCACAGATACTGGAATTCAAAAGAATTTCAACTGTTAATAACTATTAATGTCCTTCCAATAAGAATTTTAGATTAAAACTTTCAATTTCGTTGTAGGTGCCACATTCTAATTAGAAATCTTTGTTTAACCTGATCTAACAAGTTCCAAAGATACCTAGATCTTTTAAGTTGCTGGGCTTCATATCACTCTGATCTCCCTTGATTTTGTTTGCCCAGGTCTAGGAATCACTGACTTCAAGCTAGCTCTAACACTTGAGTGTTCCACAGACAGACAGACAGACAGACAATAAGTTCACTAAAAACACCACACGTACATGTGCACATGTCTGCAGTTGATCTCTCGATCTGACCCTTCAGAAACGGCAGGGAGAAAACTGACAGACTGAGAAAGGAAGGAGCAGTCCCCAGGGCAAATTGAGCCCTGTTGGCCGATTGGGAACATTGCTCCACGTTTCCCTGCCTGACCAGCCAGTTTCCTGCCTGTTAAAAATGGGTCAAGAAAGTGCTTTTGTTGATATAAGCCGGCAAAACCTTTTCAAAATTGTTGAAACCTAAGGTGGTCAGATGCTAGCATTTTTCTTTCTTGGTCAAGACTAGTTCTGAGGCAGGAACTAGTATCTTCTTATCAGACTTGGGGATAGGTTACCTTAGTGATATATTTTTTCATTCCTGATATTATTAAACACTTAACCACATGATCTTGCATTTTCCTGCCTTCTCTGCTGATAACAAGCAGAACTAAGAGAAAGATAATGAGACAAATACACGCATTAAAAGCACACTCACAAAGCACACTTCTGCACTCACTCAGACCGGTCCTTCTTTCACTCAGGTGCGCACCCCACTCACCACATTCACACTGAGATTCCTGAACCTGCTCTACGGACGTCCACATTATCTTTGGTCTTATCCCCCTGACAATGGGGTTGCTCCAATGTACATTGGCTCTTTATAATTAGTAGCTGGCAAACTAAAGGCAAAGCAGGGATGATCATCAGGATGCAAGGGAATTGAGAAAAAGCAATCTTTTAAGTCAAGTACTGTCTTACACATTTCTGAAGGAATAGCTGCTGGGAACGGCAGTCCAGGTTGAAGCACCCCAAAAAATGACCATGGTTTTATTTACTGCTCATAGATCCTGTAGCAGTCACCAACTGCCGTTTTTCTTTATTATAAAAAAAATGGGTGTGTTCCAGGTGGAGGAGGTGGGTTTTATGGGGGTGGGGTGCCGGGCCCCGCCGGCCTCGGCCGCTGCGAGTTTTTAACAACTTGGTGGCCTGTAATTTTTCAATGGGAAGGGGCCCTTGGTGTCAATTAGTAAAAGGTCCATTTGTGAGAGAATATCCCGGCCCCAGAGATTGGCGGGGAGCCCAGGCAGAACATAAGGGCGTACAGTCCCGGATTTGCCCTCCTTGGTGCGCCAATCAAGCGGGGATGAAGTTAACATAGGGTTTTGTGATTGGCCTATACCCTGAAGGTGAGTCAGCGAGGGGGTGAGGGGCCACTCTTTTGGCCAGTCTCTTTTGGCAATGATTGTTACGTCTGCACCAGTGTCAATCAGACCTGAAAGCTCCTTCCCGTTGATTTCTAAAGTCATTATAGCTTTGTGACCAAGAATGCGCTGGGCAAAGAATGCAAAAGTGTCTGGCACTGGGGGTGGTTCTTCTTCTGCTGTTATAGGAATGAGTAATAGCTGTGCTAGCCGAGTGCCAGCATCCAAGACAGAGAATGGGGAGGTTGATTCAACTACTACTCCAATCTGCCCTTGAAAATCAGCATCTACAATCCCAGGGAGTACTTGCACACCCTGAGCAAGCATATTGCCTTGCCAATAATTAGGCGGAAAGTTCCAGATGGCAAAAGGGCCACAGGCATTGACATACACTATCTGCGGGCCCTGTTCTTTAACTAATATTGTGCGGGAGGTAGCACAGAGGTCCAATCCGGCTGAGTAGGGGATGGCTTTGCAAAGGGATTGGACGCCGATAGGCTGAATGGCCCATGAGTTTGGGGAGCCCCAGTCATGGGAGGGGGAGCGGATTGGGGGCTGGCCCCGAATCCAGTTTCCCGGCCCGGCCCTCTGGCGGCACTCTGACATCCAGTGGAAACCCTGTTTACACACAAGGCAAGGAGTTTTAGGTCTGGGCCGTGGTTTTTTATTGGGGCAGTTTTTTGAAAAATGTCCAGGCTGCTGACAGCCAAAGCACAGCTTGTTCTGGCTGTTCGCTGGTTGAATGGCAAGTTGTTTGAAAGCAGACCCTATAGCAAGCCCTATTTTTTGGGTGGTGGGATCGACATCGGAGCATAGCCGGATGTATTCTGAAAGAGTCTTCCCACGCTTATGGGGGCGGAGTGCGGCCTGGCAGGTGGAGTTAGCATTCTCATAGGCCAGGTGGCGGATCAGCTCATTATCTGTCTCTTCGCTTCCCATAAGTTTTTCAGCTGCCTCCGTGAGGCGCCCAATGAAATCACTATAGGGCTCGTTAGTTGAACCTGATGAACCTTGGCTAGGGATGCTACGACTGACCCTTTAGAGGGAAGCCTCCTCCAGGCCCGGAGGGCAGCCATTTGTATCTGGGCAAGCAGCCCTGGGGGAAATTGAGCCTGCACCTCATTAGAATCGAAGGGTGCCTGGCTCTGAAATTTAGCAAAGACCCAGGATGAGGAAGAGCCTCCTGCCGAGACATTGCTGCGCGCCATGTCTTGGCATTGATCAGAGTAATCTGTTTTCCACAAGAGATAGTCTCCTCTACTCAGGACAGCCTTAGTGACTGAGAACCAGTCGTTCGGCGTGAGCCATCCCTCACTAAGGGAGTCCAAAAAGCCAAGTGTAAAAGGAGCAGTGGGGCCGCAAGAAGAGACAGCAGCCTTTAAATCTTTCAGGTCCCCGAATTTTAATCTATTGTAGCTCTGGCGGATTGGTGCTTGAGGAGTTACTTCCTGAGGGGGATTTACCTCTTCAGGATGTGCCCCTTCCTCAGGCTGATAGGCCTCCTCAGCTTCTCTATCTGAGGAATCATCATCGGGTGGAGCCGTGGCGAAGGTGGGGTAATTGAGGGCCCGAGAATGGGACCTGGTAACTGGGAAGGCAGCCACGGGCTTTAAAACTAAAGTGTGGCGGGGTGAAGGAGAGACCGAGCTTTTCTTACTAGGCCCTTGAGAGAGGCTAGGTTCTCGAGAGACGGTAGAAGGCTGCAGGGCACTCACGAGTTCCTTATCCAGCTGCCTTATTTGAGTCAAAAGTTGGACATATTCATGCTTCTGTTGGAGAACTGCGCGTAAAGCGTCAGTGTCCCGGGCAAGCTGGCGGACTGTCTCACTGGTGTCATAGGAGGAAGTAAAAAAGGCAGTGGCATGGGGCAGATAAGGGGGTGGCTGTTTTCCTAACGGGGGCCAAGGGCTGAAGGCTGATACCTAGCTGCCTCATTTTCCAGGATAGCCCCGTCCTCCGGGGGCAGGGATTCGGATTCCGGAGGGGAGGGATCAGAGATGTCAGAAATCACAGGATAGAGTCTCGGAGGTGCCTCTGCTGGGGAGGGCTCAGATAGGGGAGCAGGATGGTCAGAGTCTATAGTGGCGGAATTTGAGGAGTCAGCCCCCTGCATGGGGGGGGGCCTCATTCCTACAGACTGAGACTGAGGGAGCCTTAGAACTCTTACACCTTTTCCTCAAAAAAGTCTCACATTCGGAAACAAGGTGCTGAGTCTCCAGCTGTCTTTGTTGCCTCTTAAGAGTCCCATTTATTAAGTTCCAATAAAAAAAAAGGCAGAAGTAGGGATTTTTTCAGGACCATACTGTTCATAATAATCTTCCATACAATCACCTACTCTGGCCCAGTTCTTTTCACTAATAATCCCCTCCTGAGGGAACCAGGGGCAAATATGTTCTATAAAGAGAAAAAATTGCACTAGGTCTTTTTTCTTTACTTTTACTCCACGGTCTTTAAGGGAGTCTTTCAGGGCATTGACAAAGAGCTCCTTTTTAGAAAGTGTTTGTCCCATAATTTTAGGGAGTAAGGGAGTGGAATTTATCTTTATCAGTGGGAAAAGCACCTTTCAAAAATGCAAATAGTAACAAAAATAAGGATAGTGAGAAAAACGATGCAAATAACGGGGATTCCCCAGGGGTGAACACAGACGAAGGAAACAGAAGATAAGCAGGCCATAAAACAAGAAGAGAAAAAAGAAAGGGTCACTGGTAGGCTGTTTCTGCCAACTCGGCAGAAATGAAAACACAGGAGAAAGGGATTCAACCTTCCACCAGTGACTGTCTTCACTGGGAGGCTGTTTCTGCCAACTAGACAGAAATGAAAGCATAGGACAAAGAGATTCAAGCCTTCCACCAGTGGCTATCTTCACTGGTAGGCTGTTTCTGAGCTAACTCGACAGAAATTAAAGTAAGAAAGAAATGGTCACTGGCAGGCTGTTTCTCTAACTCGGCGGAAATGAAAGCACAAAAGGCACAAGAAGGGTGGGGGGGATGGGGACACTCATAACAAACCACTCAGATGCATGTCTGGCCGGTGAGGAACTTAGCCATAGTGGATCAGCCTGAGAGGTGACTTGCGGCCGGTGTCTAAACCAGCACCACCCTAGACCATATGTTCCTCATGGAATCGCAGACAGCCCAATCGGACTCCGTAACCTTAAAGGCATCTTAAGGATGTCAAGTCGTGGAGCCACAGACTCAGTACAAGGACGAGGACGTCCAAGACTGCACAATCACTCACACACACACACACACACACACACACACACACACACACACACACACACAAGACAAGGGAATTCAAGACTTTCTGCCAGTTACCGTCTCATCCTTAACACTAGACTGTCAAGTCTGGTCCCATGCCAGGGTGTGACGAGACTGTATTCGAGCCCGGTCCCAAACCAGGGTGTGCGCCAAGAGAGAGGCGACCCTCAGATATACTCACCTTCTTCGTGAGTTTGTCGCCCGTGAACTTGACCGGGCGTTCGGTGGTCCCCTATTGCCCCACGCTGGGCGCCAGGTGTGAGGGCCCTGCCCTGTCCAGCAGGTAGGACCCTTTGTGGGACTGAGAAGGGGACGCAGCCGAATGAACAGACGCAGAGACAAAAGGAGGGGGAAAGAGAGAGAGAGCGTTTATTCACTGGCAGCTACAGCATTTATACCTGCCTGCTGGGAGGCAGTGGTATGGTATACGTGCCTGGACCCCCGTACGGGTAGTGGTCAATCATAGATAAACAATGGCAGGGCAGTAAGGTCAGCAAGGTCAGCAATGGCAGGAAGTTTAAGTAGGCCTCTGTTTGAAAGAAGCCAGGCTCTGTAAAATGGCTCCTTACATCTGGCTTCCTACATCTGGCTTCCTACAAAAAGCCAATCTGAAGTAGGCAAGGAAAACATGCAACAGCAGAGGAAAGGAAATTGAACTTTGTGAGTACAATTGAAGATGTAGTTCTCATTTTAGTTCTGTCTCTGCTTCAGTGTACATCAACTGCATGAAATAGTGGAATACAAATAAAAGAAGGACTGGGAGAGGAGGAGGGGGAAATAGGGCATTTAGTGACTTTTGAGGGGTTAACAAAAAACATTGCATGAGACAGTGGAGAATTACAGGTCTGAATTAGAGAGAACAAAAGGGAATACCCTGCCACAGTGGCAGGTTGGGGTGGGGGGAGATGGCATGGGAGGTTGGAGGGATGCTGGGTTTATTTGTGGTGGAGAATGGGCACTGGTGAAGGGATGAGTTCTCGAACTTTGTATGAGGGAAACATGAGCACGAAAATGTATAAATCTGTAACTGTACTCTCACTGTGACTCACTAATTAAAAAATAAATAAATTTTAAAAAAAGAATTACAGGTGTGAATAATAACTCACATCAGGAACCTGAGATACTAGAATACAGAGTGTCAGGTTTGGGAGAAGGGGAAAGTTGATGCATTGGGTTGACTGAAATAGTATGGAAACATAGATAAAGTATCTTGAGTACGTGGGTGGTGCTAAGAAAGCTAACAGCCTGCCTCAAACAAGAGCGATAGCACAGCGGTAGGGTGTTTGCCTTGCACGCAGCCGACCTGGGTTTGATTCCTCTGTTCCTCTCGGAGAGCCCAGCAAGCTATCGAGAGTATCTCACCCGCAGGGCAGAGCCTGGCAAGCTACCCATGGCGTATCTGATGCCAAACACTGCAACAAGAAATCTCACAATGTTACTGGTGCCCACTCGAACAAATTGATGAGCAATGGGATGACAGTGACAGTGACCAACAAATAGCTGAAGCAAGGGAGGGAAGGGAAAAATGGTGTACCAGATATGACACAGGGATGGGCCGCGGTCATGAGCACCTTGATGATGGAGGTGTGCAACAACTTCAGAACTTACTATCAAATGTGAACACTATTATTGTTTAATTACCTAAAGGATAGTAAACTTTTTAAAAAACTCTCTGATGTTTAAGGGGGAACAATCTTTAAGCAAGTCACTTAAAATTTCAATATAGCAAATAATCAAGGTGGTACACATGAAATAAACCTGATACTGATACCATATAAAATACTCTAAATTTGTTTATAGGTCATAATGGTTTAATAATACATTCAGTATATCAGTAACTTGATGGAAATGAGAATAATTTAATATACTAAAATATGAACATATTACATAATATATTCTCTTTAAATACACAACTTTACACACTTTATTCTCAAAATTGTACATAAATGAAACAATAGAATGCATTCAATTTTGTTTACTGTGTTTCCATGTTTTATGCATAACATTAACACTCATTTCTTTTCATCATCTGGTTATGTTTAAGGAACTGAGTAATAACACAATGTATCAACATTCATCAGAACTGTCTGTATTCATTTGCATTTAAATCCTGCACATGTTGATTCATGTTTAGTTTAGAAAATTATTTAAATATAAAATGCCACATCAAATAAATTTATGTATAGTTTACCCCACTTGAAACTACAGAACTTTATACCTAACATTTTCTATGCTCTTTTTGAAAATAATCATACAAGATAGCTAACAAGTGTATTCTTAAAGATTCAACATTATTCAGTATCTAAAATGAGAAAATACACATAATTTTACTTTATCTCTTGAAAAAAATTAACTGAGTCATTATGAATTTATGTCTTTCTTTCAAATGATGGCTTTGCCTAATTCTTCTTGAATGGAATGGAGGAAGATTTCTGGTCTTATATATTCTTATAGTAGAACCTAGTGAATTCTGTGTTATTTATGTTTATGATATTCCTGTGGATTACATGATAGATTAGGACATCTTAGCCTACTTCCCCAAATATAAAAAAATTCAAATCAATAAAATGACAAAGAAATCCTGAATTTATACCTGCTGGAACCTCCATCTGCAAGAATATATGGTAACATCTTAGTCAACTTGAAATGCCACAAACAAGGACCACAGACAATAGACACTATCACAGTTAACAACAAAGCTGTTCACTCAAACTTTTGAAGGTTGGAGGCTGATGTCAAACATGGTTGATTGCTGGATTTCCTTCCTGACCATCTCTTGCTATGCGCTCACAAGGCTTTTCCACTATGCCTGGAACAGTAGAGACAAAGATAGCAAATATTCTGCTATCTCTTCTTATAAGAAAACTACCAATTCCGATCAGAGTCCTGTGCTAACCTGATTCATGTCTTTAAATATTGAGTTATATGTGTGAATTGCACACAACATATAAATTTTGTTTAACAAAATTTTGTAACATCCTAAAAAACATGATAGAATGTTGTATTTACTGAAACATTCAGCATTCTCTTTTCTATTAGTTCAATAAGAACCCATTCTTTTAATTCAACAAATAGTGCTCCAGATACTATTTAGGGATTGATATAAAGTGATGATTAAAAGAGGACTATTGTTCTAATATTTGGTGTGATGAATAGTAAAAAAGAATGACTGCTCTTCATATGAAAAGATTGTGGGATGATGGAAGACTTCTAAGGAAATATTAAGGTGAAACCTAATTGTTTTCAAGTGGTTTTAGCAGAGCTGAGAGAGAGAGAGAGAGAGAGAGAGAGAGAGAGAGAGAGAGAGTCCTGATAATAAATAGCCAGTGCAAAGGTGACACAGTATATCTTATAAGAGCCTTAAAAACTGTTTGGTGCATAGTGAGATGGACATTTCCAATAGAATTATTTATTCAATCATTCTAGGAGTTCAATAGTGAACATATTGGATTCACTTGAACTATTAGGGCAAGAAACTACTTAGGAAGTTCTCCCATAGACCAGTTGAGAGGATTTTGTAGCTCAAAAATAGAATGGCAGAAGAATCGAAAGATTCAGCATGTATTAGAAGCATAACCTAATCAACAACGATATTGATACTGTTCGATATTTACGCCATGGGTTCCGGTACCGATGATGTTTCCAGGTTTACATATTACTGAGGCTCGAGCGTAAGCAAGGTTGTCTTAAGAGGATGACCCGGCATCCCCACTGGACACCGGGATAAGGCTCTCTAGACCCTAAATCGGGGTTCCCTTGCCGGGGGTGAGAGTGATTCCAGGGGCCTCTGGTACTCTGCAATAAAGCAGTAGACCTTTGGGTTGAAAGTCCCGGACAACCGCTCCAGCACTGCATGTCCCTGCAGCCGTGACTGACCCGCGAGTCACCAGCAGGTCTGCAGAAGAGAGAACAGGACGGACTGCGGGTGACAGGTCCCAGGTGGGGGGCACAGGGTGGAGGTGTGACTGAACGAGACTTGTTCTTCGATCCACTCAGCTGGTTCGGACAGGAGCTGTGTGGCCTGCAGACAGAGGCCAGGCCAGGGCTTGTGTCCAGGCATCTCCTATCTAACGGAGGGAATAGGAGATTCCTTCAGTGCCATCCACCCAGAGCCCAGAATTGTTCAAGTCTTTCATTGGTCTGTTCCCCTTAACTGAGCTCTCGTTTTGCAGTCTTACTGCTCTCCCTTTGACAACTCCATTTGCCGTTCCTCGGCTCCACCACTTCCCTATTGGTACCTTTTCCCAAGAGCTAGGGCACCCAACACAAGTGCCCTTTGGCTGGACATGGCAAATCCTCCTGAGCCTGGTGTCCCAGGACAGTTTCTGGCCGGGTGGCGCTTCTGTCTGCCCTTCCTGCTCATTCTGCTCCTGTCACTCCTCCCGCACCCGTGTGAAGGGAGATAATGTCAGCACTCCTTGTTTTTCTTTTCCGAGAGGGGACATAAATTATTTTATTTGGGAGAGGAGGTACACTCTGAGTTTCTCAGGTCATTTTCTGGCGCTGTGCTCAGGGATCTCTCCTAGCGGTGCTGAGGAGAGCATATGTTGTAATGCGCGATTAAATCAGGGATACCTGCACTTAAGTCAAACACCTTAAGAAAATCTCTCCATACTGTTTTCCAAAAGGGCTGAACTAGCTGGCATTCCCACCAGCAGTGTAGAAGGGTCCCTTTCTCCCCACATCCTCTCCAACAGCGGTTGCTTTTGTTCTTATGGATGTGTGCTAGTCTCTGTGGTGTGAGGTGGTATCTCATGGTTGTTTTGATTTGCATCTCTCTGACGATTAGTGATGTAGAGCACTTTTCCATGTGCCTTTTGGCCATTCGTATCTCTTCCTTGGTAAAGTTTCTGTTCATTTCTTTGCCCCATTTTTTGATGGGGTTGGATGTTTTCTTCTTGTAGAGTTCAACCAGTGCTTTATATACCATTGATATTAACCCCTTATCTGATGGGTATTGTGTAAATATCCTTTCCCATTCTGTAGATAATCTTTGTATTCTGGTCACTGTATCTTTTGCATCTATGCAATGGAATTCTACGCAGCTGTTAGAAAAAATGAGGTCATGACGTTTGCATATAAGTGGATCAACATGGAAAGTATCATGCTAAGTGAAATGAGTCAGAAAGAGAGAGACAGACATAGAAAGATTGCACTCATCTGTGGAATATAGAATAATAGACTATAAGACTAACGCGCAAGAATAGTAGAAATAAGTACCAGGAGATTGTTTCCATGGCTTGGAGGCTGGTCTCTCATTCTGGGTAACTCAGGGAAGGGACCACCAAGTAAAATGTGGTTGGAGGTCATGTGGGGGAAGGGTGATGCGGGCGGAATACAGACTAGAGACTGAACACAATGGCCACTCAACACCTTTATTGCAAACCACAACACCTAATCAGAGAGAGAGAACAAAAGGGAATTCCCTGCCATAGTGGCAGGGTGGGGTGGGGGGAGACGGGACTGGGGAGGGGGGGAGAGATGTTGGGTTTACTGGTGGTGGAGAATGGGCACTGGTGAAGGGATGGGTTATCGAACTTTGTATGGGGGAAATATGAGCACAAAGATGTATGGATCTGTAACTGTACCCTCACGATGACTCTCTAATTAAAAATAAACTAATAAAAAAAAAAGAAAATCTCTCCATCCCATTAAATAACTTTTTAAAGGAGATATTAGAACAAAGTGGAATTTTAAAGCAGATATAACGAAGAGCTTTATTTCCTGATAATCTGTGGTTATGAGAACAACAGAGCTTACTGATAGTACATATTCATTTAAGATCGGGCAGAACTGATAATAAGGAGTTGAAGAATTGATTTAGGACAATTATTATTTCGAAGTTTATTTATCTATTAAGATTAATTAAATATAATCAGCACAGGGGTCTGAGAGTAGTTCAGTAAAAGTGAAGTGAGTAGGGTGCTTGCCTTGCACACAGTTGACCTAGGTTTATTTCTCGAAACCCAGAGGGTTCTTTGAGCACTGCCAAGGAATGTATATACAGATATATAGATATAGATATATACATATATATGGCTAAATTAAACTGAATATACATATTGTATTTTATTTCAGTAGATAATTGTAAACTGGAACCAGGATTGCTCAAGATCTCTTTTATTGTCTTAAAGTATTAAATTTATCATAGTATTATATTTACTAACTGTAGTGCTCTTATACTAATCCCTCTACAAATGTTTCAGGATTCCTCTAACATAATATCAAAGTCCATTTTTTCCTCTTTAATTCAGCAATTTATGCTCCAATCTTATTAATATCAAGACTGATCTTAATCTTCTTCTTCCACCCATTTGACAATAAAGAACTGGCATCTGCCCATTTCTAGCATGGACTCTTTATTTCATGTGATATGTTTCAACCACCACTCAGATCTGACATTCAAAGAATAAAAAGGTTGGGAATGTAACTAAGACTGTTAATTGTGTAAAAGTACACTTTAATCATCTTGAGAAAGATCTTTTTTGGATTATATCCTTATTTTCCATGAGGTAAACATGCTTGACTAAATTTAACAATTAAATTTTGCTTTCATGTTAATAATTTTCTATATTCCTTTCTTAAAAGTTAATATTGTATGAACCAAAACATTCTGAAACACTAAGATGGCTCTTTTTTAGTAACTTTGCATTAATTTGACAAATAATTTATATTTTATTTATCACCTACTCTGTAAGTGTGTATTCTGAAGGTCAAGGTTAAAATAAATTCAAATATGCAACAAATAGAAATTTTTCCATGATAACGTTACATAAATTAATAAAATATATTTCTTATAAAAGTAATTTGGTGTACAATCATGCTTTTTTTACTGCTTGCTTTTAAAATGAACATTTTGCCAGCTTATTTTTTATCTTGGGAATAATATTAGAGTAGAATAAGTTGTTTTTTGTGTGATTTTATGATAAACATTAGGTTAACACAGAGAACTAATAACCAAATCCAATGCCATGTTGAGTAATACACAAAATACTAATAAGATAAAAGGAAATTTACACAGAAATATATGTACTGTTATGGATGATGAGTCCCACACACCCAGATTTGGCATTAGGGTTATGGGAAACTTTACTTCTGTATATTCTAATAAATTGGGCGAAAAGATTAAATAGCAACAGACTTAGTATCAATCTTAGAGACTATAAAATAAACCAAAATTAATTAGCAGCATTAAAAAGTGCTCTAGTGTGCATTTCACTTAAACTGTACTTTCCACAAATAGGTTACACATTTGTAAGCAAATTTTGATTTTAAAATATTAATATACTTATTGTTTCAGAGTAACTCCCAGCAATGCTCAGGGATTACTACTGACTCTGAGCTCAGGAATCATTCCAGGATAGAGGGGTGTGGTGAGTACTTAGCAGACAATATGGGATTACAGGGATTAAACCCGGGCTAGCTATATGGGGTGCTGGGACTCACATCTGGGTCTTCCATGTGCAAGGCAGGTGCCCCACGCACTACCTATGCTCTGTCCTCGGCAGTGCTGGTGAAGGAATTGAGGTGTTCCAATTATAAATAATGAGCTTTATTCTTAACAGCTACATAAGTCACTCTAAAAGCAGCCTCTGCAGATAGCCAAATAAATTTATTATTCTCAAATCTGTGAAGACTAGATGGAGGTTTTTTTCTTCTGTTCTACCTGCATAATATCTCTCCAGAAAACCATAAATACTTTTCAGTGTACCTAGTGATTATTCTTCCTTGTTTCTCTGTTACGGACTCCTGCTTAAACATTAACCATTTAATATATTAAAATATTTCTTAGTATTAAGTGATAAACAGTGCAAAGGTCAGCAAGAATGAAAGATACATATATATGTGGAGAGCAACTTAGAGTCTAAATGTGTTTTCAATTACATGGTATTATCTATTTTGAGCATTAATCCAATCACAGATAATTGAATTCTGACTCACCATAAATCAATCTTAAAGATTAACAGAATGCAAAAGAAGAATAAACCTAAGGGGAAGAGAGATAGTATGGTGGACAGGTTTCTTACCCTGAGCCTCCCCCCAGCTCAGGTTGGATCAATGTCATGGTACATGGTGCCTTGCACGCCACAGGAGTCAACGCTGAGACAATGTTCGGGTGAGTCCAGAGCACAAGCTGGTGTGCTTACCCTCAGAAAAAACAGAGTGCAGAGTTTTGTATTTGATGACATACATTTTCCAAAATAATATGTGCAGCGTAAATTACTTAGCTTTCCAATAAGAAGTCCATTTTTCCACATAAATTAATCGTCATGAGGTTTCCTTATTTTATTGAATATTTTTCATGCAATTTTTATGATGTATGAAACTTCAATGTTTTTTAAATTAAGTGCTTTGAATGTAGACATCATACATTGTACAAGGCAGCTTCTATGTTTTATCATCTTGCATGTGGCTGACTCAGACTTGATACCTACTAACAAGTATGGTCCCTAAGCCCACCGACAGTAATCTTTGAGAGCAAAGTCAGAAGTAAGCTCTGAGCAATGACAAATGTGCTCTATCCCAAATAAATTAAAGTCATTGATAGCACTCTCTCATTTCTTATTCAAAATAACAGTAACCAATCTCATTCTTTATACACTAAAATAAGTCCCTTATTTAAAAGTATTCAACAATTCTTTAAGATGTTGATCTCATAAAAATACCAATGGAGGGGCCGGAGCAATAGCACAGCGGGTAGGGCGTTTGCCTTGCATGTGGCCGACCCGGGTTCTATGGTTCTATCCCCGGCATCCCATATGGTCCTCCAGGCACTGCCAGGTGTAATTCCTGAGTGCAAAGCCAGGAGTAACCCCTGAGCATCGCTGGGTGTGACCCAAAAAGCAAAATAACAAACAAAAAATACCAATGGATTGCCTTTAGTGTGTCAAGTAACATTTCAACGTGTGTTTAACAGTGATGTAATAGGACAAGTAAATTCACTGGTCTTGTGAAGATTACAATTACATCACATTATAATGCATGTAAATGTCTCTTGACTCATCTCACTGTTGGTTACAGAATTTAAGGATATTTGGAGTTCAAGCAAATCAAATGGTACCCTGGGATTTATTATGCTATATGGAAAGAGGAAACAAACTCAATGTCACATTGTTTATACAACAGAATACAGAGTTCTACCTGCTCTATGAAATGAACTTGACTAAATGAATAATTTAAAAATAGTCTACTAATATGACTAGTTGGTCTTGAAGCCTGCAAATCATAATATTTCTTTTCTGACAGCTTTTATTTAAGAGCAAAAGCAATTTTGAATTAAATTTATTTTATTCGCAATAAACATGGGCTGGAAGGGATAATCAACGTGGAGATAGAGTTCTGTGGGTGTAATGCAGGATGATACGAAATAGCAACAACCAGATGTCTCTAGTTAAAGTCTACAAATACTTGTTATACAGTTTCTCCTCTACATTGTGTTGTAGGACTGAGTTGGGATCTTTAACACTTATTCCCCTAGCTACACTCTCTTCATTTTCTACTTTCCTATTTATTTCAGTACATGAAGTAGACCATATTAAAATTACTTAAAGAGCCAGAGAGATAGTACAGGGCACATGCCTTGTACACAACCAATATTAATTCATTCTACAGTACCACATGTTTCCCTAAGCATTGTGGGTGCATTTCTGCAGGGCTCTGAGCACTGCTGGGTAAATGCCTGGGATTGTAGGACCTGACCAGCACCTCATCCTTGGGCTATTGCACTGAAACTCAAGGAAAGCTGTTCAGGAATCCCCAGCAGATGCCCTAAACCTCCCGAACAGCACTTGAGAGGATAAAAAATAAAATAAAGTGATTAAAGGTTTATATTTAAGTGTGACTTTGTAATTATGACTCAGTCCTTATCTTACTCATTTCTTATTTTAAGGCATAAAATTATTAGCCTTATATATGATTTGAGTTCATATGACCTTATGAAGTGTAGCACCTTCTGAAGCTTTAACCTAAACTTAACCCTTTGATGAGAGACTGAGAGACCCTGGTTGTTTGGGAGCCACACCTGACAGTGCTCAGGGCTTACTCTTTGATCTGTGCTCAGGAATCACTCCTGCTAAGGCTCAGGGGACCACGTGGGTTGTCAGATTTGCTTGATGAAAAACAAGTGTGCTGCTTGCTTGTAGTATCATCCTGGCCTGAATGACCCTTGTTTACAACAAATGATGAAGAACACATTAAAAGCATTTCATACAGGGAAATATTAAAGTAACAAGAAGATAATTCCTAATTTAGCTGAAAAAATTACTTAATTAATGAAGAAATGAATTTCTAGTTAATACAATACACATCAAACTGGAATGATTAGTAAGAGAGAAATAGTTTGAAAAGTCAATGGACCTCCCATGGCCACCACCATGTGAACCCATCCACCAGACCTGCTCTTCACACTCACAGTCAAATCTCCAAGAAGATTCAAGCTGAGCCGCTAGAATTCATGGGCACACCCATCCCTCCTGATTGAAACCTCTGGGACGCCCTTGGGTGGGGACAGGCTGAGTTCCCTCCCAGCTGAACCACTGTCACTGCACCCACACCCAATTACTCTGGTAGGGCTTGTTATAGAATTGTTTTGAGATGCTTTAGTAGCACTGTAACACTGTCATCTTGAATGGGCACCAGTAACGTCTCCATTGTGAGATTTCTTATTACTGATTTTGGCATATCGAATATGCCATGCTAGCTTGTCAGGCTCTGCCGTGTGGGTAGGATACTCTCAGTAGCTTGCCATGCTCTCAGAGAGGGGCGGAGGAATTGAACCCGGGTCATCCGCATGCAAGGCAAACACCCTACCCGATGTGCTATCAATCCAGTCTGAGATGCTTTACTAACAATATTATTTCTTTTTGCTTTCACAAAGTGACCATATTCATTGATATGAGAGAAAAATTATTTTATGGAGCAAAGAATAAAAGCAATTCTACAAATAATAATGTAGAATTTGACTATGTTGCAAGTAGTGATAATCTAATTAATCAAGCTTTCAGTATTGAATATAATTAAATTCAATTAATAAATCTAATTAAATTTAAATGTCAAAATTTAGTTACCTATGTATAATTTACTAGAGAAGAATGTATAATCTTATTAAAGTTTACTTTCCTGAAAATGCACTGCTTTCCAAATTCTAGTAAACTGCGAATTATGCTATTTTAAAGGCCTATTGGGCATTTTTATATTTATTTATTTATTTATTTATTTATTTATTTATTTATTTATTTATTTGTGCTTTTGGGGTCACACCCGGCGATGCACCAAGGTTACTCCTGGCTCATGCACTCAGGAATTACTCCTGATGTTTCTCAGGGGACCATATGGGATGCTGGGAATCAAACCTAGGTTAGCCGCGTGCAAGGCAAATGCCCTACTAGCTGTGCTCCAGCCACTACTGGGAACTTTTACACACAGATTTATATGTGTGCATTTCACTTTGTATTGTATTTTAGATGCCTCAATGGTAACTATATTAACACATTTCTAAACACTTCTAGTATTTATGGTCTTCAATTTCAACATTTAAAAATTCTATGACATTGTATAATTTTTTTTGTAAAGTTTTTCTGACTTGGACTAATTTCCTTTTAATTTCATATGTTTAAAATTCCTGGAACAACTTGATGACTGATGAGGAGCATGAATTTCAAATATAAACTATTTCTTTGAAGAGAAACTACAAACTCTCTAAGAAATTATAAACTATCTTTCTTCTAAGAAATCGATTATATTTGAAGTTTAATTTAGAAGGAAGCTTTGTTCTGGCTAACAATTTGTTTTGACTCCCTGAAATTCTACCACCTTGTTTTTCGTGATTTCCATCTTCTTCTCCTGTCTGTATATATGAATAGATGAATAGATTCCCCCCCCCCAAAAAAAAAATCCTCTGGGCTTCAAAATTAAGTCATCTGCTTAAAACAGAAAAAAATGAATTTTAATTCATAGTATATGAATATTAATATTTTATATATCTACTACTTCTAGATGTTAACACAAACAGGAAAGGGACATGTTGTTTTTTTGAATAGCCATATGAGACATTTTAATATGTAAATGGAATCGATTTAAATTTTCTAGTTGATTTTTGCTTTATTATTTTTTTAGCTTTATAAGACTTTAATACTAAATTATTCTGTTAACATTTTTCTTTTAATTCTCTCAGTTAACTCTTACTCTGTACATGAACCTTATGATTAAATATGTATCATTATTTCTTTTTTTAATTATTTAAATTTATTTATTTTTTAATTAGTAAGTCACAGTGAGGGTACAGTTACAGATTCACACATTTTCGTGCTTGTTTTTCCTTCATGCAATGTTTGAGAGCCCATCGCTCAACCAGTGTCCATTCTCCACCACCAATGAACCAAGTATCCCTCCCACCCGCCCAATCTCAAACCCCCACCCCACCCCACCTCTGTGGCGGGGCATTCCAATTTGATATCTCTCTCTCCTTTGGGGTGTTGTGGTTTGCAATAGGGGTATTGAGTGGTCATCCTGTTCAGTCTCTAGTCTACTTTCAGCACGCATCTCCCTTCCCAAGCAGGATCTCCAATCACATATTACTTGGTGTTCCCTTCTCTATCTGGGATGACTTTCTCCCAGCGTGTGAGGCCAGCTTCCAAGCTATGGAGCCAACCTCCTGGTATTATATACTACTATTCTTGGGTATTAGTCTCCTACTCTGTTATTTTATATTCCACAGATGAGTGCAATCTTTCTATGTCTGTTTCTCTCTTTCTGGCTCATTTCACTTAGCACGATACTTTCCATGTTGAGCCACGTATATGCAAAGTTCATGACTTCATCCTTTCTAACAGCTGCATAGTATTCCATTCGATAGATGTACCAGAGTTTCTTTAACCAGTCATCTGTTCTCGGGCACTCGGGTTTTTTCCAGATTCTGGCTATTGTAAACAGTGCTGCGATGAACATATAAGTAGAGATGTCATTTCAACTATACTCTTTTGTTTCTACAGGATATATTCCCAGAAGTGGTATTGCTGGATCAAATGGAAAATCAATTTCTAATTTTTTGAGAAGCATCCGTATTGTTTTCCAAAGGGGCTGGACCAGTGGGCATTCCCACCAGCAGTGTAGAAGGGTCCCTTTCTCCCCACATCCTCTCCAACAGCGGTTGCTTTTGTTCTTTTGGATGTGTGCCATTCTCTGTGGTGTGAGGTGATATCTCATGGTTGATTTGATCTGCATAACCCTGATGATTAGTGATGCAGAGCATTTTTTTATGTACCTTTTGGCTATTCGTATCTCTTCCTTGGAAAAGTTTCTGTTCATTTCTTTGGCCCATTTTCTGATAGGGTTGGATGTTTTCTTCTTGTAGAGTTCAACCAGTGCTTTATATACCCTTGATATCAACCTTTTATTGCATGGGTATTGGGTGAAAACCCTTTCCCATTCTGTAGATGGCCTTTGTATTCTGGTCACTGTATCTTTTGCAGTGCAGAAGCTTTTTAGCTTAATGTAGTCCCATTTGTTTATCTCTGTTTCTATTTGATTGCTTAGTTCCGTGTCATGGAAAGGGACATGTTAATGAAATAAATCAAGGAGGAATACTGCTAATAGTGAAATACTTGAGGACAGATTGTAAAGAGTAACTACTAGTACTAGTAAACAAGCTACTCAAAAGGAAACCAGAGAATTAACTTTCTAAGAGACAGCGTTGGGCTTCTAAGGACAACCTTTCCATAGAAAAATAAATTAAAGGAAAATATAGGATAAAGATAAAAGTCCCTCTTGTACCACAGTAAACTAAATCCAGTATGCAGACATAACCACAGAACACTTGTGGATTTTTTCATGGAGAAAGAAACAGGAAAAAGAGAGAACAAAGAAGAAGTGAGAGAGAAAGAAGGTGGAAAGAAAGAAGAAGAGAAAGAGAAAAAGAAAGAAAGAGAGAAAGAAAGAAAGAAAGAAAGAAAGAATGAAAGAAAGAAAGAAAGAAAGAAAGAAAGAAAGAAAGAAAGAAAGAAAGAAAGAAAGAAAGAAAGAAAGAAAGAAAGAAAGAAAGAAAGAAAGAAAGAAAAGAAAGAAAGAGACAGAGAAAGAAAGAGAGAGAGAGAAAGAGAAAGAAAGAAAGAAAGAAAGAAAGAAAGAAAGAAAGAAAGAAAGAAAGAAAGAAAGAAAGAAAGAAAGAAAGAAAGAAAGAAGGAAGGAAGGAAGGAAAGAAGGAAGGAAGGAAGAAAGGAAAGAAAGAAAGAAAGAAAGAAAGAAAGAAAGAAAGAAAGAAAGAAAGAAAGAAAGAAAGAAAGAAAGAAAGAAAGAAAGAAAGAAAGAAAGAAAGAAAGAAGGAAAGAAAGAAGGAAAGGAAGGGAGAAAGAAGGAAAGGGAGAGAGAGAAAGAGAGAAAAGGAGAGAAGGAAGGAAGGAGAGAAGGAAGGAAGGAAGGAAGGAAGGAAGGAAGGAAGGAAGGAAGGAAGGAAGGAAGGAAGGAAGGAAGGAAGGAAGGAAGGAAGGAAGGAAGGAAGGAAGGAAAAGAAACAGAGAGGAAGTGTTTGGCTGATGAGTAAAATCTCTCCTAGATCTTAGTCTGGACTTCATTAGCTATGTATAAGACCTAGAAATACAGGTGAATAAGTTCATTGTTGAAAAACCAGTACAATTTTTCTTGTGCTACTTACTTTTGATTAACCAACTTAGCCAGTGTTTATCCAAGAGTACAAATTTGCAGCATTGTGGGGTGATGAGCAAAGAATAATTTCTTATAGACTGAGGGACAGCCTCTAATAATAAATGACTCACCTCTTTTCTGATATTCTAAGGCACAGTTTCACTGTGCACCAGCCCAGACTTGACTATAACTCCACCATGTAAGCCAGAACAAGGAGTAGAAGCAAAGCTCCCCAGGCACAAGTTCTTAGAGAGCAAACCAGACCTGGCTTGAGTCACAGTCTTCTAGACCCCCAAAAGGCAGTGCCGAGCTAGTGGGAGAACTACAGAATGTAACCTGGCACAATAGGTATTTAACAGTCCTGAAAATGTCAATCATAGATTTTTATTTGTTTAGGCCTAGATAGATTGCTAAGAATTTACTCATTTTTCTAAGCTTTGGCATCTCAGTGGCTCGTTTTGAAGGTGAAAGGTGAATAACTTTTCTTTCCTTTCCGTCTTGACTTATATTTTTATTTTATCCCCTCCCTCTTCCTTCCCTCCCTTCACTCCACTTCCTTCACTCTTCTCCCTCCACTTTCTTCCTTTCCCTCCCTCCCTCCCTCCCTCTCTTCTCAGCAGTTCCACTCCTTCTCCTCCCCCTCATCTTCCTCCCTTCTGTTGTGGATCTGTTTTTCTTTCATCAAGAGATAACTGTAACATATTTTTATATTCTTTTCCTATGGTTAAGTCTGTTTTGTAGCCAATACATTTTTATTCATTTTTTTTCTCACTGACAATCACAATTGGTAAATACCATATTATTAATCTTGGAAAGCATATCTAATTCTGACATACAGTAATATAAATAAGTGAAATATATTTTTGACAAATACATGATATATTAAATGTATTATGTATTGATCTGTTACCAAATACACAGTGGTATGGTTAAAATGTATAATATCACACTCTTACAAAAGGACATTTCAGGGAATATAACAAGTGACAAACTTAATCAGTTTTGCTACTTAACAGTCAAGACTTGTAATTATGCATAGTGATTTGTTGAGAATAATTTGTCACCAGTATTTTCGAAAACAAAGAAAGCATCACATTATAGATTCATAGAATTGACAGAGGTCTTTGAGTCCTCATACATATCTATCCTTTTTGAAGAACTATACATAACCTACCCAGCCTCTGCTAACCCAAACAATTAAAATTCTTGAATACCCCATCATGCATCAGTTTACTGAATATGAATTTTCAATAAAGTTTCAAGTATTAATGGATTGCTTGGTATATGTTTATCATGTGTAATAAGTAATGCAACTATTTTTACTCTGCAAACATTTTGACAAGACAATGAAATACAAAATTCAGTTCTGTTCTGTTATATTTAAAGTTATCTTATTTTAATTATTATGTTAAGTTTAGTCTGTAAAATAATTTAAAAAACCTATAATTTGAAGTGATATTACAGCAGTTAGGACCATTTCCTTGCATGCCATCGACCAAGGTTCGATGCCCAGTGTCACAGATGATTCTCTGAGCCATGCCAAGACTGATCCCGGATTGCAGATAAGCTCTAAATATTGCCAGGTGTGCCCCAAAGACAGCAAAATAAGGAATGCAACAACACAATGACACAAAAATAACATAAACTTCGTTATCTACTGATAACATTAGATAAATGAATGCATAATTATGAATAAATAATTGGGTAAAGAATTTAAATTGATGTCTTAGTTACCTCAAAAGCAAGAATTTTGGGTATGTCTTTGAGCAGTGTGAAAAATTTCATTAGCACAACTCCATAAACCTTTGCCTATGTAAGCCTTTACCTGCATTATTTTATGTTATCTTTACTTTCTGGAAAGTGAATATTTCATGAACTACAAGATAACCAATCGTTTAAATGTATATAGAGCAATACAATTGACACAGAAAGAACTTGAGAACAAGCAGTGGTCTATTTTAATAACTCATGATGTTCTAAACATTACTACATTCCCCAAATGAAGAGAAATCGATAAACTATTCTCTGACATGATTATGATTGAGAACTAGAAACAAAGAAGAACTGTCAAGTAAGTATTAGGTATTGTCCTGATACTTTTATTCAACATTATTATTTATAAAATAAGTAAAATAAATAATGCAACTCTTCATATAGTTTCACTTATTAATTAACTACAGGCTTTAAAAATTCTTCCATGAACATATTCAAAGTTTTAATTGATATTATATCTAAAATTTGATTTTATTCATTTTCTTATCTTGTGTTAAGTTGTTGAGTTGTTTTGAGTTGTTTTTATTTGCATTCATATTTTATTTTAATAACATTTGTAACTTAGAACAAACTCAAATTTACACTGGATTTACCCTAAATATGCTTTTTTATTATTGGTATTGATTTGAAAATGTTTTCCATAGGTTATTTGTATCTGTCTATGACTGGAGTTCACTCATTCTTTGTGTAATCGGTGGCCCTGAGACACCTCCCCGTCTCCTCACCTCCTCAGGGCTCCCCAGCAGAGACATAGAGAGACAGGGATCTGGGGAGGCTGGGGACCACAGTCAGATGGTGAAAATGGCCCCTTTTATGTAGAGTTGCTAGCATACTTATAGAAGATCTAAAGGGGGGTTGAGGTAAGGACTGGTGTTGATTAGTCATTTACATAGATAAACATTTGGCAGAGGAAATTCTTTTAGGGAGATCAACTCAAGGAGACACACTGTCTCCCAGGGACAACTGCATTGCTTTTATGTTTCCCTCTAATTGTAAAAGTTATGGATACCTGAAGTTGTTTGGATAAACATAGTAAGAGACAAAGATCCCAACACTTAGTTCTCTCGGCTGAGAGCAAGAAAGGCTTTTACCGTAAATCCCAGACTAAGTCCTCAGGCAAGTTCAGCTAGTCCTTCCCCAGGGGGGTCCTGTCTCTTAAGTTATAACAGTTTGCATGAAAACCATGCATTTATGCTTTCTAGAATGTCCCATTTCGCTTCCGGGTAGTTTTGCCACTCGCCCCGGGTCCATCCAGTCCCACGGCGGGACCTCCCCTTTGGGGTGTTAGGAACTACGGAAACTGAAGCCTGAGTCTACTAGTTATGACCGAGTGATTATGCCCAGGAGTAGATATATTTTAGAGTCAATCAACTCCCAAATATTAGGAACATAGCATTAATGGTCTTTCTGTGTTTAACCAAAGAACAATCCTCTATTGAACGTATAAAAAGGCTATAGGGGAAACAGAAAGGCAGGTACAAATATACAACACTTCAAATACAAAGTAGTGTCAATACAAGTTCAGAATTACCAGAAAGTTTTGTTTTACAAGCAATTGAGATTGACATGGGGGACTGTGACAATGAGAGGTAAAATACAAGGGAAAGATTACAGGTAAACTTTAAGTTAGGGATGCTAGCAAGGTAATTTAAATTCCTCTAGGAGGAGGAAAGGAGACAATTCACTGATAGAGCATAAAGCACTTAGGGTTAATATACAACACAAAGGGGAGGTTGAAGATAGACTTTGACTAAATAAAGGATGTTAGCAAGGGCTTGGTAAGCTTCTCTGGGAGGAGGAAAGGGGCAATACACTGATAAAGACTAAAGCACTTAGGATTGATATCCAACAATTCTTCATTGTCTTTGCTTTTATTTAAAACTTATGTTGGGTTCCTAAGCCATTTTAATAAATATTCACTTTAAGTCCAAATTAAGTCCCTACAAGAGTTTTAATGATGTGCTGAGAGGTTTGCCTTAAATGTTGGAAAGAATACTCGATAAAACCATAATCACCAAAGTTTAAATTTTTTTAAATCAAGAAATGTTTTTATAAATTGATCTAACGTTTAAAAGAAAAAGTAAAGAAAAAGTCAGTTCTACCAAATATAACTATATATAACTATATTTGTTATAGTTTGACCTTATATATATTTTTTGACCTTATATATATATATTTGTTATAGTTTGACTGAGACTATGACCAAAACTACGACTACTTGTACTTTTTGTTCTTATTGTCAAAATTACTAGTCATTAATGTTGATTATTTAAAGATATATTTATACTACTTTCACTTATCAATACTTCTTTTAATTTATAATTTTGTTAGATACCTTTCAGTTTTTTTTTGTGGCAACTCATTTCTTTTTCCTGAGTTTTAAATTCTATTCATTGTATAGAATCACCATAACAAAATTTTAAAAATTGCATGACTTAAAATGCAAAAAACATTTTCCTCCCACTTTTAAATTTTTAAGGTATGAAATGAAGGCTAATGCAAATCTGCTTTTAGCTTTAACCATATCAGATAGTTTCCTTTGCATTATGTTCTTCCATGGGTTTTTTCCATCCCTTGTGCGCAGGCATCTGTTGGATAATGTTGGGTTGTCCTTGCTCCACCCCAGGGAGCTTATGATTTGTTGAGCTACTCCCACAACAGTGCCCCTGATGCATACCCAATTTTATCAAGCACTGATAGTCCTACATTGCTTTTCTTTCCTTTATGTCATTTGCATGGTTCATTTAGCAATGTTCTTTTTGTTTAAACACAAGAAGACAGTTCATGGCTATGCTTTGTAACATGAGAGTTAATTGACTCCAAAACAATATTTACTCCTTGGCATCCATATTTACTTGACCTAAGCTTTAGTTGCCCTTAGTTGCTAGCACTCCAAAATCAGCGTCTCCATGAATGGACTGGATGGGCCTACGGCAAGCTGTAAGTTACCCTGGCATTGAAAGGGGATGAGCTAAGAACCATAAGTATAAGTTAAGAGCATGGTCATGGAACAAATTCTGTCATGACCAAAGGGAAATAATTAAATAATGGCCCTGTTGGGGTTAGGAAAGACTAACCTGACCTGAGTACTGTGGTCTGGTATATACAGAGAGATGTTCGCAGGAAGAGCCAACCTTTAAACTTAATTTATCTCTTACTGAGTTAACAATTCTCACAATGGAGACATTACTGGTGCCCACAGAGCAAATCGATGAACATCGGGATGACAGTGATACAGTGCTACTGTGTTTGTACAAAATGACAGAAATATTATAAGAAGTAAATTTGCTATGGTTGTTTGAATGGATGACTAGCTGAGGAAAGGAGAAAGCAATACACCCTGGATGGAATCCCGCCCTTGCGCGGATCTCCTACTAGTCTGGAGTGCTGAACCCTCAGATGAGATTTTGTCCTTGAGTTAACCCCCTAGAACTTCCCCTGAAGGAGTGGCTTTGATGTCGGTGGGCCCCATGGGTGACTTATGTGAAGCGGGGAGGAGGGGAGGAGAAAGACGGTCACTTTCTCCCCAACCGCCTTTACCACCCCGGACCCAGAGTTACTGGGTTCTTGTCTCGCTGTTACTGGGTTCTTGTCTCACTCGAGGAAAAGAATTTCAGGAGTAGACAAGCAATGAAGTAAACAGATTTTATTTAGAGGTTTCTGAGGGAAGGAGGAAGGGATAAGTGGGAGAGAGAATACCAAGAATAATGCCCTCAAGAGAGAACGCGGGCTTCTCCAAGGGTGGAGAGAGAGCTCTGCACACATCCTAGCACTGGACACGAAAGCATGAAAGTACGCATCTCAAAGGGGGAAATGCGGGCAACACATGTGCTCGGGCACCACATGTGCTTGGCCACGTGGGCACAAGCAGCACAGGGGCTCAGGCGGCATATGCACGCCCCTCCTTTGTTCAAGGTGTCTTTTATAGGGTTTCTTCAACCTGCCCCCACATGGGGCTTCTTCCCAGGTAAAAGTCCGTTGTTAAGGAGGTTACCAGGGAGGCTGGGTCTTTTTCAGGCTGGATCACATTTTAATCAGATTAAGGGAGAGGTCGAGGGAATTCTAGGAACTTCATGAGGAGGGGTCCAACCTCCTCACCGTCTGCTAAATGTCTTATCAGGTCTGTTTCTGTAGCCACAGTGTGGGTCAGTCTTAGGATTCTCCTTCCCAGAGACTTTGTTAACCTAAGTTTCATTGCCCAGGGCCTTTCCCTATCTACCTGCCTACATCAGCTTGACCTCTGCTTGTTGTTATGACAATGTTCAACCTCGCCTATGCGTACCCCACCTTCACGATTTCTGTAGAACTATACTGTGAAAGAAAAAAGGGGGATATAATGATGTCAGGAGTGGGGAGGACTTTGAGGTCTATGAGTAGACTAAGATGATAAAACTATGAGAACTGGGACTACAACCAAAACTACGACTACGATTGTGCTGTAAGGGAGAGACCAGACTGTGCTGGAGAGAAGAGAGAAATAAACTGACAACACACCAGCCTGGGGCCCATTTCTCCATTTTCCTGGTCCTTCGTTTGTCTGTTGCCGTGGACTGGCCGGTGGAATGGTTCTCGGCCACCAAACACTTGAGTCCCTCATGCCCATGCTTTTCCTTGGAAACTCAGGCATCTCTTCTGATTATCTCTGTCCTAATCTCTTTTTTATAAAGACACCAGTAAAATTGAATTACTGTTTACCTGCACAGCTTCATTATAATCTAATTACCTTTCTAACGGCCCCGTATCCAAGTATAATCACATTCCAAGAGATCAGAGGTATCATCTTAACATCTAACTGGAATGCAGTTATTACATCTTGGGTGCTCATGTCTTCACACTCTGGCATGTCCCTTCACACTTTCCCTTCAGCTTTCATTCTTTTCATTTGTGGAGTGTTGTTGGGGATGGACTGAGCTACCAGGGCAAGCCCACATAGACTGTACTACAGACAGGAACATTTCCCTGTCAAGCTGCCTTCAGAAAATAATTTCAGTATATTGAAAGAGGCAGTTTTTCCTTCTCTCACAGAAGCCTGGCTGGTCTTTGACATGCAGATCTCAGGTGTTAGCCAGGCCTGACCTGGCTCTTGTAAATTGTAGGCTCTGGCCCAGCCTAGTCTTTGGGATGTAGATTTCAGATGCTGCCTAGTTTGTAATTGACATGTAGATTTCCTGTGGCAGCCCAGCCTTGTCTTTGGGATGTAAATCCAAGTGCTTTTAGCCCAAGGAAGGTTTTGGGTTCAGTTTTGGTTTTGTATCTTCTTCCTGGAGGCCTAGATTACTGGCCTGTAGATACAAAGAAATAATGTTGCCTCAATGTTCTTCCTGTAACATTTTTTAGTGCCTTTAATGACATCAATGTATTGCGTCCTTTAGAAGTGCCATGATCAATAAAAGGAGATCCATGAGGCCCTCTGCCTTTGCTAAGAGCCAGAGAGCCTTAGTCCTCCATGAGACACATTTCTTCCGTGTGCCTTATCTCAGCACCTCCGACCGCACGAATTTTCACGCAACAGAGTGTCTATTTTCTACACATAACACAGAGATTAAATGCAATGAACTCATGATTTTCTAAACATTGCTATATTCCACAAATAAAGAGAAATTGATATACTACTCTCTGAATCTCAAATAAATCTTAATCGCAATAGAAATTCACACTTCTATTGCATTCGGTCAATACTGATTAAATGCCCGACACTGCAATATGGTCCCTGAGCAACACCCACGAGCACAGATTCCTGAGGGGCCCCACTCCCCAATAAAAATTTAAATAACTTTATACGTCACTGTCACTGTCATCCCGTTGCTCATCGATTTGCTCGAGCGAGCACCAGTAATGTCTCCATTGTGAGACTTGTTACTGTTTTTGGCATATTGAATACACCCCGGGGAGCTTGCCGGGCTCTGCCATGCGGGCAAGATACTCTAGGTAGCTTGCCGAGCTCTCCGAGAGAGGCGGAGGAATTGAACCCAGGTCAGCCGCTTGCAAGGTGAATGCCCTTCCCACTGTGTTATCACTCCAGCCCAACTTTATACGTGTTATATATATATATATATATATATATATATATATATATACACATATATATGTATATATATATACACATATGTAAATCTTACAAGCTGCTGAATTTTGACATATGTATACACCTCTATAATTATCACCATCATCAAGATAGTTACATGTTCTTTACCACAAAATCTCTCATTTCCACTTTGGCACCAAATATAAATTTTCAGCCTTTCTCACCATATAATGAGTCAGATGTATAGCATTATTTAGTGTTTTAGTTCTTTCTTAACAATAAAGTGTTTGATAGACATTTACCCTTTTATATTACATAATAGGAACAAAGAGATTTTTTAACATGCAGTTTATCAGTTCTTCAGTTAATAGGGGTTTTTGACTTATTCAATTATCAGAAACTAAACTTTTAAGAATATTTCTGAGTCAATATTTTTGTATAATTATTTTTTCAACTTACTTAATAAATACCTAAAATTGAAATTCTATATTATCATACATGTATTTATTTATCTCTCAAATAAAATGCGTAACTTCCCTTGTCCATTATCACTAAAAAATTATTGAGTTCTATTTCTTGTTTGATGCATTTCTAAGGACTAAGAGAAGGGATGGGAGACTGTGAAATTTGGAGGAGAAATGGGTGAGAAAGAGAGACAGACATGAAGAGGAGGGCAGGTTAAGAGTTAAATTTGCCTTTGTAACTGTTTGACTGCTTTGAAAGATATTTTCTTCGTGACCTCCAGCTGGGCAGGAAACTCACCAAATGGGCCAACAAACTGCCCTAGGAACTCTAAGCAAACATTTGCAGGGAAGCAGTTAACAGTCAACAAATGTTTAGATACGCAAATTAAGCGACCTATCCATGATGTGATCTCCTTTGATCTATAGGTGTGATTTCCCTTTGATGCTGCAATATGTGTGATTTTTCCTTCCCCCAAAAAAAGGGTATAAATACAGCCTGCTTTTTGGAGATCGGGACCTTAGGCTATGCCAGGCTATTGAGACACGGTTGAAGGTCCCAATATAGCTATATTGGCTTAAATAAACCCCATGCATTTGCAGAAAGAGTTGTCTTGGTTGTGTTCTTTTGTCTCTCTGAGCCTCCCCCGGGCAGAGATCTGCCGCCCCTAATAGACAGAGAGGTGGGGTGACTGTTCCAGGGGACTGTGAGCTTCTTCTAGTGAAAAGAGCTGAGGGTACCCATACTGAAGTTGAGATGTGGGTGGTGATGTGCCAAGAATTATATTTGTTTATAAATTCTATTTAGATATTTAATTTTAGCAATTTCAATATTCATATAGTGGTTCCTCAATATTATCCTGAATTAAATTTCCCTGATTATCATTTTCTATGTACTTATTAAATTTGTTTAACTTTATAAAGTATTTGTTCAAACATTTCCCAAACAGTTAAATTTTTTTCCCTTCTGAGTTTTGAGATACGGGATTTTTTTAATTGTAGGACTGATTTTCTAAGATGTTTTTGAACCAATATTCTCTTACCACTTTATCCTTTTCCTATATATTTGAAGAGATAATTTAAATGTGCCATAATTCATGTGTGAATATTTTTAAATGAAGCAAAATGGCTTATAAGAATGTCAATATGTGTATGGTACAATGTTGCCAAACACCCTCACTAACAAAGTGCCAATGGCCCACATGCAAGACATGGAGATCATCCCTGCTTCATTCTCCAACCTCAATAGCTTCAGTTCTGACATAAAAGTTTGCGGCTTTGTTTTCATGGGCTTTTTTTTTTTAATACTCTACAGACAAGTGAGATTATTCAGTATGTCTTTATCCATCTGATTTACTTTGATTAGCATTATATCTTATAGCCTACTTCTCCCTCTGGGAGAACCTGGCCAAGCACTGGGAGTTTCCTGCCCACATAGGAGAGCCTGGCAAAGTCCCCATGGTGTATTTGTATGCCAAAACCCGTAGCAATGATGGCTTTTATTCCTCTGACCCTGAAAGAGCCTCAAGTGTGGCATCGTTGGAGGGACAAGTGGAGAGAGGCTTCTAAAATCTCAGGGCTTTGACGAATGGAGACATTACTGAGGCTACTTGAGAAATTCGACGATCAACGGGATGATGATGATGATGATGATGATGATGATGATGATGATGATGATGATGATGATGATGAGCATTATACCCAGAAGTTATGTACATGTTGTACCTAAACACATTTATTTTTTCCCATTGTCTACTAGAATTATTTAGTTCTGTATATAGACCACAACTTCTTTACCCATCGTCTGTCACTGGGTACATAGGTTGTTTCCATATTGTAAATTGGTTTAATTTCCTTGTTGAGACAACGGTTTTTCAAAAGAATATCTAGCTTTCTCTCATTTGAGGGTTATATGACTTTTATATTTATTTTTTGGGGATGGTTCTCTCAACCAGTATTCAGGGACCCCGAGGTTGCTTCGGGCTACATGAGGACAACCAGAAGAGACATTCAAGGGTAAAGCCTAGAGATGCATCACTACTAGGGTTCAGTTGAGCTTAGGGCCACCAAGATTACAACCAGAAGTTCTCAGGGGGTTCCACAGTGCTGGGGATTTGAGTCAGAATCTTGCATATACAACATATGTATAAATATATCTGGTATATGTATAAGATATATATAATTATTGATACATATCAATAATACAGATAATTCTCTTATTACCAGATATATACATATATATCAGATGTATATGATATATCAATAATATATCAATGTTACAGATCATTTTCTTATATACAATATATATTTTATATAATATGTTATGTGATAGCATGAAGGAACCAGCAGAGGAACCCAGGTGTGCAGGACCCGGGGCTGAGATCTCCAAGCCTGCTCAGATCGGGACTGGGCCTCCTCTTCCCAGATCTCCTATTTTCCAGTAGCATGGCAGCCACACCCAGAAACTGCCCCAATGCCGTGTAATCCCATCAATGGTTAAGATCCAGAGACTATAAAATAAAAATCCCAGATGCACATGGCCACAATAGCGGACCACATGAATTCTGATAGCCAGTTCTCCGTCTTGAAGAACCTGGCAAGGTACAGAGAGCATCCTGCCCACATGGCAGAGCCTGGCAAGCTCTCTGTGGTGTATTCATATGCCAAATACAATAACAATAATGGTCTCATTCCCCTTACCCTGAAAGAGCCTCCAATGCAGCAGCACTGGGAAGAACGAGCAAAGAGAAGCTGCTAAAATCTCAGGGCTAGGATGAATGAAGATGTTATTGGTGCCAGCTCGAGCAAATCAATGATCAATGGTATGCAGTGATCCAGTGATCCAGTGATATGATAACCTGATACCAGAGTTATTCTCCTGCTCCCCACTTCCTTTTACCAGTTATTTTTATCATTCATAGAATTATGATATAAGGTGATACTTGATATGATTTCAATGCTTATGTCTTTGTTGTCATTCATTTTGTGTTCCAGAATTTGGTCTCACCTCAGTAATGTTCCACGTGTACTGGAGAACAATATGCACTGTGCTTAAGGGGTTGAGATGGTAGAGATCCAGACGAATATCAATCAAGGCTTGCTTCTCCAATTCCTCATTAAGGGTGCTATTTCCTTATTGATTTTATGTCTAGTTTTCCTGTCCAATAGTGATACTGATGTCTTAAGGATTTCAGTGTTTTTTCCTCTTGAAACATTGATTTCTTAATAATTACATAACACTTATTTTATATCACCTTATTTTAGTTTGAAATCCACTTTGTCTGGCATCATTATAAAGGACCCTGCCTTGCTATAGGCTGCCACATGACTGTAATATAATTTTCCAATCCTTTGCTCAAAGTTTGGATTTATTATTTGTGTTCAGGTCCTTTTCCTGTGAAAAAAGGTTGATTTTTATTTCCTGAGCCATCTAATTGCTCTTTCCTTTTCATTGGTGGATTCAATCTTTTGATTTAGTGAAATTTCTATGATTTTCTACGTGGATTACATTTTGTTGTTCGTTTGTTTACTTGTTCTTCTCTTATCTTTTGACCTTTACTTTGATATTTATGGAGTAATTGGGTTTCACTTAGTTTTCCTATTTCATCTAAGTATTTTTATCTATAAATTATACTGAATTTTGAGCCTAGGGTTTATATTCTCTTTTAAGTTCAAAATAAATAAATGTTTGAGATTATTATTACTGGCCCCTACTTACACTCCTTATTTGCTACATATCTTTTTTTTCTTCTTAAATATCTTTCCTCTTCCATGTGTGGTTTATTTGACACTATAAAAAAACACTTTAATATTTCTTGCATTATAAATATTATATTCTTATAATTATTTTTATGAAAACTGCTTTGTAAAAGTTTTTCAATAAAACTTATACCTGGTTTTGTTGTCTTTGACTATTTGTTTTCCCCATAACATGTTTCGTTTTATCACACATACATAGATGATAATTATCGATATGTCCTATTTTTCTGGTTGACTACATTAAGCATGATGCTCCATATTTTCATTCATGTAGCAGCAAATAACATGATTTTTTCTTTTATACAGACAAACTGTATTTAATAATGCATGTATACTATGAATTCTTTACCGAGTCATCTTGTCTTACACAGAGTTGTTTTCTGATTTGGGTTATTGTGAATAGTGCTACAGTGAACACAAAAGCACAATGTCGTTTCTGAATAGAGATTTTTAGCCCTCAGGGAAGATGTCAAGAAGTTGGATAACTGGGTCATATGGAAGCTCATATTTTTTTTTAAGAAATGTCCATATTGTTTTCCCAAAAGTTTTAACCAGTTGATATTCTCACTAGCAGTAGATGAGGATTCCTTCGAACCCACATTCCCACCAACACTGAATTTTGTTCTTTGCGATGTGTATCAGTCTCACAGACGTTAGGCAATAATCTTATTGAGTGTTATTTTTATTTTTAAAAATAAAAAATAGGTTTATTCTAAAAATAAAAACCTTATTTTTAGAATAAAAATGTTCTAAAAATGTTGTAGAACATTTTTATACATCTACTAGCTATTTGTATGTCTTCTTTGAAGAAAGTTTTATATTTCATCTCTTTAAATTTGTGAAGGTTTTTTTCTTCCCTTGTTCTATCTGTATAGAACCTGGAGGATTTATGCTTCCAGTGCTTGATAGTAATGTTTGTAGGATAACATGGGATTTGTCCTTTTAGCCTTGCCTTAGGGAACATAGATTATCTTAAAGCAGTGTCTTTTCTGTATGGACACAGGAAGACAATATTGTGCTTGTGACTTGGGAGTTGATTGACTCCAATAGTGTTTTCTCCTGGGCATCTGCTTTCTTAACTCAAGTTGCCCTTGGTTCCTAGCACCCCAAAAGCAGGATCCCGACGAGGGACAGGACGGATCCAGGGCAAGTGGTGAGTTATGTGCTACCCTGGCATCGAAATGGGCCAGGCCAAAGCACCACAATACTAAACTATAAGTTGAGGGCATGATCATGGACAATGCTGTCATGATCCAAAAGTAACGACTAGATTAGGATCCTGCTGGGGTTAGAAGACTAACCTGGCCTGAGGACTGTGGTCTGGATTATATAGTGAATGTCCTCAGGGAAAACCAAACTTTATATCTCTTATTGTGCTTATACAGAATAACATTATTAGAAATATTAGAAGTAGATTTACTATAACTATTAAAGTAGATTACTAGCTAACACCCTGATACACCCTTGTTTGGACCCCCACCCTTGAGTGGATGACCTTAGATGAGATTTCCTTAGATGAGATTTTGTTAATCTCCTCGAGAAATGGTTTTACTCTCCTTTGTTTATTTGTTAATGTTCAACCCACCTTTGTCACCACCCTATGTAATTTGCTATATAAACTAAGACTGTGGGGCAAGGAGGGGGAGAAAGAAGACAAGGGAGACAGAGGAAGAAGGAGACAGAAGAGGGAGACAGATGAAGAAGACAGAGAGGCAGACACAGAGAGGCAGACACTGAGAGGCAGACAGAAGAGAGCACAGTGGCACACACATGAGCAGAGCACGAGGTGAAAGAAGAAGTGAGAGTAAGTGGGATAGAAAGGGGGATAGAGGAAGATCCAGAGAGAGATCGAGAATGGAGAGAAGCAGAGAGAGAGAATGAAATAAACTGATCGAGCAACCAGTTTGGCCTTCTTCCTTCCTTCGCCTGCCTCATCATCGCCATCAACCTCCCCCGAGTTGGGGAATCGACTGGAGACTACCGAACTCGGGAAGCGGGAGAGATAGAGCCCCGCTGGGCCATCTTCTTTTTTGTGTTTTTACACAACTGGCGTCCAAGAGGTAGGGGTAGCATCCTTTAATAAGATGCTCTGGACGTTCAGCCTGATCCGTGACACAAAGCTTCGGAGTGCTGACAGAATCATGAGATCTGGGGAACCTGTGCATTACAAGTGAACATTTACATTGTAATAAGTATAGTTTTTGTTCTTTTTAATTGGCTCTTAATTTTTATTCTTGATACATAGCACTTATGCTATTCAGTAAAAAAAAAAGTAAAGAAACTTATAAATAAACACCTGTTAATTCTGGATTTTAAACGAAACAATTGCCATATTACTATTAGGTATGGGTTAAGTGTGACGCTTATTTTAGAGATGTCATGTAATGTTTATTTTAGCAATTTTTTGAGACTGAAATAAACATTTTTCCCATTTTCAGTATCTAAATATGCTCTATTATTCAAGTTTTCACATTTTAATTGGCCTTTTATTTCTGTTGCACATATTGTTGGTTGAAATTTATTAGATTTGGATTACAATGTTTTTAAAAACATAAATATTTTGAAGTATATTTTTCAAAGGGGCTGGAGCGATAACACAGCGGTTGGGTGTTCACCTTTCACGTAGCCGACCCGAGTTCGATTCCTTCGCCTCTCTCTGAGAGCCCGGCAAGCTACTGAGAGTATGGAGCCTGCGCGGCAGAGCCTGGCAAGCTACCCATGCATATTGGATATGCCAAAAACAGTAACAATAAGTCTCTCAATGAGAGACGTTACTGGTGCCCGCTCGAACAAATCGATGAGCAACGGGATGACAGTGATATTTTTCAAAATATACTTCTTTATTTTCTTTTTAAAAATATACTTTTTAATTTTATTTTCTGCATTTTTATTTTATTTACTTTTTTTATATCATAGTAATACTAAGCCCTAAAATGAATTCAAAGTGGAGACAAATTAAACTGTGTCAGACAATTTAAACCTTTATACATATCTTATTTTTCATCAAAAAGGGAAAAAATTAAAGTCAGAGGGCAGATAAATCATTACAGATACTCTCCCCAACTGCAAGGGAGGATTGTGAAGAGTGAATATTTATCTTTAAACAATAAAAACTACTGGAGTTTTTATATTTTGTTCACTAATAGATTTTCTGCATTAAAATACTCTTTACCATATTAACTATAAAGTCTCATTGAATCATTTTTCAAACCCAGTGTCAAAATGTGATGCCTTTTGTTATATCTGTTGTAAACTGCTCTTAATCTGCAAACTAATGAATCAAGAATATTTTATGTGGCTCCCACACTTCTTGTTTATAATATTAAAATAATAATAAGAAAAACACAGCTAGCATTCTTGCTGAAATGTAATAATAGAGAAATATAGAAACCGTGGCTGAGGGGAAATTCTGGAATCAAGGCAACATTGGAGAAAGAATTCCTTACACTCGAGGCAGAACTGGACTCGAGTACCTGGAGTCGATTTCCAAACATTGGTCTTTTATACCTCCTACCTCCTGCTCTCTAGAATCAATCTTTTATGTAATCTTTCATACTATATCCTGAGGCCCATTTGAAGATTTAGAGAAATTAAATTTTTAGAGAGTTGTGAGTTTTTCATCCTGAATTCTGCATTGTCTTTTAGAGAGGATTTTGTTTTTTCATTTCACATTGTAAATAACAGCAATCTATTAAACTCTAAATTGCAATGACTTGAAAAGTTCTAGCTCTCTCACTATGATATAGTATTTAATTTCATTTTATTTTAGATATAACTATGAAAATTCATATTTCTCTATAATCTTTGCTCACTCTTTTTTTTCCCACTTTCCTATTCTATTATTAATTCCCTGAATATGTAGGCTCTCAATTAGCTTTCTAGAGTATTATTGAAGACTAATGAATTGAATAGCAATCTAATTCTTTCAGAAATTAAACAATGAGGTTATCACACTCACTTAATTTGATTTTTTCCTATCTTTTTCTTAGTGGAAATGTACCAAAAATTGTTTGTAGTTTTGCCCTAAAGATATTTTCATGAAAAAGTATGTTTACTTTAGTGGGAATCATTTTAGTTTCCGAATTATCAAGAGTAAAAACTAAAATTTTTCCATTTTATATTAAATATGATTAAGGACTTGTTTTTCTATAATACTTTACAGCCAGTTAATGTACAGTCAGTTAATGTCACGTGTCACCCAGTATTTTGCTTCCAAACATACCTTTCCACTGATACAAGTTTATTAAATTACTTTTTCCTTTCTAAATTGTCTCATGTGATGAATTTAGTAAGTAGTTTACCCATATGAAGTGTCCTCAACACAGATACATGGCAAATATGAATAATCATTTCTGATTTCCTGTAATAGTTCCCCAAATTCTCCTATCCAATTCTAACAAAAAAGATTTCAGTGTTGTCCTTTACTTCTAGAAGTGTTGCTTATTTTTGTTGTTGCTGTTTGCTTATTTGTTTATTGCAGGGTTGGGGGCATGTAGTGTCACATAGCAATGCTCAGGGGTTACTCCTGGCTCTGCACTGAGGAATCACTCCTGGTAGCGCCTGAGGGACCATCTGTGAACCAAGGATTAAACCGGGGTCAGCTGTGTGCAGGGTAAATGCCTTACCTGCTGTACTATTGCTACAAATCCTGTTTTAGGTTTTTGATACAAAAACAGAAACTCAAAATTTTTCAAGTGTGTCATTGTAAAGGTATTATGTTTTCCAGTCATATGACTTCAGGAGATGAGCAGCTCAGTAAATCAAAACTGGGGTAAACTAAGATCCTCTGCTATAAGCTATGAATTAACTGAATAAGAGTTTATGAATACTTCACAAGAAAGCTTTGCAATAAAATAACAAAATATATTTTAGATTAAATATTTAGATTAAATATTAAATATTTAAATATTAAATATTTTAGATTAAATACCAAGCAATAGGTATTTAACTAACTGATACACAAATGGTTAGCAGATAGATAAAAATATGCTCACCATAACATGTCATCAGGCAAAACCACATTTGGATCATAAATTACTGCTGTCTACTATAATAACGGGCCTTTGCTTTGCAAGCTGCTGACCCGGGTTCGATTCCTCCATCCCTCTCAGAGAGCCCGCAAGCTACTGAGAGTATCCTTCCCACATGGCAGAGCCTGGCAAGCTACCCATGGCGTATTTGATATGCCAAAAACAGTAACAACAAGTCTCACAATGGAGAAGTTACTGGTGCCTACTCGAGCAAATTGATGAGCAACGGGACAACAATGATACAGTGCTACAGTGCTACTACAATAGTTAGATTTTTTAGAAGTGTTACTCATACTTGATATTACATACTATAAACACTATTTGTGGTAGTTCTTTTAATAACATTCAACAAATAAACTAAATTTTACCCAGGAAATAATTGATAATTGATAACTGGAATTCTGCAATAATAAATAGCACAGTATAATTGCTTTATACTCAATACCAATATATAGTTACTACAGATATAAACAACATGGAGAACACTAAAATTATTATCCAGAATAAAGAACATAGATACAAAAAACTGGATACTCTATATTTTTATTTAAATAGTAATCTAGAAAAGTCAAAATTAGAATAATTTTGTTATTGACTCAGGTTTTGATAAGAGAAATGTCTATAAATTCTCTCAAAATATTTTTGAGTAAATGATCTATATCTTAGTGGGCTTACAGATCTATCCGTATTATGTTAAAGACTACCGAATTGTATTCTTTGGATGCTGTGTTTTATTACAAGCAGGTTATATTTTAACCAAAGATGTATGGTAAATTAGAGACTAATCTTGATAACCTGAAAAAAAAATTTTTCACCAATGCCTGGTAGTCAAATTGCCCTGCGGTAGTCCCATTGATTGTCAATAGACTCAATAACCTGCACTTGTAGGTGTGTGGGAGGGGGTTTGGAGGGGAGAGGTGGTGTGGGGTGGGGGAGAAGTGGAAGGTAGGTCTTAAAAGGTCTGGGGTCTCAGTCATAGACCATGTTCTGTACCACAAACTTCTGGAAATGAAAGAACTCGCTGTTGAAGAATCATTGGGCCTAGAAAGAAATCAAAGATGTAAAAATATTCCTGGGAAATGGGAAATAATCAAGATATGAATTATCAGAACATTTGGATACTTCCAGATGCAAAGAAATCAAACTGTCTGCTTTTTAAGAAATCATGATATTTAAAAAAATAGAATATTCAAATACAGCAAAATAAATAATCAGGGACAAGTTCATAATGCTTACACAAGAGAACAGGAAAAGGTCCAATTAAACAGTCCAATTCAATAATAAAAGAACAATCAATGAAACTAAAATGTTTTAGTAGGATCACATACAAAAATTAGATAAGGAATAAATGAAGTATAAACCAAAAAGAAAGTACAAATCATCAATAAAAATCAGCATTATTGGGGGCTGGAGTGATAGCACAGCGGGTAGGGCATTTGCCTTGCACGCGGCCGACCCGGGTTCGAATCCCAGCACCCCATATGGTCCCCTGAGCACCGCCAGGGCTAATTCCTGAGTGCATGAGCCAGGAATGACCCCTGTGCATTGCCGGGTGTGACCCAAAAAGAAAAAAAAAATCAGCATTATTTCCTTAAAAATTAAAAAAAAAAAGATAAATGTCTTGTAGACCCACAAAGAAAAACAAAATAACCCTTAATAAATGGTTTGATAAATAAAATGGGAAGATTCACCACTTCGTAGACCAAAATACAAAGGCTTTTTAGTGAATGGTATTAAAAAATACGCTAAAAAAAAACACTAAATTGGAGTAACTAAGGAAATGTACACAATTTCAGAAACGTATAAAGTTCTAAACATTAATCAGGTCTTGGATTCAGATCTTAGAATTTAAGCAGCTCAATTATAAGCAAGGAAACTGAAATGGTAATAGAAAGACTTTCTAAAAACAAAATCACAGACAGAGTTCTTGGTGAGTTACTATTTCTGTCAAAATTTCAAAGATGACCTATTCACTACTCTTCTCTAGCTTTTACAAACAACTGAGTAAACCGTGGGATAAAGTGGTGAGACACTCAGCTTGCCTAACCCAGCTAGTAGAGTATTTTCCCTGCACAGAACTGACCTAGGTTTCCTCCCTGGAACCCCATATCTCAGGAGGAACCCTAAACACAACCAAGTTTGGCCCCAAAACAAACTGAAGAAACAAGAATTCTTACAAATAGTTTCCAGGAGGTCAAAATTCTCTGATACTCCAAATAGACTATGACATAACTTCTTAAAAAAATGAAAGCATAAAAAAATCTAAATCTTAAGTAACAGAGATTCCAATTTAAATCAATGTAAAACAAAAATAAAATTGTGGGGAAAATGCTGTATCTCATTTAATTGAAGTTTAACCTCAACAAAAATGTCCCAGAAATTTAAGTACCTAGTAGGGTCCTGTTCCACACTGAGCTAGTGTTTCCGAGTTCTGGTTCCCTGCTCTTTACTTGCTCCCTTTTCACTTTTTGTCTTATTTAACATGGACCCACCTCTGCTACACGTTAATAAGATGAGTATCGACTAGTTTGGTACTTACTTTTTTAGCTACTTCGATAAATAAATAGTGATTTATAAAATTTTGGGCAGGAGACTTGGGTCTAGGTCAATGTTACCAAGAAACGTATTTTGAACTTATTGGGAAAAATGACCTCTGGCAGAAGCAAAAGATCTTTATTGATGGAGCATTATGACCCACTCAGTTGAAAACAGTTTTTGCACATACTTTTCCCTATATACATGGTTAACTATAGGTACAATTTTAAGACTCTTGATATATTTTAATTTGCCTCAGAGTTATGGGTAAGCCATCAATTTTTGGTTCTGAAAATGAATTTAAGATGAAATCTTACTAATGACATATTAGCATATTTAAAATTTTGTCAAATTGATAAATGACATGCATATTAGTTCCCTATTGCTTAGTAACAAATTGTAGAAAATTTAGGAGCTTAAAATAGGAATGTGTTATCTCACAGGTCTCTGGTTCAGAAGTCCGGGTGAGAATAGGTCTCTCAGAGCCAGTAAGTGTGGCGTTCTACTTAGATTCTTTGGAGAGTCTGCTTCTAAGTTTATTTCTTTCATCAAGAATTCAACTCCTTGTGAATGTCAAACTGAGGAATACATTTTAAAAATTTAATGTCATCTAGCAACCACATTTCATTCTGATAAATAACTCAATAGTGCATAGAATCTAGGGGAACTTTTTCATTCTTTTTCAGATATAATATTACTATACTCTAGTATGGCCAAAGTAAAAAAAGCCAACCTACTTTTCCAAAAATTGTCCCTTCGTGAATAGTATATTTGCTAGTACATACATGTTTTAGTTTGATGCCCAACTCCTATGATTAATAATAATCTGTATTATTGGATACGTGATTTTTTTTTTGCTTTTGGGTCACAACTGGCGATGCACAGGGGTTACTCCTGGCTCTGCACTCAGGAATTACTCCTGGAGGTGCTCAGGGGACCATATGGGATGCTGGGAATCGAACCCAGGTCGGCCACGTGCAAGGCAAATGCCCTACCCGCTGTGCTATTGCTCCAGCCCCCTGGATACGTGATTCTTTATGGGTAAGGAATGAGCAAGATATCGTCATTAAAAGTGAATGCTTGGGGCTGAAATGACAGCACAACAGGTAGGGCATTTGCCTTACACGCGGCCGACCCAGGTTCGATTCCCAACATCCCATATGGTCCCCCAAGCACCGCCAGGAGTGATTTATGAGTGCAGAGAGCCAGGAGTAACCCCTGAGCATCACCGGGTGTGACCCAAAAAGCAAACAAAAAAGAAGTGAATGTTTTATTATGTTAACAATGAGAATTAAAAGATCATAATTCAGGAGATGCATGAGGAAAATACATTGTCTGTGCGAACATTGTTCCTTTGGGTGGAGCATTAAGAATTTAGCAGCATGATGAGAAATTGGGGGAGGAGGTGCTCCCAAGAGACTTAGGAGACCAGGGGCCATTTGTAGCTATTGGCCTTTCTGAGTGGGGCTGAGGTGTTGGTGCGTGGGCTGTTGTGTGGGCCAGCTCAGGCCAGCGGTGTGAGGGCAGGCAGGTTACACCAATGGTGCTGCCTTGTCCTGGAGTGCCAGTGACTGCACTTGGGTCTCACTTGGAGATATCTCCCAAGCCTAAAACGTGAAAGTTTGGGTTTGGTTTTGGGTGAAAACACCCAGATGTGGTCGGGGCATCTTCCTGGCCTTGAGCTCAGGGTCAATCCCAGCAGGCTCAGGGGACCACATGGTTGACCGAGGACCGAACCTGGGTCAGCCATATGCAAGGCAAGCAGCTTGATTACTGTTCTCCGTTGCTCTGATTTCTTGGTGAAAAAATTTTAATAACGGGTTTTTTAATTTGATTTATTAAAATAAACTTTGGTGGGGACTAGTAAGCAGTGCTCAAGAAGCCTAGGAACCCAGGCTGTTCTCAGCCTACCTGGTCTTTGTTAAAAAAAAAAAAAACCTGAGGACCCCAGAAACTGGGACACCTGGGCCAGCTTAATGAGGGCTTCACCTTCAGGGCTGCACCTGTCAGTGTTTCCAGTTCCAAGGCTGTACCTGGCAATGTTTAAGGCACCACCTGGTGCCAGTAATAAACCCAGCTCAGAGAAATGCCAGGCATAGTCCTTAACCACTGTATTATCTCTCTGCCCCTCATCAAAATTTCCACCTTTTTTGTTTGCTTTATTTTTGTGGTCACACTACCTGTGCTCAGGGCTCACAACTGGACGTGTTTAGGGCATCTTATGCGGTGCCAGGGATCAAACCAGAGTGGTCAGAAAGCTAGACACGTGCCTACATGCCTTAAACGGTCTTTCTCTGTCTCTCTCTTTCTCTCTCTGTCTCTCATCTCTCTCTCTCTCTCTCCCTCTCTCTCTCTTTCTCATTCTCTCTCTACATCATCAAATATTATGTGAATTGGTCATGCTTAAGTCATTAAATATATGCCTCTGGAAATGGTGAAGTCCTGTAATCTGTAATCCATCTCAAAATATTCCTCATGTATCAGGATACATAACTTTATTGAATTCTGTGGAACTCAAATGCAATTTTAGAGGACTTCCTTGACATTTGCACATAAGAGATTTATCTCAGAAGTTAGTAAATGTGAATTAAATGTAAAATTACATATTTAAACAGAAATGCCTTAGAAAGGAAACTGCTCCATCTGCTTTCTATTAAATATCTAGGAGTTAGGTTTTTATTGAAGAAAACATGCTCTGATGAGTGCTTTGAAAAGATAAACTTCTTCTGAATACATCATTGATAACCTTCTAACTGCGCAGCAGATATCTGGTAGGGATTGTTTAAAACAAGAGTTTTCTGGGGTTGGAGCGATAGCACAGTGGGTAGGGTGTTTCCTTGCATGCAGCTGACCCGGGTTCGATTCCCAGCATCCCATATGGTCCCCTGAGCACCACCAGGAGTAATTCCTGAGTGCAAAGTCAGAAGTAATCCCTGCGCATTGCCAGGTATGACCCAAAAAGCAAAAAAAAAAAAAAAGCTTTCTTATCTGTTTTATCTCAATTTGTATATAAGATAATTAGATAGCACTTGTTAATTATATCAAATTTTCTTTCGAACAGATAAAAATGTTATCTTTAAAATCCTTTACTGGTAATTAAAACAATGTGTTTCTGAATAAAGTCAGACTCAGATCAATGGAATAAAATTGAAAGTTCAGACAGGAACCCTGAGCTATAAGTCAGTTAATCTTCGATAAAGGAGCAAAAAAATACAAAGTGAAGGATGGGAATTCTCTTCAATAGTGGTTCTGAGAAAGTTGTTTGGCCACATATAAAAAAATAATGAACTCAAATTTCTTCCCAATGCCATGCACAAAAGTCAGATCAAAACGGGTTAGGGACCTCTATATCAGACCTGAATCCAGAAAGCCCACAGAGGAAACCAGAGGCAGAATTCTCCACGAAACTGACACAAAATAGCATCTCTAAGAATGCTACTGACCACTCAAGTGGAAGGAAAAAATAGACAAACAGAAACTACATTAAATTAAGAAGCTTCTGCACCTCACAGGTACACTGAGGCATATAAGAAAGTATTTATTGTCACTGATAATCAGGGCCTGGAAGAACATATACAACGTACTTAGGGCCTGTCACTGTCACTGTCATCCCGTTGCTCATCGATTTGTTCGAGCGGGCACCAGTAACGTCTCATTGAGAGACTTATTGTTACTGTTTTTGGCATATCCAATACGCCACGGGTAGCTTGCCAGGCTCTGCCATGGGGGAGCGATACTCTCAGTAGCTTGCCGGGCTCTTCGAGAGGGGCGGAGGAATCGAACACGGGTCAGCCACGTGAAAGGCAAACGCCCTACCGCTGTGCTATCGCTCCAGCCAATTTAAGGCCTATGCCTAATAAATTATTTTACTTTCACTGCCATATTTTAACATCTGGAAATACCACAAAATTATATGACTGATAAAAGTGTCTCAGTAATCTTTTCCACCAAATTTTTATTGTAACTGTATAGAATGTATATATATTTTGCAAAAATTAAAAAAAGGAAAAATTCAAAGTTATATTTATTTCTTAAAAGTAGTGATTTTGAGTCATAAAAAGTGAATGTCATTTTAATAGCTTGTTATTGAACTATAGCATATTTATGGACAATGTAAATCTGGCAACATAAAATTTATTTATGATGATTTATTTAAATTGCTAAGGTAGTGTTTAGCTCAAGTGTTCTGAAAGATTTATTTACTTCCTCAGAGTGTGTATATATTTGTCTAAGAGGAAATCTAAAATAGTGGAAGATGGTTCCTAAACTTTTAGAAACCACAGAATATATTTTACCAATCTATTTAGTTTCATAATATGATTACAGTCCATAATTAATATGTGTCCACTTCAATTCTCTTTAACCATTAAATAATACATGTATAATTATTTGAAGAGTCCAAACACAATAAAACTTTTTTTTATTAGGAATTAGCCCACTTATATTTTAGGCTGTCAGCGATGACGCACTTCACACTTCTATCTTCTATTTAATGCTACAGTTATATGACGATGCATCTGATATTATATTAATAAAAAGCTAGAGGTTGGGAGGTTGGAAGGGATCCTGAGATATTGGTGCAGAGGCAAACATCGGTGGTGGGATTGATGTCGATACATTGTATGCCTGAAACATCTCTACTTTGAACAACTATGTAAATCACAGTGTCTTAAAAAAAAAATTTAAAGAAAACTCACTATTTTATTTGACTAGACACATATAACCTACTATATAATTTTGAATGGTTTTTATCTGAAGAAAAGGTAAACTTCAAGCTTTTATGCAATAGTATTTCATTAAATCTTGGAACCTGGTAAGTAAATTAAATTCCTCTATGGTCAGGAGACAGGATTCTAATCCCCTTGATACATATACATAACGAAATGGGGAAACCAAGCAAAAGTCTTATTTAACTTTTATAAATATATATGTGCAATGAAGTAAAACAACAACAACAAAGCACTACAGTAGCAAATTCTCTAAGGTAAGTGCTGAAAAAAAAAGGAAATCTTCCCCTATTGATATCTATTGATATCTATTGGTATTAGAAGGGAAAGACAGAAAAACAAAACAAAACAACTTCTTCCTTTTTCATCTGCTTGAATTTAGATTTATGTTTTCTTTACAAGAAGTCTTTACCATTTTATTCTACAAATACCACTACAAATTAAGCAGGTATGCTTTGAGACATCCTCGGAAAATTATTCCTAAAGGTAATAAAACTGTTCTGTCCTCGAGTCCCTACATTTAAAAAGTGGATTAGGCTTTGGGGAAAATAGTAAAGGGATGACATTTCTAATTTTTTTTTCTTTTGGCTTTGGGCCATGCCTGACTATGCTGATGGGTTATTATTGACTCTATGTTCAGGGCACCACAAGTGGTGGGACAAAGCTGGGGAGAGCTGCTTGCAAGGCAAGCGCCTTAGTGGTGGACCCTCTCTGCAGAGCCGGCTCTTCTCCTTCGCTCTGCGCCAGAACCACTGCATGGCAAATGAGTTCGTCTCTTTTGCTGGAACAGTAGCAATAAGACCTGAGAGACGGGAAGAGTGTATAGGCCTTCTCATGGTCAAAAGGGGGCCCATAACAATCAAAATCATACAGAAGAATTTCAGTTATCTTTTAAAATCAAAAGAGAAAGCATATTAATAATATTTCTAAAAGTATATGTTTCTGGGTGGGAGGGATACTGGTTTCGTCGGTGGTGGAGAATGGACACTGGTGGAAGGATGGGTTCTCGAACATTGTATGACAGAAACACAAGCAAAAAAATGTGTAGATCTGTAACTGTACACTCGCGGTGATTCACTAATAAAAAAATAATAAACAAAATATTTTTTCAAGTATGTGTTTCTACTTTTCTGGTTTGTGTGTACAGAAAATATTATTATACTTTGAAAATATACACACTGTTATTCCATCTAAAATGGAATAACATGGAGAAAGATTCTTCTTTGAGGAAAAAAAAGGTTTTTTTTTGTCTTTTTGGGTCACCCCCGAGATGCATAGGGGTTACTCCTGGCTCTGCACTCAGGAATTACTGCTGGCAGTGCTCAGGGGACCATATGGGATGCTGGGAATCGAATCCAGGTGGGTTGTGTGCAAGGTAAACACCCTACCCGCTGTGCTATAGCTCTAGCCCTGAAAAAAAAAGTTCTTAGCTGCATTGAGGAACACTTTGTTTTTATGAATGGGTATTTTTCATCTGGTTTTAGGATTAAATGGATTAGAAAAATGAGCCTGCATATCATCTAATAAAGAATGACCAACTCTCATACCTCCCAAGGTTTCCTGGGATGTGTCTATGTTTGGAACCACCTGAGACATTTTTTACGTATATTTCAAAAGCTCCTCGTGTTTCTCTAACTTTAAGGAAGTTAAAATCTATTAGTAAAAATACCTGATGTCTTTTGTATCAAAACCTCATCAGTTGAGAATTAGTGAGCTTATGGTTGATAATATTTTATATTTTATAATTATTTTTTTTTCTTTTTGGGTCACACCCAGCAATGCACAGGGGGTCATTCCTGGCTCATGCACTCAGGAATTCCCCCTGGCAGTGCTCAGGGGACCATATGGGATGCTGGGATTCGAACCTGGGTCGGCCGCATGCAAGGCAAACGCCCTACCCGCTGTGCTATCACTCCAGCCCCATTTTTTTTTTTATTTTATTTTTCATTTATTTTTTTTTTTTAATTAGAGAATCACCGTGAGGGTACAGTTACAGATTTATACACTTTTGTGCTTATACTTCCCTCATACAAAGTTTGGGAACCCATCCCTTCACCAGTGCCCATTCTCCACCACCCGTAAACCCAGTGTCCCTCCCACCCTCCCCTATCCCATCTCCCCCCCACCCCACCCTGCCACTGTGGCAAGGCATTCCTTTCTGTTTTGTCTCTCTAATTAGCTGTTGTGGTTTGCAACAAAGGTGTTGAGTGGCCGCTGTGCTCAGTCTCTAGCCCTCATTCAGCCCGCAACTCCCTTCCCCCACATGGCCTTCGACTGCAATGTAGTTGGTGATCGCTTCTCTGAGTTGACCTTTCCCTGGAACGTGAGGCCAGCCTCGAAGCCATGGAGTCAACCTCCTGGTACTTATTTCTACAGTTCTTGGGTGTTAGTCTCCCACTCTGTTATTCTATATACCATAGATGAGTGCAATCTTTCTATGTCTGTCTCTCTCTTTCTGACTCATTTCACTCAGCATGAAACTTTTCATGCCCATCCACTTAACTACAAAATTCTTGACCTCCTTTTTTCTAACAGCTGCATAGTATTCCATTGTATAGATGTACCAAAGTTTCCTCAACCAGTCATCCGTTCTGGGGCATTCGGGTTTTTTCCAGATTCTGGCTATTGTAAACAGTGATGCGATGAACATACATGTGCAGATGTTGTTTCGATTGTACTTTTTTGCCTCTCTGGGATATATTCCCAGCAGTGGTATTGCTGGGTCAAATGGGAATTCAATATCTAATTTTTTGAGAGTCGTCCAAATTGTTTTCCAGAAGGGCTGAACCAGTCGGCATTCCCACCAGCAGTGAAGAAGGGTCCCTTTCTCCCCACATCCTCTCCAACAGCGGTTGCTTTTGTTCTTTTGGATGTGTGCTAGTCTCTGTGGTGTGAGGTGGTATCTCATGGTTGTTTTGATCTGCATCTCTCTGATGATTAGTGATGTAGAGCACTTTTTCATGTGCCTTTTGGCCATTCGTATTTCTTCCTTGGGAAAGTTTCTGTTCATTTCTTTGCCCCATTTTTTGATGGGGTTGGATGTTTTCTTCTTGTAGAGCTCAACCAGTGCTTTATATACCATTGATATCAACCCCTTATCTGATGGGTATTGTGTAAATATCCTTTCCCATTCTGTGGATAGTCTTTGTATTCTGGTCACTGTATCTCTTGCGGTGCAGAATCCAGCCCCATATTTTATAATTATTAATATATAATATATTTTAATGGAAATCACCAAATTCATTTAGATTAACTGGATTTCACTTTTAAAATTTTCTGGGGCAAATATCAAAAAAACTGATTTTTTTGAGATATTGTATGGTAGGCCCTGTTGAATGACAAACATCTTATTGGGTGTAAAAAGTTTAAAATGAACTAAGGTTATTGATTAGGACAAATGTAGTAGGCAATTATAAAAAATGGAAATATTATTTTGCCTAACCCAGAGAACTAATCCCAACTAAAATTCAGTCAGGTAGTTGGGTGTACTGAAAACCTGGAAAATTGAATGTCTTTCTGATTAACTACTGTCTAAATGGAAGTTGTCATCAACACACCCACAGCTGTAAAACTTAATGGAATTTCTTGTTGGGCTTGTGTCTCCAGGATATAACCAGTTTCCAAGTACATCATCCAGAGATCAGACTGTGACAAAGCATCAGATTGTTGCTGTGGACCCCTCAAGTACTCAAAACATCTCTTAAGAAAACCCACACCAAAAGCCCAGTCATGTGTCGGTTAAGTTTAAACATATCTTTACAGGTGGCCTGTAATAGCCGGAATTCAGCAATTTCTTCTTCAGAGACTCATCAGGATGCAAAAGAAAGGAACAAAGCCTTATGTTATAGCTATAGTTTTTTTTTTGTTCTCATAAAATTCTGTCCTCTGACACCAAGAAAAGATAATTTTCCTCCAGTGCCTAATATTTTGTTTTTAAATTTTTGCTTAAGATAACTAATTTTTCTTTCAGACTTACAACTCTGAAACCATTAAACAATCGCCTTTATACCATTAATACACAGCCTGTGATTTCACTCTCTTACATAGGCAGGGTATGCACCCTTTTGCAGTCTGATGAATTTTCAGAAAAAGGGTCTTCACCTATGTACCCTTTAAAGATATAAAGGGGGCACAATCTCTAGGGAAGAAATGCTTCAGGAAGACAACGAGGAGGGTCTGGTAATGGACTATATAGAAATAACAAAACAGGAAGAAGAAACTGCACAGCCTGGGTGAAGCCCAAAGGCAGGAAGACTACATCTCATTGAGATGCAAATCCTGAGCACTCAGGAGATTCCTGAAACCAACATGACCCCTGAAGACTGGACCAGTCAAAGGAAGAAGCCATAGGGGATTTTAAAGGTCCAAATAAGAATATGAAAGCAGTGATGAACATATTCTCTCTGGAACACATCTCTCTCTTTCTCTCCCCTCATAGTTCTCTAAATGTCCTTTAATTAAAACTTTTACTTCACAAAAACAAATACAATTAAATTCAATCAAAATGAAATCTCCAGGGGCTGGCTCCCCCAGGGATGATGCTTGTATCAGAGCCAGGAATAAGGCCTAAATACTGACAGGTATGACCCCAATACAGAATCAATAAGAAATTTCCAGAATATAAAATGATAGTCCAAAGGTTGAGATGATTGCCTTCCAGGCTCATGATTTCATTCATCCCACTCACCCCATATGGTCCCCTGAGCACCCCCCAGGAGCAGTTTCTGAGCAAAAGACCAGGAGTAAGCCTGAGAACTAGAGGGTGTGGCCGAGGACCAAAAATAAATAAACAAGTAAAATTTCTCCCCTGATCTATTGTCTGTGTGAGCCAATATTTTTATTTATATCTTATTTATTTATTACATTTATTTCTGGATGAAGTTCAGAATATTAGCTGCTAAAGTTTTATGCTGAATAAGTCAGGCAGAAATAATTCCACATGGACAGCTCTCTCACTCTGTTCATGGAGGCACTGCTTTTTCTTCTAATAGATTACAAAGATATATCAAAATATTTTGCCAATAAAGTGTACCTGAATAATTCAATGTTGGCGTATGTCCAAATTATACTTAGAAAGCAAATTTGTTTGAGAAAATTATTATTCCCAACCTTGAAACCTTTACAGTCTGCTGAACTCTAAAATAGCATAATATATCTTTAAAATAGCTAAAAGCTGTAAGTAAAGTTAGATCATATATCTTCCATCAGATTCAGGGCAAAATAAATCTACCTGTTATTCGACTCAAAAGAATGCTGTAACTCTATTTCTACTTTACCTATCCTTTAAAAGCTTATTATATCTGAAAGAAGCTACCAATAATGCCCTTATCGTGTCTTCTTAAAATTATATACCTTGGATTAAAAAAAAAATCTTTTCTTTTTCAAACTCCTTGAAAGTAAAAATTAGTGCCTTTATATCATAACATTGGAAAAACTATTTTTCCAATATACTTTTCTGCAATACAATTTTCAGGTCTTATGTTTAATAAGATTGACAGAACCTTATCTAACTACCATTTAGACACAACAAAAGAAAACAGGCCCTTGGCCTTTGGTTGAAAAGAGGAACATACCAAGCAGGTAAGGTGCTAACTTTGCATGCGTTTGACCTACCTTTTGTACGACCTTTTTCCTGAACTGCCATGACAGTCATTTGGTGGAGTGGTGCAAGTTATAGCTCAAAAGGACTTAAGAATCCTATTGAGCTTAGGAGACCTTAAAAAAAAAAATGGATCTGGAACCAACAATGAACTCTATAAGACGTTCCTGTTTATAAAAGACAATTAAAATATTTTCAATTAAACAACCATTCAGATGGGGAAAAAAGAAAGAAAAAGGTAAAGAGAGAGAGAGAAAGAGAGAGAGAGAGAGAGAGAGAGAGAGAGAGAGAGAGAGAGAGAGAGAGAGAGAGAGAGAGAGAGAGAGAGAGAGGTGGCATATGCATTGTGAGGAAGGCCTGCAGAGAAAGCTAACTTAAATTTTTGTTTTGCTGGTTGTTGTAGGCCTTCACCAGCCATGCTCAGGAATTATTCCTGACTCTGTGCTCGAGATCAGTCCTGTGAGTGCTTAGGGATCGTATGCATTGCTAAATATTTTCCCAGCTCAGCCCTGTGCAAGAAAAGTGCCCTGTCCACTGTACTATCTTTCCCACCTGAATAATTAAGTTTCATCTTGCTAGAATCCTAAATGGATTTTGAGCATTCATCAGAAGTGACAGACACTGACTAAAGATAATGATCACTTTTATACAATAGAAAATTTTTCAAGTTGTTTGAGGAAAGTGTGACAGAAAATATTAATACACAATTGAATATTGGAGTAATAATAGAAATACTCTCAATGTGTTCATAGTTATTTACTTCGTTTAAAAATCTATGTATTAACTTTACTGCCAGATTTGGTTTTGGGAATTAACTGAAAATGAGAAAGAACATCAGCATCATCAATTTATTTTTGCTCTAATATTTATTAAATAGTTTCTCAGACCTATCTTGGCATTAAAATCACCAACAATGATCTTGTAGAAGGTGTGGTCTTCTTTATAGAACATCTCCAGTTCCATGTAGGACCTCTCAATTTCTTCTTCATTGTAGTTGGATGTTGGTGCGTAGACGACGAAGATAGAAACTGCAGGCAGTGAGCCACATCTATTCAAGAGTAATTGTCCAATTCAGGTTGTTAGGCATTCAAATGAATCGATTCTCATGGCCAAGTTCATGTTGACAAGGACACCAACGCCACCAATGCCTCTGTTTTCACATGATTCAAGGAACAATTCTTCTCCAGTGTTGAAAATGGCGTGATGTGATTGATGTCTCCTTGTTTTGGTCAGACCAATGATGTCGTACTTGATCTTCTGCACTTGCTCCATCAGGTCCTTGATGGATTCTTCTGATGCCACCATCCGTGCGTTGAAAGTACAGACAATCATTTTAGTCTTTCTTCGTTTTGGCAGTCTAGTTCATCCCCGAGATTTTTTCAGCCTCTCCTTGCTCATCTTTCTTAATGCTGCCGTATTGGGGCCTCTTTCAGTGACAGGTGAATGAGGTCAATTGTTGTTACTGTTGTTGGCATATCGAATACGCCTCGGGTAGCTTGCTAGACTCTGCCATGTGGGCAAAATACTCTCAGTAGCTTGCCCGGCTATGCGAGAGGAACGAAGGCTTTTAGGGCGGCCTCTAATCGCACTTAGAGTTGTTACCATGGTTCACGGCAAATTTAAACCTATCAAATATGGTGTGGGAATAATGGATATGAAGTGTCTTATGGTGTGTCTTATGGAGCGGCCTGGAGCATGGCGGTGGCTGAGCAGTGGATGTAGTGGGGGTCGGCCAGTAAGGTATTTATCTGGCTTGGGTAGGGTGTGGCGTCTGGGTTGGACTCCTCCCTCAGATGCCAGAGATTGGAGGAGGTAGACAGAGGATCTTGTTTCCAGGTCTCATTGAACCTAGAGTTCAAGGTCTCGAAGTTCTGCTTACCTGTTTTGTGAAGAATGCCGAGAGTGAGAAAGCCACAAACAGACGCCTGTCTTTGTAAACTCTCAGCTCATTCGTCAACGTGGTTTGGCTCGAGCCTCAGGCAACCACAAGCTAACGTCCGAGCTCACAAAGCTGTGCAGAGATGCGATAAAGGAAGACCTCAAAGAGAGAAGAGCAGCAGTGTTGGCCAGTGCAGCAGAAGCATTTGCAATGCTCGCCTGTCCTTCGCCAACTACAAGACCAAGATGACTGCCCTCCAATGTCCCAATAGATCTACCACATCTTCCAGAATGGCAATGGAGGGGATTATTACGACTTCTACTGGGATCTCTTTGACAGCCATGTCCACCTGCCCACGTACCAAATTCCATAGGATGGATATGTTGTTCCCAAAGTTCTCCCTTCTGAAATCCGACATGCCATTTCGTTGGTCAAGACGCGTACAGCACTTAGTCCGAACAACGTCAGACCTGAGCACCTGAAGAATCTGCCGCCAGTACTCATCAATACACTGGCCTGATTATTCACATGCTACCTGTCTGAATGCAAGGTTCCATCCCAGTGGAAACCAGTAGGACCTTTCTGTTGTAGAAGAAGGGAGACATCCACAACATCGGCAACTATCGCCCAATCTGCCTGCTGTCTGTCCTCTACAAGTTATTCACTCGTGTCATCCTGAATAGAATAGGCAGAACACTAGACTAAGGACAACCATGCGAGCAAGCCGGATTCCGAAGGGGATTCAGCATGATAGACCATATCCACACGTGACCAGATTCATTGAAGTTTCACGAGAGTTCAAGATGCCGCTCTGTCTAACATTCATCGACTTAAAGAAGGCCTTCGATTCTATTGAGACTGAGGTGGTCATCGAAACCCTGGCCAAACAGGGCATTCAAACTCAGTAAGTCAAAATCCTCCATGAGCTCTATTGTGGATTCACCCCCAGGATCTCACCATTCTACAAGGAAGTGATGATTGATGTAAAGAGAGGGGTGTGGCAGGGTGATTCCATTTCACCGAAAGTCTTCAGTGCCATCCTGGAGAACATCATGCGATGACTGGAATGGGAAGGAATGGGAGTGAAGATAGATGGTCGGCAATTTCACCACCTCCACTTCGCTGATGACATCGTTCTCATAACACCAAACATTAGCCAAGCTGCACAAATGCTGGCCAACTTTGACCACGAGTGTGGAAATGTCAGATTGCAGCTGAACCTCAACAAGACGATGTCCATGAAAAACGAACGGGTCCCTGAAGCTCCATTTGCTCTCAATGGAATAAACATCTCCAAATGCAGCAGCTATATGTACCTGGGTCGAGAAATCAACATGAGGAATGACTTGGTGCCAGAACTGCGCAGGAGGGAGAGAGTAGCGTGGAATGCCTTGAAGAGAGTCGAAGAAGTGGTTAAGAGAATGAAGAACCTCTGACTCCAGGCACATCGTTTCGATTCCACTGTTCTTCCTGCACTAACATATGCCTCAGAGACCTGGGTCCTACGAAAACAGGATGAGAACGCTATTAGGGTATCCCAAAGAGGAATGGAAAGAACTATGCTAGAAGTATCACGTCTCACTCAAGTGAGAGAAGGAATATGGAGTTCTGACCTCCATCGATGGTCAAGAATCAGGGATGCTGTCTCATTTGCAAAGGCATCAAAAATCATATAGGCTGGTCATGTAATGCGACTCAAAGACGATGGCTGGACTAGAGCTGTTATCGACTAGATTCCAAGGGACGTCAGAAGATCTCGTGGCCACCCACCAACTAGATGGTCAGATTTCTTCGTCAAATCCCTGAATGAACGATTTAAGGCTCTTTCTGTTCTTGGAGCAAGAAGATATCATTGGGCTGCAGTAGCATGCTACAGGGACAAGTGGACAAATTACGGGCACCCGCTCGAGCAAATCAAAGTGATGCAAGTGATGCTTAGTTTCAAATACTTGTCTAGACAATACATGTTTATGCTAAAAATAGATATTTTTTACAATATCTAGTTACTTAAGTTAATAATGATTTACTTGCAATTTTCTGGGTCAACCTAATACAAACTTTTAGTTTATGTTAAAGTCCTAACAGATTTGTGTTCTAATTAAAGACTTGCTGCATATCTTTGAAAATTTTAAACTTTTTAATAGATATATCACCTTAATTTTATTCTTATTGAGTAGGTCACTGTCATCCCATTGCTCATCGATTTGTTCGAGCAGGCACCAGTAATGTCTCTCATTGAGAGACTTATTGTTACTGTTTTTGGCATATCCAATATGCACAGGTAGCTTGCCAGGCTCTGCTGCGCGGGCTCCATACTCTCAGTAGCTTGCCCGGCTCTCTGAAAGGGGTGGAGAAATCGAACTCGGGTCGGCCGCGTGAAAGGGGAATGCCCAACTCCTGTCCAGCCCAGTGGTGTAATCGGTTAGCGCTCGGTACTTATATTAAATAATTTGAGTAAAAATAGTCTTTTTCACAGTCTTTTCTCTAAAGTTTTAAATAATTTGTAAAGGCCTATATTAGAGATCAAAACTTGAATGAGTATCCATTTTCATGGTTACTTTTAAAGTACATCAAAGTATTGAATGACATGTGGAAAAACACTTGCAGACTCATTAACTTTCTGGTTTATGAATAAATTAGCAAGAGGATTATTCAAATTAGGTTTTATGAATTAATAGGAAAAGCCTAGGTCTATTCATAACAACAGGTTAATAAATTGCATAGAAAAGTACAAAGATCTGTTTTTTTAATAATTGGTATCACCTATGTACATTTATATATAGGAATTTATGACTATAATTATTCAAACATTTCCAAATCAAAAATATCTTATTCATACTGTTCAATTATGTATTCTTTAAAAATATTTCCAAATGCATAATAACATATAAACATAGAGGAATTACCAGTAATTGTAACTAGAGTTACCACCAGTAGGCAAATTAAAGAATAATTGATTTGAAAGGTAGAAGATGCAGTTAAATATCTCTGAAATAAGAACATAAAATTCAATCTGCTACTTTCAAAGCTATAAATAATAAAATATTTGAAAAAAATTCAGGTTTCAATACAACGATATTTATTAGCAATATGTTTTGTGTATTTTTATTATTTTCACAGTGGCTTATTAAACATTAAACTAAAATATGCCTAGAGGACTCATTTGTTAAACATGTAGAGTTATTTTTCAATTCAATATTGTGTTCTGTTCTAATTCGTATTGGGACATTGAATGAAACTGCTCTACTATTTGTGCACTTTTAATTAATCTATGTTAATTATATGCATACATTTTCTTTGGTTCTCAAGCTTTATTTCTAGTGGTGATTGGTCTGATATTTCAAACTTTCAAATACTTCATATGCACTAATATTTAAAACACAGACCTAAACCTCTCATTAAGGCTCAGCTTGGTTGTTCAATGACTCCTAACCACAATTTGTTCGTTGTGATGTACAAGAATGATGAAAGAGTTCTGGAAATAGTATGTAGGAGAATTGCATTTACCTTTTGTGCTCAGGAGGTATAAAAAATTTAGGAATAGCTAGTTAAAAATGAATGTATGGTGAGCTAATCCAGTCCCATCCAAGAGATTACTCTTTTTTGGGGCTGGAGTGAAAGCACAGCGGGTAGGGCGTTTGCCTTGCAGGCGGCCGACCCAGGTTCGAATCCCAGTATCCCACATGGTCCCCTGAGCACCACCAGGAGTAATTCCTGAGTGCAGAGCCAGAAATAACCCCTGTGCATCTCCAGGTGTGACCCAAAAAGAAAAAAAAAAAGAGAGAGATTACTCTTTTTAAATGTTGCTTCTGTTTTACCATATATTTGAACATTTAATTTCCTCCTAAAAATTGAAATGAACTTTTAAATTGAACGTATACCAGGAAGTTGGCTCCATGGCTTGGAAACTGGTCTCACATGCTGGGGAAAAAGGCAGCTCAGATAGAGAAGGGAAGACCGAGTAAAATGTGGTTGGAGATCCTGCGCAGGAAGGGAGATGCATGCTGAAAGTAGACTAGAGACTGAACACAATGGCCTCTCAATTACCCTATTGCAAACCACAACACCAAATTGGAGAGAGAGATCAAAAAGGAATGCCCTGCCACAAAGGGAGATGGGATTGGGGGGTGGGAGGGGTACTGGATTTATTGCTGATGGAGAATGGGCACTGGTGGAGGGATGTGTTTGTGAACATTGTATGAGGGAGAAACAAGCTCGAAAATATGTAAATCTGAACTTGTACCCTCATGGTGACTCACTAATTATAGAATTAAAAAAATTGAACATATAAAATTGTATTTTTCCACTTTAAAACCGTTTATCCAGGTTTAAAAAAAAACTGGAAAACTATCATAACCCTAATTTACTCACTAAACAACATAAAATGTCTCAAAAACATATCTTTTTGTTTTATATTTTCTGCATTTTATTTATTTAAAGAAGAACATTTTAAATTGTTTTATTTATATTCTGGCTAGCCTTAGGTCATATATTTTATTAATTCTCAATTCTCATCCTTTGAATTCATTAAAATTTAATTTACTATTACAGCAAAAGGGCATGTTTATCCCGGTAGCAATAAAACCACAGTTTGGATAAAATTTAATTATTAGAAACTTATTTTAAAAAGAAAGTTATTTAACAAGCTCAGAAGAGAACTATGCAAAATTATGGCATAAAATTGCACTTCACATATAGTACACATGTTCATATTTATAAAAAGTCATTTTCACATATGTTCAAGGCTAGAATATATACCAGAACCTTTCCAGAGAGCATCACTTAGTGACAGATCTGATATTTAACCTCTCTCAATTTAACTTAGTATAACTGTAAAACAGGCTCCTGTGTGTGTGTGTTTGTTTGTGTGTGTGTGTGTGTGTGTGTGTGTGTCTTGCTTATGCACTGGGACATCAAATGCAGTGATGCATGTGCTTTATCTCTGAGCAACATCCTTAGCTAGGCACAATGACATTTTGGTTTTCTGACATTTTCAAATATTTCAGGATATCTTCTTAACATTTTCCCGAATGACTGAATAAATGATTATAAAATTTGTAGTTTTGTTCGGTGCAAAATTTATAAAATGTGGCATTCAATGGTGTGAACTGGGTAGCAACATTTAAAACCCTGTTGCTCACACAGCAATTTTTGTCACCAAAAATCAAGATATTTTTGCTTAATGTAGGCATAACATGTATAGCTTCATTCAAAATTTCCAATATTTTCTGTAATTTGGGCAAATACATGTTTCATATTAAAAGGGCATGTATAAATATGAGTTTAATTCATATTGCACAGCTAGATTGACTTTGAAAGCTCATATAATACCCCTGCTCCAGAATTTCTCATTAGCTCATTTGAGAACTTTTGACCTATGTAACTTATTAAAGAAAAATTGGACCATGTGGCCCAAAGTGGCATATTTAATTAATGTTCTTGTAATAATCATTGACTTTAACCAGGTTTACAATTCAACTTTAGGAATCTTTGCTGTAAGCTTTTATCAAGGTGTTTAGAGTTCCAACAGATAGTCATTCATGCAATGTTTGATTCAGCATCTTTAGTAAGCTTAATATTTCATTTCTTCTTCCTTTTCAGATTTTGTAAAATATTTGGTATGTCTTAGAAAGTCAAAAGGCAAATATAATTGAAATGTTGAGAGATTTAATGTAGTCTTTAAAATAGATTCCAATTTAAGTTTATTTTTTATTAGCATTTTGATATAACTTTTCAGATATGCATCTTATAAATCAACTTCTATACTACCACAATAAGTCAAAAGTATACTTTATTGATATATCAATATTTTATTACATCTAAATTTATTCATAAAAATAAGTGATTGTAGGGCTGGAATTATACTACAGTTGATATCATTCTTTGCTCATAGCCAAACCAGGTTCAATCCCCAGCATCCCAAATGGTCCTTGGCGCACAACTAGGAGTAATTACTGATTGCAGGGCCAGAAATAATTCCTGAACACTGTTAAATGTGGCCCCAAAACCAAATAATATATATGTTAAAAAGAATAAGGTAAAATAAGTTATTACATTGTAAAATAGTCTATATACTGCAAGAGATATTTAAAAAATAAAAACTGAACATATAAAGAAATCTTTTTTTTTTTTTTTTTTTTGCTTTTTGGGTTACACCCGGCGATGCACAGGAGTCACTCCTGGCTCTACACTCAGGAATTACCCCTGGCTGTGCTTGGGGACCATATGGGATGCTGGGAATCAAACGCCCTACCCGCTGTGCTATTGCTCCAGCCCCTGAACAGATAAAGAAATCTTAATGTAATTCAGAAACACATGCAATCAGACACTTTATTACATATTTTGTATCTAATTATGCTAATTCTTTTGGTGAGTTCATACTCATATTTTATCATAATTTAAATTTTTTTCACTTGATTATTAATATTAAATACATGATTGCTGAGCTTTATATAATGAAAGATTTAAATATGTTGCATTTTGTAAATTTCATTATACATAATTCATGTCTCATTACAAATTATTTAATATTTACATAAAATATATTTTTACACATATTCCATATTTTATTAGTTGCCCATCATGTCATGTAAAATAATTCAATAAAATTTCTATCAAATATGCAAAATCCTTTCATTTTTTCATACTGTTGACATTGGACATTACAGTTTTCTAATTTTTTTTTTAATATTTCTTTCCTTTATCCTTTCCTTTCTTCCTTGCTTTCTTTCTTCATTCCTTCCTTGCTTTCTTTTGAGTCCACAATCCCACATGAATAGAAATTCAATTAAATCTAAATTTTCCTGGTCCCAAACTCAATTCATTCTCTGTGTTATGTTGTGATCAGTTTATAAACATCACAAGTAATTGCTGAACTATTTCATGTTATACACGAAGAACAATTCCAGTGATGCCGACACAAATGAAAAATTAAATTTTAACTTTTATGTAGTGGCATACGGAGAGTAACTTGGGTGTTCTTTTCCTACCCAGTATGGAACTTGTGCATACCTAACCTGATCCACAAATTACCAGTTGTGGTACTCTACAAGTCACCAAATAGTCTCTGTTGGGCTGTAGCAATAGCGGAGTGGGTAGGGCAATCGCCTTGAATGTGGCTGAACAGGGTTCGATTCCTCTGCCCATCTCGAGAGCCCAGCAAGCTACCGAGAGTATCTCACCCACACAGCAGAGCCTAGTAAGCTACCAGTGGTGTATTCGATACGCCAAAAACAGTAACAAGTCTCACAATGGAGACATTACTGGTGCCCGCTTGAGGAAATTGATGAGCAACAGGATGACAGTGACAGTGACAGTGATAGTAAAAATCCTACCAGGCACAGAGAAACAGTCAAGAGGTAAAGCATTTACCTTGCATGAGCTGACCCCGGTTAGATGCCCTGGTACTTCACACGCTCTCTAGAGCACTTCCAGGAGTCATCATTGAGCAACACTGGTATGGCCTAAGAAAAAAAATGAACAAAATCCCAACTATACTTTGTAAAATTAACTTTTTAACTTGCCTTTTTTTTTTTTTTGGCTTTGGGTTCACACTAGGTAATGCTCTGGGCTTATTCTTGGTTAGAACATTTTGGAGTAAAGTCAGTTTTCAAAAATAATTTGAAAATTTTGGCCAGAGCACTAGTAAAGGAGTTAAGGTGCTTGTCCTGCACGTGGCTGATTCCATTTCGGTTTCCAGGACTGTGTATGCCCCTCACTCCAGCCCCGGCAGCAGGCGGAGTTATCTCTGAGGCCCACATTACTGAAAGTCTATGTTTTGAGAATAAGATTTTGATTTTTCTTCTTTCCTATAACATTTCAGCAGTCTTCTCAGAATTAATGTTTATTTCAAGAAAAGTGTGGCTATTTTGAAAGGTAGCAATTTCAATAGCAAGTTAATAATTATTCACTTCATTGAATTACAAGACATAAATATATCCTTTTTTTAGGACACCCAAGAACTTTAATTACTGATGTGAATAAAGATATTGTGAATCAACATAGTAAGAGACAGCATTATCTTTATGTTCCTAATTTTATTTTTTCTAGTTTTAAAAATTGTACTAATGATTAAATTCTTAACATTAGTACATTATTATGTTAACTTTGGAAACCTTGAACAGAAAGGAACCCTTCCCAATCTATCTGAATAGTGTAATTGAGAAACAACACCACTGTCTTAAGAAAAACTCAACCCGGAATACTCTTCCAAATGCCAGAGACTGATTTGACCCATCCTGTTAGTCACTGTCATATAAGTGATGGCCAAGATGTCTTCAGAAAAAAATTTGATTGTCTGGGCCAGAGAGAAAGTACAGCATGTAGGTGCTGGCCTTGCACAGAGCTGACTCAGGCCGGATCTCTGGCATTCCACACGCAGACCCACCCACCCACCTGCCTCAAGCATCACCAGGAGCAATTCTTGAGTATAGAGCCAGAATTAACCCTGAGCATCCCCAGGTGTGGCCCTCAAACAAAGAAACCAAAAAGCTCAATCAACAAAAAAAGACATTCTGAGTATCTCTAGAGAATAAATATAGAAATAGATACTGAAACATTCAGTAAAATTGTGCTAACATGTTAGCTTAATTCTCAGCGCTGGCAAAAAGTCAAATTGAAAAAAACTTCCAAAATCACTAAGAGAAATGCTACTTTATTAAAATATTTGATAGCAAGATTTCTCTTTTTGCTGAAAAATGTAAAGTTTGACAAATAGTCCATTAGATGTCTCATATTCAGCAAATCAATTGAGCATACTAATCCATGGACAAAATGCATGCTAAAAATGATTTTATTTCCTCTTAGTTCTGCTTCAAAGACCAACACTGAAAAAGAGGTGTTTCAAAAGCAAGGTGGTTAATTACTGGGGTTGTCCTGCTCCGAGATCACGCAGAAACTTCAATAACTCTAAAGCAAGATGGAGAGTTACTTCAGCTTCCCATCTAAACCTACATAAGAAGAAAGGTTTCTAATGAGTATTAAATGGATTGTGACTTCATTATTACTGTTTTCTCTAGTTATTTTATTTGAATTAGAAAAGTGATATTCATAAATGGGATATTGAATCAAGTTGGCCCATCCAAAAAGTCTTTACTAAATAAGTCTGAAGCCTAAATAAGCTTTACAAATGTATTTGGTTTTTGTAATATCTTTTAGACATCAGGACCATTTTACACAAAAAGATGGTTTATTTCTTAAGGAGTAAGAATGGTTGCAGAAAGTTATTGTTCAAGGTGCTCAGAATTATTTTTCAGACTAATTTACCATAGTGACATGGGCAATTACATATTTGACTAGAAATAAAAGTAGATTCTCACTGAAACCCGAACGAAAATACCTGGGTTAGGCCAGTGTGATAGTACAGCATGTAGGAAGCTCACCTTATAGTCAGCAGACCCAGATTGATTCTCTGCCATGCCATAAGGTATCCTGATCATGGCCAGGAGTGATCCCTGAACTAGATGTAACTCCTGGGCACTACCAGGTGTGGATCCCCAAAGAAAAATGCCCCTCCCCCAAAAAAGAAAAGGAAAACTGACCTTATGAATACTTTCTTTTTGTTACACAAGATGTTAACATAGAATAAAAGCATACTGAAAATGTCTCTCTCATAATAAAACTGAAGAAATGATGCCCCTTGGTGCCGGACCCGGGGTCGGGATCTCCAAGGCTGTTCGGATTGGGACTGGACCTCTTTAACACAGATTCCACATTTTCCAGTGGCTAGGCAGTCACACCCAGGAACTTCCCCTGGCACCATGTAATCCCGTCAATAGCCAACATCCAGAGACTATAAAACCAAGTTCCCGATATCTGATAGCCTAGTTCTCCCTCTTGAAGAACCTGGCAAGCTACCAAGAGTCTATTGTCTATTGCCCTCATGGGGAGAGCCTGGCAAGCTCCCCAATGGCATATTCATATCCCAAACACAGTAACATATATATATATACATATATATATATACACACACACACACACACACATATATATATATATATATATATATATACACATACCTCTCAGAGAGCCCAGGAAGTTTCTGCGTGTCCCGCCCGCACAGCAGAGATTGGCAAGCTACCCATTACATATTCAATATGCCAAAAATAGTAACAATAGGCCTCATTCCCCTGACCATGAAAGAGCCTCCAATCTTTGGGAAAGATGAGTAAGGAGAGGTTGCTAAAATCACAGGGCTGAGAAGAATAGAGACATTACTGGTGCCCCTTGAGTAAATTGACAAACAACAGAATGACAGTGATACAGTGATTGTGCCCAGTTGCAAGCAAGACACTCTAAACTCAGGCTCCTCACACAGCTCACTATTCTGAGAAGATTCTAGACCACACTACCCTTGTGACTCCCATTGCAACAGCTTGTGTGTGCAGAAGAAATGTGGAGTACTGAAATTAGGATTTATTAAAAATTTGACAATTGGATGACAACACGAGACATTTGAAAGTTCATGCTAATATTGGGGAGAGTAAAATCCCATGCAAGCACACCAAGTGAAGAGCTTAGACAAGCTGTTTGATTAGTTTGTTCTTAAACTTTGAAGTGGCAACCATCACCTGATTAAATGATAAGGAGTATTAATAGGTGAAATCAGTGAGGTCATAGGAGTTATTCTATATAGGAAGAAATGTAAAAATAGTAGTGATTTCAAGGTGAAGACTGACTAAATTTCAAATCATCATCATCATCATCATCATGAAATCCCATTAATCATTGATTTCTCGAGCGGGCTCAGTAACCTCTGCATTTGTCCTTTCCCTGAGATCTTAGAAGTCTCTCTCGACTTGGCCCTCCCAAGGATGTCGCACAGGAGGCCCTTTTAGGATTGGAGGAATGAGATACAGCTTGTTACATAAATTTTAAGTCATGTCTGATAAATGTTGGAATGTTGGCAGCAGCAGAGCCAGACAAGGCGACATAGGCCTCTAAAAGGAGATCCCTCAATTTATCAGTAAAAATTAGAATGACAAGAACAATGGGATATGAAGTCTACATTGATGTTGCTCTACTGAGAATTATATGGTTCCTCAATGGCCCCCACGATATGGAAGAGGACCATAGTGAAAGTTCGGTAAAAGGGCCGTAGCATGAGACTGGAAGGAAAATATGGTAGGATCAGGGAGGCCACAAGATGTATCAATATTGGAAGAGGAACACTCAGGAAAATAACTGAGAAGCACTGATTTTAACTGCATCTAAGCCCCTCATATTCTTTCAAATATCATATAGTACTGAGTAGAAACAAAATTATATATGCAACCACAGCTGGGATTTGGTGTGTAAACTTCCTTATAATACACACAAAAATCTAAATGTTGTTAATGTGTTTTTGTTGAAAGAGTCTTATTATGAAAATACAATGAACAAAACTGAATAGCTGTCCCATCCTGGGTGAAACAGAGAAACATCTGAAAAGAAAAGAAACATAAAAGATGTAACAGGCTAAAAATAAATACATGTTTGATAGCATACATATTGAGAAGCCCAAGAAAAACTATGTAAGTAGAAGATAGCTTCATTCCCTAGAAGGCCAATGAGCAAAGCCATTAGGAGGTCCCCGTTTTATTGTTGTATGTCTAAATCCTATGATTTTTCCCTATCCAAAATAAAGAAAACTGCTGAATTCACTGTACAGAATTTTACTATACAGAAAATATGACATGATTTAGCATTATGTTTCTTGAAAAACATCATGGCATACAATGAAATACAAATAAAGAAATGCTTATGGAGCTGAGTACTGTTTATTTTGTGGTAGGAGAAGACTTAAGATGGCCACTTTAGCAGAGATTTTGGAATTTTTATATTTGTGGTTTAGTCAGTGGCATTATTGGAGAATAAGTTAAATGGACCCTAAAGAATTGGACATCAGAAAATATGCATCTATTGCATATTAAATACAGATAATAAAGTTTCTGGGGCGGGAAACTTTATAATAAAGTTTCTGCGGGCAGAGAGTCTCTTGGCCGAACGCCTGGCTGTCTTCCCTGGGGCTCCTCAGAGGGGATGGGCTCCAGCTTCCCTACCTGCCCTGTGCAGAGCTCCTGGCGGCTGAAGACCACCGGAACCCAGCCACAGCCATGCTCAAGGCCCCTCTCCACACGTTTGGACAGGCCTCATGCATGAAGATACCGGAAGAGGAACCCAGTTGCGTGTAATTCCATCAACGGCCAACATCCAGAGACTTAAAAGTAAGTTTCCAGAAGTGTGTAGCCGCAAAGCGGCCGCGAGTATCTTATAACCTACTTTTTCCCTCTGGGAGAAACTGGCAAGCTACTGAGAGCTTCCTGCCCACATGGGACAGCCTTGCAAGCTTCCCATGGTGTATCTATATGCCAAAGCCAGTAACCAGCTGAATCTCATTCCCCTGACCCTGAAGGAGCCTCCAATGAAGCATCATTGGGATGGCCGAGAAGAGAGAGGCTTCTAAGATCTCGGGGATAGGATGAATGTAGAGGTTACTGAGACCACTCGAGCCACTTGATGATCAGTGGGATTTCATGATTCATGACTCGTGAATAAAGTTTCTATGAGAATTAAAGATATAATTATATTCAGTCATACAATTCCGAACTGAGAAGACAGCTGAATTCACATTCTTTTATCAGACTCTTAGAAATAGTTGCCTTGGTTTATGAGTGAATGGGATTGTAAATTTCCCAATCACAAACAGATGTGCTGAATGATGCAGTATTCAAGTAATATCTCATAAAACCACAAATATTAAATATAACAGAAAGAAATTAACTGACTTGAATCAATATTACACCAAAGAAAACAGTTGAAAAATTCATATATATATATATATATGTGTGTGTGTGTATAGATAGATATATTTATATCTGTGTATTTGTAAAACCACAATTAATATAATTAGACTTTAAGGAAATACAATCTAGAACTAAGAATTGATAACACTATACAATTAACAGCATAGCTTAAAAATAATATGATATAATTTACAGGTAAGGGTATGAAGCATCAGAAATCTCAGAACTTGCTTGTAAGATTGCAAATGGTATAACTAACAAGAAAATATTACTGAAATTTTGAAATAAAATTAAATGCATATGTGATATATAATGCAGAAACCTTATTCCTGAGTATTAAATCTACATAAATGAGAAAATAAGTTTACACAAATACTTGTACACAAAATTTCACAATTATTGTATTCATATTTTTCAGAGTGAGAATAACCTGAATGCCCTTCAGGAGTGAATAAGAAAGCAAATAAAAATTAATTCAACAAAATATTTTTACAGAAATAGAAAGAGAAAGGTACTAGTTGAATGAGAGGAATCAATCTAAAAATATTGAATACAATATTATCTACTACCAGGATATTCTGAGCCAGATAAGACTAATATAATTGGCAGGACTTGAGTGATCATGTATATGTTCTAGATAAGGGGGCCATAAGGAAGATCTTGGGAAATAATATGACTGTTCTGTGTCATGAGGGTGTTGGTGGTTGCAAAATTCTGAGCTTAACGGTTGAAGAGATAGTACAGTGGCTAAAGCATTCGCCTGGTGTGCAGCAGGCCCAGGTAAGATTCCAGAACCCGAGAGGCCCTCCTGGGGTGATTCTTGAGCATTCAAAACGAAACAAAACAAAACAAAGCTATGCTTACACTAAAAACCTACACGTGTATAATAGATACGTATATAACTGCATAAAAATAATATATGCATATGTTTATTAATAACTTTTATTATACTTGAGATATTACTGATAGTAACTTCCTGAATATTGGCTTTGTTCAAATTTTCTTGGAAATATGCCAACAAAAAGTATGTGCTTGGTGAGCACATAAATGCTGTTTATCACAAACAATGACAATGCAATGGAATCTTAATTTAATGGAATCCCTTTGCCAGGATTCACCTATTTTGAACCAGTTTCAAGAAATAAATAAACCTGAAATACTTTGACTTCTCAGCATGAGTGTTAGACACGTCTATGCTTGTTTCTGGGACAGGATAGTGACAAGGGCCCAGTTCTTGAGAACCTCTCTTATAGGAGAGCACACAGGGGGCTCTGGTGCCGGGATTCCAGTTGAAACCCAGGAATCCCATAGAGTCAGTCTCCTACACAGCACCAGGAATACTCTGAGCCGAGAGTATGAAGTAAACCCTGTGCACTGCCATAGGGTGTGACTCACACCACACTCAACCCCACCAAAATAAATGAGTAATTAAAATCTTGGCTGGAGCAGTAGCGGAGTAGAGGGCTTTCCTTGCATCCAGCTGACCCACGTTTGATCACTTGGCCCCACATATGTCACCTGAGAACAGAGGCTTGATCCCTAACCGCAGAACCAGGAGGAAGGGGCATCACCAGATATGGTCGGAGAACAACAACAGCAAACAACAAAATGCAAATCGAACGAAACAAAATGCCTCTCTTTGTAAGAAATATTATTCGGGTTTATTTGTACTGGTTAATATTTGTTAGTCATATGACTTATTTTTTCAACATTTTGTCTTCTCAATCATGAGGTATCAAAATGTCTTATTGTTTGTTAAAATTGAGTTTTAATTATATAATACATAAGTCGCAAGTGTATATTTGAAAATGTATATACCCTCATAAGCAACAACCAGATGATTGAACATTTTTGTCTTGTTCCCTTCTAACTATATTTTTAAAATTTGCAATTCTGTAATGATGATCAATAACGAACACTTTCAATATGTGTAGTCATTTGCATTTATGTTGAATTGTTAATTATCTCATGTCTCTTTTTCTTTTCCATTTTATCAGAAATTTTTGCATCTTAAAGTTGAAGAGATCTTTATATTTTAATACTAGCCATAGTTGCTAAGGTTTTCTCAGAGTTTTATTATATTTTTTTTGCTTATAGTGTTAGTTATCATGTGGCTATTATTTTCATCACAGAATCAATTTATTCATATTTTTATTTTGTTTTTTATTTTTAATGAATCACTGTGAGTTACAGTTAAGACGTATGAATTTTCATGATGATGTTCCTGTCATACAATGATCAAGTATCCATCCCTCCACCAGTGCCCATTATCCACCACCAATGCTCCCGGTATCCCTCTACCCCCCACCCCCACCTCTGTGGCAGGCACATTCTCTTTAATCTCTCTTTCCTTTTGGCTATTATAGTTTGCAATATGGGTACTAAGTGGCCATAATGTTAGGTCCATAGTCTACTTTCAGCACACATTCATATTTTTAAAATCACAGAGTTGAATTCAAAATTCACTTATAGTACTAAAGAATTTCTCAATCTTATAATTTCTTTTTTATTTTATTTATTGCCATTTAAATATGTGATTACTTTGCATTTTAAAATATTTTCTTTGTTTTATTTTGTGAAATTTTAGATTAGACAAATAAAAGACATATGCCTTGCATTTTTCATATGACGCATAAGCCTTGACAATTCTGTGTTTTTCGTTTGGTCTTTTTGTTGTTTGCTTTTTTTTTTCTGAAAATGCCTGAACATTTTTAATTTGAAGAGGCATTTAGCTTAAAATTAGTTGTCTCAAAAAGCACATATCCAGTTAATCACATGAGCACCTACCTCACTTTTCATTTCTTTCTTTTAAGTTCTCTAGTTTTTTTCATTTTGCTGATTTTCATAACTAAGCATATTGAGGACTGTTATTCTTTCCTTCCTTCCTAAGTTTTAAAAAACCGTTCCAACCTTAAATTAATGATCAGGCTTATGAAAATATGAAATATTTTCCCATATCTCCCCTTTCTCTTCTCACCTCTCACAGCCCACCTATATCTCAATCTGTGGCCTTAAATGTGCAATGTAATTTTCAGGATGTGTCCATAAGAAATCTCACTGCTTTCCAAGTGCCTTATTGCTTATTGCTAAAGAGGAATCTAACAATCCTCGAACCACAATGGGTGGTCTAGACACAATGCTAGTTGCAACTAGGAGAGATCAGCAGAAAACATCATGAAAATGCCATGACGTACAGCAAAATGAAAAAAGTCATGTCTTTACAGAGAAAATAAGAAACAGAACTATTTTGAACAATAAATATCAACTTTAATTCATATTATTTTGAGATTACATATGAAATGATACATCCACATAATATGTCTCACTCCCACCAGAAGAAGGACGGAAGAAGGAAAATATCAGTGAAAACTAGTGATGAATATACACCATTTAAAGAGGAACCAAAGTCCAATTTTGCAAACATTACATAATGTTTTATTGAACAAGACTATATTTATTAAGATATAATTTCAAATCAAATTTCCATATTTTCATACTATTATAAACATAAATCTATTAGTTAATGACAAACATAGAAATTTCAAGTCAGCTATTAAATATTTCATAGCAATGTCATTTCCAAGGCAATTTTCTAATAAGATTTAATAACATGTCATTATTCTGATTGGCCTTTCAAAGTTACCAATTTGCTTTTGTTCTAGCTATTCCTACTTTAATATATAAACATTTTTCAATGTACTTCTACTATTCTATTAATTAAAATTACTAAAATATTATATTTAAGGATATGCATATGCAAATAGGTACAGGTTTTCTGCTTTTCCTCTTGGGTAATGAACTTTTTAGAATTTCTATAACATGCTTTTTTAAAAGAAGACACAATTTATTTGTCAGAATCACTTATATTATTTTTTAAATTATGAATTCTAGAAAATTTTCTTACCAATTGCTATGCTACAATCTCAGGGTATTAATACTCATAAAATTTTAAAAGTTTAAATCAGGAAATATTACTTTATTTGTTCAGATTTCACTTATGTTCTCATACAATTTCAATATCTCTTTCTGGAACCATACAGAAGTCTGCAAATTTTCTATAGTACAAATTATTAAATATTTTAATGTTTGTCAATATATAACGATGTAAGCATTAAGGAATATAGGAAACGTAATATCTATACAATTACAGAAGTTAGAATTAAAGTCTACTTCTCAGAGAAAATGTTTGCTGTTATTATACTTTAATTTCATGGGCTGGAGCCATAGCACAGCAGGTAGGGCCTAGCACGAGACAGACCTGGGTTCGATTCCTCTGCCCCTCTCTGAGAGCCCGGCAAGCTCCCGAGAGTATCTCGCCTGCACGGCAGAGCCTGGCAAGCTCCTCGTGCCATATTCAATATGCCAGAAACAGCAACAACAAGTCTCACAATGGAGACGTTACTGGTGCCCGCTTGAGCAAATTGATGAGCATCCGGATGACAGTGACAGTGACCCTCTACTGCTGTCCTTGTATATTTTTATTGAAAGGCATAAAAAATTGACCTGCCTTCATAATGAATGACTATAGTTCATAATATTTGCTTATTAACATTAGAAATAGAAACTGCCATTTACCATAGCCAAAATTTTAGCCCCTTTTGTTTTATATTCTTTAAAATCTTATGATGCAAGACTATTCCATGAGCATAGGTGTGTATCAATGATCAGTGGTGGATTTTTCTTGATTTGAAGCTACACAGAATGAATTTATAAATATTAAAAATCAATAATGTCTATACAGATATGAGGCTCAGATAAATTATATGCCAACATGAATTTATATTCAAGAATATAATGCATGAATAATTCCATTTTTGCTAGTCAACTTTAACTAAATAAGTTCATAGAACTAATTTTATATGTGTTGTTGCTAAATGAATGGTAGCACTAGTGCCTGCAATTTGGATTACTAATAAATTGTTAACATTCTTTTCTGTCAGTAAAATTTGAGTTATCCACAAACCAGGTTTTAAGACAACAAAAGTCTAAATTTAATAAGGGAGCTTAGATAGGAGGTATTATCATATTATCTGTTATGAGAATTTAGATCAATTGAGACAACTTTAGGAAATTAATGGAAAAATCAAATCCACTGGAAAAAATGCAATTATATATATATGTATACACATGCACATGCATGCATGCTTACACACACATATGCACACACATACACCTAACCTACAATGACAAGAATAAATAAACTTTTACACTACAATGGAATACGTAATTGTAATTTCTTTGAAACTATCCTTGACAATTTTCTTTGTAAAAGTATACTAATTCCAGTAATAAATCATTTCTTGATATTAACCAACACTTCTAATTCTTAATCAAAAATTGTGAAGTAGTCACCAAATAAATATCAACAAAGTAATGTACACAAATGTATCTATAACTGTAATTATCTATCTTTACATGTAGATATCTCTGAATAGTGATTGGAGGTTATACCAAGATAATGTGCAAAAGTGGTGTTTGAAGAAATTTGTTAAGTTCAACATACTCATTAAACAGGACAGTGAAAAACATCGGTTCTGTACATGAACTGGTGTGCTTGGAGCATGTGTCCCTATTAAAGTTCCTACATTGAAATCCTGAACCCCAGATTGATGCAAGTAAGGCCTTTACAGGGAGGGCCTTCATGATTCTGAATGTCTATAAAAGTCTTTATGAAAGTCCTTGTTCTTTGATACCATGTGAAGAAACAGAAAGATGTCAAATATGGACTAATTGGAGACCCCTTTTAAAAACACAACCACAATAGCAAAATTATCTTGCATTTTCCAGTCTTAATAGGAATTAGAAAAAAATTTATATTATTTATCACCCATAAAATCTATAACATTTTACACCAGGTCAAGGCAGTGAAGAAACAAATATCTCTGTATCAAGAAAGTGTCATTGATCAAGACAATAAATATTAAAAATAATGTTTTAACAGCCTCACACATGAAGGAACCAGCAGAGGAACCCAGGTGTGTGGGACCCGGGACTGGTACCTCCAAGCCTGCTCGGATCAGAATTGGGCCTCTTCTGCCCAGATTCCCCATTCTCCAGTAGCTAGGTGGTCACACCCAGAAACTGTCCCCAGTGCCGTGTAATCCCACCAACAGCCAACATCCAGAGACTATAAGATCAAGCTCCCAGAAGCGACCTCGAGACATCTTATAGCCCAGTTCTCCCTATTGGAGAACCTGGCAAGTCACTGAGAGTATCCTGCCCACATAGCAGAGCCTGGCAAACTCCCCATGGCATATTCATATGCCAAAATCAGTTACAATGATGGGGCTCATTCTCCTGACCCTGAAAGAGCCTCTAGTGCGGCACTATTGGAAAAGACAAGTAAAGAGAGGCTTCTAAGATCTCAGGGCTAGGACGAATGAAGGCGTTACTGAGACAGCTTGAGAAATTTGAGGATCAAGGGGATGATGATGATGATGATGATGATGATGAATGTTTTAACGATGTTTAAAATAATACAAACATTAAACTATCCCAAGAATAAGCATTAAACTATCTCAAGAATAAACATTAATGTGAAATTTATTATAATTTAAAAATAACAATAATGCATCAGTCTGTTTTCACTCAGGACACCCAAGAGGGGGGTGGGTGAGAACCCCCTTCACCCTAAGGGACCCAGGCCTGGCAGCCGACCTCCACTACCAATCACTGCCACACTCCTGGCTGCTTTCCAAATGTTATAAGTCACATTATAAGACAATTCCTACCCATTTTCCATAATTATCACACCATATTTGATGGAGTTCAGATAGTAGGCAACAAATCATAGAGTAAATATGTATGTATGTACACACACACACACACACATACACACACACACACACATACTTCTCAGAGAGCCGCTACCGAGAGTATCCCGTCTGCACGGGCAGAGAGCGTCAAGGTACCCGTGGTGTATTCGATATGCCAAAAACAATAATAATAGGTCTCATTCCTCTGACTCTGAAAGAGCCTACAATCGTTGGGAAAGACGAGTAAAAAGAGGCTGCTAAAATCTCGGGGCTGAGTGTAATAGAGACGTTACTGGTGCCCGCTCGAGTAAATCAGCGAACAACATGATGACAATGATATAGTGAACAATAATGCTGTTGGATTTATTTATAAATCTGCCCAAATTATACTACCTGCTCTCCAAGAGGAGCGGAAAAATCAAACCCTGGTTGGCCACGTGCAAGACAAATGCCCCACTCTCTGTGTTATCCTCCAGCCCTTACAAACTATATTTAAGATCACTGTATCTTTGTATCAGTGTCATTCCGTTGTTCATCGATTTGCTCCAGGGGGCACCAGTAACGTCTCCATTTGTCCCTGTCATGTGCAAGTGTAGCCCAATGGCATTTGGGGGGCTCTTTCAGGGTCAGGGGAATGAGGATCATCATTGTTACTGTTTTTGGCATATCAAGTACGCCATGGGTAGCTTGCCAGGCTTTGCCGTGTGTGCAAGATGCTCTCAGTAGCTTGCCGGGCTCTCTGAGAGGGATGAAGACTTTTGGGGTAGACTCTAATCACCTTTATTTCATGAATTTATTAAGTACCTTTCCGTTGAAAAATTCCACTTTTAATAATATATCTCTTCTGATGACAGTGATGTTACTCCTTCTCATTTGTATTATTTGTAGATACTGGTGTTGCAATGTTTGGCAGTTGCACACTTCAAAGTTCCAATAATAGTTGGGATTTGCACACGTGGTCCCTGTACTCTCCAGAATTTTCACACTGATTGACTTTCTCACACACTTAGTTTTGACAGTGGTCAAGGGTCACATACATGCCATGGTGTCAGAGGAAACAATGATCGTGCCAGGGATCATTCTCAGTGATAAGGATGGTGCCATGAGTGTACTTACAGCCTCACTGATGTAAGCAGGCATTCTATCGACCAACTAAGCCACGTTCCTGGCCTTGTAATTGTTCCAAAGTAATCAACAAAGAAGGGGGATTTCTTGTTTTTGTCTCTTTTTATTTTTAATTATTTTTAATATAATAGAATAAATATTCTTAAAAGTTAGTATAATTGCTTCCTTTGTTTATTTTTTTTAATTGACTGAAGCAAGTTGCTTAGCAATTGGTGTAAAGGCAAATACACACATTTTCTCATAATCATTACAGATTAAATGTATTGAATTTAATGTTTTGAAATTCCAAATCTTTGGACAGGCATGAGAGTGGCATAGGTAGGGGACTTGCCTTGTATGTGACTAACCCCATATGACACCCAGTATCACATGTGGTCCTAGTACTAGAGTGATCTTGAGCAGAGAGCCAGGATTAAGCTTTACTCACTGAAGGATAAGACCCAACTTCACCCACCAAAAACATTCTAAATCCTTTCATAATCGATGCATTCTATCTTAATCTTGCAGTCTAACAGAAGCTATAATAGTTAAATTAAAATGTCAAATGATTCACAAGAAACTGAAAAATAAATTTTATAGATTTGGCACAGAATATATATGTGTATATGTATGCACACAAATTATCCTATAAACCATGGGTAGTTAATAGCTATAAAATTCTAAAGTTTAATAAGAAATAACCTTTTCCTTTGGTTAAGTAAGGCGTACTTTCTAATTTTCCAAAACAATAAAATATTATGCTTATGTTATACCATCTATATTATATTGAATCAAAATATTTTTCTCAATCCAAATACATGTTGCTATTAGGATTTGTTCTCTCTCTCTCTCTGGTCACGGGTCTATGGAAGGCTACAACATTTAAAACAGATTTTAGTTATCAGTAATGAATATTTTCATCTCTTCTTTCTGGTATCTGTATTATGTGACTCAATTATTAAACACCTTTAAATTCAGTACCCTCATAAGTAAATTAGAGACGACTTTTATAATAAATTAAAATAAAACATAAAATACAATGTGCAGAAAAATAGTTCATAATTATATACTTAATATCATCTCATATTTACTATTACCTAATATTCTATTACTGTTATTTAAGTAACTGTCCATTCGTATATCAGTGAGTACTTTCAGAAACCTGAACTGAATTTGAAGACTCCTTGTTTTTCATTGTTCTCTATTTTTTGAGAAACATTAGTTCTATCTGAGTTAACAATCCTAATTAGACCCCCTAGCCACACCTCCCTGGGTCCCCCGTTTCCCGCATCCTCCCGGGCGTCTGACGTCCCGCAGCCACCCTGCCCCGCATCCCAAGACACCTGTCTTCCCACCTGGCTCCCTAATATCGGCCCTCTCACCAGGTACCATCCCCCAGCCAGGCTTCCCCAGGTCCCCCGGGTCCCGCGGACAGGAAGATACTGGGGGCATGGCCTGTAGCTCAGTGGCGTGGTCTCACAGGGGCCATGGCCTCCTGTGGGCCGCAGTTATTATTTTTTACCTTAGCACAATAGGTATTGTCTATTTCTTTGAAAATCAATTTAGCCATCTCAATCACTTATGCAAAATAGCCCATTAGCTTAGTTTAACTTTATAAAAGCTATCAGTGAATAAGGGAAGCTTAGCAAAACCTTCCTAAAGAGAACATAGCCTTAAGCCTTGTTTAGAGGCCCCACATCAATCAGGAAGAGCTCCTGAGTACAAGGAAGAACTCTAGAATAGGACCAAGGCTGCCATCAACAATAGCACAACCAGAGCCCCTCCTTCCCACAAGAAGGAATAGGTATAAATAACTACAAAGCTCCAGCTCTACACTTCCATAACAATATGAAGAAGCAGCGAAAATCCCCTCCACGAATGAGGGAGAAGAAAAGATTCCAGAAACATCAACAGAGGCTACTCACATTTATGACCTCTCAGATAAAGAATTCAGAGAGGAAATCTGGAGGAGAGTCGACATACTCCAAGCAATCATGGAAAAGACACCCAATAAATTAAGGGAGGATATGAATGAAACACTGTAATAGTCTACCAAGAAAATGCATGAAGAAATGAGAGCAGAAATTTCAAAGCTACAAACGGAAGTCATACAAATAAAGGAATCAGTAGATGAATTAAAAATCTCACTAGATGCCCTCAAGAGTAGAATGACTACAGCCGAAGACAGAATCAGCGACCTTTAAGATGAGCTGCAGAAAGCTTATAGACAACAACAAATAATGGAGAAAGACCTCAAATTGGCTATAGAGTGAATCAGAGTCCTTGGAGATGACTTCAAGAGGAACAACATAAGAATCACTGGAGTACCAGAAGCACAGGGAAGTAATGCCAATGAAAAAAACACAGTCAAAGACATCATTGCTAAGAAATTCCTAGAGCTGGAGAAGGCAGGCATCCAGATCCAAGGAGTCCAAAGAGCACCAGCAAAAAGAGACCGGAATAAAAAGACTACAAGGCATATCATAGTCAGAGTGACGATTTTGTGGATAGAGACACAATTCTGCAAGCAGCAAGGTCGAAGAAGGAAATCACATACAAAGGAGCACCCCTCAGATTTACAGCAGACCTGTCAGAGGAAACCCTCCGAGCCCGAAGACAATGGTGGGACATAGTGAAAAAACTCAATGAAATGAATGCCTCACCAAGAATACTTTATCTGGCTAAACTCTCACTCAAACTTGGAGGAACCATACACTATTTCTCGAATAAACAACAGCTCAGGAACTTCATAGACTCAAAACCAAACTTAAAGGAAAGTCTAAAGGAGCTAGTGTAAGACAAGGAGGAGCCCCACGAGAACAACAAACCCCACAGAAAGATGACTCAAAACCCAATTACAATAATCTCTCTCAATGTCAATGCCTAAATGCACCTATCAAGAGACACAGAGTGGCAAAATGGATCCGGAAATTAAACCCAACATTCTGCTGCCTGCAAGAAACACACCTGAACAAACAGAGTAAACATAGACTCAAAGTCAAAGGATGGAAAACAATCCTGCAAGCAAACAACTCCCTTAAAAAAGCTGGAGTGGCCATCCTGATATCCGACAACATAGACTTCAGGTTGAAAAAGATTAAAAGGGACAGCAAAGGTCATTTTCTATTTATCAAGGGATATGTACAACAGGAAGAAATCACACTCTTAAACGTATACGCTCCTAGTGAACGACCGGCTAAATATTTAAAACAACTCCTAACAGACTTCAAAGAGGACATCACTAACAGCACAATTGTAGTCGGAGACTTCAATACGGCCTTATCGCCTCTAGATAAATCGACAAGAACAAAACTCAGCAAGGAAACACTGACTCTGAAAGAAGAAATTGAAGAGAGAGGCCTAATAGACCTATACAGGGCTTTACACCCCAAAAAGAAAGAATACATATTCTTTTCCAGTGCACATGGAACATTTTCTAGAATAGACCATGTACTGGGCCCCAGAACATACCTCAATAAAATCGGAAAAATAGAAATTGTATCAACCATCTTTTGAGACCACGATGTGCTGAAGATAGAAGCTAACCACTCACCAACACGAAGAACCAAATCAAACACCTGGAAATTAAATAGCTCAATGTTGAACAATGAGTGGGTCAAGAAGGAAATCAAGGAGAAATCAAAATATACTTAGAAACAATGAGAATGAAGACACGAGCTAACAAAATATATGGGATGCAGCTAAAGCCTTATGTTAAGGAGAAAAATTATAACTCTCAAAGCATTCCTCAGGAAGGAAGAAAGGGCCCACATAGATATCTTGACTTCAAGGCTCAAGACCTTAGAAAAGGACCAGTTAAAAAGAACCCAAACCAGACCGAAGGAAAGAAATAATAAAAATTAGAGCAGAAATTAATGACATGGAAACCAAAAAAAAAAACAATCTGAAAGATCAATTAAACAAAGAGCTGGTTGTTCGAGAAAATAAATAAGATTGATAAACTACTAGCAAGACTCACAAAGAAACCAAAAGGGAGAGAACCCTAATAAATTGAATCAGAAATGAAAAGGGAGACATCATAACAGAAACCAGTGAGATTCAAAAGAACTTTAGAGACTACTTTGAAGGTCTGTACACCACAAAACAAGAGAACCTGAAAGAAATGGATGAATTCCTTGATTCCTACAATCTCCCAAGACTGAACAAAGAAGACTTGGAATATCTGAATAGACCCATTAATGTTAAGGAAATTGAAACTGTAATAAAAAAATCTCCCCAAAAACAAAAGCCCAGGCCCAGATGGATTCTGTTGAATTCTTCCAAACATTTAAAGAAGACTTGTTGCCAGTTCTCCTCAAGCTTTTCCAGAAAATTGAAAAAATAGGAACCATCCCAAGCAGTTTCTATGTAGCATACATCTCCCTAATACCAAAAGCAAACAAAGACACCACTAAGAAAGAAAATTATAGACCAATATCTCCAACGAACACCAATGCGAAGATCCTCAACAAAATATTAGCAAATAGGATCCAAGAACTCATCAAAAAGATCATATATCATGACCAAGTGGGATTCATCCCAGGGAAGCAAGGATGGTTTAACATCCGGAAATCAATCAACATAATCCATCATATCAACAAAAGTAAAGATAAAACCATATGATCATATCAATAGATGCAGAGAAAACATTTGACAAGATCCAACATCCATTCATGATGAAAACCCTCACAAAAATGGGTTTTGGAGGAACTTTCCTCAAGGTAGTCAAAGCCATCTACCACAAGCCTACGGCAAGCATTATCCTCAACGCAGAAAAACTAAGGGCCTTTCCTCTGAGATCAGGCACAAGACAAGGATGCCCGCTCTCACCACTTCTATTCAATATAGTACTGGAAGTACTTGTGATAGCTATTAGACAAGAAAAAGAGATTAAGGGCATCCAGATAGGAAAGGAAGAAATCAAACTCTCACTCTTTGAGGACGATATGATACTGTATCTAGAGAACCCTAAAACCTCTACTAAGAAACTCTTAGAAACAATAGACTTATACAGTAAAGTTGCAGGTTATAAAATCAATACCCAAAAATCCATGGCCTTCCTATACACAAACAATGAGGCAGAGGAAAGGGACATGAAAAAAGCAATCCCATTCACAATCGTGCCCCAGAAAATCAAGTACCTCGGAATCAGTTTAACCAAGGAAGTAATTGACCTCTACAAAGAAAACTATAAAACGCTACTCCGTGAAATAAAAGAGGACATGAGGAAATGGAAATATATACCCTGCTCGTAGATAGGGAGAATCAATATTGTCAAAATGACAATACTTCCCAAAGCATTATACAGATTCAACGCGATCCCTATAAGGATACGCATGACATTCTTCAAAGAAACTAATCAAGCAATCCTAAAATTCATATGGAACAACAAACGCCCACGGATAGCTAAAACAATTCTTGGGAAAAAGACGATGGGTGGCATCACCCTCCCCAACCTCAAACTTTACTACAAAGCGGTAACAATTAAAACAGCGTGGTACTGGAACAAAGGCAGAGCAGCAGACCAATGGAACAGGGTGGAATATCCCTACACACAACCCCAAATGTATGATCATCTAATCTTTGATAGGGGAGCAAGAGATGTGAAATGGAGCAAGGAAAGCCTCTTCAAAAAATGGTGCTGGCACAACTGGACAACCACATGGAGAAGAATGGGCTTAGACCTCGACCTGACACCATGCACAAATGTCAGATCAAAATGGATTAAAGACCTCAACATCAGACAACAAACGATAAGGTACATTGAAGACAAGGTCGGCAAAACCCTCCACGATATTGAAGATAAAGTTATCTTCAAAGATGACATGCAACTGGCCAACCAATTGGAAACAGAGATCAACAAATGGGACTACATTAAACTAAAAATCTTCTGTACCACAAAAGATACAGTGACCAGAATACAAAGACTATCTGCAGAATGGGAAAGGATATTTACACAATACTATCAGATAAGGGGTTGATATCAATGGTATATAAAGCACTGGTTAAACTCTACAAGAAGAAAACATCCAATCCCTTCGAAAATGGGGCGAAGAAACAAACAGAAACTTTCCCAAGGAAGAGATATGACTGGCCAAAAGGCACATGAAGAAAGTGCTCTACATCACTAATCATCAGGGAGATGCAGATCAAAACAACCATGAGATACCACCTCACACCACAGAGACTGGCACACATCCAAAAGAACAAAAGTAACCAATGTTGGAGAGGATGTGGAGAGAAAGGGACCCTTCTACACTGCTGGTGGGAATGCCAACTGGTTCAGCCGTTTTGGAAAACAATATGGACGATTCTCAAAAAATTAGAAATTGAGCTCCCATTGACCTAGCAATACCACTGCTGGGAATATATCCCAGAGAAGCATAGTTGAAATGACATCTGCACTTATATGTTCATCGCAGCACTGTTTACAATAGCCAGAATCTGGAAAAAAACCCGAGTGTCCTAGAACAGATGCCTGGTTGAAGAAACTTTGGTACATCTATACAATGGAATACTATGCAGCTGTTAGAAAAAATAAGGTCATGAACTTTGCATATAAGTGGATCAGCATGGAAAGTATCATGCTAAGTGAAATGAATCAGAAAGAGAGAGACAGATATAGAAAGATTGCACTCATCTGTGGAATATAGAATAACAGAGTCGGAGACTAACACCCAATAATAGTAGAAATAAGTACCAGGAGATTGACTCCATGGCTTGGAGGCTGGCCTCACATTCTGGGGAGAGGGCAACTCAGATAGAGAAGGGAACACCAAGTAAAATGTGGTAGGAGGCCATGCGGGGGAAGGGTGATGGGTGCCAAATGTAGACTAGAGACTGAACACAATGGCCACTCAACACCTTTATTGCAAACCTCAATACCTAATTAGAAAGAGAGAACAAAAGGGAATTCCCTGCCACAGTGGCAGGGTGGGGTGGGGGAAGATGGGATTGAGTAGGGTGGGAGGGATGCTGGGTTTACTGGTGGTGGAGAATGGGCACTGCTGAAGGGATGGGTTCTTGAACTTTGTATGAGGGAAACATGAGCACAAAAATGTATAAATCTTTATCTGTACCTTCATGGTGATTCACTAATTAAAAATACATAAATAAATAAATAAATTAAAATCAATCCTAATTATTTAGAAAATATTATTTAACTACTGGGTATGGTTAATTTACCAACATTCTCATATATTTAGGACTTTCTCATAGCTATTCATAATTTTATCCTTCCAACTTAGCAATCACTATCATTTAAAAAATTATCAAAACAAGTTATATATATCTGAAAAGCTGTCTTCCATTCTTTACTATCAGCAAAAGGAAGGACACTTTGGTAATTAAATATTTTATAAAGCATTTTCAGTTAAATCTTTAACAGTGCTCTACACTTATATTTTTCTTTTAGTACTGTTAAAGTATTTAAGAATCGTTGATCTTGGGGCTGGAGAGATAGCACAGCGTGTAGGGCGTTTGCCTTGTACGCGGCCGACCCAGGTTCAAATCCCAGCATCCCATATGGTACCCTGAGCATGGCCAGGGGTGATTCCTGAGTGCAGAGCCAGGAGTAACCCCTGTGTATCGCCAGGTGTGACCCAAAAAGAAAAAAAAAAAGAATCGTTGATCTTTGCCTTTTTTTTTTACTATGAACCATTTTGTTTGCCTCTTTTCTGGATTATAAAAGCACCTATTACAGTTATTTATTTCTTGTCTGCTAAATATTGTAAGGTAAAAAAACAAAAGCAACCGGTGTTGGCGTGGATGCGGGGAGAAAGGGACTCTTCTTCACTGCTGGTGGGAATGCCAACTGGTTCAGCCCTTTTGGAAAACAATATGGACGATTCTCAAAAAATTAGAAATTGAGCTTCCATTTGACCCAGCAATACCACTCCTGGGAATATATCCTGTAGAGGCAAAAAGGTATAGTAGAGATGGCATATGTATTTCTATGTTCATTGCAGCACTGTTTACAATAGCCAGAACCTGGAAAAAAACAGAGTGCCCAAAACAGATGACTGGTTAAAGAAACTCTGGTACATCTACACAGTGGAATACTATGTAGCCGTCAGAAAACATGAAGTCATGAAATTTGCATATAAATGGATCAACATGGAAAGTATCATGTTGAGTGAAATGAGTCAGAAAGAAAGAGACAGACATAGAAAGATTGCACTCATATGTGGAATATAATGTAACTGAGAAGTACAAGTTGGCAATGATGCAACTTCTGGCAGATATCTCTCTGGACTTAGTTACTAAAATACTAAATTACAGAAACCCAAAACTGAGAGGCCGCTAATGTGGTCACTCGACCTCATACCTCTTCATCCTCAGCAATGGAAAACAAATTATCTAATGCTTCCTTTTCAGCAGGTCTGACTTTAGGGGAGAGACTCTCCAAACAATAATAGTGAGTTTTGTTGAAATATTGTATGCAAAGTGAAAGTAAAGTGAAATTTATTAGTTACACAGGCGGGGGAGGCTTAGGGTGGGGGGGCTAGGGGCGTGGGGGGCTTAGGGGTGTGAGGGGGTGGGGTGGAGCTATACTGGGATTCTTGGTGGTGGAATATGAGCACTGGTGAAGGGATGGGTATTCGAGCATTGTATAACTGAGATTTAAACCTGAAAACTTTGTAACTTTCCACATGGTGACTCAATAAAAAATTAAAAAAAAATAAAAATAAAAATAAAAAAATAATAAAAAAAGAAAAAAAATAAAGAAGTGAACACAATAAAAAAAAAGAAAAAAAGATATGGAATATAGAAAGCACGGATAGGTCTTTAACAGAAAAAAAATAAAACATCCCTTCTAACAATGGGAAAGAGTGATGAACAGAAACTTCTTCAAAGAAGACTTACAGATGGCCAGAAGACATGTGGAAAAAAATTATCTGCATCCCTTATCATCAGGGAAATGCAAATCAAAACAACGAGATACGACTTCTCACCAACGAGACTGGCACACATCACAATGAACAAAGTCAACCAACGTTGGTGTGGATGTGGGGAAAATGAACCCTCATTTACTGCTGGTGGGAATGTTGACTGGTCCAGCCTGCTTGGAAAGCAACATGAACACTTCGCAAAAAACTTGAAAGTGAGCTTCTCACTGACCCAGCAATTCCATTTTTTGTCACCTACACCAAAAGTTTAAAGCTCTCTTCAGAAGAAAATGATTTACACTCCTTTGTTCATTTTAGGACTATCATCAATAGCAATGAAAATCTGAAAACAACCCGTGTCCAAGAACAGAACCCAGTAAAGAAACTCTGATATATATATATGCACAGTGCAGTGCAATACTACCCAGCTTTAAGGAAAGATTAAATAAAATAAATAAATGTATAAATAAAAAAGAAAGGCCGAAGTCATTCAATAATATACTATGTGGATGGATCTGGAGACCATTATGCTAAGTGAATTTAGTGAAAAGGAGAAAGACAAGCTGAATTATTTTTTTTCACATGAGATCATTGTCACTGTCATCCCGTTGCTCACTGACTTGCTTGAGTGGGTACCAGTAACGTCTCCATCATCAGACTTGTTACTACTTTTGGCATATCAAATACGCCATGGGTAGCTTGCCAGGCTCTACCGTGCTGGAGAGATACTCTCAGTAGCTTGCTGAGCTCTACGAAAGGGACAGAAGAATCAAACCTGGGTCAACTGACCATATGCAAGGCAAACGCACTACCCACTGTGCTATTGCTAGAGCCCATGAGATACAGAAAGAAATTCAATAGGGTAATAAACAATGTCCAAGGTAGCAGAAACTGAGAACTGGTCTTTAGTAGGAAGTTTCCAACAAAGGTGCACGGGGACAGAATAGAATAGGGGAGAATACCGAAACAATGATGAGGGAATACATGTGTCATTTTACTTAGAACAATGTCTAGAAGGATATTCGTAAGTTTGATAGCCATAGTTGTTTAAGCAAAATGGAGTAAGACAAAAGAGATTTCCACTGTTGATTTTCAATTTTCAACATTCTTGTAAGCATACCCCATATTTTCAATTTAAAATAAATTCAAAATGCATTGCTTTTATGTTTGTCAAAATAAATTTGATACATTTAATTGGAAAAAAAATATTGTAAGGTAATAAAAATAACTTTGATTTTCTCTGCTTTGGTAAAATGTTTTAAATTTTTTTCTTAGCAATATCAGTCTTAATTTTGTCCTATAAAATAGAATATTGATTTACCTTAGTGTGCAAAATGCAAAAAAGCTGTGGTATCGCATCTTGATTTCTTACACATCACATAAAAGTTGGTCTTGAGAAATCATTTGTAGAATGAGAACAAATTTATCAGAATAATATTTTACTCTTCCTCAAAAAAAGAAAATATACATTTTTGTTTAATATGCTTGTTCATTTCTACCATTTGAATGGTATTAACCTTTCTCTGCTTTTTAAGTTTTCTCTAATAAGAGATCCAAGATATTTTCCAAAAGGTCTTGATTTAATTTTTATTTTCTGTACCTTGTTTAGATGCCTCTGAAAATAACCGGTATTTCAGACTGCTTTTTGCCTCCTGTTTTGGTGTATATGCCCCCTTCTCCCATTAAAAAGAAGGAGGGGTTGGATATTAACACTGAGTGTTTCAGACTTCACCAGTGCATTGCCCCTCACCCTCCTCCCAGAGCGGCATGCAGTGCTCTCGAGAGCATCTCTTTTTTGCAGCCGTGGGATATATTCCCAGAAGTGGTACGGCAGGCTCTAGACATTAGTACAGGGAAGTAGCACTGGTGAAGGGATTGGTGCTTGAACATTGTACCCCTGAAACTCAATCACAAGCAATTTGTAATTTGTAGTGATTCAATAAATTATCATTTTAAATGCTACCACACATATAATTTGAGAAATATTTAAGAAAAAAAATGCCTTTTTTTTTGACTCACACCTGGCAATGCTCAGGGACTGCGGGGTTACTCCTGGCCCTGCACTCAGGAATCACCCCTGGCAGTGCTTGGGGGACCATATGGGATTCTGGGAATCGAACCCAGGTCGGCCACCTGCAAGGCAAATGCCTGTGCTATCACTCTAGCCCCAAGAAATAATTTGATAAATATTTAAATTCTTTCAGAGCTTAAGTCTGAAAATGCCTGTAAAAAACTAAGGCACGCAGAGGGGCGTGTGAACTCTCGGGGCTCTCCAGGCAGCTCTGTCTCACCGCCCACATTCGGTGCTCTGGAACTGCTGTGTATGGGCTGGATCGGGATGGCCGTTGGCCAAGGACAGGCGAAGGAAGAACGAGGACCAAGCTGGTTGCTGATTAGTTACCGTTTATTCAATCTTCCATCTTTCTCCTCTCCAGCTCCGACCTTTCTCTGGATCTTCTGCCGCCTCTCGCCTCTCTGCCCCTCTGTCATCTCTCTCCTCCCTTTTTCCTTTCTCACCCTTGTCCCTAGGTTACACCCAGCCAGGTAGCAAAATCAACATAAGAAAGCCCTTCCTGAGGGCAGCCAGGTTCAAAGTCCTTCCTGACTCTTAAGGTGTTTTCTCCTTTCCTTAGTCCAAACACTCATTAACATCTTAATACTAGTTATTTTTGTCTGGACATAGCAAGAGATACATTGAGGCTTGCAAGGCAGCTCTCTTGGGAACATCTTGCCAGACTCAACTGCAGCACTCAGGCCAAATTAATCATTCCTCACCCTAGCAGGGTCTGAATCTAGTTATCACTGTTTGGATCATGACAGCATTTGTCCATGACCAAGCTCTTAACTTATAGGTAAGCATTAGGCACTTTGGCCAGGCCCATCTTGATGCCAGGGTAGCATACAACTCACCGCTTGCCCTGCGTCCGTCTCATCCCTCGTCGGGACCCTGCTTTTGGAGGTGCTAGGAAGTAAGGGCAGCTGAGGCTTAGGTTGAGAGAACAGATGCCCAGAAGGAAAATATCATGTAGAATCAAATGACTCACAGGTTACAAAAGCATAGCATTTGCTAAGTCTTCCTGTGTCCATACAAAAAGGACATTGCTCTGAGTAAACTATGCAAAGGACTCAAGGAGAAGAGGAAAACAATATTTACAAGTCAACAGAACACTAAGAAAGAAGTTACAAATAAACAAAGAGGAATGGGAGCACTGTAATTGGAGTAACCAAATAAACCTAAACTACCTGAGGCTATGTTATCCTACAGTGCCCAAATTAAAATAAGCACATCATCCCTGTGTATTATTTAAAGTTGTGTGTCTACACAGTATACTTGTACACTTTCTAATTTGTGTTACCTTTAACTTCTTTATCTTCAATAAACTTAATTTTGAAAGCTCTTAGAAAAATGGCAAAGCTACTAAGTCTCAGTAAGGCATGGAATGAGTTCAACAGGCTAGAGGTCATGTTTTATATTCTCCAGACCCTGATTTCCATCGCCTGGACCCCATAACCCCAGAGCTTCACAAAGTATGGATGGTCCCTGAGTACTGCTGGCTGGGACACGATCCTGGTCGCCCAGCACCGCTAGCCCAAGTAGGATTGCTGGATCGCTACACATCACACAGGCCTGGGCACCTGACTGCATGTTGCGGGAAGGGTCCCCAGTTCCCACCAGAGAGGACCCATTTTAGTAAAAGAAGAGATGCCTAAAGCTACCCCTGAGGTTGTTTTCTCTTAGATCTTTCTTCTTTCTTCCTCTGTCCTGCTTTATCTTAGGGTGCTAATTCGTCAAGGGTCCAATCTGCTATATTCATTTCAGCCCTTCAGCATGATAAATTTTGTGGGTTTTTTTCGGAATTTATTTTTCTACAGCTTGTATTATCACTTATAATTCCCTTTACAAGATTTCACTCTATTTATTTTGCATATTAAACTTTCCAGTATTTTCTACTTGGAAGAATCTTGAAAAGTCTATAAGTGAACATATAAATAAACATATATTCCAAAGTAACTTTGCTTCTAGGCCCCGTGTGAGTTCACAAAGCTTGGGGATGCTGCATAACACATGCATCCAGTGACTGAGAGCCTCCTCTAGTCCTCCCCAGGCCCCCTCAGAAGAGAGACAAAGAGAGAGGGGACCACAGACTGATGGTGAACATGGCCCACTTAGTACGGAGCTACTAACATCCTTATAGAACATCTGAAGGAATCAGAGGTGTAGGACTGCATGTCCCTGTGGCTTACAGAGGTAAAACTTTCCAGCACTGGCCGTCGTCTGGGGGAGGTCAGCTCAAGGAGACACTCTGTCCCTCAGGAGTATCTCTATTGCTTTTCTCTTTCACTCTAGTCATTCTATCAAACAATTGAGTCAAACAATCAAATAATTAATCAAACAATTCAGTGACTTCTTACCAATACTTGCAGTTGTTTGGATAAACATAGCAAGAGATAAAGATCACAAACTTAGTTCATGGGCTCATAGTTCTTTGAGAGCAAGCAAGGCTTTTGCAGTAAATCCCAGACTAGGTCCTCAGACCAGTTCAGCTTGGGGTCCTGTCTCTTAAGTCATAGCAGCTTGCAGCAAGACCATGCATTTATGCTTTCTAGATTGCCCTATTTCAATGCCAGGGTAGATTCACCACTTGCCCTGGGTCCATCCCCATCCCACGGCAGGACCTCTCTTTTGGGGTGTTAGGAACTATGGCTACCGAAGCCTGAGTCAAGTGATTGTGACAGATGCCCCGGAGTGGATATGTTTCAGAGTCAATGAACTCCCAAATATCAGGAGTGTGGCATTGATGGTCTTTCTGTGTTTAAGCAAAGAGCATTGCTCTATAGTAAAATATGAAAATATTATAGGGGAAATTGAAGAGCAAATAATCCAATAGGCTGAGTGGGCTGTTGGCGCCTACTGTGAAGGCCTTTGGCAGCCTCTGGGGAGGGTCACATGTCACTCTGCACAGTCCTAGTGCCACTGGACATGTGGGTCCCCACCAAATTGTCTTTAGCCAGTCATCTGTTCTTGGGCACTCAGATTTTTTCCAGATTCTGGCTATTGTAAACAGTGCTGTAATAAGCATACAAGTGAAGCTATCATTTTTTCTGTATTTTTATCTCCAGGATATATTCCCAGAAGTAATATTGTTAGGTCAAATCAGAGCTTAATTTCTAATTTTTTGAGAAACAAAATACATTCTTATAGCCTACCAACGCTGAACCAAGAAGACTTGCAATACCTGAATAGACCCATCACCACCAAGGAAATTGAAACAGTAATTTAAAAGTCTTCCCCAAAACATAAACCCAGATCCAGATGGATTCACTAGCTAATTCCTCCAAACATTTAAAGAGGACTTATTACCAGTCTTTTTCAAGCTTTTCCAGGAAATTGAAGACACAGAAAATCTCCCAAACAGTTTCTATGAGGCCATAGAATCCTAATAGTAAAAGCAAACAGAGACACCACAGAAAAAGAAAATTATAGGCTGATATCCCTGATGAACATGGATGCAAAAATTCTTAATAAAATATTAGCAAATAGACTCCATGCCAACACCAGCTGTTTTTGTTCTTTTGGATATGTGCCAGTTATAGTGGTGTGATATCATGTCTCATTGTTGTTTTGATCTGCATCTCCCTGATGATTAGTGATGAAAAGCATTTTCCCATGTCCCTTTTGGTCATTCAGATTTCTTCTTTAAGAAAGTTTCTGGTCATTTCAGGGCTCCATTTTCTGATGGGGTTGAATGTTTTCTTCTTGTAGAGTTCAACCTGCAATGCTCAGGGTCTATGCACTCATAAATCACTGATGGCAGTTTTCTGGGACCATGTGAAATGCCAGGGAATGAACCCTGGTGGGCAGAGTGCAAGGCAAGCACCTTAATCACTGTACTATCTCTCTGACTCCATAACTGATTTTAAATATATAATAAAACTAAGTTTTAATAGAAAAAGCTATCATATATAAAAAACAATAAGGTCTCTGTTCAAGGAAAGAGGAGAGAGGAAAGATAGGCACCATCATAAATGAAGATACTTAAAATTTTGGAGGTTCATTACTAATCACATACTAACCTTGAGAAGCTAATTTGTATCTGTGAAACCTTCTGATGCTCTGATGCCTGGGATCACCGGTATTAGAATTTGACTAACAACCCCAAAAGGCATTTGCAAAAAAGATCAGATTTAGTACTAAGACAATTTGCAGTGTAGGGCAAGAGAAAAGGCAGAGGGCAAAGTTAAAAAGGAGGGTCAAGTTACCCTATTTGAACTGTACTCTGCTTTGCATATGTTAAAAAGGCCTTTGTTCCTGGCATTTTTGCACTGAATATTCAACACTGAGGGGACTGGTGCCTTTTTGTTGAATCCTGTGTAAGAAAACTTGAAGAAAATTCTACCTTGATAAACTGGAAGCTTTTCATTTAGCTAAAAACAATGAATTGGGGACTGAGGAATAAATCTTGCAAACCAATGACTCCCAAGAGCTGAAGTTAGGCAGAACAAATTTATGGAGAACCCTGCCCTCACCGACCCTGCCTTTAACCTGTATCTCCAAGTTTTAAATAACAAGCAACAACTTAAAGATGAATATGGAAACATGGCATAAGGGCAAAATACAGAAAAATCAAATACTGTTGTGGCATACCAGTGCCACACAGGGCACTATTAAACAACTGCCATCAATCGCAATGTAACAGTGACAATAGCAATATGCCTCATATTGTTTTTTGTTGTTGAGATTATTTAAAGCTATTTATTTATTTATTATTGAATCACCGTGAGAGAGTTACCAAACTTTCATGTTTGAGTTTCAGTTATCTAATGATTGAATAACCATCCCTCCGCCAGTGCACATTCTCCACCACCAATGTCCCCAGGATCACCCTTTCCTCTTCATTCTTCCCCCTGCCTCTATGGCAAACAATTTCCCCCATACTCTCTCTCTACTTTTGGACATTATGGTTTGCAATATAGATTCTGAGAGGCTATCACATTTGGTCCTTTATTTACTTTCAGCATAAATCTCCTATCCCGAACGATTCCTTCAACCATCAGTGGCTTAGTGATCCCTTCTCTATTCCGCCTGCCTTCTCCCCCAGCTCATGAGACAGTCTTACAATTATGGAGCAATCTTCCTGGCCCTTGTGTCTACTGCCCTGTGGTGTCAGTCTCATATTATGTTATTTTATATTCCACAAATGAGTGTAGTCCTTCTATGTCTGTTCTTCTCTTTCTGACTCATTTCACTTGGCATGATACTCTCCATGACTATCCACTTATAAGAAAACTTCATAAATTCATTTTTCCTAAGAGCAGCATAGCATTTTATTGTGTAGATGTACCAAATTGTCTTTAATCAGTTGTCTGTTCTCATGCATTTGGGTTGTTTCCAGATTTTGGGTATTGTGAACAGTGCTGCGATGAACATACTAGTGCTGATGTCATTTCTACTGTACCTCTTTGCACCCTCAAGATATATTACCAGAAGTGGTATTGTGGGGTCATATGGAAGATCAATTTCTTATTTTAAAACCATATGAAAATAAAGTTGTGCCCATTTCTAGGCTCACAAATTATTTACTCTGTATTGTAAAAGGACATGCGTTCAAGTAAGCCAATAATATATAGGCATGTATGACAGTGTACTCCTAAGAAAAAAGTAATACACAAGATCAGAATAAAATGTAGTGTAGATAATCATGTCTAATAAAGAACCTAAAATAGCTTTACCAGTATGCCAAAAAGAATGGGAAGGGCAAGTGACATGTAGGATTTTATGTTTTATTCTTTAAAACATAAAATTTTGTTTTATGATGTAAATAGAAAATCATTGTAAAAGTCTCACATCAAAAGCTTCACCAAAGCACTATCAACTGGACAATGTTAATATTAGGCAGTCAAAGTTGAAGCAACAAGAAAACATTACATGCCTTCAAAACATCCGATCAAATGTCAATAATGTGCCACATAAGACAATTTCAATGTGACCTTGATTGTTTAAAACCTGGTAGTATAAATTCCTTGCCCCACTTTCCATTAATATATTAGACCCTGGGCCTGGAGTGATAGAACAGCGGGTAGGGCGTTTGCCTTGCATGCTTCTGACCCAGGTTTGATTCCCAGCATCCCATATGGTCCCCTGAACACTACCAGGGGTAGTTCCTGAGTGCAGAGCCAGGAGTAACCCATATGAATTGCCGGGTGTGACCCCAAAAGCAAAATAAATAAATAAATAAATAAAATTAGACCTTTATTAATTTCTTCTATATCTGCGGGTTTTGTTTATTAGATTTTTGGACACAGTCTGTGATATTCAGGCTTACCCCTGGCTCTTCACTCAAGGATCACTCCTGGTGGGGCTAGGGGGACTGTATAGTTTGCCAGGGGTCACACTGGGGTCTGCTATATGCAAATTAAGAGGCCTACCCACTGTACAAGCTCTGTGGTGCCATTTTTTCATATCTTAATGACTATGACTTTTTTCTCAAATAATATCATCACTGTCATCCTGTTGCTCATCGATTTGCTCAAGTGGGCACCAGTAACATCTCCATTGTGAGACTTGTCACTGTTTATGGCATATCGAATATGCCACGGGTACCTTGTCAGGCTCTGCCGTGAGGGCAGGATACTCTCAGTAGCTTGCCAGGCTCTAAGAAAGGGGCAGAGAAATCGAACCTGGGTCAGCCATGTGCAAGGCAAATGCTCTACCCGCTGCTCTATCGCTCCATCCCAGTTATATTTCATAATATACTATGATATAATTCATAGTGATTAAGTTTGAGACTTTGTTTGGATGTACCTTTAACCATCTTTTTGTTTCCTTTTTTTTTTTCTGTTTTTTTGAGTTACAGTTACAATGTTAGATGGACAAGGACTCTGAGGCTACTAAATGAAAATACCAGAAGAAATTATCACATACACATACTCCAGATGGAATCCCAGTGACTAAGAGCTTCCACAAGCAAGGCTCAAGTGTGTAGGTTCCAGGATTAAATCTCCATGCCATATGGCGGCATAGGTGTGGGGCTGTTATTCTCCAGGCTATCTCTACCTGCCCCCTTGTCGACCTGGCTGTCACCCCCACAATGTTACTCTGGGCACCATCTTAGCGCACCAACAGCCCTGGTCCAGAGATACCCAATTGAATCCCAAAATGGATTAGTGCCCTACTGAAATGTCTCTGGAACCCAACCGTTCACAATCTAGCATTCCAGAAGCATGTGTCTGCAACATCCAGGTTATTCTAAATGAGCAATGGACAAGCAATGGACCTAGCATCTGCCCCTGACAGGCATTCTTGAATGGTGGTACAAAAATTCAAGTAAAACATAATGCCCAAAAGTAGAGAGAGAGTATTGAGGAAATTGCCTGCCACTGAGGCAGGGTGAAGACTGGGATTGGGGGTAGGGGGCAGGATATACTGGGGACACTGGTGGGGACACTGGTGGTGGAGGGTATGCACTGGTGGAGGGTGTTTGATCATTATATGGCTGAATCTCAAACATGAAAGCTTTGTAACTGTATCTGACAATGATTCTATTAAATAAAAAAACAATAAGGTGGAGTTCATGCACAATTCAATCAGATTAATCAATGGCTGAATAAATAACAGTACTCCTACATTTTAAAAAAAATATCACATAAACATAAAAATATCCATTAATCTCAGCTGTTCCAGTTTCTCTACAATTGAATTTTCTCAGCCTGCTGCAATACTGGCAGAAAAGTAGGCATCAAAAGGCAAGACACATCTGATAACTACTGTAGAGATTAGGCAATGAGAACTACCCAGTTAATCCCATCAAGATTTATGATAAAATAATAACTATTGATTTAAATCACTGATTGTGAGAAGTAGGTGACATAGTCATAGATAGCTAGAACACTGATATGATTTAGTACAATGACAACTAGTGTATTTGAATGCCTAATCTCTTCTTATTTATTATAAACAAGCACTAATGCTAAACCTAATACTTATTCTAACCCAAACCCTATACTAATTCTGACTTTAGCTTAGACGGAAACCTACCAAGTAATCCACATTTAAAAATTGTTATGTACTTAAGTGCATTTTTAGATCTGAAAAATTAAAACCTAATACCAAAACCCAATAACTTAGTCTAGCCCTAACCCTAATCAAATTCTATTTCTAGACTTATTATAAATCTGAAATTATCTTAACTAGTTAAGCTTAAAAATTAGTCAATTTAAAAATCAAGTTATACTTGATTTTTTAACTTAGAACACACTAAAAACTTATTCTCTATCCCCATACACATATCTAACTAGTATTACTTAAGTTAGTTCAAACATTAGATTAGTTAAATTAACTCTATTAATCTAACCTATACTACCCCCAAACTATACTTACCTTGAATTTAGCAGTGCCGAACTTTATCAATTAACCTAAATTTACCAATCACCCAATACTTGCATGTTTAACTTTAAACACAGAAGAACTTAATAACTAACTCCTATACAGATCAACACCCTCTTCAGAGATGTAATCCTCATACTCACACTTAAACACTAAGCTTTCTTCTAGCAGTGTTGAAATTTACCAATTAGCTTAAATTTAAAATCACCCTATTCATAACTTGCATTTATAACTTTAAACACAGCAAAGAATAATAACTAAAGTCTACACAGATTCTAACTTCAACCCCAGTGCTTATGGCCTGTGTATTTGGTAAGTGTATTAGGGTTAGGGGTGGGTTGGATTAAGATTAAAATTAGGGTTAGATTAGCATTTGGGTAGGGGTTAAGTGTTAGTTCTGAGTGTGTCTCAAGTTTAAAATGAACATTTAGTATAGAATAACAATTTTAGACTAATTTATAGTTGTCATTGACAGGGTGAGATCAGTGTAGTTTAGGGTAATATGAGTACTAGTGCTTGGGTTAGGGAGTGAAGCAGTTAGATGATAAGTTTCTCTCTAAGTATAGGGTGATTGTTAAATTTTGGCTAATTTTTAGATTTAGACCTTGGCTAGAATCAGGGTTACTCTGGAGTTAGGGATGCATTAAGATTACTGTTAGGGTAGGTCAGGGGTTGTGTAAGTATTGTCTTAATTTTGGCTGTGTTTAAGGTTCAAACTGAACATGTAGTATCATATGATTGTTACACTTAGGTTACTTGGAGGTTTTTGTGATTGCTAGGGTCACAGTTAGGATAGGTTAGGGTTAGTATTGATACTGATAAATTTCGGCTAATTGCTTGGTTTAGGCCTAAGCTAGGGTCAGGGTGATTACAGGGTTAGAATCATGTTAGTTAGGGTTAGGGTTAGGTTGCGGTTTATATTGCAGCTAGATGTTAATTTTTGGCTGTGTTTCATGTTAAAGATAAACGTTTAGTATTGAGTATTGGTTAAATTTAGTCTAAATGGAATTATAGGCATTTCTAAGATCAAAGTTAGTATCGTTAAAGTTTAGTACAGCTTTAAGGTTACAGTTTAAGTAGGAATTAGGTACTAGGTTTTAATGTATTTCAAGTTTATAAATTCAAGTTAGTATAGGGTGATTTTTAATTATTTTCTATATCTTAAGTTTAAGCCTAAACTTATTGGACTGGAGCACAGGCGGTAGGGCGCTAGCCTTACACGCAGCCGGTCTGGGTTCGATTCTTTCGTCCCTCTCGGAGATCCTGGCAAGTAACCAAGAGTATCCTGCCTGCATGGCATAGCCTGGCAAGCTACCCGTGGCGTATTCAATATGCCAAAAAACTATAAAAACAAGTCTCACAATGGAGATGTTACTGGTGCCTTGCTAGAGCAAATCGATGAACAACGGGACGACAGTGACACAGTGCTAAGTTTAAGCCTAGGCAAGCATCTGGGATGTTACAGGGTTATTGTTGGACTTGGATTAGGGTTAGTGTTAGGTTAGTTATTGTAGATGCTTAAATTTTAGTTTCCTCTGTGTTTCAAGATAATCCATAGTTTTCAGCATTGCTAGAGTTAAGGTTCGTATTGGTTAGGGGTAATATGAGCATTTGGGGTAAGCTTTGTGTAACATTGGGCTTCATATCTTGTTCTGTTTCAAGTTACAAATGCAAATTAACTATAAAATATTACAGCTTGTCTAATTAGTAGGTTTAGGCCTCGACCAAGGTTAGGGTTAGTACAAAATTGGGATTAGATTGGGATTATGGTTAGGGCTCGGGTTCGATTAGGTGTTGTGGAAGAGTGTAGTATTAGTTTTTGCTGTGTTTTAAATTAAAAATGAATGCTTAGTATAGAATGATGGTTAAATTTTGGCTAATTGGTAGTTTGAGGATTGCTAAACTCATGGTTAATATAGACTACTTTAGTATGAACATTGGGACTAGGGCTAGGGTTTGTGTTGGGGTTGGGTGTAGGTTTCACCATGTTTCAATTTAAAAATGCAGTTAAGTATGGGATGATTGTTAAAGTTTGTCCAGTCAGTGGGTTTTGGCCTAGAGTATGGTCAGAATAACTACATATAGGATTAGGGTTGGAATAGAAATAGGTTAGGAGCTGTTTTGGGTTTAAGTGTTAGGTTTTGTTTTATAAATTAAAAATGCAACATAATTAGAACTTTGTTGTTAAATTTTGTCTAATTGATAGTTTTAGGCCTAGGCTATAATCAGTGTTTTTTTGAGTGTCTGGGTTAGGATTAGGATAAGGATTAAAATTATGTTAATTTTAGGAGTTGTGTAGAGGTAAAGTGTTGAGTTTGGCTATTTAAGTTATCATCAGGGATATTATTAAATTTAGGAAAACTGATTGATTTAGGCTTTAGCTAGATTTAGGGTTTGTATATGTTAAGGTTAGGCGTAGGGATAGGGTTAGGGTTGGTCTTTTTGTAGATGATAGTCTTTGCTGTGTACAAAGTTAAAAATGAAAGTGAGTGTAGGATCCCAAAAAGGAATCAAAAGAGCTATGCTTGGAGTATCACATTTCACTCAAGTGAGAGAAGAAGTACCGACTTCCAACCTCCATCGACAATCAAGACTCAGGAATGCTGTTGCATTTGCCAAGGCGTCAAAAATCAGATGGGCTGGACATGTAATTCGATTTAGAGATGACCACTGGACTAGAGCTGTTACTGACTGGATTCCACAGGACGTCAAAAGACCGTGTGGCCGCCCACCTAGGAGGTGGACAAACTTCTTCGTCAAAACCCTGAATGAACAGTTTGAGGCTCTTTGTGTTCCTGAAGAGAGCAGATACCATTGGGCTACACTAGCATGGGACAGGGACGAATGGAGACGTTACTGGTGCCCACTCGAGCAAATCAAAGATCAACGGGATGACAAGTGATACAAATGAGCATAGGATGCTACTTAAATTTTGACTAATTAGTAGATTTAGACCTAGGCTAGGGTAAGATTAGGTAAATGGTTGGCTATAGGTTCGATAATAGATTAGGTTCAGGATTAGGATTAATGTTATGTGCAGAGTTAGGATAGGGAGGTTGAGGGCCTATGCTTAGGTTTTGCTTCTTTTAAGGTGTTAATGTTTTGTATAGTAATGATATGTATAGATCAAATATTAAATTTAGAATAATTGGTATGTTTAGGCTAGGCCATATGCTTGGTTAGTATTAGGTTAAATTTAGGAATATCATTAGGGTTAGGATTAATTTTAGGGTTTGTGTAGGGATATACATAAGGATGTGTTGTATTTCAAGTTAAAATTAAAGTTTAGCAAGATTATAAAGTTTTGGCTAATTGTTAGGATTAGGCCTAGGCTAGGGTCAAGGTTAGGGTTATGGTTAGGGAATCTTACATCTTAGGTATTTTTTTTTTTGAGTTTTTTAAAAGTTAAAAATGAGTTTATGGGGGCTGGAGTGATAGTACAGTAGGTAGGGTGTTTGCCTTACATGCGGCCAACCCAGGTTCAATTCCCAGCATCCCATATGGTCCCCTGAGCACTGCCAGGGTGCTGGGTCCAGAGTCAGGAGTAATCCCTGATCAACGCTAGATGTGAACAAAAAAGAAAAAAAACTGAGTTTATAAAAATACTTATAAAATAAAATGACTTAGTCTTGAGCACCGCATATGGTCTCCTTAGTCCTTCCAGGAGTTATACATAAGGATAGAACCTGAAGTATGTCCTGAGTAACACTAGTTAAGACCCAAACCCCATCTATCCCAAAATATTTCATATTGCTTAGTCATTCAATAAGTCATTTTATTATGTCAATACTAGATCAATCTACCAATATTCCAATACTTAACAATTGGCTAACTGAAGACCCAAGGAAATAAAAATAAGATATAAGTTATATATTTCCAATTGTGCTAATATTTTACACAGATAGAAAGATGATCATGTGAATATAAATACAAACTAGAAAATTCTAACAAGTGGTTCATTCTAAATAAAGTTTGTCCAGTTTTAGATTTCTGAAAAGTTTTAAATTATCTAGAAATCAATTAATTGGAACTTGAACATGAAAAACTATTTTTACAAATTATTTTATAAAAATCAAGGCAATAATGATTAGAACTATCACTTTTCCAATTATAGAACAACCATGACTTTTTTTTTTTTTGCTTTTTGGGTCACACCCGGCGATGCACAAGGATTAATTACTCCTGGTTCTACACTCAAGAATTACTCCTGGCGGTGCTCAGGGGACCATATGGGATGCTGGGATTTGAACCTGGGTCGGCCGCGTGCAAGGCAAATGCCCTATCCGCTGTGCTATCATTCCAGCCCCAACAACCATGACTAATTTTAACTCCAATATTATTATTTTTCTTTTTTGGTCACACCCAGTGATGCTCACGGGTTACTCCTGGCTCTGCACTCAGGAATTACTCCTAGTGGTGCTTGGGGGACATTGTGAGATGCTGGGAATGGAGCCTGGGTTGGCCGTGTGCAAGGCGAATATCCTACTCCCTGTGCTATTGCTCCAGCCCCCTAAATTTTTGAAAAATATGTTAAATATATAAAAGAACAGGTTTCAGTCATTGAAAATTATGTAGCAATGATTGTAATTTATGATAAATAGATTTAGTGGCAGACCTAAAACTATTAAACTGGTGACTAAAACAATTATTTGTGTGTAAATTACAATACCTTAATTAAAATGCATATACATATTATGAAACAAAACCTTGTTATTGAAGTGTAAAATAGATAGACTGGGTTAAGCTATGTCAAAGAAAATACATTTTGGTATTCAAAGCAAAATATCTTTTTCATACATACTGAAAATGAAAAATTCAGTATCAGCAGATCTGTGTAAATAGAGTTGTCAAAAGAAGTTATTCACACAAATAAAAATAATACCAGATACATTACTATATAGTAAATAATAAAACATTCTAGAAGTCTAAACTATTTAAGTAAGTATGTCTAGAAACATATTACAGAGGTAAGGTTTATACTCTGTATATAGCTGGCCCTGGTTTGGTCTCTAGCATCACATGACCCCCAAGACACATTGGGCACAACCCTGAGACACCTAGAACCCCCTGAGAGTTCTGGGTAATCCCACACTCTGCAGGACCAGAGCAGAAACACACTTTAGACTTCACACTGGAACAGGAGCAGGTGACTGAGAGTTAGGAACAGGGCTCCCCAGGCACCCAGAACACCACTCAGGAATCCTTCAAAAGTGAATCAATATACACTCATTCACGCTAAAAAAAAAGCACTAAAATATATTAAGAGTATACTGAGTGTGGTTGGAAAGATATATGGATTTAAAGCATGTGACTTTCATTCTGTTGACCCATATTTGATTTACAGCATTGCTTGTGGTTACCTGAGTACTGCCATGAATTATCCTGAGCACAGAATCAGGAGTAATAACTGAGTCTAGCATGGTGTGCCTATGCCTCACCCACCCCCCCAAAAAAACAATGAAAGAAATAAAGAAAGAAAGAAAGAAAGAAAGAAAGAAAGAAAGAAAGAAAGAAAGGAAGGAAGGAAGGAAGGAAGGAAGGAAGGAAGGAAGGAAGGAAGGAAGGAAGGAAGGAAGGAAGGAAGGAAGGAAGGAAGGAAGAAAGAAAGAAAGAAAGAAAGAAAGAAAGAAAGAAAGAAAGAAAGAAAGAAAGAAATGAAAGAAGGAAGAAGGAAGGAAGGAAGAAAGAAAGAAAGGAAGAAAGGAAGGAAGAAAGAAAAAGAAAGAAAGAAAAAATTACATTGTGCTGTTTAAACATAAACATAAAAAAACAAAATCTACTAGTAAATATAATTTCTGTTTACTAGTAGTAAACATCTGAAAAAAGAAGAGTATTCAATGTATAAGTAGCAGAAAATTAATATCTATATATAATTGAAAATAAGTCCAAAATATATATTCCTCAGTGATTATATTAGTGTACTATATGAAAGTCTTGTACAAAATAATAATAATAATAATAATAATCGTGGCAAGCCATTGTACTTAAAAATTTAGAGAAATCCAAATTGAATGAAATACTGTTTCTCAACCAGAAGTATAACTATTGTTTAGTCTCAGCTATTTCCAATATAAATCAAATTGGAGAATTATAATTATCTTTCTGGAAGGTATTAAAAAATAAAAAATAATTTTAAAATTTTGTGTAAATTAAAATTAAGTTAGCCATTAGAACTCTGAAAATGAATTTAGAATGAATGATAATATTTGACTTCTATATTTATAAAGTTACTCCTGAATCAAAGAAGAAGATATTGTGGGTTAAATTAGAAAAATAAGTAAAATGAATAAATTTATGCCTGGGAATAGACACAATTATATTGGCTAATTTTCAATCCTGTTGCAAATGTATCTTTCTTGATTAAAGGTAGTAAAATTGCTACTGAACAGTTACATATGTGAAAATATACAAAAATTAAAAATGTCTTGTTTAATGCAAAAATTAAATGACACAAAATCCGGTAAGGTTTGAGGAATAAAGAAACAAAAGGGATGCAAATTGCAAAAGGAAATAGAGTTATCACTACTTGCAGATGAAATAGAAAGATCTAGAGATAATCTTACAACTTTAATTAAAAAAATTTAGAAACAAGAAATCAATAAAGTGAGGAAAAACACAATCAACATAAAATAGTTAATGTTTAACTATATAAACAAAAACAAAGATTTTTTTTTTTTTGCTTTTTGGGTCACACCCGGCAATGCACAGGGGTCATTCCTGGCTCATGCACTCAGGAATTACCCCTGGCGGTGCTCAGGGGACCATATGGGATGCTGGGATTTGAACCCGGGTTGGCCGCGTGCAAGGCAAACACCCTACCCGTTGTGCTATCACTCCAGCCCCAAAACAAAGATATTTTTATAGTTCCATTAGAACCTATAAATAAATCAACTTAACAAAGAAATAAAAATTGTAAATTAAAAAAATCACCATTAAAAGAAATATAAGACACTAGATGATGGAAAAACATTCCATGCTTATGTGTTGGAAGGACTAACATTATTAATCAGCCATCCTACTCAAAGCATTTTACAGATACCATAAATCCCTATCAAAATCCCAGTGATAATCTTCAAAGAAATAGAAAAAAAAAAGGTTAATGAATTTTGCATGGAAGCACAAAGACTGTATTAACTAAAGCAATCCTGAAACAAAAGAAGAAAGGACACATCATGCTTTCTGACTTAAAACTAATCATCCCTATATAGTTAAGGTCAGCTGTGTAAAAACAATCAAAGACAAAACAAAGAGAAAATTGAACCTGAGAAATAACTCAAAGGTCTAAGCACGCATTTTGCATGCAAAAGGATTTGGACTTTGAGTCTTTACAGGACAGTCCCTGAGCATAGTGACCCAGAACACCACCAGGCCGCCTAGAAGTCAAATCAAAACAGAATAGAAATTAAAAATAAAAAGTAAATTATGGTACCTGTTAGTGTAAAGTAACTCCTACAGTATTAGAAGAATGGAAGAATAGTAAAATGATATTACTCTGAAAATAATGTTGACTTTTACAAATCGGATAAAGCTCTTTATTGGTAACAATTTCAAAGAATAAAAGTAGTATACTATGTCAAAGGAATTTCACAGCTGTGTAGTAGGGCCCTTTTATATTTGTTTATTTCTGAATTGTGTTAGTGACTATAGTGACAAAGTTCCTAGAAATATGAATTATAACTGCTCACATGTATATATTTAGAGGGAAGGGACGAGTTTCTTTAAAAAAATCTTAAACTAGCATGTAGTGATTCTGTAAATTAATTCAGAATAATGATATGTGATGAAATAGAAGGTTCAAATGTTTGTGATTTTATATCTGTATTACATTTAAATGTTTAATTCTCTTAATGAGTGTTGAATATTGAATATTTTTCAATTAGAGTTTATTATGTTTACCAGGTGAGAGCACTTGCTTTGCATTCGGGAGCCCTGGGTTTCACCACCAGGCACTTCGGGGCCTGGGCCCCCAGAATTAAACAAAGCAAACAAACAATAATGATGATAGGTATATGGTATGAGTATATTTAATATAGATAAACTATACTTTTAAATAGTTAAAATGAGTTAAATGGTAAATTTAAATGTCATGTATATGTCAATATGTGTCCACTCAGTAATCTGACTCATAACTATACTGAATCAACTCTCTCATAAGTTGTTATTTGATCATATAACTTTAGATATTTAATATTACCCTCCCCCAGTGACCCTTTCATAATCACCGTTTAAAACATTTTCCTCGCCCCACCATCATCTAATACTGAAAGTCAGACCCATTAAATAATTTCCCATTTCCCTGATCCCTTATCTCCTGGCGACCTTGTCTTTGAATTTGACTGGTCTTAATGACTCATCTTTGTGGAAGCATACAGTATTGTCCGTTTCGAAAAGCTTATTTATATTAGCAAGATAGCCTCAAGTTGATCTATTTCGTTGTATATGTGAATATTTTCTTCCCTTTTAAAATTGAATGATATTCTTCTTTGTGTCTCTTCCACATTTTATTCATTCATTTGTCAGTGGATCCTTAGGAAGCTTTCACAATTTCACCTTTGTGACTCTTGATGTAGTAAATATTGGGCAAATACCTATCTGAATTCTTGCTTTCAGATAGCCATAAGTGGAATTATGGGATCAGAGGGTAATTTTCTTACTATTAAAAGGTTTTTTGTTTTGTTGTTTTGTTTTGGGGCCATATCCAGCAGTGCTGAGGACTGACTCCTGGTTCTCCACTCAGGAATTACTTCTGGTGGTGCAGTGGTGTGCATTTGGGGTGCCAGAGAATGAACCTGCTGCGTGCGGAACAAGGTCTCTACCTGAGGTACTATCATTCCGGTCCCTATTACAATTTTTTGAGAAACCTTCATACTGTCCCACAATAGCTCTGTAATTTTTCATTCCCATCACTCACACAGGGTCCTGGTGTCTCCTTATCCTCTCCAACACTTGTTCTTTTCTATTTTGATAGTAGCCTTCCTGGTTGGTATGAGCCATATGTCATTACAGTTTTGTTTTGCATTTCCCTAATGATGAGGGATGCTCTAATCAGTTATTTCTTTAAAATCCTTATTATTTTATTCAATGACAGAACTTAGAAATCTGTATCTTAAGTCTCTTTAATTCATACTGCTCTTTCTGATCTATGCCACAGGGTTCCACTCCTCCTCCATATTCCAGAATTGGGGTCTCCCTTCACAGGAAGAGGTTTGGGCCTCAGGAACAATTCTTACTCACACAAAGTATCTTTAAAAGAGCCATAATGCTACCACACTCAGCACTAAACTCACAGTCAAGTTCTATGTTTATTTGTAGTGCTTTATGCCTTTATTAAAAAATTTATTTTCAGGGCTGGAGCCATAGTCAAGTGGATAGGGCACTTACTTTGCATGCAGCTGACCTAGGTATGATCCCTGGCATCCCATATGGTCCCATGAGCACTGCCAGGAATGATCTCTGAGTGCAGAGCCTGGATTCAGCTCTGAAGCGCCATAGTGTGTGCCTCCAAACAAAAAAACAATTTTTTTTTCCTCTGTATTTTTGGGCCACTCCTGGTAATGTTTAGGAGCTACTCCTAGCTTGGTGCTTGGGGTCAGTCCTGGTGGTACTTTGAAGACCAGGCAGTGTTGGTAGACCTGGGACTCCACAGGCAGATGGTTTCAGCCCTTTGAGTCATCTCCCCAATCTCTAATGTATTTAGAATATGTTCCACTGAAAAATTTTCTCCCAATGAGTTACATTATTAGCAATATATAGATAAGCTCTTACTTCTATTTACTTTTTGGGCATTTCCCACTTTTGCTTTTTTTCTTTTGTTCTGGGGCAATACCTGGTATTATTCAGGGTTTACCCCGGACTGAAGTGGGTAGGGCGTTTGCCTTGCATGCGGCCGACCTGGGTTTGATTCTTCTGCCCCTCTTAGAGAGCCTGACAAGCTACCGAGAGTATCCCGCCCACATGGCAGAGCCTGGCAAGCTACCTGTGGCGTATTCTACATGTCAAAAACAGTAACACAAGTCTCACAATAGAGACATTACTGGTGCCTGTTCCAACAAATTCAATGAACAATGGGATGACAGTGCTACAGTACCATGTTTATCAGATATTGGACTGTAGTTATTTGTTTCTTTCTTGAAGTGTGTGTGTGTGTGTGTGTGTGTGTGCGGGTGTGTGAGAGAAAGAGAGAGAGAGAGAGAGAGAGAGAGAGAGAGAGAGAAATTCATCTATGATTTTGGAATGTGGGAACTGTCAGAACAAAGATGACCTTAACGATATAGAGATGGCTAGTTTTAAGTCAGTAATCATAATGTGTTCTTTCTTCTTTTATTTTAGAAGAAATGGTTTTACTTAATAAAGTCTTCTTTGATTTCATGCAAATTCATTAAACTTTTCTCTATTTCTTTGAGGAATATCATTGGGATTTTAATAGAGATTTCATTTTATCTGTAAAATGCTTTGAGTAGAATTACTATTTTAATAAAACAAGCATGGAATATTTTTCAATCTCTTATTGTCTTATTTTATTGTATATCCTGGGGACAAGGCTTTTCAATGTGCAAATATTTTACTTCTTTGTTAAGCTGATTTCTATGCAATTAATTATTTTAATGGAACATTAAAAAACATACTCCAGCTTTTTATTTACATATTAAAATACAAACTGTTTTAATACTCATAATACTAAAACTAATAAAGATTAGGTATGAGAAAAGAATGTTTGCTTTCACCACTATTCACCTTAGTATCAGAAGGCCCAGCAACAATTATTAGGAATAAAGAAACAAAAAGGATGCAAATTGAAAATAAAAAGTAAAGTAATCACTGTTTCCAAATGGCATGGAAACTTCATAAAATGTATTTAGAATAATTTCTTTCCCTACAATATTTGCCAGCATGTCATGTATCATTCATCTTTCACCATATCTGAACATACATGAACATGTACATTCCACCTATATTATGGATGTTTCTGAGATGTTTCAGATTTTTCCTGTATCTCCACAGACATATAAGAGCACTGGATTCTCAAGAAAATAAGCACTATTTAGGGAGCTCAAAAGAAAAATATTATAGGACCTAAAGAAATTCACTGTGATCTTCAAATATTCCCAACTGTATCACTACCATCAAATTAGTTTATCCTATTCAAGTATCAGAATGAATTGAGGGATAAGAACCAAAAATATAAATTTAGGAACCCATGTTTTGAGAGTAATTTTGTAAATGGTAGTAACACATAGACATTTCTATAACACTGACGGAACCAAATGGTAATTTGCATGATGTAAAAGGTCTTTTTATTAGTAGATTAACAGTTCTGGAACTTGTTTATACATATACTACAGTACAGTCCAGGATGGAAACAGTGCCAAAATTATTGTTAAAACATTTTCAATAAATTATATAGAGAAAATTAGATACCTTTTAAAAGAAATTTTTCTTTTACTACAAAAACAGAGTAGTAGACATATAAACATTATTTTTTAGAGAACTAGAAGCTACTGTTTTCTCTTTTACAATGCTGAGAATGAAACCCAGGGTCTCACACAAGTAATTTGAATACTGAACCTCAGAGCATATTAGGTATTTTGTTACATCCAATAACTCTGAACAGATACCCTACCGACAAATAGCTAAAAGAAAACAGGAAGCAAATAATTTTCATTGTAATATTAAAGAGATTTTAGTTTAAAAACTTCTATTCAAAATGAATATCATCTAAAAGATAATAGTTGCATAAAATGTATACATATGCTCCCATATATTGTTTACTATTTCAGATAAGTAAATTAATGTATTTAATTTGATACAAGAGAAATTTTAAATTATATGATTTTCAAATGCAGTTCATGGATATTGGATCAATTTCCTGTTTTAAAAACCTACTAAATAGGGGCTGGAGCAATAACACAGTGGGTAGAGCGTTTGCCTTGCACACGGCCGACCTGGGTTCAATTCCGAGCATCCCATATAGTCCCCTGAGCATCGCCAGGGGTGGTTCCTGAGTGCAGAGCCAGGAGAAACCCCTGTGAATTGCCAGGTGTGACCTAAAAATAAAAAAATAAATAAAAACCTACTAAATATAATATCATAAATATTCCGTATTTGTGCGTTAGTAGTAAATATATTAAAACTGAAGCATTATGAGGTAGTCTTTATAAAGAAAGGTTTTTGAGGATAATATCAGAGTATGAGAATTTAATGAGGCTTTCAACACTGAGAAGACTTGACTCTTGGGGGAAGAATATTATATATATAGTTTATATATAAATATATATATTATTTAATATTTATTTATTATATTATTTATATATTATTTGAGTATTATTTGAGTAATGTATGTATCTAAGTTTAAAGTAAAAAATTGTTAAATGCTATTTCTTATATTTATACTTATTTAGAATTGTGGCTATTTAGCAAACATAGATTGGTTTTATATTGATAATGGAAGGGGAAATTACTAATTTCAGAGAATGATTAACATCATGGGAAGAATTTAATGTGTGGTTTTATTTTTCATTTATTCTTAAAATCCTAGCCAAACTGCTATGGTGGTTTCTTGAGAAATTTTTTCAAACATTGTACAAAAATATATAAGATTAAAATTCTAGTTGATACTTCCTTTATATTTAGAGAAACGGAAATGCTTGAAGACTCTTCCTTTATGTGGTTAATGTATTATAAATTCACTGATATAAAGGAGGATGTTAGAATGAGGAAACAGAAATTGTAATCTGACAAACAATAAGTTCACTTGTATCACTTGTCATCTCATTGATCTTCGATTTGCTCGAGCAGGTGCCAGTAACGTCTCCATTTGTCCCTGTCGCTGGCTAGTGTTGCCCAATGGTATCTATTTGCTCCAGGAACAGGAAGAGCCTCAAACCATTTGTTCAGGATTTTGACAAAGAAGTCTGAGCATCTCATTTGTGGGTGGTCACGTGGTCTTTTGACATCCCATGGAATTCAGTCCATAACAGCTCTAGTCCAGTGGTCTTCTCTGAATCACATTACATGTCTGGCCCATCTGATTTTTGACGCCTTGGCAAACAAGACAGTATCCCTGATTCTTGATCCTTGATGGAGGTCGGAACTCTGGATTCCTTCTCTCACTTGAGTGAGACGTGGTACTCCTAGCATAGCTCTTTCGATTCCTCTTTGGGATACCTGAAAAGGGTTCTCATCCTGTTTGCATAGGGCCCAGGTCTCTGAGGCATATGTTAGTGCAGGAAGAACTGTGGAATCGAAAAGATGTGCCCAGAGTTGGAGGTTCTTCATCCTCTTAACGACTTCTTCGATACTCTTGAAGGCATTCCACGATGCTCTCTTCTTTCTGTGCAGTTCTGGTGCCAAGTGGTTCCTCATGTTAAGTTCTCGACCCAGGTACACATAAATGCTGCATTAGATGTTCGTTCCATTGAGAGCAAATGGAACATCAGGGATTAGTTCATTTCTCATGAAAATTATCTTGGTGAGATTCAGCTATAGTGCGACCTTTCCACACTCGCAGTCCAAGTTGGCCAGCATTTGTGCCACCTGGCGGATGTTTGGTGTTATTAGAACGATGTCATCAGCGAAGCGGAGGTGGTGTAGTTGCCGACTGTCTATCTTCACAACCATTCCTTCCCACAACAACAATAACAACAATAATAAGTTAAATAAATGCAATTCTAATATTCACTGTTATGCAAACTTTAGTTCTGTGAGTTTTGAGCATATTAAATTTTTGCAATAATTTTGACTGTGAAGTTTGTAGAATATTTGATTTTGCTATTCATTTTAATATATGATAATGACGTCTTAAGTTATTTAATATATAACTATGCATTAGTGCATTCGAGAGCATGGAATATTAATAATAAATTCAAGTTTTAAAAATTCAAATAGATAACTTTCTATAAAAATGATGATAATACAACAGTGAAATGATTTCTATGCTTAACTGAAAAATAAACCTTACATTTGGAACTAGATTTAAGTTTAGCAGTGTCGATGCAGTTCACATTATTCATAGAAGAAATCACCGTAGTGAATGAGATGTGCTACACGCATATACTTAAGAAAATATCTGTTAAATGTTTTTTAAAAAATGTTCAATGCATTGCATAAGGAAACCATATCGTAGAAAAGAATTCTTTCCTTCTAAGATTATAGCTTACTACTACCTCACTGCTTTATGAGAGAAGGAGAGTTCCAGGAGAATTCTCACTTCAGAGAAACAAATTCTCAAAGGATCACAGAATGCCTGTTTCAGAAGGAATTTAAGATTTTTCATATCCACAATTTTACAGGCTATCTTTTCTGCAAAAGGTAGTATTTCCCTTGTTTACCAAACTATTATGCAGAAAACTTTTGCTAACTTTAAACAATGACATAATTTTCCTAGTCATGTACTGCTCAGTCATGGAAATCAATCAAGCTGCAGAGAGGGAATTTTAGGGACCCATGAACTCACATAAATAATGTAACTCCGTGTAAAGCTATGCCTTTTAACTTTTTATCCTATGGGAACAAGTTGCAGAGGATACTGAAAAACAAAAATAACATTAGTAGAAATTGCAGAAAGTGAACAAAATAGGAGTATTCTTGCTGCATATAACCCTCGATAATTAGTATTCTATTGGTCATGCAGAAAAATATATATGACTGGTATAAGTTGATTTTATGTGATTTTAAGTACTGCATTTTTTTGGCATTTTGAGTTATGTGTTTTCAAAATCTTGAGCCAAGTAGTCTTAGCTTAAAAAAGAGACATATTTATGGCTGAAAATAACTATATAATAACAAAGATGGCTCCTAATGATATAGGAGACTATATGATAATTCATAGAGCTGGAGCATAGGGTTGATCCACATTACGGTGTCTACCTGAGCAGTGTTAGGATTTCCAGCAAGTGGCTTTTTTAAAAATTTATTTTATTCTTTAATTAGTGAATCACCATGAGGGTACAGATACAGATTCACACATTTTTGAGCTTGTTTTCCCCTTATACAATGTCCGCAAACACATCGCTCCACCAGTGCCCATTCTCCACCACCAATAAACCCAGTATCCCTCCTACCCCCCAATCCCATCTCCCACCCACCCCACTCTGCCTCTGTGGCACGGTATTACCTTTTGATCTCTCTATCTCCAATTGGGTGTTGTGGCTTGCAATAGGGGTAATGAGTGGCCATAGTGTTAAGTCTCTAGTCTACTTTCAGCACGCATCTCCCTTCCCACACGGGATCTCCAGCCACATTTTACTTGGTCTTCCCTTCTCTATTTGAGCTGCCTTTTTTCCCAGCATGTGAAACAAGCTTCCAAGCCATGGAGCCAACCTACTGGTACTAATTTCTACTATTCTTGGATATTAGTCTCCTACTCTGATATTTTATATTCCACAGATGAGTGCCTGTCTCTCTTTCTAACTCATTTCACTTAGCATGATACTTTCCATGTTGTTCCATTTATATGTAAAGTTCATGACTTCATTTTTTTTTCTAACAGCTGCTTAGTATTCCATTGTATAGATGTATCAGAGTTTCTTTAACCAGTCATCTATTCTCAGGAATTCGGTTTTTTTCCAGATTCTGGCTATTGTATACAGTGTTGAGATGAACATATAAGTACAGATGTCATTTCGACTATACTTTTTTGCTTCTCTGGGGTATATTACCAGGGGTATTGCTGGGTCAACTGGGAGCTCAATTTCAAATTTTTTGAGAAGCGTCCATATCGTTTTCCAGAAAGGCTGAACCAATTGGCATTCTTACCAGCAGTGTAGAAGGGTCCCTTTCTCTCCACATCCTCCCCAACAGCCCAAAAGCATTACACATATTCAACGCAACCCCTATAAAGTTACCCATGACATTCTTCAAAGAAATGGGTCAAGCAATCCTGAAATTCATATGGAACAATAAACGCCCATGGATAGCTAAAACAATTCTTGGGAAAAAGATGATGGGAGGCATCACCCTCCCCAACCTCAAACTTTACTACAACGTGGTAATAATCAAAACAGCATGGTACTGGAACAAAGGCAGAGCCTTAGACCAGTGGAAGAGGGTGGAATATCCCTACATACAACCCCAAATGTATGACCATCTAATCTTTGATAAGGGAGAAAGAGATGTGAAGTGGAGCAAGGAAAGCCTCTTCAAAAAATGGTGCTGGCACAATTGGACAACCACATGCAAAAGAATGGGCTTAGACCTCGACCTGACACCATGCACAAAAGTCAGATCAAAATGGATTAAAGATCTCAATATCAGACCACAAACCATAAGGTACATTGAAGAGAAGGTCGGCAAAACCCCCACGATATTGAAGCTACAGGTGTCTTCAAAGATGATACGCAACTGACCAATCTAGAGGAAACAGAGATTAACAAATGGGACTACATTAAACTAAAAAGCTTCTGCACTGCAAAAGATACAGGACCAGAATACAAAGACAGTCTACAGAATGGGAAAGGATATTCACCCAATACCCATCAGATAAGGGGTTGATATCAAGGGTATATAAGGCACTGGTTGAACTCTACAATAAGAAAACATCCAACCCCATCAAAAAATGGGGCAAAGGAATGAACAGAAACTTTTTCAAGGAAGAGATACCAGTGGCCAAAAGGCACATGAAAAAGTGCTTTACATCACTAGTCATCAGGGAGATGCAGATCAAAACAACCATGAGATACCACCTCACACCACAGAGACTGGCACACATCCGAAAAACAAAAGCAAGTGGCTTTTATTTTAACAAAAGCAGGCTGTGTTAAAGCTGACAAAGGTAAAGGGAAAGATGCCATGCAAAATGCCCAGGAGCCAATAGCTCGCCAATCTCCTGTAGAGTATATGATGACCACTGCTAGCTAACCTTATTATAACACAGAGATAACTTCACATCAAGCAAAAGAGAAAGTGCTCCAAAAGACACCATAATGGAACTGTGTGTTGTTGTCAAGGTAAAAACCCCATGGCAATATGAAATAGAAAAAATCCAATTAAAGTGTTTGATCTAACTTCTCACTCACTTAAGATGCAGTTCCCCAGGAGGGAACTTAATCCTTAATTTTAGTCAAAGGTCAAATGTACAATTAAAGTAATACAAATGCTTCAGCCAATCATTTATAAGATTTCTATTAGCCTTGGACTTTCTAACCTGCCACAGCTTAATCAGAAGTTCCAACTGCAGCAAATTGCTTTTTGTTAGGCTTAAAGAAGCACACAGACCACTGTACTGGTCTACAGACACTGCATCTGAACACACCATGAGTATTAAGTAGAACACAGCATGCGTATCTTCTGGAATTGCAAAACAAACTCTTCCTTCCATGCATGGAAAATATCTCATTTATTTTCAATCCAAATATTTCTATTCCAGGTACTGTTGCAGTGATCACATCTGTTAAGTTCTGACCAGTCAAAAATTTTGAAAAGAAACTAACAATGTGAAATCACAGCTTACTGAGCTTTTGAAATCTGTAATTTCTTAATTATGGAAATTCTTGGGCCAGCTGGTAGCTATTGACCTTAGTATGCTTATGTGTGAATTGATGGAGGTATTTCTTCTCTGAAGAGTGAGTGGCAGGTTGAATACTGTTCATTACATTGTTTGTGCTTATGAATAATAAGATTTATTCTTCATGAAAATAAAGCTTCTTTAGGCAGGTGAGTTTGATACTCTCCCCTTGCAAAGGTCCTAAAATAGTGAAGAATGGGGAGACTTTGGAAGGAACCTGATCTAAGAAAATTGTCCAATCTTGGTTAATAAGGTACACTGCTTTTTGTACTCAAACAATTAAACTTCAATCAAAATGTACTCAATCACATTTTACCAAGGCTTAAGAGAAGGCAAAAGAAGGTAAAACACACTCTGAAACCTATGGTTGATTGCTGAAAATTAAAAGTTCACTGATAAACATGACTCAATATTATAAAACTATAAAATATTACAAACAATAGGGATAAAGTTAAAAAACTTAATCCAGAAAACAAACCATAAATATATGAAACATTTATGAACATTTAGGAAAAGAGTTTCCTTTCTTTAATCAATATCATTTACTTAAAATGTTAAAAAATCTACAAATGCTCCATGAATAAAAATAGAAAAGTCACTACAATTATATCCATATACCTGATGCAAGAAAGCTTTAGAAATATAAAAATTTACTATTTTAGATTATATCATTAATTTAGAAAATCCAACATTTAACAAAACTAACTGATAAATTATTGGAATTGTTTTTAAGTTCGACAAGATGATGATGTATTTGTGATCAAATGTCATAATTATGCCTGAAAAAAATCTAGATACACATGAAATGTTTTAGTTTATATTTTTGATAAAATTATGTGGTAGTCATCCCGTTGCTCATTGATTTGTTCGAGCGGGCACCAGTAACGTCTCCATTGTGAAATTTGTTGTTGCTGTTTTTGGCATAATGAATACCCCACAGGTAGCTTGTCAGGCTCTGCTGTGCAGGCAAGATACTCTAGGTAGCTTGCGGGCTCTCTGAGAGGGGCGGAGAACTTGAACCCAGGTGGGCTGCATGCAAGGCAAACACCCTACCCTCTCTAGCCCAGTGACCTCAAATCTCCAGTAATCATATTAGGTTTAGAATAATATACGATTTGCAACCCTTTTTCGTTTGCCTGTTTTGGGTCACACCCAGCTGTGCTCAGGGCTTACTCCTGGCTCTGTGATCGGAGATCACTACTGGTACTGCTCAGGGTTCAAATCAGGAAAGTGGTTGCAGGTTTCGTACCTAGCCCCTGTACTATCTCTCCAACCCTACAGTATGCTACAATTTAAAAAGTCTTTACTGAATTTGATGAAGCCTATTGAGTCATAAACATCAATTTATGATGAGTTTTATGATTCAATGAACTTACACATTGAATAATTTTTTACTCATTGGATTATTTTACTGTTGATAAATTTTATATATTTTTAATTGCTCTGATTGTACAAAAATGTAGAATTTGTGGAGCAGAGAAATAGTGTAGCAGCAGGGTGACTGCCTTTATCATTTGTAGTATCTCTCCAGGATTGGAGAGATAGTATAGTGGGTAGGGCCTTACACGTGGCCGACCTGGGTTTGATTCCTCCGTCTCTCTCTGAGAGCCTGGCAAGCTACCGAGAGTAACCCGTGATGCTCAATTGTTACTCCTGGCTTTAGAAATTGGGAATTACCCTCTGATAGTGCTAGGGAAATCATATGGAATGCCAGATGTGTAAAAACACAAAAGAGAAGAGGGACCAGTGGGCCTCTATCTCTCCCGCTGCCAGTGTTCGGTAGTCTCCAGCCACTTTCCCCACCCCGGGGAAGTTGATGGCGATAATGAGGCAGGCGAAGGAAGAAACGAGCCAAGCTGGTTGGTCTCAATCTCAGTTCATTCCAATCTCCTCTCTATACACTCCCGTCTCTGTCTGTCTCTCTCTCTGCTTCCTCCCCATTCTCGATCTCTCTCTGGATCTTCTAATATTCCCTTTCTGCCCCGCTCGCTCTCATTTCTTTCACCTTGTGCTCTGCTTATGTGTGTGCCACTGTGCTCTCTTAGTCTGCGTCTCTACATCTCTGCCTCTGCCTCTCTGCCTCTGCCTCTGCGTCTTCTTCTGTCTGTGTTGTCTCCTTCACTTCTGTGTCTTCCCGTGTGTCTTCTGTGTCTTGTGTCTTGTGTCTTCTTCCTCTGTCTTCTTCTTCTGCCTCTCCTCTCAGTGCCCCACAGTCTCAGTTTATATAGCAAATTACATAGGGCAGTAGCACAAAGGTGGGTTTAACATCAACAAATCAACAAAGAAGGGTAAAACCATTTCTTGAGGAGATTAACAAAATCTCATCTAAGGAAATCTCATCTAATGAGATCCACTTAAGGGTGTGATTCCAAACAAGGGTGTGTCAGGGTGTGAGCTAGTAATCTACTTAAATAGTTATAGTAAATCTACTTCTAATATTTCTAGCAATGTCATTCTGTATGAGCACAGTAAGAGATATAACCTTAAGTTTGGTTCGTCCTGAGGACATTGACTAAATAATTCAGACCACAGTCCTCAGGCCAGGTTAGTCTTCCTTACCCCAGCAGGATCCTATCCTAATCTCGTCGTTACTTTTGGATCATGACAGCATTTGTCCATGACCATGCTCTCAACTTATAGTTGGGTATTGTGGCGCTTTGGCCTGGCCCATTTCGATGCCAGGGTAGCACATAACTCACCTCTTGCTCTGGAGCCGTCCTGTCCCTTGTCGGGACCCTGCTTTTGGGGTGGTAAGAACTAAGGGCAACTGAGTTGAGAAAGCAGATGCCCAGGAGTAAATATTGGAGTCAATCAACTCCCAAGTTATAAGCACAATATTAACTGTCTTCCTGTGTCCATACAGAAAGGACATTGCTTTAAGGTAAACTATGCAAAAGACATAACTTACAATAAAAGTTCAGAGTCTTTAGAAGGATCTGACCTTACAAGATGATAACAGAATCTGATTAGGAAAAGGTGGTTAACTGGTTGGGAAGGAGGGTGCAGAGAAGAGTTTGGCAAAGGTTCAGGACCCCTGAAGGTGGGCTGGTGGCGTTGGCAAAAGAACACGAACAAACATTTTCAGGTGTTGAAAGAGGCCTCTGCTTTATTCCATTTATGTCTATATTTATATTCATTTTCTATATATACATGGACTGGAGTGATAGCACAGCAGGTAAGGGCATTTGTCTTATACGCAGCCGACCGACCCGGTTTGATTCCTCCATCCCTCTCAGAGAGCCCAGAAAGCTACTGAGAGTATCCCACCCGCATGGCAGAGCTTGGCAAACCACGTGTGGTGTATTTAATATGCCAAAAACAGTAACAAAAAGTCTCAGAATGGACACTTTACTGGTGCCCGCTCCAGCAAATCAATGAAAAATGGGATGACAGTGCTACAGTGCTACGTATGCATCTAACATAACTTTGTTACAGGAGGAAATTAGGCAAGAAGCTTTCTGTCTCACTTCTTGTGGTTGCACAGAATTAAAAATAAGTCGCTCAAGCATAGCCTGCAGGGTTCACAAATAAAACTCATAAATTATGCCAAATTAACACAAAGGGTTAACTAGACATTGATTTTTTTTAACTGTATTTTTAATAATATTTTGCTTTTTAAGGCTTTTAGAATATCTGGGTCCCTTTGTTTTTTCTCATAAAACTGAAACAGACTCTTTCCCCACCAATGATTCTGGGATCTAATTTGCTTTAGGAGATCAATCTTTTGTTTTATGTTTAACAAACACCACAATGGCGTATTGCACCTTATTCTTTGCCAAAGGTTCGATGTGTCATGTACTTAGTCATTATGGTGGGCTCTACACTGTTTCTAATTTGGGGCTACAGAGGACTTGTTAGTTTCTATTTTATCTTCCATTTTCTGATTTCCTAACACATTGTTAGGTGTTTGTGTAAATGTTAATTCACATTTCTGTAAGCCATTCTTAGGTTTCCTCATAGACCCATCTAGTTTATATCCTGTTATATATTTTACAAGGGCTGAGTCTCCAACCATCATTTTTCTGGAACTCCCAGAACTAAATATACAGATTAACTGCAGTGCACATATGGAAGTTCATTGATTCCAAGAATTGGGGAGGTGAGAGGTTGTTGTCTTGTTCCAGGAAGGAACATTCCTTGAATGTCCTTCCACCACATGTGGACCTTGTCACACCGCAGGGCTGGTAGATGTGGCACAGAACCTTGTTTGGCTCTTTGTGTTTAAGGAGCAAGTACAGAGAAATATTTCCTCAAAAGGGGCACAATTTAAATGCAAGACAATTTTAAAATGGGTTAAAATTTCAACAAGTCAACAAAAAGCTTCAGTGATAGTTTCAAATGTCTTCGTTTCTCCATGACTATTATATGGAACAATTTTAATATTTTCTACTACAATCACACCAACCACATTTCTTATTTTCATTACTAGACATATCTTTATTCAAATTTATAGTCTAAGTATCCATCTAACTTAGGTTCTAAAGTTTCACTGCCATTTGAAGTTGTATAACTCAATTCGAGTTGTTTAGACTCATCTAAGGTATTAGTACTAATGTTTCCTCAACATTTGTGTATCTAAGAATCTCACAAATAATTGTAGCCCTGTAGCACTGTCGTTCTGTTGTTCATTGATTTGCTCAAGCGGGCACCAGTAACGTGTCCATCGTGAGACTTTTTGTTACTGTTTTTGGCATATCAAATACGCCACGGGGAACTTGCCAGGCTCTGTTGTGCAGGCAGGATGCTCTCTTTAGCTTGCTGGGCTCTCTGAGAGGGATGGAGGAATCGAACTCAGGTCAGCTGTGTCCAAGGCAAACACCCAACCCACTGTGCTGTCACTCCAGTCCTCACAAATAATTACTTCCTTTAAATGAAGATTTATCTAATCTCTATAAAAATATTTAAAATGATTTTTGTATAGCTCTAAGGCCCTCTTGTTCATAATAGTTTATTAAAGAATAATTTTAAGAACAATTATATTTTAATGGTTTTCCTCAGAAATTAGTTTGGTTCTGATTACAAATTTAAATGTGCATTAAGGCTGGGTGTTTCTATTTATTTTCACAAAATTAGAGATTTTAGATGTGAGTGCTTGACATGATACGATCTTAGTGGCTCTCTTTAGGACTCTACCTGCCGGGACAGTGAGCAACTGCAGACACAGCAGGTCTGTTGTGTTTCTTTTTCCTTCAAATGAGCCTGAGTTTTGAAGACAAAGTTTCCTTCTGTCATACTAGCCTTCCTATAGCAGAGAAGAACAGCTGAAGTGATAGTAGGAAGAAAGAGATTACAAATGAGCATCTCAAGATCACTACGATTCTTCAATAAACAGAGTTTCAATAAAAAGTTTGAATCTTATTAATGCTTGAATACACCATATACAATTGACATTCTCAGATACTTTTTCTATAGCCTGATTTTCTTTATTATTAAGAATAGCCCTGTTCTTTCAGCTCACTCTTCTTTGACTGTGGTTACTATCTAAAATTATCAAATAATCTTATCATTAATTTTACTTTCATAAAGTTTTCTCCTAGCACATCAACTACCCATCTATATTATCTCAAGAATGCAACAGCTACCATAAATTTGATTGATTTTTAAAAGGAATGAGCAAAATATATCAGTATTTTTCTGTAACTCTGCTAATAAAGAGAATGTTACTTCAGCTCTTAATTACTGAGACTAGTTTCCTATTGTTTTCTGAATAATTTGCTAAAAAAGCTATCTGAGATACACATACATAACACATGTACCCACTTTATAAGCATTGTTTTCTAGGACAATTAAATTATTTCTTTTGAAAGTGGCATAAAATGTTGCTAGGGTATGTTAGACAAAACAGTTAAGAATCAAAGGGTTATGGATAGCATATATATATATATATATATGTATTTTGTTGTTGTCATTGTTGTTGGTGGTTATTATGGGATACTCAATCATGAAACTAGAGAAAAATCTTTATTTTTTCACCCAGACAGAATTTTAGACTGATGAAAAACTTCTACATTCACACTTATTTTGTTATTGAAAATAATATAACATATATAATTGAATTTACAGCATAACTTTATCTAAAACTATTCATTTGCAGTTATACACAATCTTTTCTTTTGTATTGACTGCTTACTTCACACTAGTAGTCTTAGAATGAAGCAAAGTCATTTTAACTAACTTCTTAGGAAGATTTCTAAATTATGTAAAACACTTTTCATGGTTTTATAGTGTTGTAATACTTAAGTTCTAATAGTTTTCTAAAACGAGGCCACTGCACACTATCATTATTATTATTATTATTTATGTTATTATTTTTACTATTTTGTACCTAAAAGTGCTCAGAGGATTATATGGGATACTATGGATAGAATCTTGGTCAACCAGATAAAGGCAAACACCCTACACACTATAGTATCTCTCCAGCTCCAGAAATTCTTAATTATTTTAAAACATTCTTTCAATTATTACATAAAAATAATGACTTCAGAAAAAATATTTCTTCAAGATAGCGTTAGAAGGAACTTGGGTAAAACAACTGCAATGCATGAAATATAAAGGTTAACAATGGAGCCTACTACTAATAGAGACTCATATTTCTTTTATTTTTTCTGTCTTATTTTTTTTTCTTTATTTTTTTGGTAAGTGAGTCACCATGAGGGTACAGTTACAAATTTGCCCAACTTCGTGCTTGTGTTTCCCTCATACAATGTTCGAGAACCCATCCCTCCACCAGTGTCCATTCTCCACCACCAATGAACCCAGTATCCCTCTCACCCCCCAGTCCCGTCCACCCACCCCCACCCCACCCCGCCACTGTGGCAGGGTATTCCATTTTGTTCTCTCTCCTTTTGGGTGTTGTGGTTTGAGATAGGGGTATTGAGTGGCCATCGTGTTCAGTCTCTGGTCTACTTTCAGCATGGATCTCTCTTCTTGCGCTGGGTCCCCAACCACATTTTACCTGGTGTTACCTTCTCTATATGGACTGCCTTTCCCCCAGCATGTGAGGCCAGCTTCCAAGCCATAGAGCCAATCTCCTTGGATATATAATGCTATTCTTGGTTGTTAGTATCCTACTTTGTTTTTTTATATTCCACAGATAATTGCAATTTTTCTGTGTCTGTCTCTTTCTTTCTGACTCATTTCACTTAGCATAATACTTTCCTTGTTGATCCACTTATGTGCAAAGCTCATGGCTTCATCTTTTCAAAAAGCTGCATAGTATTCCATTGTATAGATGTACCAAGTTTCTTTAACCAGTCATCTGTTCTCGGGCACTCGGGTTTTTTCCAAATTCTGGCTACTGTAAACAGTGCCTCGATGAACATATAAGTTCATGTGTCGTATTGACTATACCTTTTTGTTTCTCCAGGATATATTCCCAGAAGTGATATTGCTGGATCAAATGGAAGCTCAGTTTCTAAGTTTTTGAGAAGCATCCATATTGTTTTCCAAAAGGGCTGAACCAGTTCACATTCCCAGCAGCAGTGTAGAAGGGTCCCTGTCTCCCCACATCCTCTCCAAAAGCAGTTGCTTTTGTTCTTTTGGATGTGTGCCATTCTATATGGTGTGAGGTGGTATCTCATAGTTGTTTTGATATACATATCCCTGATGATTAGTGATGCAGAGGATTTTTTCATGTGCCTTTTGGCCATTCGTATCTCTACCTTAAAAAAGTTTCTGTTCATTTCTTTGGCCAATTTTCTGATGGGGTTGGATGTTTTCTTCTTGTAGAGATCAACCAGTGCTTTATATACCCTTGATGTCAACCCCTTATCTGATGGGTATTGGGTGAATATCCTTCCCCATTCTGTAGATTGCCTTTGTATTTTGGTCACTATATCTTTTGCTGTGCAGAATCTTCTTAGTTTAATGTAGTGCCATTTGTTTATCTCTATTTCCATTTGGTTGGTCAGTTGCGTGTCATCTTTGAAGACACCTGTAGCTTCAATATCATGGAGGGTTTTACCGACCTTGTCTTCGATGTACCTTATGTATTGTGGTCTGATGTTGAGATCTTTAATCCATTTTGATCTGATTATTGTGCATGGTGTCAGGTCGAGGTCTAAGTCCATTCTTTTGCATGTGGTTGTCCAGTTATGACAGCACCATTTTTTGAGGAGGCTTTCCTTGCTCCACTTCACATTTTTTGCCCCCTTATCAAAGATTAGATGATCATACATTTGGGGTTGTGCATAGGGATATTCCGCTCTGTTTCATTTGTCTGCAGCTCTGCCTTTGTTCCAGTACCATGCTGTTTTAATTATTAACGTATTGTAGTAAAGTTTAAGAAGGTTGGGGAGGGTGATGCCTCACATAATCTTTTTCCCAAGAATTGTTTTAGCTATCTGTGGGCATTTGTTGTTCCATATGAATTTCAGGATTGCTTGTTCCATTTATTTGAAGAATTTTATGGGTATTTTTATAGGGATTGCATTGAATCTGTATAATGGTTTGGAGAGTATTGCCATTTTGACAATGTTGATTCTCCCTATCCATGAGCAGGGGATATGTTTCCATTTCCTCATGTCCTCTTTTATTTCCTGGAGTACCATTTTATAGTTTTCTTTACTTCTTTAGTTAAGCTCATTCCAAGGTACTTGATTTTCTGGGGCAGAATTCTGAATGGGATTGCTTTTTTCATGTTTCTTTCCTCTGTCTCATTGTTCGCAAATTGGAATGCCATGGATTTTTGGATATTGATTTTATAGCCCGCAACTTTACTGTACAATTCTATTGTTTCTAAGAGTTTCTTAGTAGAGGTTTTAGGCTTCTCTAGGTATAGTATCTGCAAATAGTGAGAGTTTGATTTCTTCTTTTCCTACCTGGATGTCCTTAATATCTTTTTCTTGCCGAACAGCTATTGCAGGTACTACATTGAACAGAAGTGGTGAGAGTGGACATCCTTGTCTTGTCTCTGATCTTAGAGGAAAGGCCCTTAGCTTTTCCCCCTTTAGGATAATACTTGCCATAGTTTTGTGGTAGATGGCTTTGACTATCTTGAGGAAAGTTCCTCCAAAACCCATTTTTGTGAGAGTTTTCACCATGAACAGATGTTAGATCTTGTCAAATGCTTTCTCTGCATCTATTGAAATGATCATATGGTTTTTATCTTTGCTTTTATTGATATGATGGATTATGTTGATTGATTTCCGAATGTTAAACCATCCTTGTGTCCCTGGGATGAATCCCACTTGGTCATTGTGTATGATCTTTTTAATGAGTTGTTGGATTCTATTTGCTAATATTTTGTTGAGGATCTTCCTATCGGTATTCATCAGGGATATTGGTTTATAGTTTTCTTTTTTGTTGTGTCTTTGTTTGCTTTTGGTATTAGGGAGATATGTGTCTCATAGAAACTGTTTGGGAGGGTTCCTATTTTTTTCAATTTCCTGGAAAAGCTTGAGAAGAACTGGCAACAGTTCCTCTTTAAATATTTGGAAGAATTCACCAGTGAATCCATCTGTACCTGGGCTCTTGTTTTGGGGAGACTTTTGATTACAGTTTTGATTTCCTTGATATTAATGCATCTATTCAGGTATTCTTGGTCTTCTTTCTTCAGTCTTGGGAGATTGCAGGAATCAAGAAATTCATCCATTTCTTCTAGGTTCTTTTGTTTCGTGGCATACAGACTTTCAAAGTAGTCTCTGATGATCTTTTGAATCTCCTTGGCTTCTGTCGTGATGTTCCCCTTTTCATTTCTGATTCGGTTTATTAGAGTTCTCTCTCTCTCTTTCCTTGTGAGTCTTGCTACCAGTTTATCAATCTTGTTCATTTTCTCAAAGAACCAGCTCTTGGTTTCATTGACCTTTAGAATTGTTTTCAGTGTTTCCATGTCATTAACTTCTGCTCTAATTTTTATTATTTCTTTCCTTCAGTCTGGTTTGGGTTCCTTTTTCTGGTTATTTTCTAAGATCTTGAGCTGTAAAGTCAAGTTATCTATGTAGGCCCTTTCTTCCTTCTTAAGGAATGTTTGCAGAGCTATAAATTTTCCCCTTAACACAGCTTTAGCTGCGTCCCATAGGTTTTGGTTGCTTGTGTCTTCATTCTCTTTTATTTCGAGGTATCTCTTCATTTCTTCCTTGATTTCCCTCCTGACCCACACATTTTTCAACACCGAGCTGTTTAATTTCTAGGTGTTTGCTTAGGTTCTCTAGGTCTGTGTGTCATTAGCGTCTATCTTCAGTGCATCGTGGTCTGAAAAGATAGTTGATACAATTTCTATTTTTCAGAATCTATTGAGTTATGTTTTGTGGCCCAGGACATGATCTATCTTGGGAAATATCCCATGTGCACTGGAAAATAATGTGTATTCTCCTTTTTGGGGTGTAAAACCCTGTATAAGTCTATTAGGCCTCTCTCTTCCATTTCTTCTTTCAGAGTCAGTGTTTCCTTGCTGTGTTTTGTTCTTGTCAATCTATTTAGCAGTGATAACGTGGTGTAGAAGTCTTCAACTATTATTGTGCTGCTAGCAATGTCTGCTTTAAAGTCTGTTAGGAGTTGTTTTAAGTATTTAGCCGGTCGTTCATTAGGTTAATCATGTTTATGAGTGTGATTTCTTCCTGTTTTACATATACCTTGATAAATAGAACATGACCTTCACTGTCCCTTGGAATTTTTTTCAACCTGAAATCTATGTTGTCTGATATTAGTATGGCCACTCCAGCTTTTTTGAGGGAGTTATTTGCCTGCAGGTTTGTTTTCCATCCTTTGACTTTTAGTCTGTCTTTGTTCTGATTGTTCAGGTGTGTTTCTTGCAGGCAGCAGTATCTTGGGTTTAGTTTCCGGTTCCATTTTGCCACTATGTGTCTCTTAATTGGTGCATTTAGGCTGTTGACATTGAGAGAGATTATTGTTATGGGGTTTTGTGTCATCTTCCTTTGGGGCTTGTTGTTCTTGTGGGGTTCTTCCTTGTCTTACAATAGCCGCTTTAGTCCTTCTTTTAAGCTAGGTTTTGAGTCTATGAAGTTCCTGAGCTGCTGTTTATCCAAGAAACAGTGTATGGTTCCTTTGAGTTTGAGTGAGATTTTAGCCAGATAAAGTATTTTTGGTGATGCATTCATTTCTTAGAGTTTTTTCACTATGCCCCACCGTTGTCTTTGGGCTTGGAGGGTTTCCTCTGATAGGTCTGCTGTGAATCTAAGGGGTGCTCCTTTGTATGTGATTTCCTTCTTTGACCTTGCTGCTTGCAGTATTGTGTCTCTATCCACAGCATCCATCATTCTGACTATGATGTGCCTTGGAGTCTTTTTATTCGGATCTCTTTTTGCTGGTAGTCTTTGGGCTCCTTGGATCTGGATGCCTGCTTCCTCCAGCTCTGGGAATTTCTTAGCAATGATGACTTTCATCATTTCAATGGTGTTTTTTTTTCATTGGGGTTACTTCCCTGTACTCCAATGATTCTTATGTTGTTCCTCTTGAGGTCATACCCTAGAACTCTGATTTACTCTAGGGCCATTTTGAGGTCTTTTGCCATTATTTGTTGTTGCCTGAAAGCTTTGTGTAGCTCATCTTCGAGCTCACTGATTCTGTCTTTGGCTGTAGTCATTCTATTGTTGAGGGCTCCTACTGAGTTTTTTAATTCATCTAACGATTCCTTTATTTGTGTGACTTCCATTCGTAGCTTTGAAATTTCTGCTCTCATTTCTCCTGCATTTTCTTGGTGGACCACTCCAATGCTTCATTTATATCCTCCTTTAGTTTATTTGATGTCTGTTCCATGGTTTCTTGGAGTACATCTACTCTCCTCAAGATTTCCTCTGTGAATTCTTTTTCTGAAAGGTTGTATAGGTGGGTAGCCCCTGTTGAGGTTTCTGGAATCTTTTCTTCATCCTCTCTTCATGGAGGGGATTTTCGCTGTTTCTTCATATTGGTATGGAAGTATAGAGTTGAAACGTTCTAGTTGTCTATCCCTATTTCCTCTTGCTGCAGGTGGAGGAGCTCTGTTTGCACTAAATTGATAATTGTAGCCTTTTTCCTATTCTAGAATTATTCCTTACTTTCAGGCATTCATCGTGATTTATGTGGGGCCTCTAGTGAAGGTTTAAGGCTGTGCTCCCCTTGCAAAGTTTATATTGTTCACGGATAGTTTTTGTGAAGTTAGAATTAGCTAATATGCTACTTACATAGAGTAATTGAGATGGCCAGGGTATTTTTCAAAGGAACAGGTTATACAGATTATGCTAAAAAAATAATAATAACTGCGGCAGCCACTCCTGAAGTAGGCCACGCCCCTTTTGAGCCCCGGGATAAGGCCATGCCCACAGTAACAACTTGGGACACTGGCAGGACAGGGGCGACACAGTTGGGGAGCGAGCAGAGAGGTGTGGTGATGGGAACAGGGTCGGAGGGTTGTGGGAGAGCTGGGAAGGGCGGGGACCCTTGTGAGAGCCATCCAAAGCCTAGTAGGGGCTCACGGTGGGAGATTACCTTCAGTACAGGGGCGATGCAGTTGGGGAGCGAGCAGAGAGGCATGGTGATGGGAACAGGGTCTGGAGGGTCGTGGGAGAGAGTCTCATAATTCTTAAGAGCATATGTGGATTAAATTTCTATTGTGCATTCAATAATTTCATGATGTTAGTGAGTTATTTAATCTGACCTTTATGGCTCAATTTATCTTGATCATATAATTATTTTGTGAAGTCAGTTAAAGTCAATGCAGAGAAATGGTAAATATTTAGAATGTTTCCTTCTTTGTAATATTTAATTTTATTCATATAATGTTAATAGGCAATGAAGTATATGTATATACTTTGAATTTAATATTACGCCTCTTCAAATATATAGTTATCGTGCAGATGAAGCAGAGACAGCCGCGGTGGGTCTCTGCTCACAGATTCCCAATAATGATGTTCATAATCAGAGATGGAAGCTACAAGCTTACTGGAACGTATACAAGAAAAGGAAAGAAGTTCTCCAATTGGGGGGTGGGGGGGAACTCAGTAGATGACTAAGTGAAAGTAAGGAAGCTTGTGCATTCCTCTTAAAAGCTCCTGGCAGCTTTATTGGTTGGCAAGTGTTTACAAAAGGAGCCAGAAAATTACAATGATGTCTAGATGGTCTAAATTGTTCTGGGTATTTTTGCCCCTTACCTTGGTCTCCCTGCCGGCCTAGCTCCAAGGCAGAGTTTTATGGAAATCTCTGGGAGTACTGGGCAGGACTGTGGGAATGAAAGATGTCAGGCCACCAGGAGAAAGGTGCCAAGGAGAAGCGGGCTTTCCTCATCACTGGCAGGAGAAACTTATCTTCCCGTTCTAATTGCCAATTATCTCAATTTCCACATCTGCCTGGAGTCCAGGGAAGAGTGTTATGTTCCTGGGAAGTCCCTGAATGCTAAGATAGGATGTTGTGGGTGGAATGTGTGTCAGGTTGATGGGGAAGAGATGGAGCATCTGGAGAGAAGAAACTGGGGCTTTCTGTCTCACTGGCAAGGGGAAACTCTTTCAGTAACACAACACTACCATTATCAAAATGCTCTATTCTCTACCACAATCCATTAGCCACCTCTGCTATCCAACCATATCCTCTATAGCACGTGGAGATTGATTAACATATGGTAGATTTTAATAAACAAATAATAAAAAGGTTTTTAATTAAATATGCAATAAGATTAGAAATATAATAAAACGTGTAAATTATTTCAATAATTTTTTTCAGAAGGTAGAACTATTTTCTGCCATAAAATAATATATAAATAGAATCAGTTTGATCTGTATTCATACTTTCTGTAAGTGAAATATTTCAGCTACAGATTCATGTTTTATGCTGTCTTCAGCACTGACGACCATTAATAGGTTGGCTCACTGATGGGAGTTCCTATCACATCCAGGATGTATGTGCTTAGATTGCAACCTGTTCATTTTAAACATAACAGACAAGCCAAAAATCAATACACATTTTTTATTTTAAATCCAAATCCAAATTTTATTGCAATTAAAATACCCCCAAAACAAAGAAACTAACAATTTTTCACATATTGTGATTTTAATTATAATTTGGGAAATACTTATATGATGCTACTGAAGTTCTTGATGTTTATAGTAGGGCAATAAGGAAAATATTACAATTTCTGATGGACAAGAGAGCAAAGTGGGCAATGTGCTTTTCTGGCATACGTTTGACCCAGGCTCTTCTGCAGCATACTGTATTTTCTGGGGCAGCACCAGGAGCCATCCCCAGGCACAGAACCAAAAGGAAACCCTGTGAATAGTTGGATGTGGCGAAACAAAGAAACAAAATTGCTGCAGCAAATGTCAAATGCAATACAATGAATAGAAAACAGAAGCATAACCCTAATTCATGATATATTTGAAAAATGTTGTGATAAAATGATCATGAATACAATTTAGTGTTAAAAGTTTATATTGAGAAAAGTAAGTTTGCAATAGAAAAGTCAGTAGATTTCATTAATTTTTATTTACTATTCAGCATATTTTACTACAAAATATGTGATATAATATATGTATGGTTTAAAGTATACCATACATATATGTACTATAGGATTAAAAACATAATTGCAGAAAGCAAAGAGAGTTTTGGACAAGTAACACAAATAATTCTTCATAGACAATGAGAACATACCCGGAGTTAAAATGAAAAAAAGTTCCTGTTATGCAAAATAAATTCTGAAGTAGTTTATGCATATATACTTCAATCTATCTATTGCCATATATGGTATTATATTTATAACCCTTGGAAATTTTATTTTAATATACTATATCACAAATCTGCACTATAATGCAACAAATTTTGAAATTAATAAAGCCAATTTCATCAATGTAGATCTATCTACAATCTTTGTAAAAACAGCAATATAGTGAAAATGTCATCTGTTGTACTCAGAAAATCGCCAAAATTTAAAGTGCTCATATAAGTTAACTGTAATGGGGACAAAAGTATTTAAATTTGTAGTCAAAAGATTTGAAGCTTTGGAAGTTCAAAGGAGAAATGAAGGTGACTACCACAGTAAGCAGTTCATTTTTAACACTTAAGTTCAATGATATTCATAAAGCACTAGAAAGAAAGGACCTCAAAGGTCTCATAAGCATAAAGAAGTCAAAGGAGGTCATTCTTAAAACAGCAGCTGGAGGGGATCAGAAAGATAAAACTTAAAACGCTTAATTACTGTTAGAAAATTAGAGGAACAAAAATGGTCAGCATCAAATCAAAACCTTTCAAAGTGGCAGGGGATATACCTACAAAACAGCAATAAAATCCCTCAGCATTCATATGGAATACCATTAAAGAGAATATTCCACTTGTACTTATCAGTGTAATATCAGAAATTTTCTAAAAATCATCCAGCAGAAGCAACACGTAATAAATTTATTAGATAAAAAGGTCAGGTGATTTCAGTCATAGAAGAGTAAAAACTTTAAGAAAACGCATCAAGTCAAGTTTCTCAGTGTCTCACTCACATACTATACTATCAATATGACCCTTGATTATAATAGTTTATGAATATTGGCTAAAATTTAGCTATAATCACTGTATCACTGTCATTCCATTGCTTATGGATTTGCTGGGGTGGGCACCAGTAATGTCTCCATTGTGAGATTTGTTGTTACTGTTTTTGGTATTGGCATATTGAATACACCAAGGGTAGCTTGCCCGCCTCTGCTGTGCGGGCAGGATACTTGAGGTAGCTTACTGGGCTCTTTGAGAGCGATGGAGGAATCAAACCTGGGTCAGCCTCATGCAAAGCAAACACCCTACCCAGTGAAAGTTCTACCCAAATAATTTTCTTAAGATATCTTAAAATTGTGAAATCTTTTGATTGAATTATGAGTTCTCATATATCTGGATCCCAGTCCAATGACAAAGCACTTTTCTCTTGAAATATTTCTTTTATATTCTTGACTAAAAGTTTAATTTTATTCAGCTTTAAAAAGAAAAACACATAGTTCACCACATGTCCTTATTAATGATAACCAGAGCACTGATGGGGTTCAAATATATTCTAATAAAAACTTTGTTAAAAAGTAATGTTAATTCAGTTATCAAGGCTAATTTTTAAATCTTATATTTTTATTAGCTGCAAGAGTTCAGGAAAAAGTTGAAATTTTCATAGTGGCAATATCCATTGTAAAATACAGAAAAACAAATCCTCTGTTCATTAGTCAATATATGAAAACTATCAGATTTGTCAAAAGACTAAATGGTTGGATTGAATATAATTTTTTAGCATAGCAATATAATTTATATAAGAGAATGAACTCGCCCCATGTTAATAATACTTTTTTTCAAACTAGAAAGAAACATCCCCACTCCTATGCCTTTTAGGATGATGGACAAGAAACCATGTGAAAAAGATTTGATTTTTTTTATAAGTATTCTATCAGGCATCAGTCACATATTGGACATGCTATCAGTTCCTTGGATTCCTGACCAAATCTTCATGTGGCAATGAGCAGTTTCTTTTTTTAGAAAAAAAATTTATTGAATCACTGTGAGATAGTTACAAGCTTTCAAGTTTGGGTTACAATCACACAATGATCAAACACCAGTCCCTCCACCAGTGCACATTACCCACCATCAATATCCAGGTATATCTCCCCCTTTCCCACTCTCCCCCTGCCTCCATGGCAGACAATATTTCCCATACTCTCTCTCTAATTTTGGACACTATAGCTTGCAGCTGGGAGATGGGAAATCTGGGCGGAGGAGGCCCAGCCTTGGAGGTCTCATCCCCAGGTCCCACACACCTGGGTTCTTCTGCCGGTTCCTTAATGCGTGAGGCTCATTCGAACATGTGGAGAAGGGCCTTGAGCATGGCTGTGGCTGGGTTCCGGAGGTCTTCAGCCACCGGGACCTCTGCTCGGAGTGGGGAGGGAAGCTGGAGCCCATCCCCTCCAAGGGGCCCTGGGGAAGACAGCCAGGTGCACGGGCAAGAGACTCTCATCCAGAGACTTAAAAGTCATCTTCCAGTAGCGAGGCAGTCACACCCAGGGACTGCCCCCAGCACTGTGTAATCCTGTCAACGGCCAGCATCCAGAGACTTAAAAGCCAGCTCCCGAAAGAGAGCAACACAGAGAGTTTTTTATAGCCTACTTCTCCCTCTGTGAGAACCTGGCAAACTACTGGGAGTTTCCTGCCCACATAAGAGAGCCTGGCAAGGTCCCTATTGTGTATTAATATGCCAAAACCAGTAACAAGCTGGGTCTCATTCCCCTGACCCTGAAAGAGCCTCCACTACGGCATCCTTAGAAGGACGAGTAGAGACAGGTTTCTAAAATCTCAGGGCTTGGATGAATAGAGATGCTAATGATAGCGCTGGAGATATTCAACGATCAATGGGATGATGGTGATGATGATGATGATGATGGCTTGCAACACAGACACTGAGAGGTCATCATGTTTCCTCCATTGTGTACTTTTGGCACACATCTCCCATCCCGACTGGTTCCGCCAGCCATCATTTTCTTAGTGATCCCTTTTCTATTCCATCCTCCTTCTACCCTCTGCTCATGAAGCAGGCTTCCAACTTTGGGGCAATCCCCCTAGCCCTTCTCTCATCCTTAAAAAAAAATCCCTTTGTAATATCACAGATACTGAAACCAAAGAGATAGCACTTCGAAGTGACCCGTTAAAAGATTGATACAGGTCATAGATCTTATTATATTTGGAGATTTCTGTTTTGTTTTGGTTTGGGATCATATAAGAAACAGTGCTCAGAGCTCACTCCTGTTTACTCAGCTCTATGCTGAGGGATCATTTCTGGCTGTGCTCACGGGATGATATAAAGTGCTGAAGACTGAATGTGGTGGGCCATGTACAAGTTTACAAGCTTAAAATAATTTATAGTTAAAATTAATTAAAAGCTCGGAATTACTTAAAATCTAGTCACAAAGGACTTTTGACAATGTTTAATGAGCAAATAATTTATGTCCTCTAAAGCAATGGTTAGGTTACTAGCACATGTAGACAAGGTCACCTGGTGAGTCTCGGCATTGTTTTAGCATTGCTATTCTCATGAAAAAGATGTGGGCTCATGAGTTTAGAGCTGCTCAAGCCATTGAATTTAGCTTAGTTGGAAAAGTTTATTGTGAGCTAAACTCTGGATTTCCCTTGAAATGCAGGTAGCTCACTCTGAGAAACCTAGCGTCAGAGTTTTAGGTAATCAGTGGTTCTCCATAATTGTGTAACACTCCTCAAACCTGCAGTGCTCGCAGAACACTACCTGGCTAGACACAGGGCAAAGTGCGTTGTTTACGTGTTCTTGCTTTAATCCAGCCCATGAAATGACCCTGGTCAGAAAATTTAATCTCCAACCCTGGTTTAAAAAAAAAACATCTCTGAATGAAAATGGAAGAATCTACTGAGTGGGAAGAATAAATATGAACCCAAACTCCGTACATCAATATGCGAGAGATTCCATTTTTATTTCTGCTATTATAGAAGCAAATATGCATATCTAAACAATCGCCAGGTTCTAAAACCAATCTAGATCTATGTTCTACTACTCTAGAAGCTTAAAATTAAAAACTTAGAACTATGAAACAGATTGCTCCCCTAAGGACATGAGTATGAAAATAATCACAGTGTGCATAAATGGCTCTGGGAATATGACAAGTGACCATACGAACAGGTCAAGTCTACTCCACTCCCTTGAGAATACAAATACCACAGTGACTAATCTCCTTGAACAAAGGGAAAGTTTGTTTAAATTTGGATTATTGGAGCGTGGATATTTTGTTTTCATTTTTATTGACTGTGGTGTAACTCTAATGTATTCAGAGTCCTGAACTAGGGTTAGGTAAAATGTTTTATCATAGATTGGATCCCTGAACAAAAATAATACGAAATGTATAAATATAATCTAGAGTTTATTTAATAACAATACATTACTGAATTTGTTTTACCCAGTTATGCTAATAGGAGGTTAATGACACTTTTTTTGTGTTAAACTGTTGTCTGACATATCCTGCTACCTACGTGTCCTCATGTAGACTAGGCATTGGAGAGAAAGAGGTAGGTCAAACTCGCTGCAAAAAGTTAATGGACTCTGTAGAGTCTGGCAGCAGACGTATTTATATTAGTGGAATCCCTAGACCAGATTAATAATGGAGACAATGAAATTCTTACCACATAGATGGTAAAATCCTTAAAAAGAAATGACAGTACCAATAGACACCCATGGGCCCATCTCCCTCGTCTAAGTATAACTATTTGTTTTGCTTTGCTTTGTTTTGTGTGGAGGGCACACCTGCCTCTTTATTCCAGCACTCAGGGATTATTCCTAAATCTGTACTCAGCATTCAGCCCTGGAATTTCTCGGGGGACCATAAGCAGCACGAGAGTTCAGAACCCAGTCAGCATTGCACAAGGCAAGTGCCTTAACTATAATTACCTCTCTGGCCCACATGTAGGCTTCCTTCAGAAGGGAGGCTATATCACTCTTATACAAAAACAGAACTACTATGGAATACCTTGACAGATCACTGAGAAAATGTTTTATAAACAAGATCAGGTGAAATGATCATGGTGATCCACATGCAATCCTAGAAGCCAGAAAACTCAGTCTCATATGTGAGTTCTACCACTAAATAATGTTGGCACTTATCCTCTCCAGTTTCGATAGTACAACAGGTAGGAGATTTGCCTTTGCATGCAGCAGACCCGAGTTTGAGTCCTCTGTCCCTCTCAGAGAGCCCTGGAAAGCTACCGAGAGTATCCTGCCCGCACAGCAGAGCCTGACAAGCTACCCGTTGCGAATTTGATATGCCAAAAACAGTAACAAGTCTCACAATGGAGACATTACTGGTGCCTGCTCGAGCAAATCGATGGACAAAGGGACGACAGTGCTACAGTGCTATAGTGGTACTTATACTCTCCATTCTAGATTATAATAAAAATAATGACAGAAAGCACCTCTATAAGTGAGTGGGTATTCATTGTTATGTGACATTCGAAATTCAATGAGTCAATATTTTTTTCACATGCAGTTTTATTCATGTATTGTTTTCATTAATATGACATTATGGCATATTAATGCCAAGGAAAATCATTATAAATCTATGTCTACATAAACTAAATTAGGTTCATCACTAAAGTTTAATTCTATCATTAAACAATCTTAAATTACTTAGCATAATATGTAACAAAATGTGAAACTTTTAAACATTAAAATACCTTTAAGCAATTTACTAATCTGTAAGAGAGGGAAGTCAGCTTGGTAAAAAGTATAAATTTTAAAATACTAAAATGCATTTCAGCTGATTAGCAGCCTCAAATGCAAATTCACTTAAAATCAAAAAAATGCTAATGTTAAGATTTATCATATATATATATATACTCACACATATATATATACATACATATGTTCACACACATAGAAAGAGAGATAGCAACTTTTGAACCTGTTTACACTATTGCTCATTTTCCCATCACCACTATTTTAGGGTGTTTAATAAATAATGTTTTAATACATTTTACATTATTTTTGAATATTTTTAAGTTTTCAAAAATGATATTTAATATATTCTTCATTGTGTGACCTTTATTTATACTATCAATATTTGCCAGCATTATTGTCCCTGCCTCTAGGATAACATTTTAAGCTATTGAGTGGAACTTAAGATATAAATTCTTCATTTTATCCATTTTATTTTCTAAGTGAGGATTTGAAAACAAAGTCTACTTTTGAAAACTACAAGAATACCTGTTTAGTGCTAAAGGACAGATGGTAGATCATACCAGTGAAAACAAAATCTTAGAATAATTATCCAGATTAATTGCTCATTATCTTAATGTGTATGGCAGAGACTGGCAAGCTCCTCATGGCGTATTCATGTGCCAAAACCAGTAACAATGATGGGTCTCATTTCCCTGACCCTGAAAGAGCCTCCAATGCAGCACCATTGAGAAGGATGAGTAAAGAGAGGCTGCTAAAATCTCAGGGCTAGAATGGATGGAGATAGTACTGAGACCGCTTGAGCAAATTGATGAACAGGATGATAGTGACACAGTGATACAGTGATCTTAATGTAAATCCTTCTCACAAAAGATAACTTGGTACTATACATATATATGATAGTTATATCTCTAATATATATGCTATTTGATATAAAATGTATACGCTAGTCATATCTTTGAATTTATACTTCTGAAAATTTTACTTCAGTAACTTACAAGATTATATTCAAATTTTCTTCTTTTGAAAATTCTTCCTGTACATTTTGCATAGTAATCCTCAGATAAGACATTTGAAACATATTTTCTAACATGAAGTTAGACATTCATTTCTAATGTGAGCAGAAATATTTCTAATAAACATATTTAACTATTAATTTGAATTTACAAAATAAGTTACATACAAATATTCAATGTTCACATTTAGGTCATATTACAGGTAGTTGCATAATGTATTTATGTATTTAATATGCTTATGCTGTACATATTTTTATATTGTATAAAACACATATTAATAGGGGGCTGGAGAGATAGCACAGCGGGTAGGGTGTTTGCCTTGCACGCCGCCGACCCAGGTTCGATTCCCAGCATCCCATATGGTCCCCTGAGCACCGCCAGGGGTAATTCCTGAGTGCAGAGCCAGGAGTGGTCCCTATGCATTGCCAGGTGTGACCCCCCCAAAAAAAAACCACATATTAATACACTTAAAATGATATTATATGTGCATCTTTATATCTTTCTCATTGGAAACGCAGGTTGAAAAAGAAATTTCAGACCCTTGCTTAAATTTGCTCCCTATGCTGACCTATGCTTCCTTGCTCCTAAATAAGAGCTAGCAAATATTCTTACAAAATTATAGCAGTGTCTTTAGAGTTAGAGATTAAAGTTGATTTAATGATTTTTTTCTAACTCACAACTCACACTTGAATTTTACTAGTCTTTCTATAAAGTTTACTAAAAGTTAAAACCCCACAATCTTTGTCACTCTCTAAATTTCCTTGCTATAGCTGTGTTCTAATATGAAAAATTTTCTCATTTTTTTAGCTTCGTCCTTAATATTTTTGAAAAGTAGGTCAAATTTTTCTAGAATGTCCTACAATTTTGGAGTAATTAATTGTCCCTCATTATCATAGTTAAATGATGCAGTATTTGCAGGAAAAGCATAATTGATATTGTGCTTTTCTCATGAATCATATCAGGAGGCACATTATTTTTCCATTATTGATGATGTCAGATTTGTTCTCTTGAGAAAGAAGATCTTGACAAAACTGCACTACAAAGTGCTGATGTTCCTAGCAACAGAATACTAATCTATGAGGGAAAGTTGAACTTCTACTATCTTGATCAGATACTCACTCTACCATCCCAATAGTTCTAGCATCTCTTTCTAGAATTTTTATCCATACAGTTTTTATTGCTTAACTTTGAAAGGTAAAGGAGTTCAGATCTTTGCTCTTTATTAAATCTTGTTGTATATATTATCGGAATGATATTTTATTGAATTTTTATGACATATAGTAACCCTTACTCTGATACTAAACTTATTCCAGAATTGTTGAGGGACTCATGTTTATCAGCTCCTGAAGTCATCATTCAACAGGTCCAATTATTTCTTATAGCATTTTCTTACCTTTAGCAATAGCAAATACTAGATTTATCTTGTGTTTCTAGTCTGTGTATAAAATACATATTGTATAATAGCTTAGAAAGAACCATCTATTCTTCAAAACACATGTATTTTACGCATTTGTAGATATATTTTATGCACGTGTATAGTATATTACGTATTCCACACTTAAATATATCTATGTATAAGTGTTAAACATATAATGTTCAATACATATATAATATGTTAGTGCATGTAAATATTTTTGCATCAAATATATAAGATATATATTCATTGTTTATTATATAATATAAATATAAAATACATTTTCCATTGTTTGATATGGTATTTTCAAATATGTGAGGATAAAAAGTTAGATGGAACATATCTTCCCCATCAAAATAATAAGACTAAAATGTTATGGTTAAATTGAAGGAGATTATGACTATAAATACAACCAAAAATAATAATAAAACACAATCAAACATACATGTGTTTGAATCTACTTTTCCCATTGATAGTAATAACCATATTATGCTATGTGGCAGGACATGTCACTCCATTCATGCACTCTTTTTTTCATGCTGAATTAATTATTTGTATGTCTTATGACCTCCGGGGAAAGGTCATTTTTTACAAAAAATGTCTAACAGGATTTGACTTAGAATTCATGAGTATAGTTATGAGATTGAAAAGATTGTTAAGTGATTCCTGAGACAAGAAGTTAAAAATAACTCATGAATAATGCATTCAATCCCAGCACCTCATAAACTCTAAACATCACCAGAGTAAATCCCAGTCATAGAGCCAGGGGTAGCCCCTGAGCTCTTGAAGTATTGTCCCCAAACAAAAACAAAAAATATCAAATTCAAGTCAAATGTCAACAGATCTTGAATGAAATACTGGCTGCATAAATTGTCAAGGTTAGGTTACATTCTAAATATGTTTTATTGTCCTCATCTGTATAATCTTGCAATTTTTATTCTTACAATAAAGGTTTAATATTGCATGATTTCCATAACATAAATTTTGTCTATAAAGTTTTGTTTTAAATATGCATAAAACTATTAATGACTATATTTTTTGCTATGATAATAATTTTAGAAGTTTAATATGAAAAAGATAAAAGAAGAGAAAAATAAAACTCTTGCATTTAAAATAATAACAAAGAGGAGCAAAAAAAATTTTCATTTTCTAAAGTTCTTACAGCCTAACATATTTTGTCCTTGACAAATTTGTTTTGTTATGAAAATGAAAGCATTTGATCCCCAAATTAAAAGGAAAAATACTTATATATATATATATATATATACACTATTTCCTCTGTTAATAAGATTTTATGCAAGGTCTTTGTTAATCTTAGCTAGATGATTCTCATTCAAATAATATTGCATCTACATCAAGGAGCATAAACTTCACAAAGGGCTGTCTGATAATGTTTTTCAATCAACAGAGCTCTTGAAACTGTTCAGCTATTGAAGAGTACATCCATCTCTGAAAACAAGATTCAGGCAAATATAGTCCTCATTTTCTCCAGCACTTAGTTTGTTCAAAAGACTGTAGCCATTTCAAGAGGTGCTAAAGATATTCATGCATAAGGCTTGATCATGCTAACAATGAAAAAGTATAATGAGCATTTATGATTTGAAATAAAGATTTTAAAAGGAATGCAAATTAACATCTTATCTAAAATTATAAAATATATTCCACCAAGTTAAAGAGCGATTTTCCAGGTTCTAAGCATAGCATGAGCATCTTAAAAAGAACTAGTGTTCACTCGACTTGCTGATAGCATATCATATGGGTCCATTTTTCCCTATGGGAGAGCACTTCAGAAATATCAAGGACTCCAGCTCCTAGCAAAGTACACACATGGTGGTAGGGTGGTGATGATAATGACTGGGAAATGTCATTTGAGAAAACGTTATAAATTTAGCTGTTGAAGTTAAGAGTAGGAAGATGTTATTCATGCCCATTTCATTCATTTTCTATGACTCTATTCTGATTCTGGTCTCTAGGTGAGAAATCTTTTCAGATTTGGCTGGACTCTCTGGTTAGGCAATCCCTCAAAAACTAGGTCAGTAGTTGACTGGATGGGGAAAGATCTGTTTGCAGTTTATTCCTAGTGGAATGCATAATACGATTTAGTTTCTTACTGTTGAATGAGAGAGAAGAAAGTGACGAAAATTAAGCCCTAAACTCTCCTAATTAGGACCATTTTATTTGTTTCTTCTGTTTATTTATTTATTTATATTTTAATCCCGATTTCTTTTCCTCAGACATTTCATTTAACACTTTTATAATGCAGGTAGAATGAATGAAACAAATTGAATTTTGTTTGGTTCTATTTTTGTTTCGGGGCCACACGTTGCTGTGCCCAAGACATACCTCTTGCTCTGTGCACAGAGATCATTCCTACCAGGAACTGAACCCAGATCAGCAGCCTGCAAGACAAGTGAAGCCTACTCACTTTCCTATTTCTTTAGTCACACTAATTCAGTATTTTATTTATTTATTTTGATTTTTTGGGTCACACCCAGAAATGCACAGGAGTTTTGCCTGGCTCTGCACTCAGGAATTACCCTTGGTGGTGCTCAGGGGACCATATGGGGTGCTGGGGATCAAACCTGGGTCAGCCACGTGTAAGGCAAATGCCCTACCCACTGTTCTATCAATAATTTAGTATTTTAAAGTTCACACATTTTTAACTGAGTAATAAATGGCAATTATTTTTACCATAGAAATTTGAAAAGTAAATGAATTTTAGATATTTTCTTCACTTTTTAAATTTTTGCTACAAACTCATTCAAGTATTTCACATCAATAACATATGTGGTTTCCTGTGTATGATTTTTAAAACAACAGTTTTTAAGGGAAATAGCAAACATTATCTACATCCTCAGAGTGCTAGTCCTAATGACAGAGGATTGAGGGAGGATCATCTTGTTTGATTTTCACAAGTTATTGTATAAAGTTTGCGCCAAACTGTGCTTCTGTAATGAAATAACAAAAATGTTTCAGAATGAAAATTATTGCTGGCTACATCGAACCTGGAATATTTGATCAATTGTTTCTCCCTGTCTTCATGTTATATTCTAGAAATTTTATGTCATTTCAATATTTTAATGCAAAGGTACAATTTTCAGATTAGTATCACATGGTGATCATAAAATGTGGTTGGTTGCTTCTCAACAGCATAAGTTTCATGTACCCTTTCATATGTATGTTCATATAGCAGTAACCATATAAAGCAACCAAACAGTTATCATTATTTTAGTTTCTACGTAATGCCATTCTAGTAGAATAAAATATTTATGATTATGTAAAAGGTTGATTACTTTTATAATTTAATAGATAAATATTGTCAAGTTGGAGACCTGGAGAAGGAATTTTACTGTTTACTATAAAGAACAAATATCTGATCATTTCACTCCTCTACATTATGTTATAGAGAAACGAAATGAATAAACAGACAGCAATGGATGATGAGAAACCCTTGACCTTGGATTTCAAAGCTGAGATTAGCAACCATCAAGAGAGGTGGGAATAAAGAGACAAAAATTGCAGAAACATAAGAACATTGGGGAAGGGTATTGGACACTTTGAGGATGGTGAGGTGCAACAAAGTTACATCAATATCATAAATGTTAGCACTACTGTAAATGTGTTAAAAGCAACAACAATAAAATATTAAAAGTATAATAAATAAATTTCAAAAAGCCACACTTCATTAAGCCTTAGATAAAAAACATTTTAAGGAAGATTGTAAAAAAGAACACTTCCTTCCTTCATTTCTTTGAAAAAAATTACTGGTCTTTTCTATATAGGGTATTTATTCATATATTCATCCATCGATCCATTTCTCCCAAAAGAGTTAATCCTATTTTCAAGTCTGCACATATTTCCACCATTACATGCAATTTAAACCTAAGTATATTCTTTAAAAAAAATGAACACTTAGATCAGAATAATTGAATAATAACGATATAAAAATGTCATTCTGACCCAGCCTCCCAAAAGCAACATGCCCCAAAGTATATTCTAATTTATTAAATATCCTGTTCTATCATCTGTTGTTCTAAAAATAATCAAACAGATCTTTGCATAATTTTAGAACTCTGCATTTGTTTTTAGTATCAGTATTATGTATTGCATTCTATGTTTTTAAGACCTCTCTCAGATCTGGTGTCTGAATTCAGAGGTAACAAAATAACATCACCTATTGATGTTATTTGGGCTGGAGGAATAGTACAGCAGCCTTTCTTCTTTCTTAAAGAAAGGTGGACCTGGGTTCGATAACTCCGTGCCTCTCGGATTGCCCGGCAAACTACCGAGAGTATCTCCCCCACATGGCAGAGCCTGGCAAGCTACCCATGGTGTATTCGATATGCCAAAAACAGTAACAAGTCTCACAATGGAGATGTTACTGGTGCCCTCTCGAGCAAATCAACGAGTAATGGATGACAGTGATACAGCAATACAGTGATTGATAGTTTACTACTTATAGCACTAGACAGTTTTCTACCTTCATTATTGAGACGTTCCTGTGCTCAAAACCAAGTGCTTTTCCATTTTCAGGTGGCAATTATGTTTTTCTTTTTTTTTCTTTCTTCACCCATAAGTGATAGAAGCATGCAATTATATGTCACAAACTCTTAAGTAAACCTTAAGCTGTGCCTGATCTTAGAGAACTGGTCAGAGACTTATAAGAACTGCTTACCCAAATGTCTGAAATATTTTCTGCTGACGTTTTCTAACTTCTGTTAAAGAATCCTGTTAGAAGATTTCCCTAAAATTGTGAGTTGGGTGAAGGAAAGGCTTGTGACTTCCAATATTCCTGGTTATAATAAACCAGTAATGAAATTAGGTCCTTTATTGTGGCAGAAGGTTTACTTAAGAGTTTGTGACATATAATTGCATGCTTCTATCACTTATGGGTGAAGAAAGAAAAAAAAAGAAAAACATAATTGCCACCTGAAAATGGAAAAGCACTTGGTTTTGAGCACAGGAACGTCTTAATAATGAAGGTAGAAAACTGTCTAGTGCTATAAGTAGTAAACTATCAACCACTGTATTGCTGTATCACTGTCATCCATTACTCGTTGATTTGCTCGAGATACCACCTCACACCACAGAGACTAGCACACATCCAAAAGAACAAAAGCAACCGCTGTTGGAGAGGATGTGGGGAGAAAGGGACCCTTCTTCACTGCTGGTGGGAATGCCGACTGGTTCAGCCCTTCTGGAAAACAATTTGAACGACTCTCAAAAAATTAGATATTGAATTCCCATTTGACCCAGCAATACCACTGCTGGGAATATATCCCAGAGAATCAAAAAAGTACAATCGAAACAACATCTGCACATGTATGTTCATCGCAGCACTGTTTACAATAGCCAGAATCTGGAAAAAACCCAAATGCCCCAGAACGAATGACTGGTTGAGGAAACTTTGGTACATCTATACAATGGAATACTATACAGCTGTTAGAAAAAAAGGAGGTCAAGAATTTTGTAGTTAAGTGGATGGGCATGAAAAGTTTCATGCTGAGTGAAATGAGTCAGAAAGAGAGAGACAGACATAGAAAGATTGCACTCATCTATGGTATATAGAATAACAGAGAGGGAGACTAACACCCAAGAACTGTAGAAATAAGTACCAGGAGGTTGACTCCATGGCTTGGAGGCTGGCCTCACGTTCCGGGGAAAGGGCAACTCAGAGAAGCGATCACCAACTACATTGTAGTCCAAGGCCATGTGGGGGAAGGGAGTTGCGGGCTGAATGAGGGCTAGAGACTGAGCACAGCGGCCACTCAACACCTTTATTGCAAACCACAACAGCTAATTAGAGAGAGAGAACAGAAGGGAATGCCCTGCCACAGTGGCAGGGTGGGGTGGGGGGTAGATGGGATTGGGGAGGGTGGGAGGGACGCTGGGTTTATGGGTGGTGGAGAATGGGCACTGGTGAAGGGATGGGTTCCCAAACTTTGTATGAGGGAAGTATAAGCACAAAAGTGTATAGATCTGTAACTGTACCCTCACGGTGATTCTCTAATTAAAAATAAATAAATTAAAAAAAAAAAGATCAGGCTGTGCCACATATGCTAACATCATGTATGTTTTCCCCTCTGGGGCACAATTCTTTTTTTTTTTAAATAAATTTATTTATTTTTAATTAATGAATCACCATGAGGGTACAGTTTCGGATTTATACACATCTGTGCTTATGCTTCCCCCATACAAAGTTCGGGAACCCATCCCTTCACCAGTGCCCATACTCCACCACCAGTAAACCCAGCATCCCTCCCATCCTCCCCAATCCCATCTCCCCCCACCCCACCCTGTCACTGTGGCAGGGCATTCCCTTCTGTTCTCTCCCTCTAATTAGCTATTGTGGTTTGCAATAAAGGTGTTGAGGGGCCACTGTGCTCAGTCTCTAGCCCTCATTCAGCCCGCAACTCCCTTCTCCCACATGGTGGGGCACAATTCTTATTTCACTTTGTTTACCCCCAGCAGGATTACCTCTAGATTACCGTCAGTATTTCTAAACAGGAGAAGGACAAACCAGAAGTAATTTCTCTGCAACAAATCTATCACTGACAAATCATTTAAAATCAGAGCAATTCTTGAAGAAAGGAATTTTCAAAATGCCAATTACAGCCACACTTAAAGTGTTCTTAATAAAGAAAAAAGATTGATTAAAAATAATTACAGCTTGGAATCACAAAAGGAAGGAGTAGTGCTTCAATAAATCTGACAATTTTTGAAATGGAAGCACAAAGAGTCAGCAGGAGAAATGGGAGCACTAATCTGCCACAGCTTCGAGAGTATTTTCGACAAACTACCGCACACAAAAGACTAATTTAGGGGGTCAGGAAATATGGCATTACTGAATGAGCAATAAAAGCAATCTAGGTAAATTTAGCTGGTGAAGACTTTAGGGGACAAAATGCTTTCAGAATGGATCATATCTGAGAGAAGTGTCACTCAGAGCTGTCCCTAATTTCAACAATGTTTTTTCATCGACCTGGATGGAGGCTTATTGCATGAAATAACAAAATATAAAATTAGTAGATTATTCAGACTTCTGGCAAATGTATAAAACATAAAAAAATCAAGTTGAATGGCAAACCTAGATTAGAAAATTTAAAAATTAGCTATTTTTAAATATATGTGTAGCTCACACACATAAATTCAGGCAAGTGTGCCAGTGAAACTATAAAATCTTATTAACAGAAGACTAAAACTTAATAAAATGTGTTTAGAATAAAAGAATAAAATATTAAAATATGAGTATCTAGTTATTATCAGTTCAAATGTAAAAAAGTAATTTGGGCTGACAACTATTATGCATTCTTCAAATTGGATTTTTTCCTATATTCAACCCATGATTTATTTATTTTAAAAACACATTTGGTTCCTTTTGGCTACAGTAAATCCTTTTGACTTCTCTGCTTTTACATTCTATACCTTCAGATTCTTTACTGATGGTGTCTGGAACACAAGAGTTCTTGATTCAAGTGTAATATCCATTACGAAGGTTCACTCATAACCATATTTATCACTGGATACTGAATGAATAAGGAAGTGCTAATGTCCTATAATAGTTTTATATATTTCATCAACCTTTACATAGCATCATGCTAATGATTTTTATAGCGATGACAGCAGTTATTTTGAATAGAATAATTGTAAGATATTTTCCTTATTATACTTTACACATATTACATAATTTAATGATTATAAGAGCCTATTAAATAAAAGTAAAGATTTTGATTTTGTAGTCATACATTTGAATAACAAGTTACTTCAACAAAATAATAATATTCAATAATGTATTCTATCACATGATATGAGTTTCATTTTATGTTTTCTCTTAAAACACCCTTAGAATCACTTTGCTAAATGTGCACATAAAAATAGGACAACAAAATTACAATCTGAAAGAATGTTAGTTAAAGCCAAACTATTGGGAATTAGTAAAAATAATGTACAAATAAGAGGAACCTTATGCATTCACATGTGGGAGCTGTTAGTTTTCAATAGATATAAAGAAAAGCTTGTAATTTTAAATAATGATACAAACCCCTCAGTGAACTTGGTTCATTTTAGATGGGATAATACAACATAATGTTATGCACAAGGCACTGATATTTACTGAAGAAACAGATCTAATAACACCTATCACCCAAGAAGCCATTTAAAAGAACATGTTACACCTTATTAATTTTATTGTGTATTTCAGACAGATAAATGAAAGTCATAGTATATATTGTCATATGCAATAAGGTTTTGAGATATTAGCACACTCAGCAGTTTTGCATTCTATAAGTTTATAGGGTGACTGATTATATATAAAGATATAGTAAATGTCCAGTAACACAAAGAGAGACAGAAAGAAAGAGAGAGAAACAGAGAGAGAGAAAGAAAGAGAGAGGCAGAGAGAGAGAAAAAAGGAATGGAGAAAGACCAAATGCCAAGTAATAACTTCACATTTCAGTGACCTAAAAGAAGATATTAAATTTTAGGGATGAGTAATTAATAATCCTGGTCATAATTTATCGTTTAAAACTAACTCCAGACAGCACGACGAATCACTCTTTTATAAAGTTCTATTTTTTATTGGAAAGTATCATTAATTCAGTCCAGCAATGATTTCCCAGATAGTTATTCACAATCAACTAAAATAAATATAAAATTTGTATTTTAAAAAAAATGATTATTTTTCAATTTTTATGTTTTAGATTTGCATACATTTTGTGAAAATTGTAGAGTCACAGCAGAATCCATACTAAGATTTCTTTATTAGAGTTTTAGATTTCTACAGTGAACATTGAACATAATAAAATGGAACTATTGTTAACTGAAATTTATGCCTTGTTTAAATTTACCTAATTTTATTTAGGTCCCCGCTAAAGATCCACATTACATTTAAGTAGTTTTGTCAGTTTTTATTGAAAAATAATATTCTCTTTGCTATAGTTTAGGAAATTATATATGTTTAAATATATGGTCTTTAATAACGGGACCGGGAAACAGATCCTCTCCCTGCTTCCCCAGACCCCCAGTGCCCCAGAAATCATACCCAGACCACCCCACCCTACTGACTACAGATAAATAACTGATAGGCCAATCTCCACTTCCTCCACTATCCAGCTACCACCACACTCCAGGTCATTTTGTGGACACATCATAAGACACTTAATACCCATTTTCCATCATTACTGCACCACATAGGATAAGATTCAAATATAGTGTTAATCATGGGAACACCTGTAAGGGCAACTAGAGGCCGCCCAAAAAGCCTCCATCCCTCTCAGAGATACCGGCAAGCTACCAAGAGTACCCCGCCCGCATGGCAGAGCCTGGAAAGCAATGCATGGTGTATTCGATATGCTAAAAACAATGGGCCGCATTCGCCTGTCACCAAAAGAGCCACCATTATGGAAGCGTTAAGAAGAGTAAGCAAGGAGAGGCCAATAAAATCTCAGAAATGAACTAGACTACCCAAACAAAGAAGGGCTAAAAAATCTGCCTGTACTTTCAACCCATGTATGCTGGCATCAGAAGCATCCATCAAGGACCTGATGGTGAAAGCACAGAAAATCAAGTACAACATCATTGGTCTGACTGAAACAAGAAGGCATAGATCGCATCACGCCATTTTCGATGCTGGAGAAGAACTGTTCCTCGGAACATGCGACAATACAACTGTCGGTGGAGTCGATGTCTTTGTCAACACAAACTTGGCCATGAACATTGACTCATTCTAATGCCTAACAACCCGAATTGGACGATTACGCTTGAATAGATGTGGCTCACTGCCAGCAGTTTCTATCTTCATCATCTACGCACCAACATCCAACTACAATGAAGAAGAAATTGAGAAATTCTACAAGGAGTTGGAGAAGTTCTATAAAGAAGACCACACCTTCTACAAGATCATTGTCAGTGATTTCAATGCCAAGATAGGACCAAGAAGGTCACCCAAAGAACTCCATGTTGGGACCTATAGCCTAGAGTGGAACGAACAGGGTGAGAGACTGTCTGAGTTCATCATGTCGACCAAGACCTTCCATGGTAATTCACAGTTCCAGAAAGCAAAATCTAAATTCTGGACATAGAAGTATCCAGGTGGACAGTTCCACAATGAAATTGATCACATCGTATTCAGTCAGTGGTTTTGCATGACTGACGTTGCTATTGTCCCAAAATTCCAAACAAGGTCGACAACATCTCCTTTGTGCAAAATTCTACTTCACAGAGCAGGGACAAAGGACTGCAAAGCTTAAGTGGAGAACCCTCAGATTCACCACCATCTGGGAGCTCTTTGGCACTATTGTGGCATTGTGGGAAGATGCAACAGTGACAAGGAATACAATCGACTGCTTCAGCTCCTCCATGATTGCACAAGGAATGCCGAAAGAGGGAAAGCCACAAACAGAAGCCTGTCTTTGAAAACTCTCGAGCTCATTCGTCAACGTGGTTTGGCACAAGCCTCAGGCAATCACAAGCTAACATCTGAGCTTACAGAGCCATGCAGAGAATCGATAAAGGAAGACCTCAAAGAGAGAAGAACAGCTGTGTTAGCTGATGCAGCAGAAGTCAGGAAAAGTATTTGCAATGCTCGCCTGTCCTTCACCAACTACAAGACCAAGATGACAGCCCTCCTATGTCCTAATGGATCTATCACATCTTACAGAAGGGCAAGAAAGACTTCTACTTGGATCTCTTTGACAGCCATGTCCACCTCTTCACATACCATATTCTGTAGGATGGATATGTTGTTCCCAACGTCCTCCCTTCCAAAATCCGACATGCTATTTCATTGGTAAAGACACATATAGCAACTGGTTCAAACAAGGTCAGACCCGAACACCTGAAGAATCTGCTGCCAGTACTCATCAATGCACTGGCTTGGCTCTTCACACACTACCTGTCTGAATGCAAGGTTCTGTCCCAATGGAAAACCAGCAGGATATTCTGTTGTACAAGAAGGAAGATATGCATGACATTGGCAACTTTGCCCAATCTGCCTGTTGTTCACTTGAGTCATCCTGAATAGGATTGGCAGAACACTAGACAAAGGACAACCATGTGAGCAAGCCTGGTTCTCAAAAGGATTCAGTATGATCAACCATATCCACACAGTGACCAAACTCATTGAAGTTTTGCGAGAGTTCAAGATGCCGCTCTATCTAATGTTCATTGATTTAAAGAAGGCCTTCGATTCTGTTGAGACTGAAGTGGTCACTGAAGCTCTAGCCAAACAGGGCATTCAAACTTAGTATATCAAGATCCTCCATGAACTGTATTACAGATTCACCACCAGGATATCACCATTCTACAAGGAAGTGATCATCGACGTAAAGAGAGGGGTTCGGCAGGGCGATACCATTTCACCGAAACTTTTTAGTGCCACCCTCAAGAATGTCATGAGACAACAGAAATGGGAAGGAATGGTAGTAAAGATAGACTGTTGGCAACTACAGCACCTCTGCTTCACTGATGACATCGTTCTCATAACACCAAACCTCCACCAGGTGGCACAAATGCTGGCCAACTTGGACTGCGAGTGTGGAAAGGTCACACTATAGCTGAATCTCACCAAGATAATTTTCATGAGTAATGAACTAATCCCTGATGTTCCATTTGCTTTCACAGAACGAACATCTCCAAATGCAGCAGCTATGTGTACATGGGTCGAGAACTCAACATGAGGAATAACTTGGTGCCAGAACTGCACAGGAGTAAGAGCAGTGTGGAACACCTTCAAGAGTGTCAAAGAAGTGGTTAAGAGGATGAAGAATCTCCGGCTCTGGGCACATATTTTCGATTCTACCATTCTTGCTGCACTGACATATGTCTCAAAGACCTAGGCCCTATGAAAACAGGACGAGAATGCTATTTGTGTATCCCAAAGAGGAATGGAAAGAGCTATGCTTAAAGTATCATGTTTCACTCAATTGAGAGAAGGAATCCGGTGTTCTGACCTCCATCTATGGTCAAGAATCAGGGACGCTGTCTCGTTTGCCAAGGCTTTGAAAATCAAATGGGCTAGACACAGAGAGATGACCACTGGACTAGATCCGTTATGGACTGGATTTCACGGGATGTCAAAAGATTCCATGGCCACCCACCTCTGAGATGTTCAGACTTCTTTGTCAAAACCTCGAATGAATGGTTTGAGGTTCTTCGAGTTCCTGGAGAGAGAAGATAGCATTGGGCTACGCTAGCATGTGACAGGGACAAATGGAGACGTTATTGGTGCCTGCTGGAGAAAAATCGAAGATCAGTGGGATGACAAGTGATACAAGTGATATGGTCTTGATATATAAACTTATTTCTTCCCATCACCACAAAGGTACCTGTGACCTCCACCACTAAAATTTTAATGAGAATTGCATTGATTTTATATAATGCTTTTGATAGGATTAGTCTTTTGACAATGTTCATTCTCCTACCCATTAACATAGACTACTGTTTCTATTTTCTGAGTTCTATTTCTTTGTAAAGTGCCTTATATTTTTCTCTTTACAAAAGTCTTTCACCTCATTTTTAAAGTTTAAACCATATTTTGAAAGATATTATATTTTTTTCAAATTTATTTTTAATTGAATCACTGTGAGATAGATCCTTACAAAGCTGTTCATGATGAGGTTTCAATCATAAAATATTCCAACACCCATCCCTCCACTAGTGTACATTTCTCACCATCTGTCTCCCCAGTTTTCCTCCCACTTGCTCCCACCTTGAATTTTCTTTTTTTTTTTTTATAATTTATTTATTTTTAATTAGAGAATCACCGTGAGGGTACAGTTACAGATCTATACACTTTTGTGCTTATACTTCCCTCATACAAAGTTTGGGAACCCATCCCTTCACCAGTGCCCATTCTCCACCACCTGTAAACCCGGCGTCCCTCCCACCCTCCCCACTCCCATCTCCCCCCCACCCCACCCTGCCACTGTGGCAGGGCATTCCCTTCTGTTCTCTCTCTCTAATTAGCTGTTGTGGTTTGCAATAAAGGTGTTGAGAGGCCTCTGTGCTCAGTCTCTAGCCCTCATTCAGTCCGCAACTCCCTTTCCCCACATGGCCTTCAACTACAATGTAGTTGGTGATCGCTTCTCTGAGTTGCCCTTTCCCCGGAACGTGAGGCCAGCCGCGAAGCCATGGGGTCAACCTCCTGGTACTTATTTCTACGGTTCTTGGGTATTAGTCTCCCACTCTGATATTCTATATACCATAGATGAGTGCAATCTTTCTATGTCTGTCTCTCTCTTTTTGACTCATTTCACTCAGCATGAAACTTTTCATGCCCATCCACTTAACTACAAAATTCTTGACTTCCTTTTTTCTAACAGCTGCATAGTATTCCATTGTATAGATGTACCAAAGTTTCCTCAACCAGTCATCCGTTTTGGGGCATTCGGGTTTTTTCCAGATTCTGGCTATTGTAAACAGTGCTGCGATGAACATACATGTGCAGATGTTGTTTCGATTGTACTTTTTTGATTCTCTGGGATATATTCCCAGCAGTGGTATTGCTGGGTCAAATGGGAGCTCAACCTCTAGTTTTCTGAGAATCGTCCATACTGTTTTCCAAAAGGGCTGAACTAGCCGGCATTCCCACCAGCAGTGTAGAAGGGTCCCTTTCTCCCCACATCCTCTCCAACAGCGGTTGCTTTTGTTCTTTTGGATGTGTACCAGTCTCTGTGGTGTGAGGTGGTATCTCATGGTTGTTTTGATCTGCATCTCTCTGATGATTAGTGATGCAGAGCACTTTTTCATGTGCCTTTTGGCCATTCGTATTTCTTCCTTGGTAAAGTTTCTGTTCATTTCTTCGCCCCATTTTTTGATGGGGTTGGATGTTTTCTTCTTCTAGAGTTCAACCAGTGCTTTGTATACCATTGATATCAACCCCTTATCTGATGGGTATTGTGTAAATATCCTTTGCCATTCTGTGGATAGTCTTTGGATTCTGGTCACTGTATCTCTTGCGGTGCAGAAGCTTTTTAGTTTAATGTAGTCCCATTTGTTGATCTCTGTTTTTACTAGATTGCTTAGTTCCGTGTCACCTTTGAAGATACCTTTATCTTCAATATCGTGGAGGGTTTCGCTGACCTTGTCTTCAATGTACCTTACGGTTTGTGGTCTAATGTTGAGGTCTTTAATCCATTTTGATCTGACTTTTGTGCATGGTGTCAGGTCAAGGTCTAAACCCATTTTTTTGCATGTGGTTGTCCAGTTGTGCCAGCACCATTTGTTAAAGAGGCTTTCCTTACTCCACTTCACATCTCTTGCTCCCTTATCAAAGATTAGATGATCATACATTTGGGGTTGTGTGTAGGGATATTCCACCCTGTTCCATTGGTCTACGGCTCTGCCTTTGTTCCAGTACCATGCTGTTTTAATTGTTACTGCTTTGTAGTAAAGTTTGAGGTTGGGGAGGGTGATGCCTCCCATCATCTTTTTCCCAAGAATTGTTTTAGCTATCCTTGGACGTTTGTTATTCCATATGAATTTTAGGATTGCTTGATCCATTTCTTTGAAGAATGTCATGGGTATACTTATAGGGATCTCATTGAATCTGTATAATGCTTTAGGGAGTATTGCCATTTTGACAACATTGATTCTCCCTATCCACGAGCAGGGTATATGTTTCCATTTCCTCATGTCCTCTTTGATTTCATGGAGTAGCGTTTTGTAGTTTTCTTTGTAAAGGTCTTTTACTTCCTTGGTTAAGTTGATTCCGAGGTACTTGATTTTCTGGGGCACAATTGTGAATGGGATTGCTTTTTTCATGTCCCTTTCCTCTGCCTCATTGTTTGCATATATGAAGGCCATGGATTTTTGGGTATTGATTTTGTAGCCTGCAACTTTACTGTATAAGTCTATTGTTTCTAAGAGTTTCTTAGTAGAGGTTTTAGGCTTCTCTAGATATAGTATCATGTCGTCTGCAAATAGTGAGAGTTTGATTTCTTCCCTTCCTATCTGGATGCCCTTAATCTGTTTTTCTTGTCTAATAGCTATCGCAAGTACTTCCAGTACTATATTGAAGAGGAGTGGTGAGAGTGGGCATCCTTGTCTTGTGCCCGATCTCAGAAGAAAGGCCCTTAGTTTTTCCCCGTTGAGGATTATGCTTGCCGTAGGCTTGTGATAGATGGCTTCGACTATCTTGAGGAAAGTTCCTCCAAACCCCATTTTGGCGAGGGTTTTCATCATGAAAGGATGTTGGATCTTGTCAAATGCTTTCTCTGCATCTATTGATATGATCATATGGTTTTTGTCTTTACTTTTGTTGATATACTGGATTATATTGATTGATTTCCGAATGTTAAACCATCCTTGCATCCCTGGGATGAATCCCACTTGGTCGTGATGTATGATCTTTTTGATGAGTTGTTGGATCCTATTTTCTAGTATTTTGTTGAGGATCTTCGCATCGCTGTTCATCAGGGAAATTGGTCTGTAATTTTCTTTCTTAGTGGTGTCTTTGTTTGCTTTTGGTATTAGGGAGATATGTGCTTCATAGAAACTGTTTGGGAGAGTTCCTGTTTTTTCAATTTCCTGGAAAAGTTTGAGGAAAACAGGCAATAGGTCTTCTTTAAATGTTTGGAAGAATTCGCCAGTGAAACCATCTGGGCCTGGGCTTTTGTTTTTGGGGAGGTTTTTGATTACAGTTTCAATTTCCTTAACATTGATGGGTCTATTCAGGTATTCCAGGTCTTCTTTCTTCAGTGTTGGGAGATTGTAGGAATCAAGGAATCCATTCATTTCTTTTAGGTTCTCCTTTTTTGTGGCGTAAAGACCTTCAAAGTAGTCTCTAATGATCTTTTGAATCTCACTGGTTTCTGTTATGATGTCCCCCTTTTCATTTCTGATTCGATTTATTAGAGTTTTCTCTCTTTCTTTCTTTGTGAGTCTTGCTAGCGGTTTATCAATCTTATTTATTTTCTCAAAGAACCAACTCTTTGTTTCATTGATCTTTCGGATTGTTTTTTGGTTTCGATGTCATTAATTTCTGCTCTAATTTTTATTATTTCTTTCCTTCGGTCTGGTTTGGAGTCCTTTTTCTGGTCCTTTTCTAAGGTCTTGAGTCTTGAAGTCAAGCTATCTATGTGGGTCCTTTCTTCCTTCCTGAGGAATGCTTGGAGAGCTATAAATTTTCCCCTTAACACGGCTTTAGCTGCGTCCCATAGGTTTTGGTAGCTCGTGTCTTCATTCTTGTTAGTTTCTAAGTATCTTTTGATTTCTTCCTTGATTTCCTTCCTGACCCACTCATTGGCCAACATTGAATTGTTTAGTTTCCAGGTGTTTGATTTGATTTTCCGTGTTTGTGAGTGGTTAGCTTCTATCTTCAGCGCATCGTGGTCTGAAAAAAATGGTTGATACAATTTCTATTTTTCCGATTCTATTGAGGTATGTTCTGGGGCCCAGTACATGGTCTATTTTAGAAAATGTTCCGTGTGCACTGGAAAAGAATGTGTATTCTTTCTTTTTGGGGTGTAAGGCCCTGTATAGGTCTATTAGGCCTCTCTTTTCTATTTCTTCTTTCAGAGTCAGTGTTTCCTTGTTGAGTTTTGTTCTTGTGGATCTATCTAGAGGCGATAAGGCCGTATTGAAGTCTCCAACTACAATCTTGCTTTTAGTGATGTCCTCTTTGAAGTCTGTTAGGAGTTGTTTTAAATATTTAGCCGGTCGTTCATTAGGAGCATATACGTTTAAGAGTGTGATTTCTTCCTGTTGTACATATCCCTTGATAAACAGAAAATGACCTTCGCTGTCCCTTTTGATCTTTTTCATCCTAAAATCTATGTTATTGGATACCAGGATGGCCACTCCAGCTTTTTTAAGGGGGTTGTTTGCTTGGAGGATTGTTTTCCATCCTTTGACTTTGAGTCTATGTTTACTCTGTTTGTTCAGGTGTGTTTCTTGCAGGCAACAGAATGTTGGGTTTAATTTCCGGATCCATTTAGCCATTCTGTGTCTCTTGATAGGTGCATTTAGGCCATTGACATTGAGAGAGATTATTGTGATGTGGTTTTGTGTCATCTTTCTGTGGGATTTGTTATTCTTATGGGGCTCCTCCTTGTCTTACAGTAGCCCCTTTAGACCTTCTTTCAAGATTGGTTTTGAGTCTATGAAGGACCTGAGCTGTTGTTTATCCGAGAAGTAGTGTATGGTTCCTTCGAGTTTGAGTGAGAGTTTAGCCGGATAAAGTATTCTTGGTGAGGCATTCATTTCGTTGAGTTTTTTCACTATGTCCCACCATTGTCTTCGGGCTCGGAGGGTTTCTTCTGACAGATCGGCCGTAAATCTGAGGGGTGCTCCTTTGTATGTGATTTCCTTCTTTGACCTTGCTGCTTGCAGAATTGTGTCTCTATCCATGGTATCCGCCATTCTGACTATGATATGCCTTGGGGTCTTTTTATTCGGGTCTCTTTTTGCTGGTACTCTTCGGACTCCTTGTATCTGGATGCCTGCCTTCTCCAGCTCTGGGAATTTCTTAGCAATGATATCTTTGACTGTGTTTTTTTCATTGGGGTTGCTTCCCTGCGGTTCTGGTACTCCAATGATTCTTATGTTGTTCCTCTTGAAGTCATCCCCCAGGGCTCTGATTCGCTCTATAGCCATTTTGAGGTCTTTGGCCATGATTTGTTGTTGTCTATAAGCTTTCTGCAGCTCATCTTCCAGATCACTGATTCTGTCTTCAGCTGTAGTCATTCTACTGTTGAGGGCTTCTAGTGAGATTTTTATTTCATCTACCGATTCCTTTATTTGTGAGACTTCCGTTCGAAGGTTTGAAATTTCTGCTCTCATTTCTGCTCTCATTTCTTCCTGTATTTTCTTGGTAGACCGTTCCAGCGCTTCATTCATTTCCTCCCTTAATTTATTGGATGTCTGTTCCATATTTGCTTGGAGTAGGTCGACTCTCCTCCAGATTTCCTCTCTGAATTGTTTATCTGAGAGGTCGTAGATGTTGGGAGCCTCTTTTGAGGTTTCTAGTATCTTTTCTTCTCCCTCTCTTCCTGGAGGGGATTTTCGCTGCTTCTTCATATTGTTATGGAAGTATAGGATTGGAACTTTGTAGGTGTTTATTCCTCCTACCTCTTGCTGAGAGAAGGAGGGGCTCTGTTTGTGCTATTTCTGATGGCAGCTTTATTCCTATTCTAGAAGTCTTCCTTACACTCAGCCTTTTCTTTGTGATTGATGTTGGGGCTTTAATGAAGACTTAAGGCTAAGTTGTCTTTACAAAAGCTTTGCTAAGCTTCTCTTATTCACTGATAATTTTTCTAAACTTAGAGCTAATAGGCTAGGTCGCATAAGTGTATGAGATGTGTTAAACCGATTATCAAAGCAAGAAGACCATACCTAATGTGCTAAGGTAGGAAATAATAACTGCGGCCACGTTAGCGGTGGCCGCTCTGGCAGGAGGCCACGCCCCTTTTTAGACCACGCCCCTTTCAGGCCACGCCCCCGTTTCTTCCTAGCAGGGGCTCCTGGGACAATGGTCCCAGGAAAGCCGGGGCGGTGGGACGCTGGAAGTGGCGGCAGCAAGGGTCCCAAGTCCCGGCGGCCGCGTGGGAACCAGGGGCGCACTCGGGAGGCGTGGCTGGGAGTCTCCTGATTACCTGGGAAAAGGCCGGGTTGGAGGGAGCTGGGCGGACGGGAAAGCCGGGGCGCTGGGACGCGGGAGGTGGCGGCGGCAAGGGTCCCAAGTCCCGGCGGCCGCGTCCCACCTTGAATTTTCTTCTCTCCCTCTCCCTCACCCTCTCCCTATCCCTCTTTCTCAACCCCCTTCTCTCTCTCTCTCTCTGTCTCTCTGTCTCTGTCTCTGTCTCTCTCTCTCTCTCTCTCTCTCTCTCTCTCTCTCTCTCCTCTCCATTCTCCTTCTCTCCCTTCTCTCCCTTCACCATTTGGGCATTGTGGCTTGCAATACATATACTAAAAAACATTTTTAGGGTTTTTAAACCTTTAAACCTTTCAGGGATATCCCTTTACCTACTTCCATCACTCAATTCTTATGAAGCGTGATAATTTTTCCAGCTATTTTTATCACATTGGTCCCTTCTCTATCTTACCTACCCTCTGCCTCAGACACATTTGTGGTTGATTCCAACCATTAACCAGTCCTCCTAGTCCATTTGCTTGACTGTGGATATTAGTATTCCTATATATATTTATGTATATATATATACATATATATGTATGTATATTAGAATGTGTTAGAATGCTATATGTATACATCACTTCACTTGTATCACTTATCATCCCATTGATCTTCAATTTGCTAGAGTGGGCACCAGAAATGTCTCCATTTGTCCCTGTCATGTGCTAGTGTAGCCCAATGATATCTGCTCGCTCCAGGAACAGGGAGACCGTCAAACCATTCACTCAGGGTTTTGAGAAAAATTCTGACCACCTCATTGGTGGGCTGCCACACGGTCTTCTGACATCCCGTGGAATCCAGTTGGTAGCAGCTCTAGTCCAGCGGTTGTCTCTAAATCACATTATGTGTCCAGCCCATCTGATTTTTGACGCCTTGGCAAATGAGCCAGTATCCCTGATTCTTGATGATCGACAGGTCGGAACTCTGGATTCCTTCTCTATATGTATACATAGTATTCTGATATATGTATGTATATGTACATATTTGTATTGAATGCAGTCATTTTATATCTGTCCTTCTCCTGTCTCAAACTCAGCATGATATTATTCATGTCCATACATTTATAGGCAGATTCCACAATTTCATTTTTTCTAATTATGTCTTGCAGCTGTGGCATAGATTCTTTATGCATTCATTTGTCCTCAGGGAGTCAGGTTGTTTGTCGATTCTGGCTATTGTGAATAGTGCTGCAATGGACATAGGGCTGCACTTTGTATTTCTGCTGTTTATGGGCCTCCAGGGAATATTCCTAGAAGATTTCCTGCTGGGTCAAATGAGAGCGCAACTTCTAGATTTTTGAGGAATGTCCATATTGTTTTCTAATAAGGCTGCACAAGTTGGCAATCACACCAACCATGGAGAGTCCCTTTCCCCCACATCCGCGCCAGCACTGGTCACTCTGATGTTTTTGGGTGTGTGCCTGTCTCTGTAATGTGAGATATCTCATTGTTGTTTTGATTTGGATCTCCCTGATGATTAGTGATGAGGAACATTTTTTCATGTCCCTTTTGGTCATTCAATTTTTTTTGAGAAAGTTTTTGTTTGTTTCTTCACCTCATTTTTGATGGAGTTGGATGTTATTTTTTTTTTCATAGAGTTCAACCAGTGCCTTGTATATCCTTGATATTAATCCCTATCAGAAAGGAATTGGGTGAATAAACTTTCCCATTCTGTAGTCATTCTTGGCATCTTGGTCACTGTTTCTATTGAGGTGCAGAAGCTTCTTAGTTTAATGTAGTCCTGTTTGTTTATCTTATTTTCCATTTGCTACGAAAGTGGCAGGCTGGAGCAATAGGACAGCGGTAGGGCGTTCGTGGCCAACCCGTGTTCGATTCCTCTGCCCCTCTCGGAGATCCCAGCAAGCTACTGAGAGTATCGCGCCCGTACGGCAGAACCTGGCAAGCTACCCGTGGTGAATTCAATATGACAAAAATCAGTGACAATAAGTCTCACAATAAGAGACGTTACTGGTGCCCGCTTAAACAAATCAATGAGCAACAGGATGACAGTGACAGTGACAGTGATGTAAGTGGCATTTCATCTTTGATGTTACCTTTAGTTTTGATTTGTGGAGGATTTTGCTTACATTTTTGTTCATGTATCTTATGGATTCTGTTCTGATGTTGAGGTCTTTAATTCATTTTGATCGGAATTTTGTGCATGGCTTTAGATAGATGTCTGAGTGCTTTTTTTTTTTTTGCATGTAGCTGTTCAGTTTTGCCAGCACCACTTGTTAAAGAGTCTTTCCTTGCTCCACTGCTAGCTCTTGCTCCCTTACAAAGATTAAATAATCATATATTTGAGCATGTGTGTCAGGATGTTCAAGACATTTTATTGATATGCAGGTATATCTTTATATAAGACCATATGTTTTAATTACTACCACTTTGCAGTACATTTTGAAGTTGGGGAAGGTGATGTATCCCATTTTATTTTTTCCAAGGATTGCTTCAGCTATGTGTGGCGATTTACTTTTCCATACGAATTTCAGAAATGTTTGGTCAATTTATTTGAAAAATGTCGTGGGTATCCTTATAGGGTTTGCATTGAATCTAAAATTTTGGGGGGAGTATTGCCATTTTGACAATGTTAATTGTCCCAATCCATGAGTAGAGGATGTGTCTCCATTTTCTTATGTCTTCTTTTATTTCGTATCACTGTATCACTGTTATCCCATTGCTCATCAATTTGCTCGAGCGGGCACCAGTAACATCTCCATTGTGAGACTTGTTGTTACTGTTTTGGCCATATTGAATACGCCATGGGGAACTTTCCAGGCTCTGCTATATGGGCAAGATACTTTCGGTAGCTTGCCGCGCTCTCTGAGAGGGGCGGAGGAATTGAACCCGGGTCAGCCTCATGCAAGGCAAATGCCTTATCTGCTGTGCTATGGCTCTGGCCCCTTTTAGTTCATAAACTAGTTTTTTATAGTTTTCTTTGTACAGGCCCTTTACCTTCTTATTTAAATTCGTTCTGAGTTACCTAATTTTCTGAGGCACTATTGTAAACTAGATTGCTTTTTTAATATCATATTATTCTCTTTAACTATTTGTATATTGGAAAACCATTGAATTTTGGGTATTCATTTTGCTCTATCAAGAAGAGATAATGTGGTGTTGAAGTACCAGAGTACTATTGCATTGCTACCAATATCCTCCTTAAAGTCAATTAGCAGTTGTTTTAAGCATTTTGCTTGCCCCTAACTGTGTGTGTTTATATTTAGGAGTGAAATGTATTCCTGATTTACATATCCCTTGATTTCTTTAAAAATAGCCATAGCTGTCCCTTCTAATCTTTTGCAGCCTGAAATCTATGTTGTCAGGTACTGGAATGGTCACCCTACCTATCTGAGGAAGTTGTTTACTCGAAGGATTGTTTTCTGTCCTCTGACTTTGAGTGTATATTTGCTCCAACTGTTTAAATGTGATTCTTGTATGCAGCTGAATAGTGGATTCAATTTTTTTCCTCCATTTTGACACTCTGTGTCTCTTAAGAAGTTCATTTAAGCCACTGACATTGAGAGAGATTATTGTCATGGGGTTTTGTGCCATCTTACTTTAGAAGTTTGTTGTGTTTATGGGGTTTGTCTTGTCTTACAGTAGCACATTTAGTTCTTCTTTTGAGGTTTGTTTTGAGTCAATAAAGTTCCTGAGCTGTTCTTTATCATAAAGTAGTGTATTACTCCTTTGGGTCTGAATGAGGGTCTAGCTGGATAAAGTATTCTTAGTGAGGCATTCATTTCAATTCATATATAGTATTTTTCACTATACCCCACCACTATATTCAAGCCCAGATGTTTTCTCTGATAAGTCTGCTGTAATTTCAAGTGATGTGTCTTTGTATGTGATTTCCTTCTTTGATCTTGCTGCTTTCAGTATTGTGTTTCTGTCTATGGTATTCATCATTCTAATTATAATATGTCTCAGAGTCTTTTTATCAGGGTGTTTTTAATTGGAACACTTTGAATTTCTTGGATCTGGATGGCTGCATTCTCTAGTTCTTGGAACTTATCGGCAATGGTGTCTTTATCTGTTACTACCCCGTTGGGTTTCTTCCCAGTCCTTCTGGTACTCCAATGATTCTTATGTTGTTTCTTTTGAATTCATGCCATACATCTCTCACTCACCCTTGAGCTATTTTGAGATCTTTTCCCATCCTCTATTGTTGCCTGTGTGCTTTCTTCAGCCCATCTTCAAGCTCACTGATTCTGTCTTTGGTTTTTGTCATTCTACTATTGAGGCAAGCCACTGTGTTTTAAAATTCATCTATCGGATTTTTAATTAGTGACACTTCTGTTTGTAGTTTTCATGTTTCTGTTCTCATTTCTTCCTGTATTTTATTGCTGTGCATTCCACTGTTTCTTTCATATCCTCCTGCATTTATGCACTGTTTATGTGAGCTCATTGAACATACTCACCATTTGTTCTCTTAATTCTTTATCAGAGAGATTGTTTATGTGGGTGTTCCCTCTTGAAGCTTCAGGACTCTTTTCTTCATCTACTCTTGTGGTGAGGATCCGCATTGTTCCACAGGATGTCGTAGTATTATATAGGTGGACCCTCCAGTATATTACCAGTGTCCCCCTCTCACTGCCAGTGAGGACTCTGGGCCAGCTCCGGGTAACATGTTGTTTTAGATTGGGTTTGTATAGATTCTTGTGTTCACATTTATATTGGTGAGTTTGGGGGTATTTGATCAGAAAAAGCTAGTGGACTATTGACCTAATGTGGTTGGGGTAGCCAGACTTTCCTCATGAGTTCGGAAAGGAAGGCCGAGATGTGCGAGTACACAATCAAAGGGGAAATTACCTGTTGACCATTCATGCAGCACTGCCGAGGTATATGTTTGGGGAAGAGGCCCTTCTTTGGTGCAGATCCAGGATTACCGTTCGACTTCTGGCACGCTTCGAAACCTGAAGGTGCCCCCTCTTGCCCAGGCACTGATCTGGGTACCTTTGGCTATAGATGGATCTTCCTGTTCGCTGAAGCTGCTTGGCATGCCACCCTGAAGTTTATCTTTTAATTTCTTTCCTTGTTTCTTATTTACATTCAGGAACACTACAGATTTTTGAGTGTGGATTTTGTAGCTTATTAACTTGCTGTTTTGGTTTATTGTTTCTAGAAAGTTTTTGCAGATTCTTTAGGGTTTTCAATGCGTAATATGTCATCTCTGCTAATAATGATAATTTAACTTATTTTCTAGTATGAATATATGATTCATTTTTCTTGTTTACTGTTATAAGGACTTTCAAATTATATATTGAATAAGAGTGGAGAAATTGGACATCCTTACCTTATTTTTTAACTCAAGGGAAGGCTCTTCATGTTTCACTATTAGGTTTTATATGATCTATGGATTCTTTGTAGTTGGCACTTGTTATCTTGAGATAATTCCATGTATTCCTATTTTTTGAGGGTTTTGTTATATCATGAATGGATACTGGATCCTCTTATTTAATATAATGTTAAGTTTTCAAATGCTGGGGCTTCTTTCACTTTCTTTTTACTTTTGATTTCTACCTATGTGAATTTGTGCTCTGAAAAGTTTCTTGGAAAAATTTTTACTTTTGTTACTTTATGAGTAATTTTTTCCACAGCATATAATGTTCATCCTTATTATTATTATTATTATTATTATTATTATTATAGCACAGTGGTAGTGTGCTTACCTTTCACGTGGCCAACCTGTGTTCTATTCCTCCGCCCCTCTCGGAGAGCCCAGCAAGATACCAAGAGTATCGAGCCCGCACGGCAGAGTCTGGCAAGCTACCCGTGGTGTATTAGATATGCCAAGAACAGTAACAATAAGTCTCACAATGAGAGACGTTACTGGTGCCCACTCGAACAAATCAATGAGCAATGGGATACAGAGAGATATTATTATTATTATTAAACTATTTAATTATTATTACACTATTTAATTATTATTATTATACTATTATACTATTTATTGATGTGAGTATATTGTTCCTACCATATGATAGTTTTTCAGTTATTTACACTGAATCTATGCTTATGAGCCTTTTTTTCTTCTGCCCTAAGCAAAAAAGATTCATTGCTTCCTAATCTATCCAGTTACTCTGTGCCATTTTATAGACTAGTTAACTCCATTTATATTCTGGTAAATTATTATATAAAGAAATTTGTTGCCATGAATTTGTGAGAAGCTGTGTTGCTTGCACTTTTCAAACTTTGCTTTTCATATGAGGCATGAAGTGCTTTTTCCAGAACTGATTTAGATTTTAAATATTTATTGAGGGGGTTTTGGTGAACCGAAAAGTATATTTTAAAAACAGAATATTTACCCTTCTCAATATATTTTACCATTCTATATTCTCCATTATTTATATTAGTCTATCACAATTTACCGAATATAAGGTAATTCATTTCTTACTTATTACTAAGTAACACTTTATGTGTATAGATCTTAGCATCTTTATCTACTCACCTGCTATTGAATATTTGGGTTGTTTTTAGAACTTGGCGACATCTCACAGCCTAATTTTCCCCTTTGGAGAACCTGGCAAGCTACCAAGAGTTTCCTGCCCACAAGGGAAAGCCTGGCAAGCTCCCCGTGGTGTATTCATATGCTAAAACCAGTAACAATGATGGGTCTCATTCCCCTGACCCTGAAAGAGCCTCCAATGCAGCGCAGTTGGGAAGGACGAGTAAAGAGAGGCTGCTAAAATCTCAGGGCTAGAATGAATGGAGACAGTACTGACACTGCTCAATAAAGTCGATGATCAACGGGATGATGATGATTCTAGAACTTGACTCTATCAAATAGTGCTGAAATTAACATAGGTATTCACATAAAATTTAGCATGTGTTTGTGTTTCAAATAGATATATAAAGATGCAACTTCTAGGTCATACAAAAGATGTATGATTAATATTTTGAGAATTCTTTATACTGCTATTCATACGGGCTAGATCAAGTTACATCACCAATAATAAATGAGAACTTTTGTTTTTCTTTTTACATACTCCTACTAAACTTATTTTTCTTCGCCTTTGAAAGTAGCTCATTTTACATTCAACTTATTTTTCAAACATATGCATGTGATCTATTTATACGTAGATATATTCATACTCATCAACCTTGTTAGCTGTATTGTCAGATTTATATACAATTTCTGATTTCTTCATTGGTTATTAACATATCAACATTTCAGTGTTATAATATTATACATCTTTATGTGTAAAACTCATCTCACAATCCAGTTCTATTACCAGCCCATCACCAAAAGGTCCCTCTTCCCATTCTTCTCAGCATCCTCCTATTTTACTATTAACTACCAGTTTCTTCTGATTCTAGAATTTAGTTTCGTTTTTGTGAGTCTTTTGCTTTATTTATTTATAATCCACATATGAATGAAAATATCCTGCAACTGTTTATAAGTTCCTTACTTATTACATTTGAGATGATTGCCTTAAGTTCCACTCATTTTCTCTCCACCGTCAAAATTTCTTTTTTCCTATTTTAATTACAGAGTTGTAAGTCTTTTAGTATACACTTCATAGTTTGCATATCCTGGTACTTGTGAATGCATATTTTGGTGAATTCTTAGATATTTAAAAATGAAAAACTCCCAAAGAGTGCAATTCTTGTAACTTATTACCATGCAAAAGCTTCTATCAAGTATAATTTTCATTCAACAATTGGAATATTATTTGTCTTTACAATCTATACATTATACATCTGAGTCAAAATTCAGCTAATTCAAAATTATCTTATAGCATATTTAAGCTAACAATTTCTTTAGGAATCTTAACTGTTAAAGATAAGTGTATTTTGGTTTATTTAAGTATCTTCTTTGAGATTTCTAGGAAGAGCATTATTATACTAAATTATAATATTTCAATATTTATTTGGGAGATAATTTTTGAACAGAATCTGAGTAAAGCTGCTTTATTTAAATATTATATGCATGATGGTACAATAAAAATAAATTTAGCTATTGTTAAATATCTATTAAATATTCTTTGGTAGAAACTTGACCACTTTACAATCATCTCGCTGAATTAAAAGTGTCAGATGGGTGCCTCTATAATTACAGTTTAACAGATAAAATGACTGAAACATTGAGGCATTTAGTTTCTTGTTCAAGCATTATAAGTCTTAAACTGCAGGAATACAATTCTGACCTATGAGTCTTCAATTTCACCTACCTCAGTTTTAATGCTCTGGCACACTGTGTTTAGAACCTGTCTGAGCCTCTTTTTGTCACATACTCTCTCTCTTCTACACGACTGCTTTCAATATCTCTCCGAAGGCTATTTTTTAAAAATTTGTCCTTCATGATTATGATTTTTACAATTATTATAATCACCGCATGGCAGAGCCTTGCAAACTACCTGTGGCATATTCGATATGCCAAAAACAGTAATAAAAAGTCACAATGGAGACGCTGCCGGTGCCTGCGAGAGCAAATCGATGAACAACAGGACAACAGTGCTACAGTGCTACCGAATACCTGTGATAAAATGTATATTCTCTACAATGTTGCGATTCCTGGCAGACATTTCTCTGGACTTAGTTACTAAAATACAAAAATACAGAAATCCAAAACTATGCTGCTGCTAGTGCGGCCTCCTGACCTCATATCTCTTCATTCTCAGCAATGGAAAACAAATTACCAAATGCTTTCTTTTCAGCAGGTCGACTTTAGGGGGGAGAAACTCCAAATCAATAATAGTGAGTTTTTCGTTGAAATATTGAATGTAATCAAAGTAAAGTGAAAGTAAAGTGAAATTTACCAGTTACACATGCGGGGTGGGGGGCTGGGAAGTTGGGGGGAGGGGGAGGTATACTGTGATTCTTGGTGGTGGAATATGTGCACTGGTGAAAGGATGGGTGTTTGAGCATTGTATAACTCAGACTTTAACCTAAAAGCTTTGTAACTTTCCACATGGTGAATCAATAAAAGAATTTTAAAAAATAAAAAAATAAAAAATAAATAAGGTTTAATACTTAATACCTCTATAGCAAACCACAACACCCAAAAAGAGAGAGCGAGTAAATGGGAATGACCTGCCACAGAGGCAGGGTGGGGTGAAGGGGATAGGGTGGGGGTGGTGGGAGGGATGCTGGGACCATTGGTTGTGGAAAATGGACACTGGTGGAGGGATGGGCACTCAATCATTGTATGACTGAAATGTAAGCATGAAAAGCTGTAAGTCTGTAACTTCGTCTCATGGTGATTCACTAATAAAATATAAAAAAAATTTAAAAAATGTATATTCTGTTCTCTGTAGAAAACTAGGCCATTTTGAAATAAGGGCATAATATATTAGCAATGAGTATAGGATCAAAACTTCAGGAAAGTTACAGCACGGTGCAATGGTCTAACTAGTCAAATGACTTTCCTGTGCATTCACTGGGTTACCTAAAGCAACTTATGTTTTTCTATCATAATTCTGGAGTCTGAAATCAAGAGGTAATAAGGTTATATTCCCTCTTGAGTATGTAGGAAATAATTCTTCCTATTTCCTCTATTATTGCATTTGCATTCCTTAGATTTTTCATCAATTGCCCTAAATAACAATAAACAAATCTTTAAAATACTATGGTGGTTTGGAGGGATAACTTCATGTGTGCATGCTTTTCATGGGGGAAGCATGGGGTTCATAACTGGTGCTCATGGTCACCCAGAGTTTCTAGAAGATACCCCCAAGCACATGGCCAGAAGTAGCTCCTGAATACTACCAGCTGTGACTCCAAGAGCAAAAGCAATCTGTATTATTTTTTTCTAAACGAAGATAGAAGCTTCAAAAATATTGGCTATTTTAATGCATGTCATTTTTTAAAAAATATTGCATAATTAATAATATTGTAATCAAAATAATTGTAAAATAATTAAAAAATTATAAAGAGAAGCCTGTAGAGAAAAAACCCTGCCCCGCTTGCGGCGAATGGGCCAGGGGCTCCCATCCCAGTCTGGTGGCCTCTCCGGGAGCTGCTCGTGTCCATAGTGGCTCAGTTGCCGCCGGGGTCGAGTTCGTAGGGCAGCTGAAAAGGCCGGGCCTGCGTGGCGCTGTGCTTAAATATCAGTAAAGGGCGAGACCGGCAATCCTGCCCTCTGGGATCACCTGGACATCCTGCACCGCAAAAGGAAGGTAAAAGCTTCCAGGGATGCAAATACTGGCAGAATTTTCCTTGGACTTCATACAAAAAAAAAAAAAAAACGGGTGGCCGCGAGACCTATTATATCTTTATTGTCAGCAATGTGAAAGGGTTCCTTTTTAGCAGGTCTGATTGTGGGGGTTAACTCCAAACAATGATACTGAGTTTTTTGTTGAAATATTGAAGGTAATCAAAATAGCAACCATTTGTCTAGACTGTAAATTAAGCCATAGCCCCAAGCCGGCCGATGAGAGGAAATATCCTCCTTTCTCAGTTCTTTTCCCTTTTCTGAGAGAAACATGGTGTGACATCCACCATATTATGAGGTCTATGAAGCAGGCACGAACTTAGAGGCACGGGAATGAGGGGGGGAATTAAAATTTAAAAATATTATGTACTTGGAACAGCAGGACACTTGGGGAGTCTCGGGCCAATACCAGAGCATGCTCCGCCGAGATTCAATCTGGGTGGCCACACTCTTGTGTGGCCGCGTTGCTGCAGATCAACCAGAATCTGGAGGAACTACTTTTGGTTCCAGAAACTGCTTGCAGTCATGTCTCTATACTGTGAACTAAGCTATAGCCCCGCTGGCCGAGGGCAGGAAATATCTCTTTTTCTCATCGGGTGGCGTGGTGTCAGCCGTAATATGAGGACTGTTTATTAAGCAGGCATGAACTTGGTGGCGCGGGAAGGAGGGGGAAAAAAATTCTATGTACTTGACAGTGGAACTTCATATCTCTCCAGTCTCAGCAATGGAAAACTATCAAATGCTTCATTGGCAGTAGGGCTGTCTTTCTTGGGGGTAAACTCCAACAATAGTGAGTTTTGTGTTGAATTATGGAAAGTAATCAAGGTAAAGATAAAATGAAGTGAAATTTATCAATTACGCAGGCGGGGGTGGGGGTGGGGGGGCGGGTGTTGCGAGGTAGACTGGTGTCTTTGGTGGTGGAATATGGGCACGGGTGAAGGGACGGGTGTCTGAGTATTGTATAACCGAGACATAACTCTGAGAACTTTGCAACTTTCCACAGGTGATTCAATAAAATAAATTTAAAAAAATAAAATAAATTAAAAAAAGAAAAAAAAAGTTACAAAGATTTGAAATCACCCCTTACATATTTCTTTGTTAATAATGTATCAGATTGGGGCTGGACTGATTGGACTGATATGAAGTGGGTAGGGGGTTTGCCTTGCATGCAGCCGAGCCAGGTTCGATTCCCAGCATCCCATATGGTCCCCCCGAGCACCACCAGGAGTAATTCCTGAGTGCATGAGCTAGGAGTAATCCCTGTGCATTGCTGGATGTGACCCAAAAAGCAAAAAAACAAACAATAATGTATCAGATAATATAAAACTCAGTTCTTGTGAATGCATACTGTTCTTTCTAAAGGTAAATTATTTAGAAAATAGATGTTTTTGTAAGATTATTTCCTTGACAAACACATTATTTTCACAGTTACTGCTGGCATGTCAACTGCCAGCAAATATTAAAATCCAACTTGTCTTGAATGTATATTTCTATTTAGATGACTAAAACAAATCTTAAAATATTTATTGTGGTAGGGAAGATTGCTCTTTTATTTGGAAAATATGGGTAGAAATTAATACATGGAGTCCTTTTGCTACCAAAGTCAGAATTCTAATACTGATGCTCTTCAGTTATTTTTCATTTGAATAATAGTAGTTTGTACAGCTATACATACATTCTGTTGCAGTTTCATACCTTTAACAAAGCATATTTTAACACATTACAACCAACATCAAACTGCCAATCTCCTACCAGAATCTAGTACGCTCCCTTCCCCTGGAATTCTCCTTCCCCTCTCCCTGGCTGTTCTCACTTCCACGGTCTAAGTCTATGGTTTTGTTTCCCTTGGTCATATCTGTGCTCTCTTGCCTGCCTTCACGGACAGAATACATAACGGCTCTGTACAATAAGGTTTGTTTAAATATAAGCCCCTTCAAATAGGATTTATTCTGCTCAATGTTGCCCCCTGTGTCCTCGTAATATCATTTCAGTTTACCTTATTTTTACTCTTCGAGTGAAAGTACTGGCTTTCTGATAAATTTCTCAGGGACATTGCCCAATCCTATGGATTCTAATATTCTTTAGTGCCATACTTAAATAGAGTATCAACAATAAAAAGTGGAATTGGGCTGAGGATTTAACATACTATAAAATTCTTTAGAAAAAATGCCAGTATCATAACTATTTAACAAAAATAATTAATCTTATTGATGATGGTGATGAAAATTATTTCATTGTGCTCATTCAATATACTGTATCACTGTATCACTGTCATACCGTTGTTTGTCGATTTACTCGAGCGGGTAACGTAACATCTCTATTCTTCCCAACCCTGAGATTTTAGCAGCCTCTCCTTACTCGTCTTTCTCAATGATTTGAGGCTCTTCCAGGATCAGGGGAAAGAGACCTATCATTACTGTTTTTTGGCATATCGAATATGCCACGGGTAGCTCTTCAGGCTCTACACATGTGGGCAGGATATTCTTGGTACCTTTCCAGGCTCTCTGATATATGTATATCTAAGAGGTGTATATATATATATATATACACACATGTATGTTTATATATATATATATATATATATATATATATATATACTCTCTATGATTTGTTGTCTCCTGTCTGAACTCCATCAAATATGGTGTGGTAATTATGGAAAATGGGTAGGAAGTATCTTATAATGTGTCACACGTCCAGAAAGTGGCTGAAGCATGGCAGCGGTTGGGTAGTACAGGTCGGCTGCCAGGGCTGCATCCCTTGGGGCAGAGAGGGTTCGCACACACCCTCTTCCGGGGCACCCTGAGTGAAGACAGCCTGGCACGGAGTCCCATTCGATATACAAATCTTAAAAATACTATGGTGGTTTGGAAGGATAACTTAATGTGTACATGCTCTTCATGGAGGAAACATGGGTTCATAACTGGCACTGCTTGCACCCAGAATTTCCAGGAGATACTCCCAAGCCAGTAGCCCCAGAACACTACTACTACTACTTATTATTATTATTGTTTATTTGTTATTAGTAATCATTATTATCAATTATTATTGTCACATGTAGCAACATTAAAAGTTACAGTCAATTTGCATAGGTAACAGTGGAGCTATAGAGCATAGGGTTAGGGGAGTAAATGTGCAACACATTTCCATGAACCTATGTGTAGGATAACATGGCCTCAGGTAGTTTAGGTTTATTGGGTTACTCCCATTACAATGCTCCCATTCCTCTGTGTTTATTTGTAACTTCTTTTTTTTGTGTTCTGTTGATCTGTAAATGTTTTTCTCTTCTCCTTGAGTCCTTTGCATAGTTTATTCAGAGCCATGTCCTTTTGTATGGGCACAGGAAGACTGTAGCAAATGCTATGCTTTGTAACCTGGGAGTCATTTGACTCTATATGATATTTTTCTCCTGGGCACCTGTTCTCTCGACCTAAGCCTCAGCTGCCCTTACTTCCTAGCACCCCCAAAGGCAGGGTCCCGATGAGGGATTAGAGGGACCCAGGGCAAGTGGTGAGTTATGTGCTACCTTGGCATCGAGATGGGCCTGGCCAACGTGCCTAATGCTTAACTATAAGTTAAGAGCTTGGTCATGGACAAATGCTGTAATGATCCAAACAGTGATAACTAGATTTGGACCCTGCTAGGGTTAGGAATGATTAATCTGGCCTGAGCTCTGTAGTCTGAGTTTGTGGCAAGATATTCCCAGGAGAGCTGCCCTAGAAACCTCAATGTATCTCTTACTGTGCCCATACAAAAATAACTAATATTGAGATGTTAATTAAGATGCTAGGAGGAGGGGAATGCCTCTAGGTGGGTTTCCTGTGAGCCTGGTGGGTCCTCAGGAAGGGCTTTCTTATGTTGATTTTGCTACCAGACTGTGTGTAGCCTAGAGGGCAAGGTGGAGAGGGACAAGTATGGGGAGAGACTAGTGGAGCAGAGAGCAGAATCCAGAAAGCAGGGATGGAGGAATGAGGGACTAGGAGAGACAGGAGGAATGAGCGGCAATGTGAGACTAGAATGGAGGGCTCAGAGAGACTGGAACAGGCAAATGGAGAGAATGGAATAAATGGCAACTGATCAATCTACCAGCTTGGCCCTCGTTTCCTCTTTTGTCTGCCCCATGGCCCGGGCTGCTCCAGCTGGTCTAGCGGCCGGAACTGACTGCTCCCCTCCCCCAACCCGGGGGTGGTCGACAGGGAAAGCTTCCAGGGCTCTCCCCTGGTCGCCCCTGGCAGATGTTTTTTACACCTATGCACTGCAAATTAAATAAAAAACTATATTATAAAATAGAAATGATCATCAATGATGCTCTGTGTGTATATACCTACATGTATATAACATGGTATAATATACAGTATTTACTCTTCGACTGAAAGTACTGGCTTTCTGATTAATTGCTCAGGGACATTGCATAATCCTATGCATTCTAATGACATACTTGTGCATACATCTATATTATATTCCCTTTTCTATTGTCTCATATTGACTCTGTGGACATTTAAAATTCAGTTAAATTTCATTAAGTTTCACATGTGAATTATAATTTTACTCCTATATGTTCAATGAGTAGTAAGTTTTATGACTTCTCTTTTACTACCCTTCTCAATTTTAAACTAGGTGCTTCACAAGTGAATGTTTTTATGATTTATAATGTTAATTTTTTAAAAAATGTATAATGCTAAATATTCTAATAATTATTCTTATGATCTAGTAGCACAGTAGCACTGTCACCCTGTTGTTCATCAATTTGCTCGAGCAGGCACCAGTAACGTCTCCATTGTAGACTTGTTGTTACTGCTTTTGGCATATCGAATACACCACGGGTAGATTGCCAGGTTCTGCCATGTGGTTGGGATACTCTCGGTAGCTTGATGGGCTCTCCGAGAGGGGTGGAAGAATCGAGCCCGGGTTGACCACGTGAAAGGCAAATGCCCTACTCGCTGTGCTATCACTCCAATTCATTCTTATGATATTTAATTATAATTTTAAATGTTTTAATGATTATTGGAACATTTCAAAAATATTTTATAAATGATTTCAATTTTGAAATAAAAATGTAAAATAATAATTACATTATAATGAATAGGATAGGAACTATTAACACTCAAGCTTTATAGAGTTTTATTGAACTAAAACCTATCTTATATTTGAAAAAGACATCTAAAATCCCACACATCCTCTTACATCTCTGGGCTCAATCAATAAATCTTTACAGAATATTTTGAGCTTAAAACTATGGCATAAATCATGCTCACATTAACTGTAGATAAAGAAACCTGGATGAATTCAGTATCAAATAATTCCCATGGAAAGCATGGATTTGAATAGGTTCTTAACAAAGCATGAGACAATGAATGGAAGAAATTAGAATCAATGTAGGTTTAAAAGAAAGAGTGATTATTTATTATAACTAATGATAATGCTATAAATGCTTAGATTAGTAAACACAGATGTCCTATTCCTCTGGCTTGCTCTAATTCCACTATTGAACTACAAATAAACAGTGAATACACCTTTGTTACTTAAATATTAAACTGCTTTGCATTATGAACTTTTCTTATTTTGCTCAACTAAAAATATATAATACTATACTACCACCCAGAACATAGAATGTATTGTATCAATTTCACATCTGTTACATATACCCTATATATTAATGCTCACAGCAGTTTCATAAGGTTTTATTACTATTAATAGTTTTTAGATGAAGAGATTTCCTCATAGGAAGGCAAATATTATAAACATTACTAACTTGCTTCATGTATCTCATGATCGTTTTCACCCAGTGTCATGCGACAAAGAGGCAAAGTATGTAAGTGAAGTTAAACAAAGACACAAAACTGCAAGACTTATAAGAAAGCTAGAGGTAACATGACTCTCAAAAAATAAAAATAAAAAATTGTTAATGACTTATCTGTGAATGAATTGCAAATTCTTTTCTTAGTGTCCTTTTTTTCCATATGGTAATTTTCACATTCAAAACCAGAGTTAGAATATCAGGTAGGACAGTTGTCTTGCTAGCAGCTGATGGAAATTTGATTTCTAGTACCACATATGTTTCCCTGAACCCCTCCTAGAGTGATCCCTGAGCACAAAGCCATAAGTCATCCCTGAGCACAGCTGGGTGTGAGCCCCAAACAAAAGCAGCAACAACTACTACAAATTTAAACACCAAGGAGTAGCACTGTAGCATTTTCGTCCCATTGCTCATTGATTTGCTCAAGTGGGCACCAGTGATGTCTCCATTGTGAGACTTATTGTTACTGTTTTTGGCATATCAAATACACCATAGGTAGCTTGCCAGGCTCTGTTGTGTGGGTGAGATACTCTTCGTAGCTTGCTGGGCTCTTCGAGAGGGACGGAGGAATCGAACCCGGGTCAGACACATTCAAGGCAAACACCCTACCTGCTGTGCTATCATAATTCTTAATGACATTTGTTTACTTGCTTCCTAAGTTATAACATAATTTTACTTCTAATCTAAAAAAATTAATATGTAGCTCCAGATAGTGGTGATGAGAAATCTCTGAAATGTGTTAAGACTTCTTAAAATGCTTTCAGATTTTTCAGCAACTCAGGCCTGTCTCTTTTTGCATTCTCATCGAGAAACTGTATCCTCTGAACAGAGTCAGAAATGATTAAACCCTCCCCAACCCCAAAATACTTCCTTGGTCATATTGCTTAGAGCAGGTGGGACAGCATATCAATTTGGACTAAAACTTCACATTATTCCTGTATATCTTAAAATACTGCAATTTATCTGATATTATATTAGGAATTCTGAAGAATCAATATGTACAAAAGAGCTATATGTTATAGTTATTTCTTAAGGAACCAAAAAAGAGCACAGGAGTTTACGGATCATTTCCTGTCATGAAACCCAGGGATGTACAGGCATGTGTTCTGCATTGATAGATAGACTCATTTTGAATTTTTATTGGCAGTGTCTACCCAATTAATTTTCCAGGTTCCTTATTATAGTATTGCAAAACTAAACTCAATAGGATGTCTTTCTATTCTGGTCATTGCTCCTTTATCCATTAAGTATCTTAATTCAATGCAGCTAATTTGATTCAGTCAAATTAATTTGATACTTATCTTTGATTTGTTTGTTTGGCCAATGACATTGAAACATCAAAGATGCCTCAAGATTCAGTGTCATGCTAATGTTTTCCACAGCATAGTTTACAGATTCTGATCTGATATCAAGGTATTTAGTTCATTTTGAATTGACTTCCTTGTATGGTGTAAGATAGGGTCAGTTTTTTTTTCTTAACATCTCCAGTTTTCTCAACAGCATTTATTAAAGAGGAATTTTTGCTCCAATTCATACACTTTGTCAAATATTAGGTAAAAATGTACCAAAGAATCTATCTCTGGACTCTCAATTTTATTTTACCGATTTGAGAGTCTATCTTTAATCTAATGCCATGTTATCTCAAATACTACGTAATTTAAAAACTGGGAGAAGAAAAGTCTCCCACTTTCTTTTTTCCAGGATTGATTTAGCTATTCATGAGAGCTTCTTACTCCACATAACTTTCAAAGTATTAAATTCATATATTTTTTGAAATGTCATAGATAGTTTTATAGAGACTGCATTGGATCTGTATTCTACCTTGTGAGGTATTGCCATTTTGACAATATTAAGGCTTCCAATCCACAAATGGGGATAGATTTCCGTTTAGGAATGGCTTATTTTGAGATATGGTAATGGAACAATGATCAACTTAAGACAACAGATAATAATAAGTATTAAGCTTACAAAAGCAGGAATAAAAGGGGTGTCATTAGGGGAACACTAAGAGTGATAAATGGAAGCAGAAACCGGCTGAGGGTTTGGTGTTGGAACACTCTGTCTTTGAAACTGTATTCTAAACATTATTGCAACTCACAGTGTCTCAAATAAAGTTTAAAAATTAAATTAACATTTTAATTATCATTCTTCTGAATTGGTAAATCCTAGGTTGGAAGTTATTTTACTTTTTTGTTTTTTCTGTTTGTTTTGCTTTGTTTTTGGATAGCATTCACATGCTAAGAGCTTATTCCCCTGGCTCTGCCCTAAGAAATTACTCCTGGCTGGCTCAGGGGACCATACAGGATCAAATCTGGGTAGGTCACATGCCTGACAAGCACTCTATTCTACTCTCTATACTATTAATCCAGCTCCAATTTTACATTTCTTTTGCTAAACAACTATGATTTACAAAGTTATGGATAGTTGAGATTTAGGCATATAATAATTCAAAACCAATCCCACCACCAGTGTCAACATTTTAATCACGAATCACGAATCACAAAATCCCGTTGATCATCGATTTCCCGAGCGAGCTCAGTAACCTCTCCATTGTCCTATCCCTGAGATTTTAGAAGCCTCTCTCCATTTGGCTTTCCCAAATGATGCCTCATTGGAGGCTCTTCCAGGGTCAGGAAAATGAGATCCAGCTTGTACTGGCTTTGGCATATGAATACACCATGGGAAGCTTGTGAGGCTCTCCCATGTGGGCAGGAAACTCTCAGTAGCTTGCTAGTTTCTCCCAGAGGGAGAAGTAGGTTATAAGATATCGCTTCTGGGAGCTTGCTTTTAAGTGTCTGGATGTTGGCTGTTGATGGGATTACACACACCTGGGTTCTTCTGCCGGTACCTTCATGCGTGAGGCTTGTCTGAACGTGTGGAGCATGGCTTGAGCCATACTTGAGCATGGCTTGAGCATGGCTGTGGCTAGGTTCCAGTGGTTTTCGGCTGCCAGGAGCTCTGCTCAGGGTGGGGAGGGAAGCTGGAGCCCATCCCCTCCGAGGGGCCCTGGGGAAGACAGCCAGGCATGCGGGCAAGAGACTCCGCATTTAAAAATCCAACATTTTAAAAGATAAACAAAAGACTAGGGTTAAGTGAGCATTTAGTTACTTTCTGTTATATACCCTAAAACATCCTCCCAGCTTCTTGAATAAAAATAATGAGAAATTTCCTGTTTACTTGCATATATAAAAATAACTTGAGAATCATCATTTCCAGACTGTCATCAAGGAAAATGAAAAAGAATTCTTAAAAATTGAATTATTTTTGATCAATCAGATATGTCTATTTAAAAGGTTGTTTATCTTTGCTTCCACTTGCTTGGTCAGTGATGTTTCATGTTTGGAGATGCCTTTAGATTCAATGGTCATGAAGAGATCTACCTATGTTTTCCTCTATGTACCTTGTGTATTCAGGTGTGAATAAAAGTCTTTAGTCCATTTTGTATGATATTTGTGAATGGTGTCAGAAAGCGGTCCTGAAATTATTTATTTATTTTTTTGCATTTAGCTGACAAGTTTTTCTTACACCACTTGTTGAAGAGGCTTTCCTTGCTCCACTTCATATGTTTTTCTCCTTTATCAAAGATTAACTGGTCATAGGCCTGAGGGTTTATCTCAAGATATTCAAGTCAATTCCATAGATTAGAGGGTCTATCTCTTGCAATAAGCTGCTGTTTTTATTACTATCACTTTGTACTACACTAATAAGCTTCTGCTCTTCAAAGCAAAGAATGACCCGAATACAAAGACAGACTAAAGAATGAGAAAATATATTAATCCAACACAGGGGTTAATATCCAGGATAGGTCAGGTACTAGTAGAATTACAAGAAAAAAAAAAACATACAACCCAATCACAAAATGGGGAGAAGAGATAAACAGAAACTTCCTCAAAGAAGAAATACAAATGGTCAAAAGTAATATAAAAAGTACTCTATATCATTAATAATAAGGGATATAAAAATAAAAACAACAAAGAAACATTATCTCACACTTCAGAGAGTGGCACAAATCAAAGACAACAATCAGTTCTGACATAGTTGCAGAGAGAATGAAACACTCATTCACCTCTGGTGGGAATGCTGACTGGTGCAACCTTTCTGGAAAACAATACAGAATTTTTCAAAAAACAGAAATTGAGGTTCCACTTCACCAAGAATTACTGCTCCTGAAACATATGATATTCTATTAAGAAAACAACAGCAACAACAACAAGAAACTCAGAAAAGCCATCTTCACTTCTATGTTCAGGAGCACTTTTCATGATAGCCAGAATCTGGAAACAACCCAAGTGCCCAATAAAAGTTGGGTGGTTAAAGAAACTATGCTAAATCTATAGGGGCTGGAGCAATAGCACAGCGGGTAGGGCGTTTGCCTTGCACCCCGCCGACCTGGGTTTGATTCCCAGCATCCCATATGGTCCCCTGAGCACTGGCAGGAGTAACTCCTGAGTGCAAAGCCAGGAGGTAACCCTTGTGCATTTCCAGGTGTGACCCAAAAAGAAAAAAAAAAGAAACTATGCTACATCTATAAAATGGATTGAAACACAACTGTTAGGAAAACTGAAGTCATGAAATTTGCTTATACTTGAATTGACATGAAGAATTTCATGCTGAGAGAAATGAGTCAGAGGGCATTTCATGCTCAGAGAAATGAGTCAGCGGACATAGAATAATTGCACACATTTGCGGCAGACGGAGTAGGACAGAGAAGAGACCACTATGTCAGTGATAGTTGGTAATGATCACACTTGATAAAAACTGAGGATTGAAAGGAGGTGAAATGATATGCAAGATGCGCTTTCAGTAATAGCATGACAGACACAGTGCAAGAAATAGAAGAGGAAGAAGGAGAAAAAGAAAAGGGAGAAAAGTGTCTGCCATAGAAGCAGGCTGTGGGTATTGTGCAGGGAGTTGGGCTGGGGGACATTAGTGGCAGGAAATATCACTGGTGAAGGGATGTGTGTTGGAACATTATAGGACTAAAACTCTGTATGAACAATTTTGTAACTGCATATTTCATAGTGATTCAATTAAAATTTAAAAAAGTGAATCTACTCTAAATCCAAATCATTGTCAAAACCCAAAATTTATGAGTATGTAGAGCAATAACATTTTTGTTAATTGATGCTAAGAATGAAAAATTGTATTGCCTCATTGTAGGGTAGAGTAGCAGTTCCTTATATAATTAAAATAGTTTTAATTAAGGCCAGAGAAATAGTACAGGGATGAAGGTGCTGAGTGGACAACTGTGGTTTGATATTAAACACTAGATATGGTTCCCTGAATATACTAAAAACTTATTCCCGAGCACAGAGTCAGTAAGATGCCCTGATCAGTCAGTATGTCTCCAAATTAAAACAAAAATACCTAATCTCATATATATATGATATTTTAATTATATGCCTACATATTTATCAAAAAATATTGAAAATATCACTGTATCACTGTCATCCCGTTGTTCATAGATTTACTTGAGTGGGTGCCAGTAACATCTCCATTCATCCCAGCCCTGAGATTTTAGCAGCCTCTCCTTACACATCTTTCCCAATGATTGGAGTCTCTTTCAGGGTCAGGGGAATGAGACCTGTTATTGTTACTGTTTTGGGCATATCAAATATGCCACTGGGAGCTTGCCAGGCTCTGCTGTGTGGGTTGAAAATATACACACTTAAATTTCTGTATATGGCTGTTTATAGAGTGGTTTCTTTGATCATTACCAAAATTAGAAAAAGATAAGATGTGACTTCTGAGGTAAATGCATAGGCTGGAGAGATAGTTCAAGGGTAAAGACACTTTCTTTGCATAAGTGAACCTGGGTTTCATCTCTACAAACATATTTAAGTCCCAAGCACTGCCAAGATTATTCCCTGAGCAAAGAAGCAGGAGTAAGCACAGCAGGGTGTCGCCACGCAAAAATAATTTTAAAATATTAAAAAAGAAATATTCTAGTATATACACACCTCAGTATATCTGTACAATGGAATATTACTTAGTTATCAAAGAAAATGAGTTCTATCATGAAAACTCGTGAGGAAATTTAAAATTGAATACTCTAAATAACTGTACCTAAAACTATAATAATCTATAGAATATCCACTATGCAATATTTTGAAATGAAAGGCAAGCATGTGAATGGTTTAGTGATTTCCAAGTTCTTTAGTTGGACTAAATGAAGAGGCGAATAAATAGATGAGTGAAGAGATAAAGACCAGTGACAAAGTGTTCGATAGACTAATGGCAAATCCATGACATTATGCATTTGTCAAAACTCATAAAATTGAAAAATATGAAGGAATTATCTATTTTACTTAATAAAAAATCAAATTTTCTTTAGTTGTAAAAAATGTAACACACTAATGAACAATGTTACAACAGAAATTGTTAGAATGGAAAATAATTTTATATGGAAGACAATATATGGAAGGTAACATATGAGGGAAAGTAGTATATATTATTAGGTCAAAATTTCACAAGCATAAAATTATTCAAAGGTAGTATATTTATAACAAAAATTAGAAAAGCATTGTTAAATACACATCTCAAAAATTTTAATTTAGATAGACATAGACTGACTAGATGTTTCAAAAAATATCCAATGCAATCAGACGTTTCCCAGCTTATTTGATATTACTATAATTTCAGCAGAATATTCATTTTTTAAATGTTATTAAACTTCTCATTATGTGCTAAAGCTTCATATTGCTTTTTAAATAAAAATCACAGATTCTCCCTCTGAGACCCTGCCCCGTGTCAAGGAGCTCCCCAATCGCCCCCTACTTGGGTCTGGGGCTCTGAAGCCCCCAGACCCGCCTCGCGCCTCTCAATCACCTCACCGCCTGCCCTGACCCCCTCCTCCTCTTGCTCAGGCTGTTAGGGGTGTGTCCACACGTCAGGGGGCATGGCCTCAAAATGGGGCGTGACCTTCTAAAGCGGCTACAGTTATTTCTCCCATTCCATGCAATGTGCTTTGGCCACAATTGATACAATCTATTCCTCTGAAGAATACCCTGGTCATCTTAGTCACTATATGTTAATAGTCAATTATCCTATCCTATCCTAATTTCACAAAAAATGTCAGTGAACACATAAAGCTGCACATAAAGTCCTTTGTAAAAAGATCATAGCCCCACGCCTTAAGTTGAGGCTCCTCTCAAGCTAAGGAGGGCGCCTGATAGTAAAGCCCATAAGAACGTGAAGAAACAGCGCAAATCCCCACCACCAGGAGACATGGAAGGGAGGATCTCTGTAACCTCAGCAGTGACTTACCAGAAATACAACCTCCTCTCAGATAAAGAATTCAGAGAGGAAATCGTGAAGATGGTTGACGGACTCAAAGCAACTATGGAACGAACATCCAATAAATTAAGGGAGGATATGGATGCAGCATTGCAATGGTCCACCAAGATAATCCAGGAAGAAATGAGAGCATAAATTTCAAAGCTACGAACAGAAGTAACCCAATTAAAAGAATCAGTAGATGAAATAAAAATCTCAACAGCAGCCCTCAACAGTAGAATGACTACTGCCGAAGACAGAATCAGTGAGCTTGAAGACGAGCTACAGAAAACATATAGGCAACAACAAATAATAGCAAAAGACCTCAAAATGGCTCTAGAATGAATTAGAGTCCTAGGGGATGATAAAGAGAAACAACATAAGACTCATCGGAGTAACAGAAGCACAGGGAACCAATCCCAATGAAAAAAACACAATTAAAGACATCACTGCTAAGAAATTCCCAGAGCTAGAGAATGCAGCATCCAGGTCCAAGGAGTTCAAAGGGTGCAGCTAAAAGGGACCCAAATAAAAAATCCCCAATGCATATAATAGACAGAATGATGGATAGCATGGATAGAGACACAATACTGCAAGAAGCAAGATCAAAGAAGGAAATCACATACAAAGGAGCACCCTTTAGATTCACAGCAGACCTATCAGAAGAAACCTTCCAAGCCTGAAGGCAATGGTGGAATATAGTGAAAAAAACATAATGAAATTAACGCCTCATCAAGAATACTTTACCCAGCTAAGTTAAACTTGAAGGAACCATGCACTATTTCACGGAGAAGCAACAGCCCTGGAACTTCATAGACTCAAGAACAAATTTAAAAGAAGGACTCAAAGGACTACTATAAGACAAGGAAAAATCCTACAAGAACAACAAAACCTACAGAAAAACGGCACAAAACCACATGACAATAATTTCTCTTAATGTTAACCATCTAAATGCACCAATCAAGAGGCACAGAGTGGCATAATGGATTCGGAAACGAAACACAACTTTCTGCTGCCTACAAGAAACACATCTGAATAGTCAGAAAAACACAGACTCAAAATGGAAGGATGGAAAACAGTCCTTCAGGCAAACAACTCCCTTATAAAAGCAGGGGTGGCCATACTAGTATACGACAACAAAGATTTCAGGCTGAAAAAGATCAGAAGGGACAGCGAAGGTCATTTTCTCCTCATCAAGGGATATGTACAACAGGAACAAATGACACTCTTAAACATATACGCACCTAATGAACTACCAGATAAATACTTAAAAGAACTCCTAACAGAACTTAAGGAGGACATAACTAGCACCACGATAGTAGTTGGAGAATTCATCACTACCTTATCACCTCTGGATATATCGACAAGAACAACACTCAGCAAGGAAACAATGGCTCTGAAGGAAGAAATGGAGGAGACAGGGCTAATAGACCTATACAGGGCTATAGACACCCCAAAAAGAAAGAGTACACATTCTTTTCCAGCTCACATGGAACATTTTCCAAAATAGACCACATTCTGGGTCACAAATGATACCTTAATAGAATCGGGAAGATAGAAATTGTATCAACTGTCTTTTTAGACCATGATGCACTGAAGATGGAAGTTAATCACACACAGATGCGGATTACCAAATCAAACACTTGGAAATAAAGCAACTCACTATTGAACAATGAGTGGGTCACAAAGAAAATCAAAGAAGAAATAAAAAAATACCTCAAAACAAATGAGAATGAAGACACAAGCTATCAGAATCTATGGGACGCAGCTAAAGCTGTGTTAAGGGGAAAATTTATAGCTCTCCAAGCATTCCTCAGGAAGGAAGAAAGGGCCCACATAGATAGCTTGACTTCACGGCTCAAGACTTTAGAAGAAGACCAGTAAAAGGAACCCAAACCAGATCAAATGAAAGAAATAATAAAACTTAGCTTAGAGATTAATGATATGGAAACCCGAAAAACAATCCAAAAGATCAATGAAACAAAGAGCTGGTTGTTCGAGAAAATAAATGAAATTTATAAACAACTTGCAAGACTCACAAAGAAAGAGAGAGAGAAAACCCTAATAAACCGAGTCAGAAATGAAAAGGGGGAAATCACAACAGAAGCCAAGGAAATTCAAAAGATCATCAGAGACTACTTCGAAAGTCTGTATGCCACAAAACAAGAGAACCTAAAGAAATGGACGAATTCCTTGATTCCTACAGTCTCCCAAGTCTGAACCATGAAGACTTGGAATACCTGAATAGGCCCATAAAAATCAGGGAAATTGAAACTGTAATCAAGTCTCCCCCAAAACAAAAGCCCAGGTCCAGATGGATTCATTGGCGAATTCTTCCAAACATTTAAAGAAGACTTGTTGCCAGTTCTTCTCAAGCTTTTCCAGGAAATTGAAAAGACAGGAACCCTCCCGAACAGTTTCTGTGAGGCACATATCTTCCTAATACCAAAAGCAAACAAAGACACCACTAAGAAAGAAAACTATAGACCAATATCCCTGATGAACACCGATGCAAAGATCCTCAAGAAAGTACTAGCAAATAGAATCCAGCAACTCATCAAAAAGATCATACACCATGACCAAGTGGGATTCATCCCGGGGATGCAAGGATGGTTTAACATTCGGAAATCAATCAACATAATCCACCATATCAACCAAAATAAAGATAAAAACCACACGATCATATCAATAGATAGAGAGAAAGCATTTGACAAGATCCAACATCCGTTCATGATAAAAACTCTCAGCAAAATGGGTTTTGGAGGAACTTTCCTTAAGATAATCAAAGCCATCTACCACGAGCTTATGGCAAGCATTATCATCAATGGGGAAAAACTAAGGGCATTTCCTCTCAGATCGGGAACAAGACAAGGATACCCATACTCACCACTTCTTTTTAATATATACTGGAAGTACTAGCAATAGCCATTAGGCAAGAAAAAGATATTAAGGGGATTTAGATAGGAAAGTAAGAAATCAAGCTCTCACTATTCGCAGGTGATATGATACTATATTCAGAGAAGCCTAAAAGCTCTAGTAAGAAACTCTTAGAAACAGTTGACCTGTATAGTAAAGTCGCAGGCTATAAAATCATTACCCAAAAATCCATGGCTTTCCTATATGCAAACAATGAGACAGAGGTAAGGGAAATGAAAAAAGCACCCCGTTCACAATCGTGCCCCAGAAAATCAAATACCTTGGAGTCAGCTTAACTAAAGAAGTAAAGGACCTCTACAAAGAAAACTATAAAACGCTACTCCATAAAATAAAAGAGGACATGAGGAAATGGAAAAATATCCCCTGCTCATGGGTAGGGATAATCACCATTGTCAAAATGGCAATATTCCCCAAAGTATTATACAGATTTAATGCAATCCCTATAAGTATACCCATGACATTCTTCAAAGAAATGAATCAAGCAATCCTTAAATTCATATGGAGCAAAAAACACCCACAGATAGCTAAAACAATTCTTGGGAAAAAGATGATGAGAGGCATCACCCTCCCCAACCTTAAACTTTACTATAAAGCTGTAACAATTAAAACAGCATGGTACTCGAACAAAGGCAGAGCCTCAGACAAATGGAACAGCGAGGAATATCCCTACACACAACCCCAAATATATGATCATCTAATCTTTGATAAGAGGGCAAGAAATGTGAAGTGGAACAAGGAAAGCCTCTTCAACAAATGGTGCTGTCATAACTGGACAACCACATGCAAAAGAATGGACTTTGACCTTGATCTGACACCATGCACAAAAATCATATCAAAATGGATTAAAGATCTCAACATCAGACCACAATCCATAAGGTACATCGAAGACAAGGTCGGCAAAACCCTTCATGATATTGAAGCTAAAGGTATCTTCAAAGAGGATAGGGAACTAAGGAATCAAGTAGAAACAGAGATAAACAAATGGGACTCTATTAAACTAAAAAGCTTCTGCACCGCAAAAGACACAGTGACCAGAATATGAAGACAATCTACAGAATGAGAAAGGATATTTACCCAATACCCATCCGATAAAGGGTTGATATCAAGGGTATATAAAGCACTGGTTGAGCTTTACAAGAAGAAAACATCCAACCCCATCAGAAAATGGGCCGAAGAAATGAACAAAATCTCTTCCAAGTAAGAGATACGAATGGCCATAAGGCACATGAAAAAATGCTCTGCATGACTAATCATTAGGGAGATGCAAATCAAAACAACCATGAGACACCACCTCACACCACAGAGAATGGCACACATCCAAAACAACAAAAGAAACCGCTGTTGGAGAAGATGTGGGGAGAAAGGGACCCTTTTATACTGCTGATGGGAATGTTGACTGGTCAGCCCCCTTGGAAAACAATATGGATGCTTCTCAAAAAATTAGAAATTGAGCTTCCATTTTATCCAGCAATACCACTTCTGGGAATATATGCTGGAGAAACAAAAAAATTATAGTCGAAATGACATCTGCACTTATATGTTCATCGCAGCACTGTTTATAGTAGCCAGAATCTGGAAAAAAACTGAGTGCCCAAGAAAAGATGACTGGTTAAAGAAACTTGGTACATCTATACAATGGAATACTATGCAGCTGTTAGAAAGGATGAAGTCATGAACTTTGCATATAAGTGGTCAACATGGAAAGTATACTAAGTGAAATGCGTCAGAAAGAGAGGGACAGACATAGAAAGATTTTACTCATCTGTGGAATATAGAACAACAGAGTAGGAGACAAATTCCCAAGAAAAGTAGTATATAATATGAGGAGGTTGGCTCCATAGCTTGAAATCTAGCCTCACACGCTGGAGGAAAGTCATCCCAGATAGCGAGGCGAACACCAAGTAATATGTGATTGGAGATCCTGCACGGGAAGTGAGATGTGTGCTGAAAGTAGACTAGAGACTGAACAGGATGACCACTCAATACCCTTATTGCAAACCGCTACACCCAAGAATAAAGAGAGATATCAAATTGGAATGCCCGGCCACAGTGGCAGGTTGGGGGGGGATGGGATTGTGGGTGTGGGAGGGATACTGTGTTCATTGGTGGTCGAGAATGGATGACACTCGTGGAGGGTTGGGCTCTCAAACATTGCATGAGGGAAAAACAAGCATGACAATATGTGAATCTGTAACTGTACCCTTACTGTGACTCATTAATTAAATTATAAATTAATTAAAAATAAATAAATAAAATGAAATAAATAAATAAAAATCACAAATTTATAGCTAATACCATTAGTGTCATGAAAACTGTTATCCAATTTTTCATGTTTTCATCTAAACTGTCTGTTTACTACATGGCTATTTGACCCTTGCCCTAAGCTTTTCCTAATTCTATGTATTAATTTCTCTGAGTATAAAGATATATCTCACACATTCTTTTTTTTACTATTTATTGATGTTCTGGTTGTTATTGCTTTATCAATGTAATCTGCTAATAAGATTTTAGCTCATACCAAATATGATAATATTTCTCTCTGAAACCCTACAGATTTTAGCAATACTACGCTGATAGATTAAACTTCTTGAATTTAGTGCCATTGCTGAGAGTGATTCTATTTTCAATCCTGCTTACCATCTTGCCCACAAATACTGCTTATATTTTTTTCTCTGTATATCTTTTAATACTCTCAAAGTCTGGTGAATGAAGTAAACTTCTATCATAATATAAGCCGTTACTTAAAATTATTTACATTATTGCTGGAGCGATAGCACAGCAGGTAGGGTGTTTGCTTTGCACGCGGCCAGCCCTGTTTCGATTTCTCTATCCCTCTCGGAGCGCCCAGCAAGCTACCGAGAGTATCTCACCCACATGGCAGAGCCTGACAAGTTACTGTGGAGTATTTGATATGCCAAAAACAGTGACAACAAGTCTCACAATGGAGCCGTTACTGGCGCCTGCTCGAGCAAATTGATGAAGAAGGGGATGACAGTGCTGCAGTTATTGTGATTAGAGTACTTTACTCAACAATAAACATACTGTCAAATAATATTGTTGCCAAACATAATTCAACAGCTTTCTCAATCTTTTCTAGATGGCATAGTAAGTTGAGTTTTAAATGAACTGAACATAAAATAAATAAAAATATACTACCTTCATTAGAATGCACATATGCTATTTATTTGGGAAATCAACCTGGTGATTGGAAAAGGAAAATTACTAAACAAATATCTGAACTGAGAATACTAAAGGATATTCATAATCCAAGAAAAACAAAAACAGCAATGTGATTCAAAACCATTCAATATAATTATAGCCAGCCCTATACTTCATGACTCTACTTCAAATCTTCATTTTCTCATTATTTAGTTCAAACAAATATGTGTAGGTAATGACTAATTTAATTCAGACACAAATGATTTTTGTGAAACTGTAATTTTTGTACAGGAAATATTTTTCATAAACACATAGACTTTACAAGAAACAAATTACACAGATCTTTTTCTTTGAACAGCTCTAAACACTAGTTCGAAAATTTATATATTGGCTATTGCTATTAGAACACAAAAATCCTGTTACAGGCTATATAACTACAAGAATGAAGATTATCATGTCCATATCATAAACCCATACACTAAGTATTTTAGAAAACCTAGACAGACAAGTGGTATTTTGAAATCTGAGGAACTGATTTACAAGATTAAGATTTAAAACAATTATTTGACTATTACTCAAACACGTATAATTACCTATTATTGATGCTATTTGTTTGAAACAGTGGATTATTATGATCAATTTCATGTTTTTTATTCTTTTTGATCTCAGATTTTTGGTGAATACATATTTGTCTTATATAAAATGAAACAGTTCTATGTTTGGGCATTTCAAAGTAGGCTTATTGTTTTTAGATAGTTTTTCTGACTTAAACTTAATATTTGAATTTCCATTGCAAAAAAAATGTAGCAGAAACAAAATTGACAACAGTAATCCAGGCTAGAGATAAGTATAGTAATTAACTGCATATAGGTAAAGACTGTAAAAGACCCTTTAAGTCACCTCAACAGAGGTAGTTATATTACAAATTACAATTCACCTGTGGGAATTTAATCATATGCTTACTGTTGATAGTTGATGCTTGAGCACGAAGGAAAGTCAAACTAAAATAACCTCTTTCAAATGACTCAGAAAGAACACAAATTCTTCGTGTAAGGGCTGACTTTACTAGTTGTGACTGCTCCAGGTCTCATTAACATACTGATTAAGTCTGGACAGAGCAGTTCTTTGAAAATAGGTAAATTTATTTCCCATGTTCTCCAGTTGTTAATGTAATAGTTTAGAGCTTATGGGTGTTCATAAATGACTTACAAGTCATCAATAGGGGTGGGGAAGATAGCATATAGGGTGAGTCAATTTCCTTGCATGAGAAAATTCTGGTTCCATCCCCAGCACCACATATGGATCCCAAGCACCACCAGAAGATATATTGGTGAGCACAGAGCCAGGAGTAAGCCCTTGGTGCCACCAGGTGTGGCTCAAAGCCCAGAAACAAACAAAACAAAACAAATCGGAGTATATGAATGCATTCATTTAAGGGATTATTTGAGATTTTCCATTTGTTTTCAATTAGTTCAGGTTTGAAAGGTAAAATAAAGAAGAAATCTTTTCTTATACAATTCCATCAGCAGGCACTAGGAACTCTGCCATAGGGTAGAATATAATTTGGAAGAAAATAAAACTTATAACAGTGCCACAAATTTCTTAAAGTTTTTCTAAATTTCTTTGCTTTAAAAGATGGCACTGGCACTCTCAATTTTCATTGTTGTTACTTTAAAAAGCAAGGCTTACCAGTTCTACAATCTTTCTGGCTCATAGCTAATTATGATAAAATATGATGAAACACAAACACCAAAAGAGTTTTATACTTAGTATGAGCTGTGACAATGGTACCATTACATCAACAAGATTATGGGAAAATATACACACATTTTTGCTGTCAGATCTGAGATTTTTATCCTTTATTTTGAAGGTATGTAGACCTTGTCAAGACAATGGGTAGGAGAATATTTTCTTGTGCCCAAATCTTATCTTGATTTTTTGTTTCATAAAAAGTAAACGCAACATTCCCTTGATTCATTAACTTAAAAATATAACTAGAGAAGTTTAATTACCCGAGAGATGAGGTAAGAAATGCAGAACAATGTACGGATGTCAATTAGAAATATTTGTGCAATGTAACGTCCTACTAATTCAAAATGCTGTATTTATGGTCCACCCAAAGTAAACTTTCAGGGTTTCATAAAAGATTGGGAAAACTTTTAAGTGAAAAGAAAAGAAAACAAAACGTTTCTGACAAGACCATTTGTCTATTTAAACACATGCGAGAGGAACGCTGTGACTTGAGAAATGTTCATTTAATTTTCATTAGAAGAAGATACATAAGATACTTGCAACAATAGAATTTATAAGTTTAGAAAAGTTATCGGTATTTTGGATGAGAAGCATGGTCTTATTCTGGGAAAAGTACAAAGTAGTTTGCACTCTGATAATCACCCGAACTTTCATGACATGAGAATAAGACACACTCAAGCTGATAGAGTTATCTATCAGATAATTTTTTTATCCTAGTGTTTTCTTCCAATTTAAGATCAGTCTCACATTATTTTTTAATTGCTGTCTTGTTTTGTATTGTTGTGGGGCTCAACACAACAATACAAATCCACTGTCCTCAGGACTTAGTCCGAGTTCTGCTCTCAGGGATCACTCCTGACAGTCATGGGGACGAAGGGGTTGTTTCAGGTGCAGGAGGTCAAATGCTGATAAACTAAGTGAAGAGTAAGCACCAGACATGCTGTCCCATGTCTCTAGTTCCAAATAATACTTTTAAGGGAACAGTCATTAATAATTAATATTATACAATCTATTTTGAGATTTTTTTGAAAAAAAATGCCATATGGTTTTACTCACTTGATATTCTTGTCTCATTTTTGTGGGGTTAGCTGCTCACCTGTCTGTGCTTGGGGCTTACTTCTGACTGTTCAGGGGCTGTGCCTGTCATTCTCGGTGAGGCTCAGAGGACCATATGTGGTGCCAGCAATAGAACCAGGTTTGTCTAGAGCAAGGCAATAGTTCTAGCAACTTAACTATCTCTCTAATCCCTTCTTTCCGTGTTGATTGTGGTGTGATATCTTAGACTTTTAGTGGTTATGGTTTTAAGTCAACAAATCAATTTATAATTTAAAAAATGGCCAGTACTTTATAAATATTAAGCTATAAGTGTATTTTTATCAGATACCTAGAATTAAAAAATAAATATATTCCCAAATTCTCCAAAAGGTGATGTACATTATGACTGTAGATTATCTATATAAATTTAAGTATATTTTTCCAAATTAAATACCTCATTTAATATTTAAATATTAAATATAAATATTAGTAGTTATTTATATTGGGTTTTGAGGCCACGTCCAGTGATCACTTGTATTGCATGTCATCCTGTTGCACATTGATTTGCTCGAGCGGGCACCAGTAACATCTCCATTCATTCCTGTCATGTGCTAGTGTAGCCGAATGGCGTATGCTCACTCCAGGAACATGAAGAGCCTCAAACCATTCATCAGGATCTTGACAAAGAAGGCCATCAGTCTCGTAGTTGGATAGTCACGAGTTCTTGTGACATCTAGTGGAATCCAGTCAGTTATAGCATTATTCCAGCAGTCATCTCCAAATCACATTTTGTGTCTGGCCCATCTGATTTTCGACGCCTTGGCAAACAAGACACTGTCCCTGATTCTCGATCATCGAGGAAGGTCGGAACTCCGATTCCTTCTCTCACTTGAGTGATACTCCAAGCATAACTCTTTCCACTCCTCTTTGGGAGACACGAATAGCGTTCTCATCCTGTTTGCGTAGGGCCCAGGTCTCTGAGGCATATGTTAGTGCAGGAAGAATGGTGGAGTCAAAAAGATGTGTCTGGAGCCAGAGGTTCTTCATCCTCTTAACCACTTCTTCGATGCTCTTGAAGACATTCCATGCTGCTCTCTTCCTCCTGCACAGTTTAGGCGCCAAGTTAATTGTCATGTTGAGTTCTCAACCTAGGTACACATAACTACTTCATTTGGAGATGTTAGTTCCATTGAGAGCAAATGGAACATCAGGAACTAGTCAATTGCCCATGAACATTACTTCATGAAATTCAGCTGTATTCTGACCTATCCACACTCATGTACCAGTATTGGTACTGCTTAGCTAATGTTGGATGTTATTATTAGACAATGCCATCAGCCAAATGGAGGTGGTGTACTTTCTGACCATCTATTTCACTCCCATTTCTTCCCATTCCAGTCGTCACATGACATTCTAGAGGGTGGCAGTAAAGAGTTTTGTTGAAATGGTATTGCCCTGCCAAGCCCCTCTCTTTATGTTGATGATCACTTCCATGTAGAATGGTGAGATCCCGGTGGTGAAACCATAATACAGCTCGAGGAGGATCCTGATGTACTGAGTTTGAATGCCCTGTTTGCTAGGGCTTTTGATGACTGCTTCAGTCTCTACAGAATCAAAGGCCATCTTTAAATCTATGAATGTTAGACAGAGCAGCATCTTGAACTTCATAAAACTTCAATGAGTTTGGTCACTGTGTGGATATGATCTATTGTGCTGAGACCTTTTCGGAACCGGGCTTAGTTTCATGGTTGTCCTTCCTCTAGTGTTCTGCCTATTCTATTCAGGATGACTCGAGTGAATAACTTGTAGACAATGGATAACAGGCAGATTGGGTTACAGTTGCCGATGTCGTGGATGTCTACCTTCTTGTATAACAGGACAGTCCTGCTGGTTTTCCATTGGGATGAAACCTTGCATTCAGACAGGTAGTGTGTGAAGAGCTGAGCCAGTGTATTGACGAGTACTGGTGGAAGATACTTCAGGTGTCTGGGTCTGACCTTGTCTGGACCGGGTGTTATACACTTCTTTACCGATGAAATGGAGGGTTGGATTTCAAAAGGGAGAATGCTGGGAACAACATATTCATCCTGCAGAATTTGGTGTGTTGGCAAGTGGAAGTGGCTATCAAAGAGATCTGAGTAGAAGTAGTGAATAATCCTCTCCATTGCTCTTCTGGAAGATGTAATAGATCCATCAGGACATCAGAGGGCAGTCTTCTTGGTATTAGAGTTGGCGAAGGACAGATAGATGTTGCAAATACTTTTCCCAGCTTCTGCTGCATCGGCCAACACTGCTGCTATTTTCTCTTTGAGGTCTTCCTTTATTGCTTCTCTGCACAGCTTTTCAAGCTCAGATATTAGCTTCTGATTGCCTGAAGCTTGCACCAACCCATGTTGGCGAATAAGCTCGAGAGTTTTCAAAGACAGGTGTCTTTATGTGGCTTCCACTCTTTCGGTGTTCCTCACACAATTGTGGAGGTGCTGAACCAGTCAATCATAATCCTCATTGAAGTTATCAACAAAGTAATCTTCACATATTGCTGCAATAGTGCCAAAGAGCTTCCACTTGGTGTTAATTCTGGGAGTTCTCTTCTTAAAGTTTGTAGCCCTTTCTCCCCACTCCATGAAGCAGAATTACACATGAAGGGGACTGTGATCCCATTTGGATGTTTGGGAAAACACTGACTTTGGGCATGCAAAACCATCGATTGAATATGATGTGCTTAATTTTGCTGTGGAATTATCCACCAGGAGACTCCCATGTCCAACATTTAAATTCGGCCTTCTGGAAATGTGAGATACCATTGATGGTCTTGGTCAACATGCTGAACTAAGACAGTCTCTCACCCTGTTCGTTGCATTCTAAGCCATGGATCCCAATGTGGATTTCTTCAGGCTACCTTCTCAGTCCTATCTTGGTGTGAAAATCAGCAATAATGATCTTGTAGAAGATGTGCTCTTTTTTTAAAAAAAATATTTTGAATCACCTTTAGTTACAAGTTTTCATTTTTGGGTTACAATCACACAATGATCAAATGCCCATCCCTCCACCAGCGCACATTCCCCACCACCAATATCCCCAGTATACCCCCCATTTCCCACCCTCCCCTGCCTCTATGGCAGACAATATTCCCATACTCTCACTCTACGTTTGGGCATTATGGCTTGCAATACAGACACTAAGAGGTCATCATGTTTGGTCCATTATCTACTTTCGGCACACATCTCCCATCCGGACTGATTCCTCCAGCCATCATTTCCTTAGTGATCCCTTTCTGTATTCCATCTGCCTTCTCCCCTTCGCTCGTGAAGCAGGCTTCCAGCTATGGGGAAATCCTCCTGGCCCTTGTCTCTACTGTACTTGGGTGTCAGCCTCATGTGATGTTATTCTATATTCCACAAATGAGTGCTGTCCTTCTATGTCTCCCTCTCTTTCTGACTAATTCACTTAGTGTGATACTCTCCATGTCTATCCATTTATAAGCAAATTTTATGGCTTCATCTCTCCTAACAGCTGCATAGTCTGTTAAATGTTATAGTTTAGTCTGTTAAATTAAATGTCTATCCATTTATAAGCAAATTTTATGGCTTCATCTCTCCTAACAGCTGCATAGTATTCCATTGTGTAGATAAACCAAAGTTTCTTTAACCAGTCATCCGTTCTAGGGCATTTGAGTTGTTTCCATATTTTGGCTATTTTGAACAGTGCTGCAATGAACACATAGGTACAGATGTCATTTCTACGGTGCTTTTTTGCATCTTCGGGATATATTCCCAGAAGTGGTATTGCAGGATCATATGAAACCTCAATTTCTAGTTTTTGAAGGACTGTCCATATTGTTTTCCAGAAAGGCTAGACCAGTCAGCATTCCCACCAACAGTGAAAGAGCTTCCCTTTTTCCCCACATCCACGCCAGCACTGGTTGCTTTTGTTCTTTTGAATGTATGCCAGTCTCTGTGGTTTCTGTGGTGTGATATATCTCATTGTTGTTTATTTGCATCTCCCTGATGACTAGTGATGTGGAGCATTTTTTCATGTGCCTTTTGGCCATGTGTATTTCTTTTTTGAGGAAATTTCTGTTCATTTCTACTCCCCATTTTTTAATGGTGTTGGAGGTTTGTTTCTTGTACAATTCTTGTATATCCTGGATATACAAGGATATCCCTTATCCCTTATCTGCTGGGTATTGGTATATCCCTTATCTGCTGGGTATTGGGTAAATATTTTTTCCCATTCTGTGGGCTCTTTCTGTATTTTGGTCTATGTTTCTTTTGAAGTGCAGTAGCATCTTAGTTTGATGTAATCCCATTTGTTTATATTTGCTTCCACTTCCATGGTCAGTACTGTTTTGTCCTTAAAGATGCTTTTAACTTCAATGTCATGGAGAGTTCTGTCTACATTTTCCTCTATGTACCTTATAGATTCATGTCTGATATTGAGGTCTTTAATCCACTTGGTCTGACTTCTCCAGCTCCATGTAGAACTTTTCAATTTCTTTTTTGTCGTAATTGGATGATGGTGCGTAGATGACGAAGATAGAAAATGCCGGCAATGAGCCACATCTATTCAAATGTAAGCGTCCAATTAGGGTTGTTAGGCATTCAAACAAACCAATGCTCATGGCCAAGTTCTTGTGGACAAGGACACTGACACCACTGACGCGTCTACTGTCGCATGTCCCAAGGAACACTTCTCTGGTATCGAAAACGGTGTGATGTGATCGATGCCGTCTCATCTTGGTCAATCCAATGACGTTGTATTTGATCTTCTGCACTTGCACCATCAGGTCCTCAATGGGTGCTTCTGATTCCAGCGTACATGTGTTAAATATGCAGGCAGTCATTTTAGTCCTTTTTGTTTTGGTAGTCTAGTTTGGCAATGAAATTTTAGAAGCCTCTCCTTGCTCGACCTTCTCAATGCTGCCATACTGGGGCTCTTCCAGGATCAGGGGAATAAGGCCCATTTTTGTTACTGTTTTTTGGCATATCAAATACACCACACGTAGCGTGGCAGACTCTGGCGGGCAGGTGGCATGTAGGGAGCTGGCTTCCTTCCTATTACTCACTTACCTACAATAGCTGGTCCCCTTCCTAATCCTCACCCATCCACTGTAGCTGGTCCCTCCCTACTCCTCACTTATCTACTGTTATCTACTCCTCACTATTCTATGTCCAGTGACATTACACTAAAAATAAGCATTTACCTAATTTCTAAAGTATATCAGACTCTTGGAATTTAGTTCTGATATTTATAAAGCAGAATCTAAAATGTGACATCTAGGATGTTGGGCCATAGTTCACCTGGTAGGGCAGTCACTTTACACACCCTTGACTCAGATTTCATCCCCACACCACATACTGTCGCACTGCCCACCAGGAGTGATTCCTGAGTACAGAGCAAGAAGTTAGTTCTGCGGCATCCAGGTATGTCACAAACAGACAAACAAAATCAAAAGAACTCTAGTATTTAGCATGTATAACATACTCACTTCTGTTAATTGTTTATGCCACCAGTAAGACCTGTAGTTAACATCAAGATGTTATAAATTAGTTTTGGGGAGATTCAAAAGTTACCCATGAAGATCAGGGGAGTGCTTGAAAGGTAAATTGATTTTTGGTTGCTGTGTTTTAAGATTTGTATGCTCTAAACCTCATGGGCTTCTTCAGATGGACTCACCTCACAAGAGAAATTGTGATCTGTGCTGATCTATCAGAGCAAGACGTCCCAGATTCCTGTGTATGTTTCTTATTGTCGGTATTTTTCTCCTGATGTTATTGTTTTACTTTGTTAGTTATAATAAAATTTAGTTTTGATCTTAACTTAAAAAAATGTGCTTGGGGCTGGAGTGATAGCACAGTGGGTAGGGCGTTTGCCTTGCGTGCGGCTGACCCGGGTTCGAATCCCAGCATCCCATATGGTCCCCTGAGCACTACCAGGGGTAATTCCTGAGTGCAGAGCCAGGAGTAACCCCTGTGCATCGCCAGGTATGACCCAAAAAGCAAAAAAAAAATATATGCTTGTCTCTTCCAGTATGTAACCACTGAAGATATGAGAAAAGACTGAGGTACGCTGCTGGATGGATATTGGCATTTTCTGAGTAGGCGTCGTGAAGTAAAACTGCATACAAAATACTAACAGTAATATCATTTTAAACAATTGTACTGCAGCTTTCAAAAACTGAAACAAATAAATTCTATTTTTATGTCTCTGTATAGGTCTATTCAAAATATTCTCAAATTTTAAGATTTGGCATTTTATTTTATTTTTTAATTTGGGCACTATGATTTACAAACTGTGATGAGTAGGATTTCATAAATGAACTCTTTCAGCACCACACCCTCCACCCAGTTGTTTGCTCCCCCTACGTTGTCCCATAGTCCCTCATCTACCCTGTGACCCAGGGCTCAGGATTGCAGAATTTCACATTAGCTGACCACAGAAACAATACCTCACCAAAACAAAAAATGATTTTGCTAAGAAAGAAAACAAACAGAACTGTATTTTAGGCTTCAGTGACTCTTGTGAAAAGTATTAAAAGATAACCAGTGAGTTAGGGGATTGAGAAACTAGATGCATGCATTTTTGTCACAAAATTTCTGATTGTTCGTTGCATCTCTGATATACTCTTCAAAAATATCACACCATCTATGTAATTTTCAAACATAACATGCATTTTTCAAACAAAAGGTAAAAGGCATAACTATCTCACAAGATAGGATAGCTAATAGTATTTATTTTTCAGAATTTCATGTAAGAACTTTATGAGGACTTATAAAAGAAACACATTAAAAATCATATTTTTCAAATTATTGTTAAAATAAAATTAGCACTTAAAATGCTTATTGTTCATATTCCATTATTAAATGCACTGTTAGTTCTTCCAGCTGATCATCTTCTTAGTGAAAAAGTCTTAGACAATAAACAAAGTCTTATATTTAGTTGTTTTATTCTTTAGTTTCTCTCCTTTCATCTTGGGAGATAATCATGATTTATACATTAAAAATATTGAATAAAATGTAAGCATAATGGGGCTGGAGTGTAGCACAGCGGGTAGGGTGTTTGCCTTGCATGCGGCCGACCCGGGTTCGATTCCCAGCATCCCATATGGTCCCCTGAGCACTGCCAGGGGTAATTCCTGAGTGCAGAGCCAGGAGTGACCCCTGTGCATTGCTGGGTGTGACCCAAAAAGCAAAAAAAAAATGTAAGCATAAGACTATCTCTTATCTAATTTAATTTATTAATTTATACTAAATTTATTAATAAATTTAACAATCTGGTGTTGAATTAAATGTTACATGGAATGAATGCTAATTTCTGAACTAAAGAAATTCTTTTAGTGATTTCTTTTCTGGAAAGGGAAAACAAGGTATTGGTGAGTGAGAAGGAAAATGTACCTAGTGATAAAATGTTTAATTTTAAAGCAATGTTTTCTCTAGAGCACCTTATTATAACTTATTATATATTATAACTTATTATTATAACTAAAAGTTAGAATATAAATTTTTGCAGACCATGAAAATAGTCAAACTGCTTTCAGTTTCCAGTCTTGGCATATTCCCATCACAGTCTTTAATGAATGGTACTTGGGCTGTTGTATTTGAAACTATATCATTAGTCACTATGTAAATATTATATGATTCTATAATCATATTTTGCACTTTTCTTTGCTATATCAGAAACATGGCAAAATTTCTGATTGTTCGTTGCTTTTCAGATATACTGTTCAAAAGCATCATATCATCTACTGTGTAGTTTTCAAACATAGCATCCAATTTCTCTCATTTAGAGATTAGAAATGTACTAAATATATTTTATTTGATTCGGTTTGTAATATGTCACTGTTAATCTGAACTATATTTTGTATCACTTGTATCACTTGTTGTCCCATTGATCTTAGATTTGCTTGAAGGCGCCAGTAATGTCTCCATTTGTACCTGTCGCATGCTAGTGCAGCCCAATGATATCTGCTTGCTCCAGGAACAGGAAGAGCCTCAAATAGTTCATTCAGGGATTTGACAAAGAAATCTGACCATCTAGTTGGTGGGCGGTCATGCGGTCTTCTGACATCCCGTGGAATCCAGTCGATAACAGCTCTAGTCCAGAGGTCGTCTCTGGATTGCATTACATGACCGGCCCATCTGATTTTTGATGTCTTGGCAAACGAGACAGCGTCCCTGATTCTTGACCATCGATGGAGGTCAGAACTCCATATTCCTTCTCTCACTTTAGTGAGATGTGATACTCCTAGCATAGCTCTTTTGATTCCTCTTTGGGATACCCGGCTAGCGTTATCATCCTGTTTTCGTAGGGCCCAGGTCTCTGAGGCATATGTTAGTGCAGGAAGAATGGTGGAATCGAAAAGATGTGCCTGTAGTTGGAGGTTCTTCGTCCTCTTGACCACTTCTTTGAAGCTCTTGAATGCATTCCACGCTGCTCTCTTCCTCCTGTGCAGTTCCGGTGCCAAGTCATTCCTCATGTTGATTTCTCGACCCAGGTACACATAGCTGCTGCATTCGGAGATGTTTGTTCCATTAAGAGCAAATGGAGCTTCAGGGACTAGTTCTGTTTTCCATGAGCATTGTCTTGTTGAGACTCAGCTGTAATCCAACCTTCCACACTCGTGGTCGAAGTCTCCCAGCATTTGTGCCGCTTTGCTAATGTTTGGTGTTATGAGAACGATGTCATCAGCAAAGCAGAGGCCAACCATCTATCTTCACTCCCATTCCTTCCCATTCCAGTCATTGCATGATGGTCTCAAGGGTGGCACTGAAGGAAGAGCTTTGGTGAAATGGTATCACCCTGCCGCACCCTTCTCTTTACATCAATGATCACTTCCTTTTAGAATGGTGAGATCCTGGTGGTGAATCCACAATACAGCTCACAGAGGATTTTGACATACTGAGTTTGAACTCCCTATTTAGCTAGGGCTTTGATTACTGCTTCAGTCTCAACAGAATCAAAGGCCTTCTTTAAGTCGATGAACGTTAAACAGAACAGCATCTTCAACTCTCACAAAACTTCAATGAGTTTGGTTGCTATGTGAATATTGTCTATTGTGCTAAATCTTCTTCAGAACCAGGCTTGCTCGCATGGCTGTCCTTCGTCTAGTATTCTGCCTATTCTATTCAGGATGACTCGAGTGAACAACTTGTAAATGACGAACAGCAGGCAGATTGGGTGATAGTTGCCAATGTCGTAGATGTCTACCTTCTTGTACAACAGAATGGTCCTACTGGTTTTCCACTGAGACAGAACCTTGCATTCAGATAGGTAGCATGTGAAGAGCCGAGCCAGTGTATTGACAAGTACTGGCGGCAGATTCTTCAGGTGTTCGGGTCTGACCTTGTCGGACCAGGTGCTGTTTGCATCTTTACCAACAAAATGGCGTGTCAGATTTCGGAAGGGAGGACGTTTGGAATGACATATCCATCCTGCGGAATTTGGTATGTGGGCAGGTAAACATGGCTGTCAAAGAGATCTGAATAGAAGTCGTGAATAATTCTCTCCATTGCCTTTCTGGAAGATGTGATAGATCCATCAGGACGTCGGAGGGCAGTCATCTTGGTCTTGTAGTAGGAGAAGGACAGGCAAGCATTGTGAATACTTTTCCCAGCTTCTGCTGCACTGGCCAACACTGCTGCTCTTCTCTCTTTGAGGTCTTCCTTTATCACATCTCTGCACAGCTTCGCGAGCTTGGATGTTAGCTTGTGCTTGCCTGAGGCAAACTTACAATATTTTGTAAGAATTACTATATTCATGATAGCAATCTAAGATACAACTGTGAGATGATACATATGAAAACAAACTAAAAGTAGCATGTCTTATATATGTTTTCTCTGGTTAGCTCTCACCCCATGTCTCTATGTGATCACTTTACCCTGATATAATGAGTTTTAGGAATTCTTTACTTATCTTGTGAGTTAGCAAGTTTTGCAGATGTTTGGTGAGCAATTTTTCCTTGAACTCAGTATTATGTATTTTTATTTTAGCAATAGCATCTTTGACAATAAAAACACTCTTATTTTGATGGTGTGATCCCATTATTTATTTTAATTTTGTTTTTAAATTATAAACAAGTGATCAAGCCTAAGTGATCAAGTTACTGAAGACACCACTGAAGCTAAATCATAGTATGTTTTGCTTAAGGTTTACTTACTATAACATTATGTATTTAGCCTTTAATATCTGGGCATATGAACCATTTTGAATTTTTGCTGTTGAACATGGTCAATTGTATTCCTTGTACGTGACCAGCAGCTCAATCTCAAACATAGCATTTTCTTACTATACATTATGCTTTGGGTTATTTTACATAAATTAACTGACCAGATATAAGAAGGTTCATTTCTAGAATCAAATTCTATTTTACTGTTCCTAGTCTCTGCTTATTTTTAAGTAGAGCACTGTTTGATTATTTATAATCTAGTTCTAAGTCAGGAAATACCATGTTGTTCCCTCTTATCTATTTCCTTAAGACTTTTGTCTACTCAGCAGATCATAAAAGCCTCAAGGTGCTTATTCTATGAACTTGAAGAATTTACTGGAATTTTGGTAATAATTTGTGTATTTACTAAAAATAAAATTAAAAAGGCCTCAAGGCGGCTCTCTCTCTCCGCCTTTTGCGTTCAGTAGTATTGCACTGCTTTCCCCACCTTGGGGAGGTCGATGGTGATAGGCAGATGAAGGAGGGAATGAGGGCCTGGCTGGCTGGTCTCATTTGCAGCTTATTCCAATCCCCTCTCCATTTTCCTCTGAATCTCCTCCTGCTTCTTCATCTACCATGCTACTTTGGATCTACCATGCTCTCTGGATCCCCCTTCATTCTCCTTCTGGCCCACTCTTACAGCCTAGTTAAATCCCAAAGTATGAGGGGTTGGGGCTTACACGTAGTTTCATTAAACAATCAACAGAGGTAAAGTCTTTCCCTCAGCGGAAGCTTCTTTTAGTATAGGTTCTCATCCCAAGACTGAAATTCCAATTATGGTGTTTCTCCTTTCCTTAGTTCAACAAACATTAAATATTCATAATATTAATCCTTTTGTATGGATACAGTAAGAGATACATTAAGCTTATAGAATTGCCCTCCAGGGGCCATCTCTATCTCAGTCTATAGTGCTCAAGCCAGATTAGTCTTTCCTATCCCTAGTAGGGTCCTAATTTCATTGTTACTTTTGGATGATGACAGCATTTGTCTATGACGTGCTCTCAACTCATTGTTGACTATTGTGGCGCCTTGGCCTGGCCCATTTCAATGCCAGAGTAGCTCACAGCTTGTCCTGGTTCCATTCAGCCCCTTGTTAGGACCCTGATTTGGGGGTACTAGGAACTAAAGGCAACTGAGGCTTAAGTCGAGGAAGCAGATGCCCTGCAGTGCGTGTTGTTTGGAGTCAACTAACTCCCGAGTTATAAAAGCATAAGATTAACTACCTTCCTTTGGCCATAGGATAAGGACATTGCTTTAAAGTAGCACTGCAGCACTGTCGCACTGTCGTCCTGCTGTTCATTGATTTGCTTGAGCGGGCACCAGTAATGGCTCCATTGTAAGACTCGTTGTTACTGTTTTTGGCATATTGAACATGCCACGGGTAACTTGCCAGGCTCTGCCATGCTGGCGGGATACTCTCGGTAGCTTGCTAGACTCTCTGAGAGAGACTGAGGTATTGAACCCGGGTCGGCCGCATGCAAGACAAATGCCCTACCCACTGTGCTATCGCTTCAGTCCTGCTTTAAATTCAGAAGATATAAGGAGAGGAGAAAGGCACTATTAACTTACAATACAAATTCAGTGTCCTTAGAAGGGTCCGACCTTACAAGTTAACAGAGTCTGATTAGGGGGAAAGGGTGATTAACTGCTTAGGGAGGGAAGCAGAGAGAGGTTACAGATAAGCAAAGAGGAATGGGGGTGACTCGGGAGCACTGTGATTGGTGTAACCTGATAAACCTGTGAGAAGATATAAAAGACAAACCAATGTATTTTATCTAAAGATTCTAAATTAAGGAATTATTATTCATTAAACTTATTTTTTTCCCTCTGGATCTCTTTAGCTACTGTGCTTTTTATAGTCAATAAATATTCTAGGACTGATTTTTCTATTTGTGATATCTGTGGACTGATTTTTCTATTTGTGATATATGTGAGTAGATTTTTTAAAGTCGCTTTATTAATTCACTGTATTTACCAAGTTATTAGTTGTTGGGTTTCAGGCATTCAATGCTCCAGCACCTATCCCACCACCAGTACCAACTTCCTTTTACCAATCTCTTCACCAATGTCCCCAGGTTCACGCCTACCCTCTGGCCTTCCTCCTTGACAGGCACAATTTAAATTTTGATTATTTTCAATTCAATTTAAGACTGATTTTGTTGCACCTATTGATATCTTTGGATAATAGAACATTCTAGAAACTTAATTTTCCTGGACCATGGAGACAGAATTTCTTTCTATTTATTATGTCTTCAGTTTCAACTAACATATGGTTTTCAGTGTACATATCTTCTTTAATGTTGATTAAATTTACTAATTTACTAACCATTTCCTTTTCAATGACATTTGAATGGATCTTTTTATTTATTTTTTAGAAATATATTTTGGTAATGTCTAGAACTTCTTCATTGGAACTTTGGATTTACACAAGATTCCCTCATCTATGTATGATTGTATAAGCTAAAGTTTTCGAGGATCTCTGGACGGTGGCTGACTGAGCCCAGAACTGGTGATGATCTGGGCTAGGACCACAGGTCCACAGCTAGGAACAATTTCTGAAACCCTTAAACAAGAGTAGGGATGACTTCCTCCAGGTCCCTTGGCATATGGTACTCTCACATAAGCAGAGTTTTTGTGGATAGATGGAGTTTTCTATGGTGCCAAGGGAATGGAACACAAATGAGAAACTTTATGGTTTTGCTCCTGCATTTGCTTGGTGCTCTCCCAGCAAGGCACAGAAGACCCTGTGGCAACCAGTGATCTAGTCCAGGGACCCCAACATGCAAATCAGGGACTCCCATCTTTAGGCCCATCTCCCCAACCCATAAGAAGCAACTGATTTTACCGTGATACTAATGTTATGTTTTTGCTAATGTCAATTTTAAATAGCGTTTGAGATAGATATTTGATACTGATAAATTTGTCTAGAATTTAGATTTATGAAAAAATTTAGAGGAACATTAAGAGAGCTCCTGTTTATTACAAAATTGCCCTCTAGACATATACCCTCCCCCCATCAAATACACACCAAGATATGCACCAATGTGGGACGTTTGTCATAATATTTAAAATATGAGAAAATTTCATGTAATGTCATTTAAAACTCAAGCTTATGGTAATCTTAAGGCTTTGAAAGAGTTAAAAATGGCAATAGTCAATACAAGTGAGAAAATTAAAGAATATATTTGTAGTTCCCATTGGATATTATCTAGACATCACTATGCAACAGTGTTCTGTAAGGATGAAACAGTGACCCTTCTGCAGGATCTGCATCATTGTAGCCACTGTACAAATGAGATTATCAGCACGAGAAATATGGCCTCCTTAAGGAAGTGAAGTGAAATTCTGGTGGCTTTAAATTTAGTATTAAGTAGCCACTTGTAGCTAGTAACTGCTAAAGTTTACAGTGTGGGTCTTGAAGTACTTCCTGGAATTACTTACATTAAAGTGTGTGGGGTATTTAACTTGAATTTTAGTGTGATTTTGGTAACACCAAAATCAAGAAATTAAAGAATTACAACGAGTAGATGACAGCTGTTATATGAATTGCCAGTTTGACTAAGATGATTCACAGTGTCCAAAATTCTGATTTCAGGATGATCCCACTTAGAGTAAGCCAGGAGGAATATTGCCTGCTCAAGGTTGAAGAATACGAACGAAGGAGATGAAGAGATAGCACAATGGGTAGGACTTTTGTCTGGCATGCAGTCATCCAAGGTTCAATCCCTGATATCAGATAAAGTCTCCTGAGCAGCACCAGGAGTAAATCCAGAGTGCAGAGCCAGGTATAACTTCTTAGTATGACGAGTTGTGGTCCCAGCACACACACACACACACACACACACACACACACACACAAACTAACTAATGAATACAAAGGAGGCAGCTGCCATTTTATAAGACATATACTTTCCAATAATTTAACTGAATATAAAAATTGATACATTGTTAAGAGATTGTCAGTGTCATTGTCACTGTCATCCCCTTGCTCATCGATTTGCTTGAGTGGGCACCAGTAACATCTCCATTGTGAGACTTGTTGTTACTGTTTTTGGCATATCGAATATGCCACAGGTAGAATAGGCAAATTTAATCAATTTGACTGCAAGTTGACTAAATTAATTAAATAAGATATTATTCTATGTTGAGCTAACTCAATATGTTTAAACCTTTCAGATTCAGACTTTCCCTGAGTTCAGAGATTCCAACCAGAATTTGAATTTCCAATTTTGCACCATTTCCTAGTGCTCCTGTCTCTCTGAATGATAAAGATTCAGGGATTGTGGTCTGTGTTAATTTTTTCTTCTAATGCCTTCCCTTTTTAAGCTTACTGTTACAAGTACCCTAAATAATTGTGCAATTAATTCCTTTAAATCAACGATAATGACAAATATATAGAAAATATTATGTTTTATTTCTTTATTTGATGAATAATTATTAAAACTCTACTAGCCCTTCCTTAATGGGATCATAGGAAAAGGAAAGAATAATATCAGGGCTGAAAATGACAAAGTTAAAATCTACTACCTCTAAAAATCCTTGTACAGTTATAAAAAGACTCAAAATATATTTTCCATCTCTTTCATATAATTCATTCTGTATAATTTACATATGGTTTTGAGACAAACCAACACCTATTTACTTTGACACTTACAAAGATTGCAAGTTTTATAAAAGATTTTAACTTCTATGAAAGATGATGTAACTTGTCATTTTCAGTTGACATTTTCATCTTAAGTAGCAATACAGAAACAAAATTTACTGCATTTTCCTTCCTTGCATGTTTGTGTGAATTGATATGAAAGCTATAACATATTCTATGTCACTTTTCTAGGCCAGAATGTCTATTTCATTTTGCGCACAGAAAATGAAACGCTGAGACCAGTAGAACTTGTAGAATAACAAGTTATTGAAACAAAGCCCCAGATGCAATTTTAAGAGAAGTTAGTCCCCAATTAAAATAATGAAATGAAAGTGCTATAATTCAATTATAAATTACATATTTTCCTGAAACTCAAAATATTGTGATAACAAAAATAAAAAAATATTCAGGAATAAATAATTAACTGAGAGAGCTGAACTTAACCTACATTCCATAATTAGATGTGTACTGAGCAATAGAAGCAAATAAGAATGTGCATTCAAAATTCCTCATTTAGATGACGATTATTTCAATAAAGGGGAGCCAATCATAAGAGAGCAGTTTATTTGGGCCAGAGAGATATTACAGTGGGAAAGTGGTGTGCCTGGCACATGGCCAGTGGGGATTTGATCCTCACTGCCTGATATGAACCCCTGAACACCATTAGGAGTGATCCCTAAGGACAGGAGTAAGCCTTAAGCACAGCTGTGTGTGGCCCAAAACAACAAAATAAAACATCCCTCTCAAATGATAACAGTTTATTTGAACAAAATTCAGATAGTTGATTTGGAGGCAGATTTGGAAGAGAAAAGGTCTAGGGTGAAACAATTAAAACCAATGCAATTTGAATCTATATAGAAGCACAAAAGAGAAGTTTTGGGTGGTCTTGTTCTTGAAATTTCACTACAAAGAGTATAAATTAACCATCTCTATTTGGCAGTTGAATTTAAGATATCTTTGACATATTTCCATATGTACATACACTTATATGTCAACTTTATTTATCTATAATTAGGAGTGAAATGAAAATTCTGGAAGCTACGTTCATTATTCATATCCATCTGCATTGATTCATTTGAAAGACTTGATACATTCATATATTATATAGAATAGTATGTGGCATTTGAAAGGTCTGAAACTAATATGGGAGTAATTTTTAATTCTATAGACAAGTAAACATAAAAGTATAAATAAAAATTGTTTTCACAGAAATTGTGACATTTGCATATTCATCAAAAATTTTTCAGATTATCTACCAAAATTATAAATAGTTACTGGTAAGACAATAGATTGGACTATGTAGTAATAAATAGAATAAAAAGGGGTCTTTCCGAATTTTTCAATATATTCCCTTCAGTATTAATGTTATATGACATATATGTGAATATACATCTATGTGTGCCTACAATTAAAATGTGTGTAATTTTAAACAATTGTTTTCAATGACCATTTGAAGGTAATGTCCAGGATAGGACTATATATGATTACATGGTATACTCATAGGGAAAAGTGAAAAATAGGTCATTGCAATTTATGAGGATTCTGCTAATGGGTAGGAATTCTGTAGAAGAGTCTTTGAAATATTTCCCCATTCTTCATAAAGATCACCAGAATTCAGCTAGAAATCTTCTGTTCTATCCCATTCCTACATCTCCAATAGATTATTTCACACAGTCAAATATTTTCTGAGATGACAACCGAGATTTAAAGAAAAGCACCCAAAGGAAACAAGTTATAAGTCGTGTAGCCCTGGGTGTGTAGCTCAAGGTGGCCCACTTTGTTGTTCGGCAATAGACTGTGTTGCACTCCGTCTACGACTCAGAGGAAAGACTTCATCCTGGCTTCATTCTGCCTTTTTAACAGCTCCCATGCACCCCAAGTAGTAAGTGACAGTGATCTTTTCACCCATCAGAAAACTGATCTTTTAAACTTCTATTTTCCCCTCTGTCAAAGTGATGTCTCTCCTCTAATAATTTTTTTAAATTTCATTTTGGAAACAGACAATCTTGATCAAACACCAGTCATCAGTTGAGACTTTTGACCTAGATGTTTAGATTTGGTCATGACTTTCTTATCTGTCTCTGTTGATTTTACTATGATCAGTCATCTACGGATAAAGGTTCAATCAGTGGGAGAAATGGAAATGTGGTTCCTTCTATTAAGGCCTCAGCCAGACAAAGTATCATGTGGAACCCATAATTCTATAAGTGAGGCTCTCCTGAACAGCTTAATAGGGTAGAAGCACAGGCACATCACCTGTCTGAGTCGCATCCTGTCCACAAAAGCTACCATTCAGGTCCGTAGAAATCTAATCTTACAGGCCTAGTGATGCCAGTATCATTTCTCCTATTTAATACTCCACTGAAGAAATTTTCCTGTTTTTTAAAAACTCATTTTGACTGAGTTAAGAGGATTTGAAACACCACTAATTAAATTTTTCACGCAAAGTACCAGAGAACCCAAGTCACTCTACCAGTGTCCCAAGGAACCCTCCAAGCCACCGCCTGAGCAAGCATGTCACCTCAATCCATCTTTGCTCCTCCCTCTTTAAGCAATTAGTTTAACAACTGACTCTTGTCAGAATAACTGTATTCTTCTGACAACTGGAAGCTAAATTATTGGCCCTTATTTTCATTTATATTTCACTTACAGCATGTATTATTCAACTCAATAACTCATTGGTACTACTGATTATTTGAGTTGTTCTCAGTAGTTTCAAAATATAGTTTCCCTTAAGAATGGGGCTCTTAATTTAATTTGTACTGCGCCTCCTGTTCCCAGCACAGTTCTGCTCTCAGGAAAGACTCAATAGAGGGCCAGAGACATAGTACAAGAATTGCATTTGATGTGCCCTTGAGCACAAAACCGGGATTAGCCCCAGAGCACTGCAAGTGTGTGGTCCAACAACGTTCCTCACTCTCCCAAAGAAAACTCAATAAAGTCCTGTCTGTTTAGTGATAATAGACTTATTGATGAATAGTGGAACCATTTAGTAATACCTAAGTGGATCAAGTTTCAAATTCTCTTCAAAACGTTTAAATTCTCTTTACAAACATGCTCTTTAAAACATTTATTGAGTTAAATAAATTATCTCTTGACATTCTAGAGAACCTTATATTAAATTTCTGTTTTTGTGAAGGGTGACTGACAAGCTTGTGGGAAAATATCTTTGTGCTTAGTTTGTTCTGGGAAATGTTTATCATTTTTATATAACAAAATTCAGTTTTCAATGATAACATTCTAAAAACATCTGCTCTGGATTGTTTATACAAACCTTTTCCCCTGAGAAGAGCTGTTATTTAATAGGAAACACAATTGTCCCACTCTATGCCTCTAGACGTCATCCCACTTCAAAATTTTTTCTTCTTTCCTTCAGATGAATAAATCTGGACATTGACCTCATAGATATTGTAAAAATAATAATTTAGGTGAATACTTATCATCTAAATTAGATTTTCACATAGCAAAGATTGTAGTGTGCCCATAAATAGTGACCGAAACAAATAATATAGGCACTTGTATTAGAGAAAAAGACAGAAAACAACTCCATTACTTACTTTACAGGCAGAGTGATTAATGAAAAAAACTGACACTTTGTGATTTGAGGTTAAAAGCACAAATAAATTTAGTGTTGCACAATGCTTTGTTAAAGAAGTGAATACTCTACTTTGTCTAAAATAGATAGGATGACGGTTTGCCATAAAATAGTTAATTTTACTAGGATACTAATTATCTTTATTTTCTTATTCTTTTCTCTCTTCTCACTCATTCTCTTTGCAAAATCCATGCTCATTTACTTTTATTTAAGAGACGCTAGTCCAAAATATGCTGGATGCATGCATTTATATAGTACATTTGAGAGAAAACAATGCAAGCTTTATTAAACATTAATTAAATCATTTTTGTTTGTTTTGGCCATACCCAGTGGTACTCCAGTTTCCTCTTTGCTCTGCACTCAGAAATCACTCCTGGAGGGACTTGAAGGACCCTCTGGAGTGTCTGGAATTGAACCTTGTTCAGCCATGTGCAGAGCAAGCACCCTGCCTACTGTGCATCTCTTCAATACCAGCTAATTTAGTTTCGAAATACCCCAACTCGAAACCCCCTCAAAGGCTGGCCCACATCAAACAGGTTAATTAAGATCTTTAAAACAAGGAGAATGGACAGCCTTGCTCTTCTCCAACTAACATTATTATAATTTGATTGGCATCCCTTGTGGATGTTCTACAAAGTACGTCTTGTGGGTAAGATACTGGGGGTTACATGAGTAAACTGACGGTGCTCAGAGAACTCCACTCTGGTGCCTAGCAATGCACAATGGAATGTGTGATGATGGGGGTAAAACTCATAGGCTGAGCCCCGCGCACCTTCAGTCCTGCACAGTCTCTCCAGGTAGAACTGATTTTACAATGTGCTGGTGTGGAGAGTCACTGAGTGCTGACCTGGAGAGTTTGTGAAACTGTGTGTGTTATGTATTCTTATAGTAGCTCTATTTCCAATTCTGCTCCCTTTATTAAACTTGTTTTAATTATTTTTCTGAGTGTTTAAATATTTAAGAATATTTTCCTTTCCATGAACCATGATCTGTATTTATTTTTGTACATGTGTATCCCCAGTGCTTAATAATTGCAAATAATAGCGGCTACATTTATCTTTGTTCAACAATAATGAAAAAACAATGAAAAAGCTGACATAATAGATTCTCTCTGACTTGAAATTTATAAAATGGGATATCTTCTGCTCCCAATCTCATTTACAACCAGATATTAAAATCAAGGCCAAATATGGCTGAAAATTATTTGCAAATATTGGATAGTGCACAGGTCAGGGGTGAATACTTTTTCTTTCTTCTTCATATATAGAGCATATACAAAAGAACGACTTAGGAATATATAACCTAATCATGAAGCAGCAGGAGCAAACTGAGATTTCTGTCTGGAAATTACTGAGGTCATGGGTATGTGATCAGAATTTGGGTAAAAATGCTGAGAGAAAGAAAGAGAGAGAGAGACAGAGAGAGATTGAGAGAGACAGAGAGAGAGGGAGAGGGAGCGAAAGAGAGAGAAGTATCATTTTTATATAACAAAATATACTTTATATAACAAATATACTTTATATAACAAAAGTAGACAGTCAAACAAGGAAATTGAAGGACTCAAAACAATCTAAGTAAAAGATCACCTTGTGGACACAGACAACTTTTAAACTTCTTACAAATAAATCATGTCCCTAAAGAGCTTATTAAAAGTGTTGGAGAATGGCTGAAAATACAAAATTATCTGTGTCTAAGAGACATTTAATTTTCAACTCAATGAGAATAGTGACCAAAACTTAAATAATATAGGCACTTGTATTATAGAAAAAGACAGAACACAACTCTCATCACTTACATTATGGTGAAGTGATTAATAAAAAAACTTCACACTTTGTGACTTGAGGTTAAAAACACAAATAAACTTAGTGTTGCACAATGCTTTATTAAAGAAATGAATACTCTACTTTGTCTAAATTAGATAGGATGATGGTTTGCCATGAAATAGTTAATTTTATTAGGATACTAATTATCTTATTTTCTCATTATTTGCTCTCTTTTCACTTATTCATTCACTGTTTTTATAAATTAGTTACAAATCACTGTCACTGTCATCCTGTTGCTCATCAGTTTGCTTGAGAGGGCACCAGCAATGTCTCCATTGTGAGACTTGTTACTGTTTTTGGCATATCGAATACGCCATGGGTAGCTTGCCAGGCTCTGCCATGTGGGTGAGATACTCTCGGTAGCGTGCTGGGCTCTCTGAGAGGGGTGGAGGAATCGAACCTGGGTCAGCCAGGCAAATGCCCTACCAGCTGTGCTATTGCTCCAGTCCTAGTTACAAATCATAAAAAATAAAATAAAAATAAAAATCCAATTGTCACATAGTACCATAAAGTTTCATAGTTTTAGGTAGAGCCAAGGATTTTGCAGTTCTGAAATATACTCTAATTCTTGCTGATATGAGTCCTGATGTAGTAAAATACAAAAAAGAAGAGATAAACATTCACTTGCTTTACATTTAATTTAAATAAATTTAAAGTAAGGCATTTGCCTTGCACAAGGCCATTCTGGGTTTGATTACTGATTCCTCTGTCCCTCTCAGAGAGCCCGGCAAGCTACCGAGAGCATCCCACCCTCACAGCAGAGCCTGGCAAGCTCCCCATGGCATATTCAATATGCCAAAATTAGTAACAACTAGTCGCCTAATGGAGACGTTACTGGTGCTCGCTCGAGCAAATCAATGAACAACTGGATGGCAGTGGTACAGGGCATATTTACTTTAATTATTAGATTTACAAATATGTCTCTTGTTTTGATTAATGAGACATTTAGAATTAAAATTTAGTTTCAATATATACAGTAGCAGAAAACTATTTCTGACTATTCTTTACATGCTATTAGCTTAAATCCTAGATTTTCCGCTCCCTTTATAATACCAGAGACATTTAACTCTCATTGCTCTGCTCTCAGTGGAACTTCCAGAGAAGCGTCTGAAGTACTTTGAACTGTAGGGAGACATCACAGTGACTGGACACACGGCCAGCTCAGTGGGCATACTGGAACTGTCTCCTTCTTCCTTTTCCTCTTTCCATAAAAACAATGTATATTCTTTAGCAATTTACATTTTCAAATATGAAGTCCATGTCCAGATACACATACACACTTATTCTTACCATTATGGTCTAATTAGTTTTAATGCTATCCTTATAGTATTTGAATAAAATCAGACTAGAAATGACTACAGTGGTTAAATTGACCAATGTGCATATTTGAGAAAATGAAAACAGATTTATGCACTGTCTTCAGACACAATGCAGAGTTTTGATACAGAGAGATCAGAGAGGAACAACTGACTTCTAAAACATAATTCAGACACTTCTAAATCTGCCATGCTTAACAAGCTTGGTACCAAATTAATATGCATTAAATACATCCTGAACTCTATTTTGTTGAAATTTGCACCTATTATGTTTAACCTAGATTGTAAATTTTATCATGTGAAATACCCTGGATTAAAATTTCTTATTTAATTCCCTTAAATGGTGCTAGCATAGGAACATGATACATAGCAGTAATCCTCGTGATAGTCAGTCTATTTCTTCTTTTCCACTGGCACAGAGCATAAGTGTGTTCATGAAGGAATAAATCCGTGTATTTAGAAAGAACAGAGAAAAATGGCCTAGGGAAAAGTAAGCAGAAACAGCCAAGCAGGTCACCATGGTAACAGTAGGCTCCTAATTGTCATATTCTTGAAGCATCTGACATTTCTCAAATGTTCAGAATACAGGGTGCCATCTAGTGGTTACACTTAAATTCCTGCCAGTTAACACGCGAAGTCAAATTTAACACACACACACACACACACACACACACACACACACACACACACACACACACACACAGACATCATTCTGTTTTAGGATGCATTCTTGTAATTTGGATTGCTGCCACACTCTCTTATTGTAAAGACATGTTTTGCAATTTGCTGAAAAATTCTGTTCTTCATGTTTGAGGAAGCTGTACAGAGAAGTAAAACATGGGGATAGACAGTGTCAAATGATGGCAAAGCCCTTACCTTGGATAACTGTGCCCAGGTCATCAAGCCGTGGCGGAAGTTGGTGGGAGGAAAGATGTGGGCTGGAAATAGAGAAGAGTGGTGGACAGTTGGGGGCACTTTGGTGCTCGTGACATGCTTATATCAAACCATGAAGTTTAACAATATTGAAACCATGTTTCTTAAACTTTATTAATAACTAAATTTGTATTTAATTAGTAAAATGAAAGATATGTAGAATAATGTACACATGTTTGAAATTGTTAATCCTTTGAAGAAAAAAACTTTGCGGTTGACATTTATAAACTTTTTATTCTTCATTGTGCCATATTCACATGAATAAACTTACTCTGAGGGAATTTATTCTGAATATCCTATTAAGATTTATTCTATTCTTTCTAAAGAGATAAAATTTTCTATAACACTCATTGTCTTAATATAAGTCATTTAGTTACATTTGCAAAGGAAAAAAGCTCCTTAAAACCTGTTTTCTGTTCCTCATGTGAAAAAAAAAATGCCTTCTTTGGGTATCAAAACCATAAATGCTAAAATAATTGTAACCACATTAACTAAATTACAATAAAAATTTAAATAGATAATAAATACAGTAAATAGTTAGTATTACTCTAAATATATTTGTGTAGTAAATTAAATTTTTGCTGTGTATTGTACACTATGCTATATCACTATAACAGTTCACTCATTCTGAAGTCTATTTATATCTAGAGACTCAAGCTACAAAACTGCTATGCTATAACCATATGAATTATTTGCAAAGATGATTTGTTTCAAAATTATTATTTTATATAATCTACTGGGTTTCCAAGAAAAGTTCCCTTCAAGATATTTTTGAGATTTTCAGTGATTATTCACTATCCATACACATAGACAAGTAAATTCTCATCTATTCTTCATAGAGCTCTATCAACTCTTTGCACAAACCTTCCATCAGTTACAGGCTAACAAACAAACTGACCTTAGGTAGTTTTCAATCATGGAAGCAGAAATGCCTGGGACTAGAGAATCTTCCTCTATTTACAGCAAAAATATTCATTAAATTGTTCTGGCCTGAAAAGAGCTTGAAGGAATTTTTAAAACTTAATACATGAGTCTAACATATGTATATCAGACTTTCTTCTGTATATTAAAATAATATGCCCACCAAAGAAAATAGACCAGTAACTTCCCCCACCAGCTGTTATCCTCTCTTCTCCCCTAGAGCTGTGAAGAGAAAATAGAAATATAGAAAAGCTCAGAATATTTATAGCACTATATTATGGAGAATAAGAAAAAGCAGCCATCAGTGTACCTTGAAGTGTTACCTGAACATTTGATATTTTCACAGGGTCTAGAAGAGTAACCAAGTAAATCAAGAAGCTCATTGCTCCTGGAATAAACTCTGTTCCTCTTTTCTTTTGAGTTTGCTTTATTTCTGAGTTTTATCACTGTCACTGTCACTGTCATCCCATTGCTCATCGATTTGCTCAAGCGGTCACCAGTAACCTCTCCATTGTGAGACTTGTTGTTACTGTTTTGGCATATCCCGAATAAGCCATGGGTAGCTTGCCAGGCTCTGCCATGTGGGGGAGATACTCTTGGTAGCTTTTCGGGCTCTCCGAGAGGGACAGACGAATCGAACCCGGGTCTGCCATGTGCAATGCAAACACCCTACCTGCTGTGCTATCTCTCCAGGTGAGAGTTTTATAAATGTAACTAAGCTTAAACCACTTTTAATATCTCATAGAAGACCATTTTTGTTAATATCTGCCTAGTTTCTTGAAAATAGTAAATAAGTGAAGATATCTGATTTCAATCTTAGAAAAAACTCACCTCATAGCACTCCCCAACCTATGTACATAAATGGTCACGGGTTACTTGAAGAATATTTAATAGATAGATCTTGAGTGCTGAGGTGAGTAGGCAGAGCTGTTGTAGAATTATTAAATCACTAACAAATGACTTTTTAAAAAATAAGATATTTGTGCAAATTAAATATTAGTAGAAGTATTGATCTCAAATTATAGAGTCCCAATAAATAGTTCCAATTTCAGAATTTAATTGAGGTATTTGAAATTAAAATATACACTTTTAAAGGACTGGAGCTATAGCTAATATATTTTAGAAGTCAATTCGAGTCAGCTCTACCATCAGCCTTTAATCTCTCTCTTACCACTAAATCAAGACGCCACCACTTGTTACCCTAAGTACATGATTAATTACATGATATTCCACCTCTGCTTCTCTCATATCATCTGCTTATGTCTCCTGCTTGAACCTACTGCTATCTAATAGCCTGAAATTCCTCCTGAGACTTCATGCTATTAGTCCATTACTTAACTTCACACACTTATCCCACAGAAAATCCCTCATAAGGCAGTGGTAGTGGTCAAAAATCAGTCTTCAATGGTACCTGAGTATAATAAAAAACAAAATCTGTGTTCAGACAATATTTAATTCAAAACTCTGCTCATAGCATCCAGGAAACCAAGGAATAATAAAATCACACTGAATTCACAAGCTTCAACATACGGAGACAGGAATCCAGTTCTCAAGTTTACAGAAATAATTGACAGTGCCCACAGATGACCTTAGAAAAAACAGTCTTCTTGATGGCTACTGAGCTGAAGAAAGTATTGGATGAGATCTTCATTCAACTTAAAGGAAAAATGGTGGGAAAATCAAAATGGGAAGAACCAAGTCACTTATATCACTTATCATCCCGTTGATCATCAATTTGTTTGAGCGGGTGCCAGTAACGTCTCCATTCATCCCTGTCTCCTGCTAGTGTAGCCCAATGACATCTGCTCGCTCCAGGAACAGAAAGAGCTTCAAACTGTTCACTCAGGGTCTTGACGAAGAAGTCTGACCATCTCGTAAGTGGGCAGCCATGAGTTATTTTGACATCCTGTGGAATCCAGTCGGTAACAGCTCTAGTCCATCTCTAAATCACATTACATGTCTGACCCATCTGACTTTTGATGTCTTGGCAAATGAGACAGCATCCCTGATTCTTTTATTATTATTATTATTATTTTATTTTATTGTATCACCGTGAGATCGTTACACAATGGAATACTATGCAGCTGTTAGGAGAGATGAAGTCATGAAATTTGCTTATAAATGGATAGACATGGAGAATATCATGCTAAGTTAAATGAGTCAGAAATAGAGGGACAGACATAGAGGGACTTCACTCATTTGTGGAAAATAAAATAACATCACATGAGGCTGACACCCAAGGACAGTAGATACAAGGGCTAGGGGGATTGCTCCATAACTGGAAGACTGCTTCATGAGCGGAGGGGAGAAGGCAGATGGAATAGAGAAGGGATCACTAAGAAAATGATGGCTGGAAGAATCAGTCATGATGGGAGATGCATGCCGAAAGTAGATGATGGACCAAGCATGATGACCTCTCAGTGTCTGTGTTGCAAGCCATAATGCCCAAAAGTAGAGAGAGAGTATGGGGAATATTGTCTTCCATAGAGGCTGGGGAGGGTGGGAAAGGGGGGGGTATACCCAGGATATTGGTGGTGGGGAATGTGCACTGGTGGAGGGATCATTGTGAGATTGTAACTCAAACATGAAAGCTTGTAACTATCTCATGGTGATTCAATAAAATTAAAAAAAAATTAAAAAGGAATTATGGGGACCCTCTGCTCCTAAAGACTTTGATTCCAGAGGTCTTCTAACCCATTCTGGCATCCAGAGCAGCTTCTTACAGCAATGCACTGGGACTGTGAGCTGGGCTATGCAATTTCTGGCAGAATTTTCCCTGGACTTTATACAGAAATCCAAAACCGCGCGGCTGTGGTCTCTTAATTGTCAGCAATGTGAAACGGCTTCTTTTTTAGCAGGTCTGACTTTGGGGGGAAACTACAAACATGAACTGTGAACTAAGCAATAGCCCCACGCCGGCCAAAAAGAGGAAATATCCCTCTTTCCCGGTTGTTTCCCATTTTCAGGGAGAAACTCCACCTCTGTGGCAGGGCATTCCCTTTGCTCTCTCTCTCTCCGTTTGGGTGTTGTGGTTTGCAGCAGAGGTATTAAGTGTCCATCATACTGGTGAGACATCTGGGTAGTGGTTCCCATTAAACTGCTACCACTGGAGTCTTCCACAAGAGGTCTCTAGTGCCCCCTAGTGTCCAGGGTGGATAGAATTAGAGCCTGAGCCTTCTGAGAAATGCCGCTGGGATGTGCCGAGAAGCGCAACAAAACTGACTCAGAATATATTTCCTCGGTCTTGCTATGAAGTACAAACTGCTCAATGTGGTGTGTACAAAGGGTACTTACAGCAGGGAAACGTCACCTTCGTATAATTTGTTTGAGGAAACGTTAAGCTAACCTTTGTCCTGTTGTGAGAACAGGCCTGTGGGTAAGAGTTCTTGTCCGATCAGTGACCCCTGCTGTTCCTGACAGGCTCTGGGCTCCGGTCGCCACCTCCATGCAGGAGGTAAAAGTGACCCCTGTGTCTTGGGGTACACTTTGGGGGAGGGGACAGTGGAAATGCCCCACCTACAATCCTAAAAGCTGCACATCACCTCACTTCTAGCAATTTTCTTGGGTTGGTTCAAAACTCTCTTTGGTCTGGAAAACAGACCCACCACAAGCCTGTGGTCAAAAGTAGAAATTTCCCCTGGAAATTCTCCTCTGCTTCTATGGGATGCAAGACAAATACTTTCCATTGTGTGGTGGGCCAGAAGCCACCTCCTGGTTTAAAGCTGAAAATTCATTTCCCTTGGATGCTTTCTTGGTGAGCAAGGAGAAATCAATAAAGTCACTGGGACTGTAAGTGAACCTTTGAATTTTTCCTGGACGTGGGCACACAGAAGCAGTTGTGCCTGAAGTCAGCTTACATCCAGTCCTAAAGTATTCAGTCCAAGGTTGGACGAGAAAGAGATTTGCCATTGGAGTATGCTGGTAGATAAGCAGAAATAAGAAGTGGGTTCTTCAGAAGCAATAAAATCAAGATGGGATTTGAAAAAGTTACTCAGCCAATGACCAGAAAAAATGGCTGCTCCCATACAACAACCATGGAGAGAAACTGCAGCTTGAACAAAGAACTGTGATAAGGATATGAAGGTGGCTCCGAAAGTGCCAAGGTCTCCCCCTTGTCAACACACTAGCAACATGTATATAGAAAGCCTCACTTGGGGGAGATTTGGGAGAAATAAACCATGAAATGAACTCTGTAAAGGCAAGCAGGGTGCTTCCCCATTGTGGGGGTGTGGCCACAGCATCCCCTCCAGCCCAGGTGCATGGTATGCTCTCCCCCTGTGAAGAAGCGTGTTCTGTCTTGAACACACCGTTCCCACTTTCCTTACTCTTACCCTCTAAATACAGCTGCTTTACTTCGTGATTCCTCTTCTGGAATTCTTTTCTGTGAAAGGAAGAAAACAGACCCAGAAATCCTGAGTTAGGTATAGCATTTGTTTCCTCTCCCTGCAAAGCACATTTCCTCACTCCAGGGAGTTCCAGGACTCCCCAAGAAATCATATACAAGGATCATGTTCCACTTGGGACAAAAGTAGTGGACCCAGGTAAAGTTCGACGGCGGCCACATGGTTCTGGTGATACTTATGCTCTGCCAGTGCATGGCTCAGGGCAGACTCTCATCAGGCCCAGACTGCCCAGATATTCTTCCTGGTGACAGAGCTGTCCAGAAGGGAAGTGATTGATTACTTTCCTGAGGTTTCCATCTCTCTTTCCCGCTTCACACAAGCCATCTATGATAACACTAAGAGCAGAACTCAGAACTCTTCGTTGAAGCAAGGGAGTCACTCAACAAACACCTTGATTTAGAATGATATTTCTCTCCCCAGAGCAGAACCTAGAGTCAGTACCTTTTACTTAAACAAAGAGTCTATACTCCCCCCCGACTTCTATATGTAGAAGTAAAATGTGTTACTTTCTCTGAAAAGGTAAAGCCTTCATTAAAAAGCATTTTTCCTAGAGTAGAGACCCAAATAAATATTTCCTTTGCTCTAACATAGAAAATATTCTCTAGTTTCTTTGCAATAGTAAAACCATGTTACCATCCGTAATACCAGACAGATCCTAAATCTTTTGCTTTCTAATAAACGTTGCAAAATCAAATGCATTCCTGGAAATGGAAAGACCCCCCCAGCAACCAAATTTTCTGTTAGATTCAAGGTTCAGTGATTGCCTCTTTATATTAATGGGGGCAAAATCTCTTCCTCCTTTTGGAAAGGTTAAAACCAAAGTGGGCAATTTTATTGTTAGGAAGGACAAGTTGACACACAACTTTAAAATCTCAGTCCCCATTCCCTGCCTTCTTGAAGGCCTTAGGCCCAGTCTTTCCCTACAGCTGTATCTAAAACCTTTCAGAGGGTCAACGGTGAGACTAATAGTTTGCATTCTTGAACAAAGTCCTTTTGTACATTCTGAATTAAAATCATTCCTTCCTCACTCTCTGGCTTTAACACAAAATCCAGTCTAAATAGCAAGGTCCTGAAAATTGTTGAACATTTGTTTGTTTATTTTACCCCTTGATCCTAAGAAATTCATCTCTAGCCACTTAAGGTTTTTTTTTTTTTTTTTTTTTTTTTTACAATAAAAGTTAACATATTTACCTTGGGTGAACAACCCCCGTGTTGGGAGAGAAAACAGAATTTACCCCAAATGCGAAGACTGCACATGATGCTACACTTGTCCTAGGCTACATCTGTCTAGTGAATTCTAGTTTATATTTTGAAAGTCTTTTTGGATTTGGAGAATTGAACTCAGGGCTTACAGGAAGAATGAAAACCATGCATGCTACCACTCTGAGCTGAAACACCCTCTCCAGGCCCCTGTCTTTGCTTCCCCTTTTCTCTTTGTTGCAATGTTGGCAGGGGGTGGGTTGTATAGTCGTCACGGTGCATACACAGACTTGGTTGCAGAGCTCCAGGGTTTGGACACTTGTGCTGCTGGGGATCACAACTGCCTTGAAGGGAGCTGGTGATCTACCTTTAATCCTTATCTCCTACTGTGCTTCCTTCCCCCTTCACCTTACCCCTCCTCACATGATTGATGACTTTTCATAAGAGTGTAGTGAGTTAGGGGCGTATTTGTGTCAAGCTAAATCCAATTACTTAAGGCTATGTAATCCAATGCAGAGTCTCTTGCCCCCAATCCAGGACAAATGGAGGCATTACTGATGCCTGCTCAAGCAAATCAGTCATCAACGGGATGACAGTGATACAGTGATTTTGCAAGTTAATATGCAGTGACTGGTTTTACTGGTAAGGTAATCAAAAAGGGCCACTAACTCATGGATCAAGAGAAGGAATTAGCCCATTAGATTTTTGTTCATCTTGAGTTTCATTTTTTCCATTTCCGGTAATTCAGACCTACTTTAACTGACAATATTCAGGGTTTTCTCCCTCTCCCAATCCAAATTCAGATAATAGCAAAAATAGTCCTGTACAGATTGCTCAGTGGCTCTGAGGAACTTGGCATATATCGATTTTGATTAGCTAAATTCATAAAGTTAAGACTTGAGGTTAGAATATGCAGTTAGGGGTACAATTCTGGGACTTGAGCAGATGAAATCTTATATTTGAAGATCTTTTGTATGAAATCACAGCTCTCTATATTTGATGAGATTTCTTTCCATAGATAATGTTTTACTTACTTTACTTATTTTACTTATTTGGATGCATTCTTACTCCAATTTATGCATTTTGTCTTTGCTTTTTCTTCGTCTCTTTATTACTGAAGAATTTAGTTGAAGTTAAGCAATATATAATATGATTTAACATCATGGTATGAATAATTAAAAGAGGCCAGAAAACTACAATAAAAGAATCAAAAGGAACATCCTCAAATCTCCAAGAGCTAAATTTGGAAGAAATTCTAAGCTTTAATACAGTAAATTTCTGAAAAATATTATATTCATTAAATTGTGGTAAAGTTAAAAGAACAGAGGATAGAAATGGTTTCATCAGTTCCATGCCAAATTACCTTTTTAAGTGCAAGTATTAAAAATTTTGCCCCTAAATTCTAAAAATCAGTAGAATTCTTAAAATATACTGACTCTTCCACAAAACAAAAAACAATCACATTATTCCTGCTGTATACACTTGGCATACAATAAGATCTTATTCCTAATGAAATTGCTATATTTGTCTCTGAAGTTTTATCACATTTTTTCTGCTTTAGTTGTCACCCTCAGGTATCATAAGGATAATATTTACACATTACTTAGAGATTTAAGTAATTGATTTCTAAATTATATGAGTGACCTTTGGTCTGCAGAGACTAATAGAATGCCCAAGAGAAAAAGAATCCTCCGACTTCTTTTTCCCAGTTCTCCTTGGTCAAAAGCATTACTCTGTAATGATCGTGAAAGGTCATTGTATGTACTACAAGTAGTGCCAAGTTTTTGTTTTTAAGTAAAGGTCCAGAAAGAGAATATGTAAAATTATATAAACAGTAGACTTTCTCCTGCTTCTACTCACTGTAACCAAAAAGAGGGAAAAAAAGGAAAAACATAGCCACTGGCAATACATTAATATGTGTGACTGTTCTTCAAACTACTTACAAAACTACTGCTGGCTGAACTTAACCTGTGGGTTGTAGTTTGCTGGTTCTTTTTCAAAGAAAAAGATTTCATTTATTTTCGGTAAGTTTCGGTTTTCCGCAAGAATCTTACAGTGATGCAACATAAGATGACTGGAAAATTTGTGCGAAAATATGGGTCTTTGAATAACCTTCATTAATCTTATAGATTTTTAACTCCCATTTAATTTAGCAACATATAAATCATGGTCAGAAATCAGAATAAATATTATTTGAAATTAAGATCCCTTAGTATTTTTTATATGTGATCAGTTTGCTCCCTCATTTTTCTAAGTAAATACAGGAAAAAAAATAAACAGAAGTAAGAGCTGTTGTATGAGAAAACAAGAATAAAATGGATAGTGATAACTTTTACATTAAAACATATATATTTCTCTTTGACTTGAGTAACTTGAACCAAAAAATGTACTAAAGATTTCTTGAAGTATATGAAAGCCTCTTTGTGTTTCTTCATTTTTATATTTCTTACTGAAGTAGGAAGCATATATTCAATTGTCTAAATACAATTGTTATCAAATCCTATAAATTGGACACTATTTTTTATAATGGTGAATAGTTTACATTCCCATAAAAAGTAAACCCATTACAAGGATTTTCTTTTTACCTCCTCTTTAGTGCTTTTTTCTTGTTTTTATAATATCATTCTCATAATTACAGGATTATTTCTCATTGTTGTGTTAATTTGCAATTCCCAAATAATGAGAGATGATGAATATGTTTGTGTTCCCGTTTCTCAGTTCAATGCATGCTTTGGAGAAGTACCTATTCAGATTTTGTGCCCTTTAAATAAAGTTATCTTAGACACCAAGTGATTATTTCCTCATTAGTTGTGGCTGCCAGTGCAATCCTTGATGAATTATTGTCTGGTGTCTTGACCCTCTCCATGATGCATCTACAATCTGCGTCTCAGCAATGTGCCTATATACTGAACCTTCTGCTACCTTACATTTCTGCTGGCAATATGGAGTGTTTGTAATCTGCCTTCTGAAATTCAGCTATTTTGATTTATCAGAAATGATAAGTTGGTAGCAAATGTATAAACTCTACAGTGGTTTTAGGGTTAATATCTACTGATATACATTTGCCTGCTTTATGAGTCCATGGGGTTTCAAAAATAAGTGTCAACCTCTAAAACTTCAATTTAAGGGGTACATAAAATAATTCCAATGCTAATTTTAGCTAAAATAATGATTTTTGACAAGCTTAATATTAGTACAATAATATTTTCAATATGAGTAAATCCAGCCAAGTTTTGTTTGTTTTGTTAGTCAATCCCACTGTGTTAAGGGCTTACTCCTACTCTGTACTCAAAGATTGCTCCTGGTGGACTCAGGGACCACATATGTGCCAGGGATCAAACCCAGGTCAGTCGCCTGCAAGGCAAAAGCCCTACACACTGTATTATTGCTCTGGGTCCCAAATTCTATAACTTCAATTCAGTCATTTAATACAATATGTGCTTGGAGCTGATTTACAGTCCAGGCACTCATTCTCTCTACTGAACAAATTAGGTAGACACACTGTTTTCTCAAGACTACCTCCCTCCCCTGTTAATCCAAAACACTTGCAACACTTGGAAATACAGCCAGGATTCAGGTGACTTACTATATAATTTGCAAACCACTTTTGGAACCCTAATTCTTCTGCAGGAAGTCCCTTAACTCCTGCAACAATATTAAATTAATTTTTCATGATTTTGATAAAGAAACTAAAGGGAGTATAAGTTTACAAATTATATTTTAAAATCCCCATTAATATTAAGCAATATAGTCAGTAAATTTGTGGTCTGGGTTAATACTTTCCAAATTGGATGATTTTGCCACCCAGCATTTTTATTGATATAGTACATATGTGAACCAATTAAAAAGACTTTGATAGCTGCAATTCTGATATGACTCACCTCGTATTTATCAGTCATATTCTATAATATTTACTAATATTTTGCAATAAATAATTGATAATACTTTAGGAATTCTTTTTATAAATACATTAATTGTAAATTTTCTAATATCACATCTAAAATATCAAGTTATTTTCTTATTAATTTAAATCTCAATTATTGTCAAAACATTATAATTAGAAGTAGAAATATCAGGAATAATCTTATTTATCTCTGTATAATTGATCCAAAGAAAAGAAGAGGATGAGATTGAAAATAGAATGCATTATATCTGGTGGGTAAATAATAAAATAGCATCAAGACAGAATTTTAAAATTTAATTTTTTTTCTCTTAAAGAAAGAGGGATATGGATCAGAGAATATCTCTGTCCCCAGGAAAATATTTAAAGGCTTACATTTGTTAAAAAAAAAAGAGAGAAAGATGGGCAAGAAACAGAAGGGAATTAGGTAAACACAAAATAGAAGAAAGATTGTTATAGGGCTTAATGATCCAGGACAAAGCATTTCCTTCAGATGTTTACATGCTGATATTTGGAACAAGATATTTGATTTGTGAGAAGAGATATTGGGGAGGGGGGTGCCGTTATCTTCATCTATTTGTCACTTCCAGTATATGGGTACTGTTAGATAGACACTGGGTACACTTTGCACAAGAAAGTTTTGTGTCCTGTAGGAGAATTTCTAGACTAAGCATAAGGGTAGACTATGAGACTCCATCGTGGATTACATCCTCTCACTATACCCTCACTGTGAAAGTTCTTTATATCTCAACTAAGATCACATGAACTGTGAGGTAAAGGTTGAGGAATAGTTATTATCCTAGCGAAGAAACACGCAACCCGGAGATTCTTCTTGCAGCGATTTATTCAGGGACCTTCCCATGCATTGGGGAAGATGAAGAGGAACGGGAAAGAGAAGAAATAAAGAGGAGGAACAAGGGACGAACGAGGGGGAACCAACTAGCTAGGCAGCTTCCCCCCTTATATACCTCTCACTGCTTGTTTACGCCCAAGTGTCTGCAGCTGATAGACTAGTTACCGCTCGTGGGCGTGACAAGACATCCTGTTTCCTTATCAGGTGTTGTCTACGAAGCACGGTGCAATTAACAAGAAACAGGTGTCCACGAAGCACGGTCCCGTGGAGGCTCTCCACAATTATCTTGAATCATTTCTTACTCTACAATTTTTATGGCAACTTCTTTAAGGGATAGGTTGCATTACAACAAATGGGATAACTGAAATTTAAGGCATATTTTATCATTGTTTGTTTCCTCAAGAAATATCTGACAAATTGTTCCTTCCATCTAGTAAATCAGATATAGGTATCCTGGTATCATTTTGATCTCCCTTATTTTATGCTTCTAGGGATGATTTTCCCTAACTTTTAAATTTATAAATATTAGATTAGCAAAGGACTTGTCCTTAGATGTCATCTTATCTTCATGGGACGTGAAGGTGGTTACATACAATCTATGGTCTCACGACAACTTTTGACACAAGTTGTAAAGTTATAATTTATCTCAAGCTATTCCTGAAAAGCACTCATGAAAACTTTTAGTTTACTTGTTATCTCCACTTCTGTGTTGGATAGACATTTCATGTAGAACTTGTGTATATAAGACCTTTGATATCATATTACTCCATACAAAAAATGATCTTCCTTCCTTGTGGCAATAACTCCAGCTTCCTTTTTGGAGTTGCTCAGAGGAAAAAAAATATATAAGGTGTAATTTTCTCTCTCTTGCTCTTCCCATCTCTCACTCAATCGCATCTATTTTATTAGTAACGGTGCAAAACCCGATGAAACTTAGAAGGTTCTAAGGCCACTTCCAACCTGGTGCTTTTGTCTTATGGTTTAATTCTTGGACATATTGGTGCCTGGGGAATACCAGGCTATAACCATCAGCGCTCAGGAAGCAGGTAGTAGCTGAGGAGCAACCCAGAGTTTCGTACATGCTAAGTACCCACTTGAGCCATATTCCAACTCCTGAGTTTTGATATTTTAGTAATTTTAGAACTGCCATACCTATTTTCACATTAGATACGTGTAAGCTTTTTTTTTTCACTTAGTTTTAACAGAGATATGTGAAAATATGTGGCTAATTTAAAACACTGGCGCTGTGCTGGGGCAGGGAACAAGTTCAGCTTGGTGAAGGGCAGCCCTTGAAGAGACAGGGCTCAGATATTCATAGCTTGAATCACACACCCTTTGCCACATATCTCTTGGTGGAACCTTGGTAGTGCTGAGCACTGACAGATTTAGCTCTGGTGGGTCTAGCTTTGTCAGACCCCAGTAGCACTGCAACACAGTACCTGAACAGCAAGGAACCACCCATCCAATCCAGAAGTGTGGCTAGGTGCTGTCCACGGGAACCAGGTGAGAGGTAAGAAGTCATGAAATACATTGGCCCTGTGCTCCAAATAGTATAGTTGTTTTCTATTTCATCCAGAATAAATAGGAAAAGCTATACCTGGATATGTTTGGACAAGCTTCACGCATGAAGGAACTGGCAGAGGAATCCATGTGTGCGGGACCTGAGGCTGAGATCTCCAAGGCTGCTCGGATCGGGACTGGGCCTCCTCCACCCAGATCCCCCATTTTCCAGTAGCTTGGCAGTCACACCCAGAAACTGCCTCCGGTGCTGTGTAATCTCATCAATGGTCCAAATCCAGAAACTATAAAACAACGCTCCCAGAAGCACACCGCCACGTTTGCTGCCTCTTATAGCCTACCTTTTATAGCCTACCTCTCCCTCTCAGAGAAACTGACAAGCTACTGAGAACATCCTGCCCACACAGCAGAGCCTGGCAAGCTATTCGTGGAGTACTCGATGTGCCAAAACCAGTAACAATGATGGGTCTCATTCCCCTGACCCTGAAACAGCCTTGAATGCAGCACCTGTAGCACCGCTGGGAAGAACGAGTAAAGAGAGGCTGCTAAAATCTTAGGGCTAGGATGAATGGAGACATTAGTGTCACCCGTTAGAGCAAATTTATGATCAATGGGATGACAGTGACAGTGATACAGTGATATCTGGACTATTGGCTGTTGTTTGCATGGTCACCAATAGCTCCATAACTTCAGATGTTTCCTATAGATTCCTTTACTTCCTGGCTTTATACACACTGGTCGCCACGTTCTTCCTCAGTAATGCTGCGAAAGTCCCTCCCTTATCCTGTGCCACTGCTGTTTTCTAACATTTGCCTTTTCTCTAGACTTTTTTGCTTTAGGGCCTGATAATTATTCACATCATACCTAACCCTTGTATGAGGTGACTAGTCTGATTAACATTCATCATCACATTTATCTTAATTAGATATTAAGATGATTTTTTAGTGTCTACATTTCCTTGAGAAAATTCATTGAAAACAAAGGAAAGATCATTGTCGAAGGATCTTCTTCTAGTTGTTGTACTCTTACATTCTAGTTATAGAACTAACACAAGTGCTTAATAAATCTTTGACCAATGGACAGATGAGCACATTGATATTGTTTATATTGAATAAAATCATAATCCTCAACTTCCTTACATTTTTTGAAATAAAGGCCTTGCAAAATAAAATATAAAAACAAAATAAAACCAGAAGGAAAGAAAAGAGACCACCAAGTATAACTTCCTATTAGACACAGACTAGAAAGACAATTCTATTCAGTAATTTTGTATATAAATTATAGTCATAATTAATATGCCTTTATTTGCCTTTTTCTAAATACAGTGTTTTGGAGAAAAGTTTTTATTTGGTGTCTATTTTGTTAGATAAAAATGTCACAAATAAACATTTATATATAAGTGTGGAACATGTCTTAATGCATTCAAAGGCAATTACATAATGTTGGAGGAGCAGAATTTTTGCCTAACAGGTGACTTCATGATAAGACAAATTTTAACTATCACCTATTATTGTACATAAGAGCAGTTAGATTCTAAAATCATAGTTTCAGGATGTGAGTGTGTAGTGAGTTGTCTAAACATTAAAAGAACCATTGGACAGCCATGCTGTTGATTCAGTTCCTTCCAAATTCTGCCTTTCTGTAACTTTGTCAGGGTGTGTAACTCTGATCTGCTCTGAAGGGTGGGGGCAATCACTAGATCTGTATTAGAGCACAAATCAAGGATTTTATCAAGACACCAAGGCTGTTCCTCGCAGTAGAATAAATGGCATTTTAATAAACACACATGTGAGAAAAACACATTATTATATGTGCACATTTGGGGTTCTTCGTTGTCTTAATGCTTTATCCATATCCCATTCATTTTTCTTGGTATTTCAAGCTTGCTAACATGATTCAAATACTTTCTGAAATTGCATCAAGGACTTTCACTTTGAATCTTTGCTTCCTTAATCTTCTTAAACTGAGTAGTGTGGATAATCATTTTCCTTCATTCTGGTTTTTGGAGAGTGTATATAATAGAAATTTGTCTAGCACTTGTGTTTTTAGCCACAGACGGTTCAGTAGCAACTTAGAAGTATTCATTCCACTAGTGAATCAGTTTTTTTCCATCCTAAGAAAAGGTAGTAATATGGGTTTCAGAGGACTTGCTTTCATTGAAGTTAAAAAAGCTACAGCAGTCAAAATATGAGTTAAAGCCTAGCTTGGCAAGTTTCACATACCATTTTTAAGTTAAAGCTTTTCCTGAGCCTGAAGATTTTAATAATAAGTGCTAGTTCAAATAAGCTATGTTATATAAAAGCTATTTTTTATGGCAGGAAAATTGGTTGGAATTTGCTCTTCTGAGTAGAACACCTGGGTAGAACATCTTTCTATTAATACTTTACCAAGCATGTTGTATGCATTGACCCTATATCTATTTTATTGAAGTAGTGAAATATTGTGAAATATTGAAATAGTAAAATATTGAATATTGAATATTGGAACTCACAGCGGGTAGGGCGTTTGCCTTGCACGCGGCCAACCCAGGTTTGATTCCTTCATCCATCTCAGAGAGACCGGCAAGCTACCGAGAGTGTCCTGCCTGCACTGCAGAGCCTGGCAAGCTCCCCATGGTGTATTTAATATGCCAAAAACAGTAACAAGTCTCACAATGGAGACATTAATGGTGCGCTCCCCATGGTGTATTTAATATGCCAAAAACAGTAACAAGTCTCACAATGGAGACATTAATGGTGCCCGCTTAAGCAAATTGATGAGCAACGGGAGGACAGTGCATTTATTTATTTATTTGTTTTTTGGGTCACACCCAGAGCTGCTAAGGCATTAGTCCTGACTCTTCACTCAGGAACTACTCCTGGCAGTGCTCAGGGGACGATGTGTGATGCTGGGGATCGAACCCAGCTCAACCACATGCACGGCAAATGCCCTATCTGCTGAACTATTGCTCCATCCCCGATTTTATTTATTTTAGTTTCAAAATATTTCAAATAGAATGTTAAACTTGAGATTCAATTTAATACACTCAAATGGGTCGGAGAGCTAGCTCCCTCTGTGAGTGCGTGCTTCGAGTCACACACAAAGGACTGTATTTGCACTTGGCAATGCTCCAGCACTTCTTGGGTGGGTGTGCAAAAAAACCATAAACTAAAATAAATCTACTAGAACTTATATCCAACAGACCCAATTATTTATTAAGTGTTCACAGACATGTATAATTACTTCTTGTTGCTTATACAGTAATAACAGATTAATCAATATATTCTAGCTCAAATGCACTTTGAAATATTTGGAATTATCTAAGTACCCACATGTTATGTGCTAATAGTGCTATTTTTTAAAAAGTTCAAATGATTTATTATATATTTCATTTTTTCATATTATGGTAGCATTGGTTTACTAGAGAGTAAATATTTACCTTTGGGGTGAAAAATTTGGTCACATCTCTCTGAAGCTGAAAAGTAATAAGGGGTTCCCTTAGCAATAAAATGCAACTGAAAAATTTAAAAAGTCAAAACAAAAAATGCCATCTTCACGAAGTGCCTGTTGCTCCTTAGCCACAGATCCAGACTAAGGTGACAGCTCACAGTCATTTGCATCCTTCAGTACCCATGAACAATGAAGCCACATCCTCAGTTGGCTGTACTTTAACTACATACCCCAGGATAGGGTAGCCTGGACAACCATAAAAAAATCGTTTTGGAAAACCATATAAAGTCAGCAGCTCACACTCCATCTTGAAAATGTTCCACCAGTCTCTTGTGTGTCTCTTTTTTCCCTCTTATCTCCCTCAAATAAATGATTTTACTTCCCTCTATGTCTTCTTTCTCTGCTACAACACATCTCAACCTAACCCAGATGTGTCCCCTTCCCTTCTTTTTTCCACATGGCCTACTAGGACTTCCATGTCTACCTGTTTCTTTTTTGTGTGATGACTATTCAGACTCACATACCATTGCTCATTATCTCATGACTGACATACCCTGTAGGGCATGTGATAGGAGCATTAGGCTTCTCTCCACACTAACGTTGTTTGGCCTTTGGTCTGAGGGGGCTATGTGTCTGACAGCACACTTGGGAGCCCAGAATGGGATGCTATTAAATTACAAACCTGCCCATACCCTAATTATTATTTTTATCATTGAACTTAATAAGGATAAAACCACAGAGTTTCTTGCCTGGCTGTCTTCACTGGGGACCCTTGGAGAGGGGCGGGTTGAGTTTCCCTCCCTGTCCCAAGCAGAGCTCCGGCAGCTGAAGACCTCCAGCCACAGCCATGTTCAAGGCCACTCTCCACATATTCGGATGAGCCTCACGTATGAAGGAACTGGCAGAAGAACCCAGGTGTGTGGGACCCGGGGCTGAGATCTCCAACCTTGCTTGGATTGAGACCAGGCCTCCTCCACCCAGATCCCCCATTTTACAGTAGCTTGGCAGTCACAGCCACAAAATTCCCCAATCGCTGTGTAATCCCATCAATGGCCAGGATCCAGAAACTATATAACAAAACTCTCAGAAGTGCGCAGCTGGATTCGCAGCCACGTGACCTCTTATAGCCTAGTTCTCCCTCTCAGAGAACCTGACAAGCTACCAAGCATATTCTGCCTTCACAGGAGAGCCTGACAAGCTCCCTGTGCCATATTCATATGCCAAAAACAGTAACAGTGATGGGTCTCATTCCCTTGACCGTGAAAGATCCTCCAACGTGACACTGTTGAGAAGCACGAGTAAAGAGAGGCTGCTAAAATCTCAGGGCAAGGACGAATGGAGACACTACTGGGCCCGCTCAAGCAAATTGATGATCAATGGAATGGCAGTGATACAGTGAAGGAACAAACCAAGGCATGAGGATCTGAGTGGGTTCCAATGTGCCCACCACCAATGAAGAAGATTGGAGAAGTTCTGGAAACCCAGGTGTTATTCAATTATACTCATCTCCCAATCATTTCCACCACGCAAGAGGAAACTGGGCTGAGTTTACTTCAAGAGTGAATTGATTCCTTTCTCACTAGATAGTAGAGTTGTGGCTATGGTACTGCTCACTTGCTCTCTCCCCCAATTAAAATAGAGAGTGGGGCAAGAGAACTGGGACAGTTGCCTTGAATAAGGCTGACCAGAGTTCAGTCATATATCCTACTAGAACACTGCCAGGAGTGATCTCTGCGTACACAGTCAGGAGTGAGCCCTGAGCACTGCCAGCCAGTATAACAAATAATAATAATAATAATAATGATAACAATAATAATAATGATGATAATGATAACAACAACAACAATAATAATAAGTGGTTAAAGAGAATTGAGGGTCATCCTAAATATATATATAATTTAAAGCAGAACCATTGACACAGCAAATTTCATCTACCTTTCTGAAAGAGTTCTTAGGAATTCATATTTATGGGTACATAAGGTAGGGTGTCTGTCTTGTACATGGCTGGCTTCAGTCTGATCCCTGAGACCCTCTAAGGTCCTGCAAGCCTGCCACAGGTGGTCTCTGATCAAAGAGCCTGGAATATGCCTTGAGCACTACAGGGCATGCCCCCCCCCCCCGCCAGACCAAGCGAAATAAACCCATGCTTAAAATTCACACACAGAACCTCAACCTCAGATGCATTTTTGAATTTTATATAACAGACTGTCAGAGAATCTCTTGCCCGCACACCTGGCTGTCTTCCTCGGGGCCCCTCAGAGGGGATGGGCTCCAGCTTCCCTCCCCACCCCAAGCAGAGCTCCTGGTGGCCGAAGACAACCAGAACCTAACCACAGCCATGCTCGAGGCCCCTCTCCACATGAAGGTACTGGCAGAGGAACCCAGGTGTGTGTAATCCCATCAACAGCCAACATCCAGAGACTTAAAAGCAAGATTCCAGAAGCGATATGGTGTAGCCTACTTCTCCCTCTGGGAGAAACTGGCAAGCTTCTGAGAGTTTCCTGCCCACATGGGACAGCCTTGCAAGCTTCCCATGGTGTATTCATATGCTAAATCCAGTAACACAGCTGGATCCCATTCCCCTCACCCTGAAAGAGCCCCCAGTGTGACATCATTGTGAGGGCCCAGTGGAGATAGACTTTTAAGATCTCAGGGAAAGGACGAATTGAGAGGTTACTGAGCCCGCTCCAGAAATCAATGATTAACAAGATTTCATGATTGTGATTGTGATGTAACAGACTATGCAGGGTGCCGGGGATGACCATACCACTCTCCCCTTCCTATGAATAGTGTCCAGTATTCAGTGTCCAGCAATCATGCCGGTCCGTCCCCCTGGGTACTTTCCCTTACTGTCCCTCACTGTTTTTATGCCACAATACTCAGTATTCTTGATGACCCACTGGTCTGTCTCTGGTATTTTTAGGTCTCTTTCTTTGCTGGTGTTTACTGTCCCTTGTCAGACTCAAATTTGGGGTTCATAATGAAGTCTGTACTTTTCGTTTATTTTTGGATCATGCCCGCCTTTGTTCAGGGCTTCCCCTGGGTCTTCATTCAGGGACCCTCCTGATGGGCTTGGGGCCATACTATGGGCTAAACAAGTGCCCCACCCACAGCAGTTTTCTCAGTTCCCACAAACTTCATATTTCAAATCCACCTGAGCCCAGCAGCTGAACCCTGTAGGTGGAACAGCGAAGTCAGCCAGGTTTTCCAGTATTTAAAAGAACCACTGTTACAGGTCAGCTTTGGGGATACCTTCTGCACATGCACTTCTTAAGTTTCTTGTGGTTAATTAAGAAGGTGACAGAGCTAGAATGATGGTACTGCGGACAGAAAGGTTGCTCTGAATGAAATGAATGCAACTGTTTTCCCACCCCATCTAATACAGGCAAAACCCATACTGTCTATAAGATATGTGGAATATAATGTAACTGAGAAGTACAAGTTGGCAACGATGTAACTTCTGGCAGATATCTCTCTGGACTTAGTTACTAAAATACTAAATTACAGAAACCCAAAACTGAGAGGCTGCTGAGTGTGGTCACTCGACCTCATACCTCTTCATCCTCAGCAATGGAAAACAAATTATCTAATGCTTCCTTTTCAGCAGGTCTGACTTTAGGGGAAAGACTCTCCAAACAATAATAGTGAGTTTTGTTGAAATATTGTATGCAATCAAAGTGAAAGTAAAGTAAAATTTATTAGTTACACAGGGGGGGGTGGGGGCTTAGGGTGGGGGGCTGGGGCGTGGGGGGGTTAGGGGTGTGAGGGGGCGGGGTGGAGCTATACTGGGATTCTTGGTGGTGGAATATGAGCACTGCTGAAGGGATGGGTATTCGAGCATTGTATACCTGAGATTTAAACCTGAAAACTTTGTAACTTTCCACATGGTGACTCAATAAAAAATTAAAAAAAAAAAAACAATGTCTATTTAGAACAGATGAAGCAGGGACAATGGAAAGTCCCAAACTTAAGATGGGCGACAAGCTGGACACAGGGAAAGTGAGTTTAGTCTCAGGTTTTGGTGGAAGCTGATAAAACAGCTACACAATAGCTGACACTTAGGGAGAGAAGAACACCCATAGGCTAACAGATAAAATCTTTCTTGGAAAAGATTTTCAGGGAAGGTGTAAAGGAAAATTTGCCAACCGTGCCACAGCTGCCAAAAAGACAGTCCAGCTCTGTGACTGCCAACCCTCTTGGAAAAAGTTCAGGAAAGAAGATGTGTCCAGGAGAAGAGTCGCAAGTAAGCCTCACCCACATGCCACTGAGCAGAGATATCACTGTATCACTGTCATCCCATTGCTCATCGGTTTGCTCGAGCGGGCACCAGTAATATCTCCAAGTAAGACTTGTTGTTACTGTTTTGGCATATCAAATACGCCACAGGTAGCTTGCCAGGCTCTGCCATGCGGGCGAGATACTCTCGTTAGCTTGCCAGGATCTCAGAGAGGGATGGAGGAATCGAATCCAGGTCTACCACATGCAAGGCAAATGCCCTACCTGCTGTGCTATGGCTCCAGCCCAGCAAAGATGTAAACAATCATTCTCTATTGGCTTGAAGCATTCCCCACTTGAAAAAGGCTTTCCAAGTAGCCTGAGGCCCCACTTAAAGAAGCCTGCTTTGGATTTGCAGATTCCCAAACTGATCCAGCCTCAAAAATCTCAGTAAGAGTCAAGAGCCCTAGTCATTAAATACTAATAGCATTGCATGTACCTAGGGCCTACAGTTCCCAATCAAAGCTGTCAAACCCTTAAAAGGACATTAGCAACAATTTGTCAGGCAGGCCTCTTGCCTGTGGCAATTCTACAAATTTGGGAAGATTCAGGAAACAAACAAACAAGTATTATCCCTTTGAAATTCTGTCTGGAATGTCAAACTCCACTGTTAAAGATGAGGGAAGTGTAGTTCTCAAATAATAATGTCCCAAATCAAATTTGTTTCACTAGCCATGGTGGAGCTAGGGGATAAAATTCTTTTCAGCATTAAGAGAATCAAGATCAGTCTTTCCCAGAGATCAATTCCTAGTGACTTGGGAAGATGGAAGGCATATCGTGAGGAACACCTGCAACCTAAGTGTCAAGGGTCATGTTAGATCACTATATCACTATATCACTATCACTGTCATCCTGTTGTACATTGATCTACTCGAGCGGGCACCAGTAACATCTCCATTCATCCCAGCCCTGAGATCTTATCAGCCTATCCTTACTCGTCTTTCCCAACGATTGGAAGCTCTTTCAGGGTCAAGGGAATGAGACCTGTTATGTTACTGTATTTGGCATATTGAATACACCACAAGGAGCTTGCCAGGCTCTTCTATAATACGTGGGTTTCTCTTCAGATTGCACAAAGCTTTCTTTTATGCATGTTAGATATTATAATTTATCCTACTCCAGTGGCAGTATAGGTGAATGGTCAGGAGAACTGGCACCATAAAACTTGGGTTAAAAAGTTCTTTATTTTGTTTTTGTTTTCACCTTTGTTTTGAGGCCACACCAGTCATGCCCAGGGTTTATCCTAGCTCTGTGCTCAGAGATCACTCTTGGTGGAACTCAGGGGCACATGCGGTGCCAAAAATCAAACTTGGATTGACTTCATGCCAGGCACATACCCTACCAGCTGTTCTATTTCCCCAAAAGTTCTTGCACTTAACAGTAAAAGTTTCAGGGGGCGGAGCAATAGCACAGCGGGTAGGGCGTTTGCCTTGCACGCGGCCGACCCGGGTTCGATCCCCGGCATCCCATATGGTCCCCCAAGCACCGCCAGGAGTAATTCCTGAGTGCAAAGCCAGGAGTAACCCCTGAGCATCGCTGGGTGTGACCCAAAAAGCAAAAAAAAAAAACAGTAAAAGTTTCAAAACCTGCAATAGAATAAGATCCCTTGGGAGACACAGAATTCCTGCTTGAGCTTTTAGGAAAACTCAACGTTCTATTCCCCAAGGGAAAAGTTGATCTTACACCACTGTTTACCTTATTTATAATATATATGGCACCTTTGTTTATTTCCCCTACTACCATATGCTTTTCTTTATTGGGAATTCAACATGCATCATTTCTAGCTACTCCAAAACTGTTTTTGCTCCATTCATCTCACAACTTATGATATCCCTTGACTTTTGTACAAATTGTGATGGAATGAAAGGGAAATCACTCAGAAGATTGAGTTTTCCCACATGCTGAGAACATCAGACTCATAGCGTGTGTCTGCTGAAGTGATGCTTGCCATAGAGGAAAACTGCTTTAATCTAAGTATCAGTGTTCAACAAATCCAAATTAACTGGCTCATCGCCTCTCAAATATAACAAGGGAAGAAGTAAACGTCATTCTAGAAGTGACCCACATATGTTTTTAGCAGGACTTGAACTAGACTCAAATTAGACCATAATGTGAACTCCCTCCAAGAGACTCTCCAGCAAAGCTAATTATCTTTGACTAGGAGGTTACTATGCACAATTCCCTCCTAGGCTGATCGTAATATATGCACATATAACATTGGCCCTCATATAGAACTCATACGGACTTTCTTTTGTCTGAGAGAACAATCTTTATAATTGCATTATGCTTGTTTTGTTCTAACACATAGTATATCTTCATGAATTTTCACATGAACTAGGGAAAAGTGTGTATTCAGCTTTCTTTGACAGTTCTGCAAGTACCTATTAAACTCAGTTCGTCCAACTGCTCATTTAAGGTTGAAAGTTGCCTCATTGCGTGTTTGCTTCTCTGTGTATTTTATCTTTCCAGTGGTGATAATAAAGTTAGACTGTTAACTGTCTGACTAGTATTATGTTGGTGTTGATTTTTTAATTCGGGTCTCTTAGTAGTTGCTTTATGTACTGTGATATACCTTCATCTCTTTTATATATGCTAATAAGTATTAAGTGCTCTCAATGCATTTATCCTTAAATCATTGTATAATATCCATTTCTGTTTTTATTGGAAATCTATTTTGTCTAAGTATAAATCTTCATACATCACCATTTATCTATATGATTATCTCCAATATTTTACATTGATTGTGTGTCTATTATAGAGGTTCAGATTAGTTTCCCGTAAATAGCAAGATGTCAAGTTTTGTTTACTTAACCATTCAGTCATTTAATTTTTTACTTGTTTATCTGTTCTTTTATTTCTCTCCTTATTTTTTGACATATATATTTTATATTTTTTATATATCCTATAAAGAAGGCTGCTAAAACCTCAGGGATGAGTGTAATAGAGATGTTACTGGTGCCTGCTCAAGTAAATCGACCAACAGGATGACAGTGATACAGTGACATATCCTATATCAGATATATATTCTATATATTATATATTTATATGTATGTTTTATATGCATATTAGTTTAAAGCAAATGAAACCACAAGTTTATTTTAAAATTGCTCAGTTATACATTTTCTCTCCCATATTTTGTTTTTAAATTTTGTACTACTGATAAATGAGTTATTTTTCTTTACAGAAGAACTTTTGTTACGTTTTGAAGAGCTATATTGTTGGTCATGAATTTCTTTAACTGGGGTCTTGTCCAAAATACTTGTGTTCTTCCTTCAAATCTGAGTGAGTATATGATTGAATAGAAAATTATTGGTTGAAGAAAAGTGCTTACATTGACGGTAGAGTTTTGAACCGTGGTGCGCTTCTGCGGCTGGTATGTCCATTCTTTCTGAGGTCAACTGCATTACAGAACCTGATGACTGTCCCCTCGCTGAAGGAACTGGACCCCTTCAAGCACAGTGATCTGCAGAGCCTGGCCAAGAGTCTGGGCCTCAAAGCTAGCCAGAGGACAAAGTGTCAATACCTCTACTGTAACCCGCAATACCCAGAAGGAGAGAGAGCAAAAGGGAATGCCTGCCACAGAGGTGAGGAGCGAGGGTAGGACAAGATCAGGGTGGTGGGAGGGATGCTGAGACCATTGGTGGTGGAGAATGGGCACTGGTGGAAGGATGGCACTCGACCACTGTATGACTGAAATGTAACCACAGAAGTTTGTAAGGCTGTACCTCAAGGTGATTCACTAATAAAAAAAAAATAAAAACTTTTTGAAAAATGCCTTGAGAGCCCACCTGGAACAAGAAACAAGAAAGGGAAAGAAGAATGAAGAGGAAAGGGAAACTCCCGCAGTCTCCTGGGAGGAGACACAGGTGCAGATCGGGTCAGGAGCAGGCAGAGAGGGAGCCAGGGCTGCATCCCCAAAGCTAAGGGAAGGAGGAGGACTCTGCACAGCACCCCTGACCCATAGCAGGACCTTTAGAGATGGAAACATGTGGCCCTGCTGCAGGTCCAGAAGAGCAGGGAGACTGGGTCTGGGACTGCTGGGAAGACTCCTCCCCTCCTCCTCAGACAGATGTGCAGGGATGAAGATGCCACGACCTCAGGGAAGGAGGAACAGCACGTCTGAAGGCTCAGAGGCACCCTCAGGAAAAAAGAAGTCTCTCGACACCGATGGGGTTTCCAGCTTTGGGCAGAAATCCCTCCAGATTTAATTATTAAAAGTTCAGAATTCCAAAATCTTGCAGGTGCGAGAGCAGCCACGCCTCATCATATGCTATTCACAATCAGCAATAGAAAACAGATTGTCTAAGGTTGCCTTTTCGGTAGGTGAGTGTTGGGGTAAAACCCCAAATAATAATGGTGGGTTTTGTGTTGAAATGTTGAATGTAATCAAAGTAGAGAGAGAGTAATGTGGAAATTGTCTTCCACACAGGTAGGGGAGTTGTGGGATGAGGGATAGTGGGGTTTTGGATGGTAGAAAATGTGCACTGGTGAAGGGTCCGGTGTTTCATCATTGTATGAATGAGACTTAGACCAAACACTTTGTAACTGTTCTCACTGTGATTCAATAAAAAAATTTTAAAAAAAATTTAAAAAAGAATCTCAAGCTCCAAACTTTAGGAGACTTCAGGAGGTTCATTTTAAGGAAATCCCATATATCTGGGATCAATACATGGAAAGGAGAAAGAAGCATTCTGAAGAACACAGTTCACTGAGTGAATGGGAGAAACAGCCTGTCAGCAAGGCTGTGGTGGTGCTCCAGTGCCCAGAGAGGACAGTCTGAGGTCTGCACACCAGTCAGCCTGTGGCGTCCTCAGGGCCGGCCTGTGCTGGGGACACACAAGTGAATGACCCCAAGGGGGTATTCTGTGGTTGTCTCCCCCCATTCAGGCAGGGCGCAAAGGCCTCACACACTCCCAGAAAAGCCAGTGTTTGGTCTCAGAGCAAGTTCTTGCCCACTAGGCTCTGAGCTGCACAGAGGAGAGCTAGTCCCTAGAACACCCGAAGAAGACTGTGTGCATGCACATCCAGCAGAGTCACCCCAGAGGACAAGGACAGGCTGCCTCGAGGCCAGGGACCAGCAGCGCAAGGAACACGAGGAGGAGCAAAGGGAGAAGAAAGCCAAGGTGTTGGCAGCGCAGAGACCACTCACGGCGAAGAATGATTCATTTTGCGATATTATGTAAATATTCTTTTATTTTGAACTTTGTGTTAATATTTTTGTGTTCTCTTTCTGAGCCACTAGCCATCTTTCTGCCCCTCGCTGACAGTGCACCGCGGGATGGGCCACGTCTCTCAGAGGACACTCATCTCCAAAGACCACGGACGCTTTAGCATGTTTTTTTACGTAAGGCCCGAAACAACTCAGTGTTCTAAGCCTTGGTTAGTGGTTTTCTAACCAAAATATTTTCATGGCACGTTCCCTTGGTAGGCCCCAATCTTGCAGTGCTCTTGTAGGCCAAAGCACTAACTGAGAGGGACTAGTTATGCTGCAGGGTTTGGCAGAAACTGAGCAATGAGAGCAGTTGGGACGTGAAAGCTTGCAACTATCTCACAGTGATTCAATAGAATCTAAATAAAACAAAAAGAGAAAGAGAGAAAACGAACAAACAAACAAAAAACAAGAAATAAAGGCCTGCTTGTAAGATGGTGTATCTGTGGGCCCCGGGATGTGGTTTTAGCATCAGTATCTTAAAGGGTTTTGTGTAAGCTTATCTGTACCGTCACTCTGATCACTCTATGTACTTGCCATCTTATCTAAAACTAGAGCAAATGCTAACCCTGCTCATCAAAAGCATTTTGAAATTTGAGAACGACTGCCTTTAAGATTACTATACTCTGTCCACTATAGTTTTAGTTTAGGGGCGAAGAATTGAGTGGCTTAGTGTCATATCTGTGTACTTTGCACCTACCAGGAGCTTCTGAGTTTGTTCTGTTTATGAAAATTATTGATTGAAGATCTTTTTCCACTCAACACCTTTAGGCATATTCTTCCTGTCTGGCCTTCCTGTCTTTATTTATTTATTTTTTTCATTTTGGGTCACACCCTGGGATGTTCAGGGGTTTCTCCTGGCTTTGCACTCAGGGATCAATACTGGTGGTGCTTGGGAGACCATATGGGATGCTGGGAATTGAACCTGGGTTGGCCACATGCAAGACCTACGCCCTACCTACTGTGCTACTGCTCCAGCCCCCCAGTATGGCATTTAGAGTTTTATTTTAGGATGCTGAATTTCATGGCAGTTTCCTTATACGTGAAACTTTGCTTTATACTATCTGTTTTTAGGACTCTATCTCTCTGTGTTTGATTTTTCTATATCCTGAAGTGTGCCTCATTAGTTTATTTTCTCTGAATGCCAAGCTTCTTAGATCTGGTTGTTTGTCTCTATCATTTGGGGATGTTATCAACAATTATTTATTTAATGAAAAGTCCTGTCTCTTATCTTAGAGCAAAGATAGAGCAAGTATAAGAAAAAATGAACTGAAATCTTACTTACAATACAATAGTTGAACTAAGGCAATAGAGAAGGCAGAAGGAGTGACAGAAGCCAGAGATCAAATCAGGTCACATAGTATAGAGAAAATAAAAAATAAAATTAAATTTAAAAAATGAAAATAAGGGGCTGGAGCAATAGTACAGCAGGTAGGGCGTTTGTCTTGTATGCGGCTGACCTGGGTTCGATTCTCAGCATCCCATATGGTCCTCTGAGCACTGCCAAAAGTAATTCCTAAGTGCAAAGCCAGGAGTAACCCCTGTGCATCTCCAGGTGTGACCCAAAAAGCAAAAAAAAAAAAAAAAAGCCCAGACCAAAACAAAAAATCTAAGTTTAATTGTTGCTAATAAAGCCAAAAACCTTTAAAAAATTGAAGATAATATAACATACTTGTGGCACACTGTAAACAGGAACAATATTCACATTCTAGATACTTTATAAGGAAATTAAAAAAATATAAGTGATTATAATTAGGAGTGTAGCCTTAACCCTTAATAAGGGTGTCAATTAGCTCTGATATATGTTGGTCCTTCCCATTTTTTTTGTCTATATCCATTAATACAGAAGAATCTCATTATTTTTTCATTATTAGCTGGTGCTATGTGACAGCTTGAGATGACAGCTATAGTCATACCTTGAATGAAATCCCGCTAATGGCTGCTATTCCTAGAATGTGCTGACCTGAGTGAACTCTTGGAATCCGTGGTCATTATTACATGGAAGAAGCATCTGCACCACCAAAATCAATTAAACTTGAACAATGACCCAGGGTTCACAGCTATGGTCTGATAGAAATGTTGGTGTCAGTATCAAGCGAACCCAAGCAGTGATTTAAGGCCTGGGATGATTGTCAAAGAACATTTGCAGCTCCAAGTAGGACTTTGTGTTCATCCACACCTTGGAGAAACTGCAATGCCAAGGTCAAATGGAGCTGACCAGTGTCCTGGGCTTTTGAGGTTGGAAGTCACTCGTAGGACATTGGCACCAGTGTGTTTTAGTTTTGGTGTTTTGGGGGGGTAGGGAAGGGTAATGCTTTTCAATGATCAGAACCTACTTTCTATTCTTCCTGGGGACGTCGAGGTGCCAGAGATTGAACCCACATTGGCCCCATGTAGAACCCATGTTGACCGGATGCAAGTCTGCATGCAAGGCTGTATTATCACTCTAAATCCACTGCACTATCAGTTCAGCATCAACTCTGGCACCCATTTTGGACAGATATTAAAAGCAACAAGAATTTTGAGTTTATGTATAAGTATGCAGGATCTCCGGTAAGTTAGTTTCAAACAAGCCTGACATTGCCCTGGAGAGCAGGAGAGCAAGTGTTCCTTTGTGTCTGAGCAGGTCTGCAAGCCATCTTGAGGTGTGGAGACACCAACGCCCCATGGTAGTTTTGTGCCAAGGTGTAATAGGCCTTGGGAGCAACATGAAGTATTGTTTGGAAAGTGTAAGTCTTCAGGCACTAATGTGCTAAGGCTAAAAGTAGCAAAGTGTGTGATCATAAGTCTTTTAAGGTGACTATGAACTAAGTATGAATCACCCTGATGAGTGTCAAAGGCAGCTGTAAATCAAGATAGAGAAGGCTTAGCTAGCAACCTAAGGTTCGATGTTTTCAGTGTCTGATGCCCCCCATCGTGGTGTGGCCATACAGATCTGAGTGTCTGAGGAATCTGTGTTTGGGGGTTGGTGTTGAGAGGATGCCAGGGCCTCAGTCACAAACCATGCACTCCAGAGCCCTAAGAGAGTACAGCAGAAAATGGGAGTCTATTTGCTAAATGGCTCTCTTTGGAAGTCTAATGGGAACTTTGTCATTTTAGGATATTGCTGTCTGATGGAAATCAGTTGTGTACGTGGAGGGGCTGAGTCCCCTTGTGTGATAGTTATGGATAGTCATGGTAAGAGGCTGTGAGCCTCCAGCTAGTTGAGTTGTGTGCTGGGGTCTGTACCGCTTGCTTCAGAAATGTTATCTGGTGATCTTTTTCTCTGGAGAGTAAGATAAAATATGGCATCCACCAAGAATTTCACTAGAGGTCACTGAGATGGTATTTGGTGGTTACAGACTCCTATTTTAAATTAAGCTGTTTCTTCCTTCTGTAATTTAAGTATATGATCCTGAAATTGGGGTTCAAGGTGTTTGAGAAACTCCACACCCCCTCCCACCTCCAGTTATAAGCGTCTGACCTTATGAATCTTCCAGATCATATTTCTTGCTTTATGTTGCTATTTCTCTATAAGGCTATCCTCTGACGCTTGTTATTTTCTCTATTCATTTTCCCAGGATGATAGAGCTTGGCTTATTGGAGTTTCAGGAATGTTTCTGTGTAGATTAATCCAAGTTCTGTTGTATATTTTTCTATAATAACAGGAAGATGTAAACATGATTCTGCTCCTTTGATTATCTTAGCCTCACTTCTGCAAATTTTATTCTTGTATTCTGTAGTACCAGTGTACCATAATGGGCCTTGATAATTTATTGAATTTAAGAGTCATTAAAATAATCATTGAGAGATCACTTATATGGAGATAGTATTCTATAAGGACAGAAAATAAAGCTTAGTCATTTATAAAATATCCAACACATGTCAGGGATTATTTCTTGTATTTGCCAACTCTTAAGACTACCCTACTTAAACTAGCTTTAAAAATTTTGTTTGTTTGTTTGGGGCCACACCTGAGAATATTGAGGGCTTGTTCTTGGCTGCACACTCCGGGACCATTCCTGTCTGCCTCTGGAGAACATATGGAGTCAAGTGAATTGAACCTGGGTCAGGGTGTGCGAACCAAGTGCTGTACCACCTGTATTATTTCTCTGTCACCTGTTTTTAATTTTTGATTGAATAATTTTAACATAGCTGGAATTTTCTTCATTATTTTTTTATTCACAGCCCTGTGATTATCATTTCCGGGAAGATGTTCACTGTAGGAATTCCAGTCTTCACTTTACGTATCCAGCAGCAATTTCAGGGAAATTAAAAAAGAAAAATGCTTTATTGAGAAAGTCACTGCAGAAGATGCCCAAACTATAAAATATACAAATCCATTTTTGTGTTAATAACAATATGATATTAACTTAGGTATGACACCGAGAGGATGGTTTCACTAGATGATAATAAACTTCTTGTAAAAAAACAAATGAAAATATAGTCATCTCAGTGATAACTATTCTATGGGGTGAAAAATATAGTGTACTAGACAGGGCACTTGCCTTGCAAGTGGCCAACCCAGGCTTGATCCCCAGAGCCCAATATATACCCCTAAGTTCTTCCAGGAGTAATGCCTGGTGTGAGCCAAAAATAAGCCCTGAGCACTGTTTGATGCCCCAAAACAAAAGGAAACAAAATTATTCTCTAATTGGACCAAGATTAGAGGCAACAGAATCAAAAAACTTTTGCTTTAGATTATTTTACAAAGTGTAATTAGGTTATTTCGCTTTTACATTTTGCTGTTCATCACTGGGATCTGCTATGTAATGGCACCTGGTTTGATAGAGCAACAGAAGCTATCTGGTGAGAAAAAGAGTTAGAGGCGGTGTGAGTGAAATCAACTGTCTTTCACAATCTTCTATTTTCACCTTCTTCTGATTAAACCAAGGTTTGGGTCTAGAATCAGTATTAAACCATGTCAGTTCTGCAAATGAATTTCAAAGAACATTCCTAGGATTTTTATAATTGTTATGAGTACTTTGTTTTACCCATCTGGAAAGTAATTTTCAATGAAATGAAATCTCTAGTGCAAATTCTTTTGTACTTACTTATGGAAACGAATTCCTCTACAGGTTTTTACTCTTCTGTTATTTTTAAGCAAAATCTGCATTTACAATTCAGTTAGCATCAAAGTTAGAAAATTTTTCTAAGAATCAATCGATAATCCTTAAGAACATCTTGTATAAAACAAAAACAAAATAAATACTTGGATCTTTTTAAAGCTACATTTTCTCTCTTGCATCATGCAGAAACTTGTATTTTGGCCAGTATATTGACAGTACTTAAGATTGAAAAATTATAATTTCAGATTATTCAGGTGCAGAAAAAATGATCTAAAATTTTCTATTTTGAGCATGATGAAACTAGGCAAATATATTACTCTATAAACTAAATATGGCTTTAAAATTCACATTATTCCAGACCTTCTGCTGGCTGTTCCACCATCCTGGTGAAGCTTGCCTCTGGCTGATATCCCTGAGCCCATTCTGGAGCTGAAGGCAGAGCCCCTCCCTGCTAGCTGGGTCCAGCGGCCTCCACACACAACTTGCCCCATATTAAGAGCACACACCACAGCTTCTGAACACACAGCTGTTGAGATCTACTCAACAAATTGCATGCTGCTCACAGCTATTGTTTCTGTTATTCTGTGAGGACAGGCAGAGGGACAGAGAGCAACCTCTGGTTTAATCCCCCAATGTCTCCCAAGGGAAGAAGCTACAAAGACTCACTCACAGCTCAACAAGAGCACTAGAAAACCAGCGCGGGGAAATGTGTAGAAGCCCTCCAAGCTTAGTGAGTGAAAACAAGATCACCCAAGACAAAAGACACTTTCTAATCCTCAGACAGTGTCTTTAGTGACACTATAATAAGAATGTCCAATGGGTTCAAAGGAATGATAGCACAGATGGTCAGCAAAGGACAAGAAAATCTGAGACTTAGAAAAAACCACTAAATACAGAAATGATAAAAATGATTAGTGATGTAAAAAAATCAATAGATGCTCTGAACGGTAGGATAAAAGAAGCTAAGCAACATATAAAGGAGCAACAAGGTGAGAAGAAAGAAAATACAAGGAAAGTGGAATAAAGTGGAAAATCGTCTGAAACGAAATGAAGAGCATACAAAAGAATTATAAGATGAGTTCAGGAGGTACAATGTAAGAATCATTGGAGTCCCTAAAAAAGGGGGGAAATATGATGAAGAAACAATAGAGATATCAATAAAGAATTTCACAGATTTGAGGATTACAGGTGCCAACATCTAAGACACTTGAAGGAGTCCAGTGAAAATAGATACAATTAGGAAAATTCCAAAACATACTGTACTTGACCCAGGTACGCATAGCTGCCACATTCAGAGATTTCCATTCCATTGAGAGCAAATGGAACCTCAGGGACTAGTTCATATTTTTATGAACATTGTCTTGGTGAGATTCAGCTGCAGTCTGATCTTTCCACACTCACGGTGGAAGTCAGCAAGCATTTGTGCCGCTTGGCTAATGTTTGGCGTTATGAGAACAGTTTCATCAGCGAAGCAGAGGTGGTGTAGTTGCCGACCGTCTATCTTCACTCTATCTTCACTCCATTCCTTCCCATTCCAGTCATCGCATGATGTTCTTGAGGCGGCATTGAAGAGTTTTGGTGAAACAGTGTCGCCCTGGCAGGCCCCTCTCTCTACGTCAATGATCACTTTCTTGTAAAATGGTGAGATCCTGGTGGTGAATCCGTAATACAGCTTGAAGACGATCTTGATGTACTGAGTTTGAACACCCTGTTTAGCTAGGGCTTCGATGACTGCTTCAGTATCAACAGAATTGAAGGCTTTCCTTAAATTGATGAACGTTAGACAGAGCGGTATCTTGAACTCTCTCAAAACTTCAGTGAGTTTGGTCACTGTGTGGATATGGTCTATTGTGCTGAATCCCTTTCAGAACCTGGCTTGCTCACATGGTTGTCCTTCATCTAGTGTTCTGCCTATTCTATTAGGATAACTCAAGTGAACAACTTGTAGATGACAGACAACAGGCAGATTGGGCCATAGTTGCTGATATCGTGGATGTCTACCTTCTTGTACAACAGAACGGTCCTGCTGGTTTTCCATTTGGATGGAACCTTGCATGTGAAGGTAGCATGTGAAGAGCTGAGTGAGTGTATTCATGAGTACTGATGGCAGATTCTTCAGGTGTTTGGGTCTGACCTTGTCTAGACCAGGTGCTGTACAATTCCTTACCGACAAAATGGCATGTCAGATTTCAGAAGGGAGGACGTTGGGAACAACATAGCCATCCTGCGGAAATTGGTATGTGGGCAGGTGGACGTGGCAGTCGAAAAGATCCAAGTAGAAGTCATGAATAATCCTCTGGAAGATGTGATATATCAATCAGTACATCGGAAGGCAGTCATCCTGGTCTTGCAGTTGGCAAAGGACAGCGAGCATTGTGAATACTTTTCCTGGCTTCTGCCGCAACAGCCAACACTGCTGCTCTTCTCTCTTTGAGGTCTTCCTTTATTGCTTCTCTGCACAGCTTTGCAGAACTCAACATGAGAAATGACTTGGCACCAGAACTGCGCAGGAGGAAGATAGCAATGTAGAACGCCTTCAAAAACATCAAAGATGTGGTTAAGAGGATGAAGAACCTCCAGCTCTCGGCATATCTTTTCGATTCCACCATTCTTCATGCACTAACGTATGCCTCAGGGACCTGGGCCATATAAAAACAGGATAACAACACTATTTGCGTATCCCAAAGAGGAATGGAAAGATCTATGCTTGGAGTATCATGTTTTACTCAAGTGAGAGAAGGAATCCATAGTTTTGCCCTCTGTCGACGATCATGAATCAGGGATGCTGTTTTGTTTGCCAAGGCGTCAAAAATTAGATGGGCTGGACACATAATGTGATTTTGAGACTATCGCTGGACTAGACCTATTACCTAGTGGATTCCACTGGATGTCAAAAGACTGCGTTGACACCCACCTCTAAGATGGTCAGAATTCTTTGTCAAAACCCTGAATGAACGGCTTGAGGGCGTTCATGTTCCGGAGTGAGCAGATGCCATTGGGCTACACTAGCACATGACAGAGATGAATGGAGATATTACTGGTGCCTGCTTGAGCAAATCGAAGATCAACGAGATGACAAGTGATACAAGTGATACTAGACTCAAAATGACAAATCTAAAAATAGAGACAGAATACTAAATGGAACGATTTCAAAAAAGGAACTTATATTCAAGGAAAGTCCACAAGATGTACAACAGATATATCAAATGAGAATCCCAAGAGTTTAAAAGACATGGGTTGGGTTAAATAATCACCTCACCAGGAATACTATACCCAGCTAGATTATCACTAATTTGAAGATTATCACTCCAATTCGAAGGAAGAAACTGTAGTGTGTTTCTTGGAAAAACAACAGCATAGGGAATTCATAGACTTGAAACCAATTTTGCAAGAAGCATTTAAAAAGCTCCTTTTTTCTGTTTTCCTCTTTAATTTTTAAAAAAGTGAGCTCCTTTGGGGCTGGAGCAATAGCACAGCTGGTAGTGCATTTGCCTTGTACGTGGCCAACCCGGGTTCGATTCCGAGCATCCCATATAGTCCCCTGAGCACCGCCGGGGATAATTCCTGAGTGTAGAGCCAGGAGTGACCCCTCTGCATTGCCGGGTATGACCCAAAAAGCAAAAAAAAAAAAGAAAAGAAGTGAGCTCCTTTATAGAGATGAAAAAAACTTCCTATCATGTGACACTGAATATAGCACTTGCTAATGGTTCATATGTTTGTCCTTTACCAGATTATGAAAGGCTAAGCAATTAAGGCTAAGCAATTAAAGATGAGCAACTGAGCCTCACTAATTGACTCATTGTTTTATTTTTCTGGTAATTTTATTGGACATTTCTTTAAGTTTTATTGACCTAAGTAACATGAAATAATTTTGTAATGTGCCTACCAAAGGGACAGGCTGAGTATGGGAGGGAACCAGGGAATAATGGTGGAGGGAAGAGGTCACTGGCCTTGAGATTGTGTTGTAGTGTTATATGTCTAAAAACAAATCGATTAAGGGGCTGGAGAGATAGCACAGTGGGTAGGGTGTTTGCCTTATACGCAGGCGACCTGAGCTCGATTTCCAGCATCCCATATGGTCCCCTGAGCACCGCCAGGGGTAATTCCTGAGTGCAGAGCCAGAAGTATCACCTGTGCATCTCCAGGTATGACCCAAAAAGAAAAAAATCGATAATGAACAACTTTGTAAATCATGGGATTTAAATAAACATTCCTGAAAAAAATTATATCTACACAAAACTCGTACTGAAGTATTCAGAGCAACATTATTCACAACTGACAGGATAAACAGCCTAAAATATCCATTAAGCGATGAATAAACAAATCGTGGTACATACTTATGTTGAAATGTTATTTTTAATAAAAAGAAGCACCAATGCAGGCTACAAAGTGGATGATCTGAATACACACTAAGTGAGGAAAAAAACTAATGACAAACAATTACATATTAATCTATTTAAACTATATCAGAAAAGGCTAAGTCAGTAGGGCTGTAAAATAGATTAAAAGTAACCCACAATTAAGAGAAGAGTTGTGAAGGACAGATCGATAATGGACACAAGAATTAATTTAAGAATGATATAAATATTCTAAGATTATGGTGAATGCTGATCAGTTAGGTTCAATACTGAAGATTCATTACCTAAACTTTTAAATGGGTAAGGTTTTATAGTATATGAATAATCACTGTCACTGTCACTGTCATTCCATTGCTCTTTGATTTTGCTCAAGCAGGCACCAGTAACGTCTCCATTGTGAGACTTGTTGTTGTTGTTTTTGGCATATCGAATACGCCACAGGTAGCTTGCCAGGCTCTGCCTTGCAGGCTAGATACTCTCTGTAGCATGCCAGGTTCTTTGAGAGGGGCGGAGGAATTGAACCCAGGTCTGCCGCATGCAAGGCAAATGCCGTACCCGCAATACTATCGCTCCAGCCCATGTGAATAATATGTAATTATAGATTTTTTTCCACTTTTTTAAAAAAGAAAGTCCAAGTGCTTAGAAATATGATTAATAAATTTATGCATTTAGGTCAAGAGGTAGCAATGGACAAGTAGAAAATAAAATTACATCGTTAAAAATTGATCGACTACATCAGAGTTTGAGAAATAGAAAAGAGGATAAGGTGCTTATCTTGCATATGACTAGAGTTCAAATATCCAATATCATATATGGCGTTCTGTGTACATCAAAAGTGATCCCTGAGCACAGAGTCAGGAGCCTTGAGTACAGTTGGGTGCAGTCCTCTCAAAAAAAATAAAAGAATAAAGAACATATTAAAACATAGCCAATATCTTATCACAATGTAAAATAGTTTTTTTAATTGAGTGTATAGTTATATATTAGAACAGGAAGGAAATTTAAGTCTTACAGTTTAAGCATTTTCCCTTATGAAAAAGTTTTTGATGAGAGTAGTAAAGATAGTCTTGCTATAGTTATAGGTCCATAGCCTAGCTTGAGATCAAAGATCTTTTCATAAGCCATTGTTCATCTATTTAGAAACAAGTCACTAAAAGCATATAGATGCTGTTTGTTAAGTACAGGTCAAAAAGGATTTTTAAATAGATCTAACATTGCTCTTCGATCTTTCTCTTCTTTCTTTCTTTCTTTCTTTCTTTCTTTCTTTCTTTCTTTCTTTCTTTCTTTCTTTCTTTCTTTCTTTCTTTCTCTCTCTCTTTCTCTCTTTCTTTCTTTCTTTTCTTTCTTTCTTTCTTTCTTTCTTTCTTTCTTTCTTTCTTTCTTTCTTTCTTTCTTTCTTTCTTTCTTTCTTTCTTTCTTTCTTTCTTTCTTTCTTTCTTCTTCCTTTTATCTCTTTTGTTCTTCCTTTCTTCTTTCTTTCATCTATCTTTTATCCTTCCTTCCTTCCTTCCTTCCTTCCTTCCTTCCTTCCTTCCTCCTTCCTTCCTTCCTTCCTTCCTTCCTTCCTTCCTTCCTTCCTTCCTTCCTTCCTTCCTTCCTTCCTTCCTTCTTTCCTTCCTTCCTTCCTTCCTTCCTTCCTTCCTTCCTTCCTTCCTTCCTTCCTTCCTCCTTCCTTCCTTCCTTCCTTCCTTCCTTCCTTCCTTCCTTCCTTCCTTCCTTCCTCCTTCCTTCCTTCCTTCCTTCCTTCCTTCCTTCCTTCCTTCCTTCCTTCCTTCCTTCCTTCCTTCCTTCCTTCCTTCCTTCCTTCCTTCCTTCCTTCCTTCGTTTCTCCTTCCTTCTTTCCGTCCTTTCTATTTTTCTTTCTCTTTTTTTTAGGGGCAGTGTATTCGAGGCTTAATCCTGTGACCGCATTCAGGGATCACACTTGAAGGGACTCAGGGGATCTTATGTGGTGCCAGGGATCTAACCAAAGTCACTGCATGCAAAGCAAGGGCCTTTACTGTAGCACCCTCTTTCTCTGATCCTAGTTAGTTTTGCTTTGAAAACTAGTTCAGTATGCAATGATATGAAGTCCTACAGTGCAGAATTATAACAAACAAAACTTTATGTAAAGAGTTGGGGAAGAAAGGTCAAAACTGTGTTACTTTCTGGGGTAATGTTTATTGTTTAAGAACTGGAATTTATAGTCACTTAATTATAACAACAATAAAAGGCTTAGTATTATTCCTTTAATTTTATCATTTGGAATTTAATTTTTTTATATTTCATAGTAATTTAAAAACTACAAAATTATCATGTGAACTTAATGACAAAAATTATACATAAAATGGCTTATACAAAAATATTTATTCATATGAAGTGATTTTATTTTGCGTCACTTATCAGTAATAACTTATTAATTATAAGTTCATATTAATTGTAAGTTACTTGATGTAAATGACCAACATTGTCACAGAAAGATCCTAGAAAAAAATGTTACTGTTTCTGTTTAGAAATTTCACAAAGTGGGGCTGGAGCAATAGCACAGCGGGTGGGGCATTTGCTTTGCACACGGCTGACCCGGGTTCGATTCCCAGCATCCCTTATGGTCCCCCGAGCACTGCGAGGGGTAATTCCTGAGTGCATGAGCCAGGACTAACCCCTGTGCATTGCTGGCTGTGACCTAAAAAGCAAAAAAAAAAAAAAAAGAAAAGAAAAGAAAAGAAATTCCACAAAGTGAAGTGAATTTTGGAGAAAAATACTTCAAATGAGGTTTTATTTGTAAAAATAGTAGAAATGTGATTAATTTAGCCATAAATAGAGTTATTCAAATTAAAATCTAAACATTTAAAGAAAGGAAAACATCAATTAGATAATTCAATAATTATCTAATAATTCAATAATATTATATTTACTTATTATCCCCTAGGAGAAAGTCCTATATATATTGGTCCATATATATATACATATATATGTATATGTATATATATGTATATATACATATATATGTATATGTATATATATGTATATATACATATATATGTATATGTATATATATATGTGGACCAATACAAAACATAGGAAAAATGAATATTTGTGTCAGTTAAAATACAAACAGATTTAAAAGTCAGTTGAATATTCTGATGTTCTGAGATCCTAGAACTGATTTTAGACTATTAGCAACACTGGGTTCTCTATGACTAGAATTACTTACTATGTAAAGATATGAGGCTGGCATTCGGTGAGCCTGAGACTCAAGTCAGACATGAATTGGCCAGGGATTCATGGTTCTTCATGACTAAAGTTAATGTTGTAAATCACTTTGACCCACCACCATGTATGATTTTCAAGAGAAATATAGTTGCGTGACTAAAATTCTCTATGAGTAACTTTATTTCACAGATTTTTTTTAGATGACCTGATAGAATAGCAATAAAAACAACTTCTTGTGGGACAGACGTTACCTAGAAAGGTTTTAGTTAACTCGAGGAATGCTGCAGAATTGTATGTGTTAATCCAGGGTGAAACAGGCCTCTCTCTGAGGATCACACTTAATGGAGATCCTGACCAGAAAAGTTGATGATACATTTCTTACAGGAAAAATTTGGTTTCTACATTATATTCAATAAAACATGCAAATAAAATAGATAAGTGGGTATAAAAAATGTCAGGAAGTGTGACCATCTCTAAATAAGCAATGGTGAGGATATTTATCTGTTCGTTTTAAGAGTTTTAAATTCGTTTTAAGAGTCTCTTGTCTGCACACCTAGCTGTCTTCCCCAGGCCCCTCGGAGGGCATGGGATCCAGCTTCCATCCCCACCCCAAGCAGAGCTCCCAATGCCTAAGACCACTGGAACCTAGCCACAGCCATGCTCAAGGCCCCTCTCCATACGTTCGGACAAGCCTCACGCATGAAAGTACCAGCAGAGGAATCCAGGTGTGTGTAATCCCATCAACGGCCAACATCCAGAGACTTAAACGCAAGCTCCCAGAAGCAATATCTTATAACCTACTTTTCCCTCTGGGAGAAACTAGCAAGCTACTGAGAGCTTCCTGACCACATGGGAGAGCCTCACGAGCTTCCCATGGTGTATCCATATGCCAAAGCCAGTAACAAGCTGGATCTCATTCCCCTGACCCTGAAAGATCCCCCAATGCAACATTGTTGGGAAGGTCGAGAAGAGAGAGGCTTCTAAAATCTCAGGAGTAGGACGAATGTAGAGGTTACTGAGACCGCTCGAGCAACTCAAGGATCAATGGGATTTCGTGATCGTGATTGTGATTTGTCTGATTTGCTTGCTAAATGACAACTGGTAGTAATAAAGTTTCATATTCCAATATAAGCCATTCAGGAAATTTGTCTACATAATTCAGAAACTGAATGCCTTATTTACAATAGCACTTGCATTCTCAAATCCAACATAGTTTGTTGCATTGTTTAGTTAGTAATTTTCAATTTTTCAAAATAAAGAATAAATCTATCACTACTACACACTAAACTATGGATCTGTAAAATTGGGTACCTGCTTAAGAAATACATTATGATGGTTTGGGATCACACTTGGAGGTGCAGAGGGCTCACTCCGGGACCTGTGCTCAGGGCTCACTTCTGCTACAACTCAAGGTACCAAAAATGGTAACCAAGATTCAAATTCAGATGTGACCCATGTAAGCATTTTATTTACTGTACTACCTCTTTAGTCCTGAAATATAAATTTAAATATATAAAAAGTTTATCTGGATAATATCACTTATTTAATTTTCCTCACCAGTTCAGCAGTAGGGCATTTGCTTTGCATGCAGCTGACCCGGGTTCAATTCTTCCATCCCTCTCAAAGAGCCTGGCACATATATATATATGATATATATATATACATATATATATGATATATATATATGATTTAGTTGGGGTAACTGCATAAATCTTCTGTGGTTGATTCTTAAGCATTATAGCCAGTGGACATATCAAACTTCTTGGTGATACACATTGTCTTTAGTTGTGAAACTCAGTGGGGTGAAAAATGCTTTTGTGATCTTGATACACACCTGAGATATGGTTTGACTAAGCAAAGTTGCCAAACCTGGGTTTTGACTTCAGGGAATATGTTTACAAGACAGAGATTCTAAGCTAACAAGCTGCTCCTGCATCTCGTAAAACATTTTTTATTCAACATTGTATGATCACACATTTTAAGAAGGTAGGTGCTAATCTAATGAGCATAAACCAGTATCTTCAAAGATAATTGAAAGGGGAAATATATATTTAAAAGATGAAACTAAAATGTTATAAAAAGGGCTGTTATTAAAAGAGTTTATAGAAAGTGATCTTGCAATTGTAAAATTAAATTCTATGAAGTTATTCAAATAAGGGTTTTAATCCAGGAAAGTCTACCTGATGAAAATGAATAACAAGGGTAAAGAATTCTCTCCAAGAGGAAAAAAATAATTACAAAGAAACACTTATGGATAACATAATAAAGAAAAGATAAGTAAAAAGATCAAATGAAAATAAATGGCAGAATCATTCCATTTTTAAGATAAAGAACCATTATGACCACACATACACAAAAGAAAAAAAACCCACAAATGTATACAACAGGAGTCAGAATGATAGCACAGCTGGTAAGGTGCTAGCTTTGCGTGCAGACTAAACAAGTTTAATCTTGCTTCCTGCATTCCACTACAGTTCCTCAAGCACCGCCAGGAGTAATTCCTGAGGGCAGAGTCAGAAGAAACCCCCGAGCATTGCTGTGTGGCCACCAAGCAAACAAAGTAAAACTTATAGGCTTAAAAAAATGTATAAAGCAAGAAAACAATTTAACTTTTTAAAAATTATTTCGTCCTTATTTATTTTTCGACTACGAAACTGGGTTTTTCTCACAGTAAGAAAATTCAGGCTTCTGAAATCTGAACTTCATTTTTATTTAGAACATCAAAGAAGCTTTCAAATATAAATAAAAGACATGCCCATTCAGAGTAGATAAAAGATAAATAATATAATTGCAATTGTAGAGTCTGTCATAGAATACTTAAAAATCTGTAAACTATAGCTAGATTTGATTTACAAAATATTCAGAACCTGAGTGTGCCTTTTAATAAAATATAATTCAATTATAAAATAGTAAATGTGTGCTAAAATATATAAAAATAAAATATATTTATATTTTTTATAAAAGCCATGAAAAATAAGATATTAAAATCTAAAACTGCTGACATCGAAATAATAGTTCTTTTTTTAACTTTGGGGGAGAATTTGGTCTTTTGGCTATTCCAGCCATTCTCAGAGACTAACTCTGGCTCTTTGCTGAGATGTTATTCTTTCCCATATTTGGGAGTCCCAGTGTGGTACCAAGGGTGGAACTGGGGTTGGCGAAGGAAAGACCCTAACTGCCTTACTCTCTCAGGTCCTCAGAGATAATGGCCATATGAAATTACCATAAAAGTTAGAGATTTTAATGAAGATTGAATTTTTAAATGTTTTCAGAAAAACAAAAAATAAATAATGTTTTCTGTATGATCAAAGAATCACTTTAAGGCTGCCATAATTTGTAATGTTATTCACATGAAATTCTATTTATTCTCCTTCCTATAAGACATGATCAGATGTAATTTTAGTAGTAAAAGGCTACTATAAAAATATTGTCAAGAAAGTCTTACACCACAGAAAGAATATTTTTTTAAGAGAAAGGTTTTTGATAATGGAAAAATAACGCTAACATATTTTATCTGAGTTAGTCAGGAAAATCTAAGTAAATAATAATACTGTATTAAAAATTATTTTTATATTCTGAAGCAATTTAAGATACCTTTGTTAATATTGGTGATATTTTTCAGATTGTAACATCTAACATGGGTTATCTTAATATTTCACAATTAAATGTATGACAATGGCATTTTTCTTGTGAAGAATAATATATTCAGCATTATTTTGATCAACTGCTGACACAAAAAGCAAACATTTAGTTCAGAAATTGTTCATGCTCCAGGAAGCATTCTGTGTATCTGTCTGTCTCTGTTTACCCTTGTGGATCTCCTTCCAATGTCAATGTTCAGAAACCACGTCACAGAATAAGCACAAATGAGGTTACCCAATCCATTAGTTTGAGAGTAGCCCGAATTTTTAATTTTTTTTAGTTTCCATCACTTTATTTTATTTTATTATTATTATTTTTTATTCAATCACTATGTGGAAAGTTACAAAGCTTTCAGGCTTAAGTCTCAGTTATATAATGCTCAAACACCCATCCCTTCACCAGTGCACATATTCCACCACCAAGAATCACAGTATACCTCCCCCCACCCCCACCCCCAGTCCCTCACTCCCCCACCTATGTAGCTGAAAAATTTCACTTTACTTTCTCTTTACTTTGATTATATTCAACATTTCAACAAAAAACTCACTATTATTGTTTGTAGTTTCTCCCCCCAAATTCGAACCTGCTGAAAAGGCAGCATTAGATAAATTGTTTTCCATTGCTGAGAATGAAGAGATATGAGGTCGAGCGGCCACAATAGCGGCTGCACAGTTTTAGATTTCTGTATTTTAGTATTTTAGTAACTAAGTCCACAGAAATTTCTGCCAGAAATTGCATCATTGCAAGCTCATACCTCTCTGCTACTTTATATTCCACATACGAGTGCAATCTTTCTATGTCTGTCTCTTTCTTTCTGACTCATTTCACTCAACATGAGACTTTCCATGTTGATACACTGATATGCAAATTTCATGACTTCATATTTTCTAACAGCTGCATAGTATTCCATTGTGTAGATGTACCAAAGTTTTTTTAACCAGTCATCTGTTTTTGGAGAGTAGCCTGAATTTAAATCTTTCCAAATCCTCCAAAGAATAATGCAAAATTGTTGAACTCTTTGTTTTCTTTAAGTTTATTTTTCTTACAAGAAAACCAATCTTTCACAAATGCCCACCAAATCAACCTAAAATAGTTTGCAGTGCTCTGAGCGACATACATCCAAATAAGTCCAGAATCACTCACACTGCAGGAATCAGCTTGTTGTCTGCATGTATTAACTGGCCTTGGGCAAAGCAATTAAACCTTCCATCTTTCTTTCTCTATTGATATGACTGAAATGCTAGGGAAATGATAACTAAGTTTAAATGGAAAGGTTAAGTGAGAAAAATTATTTAAAACAGTATTATATAAAATATTCACAATATCAGTAACAATATTTTTTTTAAATCCAGAAATAAAGAGTAAGTGGAAACTAACATGGACCTCTGAGGAAGACCAATAGATAACTAACAGGAACATGAAAAAATACTCATCCTCACTTATTATTTTGGAAATCCAAATCAAGACAGGGATGGAGTGATAGCACAACAAGTTGGGCGTTTGCCTTGCACGCGGACGACCTGGTTCAATTCCTCTGTCCCTCTGGGAGAGCCCGACAAGCTACCGAGAGTATCTCGCCCGCACGGCAGAGCCTGGCAAACTATCCATGACATATTCAATATGCCAAAAACAGTAATAACAAGACTCACAATGGAGACGTTACTGGTGCCTGTTGAGCAAATTAGTGAACAGCAGGATGCAATGCTACAGTGCTACCAGTGAAAATGGAACATATCAAAAATACTGGGAATATTGGACATGGGTGGGAATGTGGTGAAGAAGGAAATCTCACCCATTGCTTGTGGCAATATTGTCTTATTCAGCACTTATGGAAAACAGAGAAATCTCAGTAAACTACAAATTGAGCTGCCATATGGCCTAATGATGCTACTTTTGGGGACACAAAAACATCCATCCAGGGGCTGGAGCAATAGCACAGTGGGTAGGGCGTTTGTCTTGCACGTGGCCTACCTGGGTTCGGTTCCCAGCATCCCATATGGTCCCCTGAGCACTACCAGGGGTAATTCCTGAGTTTAGTGCCAGGAGTGACCCCTGTGCATCGCCAGGTGCGACCCAAAAAGCAAAACAAACAAGCAAACAAACAACAACAACAAAAAACATCCATCCATAGGACATATTCACCATATTATTCATTGCAGCATTTAGTACAGTAACTAATCAACCCAGGTGTCCAATATTAGGTCAGTGGATCATAAAGATCTGGCAAGTATCATCATCATCATCACCATCTGTAAAAAACTAAGGCACGCTGACGGGCGCGTGTACTCTCGGGCTCTCAGAGCGGCTCTGTCTCACCGCCCATGTCCGGTGCTCTGGAACCGCTGTGTGTGCTGTTGGTCAAGAGCAGGCGGCGGAAGGAAGAAGGCCAAACTGGTTGCTCGATCGGTTTATTTCGTTCTCCCTGCTTCTTCTGAGTCTGCCCCCCTCCTTTGCCCCACAGTCTTAGTTTATATACCAAATTACATAGGGCGGTAGCACAAAGGTGGGTCTAACGTCAACAAATCAACAAAGAAGGGTAAGACCATTTCTTGAGGAGATTAACAAAATCTCATCTAAGGAAATCTCATCTAAGGAGATCCACTCAAGGGAGTGATTCTAGCAATGTCATTCTGTATGAACACAGTAAGAGATATAAAGTTTGGTTTTTCCTGAGGACATCTCACTATACAGTCTTCAGGCCAGGTTAGTCTTCCTAACCCCACCAGGGTCCTAGTCTCGTCGTTACCTTTGGATCATGACAGCATTGTCCATGATCATGCCCTCAACATATAGTTGAGTATTGTGGCGCTTTGGCCTGGCCTATCTCGATGCCAGAGTAGCACATAAATCACCACTTGCCCTGGATCCATCCTGTCCCTCATTGGGACACTGCTTTTGGGGTGCTAGAAACTAAGGGCAACTGAGTTAAGAAAGCAGATGCGTAGGAGTAAATATTATTGGAGTCAGTCAACTCCCAAGTTACAAGCACAATATTGTCTTCCTGTGTCCATACAGAAAGGACATTGCTTTAAGGTAAACTATGCTCCCTAAGTCAAGGCTAAAAGGATAAACCCCATGTTATCCTACAACCATCATCCTGTTGATCATCAAATTTTTTGAGCAGTCTCAGTAACATCGCCCTTCGTCTTAGCCCTGAGATTTTAGAAGCCTCTCTCTACTCGTCCTTCCCAAGGATGCCACATTGGTGGATCTTTCAAGGACAGGGCAATGAGACCCAGCATTGTTACTGGTTTTGGCATATGAATACACCATGGGGAGTTTGCAAGGCTCTTCCATGTGCGCAGGAAACTCTCGGTAACTTGCCAGATTCTCCCAGAGGGAGAAGTAGGCTATAAGATGTCTTCCAGGAGCTTTAAGTCTCTGGATGTTGGCCATTGGTAGGATTACACAGCACCGGGGGCAGTCCCTGGGTGTGACCGCCTAGCTATGAGAAAATCGGAAATCTGGGCAGAAGAGGCCCAGTCCCAATCCAAGCAGGCTTGGAGGTGTCAGTCCCGGATCCCACACACCTGGGTTCCTCTGCCGGTTCCTTCATGTGTGAAGCTCGACCGAATGTGTGGAGAGGGGCTTTGAGCATGGCTATAGCTAGGCTCCAGAGGTCTTTGGCAGCCAGAGCACTGCTCAGGTCGGGGAGGGAAGCTGGAGCCCATCCCTTCCTAGGGGCCCTGGGGAAGACAGCCAGGCGTGCGGGCAAGAGACTCTCTTCATAGCTCTCTTCTGGGAGCTTGGTTTTATGTCTCTGGATGTTGGCCATTGGTGGGATTACACGGCGATGGGGGCAGTTCCTGGGTGTGACCACCTAGCTACTGGAAAATGGGAAATCTGGGCAGAAGAGGCCCAGTCCCGATACAAGTAGGCAAGTATACACAATGAAATACTGCTCAAGTATAAGGAAAAATGAAATCATGCATTTTGCTGCAACATGGATAGAATAAAAAAGTATGTTACATGAAGTATGCCAGAAGAAGAACAATACAGGGTGATCTCACTGGCATTTGGTACATATAACAAGCAGAAAAAGGAATGCAATGTTTGAAAGGGAGACTGTCCAGATCAGGTTTGAGTCTAGAGGATAAGGAGAAGGGCAGAGAAGAAAAGAAGTTGTGGGTGGAAAGAAATGATTTATAAGTATCAGGGCCAAAGGGTCTAAGCACATTAGTAGTGTAAAGGAGTGGTACAGTTAAATATCTTAATCGCATAGTCGACAATGCTGAAAACAAGAGATCCGAACCCCAGCAAGGAAACTTAAAGAGATGCCTCTGAAAGTAGTAGTCGGGGGCGGCAGGATCGTCAGGGGGTGGAGCTTGGAATCCTGGTGGAGAGAAGAGGAAACTGGTGGCTGGACTGGAGCTGGAATATAAAATGCTAAAACCCATATCTATGAATAATTTTGTGTATCATGGGGCTTTGATTAAATCAAAAAACATGCAATAAATCAGTTAAAGACAGAAACATTTCCTTGACAAAACAGTAATGTATCATAAGAAAGATAGCATAAACTATTGCTTTTTATGATTTATATTAAGTTGTATAAATTTCACTTTCATAATGTAGTTGCATTAACTAAAACTTTGAAAAGTTACTTCCCCTAAAGTCATAAGGATGCTAGGAGCTACAAAATCAAAGTGTCATAGTCCTTTAATTGTGAGTGTTTTTATTACCACCAAGTGTCTATCAAAAAAACACTAGAATGGTATGGTCATAGAGGCATAGTATTTTACATGTAGAAAATCAGATTGTGCTTTTTTTTTACTCAATTATCAGAGACATTGAAGCACTTTCTAGGTAAGAGAAGTAGACAGTTTGTCTTTGTCAAAGGAACTTTCCTAGGCAGCCTGCACAGATGACAAATAGTGGTGGGAAATAAATAGGAAAATATAGGCTAGAAATGATATGGCAGATAAATCTGGTAGGAGGTAAAGAAAGAAAAGCATGAAAAAAATGTCAATTGCCACTGAAAAACTGAAACCATTTTCCATGTATTCTTAGACACATACTACTTCTGCTAGCCTCAGGAATAGAATGAATTCTGTTTGATATGATGCTTAATGCATATCAGATTTTTTTCCATATAGTCTACCTCTCTACCTCTTATCTTTGTAATTAAGGGTGGATTTTCTCTATAAATTAATAGATAAGAAGATTATATGTAATAATATATTCAAAAGATAAGAAATGTTTACTAAATTACTAATTGAAAGAAATAAATAATAAAAATAGTATGTAAAATGTCATGGATTCATGCATATGCAAGCTAACTTTTTAAGCTAGAAGCTATGTTGACTTTTATAGAAAGAGCATTTAATTTTAATGTTTTACTGGAGTGATTTATTGAAAGTTTAAGGAAATAACTGGGATCATAAATCTTGTGATTCTAATGACATAACGTGTATATATGTGTTAATGTTTGTGTTTCTCTTTGAAAGACACAGAGAGATAGGTCTCCAAAACTTACTTTATTATGTTTCTTTTAGTCTTATCAGCACACTTTTTTTCAGAGACTGTAGTATGATCTGTGTAGATTATAATTAGAAATTTTCATTTAAATTACCAGTGAGTTCCCTGGTAATTTAAATGAGTTAAGTTACCTGCCCACTTTGAAACACACTTCTAGAGGAAATTAAAAGTAGTAAATAAAGACTGACTGCATAAAATCTGAATGTTAACCAACCAACAATTTAGTACTAGAGAACTAGTGTCAATTCATCAGTGCCATTAATTCTGTGTAACCTATATTTCTAATCACATACTCCTTTACACTATAAACTCCAACAACAGAACCATTAGCAGTTTCCTATGTATTTCAAGATTTTTCCTCCTTTAGGTCCTTAAAACTGCCATTTTCTCTACTATGTCTTTATATCTTGTTAAGGCTAATGGCTTCTTAGTTGCTAAATTGTACGCTACCTATCAGGCCTTAAGACTGGTGTGGCATCCTTCTATGGGCATAAATGGTACACTGTGTTCATCCCTTGAAATAATCCCTGAGTGCAAATTTTGTTTTTATAGAACAGACACATTTTGTTTAATGTCATAGTTTCACTATGTGGTAATACAAAATAAATAATACAAAATCTGATACAAAATAACATATGTGACTTGTTGAGCATCTGAACCACAAACGTTCCATCACAGATATTCCACACCAGATAACTGGGACAAAATGGAATAACTACATATATTTTGCCATATAAATTAATGTGTATGATATAAAATAGCATATTTTTCTTTATTCTAAAAAGTTATAACATTTTATCATTTAGTTTCAGAGATTGAATTAATTGTTAAAAGACATAGGTAAATTATTGAGAATAACTGATGTCCAAACAATGTTGAATGTAAGTGTGTAAAAAATACATGTTTGACTAAAGATAATATATGCTTAAAGAAGTTTGAAAGTATTTTGGGTAGGAAAATAGAGTGGGAGATGAGATGAACTTTCAGACATAGAAAAATATACAGGAGTAAACATTCTGTCTCATAAAGTCAAGACAGTATGAAAACCACTATGGAAAGTAAATAAGGAAACACAAGTGATGGGTGTGGATTTATTTCAGCATATATGCTTAAGTATACTTATATATGCACATGTATGCATATACGCATATCAGCAGTGGACTATATGAACCTGGATTCCAAAGTTGTAAAACTAAACTAGAGAAAATTGACAAAATGGGGTATCTCTATTTTAGAGAGGTTTTTTGTTTGTTTCAGTGTGTGTGTGCATGCGTGCATGTGTGTGTGTGTGTGTGTGTGTGTGTGTGTGTGTGTGTGTTTGGACCATACTCAGCAATAATTAGGACTTAGTCTCAACTCTGTCCTCAGGAGTCATTCCTGGTAGAACTTGGATAACATACTGGATGCCAGGGATCAGACCTGGATTTCCTTGCAGCATGCAAGGAAAGCACCTACTAAGTCATATAAAATATTGCTCCAGCCACAGATCTGAGTTTATTTTTGCACACTCCCTCAAGGATTAGGCAAACAAACAGTTGATTGCTTCATATCCTACCCAATATTAAGAGAAGGGGCTATATCTGTCCACCCACCAGTCTAATAATAGGTATAAGAATTTCTCCCCCTCCAACAATTTTTATAAAGTATTAAAATTCCTGCAAATCTCAAAATTATCAGGACTTAAACTTAGTGTATTCTATGCTATCTTTGTCTAAAACTGTGATGAAAAATATTTAATAGGTTTCTTATAATTGTGATAAAATTAAGTAGACTTATTTTTATTTCTTTTTTCAATTATGTTTCAAATTGTACATCAGAATATAAAAGTTATCTGTGCAATTCAATTTCAGTGTAGTGAAATTATTTTAAAATTATATGGTTATTTCATACTCAGTGGTACCTACCTATACCTAGTGTTTTATTAAATAATAGCACCGTGGAGCCCATTTTCAGGTAATTTAATTTTATGTGTTTCACCCCTATATTTTAAAATTTTGTGATATTACAGTGCTACAATGTTTTACCCCTATATTTTAAAATGTTGTGATATATAATTATAAATGATAAAGCTTATTATTTGCTATTGCTACTGAATAACTATGTTCTCCTAAAATCTGATGCAACACATAATTATACTTTAAAAGCCATAATAAAAATAATAAAGAAAAGCATAAATTATAAAATAAACCAAATTATTAATCACATACAATTAAGAAATAAGAGGAAAACATTGATTTCCATTATAGTTGAATTATTTTTTCATATCTGATGCTTTAAGATTTTTCAACTTGACAAATACAGATGAAATAATAAGTGGTTATACAAAGTAAGTAGAATGGTTTTAGCACCTAATAATGTTGAAGCATTGACTAAGAAATACAAAACACCAATGTATGAGGTGATATGTAACATTGACATAATAATAAGATTACAAAGACATAAGTAAAATATTATTCTTCTGGTTGAAATTGTCACACCTTGCATGAGACTCAGTAATAAAATATATAAATTGCTATACAATAATTTGTAATGTTTCATAAATAAAAATAATATAAATCCTTATTAAATGCTTTTAGGTTGCATCAAAATTAATCTAAAAATTTAGTATGTATTTACAGAAATAATACTTGACATTAACAAAGCTAAATAGAATACCTTCAGAAGAAATTACAGTAACTCTTTAACTAGTGATCAAACAATCATAGGATTCCTAAATTTAGGAATTTTGCAATAGAAACTTACCATATGCATATTTCATATTCAGATAGAAGTTAACAAAAATATTAATAGAAACGCAGTGTTTTGGGGTCAGAACTTCTCAGTGTTGTGATGCACTATGGTCTTTTTTCTACCCTGAGTAAGTCATGGTACCAGCAGACTCCTAGAATATAGTCAAGAGATTGGTATCTTCTAGCCTCTGAGCAAGAAGCCTCCTTACATTACTGCCTCACTGCTGGATTCCAATTACAAAACTCATGGAGATTTTTGAATCATCTTCTGAGTATACATATAGTGAATTTTATTATCTTTATGGTCCAGTAATTAGATCCTTGTAACCCATATTCAAAGGTGACGTTCGGGTGCCTGCTCTAGCACATCAATCTTGCTCTGTGTTCTGGGTTCTATGAACTGGAAATAAAAATGCATTCATCTCAGATGAAATTTTCTGACACACTCCCCTGGTTAAAATTAATACTTTTTGAGAGTTAGGGGTAGGCACAGCAGCCAAAGCCCAGGAGTTACTCCTCAGGGTGCTCAGGGGACCTATGAGATACCAGGATTGGACCCAGGTCAACCTCATGCAAGCAAAGTGCCCTGCCATCTGTATTATCTCTCCAGTCCCACAAGAAACGTTTTGTGACTACATCACCAAGAACACATTATGCTACATGAATTCTGGGCATGTACACTCCTTTCTAATTTCTTTATTTTTATGATTTGCACTGCTAAACTGAAGCACAACATAAAACAAAAATATTATCAAATGCAGCATCATAATTTTTATTTATTCAGCATCTCAGAACTGGTACTCTATGAATAGCCATGAACAACTGAATTCATTGTCCTCAGGGAGCTATTTAGAAGTGACAGTGATCAAACACTCATGTAACCCAAACATGAAAGCTTGTAACTATCTCACGGTGATTCAATAAAATTTTTAAAAATTAAAAAAAATAAGTGACAGTGATTCAGATTCTCCCTAAGTAATCAAAATATGTTTAAAAACACTCTCCTGGAATATTTTTCTGCCCCTCATAAGATATTCAGATTACCTAAATACCAACTCCAGTCCATAACTTATGTTACATAATGGTGAATTGTAAATTCTTTAATGCTTGTATATTTCTGATGCCTCAATATTCCCACATTCTGTGACCAACACTCCAGGTGATCATGGTAAATAATTTATGCCCTTGTGCTGTGTACTTCAACCTGTCCACAATAACATTTTTTGCCCAAAAACCTCTTAGAATCTATTGCCTCCCGAATTTCTTTTCTTCTATTATGATGTTATATTTCCTTCCAGGACGTGTGAATATATTATAATACATGTCTAAATAGGGCTGGAGAAATAACACAGAGGATAGGGCATTTGCCTTGCACGTGGCCGACCCAGGTTCAATTCCTCCATCCCTCTCCAAGAGCCCGGCAAACTACCGAGAGTATCCTGCATGCGTGGCAGAGCCTGGCAAGCTACCTATGGCATATTCAATATGCCAAAAACAGTAACAAGTCTCATAATGGAAACATTGCTGGTGCCCGCTCAAGCAAATTGATGAACAATGGGACAACAGTGCTACAGACAGTGCTACATGTCTAAATGGTATTTCCACATCAACATATAACCCCAGAAGAAACATTTGCACTCCAATTGACAGTTTTCTTGGACTTCTACATCATGAGATCATATTCCAATGGGAAAGCATTAACATGAAGTTGATATTTAATGACCAACATGTAAATGTTACAACAAAGACGAGATGTTCCCACTGGAACATCACAGATAGACCTGTTGTAGGAAGTGGGTGAGTGACTCCACCGAGATGCTCCCCAGTCAGGGTTTCCAGGATAAGGAAATGGGGCACACACAGCTAGACAGTTATAGATATGGATAGCAGGGAGAGTGGGGGTGATGCATGTGTATGTGTGGACCCCACGCCTTTCTTGCAGAATGGAGGAGCAGAAGGCAACCGGCCCAAATGTCAAATTGACTTAATTGACTTAGTAAGTTTGAATCAACAAACTCCCAGCATTTGTCCTGTCTCTGGGGAGAATTAGTGAACAAGTTCAATGTTTTGCCATTGAGGCAGCATAAAAGTTGATTCTTGCTAATATCATCCACCTACCTCCCCTCCCCTTCCCCACCCCCTCCCTTCCCTCCTCTCTCTTCTCCCCCTGTCCTCTCCTCTCTGTTCTCTCTCCTGCTCCTTCTCTTTTCTGGCTCCATTTTCCCTGTGAGCTCACCTGTTTTCTTTTTTTTTTTTTTAATTTTTTTTAATTTTATCACCATGTGGAAAGTTACAAAGTTCTCAGGTTTATGTCTCAGTTATACTGTATTCAAACACAATCCCTTCACCAGTGCCCATATTCCACCACCAAAATCCCCAGTATACCCACCACCCCGCCCCCCACCCCAAGTGTATAACTGATGAATTTCACTTCATTTTCTCTTCACCTTGATTATGTTTCATATTTCAACACAAAACTCACTATTGTTGTGGGAGTTATACCCCCAAACAAGATAGCCCTACTAAGGAAGCATTTGATAATTAGTTTTCCATTAAAAGATTGTATGTTTTCAGCTTTTAGAAAAGGTCACGCGGCCGCTAATGCGGCCGGCCGCGCGGCTCGGATGTGTCCCAGTCCCAAATCCCAGAGCCCTGTTAGTTGCTGCTCAGTGTCTCCAGGGCTCCATCTGGAGAAGGTGTGCTGGCAGCACCTCCTCCGTCCGGCTCCCCGGTGTTGCTGGCCCCAATTCGGGTCCGGAGCATTTTCCGGGCCGCGTTGCTCACGAGAATGCCTGGCCACTTCTCTGTTGAATGTGGCAAGATGGCTCCGAGGGTGGGTTGATCACCTGTTTTCTTGATGTCAGTAAAATAAATACTCTAGTCGTGACCAAGTCCATATGCATCCCCCCTTTTCTCTTTTGAATTCTAGATTTAATTTATATGATCAGCACAAGTAGGGAAGAAATACTTTCCTATTTCTTAAATCTGGGGGATATAGTAGTACTTCAATTAGTGTTTGTTCAATATGTTTTATATATAAAATTACAATAGAACACATTCACAGAAGGTATTGAAAAGCACACATTCTTGAAATATTTTAATTAATTGAATTTATGACTCTTTTAAAAGTTTTGGGTCACACTAGGAGGTATTTGGGGATATTTCTGGCTCTAAGCTCAGGAGTGACCCCTGGCATGGCATGCTCAGGGTAACATATGTGTTATCCTGGAGTCAAACTGGTTTTGGTTGCAAGCAAGCAAGCACCGAAGTGACTGTATTGTGCCACTGGCCTTTCTGATAACTTTAAAGAGCTCACAGAACCTGATTTCAGGGAAGCAACTGACCTGGGAGCTATTACCAGCACTCTGTCTGGTCTCTGAGCCTTGATAGACTGATCCCTCAGCACTGCTGCGAGTGCTCCCAGAACAAACATAAGGAATATTTTGAAAAAATAAATAAATAAATTTTTAAAAACATTGTATTTTGTAATTAAGCAAAAATCATAACCCATTCTAGGTAATTTTGTTTTGAGCAAAGAGAGTTCCTGTATGGTTTATAAGACCAACTAGAACCATATTTTAGCTCTGTGAAGAATATTCCTAAGAATTTATTGTTTTTGTAACCATTTAGCATAATAATCCATAGTGTATGAAGATGACATTATTATTGTCAGGATATAACCAGTTAAAATTATTATTTGATATCCTTTGTTAACATTTACAGTGTATTACAGAAGAATAAGAGAGTAGGTTGCATTCTCAATGCTCTGTTTCAATGCTTTGATGAAGCTGCTTAAAAGAAGTACTTCATAAGAACTTGAAAAATAGAGGTTTTTTAACTTGTGCAACTTTACTTCAACTTAAAGTTTTTGAAATATAATGACAGATCTGATCTTAACTTAGTATAAGAAATGTATGAGTGCATTAAAAAATTTGGTCAAAATCCACGATAAGACCTTCTGTTGTCTCATGGTGGTTTAAGAAATCACAGAGCTTTGTATCACACTGAATGAACTGTCATTCTTCCTTCCTAACTGTGCATGAACAGGAATAATGATTTATAATAAGAGGACAATTCTCTAGTAGAAGATTTTCTGGTGGAGGCTAGGGTAGAGAGCTCTGCTTCACTGAGCTATTGTAACTGCCCTTGGACCTCCTCAGCACTCGGTAGAGTCTCCAAAGAAGGTACAGAGGAATTATATCTATCAAATTTCAATTTTTTCTCTCTTTTCTGTTAAGCGAGACAGAAGAAGTTTATTGACCTTCCAGGATCACTTATTAAGCAGCTTATGGCAGATATTTTGAAAGGGTCTTATGTTCCTAAACTTATTCGCATGTATTCACATTTGCATATACTTTCAATTTCACATCAATAGTGTTTCAAACTCCACCTTTGCATTCCCCATATATTTACCAGTTATAAGGATAAAATTTCAAACCAAATACTATGTTTTATTTACTGAGATGAAATAACACTAGAATTATTTTAAAAATGAGAAACATTTTTGTGAGAGGAAAAATATTGTAATGATAAATGCATAGCATTTTCTCACTCATCCTCAGGAATATTATTCAAAAATATTTTAAAAAACATAGACTTATCTTCTTTTCTTTTCCTTTGTCGTGGGGGGCGGTGGATGGAGGAGGAGGCCAAGAACTCCACTAAACATGCTCAATCGGTGAACCCAGAACTTGCATTCGAGGGCTCAATACTGAGGATGGAACAGTGCTCGGGCCCTGTGGAGCAAGGCACACTCGGGTCACCCCTGGTCTTCAGGCACTTTGATGTTGATTAAAACTCACTGACTTAGAGCTCGTGCACCAGAGTTACAGGCTCTCTGCAGTGCCTGTTTCAATGCTTTGATGAAGCTGAAAGCAGAAGCTGAATCCATAATACTCTAACAAAACAGTGAATAGGACCCTCACACTTAATGACTGGGAACTCTGATCCAGAAAACTGTCATTAACAGAGATCAAGAATCTTAGCTTACTGGGGCTGGAGCAATAGTACAGCAAGTAGGGCATTTGCCTTGCACACGGCTGACCCGGGTTCGATTCCCAGCATCCCATATGATCCCCCGAGCACCGCCAGGAGTAATTCCTGAGTGCAGAGCCAGGAGTAACCCCTGTGCATCGCTGGGTCTGACCCAAAAAGCAATATATAAATAAATAAAATATTAAAAAAAAAATCTTAGTTTACGGATGGCCACTTAATACCTCTATTGCAAACCACAACACCAAAAGAAGAGATCCATTGCAATAATGTTCCTTGTAACTATAAAATTATAGCTACTATTTTTAATACAGCTTGTTATTCAAAATGTTAATGTTCTTCTGTGTTTTGATTATGTTTACTTTGATTTCTATAGAGGTAGTGTTTTATAATATAAATTATCAGAGTCACAATTTCAAACCTTTTCAAAACCTAGACTCCCATAACATAACAGTGTCCTGTATCACTTGTATCACTTGTCATCCCGTTGATCTTCGATTTGCTTGAGCAGGTGCCAGTAATGTCTCTCTTTGTCCCCATTGCATGCTAGTTTGTAGCCCAATGGTATCTGCTAGCTCCAGGAACAGGAAGAGCCTCAAACCATTCATTCAGGGTTTTGACGAAGAAGTCTGACCATCTTGTTGGTGGGTGGCCATGCAGTCTTCTGACATCCCGTGGAATCCACTTGGTAACAGCTCTAGTCCAGCAGTCATCTCTGAATCGCATTATGTGTCTGACCCATCTGATTTTTGATGTCTTGGCAAATGAGACTGCATCCCTGATTCTTGATCGTTGATGAAGGTCGGAACTCTGGATTCCTTCTCTCACTTGAGTAAGACGTGATACTCCTAGCATAGCTCTTTCGATTCCTCTTTGGGATTACCCAAATAGCGGATTACCCGAATAGCGTCCTCATCCTGTTTGCATAGGGCCCAGGTCTCTGAAGCATACGTTAGTGCAGGAAGAATGGTGGAGTCGAAAAGATGTGCCCGGAGTCGGAGATTCTTTGTCCTCTTAACCAATTAAAATGTCCTGTAAGTTTCAAAAAGTCTGTGCAGGCATGGGACTCGAGCATCCAGTGGCCGAGAACCGTTCCCCTAAACAGCCCATGGTGACAGATGGACCAAGGACTAGGGGAACAAGAAACAGGGCCCCAGGCTGGTCACTAGACAGTTTATTTCTCTCTCCTCCCCAGGGTAGTCCACTCTCTCCCCTTACACCACAATCATAGTCATAGTTTTTATCGTAGTCCCAGTCATCATAGTTCCATTATCCTTGTCCTCATCCTCTTTATCCTCATCTTCTTCCTCCTCCTAGACCTCAAAGTCCTTTACCCCTCTTACTCCTTACAGCATAGTTATATAAAAACCATAAAGGGTGGGGTACCCATAGGTGGGGTTGAACACTGTCATAACAACAAACAGAGGCAAAACCACTCCTTCAGGGAAAGTTCTAGGAGATTAACTCAAAGGCAAAATATCATCTGAGGGTTCAGCTCTCCAGATTACTAGGAGATCCACTCAAGGGCAGGATTCCATGCAGGGTGTATTGCTTTCTCCTTACTTCAGCTAGCTATTCATTTAAACAATCATAGTAAATTTACTTCTTATAATATTCCTTGTCATTTTGTATGAACACAGTAAAAGATATATTAAGCTTAAAATTTGGCTCTTCCTGGGGATATCTTGCTATATATTCCAGACCACAGTCCTCAGGCCAAGCTAGTCTTTCCTCACCTCAGCAGGGTTTTTCTTTAGTTTCTTCTTTTTGGGTCATGACAGAGTTCATTCCATAACTTTGCTCCTAACTTATTATATCTTCTTTTGGTGTTTGTCCCCTTTCAATGCCAGGGTAGCTTTGAGCTTGCTTTGGGTCCATCCAGTCCCTTTGTCAGGACCCAGCTTATGGAGTGCTAGAAACGAAAAGCAATTGTGGCTTAAGTCAAGTAAATACAGATGCCCAGGACTAAATATTATTTGGAGCCAATTAACTACCAATTACAAAGCATAGCATCAACTGTCTTCTGTGTCCATACAAAAAGGCCTATGGACATAAAGTCTAAACTAAACCATGCAAGTGACATAAAGGAAAGAGAAAGTAATATAGCATTATTTCTACTTGATAAAATTGGGTGTGTCTCAGAGGAATGTTATGGGAGTAAGTCAATAAACCTAAGCTCCCTTCGGGAGGAGCAAGGACAATCCAATGTTATCCAACAGTGTCTAAAGCCCCAGCATTCCTCCACTATACTTTCATCCCGTCTGAATTTTCACTCTCATAACCTCAGTTACATGGTCAGAGTTCAAGACTTTGTTTTCACTTGGTTTTGACTTTTACATTTTTTGCTTCCCTGTATCATAAATATGAGTGAGATTATCTAGTATTTACTTAGCCTCATCTGTATTCTAAACATTACAATGATTCTCTCAAATTCTTTCCATATTGCGAATCATAAAATTTTGTCTCTACATATAGCTGAATAATAGGTCTTTGTTGATATGTGTCACACATTCTTTATATACTTATTTGTAGAGTACTTAAGCTATTTCCACTATATGCAATTTTGAAAAAATACACCATACATTAAAGTCATCTGCTTTAAATTCGAATGAGTCTATCAGGCTCATGCTTAGGATGCTTATTCATCTAAATTAATTATGTAACTTTGTATAATTAAACCATCTCATGACAAAATACATAAATACTTTAGTTAACAATATTATATACTTCTATTGAGTATGGTATCTAAGTTTGTAAATATATACACATTCATTTACATGTTTATGTGGATTGTGATTGAGCACAATGATGTATTATATATGAACATATTCACCAAAAATAATTTGTGACTTTGTAAAAATATTTACTCTCTAACTTTACAATACATATACATGAATTTCAATTTCTATAGAAAATATAAATTCAAAAATATCACCCCAGTGGCGTAAGAAATAGTAAGCATGGTAAAGGATGGTAAGGTACATGCTTTATATGTGGCTGATTTTGATTTAATTCCTGGTACCTACCATCTGGTCTCCCAGAGATAAACATGAGCATCTCTGTATGACATTAGGGTCGCAGAGTGTGGATCACGAGTACTTGAGCATCACAATGGTGGCGTGGGCAGACATGGCATCCTTGGGACCTTTAGGTTCAGTCTCATTCCCACGTAGCCAAGAACCAGAAGGATTGGTCCCTGATATTTCTGAGCTCTGAGTTTGAATGCCTTCTTTAATTTGTTAAACAAACCACCCTTTCTTATTGTAATGAATAAAAATATTAATAACATACAAGATAATAAATGTTTGAAATGTTCTTTATATAAACGTAGACATTCAAAAACGTAGACATTCAAAATCTGTTTTAGTCTGATATTGATGAAATAATTGACTAATCATCTGCTATACTATTCCATATCACTTCACTTGTATCACTTGTCATCCCATTGATCTTCGATTTGCTCGAGCAGGCGCCAGTAACATCTCCATTTGTCCCTGTTGAATGCTAGTGCAGCCTAATGATATCTGTTTGCTCCAGGATCAGAAAGAGCCTCAAATCATTGATTCATGATTTGACGAAGAAATCTGACCATCTAGTTTGTGGGTGGCCACGTGGTCTTCTGATATCCCATGGAACCAGTCGGTAACAGCTCTAATCCAGTGGTTGTCTATGAAATGTATTACATTACAAGCCCATCTGATTTTTGTTGCCTTGGCCAACAAGACAGCGTCCCTGATTCATGACCGTCGACGGAGGTCAGAACTCCAGATTCCTTCTCTGACTTGAGTGAGATGTGATACTCCTAACATAGCTATTTGAATTCCTCTTTGGGATTACCTCAATAGCATTCTCATCCTGTTTGCATAGGGCCCAGGTCTCTGAGGCATATGTTAGTGCAGGAAGAATGGTGGATTCGAAAAGATGTGCCTGGAGTCGGAGGTTCTTCGTCCTCTCACCACTTCTTCAATGCTCTTGAATGCATTCCACGCTGCTCTCTTCTTCCTGCACGGTTCTGGCGCCAAGTCATTCCTCATGTTGATTTCTCGACCCAGGTACACATAGCTGCTGCATTCGGAGATGTTCATTCCATTGAGAGCAAATGGAGCTTCAGGGACTAGTTCGTTTTTCATGAGCATCGTCTTGTTGAGATTCAGCTGCAATCCGACCTTTCCACACTTGTGGTCGAAGTCGGCCAGCATTTGTACTGCTTGGCTAATGTTTGGTATTATGAGAACAATGTCATCAGCGAAGCGGAGGTGGTTTAATTGCCAAACATCTATCTTCACTCCCATTCCTTCCCATTCTAGTTGTCGCATCATGTTCTCATGGGTGGCACTGAAGAGTTTCAGTGAAACGGTATCACCCTGTCGCACCCCTCTCTTTACGTCAATGATTACTTCTTTGTAGAATGGTGAGATCCTGGTTCGGTTGTGAATCCACAATACAGCTCGCAGAGGATTTTGATATACTGAGCTTGAACACCCTGTTTGGCTAGGGCTTCAATGACCGCTTCAGTCTCAACAGAATCGAAGGCCTTCTTTAAGTCGATGAACATTAGACAGAGTGGCATCTTGAAATCTCACGAAACTTCAATGAGTTTGGTCACTGTGTAGATATGGTCTATTGTGCTGAATCCCCTATGGAACCCGGCTTGCTCACATGGATGTCCTTCATCTAGTGTTCTGCCTATTTTATTCAGGATGACAAGAGCGAACAACTTGTAGACGACGGACAGCAGGCAGATTGGGCGATAGTTGCTGATGTCGTGGATGTTACCCTTCTTGTGCAACAGAATGGTCCTACTGGTTTTCCATTGAGACGGAACCTTGCATTCAGACAGGTAAAATGTAAAGAGCCAAGCCAGTGTGTTGATGAGTACTGGTGGCAGATTCTTCAGTTGTTCCCGTCTGACCTTGTTCGGACCAGGTGCTGTTTGAGTCTTTACCAACGAAATGGCATGTCGAATATCAGAAGGGAGGACATTGGGAACGAAATATCCATCGTGCGGAATTTGGTATGTGGGCAGGTGGACATGACTGTCAAAGAGATCCGAGTAGAAGTCGTGAATAATCCTCTCCATTGCCTTTCTCGAAGATGTGATAGATCCATCAGGGCATTGGAGGGCAATCATCTTGGTCTTGTAGTTGGTGAAGGATAGGCGAGTGTTGCGAATACTTTTCCTGGCTTCTGCGCCATCGACCAACACTGCAGCTCTACTCTCTTTGAGGTCTTCCTTTATCGTATCTCTGCACAACTTTGCAAGCTCGGATGTTAGCTTGTGGTTACTTGAGGCTCGCTCCAAACCACATTGATAAATGATCTCGAGAGTTTCCGAAGACAGGCATCTGTTTGTGGCTTTCTCACTCTAAGCATTCTTTGCTCAGACATGCAGGTGCTGAACCAGTCGATCGTATTCCTCGTTGATGTTGTCAAGGACGGCATCTTTCCACGTTGCTGCAATAGTGCCAAAGAGCTCCCAGTTGGTGGTCATTCTGGGAGTTGCCTTCTTAGACTTAAATTTTGCAGACCTTTCTCCCCACTCTGTGAAGTAGAATTTTGCACAAAGGTGATAGTGGTCTGATCCCATTTGGAATATTGGTACAACAGTGACATCGGTCAGGCAAAACCTTCAGTTGAATATGATGTGGTCAATTTCATTGTGGAATTGTCCATTGGGAGTCTCCCATGTCCAGCGTTTAGACTTGGCCTTCTGGAACCATGGAGTTACCATGGATGGTCTTGGTCGACATGATGAATTCAGTCTCTCACTCTAATTGTTCCATTCTAGGCCATGGTTCCCAATGTAGTGTTCTTTGGGTGACCTTCTTGGACCTGTCTTGGCATTAAAATCACCAGCAATGATCTTGTAGAATGTGTGGTCTTCTTTATAGAACTTATGCAGTTCCATTTAGAAACTCTTAATTTCTTCTTCATTGTAGTTGGATGTTGGTGCATAGATGATGAAGATAGAAACTTTAGGCAGTGAGCCACATATATTCAAGCATAATCATCCAATTCGGGTTGTTAGGCACTGAAATGAATCAGTGCTCATGCCCAAGTGTTGATAAGGACACTGACATCACTAACGCCTCTGTCTTCACATGTTCCGAGGAACAGTTCTTCTCCAGTGTCGAAAATGGTGTGATGTGATTGATGTCTTTTCCTTTCGGTCAGACCAATGATGTCGACCTTGAACTTTAGGTTCAACTATTCCATATGATGTTTTAATATGATATATCAGACAACTTCTTTCTGTGTATTTTCTTAATAAACAAAGCATAAAAGATAATAGTAAAATAAGATAATAATCCCAACAATGTGACTTAATAATATATTTTACATATACAGTAAAGTTAAATTATTGATCCAAAATTGACTGACTATAATAATGTCTAAATATGTATTTTTACATAATTTTAATAATTGTAGTGATAGTAAATTTATTATTTGGGGAAAACGGCATATGTTAAGAAGGCTAGATCCCACAGAGACTTTAAAAAGGGGTCACATATTTATCCAATATTCTGTTAGAATTTTACAGGAATAAAACATCCAACCCCATCAAGAAATGGGGAGAAGTGATCAGAACTTCCTCAAAGAGAAATACAAATGGCTTAAAGGCACATAAAAAAAAAAGCCCTACATCAGTAATCATCAGGAATATGCAAATCAAAACAACAATGGTATATCAGCTCAGAGACTTGTACACATCAAAGAACAAGAATAATCAGTACTGGCACAGATATGGGAAGAAAGGGACTCTCATTCATTGTTGGTGGGAATGCCCACTGGTCCAGCTTTTTTGGAAAACAAATGGCATTTCTCAAAAAACAAGAAATTGAGCTTCCATATGTCCCCACAATACCACTTCTAGGAATATATACTGGGGGCACAAAAACACACAGAAGACATGCCATCTATACTTCTATGTTTATTTCAACACTATTCACAGTAGCCACAATCTGGAAACAATACAAATTCTCAAGAACAAAGAACTGGTTAAAGAAATCATGGTACGTCAATACAACAGAGCATGAGACTAATACCCAAGAATAGTAGAAACAAGGGCTAGGAGGATTGATCCACAGTTAGAAGCCTGCATCAAGTGCTGGAAGAGAAGGCAGCTGGGATGGAGAAGGGATCACTATGATAAAGATAGTTGGAAATGATCATTTGTATTACAAACAATAATGGGTAGAGGGAGAGAGAGTAAGAGAGAGAGAGAGAGTGAGTGAGAGACAGTGAGAGAGAGAGGCAGGCTGAAGGAGAGGAGGTGCCAGGAAGGAAACTGGGTGAAGACAAATGTGCACTGATGGATGATGGAGAAATGGAGGGTTGGGTATTGGAACATTGTATGACTGAAACCCAACCATGAACAGCTCTGTAACAATGAATCTCATCACAATCACGATCACAATCATGAAATCCCTTAATCACTGATTTCTCAGGTGGGCTCAGTAACCTCTCATTTTGTCCTTTCCCTGAGATCTTAGAAGTCTATCTCGACTTGGCCCTCCCAATGATGTCACAATGGGGGCTCTTTCAGGGTCAGGGGAATGAGATCCAGCTTGTTACTGGATTTAGCATATGAATACACCATGGGAAGCTTGCAAGGCTGTCCCATGTGGGCAGGAAACTCTCAGAAGCTTGCCAGTTTCTCCCAAAGGGAGAAGTAGGATACAAGATATCGCTTCTGGAATCTTGCTTTTAAGTCTCTGGATGTTGACTGTTGATGGGATTACACACACCTGGGTTCCTCTGCCGGTACTTTCATGCATAAGGCCTGTCCGAACCTGTGAAGAGGGGCCTTGAGCATGGCTATAGCTAGGTTCCAGTGGTCTTCAGCTGCCAGGAGCTCTGCTCGGGGTGGGGAGGGAAGCTGGAGCCCATCCCTTCCGAAGGGGCCCCGGGGAAGACAGCCAGGCGTGCGGGCAAGAGACTCTCATAGTGATTCAATAAAAAATAAAAAAAATATTTTTCTTAAAAATGGAGCTCAGCTGAGAGATAAGATCAAACAGTGTAGTTAAAACTTAGTATTTATGGGTGGAAGCAATAGTACATTAAGGAAGGTATCTGCCTTGAATGCACTTGACCAGGTTTGATCCCTATCACCACATAATTATTGATTGAGTAACTTCATGAGTGATCTCTGAAAGCACACTTAGGAGTAATCCCTGAGCACTCTCAGGTGCCAGAAAGAGTCCCCGGGTTTGGCTCAATAGTCACTCCACTTAAAGCAGTAAAAACAGATGTGTAATAGTAGAAGGAAAAAGAAATTAGAAAAAATATTGCAAATTATCATGTAGATAAGTGAGATGAAAAGGTTTTCCATTCATTTTGAAAGGAAGTTATGCATTTGAAATCTATGTTAAATAGATTTCAACTTAAAACAGACACTAGGAAACACAGACTCAATAATTTTAAGCTACCTACTTAGAAAGTAATGCTATATTCTCTAGGAAGATAAGTGACATGATATAAGAGGTGAGGTAAAACAAATATAAGAATGAAAGATACTAGCTCCATAAATTTCTGTACTATTACTATCACCCTGTTGATCCTCGATTTTCTTTAGCGGGCCCAGTAGTGTTTCCATTCGTCCTAGTCCTGAGATTTTAGCAGCCTCTCTTTACTTGTCCTTCCCAATGGTGCTGCACTAGAGGCTCTTTCAAGTTCAGGGGAATGAGACTCATCATTGTTACTGGTTTTGGCAGTAACATGGGGAGCTTGCTAGTTTCTCCCGAGCGGGCAGGAAAACTCTTGGTAGCTTGCCAGGTTCTCCAAGAGGGTTCTGTTGCAAATGAGGCACTTGCTGGACAGAATGGCTGGATGCCCAGAGTCCTGGTAAAGCCCAAGTCTGGTTCCGGATTAATGTGGTTGTTTCTAAGACTGTCCTGAGAGAGCTGACGGGCATCTGGTGGTGTGCTGGACTTCCTCGGGGCTGCCAATAGGATAAAGACAAGTTTGTCTCATTACTTGGGGACTAAGGCGACTGACCCCCCCCCCCCAGCACGTGATTAGTAGGCATCTGCTGAAACTTACTCTCACCATTGGGACCCCAGAGCCAGGGAGTTAGCATTGGATTCTGTACTATACGATATAAAATAGTAGGACTAGCTTTGGCTCATGATGATTGCACGTTCCTTGCATGTGCAAGATCCTGGAATTGACCCTCCATGCATTTCGTACTATTCGCCAGCTCAGAACCACTTGGAGTGTTCCTGGCCCCAGATCACAGATGAGTGTATGCTATCTGTAACAAAGAAAATCAATATTCAGCATTCATCAGGTGTGGCCCACAAAGTTTATGCTCGCTTAAACGGTGACTCCTGTGGTTCTCAGGGGAATTTATGCAATGTCAGCTATTAAACTTGGCTTCACTGTATGCATTGTCTGCACCCTACTCTTGTGCTCTTTTTCTAGTCCCAGTGCTATCTTATTGAGAATTCTGCCACTATTTAATTCTCCCTTTAGTGCCCATGATAGTATATTTCTATAAATATTTCACTTACCTTGATTATTACGGCAAACCTGGCAAGCTACCCATGAATATTGGATATGCCAAAATCAGTAACAGTAAGTATCTCAACGAGAGACGTTACTGGTGCCCACTCGAACAAATCGATGAGCAACAGGATGACAGTGACAGTGACCTTGATTATTATAATTTATATTATTGTAAATAAAACCTCTCACTTCTTTTCAAAGTAAAAATTTTGAATATCTATTTTCATACATTTCAAAAGAATCATTGGGCATCGATTCCTGGCTTGTTTTATTATGGCAGATTTATATGATTAAAGTGGGAGTAGGCAGAACTAAGAGCCTACACCCCGTGGAAATATATTTTTTTAAAGCATACAGGAAAGACAAAAAAAAAGAAGGAAAGGAGTAAAAGAGAAAGATGAGGAAGATGAACAATGCTGTCGTGGGAAATGAGTCTAGCATGGAATGAGCATTAACACTGGAGTTTCCTGGAGTGAAATCTCATATGCTGTAATAAACATCAAGGCAGGAAGGAAAGATAAATTTGATCAATTTTCTTGTCCTAGCAAAGATCTTGAACAAGGATGCTGTTAATAACAATTGCTCACCTTCCCTGCTGTTATGTGGAATTGTGAGAAAGATATTCTGTTAAAAACTACAACAACAAAAACTATTGCTCTAGAGTGACAGAGATATATGGTAAGATGTAAATTGTGTCAGACACATTCTCTAAGCTGTAAGTGAGCTCTGAAGAAAGACATTTTATGCTTTAGCTTTTTTGGTCTTAAACTGAGTCTGTAATACACTCTTTTTTTCCCTCTATTAATTTTTTTCTACTTGCCAAAAAAAAAACTAAGATAAATTTTTCCATTAAAGTTGAAGAAAGATATAAATGAAGGTGGGACTGTATTCACGTCATAGAAATTTAAATACTAGAATTAATGGCAGAAAAAAATTAAGAATCAAATCAAAATTTAAAAGCAGTACCTCAAGTACCACTGTAGCACTGTTACACTGTAGTCTCATTCATTGATTTGCTCAAGCAGGCACCAGTAACATCTCCATTGTGAAACTTGTTGTTACTGTTTTTGCCATATCGAATATGCCACGGTAGCTTGCCAGGCTCTGCCGTGTGGGCAGGATACTCTCAGTAGCTTGCCGGGATCTCTAAGAGGGATGGAGAAATTGAACCCGGGTTGACCATGTACAAGGCAAACGCCCTACCCGTTGTGCTATCACTCCAGTCCTCAAGTAAAACATGTTTTTCTTCATGAATTTTCAATCATCTACCTCAGTTATTTTATCCATATCTAGACCAACAGATCAAAGTTAACCGAGTCCACAAAATATTGTGCTTGCTCAATTTGTATTCTAATCACCTTGCTTTATATGAGAAATACAAGAAAGTTCAAGTTTTTACAAAGCATTATTTCAGAACTATTCATACTCATGCATAATTCTGATCATGAGTTACATTTAAAATGTATTTAAATACTGCAGATGTTTTATTTCATTTGGCTCATTTTAAATTTTCAGTACAAAATATCACACTCTATAATGAAATTTGACTTGTGACTGATACTCTGACATGGAGTGACTAAATTAAAGATAAAAATCATTTACCCTTATGTTTACAGCATCAAAGTTGAAGCTTCAAATTTTTAATTATTCTTTAGTATTTGCCAAAGCAACCATTTTTGCTTATTGTTTTTTAAAAATAAAGGAGAACAATTAAATATATTAAAGGTTCCCACTGCCTAAACAGTTATAATTTGAATTTAGGTTTGAAACATTTTTTGTGACTGTGTATCAGATATATTTTGGAAAATTTACACACTACACCCTACTTAAAAAATAATTATGGTGCATTATGAAATAATGCAACAGTTTTTATTATATAGTAAATATAGTCTTAAAATACAGAAAAGAAAACATTTGAACTATACACAGTTGATAAATTATATGGAAATTGGGGCCTTATACATAAAAATCTACCTCCACCCCACATAATTAACTTATTTTTCTGCGTTTGAGTTACTGGGAAAAAGACTTTCAGAAATGGAGGACATGGATACATTTTTTACATTCTCTTGAGCTTTATCAAATCACCAAATCATCTGCATTTAGCACCTAGTCTTCAAAAATAATTCTAAAATTTAAGTGAGCAATTTTCTGACTATACCTACTGATCATTTGAGAATATATAAAAAGTTCTTCATATAATATCTATGTAAATAATTGATGCAGTAGTTTAATACAATATTAACACTTCTATTTAAACTTATTAAATTGTATTTCTTCATTTTGTTCTTCGGGGTATGATGTCCCAAACCTGGCTATATGTCTCAGTAAGTGATGATGATTCTGCCAGGCAAATGTTTATGTTAGAATTTAAGCTGAACGGCTTTTGGAATTGTCATTGTATCTTGGATTCCATATAAGCTGCAATATCTATAAATGTCTAAACTCATAATGACCACTTTAGTGAATCTTTAAAATAATGAATATTGTCTGGAAATTTTATATATTTGACAAAACAATTATGTACTAAAGTAGGGAAATCAATTTGTAAGTGTGTTTAGCATTCTGTGTGGAAGTTGCTTCCAAGTGATGTACAATTGGCACCGGGCTACTCCTGGTCATACTTGGTCAAGTCTGCATATGGTTAGACACTATGGGCTAAGGCTGGACAAGGCTGTTTGGCCTGTCCTAGGCCTCCCATGCCAGACTAATGTCCGAGCCACTGAATTATCTTCCAGTCTCCTTTTTTTTTTTTAATTAGCATCATATCTATTTTTTGTGAATTATAAAGTGACACAAATGTTTGGTTTTGATAACTAATATAAGAAAGAAACACAAAAGTGAAATAGTAAAATAAAGCCTGAATTTCTACCCCATAGCAACTAATACCAATCAGTATTTTAGCTCTATATCTCAGATATTAGACAATTATCTGATTTGTGTTATGCAAATGATATCTCTAAATTAGTAGTGTATCATTTTATTTTAGGAAATTTTTTACAGTGAAAAAGCGTTTTATTTTTATTTAGTCCCATTTTTTCATTCCTGCCTTTGTTATGTGTTTTAACATCAGGGCCTCCACGGAGCGCAAGCTCTTGGAGAGTTATCCAGCCTGTCTCTCTCAATGTGTTTTGCAGATATAGGTTTGATACCAGAATATTAATCTATTTTGAATTAATCTTTGTATATGGCATGAGGTAGTGACTCATTTCTGCCAATCCTTTTTGGCATGTAGCTATATAGTTTCCCCAGCACAATTCATCAAAGAGATCAACCTTTCACAGGTGTGGACCTAGCTTTTGGTCATAAATTAGTAAAATATATTAGAAGGCTCACCTTTGGATTCCCAACTGTTCTTAGAGACTTTCAATAATTGCTTTACAATACCCAACGTGGAGAAGCCCTTCCCTCACCCCCTGCCCATGGTCTGGGGCTCGTTCGGAAGCCCCTAGCCCCGCCTGGCCCCTCTGAGCCACCTCACCAAGCAGCCCTGACCCCTTCCTTTTATCCAGTAATTGGGATTTCCCTTTGGAGACCCCACCCAAGGTAGAGAAGCCCTTCCCTCGCCCCCAGCCCATGGTCTGGGGCTCGCTTGGAAGCCCCCAGCCCCGCCTGGCACCTCTGAGCCACCTCTCCTGGCAGCCCTGACGCATCCCTCTTCCTCAGGGTAGGGGTGTATTCTCACATCAGGGGCGTGGTCTCAAAAGGGAGCCTGGCCTCCTTCTGGAGTGGCTGCAGTTATTTCTCCCATTCCATGCATGGTGCTTTGGACACAATTGGTATAACCTATTACTCTGGAGAATACCCAGGACATCTTAGTCACTATATGGTAATAGTCAATTAGCCTATCCCATCCTAATTTCAAATCCACTATCAGTGAACACATCAAGCAGCGTAAAAAATCCTTTTTAAAGAGATCATAGCCACATGTCTTCAATTGAGGCCCCTCCCAAGCTAAGGTGGAGTGCCTGACAGTAAAGACCATAACAACATGAAGAAACAGTGAAAATTCACAGCGCCAGGAGAGGTGGAAGAGAGGATCTCAGAAACCCCAATAGGGACTTCCCAGAAATACAATCTCCTCTCAGATAGAGAGTTCAGAGAGGAAATCATGACGATGGTTCACGAACTCAAAGCAACTATGGAATGAACATCCAATAAATTAAGGGAGGATATGGATACAGCATTGCAATAGTCCACCAAGATAATCCAGGAAGAAATGAGAGCAGAAATTTCAAAGCTACGAACAGAAGTGACCCAATTAAAAGAATCGGTAGATGAAATAAAAAACTAAGTAAGAGCCCTTAACAGTAGAATGGCTACAGCCGAAGACAGAATCAGTGAGCTTGAAGATGAGTTGCAGAAAGCATACAGGCAACAACAAATAATGGCAAAAGATCTAAAAATGGCTCTTGAGCGAATTAGAGTCCTAGGGGATGACTACAAGAGAAGCAACATAAGAATTATTGGAGCACCTGAACCACAGGGAAACAATCCCAATGAAAAAAACACAATCAAAGACATCATTGCTAAGAAATTCCAAGAGCTAGAGAATGCAGGAATCCTTGGATCCAAGGGTGCCAGCTAACAGGGACCCAAACGAAAAATCCCCAAGGCTTATCATAGTCAGAATGATGGATGCTGTGGATAGAGACACAATACTGCAAGCAGCAAGATCAAAGAAGGAAATCATATACAAAGGAGCACCGCTTAGTTTCACAGCAGACCTATCAGAAGAAACCTTCCAAGCCCGAAAACAATGGTGGGATATAGTGAAAAAACTCAATGAAATAAACTCCTCAAAAAGAATACTTTACCTGGCTAAACTCTCAGTTAAACTTGAAGAAATCATACACTATTTCACAGAGAAAAAATAGCTCAAGAACTTCATAGACTCAAGACCAAATGTAAAAGAAGTAATAAAAGGGCTATTATAAGACAAGGAAAAACCCTAAAGGAACAAACCCTACAGAAAGATAGCACAAAATCCCATGACAATAATGTCTCTCAAGGTTAACGGTCTATATGCACAATCAAGAGGCACAGAGTGGCAAAATGGATTCGGAAACTAAACCCAACTTTGTGCTGCCTAAAAGAAACACATTTGAACAGTCAGAGCAAACATAGACTCAAAGTCAAAGGATGGAAAACAATCCTGAAAGCAAACAACTCTCTCAAAAAAGCTGGGGTGGCCATACTAGTATACGACAACATAGATTTCAGGCTGAAAAAGATCAGAAGAGACAGCGAAGGTCGTTTTCTACTCATCAAGGGATATGTACAACAGGAAGAAATCACACTCTTAACCGTATATGCACCTAATGAGCGGCCAGCTAAATACGTAAAAGAACTCCTAACAGAATTGAAGGGGGACATAACTAGCACCACGATAGTAGTTGGAGACTTTAACACTGCCCTATAACCTCTGGATAGATTGATAAAAACAACACTCAGCAAGGAGACAATGGCTCTGAAGGAAGAAATGGAAGAGACAGGGCTAAGAGACCTATACAGGGTTATAGGTCACAAAAAGAAAGAATACACATTCTTTTCCAGAGCACACGGAACAATTTCCAAAGTAGACCACGTTGTGGGTCACAGACTATACCTTAATAGAATTGGGAAGAGAGAAATTGTATCAACTATCTTTTTAGACCATGATGTGCTGAATATGGAAGTTAATCACACACAGATGTGGAGAGCCAAATCAAACACCTAGAAATTAACAACTCACTGTTGAACAATGAGTGGGTCACGAAGGAAATCAAGGAAGAAATCAAAAAATACATTGAAACAAATGATAATGAAGAAACAAGCTACCAGTACCTATGGGACACAGCTAAAGCTGTGTTAAGGGGGAAATTTATAGCTCTGAAAGCTTTCCTCAGGAATGAAGAAAGGGCCTATATAGATAGCTTGACTTCACAGCTCAAAATCTTAGAAGAGGACCAGCAAAAGCAACACAAACCAGATCAAAGGAAAGAAATAATAAAACTTAGAGCATAAATTAATGATATGGAAACCCAAAAAACAATCCAAAAGATCAATGAAACAAAGAGCTGGTTCTTCGAGAAAATAAATAAGATTGATAAACCACTAGCAAGACTCACAAAGAAAGAGAGAGAACCCTAATAAACTGAATCAGAAATGAAAAGGGGACATCACAACAGAAACCAAGGAGATTCAAAAGATCATCAGAAACTACTTTGAAAGGCTGTATGCCACAAAACAAGAGAACCTAAAAGAGATGGGTGAATTCCTTGATTCCTACAATCTCCCAAGACTGAACCAAGAAGACTTGGAATACCTGAATAGGCCCATAAATAACAAGGAAATCGAAACTGTAATCAAAAGTCTCCCCAAAAATAAAAGCCCAGGTCCAGATGGATACACTAGCGAATTCTTCAGAACATTTAAAGAAGATATGTTATCAGTTCTCTTCAAGCTTTTCCAGGAAATTGAAAAGACAGGAACTCTCCCGACAGTTTCTATGAGGCGCATATCTCCCTAATACCAAAAGCAAGCAAAGACACCACTAACAAAGAAAACTATAGACCAATATATCTGATGAACACCGATGCAAAGATCCTCAACAAAATATTAGCAAATAGGATTCAACAACTCATCAAAAAGATCATACACCATGACCAAGTGGGATTCATCCCAGGGATGCAAGGATGGTTTAACATTTGGAAATCAATCAATATAATCCATCATATCAACAAAAGTAGGATAAAAACCATATGATCATATCAATAAATGCAGAGAAAGCATTTGACAAGATCTAGCACCCATTTATGATGAAAACTCTTGCTAAAATGGGTATAGTAGGGACTTTCCTCAAGATAGTTAAAGCTATCTACCACGAACTTATGGCAAGCATTATCATCAATGGAGTAAAACTAAGGGCCTTTCCTCTAAGATCGGGGACAAGACAAGGATGCCCACTCTCACCAATTCTCTTCAATATAGTACTGGAAGTACTAGCAATATCCATTAGGCAAGAAAAAGATATTAAGGGCATTGAGATAGGAAAGGGAGAAATCAAACTCTCATATTTGCAGACGATATAATACTACATGTAGAGAAGCCTAAAAGCTCTAGTAAGAAACTCTTAGAAACAATTGACCTGTACAGTAAGGTCGCAGGCTATAAAATCATTACCCAAAAACCATGGCCTTCCTATATGCAAATAATGAAACACAGGAAAAGGACATTAAAAAAGCAATCCCATTCATAATCGTGCCCCAGAAAATCAAATACCTCGGAATCAGCTTAACTAAAGAAGTAAAGGACCTCTATAAAGAAAACTATAAAACGCTACTCCATGAGATAAAAGAGGACATGAGGAAATGGAAACATATCCTCTGCTCATGGATAGGGAGAATCAACATTGTCAAAATAGCAATACTCCCCAAAGCCTTATACAGATTTAAACCGATCCCTATAAGGATACCCATAACATTCTTCAAAGAAATGGATCAAGCAATCCTGAAATTCATATGGAACAATAAACGCCCACGGATAGCTAAAACAATTCTTGGGAAAAAGATGATGGTAGGCATCACCCTCCCCAACCTTTAACTTTACTACAAAGCGGTAATAATTAAAACAGCATAGTACTGGAACAAAAGCAGAACCACAGACCAATAGAACAGAGTGGAATATCCCTACACAAAACCCCAAATGTATGATCATCTAATCTTTGATAAGGGGGCAAGAAATGTGAAGTGGAGCAAGGAAAGCCTCTTCAACAAATTGTGCTAGTATAACTGGACAACCATTTGCAAAAGAATGGGCTTAGACCTCGACCTGACACCATGCACAAAAATCAGATCAAAATGGATTAAAAAAAAACCTCAACATCAGACCGCAATCCATAAGGTACATCGAAGACAAGGTTGGCAAAACCCCTCACTATATTGAAGCTAAAGGTATCTTAAAAGAAGACGCGGAACTAAGAAATCAAGTAGAAACAGAGATAAACAAATGGGACTATATAAAACTAAGAAACTTCTGCTCCGCAAAAACAGGCACAGTGACCAGAATACAAAGGCAATCTACAGTATGGGAAAGGATATTCACCTATCTGATAAAGTGTTGATATCAAGGGTATATAAAGCACTGGTTGAACTCTACAAGAAAAAAACATGCTACCCCATCAGAATATGGGTTGGAGAAATGAACAGAAACTTTTCTAAGGAAGAGATACAAATGGCTAAAAGTTACATGAAAAAATGCTCTGCATCACTGATTATCAGGGAGATGCAGATCAAAACTACTATGAGATACCACCTCACACCACAGAGAATGGCACACGTCCAAAAGAACAAAAGCAACTGCTGTTGGAGTGGATGTGGGGAGAAATGGACCCTCCTGCACTGTTGGTGGGAATGCCGACTGATCCAACCCCTTTGGAAAAAAATATGGATGCTTCTCAAAAAATTAGAAATTGACCTTCCATTTGATCCAGCAATACCACTTCTGGGAATATATCCTGGAGAAACAAAAAAGTATAGTCGAAATGTCATCTGCACTTGTATGATCATTGCGGCACTGTTTACAATAGCCAGAATCTGGAAAAAAACCGAGTGCCCGAGAATAGATGACTGGTTAAAGAAACTTTGCTACATCTATACAATGGAATACTATGCAGCCTTTAGAAAAGATGAAGTCATGAACTTTGCATATAAGTGGATCAACATGGAAAGTATCATGCTAAGTGAAATGATCCAGAAAGAAAGGGACAGACATAGAAAGGTTGCACTCATCTGTGGAATATAAAATGGCAAAGTAAGAGACTAATACCCAAGAACAGTAGTATATAATACCTCGAGTTTGTCTCCATGGCTTGGAAGCTGGCCTCACACGCTGGGGGAAAGTCATCCCAGATAGAGAAGGGAGTACCAAGTAAAATGTGATTGGAAATCCCAAGCAGGGAGGAAGATGCATGTTGAAAGTAGACTAGAGACTGAACATGATGGCCACTCAGTACCCCTATTGCAAACCACAACACCCAAAAGGAGAAAGAGAGAACAAATTGGAATGCTCTGCCACAGAGGCGGAGCATAGTGGAGGGGATGGGATAGGTTGGTGGGAGGGATATTGGGTTCATAAGTGGTGGAGAATGGACATTGGTGGAGGGATGGGCTCTCGAACATTGCATGAGGGAAAAACAAGCACGAAAATGTGTGAATCTGTAACTGTACCCTCACTGTGACTCACCGACTAATAAATAAATAAGTTATAATAAATAAATAAATAAAATATGCTTTCCAAAAAAACTAAAAAAAATTGCTTTACAAAATATCATCTGTTTATATACTTGTGGATTTTGTTTTTATATTTACCAATGGATAAAGATGCACACACAATAAAACATACTTTAAGAAATAGAGTTTATGATGGTTAAGCTATGCCATATTTTTATATTTTATATATTTATATTTTATCAATAGCATTCAAGAAAACATTCAAGCTGTTGAATGATATCATGAAAATAAGCTAAAAGGGAATAAAAGTAGTAGTTCAATAAATGAGTTTTAAATCTTAGCATTTTTTAGATAAGGGTAGCAATCATAAATATTCTAGCAGCAATGTAAATTTAGTTTCGACTCCTAATTATATCACTTCAGTGACCTGTTATTTCATGTAATACCTTTCTGATATGTTAATTTGAATCTACTGTAACCTAAAGAAGTTTGTTTCAGATTATGGGTAATATTATATATGGAGGTAAATTAATATATGGAGTTTTAGGATTAGTTATAAAACTATAGCAAAGAAAAATATCAATCAATATGTATCTATGTATTTCATGTATGTGCTAATATATCACAGGATAGATTAGCTATATTGCTTTTCAAAAATTCTATTAATTCTTTGTATTAAATATCAGTGTGAAATACTAACATTTATATCTTTTAAAAATACTTCAAGAAAAAAATCAGAAAACCCACTAAGCTCTTTGTTGATACATTGTAAAAAATTTCTTTTCTTGCATTAATTTTGTCTGAAAGTTCTCTCTTTGTGTCTATTATGTATTATGTTTCTGTTTTTAGTGATAAAGGCATAGGTATATTTATTTCAATTTGGCATTTATTGGGTAGTGTATTTAAATTTAAGTTAGGCTGCTTGATCATATATTTAAATTTATATTTAAATTTAAGTTAGGCTGTATGACTAGAGTGATAGCACACCGGGTAGGGTAGGGCATTTGCCTTGCATGTGACCGACCCAGGGTTTGATTCCTCCATCCTTCTTGGAGATCCCAGCAAGCTACCAAGAGTATCCTGCCCACACTGCAGAGCCTGGCAAGCTACCCGTGGCACATTCGATATGCCAAAAACAGTAACCACAAGCCTCACAATGGAGATGTTATTGGTGTCTGCTCAAGCAAATCGATGAACAACAGGATGACAGTGATACAGTGATACAGTCATGTAGTTTACTTAAAATGTTATTCCTTCAATAAGTCTTTTAAAGTCATTGAAGTTTGCGGTCTTTGAGACCATTGCCCTAGATTTGTATGAAGCAAAAGAAATTCAAAATGAATTCTTGTTTTATTGTTGTTTTTGTTTTGTTCTGTCTTAGTTTTTTTTCTTTTTTCAAGGGGGGAGGTGTGCAGGGTGGCATGTAGGAATGTAGAATAACACTGGTTTGTCCTTTCTCCCTAGCCGCAGGAAGCTTGGGACTGTTGGATTGCACCCATTCACAGTGCTCCTGAGGTACTACCATTCCTCTGTGTTTATCTATAACTTCTCTGTGCTCTCTTCCCCAATTGGTGATGCTGCTTTACTCCTTCCCTTATGTACTTTCTCATAGTTTACTTTAAAGCAGTGCCCATTTTGTATAAACGCAGAAAGACAGTTAATGCTATACTTTTGTACCTTGGGAGTTAATTGACTCTGAATAATATTCACTCCTGGGCATCTATTTTCTCTGATTTAAGCCTCAGTTGCCCTTAGTTCCTAGCACCCCAAAATCAGGGTGTCAATGAAGGACTGGACGAACCCAGGGCAAGTTGTGAGCTACCCTCGCATGGAAACGGGCCCAGCCAAGCACCATAATACTTAACTATAAGTCAAGAGCATGGTCATGAACAAATTCTCTCATGATACAAAGAGTAACAACTAGGTTAGGAAAGATTAATGTGGCCTGAGCACTGTAGTCTGGGATCTACAGCTAGATGTCCCCAGGAGAGCCTCCCAAAAGTTTAATGTATCTCTTCCAGTGTCCATACAAAATGACTAACATTATTAAGAAGTAGAATTAAGATGAGTGTTTAAATGGTTGTTGGAGGAAGGAAAGGAGAAACACACCCCTAGGTGAGGTGGGATATTCCCCTGGAGAGTTTCTCCTGGCTACAGGAGATCTTTATCTTATCTCAAAAGTGCTTTCCCCAAGAGGGAAGGGCTTTCATATGTTGATTGTGCTACTCCACTTAGGTGTACCTGCTATTCCCAGTGCTTGAAAGCTGGGGCTAGACCAAAGCTGCAAGAAGTGTGGAGACACTAGCAGGGGAACAGGAGACTGGAATGGGGCACTTAGTGAGGTTTGAACAGGCGTGTGGGGAGAAAGGAATGAACTGCAACTGATCACCAAACAGTTTAGCAGCCCTGTTTGCTCCTTCGTGCATCTGTTGGCCTTAGCTGCAGATCAGGGTCGGGAGAGGCTCATGGCCACAGAATGTGCGTGGCAGGAGAGAGAGAGATCATGCCACCACTGCTCACTTATTTATTTTGTGATTATACAGGGGGATGAGTCAGAGTTTGTGTTGCTACAGTGAGATTAATGGAGGGCTTGGGATACATTAGAAGCTGTGTGTGTATGTCTCCACTTTATCAGTATGTCATTGGGAAGTAATGCAGAAGTAGTTGGCAGGTCCTCCATATGCTCCAAGTTACCTTTGGTTGCCCATTCCAACATCTTCTGCTTGAAAATGAAGAATCAAGGCGAATTGGGGATACTATTTTAAAAAGGTAATAACTAGAGTCACTACTGCTTTCCTAGGAACATCTTTGCAAACCTGCCAGTCTCAGATATTTAAGATCCTTCTTCTATCTGTGGAGATCACTGTAGTGCCATGGATTTATAATCCACTGTCTGCACTGACTTGCTATCAATTACACTCAAAAACAAACACATGCACAAAATTAAGCATTTGAAATTCTAGGTCATTTCATTTGGGTAACATTATATAATTGTATCCTAGTAAGAGGCATGTAGAAGAATCTCTTCTAAATTAAAAAAAAAAATACATCCAAAGCATAGAAGTGTAACACATTTTGTATAAGGAAGTATAAAACACATGAAAAATAGAGTAATGATTGGTTTAACAACTCATCCTTAAGTGTCTTTGTCTAGGCAAAGTTGATCATTTGATAAAGTTATTTAGTATTATTCTGTGACACTCTGTGCTAATTTGTAAAATTTTCAGTTATATGCAAATATATATATGAAAACACTTTGTTGCACAGAAAATATAACCTAAACTGCCCTGATTTTATTGGCCTATAAAATTTTAATTATTTTTGTAATTTGGCTTATTTCAAAATGTCTTTCCCTGTGTACTACATGTACTCTCTGCTACATTAATTCTCATTTGAATAAGTTTTACCAATCTACAATCTGCTGGTTTTCTTTTTAACATGCACATAAAACACTGAAATGTTTGCATTTGATATTTGTTTGGAAGTTGTGCACTCATATTTTGGAATGTTTACTATACCCGAACTCCTGAATCATTTTCACTCATCATTGCTGCTGTTGGGAGAAGGTAAATCAGAGAAAGCAGCTTGCTCTGTCTTTATGAAAACTCAATCTTGCTTGGAAAAAAAAATATTTTAAAGAATTCATAGATGGGGAGAGTTCACAGATTTGTAAAGGGAAGGAATCACAAATTGGATAAAAATAATAATTCAAGTGATTATTTGCTTTCCAGAATTGCCCTGTTTTTATTAAATACAGACATTGACTCAGATGACTGAATGGTGTATTTTAGGGATATAGTTTCAGAGTATTTCAAAATATATGTTCTCATACTATAGCCCTCAACCAAATGCCAATTTCCCTCCACTAGACACCTCCACCCTCTCAAATCTCTTCTCTCCCACTTTTTTAATCTCTGTTCTTAGGTCAAAGACCAAGCTTCCTTTGCCTTTCTATGTCCCCTTGTTTTCTGTATTTGTATCCCACGTATGAGTGAGAGAATCCAGTATTTGTCTTTCTCCTGACTTATTTTACTTATAGCACATTCTTCCCAGTTCCATGCCAGCTGTTGCAAAAATTGAACATTTCATCCTTCTCAAGAGCATTAGGTTGTACATACATGACCACATCTTCTTTATCTGCAGTCCTATTGCTGGACTGATGGGTTGATTCTATATCATGGCTGTTGAAAATTGTGCTCTACAGAATTGAGATGTACACAAACTTTTTCCAGTTACAAAAGTTCTTTGTTTAACTAGAGATAAGTCACTGCAGATTTGTTCTTAACATTTTGAGAAATCTTCCTAGTAAATTTTTATTGAAGTTTGTCCAATTCACATTCACACCGATTCTCTCTGAAGTTTTCTTTTTATTCCACATCCAAACAGTACTGTTTCAGGCTTTTTGATAGGGACTTTTTTTCACAGGTGTGAGGTGTTATCTCATGGTTCTTTTTGTTTTGCATTTCCATGAATAAGTGATAATGAGCTTTTGTTTATCATTTCATAGGGTTTCTGGCCATCTGCAAGTCTTCTATGGAGAGGAGACTCCCCCTTTATGTTTTGCCTTTCCATAACTTTTAGAAGGACTCCTTTGAAAACAATGTTGAATCTATCATATAATACAGTCAAATTTCTCTCAGGATGGATGAGATTATTTTTCTTCTTTCCTGTTATCTCTTTCTAGGTTCCATTTGGCTGTGGGGAAGCCTTGGCTTTTAGCTCCAGCCTTCTAGTCTTTACATCTTCAGGTGACAATTTACTTTGTGTATATCCTCTTTTTATTCCTCTGTATATATTTGCATACCCCTTCCTTTAAAAAGCATATAAGTCATTGGAGTTAGGGCCTATACTTCGTGAGAATGACATCATTTTAACTATATATATGTGTATATATGTATATCATATATAATAATAATAATAATAATAATGGCAGTGATTATCATTTACTACATGTTCGTCCTAAATGTATTCCTATACTCTGGGCACTGTTATATGCTTTGAAACTACTGGTATCTTTTTTTATATTTATTTATTTTTATTGAAATACCGTGAGATACAGTTATAAAGCTTTCATGACTGATTTTCAGTCATAAAATGATTGGACAGCCATCCCTCCACCAACGTACATTTTCCACCACCAATGTCCCCAGTACCCCTCACACCACCCCCACCCTAATGAACCCCCTGCCTCTGTGACAGACAATTTCCTTCTTGCTCTCTCTATAATTGAGGCATTGTGGTCTGCAATACAGATACTGAGAGGTCATCATGTTTGGTCCTTTATCTACTTTCAGCAAGCATCTCCCATCCTGAGCGATCCCTCCAGCCATCACTGACTTAGTGATCCCTTCTCTATCCCAGCTGCCTTCTCCCCAAGCTCAGGAGACAGCTTCCAACGATGGAGCAATCTTTCTGCCTTTGTCTCTACTGTCTTTGAGTGTAGTCTCATCACTGTATCACTGTCATCCCATTGTCTGTCGATTTACTCAAGTGGGCACCAATAACATCTCTATTCCTCTCAGCCCTAAGATTTTAGCAGCCTCTCCATACTAATCTTTCCCAATGATTGGAGGCTCTTTCAGGATCAGGGGAATGAGACCTATCGTTACTGTCTTTGGCATATTGAATACGCCACCAGTAGCTTGCCAGGCTCTGCCTTGTGGGCAGGATACTCTCAGTAGCTTGTCAGGCTCTCCAAGAGGTATCTATATATCTGTTACTGTATTTGGGATATGAATACGACATGGGGAGCTTGACAGGCTCTCCCATGCAGCAATAGACTCTTGGTAGCTTGTCAGGTTCTCCAAGAGGGGGAACTAGGTTATTAGATGTCTGGGAGCTTGGTCTTATAGTCTCTGGATGTTGGCCATTTATGGGATTACAGGGCACTGGGGGCAGTCTCTGGATGTGACTGTCTAGCTATTGGAAAATGGGGGATCTGGGTGGAAGAGGTCCAGTCCTAATCTGAGCAGCGTTGGAGATCTCAGCCCTGGGTCCCACACACCTGGGTTCCTCCTCTGGCTCCCACATGCATGAGGCTCATCTGAACGTGTGGAGAGTGGACCCCTGAACATGGTCATGGCTGGGTTCACTATCAAATAATAGTCTCAATATTTTATATTTCACAAATGAGTGCAGTCATTCTATGTCTGTGACCGTCTTTCTGACTCATTTGACTTAGCATGATGCTCTCATATTCTCATATTATGTCTTTTAATATTATTTTATTATATCAGAAATATGATTTTATTTTAAACTAATTCATGCTGAGTTTCAATGTAAACATCATATTTTAGAGATAAGAAATAATGAAAGAATATTATCATTTTTCTATTATGTATATAATTAATGTCATCACAATTGGGCTTTCCTTTTGAGTGCAAAAAAGAAAAATCACATTTTCTATCATATTCCAGTACGATACAGATTTTATATTATACTTGTTGTAGTGGACTGGAGCAATAGCACGGTGGGTAGGGCATTTGCCTTACACACATCCCTCTTAGAGAGCCTGGCAAGCTACCAGAGTATCCCGCTCACATGGCAGTGCCTGACAAGGTACCCATGGCATATCTGTTATGCCAAAACAGTAACAATAAGTCTCACAATGGAGACGTTGCAGGTGCCTGCTCGAGTAAATCGATGAACAATGGGACAACAGTGATACATCTTATGCTATAAGGGCATGTGCAAATTTCTACACAAAATGAATTGTGTAGAATCTGTAGAAAATAAGTTTGCCGTTAAAATATAAATTCATGTAGCTATAACAAGATAATCAAATTAATATGGTATTTCTACCAAATATGTCTTCAGCTGTTTCATTTGGACAATTATTTATCTAGGTTAGGTTCAAATGAATAAATATTTGATTTCATAGGAGTGCTAAATGAAAGGGAAGCATATGAAATAAAAACATTACCTTTGGTTCCTAGGTAAACTTTTCAGATGAACAGAGAGGCTTTATTTTATCGAAAATATTAAAAGAAATAAAATAAATAAGCTTCACAGGGCTAACAGTGAAAATAACAGAGAGGAAGATGGTGATCATGAAGCTGTTTCAATATAACAAGTCTTTCTATCATAAATTTGTTTATGTTGCTAGGATCAGAGTTATTTATACCAGGAAAGTGAGGAAAGTGTACAAAATTATGTAATATAATACAAAAGCTATTTCATGAGCAAAGGAATTAAGAATGCAATTTGATAAAGGATTAATGCAAAAGAACATCAGCTAATAATGTAAACTAGAAACTGATAAAAATTCAATGAATTGTGTAGAATCTATAGAAAATAAGTTTGGAGTTAAGATATAAATGAATGTAGTTATAGCAAGATAAGCTAATTAATATTTTCTCATAAATATGATAAATATATTATTATTATTAATAAGACAATAATAAATCTCTGTGGTACATAATCCCATTTTAAACAAATATATTTATAGTTTATAAAATATTTTATATGTACATATTATGTATGTGACAGGAATAATAGATATTTTCATTAATATGGATTTACTTTTTATGAAATAGTATAGATTTGAAAATAGTTTACCCTCCATATTTAAATAGTTGAAATATTTATTTAAGAAAAAATGAACCACTTAAACTATCTAAGAATATAGAAAAAGCACATACATTTGAGGGCAATATTCTTTAAAACATTTTAAAGAATATTGCGGCCGTGCAATATCTTGTATCATATAAATATGATGTAGCCTACTTCTCCCTCTGGGAGAAACTGGCAAGCTTCTGAGAGTTTCCTGCCCACATGGGACAGCCTTGCAAGCTTCCCATGGTGTATTCATATGCTAAATCCAGTAACAAGCTAGATCTCACTCCCCTGACCCTGAAAGAGCCCCAGTGTGACATCTTGGGAGGGCCAAGTCCAGATAGACTTCTAAGATCTCAGGGAAAGGACGAAATGAGAGGTTACTGAGCCCCCTTGAGAAATTGAAGATTAACGGGATTTCATGATCTGATAGTGATTTAAGCAGATTACTAGCTCACACCCTGACACACCCTTGTTTGAACCTCACCCTTGAGCAGGTCTCCTTAGATGAGATTTTGTTAATCTTCTCAAGAAATGGTCTTACCCTTCTTTGTTGATTTGTTAATGTTCAACCCACCTTTGTGTCACCACCCTATGTAATTTGCTATATAAACTAAGACTGGGGGGCACTGACGAGGAGACAGAAGAGGACAGAAGAGATAGAGAAGGAGACACACGAGAGGACACGGGAAAACAGAGAAGACACAGAAGCAGAGACAGGGAGAGGTCGGAAAAGACCGGAGGAGAGACTACAGAGACAGAGAATGGAGAGGTTACTGAGCCCACTCGAGAAATCGATGATTAATAGGGATTTTGTGATTTGTAATTCTTTAAAATAAAAATGCATAAGTTATTTGTTTAGATCCCTAAAACTGTGTGATTTGAAAAATTTATTTAGCCCCTTACTTTCAGATTTATATGAGAAAAAAATCAATAGCAACAATAGAGAAATTAAAAGAAGAAAACTATTCATTAAAAATTCCCCAATTTATCTGTGTTTCATAATTATAGAGCTAATATATGCCTATATTCAGACATTATTAAAGCAATATCAGGACTACACCATTGATTTCTTCATAGATATAGACATAGCTGACAAGAATATAGGCAGATATTAGAAGCTTATTCCAATAACTTGCTCCTGGACATGTAATAAGGTTAATATTGATTAAATGCAATTTCACAAATTTTCTAATCTTAAAATAATAGCACGTAATGAGAACTGTATAACTTTGTAATATCTTGAAGTGACTTATAAATTAATAAAGGGTTTAGCTTATAAACAGCACATATTTAGTACTCATCTTTAACCCTTGAAATTAATAATTCATCTATGTCTCCATATTTAGCAAAGCATTCTTAATTATATAACACTTATCCTAATTTCTTCTCAGCCCTAAATGAGAACTTCTAAACTGTTTAATTGTTTACACGGACAGCTAAATAATATTGGTTCCAATTTAAAATATATCAAAGTGGGGCTGTGTAAAAAAAATCACAAGGGTGGCACATGTGGGAGGGGGAAACGCAAATCGTTCTGTTGTCCATGGGCGGCACATGCCACTTGCATTTGGTGCTCTCGAGCCACTGTGTATGGACTGAGCCGCTGTGTATGGCCCCTGTGTATAGACCAAACTGCTGTGTATGGACTGGATCCTGTGTATGGACTGGATTGGGTTAGCTCCTCCTTGTGCTTTGCTTCTGTGTGTGCCGCTGTGCTCTCTTCTGTCTGTCTCTCTGTCTCTGTCTCTGTAGTCTCTCCTCTGGTCTTTTCCGACCTCTCTCTGTCTCTGCTTCTGTGTCTTCTCTGTTCTTCTCCCGTGTCCTCTCATGTGCCTCCTTCTCCGTCTCTTCTGTCTTCTGTCTCCTAGTCAGTGCCCCCCAGTCTTAGTTTATATAGCAAATTACATAGGGTGGTGACACAAAGGTGGGTTGAACATTAACAAATCAACAAAGAAGGGTAAGACCATTTCTTGAGAAGATTAACAAAATCTCATCTAAGGAAATCTCATCTAAGGAGACCTGCTCAAGGGTGAGGTTCAAACAAGGGTGTGTCAGGGTGTGAGCTAGTAATCTGCTTAAATCACTATCAGATCATGAAATCCCGTTAATCTTCAATTTCTCAAGGGGGCTCAGTAACCTCTCATTTCGTCCTTTTCCTGAGATCTTAGAAGTCTATCTGGACTTGGCCCTCCCAAGATGTCACACTGGGGCTCTTTCAGGGTCAGGGAATGAGATCTAGCTTGTTACTGGATTTAGCATATGAATACACCATGGGAAGCTTGCAAGGCTGTCCCATGTGGGCAGGAAACTCTCAGAAGCTTGCCAGTTTCTCCCAGAGGGAGAAGTAGGCTACAGGATACTGGCCATGCACTTCTGAGAGCTTGCTTTTAAGTCTCTCTCTGGATGTTGGCTGTTGATGGAATTACACACACCTGGGTTCCTCTGCCCATACCTTCATGCATGAGGCCTGTCGAAACGTGTGGAGAGGGGCCTTGAGCATGACTGTAGCTAGGTTCCGGTGGTCTTTGGCCACTGGGAGCTCTGCTCGAGGTGGGAAGGGAAGCTGGAGCCCATCCCCTCTGAGGGGTCCGGGGGAAGACAGCCAGGCATGCAAGCAAGATACTCTCTGTCCCTGCTTAAATAATTATAGTAAATTTTCTTCTAATATTTCTAGCAATATCATTCTGTATGAGCACAGTAAGAGATATATCAGACTTAAAGTTTGGTTCTCCCTGAGGACATCTCACTATATATTCTAGACCACAGTCCTCAGTCCAGGTTAGTCTTCCTAACCCCAGCAAGGTCCTAGTCTCGTCGTTACTTTTGGATCATGACAGCATTTGTCTATGACCATGCTCTCAACCTATAGTTGAGTATTATGGCACTTTGGCCTGGCCCATTTTGATGCCAGGGTAGCTCACAGTTTGCCCTGGGTCCATTCCATCCCTCGTCAGGGCCCTGCTTTTGGGGTGCTAGGAACTAAGGGCAACAGAGTTGAGAAAGCAGATGCCTGGGAGTAAATATTGTTGGAGTAAATCAGCTCCCAAGTTACAAAGCATAACATTAACTGTCTTCCTGTATCCGTACAGAAAGGACATTGCTTTAAGGTAAACTAATTTCCCTGTGGCAAGGTTAAAAGGACAAACCCCATGTTATCCTACAGGGATGTTGAATTAAAGATTTATTATTGGAATTTCTGTAATGTTCTATGCAAATATATAGGTCAATATATAGATAAGTTGGGGCATGCCATTCTGTTCTCGGGAGTGACTCCTTGTGGCACTCAAGGGACCATATGTGATTCTTGAGATTTGAACCAGGAGTAGCTATATGTAAGAAAAGTGCCATACCCCCTGTATAATCTCTCCAGTCCCTATGGTATAATTGTTAAGTGAAATTGCTTAGGTGCAGAATTTAAGAGTCATTTCACAGTACAACTATTTTTCTCATAGTGTATCAATTACTATTTCACTGAACTGGGGTTACAAATAATATTATTCTGAAACCTGTTCCTAAATTATGAACACAGATCTGTCAATAAAATTAGTGTCTCTTGGCAGCTTCCAAATCTACTCATAACCCAATCCATTCATTTTCAATGTTCTTAACTCCCTCTTTGTCTCACTGCCTTTCATTTCCAGCACTGTCATTTAACTTTTGTCAGTTGGTCACATCCATCCTCTGTATTCGATTTTATCAGAATAAAAGACATTCTACTCTGTCCATGTTCCAAGTAGCTACATCCGTTCCCTGCAGGCCTTGCTAAAAGGATGTCACACTGTCACCCCGTTGCTCATCAATTTGTTCGAGCGGGCACCAGTAACGTCTCTCATTGAGAGACTTATTGTTACTGTTTTTGGTATATCCTATATGCACGGGTAGCTTGCCAAGCTCTGCTGTGCAAGCTCCATACTCTCAGTAGCTTGCCGGGCTCTCCGAGAGGGGTGGAGGAATCGAACATGGGTTGGCCAAGTGAAAGGCGAAAGCCCAACCGCTGTGCTATCACTCCAGCTCACCTAAAAGGCTATACCATTAAATTTCTGTAATCTATTGCTACAGCAATGACACACTTATTTCTTGTGAAATCCAAATACTTGAGCTCCCTTCTTCCCTTCTTTCCTCCCCCCTGCCTCTGCTCAGGGCTTACTCCAGGCTCTACATTAGGACAGCTGTCCTTTAAAACTCTCCTGTAAAGTCCTCTTCAGGGGACTATATAGGGTTCTGGGGAATGAAACCAGGTTGGCTTTAAGCAAGACTTACTCACTGCATTATTACTTCTCCATCCCTTTGAGGGTTTTTGGTTGTTGTTGTTGTTGTTGTTGTTTTGTTTGTTTATAATCACTGAGGACAAAAAGTTGATTTAGTATAAAATATCAAGTATTTATAGTTCATGTTCCATGGAAAGTTCTCTCCTCAATAATATGGTCACAGTATTTTGGTTCTTTAATTCAGCCCAGTAAAACATGAAAGGAAGAGATAGTAAATACTTTGCAGTAGAACCATAGAGTTTTCACATGATTGGCCTTGTTCTTCCTTTATGCAATAGCAATTTTGCAATACTTAAGAAATTTGGTCAAATCCTAGAGTAAGAAAGATAGAGATTAAAAGGCTGACACAGTAATTGAAATATAAGCACCAGAGTTAAAATTATGGAAACGTATAGCACAGTGGTAGGGTGTTCACCTTGCATGCAGCTGACTTGGGTTCGATTCCTCTGCTCCTCTCAAAGAGCCCAGCAAGCTACCGAGAGTATCTCGCCCCCACGGCAGAGCCTGGCAAGCTACCCTTAGTGCATTCGATATGCCAAAAACAGTAACAACAAATCTCACAATGAAGACGTTCCTGGTGCCCGCTCGAGCAAATCGATGAGCAATGGGATGACAGTGACAATGACAGTGATATTAAACCAGTATGACCAAATTCGCCTTATTTTATAATTCAAAACAAACAATTTGCTACCTTTTATATTTAAGATGTAAAAAACTAAAAAAAAAAAACTAAAATAAGAAGTGAGCTCACATATAAGCAAGGGACTTAATTTTTTAAACTCAGCTTATTTGAGTTTTTCTGCGTAGATTACCATCGTGAACCGTCACTGGTTTGGCATGCCTCCCCACTGTGCGCTGTCCCCAATGCTACATAAGGGCCTCGTACCCTAGCAGGAGAGAGCCCTGAGCATAGAGCCAGGGTTCAGCCTGAGAACTATGTAACCAAGACAGGAAAATAAAAATACACTTAGGCACATTAAACTTACTTTTCTGTACAGATTTTAATACAAAAACCTTCAATAATAATATTTGTGCACGGTTTCCCCAATAATTGCATGTAGTTTATTGACCTACATTCAGTTATTGGCCAGAGAACAGTCATCTCACATTTAAAGAGGAGTATGCATTTTCCATCATTGTATCCCACTTCTCAATAATCTTTCTATTACCAAACAAAAGAAGATAAATTAGCTTTCAGAGAAGTCTAATAAAAATTTAAGGCATAAATGAAACTTCTTATTCTTCATGGATTTTTAAAACTTAAGATAATCTTATTATAGGCTTCAGTATGTATCATACTGAACATGAATTTCCACATGAATATTATTATGAAATGTTTTATTAATATTGATGCTGGATCAATATACCAGATTCCTTCCCTGTGAATGGATTATTAGTCAAAGGCATATGCATTACCAACAGTGTTGGGGTTTTAAGAATATTTCACATTATTTTGATTTTTTCCCACTCTGCAACACTATATATCATGGTATAATAAGTTAATTACCATATTATTTGATGTTAATTTAAGCTTTCCTGAGATCACAATTTATAAGCAAATAAATGTATGACACTGCAGTCATAAAAGGTGAAGAACAGAGTAAAAAATGGGAGTTTCATTCAGTTGAAAAAATTGGTTTTAGCAGCATATGTTCATGTTGTTATATACACCAGTATGCCTGATGATTCTGCTATGTAAGTATCTTTTTTTTAATTTATGAGATTTGTTATCAAATAATATACTTGGAGGTAGTATAAGCAATACTATTCTCTTGCTAAAAATTCATTTGGACAAAAAAAAATCAAAAACAAAAAACAAACCAGTCAGTACACAGATATAGCTCTTGGTTAACTAACTTATTGCTAGGGAAAGTTGTCTGAAACTTTTAATTATTGATTAAAATTTAAAAGTGATTTTTCTCCTTTCTTTTGGAAGTTGAACAAATGTCCAAAATAGATTTTAGGATATATTTTATATATAATGTCCAGGCTGCTAGGTTGCACAAAAGTTTTAGAAGACATAGTAGAGCCTTGAGCAATCCACATAGAATGTTTTATCTTTTTCAGTTGCACAGTTACAGGAATTAAATTTTCTTTAATGTGTTTGCTAGAATAGATCACATTAGCTAATAATGACAAACTATTCTGTGCAAAATGCCTTATGGGGTTGCATCAAGTAGTTGTAATAGGAACTTGTATAATATCATTCATACTAGTGAAGCTGAAAGCTCCCATGACTAAAAGGAAATGCTGAATCATGATAAGAAATAAATGTCTGTAACTGTTTTAAAATGTTAATAGTCCTCAAATACAGCTAAGGACTGTTTTAGAAAACTTAAGACATCTAGTCTATATATACAATGCACTTTTTTCCCTTATTGATGTAAAAAGGGTGAAACCTATAACCAGACATCTTGTTTGTATTTTATGCAAAACAGAACATTCGAAATAGGAAGGATTAAGAACATATGTATGTTTTATGCTTGGTATATTATTTAATGAATATATATTAATAGATAAGACATTAACAAATTATTCTTTTATAACTACTACAACTTGAACAAAAGAATATATTTCAATGTATGCTGAGATGCTAGACCTTCAAAATACAGCAGTGAAAGAAACTTCCATGAGGATTATCCATTATTCAAAGATTAAATGTTCTTAGAAATCCAGGGAAAGAAGAAATGTTGCTCCTCTGGAATCTTAAGAGAAAATAGAAAGTCTTTTAAGTTGTACAGTATCAAGTTTTTTTCAGGGTGGACTGATTCTCCAAGGTCTCTCTGCAAAAGAGATAAATTTGATGCATAATAACCAGAGTTCAAACATTAGAATTGTGGCAAAAATTAAGAAAGAAGTAATGATACAAAAATCAAGTTAGAACTACGTATTATACCAGGAAAATCCAATCTTAAGAGGATAATGGAATGTTTCCGTTAATGTAGTTGCATTCATTTGACTGGATGGGATGTAATATAAAAGGCAACTAATCTCAATTAACAAAACATAAGCACAGAAGGCTTAACCTGTAACAATATCTTAATAATCTCTCATACATGGAATTAATATCTTCATTGTGAGATACAACAATTTACACTAATTTTCTTCTATGAAAACATTTTTGATCCTTCTATCAGCAAAATTATTGGTAACAAGGAACATAACATAAATAATTATGAACCTGCTTTGGGAGCAGACATAAGAGGAAAACTGGAGAAAATGGTGGAGGGAAAGTGCGATGGTGGTGGGATTGGTGTTGGAATATTAAATGCCCATAACAAATCATCATGAACAACTTTGTAAACACAGTGTTCATAATAAAATGCAGGGGGAAATTTGCATATGTCACCTTTACCTATTACATCTAAACTCCAAAATAACTTAATTTAGAATTGTTTTAAAAGTTTTATTAATGACAGACAAGACATGATTATTATCATAATGAAATCCAAGTATAAAATAAGATATAATGTAATATACTTTAATTCCAGAGGTTAAAACTTACTAATGCAAATGAGAATATGCTTTTTTAAATATTGTATTAAATGATTTTAATTTTCTAATTTATGTAGGTCAATCATGTAATTGACATTATTTATGTAGGACAATCATACAATAATTACAAACTGGCTCTTACTGATTTATTTTCTGATTATTTTATTTGCCATTTATTAAAGTTTTGTTGGGATAAAAAATATAAAGTACATTTGGTGTGTGCCTAAGAGGGCAGGTTGAGATTGGGAAGGAAACTGGAGACATTGGTGGAGGGAAGGTTCAGGCTGGTGGTCGTGGAACACTACATGCTTGGAACAACTGTATAATGAGTAACTTTGTGAATTACAGTGTTTTTGATGAAATTAATGAAAAAAAATTAAGTAGTGGCATTAGCCATCTTTTAAAATCAGTGGTACATAAAGCACTTTGGGGGGGTTATTTTTGAGGCCACAGTTGGTGATGCTCAGGGCTTACCCTAGATCTGTGCTCAGAGACTACAGCTGGGGGGACTAGGAGGGACATGGGTATTGCTGGGATCAAGCTCAGGTAAGCCACAAACAAGGCTAGTGCCCTACACACTGTACTATTGTCCCGATCTCAAGGAAAGCATTTTTATAAGTTACAAATTGAAGAAAATTTCTTGGTTAAAGGCTGCACATTGCAAAAGCAATCTTTCAACTTGTGAAATGCTTAATTTCATAATATCCTTATCTTTCTATTTATCTATCTATATATCTATGTAGCACTGTCACTGTAGCACTGTGCCTGTTGTTCATTAATTTGTTCGAGGGGACACCAGTAACATCTCCATTGTGAGACTTATTACTGTCTGGGGCATGTTGAATATGCCACAGGTAGCTTGCCAGGCTCTGCCGTGTGGGCAGGACACTCTCGGTAGCTTGCCAGGCCCTTCCAGAGGGATGGAGGAGTCAAACTTGGGTCTGCCGGGTGCAAGGCAAAGCCCCTCCCCACTGTAATATCAATCCAGCCCTCTATCTATCTAAACATAACCCTCTAGATATCTAAAGATATGTATATAGATGATAGATGATAGATAGGTAGATAGATGTACTAGTTTAGAAATAGATCAATGTATATGTGCATTTGTTTTGTATAAAATGCTTGTGTAACTTTAATTAACTGTTTGATAATATATTACTAGTAGTAGTAAAACATGTCAACAGAAATTGATTGCCCAAAAAAAGAATATATTCTTTTTATACTAGTTTGTTCAGTCGCTTGACAAAGATTCTCATTCGAAGAGGATTACATGCTTTTCTTCTGGAACGGGCAAAATACCAAGTGAAAGTACTTTTTTGAGGAAATGAGAATCACTTCTCAGAATTAATCATTTAAATTGTTTGCTTAGCCCTTTCATAAAATAGACATATAAGTGGTAGGAGAAATTTTAAAAAATCCACACTTTCAATATGAAATTAAAATCTGTTTTTCAGTAACTATAGAACAAATGCAAAGAAATTCATTAAGGAGATGATTAAAATATACCAATAAACAACAAAAAGGAGAGAGGAGGGAAGAGGAGGAGGAGGGGGGAGGGGGGAAGAGGAGAAAAGTAAAAGGAAGAAGGCAGGTAGGAGGAAGGAAGGAAGGAAGGAAGGAAGGAAGGAAGGAAGGAAGGAAGGAAGGAAGGAAGGAAGGAAGGAAGGAAGGAAGGAAGGAAGGAAGGAAGGAAGGAAAGAAGGGAGAGCAGCTATCAAATGAAAATAAATCATAGTGAGAATTTTCTGAAGTTGGCATATGCTCCCATTCCTAAGAAGCAAGAAGGGGTTCAACAAAAATAGACATAAATTGAAAACCTTCAAAATTCATTGTCATCAGGATGACAAAGGCCAAATATAGACTATTGAAAGTATCAGACTATTGAAAGAAAGGAATTAATTCAAAGAGAACCCATAAAACCAAAGCAGGGTAATTATACAGTGGATAGGGCATTTGCCTTGCATAAGGCCCACCTGGGTTTGATCTCCAGAACCACATAATCCGCCAAAAGTAATACCTAAGCATAGAGGCAGGAGTAAGCCCTGAGCTCTTCAGGATATAAGCCTAAAACCTTAAAAAACAAAACAAAACAAAACAAAACACAATAAGTTAAAGAATAGTATCAGATCTATTTAACACAATGAAATGATCATTTCACCAATAATCCTCTATCCAGTTAGATTTTCATTCAAATTTGAAGGTATAATACAAACCTTCATTCATAAGAAACAGCTCAGTCAGTTTATAGCCTCAAAACTAGTTTTGTCCCAAAAAACACACTACTTTGAAAGACAGGACAAATTTCTCCATGCTTTTCCATTATTCCATGCATTTACTCATGGGATTATGATCCATTTATTTCTGGCTTGATGAATAATTTCTGTACCTATTATTTAAAAAGTATAGGCTTTATACTTTTTAAATAATAAATTAATGTTTGATTTATTTTGAATACACTTTCGATGTATATTGAGGTAATTTTTTTACATCTATAGAGCTTTTGTCCTTTACTTATTAATGCAAATACCTCAGCATTATTTATGATGCAATATTTTCTAACATAAAAATAACATCTTTAAGGATATAACACACTTTTATAAGCTATTTTCTTTGTTTTTATCTTAAACTCTCTTCTCAATGGCTAAATTTGGTATTTGTAGGCTCTATTATTTAATAGTAAATCAAAAATTTATTAACATAGAATTGACCATATAATATTTTATTTATATCTGAAATAAAATAAATAGCTGTTAGTATCTTATTAGGAAATCATTGATTTACAGTTTTACGAAATTTCAGGAGTTTAGCTCTATTCATATGTGTACATATGTCTACCTATAAAATGGGGAAGAAAAGAGATATCTCTCCAATGTATAATATAAAGAAACACAATAAGGAAATAAGAAATGTGCAAAGACATCAGAGCTGGAGAGTTTACAAGAAAGAGCTTATGTTTTTGGTATAGGGGTGAAGAGAGGTTCCTTGAAAAATTGTTGGGAGGAAATAGGCACTCTGCGGGTGGGGGTGGGGTGGAAATATGTAGGTGTGGAACTATCCTTAGCCAAGTTGTAAATCCTGGCCTCTCAATGGAATCAGGAAGATAGAAAACACACTACGTCAAAGGACTGGAGCTCGTGCCCAGCCCAGCTGGACTCCTGGTCCATCCCCTGGCATGCTAAGAGTGCATGGCTCCCTGACCCCTGGGGTTGGATCTTTAGTAGCCCTCAGCATGCCCAGAGGGGCATCAGCGGTCCTCTACCCTCACCACGAAGTGGGCCTGAGCACTGAACGGTCAGGTCCACACTGCAGATCAGGGATTCCCAGGGGTGGGCCCAAAACTTTTTACAGCACAGCTCAGGATAACTTGAAAGTGAGGATGAGTTATACCTACAGTGTAGGAGAATATTGGTTTGTCCTTTCAGCCTTGCTGCAGGGAGCTTAGGCATATTGGGTTGTTCACATCACAGTGCTCCCATTCCTCTGTGTTTATTTGTCACCGCTTTCTTTGTGCTCTGTTGACTTGTACATATTGTTTTTCTCTTCTCCTTAAGTCCTTTGCATAGTTAATTAAATGCAATGTCCATTTTGTATAGACAGAGGAAGACAGTTAATGCTATGTTTTTGCAATTTGGGAGTTAATTGATTCCAGATAAATTACCTCCTGGACATCTGCTCTCTCAACTTAAGCCTCAGTTGCCCTTAATTCCCAGCACCCCAAAATCAAGGTCCCAATGAGGGACTGCATGGACCCAGGGCAAGCTGTGAGCTATCCTGACAACAAAATGGCCCAGGCCAAAGTGCCATATTGTCAAGGTCCTGGCCACTCAACCCCGGCACACTAGAGTATGAGCCCCGAAGTCACTGGACTTACTCCCTATGGGAGAGGGAGTGGGAAGGGGAGAAGCCTCTGCCCTGGCCGTCTGCTCGCCGCAGGATTCCTACTGCCAAGAAAGAAACCGACCAAGAAGGTCACCGAGCAGAGCGGGGAAGCCCGGTGGTCAAACAGACTTTATTTATTGATTCTTACACAGGGGATTTTATAAACACAATCTGGGGTGGGGGGACATTCCACACATGTATCACGTTTACCTCGTGGAGCTCAGTACAGCTGCTAGTTAATGGTTTGTATTCCCCAATCTCAGGGCCGGGTTAACTAGCTCAGGTAAATGTTAACTGTCACACCCCTCACCCCATTGTCTCCTCAACCAGAGTGCCTGTGTGTGGAGTGCTGGAGTGTGTGGAATGCAGGGCCCCTGGGCCCCTGTAAACAGGGCCGACTCTTGCTTTTAGGGGCAGGGGGTTTAGTCAAAGTCTCAGGCCGGCTACTGAGACCCCAACACCATATTATTTAACTACAAGTTAAGAGCCTGCTCATGGATGTCATGATCCCAAAAGTAATAACTGAATTAGGACCCTGCTAGGGTTAGGAATGATTAATTTGGCCTGAGAACTGTAGTCCTCTGTGGTGAGAGGTCCCCAGGAGAGCCACCTTACAAGCTCAATGTATCTCTTACTGTGTCCATACAAAATAAGTAATATCAAAAAGTAGAATTAAGATGTTAATTAAGATGTCAATTAAGTTATTGGACTAAGGACAGGAGAAAAACAATTTAAGAGGTATTTTGCTGAGATCAAAGGAAGGATATTCATTATGTTGATTTTGGTACCAGAAAGGATGTGGTGTCGGCCACCAATGTGGGGCCTCAGAGAGAGATGAGAGAGAGACCAGGGCATCAAGATGGATCATGAGAAACTAGCAAGGGAATACAGGGAAAAGAATGTAGGGGGAGAAAGCAGGAACAGCCGCATGGAGAAACGCAAGACGGGGCTGCGTGAGGGAGCGCGGAGAGATGGGCAGGAAAGACAGGAGGAGACGGGAATGGGGGGCAGAGTGAGACTGGAACAGGTGCATGAAGGGAATAAAAAAATGGCAACTGATCAGCAACCAGCCTGGTGGCCTCCTCTCCTCCTTCCTCCACCCATGGTATGGGCTGCCCCAGGTGGGGGAGTGGCCCGGGTCCACTGAACATGGGCGGGGAGAGAGAGACCCAGTGGGGATCCCTAGCTGCCAGAGATCACACACTGCAGTAAGCAAATAAAATAACATAATGCATATTTAAGTAAAATCTGTAGAAAATATCTATGTAATTCAGAAAGTGTTTTGTTTTTTTTAAAGAATTAACGATGCTAAGAAAGAAGAGAGGAAAATAATACTGATGTCAGAAATCAGAGACATAACTTTACTGGAGCTTTTACAATTAAAAGAAATATGCAAATATAAGGATGTTGCAAATGTAAGAAGGATGCCTATCCCCGCACCAGGCTACCTTCACCGGGCCCCCCTTGAAGGGGAGAGGGTTGAGTTTCCCGCTCCACCCCAAGCAGAAAACTGGCAGCCAAAAACCTCCAGAACCCAGCCACAGCCATGCTCAAGGCCACTCTCCACACTCTCGGCTGAGTCTCACCCATGAAGGAACCGGCAGAGGAACCCAGGTGTGCAAGGACCCGGGGCTAAGATCTCCAAGCCTCCTCCACCCAGATTCCCCATTTTCCAGTAGCTTGGCAGCCACACCCACGAACTTCTCCCGATGCCATGTAATTCCATCAACGGCTAAAATCCAGAGACTATAAAATTAAGCTCCTGGAAGCACATGCTATTATTTTCGGCCACACAACCTCTTATAGTCTAGCCCACTAATGAACCTAAAGCAACACACACGTGTTTGGTTTTAACATACTTGCTTGTATTCTCTTATATGAATTCTCCGTCTCTCTTGGAGTACCCGACAAGCTACTGAAAGTATCCCACCCGCACAGCAGAGCCTGGCAAGCTCCCTGTGGCATATTCATATGCCAAAAACAGTAACAACACTGGGTCTCATTTCCCTGACCCTGAAAAAGCCTCCAATGTGGCACTGTTGGGAAGGACTAGTAAGGAGAGGCTGCTAAAATCTCAGGGATAGGACGAATGGAGACTTTACTGGTGTCCGCTGGAGGAAATCGATGAACAACAGGATGACAGTGATAAAGTGATACAGAGATGCAAATGTAAAGATGTTGGGTAGGAGAAAGAAAGGCACCACTTCGCCCACACATAAACTGGGTTCTATTCCTGGCACCACATACAGTCTCCCGGGTACCATTCAAAATGAGCCCTGTGGGGCTGGAGCGATAGCACAGCAGGTAGAGCATTTGCCTTGCACGTGGCTAAATCAGGTTTGATTCCCAGCATCCCATATTGTCCCTTGAGCACCACCAGGAGTGATTCCTGAGAGTATGAGCCAAGAGTAATTCCTGAGCATTGCGGGTATGACACCCCCCAAAAAATAACACAAAGTGAGCCCTGTGCACAAAACCAGGTATAACATCCCCAAAAAAGCAAAATAAGAGAGAACGACTGCATGCATATAAATAAATTTTATCCATAGTTTATAGTAAGATAAAAAATAAAATTAATATGGACAATAAACTTATATTGTATAGCCTAAAACTCCAGTAAAATCAAAATAAGTGCTGGAGAGATATTTCATATTGCCCTGGGTTTCAATGCATCACAAGAATAATTTCCACAAATCAAATAAACTAGGGAGCATCAAGGTAAATAATAACAATAATAATAAACATTGGAAAGACACTTTTTCAAGAGAATAGAGAAATATCAGACAATGAAAAGAGCATATAAAAATTCCCCAAGTGCTAAAAAAAAGAAAAAGCAATGAAAATGTGAAAAATCCTATCAGATACTGGAGCTGCAGAGATATGGTGCTTGCCTTGCTTGTGATATACCTGAATTGATCCCTAGCATCCCATATGATCTCCTGAATCCAGTCGGAAGTGAATCATGAGCTCAGAGCAAAAAATATGCTCTGAGGACAGGTAGGTATGCCCCCCCCGCCATCTATGACATTAGATATTTCACAAAATGAGCTATGTGGATGGCAAATAAGCACATATGAATTGTTCCATGTTATGTGCCTATAAAACCTGTGAGGAATAACACACAATGTCTTTATTTGCATAACCACAAATCTGAAATGGTTTGTCTTTTTTTAATTTAAGTTTATTTATTTTTAAATTAGTGAGTCACAGTGAGGGTACAGTTATAGATTCACACATTTTCCTGCTTGATTTTCCCTCATGCAATATTTGAGAGCCAATCCCTCCACCAGTGTCCATTCTCCACCACCAATGAACCCAGTATTTCTCCGACCCCCCCAATCTCATCCCCCCACCCAACCCCGCCTCTGTGGCAGGGCATTCCAATTTAATATCTCTCTTACCTTTTGGGTGTTGTGTTTTGCAATAGAGGTATTGAGTGGTCATCCTGTTCAGTTTCTAGTCTACTTTCAGCATGCATCTCCCTTCCTGAGCGGGATTTCCAATTACATATTACTTGGTGTTCCCTTCTCTATCTGGGATAACTTTCCCCCAGAGTGTGAGGCCAGCTTCCAACCTATGGAGCCAATCTCCTGGTATTATATAATACTATTCTTGGGTATTAATCTCCTACTCTTTATTTTATATTCCACAGATGAGTGCAATTTTTCTATGAGCCACTCTTTCTGGCTCATTTCACTTAGCATGATACTTTCAGTGTTGATCAACTTATATGCAAAGTTCATGACTTCATCCTTTCTAAGAGCTGCATAGTATTCTATTGTATAGATGTACCAAATTTTCTTTAACCAGTCATCTATTCTCGGGCACTTGGGTTTTTTCCAGATTCTGGCTATTGTAAACAGTGCTGCGATGAAAATATAAGTGAAGATGTCATTTGGACTATCCTTTTTATGTTTCTCCAGGATATATTCACAGAAGTGGTATTGCTGGATCAAATGGAAGCTCAATTTCTAATGTTTTGAGAAGCGTCCATAATGTTTTCCAAAAATGTTGGACCAGTCGGCATTCCCACCAGCAAGTGTAGAAGGGTCCCTCTCTCCCACGTCCACTCCAAAAGAGGTTGCTTTTGTTCTTTTGGATGTGTGCCATTTTCTGTGGTGTGAGGTGGTATCTCGTGGTTGTTTTGATTTGCATCTCCCTGATGATTAGTGATGCAGAGTATTTTTTCATGTGCCTTTTGCATTTGTATCTCTTCCTTAAAAAGTTTCTGTTCATTTCTTCGGCCCATTTCCTGATGGGGTTGGATGTTTTCATCTTGTAGAGTTCATGTGCTTTATATATCCTTTATATCAACCCTTTATTGGATGGGTATTGGGTGAATATCCTTTCCCATTCTGTAGATTGCCTTTGTATTCTGGTCTCTGTGTCTTTTATGATGCAGAAGCTTTCTTAGTTTAATATAGTCCCCATTGTTTATCTGTTTCTACTTGGTTGCTTAGTTCCGTGTCCTCTTTGAAGATACCGTTAGCTTCAATATCACAAAGGGTTTTGCCGACATTGTTCCACTTCACATTTCTTGCCCCCTTATCAAAGATTAGATGATTATATATTTGGGGTTGTGTGTAGGGATATTCTGCTCCATTCCATTGGTCTGTGGTTCTGCCTTTGTTCCAGTACCATGCTGTTTTAATTGTTACCGCTTTATAGTAGTGTTTAAGGTTGGGGAGAATGATGCCTCCCACCATCTTTTTCCCAAGAATTGTTTTAGCTATCCGTGGGCGTTTGTCGTTCCATATGAATTTCAGATTGCTTGATTCATTTATTTTAAGAATGTCATGGGTATCCTTATAGGGATGGCGTTGAATCTGTATAATGCTTTGGGGAGTATTGTCATTTTGACAATGTGGATTCTCCCTATCCATGAGCTGGTATATGTTTCCATTTCCTCATGTCCTCTTTTATTTCATGGAGTAGCATTTTATAGTTTTCTTTATAGAGGTTCATTACTTCTTTAGTTAAGCTGATTCCAAGGTACTTGATTTTCTGGGACACGGCTGTGAATGGGAGTGCTTTTTTCATGTCCCTTTCCTCTGTCTCATTGTTTGCAGGCCATGGATTTTTGGGTATTTATTTTATAACCTGCAACTTTACTGTAGAGGTCAATTGTTTCTAAGCTCTTCTTACTAGAGCTTTTAGGCTTCTCTAGATATAGTATCATATCATCTGCGAATAGTGAGAGTTTGATTTCTTCCTCTCCTATTTGAATGCTCTTAATATCTTTTTCTTGCCGAATGGCTATAGCTAGTACTTTCAGTACTGTATTAAAGAGAATTGGTGAGAGTGGGCATCCTTGTCTTGTCCACAATCTTAGAGGAAAGGCCCTTAGTTTTTCCCCATTGATGATAATGCTTGCCATATGTTCATAGTAGATGGATTTGCCTATCTTGAGGAAAGTTCCTCCAAAACCCATTTTGCTGAGAATTTTTATCATGAACGGATATTGGATTTCTCTGCATCTATTGATATGATCATATGGTTTTTATCTTTACCTTTGTTGATATGATAGATTATGTTGATTGATTTCCGAATGTTAAACCATCCTTGCATCACTGGGATGAATCCCACTTGGTTATAGTGTATGATCTCTTTGATGAGTTGTTGGATCCTATTTGCTAATATTTTGTTGAGGATCTTCGCATGGTGTTTATCAGGGATATTGGTCTATAGTTTTCTTTGTTAGTAGTGTCTTTGTTTGCTTTTGAAATTAGGGAGATATGTGCCTCATAGAAATTGTTCAGGAGGGTTCCTGTCTTCAATTTCCCGGAAAAGCTTGAGGAGAACTGGCAACAAGTCTTTTTAAATGTTTGGAAAAATTCGCCAGTGAATCTGTCTGGACCTGGGCTTTTGTTTGTGGGAAGACTTTTGATTACAGTTTCAATTTCCTTGATATTTATGGGCCTATTCAGGTATTTCAACTCTTTTGGTTCAGTCTTGGGAGATTGTAGGAATCAAGGAATTTGTCCATTTCTTTTAGGTTCTTTTGTTTTGTGGCATACAGACTTTCAAAGTAGTCTTTGATGGTCTCTTGAATCTCCTTAGTTTCTATTGTGATATCCCCTTTTCATTTCTGAATCGGTTTATTAGGGTTTTTTCTCTCTCTTTCTTTGTGAGTCTTGCTAGCGGTTTATCAATCTTATTTATTTTCTCGAACAACCAGCTCTTTGTTTCATTGATCTTTCGGATTGTTTTTTGGGTTTCCATATCATTGCTTTCTGCTCTAAGTTTTATTATTTCTTTCCTTTGATCTGGTTTGGGTTGCTTTTTCTGGTACGTTTCTAAGGTCTTGAGCCATGAATTCAAGCTATCTATATGGACCCTTTCTTCCTTTCTGAGAAAAGCTTGCAGAGCTATAAATTTTCCCCTTAACACAGCTTTAGCTGTGTCCCATAGGTTCAGTAGCTTGTATCTTCATTCTTACTTGTTTCGATGTATTTTTTGATTTCTTCCTTGATTTTCTTTGTGACTCACTCATTGTTCAATAGTGAGTTGTTTAATTTCCAAGTGTTTTATTTGGTTCTCCGCGTCTGTGTGTGATTATCTTCCATCTTCAGTGCATCATGGTCTGAAAAGACAGTTGATACAATTTCTATCTTCCCAATTCTATTAAGGTATAATTTGTGACCCAGAACGTGGTCTATTTTGGAAAATGTTCCATGTGTGCTGGAAAAGAATGTGTATTCTTTCTTTTTGGGGTGTATAGAGCCCTGTATAGGTCTATTAGCCCTGTCTCCTCCATTTCTTCCTTCAGAGCCATTATTTCCTTGCTGAGTGTTGTTCTTGTCGATCTATCCAGAGGTGAGAAGGCAGTGTTGAAGTCTCCAACTACTATCATGGTGCTAGTTATGTCCTCTTTAAATTCTGTTACGAGTTCTTTTAAGTATTTAGCTGGTCATTCATTAGGTGCATATACGTTTAAAAGTGTGATTTCTTCCTGTTGTACATATCTCTTGATGAATAGAAAATGACATTTACTGTCCCTTCTGCTCTTTTTCGGCCAGAAATCTATGTTTTTGGATACTAGTATGGCCACCCCAACTTTTTTGAGGAAGCTGGTTGCTTACAGGATTGTTTTCCATCCTTTGATTTTGAGTCTGTGTTTGTTCTGACTATTTAAATGTGTTTCTTATATGTAGCAGAAAGTTGGGTTTCATTTCGGAATCTATTTTGCCACTCTGTGTCTCTTGAATGTTGCATTTAGACTGTTAACATTAAGAGAAATTATTGTCCTGGGATTTTGTGCCATCTTTCTGTAGGGTTTGTTGTTCTTGTAGGATTTTTTTTCTTGTCTTATCGTAGCCCTTTTAGTCCTTCTTTTAAGTTTGGTCTTGAGTCTATGAAGTTCCTGAGCTGTTGCTTCTCCATGAAATAGTGTATGGATCCTTCAAGTTTAACTGAGAGTTCAGCCGGGTAAAGTATTCTTTTTGAAGAGTTTATTTCATTGAGTTTTTTCACTATATCCCACCATTGTTTTCGGGCTTGGAAGGTTTCTTCTGATAGGTCTGTTGTGAATCTAAGGGGTGCTCCTTTGTATATGATTTCCTTCTTCGATCTTGCTACTTGCAGTATTGTGTTTCTGTCCAAGGCATCCATCATTCTGACTATGATATGCTTGGGGAATTTTTACTTGGGTCCCTTTTAGCTGGCACCCTTCGGACTCCTTGGATATGGATGCCTGCATTCTCTAGATCTTGGAATTTCTTAACAATGATGTATTTAATTGTGTTTTTTTTTCATTGGGATTTGTTCCCTGTGGTTCAAGTGCTACAATAATTCTTATGTTGTTTCTCTTGAGGTCATCCCCTAGGACTCTAATTCACTCTAGAGCCATTTTGAGGTTTTTTGTCATTATTTGTTGTTGCCTATATGCTTTCTGCAGCTCGTCTTTAAGCTCACTGATTCTGTTTTCGGCTCTAGTCATTTACTATTGAGGGCTCCTACTGAGGTTTTTTTTTTATCTCATCTACGGATTCTTTTAATTGTGTCACTTCTGTTCGTAGCTTTGAAACTTCTACTCTCATTTCTTCCTGGATTATTTTAGTGGACTGTCCCAATGCTGCATCCATATCCTCCCTTAATTTATTGGATGTTCGTTCCATTGCTGCTTTGAGTTCATCAACCATCTTCACGATTTTTTCTTTGAATTCTTTAACTGAGAAGAGGTTGTATTTCTGGGAAGTCCCTGTTGAGGTTTCTGAGATCCTCTATTCTATCTCCACCACCATCTTCCATCACCACCAGGATGGTGGTGGGGATTTTCGCTGTTTCTTCATGCTTTTATGGGCTTTAGTGTCAGGCGCTCTTTCTTAGCTTGAGAGGGACCTCAATTAAGACATGGTGCTTTGACCTTTTTACAAAGGACTTTATGTGCAGCTTCATGTGTTCACTGAAAGTTTTTTTGAAATTAGGATAGGTAGGCTAGTTGACTATTAACATATAGTGACTAAGATGACTAGGGTATTCTTCAGAGGAATAGATCATATCGATTGTGGCCAAAGCACAATGCACGGGATGGGAGAAATAACTGCAGCTGCTCCAGAAGGAGGCCACGCCCTCTATTGAGGCAACGCCCCCTGATGTGAGGACACACCCCTAACAACCTGAGCAAGAGGAGGAGCGGGTCAGGGCTGCCGAGGAGGTGACTGAGAGGCGTGGGGTGGGGAGGGCTTCAGAGGCCAAGACCGTGGAGGGTGGGGGGCGATCGGAGAGCTCCGCCACACTGGGAAGTTTATCTTTTAATAGGTCAATTTATAATCAAATTGTAGCCTAATAGATACAATAAAACACTTAAAGCAATATAAGGAAGAAATTGCTACTTTTGCTACTTGCAACAGTATTAATGCATCTCAACATATTTTTTTCTACATTAAAGATGTTGTCTATATTGTAGAATCTACTCAACTCAAAAAATGCAAATGCAATGCATGATGATAGCCTAGGAATGAGTAGAGTGTGACAAACTAAGGCAGGAATTACAAAGTGACATGACGAAGCTTTTAGGGGTAATTAATGTGTTCATTTTCTTATTGCATGGTGACAGTTCATATTATATGCTTAACCTCATTTTTATAAATTTGGAAAATGTGTATCTTTTATATACTTTAATTTATACATTTTATGTGTTTTAGTTTAGATTTTACAGTATATGTAAGGCAATTTTGTAATGAAGAGGTGAATTAAAGACTACAAAGTACAAAGTAAAATCTTAATATGACATAATAATAAATCTAACAGCAATGTTTCACGTGCTCATGTAATCCTTTAAAACAAGTCTGAGCTATGTATCATAGTGATTAAATTTTTTACCTGAAGAAATTGAGAAAAATTTACATGTGATCATCCAGCCAATAAAAAATAGTGAGATTATATTAAATATCCGGATTTTTTATTAAACTCCACATTATTAATTAATTTTGTGTATTTCTTTATTATGAACATGATATGGAATATCTACATTGATAGTGCTGATGATAGTACAGATGCTCATGAGTGAGTTATTTGCCTTGTTTTGGTTGAATGCATGAATCATACTAATAGAAATCTGCTTGGTTCAATTTATTCATGCAAAGGAAAAAGTTCATAAATAACGTGATGAAATAACTTACTAAATGAAAAAGATTTACTAAATCCTCCTCGATAAAAGAAGCATGGTACTAGTAAAGTGATGTGAATTTCACTGAAATCCAAATCAAATTCTCTGAATTCTGTCTTTTAGACAAAATTATTTCACCAAGAGAACAGTATCATATGTTTTTTTTCAAACAACTATTTCATTTTCACCTATACTGAGCCAATTTTAATACCTTTTGGGACAGAAAATTTATTGTTTATTTACAGTGTCTAGTAGCAAATAGAGAATTTTTCACATACGTGACATGTGCTATTCCACTTAATCACTTCCCTAAACTCTGATATTTAAGTTTTGTAACAAATGTTCTACTTTTATCCCAATCCTCTATAAACACTTAGATATTCAGTATTGTAAGCAATGTGTTTTAGAAACTCATAAAGTAAATGAACTCCAATGTCCTTTTCTGGTTGCAAAAATATCACAATTTAAAATTTAAAAAAATAGAAAATTAAAACAATTTAAAATTTAAGACAATTTAAAACATAGAAATAATTTTCTGATTTTTACAGAGTCACTTCTGCTTCTATATCTTTTCTGTCTACAGTCGTAACAAGAATGTATGTCTTCGGTTTACCCTTGAAGGCCTATCTCAGTCTTGCTTTCCTGGAAATTTCTCAGTCCTTGAGTTAAAGCTAGAACCTTTCTTGTCCAATGTCAACAGAGTTTCATTCCAGGTTATTATGTAAGTGTTTGTCTCCACTTCTGGAAATTATATTTATCTCCTTTTTCATCTCAATTTTTGTTCATGATTGTCTCTTAAACTTTGAGACTTTAATTTCACTCTTTCTTTGATGACAGGGAAAAATAATTTAACTTCTCCTATTAAGTTTAATTCCCTACTCCCGGCCAAGAAATGACGTTACTCTCGGGGTGAGAGGCAACATATTTTCAATGCAGGTAGTACAGCACATATTTTTCAATTCTAAACTCTTCCGAGGAGGAGCAAATGTATTCCTCAAGAAGTTTGTGTTTATGTTAGAATTTCAGAAGACACCAAGCAGACAAAACACCCCAATACACCAGTTTTGGGGCAGAGAACTCTGGGAGCGTGGTGACAGAGTTCCAACTTTGACGAAACCTTAGAAGCCATACCCGCACACAACAGCCTCTGCCATACCAAAGCCCCAGTTTCACTGCTTCATGGCTAGTGTGAGCAGAAACCACAAGCTGAGAAAACTCCTAAGCTCCTTAGGCTATAAACTCTGGGGGCTTTTCTGGAGAGAGAAAGTTCGAGAATCCTCCCAGTTTTATAGCTCCAGGAGCACCTGCAGTGGGGCTGCTTCACACCTACAAATTCCAAAATACTGAGAGTCAGTATTTCTCAGAACAGAGAAAATTAGATCGAAAAGTAGCATAGAAGCCCCCTAAACTCAATAAACAAAAACACTAACATAAAAGGCTCAATCAGTAACCAACAATTCAGTAAAGTCTCAGACAATGACTTAATAACACCATTGTGAGGTATAACAATTTTCACAAATATTCATTTTTGTCTTTTTTTAAAATTGTATTTTATTAGTGAATCACCGTGAGACAAAATTACAGACCTACAGGGTTTCATGCTTATGTTTCAGTCATACAATGATCAAATACCCATCCCTCCACCAGTGCCCATTTTCCACCACCAATGGTCCCAGCATCCCTCCCACCACCCCCACCCTGTCCCCTTCACCCCGCCCTGCCTCTGTGGCAGGGCATTCCCATTTGCTCACTCTCTCTTTTTGGGTGTTGTGGTTTGCTACAGAGGTATTAAGTAGGCATCTTGTTCTGTCTATAGTGTATTTTCAGCCCGTATCTCCCATCCCTAGTGGGCCCGCTAGCACCCTTTGCTTGGTGATCCCTTCTCTATCAGAGCTGCTTCTTCACCTAGCATGTGAGGTAAACTTCCAAGCTATGAAGTACTCCTCTTGATACTTTTTTTTTCTTTTTTTTTTTTTGCTTTTTGGGTCTCACCCGGCGATGCACAGGGGTTACTCCTGGCTTTGCGCTCAGGAGTTACTCCTGGCGGTGCTCAGGGGACCATATGGGATGCTGGGGATCGAACCCGGGTCGGCCGCGTGCAAGGCAAACGCCCTACCCGCTGTGCTATCGCTCCAGCCCCTCTCCTCTTGATACTTATCTCTAATATTCTTGGGTGTTAGTCTCCCATTCTGTTACTTTATATTCCACAAATGAGTGCAGTCTTTCTATGTCTGTCTCTCTCTTTCTGACTCATTTCACTTAACATGATACTTTCCATGCTGATCCACCTATATGCAAATTTCATGACTTCATCTTTTCTAATTTTGAATATCAGAAACAACTACATTATGAACAACTTTGTAAACCATAGTGTTTAGATAAAGTTAGAAAGAAAAATATAAATTTACCAAAATCCACAAATGTGTCACTGAAGACAACACTGAACTGTTTAATTCTGGTTCAGTGGTCAAAATTGCTAAGCATGAAAATTAGTCACACCACTAGTTGCTGTGAAGAAACTGGAGAATTAAGATTACTCAGACATTTGTTGGTATGTTACATGATACACTGTGCTGCAAAATAATATACTTTGGCAGTTTCTTACAAAACTAATATGTGAATATCTTGTGATCAAACAATTGAATTCAATTGTGCTTAATATATATATATATATTCTTGTATATCCCAGTAAAATAAATGAGTATGTGTGTTCACATAAACTCATGTTTATTGATGCTCAAATAAGATTTATCTGGAAAAGTCCTGAAATAAAATCTTCTCAGAAGTCACTTGGTGAGTAAATGGATAAATAAAAGTCATATCCACATCACTATTTATTAAAAAAAGATAAATATAACACTTATTTTTTTAACAATTTGAAATAATCACCAATTACAACATGAGGAAAAGACTAAGTGTAAAATATAATATGCTGCATGATTCTATTTGTAAAACTTTAAATGCCAGTTAAGAAACTGAGGACCAATTGGTAGTTTTGAGCAGTTAGTATTGGAGATTGGAATAAATAACTAAACAGAAAAAAAAGAAATTTTTATTGAAATTAGAAGTTCAGTTTTATAATGACCTTCCTTATTTATTTCCTTCTTTTCTGGCTTTGGGCATTTCATCAGTTTTGGACATTCCATCACTTTGGACATTTCAGCATGGTTGTGCTTATTTCTCGAAAATCCAATCATTAGGAAAGCCCAGTGGTAAGAAGCCTAGGCTATTCTTAATGTTCTACTGTTTTGCAAAGGCAGACCTCATGGTAGCTAAGAAACAGGATTCAGATTCAGTGACATTTTTATCTTATGATAAGACAATTGCAGAAATAGGCTAATAAAACTTAAGTGGTTTTACCATGAAACAACTATGACTAAAAGGTAGATATTTCCTTATACTCACAGGATTTTACAACTTTAAACTGTGCATAATGCATGTTCATCCAATTCTTGAACAAAGACATTTTAACTACTTTTAACACTCCATTTATGCTAAAGCAAATAAGATCAATAGTGGCATGAAGGAACCAACAGAGGAACCCAGGTGTGTGGGACCCAGGGCTGAGATCTCCAAGGCTGCTCAGATAGGGACTGAGCCTCTTCTGCCCAGATCCCTCATTTTCCAGTAGTTAGACGGTCACACCCAGGGACTGCCCCTGGCAGCATGTAGTCCCACCAATGGCCAAAATCCAGACACTATAAAACCAAGCTCCAGGAAGCTACCGAGAGTTTCCTGCCCACATGGGAGAGCTTTGCAAACTCCCCATGGTTTATTCATATGCCAGGACCAGAAACAATGATGGGTCTCATTCCCCTGACCCTGAAAGAGCCTCCAATGCGGCATCATTGGAAAGGATGAGTAAAGAGAGGCTTCTAAAATCTCAGGGCTAGGACGAATGGAGACATTACTGAGACTGCTTGAGAAATTTGATGATCAACGGGATGATAATGATGATGATGATGATGATGATGATGATGATGATGATGATTGGCAAATAATAAAGTGGTATGACTATTCCAAAGCACAGTCTCAACGACATTGTAATTATGAGACCTGAACTGCAACAACTAAACTTGGAATGGTGCCGGCCAGGATGGGAGGGGGAAGAACAGGCAGAAACATGAGGACAGTCCTGGAGGGGAGCTGGCACAGGTGGTCAGATTGGTGTTGGGATATTGTATGACTAAGACTCAACTATCAATCCCTTTGTAAATTACAGCTCTTAAATTAAGAGAAGAGTGTTTTTAATTTAAAAAAAAAAAACTTGTTGATATATTGCCTTATTTCAGAAGAATGTGAGGCATTTAAATTATTTGGGAGGGGTTAAATTTGTTTTTTCTTTTTTGTTTTGGGGCCACACACAACAGTGCTCAGGCTCAATTTCTGGCTCTTTGTTCATGAGCAATCGTGACCTCAGTGTTCCAGTGATGTGTTCAGAGGACTGCTTGGAGAGCCAGATATTTGAACCAGGGTCAGTTGCATGCAAAGCAGGATCCTTATTTCTTAACTATTTCTCCAGCTTTTTGTTAGCTTTTTTTTAACTTAATAAAGTATTTACTGACTAAGGTATTTCTTTAGATACTATAAGCAACTGTGAGATTTTAAAAAGTGAATTGACCATAGAAATGTCATCTGAACCACTATCAGTCCTGATATAATTTATATCTCCAAGAGAGTGTAAGGAGGAGCAAATGCTGCCTGTGCCAGGGTGCTGCCTGCACCCCTTGAGATGTGGACTTTCATGTTTCCATATCTAATGCTGGGATGTGTACTGGAGCTCCTTTTTCACGCTGGAGTGTGTTCTCTCTCTCTATCTCTCTCTCTTTCCTCTCTCTCACTCTCTTCTCTCTCACTCTTTCTCTCCCTCACTCTCAAAAAAAGGGAAAAAGAAAATGTAAGGCATAGCTCTAATTCAATAATCAGAATGTCTAATGTTTATGTATTGGGTGTTTTCAGCATGTTGCATCTGAATCAAATAGTTCTATTCATTGTCAGGGGTCATGTGGAGTCATTAATATTGTTGAGTACAAATTTCTAACAAAAAGGAAAAGAAAGAAAACCTACATTCACTTGGAGTAAGGCAGATTTCTCTTTGAATGCTAAAAATAAGGGATAAATGACCTAATGGAGTTTTAAGAATGCAGACTATACCTAGTTTTGTGGCGTTTTTGTTGTTGTGTGTTTGTTTGGGGGCCACAACTAGAGGTGCCATGGGCTTACTTACTTCTGGCTCTTACATTTAGCACACTCAGGGATCACACCTGGTGAGGTTGGGACCTAAATGGATTGCTAAGAACCAAATTTAGGTGGCCCATGTACAATATATATAACTCCATCTTCCTACTTCTAATAATGAATGATGATTAAATAAGTGTTACACAGGTAACAGTGTTTTCAAAATCATTTTTGGGTACATTTTTACATCTGCACCTAAGATGATAAAACTGGAAATAAAAGTCATTAAGTGCATCAAGTCAGTTGTAGGAGTGAGTCAATTTCTCAGGCAGTTCCATCTGAAGCTATTTGAAAAAGCAGGGTTTGTGCTGTGAAGGTCTCACTGGAGAGAAGTGTAATTAGCATGTCCTTCTCGGTTAGAAGCCTAGTAGCACAGAAGGAAGAAAAGGCTTGACAAAAAAGAGGTATGCTGGTGTTGAACTAGAATGTCTCATGAAAGTTTTCTAGGGCATTTTCCTAGAAACCTAGAAGGGATTTACAGATGCTTTCTGCTAGAGTCTTTGAACTAAAGGTTCATTAATCTCCCACACAATTTCACGTCTTGAAAGCCAAGAAAAAGCTTCTTGTAAGAACATAGTATTGTTTTGCATTTTAGCTCCCGGGTATAGACTTTGATGTGTGTTTTTTTCTTCAACTAATTATGTTTTCTTTCCACACTTCCAGTTCAGTTCCTTTTGTCAGCATAAATTTGCAGAAGACCTTGTAAGGAAGGTCTTACAAGGGACACTGGGGCTGTTGTTCATGAAAAACACATTTAGCCCTCATTCCTCCATTGTGGGAAGCATGTATCACTCTGTGGATTGTGGATCATTGGAAACGTGGTCAAGAGTAGATCATCTCAGAACTAAACAAAAAAGTCTATATATATACATATCTATATCATCTTCATAATCATTATTATCATCCCGTTGATCATCAAATTTCTCAAGCAGTCTCGGTAATGTCTCCATTTGTCCTAGCCCTGCGATTTTATAAGCCTCTCTTTACTCATCCTTTCCAATAATGCCGCATTGGGGGCTTTTTCAGGGTCAGGGGAATGAGACCCAGAATTGTTACTGGTCCTGGCATATGAATAAACTATGGGGAGTTTGCGAGGCTCTCCCATGTGGGCAGGAAACTCTCGGTAGCTTGCCAGGTTCTCCCAGAGGGAGAACTAGGCTATAAGATGTCTTCCAGGAGTTTGGTTTTTAGTCTCTGGATGTTGGCCGTTGGTGGGATTACATGGCACCAGGGGCAGTCCCTGGGTGTGACCACCTAGCTAATGGAAAATGGGAAATCTGGGCAGAAGAGGCCCAGTCCCAATCCAAGGAGGCTTGGAGGTCTTAGCCCCGGGTCCCACACACCTGGGTTCCTCTGCCAGTTCCTTCATGCATGAGGCTTATCTGAATGTGTGGAGAGGGGCTTTGAGCATGGCTGTGGCTAGGCTCTGGATGTCTTCGGCCACAGGAACTCTGCTCGGGGTCGGGAGGGAAACTGAAGGCCACCCCCTCTGAGTGGCCCTGGGAAAGACAGCCAGGTGTGGGGGCAAGAGACTCTCATGCTCTCATATATATCTCATATATATATATGTATATATATATATATATATATATACACACACACACACACTGTCACTGTCACTGTCATCCCGTTGCTCATCGATTTGTTTGAGTGGGCACCAGTAATACTAGTAATGTCTCTAATTGAGAGACTTATTGTTACTGTTTTTAGCATATCCAATACGCAAGGGTAGCTTGCCAGGCTCTGCCGTGCGGGCTCCATACTCTCAGTAGCTTGCCGGGCTCTCCAAGAGGGGCAGAGGAATTGAACTCGGGTCTGCCGCGTGAAAAGCGAACGCCCAACCGCTGCACTATTGCTCTACACACACACACACACACACACATATATACACACACACACACATATATATATACATATATAAAGCTTTAAAAAGTTACATTTGTGGGTTTCAACTCAATTGACATTAGGTAAGACACACACTCAGTTTATAGATTTAGCCTCAGAGACATCTCTAGTGGTGAACAGGTCTGACCTTGTGTAAGGACTTGAATTTGACTGCTGCCATTGCCTGGTCCCCTGATCACCTCCTGGTGTCCCACGGATGGAGCCCGGCACACTGCACTGCCGGACACAACTGCTGCTGAAGAAGCCCGCATGCGGCCAGCTGGACAGAGCGGGGGATGGAAAACTGGTCTCTCTTTCCTGTCCCTGTCTCTCTCCTACAGGAGCACATTTCTTTAAAGCTCCTACGGACTTGACAGCTCTGCTTTATGAATTTGATTATAGAAATATCATTTCTATATTTTCATGTTAACTACCAGGAACTACTGCTGCTTTACTAACTCAACTCCCCTGAAATTACTAGTAGAGAGGCTACTTTTTAGTTCAACATAGAGTCCATGTGGAAGACCCTGGAAATGAAAATCCATGTGACATTTTAGGCTTTTTCATCTTGTCGATTTAACGTTGAGGAATTCTCTGCTGAGTCACTGATTTTTCTTAGCACATTGAGGGAAGTGTCAAGAAGGTACTAGCTATGTCTTTGTTCCTGATTTAGTTTACCAGAAAAAAGAGATTAGTGATGCACAGCAGTTACTACAGAGAGCTTCCTTTCTTTTACATTTTTTTTATTATAGTAGAGATCCTGGCAAACTACTCGTGGCATATGCGATATGCCCAAAACAGTAACAAGAAGTCTCACAATGGAGACGTTACTGGTGCCCACTCAAGCAAATTGTGAACAATGGGAGGACAGTGCTACAGTGCTACTAAGTAAATATACTTCAGTAACTTAGTTAAATTTGCTAACTATTTAGGGATGGAGATATAGAATGGTTGGTAGAGTGCCTGCTTTGTACACAGCCAATCTTGGTTCAATCTGGGTTCAATATGCATCCCATCCCTCCTCCTCCCAGCTCCCTAGTTTTCCAGTAGCTTGGCAGTCGCACCCACAAACTACCCCAGGCTCCATGTAATCTTATCAATAACCAATACCCAAAGACTATAAACTAAAGCTCCCGGAAGAGAGTGCTGTAGATAAAGGTCAGATCAAAATGGATTAAAGACCTCAACATCTGACCACAATCCATAAGGTACATTGAAGACAAGGTGGGCAAACTCCCCCACGATATTGAAGCTAACAGTATCTTCAAAGATTACACACAACTGAGCAACCAAGTGGAAACAGAGATAAACAAATGGGACTATATTAAACTAAGAAGCTTCTGCACCACGAAAGATACAGTAACCAAAATACAAAGAAAATCTACAGAATGGGAAAGAATATTCACCCAATACCCATCTGATAAGTGATTGATATCAAGGATATATGGGCACTGATTGGAATCTGCAAGAAGAAAACATCTAACACCATCAAAAAATAAGGCAATGAAATGAACAGAAACTTTTTCAAGGAAGAAATATGAATGGCAAAAAGGCACATGAAAAAATGCTTTGCATCACTAATCATCAGGAAGATGCAGATCAAAACAAATATGAGATACCACCTCACACTACAGAGACTGGCCCACATCCAAAAGAACAAAAGCAACCATTGTTGGCTGGAAGTAGGGAGAAAGGGACCTCCTACACTGCTGGTGGGAATGCCGACTGGTTCAGCTCTTTTGGAAAACAGTATGGATGCTTCTCAAAAAATTAGAAATTGAGCTCCCATTTCACCCAGCAATACCACTCCTGGGAATATATCCCAGAGATGCAAAAAAGTATAGTTGAAATGATATCTGCACTCAAATGTTCATTGCAGCACTATTTACAATAGCCAGAATCTGAAAAAGTCCCGAGTGTGCGAGAACAGATAACTGGTTAAAGAAACTTTGTGGTACATCTACACAATGGAATACTATGCAGCTATTAGAACGAATGAAGTCATGAACTTTGCATATAAGTGGATCAACATGGAAAGTATCATGTTAAGTGAAATGAGTCAAAAAGAGTCAAATATAGAAAGATTGCACTCATCTGTGGAATACAAAGTAACAGAATAGAGACTAGCACCCAAGAATTGTAGAGATAAGTACCAGGACGTTTGCTCCACAGCTTGGAAGTTGACCTCACATACTGGGGGGAAAGGCAGCTCAGATATAGAAGGGAACACCAGGTAAAGTGTGATTTGAGGACCCGCTGGGGATGGGAGATGTATGCTGAAAGTAGATTATAGATCAACCATGATGGCCACTCAATACCTCTATTGCAAACCACAACACTCAAAAGGAGAGAGAGAACAAAAGGGAATGCCCTGCCACAGAGGTATGTGTGTGTGGGGGGGAGGGGGCGGGCAGGTTGGCGAAGATAGGGCTGGGTGGGCGGGATACTGGGATCATCAGGGGTGGAGAACGGGCCCTGGTGGAGGGATGGGTACTCGAACATTTTATGACTGAAACACAAGCACGAAAGTTTGTAAGTCTATAACTGTACCTCACAGTGATTCACCAATATTTTTTTTTAAAAGAAAGTGCTACAGAATCTCCCGACCGCCCCCCCCAGGCTGTGTTCACTGGGACACCTCAGAGGGGGCTGGGTTGAGTCTCCCTCCCCACCCCAAGCAGAACCCTGGCAGCCAAAAACTTCCAGAAACCAAACACCACCATGCTCAAGGCCTCTCTTCACATGCTCAGACAAGCCTCACCTAAGAGAGGGCGAGCCTCACCCCAGACAGGATGAACTTCACTGGAAAGTGGACCTGCAGGAAAACCCAGGTACTCGGGAACTCGTGACTGAGTTCTCCAAGCCCTCGCGAATGGGGTCTGGGTCTGCTCCTTCCAGCTCCCCAGTTTTCCAGTAGCTTGATAACCACACCCACAAACGGTCCCCAGCACCATGTAATCTCATCAGCGGCCAAGACCCAGAGACTTATAAACTAAAGCTCCTGGAAGAGAATGACACAGAAATTTCTGGAGGACGTGGCCACATTCCTCTTATATTCGACCTTACTTACTTATCAAAAGTATTGCACATTTGTTTGGTTTCTAAAATACTTGCTTGTATTCTCTTATATTTGGGTTTAAGTGGCTCCAGAATGAAATATAAAAACCCTCACACATTTTCCTCTTATTGTGGTGGGAAGGAGCTCCATGGTGGAATTGGTACTTGAATATTATCTGTAATGAATTACTTTTATGAAAATAAAATATATATAAAATTAAAAATATGCATCCTATCTTTTGTCCCCCACACCTCCAGGAGTAAGAGCTGATTACAGAGCCAGGAGTAGTCCCTGAGCATCGTCAGATGTGGCCCCAAACCAAATCAAAATAGACAAAAAAAAAGAAGTGACTATTTTTTGCTGTTCTTCTGAAATGTCTGGAATACTCAACTTCCTAATGAGCTTATCTTGGTTATATCTCTTTGGTCACTCTTCTTGGGTCCTCATATTAGATGTTTACATAATAGATGAATCACTTTGGCATTTCAATTTTGTTTTTATCTTCTAAAATTACATTGCTTTTGCTTTTTCTTTTCTGGAAGATTATAATTTCCCTTGCATTTTATGTACTGTTATTATGCAACTTACTTCCTAAATATTTTTAGCATTCTACATGACTTTTCATAGTGCATTCTATTCATTATATGGCTAAAATATTTTCTTTTTTCTTGTATTCAAAGGATATTTTTGATATTTACATTCTACCTTCATATTTCTTTATTTCATAGAAATCATGATTGTTTATTTTGTCAATATTGATATTTTAACCTCTTGGAACTTTGGCCTATTTTTGGCTTCATCACATTTAATGTGGAAGCACTAAGTAAGTAGGAGAATGCTCATTATTGAGTAGGATTCTAAGAAGAAACTAAAAACTAAACACCCCAGTTTTAGTTTTTATCACTTGATAAACTTATCAGAATAACATTTTCATTTTCTTACTGGGATTGCAATGAACTGATGCATAGACAACTGGAATTCTTTCTTAGATGCAGTATCCAGTTTTGACTGTCTGCAGGTACAAATCACCTGCACATTCCCAGCCATGCCTGCTTCCAACAAAAGCCTTGTTCATGCTCTATGTAGAGGAATAAATGGTGCAACTGAGTCCTGGAGAGGGAATGGCAAGTGTAGCCTTTAAAGCTAATTTTACCTCAATCTTACTCCTGGGTAGGTTTGCACACATTCCACAATTGCAAAGATACTTAAAAATTTTTAATTTGTGAAAGAATTCTGATAGAAAAATTAGCCAATCTTCTTGATTTTCCATATAGCAAGCATGAGATTTGATATTCTTTAATCCTGCAAATGCTTCAATTCTTTTTTAGCTCTATCTTCATTTTATGTATTTGTGTATTAATATTGCACACAAAATACCTTTTAATCACTTTCTTTGATTATATGTGACTTTAGAAAGCACTGACTATATGTGAGGGCATTCAATCATTGAATTTAACACGTGCATTTATTTAATGTTTGTGTAGCATGGATACCATAATGGCAGAAAATTAATTAGCTATCCTGAAAAATTCTGAAAGTGTGAGTTCAAGAAAGTTTTGTGAAAATGTAGAGAAGGATGCTAGGGCTTACTAACACTAAAATGTCCCTTGACTTCAATAAGAATTTTTTTCCTTTACATGGTTAAGTTATACATAAAATTGACTACTTACTGAGGAATTCTTGTTAGATCTGGATAACTCAGAAAATATATATTTTTTCTAATCATTTAAGAATCTGTGGGGGTTCAAATTTTTTAAATTAGTTTGGATCATGTTTTGTATGGGGTCAGTTGAGGCATTTTGGATGTAAATGGTGTCAATGTCATATCTTACATATGTATAATTTATGTATCTCTAATTTCCTTATTAATTTCCATTATGTGGGTTTAGTTGTTTAATCCAGTGCAAAGTTGTCTTCCTCTCTGCACTAATAATGATATTCTCACATGGCATAGGGAGGGTTAATGGTTGCAGTGGTTTTGAAGGATTCTTTTACTTACCTTGTTCATAATAGGTGATCATGAGGCCGATTTAAAAGCTGTCTCTCAAAAATAAAACAGAAAAGATTATACAATACATAAGAAAAGATTATACAACAAAGTAACAAGTGACCTTAGTGCAGTATCATGCACTGAGTTTTAGTTTGCTACCCTATGTGTATCAATAGAGAAAGGCCAGCCCTTCATAAAGAGGAAACTGCTAATTCTCGCAGATGTTGAAGTTGGTTCAGCTCTCAAATACCCTTGATTTTAGCTCTTTCTTCCCGAACCCTAGAAATAGGTTCTATGCCCACATTCTGATTATTTAAATGCAAACTCCTGTAGCTATTAATGAAAATGAAAGCATTGTTATAGATAATAAATGCATAATTTAAAGTTTCTCTGAAATAGGATATTAAATGTACTGAATTACTTTCATAAAACCAAATTCTCTCAGAGAGATGAGAAAAATCACAGGAGCATTTTTACTACCTTACTAAATGTTGAATCTTTTGGGATTTTTTTTCTATTGGAGTTAATATTTTTTTTCAGATAAAATAAATGGGAGTATGTAATTAAATATTTGACTCCTGCTAACCCATTCATTTCCTAAAAGTTATGAGACAGAAACCCTGTACCATAGCCACAATAGCAAAATGTAGGCTCCTCCCTCTTATAAAACTGCCATAAAAACAAATTTTCACCAAAAGCTTAGAATCTTTATATACAACATCCTTCTCCCAAGTCCATTAAGTAAACCTGCCACCATTATAATCACACTCTGATCATCTGAAGTATTCAGATAAAAAGAATTATGCAATTGTAAACACAATAATGATTACTGATTTTATTATAAAAAGAGTATGTTACTTCTCTTTGATGTGAGTTTCTAATTTATGTCTTTTGGATATTTTCCATTGATATTGTCATGCACTTCTGGAAAAAAGTCATCACTGTATCACTGTCATCCCATTGCTCATGGATTTGCTTGAGCGGGTACCAGTAACATCTCCATTATGAGACTTGTTGTTACTGTTTTTGGCATAACGGATACACCACAGGTAGCTTGCCAGTCGCTGCTGTGCGGGCAGGATACTCTCAGTAGCTTGCCAGACTCTCTGAGAGGCATGGAGGAATTGAATCCGGATCAGCCACATGTAAGGCAAATGGTGGAAAAAAAATATTATCATTGAAACATTTTTAAACACTAGATGCTATGTATAAAATATATATTAGCTGCATACTTTTTGCACTTATGATTCTCAAATGAATAGTAATCATTTGAGAAATGATTCTTCTCAAGAGAAATCATTCTTCATGACATAGTCCATGTAGGAAAACATGTAGAAAAGACAGATTCAAATATGATATATATTGGAATACAACCCACCCTAATAGGGACTATTGTGAAGCCAATGTGCACCCTGGAGAACATGACCTCCACACATGCACAAAATAGTTCAGGTTCCAGAAATACCAGGAATCAAATTTTGAAATCATTTTATTGACCTCATTTTTATAACACTACATTTTGACATAAAATGAAAACATTCTTGCCTAAGGTATACTCTTTAGAATTTATCTTTCAAACTGCTCAGAAAGGAAGCAATTTTGGGGACAAGAATGATAATACAGTGGGTGAGCCAATTGCCTTACACACGGCTGACCTGGGTTTGCTGACTGCAAATGCTCCAGCATGCCACCAGGAGGAAGCCTGAGCACTTCCAGATGTGCCCTCTGCCACTCCCCCACCAAGAGGAAGATAAAAGATTCTATGCTCAGTGAGAGATAACTCACTATAATCTTCCTTGGAGATTCAACACATAATACATTACTAATGCCTCAATAAACACACAAACCTATCAAGACACTTACATTAAATTATATATTATCCCCCGATTATTATTCATATGACCCAATATATTCTAACATTTAAGAAACTTTAGTATTAACTATAATTTTAAAGTAACTTCTGTTCTATCCTTAAAATTGCTATGTGTGCCACGTGATTTTGACTAGACAATAAGATTTACATATGACATTCATGATTTGGTTCCTTTGGCATATAAAATTTTTGTCAGCATTCTTGTAAAAATTAAGGTTGAATTTAATCACATTTTAGGCTTGTATTTTTTCCCTCTTGTTTTTCTTTTCTTAATTTTTTCATGTATTGTGTTTGAGAGGTACTGAGGACTTGTACTCTCTAAAATTCATTCAATAGAATTGACAGCAATTATTGCATTCTCCTACAAATCTCAAGTTATTACTTCTTGACCAAGGGCAACGCTGATACACTGCTCCTTTTGCTCTTGTTGGTGTAATTTTAGACATTTTTGAAATTATCTTTGTTCCTTCGAAGTAACAAAATATCTTGGGTTGTCTTGACTTTTCTGTCTCAGACAGTGACTTGGTAACTCTAAAGGCACAATTTAGCTGTCCAAATTTTTGAGATATTTCACTGAAAATTGACTTATTTAAGCATAAGTGGCAGACAAGGTGGCATGTTCTTAAAAAGAAGTTTCAAAAACTCTTTTGTAACTGAGAAGTAATTTTTACAAAAACATTTATGTGATTATATTTGTATTGAATTTTTTAATATACATGACAGTGACAGTTATATGTATACAAACTTCATTCAATTTATTATTCATTTTGGTGTTGCTAAAACGATGTCATCAGCAAAGCGGAGGTGGTGTAGTTGCCGACCATATATCTTCACTCCCATTACTTCCCATTCCAGTCATCGCAAGACGTTCTCGAGGGTGGCATTGAAGAGTTTGGTGAAATGGTATCACCCTGCCGAGCCCCTCTCTTTACGTCAATGATCACTTCCTTGTAGAATGGTGAGATCTTGGTGGTGAATCCGAAAGACAGTTTAGGGAAGATCTTGAACCCAGTGCTCATGGCCAAGTTCGTGTTTACAAGGACATTGACTCCATGGACGCTTCTGTTCTCACATGTTCAAAGGAAAAATTCTTCTCCAGTGTCGAAAATGGCATGATGTAATCAATGCCTTCTTGTTTTGGTCAGACTAATGATGTCATACTTTATCTTCTGCACTTGCATGATCAGGTCCTCGCTGGATGCTTCTGATGCCAGCGTACGTGCGTTGAAAGTACAGACAGTCAGTGTAGTCCTTCATTTTGGCAGTCTAATTCGTCCCTGAGATTTTATCAGCCTCTCCTTGCTCATCCTTCTTAAACCTGCCGCACTGGGGGCTCTTTCGGTGTCAGGCAAATAGGACCCATTGTTTTTACTGTTTTTGGCATATCGAATATACTATGGGTAGCTTGCCAGGCTCTGCCGTGTGGGCAGGGTACCCTCAGTAGCTTACCAGGCTCTCTGAGAGCCATAGAGGCTTTTAGGGTGGCTTCCAATCACATTTACAGGTGTTCCCATGGTTCACACCATATTTGATCTCCATCAAATATTGTGCAGAAATTATAGAAAATGGGTATTAAGTGTCTTGTGGCGTGTCATGCTGTCTGGAAAGTGGCTTGGAGTGTAAGCAGTGGCTGGGTAGTGGAGGTAGCGGATATCGGCCAATGAGTATTTATCTGGTGCTGGTAGGGTGGGTCATCTGGGTGTGACCCCTGGGGCATTGGAGATTGGAGGAGGCAGACAGAGGATCTCTGTTTCCATGTCCTGTTGAGCCTGGAGTCCAAGGTCATAAAGTTTTGCTTTACCTGGTTCTGTGGGGCTTCACTCATGCATGAGTTTTAGTCCGAGTCCCCGGAAAGAAGTCTGGAGCGTGGCAGTGGCTGGGTAGTGGAGGTAGTGAAGGTCGGCCCATGAGGTATTTATCCGCTTTGCTGATGACATCGTTCTAATAACACCAAACATTAGCAGAGTGGCAAAAATGCTGGCCAACTTTGACTGCAAGTGTGGAAAGTTTGGACTGCAGCTTATCTCACCAAAATAATGTTCATTAAGAACAAACTAGGTCCTGACGTTCCATTTGCTCTCAATGGAACTGACATCTCCAAATGCAGCAGCTATGTGTACTTGGGTCAAGAACTCAACATGAGGAACGACTTGGTGCCAGAACTGCATGAGAGGAAAATAGCAGCGTGGAACGCCTTCAAGAGCATTGAAGAAGTGGTTCAGAGGACAAAGAACCTCTGGCTCCAGGCACATCTTTTCGACTCCACCATTCTTCCTGCACTAACATATGCCTCAGAGACCTGGGCCCTACAAACACAGGATGAGAACACTATTCGGGTATCCCAAAGAGGAATCGAAAGAGCTATGCTTGGAGTATCACGTTTCATCAAGTGAAAGAAGGAATCTGGAGTTCAGACCTCGGTCAATGATCTAGAATCAAGAAAGCTGTTTCTCTTGCCAAGGCGTTGAAAATCAGATGGACTGGACACGTAATGCAATTTGGAGAGAACAGCTGGACTAATGTTATTACCAACTGGATTCCACGGGATGTCAAAACATCAAGTGGCTGCCCACCTGTGAGATGGTCAGACTTCTTTGTCAAAATCCTGAGTGAACTATTTGAGGCTCTTCGTGTCTTTGGAGTGAGCTCATACCATTGGGCTACACTAGCACTCGATGGGATGAATGCAGATGTTGCTGGTGCTCGCTCAAGCAACTCGAAGATCAACGGGATGACAAGTGTTATAAGTGATTATTAATTTTGTTGAGCTAGTAGTATATTTATTTTCTGCCTTTATAATATTTATCAACTATAATATATTAGATTTTTTCTATCAAAACTGCATTAAGTAAGGTTCTTTTTCATTATGTTGCACAAATAATTGCACAACTAGAGCACAAATATAAAATTATAACATTTTAGAATGTTTATATACTATGTGAAGTATTAAAATAACTATTTGGTCACTGTTTTATTATTTAATGTTCATAAGTGACAACACAAAATTTGGATCTTAATAGAGTGATAAAACATAGACCGAATATTAAAGCATATTGGCATCACAAGTGCAATGAAGAATATTATGTCAGTGCACAGCACGCAGTGGAGATTCTGTGCACATGTACTGGGGTGGTAATGACTGGAAGTAATGCTCCTTTTAGGAAATAGGATGATTATGATTTAGCAAGTAGTTCAACGATATCCTTTCATCTTTATTTTTAACCACATTTAAATTAAATTAGTTTGAATAACTGATTACAATAATCTTGTAATGTGACATGAGAATGTTGGTAAATTTTCACAACCCTAATCACAATCCCTAATGCATCTCACCTCATTCTTATGTAGCATCTAGTGCATTTTTGCCTCCCTAACTTATCCTCCACTGCTTGATAATTTTCATCTTGAAAAGTCAGAATTTGTGAAAACATGTTTATTTTTATTATTTTCTGTAAAAGTACCTACATATACAATATTAAAAGCTCTTGTAATAGCAAATATTGAAATAAACATGTATTTTAGAAATAGGAATAATGCTGAAATTATAATTGATGCTAGTTCTTAAAATATGTAAATGTATAGTTAATTTAAAGTAGAAATTAAATTGGTGATTCTTCTAGGAGAGTTATAATGTTTTAACATAATATGGATCATCATAGTATGATTTATCATATTAATTCCCACTCTATTAGTATCTTTTAAAATGTATTAAAGTTGCTCTATTAAAATTTTATATGTAACCAGTGGGATAATAAATATAAACAATGATATATTATATGTATTCAAAATATTACTATTGCATTTATTATATAGTTTTTAAAATGTTTTATTTCTTAATACTTTGTTTACTTATTTTAATAATATAATTTTTGAAACTATTTTTTAAAAGATTTTATTATTGAATCACTGTGACATAGATCTTTGCAAAGCTTCTCATAATTTGGTTTCAGCCATACAGTGTTCAAACACCCATTCCTCTACCAGTGCGTTTCCCAGCCCTAGTCTGGTACCCCGTTTCCCTCACATAGTCTCCCTTCTCTCTCCTCCCATCCTGTCTCTATGACAGACATCTCTCTCTCTCCCTCTCTCTCTCTCTCTCCATTGGGCCATTGTGGTTTGCAGTACAGATACTAAATACATATTGAAAAGGTATCTGGTATATACCTTTACCTGCTTTTGACACTCATTTCTTGTCCAGCGTGATCATTTCCAGCTATTACTGTCATCCTGGCCCATTGTCTTTCTTACCTACTCTCTGTCCCCCACACATTTGTGTTTGGTTCCAACCATTGGTCAGTCCTCCTAGACCCTGTCTTCCCTGGCCGTGGATATGTCTTCTACCATATATATGTCTTCTAGTACATACTTTGTGTATACCACAAATGAAAGCAGTTTTTCTATATCTGTCTCTTTCTTTCTGACTCATTTCATTCAGCATAATACTCTTCAAGACCATCTATTTCTAAGCAAATTTCACAACTTCAGCTTTCTTAACAGCTGAGTAGTATTCCATTGTGTAGATGTGTCATAGTTTCTTTATCCATTCGTTTGTTCTCAGGCACACAGGTTGTGTCCAGATTTGGCTATCGTGAATAGTGCTGCAATGAACATTGGGGTTCAGATGGTGTTTCCACTGTGTTTTGGGGCCCCCAGGGCATATTCCCAGAAGTGGTATTGCAGGGTTAAATAGGGGATTAATTTCTATTTTGTTGAGGAATGTTCATATTGTTTTCCAAAAAGGTCGGACTAGTCGGCATTCTTACCAACAATAAAGAGAGTCCCTTTCTCCCCATATCTGTGCCAGCACTGATTGTAATTCTTTTGGAAGTGTTCCAGTCTCTGTGGTGTGAGATAATATCTCACTGTTGTTTTGATTTACATTTCCCTGATTTGTGATGAAGAAAACTTTTTCATGTGCCTTTTGGACATTGTAATCTCTTCTTTGAGAAAGCTTCTGCTCATTTCTTCTCCCCATTTTTTGATGGGGTTGTCATTTTTCTTGTATTGTTCATCTAGTGCCTTATATATCTTTGATATTAACCCCTTATCAGAAGAGTTTTGGATAAATAGTATTTCCCATGCCTAAGGATATCCTTGTATCTTGGTCATTATTTCTTTTGAGATGCAGAAGCTTCTCAGTTTAATTTAGTACCCTTTGTTTATCTTTCCTTCCACTTGCTTGGTCAATAGTGTTTCATCTTTGAAGGTACCTTTAGCTTTAATATCATTGAGGGTTTTGCCTACCTTTTCTTACATGTACCATATTGAATCCACTTTGATCTTATTTTTGTGAATGGCATTAGATAGGGATCTGACTTTTTTTTCATAAAGTGCCAACACAGTGTATTAAAGAGGCTTTCTTTACTCCATTTCAGATGTCTTGCTCCCTTATCAAAGATTAAATTGATTATAGATTTGAGGTTCAGTGTCAGGATATTCAATCCTATTGAATTGGTTGAAGTCAATTCATTGGTCTGCTGGTCTGTTTTTATTTTATTCCAGTACATAACATTTTAATAACCACTGCTTTGTAATAGAGTTCAAAGTTGGGAAAGGCAATGCCTCCCATTGTCTTTTTTACCCAGGATTGCTTTAGCTATTTGTGGGGGGTTATTCTTTCATATGAATTTCAGGATTTTTCTTTCTACTTCTTTGAAAAATGTCAGGGGTTAGAGGGATGTGTTGAATCTGTATAAAGCTTTGGGGAGTATTGTCTTCTTGACAATGTTAATTCCACCAATTCATGAGCAGATATGTGTCTCCTGTCCATTTCCTTATGTCTTCTTTTATTTTATAATGCAATATTTTGTACTTTTCTTCACACAGATCCCTTACCTCCTTAGTTAAACTGATTCCAAGGCACTTGATCTTTTAAGACAAGATTCTTAATGGAATTGATTATTTAAAATCACTTTTTTCTCTTTAATTATTTGTATCAGAAAGTAATGGACTTTAGTCTTTTGATTTTTTTTAATCTGCCACTCTACCAACCTTCTCTTTCTTATTTTTTGGTTCAAATTTCAATTTAATTTTGTTAAGGGTAACTTTTTCATAAAACTATTTTTGTGATTTTTTAGAATTAATTTATTCTTTTATTGAATCACCATGTGGAAAGTTACAAAGCTTTCAGGTTTAAGTCTCAGTTATACAATGCTTGAACACCCAACACTTCACCAGTGCACATATTCCACCACCAAGAATCACAGTATACCTCCCCCTCCTCCCCACCTCCCCAGCCTCCCATCGCACCAGTGTAACTGATAAATTACACTTTACTTTCACTTTACTTTGATTACATTCAATATTTCAACAAAAACCTCACAATTATTGTTTGAAGTTTCTCCCCCCTGAAGTCCACCTGCTAAAAAGGAAGCATTTGACAATTTGTTTTCCATTGCTGAGAATGAAGAGATATGAGGTCTAATGGTCGCACTAGTGGCTGCATGATTTTGAATCTCTGTATTTTAGTTTTTTAGTAACTAAGTCCAGAGAAATATCTGCCAGAAATTGCATCATCGCAAGCTTGTACCTCTCAGCTACTTTATGTTCCACATGTTAGTGCAATCTTTCTATGTCTGTCTCTTTCTTTCTGACTCATTTCACTCAGCATGATACTTTCCATGTTGATCCACTTATATGCAAATTTCATGACTTCATATTTTCTGACAGCTACATAGTATTCCATTGTGTAGATGTACCAGAGTTTCTTTAACCAGTCATCTGTTTTTGGGCACTCTGGCTACTGTAAACAGTGCTGCAATGAACAGAGAAATGCAGATGTCATCTCTACTATACCTTTTTGCCTTTCTGGGTTATATTCCAAGGAGCCGTATTGCTGGGTCAAATGGAAGCTCAATTTCTAATTTTTTGAGAATCGTCCATATTGTTTTCCAAAAGGGCTGAACCACTTGGCATTCCCACCAGCAGTGAAGGACAGTCCCTTTCTCCCCACATCCACACCAACACCGGTTGCTTTAGTTTTTCTGGATGTGGGCCAATCCCTGTGGTGTGAGATGATATCTCATTGTTGCTTTGATCTGCATTTCCCTGATGATTAGTGATGTTGAACATTTTCTCATGTGCCTCTCAGCCAATCGGATTTCTTCTTTGGGAAAGTTTCTGTTCATTTCATCACCCCATTTTTTGATCAGGTTGGCAGTTTTCTTCTTGTGGAGTTCAACCAGTGCATTGTATATCCTTGATATCAACCCTTTATCGAATGGGTACTGCGTAAATATCCTTACCCATTCTGTAGATTGTCTTTGTATTTTGGTCACTGTTTCTTTTGAGGTGCAGAAGCTTCTTAGTTTGATATAGTCCCATTTATTTATCTCTGTTTTCACTTACTTGGCCAGTGGTGTGTCAGCTTTGAAGATACTTCAATGCCGTGGAGGGTTTTGCCAACCTTGTCTTCAATGTTCCTTAGGGATTCTGGAGTGATGTTGAGGTCTTTAATACATTTTGATCTGACTTTTGTACATGGTGATAGGTGGAGGTCTAAGCCCATTTTTTTTGCATGTTGCTGTCCAGTTTTGCCAGCACAATTTTTTAAGCATGCTTTCCTTGCTCCACTTCATATTTCTTGCTCCCTTACCAAAGATTAGATGATCATATATTTGGGGGGGTGTGTCAGAGTATTCAACCCTGTTCAATTGGTCTGCCTCTCTGCCTTTGTTCCAGTACCATGCTGTTTTAATTACTAGCGTTTTGTAGCAGAGTTGAAACTTGGGGAGGTTGATTCCTCCCATTTTCCTTTTCCCAAGAATTAATCTTTAGCTATTCGTGGGGGCTTATTGTTCCATATGTATTTCAGGAGGGCTTGCTCCATTTATTTGAAGAATGTCAAGGGAATCCCTATAGGGATTGCATTGAATTTGTACAATGCTTTGGGGAGAATTGCCATTTTGACAATATTAATTAATGAACTGTTGTTTAATCATGAAGCAGTATATCCTTTCTTCCTTCAAGTCTGAGTGAGAGTCTTGCTGCATAAAGTATTACTGGTGAGGCATTGATTTATTGAGGTTTTTCATTACATCCAACCAGTCTTTGGGCCTGCTGGTTTCATCTGCTAAGTCTGCTGTAAATCCAAGGGATGGTCTTTTGTAAGTGATTTGTCTTTGCTGCTTGCAGTATTGTGTCTCTATGCATAGTATTTATATTGGCTTACTTTATAAAAAATTTACTTTTTTAATGAATCACCATGAGGCACAGTTATAGACATACAGACTTTCTTGCCTACGTTTCAGTCCTACAATGGTCGACGACCCATCCCTCCACTAGTGCTCATCCTCCAACTCTAATGATCGCAGTCTCCCTCTCCCCACCTTCACCATACCCCCCCTCCCACACCCCCTCTGTGGCAGGGAATTCCCTTTTGCTCTCTATCTCTCTCTCTCCTTTTGGGTGTTGTGGTTTGCAATAGAAGTGTTGAGTGGCCACCATTCAGTCTATAGTCTACTTTCAGCACGAATCTCCCATCCTGAACAGGCACTCCAAGCACCCTTTACTTGGTGGTTCCTTCACTATCTTGGTTGCCTTTTTCCCCAGCATGTGAGGCCGGCTTCCAAGCCTTGGAGCAATCCTCCTGGTATGCATCTCTACTGTTCTTGGATGTTAGTCTCCAATTCTGCTACTTTATATTCCACAAATGAGTGCAATCTTTCTATGTCTGTCCTCACTTTCTGACTCATTTCACTTAGTATGATACTCTACATGTTGATCCACTTATATGGCAAATTTCATGGCTTAAAAAAATCCTTTCTAACAGCTGCGTAGTATTCCATTGTGTAGATGTACCAATGTTTCTTTAACCAGTCATCTGTTTTGGGGCTCACAGATTTTTTCCAAATTCTGGCTATTGTGAACAGTGCTGCAATGAACATATAGGTGCAGATATCACTTTTACTGTACTTTTTTGCATCTCCAGGATATATTCCCAAAGTGGTATTGCTGGGTCAAATGGGAGCTCAATTTCTAATTTTTTTTAAATAAATATTTTATTGAACCACCGTGAAAACAAGAAAAAAATACAAAGCTTTCAGGTTTAAGTCACAGTCAAATACTGATTAAACCACCATCCCTTCACCAGTGCACCCGTTCCACCACCAAGAACCCCAATACACCCCCTCCCACCCCCCCATCTAAGTAGCTAATGATATTCCCATTATTCTCTCTATATATTGAGTACATTTCATATTTCCATACAGAACTCACTATTATTGATTGGAAATTTTCCCCAACAATCAGGCCTGCCAAATAGGCATCATCTAATAATTTCTCTTCATTGGTAAGAGTGAAGACTTTGAGTCTGCGCGGCCGCAATAGCGGCCGCGCGGTTTTGGGTTTCTAATATTTTAGCTCAGTTCACAGTCAAAATGCATGGCTCAAGCATCCGCTCTGGTGCCAAAATGGGTTAGGAGACCTCAGGATCACAGTCAATAGGCGCGGAGGCTCTGCTTCTCGTGCCGCGGCTCTCGGTTCATCCTCAATTTCTAAGTTTTTGAGAAGCTCCCATACTGTTTTCCAAAAGGGTTGAACTAGTCAGCATTCTCACCAGCAGTGAAGGAGAGTCCCTTTCTCCCAACATACTTGGCAACAGCACTTGCTTTTGTTCTTTTGGATGTGTACCAGTTTCTGTGGTGTGAGATGGTATCTCATAGTTGTTTTGATATGCAACTCCCTGATGATTAATAATGAAGAATATTTTTTCACGTGCCTTTTGGCCATTCGGATTTCTTCTTTCAGAAATTTTCTATTCATTCCATTGCCCCATTTTCTGATGGGCTTCGATGTTTTCTTCTTGTAGAGTTCAACCAGTGCCTTGTATATTCTTGATATCAACCCCTTATCAAATGGGTATTAGGTGAATATTCTTTCCCATTCTGTCGGTTGTCTTGGTATTTTGGTTATTGTATCTTTTGAAGTGCAGAAGCTTTTTAGTTTAAGATTGTCCTATTTGTTTATCTCTGTTTCCACTTGCTTGGTCAGTGGCATGTCATCTTTGAAGATACCTTTAGCTTCGATATCATGGAGCTAAAGTCGGAGGGTTTTGCCGACCTTGTCTTCACTGTACCTTATGGATTCTGGTCTGATGTTAAGATCTTTAATTTATTTGGATCTGACTTTTGTGCATGGAGTTAGATAGAGGTCTGAGCCATTTTTTTTGCATGTAACTGTCCAGTTTTGCCAGCACCATTTGTTAATGAGGCTTTCCTTGTTACACTTCACATTTCTTGCTCCCTTATCAAAAATATTAGATGATCATATATTTGAGAGTGTGTGTAAAGATACTATACCCTGTTCCATTGATCTGCGACTCTGCCTTGTTCCAGTGCCATGCTGTTTTAACCTAGAAGAATTGGATAAATTCCCGGACTCCTATAATCTCCCAAGACTGAACCAAGATTATTTGGAATACCTGAATAGACCTATCAGTATCAAGGAAATTGAAACTGTAATCAAAAGTCTTCCCAAAAACAAAAGCCCAGGCCCAGATGGATTCACCAGCGAATTCTTCTAAACATTTAAAGGGGACCTATTGCCAATTCGTCTCAAGCTTTTCCAGGAAATTGGGGAAACATAAATTCTCCAAACTGTTTCTATGAGGCACTTATCTCCCTAGTACCAAAAACAAACAAAGACACCAGTGTGAAAAAAACAAAACTACAAGAATAGATGACAGGTTAAAGAAACTTTGGTACATCCACACAATGGAATACTATGCACTGTTAGAAAAGATGAAGTCATGAAATTTGCATATAAGTAGATCAACATGGAAAATATCATATTAAGTGAAATGAGTCAGAAAGAGAGGTATGGACATAGAAAGATCGCACTCACCTGTGGAATATAAAGTAACAGAACAGGAGATTAACACCCAAGAATAGTAGAGATAAGGTCCAGGAGATTTGCCCCATGGCTTGGAAGCCGGTCTCTCATGCTGGGGGAAAAGGCAGCTCAGACAGAGAAGGGAACATCAAGTAAAGGTTGTTGGGAGGACCCTCTCGGGTTGGGAGATGTGAGCCAAAAGTGGAGTATTGACCAAACATGATTGTCACTCAATACCTCTATTGCAACCACAATACCCAAAGGGAGAGAGAGAACAAAAGGAAATGCCCTTCCACATATGTGAGGTGGGGTGGGGGAGACGGGATGGTGGTGATGGGAGGGATCCTGGGATCACTGGTGGTGGACAATGGGCACTGGTAGAGGGATGGGTATTCATCATTGTATGACTGAAACGCAAACATGAAAATTTGTAAGTATGTAACTGTACCTCATGGTGATTCACTAATAAAAAATTAAAAGAATAAATAAAAACAAATAAAAATAGACAACTCTTAAAAACAAAGAAACAAGAAAACTACAGGCCAATATACCTGATGAACAAAGATGTGAAGATCCTCAACAAAATATTAGCAAATAGAATCCAACAACTCATCAAAAAGATCATACACCACGGCCAAGTGGGATCATCCCGTGGATGCAAAGATGGTTTAACAATCGCAAATCAATCAACATAATCCATTATATCAACAAAAGAAAATATAAAAACTCTATGATCATATCAATAAATGCAGAGAAAACATTTAACAAGATCCAGCACGATTTATGATGAAAACTCTCACCAAAATGAGTTTTGAAGAAACTTTTCTTAATATAGTCAAAGCAATCTACTATAAGCCTGTCACTGTCACTGTCATCCCGTTGCTCATCGATTTGGTCGAGCGGGCACCAGTAACATCTCTCATTGAGAGACTTATTGTTACTGTTTTGGCATATCCAATATGCCACGGGTGCTTGCCAGGCTCTGCCGTGCGGGCGCAATACTCTCGGTAGCTTGTCGGGCTCTCCAAGAGGGGAGGAGGAATCGAACACAGGTCAGCCACGTGAAAGGCGAATGCCCTACCGCTGTGCTATCACTCCAGCCCTACCATAAGCCTATGGAAAGCATTATTCTCAATGGGGGAAAATGATATTGGCTTACTTTAAAACTTTATGCATGTGGAAGGTCAAGTAGTTCATGTCAAAGAAGCCAATATCCAAACCTCTGTTAATTTTCAATATTTGTTTATAGAGTTTTTCTTTGAATTCCATAATAGTAAGTCTCTTTAATCTCTCTGACTCAACAGGTATTGCAGTCATAACCAATCAATTACCTTAGAATGAATTGTATTTGGAACAAGAGTCATTTAAAATATGATTAAGATAATAGTGAAATTGCATGATCACCAATACCATGTGTTATGAACTTTTAAGGGGAAATTTGACAAGAACACTCAATGCAGGATCAGAAGATCATATAGATATGAAGGAAACTGCGAAATTTATCTCAAGAAAAGGCCAAAGATTGACACAAAACAAGAGTGGGAAACAAAACTAAGAGAAAGATTTTAAAAGCAGTTTCCATCATAATCTCAAAGGTAACCACCACTGCCAGCACCCAAATCTCAACATGCTAGCCTTCAAAAAGTGAAACAGTATCTGAGTACACCCTTATTCCTTCTGATGGTCCCAATGCACCTCCAACATTGATGCCGAAGTACAAAGTCAGAAGTAAGCATTGAACACCACCTGGTATAGCATAGAAACAAACAACAATGAGAAATGAAACAATGAATTTATGTTGTCTAATTCATCTAAAATATGACACTTTGCTATTATTGACTTTAAAATTAGGTATTAATTTACGGTGAGTTACTTATTCTTCTGGTTTGTTTGTTTTGCTTTCTCACAAGGACTCCAGAGCATTATGAAATTTCTAAGCAGATTGAAAAAATTTTAAAATAATGATTTCTCTGTCCCAAGAAACTCTTGTTGTAAATTTGTTATTTACATTTTATTATCTATTTTTATATGGATTTTGACTAATACCCTTCTAGTAGAACATTAGTTATCTTCAACATGTAGATAAAAGGGTAAATATTTAATATGTATAAAAAACACTAACAAAGCTCAAAAACAAAAAAAATCAATGACTCCATGCAAAAACATGGAGAATCAATAAGCAGATGTTTCCCCAACTAAGACATGTGAGTTGTCAGTTAGCAAGTGCAAAAGTTCTCATTGTAACTTATGATTAGAGAAATGAAAATAACCAACAAGGAGATTTCTTTCTAGAGAGAATGGCACATGTCAAATTTTTTGGAAATGGCTCGTGTTTGCCAGTATGTGGTGAGAAAGGAACCTTTATTCTATTTTGAGGGGAATGTGATCTGGTTCAACTTTCATGGGAAACAATAAGGAGATTTTTTGGAAAAAAGTGTCAAACTCCCATATGACCGATTGAGTGGTACCACTTCTTGGCATCGGCCCTCTAAAATAAAAAAAATAATTTAAAGGGATATGTGGAGGCTGGAGCAATAGCACGGCAGGTAGGGCTTTTGCCTTGTATGAGGCCAACCCGGGGGGTCGATTCCCAGCATCTCATATGTTCCCTTGAGCACCGCCAGGGGTAATTCCTGAAAGCAGAGCCAGGAGTAACCCCTGCGCATTGCCGGGTATGACCCAAAAAGCAAAAAAACAAACAAAAAAAAACAAGGAATATGTGAACATCTATGTATATTTCAGTGCTTCGTATTATAGATACTTATATGAATATATGGAATAATAGATGATCAATAAATTGTGCTCTATATAGGTAATGGAATACTATGTAGCTGTAAAAGGAAACAAACCATGCAACTTGCTGACACATGGAAGAATCTAGAGGATATCACTCTGAGTAAAATTATTCAGAAGGAAAGGGTCAGAGACAGAATGATGTCCCTCATGTATATGATTTAAAGAATAGGCGAAAATATGGCTAAAGGTGACAAAATTAGAGAAGTTCACAAAACTGTGCTTACAATAGAAGGGGTTGGATTTAAGGGGCTTTTGAAATTTGATGATGGAAAGACGGTTCCCTTGTGGTGGGTGTAGTGTTGCATTTAGGCATGCACGAAACTACCATTAGAAGCATTATGAATCACAGTAACTCAATAAAGATACATGAGGTGTTTGGATCTGCGAACAACACAGCCTTCAGCCATGGGCCCACAGTGAGTCTCCAAACTGATTTCTCAGTCAAAGTCTGTACACAACATATGCATTGCCACACTGCCCTGCAGAACTATGTGACTAGCATTTCTCCGTGGAATAGTGAGATTTCTTAAATCTACATAATTGCAAATTTCCATGGAAGAAATTGTGCTAAATCAGACACAAGCTATCACTTCATGAAAAGACTTTTCAATTCCTGTCTGGGATTTCAGCCCTCCTTCACTTGTGAGTTACTTCCCAAGGAGGCCTACCCCAAATGATTTGAGCAGTTCGTGTTCCAAGCAGAAAAATGTTTTGCTCAAGTTCCTCTGCTGGGGTCAGTCTATCTTTAATAGTTTAACATATGAAATCTAATAATTTAGAGACTGCTATCTAAATTTATATAAAAGTGTGAATAAAAGACATTATCATTCCATTCAAAGTTAATAGGATTGACAATAGTTATGTTCTTCTTTATGCCCCTGTATTTTCTTTATTGATTTTTTAGAAGAAATATATGAGAAATTGATGAACCTGTACAATTGCAATTTCTGACTTCCAAACACATCATGAAAATGTTCCATTGAATTACCAATGTTGATATAAGGCTTCTCTATAAGAATTACTTTTAGTTGTAGAGAAGGCATATAATAGACATAATTACTTTAACAAATTACAATTGCCAAATTCCTCAATAAAATCTCAAGTCAATATTACGCTAAAACAGCTGGCTTACATTTGCCTATAGCTTTCCCAAATTTTTCTCTTGTCCCATATTCTTTTGTTTTCCATTTGACTTTAGAGCCAACTTTTGTTTGTTTGATTGTGACCAGACTTGGTTGTGTTCATGACAATCTCCTTTTTCTGTACTCATGAATAACTCTTGGTGGTGTTCAGGGGAGTATATGCAGTATCAGAATTAGAACTGGGTTTGGCCCTGTGCAAAGAAAGCACCATATCTTTGTACTATATAACACAGGACTTTCATAATTCTTAATTAAAACTTAATTGACCAAAATAGACAAATGCCACATGGCTTGTCAGCTAGTTCCTGTATAATGACACATAACAAATCATAAATCTATAGTTTTCCAGCCTAAGTACTTTCTAATATCAAGAGGACGCAATTTGTTAGCCTTGGATGCAATATTTCTGATACTGACACATTTTATTTTGCCGTGTTTTCCTTCACCATATAGAATATAATAACTTAAACTATTCTCTTCTAGTAACAGAAACTATGTCTAATAATCTCAAATTATGAAGCTGATTTAAATCATTACTTAAAAGATAATACAGGTGTTAGTGCTGTTTAATATCTGTATGCTGTGATAACCCTTGAGCATCAGGCTGTGGCCCACCACCCTTCATTTCCCAAAGCACAAACATTTTAGGACAAAGAGATAAGGAGTGAAAGGTAATGCTCCTCCTGTTATGGTTTATTCTCGACACTGCCTATGCCTTCCAACCACTAATTGAAGGTTCTCTGAGAACACAGTGGAGAGTAAGCCCAGAGCATGTCAAGTGTGGCCCAACTCACAGCCCCACACCAAATTTTGTTACTTAAAGATATAAAGAGATGGTAGGTTAGTTTTCTGAAATCATGTTAACAGTGAATATTACTTCTGCAAGTGATGATCATCAAATGAACAATTTTAGAGGGAAGTGAACACTCGGGTGGTGGGGCTGGGATAGGGAAGATGTATGATTGAAACCATCACTAAAGTAAATTATCTAGCAAATCATGGTGCCTCAACAAAATCAGAGGAAAATTTAGAACTGGAGAACTAAAAAATTTAATTATGTAGGTTAAAAAATGGGCCGGATATGTAATGCGATTCAGAGACAACCACTAAACTAGAGTTGTCACCTACTGGGTTCCACAGGATGTGAAAAGACCATGTGGCTGCCCACCAACGAGATGGACAGACTTCTTCGTTAAAACCCAGAATGAGGGGCTGGAGCAATAGCACAGTGGGTAGGGCTTTTGCCTTGCACGTGGCCGACCCGGGTTCGAATCCCAGCATCCCTTATGGTCCCCCGAGAACCGCCAGGAGTAATTCCTGAGTTCATGAGCCAGGAGTAACCCCTGTGAATTGCCAGGTGTTACCCCCCCCCCACAAAAAAAACCCAGAATGAATGGTTTGAGCCACTTCCTGTCCCTGGAGCGAGCAGATATCTTTGGGCTACACTAGCAGGTGACAGGGACAAATGGAGACGTTATTGGCACCCACTTGAGCAAATCGAAGCTCAACGGGAAGACAAGTGATACAAGTAATACAAGGTTAGAAAATAGAGACCAGAAAAAAATAAATCATTCATTTTTTTATAAAAATTGTTGATAAAATTGATTATAACTCTCTAATTTCTCCAAAATGGTAATAAAATAAACTGTCACTGTTACTGTCATCCTGTTGCTCATCGGTTTGCTCAAGTGGGCACCAGTAATGTTTCCATTGTGAGACTTGTTGTTACTGTTTTTGGCATATTGAATATGCCATGGGTAGCTTTTCAGGCTCTGCCAAGCGGGAGGGATACTCTCGGTGGCTTGCCAGGGTCTCCTAGAGGGGCAGAGGAATCGAACCCAGGTTGGCCACGTGCAAGGAAAATGCCCTACTCGCTGTGCTATTGCTCCAGCCCAAAAATAAAAATAATGAGTAATTTAAATTTAATTATTTAATAAAATTTCTTATTATATTTATATATTTGGGATTATATATTTGTGTAATGCCATCAACGGTCAGAGACTTAAAAGCAGGCTCCCAGAAGAGAGCGATGCAGAGAGTCTCTTGCCCGCACGCCTGGCTGTCTTCCCTGGGCCCCTAGGAGGGGATGGGCTCCAGCTTCCCTCCCCGCCCTGAGCAGAGCTCCCGGTGGCCGAAGACCACCAGAACCTAGCTACAGTCATACTTGAGGCCCCTCTCCACACGTTCGGACTGGTCTCATGCATGAAGGTACCAGCAGAGGAACCCAGGTGTGTATAATCCCATCAACGGCCAACATCCAGAAACTTAAAAGGAAGCTCCCAGAAGCACGCGGCTGCAAAGCTGCTGTGGGGTATCTTGTAGCCTGTTTCTCCCTCTGGGAGAAACTGGCAAGCTTCTGAGAGTTTCCTGCCCACATGGGACAGCCTTACAAGCTTCCCATGGTGTATTCATATGCCAAATCCAGTAACAAGCTGGATCTCATTCCCCTGACCCTGAAAGAGCCTCAGTGTGACATCGTTGGGACGGCCGAGTCGAGAGAGACTTCTAAGATCTCAGGGAAAGGATGAATGGAAAGGTTACTGAGCCTGCTCCAGAAATCGACGATTAACAGGATTTTGTGATCGTGATTTATATATTTTAAAAAATAAATATATATGCCTCTCAGTGAACCAGGCAAGCTACCGAGAGTATCCCGCCCGCAAGGCTGAGCATGGCAAGGTCCCTGTGGTGTATTTGATATGCCAAAAACAGTAACAATAACAGGTCTCATTCCCCTGACCCTGAAAGAGCCTCCAATAATTGGGAAGGATGAGTAAGGAGAGGCTGATAAAATCTCAGGGCTGGGACGAATGGAGACATCACTGGTTCCTGCTCAAGTAAATTGATGAACAATGGGAAGACAGTGATACAGTGAATAAAATTTCTTGATTGACATATTGAAAAAACTGATTCATTCTATGGAAAATAAAATAATACAATTGTATTTAAAATATGATAAATATATCAATATATTTAATGTAAATATATTTAAGCTTACTTAATTTAATATATTTATACTAAATATATTAAATTAAGTTTTTGAAACACATATAGCATCCAAGAACACAAAATTTTATTAAGTATATTTATAGAAGCAAAAATAACACATGTAAAGATCTTATTGTACAGTTTTTTACATTGAATAATCAATGTATTATAGAAAGTGCTTAAGAAAATGGAAATATATGGCATATTCCTAAATTATAATGTTAGGAATTATAAGTGTTGGCTATTAACCATGATTGGTAGCATGGGAGATAAGTGGTGAAATCGCCATCTCTCCCACTCCTGCTGCATATATATTTATTCTTATATCACAAAACATTTAATAAGCATAATTTTGTGAACAGTACTATTAGCCACGCATCTTTATTGTTGGATATCTGAAACCCAGGGTACATATATATGATTTTGATTTGATGTTTGATTAGTTTTATTATATTAATTTACTACTAACCTCAAAGTTTGTCTTATAGCATTTATAACTGATTAGTAGTAATTTAAATACATTAAAATTTTTAGTATGATCATTGTAATGAGACTTTAACTTCATGCATAAGTACATATTATAATGCTATATGTGTGCCAAATTATTTATATGATTTTCTTATCAAAGGTCATAAAATGGTTTGATTAGAATTTTTTGTTCATATTAACTAAATCTCTAAATAAATATGAGGTAATAAGTTCTGAATTTCTAAACAAACTTGCTCATGGTATAGTTGCCACTAGTAACTTTAGATGAAAAATGAAAAATAAAATAAAATAATAGAGACATAATTATATAAAACATATTAAATTTTCTAAATCAATTATCCTATGAGATTTTTTTATTTCATTTCCCACGTTAGAAAATATGAAAGACTCTTGCTTTTCTAGCATTCACTTCACTTAAGAAGAGGAAAAACAGCATATTATTTTTTTAAATGATATACTTAGAAAATACATTCTAAGCAATAACTAGGAAGGGCTTTTAAGTTCTTTTAAAAATAATGTAAAAAAGAGAGAGATAGAATTTGCCCTGAAGTTCATCTAATAGGGTGACTTATAGGGATGTCAAAATTTTTATCCAACTTTAGCCATTAATAGATACAGTGTGTTATCAATTCTGTTTGCACTCATACTTTGCTGTTCACAGTTTTAGGTACAAATATAATTTTTAGAAACACACATATACATATATAATCATATACTATATATATTTTAATTTCTCACATAATGTTTCATGTATTCCTGTGTTTTCTTAAGCAGTCCTTCTGATATGGTAATTACCTTTGCTTGGCATGTGCAAAAGTTTCATTGAACCCAAACTTCTCAAGTATAAAACTTGGTTAAGTAATAAGTGAATCATATACATTAGACATATGTAGCTAAGTTTTCTCCTGTGAAGGTTTCTAATTATACACAAGTCTGAAATTAAAAGATAATTTACTGTGTAATAATAATTGCAATGATACACATGTGAAACTACTTATGCCCCAAAATTAATTTACACATTTTGCAGAACCATAATTGTAGTGATCAAGAAACAGTTATTTTGTCCCAATAGACCATTGGTTAATGGAATGGGAGACTTATAAATTAGATCTACATGTACCTGGAAAGTTAACCTTTTTCTATAGTGAAATCACCTAAGAGAGAACTTGGTTATTTGACACATTCTTCCTGTAGAGTCAAAACTGCTCTTTCAGCCTTCCCAGTCCGGGGGAAGATGTTCCCCTCTGCACAACCTGGTGAAGCCAAACCTGTTAGTGTCCTTCCTGTCATCTGACTTAGTATAGGGCACACAGCCAAATCAGAGGCAACAAAATATTGGCAAAACTAGTGAACACAACAGCTGAAGCTCATTTTGGGTGGGTTCTCCATCAGAAACACCCCAAACAAGCACCGTACAGGATCATGGGAATAGACCCACTGACCTGATCCTTTTTTGCCAGCGCAGTAGCATTCTCCAAAGATTTGAAAACCAGGAAAAAAAAATTAGCAACTTCAAGGAACAAAGGAAGACAAACACTAGTCTGAGAAACTCTGTCAGAATACTCCTCTATCCTTGCTGGACGGTGACTACTGTTCTCCGCAGAGTTTGAAACATCGAGAACCCAGTATCTTGGGTGTACAGGCCTCATTTCCATGGAGCGCTTGTCTGGGAAGCCCTTCTTGGCCACAGTTTTAGAGTCAGCCACCTTGCTGACCCTTGATATTAAATTGTGGGTTTTTAGTATCTGTCATAAATCTCAATGACTCTCCAAGCAAACCTAGAGTTGAATTCTTCCAGAGGTAACAGCAACCATTACCTCAATTGTTCCCTGGAGTGGAATTGTGGAACTTAAGACAATCCTCTGGACCCTCGTTCACCCTTGAGACAACATTTCCCAGAAAAAGGCTAAGACCTTAGAGAACTTGAGAAGTAACTGTATTTCTGGGCAAATGTAGCTGTGAAAAACCAACTGGCTCTGGTTATTGTTTTCTTCAGAAGGAGGGAGGCCTGAGGAATAATTAATTCAACTTTATGTACATATGTCAAAAATGCAGTCCAGATTAATCCTAAAATCAAAGCAATTTCTGAGCAAGCCAATTGAATGCATACAGTTTCTGCTTCATTGCATGAAGCAGATGGTGTCTGGGACATATTTAGTTTAAGGTTTCAAACACGATCATGGCTCTGCTCTTTCCTTGAACAACTCATGGTCTTTGAGTTACTATTACTCCTTGATTCTCGTTTGTTAAATTTTGGGTCAAAATTGTCCTGAGCCTGCTCACATACAAATGGTCCTTTAGTAGGAATGTCACAGGTTCATGACAGAGAAGATGCTCCAGGCTTGGTGAGGATGTCAGTCCTGAAACTCAAGTGGACAGGGATTTTAGGCATAGCATGGGCACACTTTCACATCTCATGCTTGACAAATAGCAAGGGTTTGAGAGCCTGTGGAAAAACAGCTTCCCCCAGCGTAAGCAGTTCTAGAGAACTCATTATTCCTTGCCCTAAGAAGACCATGGTCTCAAAATTTGAAGAAAAAATGTTAGGTAGAGAGTTTTAGTCAGATTGTGGGATCAAAGGTGATCAACTAGGGCCATCCTAAATGGTCTCCTGGACAAGATGACTGCCCAGAATCAAAATATTCTGGGTATGGAATGTCATAGTCCAAGAATGATCCCAATTGGTTTATTTACAGATTGTGCATTCTGAGTTGAAGACAGTACTACTTGGAGTTGTGTTTTTCATCTTGAGGCTCTAAGACCATTTCACATCAGGGCTTCTTCACAAGGGAAATAATATAGCAATGGGGACCTGAATGAATATTCAGATTTGGAACAAAGGAAAATGATCAGAAGTAAAGCTTAAGGACAGTATATTTGGTGAATTTTTCCACTTCTCAAGCCACCCTCCTCCAAACATCTCCTTGTAGAATACTATTATATTTTCCTTTATTTCCTTAGTTAAATATATCACTATCCCTTTTGGGGCTCCTGACTGAATTGATGTTTCTCAGAGATATAAAGATGGAGATGACACAATGATATCACTTGTCCCAGTAACATAAATATTTAAACAAACTATTGCTTTTCACTTTACTTCTATCGATTACTAAATACATCCAAGGAGGTTAATGTCTGTTTTCAAGGGACTTAAACATTTATAGTGTTTAAATTTAAAGCATAAATAGGAAGAAAAATATCTAGCTGGGTTTTTAAGACAAAGATTAGAAGCATCAAGGGCCAAAAGATGAGACAGAATTAAGAAGTGGGCCATATGCACAGTCAATTGTAACTAGCCCCAATACCACATATGGTACCCCAAATACTTCCTGGAGGTATTCCTGGGGCTCAGAGCCAGAAAAAATTTCTGAGAACCACCATATGGACCTAAAATAAAAGAGGTGATAATTAAATGTCAGAGAGAGAGAGAAAGTGTGTGTGTGTGTTTGAAAGAGAAGGGGAGTGGAGAGAGAAAGTGAAGAAGAGAGAGAAGAAAAATGGTTTTGGGTGTTGAGGTGGTGGGAGGGAAACTGAGGACACTGGTGCTGGGAATTGTACACTGGTGGAGGATGGGTGTTGGACACTGTATGACAGAAACCTAATTATGAACAGCTATGTGAAGATTTATCTCACAGTGATTCAATAATTAAAATCTTGAATAAACAAATATAAATAATAGCAATAAGCATTTGAAGATGGTGTTGAGGAGTAAATACCAAACTAGGGATTTAGATACTATTTCAAAAAATTTCTTGGTAGTCGAGGACATCGTTAGCAAGCCGAAACGTAAAGTAGAACTCTTAGTGCAGAATTTAAGAAATTGAATGAGATAAGGTAAAATTCAGTAGTTTCAAGGACCAAGTCATTATGAAAAATTACATTTTTTCTTGATTTCTGTACAAAAAAATGCCCAAAACAAAGAATATTAAAAAAATCTAAGATATGAATAAAGTAAAGTTAGTGACTTTTGATACTTAATATTAATTGTTTTTATAAGCTTTCTATGGTCATTTTAAATTATAGCGTATCTTTATTGAAATAACAGGCAATGATTAAAAATATATGGGTATGTAATTGACATCGATATTTAATTTTGAGTAAAAACAAAAGATGATTGAGCAGAACAAAAAGGTTATTTGCTTGGCTGTTTTCCCTGGTTTGGGAGGACAGTCAACACTACTAGGGGTTCGCTCCCAGCACAGTGGTTTGTCTTCACCCCTGGCAGAGGTCAAGTTGGGGTCAGCTGAGCTACATCTGGTAGTGCTTAGGAGGGCATGCATTGCCCAGAGAATAATCAGAAGCTGGACCTCTATACCATATATGTTAAAAAAGCATGACCTTTCCAGGCATTTTGCTGTTTATCATATCAGTATTATTATACTTCCAGGGTCTGCGGAATGAGACCCATCATTGTTGCTGTTTTTGGCCTATCAAATGTGTCACGGGGAGCTTGCCAGGCTCTGCCGTGAGGGCAGGATGCTCTCTGTAGCTTGCCAGTTTCTCTGAGAGGGAGAAGTAAGCGATAAGAGGTTCGGGAAACTTGGTTTTATAGTCTCTGGATCTTGGCTGCTGATGGTATTACAGGGCTGCAGGGGGCAGTTTGTGGGTGAACGAGTCAGGAAGGATGAGTAATGAGAGGCTGCTAAAATCTCAGGGCTAGGACGAATGGAGACGTTACTGGCACCCGCTCGGGCAAATTGATGAACAATGGGATGGTAGTGATAGTGAGAGTGATTACATTTTACCTTAGGAGATGCTAAAGCACATGTGCTGAAAATTTTCAGTAGAACTTACTAGAAAGGAGTAAATGTTTTCCCACCAGCACCATCTATTCCTATCTACTTCATCAGAAAATCTAAAGCTTATTTTTTTTGAGATGCATTTAGATTCTATTGTAATTAAGTCATGTTGGAAAGGTAATGAAAAGACTTAGTGCCCAAGGGGAAAACTATTGGCTACATACTATCAAAAATAAAATGACTTTAAACTATGAACACTATGATCCTTAGTTAAATTGAAAAAAAATAAACCACGGTAGTCCTTAATTCAAATTTAATAATAAATATGTTTTGACACTATACTCCATCTGATAAAAAACAAGGCATAAGATTGAGACAAGTAAATATATCTGTATTACGGACAAAGATTAATTTAAAGTAATTCAAAACTAGCAACTGGACCATAATAACTTGCACAGCACTTAGAACAGATGAAAGAAATTTTGCTTCTTTGTTTTGTTTTAATGTTATTACTTTTACTCTCTGCTTATAAATTTCTATTAAAATACTACAAAATCCACAAAAAACCCTTTGAAAGGAATAGAGTAATTGTTTCTTTGTTTTCCCTAAGTTCTCTATCCATTCTTTCCTTAAAGTGAGTATCACTTGTATCACTTGTAGTCCCGTTGATCTTCGATTTGCTTGAGCGGGCTCCAGTAAAATCTCCCTTTGTCCCTGTCCCGTGCTAGTGCAGCTCAATGATGTCTGCTTGTTTCAGAAATAGGAAGAGCCTCAAATCGTTCATTCAGGGATTTGACGAAGAAATCTGACCGTCTAGTTGGTGGGCAGCCACAAGATCTTCTGACGTCCCTTGGAATCCAGTAGTAAGAGCTCTAGTCCAACAGTCATCTCTGAATCACATTACATGACCGGCCCATCTGATTTTTGATGCCTTGGCAAACGAGACAGCATCCCTGATTTTTGACCGTCGACGGAGGTCAGAACTCCGGATTCCTTCTCTCACTTGAGTGAGACATGATATTCCCAGCATAGCTCTTTCGATTCCTCTTTGGAATACCCTAATAGCATTCTCATCCAGTTTGCATAGGACCCAGGTCTCTGAGGCATATGTTAGTGCAGGAAGAATGGTGGAATCTAAAAGATGTGCCCGGAGTTGGAGGTTCTTCATTCTCTTAATCACTTCTTCGATGCTCTTGAAGGCATTCCACGCTGCTCTCTTCCTCCTGGGCAGTTCTGGCACCAAGTCATTCCTCATGTTGATTTCTCGACCCAGGTACACATAGCTGCTGCATTCGGAGATGTTCATTCCATTGAGAGCAAATGGAGCTTTAGGGACCAGTTAGTTTTTCATGAACATTGTCTTGTTGAGATTCAGCTGCAATCCGACCTTTCCACACTCCACACTCGTGGTTGAAGTTGGCCAGCATTGGTGCTGCTTGGCTAATGTTTGGTGTTATGAAAATGATGTCATTAGCGAAGCAGAGATGGTGCAATTGATAACCATCTATTTTCACTCCCATTCCTTCCCATTCCAGTTGTCGCATGATGTTCTCGAGGCCGGCACTGAAGAGTTTCGGTGAAATGGTATCATCCTGCCGCACCCCTCTCTTTACATCAATGATCACTTCCTTGTAGAATTGTAGATCCTGGTAGTGAATCCACAATAGAGCTCGCAGAGGATTTTGATATGCTGAGTTTGAATGCTCTGTTTGGTCAGGGCTTCAATGACCACCTCAGTCTCAACAGAATCGAAGGCCTTCTTTAAGTCGATGAACGTTAGACAGAGTGGCATCTTGAACTATTGTGAAACTTCAATTAGTTTGGTAACTGTGTGGAGATGGTCTATAGTGATGAATCCCCTTTGGAACTCGGCTTGCTCACATGGTTGTCCTTCGTCTAGTGTTCTGCCTATTCTATTCAGGATGACACAAGTGAACAACTTGTAGACGACAGACAGCAGGCAGATTGGGCGATAGTTGCCGATGTCGTGGATGTCTCCCTTGTACAAGAGGATGGTCCTACGGGTTTTCCACTGGGACGGAACCTTGCATTCAGACAGGTAGCGTGTGAAGAGTTAGGCCAGTGTATTCTTGGGTACTGGCAGCAGAATCTTCAGGTGTTCGGGTCTGAACTTGTCTGGACCAGGTGCTGTTTGAGTCTTTACCAACGAAATGTCGTGTCGGATTTCAGAAGGGAGAACGTGGGGAATGACATATCCATCCTGCAGAATTTGGTATGTGGCCAAGTGGACATGGCTGTCAAAATGATCCGAATAGAAGCCGTGAATATTCCTCTCCGTCGCCTTTCTGGAGGATGTGATGGATCCATCAGGACGTCAAAGGGCAGTCATCTTGGCCTTGTAGTTGGCAAAGGACAGGTGTGCATTTCAAATACTTTTCCTGGCTTCTGCTGCACTGGCCAACACTGCTGCTCTTCTCTCTTTGAGGTCTTCCTTAATCGCATCTTTGCACAGCTTTGTGAGCTCAGACATTAGCTTGTGGTTGCCTGAGGCTCGCGCCAAACCATGTTGACGAATGAGTTCAAGAGTTTCCGAAGACAGGCGTCTGTGTCTTTCTCACTCTTTCCACTACCCAGCCACCACCATGCTCCAGGCTTCTCTCTGGACACGTGGGCCGAACCTCATGCATGAGTGAAGCCCCGCAAATCCAGGTGAACAGAGCTTTGCGACCTCGAGCTCTAGGTTCAACGAGATACACCATAAAACCCTTAATACCCATTATTCCCACACCATATTTCATAGGGTTCAAATTTGGTGTGAACCATGGTAACACCTCTAAAGGTGATTGGAGGCCGCCCTAAAGTCCTCCGTCCCTCTCACAGAGCCTGGCAAGCTACCAAGAGTATCCTGCCCGCACGGCAGAGCCTAGCAAGCTCCCCTTCGCATATTCGATATGCCAACAACAATAACAACAATTCGCCTCATTCACCTGTCACTGAAAGAGCCTCCGATATGGCAGCATTAAGACAGATGAGCAAAGAGAGGCTGAAAAAATCTCAGGGACGAACTAGTTTGCCAAAATGAAGAAACACTAAAATGATTGTCTGTACTTTCAATGCACGGACACTGGCATCAGAAGCATCCATCGAGGACCTGATGGAGCAAGCGCAGAAGATCAAGTACGACATCATTGGTCTGACCGAAACGAGGAGACATCAATCACATCACACCATTTTTGGCACTGGAGAAGGATTATTCCTTGGAACATGCAACAACAGAGGCATTGGTGGCGTTGGTGTCCTTGTCAACACAAACTTGGCTATGAGTATCGATTCATTCAAATGCCTAACAACCCAAATTGGAAGATTACACTTGAATAAATGTGGCTCACTGCCCGCAGTTTCTATCTTCATCGTCTATGCACCAACTTCTAACTATGATGAAGAAATTGAGAGGTTCTACATGGAACTGGATAAGTTCTAAAAGAAGACCACACCTTCTACAAGATCATTGTTGGTAATTTTAATGCCAAGATAGGTCCAAGAAGGTCGCCTGAAGAACTCCATATTGGGACACATGGCCTAGAATGGAATGATCAGGGTGAGAGTTTGCCTGCATCATGTCGACCAAGACCATCCATGGTAACTCACAGTTCCAGAAGGCCAAATCCAAATGCTGGACATGGGAGTCTCCCGGTAGACAGTTCCTCAATGAAATTGACCACATCATATTCAATAGAAGGTTTTGCCTGACCGATGTTTCTGTTGTCCCAAAATTCCAAATGGTATCGGACCATCATCTCCTTCGTGCAAAATTCTACTTCACAGAGCGGGGAGAAAAGTCTGCAAAATTTAAGTCTAAGAAGCCAACTCCCAGGATGACCACCAACTGGGAGCTCTTTGGCACTATTGCAGCAACGTGGGAAGATGCCGTCCTTGACAACATCGACAAGGAATATGATCGACTGGTTCAGCACCTCCATGTCTGTGTGAAGAATATCGAGAGTGAGAAAGCCACAACAGACAACTGTCTTTAAAGGGTGTACATATATCAAATTACAGCCAAGTCTCACTATGCCCAAAATAAAACTAATTTATTTTTTCAAAGTTATTTCATATAGTATGTTATTAAATTTCTGCTGTGTTTCTAACTAGATTCTTAGGGGGTAGATAATTTCCCTGAAGGGAGGGGAATGGAATACCACATATAAGTTTCATCAATGCCACATGCAGCATTAAAATACCAATAGCATCTGGGCCTGGAGAGATAGCCCAACAGGTTGAGGTGTATGTTTTGTGTGCAGGAGACCTGGGTTTAAACTCTCGTGTTCTGTGACCCCCCTGCTCACTTAGCTAGAAGCAGTCACAAGCTAGTTGTGTTCCCCAAACAAAAACCTGAAATCTCAAAAAAAAAATTCATGTACTTTATTAAGGAATCTAAAGAACAATCCTCTTGAACTGTTGAGATAATATAGGGAGAAAGTGCTTTTTTCTTGCACATGGATGACCCAGGTCAGATCTCTGGCATCTTGTTTGATCCCCTAAGCACCGCCAGGAGTAATTCCTGCGTAAAATGCCAGGAGTAAGCTCTGACTATCATTGGGTGTGGCCCATACACAAAACAAAACAAAGAAACAAACCAAAAAAATGTACTGAATTGTGATGATCTCATTCAGAAGGAGAAAAGAGATGCTTGGAGATGAAGATGGAAAGACTAAGTCCTGTGACTTCATCATTCCTTTTACTTCATAAGAAGACGAGTTTGATTTTTCTTGTAGTCAAATCCTTAAGTGAAACAGTGCAAACAGATTTTAAAAGGAAGTGACTTACACTTAATGCACTTGATGTTCGGCTCTATGAATTAGGAGGAGCTTATCAGAGAGCTCTTTGTGAAAGGAGCCCAAATTATCTATTTCTAAATTAAGAAAGTTGGCTGCTTTAAAATAATTGTTTTCAAGGAATTGTTTACAGTAATTAATTACATTAAATATTTCAATACCAATTCTACCACCATTACACCTTCCCACCACCATTATTTCAAATTTTCCAACCAGCACCCAAGCCTGCCGCAAAGGCAGATGCTAAATAATTTATTATGCATTGCTTGTTATAAATAATTGACTAAAACTGATGCAAAAGGTTTTCTTAAAGGACAGAGTATAAAAATTGTTGTATCTCATCTTGGAGCCATTAAGTCCCTGTATTAGAGATCATTAACATGTTGTCAGAGCTTGAGTCTTGTGTGCTAATATATGTATATATGTACATATATATGTATGTACATATATTTTTGGATCAAGATTGGTTGTGGTGTGTTACTCTTGGTTTATCAGTGGCATAATCGTATGAGTTGTCACACTGCTGAAAAAGTAGCCGCATACTCCTGATATTCTAAAATTTTTCGTAGGGTGCTAGAACAGGAGTTAAATTATTTTTTAACTGGATGGTGAATGTGAGGTCCTGAGGCATCTCTGTAGCGTGTTGCTCTCTTTTGAGATTCATTTGTCTGTCCAGTTGGCCGCTCTTATTGGTCAATGCAGACGTCCTCTAGGAGCCACCAGTGCATACAACAAAGCTTGATGAATGGTTTGCCCCATGCACCTCATCTGGACTGAGCTAGAATAATTGTTTCCTGATATTTGCTCCAGCTTACCTCTGAGCATCTCTGATTAGAGCAGTTGAAGAGAACATTAAAAGTTAAAAGAAAGGACATGACAATGCAGCTGACACATATATTCTGGCATTAAAAAACATTGCCAATCATACCTCAATTAAACTGAGAAAAGGATAGAAAATAGGTATCATTTATCCAGATTTATCCATTTATCCATATAGTCATTGATGAACACAACTAATGATGAGAAAATGATGAAATAAACAGAAAAGAATTGCTTATTTGTTGAAAAACCAAGTAAGAGCAGAAAATAAAACAAACAAAATCCAAGTTTTGGGAAAACTCTCACTTCAAGAAGAATTGAACAATACCAAAAATCAAAGTACAATAATTTCTCACCTCAAAGAAAACAATAAACCATGTGTGTGTGTGTGTGTGTGTGTGTGTGTGCATGCATGCCAATGTGTGTGTCCTTATATACAGAGTGAGCAAGCTGGATGACTTCATCTAGACAAGTTTTCTTTCTCCTGAATTGTAAGACTATAAATGTGCAAATTTCTTGGGGCTGGAGCAATAGCACAGCGGGTAGGGCATTTGCATTGCACGTGGCCAACCTGGACTCGAATCCCAGCATCCCATATGGTCCCTTGAGCACCGCCAAGCGTAATTCCTGAGTGCAGAGCCAGGAGTAACCCCTGTGCACCACTGGGTGTGACCCAAAAAGCAAAAAAAAAAAAAAAAAAAAAAAGGTTTAAATGTTTAAAATTCTTTCTCAAGCAGTTATAAGACTATAAATGCATTTATTTCTTCTAGATTCTCCAATTTAGTGGTGCAAAAAGTTTTCTTAATCTCATATTATTTTTCAGGTTTCTGAGCTGACTATTGTAATTTCTCCCTCTCATTTCTGATTGGTTTATTGGGATTTTATCCTTATCAAATTTTGAGTATACTCAGGGTTTTTCAATCTTATTTTTCCAAAGATCAGCTACTTTACTGATCTTAAATTTTTAATTCTTTAATTCAAAATCTTTATTTTATTTTAAATTTTAATTTCATTTTAATTTTATTAAAATAGTCAATATTCATATCAATAAATATTGGCATTTAGTTTTTATTCTAGTATGGTTTCTATTCCAATTACTTTTTCAACTTATTTCGGACTCTCTTTGCTGTTCTTTTACTTGTTTGTTGCGGTATAATGTTAGGTCATTAATTTGACCCCATTATAACACTAACAGATGTTGCTCTCTGTATTGCATGTACTTTCCTTCTTTCAGTTTAGATTTTGCTGTATGATGTATTTTCTCGTTCCTCATATCTTCTCATTTGTATCTAAGAGTACTTTTTCTTTCTCTTTCTTTCTTTCTTTCCTTCTTTCTTTCTTTCTTTCTTTCTTTCTTTCTTTGTTTTTCTTTGTTTCTTTCTTTCCTTTTTTCTTTCTTTCTCATTGATTCAATGGTTAGTCAGTATTGTATTTTTCAATTTATAAGTGTTTGATTTTCTTAGCTTCCTGTTTGTGATTAACATATAGATACTTGTGATCTGAGAAGAATCTTGATATGATTTCCTTTTCTTGATTTCATGAAAATTTGACTGGTCAATTTTAGAGAATCATCCATAACTCTGAAGAAAAGTGTGTACTCAGTTTTTTGGCAGATAAGAATAAAAAATTTGTCTATTAAACCATTATCTTCATTTTTTTTTAAAAAAACAGCTATTTCTTTATTGCTTTTATGATTGAATGATCTGCCCAATAGTGAGCTTATGTAGCACTGTAGCACTGTCATCCTATTGTTCATTGATTTGTCAAGCGGGCACCAGTAACATATCCATTGTGAGACTAGTTACTGTTTTTGGCATATCGAATACACCACAGGTAGCTTGCCAGGCTCTGCTGTGTGGGCGGGATACTCTGGGTAGCTTGCCGATTCTTCGAGAGGAATGGAGTAATCAAATCTGGGTCGGCCACGTGCAAGGCAAACGCCCTACCAGCTGTGCTATTGTGCCAGTCCCAGTGAGAACATGATATTAAAATATTTTAATACTGTTGTGGTATTGATATTTTCCCATAAGTGTTCTACTGGTCAATTTATTATTTTAATATATTTTGATAATTCTTCGTTTGGTTAATTTATAATACTGGTATAATGCTTTGGTCTATAGACCTTTTGATCATTGTATACTTTTTGTCTTTGTCTTTCACAAATTCTCTTAAATTGAAGTCTTTGTGGTATAAATATGACTGGCTCTATGATTTTTAGCTTCTGTACTCCCATAGTGCAGTTTTCTAGACTGTTGCATTGAGTCAGAGTTCATCATAACTGTTAGCTGATGATAAGTCTCTCATCATCAACAGAGGTTTGGGTTCAGCTTTCTGAACTGAACCTTTTTTTTTTTGACATTTGGTTAGTTCTGGTGACTGACATCAAGTAAGCTTACTGAAATAAGAAACTTATTGTAATAATGAATTTAACCCATCTTTTTGTATGGGTTCTGGGTGTTTTTGTGGTTAGTCTTTGTTTCCTTAGTGTTTTATTTTTATGAGATATTTAAGTATGTTAAGACGTTGGTTGAGAGCCCATTGGTTTAGCTCTTTGTAAAGTTTTGTGTTGCATTATCAAATTTAAATGACAGAACCAGCCGGATGATGTATTCTCATTTGGACGTCTTAGATAGACCAAAAAAATCCCTTCTAGTCTGTAGGTTTTCAAATGAGAGCTCATTTGTGATTTATACAGTAAATCCCTTTTATCTGATTCTTTTCTTTGCTTTGTCTGCTCTGAGGGTACTATTTGTCTTTATTTTTTATCATTTAAATTGAAAGTTGTCTTGGTGATTTTCTGCCTGTGTTTATTCTGGTTTGAAACTTTTAAACTTTGAGAATCAGGGTGTCTAACTCTGTCTTCAGATGGTAGATATTTGGGCTATATTTTCTCACAAAAATTTTAATTGATTTTTTTAAATAAAGTTTTGGTAATATGGTTACAGTAGAATTTAAAATTTATAGAACTGATGCACAAACCTACTGGACCTCTGATGTGCCCATGACCTTCAACTTCTGTCCTATTCAATATTTGTTCCACCTTCTTCCACTCCACTACCACTTCATTATTTGCAGATTGACAGTTATGTTTTTGGTAAAGATTTTAGCCCCTTTAGCTATAAATCATGTGCTCCAGATCTACTAAATAAGTGCCTGTTACTTCCAATCAACCAAATATTCCCTTCTCTTCTCTCCTCACCACTACGTGTGGCATTCTTTTCTTTTTTCTTTTTTTTCTTTTTGGGTCACACCTGGCGATGCACAGGGGTTACTCCTGGCTCTGCACTCAGGAACCACCCCTGGTGGTGCTCAGGGGACCATATGGGATGCTGGGAATTGAACCCGGGTCAGCCGCGTGCAAGGCAAACTCCCTACCCGCTGTACTATTGCTCCAGCCCCTATGTGTGGCGTTCTTTAAAACTTCTTCATAAGTCTCATTTTTTCTCTCCTGTTATCCATACAATTCAGATGTTATCTCTATTAACTTAACTTTTCTTTATATGCACGAAATAGTAACAACAAGTCTCATAATGGAGACTTTACTGGCGCCCACTCCAACAAATCAATGAACAACAGGATGACAGTGATACTGCGCCAATTCGGGTTCGATTCCTCTGTCCCTCTCACAAGGGCAAGCTACTGAGAGTATCCCACTCACAAGGCAGAGCCTGGCGAGCTCCCCGTGGCATGTTTGATATACCAAAAACAGTAACAAGTCTCACAATGGAGACATTACTGGTGCCCACTCAAGCAAATTGATGAACAATGGGATGACAATGCTATAGTGTTATAAACCTCTTATCTCTTATTGTGCTGATTTATCTGCTACTATTATCCTGCTGCTCAATTTCTCTATTTTTGACTACTACTCTTCAGATGCATGATTTCAAATAGAGATTTTTCTTATTATTTTCTCTTTCTTTTTTTTCATTCTCTTCCTTTTTTTCAATTTGGTGAACAGCTTATTAATATTCTAGCTTATTAAGAAATCGTCATCCCAGAGACTGGAGATATCTTGTGTACTGGATGTTCTTCTAAATCCTTGTCATTGACCCACGTGAATTCCTCCACTTATTCATTTTTCCTGGCAACATGCGGACGCTGGCATACTTGTTACTCTCAAACACTTCTTAAAACTCCCTTTTGAGGTCAGGGAAGGGTAGAGGTCCTCATGGGTCTGCCTCAGTTGGGGTGTTGAGAGTGTGTCATTATTAGTCTATAAGTGAATTGAAGACATGATCTCCCCTTTGGTCAAATGACTTATCCTGAATAAAGAGCAAGGAGAATTGTATCCTGACACATGTCGGGGGATCTATGGTGACTTTTCTATGGAGATACAGATCACCTGCCTATGGCCTTCCATAGCACGGACAGCTGGCCTAGACACTGGAGCCAGATTTTGGAATTACTTCTGATTTTTACTGGAACTAAGCTTACCTTCATAGATACCAAATATGCCTTACTGAGATCACAGCGTAAAAGAAAGCCTGTCACTTGCTGAGGGCAAGTAATACTGCAGAACCACTATAAGCAAAGCTCTGAAAATGCTTGAACAGAGAAAACAGAAATGAGGACGGATTGCTAGTGCGATGGCATAGGAAACTAAACCATCACGAGTGCTTTGAATTGGATTAGAAAGCAAAGTAGAGTGAGACTGAAAAATTAGTCTAGCTAGAAGGAAGAATGGTTTGTGCCATTGCTTTAGAGAAATTAAGCTAGCATGAGTGTTTTGAATTGGATTAGGAAGGTAGAGTGAGGTTGAAAAATTAGCCTCGCTATTCATCTGATGAAAACAACTGAACAAGCTGGAAACTCCTGGCTTAGATGGTTCCAGAATCCTGCTGCCAGGTTTCCAGAGAGCGTGTCACTGCATTAACCTTTGGTTTCCATTTTCTGCTGTCAACTCTCCCAGATGTCACTCCAGATTTTAGGATTCATCTCTCTCATGTTGCTCCACAAGCCAAGACACTGAATGGTGTGTAAATTTCCAGCCCCGGGACTCTGACCAGAAAAGCAGTAACTCGTGACTTACAGATGCTTGAAGGACAAGAAGAATCAAAACCAAAGATTCTAACAGTGGTATTTATTTTAAGACTAACAAATGAGCATAGATTCAGCTGCCACAGAAGTAGAATTTCACCATTATTTTAAAATGAAATACATCTAGGGCTGTAGAGGTAGTAGAGTGGGCAGGGTGCTTGCCTTGCACACAGCTCTCAAGAGTTCCATTCCAGCACAAAATACTGTCCCCTGAGCACCACAAGGGTTGATTCTTCAGTGCAAAACCAGGAGTAAATCCTGAGCATCACTGGGTATGTCCTTCCTAATAAAACATAAATTCTCCTAATAGTTTTTAGTTTATAGATAATTCCAACCTATATTACACCATCTTTATATTCATAAAACATACGCATTGTGAAAAACATATATATGTGTATATATCACTTGTATTACTTGTTATCACATTGGTCTTTGATTTGCTCGAGCAGGTACCAGTAACATCCCTATTCATCATAGTCGCGTAGTGTAGCCCATTGGTGTCTGCTCGCTCCAGGAAAAGGAAGAGACTCAAACCATTCATTCAGGGTTTTGATGAAGAAGTCTGATCATCTCGTAGACATTTTATAACATCAAAATATTCTTATAATGTATATTTAAAAAATCTTATGTGTTCCCAATACTTTATGTAATATTTTACATAAATTTTACATATTATTCAGTTTCTTATTCTGAATCCAATAACTTCCACATAAGAAACTATTGTCTTGGGTTTTCACTTAAAGTTACTTTCCCTGGGTCTTATTCTCAACGGATTTCTCTATATAAATGTATATGTATATATATTATATGATAGCTTTTTAAAATGTTACTACACTTTGCACTTCACACTTCACTGCAATATTAGTGTGAGGGAAGTGGTTCCAACTCTGATTTCTGTTCCATCTTGCAATCTCTTTCACATCAATGTTGTTGTTTGACTAAAAAAACTGAACAAATGCCAAGTGAGAAAAATACCAAGGCTTAAAATTATTCTGGTGACAAAATAGATGAAACATTTTATAACATCAAAATAATCCTCATAATGTACATTTTAAAAACCGCATGTGTTCCCAATATTTTACGTAAGATTTTACACAAATTTTACATAATATTCACAGTTTCTTATTCTGAATCCAATAACTTCCACATAAGAAACTATTGCCTTTGGTTTTCACTTAATGTTACTTTCCCTGAGTCTCATTCCCGATGGATCTCAAATCATCTTCATCTGCCTTATCAGTCTTTTAATGTAACCTATCTTCTTTAATCTTCTTATATGATCTGTATCCTTAAATTGGTCTATATCTATAACTATGTGCAAGATATAACACAGGAATTCTCTCCTTAATGCTTTGGGATTGGTGGTAATCAGGTTCCCATATTGTCTCTGGAATCTCAGCATTTGGTAGCCAATCACAGAAGGCTGCCGGCATAGTATTTTTCCTACCTATTAGAATATTGGAGCTCATTCTCATCCCATTGTATTCTTTTGAAGATTATTAATAAGGTGGAAAAAAATTCATTTCATGAAAGACCTGAACCATTTTCTAGTTCCATTCTCACTATTCATCCTTTTTCAAAAAGACATGCTTCAAGAAAATGGTTATAACATTTTATTCTAAATTTTTCAGGTTATATTGAAAAAAAAATGGGTAGTATTTGGTAATATGTGTTATGGCAAGTAATATATATTATGTTATATATAATATTTGTAGTATATATAATATACACTACAAGTATATAGAGAATAACCCTTAAATATGTTTAATTTGTTTGTTTTTATATAACTGTATATTTTCTCAACTACCATGAATGACTATTTTCTTATATACTGCGCTCGCTTCAAAAGTCTACTAAAGGAAGATAACATGTAGGCTGAACCTTTAAAAAGAATGCTCCTCTATATTTATAAATACATTTAGAATACAAATACATATATCTCAGATAGCCAGCTCACAGGGTCATCACTGGCCATGTTGAAATGCACCAATGTTCTTGTTCTTTACTTACATAAAATGCTTTCAAGTTTCTTATTCTTTACTCATATAAAATCCTCTGGTGGCAATCAAGGAAAGATGACCCTTTTAGCTATCCTTTAGCCTGTCAGTTAGTTGCAAATAAAATCCTTCTTGGCCATCAGTTCCAGAAAGTGTCAGTGAAATCAAACTTTTGTGTGTTTTATCATTCTGTTTAAATGGTCTTGGATTTTAAACTATAAAATGTGAGGGTGGGCTAGATGAGTTCTGAAACTTGTATGATGATTTAATTTTTTTTTCTTTTCCAGCGATGCACAGAGGTTACTCCTTGCTCTGTACTCAGGAATTATTCCTGGTGGTGCTCGGGGACCATATAGGATGCTGGGAATTGAACCCAGGTTGACCGCATGCAAGGCAAACACCCTACCTGCTGTGCTATCGCTCCAGCCCCAGTGCTTTAATTTTTTTTATGTTATAGTCTTTCATGAAACTGGAGCAATAGAACAGTGAGTAGGGCATTTGCCTTGCACGAGGCTGACCGAGGTTCAATTTCTCCATCCCTCTTGGAGAGCCTGGCAAGCTACCGAGAGTATCCCAGCTGCACAGCAGAGCCTGGCAAGCTACCTGTGGCACATTTGATATGCCAAAAACCGTAACAAGTCTCACAATGGAGACGTTACTGGTGCCCACTCAAGCAAATTGATGAGCAATGGGAAAACAGTGCAGACAGTGCTATAGTATTTCATAATAAATATGAATGACTAGTAGATCAGGTCAATGCACATGCTGAGTTTCCATTTTAAAAGTATTTATACACTGCAGTTTAAATAAATATAATTCAGAACAGTTGTATTTTGAAAAGATCACACTCTTCATTTTTTTGTGAAATATTTTTATTTAGAAAATATTAGAGGGAAAGAAGAGTGAGTCCATAAAGTTAAGGAAGAGACATTAAGATGGATGTAGGGCCCCTATAATGAAACATTTTTTTCCCTCTCTCAGCTTCTTAAGAAATTCAGAGTCAGAGAGATAGTACAGTAGGCAGGATGTAGGCAGGATGCTTGCTTTGCATGCAGTTGACCTGGGTTCAATCCCTGGCATCCCATATGGTCTCCAGAACACCACCAAGAGAAATTGCAGCGTGCAGAGCTAGAAGTAACCCCTGAGCATCATCAGGGGGTTCCACTCCCACAAAATGAAAATAGAGATTCTGCCTATGAAGTACCCAATGCCAAAGAGAGATATAGGTACTATTTGTTTCATTGTAATTTCATTTGTGAATGCACCATTCTGCAGCACTTGCTGAATCATATAAGCACTAAAATTTTCAAGGTACCATGTGTATGATTATAGAGTCATATCACCTTTACAAGGTTTTTAGACATTGCACTAGTGAAAAAGGTTGCTGTTGATATTTTGCTATACTCAGGTATCACTCCTGGAGGGATTCAGGGGACTATTTGGTGCTTGGCATTGAACCTGAGTCAGCCGTGTGCAAGGCAAGTACCTCCCTATAGTAATATTTATCTGGCCCTGAGAAGATACTTTGTATTACAAATGCATGGTATACTCCTATGTCATCAAAATATTTAGTATTTTGTGAATAAAAATTGGCAGGGGACTTATAGCACTTATGAATACATGACAGCACTGAGATGTTATCTCATACTTTAGTCAAAATGACTCCATTTTGCATGACTATTTCAAAATACAAAGATAAGTGAAGTTCTAGAATATCTAACTAAAATGAGAGTCTTAACTAATTTCATTTTAGTAAAAGGTAAAACTTATATTTAATAGTGGGTAATTATATAGAAGAAATGAGATATTTTCACTTAATGTGGGCATATTAGAGACAACTTATCTGCTACAAAAATTTAGATATAGTAGATATTATATGTAAACATATGTCTTCCTTTTTTGTTATGAACAATAATCTTAATTTCAGCTTTGCAACTTCAATAGTAAATTGGCAATTTGTATGATTTAAAGTTCCCTGACTTCTCCAACGTTAACAATTTTCAAAATAGCTGGCCCCCCACCAAAATAATTTCTTGTCAAAATCTGTACTTTGCTCACCTTATGGGACTCAATACATCACACAAAATGATTATGTAGAGATTTAAAGAAATTAGTTGAATTGTCATGATTTGCTGTGGTAAAATTTTAGAACAGTGTTTCTCATAGATGACTTAACCAAGTTTTTAAAAAATTATTATTATTATTATTGAAGTTATTATTTTGCCATGCCTGGCTTACTACAGGCTCTGTACTCAGAGGTCATTAATAGAGAGACTCAGGGGAACAAGTACATGCAATTTTGGGGCTTGAACAGGGGTTAGCAATTTAGAGGTCTTTAAAAAAAACATGATGGCAGCTTACAAATTCAGTGCTTTAAAATGAATTAAAGTCAAGCTAAAAGCTCCAATATTATGTGAGTTCTTCTATTTTGCTATTGTTTATTAAGCTTTTAAGGTTGTCTACCAGTAAAGCCGTTTTGTTTGATATAGTTCTACTACTACTTAAAGATAAAATTATTGAACTTTATAGGTCATTTTGTACTATGTTATTTTTCATTTGAATAATTTTTACATTTTCATCTCAATCATATGAAGACACATACTTAATTCTCCATCCTCCTGGAAAAAAAAAGCAAGAAACATTAACTTAATTCTCAAGTGTTTGTAGTAAGTAATGGAGTTAATTTAAAAGTTGGAATTCTGACAGAAGTGATTTCTTAAATGCTACATAATGCTGCCAAATAATATATAATAATATCATTTCAATCCCTGAATACAATAAAAGTGGATTAATATATGTTCAGGATGTATAAGGGAGAAATGGCTTTTCATCTACGATTCCATAGTATTGGATCTCTGAATTAAATTTCCAAAAAACATAGTAACAAAAGACAAAAGACAGGAGAAAGGTAATATAGATTTTACTCAATGAAAATATTTTTATTTTTATGTACAAAAGTAAGTACCTTCATAGAAAAAATGTAACCAAATAACCAGGACTAAGTGTAAATTTGTGCTTTATTTTTTCCCAAAATGGAAAGAACCTCTTTGGGGCTAAGAAAGTTAAAACACATTAGCCTGACGTATGTATTTTTGAAGCTGCAAATAAGCCCTTGCTAGTGGAATCCACCTTACTACATTACTTTTTTTTTTTTTTGGTTAGGCCAAGAAAGAGCCTATGAGTGCCTTTGGGTGGACAGTGACCAGAAATCCCCAGCTGAACAATTGTGTTTGGTAGAGACTGTGTCCTCCTTAACCTATGGCCACCTTTATCTTTATTACTTTCAAGAACACATACTTGATGATGCTTCACCACAGTTGTCTGTATGTGATGTATATCCATCACATGTTCCTCAGCTTCACCGTCCATTGCTCCCCCTCATAAATGCAGGAGTTTCCTGGAAAACTACTAAGTGTTTACTGGCATATGACTTTTTTTTTTTAATTGGGTATAAAGGCAGACCCAAGCTTCCTCTTTTTGAAGCTTAACAACCTGTGCTGTTAGATACTTCACAACTTAAGTTATTTCATGCCAAGGAAGTCTTTTATTTTGATTCAGCTATTCCTATCTTCTTTGGATGCTTGAATTTAAAGTCCCCAAATCAGTTAAATTCAGGATGACTTATATGCATTTCAACAGAGGCTGGAATTGGGGAGATGTAATACGAAAGACTGCTTCCCTTCGCTATCAGATACAAGCAGACACCTTCAGGAAGTAAATTATGACATTGCTTACTGAAAGATAAAAGTTACATTTTGTTTGATTTCAGTTAGTATTTTCTATTTGTTTCCTAATTGTCTTCATTGAAAATAAACCCTGTCTCATAGTGGGCTGTTTTATTAGTGGCCTGGAAGATTTATCTTTCTTCCCTTCAAATGAAAATCAGAATCACAAAATCAAAGTTCGTTTTAAATATAAAGACAGCATGTATGCATCAGACTCAACAGCAATAATGCAAGTTAAACTTAGTTGTTGGAGCCCTAAAAGAGCTATCAATGTGTTAAATAATCTATTGTTCATAGTCCTTATTTGACTCAATGGAAAATTTGATTGCTACATGTTGATAGGCAAGGAATTTTGGATCATATTTATGAAGAAGAAATGATGGTAAGTCAGCTAAATATATGCATTGTTTTTGTTTTTGCTTTTTTTGTTTTTTGGTTTTTTTTTTAATGTAAAGACACTCAGATGTTTTTTAAAGAGGAGTTATAAAGCCCACAACACCTGTCACCATTTTTAGGCCCAATCATCTGGAAGAGCAGTTGATGTAGAAAATATACCAACCCACAGGCATTAGTCAGAGCTGGTTCCACAGGAGGCCAGCAGGCTCTTCACTATATTTATGTTTGCCTGAGGAGATGCGATTGGCAGTAGGGAAGACAGATGTCCCAAGACCTCTGTGAGGATACACACACAAGTCTGGATTCAGAGTCAAGATAAATGAATGTGAGTTAGAGTCATGAAATGGTTTTAACCTGTTTCCTTTCCTGTAATTGAATTGTGGCTTTAAACAATGCTCTCTGGATTCAGAGCACATTCTCCGTCTCACAGGGGAGCTTCATGCTGCCAACAACAGTGCTATTATATCATTGGAGTTTATTTATGTTATCTTACATGGAGGGATCAAAGTAAACATGGTTGGAAGTGGGAAGAGATGATAATTTATTAGAATAGCATCATATTTAAGATGTTCGAAAGAAGACAACTGTATGTCCAGAATTCCACATTCAGCAAATCTCTTCAGGAATAAGGGACTTAAAATTTTTTGCCAGAAGACTGACTCTAAAACAATAACTTAATAACTTCCTTGAAAGAAAAATAAAATTATATATGGGAATTTAGAGCATTAAAAAGGGCTAAGCTACAAAAATAAGCAAAATTAACTTTTTTCTCTTTTGTTTAAAAGTTTATGAGAAAATATGAAGTTGTCTGGTAGAGTTTTAAATATAGATGTAGGAGATATATTTAACTGTTAAACTCCAGAAGATAAATATGCCACTAGATGTCACTAAAATTGGTAAAATGTTGTCAATATTGGACATTTCATAAATGCAACACCTTATCCAACCACAAAAATTAGTTATAAAAATACCTAGGTTAAAAAATAGTCACAGATAGAATCAAGCATTTCTTTAATTGTGTTAAAGTGGTGAAAATATTTAGCCAAAATTCTAGGCAGAAAAAAAACATACCTATTGATTATTACCTCAAAACAATCATTTAAATCTTTAGGCATTATACTAAGAACATGCAACTAAGGAAAGACATTTATTCAAGAAAATCTGTCAATTATTAAAAAGAAATTAGTGGGATATCTGAACACTCCCATCTCTCTCCAAATTCAGCATGATGTAAACTGTAACCCAGAAGAGAAGAATGTAGAAAACAAGATCTCCTTTCCCACCAGCTTCCAGAGGGCCTACAGCTCCTCTCCAAGAAAGTATGCTGATCAGTCTTCCACTAAACCATTCTTTCCTTATTTCAAAAAGTACTTCTCGCCAGGGAAAATGAAGTCATATAATTTGTTTATAAATGGATGGACATGGAGAACATCATGATGAGTGATTTGAGTCTGAAGGAAAGGGACAGACATAAAATGATTGCACTCATTTGTGGGATACAAAAACATAGTATAGACTATAGGACAGTAGGAGCAAGGCACCAGGGCCAGGAGGATTCGTTCACAGTTGGAAGCCTGCCTCATGTCTTGAGGGAGAAGACAATTGGGATTGAGAAGAGACACTGTGACAATGACAGTTGGATATAATCACTCTGGTAAGAGAACTGAGTGCTGAAGAGAGAGAGAGAGACAAGACAGAGAGACAGATACAGAGAGAGACAGAAAGAGACAGAGACAAAGAGACAGAGAAAAAGACAGACAGACAGAGTCAAAGAGACAGAGAGAGACAGACAGACAGAGCGAGACAGAGAGACAGAGAGAGGGAGTCTGACATGGAGGCAGGCTGTGGGGGAGGGAAATGGGAACAGTGGTGCTGGAAAATGTACACTGGTGTAGCGATATTGGAATGTTGTATGACTGAAACCCAACCATAAACAGCTTTGTAACTATATCTCATGGTGATTCAAAAAAAAAATAAAAAAAAATTAAAGTGGCTTCATGGGAGAGGGACAGATACAGAGTGATCACTTCCTTTTGTAGAAAATAATGAGACATAGTAAAGGAATACAAATGCACAAAGCCAACCAAATTTAGGAACTGGTCTATAGCATTGAGTTTAGGGTGGGGATTTGACTGGAATGGGACATGGTGGTGTACAGAAGTGGGCAGTAGATGAAAGGTGTGGTGTTGGAATTGAAGCACTGTAGAACTGTTGTCCCTTCCCATTGCTCATTGATTTGCTCGAGTGGGCACCAGTAAAGTCTCTATTGTGAGACTTCTTGTTACTGTTTTTGGCATATTGAATACACCACAGGGAGTTTGCCAGGCTCTGCCATGTGGACAGGATACTCTCAGTAATTGGCCGGGCTCTCCGAGAGGGACAGAGCAATTGAACCTGGGTCGGCCACATGCAAGGCAAATGCCCTACCCGCTGTGCTATCAATCCAGTCCGTGCTATCACTCCAGTCCAGGTGTTGGAATTTTATACCCTAATACCCTATTTGTAACATTATTATTATCATGGCGCTTAAAGTATAAAATAACAATAATGATAATTAAACATTTTTTTAAAGACTCATTCCAGGTAGGATGTGCCGAGAGTTCAGGGCACTGTTCACTGACAGGATGTGAATCTGACTCTCAACAAAGCGGTTCCAATCCCACAATACTGATTCTTAATTATATATTCTTTAATTGCTCCAGGGTAGAAGGCAGAGCTTGTGAGAGATAAGAGAACACTTTTTGCTACCACCACTTCCCAGTATCCAATTATTAGAGCAGAAATGCTATTTTAAGAAAATTCTACTGGAGGAAAAATCATTATTATGAAAACAATTATCTACTCTTGCTACTCCTGTTGCAGCAATGATCTAGAAACTCTAGAGGAGGAGACAGGTATAGAAATAAAAGAAAAAAGGCATCAGAAAGAAATATCCTGCCTATATAAGAGTTCTTAGAGGTCTACCCGAATAACATTACAATAAATAAATATTTAAGGTTTTAGGATGATGATCAATATGTAAAATCAATATTATCCTATATTCTACCAATAACTTGGAGAGATAGTATGTTGGTTATGGTGTTTTTCTTGCACACAGCTGACCCAAGGTCAACCACTAGAACACAGTGAACATTGCCAAGAGTGATCCTGAACACAAAGCCAGGAATAGGCCTGAGAAGAGTAAGGTGTGACCCCAAATTTCCAAAAAGATAGAAAGACAGACAGACAGACAGATAGATAGATGATAGAGAGATAGGTAAAAAGATTTCAGAAAACTATCTAAACAGGACTGAAAAAAGTATGTGCAATATAAATGTATATATATTCTGAAAACATATTCAAAATATTTTAAAAATGCTTACATTCAATAATGCTTTCAACCAATTTTAAAATGAAAAAGGAATCTGAATAGAAACACCTCCAAACTTGATATTTCAAGGCTTACAAACCCATTAAAAGTTGTTCAGCATCATAAGTAGAAATATATTAGAAAAGTCTGTATGGAGAAGCATTTTCCAAATAGCCAAAGTGATTTTAAGGGGGAAATGAGTACAGAAGACATCACATTGCAAAACTTTAAACTACATCACAGTCCTTTAATAATCAAGACATTATAGCATTCTTGTTTTGCAAAAGCAGACACCAGAAGAATGGAGTATAATTTTCCAATTATACTCCATTTGATTAATTTAAATTATGGTGACAAGAACATACAATAGAGAAAAGATATTCTTTTCAACAAATTATATTGGAAAGTCGGGTTAGTTGCATGCAAAAAACATCATATTGAACTACTATCTCATACCATGCACAAAAATTAACTTGAAATTGATTAAATAATTTATTAGACCAGAATTTATAAATTACGTTGGAAAGGATAAGAGAGCCTGCACAGTTATAAAGGTGCGTGCCTTGCATGTATTTGATCCCAGTTTGGTTCCTCACAGCAGATTGTCTCCAGAGCATCATCATGAGTGTCCTTGGAGGCCTGTAGACAATTTCTGAGGGGACTGAATTATCCCCAGCATTCCAGGGCCCAAGCAGTGCCACATTCTCTGTCCCTCACACTGAACTGTCTGCCTGATTCGATTAAGAATTTCATGTAGTCTTTCGTACATCTACACAATGGAATACTATGCAGCAGTTAGGAGAAATGAAGTCATGAAATTTGCTTATAATGGATAAATCATGAAGTATCATGATAAGTGAAATGAGTCAGAGAGAGAGGGACAGACATAGATGGACTGCACTCATTTGTGGAGTATAGAATAACATCACATGAGGCTGACACCCAAAGACAGTAGATACAAGGGCCAGGAGAATTTCCCCATAGCTAGAAGACTGCTTCATGAGTGAAGAGGAGAAGGCAGATGAATAGAGAAGGGATCACTAAGAAAATGATGGCTGGAGCAACCAGTTGGGATGGGCGATGCATGCTGAAAGTAGATGATGGACCAAACATGATGACCTCTCAGTGTCTGTGTTGCAAGCTATAATGCCCAAAAGTAGAGAGAGAGTATGGGGAATATTGTCTGCCATAGAGGCAGGGGGAGGGTGGGAAAGGGGGGTTTTACCCAGGATATTGGTGGTGGGGAATGTGCACTGGTGGAGGGTTGGGTGTTTGATCATTGTGAGATTGTAACCCAAACATGAAAGCTTGTAACAATCTCACGGTGATTCAATAACATTTAAAAAATTTAAAAAAATAGTTCCATGTAGTCTCCCAAACCCTGTAAGTACCACTTGTATTTCCTCTACCAAAAATCAAAGCAACAAAAATTAGAGAAAACAAACATTAATAATAAACTCCATAGTATTGAGTGATAGAGTTTCTGGGGGATTGGAGAAATAATACAGCAGGTAGGGTGTTTTCCTTGCAAGCAACAGACCTGGATTCAGTCTCTGGTATTCTTCATTGTCACCTGAGTATGTCAGGAGTGATTCCTGGACACAAAGCCAGAAGTAAGCCCTGGGAATAGCGGGGTGTGGCCCAAAACTCAAAATAAATAACTAACCTTTCAAAACCATACACAGAAAATTAAGGTGGCTCCAGTGTTTTAACTTCATTAGCAAGAAAATCTAAAGCAGAAAAAGACAGAACCAAAAAAAATAAAATAAATATAGAAGTGTCTGAACTATTTAAAAATCCAGCAGCCTCCATAATTGACCTGCATTGTATTAAGGGTCGCATAACAGCTCTTAAAGCACACGTCAGCTCGTGTGGTTATTTGATAAAAAACCCCACCAAGCTCAATGGCTGAAATAACTGTAGACATAAACACCAGTAAATCCTTATGTCCTTAAGGACACTATGATTAGGATATCCATTGAGTTAAGAGAAATGATAGTACAGGAAGTCAGCAAAGCACAGGAACAAATGAGAGTCAAAAACCACAGTCTGAAATGATAGGAATGAAGAACATGGTTGGTGATGCAGAAACGTTGATAGAAGCTCTGAAGAGCAGAGTAATAGAAGCTGAGCCAAAGATTGAGGAACTCCAAGAGGAGAAGGAGAAAACTTAAAAACTAATGAGCACCATACTAGAGAGTTATGGGATGGGTTCAAGAGGAACAATAGAAGAGTCAGGAGTCTTGACTATTATAACGAAACTAGAGTTTAAGAAGTCATCAACGATAATGTCCCAGAATTGAGGATTATAGACATCGAAATATAAGAGGCACAAAGTGTACTGGTATAAATACACCCAATTAGGAAAAAGATATATTATACTCAAAATGACAAAATCTAAAGATCAAGACAAAATATTGAGTTTTTTTTTTTTCATTTTTAGTCACACCCATAGATGCACAGGATTACTTCTTGATCTGCACTCAGGAATTATTCCTGGCAGTGATTGGGGAACCATATAGGGAAACTGGGGATTAAATGTGGGTTGACCGAATGCAAGGCAAACACCATATCCGCTGTGCTATCACTCCAGCCCAAGAGACAAAATATTGAAAGTAGCAAGATCAGTAAAGGAACTTACAAAAGAATGCTCATAAACTATACAGTATATCTATCAAATGAGACTTTATAAGTCAGGATAATAGGGAAATATATGGTGTAACAACTCAATTAATTGAACACCTCGCCAAGAATACTCAATCCAATGAGATTATTGTTCAGATCTGAAGGAACTAAACAGAGCTTTATGAAGTGACAATGGCTCAGGGAATTCATAGCTTTGAAACCAAATTTGTAAGAATTGTCAAAAGAACTCCTTTAAAGAACAAGAGAGATCTCAAAACAGACCCTCTGCTCCTAAAGACTATGATCCAAGAGGTCTTCTAACCCATTTTGTCACCCAGAGCAGTTTCTTAGAGAAATACATCTAGACTGTGAGCCGTATTATGGCTATGTGCTGCCCCAGGGAGGGATTTTCCCTTTCCACCCTGTTTTTCTGCTCGGAAAATGGCGGTGGTGGCATCATCCACGTGGCAAGAGCCACCCCCTAAGACTTCCACCCAGAGGTAGGAACTTTGCAATGTTTTGGCTCATAGGCGATCATGGGAAGGGGGCATTACTGGCACGCCCTCGGCCCAGATAAGATCTGGAGCTGCTGCTCGCGAAACAGACCCTCTGCTCCTAAAGACTATGATCCAAGAGGTCTTCTAACCCATTTTGGCACCCAGAGCGGCTTCTTACAGACATGTATCTAGACTGTGAACTGAACTAAAATATCAGAAATCCAAAACCGCGCAGCCGCTGTTGCGAGCTCATAGAATATTCATTCTCAGCCTTGAAAAGAAATTTATTATTAAATGATGCCTTTTCAGCAGGCCTGATTGTTGGGGGAAAATTCCAAACAATAGTAGTGAGTACTCTATTGAAATATTGAATGTATTCAAAATTTAGATTGAATAAAATGAAGATCATTAGCTGCTTTGGTGGGGACTGAGCGGGAGGGGATTATATTGGGGTTCTTGGTGGTGGAACATGTGCACTGGTGAAAGGATGGGGGTTCAATCATTATATGACTGAGACTTAAACCTGAAAGCTTTGTATTTTTTTTCATGGTGATTCAATATAATAAAATAAAATTTAAAAAAATAATAAAGAACAAGAGAGAGGGGCTGGAGTGATAGTACAGTGGGTAGTGTTTGTCTTGCGTAGCAGACCAAGGTTCAATTCCCAGAATCACATATTGTTCCCTGACAATATTACCAGGAGTAATTTCTGAGTTCAGAGCCAGGAGTAACCCCTGTGCACCGCCAGATGTGACCCAAAAATCAAATAAATAAATAAATAAATACATTAAAAAGAACAGGAGAAACTTCCAGTCACGTGATGTCAAATATGGCACTCACTAATGATCCATATATGGTTGTCCTCTACTACATAAAAAGGTCAAAAAATGTAGTAATTAATCATCACAAATTGACTTTTATTGATTATTTTTCTAATAATTTTATTTGTCACTCATTTAAGGTTTTTGGACCAAATGATATTAAATAAATTCATTATATGCCTGTGAAGGGGGTAAAAAATAACAAACCTCATTTATGACAGGGAAAATATGATCACTGCAATAAGATTCAAGTACAGAATATATATATTTTTTAGCATAAAGAGGTAGTCAGTGCTTTTTCTTTATTTTGTTTTAAACTGAATCACTGTAAGAACAGTTACAAAGCTTTCATGTTTGAGTTTCAGCCATACAATGATTGATTGAACACCCATTCCTCCACCAGTGCACATTTTCCACCACTAACATCCCCAGTATCCCACCCCCACCTTCCCAAACCTCCCCCTGTCTCTATGCTAGACAGTTTCCCCATACTCACTCTCTACTTTGGGGCACAAAATACAATTTAAAGCATTATATTTTAGATGCCAGGGTCGAAAACTTGGATATGTAAATGACAGTGGGTTGAATACCATGTTGTATTAAATAATTTGAATTTTTTTATTATCCATTTTCAGATGTATGATGTATGATCTATGAATATGTTCCCCCATTTATTGTTTTTTTAATTTTTGGAGAAAATTGGTATCTGGAGATAATTGCTTAAAGTCATTTTATATTTATTTTTAATGAGATACTGTGATTAACAAAGCTGTTTATAATATGATTGTTTCAGACATACAAAGTTGTAGCCCCAGTCCCACTGCCAGTGTGCCCAGAGTCCTGACATCCTCTACCGTGCTCCCTTGGTAGGAATGTCACAAATTTATTTCATATTGTTTACTACAACAAAATCTTAAGGAAATGACAAATGGAATTCTCAGAAAAACTGAAAAAATTGTTCCAAAGAAAAGACACAGATAATCGACAGTACATAAAAAAAATGCTTAGCATCCTTAATTATCAGAAAAATTTAACATGATGATATGGCACATCACATCTGTGAGAATGACCTGTATTAAAAAGGTGAAAAACAGCAAATTCGGCTGGGGGCAGGGAGAACAGGAAATCCATTCACTGTCAGTGAGGAAGGAATATGGCTCAGCAATTATGGGAAATTTCTTTTAAAAATTCTTAAAAAATTAAAAAATATGATTTCCATATGTTCCAGCAATTTGTCCCCTAGACATTAATTCAAAAGCACAAAAGCACTAGTCTGAACAAGTATATACATGTGTGTAATTATGTTCACTGCTGTGCTATCCATATCATCAAGATCTGGACATAAACCAAGAACAGCAAAGAAGCCAGTGGGGAAGTGAATATGAGATGGGGCATGTATACTAAATGGGATGATGTGCAATGAAATGATACACAATGGAAATGAGAGAACGTAAGGCCACCAATCAACAAAAACATTCTAGAGTAGTAAATGAGTGCAGCCAGATTTCAGTATACATGACAACATTTAAAATTCAATTGTTTCTCTGTGCACTAACAAAGAAAAAGTGAAAAATATATTTTATGTATAGCCTAGTTCTCCTCTCGGAGAACCTGGCAAGCTACCGAGAGTTTCCTGCCCCCATGGGAGAGCCTGGCAAGCTCCCCGTGGCATATTCATATGCCCAAACCAGTAACAATGATGGGTCTCATTCTCCTGACCCTGAAAGAGCCTCCAATACGGCACCATTGGGAAGGAAGAGTAAAGAGATGCTTCTAAAATCTCAGGGCTAGGATGAATGCAGACGTTACTGAGACCACTGGAGAAAATCAACAATCAACGTGATGATGATGATGATAATGATGATGATGATGATGATGATGATGCTAATGATTTTTGTATGTTGGGGCCACACCTGGCATATGTCAGGGCTAACTCCTGGCTCTGAGCTGAGGATCAATCCTGATAGACTTGGGGGACAATATGGGTGCCAGGAGTCAAACCTGGGCTTCCCTTGTGCAGGATAACACCCTAACTTCTGTGGTATTGCTCCATCCACAGGCAGGGATAAAATTTAAAAGGTAGGACCCAGAGCAATAGTGGTCAATCCTGCATTGCCCATGGATGACCAGGGTTTGATCCCAAGCACCACATGATTGCCCGAACTCCCTGAGCACAGAGCCAGGAACAAAGACTGAGTTCTACTGTGTATGAATCAAAAATAAAAGGAAAAATTCATTAAAATGCATAGAAATAATACTTAAATTTAAAAGTTTAAAACAACAAGATTCGTAGTAAAAACAACTGCAGTATTTATAAAATCCATTTTTATGTGTACTGTAAAATGCAGACCATGGGAATAGACTGGAAGTCTCAACATAAATGAAAAAAATAAAACACAACCCTTTCCAAATTTATATGCAGAACAAACGTGGAGTTCACACCCAATTCAATCAGCTTAATCAATGGCTAAATGAAAACCAGTACTCCTACATTAAAAAAACACCCAGCAATAACGTTTGCACCTATAGAAAATATTGTTCTAAAATCTATATGAAAAGCAATGAAACTAAAATAAATAAAATGACATTAAATAGAATAATGTGATAGGAATCCTTCTTCATTATTCTAATACTTATATAGCTACATTAATCAAGGCTGTGTGGAATTGATTTGAGGTAAACATATTGATCAATAGAGACAGCTAAGATATACATCCACACAAATAATGATCAACTGATATTTAATAATATTGCAAAAGCAATGTAATGGAAGAAAGCTTTTAAACAAAGGTGTGTGTGCAGTATGACACCTATAATAAATGAACAGTAGAAATATGAACTCTGGCTTTCTCAGATTCTACAAAATTTAACCCCAAATTTATCACAAAGCTTACATGTAAGAAGTAAAATAAGTACTTTAGAACTAACAGGAGGACTACTTTAAGACATGTGCTTAAATATAAAAGTTAATCTTGACATCTAAAGCATGAGGCACAAAAGAAAATTGATAAACTGGATGTTATATAATATATAACATATTTACACAAGAGGCTTGCAAATTTACCTCAAATAATAAACTTTCCAGGAAAACTCTACTCAGTGCTTCTCAGTACTGGAATTCTATCTCCTATAAAGAATCATTCAAGTGTGTAATGCCAGGGATTGAACCTGGGTCGCCTGCATACTAGTCAAATGTCCTTATCTGCTGCATTTTTGGTCCTGCTTTTAATTAAAAAACTTTTATTTGGACTGTAACTTTTCATAAAGGTATTTCCCCAAGTGTGCCACACCTCCCAGTTCAATACTCTGTTAGCATGGCTCGAAAGACCACCATGAACACACGTGTGGTGCTGAGGGTGAGGGCTGGGATCAGTTACAGGGCATGAGGCATGCAAGGAGTTAGCTGTACTTCATCCTTAATCTCTGCCCCATCCCCAAATAGTACCTTTGCGTTCTATTATTCAGCTTTTCTGTGTAAATGCACTCTCATACTGTTTCCTTGCTGCTTCAGAGTCATTTTCATTCATTTGTTTCTGCGCATTTATCATTACTGAGTAAATATATATTGCTCAGCTTCTGCAGACAGAATTTCTAGGAAATATTTGACAATACACCCATCATTATCTTCTCATAGTAGGAAACCATTTAACTTGGGATATTTTCTGTAACCATACTTTTGAAAAAGTACTAAGAAGCTTTGTCCTGTGAATGAATAAAACATGTAATCTTAGCATTCTGTCAATGGAAGCTAGTACTTGTAAAATTTTCAAATATGAAGCGTGCCAAGGACTAAGAATAGACATCAATGAGGTTTCAGAGAGTTTCTAGGATATATCGAAAAAAGGTCTAACATCAAGCAAATGGAGGTTTATTTCCACATTAGTTGATATATTAATCTACTTTTAAGATGACTTTTCACTGCCAACCAACAAGTATAGGGTTTGCTTTGTATATAGAAGGTCAGGGTTTGATTCTCAGCACCACCTGGATACAACTCCATGAACAGAGCCAGGAGTAGTCCCTGAATGCTGCTAGGAATGGCAGATAAACTAAAATTAAAAAGAAAATGATAATAATTTTTAAAATGCATAGTTAGAGAGTAACTATGTAAAGACAAAAGTAAGAGAAATGAAAAGCAGAAAAACTGGTATTAAATAAGAACGCGGCAGAGGGGTAGGATATAGGTAGAGATGGGACCTCAATGACAATGATAGAAAGTAGTGGTCACTCTGGACCAGGATACGTGCTACAGGAAATAAACTGACATGTATGGTGCCATATACTGCAGTAACAATATAGTAACCATAGAGCCTGAAAGGGGGAGAAAAAAAGGAAAACAAAAGAAAAGCACCGTTCATAAAAGCAAGCTGGTGGTTAGGGAAAAGGAGGACGTTGATGGAGGGAAGTGGACTCTGGTGAAGGAATTAACTGGAAGCCTGAAAATCAATCATGAGAACTTTGTAGCTCTGTAATGCACAGTGAGTCAATTAAAGACAAAACAAAACAAATAAAAAAATTACCTGAAGGATGTTCTCACCCTCGAGAGAGTTGAATTTCAACTTCTAGGAAGTTACCAGAAGTACCTGTGGTACCTACCAGCAGCTTTTGATCTAGACAAGAAAATGTAGGGTTCTATGTCCCTTTGTATGAATTTTCAAGAAGCAAAATTGACTTTTGTATTTTTAAGCTGTCTCTTGTAAAGATATTAGTGATAAGTTATGTAGACTGGAAACCAGAAACCTTCCAAATATTTTTGTAAAAACTTCCAAATATTTTTTGGTATAGACTGGTATTTTTTGGTATAGACTGGTGTTTCTATGAAATACCAGTCCAGAGAGACATTACAAAGGTTAAAGTCAGAGGGACACAGAATGTTTTTGTTTTTTGAATTTTATTTCGGATCGGGACTGGGCCTTTTCCGCCCAGATTCCCCATTTTCCAGTAGATAGGCGGTCACACTCAGGATCTGCCCCCAGCGCTGTGTAATCCCACCAAGAGCTCACATCCAGAGACTATAAAACCAAGCTCCCGGAAGACATCTTATAGCCTACTTCTCTCTCTGGGAGAACCTGGCAAGCTACCGAGAGTTTCCTGCCCACATGGGAGAGTCTCATAAATTCCCCATGGTTTATTAATATGCCAAAACCAGTAACAATGATGGGTCTCATTCCCCTGACCCTGAAAGAGCCTCCAATACGGCACCATTGGAAAGGACGAGTAAAGAGAGGCTTCTAAAATCTCAGGGCTAGGAGGAATGGAGACATTACTGAGACCGCTCGAGAAATTTGACGATCAATGGGATGATAATGATGATGATGATGATGATGGTGATGATGATGATTTTTATTTCAAAAGGCACCACACCAAATAAATTTCAGAATCTTTGACTTTTTTGGGCTGGAAGGATAATAAGGAGCTTATATCCAGGCAGCCATCCAGGCTTGATCTGAGGCATCCTGGATGGTCCCCAGAGCACAGTTTGTCCTTGAACTTAAATTAATCTCTGGTTATTATGAGTTTGTCAACTTTCAGTGTTGTCAAATATTTTCATGACTCTCAGATTCAGTTCTGCAACTTCACATGGGCTCATAAGCCACAGTTTATGACACGAAGTCCTATCATATAATCAGTATTATCTTGGAAAGTTGTTGTTTCATTAATTCTGGTGACAATCGTATAACATGCCTTGGAACAATAAAAATGTATTTGCCTCCATTTTCCTATAAAACTAGAAACAGTTAGCATACTTAAAACTTCATATAGAAAAAAATTCCCTATCTTATCATTCCTATAACATCAATTGTTCTAGCAGTATTTCAAGAAGCATAATTAATCAGAAACCACACTCATGTAAATGGTTCACAGTGGAAGCTTTAGCATCTTAAATATGCATGTAGGGAAATCACAGGAAATTTAAGAATATTTTGGGTTCTGACATTCTCTTATAGTCTGTCTCCAGCTGTGCTTTGTATAAAGTCTTGCTTCTCATAGTGAGTTTTACACAGCAGGACAGCTAGTCAAGGAAGGATTTAATAAGTAAAAATGGCTTGCATTTAAGTGAACAAAGTTCTGCAAGCATTACAATTACAACTTCTACCCTATGCTTTTATTGTATTCTTATATTTTAAATTGTAATTGAGATTTTGGTGATTATTTTTCTCAGTCAATCAGAAATTACACAGTTTTAATCATTCACCCATTTTTTCCAATCTTTTGCCTTAGTTGATAGTATAACCACATTAACAAAAAAGGTAAAAAAATAACATTGAATATTATAAACTTGTTTGCTATTCTGTTTAGTACTTCACATTTTAATTAAAAATAGAGCATAACTTTCCCCTACGTGATTCTCTAACTTTTGCAAAAGGTTCTATCAGTAGGAAAAGGGAAATAATTGCCATCTCTAAGCTTTGAAAACGCATTAGGGAAAAACTACTAAACTGGACACATTTATGTTACAACTATTACATACACATGCACCTCATGTATATGAGAAATCCATAGCTCTACCACTTTAGAAATCTAAATTGTATATTTCAAAAATTCTTGCACATGGAGTCAGAGAGATAGCACAGGAGGAGTTTGATCCCAGCACCCAGATGGTCCCCATGTGCTACCAGGAATGATCCCTGAGCACAAAACAAGGAGAAAACCTGAGCATAGCCATGTGTGGCCTCAAAACAAGCTCTTCTTAATATTAAATTTAAAGTGATATCAATTTCAAATGAGCCACATTAAAAATGAAAATAAAAATGGAATATTAAGTATTGCCACCCGTGCTGAATTTTGAACAGTATTAATTTCAAATGAAGTTTTACACATTCAATTCCAACTAGGAAACAATGAAAAACAAGCTGTCAACAAATTACCTTAGCTATAGTTATTTTATTTATTTATTTATTGATTTATTATTTATTTATTTTTTTAATTGAATCACCATGTGGAAAGTTACAAAGCTTTCAAGCTTAAGTCTCAGTTACATAATGCTTGAACACCCATCCCTTCACCAGTGCACACATTCCACCACCAAGAACCATGGTAAACACCTCCCCGCCCTCCCCGCCCCCAGCCCCCCCACCCCACCTGTGTAGCTGATAAATTTTCCTTTACTTTCTCTTTACTTTGATCACATACAAACAAAAAAACTCACTATTATTGTTTGGAGTTTCCCGTCCCCCCCCCCCCAGAGTCGGACCTGCTGGAAAGGAAGCATTTGATAATTTTGTTTTCCATTGCTGAGAATGAAGAGATATGAGGTCATGTGGCCACAGTAGCAGCCTCGAGGTTCTAGATTTCTGTATTTTAGCATTTTAGTGACTAAGTCCAGAGGGCTTTCTGCCAGAGGTTGCATCATTGCTAGCTCGTACCTCTCTGCTAGTTTATATTCCACATATGAGTGCAATATTTCTGCATCTGTCTCTTTCTTTCTGACTCATTTCACTCAACATGATACTTTCCATGTTGATCCACTTATATGCAAATTTCATGACTTCATACTTTCTAACAGCTGCATAGTATTCCATTGTGTAGATATACCAAAGTTTTTTTATCCAGTCATCTGTTCTCAGGATTCGGTTTTTTTCCAGATTCTGGCTATTGTAAACTGTGCTGCGATGAACATACAGCTGCAGATGTCATTTTGACTATATTTTTTTGCTTCTCCAGGGTATATTCCCAGTAGTGGTATTGCTGAGTCAAATGGGAGCTTGATTTCTAATTTTTTGAGAAGTGACCATATTGTTTTCCAAAAGGGCTGAACCAGACGGCATTCCCACCAGCAATGTAGGAGGATTCCTTTCTCTCCACAACCACGCCAACAATGGTTGTTTTTGTTCTTTTGGATATGAGCCATTGTTTGTGGTGTGAGTTGGTGTCTCATAGTTGTTTTGATCTGCATCTCTTTGATGATTAGTGATGAAGAGCATTTTTTCATGTGCCTTTTAGCCATTCGTATTTCCTCCTTGAGAAAGTTTCTGTTCATTTCTTCGCCCCATTTTTTGATGGGGTTGGATGTTTTCTTTTTGTAGAGGTCAACCAGTTTTTTGTATACCCTTGATATTAACCCCTTATTGGATGGGTATTGGGTGAATATCTTTTCCCACTCTGTAGATTGCCTTTGTATTCGGGTCACTGTGTCTTTTGCGATGCAGAAGCTTCTTAGTTTAATATAGTCCCATTTGTTTATTTCTTTTTTTACTTAATTGCTTAGGTCCATGTCATCTTTGAAGATACCTTTAGCTTCAATATCATGGAGGGTTTTGCCGACCTTGTCTCCAATGTACATTATGGTTTGTGGTCTGATGTTGAGGTCTTTAATCCATTTTGATCTGACTTTTGTGCATGGTGTTAGGTCGAGGTCTAAACCCATTTTTTTGCATGTGGCTGTACAGCTATGCCAGCACCATTTGTTGTAGAGGCTTTCCTTGTTCCACTTCACATTTCTTGCCCCCTTATCAAGGATCAGATGATCATATATTTGGGGTTGTATGTAGGAATATTCCACCCTGTTCTATTGATCAGTGGCTCTGCCTTTGTTCCAGTACCATGCTGTTTTAATTGTTACCACTTTGTAGTAAAGTTTAAAGTTGGGGAGGGTGATGCTTCCCATCGTCTTTTTCCCAAGAATTGCTTCAGCTATTCATGGGCGTTTATTGTTCCCTATGAATTTCAGGAGTGTTTGATCAATTTCTTTGAAGAATTTCATGGGTATCCTTATAGGGATCACATTGAATCTGTATAGTGCTCTGGGGAGTATTGCCATTTTGACAATGTTAACTCTTCCTGTCCATGAGCAGGGAATATGTTTCCATTTCCTTGTGCCATCTTTTATTTCATTGAGGAGTGTTTTGTAGGTTTCCTTGTACAGATCCTTTACTTCCTTAGTTAAGCTGATTCCTAGGTACTTGATCTTCTGGAGCACAATTGTGAATGGGTTTTTTTTTTAATGTCACTTTCCTCTGATTAGCTATTTGTGTATAGGAAGGCCATGGATTTTTAGGTGTTGATTTTATAGCCTGCAACTTTGCTGTACAAGTCTATTGTTTCTAGGAGTTTCTTAGTGGAGGTTTTGGGATTCTCTAGATATAGAATCATGTCATCTACAAATAGTGAGAGGTTGATTTCTTCTTTCCTATCACTTAATGTCTTTTTCTTGCCTAATTGTTATTGCAAGTACTTCCAGTACTATGTTGAACAGAAGTGGTGAGAGTGGGCATCCTTGTCTTGTCCCTGATCTTAGAGGGAAGGCCCTTAGTGTTTCTCCATTGAGGATAATGCTTGCCATGGGTTTGTGGTAGATGGCTTCAACTATCTTGAAGAAAGTTCCTTCTAAGCCTATTTTGGTGAGAGTTTTCATCATAAATGGATGTTGGATCTTGTCACATGCTTTCTCTGCATCTATTGAAATGATTGTATGGTTTTTATTATTACTTTTGTTGATATTATAGATTATGTTGATTTTTTTCCAAATGTTAAACTATCTTTGCATCCCTGCGATAAATCCTACTTGATCGTGATGTATATTTTTTTTATGAGTTGTTGGATTCTATTTGCTAGTACTTTGTTGACAATCTTCGCATCCATGTTCATCAGGGATATTGGTCTGTAGTTTTCTTAGTGGTATTTTTATTTGCTTTTGGTATTAGGGAGATATGACCTTCATAGAAACTGTTTGGTAGAGTCCCTGTTTCTTCAATTTCCTTGAATAACTTGAAGAGAACTGGCAACAGGTCCTCTTTAAATATTTGGAAGAATTCGCTACTGAATCCATCCAGGCCTGGGCTTTTGTTTTTGGGAAGACATTTGATAACAATTTCAATTTCCTTGATATCGATGGGTCTATTCAGGTATTCCAAGTCATCTTGTTTCAGTTTTGGGAGATTGTAGGAATCAAGGAATTTGTGCATTTCTTTTAGGTTCTCTTATTTCATGGCATAGAGATTTTCAAAGTAGTTTCTGATGATCTTTTGAATTTGATTGGTTTCTGTTGTGATATTCCCCTTTTCATTTCTGATTCGGTTTATTAGGGTTCTCTCTCTTTCTTTCTCTGTGAGTCTTGCTAGCCGTTTTTAAATCTTGTTTATTTTCTCAAAGAACCAGCTCTTTGTTTTATTGATCTTTCAGATTGTCTTTTGGGTTTCCCTTTCATTGTAGCTATAGTTATTTAACAAGTTTATATTTTAAACTTTATTCTAACTATAAGTGATTATCTACTCGGCATTAGAGTAGAAGTATAAGAAGTATCTGAGTTTACCTCATTAGCTGTCTTTATCTGTGAGTTTTATGCTTTTCTCTTATTATTTCTTAAGTGATGATGAGCCCTGTGAGTTCAAAAAGCATGGGTACCCGACTTGTACATGTGGTAGCCAAGAACTGTCTCCCAGGCTGACCCACTTCAATGGGAGAACAAAGGAACAGGGGGAGAAGGAACAGGAACAAAGGGGCAGGGGAGAATAGATAGGAACCAAGGGACAGGGGGAGAAGGGATAGGAAAAAAGGGACAAGCCACAGGCTGGTTTATAATCAGAGATCATTTATTTCATTCTTCTCTCAGCATAGTTCCATAGCAATTATGATGGGTGGTGGTACACACAGGTGAGGTTAAGTATCATAACAATAAACAGATGTAAAGTCCCCCCTTTCAGGGGAAATTCTTCTGGGAAATTAACTCAGGGACAAAATCCCGTCTGTGGATTGGGTACTCTAAATTACTAGATCTGCTCAAGGGTGGTTCTGCCTAAGGACGTATTGCTTTCTCCTTTCTGTTGCTAGTAATCCATTTATTTCTAGTCATTTTATATGAACACAGTAAGAGATGCATTAAGCTTAAAGTTGGCTCTTCCTAGGATATCTCACTTTATACCATGGACTACAGTCCTCAAGACAGGCCAGTCTTTCCTAACCCCAGCTAGGTCCATAAGTCACTTCTTTTTGGTTCATGGCAGAGTTTGTCCCACCATCGTGCCCTTAACTTATATTTCTTATGGTGCCTACTTTGTCCCTTTTTAATGTTGGGTAGCTTACAGCTTGACCAGGGTCCTTGTTGGGACCCTCCTTTTGGAGGCGTTAGGGAATAAGGGAAACTGAAGCTGAAATCAAGTAAATATAATGGGTGCCCAAGAGTAAATACTATTTGGAGTTAATTGACTGCCATTTTACAAAAACACATCACCAACTATCTTCCTGTGTCTATAAAAAAATGACATTGCTAAACTATGCAAAGGACATAAAGAAAAAAAAAAGCAATACAGGATTATTAGTGCTTGATGGAGCCTTGGGAGCACTGTTAATGGGAATAACTGAATAAACCTAAGGAGCAAGGACAAACCAATGTTAAACAAAAGAGCCTATTGTTCTTTTGTTTGTCTAGTAAAATTGTGTCGCTAGTTTCTAGCAGAAAACTTTACTATCATTTTCACTGCTGTTAAAACTGCAGATCAATGAAAGTAAAATTTCATGTCCTGTATTACAATGGAAACAATAAAAACATTATTAAAATAATTTTGAATGTGTTTCTTTGGAAATATAACATAAAAACAATTATAAGGTAATATTAAATAATATGAAAGCAAGAAATAAACAGAAATGTTAATATCCAAAAAACTTCAAGTTTCGAAAAAGCTTGGCAGTGTGAAATCTGTTGCTTTTTTGCTAGAATGTTTGATAGGTGTGACTACAGCACAGCTTCAGAAAGATGGAGTGCTACATTGACATTTTTTTTATCATTTACAAACTAGCAAAATCTTCTACAAACACATCATAGAAAACATGACCAACAATTGAATAGTTTTGGTAACTGAAGGATAATTTTTTTCCAGTGATACTCAAAATTGTGACAATATTTAATTTTATGCTTAGATACGGCCACATGCCGACATGAGTTCAATTCCTCCGCCCCTCTCGGAGAGGCTGGCGGATACCAAGAGTATCCCGCTTTCATGGCAGAGCCTGGAAGCTACCCATGGCATATTTTATATACCCAAAACAATAACAACAAGTCTCACAATGGATATGTTACTGGTGCTCTTCTCAAACAAATTGATGAGCAATGGGATGGGGATGATGGTGACAGTGATACAGTGATGCTTAGATACAAAACTGACATGAAAATACAACTCAATCACTGAATCAGGGTTCATTCAATCCATGAAAGCAAGTGTACATGAGTTGATCTCTTCAGTGAAAATATTATTCCTATAGCATTTATCTATTTAGAGTCCCTCATTTATAGAATAATATAAATTGACATTGAATCTGACTTTCCATTTGATGTTAACAGAGATTAAAAGTCCTTACAAAAGTGGAAATAGTTATTTTATTTGTCTTTCCTTTTCTTTCTTTTATTATTTATGGGTGCTGTGTGAGTGGAAGTTTGACTCATACCTGGTAGTGTTCAGGACTAACTCCCGGGTGTGTTCAGGGAAACATATGTGGAACTGAGCAATGAACTGTATGCAACAGTCCCAGCTTAAAAAAATACATCTATCTTATTTTTCAGTGAAATAAATATTGTTTGAGTCTTGAGAGAAAAATGAAGGTCATCAAGAAGTCTAAATGCATATGCTATATGCAGAAATTTCACCGTCTATTACTCATCCAAAAAAGGCTCTACTCGGGAAAAAATGTTCTGTTGCGGCAACTGCTTTATTTTTTCTCTGTGTGTGATTATGGCATGAAATAATTCCTTTCTCTTAATGGCTACTTCATGTTTGCATAGAAAAGGATATGGTATTGTAAGTGTGTACTCTCAGGTAGTGACATTACTAACCTGAAGTTAAAAGTTTATTGATGGCAGTCACTGCATCATTCATCAAAGTCTTTGTTTCAATGAAAGGTTCTTTGCAGATAGAAGCGTCCAGTGAGTAAACCAATTTTCTGCTTAAACAACATCCTTTATTTTCTTAATGATGCCTGATTAAAGACTTGTCCTGTTCACAGCATCATCTGTACACATTTTGATCCATATTTTTAGCCTTGCACTTAAAAATAACTCTAAACTAGTGGTCCATTCAGACAAGTCAAGACAGCAAAGAAGGTCTTCTCTTAAGTTTCTGCACTCTATCGCCCAAAGCAAAATACAATAGCATGGTTACTCTGGAAAGTTGATTTATTAAGTTGCATTGTGAAATATCGCTTTACCCCCTTTACAATATTGCTGGTCATATCAGCCATTCTCTAATGAAAGGTATTGCCCCAAAGCAGTAAAACATCTACTTTGTAAAGCCTGAGTGTAGGAGAACATAGTTTGTCTTTTCAGCCTTGCTGCAAGGGAACTTAGGTTTATCAGGTTATAGCCATCACAGTGCTCCTGAGACACTCCCATTCCTTTGTTTATCTGTAAACTCTTTTCTGCACCCTACTTCCCAAACAGTTATCACCTTTTCCCTAATCACATTCTGTTATCTTGTAAGATCAGATCCTTCTAAGGACCATGAATTTGTATTGTAAGTTAGTGTCTTTTGCATAGTTTACCTTAAAGCAATGTTCTTTCTGTATGGACACAGAAAGAAAGTTAATATTATGCTTTGTAACTTGGGAGTTGATTGACTCCAATAATATATACTTCTGGGCATCTGCTTTCTTGACTCAGTTGCCCTTAGTTCCTAACACCCCCAAAGCAGGGTCCCAACAAGGGAAGGAATGGACCCAGAGCAAGCTGTGAGCTACCCTGGCATCAAGATAGGCTAGGCCAAAGTGCCACAATACTCAACGATAAGTTGAGAGCATGATCATGGACAAATGCTGTCATGATCCAAAGGTAACAATGAGACTAGGACCCTGCTGGGGTTAGGAAGACTAACCTGGCCTGAGAACTGTGGTCTGGAATGTATAGTGAGATGTCCTCAGGAAGAACCAAACTTTAAGTCTGATATATCTCTTACTGTGCTCATACAGAATGACAGTGCTAGAAATAATAGAAGTAGATTTACTACAACTGTTTAAGTGGATTACTAGTTGAGAAAAGAAGAAAGCAACACTCCCATGTTTGGATCCCACCCTCGAGCAGATCTCCTAGTAATCTTAGATGAGATTTTTGTCCTTGAGGCTGGTCTTACCTCTCTTTGTTGATGTGTTAATGTTCCGACCCACCTTTGTGTTACCACCCTATGTAATTGCTATATAAACTAAGACTGTAGGAGAAGTAGAGGGAACACACAGGAGTACAGAGAAGACACAGAAGTAGGGGAAACACACAGAGGAGCGCATGAGAGAGAAGCAGAACAGGAACGGAGATTGGAATAAACTGCAACTGATACCGACCAGCCTGGCACTCGTTCCTTCTTTCGCCTGACCATCTCCATCAACCTCCCCGGGGAGGGGGAATCGGCATGAGACTACTGAACTCAGGCAGTGGGAGAGATAGAGCCCCCCTGGCCCCTCACTCTTTTGTGAACACACACCTGAGAACCCAATATTTCCCAAATAGCATCCAATATTCAAGGATAACTCTTCACTAGTTATCCTTGTGAAGGATAGTCATGACCATTTTTGTCTTTTATATCATCAAAGAGTAACTAAATAAAATTCTTATAGTAGATTCTTAATCTCAGGAGATTATTACCAATTTCCTTTTCGTATGACTTTTCTTATTTCTCATCTTAAAAATCTTTGTGAATGATCTATAAAATCATTATGATTTGAATGAAATTATGAAATACCTTCTCATCATAGCATTTGATAGAATTTTGAAATCTACTAAACACAGTAACTATTCACTACCAGGGCCTATAAAACTATAATCAGTGAAATTGAGCTGTCATGGATTTATTGTGCATTCATTGTGATCCCTAAGGAGGTTTGCTTTCTTTATTTGTTTCTGAAATATCAGCATGGATTTTCTTTTTCTTGTTTCACCTAAGCCTGAAGTCCTCATTTAGTTTACTTTTGGAGCCTCACTAATTTTCTATGGACCACCATTTTACAGAAGTTTAATAGGTTCTGTTCTTTTACTAGTTCTGTCTTCATTTTGTAGGGTGCACATTCCATAGTATATCATGCAGATTACATAGCATAATCACACAAGAAATTACTTTATTTCCAAAATATCACAACATGGCATTAGTGAAGAATATGTCTGGGCCTCGCAAATGTAACCATGCTGGGGGGAAAGATTGAAGAGAAATAAGGGCAAGGATGTGTTTGAAAATGGCTATCTCTGCCATTCGACACGATCTCTCAAGAATTGTCAGGGTTTACTGGTGGTGGAGAATGGGCACTGGTGAAGGGATGGGTTCCCGAACTTTGTATGAGGGAAGCATAAGCACAAAAGTGTATAAATCTGTAAATGTGCCTTCATGGTGATTAAAAAAATAAATAAAAAAATAAAAGTTGAAAAAAAAAAAGAATTGTCAGGAGTAGTAATAAGAATGTAGAGGCAGGAGTAAACCCTGAGCATCTTGCCCTGTGGTCTAAAACAAAAGCAAACCCCTATCACCTCTCCCTGATAAAAAATGTATTGTTAGAGGCTGGCAAGGTATGTTAGAAGTGACTAAAATATGCTATCAACTGATGAACTAAGACAATACTAGCCTGGGAAATGATGTATAAGGACTCATGTCTTATGTTCGCTGAAGAGATTACTGCTGTCTTTCTCTGATATGCTGCATGATCCAGGCATACAATATGTGAAGGGTCAATACATTTCAATGAACTGGTAGGTTTCTACAGAACACTGGAATCACATTTTCTTGGTTGGGAAATTTTTTTTCCCATTACTTTCAAAATACATCCAAAATTTCAGGACTTGCTATAGACAAGGAAGCTTGTATTCAGCAAGTCTCAGAAGCTCTATTGTATACTGCAACTTGCTTCTTTTCTTGCTGCTTCTGCCATAGAATGAAGTGATGCGGAGTCTTTTTAAAATTTTGTATTAGTGAATCACGGTGAGGTACAGTTACAAATTTATGAACTTTCGTGTTTGCATTTCATTCATACAGTGATTGTTTACATCCCTCCACCGGTGCCCATTCTCCTCCAGCAATGTTCCCAGTATCCCTCCCAACACCCCCACCCTCACCCCCACCACCCCACCCTGTCTCTGCGGCAGGGAATTCCCTTTTATTCTATTTTTGGGTGTTGTAGTTTGCAATAGAGATATTGAGTGGACTTCATATTCAGTCTGTAGTCTACTTTCAACACGCATCTTTCAACCCAAATGGGTCCTCCCAACATCCTCTACTTGATGTTCCCTTCTCTATCTCAGCTGCCTTTTCTCTCAGAGTGTGAGGCCAGTTTCCAAGTTGTGAGGCAGATCTTCTGTTCCTTATCCCTACTACTCTTAGGTATTAGTCTCCCATTCTGTGACTTTATATTCCATAAATGAGTGCAATCTTTCTATGTCTGTCCCTCTCTATCTGACTCGTTTCACTTAATATGATACTTTTCCTGTTGATCCACTCATATGTAATGAGTGGACTTCATCTTTCCTGACACTGCATAGTATTCCATTGTGTAGATGTGCTAACGTTTCTTTACCAGTCATCTGTTTTTGGGCACTTCGTTTTTTTCCAGATTGTGGCTATTGTAAACAGTGCTGCAATGAACATACAAATGCAGATGTCATTTCTACTATACCTTTTTGCCTCTCTGGGATATATTCCCAGGGGTGGTATTGCTAGGTCAAATGGGAGCTCAATTTCTAATCTTTTGAGAATCATCCATATTGTTTTCAAACGGGTTCAACCAGTCAGCAGTCCAACCAGCAGTGTAGGAGGGTCTCTTTCTCCCCACTTCCTGCCAATAGCGGTTGCTTTTGTTCTTTTGGATGTGAGCCAGTCTCTGTGGTGTGAAATGATATCTCATTGTTGTTTTGATATGCATCTCTCTGATGATTAGTGAGGTGGAGCATTTTCTCCTGTGTCTTTTAGCCATTCGGATTTCTTCTTTGAGAAAATTTCTGTTCATTTCCATCCCCCAAAATGGGGTTGGAAGTTTTCATTTTGTAGAGTTCAACCAGTGCCTTGTATATCCTTGATATGAACCCCTTATCAGATGGATATTTGGTGAATATCCTTTCACCTTCTCTAGACTGTCTGTGTTTTGGTCACTGTTTATTTTGAGGTGCAGAAGCTTCTTAGTTTAAGATACTGCCATTGGGGCTGGAGTGATAGCACAGCGGGTAGGGCATTTGTCTTGCACGTGGCCAACCCAGGTTCAGTCCCCTAGCACCTCCAGGAGTAATTCCTGAGTCTAGAGCCAGGAGTAACCCCTGTGTATCACTGAGTGTGACCTGAAAAGCAAAAAAAAAAAAATACACCCATTTGTTTATCTCTGTTTTTATTTGCTTGGCCAGTGGTGTGTGTTCTTTGAAAATACCTTTAGGTTCAATGTCATGGAGGGTTTTGCCAACCTTATCTTCCATTTACCTTATTGGTTCTGGTCTGATGTTGAGATCTTTAAACCACCTCGATCTGACTTTTGCACAAGGTGTTAGGTAGAGAGCTGAGCCCATTTTTTTGCATGTAATTGTCCATTTAGCCAGCACCATTTGTTGAAGAGGCTTTCTTTGCTCCACTTCACGTTTCTTGCTCTCTTATCAAAGATTAGATGATCATATATTTGAGGGTGCATGTCAGGATATTCAACCGTTCCATTGGTCTGTGGCTCTGCCTTCATTCCAGTACCATGCTATTTTAATTATTACCTATTTGTAGTAGAGATTGAGGTTGGGGACGGTGATTCTTCCCATATTCTTTTTCTCAAGAGTTGCTTTAACTATTCATTGGGGCTTATTGTTCCATATGAATTGCAGGAGTGTATGCTCCATTACTTGAATAATGTTATGGTATCCTTATAGGCATTGCATTGAATCTGTACAATGCTTTGGGGAGTATTGCCATTTTGACAACGTTAATTCTCCCAATCCATGAGCAGGGGATATGTTTCCATTTCCTCGTGTCCTCTTTTATTTCTTGAAGTAGCATTTTGTAGTTTTCTTTGTACAAGTCCTTTGCCTCCTTAGTTAAGCTGATTCTGAGGTACTTGATTTTCTGAGACACAATTGTCAATGGGATTGCCTTTTTCATGATACTTTCTTCTCTCTCGTTATTTGCATATAGGAAAGCCATGGACTTTTGGGTATTGATTTTATAGCCTGCAACTTTACTATACAAATCTATTGTTTTTAGAGTTTCTTGGTAGTGGTTTTAGGGTTCTCTAAGTATAGTTTGATATCATCTAAAGTGATGCAGTCTTGCTATGCCTTGATCCTTTGTCTTTTTTGTAGAATATATTGAAGGACAGGACAGTATAGATGAGTACAGAGTACAGAGATTCTTTTTAAAGATAGTACATGCCATAGGAATGGAGTGGACTCTCTTAAAAAGTAGAAATTCACATAGGACATTTGCCTGGAACCAGCCTTCAGTGAATGTCTCTGAACCAGGGGCACGTTGAGGATTAAGAAAACAAGACAGGGGCTGGAGCAATAGCATAGCGGGTAAGGCGCTTGCCTTGCACGCGGCCGACCCAGGCTGACCCAGGTTCGAATCCCAGCATCCCATATGGTCCCCTGAGCACCGCCAGGGGTAATTCCTGAGTGTAGAACCAGGAGTAACCCCTGTGCATTGCTGGGTGTGACCCAAAAAGCAAAAAAAAAAAAAAAAAGAAAAAAAAAAGAAAACAAGACAGACACACAAAAGCTATTTTTCAGAGACTGGAACCATAGTCCAGTAGGCAGGGTGCTTGCCTTGCGTGAGGCAAACTTGAATTCTGTCCTCAGCACCTCATATAGTCCCAAGCCCTCCAGAAGTGATCCCTGAACACAGGGTTAGGTGTAAGCCTTGAGCACCATGAACTAATTAACTCACTAAATAAATGAAATTTTGGGAAAAAAAGAAAGGTTACAGGATCCCCACTAAGGGGGTTTTCCCCTAGGGTATTGGATTGCCAAGGAATAAACATCCCATCTATTCTATCTAGTGTATCTAATATATCCACTGTCTTCAGGAGTACCTAATCAATCTTTTAAACTAAGCATATTTACTTCCATAAGTCTATGCATATCCTAGAGGTATTTGGGTAAAGGGATTTCTAAGGAATGAGAAACTAAAGGAAGGAACATGCTTAGCATTTAAAGGGTTATACACCAGAGAACAACTGGGTGATAACAAACTTACGTTTGTATATAAGGACTCTATGGTTGCTCAGATACTGCAGATATAAGTATACAACGAGGTGGATATATGTAAGTTAATATGTATTTTGAACTTAGGAGAAAAGCAAAGTAATTTCAGAGTTCTATTTACTGAGAGTGCTCCACCTGGATCCTGAATTGTTTTATTCAAACATTCTTTCTTTTATACTTTGGTTTCTCTTCAGATCATATAAATCTGTCACCTTATAAAGTTCTCCACAAGAATTTTAGAAAGTATAAGGCAGAGATTTAAGATAACTTAGTGTGCTCCAGGCTTCTCTTTTTCGTTTTTTTCTTTTTGACATAAGATAGTCTAATTTATCTTTTTCCCATATTTTTTTTCAAAATGTCTTTCTGTCCCACACTTATATGTACCTTACTACTTACATATCTTCTAAGTGATCTCTTAATTTACTATGGACTATTCAGTTATAATATCTCATGCCAACTACTAAGTTTTGAACTTTCTACATCTGATGTCTATTTCTTTTCATATGTTAAGGTTGTTGCAACTAGTATTTACTTGAACATTGCTTTGCTTCTTTTCTCTTCTCTTGGAATCCCACCAATATAAATGTTTGGTCCCACTCAATAAGTTCCTTAACATCTCTATAGTTTTTTTTTTCTATCACTTTTATTATGCTTCTCTGTTCCTCTGAGTACATACAAAGACCTTGATTGGAATTTTAAAAAATATTTTCTTCCTATTGATATCATCTGTTGTTGATTCTGACTTGCTAACAATATAGTTTTTAAAAAGTAGACTACAGTTATTCTCTTACTTTTACAAAATTCCCCATCCTTAGAAACCACTAAAGTTGAAAGGACTCTTGTGCAGAGGTTAAGTATTAAAATAGCCCATATTTTTGTTCAGTCTGTCATCAGTAGTGCACACATTAATGAACAGACAATAAGTCCCCTGGGTGAAGGAATCCTCTGAAGGGAGTGGAGGTGACCAATGGACCTTTAGTGCAGCTCCCCGGGATATTTGAGTCTGCAAAACTGCCAGTGTTATTGAATTGAGGCCTAATTTTCTATATTTATGAGCAGCAACAATCTAGGTGAGGAGATTCTAAAACAGGTGGTCTTCGTCATTTTTTTCACAGGGGCTCTCTAATTTTCCCCAAGGGAGTGTCAGCTTCTCCAGGCTTACATCTCTGGGATAGCTTTCCATTATGTGCTGGACCTTTTGCAGCGAGAAGCCTTTAACATGTTGAAGTTTGCTGCAAGGGACACCACTCCGTCCCCTTGCAAGGGTCCTTCAACCATCAGTGTAATTGAATTTCTGACCCCATCAGTACCTCGGACTGCACCCCAAGTATCCCTGGAGGCTGACCTGACCTGGCCTCAGACATGACCACATGCTGAGTCCAATTGCTGTCTTTTCACAGTAGTTTTAGACCAGAGTCTGCTTGTTGGCCTCAATCGCCCCTGTGATCTCTAGCCAACTGGCTTTGATGACCTGAGAGCAGAGGTAGGAGAAAGGGCTCTTACCTGTGGGTTTCTCTTAGGCTATGGTCCCCCAGAATCAGATAGTTCTTTAACTAGAAGGACACTAGTCCTTCCCACTGTGCTTGGTTGTGTACAAGACATGGAGCAAGAAGGATCCTCCTCATGGATCACACGTTCAAAGGTTAAAGAGTCACCTCCCACTAAAGTTTTTTTCCAAAGACCATGCCTCCTCTTCCTCTTGAATTTCTTCACTGCATCATCACCATCCTTTTGTGGTCGCCACTTAACGATGCTGAAGGGATCTCTGCTGTCTTTTGTGAAAGCTTTATATTTTCTTCCTCACAAGGAAGAGAGATGGCAGCCTCAGACAGAAGATCTGCCACCCCTGACATGTGGGGAATGGGTAATGGCTGAGGAATCAGAATTGATCAGAGTGTGCCATGAGCCTGGCTCCTTGCAGGAAGGAAAGTAAGTCCTAGAACATTGGGTTCTGCCTTTCCCTGATAGTGAAGAATTTCAGGAAGAAATAAGCAGTGAAGTATAACAGAGAGAGAGAGAGACAGAGACAGAGACAGAGTTAGACAGAGACTGAGAGACATAGAGAGAATAATATGCACCAGAGAGAATGCAGGCTACTTCAAGGTAGAGGGAGACCCCAGTACACGTGCCAGAGTTAAATTATGACGGTATGACATTTCACACCTCTACAGGGAGACAGAGAGGACACATGTGCTTCGGCACTGGGTACTCGCAGCAGCAATGCATGGGTTCAGGCAACCTATCTGTGTGCTTCTTTTGTTGGCTTTTATAGGGCTTCTCCCAATCTACCTCAGGTGAGGCATTCTACCTAGGCTTTCCCAGGTTGAAAACCCTACACAGGGTAGTTCTCAGGGGGTAGAATTGGGAGCGATCGATGGTCTTCTTTGAAATCTCTTTTCTGGCCTTTGTCCTGCTGGGATTTGTTCACAGGTTAGTCCATCCTTCCCTGGGTCTGTGCTGGCACGACGTGAAGGTCTATCAGGCCTTAATTCTTGTACTCACAAAGGGGTTTTTAGCAGCTTTACGGTTGTTGATTTTATTTCTTCCCATGAACTTGTTGTAATGGCGTGCCCTTCACTGTCTCCGTGCTTCAGTTCCCTATATAAAATATTTGTTTTCAATCTTCAGCACTATAATATCGTTCCTACTAGATTTTAGTTCATTTTCTTTGTTATACTTCTAACTTTGTTCATGTATTACTCTCCTAATTTGGGTAGGCATCTTTTGGAGTATTATTAGGAACACACTAGTACATAAATCAAATGTCTTATTACATCAAGATTGGTTTCTAAGAAGAGTTACTCTTTAGAAAAAGATTCCTAATTCTTTTTTCCCCCTTGACTGTGATGATTCTTGCATATTTCATAAAATAGTCACTGCCTCCAGTTAGTTTTAAGATAGGATCTTCTGTAGTGGACAGCCTTATCCATCAATACTCAAACACCTGCTTTCCACCCAGCCTTTGTGCTAGTCAAAACTGCTGTTTTTGTTTATAGCGGTTCTTAGTTGCTGATCATATGTTCAGACCTGACACAGTCACACAAGTCTGAAATATACTTACATGCCTGTACATAGCCCTTAAGGAATAATTGTTCCCATTTAATTTACCTTATCGGTGAAAGCTAATTGAAAACCCAACAGCGGCTCAAAAAGTTACATATGAGTTCTTGCATTCTGATTACACTGGGTGTGGGGGAACCTGAGGTGGGCGTTTATCTTTACCCTTGCTGTGTCAGAGGAAAGAGTGTAGGAATGTTTGTGCAGTAAAATAGAACTCATTTTTTGTTTTGTGTAGTCCCAGGATACTCATGACGACTTAGTTCTGTCAGCTTCCAGAGCTGGTTGATGTGAGAGGAAGTGCCTTGTGTACCTGGTAGCCACAACGGTTGAGGTGCCAGATGTTTTGACAACTATTTCTGAGAAGAAATAAACCTTGATTTTAGTATTTCAGTAATGGGAGAGAAAGAAGCAGCAAAGCTTCATTCCCCCAGATCTCTTAGTCTCCTGGGAGAATCTCAATAAGTTCTCAGAGAGAGGCTGATTAGAAGTCATAACCCCTGGCGGCAGCTGGGAAAATGTACCATCAAATCTCTTTCATGAAAAAAGCAATTTAAGATGGATAGTAACAAAGGCCAAAGGCAACACCATGGGAGAGTGGATCCATACAATTGAGTTTGGCGGAGTTAAAAGGGAGGAATGTTGGAGGTGGATATACTAGTGATGGGGTGGTTTTGAAATTACATGTGTGAGAAATTCTCAGTAACATTACTGTAAAACACAGACTCAATCAAGAATATTTTTTATTAATTAAGGTTTTTTGTCACTCCCTCTGAACACAGAAAATGGGTGATAACTGTCAGAAGTGCTTGTTTTAAAAATATTATTATTGTTTATATTTAACATTTTCTTGTGAGACTCATGAATGACATGGTCCCTGTTATAGTGAGAAGGAGATTTGTATGTATTTTATGTAATCATCTTGATGTTATCTCTCAGGTGGAGAAAATCTTATAAGAGTGTAGAGGTAGTCATAAAAAATCAATGATCATACATATATGATCTCTTGCCCCCACTCCTGGCTATCTTTACCGGGGGCCCCTTGGAGCAGGGCGGATTGAGTTTTCCTCTCTGCCCCGAGCAGAGCCCCGGCAGTTGAAGACATCCAAAACCCAGCCACAGCCATGCTCAAGGCCCCTCTCCACACATTCAGACGAGCCTCACGCATGAAGGTATTGGCAGAGGAACCTAAGTGTGTGGGACCCAGGGCTGAGATCTCCAAGCCTGCTCAGATCGGGACTGGGTCTCCTTCACCCAGATCTCCCATTTTCCAGCAGCTAGGCAGTCACACACATAAACTGCCCCCAGCGCTGTATAATCCCATCAACGGAAACTCCAGAGACTATAAAACAATGCTCTTGGAAGCCCACGACTGAGAATAGCTTACTTCTTTCTCTCAGAGAATCTGGCAAGGTACCGAGAGCATCCAGCCCACTGGACAGAGCCTGGCAAGCTCTTCATGGTGTATTCACTATGCCAAATACAGTAACAATGATGGGACTCATTACCCTGACCCTGAAAGAGCCTCCAATGTGGCACTGCTGGGAAGAATGAATAAAAAGAGGCTACTAAAATCTCAGGGCTAGGACGAATGAAGACATTACTGGTGCCTGCTTGAGAAAATCGAAGATCAATGGGATGACAGTGATATATATATATATATATATATATATATATACATATATATATATATATACATATATATATAGTAAGTTTGAGGTTGTGGTGAAACTCTCCCAATAATATCATTGTACAAATTTTAATCTGAGGATTCTTTCAGCAAATGATGTGATACAGTCTCAGCTATTGTCTTTGGTTTCAGACAAGTAGTTCCAAGGAAACTAAATTATTCTTATCTAACTTTGAGCTTGAAATAAATACAGAGATAATTGTGATAGTTTGCTCAATTATGTTGTACTTGGTGTAGTCTCAGCAACAAATGGGCTATAAACTGCAATGTGAGCATTGGTAGTCATTAACATGAAATGTATTGCTTTTTCATTTCAGGTATAAAAATGATTTGATTCAGCCTGAGGAAGTCCAGCATCATCATGGTCTCTGCTTTTCACTCAGGATCAGCATGTTGTGCATTAGGTCAAGAATCCCCTGCTTGGAGGAGCACAGGAGTGGGGAGGTCTGCTTGGCCGCCCTTGCTTGGCTTCATCCAGTCCCTGTCCCAGGAAACTGAAGCAGCTAAGCACCAGGAGAGGCCCTGCTTTGTGCTCAGGGTTGCCACTTTGCCTCCCAGGTCAGGATTTGCTCCAGGACTACACTTCTTTTCCTCTCCATAAGTCACATAAACATACAAAGACATCCTAACATAGACACTAACCACACAACCACAAAACAGAAACAACTCCAGACTGCAAAGGTCACACTGGTAAAGCAACACAGGACCTGGACCAGGTTTAGAGAGTGAAGATGCTAGTTTAGATGACCCAAGATGTATAATGTGCTATTAACACCTCTGATATAATATTTAGACAGGAATTGTTGAGGATGTATAAGGAATCAAAGAAACAATAAAACTGACTTCCAATAAAACAGAAGAGCATATGAGAGCTGAAATGGAAGAAAAAAACCTCAATAGTAGTTGGAGATTTCAACACTGCTTTGTCACCACTTGCTAAATCAACTATTCTAAAGCTCAGCGAGGAAATTACTTGGAGAAAGAAAAAAGGGTGTTTGTATGAGTGTGTCTGCATGTGTGTGTATAGCATTTCATATTCAAAATTCCAAACACACATTATATTCTTCAATGTATATGAAAAATTCTCCAAACTAGACTACATGCTCAAGATACAAAATATATCTCCACAAAGTCAAAAGCATAGAAATCATGTAAACTATCCTCACAGACCATGATGTAGTGAAAAATAGAAGTTAATCACAAACAGAAATGGAGAAACAACACAAACAGATGGAAATTAAATAGCTCATTACTGAACAATCACAAGTCAATCAGCATAATACACTATATTAATAAAATAAATAATAAAATCATATAATATTAATAGATGTAGAGAAAGCATTTGACAAGGTCCATCACCCATTCATAATAAAAACTCTTAACTGTTGCGTGAACGTTCGTGCAATCGGAAGGCGCTGAGATAGGAACGCGGAAGAAATGCATTGATTGGAGGACTAAGGCTCACTCTGGCTCTTAGCAAAGGCAGAGGGCCTCGTGGACCTCTTTTTATTGATCATGGTAGCTCTAAAGGACGCAATATAGTGACCTCACCAAAGGCATCAAAAAATGTTACAGGGAGAACATTGAGACAATGGAAACATATTATTTCCTTGTATGGGTAGGCCTATAGCCTCGGGAAAAGAATACAGAACTGAGAAGGGAAAGATACAAAACCAAAACTGAAACCTTCTACAGGCACCTGGATTTACATCCCAAAGACAAAGCTGGGCCTGCACCTGAAATCTACAATTTACAATATCAAAGGTCAGGCCTGGCTAACACCATCTGCATGTCAAAGACCAGCCAGGCTTCTGTGAGAGAAGGAAAAACTGCTCTTTTCAGTATTCTGAAATTATTTTTCTGAAGGCGGCTTGAAGTGGGAAAATGTTCAGCTTCATCCAAACCAGTCAGGACACACGAGAAATCTCACCCATTTTCATGGGTCCCTATGTTCCTGTCCGTAGCACGGTACAGTACACATGGGCTCGTCCTGATAGCTCAGTCCAGCCCCAACACTTAACAAAATTGAAATTGAAGGAATTTTCCTCAATATAGTCAAAGACATTTACCACAAGCCCACAGCAATCCTTATATCATCTACTGAATCCTTTACTCGTAATACTTCTGCTTGTACCTTTGAAATTTCTGCTCTCACTTCTTCCTTTATTTTCTTGGCACTCCGTTCCACTGTTTCTTTCCTGACCTCCATTATTTTACTGGATATCTATTCCATCGTTACTTTGAGTTCATTGAACATCTTCAACATTTCATCTCTGAATTCCTTATCTGAAAGATCGTTTTCCTGGGTGACCCCTGTTGGGGCTTCTGGAAACTTTTCTTCATCTTCTCGTGGTGGGGATTTTCACTGATTCTTCATATTGTTGTGGGATTATGGAGGTGGAACCTTTCAGTTCTCTATCCCTATTCCCTCTTGCTGCGAGAATGGAGTCGGAATGAGCTCAGACAATGGTGGTTGCCTTTTTCCAAGTCTGGGATAGTGAAGCTTTGGCAGATATGCTCTCTTATATTTGGTTTGTGCAGCTTCTTGTGTCCAGTGATAGTTTTGGTGAAATTAGAAAAGACTACTGGGGTTATTGGCCTAATGTGACTGAGGACAAGGTGTTCTCCACAGAATTTGGCTATGGAGATTGTGATGTAAGTCTCTAGTGCTGGGAGAGAGAGAACAGAGAAGGCCACGCCCCTTTGCTGAGGCCACGCCCCATACCATAGAGGCCACACCTAGTTAGGGAAGCTTTGGAGCTAGGGCAGTGCGCAGGGAGCTAGAAGCTGTGGTTCTGGGAAGCTGCGGTTCTGGGAAGCTGCAGGTGCTCCGCTCTGGTAGTCCAAGCAGAGCAGCTCTGGGCAGAGCGGGGGAGTCCCACGCACCTCGCAATCCTTATTATCAATGGGAAAAACTAAAATCCTTCTCTCTAAAATCGAGCACACGACAGGATTGCCCACTTTTGCCATTAATATTCAACATAGTACTGTAAGTATTTGCCATAACAATTAGGCGGATGAAGATATCAGAAGCATCCAGATAGGAAACGAAGAACTCAAACTCTTACTATTTGCAGATGACAGGATGCAGGAACTTCACAGACTAAAATCCATCGTTATAAGAAGAACTGAACAGACAAATTTAAGCCAAAACCCACAAAGACACCAAACTCCTGCAGAAAGATTGCACAAAACAACATAACAATAATCTTGTTCAATTACCAATGGGGTAAATACATCAATTAAGAGACAGTAGGGACTACATCAAATGGGGCTACATTAAACTTAGAAAATCCTAGACTATTAAAATGCTCCTAGAAGCACTAGATATACATAGTAAAGTGGCAGTCCACAAAATTAATACAACAAAGTCTATGTCTTTTTTATATACAAGTAATGAATAAGAGAAAAGGATATTTAAAAAAAGGAAACTATTCTATTTACAAATGTACTTTAGGATAAGCGTAGCTTAAGATGGGAAAGACCTATACAAAAAAATTACTCCAAAATAAATTAAAGAGGACATGAGGAAATAGAAGCATATCTACTGCTTGTGGATTGGGAGTACTAATATAAAAATGACAGCATTCCTATTGTATAGAACCAATGACATTCCTGTAAGGACACCTGTGTCACTTTTTAGAGAAATTGATCAAATAATCCTTAAATTCATGTGGATCAATAACCCCCATATATAATTAAAACAGTCCTTGGTAAAAAGAGGGTGGAAGTTATCACTTTTCCCAACCTCAATCATTACTAAAAAGTGATAGGACTAAAAAATAGCATGTTATTGGAATAAAGACCTTAATCAATGGAATAGATGTGAATACCCTAAGACAGACCCTAAGGGATATGATCAGTTAATACATGATAAGGGTGCAAACAAAATTAAGTGGAATAAGAAAAGCCATTTCAACAAGTGGTGCTGGGGAAATTGGTCAGCTGTGTGGAATAAAAAAATAATTCCCCACCCCCAAAAATCTCAACTACTCAGACTCTTTTTAAAGCCATTCACAAAAATCAAACTGAAATGATATCAGACATGAATCCATAAAAACATAAGAGTAAAAGTAGACAAAACTCCCCATGAAATTGAAGCTAAAGGCTTCAATGATGAAACATCATTGATCCACCATGAGGAAAAAATGATAAAGAAATAGACTATATTAAATTTAAAAAATCCTGTACTTCAATGTAAGTGATGAGCAAAATACAAAGACAGTACAAAGAATGAAAAAAATTATTACCAATATACTCATTTGAGAAGAGGCTAATGTCAAAGTTATATAAGGCGCTGGTAGCCTTTAAAAGAAAAAAAAATATATGCAATTTATTAAAAGATGGAGAGAAGAGATGAAAAGAAATGTCCTTAAAGAAAAAATACAAATGGGCAAAAGGCATATGAAAAAGTGCTCTATATCACTAAATTTCAAAAGAGACGCAAATCAGAATAGCAATGTGATATCATTTCTGGCCATAGAGACTGGCACACATCAAAAAAAAGTCATTGCTGACAGAGATACTGAGAGAAAGGGACCCTCGTTCACTGCTGGTAGAAATGCCAGTTGGTTCATCCTTTCAGGAAAACAATATGACATTCCTCAAAAAACTAGAAATTGAGGTTCCATATGATCCAGAATTACTGCTTTTGGGAATGTACCCTAGTGCCCCCAAAACAAAATGCAGAAAAGCCATCTGCACTCCTAAATTCATTGCAGCACTATTCAAAATAGCCAGGATCTGGAAACAATCCAAGTGCCTGAGAACAGATGAGTGGATAAAAAAGCTATGATACATTTTGGAAACAAATACTGTGCATACACACACACACACATACACACACGATCACACACATATGTATGCATATATATACACATACATATGATGCCTCTACTTTTGTAATCTTTCTTTAGCACCATATAGGTAGCACTAATAATGAAATGGGCACTGCAGTTTTATTTTCCAGGCCTAGATCTCAAATTAGTCATCAAGAAGGTATATAGCGTCAATCACTTTCCTTTTCCTCTCTTTATTAGTATCAAACTGTCCCTATTTATCTAATTGTTTTCTTCTGGGGCATGTCGGAGACTGTGTGGTCAGACCACAGCTCGCAGTGCTCAGGGCTTACTATTATTTCCGTTCTTATGGGGTCACTCTTGCAAGGGCTAAGGTCACCATATGCAAGGCTGCTAATCAAACACAAGTTGGCCATATGCAAGCCAAACCGTTAATCCTATTACTATCTCCATTCCCTTTATAGTGCTTTTTAAGTGAAAGAAATTTGAGTCTCACATAGTAGTGAGAAAATTATTAATTATTAATAATTATTAATTATTATTAATTATTAATTTTCAGAAAATTAATAGAGACTCTCCGTCTTTAACTCTTTTCTTTGGGGGTGGAGCAGAGATACAACCAGGCAGTTATTCAGGATTACTCTGGCTCTGCACTCAGGGGTCATTCCTAGCTGAACTTCGGGCCATCTGGAGTGCAGGGTATGTCCCCGTGTTGGTCGCGTGTAAAGAGAGATATCTCTCTGGCTCCTTTATTCACTCTCTTATGGCAGAATGTAAGATTCATAGAAAATGGACATGCTGCATCAAATGATTTGAATTAGTGAATTTAAACTGTCAGAAGCATTTGTTTGAATTCATATAATAAAAAAAATTTCATGTTCATTGAAATGATGTTACTAACGTTGGCTTTCTACATTAGAGTTCATAACACTTGTAACTCCATGGTTATGGAAAAAATATATATGCATAACCCAGTAGATACAACTCAATTTTTCTGTATCAGTTACAATGAGGAAGGAGTAATGCTAGTCATGGGGCTTAATCCTGTTCGAAGCAGCAAGAAGATAGGCACATGCAATTTCTATGATGTTTTGAAATGTCTTTCACTAAGTGTTTAATAGGTTATTCCTTTAAAATAATGCTGCTTTTAACTTGGACAGACTGGCTGGGCAGAAATCATTTTGTATACTTCAGGTAGGGGAGAAAAAGCACAAGTAAGGGATCATTCATGTTTAAAAGGTATACATTTTACTTTATCATTACCACGTCTTTATGCTTTCTTTTTCTTGCAAAATATGGGATGTGATCATTATGTGAAGTTCTTATAAAGTGTGCCCAGAGTATTTAAGCAGAATTTCCTGCCCCCGCAGAAGGGAGGTGGGTTGAGTTTTCCTCTGTGCCCCAAACAGAGCCCTGGCAGTCAAAGACCTCTGGAACCCAGTTACAGTCATGCTTAAGGCCACTCTCCACATGCTTGGACGAGCCACACCCATGAGGAACCAGCAGAGGAACCCAAGTATGTGGGACCCGTGGCTGAGATCTCCAAGCCTGCTCTGACTGGGACTGGACCTAAGCCACCCAGATCCCCATTTCCCAATAGTTTGGCAGTCACACCCACAAACAAGATCTCATCAACAGCCAAGATCCATAGACTATAAAACAAAGCTCCGAAAGAGAGCGATGAAGAACCTCGCATGGCAGAGCCTGGCAAGCTACCCATGGTGTATTCGATATGCCCAAAACAGTAACAATAAAGGGCCTCATTCCCTTGACCCTGAACATGACAGGGACAATTGAGACATTACTGGCTCCCACTCAAGCAAATTGATGAGCAACGGAAGGACAGTGATAGAGTGATACAGTGATACAGAGTATTTAAAAAGAGGATGCAATGATTATGAAATAAAATATCATATTCAAACCTAAAAGCATGACTTCCTTTATTTAATACCTTATAGATTTAAAATTAGAAGTTTCAACATCACCAAGTTTTTATAGGGTAATGCACTAAGACATAAAACTTAGATGCTGCTTATTGATTTCATCCAAAGTTATCCCGTTTGCAAACAGCTTATTTTCTTGGTGACTTTGCAGATAGTATTTTTTCTGAAGGGCAGTAAATCTAGCTGGGATATAGAATGACAAATAAGAGCAACCTTTCAGAACCCTAGAGAGATTGCTCAGTAAGCAGTCATTTGGAGTCACTTGTCAATTTTTGTCCACACAACTAAATTCTACCATATAAAAAAGAATAATAAAAACAACAGAATAATCTGTTTCACAAGCTCAGAGAAATAGAAATGGCATTGGATTTAGAAAAGAAAGGACAAGAGAATATGTCATCAATCACAATTTCTCTGGCAAAAGTGGTTTTGAAGTATTATATTATTCTCACTATTGCCAAGAAAAATATGGAAGTTAGATCATATCCAGAAACTGACTAACCATGAATTTTTACCATACTAGGTACAGAGATAATTTAATGACTTATTTCAATGTGATTTAAGTTTCTATATAACAGTTTTAGATATTTGCATGGAATTACATCAGTCAGAAATATTAGTTAATTTCTCAGATGATCAGTAAAATACATATTCTACTCAATTTTTATTAAATAATTAATTTTCATAATTATTTTCATAAAATAGAGTAATCATTGATTTTGGTATGAAAGTGCTACTATAGGAGTATCCAAAATATCATTTATTGGGTAGTAACACTGAAAACATAGCATAATACAGTATGACTGTTAAAAGTCCGCAAACCACTGGCATATATATAAGCATCAAAAATATCAACACATTTATTACATTTCCTGTATGAAACAAACCGAACATCAGTTGCATTTTTCTGTCTTTCTCTTCACTTTGTGATATGTTATATAAAATGGTTTATGGATATTGATCATTCCTTTCATCTGTAGGATATATCCCACTAGACAAAATGATTATTTTTGTCAATATTCTTAATTTTTATCTAGAGCTACTATTACAACATAGTTATAATACTAATAGTGATGAAATATAATTATTTTCAAATTTTAATATCTCACTTTGTCATCACAAAAGTTTTATGTTCACAGAGACCAAAGGAAGTCCTGAGAACTACCATGAGTGACAAAGAAAGTGATATGATGATGATGATGATGATGATTACTACAACTATCATATTCACTTTTGGATTTTTGTATTCTGTATTAAATCAAGTTTCAGATGAAAATTAGCTTAATTTATTCTATAAGAATAAACCCAATACTCATTATTAGGCACTTTGCTAATGTTTGTTTCATCTCATTTCATAAATATGTATCAAATAGCATGTGTTTTAATAATTTAATAGACATATAAACTAGAAGCATATTAACAGCTAGGATGATAAAGGCTTCACTTAGTATTTTAAAATTTAATATAAATGGGAGTATTTCCCTCATACCTACATATTTCGCATCAATCCAGTAAAAATAAAATGATAATTTTTTTTAAATATTTAAATTTTGATAAAAGTTATCTTAGTAGAAAAAAGTGATAATATAAACTATTCATGTGCTATCAAGTAATTTTATAATTAAATAATTTGAAGTTCTAAATAAACATAAAATTATTATGATACTAAAATATCTTAAAGCTTACAATGATGCAAGTTCTGGCAGATATTTCTCTGGACTTAGTTACTAAAATACTAAAATACAGAAATCCAAACCCGTGCGGCTGCTAGTGTGGCATCTTGACCTCATATCTCTTCATTCTCAGCAATGGAAAACAAATTATCAAATGCTTTCTTTTCAGAAGGTTGACTTTAGGGGGGAGAAACTCCAAATCAATAATAGTGAGTTTTTTTTGTTTAAATATTGAATGTAATCAAAGTAAAGTGAAAGTAAAGTGAAATTCACCAGTTACACATGCGGGGTGGGGGGTGGGGGAGTTGGGGGGGAGGGGGGAGGTATACTGTGATTCTTGGCAGTGGAATATGTGCACTGGTGAAGGGATGGGAGTTCAAGCATTGTATAACTGAGACTGAAACCTGAAAGCTTTATAACTTTCCACATGGTGATTCAATAAAAGAATAAATAAAAAATAATAAAAAATAAAATATCTTAAAATCACTAAGCAGGCTATATTCTAACTGGATAGCCAAACACATTTTTGTATTTTCACATCAATCATTTTGATATATATTGAATTTATTTTATGTAAAATTAATGTTTTGTGTCTCTCAAGTTATACAGAATCATCTATGGTAATTTATTATATCCTACCAAGATGGAAGAAAATATTTTTTTCATGAAAAATTTTCATATGCTAAACAATATCACACAACTAATCTCCTAGTTTCTTTAAACACCCTTTTTGTGACAGACTATTACAAACATATAAGCTTAGGATTGAAGTATTTAACTCATGTGAAACTAATTTTCTGGCCTCTGAAAAAATAACCAGTTGATACATGTCAATATATCCTAGTCACTGCTTTCATCAACAATAAAGTACCAGCTGCCTTGGTCCTCCTAAACCTCAGGTTGAACTAATGAATGCAAAAAGAAAGGTTAGATAAATAGCTGCAGCTATTTATCTTCTAGTCTTGCTTTTTGCATTTTATAAATTTTATTTCTTTATGAATTTATGCATACTATTAAAAAGTTAAGTCTTATATTCATCTATTCTGACCAAATATTTTTGTTTGATAATAAAGGGAGAATAAAATGTGTCCCAGATTTTGGGCATCTGTGTGTGTATGTGTGTGTGTGTGTGTGTGTGTGTGTGTGTGTGCAATCACTAGAGATAAACACATCTAAGGAAAATTAAAAATCAGTTTTGATTTTCTTGAATAGTAAAATCATAATTCTACCTCTCCCACCAAAAAGAAGTTAAGAAACTTTAAACACCATAAACAAATTTGACTGGAACCAGGTTTGAAGTGAGAATACACTGAAGAAATGTTAATATTTCAGATAACACTTTATTAAAAATTGGGTGGTGATACTTTCAAAGTTACTGTTGTGAAACAAAATCCTTACTTTCAAATTTAACCTTGAGATAAGGAAAGGAATGATTATCACAGAGAACTGGCTCTGTAGATTAAAGATTCCAAAAAAAGATTTTACACACACACACACACACACACACACACACACACACACACACACATACATACATATATATAGAAAACATTACTTGTCTTTTTTGTCAATTGTCTAACAATAACACTATTTGTTTTTTTCTGTTAGAAAAACTTAAAAAATTTTCTACCCAATGTCCACAATCATTCTAATTTTAAACAGCCACAGATTTCATTGAGCTAGACATGTTATTTAATCTAAAATTATCTAGGTAAATTTATCTACTTTGACTTAAAAATCTTATCATTCTTAAGATTAAAATTATAAAATTAACAATGAAAATGAGTATACTTTAGAGCTTTCTATGGTAATATAGAAAAAGTATACAACATATAACAGATGAGTCTGATATTACAACCTCAGACCATAGTGAATTGGTCTTATTTTCAGTTAGACTATATTTTCACAATTACCCCTGAATAACTGAAGTAAACACTGCATGGGGAAAAGAATGCATAATGCAATGAGGAAAATTCTTTCTGAAATTTCCTAATATTTCTCTTATATTTCTATTTCATTTTCCTTATTTGAAGAAGCAAAAGGAACTTCAATTCCTGTGTATTCAGGCCATGAAGCTAACCATATTAGGCCAAGAAAACAAAATTAAACCAAAACAAAAGTAAATAAGTTATTTTCAAGAATAGTCACCAAATAGTTATTCTCTGATCTCACTAGCAATTTATTTCATGGCACAGTGACTGCTGCCAAAGAATTTTGGGGTTTGTATTAAGGGAGGAGATTTGTGGAAGGCAAGGAAGAGGCTCAAAAGAGAAAGATTGCGTTGAGTTAAATCCTGCTAATGCCTACTCATTAATCAAATATAAATGGGGCCAGAGCCATTGTGCAGCATACATTTGCCTTACATGCAGCCGACCTAAGTTCAATACCCAGCATCCCAGATGGTTCCCTAAACACTCCAGGAGTAGTAATCCCTGTGTGCAAAGCCAGGAGTAACTTCTGAGCATTCCCGGTTGTGGTCCAAAAGCAAAAATTTACAAAAAGTAAAAGTTAAAAACAGCCCATGTAACACCATTCACACATTATTCACTGTGCCTTGTTTCAAACATTTTCTAAATTATAATTCTGTTTATCTTCCCATTGCATTTTAGAAACAATAAGCATATGGCAACCCGTTCTTCATGGGAGTGCTAAACAGCCACACAAGGGCTTTCTGTGCAATCTTTTACCCAGTGATTCCCATTTATCCTTTGTCCCTCCACACTCTCATCTAAACAAGAGTACCTAATTGTTTTCTGTTGTATGTTTTAGAGTAATATTCCCACAGACAAAATTCACAGTTCACATAATCATTGTGTGACATTTTGAGAATTAGAACATGAGTTTTAGAATCAGTGAACATCAATTTGGATTTCACTCACCACAAGCTGGCAAGACAGTCCATACAGAGCGTTTGATCGAAAGCTTGGCAAACAAACGCTGGTTATTGCTACTGCCACTGCATGGGATTCTGCTGTTAGTTCTATTCAAGAGTGTTCATGTAGCTAAGATTGGCAGGATGGGTCTGGTTGCTAGGAATCTGGGTTATCACTGCTACTTCCCAGAAAATTCAAAGACTTTATTTTGCTTTGTTTATTTGTTTTGTTTCAGGACCACCCCTGGCAGTGCTCAGTGCTTATTCCTGACTCTGTGTTCAGGGATCACTCCTGAAATGTCTGCAGGGACCATATGGGGTGCTGTTGAGCAAACCCAGATTGGTCCCAATCTTTTCTTCCATTTCTATTCTCCTATTGTCCACTGTCCACTGTCCTCCCATTGTTCATCAATTTGCTTGAGCGGGCACCAGTAACATCTTCACTGTGAGACTTGTTGTTGCTGTTTTGGAATATCAAATATGCCACAGGTAGTTTGCCAGGCTCTGCCATGCGGGCGGGATACTCTCAGTAGCATGCCGGGCTCTCCGAGAGGGGCAGAGGAATCGAACCCGGGTAGGCCGATCAGTTCTCCTATTAGCACTACTAATATTTTCACATACCCACATTTTTAGAAACGGGGTCTACTCTTCAGTGTAAATACGCCCATGGGAATGTGGGATATGTGGGTGTCCTTTACTCCACTACCTGTTTAAAACTTTGCAAAATGCATTGCACATATTTTATGTGGCAACTTTTCAGACCTATATGCCTGATATATAATGATATAAACTCCTTAGAAATAGACATAACAAAAATGATTCTCTTATCTTTCCCCTCACCGAGGAATCATCAGGATAGTGGATGCCCAGGAAAGTGGACCCCCAGGATAGTTGCTTGTAGGGATAATGGTCCATCCGTGCACACACGCAGCCCCTTTGAACTCTGCGCTTCCAGCTGCGCTCCAAAGAGCCAATTGTTTGGACCCAGGTGCGGCCATTTTTCCAAGCAAGTGGCTCAACTTCGTTTCCTGGAGGGAGGATCCCAAGGAGGATCCCCAGTGTATAGGGGCCCCTGACAACAACCATTTGAACCTAACCAAGCCAGTGATTCCATAATATGTGTGGAGTTCGCACCCCGTGGTACTGGGGATTACTGAGGCCACCCTTTGGTACCCTTGGCATCCTTTTTTGAACCCTGCAACGCTCAGGAGATTGTGCATGATGCTGACGCTCAAACTGGGCTGGCCACACGCAAGGCATATGCTTTAGCCCATGAAATATCTCTCCTAATTCATCGACATGTTTTTCTCTCTACTTATTGTGCTCGCAGTGCTCAAGGCTTACTCCTGGCTATGAGTTTAGGGATGACTCAGGGGACTATATGGGGTGCCGGGGATGAAACCAGGTCAGCAGTGTGTAAGGCAGGTCTCTACCTGCTGTACTATTGCTCCAGCCCTCCTCAACAACATTTTAAAAATAATAGTGTACAGTCTCAGAAAGAAGATTGTACCTGATATTTGGGGTGGGGCAATGTGGGGAGACTTGGACAACAGCCCGCAGTGTTAGGGAGTACTCCTAGCTGCACTCTCGAGGGTTACTCCTAGCAGTGCTCAGGAGACTCTGTGGTGCTGAGCACTGAACCAGGGCTTAGTGGATATAAGAAAAAAGTCCTTATTCCCTGTACAATAGCTATGGCCCTTGTATTCTATATCATAATTAAATTCAAAATGCAATTTAATTATAGTATTTTGTGGCTGACTCAGCTTTAGAATTGAACACCTTAATCCACCCCATTAATTTATAGAAATGGACTAATTTATCTTTTCAACAGAAATGGGAATTCCTAATTGTATTTCATGAGGTCACTGTTGGTTTTTATTTTCAATAAAGGGGTGTGAAAGTTAGTTAATTTTCAACAAGAAACACTACTAAGTTCATTTCATGCTTAGCATTAGAGAAAAATAAAGTCTTTAAGGACTGATGATCATAACGATGGGGAAAAATGGAAACAATAACCACCAGAAGACCAGCTTCCATTTGCTCGGTTACATAAACACTGTGTAGTGATCAGAGAGTTCCTTTAATCTCACTTTCTGTTATGTCTTTCTTCTTTGGCAGTTTGGCTGAACATCCTTTCAAACGTGTTTTTTCATCCTAACGGACATAATGCATTTCTCTCTTTTGAAGCTTAAACTACTGATCTGAAATTAGGGTAAAGGAAAATAGTACTATACAAGTTCCTTTCTTTTCACTGCATGTTGCTTAAAAGAAGAGAGGGCTGGTAGTCTGGGAAGATCTTTCTTCCAAATTTTCATGCACTATTTGCCACATGAGCTCTGCTAGATGTTTCCAGAATGAGTGCAGACTCTGTTTCTCTGACAACGTGTCCTTGCTTCTCCTGCAGTGACTCTCTCTCCTAAATCCCCAGAAAGTTTCCATGCAGCTGTTCTTCCTGGCAGATACAGAAAAGGTTGGTAAACAAGAGCATATAGTCCAAGGTAGCTGCTGTAGTCTTCTCTTGGCAGGAGACTATAGCATTAATATATTATTGCAACATTAATAATATATCTTATTACGTAGCTTACCTATTTGTTTTCAGAATCAGAGCAGAGGCACTTAATATTTAGAAAATCAAGCTCTTTCCGGAGAGTGGCATAAGACATATTTTGTAATATTGAATAAAATCACCCATTGGTTTCATTAAAATATCTCTCATTTTATCTTTAGTAATTCTTGTGTGTTTTATATATTTTCATTTACAGGTGACTTTTCAGTTCCACATTCGGTTAGATCTGTTAGCTCTGTTGTCTCACCAGAGAAGACAGTTTTTCAAAGGGAGAATCTGCACAAAGGGTTGTGTTTGCAATGTAGTATTAAAGCACCTGAAAAATGTGTTTACTCGTTATCAATTTCAAGTTTTAATGTCTTTATCTGTGGCTATAGAAAAGGATTACTTTAAAGAAGATAATAGTGCTTTTATGACTTCAGAAAGCAAAAAGATAAGCAGTTCATTTTATATGAAGAATATAAACAAAAGTTTATATTCTTTTTTATATATAAAAAAACAGAGAAACAAAAGTGAAAATAAAACATTTGAAAATCCCTTCTCCCGACTTTATTAACTTTCATACAGATATGATTTGAGTAAGGGAAATACTACTGAGAAATGTACATGAAAACCATATCCTAATGTGTAGATAGTTTCTACTTCTCGTAGGGAAACATAATTGTCACAGTATAATCCATTTAAAATATCTGAAGGCTATGTGTTCCCTCCGTCCTCAGCGGGAATCATCCCTGAGTGCAGAGGCTAGAGTAGGCCCTTAGCAGGGCCAGGTGTAGCCACCTACCCAAAGCAAACCGGAACAGAACACAAAGATATTTTACCTTATACTCGAGCACAGCAAGTGTTTAAACATGCTGAAATAAATGTTGAAGCATTCATTAGCAATAAAATGTTACAAAACATATCTGTAATATAACATGAATGCTATTATCCTAAACAGAGATAAAATTCAGTATGCCATCAATAAGTCTTCATGTACATTTTACCTCTCTAACAAGTAGATCCTCCCACTTTTTAAGCCCTCCCTACAGATGACATGACTTATCTTAATAGACGAATTCAATATGCTTTATGAATCCATTACTTCATGTTGAGTTCAAAATACAAACAAATAGCACTTATATTTCTAGAGCACAGATGCTATTATAGATGAATATTTTTGGTCAGAAAACATGAAATTAAATTTGAACAGAAGCTCAAAATCATAAACAGCAAGTTAGTAGTATAAAGTATACGTTAGCAAATGTTAGTGCTATGAACTTTATTGTTATTTCTCTTGTATTTTGAAACCAGAACTCTTACATGAATACACAGTATGAACTTTTTTGAAATGTTATTTGCCCTCTCTGGATCTCATCAGTAGAAACAAATTTTGATTCAGATTAGTTACTTAGTTCAAAGCTAATATGACTTCCAAAAGTATGACAACTCTAAATAAAGCAGGCCTCCCCTAGATAAATGTTAGATTCTTACTTACATACTTATGTGCTTTTAGGATCATATCGATGGACTGGAGCAATAGCACAGTGGGTAGGGCATTTGCCTTGCATGCAATCAACCCAGGTTCAATTTCTCTGTCATTCTAAGACAGCCCAGCAAGCTACTGAGAGAATCTCACCTGCACAGCGGAGATTGGCAAGCTGCCCGTGCTATATTCAATATGCCAAAAACAGTAACAAGTCTCACAATGGAGATGTTACTGGTGCCCACTCGAGCAAACTGATGAGCAATGGGATGACAGTGACAGTGATCAATGTGCTTAGGATATATATTTTAAATTACCTGTCGTGTGCCAGCTTGCAATAATCACACACATATGACACACAATATATTTGTTACCATCAAGGTAATTCAGTCTAGGAGAGCCAATATGCATGTGAAGGTAACTTATTGATCAACATGAGGTTGCAGGCATCTGCAAACAAAGATGAATGAATACTCCATAGAGAAGATGGTTAAATCGGGCCCTAATATATAATATATAACATATAATATTAACTAAAGGGTCAGCCAGTAGTCATAATGATCTAGGCCCAAAAATTGACAAGTGTTGATGTAAGGGGTCCAGATGTTGGGATCCATCTGGATGTGTTGGGGAGCTACCAGAAACGTGAGATGTCAGAAATGCAGTAAGTGTAATGAGGGGACTCAGGCAATGTGGTTTGGTAACAAAAATCAGGATAGAGCAGTCATGGAGATCTTGGAACCAACCAAAGCTTGCTATGAAGAGAAGAGGTAAAATCAAATGATAATTTAATGTCGGGTATTAATTTTCACCTACAACCCTGGACATTTCCAAGGTGATGTAAGTGTTCTTTATCTAATGAGGTGATTCATAGTGGGACCTGTTTCAGAATTGGTTCTTTGAAGGCCAAGCCCGACTGAAGGAAAATTATTTCCCTGGAATATTCATTCCATCCAAATACCCCAGAGAGGGAAAATAAATAATAATGATTTATACCTGTGTGATGAAAACCATAAAAAAATTCCTGCAAAGCAGAGCCTCAGGGATACTGTCAAGTCTGGAATGGATGCTTCGTATGTACAGGACATTGAGTTCTACTTCCTGGCACTGGGTTGATTTTGCTTATTTCTGTTATTAGGTGATGCCCAGGCATGCACAGGGCTTTCTCCTAGCCGTATTTAGGGGTTACTCCCGGTGGGGCTCTGGAGACCATCAGAGGTGGGGATGGGGCCGTGGTAAACTGGTGCAGGGCAAAGACCCTGCCCTCTGTAGTATCTCTTCAGGCCCTTGGAGCACTGTCTCTACCCCACTCCTTCCCAGCCCCAGAGATATGAATTTCGCCCTCCTCCAGGCCCACTGAAGGTCCTAAACCCTCTGGGAACTTCCAAGTTAGTGCCACTGGGAGTTGCCAGTGGACCTTAGAGGGCTGCTTGGGAGGCTCCCCTCAAAAATCCCCCCAATCCAGGGTTCAGAGAGAAACGAGATGGAGATGTCCTGACTGGAATGACTGGCAAGCCTGGAGATGCCGCAGCCCTGCTCAGACCTCTCCCCTCAGAGCCCCGAGAACTCCATCCACATGCTTCACCACCCAGCTTCCTCCTCAGCGGTTGGTAGCACCATATGGTGCCTTGCAACTTTTCAAATTTTGTATTAAAATTCATTTCTTTATAACATTTTTATCAAGTTAGTGTTTATCACTATGCCTATTTTAGGTTCTACATATCCAGGGTTGCCTAAAATGTGTTGATCTAAAAGGACTAGCAAGTAGAAGAGGTTAAGCACTGTTACTTTAGTATAGTTTCAACAGAACAACCCAGTGAAAATAAGTAATTACTTTCCTGAGTTCCTTTTGTTAGTAATTTAGGAAGTTCCAGAATGATAGTACAGTGGGTTGGGCACTTGCCTTGCATGCAGCCGAACCAAGTTGGATGCCAGGACCCCATAAGTTCCTGGAGCCTCTCTAGGAATATCCCCTGGGCAAAGAGCGCAGGGGCAGCTGGCTGTGGCCCCAGTAACAGCATCAGAGCAAAACTGGGCCCAATGTTCTAGTATGTCCAAAGTAAATGTACTGATCATTAGTGTTCACATTAATACAAATCAAATTAAATTTCTATCTAGCCACAATTTTGCATATTTTGCAGACTATAATTTTTTATAAAGAACACTATACAGTTTCAGATATTTCTAACTATGCTGCAAAATGCATTATTCTTGAAAGATTAATACCATGAATAAATATTTTCTACTAACTGTATTTGTGAGGATGTAATAAAGCCTTTTATAAACAAAAATTGGGTAATATTTTTTTTCCTTTTGATATCCAATACACAAATCAATAAATAATGGATATTTAAATTATGCATATGCTGCTTTACTTTTGCCGCACTTTTTTTTTCTTTTTTGGTCACAGCCAGGGGTTACTCCTGGTTCATGCACTCAGCAATCACTCTTGGCGGTGTTCAGGGGACCATATGGGATGCTGGGAATCGAACCTAGTTCGGGTGTATGCAAGGCAAATGCCCTACCTGCTGTGTTATTGCTCCAGCCCCTTGCCGCATTTATTTTTAAAAATATTTTGAGACTCAGCAATGGAAAACAAATTATCAAATGCTTTCTTTTCAGCAGGTAGACTTTAGGGGGGAGAAACTCCAAATCAATAATAGTGAGTTTTTTGTTGAAATATTGAATGTAATCAAAGTAAAGTGAAAGTAAAGTGAAATTTACCAGTTACACATGAGGGATGAGGGGCTGGGGAGGTGAGGGGGAGGGGGAGGTATACTGTGATTCTTGGTGGTGGAATATGTGCACTGGTGAAGGGATGGGTGTTCGAGCATTGTATAATTGAGACTTAAACTTGAAAGCTTTGTAACTTTCCACATGGTGATTCAATAAAAGAATAAACTAAGAAAATATTTTGAGACTCAATGGAGAATATAAGAGATAAGATTTGAGTTAAAATACCAAATTTTAGAAGTTAACATACAACACAAAATGCTAGAAATAAAAGTTAATCCTTTATTCAAGTATAGCTGCCTCATGACCCAGGAACATATGTGATGTATTCTTCTTTGGTTGGGGAGGTAGTCTACCCCAACAGTGCTCAGTGATGACTCTAGTGGTGCTTAGGGAACCATATGTGGTACCAAGGATTAAACCTGAGTCCGCACATGCAAAATAAGCACACTAACTCCTGAACCCCAGCCTAATATGTGATCTATTCTTAAACATCTTGTTTTAGTTTTATATTGATTTTATAATCAAAGCTGTTGATAAAGTTAAATGTTTGAAGTCTATATTGAATTTAAACAAACAAAGCTATTATATTTCATATTTATAGATTTCACAATGTAGTATAAGTTGTAATAATGTTTAAGAGAAACATCCAAGGATTTGCTACAAGTTTTAGAAAAGAATGTTGCAATTACTTTCTGCCAGGCTCTGTGAGACTTCTCACCACCTTGGATTTCTTACTCTTGATTGCTGCTCGACTGTCAAAGGCTCTTGAAAGAGGAAATAGCAAGTTGTTCCTCAAGAGCAATTACTACTCGCATCTGAGAAAACAAATTTGGGAATCAAACTCATTTTAAACATATTTCTACCTTTGCATTAATGTGGACTTGTTTATACAAATAACCATCAATTTTTACTTTTTCCAGATCTACAGAATTACACTATATCTTTCAAAACATCAAAGATGTGCAAAGAAAAATGAAACAGGAAATTGAAGGCAGATAATTTGTTCACAGAAAATTCAGTGACTGAACACAAGAGTGTCTATAGCACCGATTTCTTCCTAATCTTTTGATCCTCAATTTCTATTGAAGGGAATCTAATTATAGTAAAATCATATTTTCCTCACCTCAGAAAATGGTGTGTTTTGCCCATGTGTATTTTCATTTATACTTCAAAAATGACTTATCTCTTTTAAAATGAAAAAGCAGATGTGAGAGGGAGAGATATCCCTGACACAATCACCGATGGTTTTATAATACAGAATTAAAAACAAGTTTGTCTGACTTGGCAAGGTGTTGAAAGGAGACTTGGAGCAATTTTCACAAAATTCTGAGTAGAAAGTCAGGTGGCCTGGGGCTTGAACCCTGTACAGAGAGCTGCCTCTCCTTGGCACACAGAGGGCTTCTCAACTTCACTCGCCCTGCTTGCTTCACCAACAACAGGGGACACTAACCACCAGGGCAAAAGCAGATTTTTTTATTGCAAACCATAATGCCCAAAATGAGAGAGAAAGAGAGAGAGAGAGTAAGAGAGAGAGAGAGAGAAAGAGAAAGAAAGAGAAAGAAAAGAGAGAGAAAGAAGAGAGAGAAAGAAATGAGAGGTGCCTACTGTCGAGGCAGGCTTGGGGGGAAGGAAACTGGGGACATTGGTGGTGGGAAATGACAGTGGAGGCGTGTTGGAATATTGTATGACTGAAAGCCGTCATGAACAGTTTTACAATGCTCTTATAGTGATTCAATTTACAAATAAATAAATTAAAACTTTGTACACATATGCACATATAATTGTGCTGAACAATAAATACACCCGTGGATTCCATATGAGAAACCATTTTTCTCCCTTTCTCAAAGGATATATTTATATAATATGCAATATAGAAATATTAACCTTTATATCTGTCACAGGAATGTTGTGAACATCTAATCACCATTTTGAATGACATTATAAGATGGAAAGTACAGGGGCTGGAGCAATAGCACAGCGGGTAGGGCGCTTGCCTTGCACGCGGCCAACCCAGGCTGACCCAGGTTCGAATCCCAGCATCCCATATGGTCCCCTGAGCACCGCCAGGGGTAATTCCTGAGTGTAGAACCAGGAGTGACCCCTGTGCATTGCTGGGTGTGACCCAAAAAGCAAAAAAAAAAAAAAAAGATGGAAAGTACAGAGGTAAAGTTACTGGGAATATGTTAATAAACTGTGTTTATTATGACATCACACAATAACAGTAGCATTAAACATGAACATATATACATATTATATATATATATATATATATATATATATATATATATATACAAAGACAATGACTCTGAAACAACCCTGTGACCATTTTAGTTCTACTGTCCTAGAGCTAGTTAGTATCACATAAACTAATGTGATGGACTTTGTAGCAACTGTTCAAAAACTATCAAGATTGTTTACTGTCTAGGATTGCAGACTCACCCCTACGCTCAGTAAGCAATCTGGACCTCTGCCTCAATACGCATCTGCATGCACCATAGAAACATTAACCTTTATATCTGTCACAGGGATGCTTGTGAACATCTAATTCCCATTTTGGGTGACATTACAAGTTTGAAAGAACAGAGATACAGTTACTGGAAATACAATGTTAATAAACTGTGTACTATAACATCTCATAATAGCAGTAATACTAAACATGTATCAGTACTGCAAGATGATGTTTGAGAATGCATGAAATAGATCATTCATAGCAGTCACATAATTTGTCCTAAAATATTAAGGGCCTCGAGACTGGAAGGAGAGAATCTCAGAGTAAGGCATTATAGTTACAAATCTGCAGTAACTTTCAAAACTTGAAGTTAGTGCTTTATTACTGAAAACTCCGTAGCACATACTTATGGAATATATAAAAACCATTTAAAATATTTTATAGCAAACTTACATGCAAATCATCATGTCATATATTATATTTTGGCAACCCAATTTTAAATGGGAATGTAACTATGTGTTACATAGCTACAATAGTATTTCATAAAAATAAGTTATGTGACAAGAAGTTATTTTATATTCTAATTTTATGTTTAAATGTTGATTGTTCACTAAATCAAAGATTTTAGTACCAAGTCTAGAAACCACTGTGAACATGTTTATTATATTTATGATCTTAAAAAAAAAGCACTACCTAAAAGTTCAGATGGGTTCTGTGTCTAGAAACAAATAGAATTGATATTTTGTGTGGTAAAAATCAAGTAAGCAATTCTACACGAAATTGCGTTTAAAAAAAGCACATAGCTATTCATAAGTAAAATAGAAGTGGTGAGTCAAATTTCCTTGAGACTTAGTTGATTATTAATCATAAATAATACTTAGTAAGGACACTGACAAACTATGGGCACTTTGTTAATTTCCTACACAGGATCCACAGCATTTTTAAGTCATAATTACACTAAAGTTTTTACACTCAGGGTTTTCCACATTGCTGATTCAATCATCAGCACATTCTAGCTTAAAGGTATTTAATAAAGAGAAAAAACCCTATATTTCATAGAGAACTTACTTCTGAGAAATTTTATCTGCAACTCCCTAATAAAGTAATCAAGGCTTAACATTTTGATAATGAAACAAATGTAGTATTAAAATAGATTTATACATTATCTTCAACTTATAGTTTGTCAAAAACATTAAATTATAAAATTTATGAAAGAATAAACTATGCCAGATAACTTTCTCAGTTTAAATTATATGATACTAACATGCAAAGTATGAAAAAATAAAAACTTGCCATTTTGTTTTGAGCAAGAGAGGATGAGGCCGATAACCAAAGATTTGATTGGTCCCAACATTCATCAATTACATAAGTTATAACCACTCAGATAATGATAACAAATAACTGGTATTGATACAGTAGTACATATAAAATCAGGTGACATATAGGTGATGTCACATATCACATTTAGATTATAACAAGCATTTAATAAGCATTTATTAAAGAAAACAGACCACTTATCAGTGCCTCTTTATTCTTTGTAAAGTCATTAATAAAGGTAGTACTTATTTAGTGTTAAGTCATTGAATGTAATCATTATGGCTGCATTAATTTCCTAGAGTTTAGGTATGCAAACTTGTATTGAGTTAAATCCAAGTGGCAGACTTATTTAAAATCATCAATTTTGACTAGTAGTTAAAAATACTTGTCCTAGAATTTCTGAGTGCTTCTTAGTCTAGCACGGACTCAGAGCTTTGCATGATTTACAGTATAAATGAGAACTTAAAAGTACATTATAATTTGGAACAGAATCCTTTTTAAAGTATATGTGACAAAATTTTAAAATACATATATTAATTAAGAAATGTATTTAAGGAGTTAATGATGGTGGACAACAAGGCTTCTATTTCTATTTATTAAATGTATGACTTTTTTGTTATTGAAAATTTAACTCTTCTAGATTTATTTGGAATGTTAGTTTTTACTCTTGAAATGATTTCCCCCCCTTTGGAGGACTCCCATACAATGCTAAGAGCCCTGGAAGCCACTCCCAGCAATACTGGACCAACTGAGCCCAAAGTCTCAACACTCAGAGACAGTAATCCTTAATACCCAGGCTTAGTGATGTTGGATGCACTAGAGCTGCCCACCGAGGCTTGGGAGGCCGAATAGTGGCAGCGATGAGTGATCAATCTTGAAGCTTTCACACACACCAGGGATATGATCCAACCCTTTGAACTACTTCCCTAGCCCCTATCGTCACTTTTTTACTCAAATTTGGGTGAAGGTCACTGTCACTGTCATCCCATTGCTCATCGATTTGTTTGAGCGGGCACCAGTAAAGTCTCTTATTGTGAGACTTATTGTTACTGTTTTTGGCATATTCAATGCGCCACGGTAGCTTGCCAGGCTCTGCCGTGAGGGCGCAATACTCTGGGTAGCTTGCTGGCCTCTCCGAGAGGGGCGGAGGAATCCAACACGGGTCAGCCGAGTGAAAGGCGAACTCCCTATTGCTGTGCTATGGCTCCAGCCCAGGGGTGAAGGTATAAGAAGGAAAACATGTTTGTGGCACATGGGAAATGGTTAAAACTTCTTAAAATTCTAAAGATTTGCATATGATGCCTAAAGCAAACTTAAATTGCAAATTAGGCTGCTTTTTCTAATGATGCTAGCTTAAGTATTAAAAAATGAGACCGTTTCTATTGCAATAGAGACAACAGAACCTCAGCAGGCACCTCTTTGACTCATGGTAAATTCCCAAGATACTTGCCCAGTACAAACAAAACATATGACTCATTCGTCTATTCATATTTACTGACTAAAAATGGTTTGCCAAAAGAAAAAGGCATATAAATAATTCTGCTATACCTCAAATTTCTAATATTCTCAATAGAATATTTCATGAAGTATTTATATATCACAGCTGGAGATGTCAGTGAACTGTAAATTGTGTATGCTTCAATATAAGGCCTGAAAAATAAGCTTCTTGGCTTAAGAAACACAACTAATATGATACTGTTAGATATTTTGCCTTGAAATTTGTCACATGATTTTTGTACACGAGTACAAAGAATTTTTGTTTCATTTTAAATTTTCAGTGTGTACAACTTGAAATATAGTTGATTATGAACTAATAAAATCATTATGTTACTGTTAGAAAAACTAAAATCACTGGAATCATTAAAAGGAGCACATTCTCATAATTTTCTTATTAGAATACCTAAAAATTTGTATTTATTTTTCTTATGTCTCTAAGTTTGGAGCAAAAGCTATGTGAGGAAATGTATGTGACATGTTCTCGAAAAATAAAAGAAAAGGAAATTATGAAAGCATGATTTAAAAGGAAGAATAAAGGAACATGTTAAAGAATGTGTGTTTCTAATTTTATGCACATCTTAGCTGCTCATTATGCATATATTCAATAAGTCAGGTAAGAATAATTAAAATTTTAGGTTAATCTCAAGGTCCAGTATCAAAATGTTTTATGTTCAGTGTAAGTAAAATTATTAGATGAGCTATGAATGAGAAAAACAAATAAAAGCACCCAATTTTGAGGATAGGAAAATGATAGAAACACTAATATTAATGTTATGCTTACCCTATTTTCATAATAGCATTATTCAGAACAGTTCCACATGGAGTCAACTAAATTCTCATTGATGGATTGTTGTATAGTGGAATCTAATTAATGGAATACTACTGCATTAGTAAAAATGGTTCTTATTAAGAAAAGTTGGGCTGGAGCAATAGCACAGCATGTAGGGTGTTTGCTTTGCACGAGGCTGACCCCAGTTCAATTCCTCGTACCTCTCAGAGAGCCCATCAAGCTACCAAGAGTATACCGCCCACATGGCAGAGCCTGGCAAGCTACTGGTGGCATATTTGATATGCAGAAAACAGTAACGAGTCTCACAATGGAGACATTACTGGTGCCCACTCGAGCAAATCGATGAGCAATGGGATGACAGTGCTACAGTGCATTAAGAAAAGTTGTACTTTTGTAAAAGCATAAATAAAACTTGGAGGTGATTATGTCAAGTGAAATAAGACAGGGAAAAATGGTTACTATATGATTTCACTCATGTAAAATATAAAAAAAAACAAAAACAAATGAGCTGACAAGAACACAACAAAATAGTTGTTAAACTTTATGAAAATATATAGTGTGTGACAGGGAAAAAGAAAGGGAGGTAAGGAGAGTGAATAGAGATGGACAGTGGGAATTCCTCGCTCCACCCCCTGTAACCACCAGTACCTAACTATAACCCCAAGGTGGAGATCCTCTCTGGGGCAAAAACAGCTAAGGGCTTAGAACACAAGCTTGAGCACCAAAAAGTGCTGTGAAAGAATAGGTAAGAGTTTTCAAGGTGTAAAGGGCACCATGGGCAAAAATAGAATAGTAGCTGTTATGACCTTACTATTTATGAAGGTTCCTGCTGCACGGCTGTGTGAAAGATCCCAGTCCCTATTCTTATTCTTAATGTATTCACTGGATTTTGATGTGTTTACTAACCATTCTTAATGTCTCTGGCAACTTAAATAACTCACAAAATGTTAAAGTTCACAGTAATGTTGATTACAGTGTTGTTTATGGAGCTGTGACCTTAAAGACTGGGATATCTGAGAGGAATAAACTGTGTTAGACAATAAGTAGTAATTTTCAAGGCCTGACTTGCAGGAATTGCCTTCCAGAAGCTGTAAATATGTTATAACTATTCTTCAGAAAACTAAATAAGTAGCAAAAAAATCACAAACTCACTCAGATAGGCTTTTTTTTCCTGCTTGCTTTTCAAGTACCACATAACTGGAAGATTCTAAGACCCAATGCAAGTTGTTTTAAGATGAAATATACAGAGAGAACACTTTCTGGTTACCTTAAAGGCTCACTCATGTTTGAAACCCAAGTCATGTTTTTCAAGGAATGGACAAGATAACATTTATGAGCCCCTTTGTTACCTGTAGAAATATTCTCTGTAACAAAGGGATAGGCTGTGAGATTTCAGCACTGCTCCCGCTTTCATTTTACTCCCAACTGCAATAAAACCTTTAGCTTCTCACAAAAGTCACTGTCACAATGTTTAGATTTTTGTCCATGATCCACAGATCGGTTTCATATACAATAGCTTAAATGCAGAATAAACTGCATTTATCATCTATAAATGATTCGATTAGCACATGTGCATCTACCCAAAGGGAATTATTCAGCTCCTTTTTTTGTATTCATAATAAAATGGGAGTAACTCATAGGAAATATGTGAAATAAACTAATTAAAGGTTAAAAAGATAAATATTGTGCCAACTCACCTTTCTGTGCAGTAGCAAGTATATAATTGATGTGTAGACTAAATAAAATAAAAAGAAAAACCAGTGAACATTGATAATGTAGAACGATAATTACTGAGAAGGAGTCTGAGTAGGAGAAAAAGCTGGTGGCTGAAAAGAAATTGTGGAGTTATTTTGAGGTTGAAGATTTTTTGCCAAATGTAGTGAATGCTGACTAAGTAGCTTAATGTTTTGGCTTTAAATGACCCCTATTGCTACTGTTTTACCTTCTATAAGGCATGCATTTAAAGTTGTTTTTCAATGTTATGAGTGCTACTGAAGGCAGGTTTAGAGCAGTATTCTTGGAGATTGTAATCGAGTCTTATCTAATTTGTAATCTTACCCCTAAATGCAGACATCAAAAGGTTAACAAATGTAATTACATTAATTTGATGTTATTCTGGTTGCTTGGAATTTGGTTATCTTGAAAGCAACCAGTCAACTGATATCAACAGCATGATATAACTATTGTATGTCACCAAAAAGCTAATATTTTAACAAAATATTGAAACTAAGTGTCTAGACTCTTTGTTATCCATAGTCAGCTTGAGTTTGCTCTGAGTTGATGAAAGAAAACAAAAGACCCTTTATTTCATCTCTCATCTATAGATTACTATCATTGGGATTTGTGATCTTAGATATTTCACTAATATGTCTATCAGAAAATTATTATATGGCAGTTTTTCAAAGAGGCACATTGTTTTTGCTCTGTGTAGATATTATTTTTGCTTGAATCTTCTGAATGGATCATAGGTATTGTCTTTCAGCATTGTCTAATTAGTAGTTGGTAACAATTTGTGATGTCTCCAAGTTTGTGATCTTTGAACAGTGAAAACTTAGTGGCATCTCTCATTATTAGATAAATAGAACAGATCTTTGCTTTTTTTTGTCACTCATTTTTAGATTTTACCTTTTATTTTTAAAATAATGTTGAATAAACCCCCTCCCAAAGAAATTATTTTCTGTAGCACTGTTGTCCCATTGTTCATCAATTTGCTCGAGTGGGCACCAGTAGTGTCTCCATTGTAAGATTTGTTGTTACTGTTTTTGGCATATTGAATACACCACGAGTAGCTTGCCAGGCTCTGCCGTGTGGGCAGGATACTCTTAGTAGCTTGCCAGGCTCCCCGAGAGGGCGGAGGAATCAAATCCTGGTCGGCCTCATGCAAGGCAAAAGCCCTACCCGCTGTGCTATTGAGGGATAAATTGCTTTGAAGAATTAGAAATGTATTCATGTTATTGTACATAATAATGTAGAGCATTTAATTGAGTGAAATATAATACTCCTTCAATTTCTTTGAGATAAAAATAATTAAAAAAACAATTTATCAGGTACAAATTTACAAAGTAAAAAAATAAGTTAAAATGACAGGCAAACAGCTTTTGTGAATAATGGATTTAATGACTCACTGAAGAATGCAAGACACATTATTTAAAATGCTAATTATTAAAGACAAACTAAGATGCATATTGTTCACATATATAGGATGCCCGGCAAGCTACCGAGAGTATCCCACCTGTATGGCAGAGCCTGGCAAGCTGCCCATGGCATACTCAATATGCCAAAACAGTAACAACAACGGTCCTCATTCCCCTGACCCTGAAAGAGCCCCAAATATGCAATTGGTCTACACTAGCATGCGACAGGGATGAATGGATATGTTCTTGGTGCTCACTTGAGCAAACTGATGAACAACGGGATGACAGTGATATAGGATACATCTATAGGATGTTTTTCTATAAAGTAAAATATAATTATATAATTGGATTTGTATAAACTCATAAAGGATTGCAAGATATTTAGTCACATTTAACTTACATATTAAAACTACATAACATTTTATTTTTTCGGGTCAAAATGGTTATTAAAATAATGATCTTGTAAGAAGTATCTTTTCTTTTGGAGAATTCAAAAATTGGGGAATATGGTGCTTCAAATAGATGCTTAGAACACTTGGAACTACCCCCAGTAATTCTCAGCTAATGGGACTGTGTGGCTGAATGCTGAGTGGGTACTGCTACTTAGACCCTCAGTTGTTGGGGGACCTTAGGGCCACACTCAGCAGTGTTCTGGGACCCCCTCAGAAATACAGCCAATGATATTGGACGCAGGGGGAGAAAAGTAGCACCAGAAACAGAACTGGGATTAGGTGCAGGCATCCTAAACCCTGTACTACCTCCCCATGTCCTGGGGAAAAATAATTCTCTAGGAATTCCACTATTACTGCAGTAGTGAGAGACCATCATTTGTTTCTCTTCACTTTTAAGACAAAGATTTTGTCAGATATTATATTTTTCTGTTACAAGGACATGTTTTTACCTGGCTAAATTTTTATGTTCTTAAATAAATTCTTTGATTATATATATACATATATAATTTGTACATTATATATATTTGTATACCATCATATAAACATCATATATAAGATATTCTATGCATATCTATTTCCAGAAATTATATTACCTAATTTATTATATTTAATAAGACAAAATAATGCCCATCAGCTTGGTTTTTATTAAGAGGTACTGATGGTTAGTTTTAAATATTTTTAAGTATGCATTATTTCTAATCCATTCTGTCAGAGTTCTATTTCCAAATGACATGACACTGCTTAGATCATGTTATGAAAACAAATGCCATAAAGCAATAAAATAGCAGTAACTATATGTTTTTTATAGAAAATTATGCACATATAATTCTATCCTTCACATTCCACTGGCTAATTCCCACTCTCCAAAGCTCTCACAGTGGTTTCAGGTATCTGTCAAACAGTTTCTTGTCTGATGCAAACATAGGCCCCACCCACCATTTCCTCCAATTTCCAACTGTCCTAATGGAGACACACATTGTGTATAATATTCTGCAATGCCATCTCATTAATTGAATTATCTAGTTGATGTGTCTTGTGTGGAGATTTATTCAGAGACATAGATTTAAATAGCAGCTATTTATATGGTAATTAATAGAGCTACATGCAGAGCACTGTGATTAGACTGTGAAAATGGTCTACTGACTATATTACTACTTCAATTTTCTTGCACAAATGAGGATAAATAGTGCTCTTTTTGTAGTGCCTATTAGTGTGTAAATGGCCTCTCTCTTTACTCATCTCTATCATCATTAATAATGGGAATCTATCAAATTAAATATATAATTTAAGGAGAAACTAACAAATGTCTGTACATCATCATATTGATGTTATTTTGTCAGAACTCTGACAAACATTTCTGAAGGCTTCCTTTGACCACAGCACCTCCATTGGATTTGCGTGACAGGATAGGAAGAAAAGCAGGCTGTGGCT